>NC_057823.1:55178014-57678014 GCF_910594005.1 Cervus elaphus | reverse complement strand
ACAGGGGAAAGAGCCACCATAGAAACCGAATGTGATGAGGGAAGTAATTCACAGGGAGTTTATTAGATATGCAATTGACCCTATTTCTTGTACATCAAGAGTCTTTCACATTAACTAATATGATACATTCATATATTCTCAAAATTGGTGAAGTTTGATGATATTAAATTTCAGGAGTTTTTAAGAATTAGTGCTCCTTAGTCTTGGGGCTAGATTAGATGTTGGCGAATGAGAGAAATGGCCAGATTTCTGCTTTGGCTAGTCAGACAGAGATACCAATAATCAAGAAAGAACACACCAGAGAAAGAGCAAATCATACTCATTACCTAAACTAAGAGGGGGCCAAAACAATGCAAGAAAATGGAATGGTTCTCTTGCTTTTAATATGCATCTCCTCATTTGAGATGAAGTAGGAAATGGCCACCCAATCCAATGTTCTGGCTTGGAAAATTCCATAGACAGAGAAGTCTGGTGGGCTACAGTGCAGGGGGGTCACGAAGAGTCAGACACGACTGAGTGAACGAGCACTTCATTTGGGAATTACAGAAATCCACTGGAACTAATTTAAACATAAAATAGAATGGGGTCAGCTTTGGTAGCCAAGTTTTAACCAAGGGTAGATGTAGATTTGGCTTTAGGGACAATTTTTAAACTGGGTACTAACAGTCGAGATTGTATTTACTTATTTTTATTTAACTATAGTTGATTTACAATGTTGTGTTAGTTTTAGACTCTTTTTCCATTATAGATTATTACAAGATATTGAATATAGTTTCATGTGCCAAGAAGTAAATCCTTGTTGCTTTTCTATTTATATATAGTGGTGTGTATCTCTTAATCCCATACTTGTAATATATCCCTCTCCCTTTGGTAATCGAAAGTTTCTTTTCTATGTCTGTGAGTCTGTTTAGGTTTTGTAAGTAAGCTGATTTGTATCATTCTTTTAGATTTCACATACAAGTGATATATAAAATTTGTCATTCTCTTCTTGACTTACTTCACTTAGTATGAGAATCTCTAGGTCCACCCATGTTGCTGCAAATGACATGATAACATTCTTTTTTATGGCTAAGTAATATTCCCTTTGCTCTTTACAGTATCAGACCTTGCTTCTATCACCAGCCACATCCACAACTGGGTATTGTTTTTGTTTTGGCTCCATCCCTTCATTCTTGCTGGAGTTATTTCTCCACTGATCTCCAGTGGCATATTGGGCACCTACCGACCTGGGAGGTTCCTCTTTCAGTGTCCTATCATTTTGCCTTTTCATACTGTTCATGGGGTTCTCAAGGCAAGAATACTGAAGTGGTTTGCCATTCCCTTCTCCAGTGGACCACATTCTGTCAGACCTCTCCACCATGACCCGTCTGTCTTGGGTGGCCCCACATGGCATGGCTTAGTTTCACTGAGTTAGACAAGGCTGTGGTCTGTGATCAGATTGGCTAGTTTTCTGTGATTATGGTTTCAGTGTGTCTGCCCTTTGATGCCCTCTTGCAACACCTACCATCTTACTTGGGCTTCTCTTACCTTGGACGTGGGGTGTCTCTTTACGGCTGCTCCAGCAAAGCGTAGCCACTGCTCCTTGCCTTGGACGAGGGGTATCTCCTGATGGCTGCCCCTCCTGACCTTGAACGTGGAGTAGCTCCTCTTGGCCCTCCTGTGCCCACGCAGCCGCCGCTCCTTGGACGTGGGATTGCTCTTCTTGGCCACAGCCCCTGACCTCGGGCGTGGGGTAGCTCCTCTCGGCTAAAATGGACAGGAATGGGTGAGTTTAAGTCAGATGACCATTATATCTACTCCTGTGGGCAGGAATCCCTTAGAAGAAATGGAGTAGCCATCATAGTCAACAAAAGAGTCCGAAATGCAGTACTTGGATGCAATCTCAAAAATGACAGAATGATCTCTGTTCGTTTCCAAGGCAAACCATTCAATATCACGGTAATCCAAGTCCATGCCCCAACCAGTAATGCTGAAGAAGCTGAAGTTGAATGGTTCTATGAAGACCTACAAGACCTTTTAGAACTAACACCCAATAAAGATGTCCTTTTCATTATAAGGGACTGGAATGCAAAAGTAGGAAGTCAAGAAACATCTGGAGTAACAGGCAAATTTGGCCTTGGGGTACGGAATGAAGCAGGGCAAAGGCTAAGAGTTTTGCCAAGACAATGCACTGGTCATAGCAAACACCCTCTTCCAACAACACAAGAGAAGACTCTACACATGGACATCACCAGATGGTCAACACCAAAATCAGATTGATTATATTCTTTGCAGCCAAAGATGGAGAAGCTCTATACAGTCAGCAAAAACAAGACCGGGAGCGGACTGTGGCTCAGATCATGAACTCCTTATTGCCAAATTCAGACTTAAATTGAAAAAAGTAGGGAAAACCACTAGACCATTCAGGTATGACCAAAATCAAATCCCTTATGACTATACAGTGGAAGTGGAAGTGAGAAATAGATTTAAGGGACTAGATCTGATAGACAGAGTGCCTGATAAACTATGGACGGAGGTTCATGACATTGTACAGGAGACAGGGATCAAGACCATCCCCAAGATAAAGAAATGCAAAAAGGCAAAATGGTTGTCTGAGGAGGCCTTACAAATTGCTGTGAAAAGAAGAGAAGTAAAAAGCAAAGGAGAAAAGAAAAAATATTCCCATTTGAATGTAGAGTTCCAAAGAATAACAAGGAGAGATAAGAAAGCCTTCCTCAGTGATCAATGCAAAGAAATAGAGGAAAACAACAAAATGGGAAAGACTAGAGATCTCTTCAAGAAAATCAGAGATACCAAGGGAACATTCCATACAAAGATGGGCTCGATAAAGGACAGAAGTGATATGGACCGGACAGAAGCAGGAGATATTAAGAAGTGACAAGAATACACAGAAGAACTGTACAAAAAAGGTCTTCACGACCAGGATAATCATGATGGTGTGATCACTCACCTAGAGCCAGACATCCTGGAATGTGAAGTCAAGTGGGCCTTAGAAATCATCACTACAAACAAAGCTAATGGAGATGATGGAATTCCAGTTGAGCTATTTCAAATCCTAAAAGATGATGCTGTGAAAGTGCTGCACTCAATATTTTAACAAATTTGGAAAACTCAGCAGTGGCCACAGGACTGGAAAAGGTCAGTTTTCATTCCAATCCCTAAGAAAGGCTATTCCAAAGAATGCTCAAACTAACGCACAATTGCACTCATTGTGCACTCTTCCACACTAGTAAAGTAATGCTCAAAATTCTCCAAGCCAGGCTTCAGCAATGTGTGAACCGTGAACTCCCAGATATCCAAACCGGTTTTAGAAAAGGCAGAGGAACCAGAGATCAAATTGCCAACATCCGCTGGATCATTGGGAAAGCAAGAGAGTTCCAGAAAAACATCTATTTCTGCTTTATTGACTATGCAAAAGCCTTTGACTGTGTGGATCACAATAAACTCTGGAAAATTCTGAAAGAGATGGGAATACCAGACCACCTGACCTACCTCTTGAGAAACCTATATGCAGGTCAGGAAGGAACAGTTAGAACTGGACATGGAAGAACAGACTGGTTCCAAATAGGAAAAGGAGTAAGTCAAGGCTGTATATTGTCACCCTGCTTATTTAGTTTATATGCAGAGTACACCATGAGAAATGCTGGGCTGGAAGAATCACAAGCTGGAATCAAGATTGCCGGGAGAAATATCAACAACTTCAGATATGCAGATGACAGCACCTTTATGGCAGAAAGTGAAGAGGAACTAAAAAGCCTCTTGATGAAAGTGAAAGAGGAGAGTGAAAAAGTTGGCTTAAAGCTCAACATAAGGTAAACAAAGATCATCGCATCTGGTCCCATCACTTCATGGCAAATAGATGGGGGGAAACAGTGGAAACAGTGGCTGACTTTACTTTTCTGGGCTCCAAAATCGCTGCAGATGGTGATTGCAGCCATGAATTTAAAAGACACTTACTCCTTGGAAGGAAAGTTATGACCAACCTAGATAGCATATTAAAAAGCAGAGACATTACTTTGCCAACAAAGGTCCGTCTAGTCAAGGCTATGGTTTTTCCAGTGGTCATGTATGGATGTGAGAGTTGGACTGTGAAGAAAGCTGAGCACTGAAGAATAGATGCTTTTGAACTGTGGTATTGGAGAAGACTCTTGAAAGTCCCTTGGACTGCAAGGAGATCCAATCAGTCCATCCTGAAGGAGATCAGTCCTGGGTGTTCATTGGAAGGACTGATGCTGAAGCTGAAACTCCAATACTTTGGCCACCTGATGTGAAGAGTTGAGTCATTGGAAAAGACCCTGATTCTGGGAGGGATTGGGGGTAGGAGGAGAAGGGGACGACAGGATGAGATGGCTGGATGGCATCACCGACTCGATGGACATGAGTTTGAGTAAACTCTGGGAGTTGGTGATGGACAGGGAGGCCTGGCATGCTGCGATTCATGGGGTCGCAAAGAGTCGGACATGACTGAGCGACTGAACTGAATTGAACTGAACTGAATATTCCCTTGAATATATGTAGCAGATCTTTTTTATCCATTCACTTGTCGGTGGACATTTGGATTGTTTCCATATCTTGGTTATTGTGAATACTGCTGCTGTGAACATTGATAACAATCAAGATTTTAGATATACTTTACATATGGTGACATGCAAGGATATTGGTTGTACAGCTCTGTGTAATACACATGCCTATCAAGAAATATAACATTACTATCATCCCAGAAATTTCCTTATATCCCTATTTTTTAAACAACCATAATTTTATTTGGTTGGATGCAAAATTGTCCATCAGAAGTTAATAATTGTGACATTTCAGATAAGCAAAACAGGACAAGTTTATTTTTAGTAGATCTGCCCTTCTTCTGGCCGAAGTGAGGGACATTAGGAAGTGATAGCTTATGGTGAACGATGCCGGATTTGTGATCTCCGAAAAAGAAGATTTAGCTTTGTGACCAGGGACCAGACTTCATCACTGAAGAGCTTTTGTGTAGCAGTTTTATTAAAGTAAGAAAAGGGACAGAGAAAGCTTCTGACATAGACATTAGAAGGGGGATTGAGAGTGCCCGCCTCACAAGTCTAAGCAAGGGAGTCATATACTTTTTTAATTGGTTATTACAATAAATCAAAAGAATGTCTCAAGATTGTAAAGATCTTACTAGACCCACTTCCACAATTTACATTTTAAGATAACAGGATTAGTCAGAAGGTTTTCAGGAAGGAGAAACTGTCCTCAAGCAGGATACATTGTTGTCATATAATCCTTAGTACAGAGTTTAAACTGAGTTGTTTGTTGTCTAATCATCTGTTCTGGGCTTAAAGAAAAAAAAAATGTTTTATGTGACTAAGACTAAGGAATGTAGAGGAAAAAAAAAGACATTTTTCCTTTCCTCCTCCTTGAGAATTCCAGACCCCTTTCTCCTCCTCAGGGACCCTGGACTTCTTATCAACTTGCCTAGTAATTGACTCTCTCAAAAGTATAAATCAATGTCTTGAATAAAGAGGACTGGTTAAATTAAATATGTAGGTAAACATTACATGGTCATATACAAAGCTACAATCCTATGATCTTTGAATTTTTTACTCATTTAGTTCTTACAATATTGAAAAGACAAATGCATATAGTAGTAACTACAAATATATGTAAATAGGAAAGTATAAATACATAATTAGGCACAATTAGAACACAGCCGTTCACATTAGATTGTTATGAATTTAAGGTGCTAATGGATAACCACTAAGGAAACAGCTAAAACCATCCAGGAAAAAGAGGAAAAAATAAAGTCTTACAAATACAAGTAAAAATAATCAAAGAAGGTATTGTTGGAGTATCCCTCCTTTGACAATACCTGCCTCTGAAAAATATTTTATAAGGAAAGTATTCATATCTACTATAATCACAGTAGCTAAAAACTCCTAGTCCAGTTTCAGGAACCAAGTGTTTGTTTTGCTTATTCTAGAACTTCACATAAATCAGATTCTATGGTAGGCACTCTTTTATGATTGACTTCTTTAACTCAGCATGTTTTTGAGATTTATCCATATTGTTGTGCTTATAAAAAATGTCGTTGAAAGTGTATTCTTTTTGAGTCCTTAGTATTACTCCATTGTATGTATATGGTACAATTTACTTACTCATTTTCTTATTGATGGGCATTCAATTGTTTCCAGTTTTAACAATTATAATTAAATCTGCCACTTTTTTTGGGCCATGTTCCGTGGCTTACAGGCCTTGGAGAGGAAATAGTGAGTCCTAACCACTGGATTGCCAGGGAATTCCCTTAAAGTTGCTATTCTGTTTCTGTTGTGTTAATTTACTTTAAAAAAAATCTATTTTTAGTTGGAAGATAATAACTTTACAATGTTGTGTTGGTTTCTCCCATACTTCAATATGAATCAGCCTTAGGTATACATGCATTCCCTCCCTCTTGAACATCACTACCATCTCCCACCCCATCCCACCCCTCTAGGCTGTCAGAACGCTCCAGGCTGAGCTCCGTATGTCATGCAGCAACTTCCCATTAGCTAGCTATTTTACATATGGTAATGTATATGCTTCAGTGCTACTCAACTCGTCCCACACTCTCCTGACCCACTGCGTCCACATGTCTGTTCACTATGTCTGAGTCTCTATTCCTGCCCCGTAAATAGGTTTAAAGATACTATTCTTGTAAAATATTTGTAGGGGCTCATGTTGTTAGTCCTCTTGAATAAATACTTAGGAATTCAGTTGTTATGCACAATATAGATATGTGTTTACTTTTTAAAGGGACTGCTGAGGAATTTTTAGAGGTCATATTATTTTACCAGCTCCTACCAACAGCACATGAAATTTGTGTTTGCTTGTTCACAATTAGCAATACCAGTCTTATCAATTTAAGGTAGGCCAGGCTAAGCCATGATGCTTGGTCAATGAGGTGTATTAAATACATTTTCAGCTTGTAGTGTTTTCAACTTACCAAGGGTATATTGATAAATAACCCCATTGTAAGTCGAGGAAGATCTGGGTATTTCCACTTTGATTATTGTAATCCAAAAGTGTAATAGTTTCTCTGAAAAGAACACAAAATATGATATAATATTTCCTTTCCAAAATGCATTGTATAGAGGCAGCACGTTGGAAAAATTCTAAATCTATAAAGAAAATCCAGGTTCCAGATTTTCAATTAAATATGTTATAGCATGACTGTATGCATAGTGTAATTGGCTATGCATTGAAGAGAGAAAGAACAGTAGAGAAACACATGGAGATGCTGTTGAGAAAGAAAGGCACTCCCAGCTCTAATCACCTTGCTGTTCACTGAGGCCATGCCCAAGGATTTCAAATTATATTTTCTTTCCGGAAAGAATTAAAAGATTCCTTTAGGCATTCCAAAACAGTGAACTGAGCTTAATAGTAGAAAGTAAACCCAAGAACCTGCCTTCTCTTTTGGCTGAAATATAGCATTTTTCCTTTAAAATAATGTTGAAGGAAGGTGAACTTTTAAACCTGCAGATTTGCAGCTTAACACTGTAATTTATTTCTCTTGGCAACAGTTGGAATGTTCCTAGATTTATGTAGAGAAGAAAAATATAATTCCTCTATCTGAAATGGACAAAACTCTAGAAAGAAAAAAAAATTTTGAGGATTTTGACCTTCACCATTAAAAGAGGAAAATAGACTTTAGGAAATTAACATTCCAGTCCTCTTGAGTATTTTGGAAGGTAGTTAAAGAAGAACATTTATATATTCACAATATTTAAAATTCTCAGCCCAAATCTTACTGAATTAAAAGAATTTTATCAACTAATAGTAATGGATGGATGAATAGGTTTAGAATTTAATGAAGTGTGAGAGAGATGAGAGCAAAGTACATGTTGACTAATAGGAACTTGTGAGTTGGGGAGGGGGGGCCTATTAATTTTAATCAGCTTCATCTCTTTGAGGCTTGGTACAAAAGCCAAAACAGGAGAATTCCAACTTTCTCTCTTCTTCAGCAAATCTCTAATATGTGGCTTTGTTATTTGTTTTAAAATGAGGCTCATATTCCCTAAGAAATATGGGAGTGCTTATTAATATGCAGGAAATATGCTGATAGTAATGGGGGAAAAGACTCCTGAATTTGGACAAACATCAGCATAATGTTTACTGTGTTTCTAGAAGTGAAATATGTGAAGGCCTAAAATGATCAGCTGACACTGAAAGTTTGCTCTGTGGTCTCTGAGACTTTTCCTTCTTAAATTTAGTTGTTGGCATCTGATTACTGCTCCACTGGTTTTGGCTCCCTAGGGTTTAAGATGAGGAGAGAATGCCAAAGAGCTGGTCAACTTCTTGGATTACACACACACACACACACACACACACACACACACACACACACACACACACACACACACACACACACACACACACACACACACACACACACACACACACAGAACAGCTAAATGTAAACTAAACTTAGAGCAGTGATATTCCTGACTCCCCTGTTAACACAGAGCTGGCTTCTCATTCCATTTGTGTATTTGTTTCATTTTGGGTATAATTGCTTTATAATGCTGTGTTAGGTTCTGTTGTACAGCATCATGAATCAGCTATAAGTATACATATATCCCATCCTTCTTGAACTTCCCTGCAACCCCTCCCCTACCCCACCCCTCTAGGTCATCACAGAGCACTCAGCTGAGTACCTGAGCAGCTTTCCACTAGCCATCTATTTTACACGTGGTAGTATATACATATGTGAAATCTAATCTCCCAACTCATTCCCTCATTCCCCCAACCCTCCGTGTTTACATGTCCATTCTGTATGTCTATGTCTCTATTCCAGCCCTGCAAATAGGTTCAACAATACAATTTTTCTAGATTTTACATATATGCACAAAAACATAGTCTTTGTTTTTCTCTTTCTGACTTACTTCACTCTGTATGACTGACTCCAGGTCCACCTGTGTCTCTACCAAATTTTGGTCCTTTTTACAGCTGGGTAGTATTCCACATATTCTTTTTAAAAATTTTTTTTTTTAATTAAAGGATAAATGCTTTACGGAATTTTGTTGTTTTCTGTCAAACCTCAACATGAATAAGCCCTAGGTATACATATATTCCCTCCCCTTTGAACCTCTCTCCCCATCCCACCCCTCTAGGTTTACAGAGCCCCTGTTTGAGTTTCCTAAGCCATACAGCAAATTCCCATTGGCTATCTCTTTTACATATGGTAATGAAAGTTTACAAGTTACTCTTTCCATATATAGCACCACCTCCTCCCCTCTGCCCATGTCTATAAGTCTATTCTCTAGGTATGTGTCTCCATTGCTGCCCTGTAAATAAATTCTTCAGTACCATTTTTCTATATTCCATATATGTGCAGTAGAATAAGACACTTATCTTTCTCTTTTTGACTCACTTCACTCTGTATAATAGGTTCTAGGTTCATCCACCTCATCAGAACTGACTCAAATGCATTCCTTTTTATGGCTGAGTAATATTCCATTGTGTATATGTACCACTTCTTCTTTATCCATTCATTTGTGTTTTTTAATTTATTTCAATTTATTATTGAAGGATAATTGCTTTAGAAATTTGCTGTTTTCTGTCAAACCTCAACATGAATCAGTCAATGGCTCTATGTTGATACAGAGCCCCTGTTTGAGTTTCCTGAGCCATACAGCAAATTCACATTGGCTATCTATTTTACATATGGTAATGTAAGCTTCCATGTTACTCTTTCCATACATCACACTCTCCGCCCCTCTCTCCATATCCAAAAGTCTGTTCTCTATGAATGTTTCTCCACTGCTGCCCTGTAAATAAATTCTTCAGTACCATTTTTCTAGATTCCATATATATATATGTGTTATAATATGGCATTTATCTTTCTCTTTCTGACTCACTTCACTCTGAGCAATAGATTCTAGGCTCATCCACCTCATTAGAACTGACTCAAATGCATTCCTTTTTATGGCTGAGTAATATTCCTTTGTGTATATATACCAGCCTTCTTTATCCATTCATCTGTTGATGGACATCTAGGTTGCTTCCATGTTCTAGATATTGTAAATAGTGCTGCAATGAGCAAAGGGATACATGTGTCTCTTTCATTTTTGGCTTCCTCAGGGTATATGCCTAAGAGTGGAATTGCTGGGTCATATGGTGGTTTTATTCCTAGTTTTTAAGGAATCTCCATACCATTTTCCATAGTGGCTGCATCAATTTACATTCCTACCAACAGTGCAAGAGTGTTCCCTTTTTTCACACCCTTTCCAGCATTTATTGTTTGTAGACATTTTGATGAGGGCCATTCTGAAAGGTGTGAGGTGATATCTCATTGTAGTTTTGATTTGTATTTCTCTAATAATGAGGGATGTTGAGGATCTTTTCATATGTTTGTTAGCCATCTGTATATCTTCTTTGAAGAAATATCTGTTTAGGTCTTTTTTGCCACTTTTTGATTGGGTTGTATGTTTTTCTGGTATTAAGTTGTATGAGCTGCTGGTATATTTTGGAAATTAAATTTTTGTCAGTTGTTTCATTTGCTACTATTTTCTCTAATTCAGAGGGTTCTATTTTCACCTTGCTTATACTTTCCTTTGCTGTGCAAAAGCTTTTAAGTTTAATTGGATCCCACTTGTTTACTTTTGTTTTTATTTCTGTTACACTAGGAGGTAGGTCATAGAGGATCTTGCTTTGATTTATGTCATCGAGTATTCTGCCTATGTTTTCCTCTAAGAGTTTTTTAGATTCTGGTTTTACATTTAGGTCTTTAATACATTTTGAATTTATCTTTGTGTATGGTGTTAGGAAGTGTTCTCATTTCATTCTTTTCCATGTAGCTGTCCAGTTTTCCTAGCTCCATTTATTGCAGAGGCTGGTCTTTGCTCTATTGTATAGTCTTGCCACCTTTGTCAAAAATAAGGTACCCATAGGTGCATGGGTTTATTTCTGGGCTTTCTATCTTGTTCCATTGGTCTATATTTTTGTTTTTGTGGCACTACCATACTGTCTGGATGACTATAGCCTTGTAGTATAACCTGAAGTCAGGAAGGTTGATTCCTCCAGCTCCATTCTTCTTTCTCAAGACTGCTTTGGCTATTCAGGATCTTCTGTGTTTCTGTATGAATTGTGAAATTTTTTGTTCTATTTCTGTGAAAAATGCCATTGGTAATTTGATAAGGAATACATTAAATCTGTAGATTGCATTTGGTAGTATAGTCATTTTCACAATATTGATTCATCCTACCCAGGAACATGGAATATCTCTCCATGAGTTCATGTCATCTTTGATTTCTTTCATTCAGTTCAGATCAGTTCAGTCACTCAGTCATGTCTGAGTCTTTGTGACCCCATGAATCGCAGCACGCCAGGCCTCCCTGTCCATCACCAACTCCCAGAGTTTACCCAAACTCATGTCCATCGAGTCAGTGATGCCATCCAGCCGTCTCATCCTCCGTCATCCCCTTCTCCTCCTGCCTCCAATCCCTCCCAGCAACAGGGTCTTTTCCAATGAGTCAACTCTTCGCATGAGGTGGCCAAAGTATTGGAGTTTCAGCTTCAGCATCAGTCCTTCCAATGAACACCCGGGACTGATCTCCTTTAGGATGGACTGGTTGGATCTCCTTGCAGTCCAAGGGACTCTCAAGAGTCTTCTCCAACACCACAGTTCAAAAGCATCAATTCTTTGGTGCTCAGCTTTCTTCACAGTCCAACTCTCACATCCATACATGACCACTGGAAAAACCATAGCCTTGACTAGACGGACCTTTGTTGGCAAAGTAATGTCTCTGCTTTTTAATATGCTATCTAGGTTGGTCATAACTTTCCTTCCAAGGAGTAAGTGTCTTTTAAAATTCATGGCTGCAGTCCATCTGCAGTGATTTTGGAGCCCCCCAAAATAAAGTCAGCCACTGTTTCCCCATCTATTTCCCATGAAGTGATGGGACCAGATGCCATGATCTTAGTTTTCTGAATGTTGAGCTCTAAGCCAACTTTTTCACTCCCCTCTTTCACTTTCATCAAGAGGCTTTTTAGTTCCTCTTCACTTTCTGCCATAAAGGTGCTGTCATCTGCATATCTGAGGTTGTTGATATTTCTCCTGGCAATCTTGATTCCAGCTTGTGCTTCTTCCAGCCCAGCATTTCTCATGATGTACTCTGCATATAAGTTAAATAAGCAGGGTGACAATATATAGGCTTGACATACTCCTTTTCCTATTTGGAACCAGTCCATTGTTCCATGTTCAGTTCTAACTGTTGCTTCCTGACCTGCATACAGGTTTCTCAAGAGGCAGGTCAGGTGGTCTGGTATTCCCATCTCTTTCAGAATTTCCCACAGTTTATTTTGATCTACACAGTCAAAGGCTTTGGCATAGTCAATAAAGCAGAAATAGATGTTTTTCTGGAACTCTCTTGCTTTTTCAATGATCCAACGGATGTTGGCAATTTGATCTCTGGTTCCTCTGCCTTTTCTAAAACCGGTTTGGACATCTGGGAGTTCACGGTTCACATATTGCTGAAGCCTGGCTTGGAGAATTTTGAGCATTACTTTACTAGCATGTGAGATGAGTGCAACTGTTTGGTAGTTTGACCATTCTTTGGCATTACCTTTCTTTGGGATTGGAATGAAAACTGACCTTTTCCAGTCCTGTGGCCACTGCTGAGTTTTCCAAATTTGTTGAAATATTGAGTGCAACACTTTCACAGCATCATTTAGAAATTGAAATAGCTTAACTGAAAATCCATTGCCTCCACTAGGTTTGTTCATAGTGATGCTTTCTAAGGCCCACTTGACTTCACATTCCAGGATGTCTAGCTCTAGGTGAGTGGCAGTGATCACACCTTCATGATTATCTGGGTTGTGAAGATTTTTTTGTATAGTTCTTCTGTGTATTCTTGCTATCTCTTCTTAATATCTTCTGCTTCTGTTTGGTCCATACCATTTCTGTCCTTTATTGAACCATCTGCATGAAGAGTTCCCTTGTTATCTCTAATTTTCTTGAAGAAATCTCTAGGCTTTCCCATTCTGTTGGTTTCCTCTATTTCTTTGCACTGATTGCTGAGGAAGGTTTTCTTTTCTCTCCTTGCTAGTCTTTGGAACTCTGCATTCAAATGGAAATATCTTTCTTTTTCTCCTTTGCTTTTCGCTTCTCTTCTTTTCACAGCTATTTTTAAGGCCTTCTCAGACAGCCATTTTGGTTTTTTGCATTTCTTTTTCTTGGGGATGGTCTTGATCCTTTTCTCCTGTACAATGTCACAAACCTCTGTCCATAGTTTATCAGGCACTCTGTCTATCAGATCTAGTCCCTTAAATCTATTTCTCACTTCCACTTCCACTGTATAGTCATAATGGATTTGATTTAGGTCATACCTGAATGGTCTAGTGGTTTTCCCACTTTCTTTAGTTTAAGTCTGAATTTGGCAATAAGGAGTTCATGATCTGAGCCACGGTCTGCTCCTGGTCTTGTTTTTGCTGACTGTATAGAGCTTCTCCATTTTTGGCTGCAAAGGATATAATCAGTCTGATTTTGGTGTCGACCATCTGGTGATGTCCATGTATAGAGTCTTCTCCTGTATTTTTGGAAGAGGGTGTTTGCTATGACCAGTGCATTCTCTTGGCAGAACTCTGTTAGCCTTTGCTCTGCTTCATTCTGTACTCCAAGGCCAAATTTGCCTGTTACTCCAGGTGTTTCTTGAGTTCCTCCTTTTGCATTCCAGTCCCCTATAATGAAAAAGACATCTTTTTTGGGTGTTAGTTCTAGCAATTCTTGTAGGTCTTCACAGAACCCGTTCAACTTCAGCTTCTTCAGCATTACTAGTCGGGGCATGGACTTGGATTCCCGTGATAATGAATGTTAGTGTTTGTCTTCTGTGTTGAGGTGCGCCTTTGTCAGGTGCATAAATAGTTACAATTATTATGTCTTCCTCTTGGGTTGATCCCTTGATCATTATGTAGTGTCCTTCCTTATATCTTATAATCCTCATTTTAAGGTTTATTTTGTTTGATACAAGGATTGCTACTCCAGCTTTCCTTTGCTTCCCATTTGCATGGAATATATTCTTCCATCCTCTCACTTTCAGTCTATATGTGTCTTGAGGTCTGGAGTGGGTTTCTTGTAGACAGCATATATATGGGTCTTGTTTTGGTATCCATTCAGCCAGCCTGTGTCTTTTGGTTGGAGCATTCATTCCATCTACATTTAAAATAATTATTGATATGTATATATGTTCCTATTGCATTTTCTAATTGTTTGGGGCTGATTTTGTAGATCTGTTTTCTTCTGTTGTATTTCTTGACTATATAAGTCTGTTTAACGTTTGTTGTAAAGCTGGTTTGGTGGTAGTGAATTCTCTTAACTTTTGCGTGTCTGAAAAGCTTTTGATTTCTCCATCAATTTTGAATGAGATCCTTTGTAGGTACAGTAATCTTGGTTGTAGATTTTTCCCTTTCAGTACTTTAAATATATCCTGCCATTCCCTTCTGGCCTGCAGAGTTTCTGCTGAAAGATTAGCTGTTAAGCATGTGGTGTTTCCCTTGTATGTTACTTGTTGTTTCTCCCTTGCTGCTTTTAATTTTCTTTCTTTGTGTTTAGTTTTTGTTAGTTTGATTAGTATGTGCCTTGGCATGTTTCTCCTTGGGTTTATCCTGTATGGGACTCTTTGTGCCTCTTGGACTTGATTGACTATTTCCTTTTCCATGTTGGGGAAATTTTCAACTATAATCTCTTCATAAATGTTCTCATACCCTATCATTTTCTCTTCTTCTTCTGGGACCCCTTTAGTTTGAATGTTGCTGTGTTTGATATGGTCCCGGAGATCTCTGAGACTGTCCTCAGGTCTTTTCATTCTTTTTCCTTTATTCTGCTGTTCAGAAATATTTCCACCATTTTATCTTCCAGCTCACTGGTTTGTTCTTCTGCTTCAGATATTCTGCTTTGATTCCTTCTAAAGTATTTTTAATTTCAGTAGTTATGTGGTCTCTTTATGCTTATACTTTAATTCTTCTAGGTCTTTGTTAATTGAGTCTTGCATTTTCTCCATTTTGTTTTCAAGGTTTTTGATCATCTTTGCTATCATTATTCTGAATTCTTTTTCAGGTAATTTTCCTATTTCCTCTTTATTTATTTGGACTTCTGTGTTTCTAGTTTGTTTCTTCATTTATGCAGTATTTCTCTGCCTTTTTTTTTTTTTTTTAAGGTATTGTGTTTGAGGTCTTCTTTTCCCAAGCTTCAAGAAAAGTTGAATTCTTTCCTTGAATAAGGTTGAATTCTTTCTTCCTTTTTGCTTCTCCCCTCGTAAGGTTCATCCAGTGGTTTGTATGAGCTTTTTATAGGGTGAGGTTTGTGCTGCGTTTCTATTTCTTTGTTTTTCCTCTGATGGGCAAGGCTGAGTGAGGTTGTACTCCTGTCTTCTGATGATTGGGTTTGTATTTTTGTTTTGTATATTGTTTAGATGAAGCATCCTGCACAGGGTGATGCTGGTGGTTGGGTGATGCCAGGTCTTGTATTCAAGAGGTTTCCTTTGTCTGAGTCCTCACTATTTGATACTCCCTAGGGTTAGTGCTCTAGTAGTCTAGGGTCTACTGCTCCCACTCCAAAGACTCATTGTTTGATCTCTGGTCAGGGATGATGATTTGACAAGTGGTTTGTTATGGCATTAAGGTAGAGTAAAACAAATATCCAAAAATGAGCAACCAAAAATGAACCTCAGACAAATGGCAGTTACAAAATCAGGCAAATAATAATTAAAATAATGGAATATACACATATACATATATACCCATGAGCAAAGTGAAAACAGTCCAACAAAAATACAGTAGACTGATCCAGTGAACAAAGGAAATAAAAAATTATATTTACCAGTTAAGAACAAAACTAACGTAAGCAAAAAGTAGAAAAGAAAACTAAAGCAAGGTGCCAACTGGAGAATAAAGCAATGAAAACAGAGCTAACAAATATGTTGAGAGGAAAGGCAAGAAAGGAAAGAAAGAAAGAATAGATATGCAAAGTTATAGAAATAAATGAAGAAGATTTATATACATTAAAGATTAACTGCAAGGAGAAAAGAACAGTAGGAAAGGCAAATGAAAAAATAAATGTCAAAAAAATATAATAGGTTTAAAAAAGTTTAAAATTATAAAAAAAAGAGAAAAGAGAAAAAAACAGAAGAAGACAAAGGGGGTAAAAAGGAAAACTCCACAGAACTGCAGTAGCCCGATGTAGAGGCAGAGGTTTATAACAACAGTAGAAACTGACTGAATATACACATATGCATATACACCCATAAGCGAAATCAAAACAGTCCAACAAAAATTAAATACAATAGATTGACCTGGCAAACAAAGGAAATAAAAAATTATATCTACAAGAATAAAACTAATTAAAGCAAAAACTGGAAAACAAAACTAAAGCAAGGTGTCCATTGCAGAATAAAGCAATGAAAATAAAATGAACAAATATATTGAGAGGAAAGGAGAGAAAGAAAAGAAAGAAAGAATATATATGCAACATTAAAGAGAAGTAGATAAAGAAGATTTAGATATGTGAAAGATTAACTGCAAGGGGAAAAGAACAGTAGGAAAAGCAAACAAAGGAATAAATGTAGAAAAAATAACAATAGGTTTAAAAAATTAAAAAAGAGGGAAAAAAAAAAAAAAAAGGAAAACTCCACAGAACTGCAAAAGCCCAGTGTAGAGGCAGAGGTTTATAACAACAATAAAAAATGTGACTGGGGGAAAAGAAAACAATTGCTCAAAAACTTAATTGGGTTTCTTAGTGCCAATAAAATCGACAACAGGGGGTGGGGTGGGGCTGGGGAAAGGGAAAAAAAATCCAAAAGAATCTACAGAACAAGTCAAAAAGTAAGAATAATAAATGTTTTTCTTTAGTTACTGCTGTCAGAGTCCTTTCCCATGCTGGAAATCACAGTCCACCTTACCTCCCCATGATGCCATGCAACACTGTACTGATCTGTGAACCTGCTGTGGGGGCTGCTCAGATTCTAATCCAGTCCCACTCCTGTGTATTCTTGCCTGCAATGCCCACAGCTATCAGAGCTAGTGCGTTTTCTTATGTGGGAGCTCTGAATGGCCTTTTGTATATCCCACAGACACACACAGTCTGCTTAGTTGATCATGTGGATTTAGTCTGCAGCTTGTACAGCTGCTGGGGAGGTTTTGGGTCTTCTTCCTTAGCCACACTGCCCCTGGGTTTCAATTGTGGTTTTATTTCCACCTCTACATGTGGGTCCTCCACTGGGGTTTAACTCCTGAGGCTGTGCTGGAGGGCTTGGGTCTGCACCTGTGAGGGCAGGTGTGGAGGGGGTACAGCTGCTTGGTTCGCAGGGCTTCTGGCAGCACCAGGTACTCAGGGGGTTGGCGGCTAGGGCAGCAGGAAATATAGTGCTCTAGAAGGGTGTGGCAACCAGTATTGGCCATACACTCCAGTATTCTTGCCTGGAGAACCCCTTCTCTGACAGAGAAGCCTGGAAGGCCCCAGTCTACAGGGTCGCAAAGAGTCGGACAGGACTGAAGCGATCCTGTGTGCATAAGTACAAGAGCTTTTTTTCTTTTTTTGCCTGTGGCAGCTCTGCCCCAGTGAGAGTTGAGCGTGAAGGTGGAGCAGCTGCTTGGCTTGCAGGGACCCTGGTGGCGCCAAGTGTTCAGGGTCACAGACTGCCTCCGCGGCAGGAGTTATGGCCCTATCAGAGTCTGTTTTTGAGCCTCTTGTAGTTGGCGATCAGAAGGCCTCTTTGGCCCGTCTTTCTCCATAGCTCTGCCCTTCAGGCACTTAGAGGGCTCCCTTGCCTGGGAGCCCTTCCCCCGCTTCTCTGTTGTTCTGCGCATCAGGCACGTAGCGGCCCCCCCCCCCCCCCCCCCCCCCCCCCCCCCGGGGTCCTACTCTATAGATCGGCGCATCAGGCACTTAAAGGGGCACCCTGGGTGGGGTCCTACTCTGTAGTTTGGAACATCAGTCACTGAAAGGAGCCCCCTGGGTGGAGTCCTACTCTGTAGTTCAGTGCCTTAGGCGCTTGGTGGGCCAGCCTCTCTGTTCAGCTGCCTATGCTGGCATGAGGAGAGAGAGGCTATGGTGATGGCTCCACCCCCTTCGCGTGACTCAGCAGTATCACCTTGCTTCCATGGCTGCCTGGCTCTCCTCCACAGGCGAGTTCCCATCACGATCTCATCCGTCACCTCCTACAGTCAACAGCAGCCATCACACTGGGATTGCTCCACAATCCCTAAACTCCAGCTCCCAGCCACTGCCCCTTCCAGGAGACCTGCGTTCCTGCCCAGCATATGTATGGCTGTGGCAAGTACAGTCTGATTCTCATTGCATTTAGGCTGCCACAGATCAGCTGTTTCAGGCTCAGCCTTTAATGTTTCTCCTCTGACTCAGACAATTACCCCGCTGTGGGGATCAGCTCAAGCCCAATTCTCTGATTGGTTCTTGGTGAGATAACAGGGTGGTTAACATGATCATTCCTTAGGCGCCAATAGGTCTGGGGGCTCATGATCATCAAATAGTTAATTTCTTGCATTTGTTGGGGGTTTTAGCATCTGTAAAACAATTTGGGAAAAGTGCATCAGCTACTGTTATGTAGGTACTTCAGAGGAGCTACAGCAGGGAGGGAGGGACTTGTGGGAGGGACTTGTCCCTAGAAGATGAGGGACACATGCTCTATAATTCTTGCATGGCCCAGGGGTTGCTCAGCTACAGATACTGGAAGACTTCAAAACTAGGCACTCATACAAGTGCAACCCAGTAGTTGGGGATGTCCAAAGCACCCCATGAAGCAGTCTTTGACTGATGGGGGATAGAAGCCCATCGAGAAATGCTTTTTATTTTCTTCTCTCAGGCAGAGGGTGGAGAGAGGCATGTGATAAACATTCTCAGCTGTTTGATGGGATCAAGAAGTCAGTTGTCTCCCAGAGTAGAGGCTGATCACATGACATAGGTGTGTGCTGGCTCTCTTGGTCCCTGTCCCTCATGCCTGTTCCTTGAATGAACTACTCATGTGCCAGCTTCCATTGCAGAGTGGACTCTGGAAAAAGCCTGTGCTAAAGGACGGCCTTCTCAATCGAAATCTGCATACCCTTTAAAATATCACATTTTCCCCTGGAGTCTTTACCATAGTTTTTAAAAATGTGTCTATGTATGCACAATTCTCTCTCTCATTTAAAAGCAAAGGTCATTTTTTAAAATTCATTATTATCTCCCCAGAACTCAATAAAGAGTACTGAATAAATACAATGTTAAAACTTTTCTCTAAACTCCAAACTTCTGTGGGTGATCAAAAGCCACATAACTCTCTCTGACTTTTGTTGGAGTTGGGGTTTAGTGAGAAAGATCTAGTGTTTTTTTTTTTTTTTTTTTTTTCAGTATTCTCTGATTTTTCTCATTATGAGGTGATTGAAAAACACAGTTGACATTAATTGGGATAAAACAGAATTTTATTCATTCTCTCAGCAGATTTACAATTTCTAACCTAATTTCTTCTTCCCAGTTTCGTGCATTTCAAGTAAAATACTCCATCCCATGTTCAAGGTTTCCATAACTGCAGATGATCTGCCCTGTGTCCCAAATTAAGCCAAGGGTTGGCTCTCTGACTTCTCTTGTAACTCTTGCCAGAGGCCTCTTTGAAGATAAGTCGAAGCCAGCGTAATTTTAAAACAGTGGAAATATACTGAGTACCACTGTGCATTTTACAATGATATACATATTCCCACAAAAGGAGGAATTATCAGCCATGTTTGACAGTTGAAGAGAGTGAGGCTCAGTGAGATTAAGTGAACTGCCCAAGTTCACACTGCTAATAAGTGGTCTCCTTCCACAGCCTTTGCTGTTAACTGTTACATTTAAGAGCTGCTTCAATCCGCTAAATTTCAGTTTCTTCTGAGCGAACAGTGGGGTTTTTCTGGCCCTGTGCCATCACTGTTAATCCTTCAGGGCAGCTGAGAAGTATCTTAATCAAGGCCTCTGACCTTGTCATTCATTCTTTTTCTTAGTGTTGAGTTAACTGCAGGCACCCTAAGGAATGGGAATGGAAGGACTTCAGACTTCACATGAGCAGGACTGGCAAAGAAACTCCCCCCAAGACCTCACAGCAAGCCCAGGGTAATGCTTTTTCATATTAATTTTTTTTTTCAGTCTCACCTCTCTCTTCTTTCCTCTCTCTTCCCCACACCCTTTCTCTCTCCCCATCTGCCTGCCTTTGTGTTTCCTTCACTTTGGGTGGGAGTGAGGGTGACAAATCAGAACCACACTTTCACTTAACTTTCTTTTTGCTGAAATGCAAGTTTATTTAAAATTGACCTCAGAGGATTTAAGGGAGTTTTTGCTATTGGGCACAGCAACAATTTAAACTGTAGCCTCTCAGCATTGAATCTAAATCTGTGGAAATAAATCATGTTGGGAAGCTCATTATTTCTTAATTACAGTGCATATTAGTATCTACCTTTAAGAATTCCCCAGTGGGTTAAGGAACATTTTGGTTTAGAGGAAACTTTCTGCTTAAACTTTCTGCCAGAGTGACATCAATGAGGTATCATTATCATTAGTTTAAAATTAAAATGGGACAAAAAGAAAAACATCCAGAGATGAAGAGACATTCTTTGAATATTTTGGAGATGAGACAGAGGAGAGGTGTCAATTGCTTTTTTAAACAATTCATTTCTCACATATCTGGAGTAAATCCTAAGGAAGACTGATAAAGTAATGTTGACTTCATCTCAGGTAGCACTGTGGGTAGGTGAATTTGTATTGCATCCAAAGAAAAATTAGGGTAAAGTTGATGGTTCAGATGGTAAAAAATCCCCCTGCAGTGTAGGAGACTGGGATTCAATCCCTGGGTCAGGAAGATCCCCTGAAGAGGGAAATGGCAACCCACTCCAGTATTCTTGCCTGGAGAATTCCATGGACAGAGAAGCTTGGTGAGCTCTAATCCATGGGGTTGTAGAGTTGGACATGTCTGAACAACTAACACTACACACTAACTCTGATTTCAGTTGAATTTCAGTATGTAACAGCCATCTCAAAAAGTTATAAGTAGATATTAAACTATATGTACTTGAATAGCATTCAGTATATTATCTAAAGCCGTTTGGCACATCTCTTGCTATATAGAAACTTAAAATATTACAAGTTGAGATGAGGAAAGCATTTAAGTGTCAGGTATGTAAGTCCTTGTGTGTATGAGTTGTAGAGCTGGATAAAGTCCTCCACTGTTTTTCTTTTTTTTTTTAATTTATTTGTGTTTAATTGGAAGATAATTTCTTTATAATACTGTGTTGGTTTCTGTCATACATCAACATAAATTAGCCATAGATATAGAGGCAAGAATAAACAATGGAGAAAAGGCAGTCTCTTCAGTAAGTTATGTTGGGAAAACTGGACAGCTACATGTAGAAGAATGAAATTAGAACACTTCCTAACACCATACACAAAGATAAACTCAAAATGGATTAAGGACCTAAATGTAAGGTCAGAAACTATAAAACTCTTAGAGGAAAACATAGGCAGAACACTCCTTGATGTAAATCACAGCAAGATCCTCTATGACCCATCTCCTAGAATAATGGAAATAAAAACAAAAATAAACAAATGGAACCTAATTAAACTTAAAAACTTTTGCACAGCAAAGGGAACCATAAACAAGGTGAAAAGACAGTCCTCAGAATGTGAGAAAATAATAGGAAATGAAACAACTGACAAAGGATTGATTTCCAAAACACACAAAATTTTCTAGTCCTGGGGAATGTGGTTGCATCATAGCCTTTCCTCCGGTTCATTGCCCAAAACTGTGTTACTGCAACTCTTTGTCTCTATTCAGATCCCCATGCCAACCTTTCGCTCACTTGGCAAATGTTTAAGGAGGACCTGCCACCTGCCAAGTACTGTGCTAAATGCTGGGAAGAGAGTAGTGGACAAGGCAGAAATGGTCCCTGTTCTCACAAAATTGTCATTTTATAGGGGAAAAGAGTGAGTAAGCAAACTAGAGGTGAAATAAATGTTAGCAAAGAGTTGGAAGTAAAAGAAATTAGATAAAACAGGACCTACTTTACTCAAGGGACGTTCACGATCTCCTTTTCAAAACTCTAGGAAAATGAAGCCTGTATGAAATAATAACAGTGCTAATGATAGAAGTAAAAACCATTACCATTTGTTTAGTGTTCTTCACTAAACAAATTTGAGTATCTTCAAGACTTCAAAATGACTCTATAAACCTTGAATGCATACTGCTATGTGAAAGAAAATGATCTAAAAATGCTACATATTGTATGATTCCAAATATGTGACAGTCTGAAAAGGCAAAACTATGGAGACAGTAGAAAGATGAGTGTTCACCAAGGTTTGGGTGTGGGGAATGAATAGATGTAGCATTTTACATCTAGATGTAGCATAGATTTTTAGGGTGTGAAACTATTCTGAATGATACTGTCCGTGGTGGAGACATGTCATTCATTTGTCCAAATTCATAGAATAGATAAAGAGTGAAGCCTAATTTAAAATATGGACTTCAAATAGCAATCATGTATCAACATAGACTCATCTGTTAGGCAAATGTACTACACAAATGTATGTGCATGTGTTCGGTCGCTCAGTGGTTTCTGACTCTTTGCCCCCTTTGGACTGTACCCACCCCCACACCCCACCGGATCCTTTGTCTATGGGATTTCCCAGGCAAGAATACTGGAATGGGTTGCCATTTCCTCCTCCAGGGGATCTTCTCAACCCAAGGTCTGAACCCTCATCTCCTGCATTGCAGGTGGATTCTTTACTGCTGAACCACTGAGGAAGCCCATCACAGGAATGCAAGATGTTAATAAGGGAAATTGTTGGGGAGTGAGGTGGTGTATTGAACAATACTTTCTGATCAGTTTTCTCATAAACCTAAAACTAGTGAAAATAAAAAGGATTTTGATGAAAACAAAATAACCAAAATCTCTATGAGGAATCCACTAAAATTAGCCTGTTTTTTTCAGGTGAAGAAACAAAGACCCAGAGACTTTTCTGCTTTTCCACAAACAGTGAGGGGCTGAATTAGGACTTGAATCCACATCTAAGTTCCTGTTCAGGTAAGACCAGAAACCTTGAATCCAAGTCCAAGTGCCTGTTCAGGTAAGACCAGAAACTGTTTCTTCACTCTCTGTACTCAGCCTTCCTCTCTTCTGTTAGCCGTTAATGGATTCATTATTCCTGGGCAGGTGGAATTAGAACCTCACAAGTACCTTTGCTTCCTTGTTCTTTCTGTTACAATCCTACAACTGCAATCTTTCATCCAATGGATCCTACTTCCATTGTGTTTCTTGGTCCCATCTTTCCTTCCCCCCTTTCTAGCCGTTTATCACTGCTTTGGTTCACATGGTTGTTATAAACTCAGCTGCCAAAACATCAAAGCAAAATTTCAGTGTCAAATCTAAGCAACTATAATGGACTTTACTATTTGGATACTTGTGCTCACCTTTTTTTCTGATTTGGGAAAGAAAGATTTATGTCACCCCATTCCTGTTTTCATCTTTTTAACTTTGCTCATACCTCCATAAGTAGTCATTGTATTAAAGTCTCTTTATTTGAGTCATCTGGGATGAATTCTGTTTTCTGCTTGTGTGCTTACTAATAAAGAGGTATTCATGCATATTTGCCAAACTGATTTAGAACTGAGAAGGCAGTTCTATTTTTTGTTGTTTTGTTGTATTTGTTCAATTTAGCATAAACATTTTACTACAACAACAACGAAGCAGGTTGAAATGCCTTTCCGTTTTTACTCTGAATTCCTGCTTCATGTTTTGTTTGGAGTATTCTTATCACATTTTCAAGAAAGTATAATTTTCTTTTAAATGCATGATTATTTACAACTTTGTTATATTTGTGTGATTTTTATAAAAAGGTCTCTTAGCTGCTCTTCCTTTTCTAAAGAATTATGTCTCAGATGGAATAATGAAAACAAAGAGGAAATGTTTGTTATAAAGCAGCTTCTCAGGAACTAGGTAGAGGTTAAATTATGTCACAAAGAGATCCAAAGCACTTGTGGGGTCACTTCATTAGCCTAAAATTTTGCTTTTTTTAACTCTTTCCTGAAACCAGTATGCTATTAAAATGGTGCTTGGTAAACCTTTCATACTTCAGGTATTTTCACTGGAATTATTAGAATTAGGTTTAACCTGTTGCTTATTGAATGATTCAGTTGTTCTTTTCTATGATTTAAGCTGGGCTGATTCAAATGCATCCAGTTGCTCACATTTCCCTCTCATAGGCACATCTATAACTGTTATACTGAGTAACTTGATCATGACTGTCACTTTAACCATGTCCAGAAAATTCATATGTGAAAATTGAAGTTTGCACATCACTCAGTGGATGATTATTTGTGTTGCCTTACAACATTGTCCAGATAGCTTTGGACAAACCCCTTGACTTTTCTGAATTTCAGTGTCCTTTTGGGGCAGGTGGGTGGAGGATGGGGTTGATAATACCTTCTTTTATACAAAACACATTACAGAGCATGATGCATATAAGGGATAGTGATTTAGTTCTATATTTAGAAAGATACATTTGATAATGTTATCTAATATCTTATGGTTCCTTGAGTAGCAAAACACTCTGGAAAATACCTCAGTTAGTCTCAGCTGGAAGCTCTAACCTTAGAAGACAAATTATATGGCTAATATTGAAAAAAAAAATTTTGTCTCAATGCTTGTAAAATGGCATATTCATTCTTTCTATGTCATTCTTGGTATCACTTTTCCTTTCCTTTTCTTTTTTCCATTTTTGCAAAATGAATAGTATCCTAAATTGAGTATATTTCTTTCATGTCTATGGTCCTCAAGAGGAAAATGGGAAATATATTCTTGTTTTGGGGGACTTTACTGTAGACATTTCATAACCATTATAGGAAATTTCTTGTTGCTGTTGAATTTTTTTTAATGCAAAGCCTTTCTTTTGAATATTTCTCCTTTTCCTGATGAATGTTTCCTCCTGGATTTTCTCAGCTAGTACTTTGATATTTATAGTCTAAATGTTTCAGTCAATATATAAGAAAACAATGTTCACTGGTAAAGCTAAGAGGGGACATGAAGAATCTGTGTTTTAAGTTGAATAAACCCATTTAGCTGTATTGAGATTATCCTCTTTAGCCTGGAGCCAAAATAGGAACTATAAGAAAGAGATGAGTTTAAAAATAATTCAACTTGATGAATGACTCTTGGATTCCTATATTATCAAGTTGTGGATTATCTGCAGCAAATTTTCGGTTCTGAACTCCTTTCATTTACCTATGGTTCATATTTTGAGATCAAAATTTTTGTTCTTTAAAACAGATAGTATGTTATAAGAAATAATCATTTGCAACTTTACTAGTGCAGAAAGGCTAACTGCTATAACAGAAGCAACAAAACATTTCACATGTAACATAATGCATATTTATTTCTCACTGATGCAGTGATAGTTCAGTGTGGTTGGTGGGGGTGGGGCTCTCGTTCCACTTATTCATAGATCCAGTGGTTCCATCCTGTGGGTCTACCGACTCTAGGTGTTTAGCTGGCTGACAGGGGAATGGATGAGGATCATGTTTTGAAGACATTAATGAGTCAGGCCAGTAAATGACTCACATATATCAACTTATATTCTAGTCTCAAGGACATATATAACTGCAAAGGAGGGTGAAAAACTGATTTAGTAGTTTTCCCAGGAAAAAGAAGAACGTGTATAGCATTTATTAAATATTTACATGTGTCAGGTACTGTTCTGAATCCATTTTATGGATCAATTCATTTAATCCTCAGAATAACCCTGAGAGATATTTTAATTGTACCATTTGCCAGATGAGGAAAATGAGTCACAGAACTAGTAGATGGGTCAATCAGGACATGAAATCAAGTAACTTGGCTTGAGTACACTTCTTCCCTGTTATACATTCTGTGTATATTCATATACAGGGTGTGCACAATCATGTTCCTGTTCACTAAATGTATTATAGACAATAAGTGAATATTTGAAATTTTTCTTTGTCATATGCGCTTGAACAGTGATACTACCTATACTTGGTACAGGGTCTGTATAAATTTTTCCAGAGAAAAATTTAGGTCAAAGCATCAGGAGGCTTTAAAATGATCTTTCCCTTTGGTCCAGCAATTCTATTAGCTTTTGAAGGGAACTCTCAAATGAATGCAAGAAGTTTAAATATAAAGACTTTTGTCATAATGTTGTTTAAAATAACAAAACTTTAGATACAACCTAGCTGTCTGATCGGAGAAGGCAATGGCAACCCTCTCCAGTACCCTTGCCTGGAAAATCCCATGGATGGAGAGCCTGGTGGGCTGCAGTCTTGGTAGGCCACGAAGAGCTGGACATGACTGAGCGACTTCACTTTCACTTTTCACTTTCATGCTTTGGAGAAGGAAATGGCAACCCACTCCAGTGTTCTTGCCTGGAGAATCCCAGGGACGGCGGAGCCTGGTGGGCTGCCGTCTATGGGGTCTCACAGAGTCAGATATGACTGAAGCGACTTAGCAGCAGCAGCAGCAGCTGTCTGATATCAAGTATAGATTAAACACATTTTGAGATATAGGCAATGCTTTACTCTGCAACCATTAAAGATGAGAATATACATACAAATTTATGATGTGAAATATGCTCACTTATTATTTTATATATACACAAGTTACAAAATAATTCATCCATTAGGAAAATGTCTTTATTTTTGAAAGTGTATACATTGGAAGGACTGATGCTGAAGCTGAAACTCCAATACTTTGGCCACCTGATGCAAAGAACTGACTCATTGGAAAAGACCCTGATGATGGGAAAGATTGAAGGTGGGAAGAGAAGGGGACGACAGAGGATGAGATGGTTGGATGGCATCACTGACTCAATGGACATGAGTTTGAGTAAGCTTCTGGGGCTGATGATGGACAGGGAAGCCATGGGGTTGCAAAGAGTTGGACATGACTGAGCAACTAAACTGAACTGAACTGATATTTGCATAGAAAACCTTGCAAAAAGAAATGAAACAAAATGTTTATACTGATTAGCTCTAGGTGGTAGAATTTTCTTATTTTTAAAATATTGATTATTTTTATTTTCTAATACATCTAAAAAAGATGTTTAACTTGTATGATGAAACAGAGAAAGCAATAAAGCAGAAGGTTTACATTGAAAAGGAGATATGTTTGCTTAACATGGAGAATGATGGAGACATATATTTATAAATTCCACAAAAACTTCTGGCTGTCCCAAGGGATAGTCAATTATGTTTGTTTACATGCATTCAGTTATAATATTTTCATCATTCCCATTACATGTAAGATTCTTATTTTGTGTCCTCTTGTTTTGGCAGGATCCAGTGTATGATAGCAAGAAAGACACAAGCTATGCTCTTAAAGAGCTTGTTGAGCATAGTAGGAAAGAGGTTTAAGATGACCCTAGTTCTGAGAGAATTAACATTTATAGGTGCTGGAGGCCACAGTTTCATATGACATAATTTTGTACAAATTGTGGATATATTCAATCACATTAAGTTGTCATTATCAACTTGAAATTATCCAGTGTCAGAAAAATTAGATTCTAGGTTTGCCAGTTCCTTGAATTCCTTTACCTCATGTGCCTGAGAAAATTCTAAAGAAACGTCTAGAAGGACCTGTTTTCAGCACATCAAAGAGTCATTAGGTAGGACAGAATCTTATAAAATTTCTTGACCCTCATGAGTTAAAATCTTCTGAAATATCTCCAGGGGGTTACATACTAGCAAGCTCTGAGTTTAAGAACGCATTTGTAAATTTCATGGCTCATATTTTCTACTTGAGCTTCTGGAAAGCAAGACAGCAATTTGATTTAATTCAACACACATGTATTGTAATTGCATTATAATATTTATTATAATTGCATTACAGCATTTACCATCACTTCAGGAGAAAGCTCAGTAATTAGAGACTTCAGCAGTCAGTCATTTTTGCCTTCTCAAAGTGTAGGATATCCCCTGGCCTCTGCCGACCCAGAACACTGCACCGTAATTGTCTGTTTATCCCATGAGACTGTGTATAGCCTTGAGGCCAGAGCCTTTGTGCCCACATCACCCAGTGTGGTTCCTAGAATTTGGTAGGCACTCAATAATTACCTTCTGGGAAAACCTAATCCTCATTCTTTTGCTCCTTTTTAACATTAAGTTGCTCATTGGTATTTCTTTCAAAGGACTAGATAGAGAGGGAGAGAAATCCTTGGTCAGTCATAAACATTTAATAATACAGATGAAAAAACTGCAGTGGGAATTAGAGGGTTACAAATTATTTTTAAAATTAGTACTTTCCCTCATTGAGCTCACACTCTTACTGAAACAATGCGTAGAGTCCTAGAAAAAAAAAAATACTTGGAAGGCTTAGCTGGGTGTCACTGAAAAATAAACATTAATGTTTGGATATACCTTAGTTGATATAAACCAGTATGTGGAAAGCAAGCTCAACAAAGCAGATGAATAACAGAGTAGTTATTCAGATGATCCAATCATTCTTTATTGTAGAAAGATGGTTTGGTATAGAGTTTCCTTTCACTAGGAGTAACCTGATTAATTTTAACTCTCAGTCACTTTATCTTTAGAGATGCATGGATTGTGAAGCCTGGCATTTAGTTGGTGGGCAGAGGTGGGTGGGAAAGAAGGCCTTTCGTATGATGAGAATATACAGTGTGGTCAGATGTGGGTGCAGCCATACTGGGAATACAGAAAACTCTTTAAAAGGGGTTTGAAAGGAGGCAAGGAAAAATACTCTCTTTATTTAGTCATTTATTCATTGAACAAATATTTATTTAGTATATATCTGTTATAGGGGAAAACGACATGGAATAGTCAAGGCAGGAGAAGTAATAAATGTATTTGGCTCTGCACAGACACATTTTCAGTACTGAAGTTGACATACTCTTTTAGGGATAAACAAAACATTTTGAAATCTAAGAGTACTGAGCCACATCAAGAGTTGGAAGTGCTGAATAGTAGGAGAAGCATCCACATTGATATGAGCAAGTCAGGGTTTTGAATCCTGGCTCTGCTTCTTGGTTGAACAAAGACCATACTCTTAGGTCTATTTTTCTCATCTGTAAAGTGGGGATAATAATAATTACTTTATGTGATTGAGTGAGATAAAGCATTCAGTCTCCTACAATAGTAACCTGTCACATGGCTGCTGCTGCTGCTGCTAAGTCGCTTCAGTCATGTTCGACTCTGTGCGACCCCATAGACGGCAGCCCACCAGGCTCCCCCATCCCTGGGATTCTCCAGGCAAGAACACTGGAGTGGGTCGCCATTTCCTTCTCCAATGCATGAAATGAAAAGTGAAAGTGAAGTCGCTCAGTCGTGTCCGACTCTTCGCGACCCCATGGACTGAAGCCCACCAGGCTCCTCCGTCCATGGGGTTTTCCAGGCAAGAGTACTGGAGTGGGTTGCCATTGCCTTCTCCGCCTGTCACATAGAAATGCATGGTAAAAATTACTCTCCTCCTCTTTTTTTCTCTTCATTTAATTTGTATTATTGCTCCCTTCACAGCAGGCTCCTTGAGTGGCTTGGGAAACGGTCTTTGTTAGGATGGCCTCTAGATGGCGCTCTAACAATGTGAGAGTGGTTTGTTGGAGGGTGGCTCTGTGAGGAGGAATGTGAATTATGCTTGGTGTTAATGCCTGATTACTCCATGAAATATGCCCCTGGTTCACAGTTTTATGAGCTAGCCTAACCCTGAGTGAACTAACAGTATTGGCAGAGATGGGGTTTTGTGAAGGTACCCCATTTAGCTCCATGTATTCTGTGTAAAACCAGTTACAGGATCAATAAAACCACTTCTTTCAGAAGTATAGTAAGGAGTGATCAGAACAGGAGAACACAGACAGATCATCCAAGGAAAAAAGATGTGTATTTACACTGACTCTTTACTCTGGGAAAAAGCCAGTTTCCCTTACCACCATTCTCTCAGGTACTGTAACAAAGTTGAGAGATTCCAGTGAGGGGGAATGGATATTTAGAAGGATACAGAGCAAGACAATGGACAATGAGGAAAACACAATATTTCTTTCTTTGAAGGGCACAAAGAGTGGGAGAAGTTGAAGCTCTAGATGAGCAAACACATCAGTTGTGTTTTGCATGCTCCTGGAAGACATTACTAATCGATTATACCGATTTTCCCTGTTGAAGTTGGAGATGACTCCAGAAGTGTTCTTGCAGCCCTCCAGGCAGCCATACACAATCATAGGAAATGACTGGTGGGATGAAGCTCAGCCCCAGGCAAATACAGGTTCCCCGTTCAAAGGTGTTTGTTTCATTTGCTTTGCCTTGTCATTTGATTATTTTTTTGTTTCCTGTGTGGCTAGCAATAAAATCCAAAGAGCTCTCTTAGAAGATATATTACCCAGATTTGCTGCAACAATGAACAGCCCCATTATCTTAGTGCTTTATGATTTATTTCTCACTTACATTGCATGTTGGTAACTGTAAGTCAGCTGCTGTGGCCTTGTTCCATGTTTCTTCAATTCTCCATTGCATAAACCAGGCTAAAGGAAGAGACCTGGTTTGGGACAAGCCTTCTATGGCAGGGGTAAAAAGGTCAAGAGAGCTGGCAGTTACATTTGTATTTATATACCTTTACATGCAGCAATGACAAGAAAGGGGGCTGCTTGTTGAATTGCTGTTAATAACAGTCTGTCAAGCTCACTGGAGGGCTTCCCAGGTGGTGCTAGTGGTAAAGAACTGCCAATGCAGGTAGATGTAAGAGACACAGGTTTGATCCCTTGGTCTGGAAGAGCCCCTGGAGGAGGGCATAGCCATCCACTCCAGTATTCTTGCCTGGAGAATCCCATGGACAGAGGAACCTGGTGGACTACAGTCCATAGTGTTGCACAGAGTCAGACATGACTGAAGCAACTTAGTACACATGCATGCAAGGTCACTGGAAGCTATGGCTGTATCTTTACCTCCTGCATCATAACATTCTTGTCCTGTTAGCTTTTCTTTTCATTCAGTTTATTTCTTCTTATTGAACTGACTGACTGTTGGGATTGCTGCTTTTGATTTTAGTAAATGTATAAAGAGGGACAATCCCAACTTTCTGGAAGGGAGGAAGCGGGATAGTTACTGAGACCACAGCTCACACAAATACACTTTGCCTGGAAAGATTCTCTCTAGCCTCAGGCTGCAGCTCTGATGATGCTTCCCCTGGGTCATTCTGAGTGGGTGCCCAGTCATGTGCTTCTATGTGTATCTTGTGCTCCAAATCATGTAAATTCTAAATTCCTTTTTTCATTTTTTGGAAAATGTTTTTATGAAAATTTTCAAACATACACAAAATTAGAGTGTATAATTCAGGTATCTATTACTTACTTTCAACATGCATATCAATATTCTGACAATCTTACTGCATTTTAGTAATTTTAAGGGATTATCATTAACCATGGTAGGTATTTTAGAAATGTTGAGCTAATATCTTGAGCACTTGACACATGTTTGGGTATAGACTGGGTTCTCAACAAGTATTTATGGAATGGATAGAATGAATTAATTCTTGTAGTAGAGGCCAAAGAAAGGTCTTAACCTGGACTAGACAATGAAGAAAATGGTAATGAGAGTTGGAGCAATCTGTTGGGAGGTATGTAATCAAAGTAGTCGTATGTCAGGATGCAACATTTTCACCAGTCTTTCTTGTCCTTCCTTTGTCAGGAGGCTGTATAGTATGGTGGTCAAGACCAGAGACTAATGGCATAAATACCTGATGCTAACTCCTTGCTCCACCTTTAATTCACAGTAAAAAGTTGTTGGGCAAGTTGGCTTAAAAGCTGTAGATCTCAGTTTTGTCAGAGAAAAATAGAATGTAGAATGGGGGAAATAATAATACTGTCCTCATACAGTTGATGTGAGAAATAAGTAGAATTCTGAGTGCTTAGGCTTTAGTAAACACTCAGTAATTGTTAGCTGTTACAATCAATATTGCTGTTAATTGGCAATTTTTCTGACTGAATTATGAGAATAAGAAGAGACAGAATAAGCAGAGTAATAATCAGTATTGATGAGCAAATTTTAAAAGGCTATATATGATTAAAGATTGTTGATCACTCATATTCTCTTATGCATAGCCTTCCACTCCCATCAATGTATTAAATATAATCAATATAAATATAGTCACTACTCAAATAGGATGGGCTATTCACAACTCACTTTGCAGGAGAGTAACAGCAGCATAAATGCAAAGGCCCTGAAAGCAACACGGTTGGTAAATGTTACCCTGCACACCCACTCAACTCCCAAGGTTGATTATATTTTAAAAGCACTCTTGCTTCATTAATCTGATTTTATAAAGGCAGGGGAAGTTGATTATACATAATGCTTAGGCTAGCTTGTAAGAAACTGGCATTTTGGCTCTTATTAATAAAATGTGTTTTCTTAGTGATTATGCAGTAGTGGTGATATTAGATACCCTTTGCTACAACAGAGATGCTGAGTGCTGTTTCCTCCTGAGTACACAGGGAATGCTGGATAAATATCCTCCATACCAGAAAAACAGGTACGGTAACCCGGGTCTGAATGGACTCCTTCCTCTCCATTAATGGACTAGTGTGTGCTAAGATATACTGGACCAGTGGTTTCTTTTTCAGCAAGTAAGACCAGTTCTATCTTGTGAGTTGGAGGTCAACAGGAATAGATGGCTGTTTTCTAGGTTTGATTCCGCATCAACAAGAAATTCTAATGCCCAATAGGATTGTAGCTACTACCTTTTGCAAATCTGTCTTCTTCCTCATGGTTGGAGTGGTAATATTGTAGCCTCACTAAAAAGGTGAAGTTTCTCCTTTGAAAGAAATGTTGTGTTGCAATTTAGTTAATAGGGGCTTGCCTTTTGGACTGAGGGACTTCCCAGGTTGCACTAGTGGTAAAGACCCCACCTGCCGTATGCAGGTGGTCCAAGAGACATGAGTTCAATCCCTGAATCAGAAAGATCCCCTGGAACAGGGCATAGCAATCTAACAGGGAGCACGTCTATCAGTAATTCTTCACATCTTGGGAGGGGCAGAGGAGTGGGAATCTGGCTCAGATTCTGTCCATTTTAGGAGAAATGCCATTGACTTTGAAATCACAAAGACTCAGATTTCTCCTTTAATATTTATCCATTTTGGCTGTGTGATCAAGGATTAATTAAGTTGACCACCTCTCTGAGCTTCACTATTAAAATTAGTAATACCTTTAAGTCACCTTTCTAAAGTGCTTGTGAGATATTAAGTCCTTAAGAAGTGGTGTGTGAAAGAAAGTGTTTGTCATTCAGTCGTGTCTGACTCTTTGTGACTCCATGCACTGTAGCCCACCAGGCTCGTTTGTCCATGGGATTCTCCAGGCTAGAATACTGGAGTGGGTTGCCATTTCCTTCTCTAGGGGAATCTTCCCAACCCAGGGATTGAATCTAGATCTTCCACATTGCAGGCAGATTCTTTACTGTCTGAGCTACTAGGAAGCCCTAAGAAGTGGTAGTTATTATTTAAAAGTAATATTATTATTATATGTAGTAATATATAAACATAAACATACATATTTACATATAGCTAGATTGTGAACCAATGAAAATGTGAATATTATAATATTAGTAATAATAAATTATATTTAGCGTCTATTCTGAAGTTTTGCTAAACTCTCTATAAGCATTATTTCATTCACCTTCATGAAACTGTAAGAAGTATGTTCTATTATTAGACAATTTAAGAAATCAAGGAATGAAAAGTGAAGTTACTGAACAGCATGATGAGGTGGTATAATTTCCGGAGAATTCTGAGTCATGTCATTTGTTTTTCTGGTATGGAGGACATTTATCCAGCATTCCCTTGTACTCAGGAGGAAACAGAGAGCCCCAAGAGACAGCCTCCAGTCACCATCACCAGATCGTCAGTCTAACTGACAGACAAAAACACATGTCCAAATAATGAGAGACCATCCCTTGTAACTGGTAGCCATGATGCTATAAGAGATAAAGGCTGTGAGTCATACGGCCTCTACTATTCTTCTTTTTCTTCTTCATCTATTCCCTCCTCTATTAAGTAATTATTTTGAGTGCCCATTCTGGCTTGAGTGCTAAGAAACAACATGATATCTGGCTTCAGGTTTGCTGGGCTTACCACTTAATTCACCACTTATTAGCTGAGTAACCTCAAGCAAGTCAATGAACCTTTCTAAGACTAGTTTCTCATCTCTCAATGGGGATAATAATATTATTCATCTCTATTATTATGAATAATACTATTTTAAATCTCAGAATTATTGGGAGGAATGAATAATGTATTTCAAGTACCTAGTACAGTATCTGAAATATGATAGACATTATTATTATTATTATTGCAAACTGGTAGTGGAAAAACTACTTCCACTTTCCTGGAGATGCTGACATTTCATCGGGGTGAGTTTCCATGTAACTGAGAATGTCATTGGATCCCTTGCACTTCCAAGCAGGACTCTAGTGTTCTAAAATTTCCAATGCAGGTTCTAAAAAGGCCCAATCTATTAGTTAGGATGGCGATTGTATATATGTATGTGTGTGCATGCATCTGTGTATGTGTTTGTTAAAGAGAAAGAGAGAAACAAAGAGAAAGATCTCTGCATTATTCAGTGCACTTAGCATCCTGGATGGTCCAAGCAGAGCAGGTAACAAAGACAGAGGGCAGACAGGAATATTCATGTGGGAGTCTGTGTGTCTCCTGCATCACCCCACAGAGAGATTTTTTAGCAGAATTTGACCCCAGCTGTCCTAACCCATGGAAACAAGAAGTCACTTCTCTCTAGTTTTCCATCTGGGGAACAGTTTAGCTGTGTCTTGTTCTACTTCTCCCACCAAAATGTCAATACATTGATTTCAGCTTAGCAGTGAAGAGAAAGCTGTAAAATTGAACATCCTCAAATAAAGTGTGGAGGATTAGAAGAATGACAGTCCAAATGCTATTGTCTCCTTTTAAACACTTCAGATGGAGGTCTAGTGGGTGGCCAAAGTGTCCATGAGAGATAGAACTGTTTAAGCCATTTATTTATTTTCACAAACTATCCGAATATTGCCAGTGCCAATTTCAAATGTTTTAACTATAATGTCTTGCGTTGCCCCTTGTTATTGGGCTGTCTCTCACAGTGTAGACCATTGGTAATGGCAGGCTTGGGATTAGCACTTATTCTCTTTAAAAAATGGATCATGATATGCAGGCATTGCATATGGCAAAGTCCCAGAAAGAAGCCTGTGGTAGATTTATGTCAAATTTGTACTCTTCCCTTTAAAAGATAGATAGTAATTCCCCTCATCTAAAGTGTAGGTGGTACTTAGTGACATGCTTCTACAATGTGGAGGAAGTAAGGGTGTGTGATGTTTGACCTTAGGTTTGACATGCTATTGTGACTTCCCCCTTGCCTTCTCTCTGGGGGAGTCCAGTCACCATGTCACAAAGACATTCAGCCAATCTGGGGAGAGGTCCATGCAGCAGGGAATGGAGGCCTTCAATCAGCAGCCATCTGAGTGTACCATCTTAGAAGTGGAGCCACTGGCTCTATTTAAGCTTTCAGATGATGCCAACTCTGGCATTCTGGATGCAGCTGGTCTTGTTGAACAACAGGTCAGGCCTTCCTTATCTTTAGTAGACAAGCTTGGTATTCTTGCTGTAACAAGGATTATTTAAGTTAAACAGCATGTATCTTTTTGTGCATATGTGTTTGATATATAATAGTATTATTGTAATCAAACTTCATGGTCCTAAGAGAAAGGAAGGAGTCGAATAGCCCTGAAACAGTCCTTGAAAACTAGTCCTTAGCAGTCAACAAAGTTAGGAGAAGAGGCTGTTTTTGAGTAGTGACCTCCCTCTGGGCCTCCGATGTGGCCCCATGAGTAGGGACTGGGTGAGCAGAGATAATCAGTTCTGAGTCACATGCAGCTGATGTGGCTTCTTTGGTCTCTGAAATATCTCTTATAGCATTCTCACCAGCTGGGTGATGTTGTGGACAGAACCTTGGTCTCGAAGTGAAGCTTGAGGCTTTTGTCATAGTTCTACTTCCACACAGATATCAATTTAAAATTATAAAGTAAATTTTCTTCCAAAGACTTTTTTCCCTCCACTTCTCTAATGTAATGGAGAACTAGTGTTATAATTGAAAGACACATTTTCAAGGAAACTGTACAAGATGGATTTTCCTCATGACAATAAGTGCATCTTTTTGATCTCGAGGATGATGCTTTTGTTCCAGGAAGTTATGTTATGGTTAAATTAATTCATCTTTGCAATGAGACCAATGGATGAAAAAGTCTGTAAAATGCAAATTGTTGTTATTAATTTACAAGATGAAGCACTTGTTTTGGGACTCAGTCCCAGAGCTCACTGTTTTCACATAATCTTATATTGTGGATAATTATACACAGACGTTAACTTGATAAAGATAATTATAAGAATCTATCATTGCTGGAGTTTTGATTTATTTGATTGTGAACTTTTAGGGACTTTGTACTAGGTGATTAACTTACACTGGGTATTTATTTGGTGAGTGCCTGGAGTGGTTACTGAAATTAATACAGAACACGTTTTTACCTTTTCACAATGAATTTGTTTGATTAACAGCATGGTATTTATCCAGTTGGGGGATCTTAAATACCAGATGCAAATTTCAAAATAATCATTTAACAATTGAGTCCAAATATCTAACAAATCAGTGCAGAAGATTATGTGGAAAATTTACTTTAAAGAGAAGTATGTGTGATAGAGACAGAGGTGGGTAGAATAAGATTTTAACCATTTCAGGCCCCATGGTATGGCCAATGTATAGATTATGTGAGGCTGCTGTTTCCAATTTTTGGAAAATTTCTATTCCTTACAAGTTTTATGTGACTTTTCCTGGTATGTCAGAGAACAGCTCCCGATGCTAGCTATGTGTAAGCATCACCAAGAGATCTCATTACAAATATAGATTCCTGGGACCCTTAGGATTTTGAATTGTAGATCTGATTTGGCTCCCGCACACCTTTATATTTTAAAAGTTCCCTTGGTGATGTGATGCATAGCCTGCTTTGATGCTTCTGCGGTTGTTTAGTTGCTCAGTCGTGTCCAATTCTTTGAGACCCCATGGACTGTAGCCTGCCAGTCCTTTCTCTATGGGATTCTCCAGGCAAGAATACTAGAGGAGGTTGCCATTTTCTTTTCCAAGGGATCTTCCCAACCCAGGGATTGAAACTGCATTTCCTACGTAGGCAGGGGGTTTCTTTACCACTGAGCCACCAGGAAAGCTCATAGGCTGCTTTGTGTGCATGCTAAATTAGGTCAATCCTCTGTAAGTCTGTCCCTAGGTAGAAAAATGTGATATTACTTTCCTTTAAAAATCACAAGCAGGAAAACATAAGACACATCATTTTCTCTTTTGTTCCCCCTTTTATCAGGATCTGGTCACAGGCTTCACATCTTCTCTGCTTATTGCAAAGGATATCTATCACTTTCAAGCCATCTTTCTCTTATTTCTGACCCAAGGAAGGAGATATCTACCATTCCTATTCCTGTCTTCTGGGACGGAGATTCAAATCACCTTTGAGGCTAACCCTGCTGATCAATAGGCATCCAGTTTACACCCTGGATTCCAGTCCTGCATTTTGCTTTATATCACTTGATCTCTGGATTCTTCCTTAAGTCTTTGTCCCTCTAGGGTGGGCTTCTGATTTAGTTTCCTTCTAGTCTCCTCCCAAGAATATAAGTCTTCCTTCAAAACTTTGGTCTAGAGGCCAAGTCACAAGCTGTTCGATTTCCCCAAGCAGCCTGCCATGCTTTTCTCCATAGTCCTGCTCTGACATCTTGTTCCACACACCCACTGACCCAGGGATTGTCCCACCTGGGAGTAGATGTCTGCTTTTAGTTCATCTTCTGGGTTCTGGTCAGCTGGGTCTGGTCAGCTGGTATCCTGAGATATGAACCAGCAACTGGAACATCTATGGATCTCTCCAGACTGTGTGTGAAGATTAACACAGACATTTAAAACATATATTTTCCATTTTGATTTTCTTATCCTCTGTCTTCTTTGCTGTCATGGGACATGGATTTAAAGCTATATATTTTTCTTCTGATCTGTAAACTAAGTCTGTTCTGCCCTTGATTTCAACAAACTAGTAACAGGATTTATCCTAGAGAAGAAAGGGTTCAGAAGGAACATAACTGTCTTCAAGCATTTGAGAGGTTGTCATGCAAATGAGGGTTTAAACTCATTCCAGGTATCCACAAAGGGCAGCCAATTTGGCTCAGAAGGAGGAGGAGGTTCTCCAATGAAGGGCTTCTAGTAAGAAGCTGAATGACTATGGTAGAGGTCCAGTGGAGAGCCATGAGATATGGAGTGGATCTCATCCAGCTTTGAGAGTCATGAATTGTCGATAGTCAAGTACGCATGGGTTCAAGAAGTATTCTTTTTTGCTCTGTGGAGTGGCATGTGGGTGTCAACCCAAGAAGTTATACTGGCTGGCTTAGAAGAGGGTGATGGGCCAGGCCAGCCCAGTAAAATAGCATCATGAGTATCCTGACTGTGTATCACTGGTACAGCTTAGTCTTTTGTCTATCCTGAGACAACAGCACTAAGGCTACTTGTTCTACAAAGCTGGTAACAAATCTGTTCTGAAATGATGGCATATTTTATGATTAGGCCAAGGAAGTTAAAGCTGGTATTTGATGGTGTAGGAAATATGATTTTGGATTGACTTCCCATTAAAACTTGGAAGTTTATTCACTACATAAATTTTATTGAGCCTCCATTATGTGCTAGACACTGGACAGAGTTGGTTCAATTTCAGCATTATCTATGAGTCTTGAGGTTTCACTATACCATGTGACTTAAGTAGCTTATAGCTTTGCCAGCCAGATGATAAGCTTTGAAGTTGCTGTACTGGGCATGTCACTCTGGGGACCAACTAGGTTCAGTCATCCATGTTGGGGTAAGACGGAACCTTTGGTTTCTAATACCACTTGGCCATGCCTGGAATGCCCATGGTTTCTGAGAAAGAATCATTGACTAAGACTAGGGTTTAAAAAAAGTTTCAAGACTTATTCTTGGATGTTCAGAAACATGGCCTGCTCTTTGGACTAGCTTATCTTTCAGTCATGGCTGAGGACAGAATTCTAGATTTCAATGTGTCATTCTGCTCCTTATATAGGAATTCATGTGAGTGACGTTGAGCCTGGGGTCCACTAGAGCTGGACAGACTTTTATATTAACATCCTGTGAGCATCCCATCAGAGTCAGATGGCTAATTGAAGGGTGAATTTTCCATCTGTCCCTCTTACTCTGCACAATTTCCAGTTTGCTCACCCTCCTCCATGATCAACCCTTCACCTCTGTTCAGATTATGTTAAGGCTCCAGAGCTCTGTTTAAACAGAGCATTGCTCCGAGCCTCCATGTTTGGCTCAATCACCTTACATGGAAAAAAATAACAAGTAAAAACCTAACAAGGATTCTCTAAAAATCTCTGCAAAGTCAGTTCTAATAAACTAAAAGTTCTGTTAACTGCAAATCAAGTATCTATCCCTTTTATTCTCTTGGTTCATGAGTGACTATCATGGCAAGGGATTGCAAACTGTGAAGAGGACTTGGGGATAAGTTTTGGCCTCAGAAGCTGAATTCTTGAATAAAGTCTTTAGGCTAAAGAGAAAAACTTCAGCCCACTCTCCTAAATTGATTACAGTGATCAAAGTTCATAGAACTTGGATTTTCTATGTTGATGCTGGTATTCACAAAAACCATGAAATACATACCCCTATTTTCATCTGCTTTGTCAACTGTTCTTTTTGGGTTTATGGGTGCTGGTAGTAAAGTAGGTGTGGAGAAGACACATCCTCTTGGTTTGCCATAGATGACAGTCAACAGTTACTCTTATTTCTTCTCAAAGGAATATAGGCATTCAGAAGTGTTACTACTTTAGCAAACATAAGCAGAGGTTCTCAGTTCAAGGGCCCATTTTTCTTAGGGATAATTATGTAAATAATAGGAACTTAAGCATCTTTTAATTGCTATTACTTGAACATGCATACTTGTGTAGGGTTTTTCATGAATGAAGAAAGAAATCTGAGGCCCATGCATTTGCAGCATTCAATAGCATGAATACTCATTTCTGAATTATGATTGTATATTGTTTCACTGCTTATGCTGACACATGCTCAATTTCTGTCATGGTCTGGATGGTGTGCTTTGGGATGATTACACTTTGACAAAACTATGGAGATTCTCGGCATGGCCAATGTATAATAGTGAGGCACATACTGTGTGTGTGTGTGTGTGTGTGTGTGTGTGTGTTAGCCAGCTGTAGACTTCCATCAGATATTTGACTGATGCAACATTTTTTTTTTTTCAAGTTTTGAATGTTGGAACTCTTTGGAATTTTTTCCCAAATGTTTTCAATGTGTGATCAGTTGAATTACTAATGTGGAATGCATGGATATGGACTGAATACATACGTGTGTGTGTGTGTGTGTGTGTGTGTGTGTGTGTATACACAGATCCTTAAAAGAGCATGAAGGACCTGAAAAATAAAGGATCTGTCTGCCCTTCAAACCTTGTCCCTTGCTGATTTCCCACCTTCTCTTTATTCCTTCTATTCTGGTCTTTTTGCTTTCTCTCAGAGAATCATGTCTCTGCCATAGGAAACACATGTTCCCTGATATTCTCCAACAGTCCTTACCTTTTCTATTTAACTCTTAAATAATTTTCACTTCTAAGCTCAGGTGTCACTTACACTTGGAAGTCACTCACCAACAGCAGTCTAGTTTAGATCTCACTGCTATATATTCTCAGTTTACCCTGTAACTTACCTATGAGTTGCTTATCACAATCACAATTTTATATTTATTTGTATGATTACCTAATTGTCAAATTTTCTCACTGTGAGATGCATGCGTAGAAGAAGGGACCAAATCTTGTTATATTCACCATTGTCCAGTGAACCTGATAGATATTTGTTTTTATGAATGAATACATATATGTGTCCATTATCTGGTACTTGTGATAGAAGGGATGCTTTTCAGGCTTAGAAACTCACTTCACTCAAATTTCTTCAGTGTGGTTGTTTAAGGTGTTAAATTTACCAGGGCAGATATAGGGTCTTCTTGTGGGTACCTGTGTAACTGAAGCCAAAGAAGCTGCTGTTGTTTTTGTCTTCACAGTTGTGGATAAAAATCAAAGGCTGACTTTCTAAAGTGAACTTAACTTTGGAGCTGAATATGGATTTTATTAATAGTTGTATTGTACATCTCTCATCAAGACCCAGGAAAGCTTTTCCTTAATTTTGAATATTTTTTCCCCATAAATCACTCTTGAGAAATTATTTAGCTAAATCATGAAGCAGAATTTTATCTGTCCTAGGAGAAGTGACCAATGAAGTTGTTCATTTAATAAGAGATGAAAGTTCTGGTGAAAGGATCAGAGAAAATAATGTTAGCACAGACAGAACAAAGGGGTTTTCATTTGTAGTAGGCAATAAGAAAGGAAGTCTAAATTCTGATGGATCTTTTGCTTTCTTTGGAAGCTACTGGACTGTTAGGCATTTAGTACTCCAGTCCCGTGTGGTAGGAGAAATAACAGTTTTCTACACAGCCAACATGTTTTTTTACGCAGGTGTGAACAGATGAAATTGTGCATCTGAGCACAGATGAGATGAAAAAATAAACCATTGAAAATCTGAGCTAAAAATGGCCATATCCATTTGGTGTAAGCAAACATAACATCATGGGAAGTGCCACAGGAAATTAAATTGAGCAGTTTCCCTCCAGGTTGGGACTCATGTCTTTGTTTCTTTGATGGAATGTGGTAGTTATTCTTGGGGATGTTAAAAAAGGTTTTTTCCTAAGCTTCTCTATTACTTCCTCCACATAATAAAAGCCCTGGTTCTACAGAGAATGTTAGCTTCCCTAATGGCTCAGTGGGTAAAGAATCTCCCTGCAATACAGGAGAAACTGTAGACTCGGGTTCAATCGCTGGGTTGGCAAGATCCCCAGGAGGAAGAAATGGCAACCTATTCTTGCCTGGAGAATCTCATGGACAGAGGAGCCTGGTGGGCTACAGTCTACAGGGTTGCAAAGAGTTGGATAGGACTGAGCGACTAAGCACAAAGAGAATGTAGATTTAGAATGAGGAATATTTAATGAAAAGATATCTTCAATTTTGGATGTACATATAAGCCCTTGCATTTTCTGGGGCAGCTCATGTCCTTTTCACTGGCCCCAACATTAACTGAGTTCATTATTTGATTGGACAGTAGCTTTCCACTAATGCACCTTGTCAATCACCATTTGAGATGAAGTGTAACATCTTTTGTCATAAAATGTAACATTAAATCTGTTACCTGGAAGAAGGAGTAGCAGTGGATAAAACAAAAAACAAACATTTATTAATTTATAAAAATGAACACCAACTACCTTAGAGATACATAAGAGATGAAAAGAAATAAAAGACCAAACAAAATTAATGATTAACTTAAGAATTGTTTTTTATTTATTAATTTTTAATAGGGAAAAAAAATCTGATGCATGAATTGCGAAAACCATATAAAGTTGTTTGTGATTACAGGAATTGTATAGATTGTTTCAAAATATTTATGCCAGAAATTGCAAATCAAGTAAAGCTTACCCTTCATGGGACTTGAATGAATATTATGAAAATAGTCACCACACCTGATCTCACATCAAAATGCATTTTTTCTAAGGTCGTACTGGTACTCCACCCTCTTCTGGTTGGGTGCTTTTCAATTCCATGCTCACAGCAGAGTATCCTTTAGAAGTATGGCCTGCATGAAGACTCTTATGGAGACTCTAATGCCCATGTTCTGGGTTCCCAGTCATGCCTGCAGGGTGAACTTCTCTGTCTCCAGAAAACCTAGAGATGGAAGTCTTTCTCATGCAGTCACAAGCTTCTTATTCACATGTTCTTTGGGTTCTTTTGTGTAGTCATTGTATCTATTGTCTTTCAATCTTGAGTACAGTTAGTCTTTTTTATCTTTAAAATACTCATTCTGATACAAGTAGTGAAACTTAGTTGTCATATATCTCTGTTAGAAATTTTGGTCTTGGAAAACCAGCACTGCCCACACAAAACACAATCTGACTGTTGTGTAGACATTTGGTTGTTGTTTCTCTTACTCTGGTTTTTCATTTTTTAATTGGAATAAATCTAAATCCCCTACTATGATTTACATGGCCCTGAAGGATCTGGCCCTGTGTACTTTTCCCGATACATTTCCTCCTCCTTTCCTACTGAACTCTAGCCACACTGGTCTTCTTTCATTTTTCAAGTAGATCTACCTGAGGGCCTTTGCACTTGCTCTTGCCTCTGCTTGGAACACAATTACTCCCAACCTTCACATGTGAGACTCTTAGATAAAAAATTAATATTCTCAGCTATGCTTTCCTCAATCACCCTACATAAAGTACATTCACTCTTTTATAGTGCTTAATATGTAATATATAATTAATTTATTTATTTATTCTTTTTTTGGTTTGAATCCCCTAATAAAATGCAAATTTCATAAAAACAGTGCCTATACATATTTGACCAGCACAGTCAAGATCCCAGTATCTATATGTCTGTATATAGATACAGTTCTTGGATAAGTACTTATGTGGATTCATATTAGGGATAACTTCTTAGCTAAGATAAGGTATTCTTCATTTGAAGAAAATTCATTTAAGCAAAACTAAAATTTACAAAATTAATAAAGTACATTATGAAATCAGCATCTCCATCTAAGGAAGGGATAGATGACACACACTACATGGTGATATCAGCCTGAAAACTCCAACTTTGCATTTTGATTGTATTATATCTCATAAACTATTATAGCACAGGACGAAGGCAACTCGTCCTGGGAACTAGGGACAAAGTGCTACCACATTTGGCCCTCACCATAGGTTGTAAGTCCCTCCAGGGAGGCATGATCTCAAAGTTTGGAAAGTGCTATAAGATACGACATTTTATTTTAGTGTCTGTCTGTGGCATCTTCAGTCCCCGGCATGATGCTGGCATCTTATCTGCTCTCAAATATCTGTCAAATGAATAAATGAGTCCATGCAACATCGCGCAACATGGTAATCTTATTTATACTTAAGCTGTTTTTATTACTCAAGTTAGCCATTTTTTTCTTGCTAAAACAACATATTGCTGATTTTATATCAAAAGTCTGTAGGGAAACACGATTCACTTTATAGCCAATTTTGCTGAAATGTATTGGCCCTGCAAAGCAAGAGACATTTACACTTTGAAATATGCATTGTCATTTATGCTTCAAAAACACAGTAGTTTTCCTTAGCTGTTTCTTGGCTTAATCAGTCCCCAAAGCTGAATAAATGAAAAGAATGGAATGTATATGAGCATTCTAGCAAGGTGACTTTTACTCTGTTCTTGGCAATGCAATTATTAGTGAACCAATGTTTTGTCTAGATAATTGTTTTCCTTATGAATTATTATTGGATTATAAAATATATTGATTCCAGGAGAAAGGAAAATGTTCCCAGTTTAAAGTCTAATCCAAAGATCTTAAGTAAAAATGCTATTACAATATTATTTCACCTGTTAAATTTCTAAAATTAAAGACTAAAAAGCAATACAAAATAATGGTAAGGCTGTATAGAGATGGTATTCTCAAATATTGCTAGTGGGAGGGAAAATTGGTGTAATGATTTTGAAAGCAATTTAGCTATATGTACCTTTAAATTGTCACTGTGTTAGAAGAGAATAATAATGCTTCCAGGAGTTAATAAATACAGATAGAGTTGTGCATAAAGGTTTATATACAAGAACGCTCATCAAAACATTAGTAAGAATAACAAGGACGCAGTATGTTGTCTAAATATTAGGGATACAGAAGAATAAATAATGACATATGCCTATGATTTGATTCTGAATTGTCATTAAAATGAAAATTTATACTTAGACTATTTAAAGATGTAGGGGAAATGCTCAGTTGGTAAAGTGAGAAAAGTAGGAAATTTAGAGTAAATAGAAGAAGTAAAAAATCTCTGCTGGAATCTAGCCTGTAGATTTGTTTAGTTTGGCTTGCATGGTAAAAAAAGTTTTAAACCAGTTCCAGTATTTAAAAACCAGGATATACCTCTTTAAAAGAAACTTATTTTCAGGTCTTCCCTAAAATCCTGGGTGCTGGGGTCCAGCCTCGGCAGGATCCAGGGGTACCCTCAGGATGAACGGTGTTGGCGAGAGAGAGAGAAAGAGAGACCAGATTGGGGGTGTGCAGCAGGGTCTGGCAAATCTTTATTTTTTACCATAGCTTTTATATTCTAAGTTAGTACATTTTTAAGGGGAAGATAGTTTAATATTACATCAGCTTGTCCTTCACGAAACCAGGGTGTTTTCTGCATACTTCTTTGTAAGAGTCTTGTGTATTATCTTCTGGCCTTGGGGCCTATTGACATTTTATGACCTAGGTGAATTCAAAGCTGTTTTCCGTAATCTATTCTTTATTGAACACAAAGGTCAGTCCTTTTGCAGAAGTTATCAGTTAAATTTATCTAAAAGGTTTACCACACAAAGACTCTGCAGCTCCGGTGAGGCAGCCCCTGTTTAGCATTCTTGGTTAAAATTAACAATTCTAAACTTTTATTTTTCTAAATCTTTAACTATAACCGCTTTTAGAATAATATTTTTGTGTTCCCTAATAGGGCTTCCTCACCCCCCGAAGGGCTCTGTGCCTATTAGGGCCTTTTGTGTGATCAGGTTTTTTATGCTGTTTATGATTAAGGTGTTGTGAGCAGTCATGTGCATTAGTACGCATTTGCCAAGCAGGCTAGAATGCCAACAAAGGGGTCTAAATTGAAACACTCCTTTCATCCTGGATAATCTTATAGGATACCACCATCCGGGGGACATATTGATTAAAGTTCTAAGTTGATTCTGTTTGGAGAGAGATCGGGGAAGGCCTTCTACCTGTGTCACAGAAATTAGGGAGTAGTCTAATATAGCAAGCATCAGAAAGACAGAGATCATCTTTAAGGTGAGCACCGGGGCAGCTTTTCGAAATCCCTGAGGTCCTGATCTGCCTTGCTTGTCAGGTCTTCTCCTCATGACCTTGTCATGGGTGGGATCTCGTGTGCCGGCTCCCGGCACCTGGGAATTTGGCAACATTCAGGTCACACTCACCTGGAAGCATCAGTGTCCTGGAGATGAGGAAGTGCAGCCCTGAGACCTGGCCTGTGCTTTCTGGCTGGCCACACCCCCAGCACACCTGATCATTGCTGCTCACCTATTGCCTTACTGACTTGTGAGCTCTCAGCTTCTGAGGAGCATGATTTGCTGTTGTTCAGTCGCTCAGTAATGTCTGACTCTTTGTGGCTCCATGGACTGCAGCATGCCAGGTTTCCCTGTCCTTCACTATCTCTTGGAGTTTGCCCAAACTCATGTCCATTGAGAGGACGATGCCATCCAACCATCTCATCCTCTGTCACCCTGCTTCTCCTCCTGCCCTCAATCTTTCCCAGCATCAGGGTCTTTTCCAGTGAGTCAGCTCTTCTCACCAGGCGGCCAAAGTATTGGAGCGGCAGTGTCAGCACCAGTCCTTCTAATGACTATTCAGGACTAGTTTCCTTTAGGATTGACTTGTTTGATCTCCTTGCAGTCCAAGGGACTCTCAAGAGTCTTCTCCAACACCACAGTTCAAAAACATCAATTCTTTGGCACTCAGTCTTCTTTATAGTCCAACTCTCACATCCATACATGACTACTGGGAAGACCATAGCTTTGACTACACAGACCTTTGTTGGCAAAGTGATGCCTCTGCTTTTTAATATGCTGTCTAGGTTGGTCATAGCTTTTCTTTCAAGGAGCAAGCATCTTTTAATTTCATGGCTGCAGTCACCATCTGCAGTGATTTCGGAGCCCAAGAAAATAGTCTGTCACTGTTTCCATAGTTTCCCCATCTATTTGCCATGAAGTGATGGAACCAGATCCCATGTTCTTATTCTTTTGAATGTTGAGTTTTAAGCTGGTTTTTTCCACTCTCCAATTTCACCTTCATAAAGAGGCTCTTTTGCGTGAAATGTTTCCAAAACTTCTCTCAGGGTGGTAGGATAATAGGTGAGTTCCATTTTCTTCTTTGTTGTTTTTGTATTTTCCAAGTTGTTTAAGGAAAAGGTGTATTGTTTTTCTGATTAGAAAACAATAACATTTTTTATTTTCATTTTTAAAAATTCAAGTGTAGTCAACCAAGAATATTAGTTTCAGATGTGCCACATTGTGATTCAGTATTTTTAAAGATTATACTCCATTAAAAGTTATTATAAGATAATGGCTGTAATCTCCTGTGTTATGCAGTATATGTTGTTGATTTTAGTTGCCAAGTCTTGTCTGACTCTTTTGCAATCCCATGGACCATAGCCTGCCAGATGTCTCTGTCCGTGTGATTTCCCAGGCAAGAATACTAGAGTGGGTTGCCATTTCCTTCTCCAGGGAATCTTCCAGACCCAGGGATTGAACCTGTGTCTCCTGCATTGGCAGGCAGATTCTTTACCACTGAGACACCAGGGAAGCCCCATACTTATTGCTTATCTGTTTTATATGTAGTAGTTTATATCTCTGGATCCCACAACTGTAATTTGCCCTTCTACCCTTTCCTCTCACCTTAGGTAACCACTTGTTTTCTATATTTTTGAGTCCGTTTCTATTTTGCATCTATATTCATTTGTATTGTTTTTTAGATTCCACATATAAGTGATAGCATATGGTATTTGTCTTTCTCTTGCCTGACTTATTTCACTAGGCATAATATTCTCTAAGTTCATACATGTTGCTGCAAATGGCAACATTTCATGATTTTTTATGGCTGAGCAATATTACATTGTATATATATGTACCAATTTTTATCAATTAGTTTGTTGACGGACACTTAAGTGGCTTATATGTCTTGGCTATGAGCACTGGGGTGTATGTATCTTTTTGAAGTAGTGTATATATTTTTTCTCTGGATATATACCCAGGGATGGAATTTCTGGGTCTTACGAACTTTCCTGGTGTCTCAGATGGTAAAGCATCTGCCTACAGTGTGGGAGACCTGGGTTTGATCCCCGGGTCAGGAAGATCCTCTGGAGAAGGCAATGGCAACCCACTCCAGTACTCTTGCCTGGAAAATCCCATGGATGGAGGAGCATGGTAGGCTACAGTCCATGGGGTCCCAAAGAGTCAGACATGACTGAGTGACTTCACTTTCATTTTCTTATGGTAGTTATATTTTTAGTTTCTGAGAAGCCTCCATACTGTTTTCCATAGTGGTTGCACCAATTTACATTCCCATCAACAATATACAAGGGTTCCTTTTCTCCACATCCTTGCCAACATTTGTTGTTTTTGATTAGCCTTATGTTTTCTGATGTTAGGAGATATTGTTGAGCATTTTTTCATTTGCCTTTTAGTCATTTGTATGCCTTCTTTGGAAAAAATGTATGTATCTTCTGTCCATTTTTTGTTTGGGTTCTTGTGTTTTTTTATATTGATTTGTATAAGCTGTTTTTATATTTTGGATAATAAGCCTTTATTGCTTATATCATTTGTAAATATTTTCTCCCATTCCATTGATTGTCTTTTCATTGTATTGATAATTTCTTTTGCTGCATGAAAGCCTTTAAGTTTCATTAAGCCCCATTTGTTTATTTTTGTCTTTATCTCTTTAGATTTAAGAGGCAGATTTAGAAAAATATTGCAACAATTTATGTCAAATTATGTTCTATATTTCCTTCAAGGAGTTTTATGGTTCAGGTCTTATATCTAGGTCTTCCATTTTGAGTTTCTTTTAATGCTAGTTGTGAAGAAATGTTCTAATTTTTTTTTTTTTTTTTTTGCATGTAGCTGTCCAGTTTTCCCAGCAACCACTTCCTAAAGAGCCTATTTTCTTCATTGGATGTTCTTGCCTCCTTTGCCAGAGATTAATTGACCATAAGTGTATGGGTTTATTTCACGGCTCTCTATTCCACTCCCCAGTTTATGTCTATTTTTGTACAAGTACTGTGGTGGTTCAGTGGTAAAGAATCTGTCTGCCAATGCAAGGGATGCAGATTCAATCCCTGGGTCAGGAAGATCCCCTTGAGAAGGAAATGGCAACCCACTCCAGTATTCTTTTTGGGAAAATCCCAGGGACAGAGGAGCCTGCTGATCTACAGTCCACAGGGTCGCAGAGGTGGCAACAACTTAGCAACTAAACAACAACAACTATGCTTTGAAAATTATTAATACTTAGCTATAGTATAGTGTGAAGTCTGGGTCTGTGCTTCCTCTAGCTCTGCTGTGTTTCTGAAGGCTGCTTTGGCATTTGGGGATCTTTTGTTGTTAAATATGAGTTTTAGGATTCTATTCTATTCTATTCTATTCTAGTTCTATGAAAAATATGGATATACTGATATTTTAATTGCATTAAGTCTATAGATTGCTTTGGGTAGTATGGCCATTTTAACAGTAATAACTCTTTCAATCCAAGAGTGTGGAGTATCTTTTCACTTTTTTGTATCATCTGCACATTCCTGCATCATTGTTTTTTAATTTTTAGAGTATAGGACTTTTACCTCCTTGGATAAGTTTATTCCTAGGTTATTTAAATTTTATTTTGATTCAATTTTAAAGAATATTTTTTTCTTGCTTTCTTTTTATAACAGTTCATTATTGGAGTATATAAAAGTAACTGATTTTTATATATTAATCTTGTCTCCCTCAACTTTGCTGAATTTATTTATTAGTTTTTAGGTGGAGCTTTTAGGATTTTATATATAAAGTATCATGTCATCTGAAAATAGTGACGCTTTTACATCTTCCTATCCAATTTGAATGTTTCTTTTTTCTTATATGATTTCTGTGGCTAAGACTCAATACCGTGTTAAATAGACGTAGTGAGAATGGGCATCCTTATGTTATTCTTGAATTTAGAAGAAAGGCTTTTCATTTTCACCATTGTGTATGATGTTAGCTGGGGGTTTGTCATAAATGCCCTTTATTATGTTGAGATTTGTTTCCTTTGTACTTACTATGAAGAGAGATTTTTTTTTTATCATGAATGGATATTAAATTTTGTCATATACTTTATTACTTCTATTGAAATCATGTGATTTTTGTCCCACCTTTTGTTAATATGGTGTATCATGTTGATGATTTATTAATGTTGAACCATCCTTGTATTCCTGGATTACATCCATTGTTGATTCTATTTGTTAATAGTTTTTTGAGGATTTTTGCATCTGTATTTTCCAAAGTTACTGGCTTGCAATTTTATTTTTCTGTAGAGCCTATCTAGTTTTGATATCACAGTAATGGTGGCCTTGCAGAGTAAATTTGGGAGTGTTTTGTCTTCTTCAATTTTGGGGAATGTTTTGAGAAGAATAATTATTAGTTCTTTTTTATATGTTTAATAGGATTTATGTGTGAAGCTGTCCAGTAGTGGGTTTTTGTTTGCTGGGAAATTTATTTTAGTTCTACATTCAATTTTACTATAAGTGATTAGTCTTTTCATATTATATGTTTCTTCCTAAGTCATGGCAAGTTACATGTTTCTAAAAATTTGTCCATTCCTTCTAGGTTGTCTAATTTTTTGGCATAGAACTGTTCACAGTGTTCTCTTTGGAGTTTTTGTATCTCCGTGTTATCAGTTGTTACTTCTTCTCTTTCATTTCTCATTCTGTTTATTTGGTGCTGCTCTCTTTTTTTCTTAATCTGGCTAATCATTTATCAATTTGTTTATTATTTCAAAATCTAGTTCTTAGTTTCTCTGATCTTTTCTGTTTTTTAAATTTCTATTTTACTTATTTCCTCCCTGATCTTTATTTTTTACTTTCTTCCCTGTTGACCTTGGGCTTTGCTTGTTCTTATTTTTCTAACTCATTTATGAGGAGTTTAGGTTATTTATTTGACATTTTTCTCATTTATTTAGGAAGACTTGTATTGCTATGAACTCCCCTTTTAGAACTTTTTTTGCTGCACCTCATAGATTTTGGCATGTGGTGTTTCCATTTTGATGTGTCTCAAGGTATTTTCTGGTTTCCTCTTTGATTTCTTCATTGACACAGTGGCCTTTCAATAGCATAATTTTTAGTTCCACATACTTGTTCTTTACCATTTTCCCCTTTGTAATTGTTTTCCAGTTTTATGTGGTTGTGGTCAGGAAAAAGATGCTTAATACAATTTTTGCCCTCTTATGGTTGCTAAGATTTGTTTTGTGGCTTGGTCTGAGATCAGTCCTAGAGAACATACCACATGCACTTGAAAATAACATATATTCTGCTGTTTTTAGACAGAATGTCCTATAGGTATCTATAAGTCCAATTGATCTATTGTGTTATTTAAGACTGCTGTTGCCTTATTGATTTTCTGCCTGGATGAAATTTCCATTGATGTCAGTGGAGTGTTAAAGTCTCCTACTATCATTGTATTCATGTCAATTTTTCTCTTTATATCTTAGAATTTGCTTTATATATTTAGATGTTCCTCTAAATATATATTATGTATATATAAATATATAAATATATGTTAGGTGCATATATATTAACACATGTATTATCCTTTTTTTGTATTGATACCTTTATTATTGTTATATAATGCCTTTCTTTGTCTTTTCTTGTACTTTTAGTCTTAAAGTTTATTTTGTCTGATATGAGTATTACTACCTCCACTTTCTTGTCATCTCCATTTTCATGAAATAACTTTTAATCTCCTCACTTTCAGTCTCTATGTGTCTTTAGCCCTGAGTTGAGTGTCTTACAGGGTGCATAATGAAGGGTTTTGTCTTTTTATGCAGTAAGCCACAGTATGTCTTTTGATTGGAACATTTAGTACACTGATGTTTAAAATAATCATTGATAAGTATGCACTTACTGTCATTTCATTATATTTTTGGTTGTTTTGTATATTTTTGCTGTTTATTTCTTCTTTAGTGTTAGAAGAAATCTTTTGGATAACTTTAGTAGTATGCTTGTATTCCTTTCTTTTTAATTTTTGTGTATTTGCTTTAGGTTTTTGATTTGTGGTTACCATGCAGTTTATTTATATTGACTTATACCAACTAGTTTAAACTGATAGTTATTTTAAGTTCAAATGTAATCTAAAAGGTATACATTTTCATTCCCCTCCCCACATTTTGTGTTTTGATGTCTTATTTTACATCTTCATGCTTAATGTAGTTATAGTTGCTTTTACAGCTTTTCTTTTAATATACATACTGGCTTGTTCAGTGGTTGATCCTTAGTCCTTACTCTACATTTACAATTCCTTGTGGGATTTTCCCTGTCACATAGATTCTTACCTTTTTATTTATAGAAGACCCATTAACATTTATTTTAGGATAGGTTTAGTATTGCTGAATTCTTTTAGTTTTTCCTGTCTGAGAAGTTAGTATTCTCTCTTGTTCTCAATTATAACTTGCTGGGTGGAGTATCTTACATTGAAATTTTTTCGCTTTCACTACTTTGAATATATCATAGCTCTTCTGGCCTGCAAAATTTCTGTAGAGAAATCAGCTAATAGCCTTATGGGGATTTCCTTGTATGTCACTCTATTTGGATTCTATCTTTACCCTTTGCCACTTTAAGTATGATATATCTTGGTGTGGGTCTATTTAAGCTGTAAGTGTTAGTCAGTCAGTTGTTTTCGATTCTTTGCGACCCCATGGACTATAGCCCACCAGACTCCTCTGTCCATGGGATTCTCCAGGCAAGAATACTGGAATGGGTTGCCATTCCCCTCTCCAGGGGATTTTCCCTACTGAGGAACTGAACCCAGGTCTCCTGCATTGTAGGCAGATTCTTTACCATCTGAGCCAGCAGGGAAGCCCCCTGTATCACTTAGTATGGTGTTAATCCCTTTTAGTCTGTTTTAAAAACTTTTAGCTATTGAATTATTCATTTTTGATTGGGTATTTAAAATAGCTTTTAGTTTCTTATTAAAAATGCTCACTGTTTAAATCAGTTCTTTTCCTTAATTCAGTTAACATTATCACCAATGTTTTTAATCCTTTATCTGGTAAATTATTTGTATCATTATTTTTTCAGGGATTTTCTCCTGCTCATTCAATTGAGAGTAGTTAATCCACCTTTTCAGTTTTCTTAATATTGTCTGCATCTGTGGATTTAGGTCAAACAGCTACCTACTGTGGTCTTAAGGGGCTGTTCTTGTGTGACAGTGTCCCTGTACAGACTGCGTGTGACCAATGACTTCCATGGGAGAGTTGGATTTGATGTGGATGCCATCCCTCTCTTTCCTTGGAGTGTGTTGGCAGCTATCACCTTGGTAGGAGGTTAAGCTGAATTGGAGATGGAGAGGCTGGAGCCAATGCTAGATGTGAGTAGGAACTTCCTGTCTGCTCGTGGCAGTTATTGCTTTGTTAGGGTGTGATTCCAAGTTGCTGGAGCATAAATCCTGAGAGTTGGGCTCTAGTTGGCTTTGTCCCATCTAAGTGTGTGTTTTTCCCTCACTCTGAACTGGGAGCTTAGTCCCAGAGGAAGGGAGTGCTGAAGCAAGTGGGGCTTGTGCATAAACAGAGGTCTGATGTCCTGCCTGTGTAGGTATATGTGGCTCCACTCAGAGGCAACCTCAGGTGCTAGTCTCCTTTGTCTCTCACTGCTGCTCAACTGCCTTCTGGATTCTGCTGCCCCTCCTCTCTTGTGTAACTGCTCCACAAGGCTGGTAGGTCTCCTATGGACTCTCGGCAGGTATTTAGGAGGTTAGCTGTGGTGGAACTGCCACCCCCACTATTAGAGATTGGGCTGCCTCTGAGGTGCCATTTGAGTAAAGGCTGGCAATGACCACCAGCACTCAACCTATGGCTCTGCCCTGGGACTGGTCACCTTTGTATTCCATTGTCAAGTGTCTTCTCCAGTGATGAGTGCCCCAGATCCATTGCTGCACTGTGGCATGGACTGAGTGGGGCTGAAGCATTCCCTCAGCTCGGGCTGAGTTTGTGACGAGGCATTTTTGGGAAACCTAGCAGCAGACGTCTCTCCAGCCTGCCTCAGCAGCCTCTGCTGCTTCAGTCTTGCTGTGGAACCACTCCTCAGGGTAGGTCGGGTCCTTGTGGTCTCTGTCTATCAGGGGGTGAGATGTGGTTGAGTGGCTGCTGTCAGAAATCTGGGAGGCTTCTGGGGGCACTGCTTGAGTAAACACCAACACTGCCACTGCTGCCCCAAGCAGGATCTGCCTAAGGATCAGGTCACCATTGGCCCGCGGTGGAGTGTATCCCTGTAGTGGCTGCCCCAGATTTAGAGCCATACTGTTGTATTGGTGTGCTAGGCCAGACTGTTTGCTTTGCTTGGGCTGGGATGCAGCAAGGTCAATGCAGGAAACCTGGCAGGTGCTGGATCAGACCTCTCTCCCCTGTGCCTTAAGGGTTACCCACATGTGTTGTGTTCCTCATGAGTGGAGTCCAGGCTTCCCCAGCCTGTTTGTCCCAGCTATACTCTAACCAGCCAAAGAGCTTTGTCTCTTCCATATAAGATGCCAAAACTGGGACACCCAATTTATGCCTCCATCCACTCACTCCTCAGACTCAGTTCAGTTCAGTTGCTCAGTCGTGCTGACTCTTTGCGACCCCATGAACTGCAGCACGCCACGCCTCTCTGTCCATCACCAACTCCCGGAGTCCACTCAAACCCATGTCCATTGAGTCAGTGATGCCATCCAACCATCTCATCCTCTGTTGTCCCCTTCTCCTCCTGCCCTGAATCTTTCCCAGCATCAGGATCTTTTCAAATGAGTCAGCTCTTCGCATCAGGTGGCCAAAGTACTGGAGTTTCAGCTTCAACATCAATCCTTCCCATGAACACCCAGGACTGATCTCCTCTAGGAAGGACTGGTTGGATCTCCTTAGCTAGCTATTTTATACCTAGTATCAATAGTACATAGAAAATTATAAGACACTGATAAAAGAAATCAAAGATGACAAAACAGATAGAGAGATAGATAGCCCATGTTCCTGGGTAGGAAGAATCAATATTGTGAAAATGACTATACTACCAAATGCAATCTACAGATTCAATGTGATTCTTAGGGATTTTTCACAGAACTAGAATAAAAAATTTCATTATTCATATAGAAATACAAAAGGCCATGAATAGCCAAAGCAGTCTTGAGAAAGAAGAATGGAGTTGGAGGAATCAACCTTCCTGACTTCAGATTATACTACAAAGTTACAGTCATCAAGATAGTATGGTGCTACCACAAAAACAGAAATATAGACAGATGGAACAAGATAGAAAGCCCAGAAATAAACCCACACACCTATAGGTACCTTCTATTGACAAAGGAGGCAAAACTATACAATGGGGCAAAGACCAGGCTCTTCAATAAATGGTGCTGGGAAAACTGGACAGCTACATGGAAAAGAATGAAATGAGAACACTTCCTAACACCATACACAAAGATAAACTCAAAATGGATTAAAGACCTAAATGTAAAAGCAGAATCTGTAAAACTCTTAGAGGAAAACAGAGGCAGAACACTCGATGACATAAATCAAATCTATGACCCACCTCCTAGTGTAACAGAAATAAAAACAAAAGTAAACAAGTGGGGTCTAATTAAACTTAAAAGCTTTTGCACAGCAAAAGAAACTATAAGCAAGGTGAAAAGAGAACCCTCTGAATTAGAGAAGATAGTAGCAAATGAAACTGACAAAGGATTAATTTCCAAAATATACAAGCAGATCATACAACTCAATACCAGGAAAACAAACAACCCAATCAAAAAGTGAGAAAAAGACCTAAACAGACATTTCTCCAAAGAAGACATACAGATGGCTAACAAACACATGAAAAGATGCTCAATTCACTCATTATTAGGAAAATGCAAATCAAAACCACAATGAGATATCACCTCACACCTTTCAGAATGACCATCACCAAAAAGTCTACAAACAATAAATGCTGGAGAGGGTGTGGAGAAAAGGCCACACTCCTGCACTGTTGGTGAGAATGTAAATTGATACAGCCACTATGGAAGTCGGTATGGAGATTCCTTAGACTATTAGGAATAAAACCACCATATGACCTAGAAATCCCACTGATAGGCATATACCCCAAGGAAATAAAAATTGAAAAAGATACATGCATCCCATTATTCATTGCAGCATTATTTACAATAGCTAGAACATGGAAACAACCTAGATGTCCATCGACAGATGAATGGATAAAGAAGTTGTCGTATATATACACAATGGAATATTCAGTTCAGTTCAGTTCAGTCGCTCAGTCGTGTCCGACTCTTTGCGACCCCATGAATCGCAGCATGCCAGGCCTCCCTGTCCATCACCAGCTCCCGGAGTCTACTCAAATTCATGCCCATTGAGTCGGTGATGCCATCCAGCCATCTCATCTTCTGTCGTCACCTTCTCCTCCTGCCCCCAATCCCTCCCAGCATCAGAGTCTTTTCCAATGAGTTAACTCTTCACATGAGGTGGCCAAAGTACTGGAGTTTCAGCTTCAACATCAGTCCATCCAATGAACACCCAGGATTGATCTCCTTTAGGATGGACTGGTTGGGTCTCCTTGCAGTCCAAGGGACTCTCAAGAGTCTTTCCAGCACCACAGTTCAAAAGCATCAGTGGAATATTACTCAGCTATAAAAAGGAACACATTTGAGTCAGTTCTGATGTAACCAAGAACCTATTATACAGAGTGACGTGAGTCAGAAAGATAAATATCATATTCTAATGCACATATGCAGAATCTAGAAAAATGGTACTGAAGGATTTATTTACAGGGCAGCAGTGGAGAAACAGACATAGAGAATAGACTTATGGACATGGGGAGAGGGGAGGAGAGGGTGATATGTATGGAAAGAATAACATAGAAACTTACATTACCATATGTAAAATAGATAGTCAACGGGAATTTGCTGTATGGCTCAGGAAACTCAAACTGGGACTCTGTATCAACCTAAGGGATGGGATGGGAGGGAGATGTGAGGGAGGTTCAAAAGGGTGGGGATATACGTATGGCTGATTTCATGTTGAGGTTTGACAGAAAACAGCAAAATTCTGTAAAGCAATTATCCTTCAATAAAAATATGTGTTATAAAGAAAAAAATAATAAAATGTAAATCATTAAACACCATAGAGTCTCATGCTAAACAATTGTAAATGGCAGACATTAACATTAATCTTAAAGAAAATTACATCCCTAATTCCCTTAGACAAAATAGTGGACCAGGTTATTGATGTTTTTTTTAATTCAGTTTTTTTCCCCCATCATTTAATAAAAACACATTATTGAAATCTAAATGAGATGTAACAGTCTCTAAATTGCTTTTTTCCCCCTTGCAAAGTGTTATAACTTCACCTCAGTTCTAAATGAATAATAGCCTCACCTTTAATAAAACCATTTTGTTCACTGTTCAAGTAATATATATTTCAGATAATAAGAGGCAAAGGAATGAAATTATTATCATTCAGATCTTTGATTGTATGAAAGATTTGTTAAATTTTTATTAAAATACTCATGGATTATATAAGCAACTGCACTTGAAGGAATATGCAATATCCTTGAATTGGTGACATATTATTTCTCCCTTCCCAGCTTTATTGAGATATAATTGAGATACAGCATTGTATTAATGTAAGGAGTACATAAGGTATACATAGTGATTTGATTCATGTATATATGGCAAAATGGTTACTACAGTAAGTTCAGTTAATATCCATCACTACACATAGTTACATGTTTTGTTTTGTTTTGTTTTCTTGTGATGAGAACTTTTAAGGCCTACTCGATTAGCAGCTTTCAAATAACAGTATGATTAAACATAGTAGCCCTGATGTACATTACACCCCCAGGACTTACTTGTCTTATAATTGGAAGTTTGCACCTATTGACCATCTTCATCCCTCCCCCACTGCCTTTGTCAACCACCAATCTGCTCTGTTTCTAGGAGTATTTTCCCTTTTTTCATATTCCACATGTGTGTGAAATTATACAGTGTTTTTCTCTCTATCTGGTTTATCTCATTTAGCATAATGTCTTCAAAGTCCATTTATGTTGTTGTAAGTGGCAGGATTTTCTTATTTTTTATATTTGAATATTATTCTATATTATTAGTAATATCTATATAAACATACACATACATATGTATATTCCAAAATGCCAATGCCAAGGAACACAGAGAAGGTCAAGAAACTCTTCTAGATCAAAAATACATTATAAATAAATGCAATATGTGATACTAATTTTGATCTTGGACCATCCGAAAAGTACTTACAAAGGTCATTGTTGGAACAATTTATAAGACTTGGGATATGGACTATGAACTAGATAATAATATTATATCAATATAAAATTTCCTAATTTTTATAATTGCATCGTGGTTATGGAAGAGAATGTCCTTATTCTTTACAAACATACTGTGAAACAGATTAGTAAGGGAACATATTGTCTTCTCCCTACTCTTAATAGGTTCAGAATAAATAATTTGCATATAAATAGAAGTATATAAGTCTCTTGATTCACATCTCTATCTAATGAAAAAGAGATAAAATAGAGGAAAATATGAATAGTTAATGTATTTGATAAAGTATATATGAAGGTAGTTTACATTGTTCTTGCAAATTATGCCAAAATGAAGAACAAACTTATGGTTACCAAGGGTGGAAGTGGGGAATGGGGCAAACTGGGAGACCAGGATTGACATATATACACTACTATGTATAAACAGACAACTAATGAGAACTTACTGTTTAGCACAGGGAATCCTACTCAGTGAGCCTTGGTGGCCTAAATGGGAAGGAGATCTAAAAAGGAGTAGATGTATGTACACGTAGGGTTGATTCACTTTGCTCTACAGCAGAAACTAACACAACATTATCAAGCAACTATATCCAGTAAAAATTAATTAAAATTGCTTTCTAACCAGTTTTTAAAAGACCAAACCATGCTGAAAGGTAAATTAACTGCAAGCACAGGACAGAAAATATTGGTTAGGAAAATTAGTTAAAATAGCAAATGAAAACTGGTCCTCTTTTAAATCTCCTCCTAGCAATTTTATTTCAACCCCAATTTGCAAAAGGAAGAAGCAAAGCAAAATACCCACATCTCACATTTAGAGTACAGATATTGTTATCAACTTACTCTAACAAACACCCAGCGTCTCCTTATCCTTTGATGTGAAGTTCTAATTGCCTAGGCTTAGAAAGTTGGGCAGAAACTTTAAGACAAGACCTTTCAATAGTTGAAGCACCTCTTCTTTCAAATTTATATATCTAAGCTAAACCTTCCCTGATCTTCTCAGGTGAAAACTTCTGCCAAGAAAAATAGAAAGTACTGCTTAATTCAGAATGTGTCTTGGAAGGCATAAGTTTATGATGCTGAGAGCAAAAGGTCTATTTTCCTCTTCCAAGGAACACCATTTTGTACAAATACCTTCTTTTAAAATATTTCAGTTGCCCAGATCAAAATATCTTTAGTCTTAAATGTATTAGGTAATAAATACATTTATTAAAATATTTGGTAATATTCTTTAAAAAATAAATTCATATCAAAATTAAAATTCCAAAAGTATTCTAGTTACAACTTGCCCTTCCTTGTCTCATCCCCTGAGAGTGCCAACACAACTCCAGCTCCGTCACATAGCCAGCTAGAAAGATGCGTGATTTCCTGGCTCTGTACTTTCAGCCCACTGTTTTGTCCACCTCAAGTTCCATATGCCTTCTCTGACTATCTAAAGCCACACATTCTTCAAGACCTAGGCCAAAGCTCATTCCTTCTGGAGGGCCTTTAGGATTATTCCCTCAGGACTTCTAGCCTTCCTCTTCTTTAACTGACCCTTCTTTATTGTTTCCCAGTATCTGATCCATGTTGCTAATACAGCATCCAAATCCGAGTAGGCTAGGTTGCGCTGTGGTAACAAGGACAAAATCTCAGAGGGTTAAAACAACTGAGGTTTCTTTCTCCTCATAACTGTCTTGAGGATCAGCAGGTAGGGCATTCCTCAGGGTGGTTACTCAGGGTCTAAGGCTGAAGGAAAATTGACCTTGACATGTGCTTCCATGATTGCACATCAGAGGGAAAGGAACATGGAAAATCAGGAACTGGCTCTTCATGTTCCTCATCAGAAATGGCTTAAGTCACTTTTGTTTATTTTCTCTTGGTTAAAGAAGTCATATGAGCATGCCTAATTTCACAGGAAGTACAATCTTCTTGGAAGGAGAATGAAACAGCACAAAGATCTGTAGTCACAGGTTTTTTTTTTTTTTTTTTACATCACACTAACATTATTGTGCATATCAGTTTTCTTCAGTGAATTGTGACTGTAGTTTATATGTCCTAGTCATCCTTCCATTCAACTCTTCAAGCCAGCGTTTAGTATGAAGTAGGTGCTTACTGCCTTTTGTCTGACTGACTGTGCACCAAGAGACTTGCCCAAAGTTGTAGGACCTGTGGGATTTGGACCCATGTCTCTGAATTTCTAGTCCTTTCACTTTCCACTACACAATGCAATTAAAAATCCAAACACTTTTCTGACGTGGTCTCACTTAAGTCGCTACTTGCTGATAGGAACTATCTTAACTTTACTGTACTAGTTAATATTTATTGGCCTCAATCTGTATGCAACAACCCATTTTAGAATACGTTTACAGCCAAGAATACAAACAAAAAATACATTGATTAAAATCTCATAGATGAAAATACATTTCATTATTTTTAACCTGCTGTGATTTTTCACTTTTGCTTTTAAAAGTCTTTCTTCCATTATTTCTCTTTCATGGCTCTTTTCATTGCAAACTTAACCACAGGGTCTTTTAAAATTGTATGCTTTTAATAACAAAGGCCAAGGAAATTCCAAAAGCCTTCAAAAGGTACTGGAAATATCAAAGTCTAAAATAATTCTTCAAAGTAGATTTCACCAGGGATGCCATATGTTCTTGGTTAACACATGAAATTAAAAAATGTGACTGTAAAACCAGGTTCCCATTCATCTTGATGATGATGATGAAGAAGAATTTTTCAGGTACCAGTGGAACACGAACTAATAACCCTAGTCCTCTCCCCTTGGAAATGAGAAGAGTGGAACTGACTGCGGCAACAGTGCTGAGCAGTGAGATGCTCTGAGAGAGCTTTTGTCAGTTAGGTACATTGAATCATTATCACTTCAGTGAATGGCAACAAAATAGGCAATCTTGTGCAGATCAGGATGGCTTTCAGTGCAAGTCAGAATTTCAATGTGTGGCAGAAAATGAATAGAGATGATAAATTCAGGAGGCGGCATGCAGGAGTAGCTCAAATGCAAAGCATCTGTTGTTGCCTGGCTCCCAGGAAACTTGAGTTACAGGGAGGGTTTCTTATTCTGCTATAATGTCTGTCAGGTTGAGGAGCCAGGTCAGGGACTGGTTAAGTGTGTGGCTCCTTCTACCACCAACCACTGACATAGGACAAAAGTAAAATTGCCTCGCTTACTCAGGTTTCCAAATGCAAAATGGACCCAATTTGTATATCTTTGATTTGGGATGATGCTTCAGTATCTCCCTGTGAGTGTGAGTAATCTCTTAAGTGATAGATCATTTTATGAGGCTTCTAACTAAGATGAACAAGACTGTTTTGCTAACATTAAATTGGCAGGAACTTGAGCTTGAAATTTGAATGGGGTCCAAACTGAATATTTGCACAAGTTTGAAGAGGCACAGATGATTTTATGCAAATTATTTGTTCATGGAATGCTTCCCCAGGCACATCTGCAGGCTCACGTGGGCTGAAAGTGCGAAAGAAGAGAGAGACACTTTAGTTAATATGACTGCCTTTTTGGTGTGTTTGCTTCTTCTTAGTACTTAGAAATTAAATTAGAAAATTGAAATCTAACATATATGCAGAACTTTTATTAACATAGGACCTAGGTTAAGTGCTTTGAAATTACTAGCGGTACTATTAATATTATTATTCTCATTTTACTGATGAGGAAAATGAGGCTTAGGTGCATCCAGAGTCAAGTCAGTGCCCCACAACAGTGAGTGGCAGATGGCACTCTTTTTTCAGAATCCAGGTTCTCTTACACCGTACTATATGAACCTTCTTAGATAATACAGAGTAACTCTAAGGGATTGGGTAATTATTTAATACTCACATGAACTTGCCTGATAAAAAGAATAATAGAAACCCAGATAAAAAAACTTCAATTTGTCACTCTTACCCTAAACTCTGCAGGACATTCTTTATGAGGTAGGGCAGCTCCATTCATTTCCAGGAAACTAAATAGAATGCCCTATTAAAACAACAGGCCTTTAGATTTTGAGGAACTAATAAGCACCCCACCCCTGCATAATATTATTAGTGAGAAAGGTAGAGAATGCCTATCTTTTCCTATCTGATATAAGCAATTCAACTATTAGTATTAATGTAGGCTTGACATAGATTGCAGTTAGGGGTCTGTTTATACTTTATTTGATTGGCCCTCCTTTCACTTCTGTTTCCCCCATTCTCATGGTTCAAATTTGGAAAGTTAAGGTGTTGTGTTAGAAAGATGTTAGAAACGGATGAACGGGACTTGGGATCTTACTGCAATTTAAGGGCTTATAATCTTAGAGAAATCCTCCTTCATGAGTAAGGTTTGGCTGGGCCAGAGATGCTGTAATTGTCCCTGACTCCTTCTTTTCATGCTAACTGATATATCAGCAATCTTATCAGCCACCCTTCCAAAGATATTTTGAATTTGGCCAGAAACCATTACTCCTGCATTCTGGGCTGATCTCATGTCACATCTCACTGGACTACTACTGCTCTTACCCACTGGTAGTGCTTCACTGGTCTCCACTGGTCTCCTTGCCTCCACCTGATACCGTGATACCACTGTGGCTTGTCCTCACAGAGGCTAGAGCGACTCTTTTAAAGCACAAGTCATACTCCCTAACTCTTCCACCCAAACCTGCTTAGAGGCTTCCCATCTCAATCCATGCCCTTTTGGATCTCTGATCTTATTTCCTGTCACACTCCCATCTCTCCCCTTGCTCCAGCCATACTAGATGCCTCTCAGGATACTTCTGGTATGGAGCAGTTTCACAGGACCCACCTCCCTATAAGAAATCCTCTCTTCCTGTATTCTCTCAAAACCTCTGCTCACTTTGTTTAGATTTGTAAATGTTCAAAGAAATACTTCCCTCCTCATTTCAATGTCTTTGACCACACTGTACACTGTTACCATTATTTATACTTATCCTTAACACTTATCACATAATATATCCTATATTTAATGTGTTTGTTTATTGTCTGTCTGTTTTCAAGTAGAATGCAAGTTCCATGAGAGTTTGGACTTGACTTATTTTGTTCACTGCTTAGTGTTTGATGAATGACTAAATGAGTGGCATGAAGCGATGTGGTGGGACCACGTTTAGGGGTTTTTTTTTTTAGAGGGTGGGAACACATTCAGGAGGTTTTGGTTTAGAGGCCAGGAAACATAATAAAATTAAAGCCAATGTGTAAAAAATAATATGTAAAAAAGAAGTATATTTGATAGGCACTCCCCAAATAGGTGTATTCCATAGACATAACAAAGTATTATTTCATAGGCATCCAGATTTTCCTTACAGGTTGAGAAGGTTTAGCTCAGCTGGTAAAGAATCTGCCTACAATGCAGGAGACCCTGGTTTGATTCCTGGGTTGGAAAGATTCCCCTGGAGAAGGGAAAGTCTACCCACTCCAATATTCTGGCCTGGAGAATTCCATGGACTATATAGTTCATGGGGTCGCAAGGAGTTGGACATGGCTGAGCAACTTTCACTTGAGAAGGTCTAAATCAAATTTTGATGAAGAGTTCCAGAGGGAGGAAAGAAGAGTTGTGGGAAAAAATTCTGTCATCCAAAATCTCAACGATAATAATTGAATGAGTAAGTTGAGATCAATTTGGAGTTTGGAGTTTTTTGCTTCTTTAAGACACAGCTCAAATTCAACATCTATTGATCATCTACTGCATGTGAGGGACTTTGCTAAGTGATAACTTAGGTTGTCACATCTAAATGTATAACAACTTCATGATACAACTTCATGATTTAGGTCATTATGATTCCCATATGTAGTTGAGGAAACTGAGGCTCAGATGGTTTAAATAATGTGTCCAAGGATGACCTGCTGCTCTGATGATTCTCTTTTCTCAAGTCTCGCTCAGCTACTTTGGATGTTAAAGGATCTCTTTTTTCTCCTAATTGCTGGGCCGTTTATTGTACTCTGACCATATACTGACAAGTTCTCAGGTGTTACATAGCTGTCTCATCAAGACATGTTAAATTACTGTAAAAACAGTTTCCTTTTGTTCAAGTACATCTAGACTCAACAAATGGTACTGGCTATATTCTATAAATGCTATATTCCTTTGACTAAAGAGCCAATTAATCTATGTGAAAAGGAATTCTAGTTTCTAGGACCAATTAGTTTTTAAAGTATTGACACATTGAAATGACCACTGGTTTGCAATATTCTCCATAAAAGCTTCTGGTCATCACTTTTATTGAAGCATACTAGTATAATCTTTCTACAGATATAAATATATGATGATATGCTTTTTTATTTTTATAAAGAGAGTGCTCTTCTGGAGTATTTTAGTTCCTATAATTCTACAAAATTTCAGGTTAGAGAACTGATTATATCACAAGTATACATTTTAGAAATATGGAAGATATTTCTTGCAACTATTTCAAGAATTCCCATTTAAGTTAGCATACAGAAGAGGTCAAAACACAACTGTATAATCGTTAAAGACTTTAGCCAACTAACAAACTCTGACTCCTTGAGCAAGTTTCTTAACACCTCAGAGCCTCAGTTTCCTCATTTCTATAATGAGCAAATGCAGTTAAAGCATTGACCACATTTACCAGCTTAGCACACAGAAAACACTTGATAAATGCTACTGATTATTGTGTTGTTACTTTTATTAAGAGGAGGTATAATATGGCAAAAGATTGGAAATCCTACCCCAAATATCAGTCTTCAGAACATGAATAGTAATGGGAAATTATGCTAAAATCAATAGGAGGTAGAACTTGAGTCCTTTAAAATTATATAGAAACAAGTATAATGACAATATAATTATATGGAGTTTTACTTCATGTGTGACACCCCGGCAAACAGAAAATAAAGCTGAAATGGAACACATTTCTGTCGACATGAAGCATTACCCCTTCCCTTCCTCTCTTGTTGCCCAGGCTCCCTGTTATGTTGTTTTTAAGCCATTTTGTGGTGTGGTGCTCCTTCTTCTTTCTTCAATCCATTTTTCTCAAAAAAATTCTGCCAGGAGATCTGAGAGCAGATGGTGCCTTATTGTTCAGGAAAGTAGTACTTTTGCTGAGTGTTTGATCACACTTTTCTGTCGGGGACTGGCTTGTCAGCAGCTTGTGCCATCATGGTAAGATAATATGCCAAGGCAAATGAAAACAGCATATTTGCTAAGCCTGTCAGAAGATATATTGACAATCGCATCAAAACTTGAAAGTATGGCTTCAATCGTTAAAACATATGAAAGGAACTTTCATTTTGTCAAGTAAATCCAGGTTTGAAGCCTGTGTATATATCGTCATATGAAGAGAAGCAACCTACACAGATAGTAACACTAACTTCTGAAAACATCTACCTAACATAGGAAAGATAAAGATTGCTTCATTTAGTCAATAAACACCATTGGATCCCCTCTGTGTCATGCATTGTGCTATGCATTGGAGGTGAGTCAGACACAGTTCATAAGTTAATGTGATTCCAGTCTTGAGGATGAGAAAAACATCTTAACAGATAAATTAAGCTATATAATGAAAAATTATGTAAAAAAGCTATATAATGAAAAAATATGGTTATTCTTTACTTCCCTATCCCATAGGCTAGTGGGATTTCTTTCTCCTAATTCTCTCTGTCTTCCCCTTTCTGGCTGTGCCCTGAGAGGCAGGCCCCAACTTCCTGCTCCCTTACCAGCTGCCTTCGAGTTGAGTTTAGCCAAAGGTGTCAAGGGCAGGAGTGTCAGAGCCTTGACGGTGTGCTCCCTCACTTCTTCCTGCTTCGACACCCAGCTTCTAAGAGTGGTTGTGTGCTTCCATGGGTGTTACTGCTTCCATCCTCTGCTTCTGCACACCTCCGGCTCTCACTGGATTCTGGGTAACCCTGCCTCCTCCTTCCTTAAAGTGAGGAAGCCTTCGAACCTGGGTTTATTTGACAAACTGAACATACTCCTTCCTTCCCACTTCAGCTCTCTTGGTGGTAGCAACTTCCATTGTTGCTATTCTCTGGGTGCCTCAATAATTCTTTTGTGGTCCTTTAACTGTGCATCCCTCAGAGGTGGACCTTTATTTCAACACTTAAAATTGAGTTGAAGTCTGTTTCTTACCAGAACTCTGACAGATATAAGGACTATAATAGAGGTACTAATAGAAGTACTAGTTTATTCAACATTCATTCAATCATAGACTATTTATTGAGTGCCTATAGGTGACACTGAATTAGTTACAAGGTATACATCAATACTTTCTAATAGACCTTGATGGAGATTTTCTGCACTGCCCAGTATGCTAGCCACTAGGCACATGTGATTGCTGAGCACTTGAAATACAGCAAATGTGATTGAGTCATTGAATTTAATGTTAATAATTTAAATTTATATAGTCACATGCAGCTGTTGGTCAGTGGCTACAGTATAGACAGCACCAGCATGGACTCATTTGAACAGGAGCCTGAGTAACTATTTCTTCTGGCTGGATGCCGAGTTGGAAAAAGAGCAGGATTTGTTCTGAGATATGGCTGGGAAGGTGACATTTGAGCTGCTCTGTAGATGTGTGGGTCTTTACCAGGCAGATAAATGTAGAGTGCATTCTGGGCAAAAAGAAGGTCTTATGTAAATGCTGAGAGGCTCTGGCATATGGAAGGTAAACACAGAGTACCACACAGTATTCATGGTGATTAGATAATAAGGATTAAGAGGAATGTGTTGGAAAAGAAGCTGGGGACATGGGTTGGAGCCGCATGGTGAGGAGTCTTATTTCATGTCCATGTTTTGCTTATCTTTTTTACTCCATAATAACAGAACCATGTGGGTCGCTTTAAAACATGGATATTTAGCATGATAGTAATGATGTATACATATTCCTTTAAAAATATTCCATTGAGCTTTCAATTTCAAGAAATATTTCAGTAATTATTTATTGTATATTCAGTTTGTTGCTGTCTATTCTTTGGACTTATAATACATTAGTGATCTAGCTTGGCCTGAGGAAGGGGTAAGCTTCCCCAGTAGCTCAGTGGTAAAGAATCCACCTGCCAATGCAGGAGACATGGGTTCAACCTCTGGATCGGGAAGATCTCCTGGAGAAGGAAATGCTAGCCCACTCCAGTGTTCTTGCCTGAGAAACCCCTTGGACAGAAGAGCCTGGTAGGCTTTAGTCCATGGAGCCACAAAAGAGTTAGACACAACTTAGTGACTAAACCACAACAACGAAGAAGGGACAAGAGTTTTCTAGGTGAATCTGTGTGCCTATGTGAGTTGTGTATGGGAGGGGAGGAGTGATGGGAGTGCCGCAGAATGTGTTCCTGTCAGAAAACTTTGAATGTGAAGTAATGACAGGATTGAGACAAAGTTGGTATGGTCTAAAGGATCAGATCTAAACAGCTCTAAGGTATAAAACAATCATTTCAGACAGATATCTGTGTAGAATGGTTTGGAGAGATAAAGACTGGAATGCCAGCTAGAAGACTGTATTCACAATGCAGGGAACACTTAATAGTGGTTGAAAATGGGTAATGTGTGTTTGAATACAGATTCTGAGCAGTAATTCATCTCATCTGTGATCTTTCACACTGGCTTCCCTGGTGGCTCAGATGGTAAAGCGTCTGCCTGCAATGTGGGAGACCTGGGTTCAATCCCTGGGTTGGGAAGATCCCCTGGAGAAGGAAATGGCAACCCACTCCAGTACTCTTGCCTGGAAAATTCCATGGACTGAGGAGCCTGGTAAGCTACAGTCCATGGGGTCGCAAAGAGTCGGACACAACTGAGTGACTTCACTTTCACACTTCCCAAACTTATTTATGTTTCTCTGAAAAATAAAACAACTCTGGTTTTGTTCTGGGTCATAAAAATAGAGCTGTTAGTTAACAAGTATTTCTTATGTGCCACTCTTCCATGTCTTTGCATGCTGTATATTAATTTCACATAATCCTTAAAACAACCCTATTAGGCACTGTTAGGTACTAATTAGGTACTATTAATATTATGATTCCCTTATTTTACAAATGGACAAATGGAGGTTCAGTTAAATAATGTTCTTCAGGTCACCCTTAGTAATACACAAAGCAGGATTTAAATTTTGGCTATCTGCTTCCAGAACAGACTCATTAAGTTCTATCTTCTATAAACATGCTAAAAATTACTCTATGCTAATACTTGGTCACCATTTGTTGATGAAGTTGTCTGTCCCTTTATCTTGAATACTGAGTTAACCTGAATATAAGATCATCTAATATAGAATAAATTTCAAAAAATGTATGTCTGCTTTACAGCCTTAGAACAGAAAAGGACACTCATTTTATGATGGAAACACATAAGTGCCAGGGCAGCCAAGATCATCCGCTCTTAAGCCATCCAAAGAGATTACCCAATTTACTATACTATGATTTTCTCCCTACTATTCTTAATGATCAAAATACTTTTCATTTTAAATATTTCAGTGTGAATAATATTAAATGTTAATATTATTTTAAAGAGATTTTAAGTGGGCATGGTTGACGGCTTTAGAAAATATCTTTTCATAGACAAGATTATTGCTAATGAATACTGAAATATGTGTTACTAGAGGCTTGATGGAGATTTGTAGCTATTAGGATCTGTGTCTCTAAGACTTATCTTAGGATCACCCATTGCAATGTAGTATCATCACTCTCAACTGTTTTTTTTTCCCTAAGGACTTCTCCTATTCAAAGCTATATTCCAGCAAATTGAACTGAGTGATGTCCTTGACCAGAGTTCTAGAAAGTAGTTTGTTGTTATCAGAAAAATTACCAAGAATCTCTTCTCACTTCAAATATGTTGTAAAAATAATATAATTTTGTGAGAGGTGGGAAACTGTCTGGGTGTCCTCAAAACCCAGCTTAGATATCTAACTTGCATCTTGATGACATTCATGTATGTACTCTGGCAGCCCATCAGTCTTGCAGAATTCCATCATCATCATATAAGATAACATTCACTGAAATAGAGTATGCCATCAGTTCGACCTGGTAAACTTCCCACTGAATCTGACCTCATATTGATATCCTCTCACAACAACCTGCCTGTCTTATAAGTAGAATTATATTAGTTTTCATTAAAAAAGCAGTTATAAGGCAATTGGATGAGATGGAGTGAGGGAGAAGAGCTTATGACTTTTGGTATCTTTTGACATTCTTCCAAGTTGATTGCTTTGGATCTCATTCTTTAGGGGAGGACAACATCAAAAGAAACCATAGCACACACTAATTTTTAGAATAATAACAATAGCAAGTCAGTATTTACAGATAAGACTTCTTAAGGTATAGAAATGTGGAACACTATGATATGTTTAGGAATCCAGGACCATGAGAATTTTTGGTTGTGCTGAAGCATAGGATATGTGGGGATTATTAGTGAAAGACAAGACTTTAAAAGGGTGTGAAGGCTAGATCATGAATGGTCTGGATCCACTCTAAAAGAAGTTGGATTTTATCCACCTGCAATGGGAAACCGCTGAAGGCATTAAGTAGAGAAATTATATAAACACTGGCAAGCTCACTTGTACTTGCATGATAAAACTGTAAGCCAGAGCTTTGTTAGCATCAGTCCTAGAGCAGCATGGGATTTAGAAACTCTTACTCTATTCTGGTCCCATGTGTTATTTAACTAAAGGACTAGGGGACTCTCACCTCTAAAGCATTGATACCAGGCTTGGCACATGGAGATGGCAGATTTGGTCGAAGCTAAGAATGCTTGGCTGCGTTGGACTCTCCCAGTGGAGTTCTGTTCATTTTCCAGGGAGCCTAGAGCCAAGAGAAATCAGTTGAAATCAGGTCAAGTTATCATCAGTGAACTAAAATCACAAGAGTGGCTAATCAACTGTTGTCAAGAGAAAATCCTAAGTCAAACATATGGAAAATCAGGCTTATGAATCATAGCACCAGCTTGGCTTCAACCCTCAGGCGAACGAAACTAAATCAGTAAAAATATATTCAGTAGAAACATGGCTTGTTCTAATTCTAAGTCAACTAAGTTCTAGAAGCAGAGCGCCCTCCACAGAATTAAAAGGGAACACTTTTTTCTCTACTCCTGGAGTTAGAATCCAAGTTCAATGTGCTGGCCTGACTCTTTCCAACTGTGTAAATATTGGACAAGTCACTTAAATGCTCTAGTCCTCATTTTTACATCTTAAGAAAATTACAAGTAAGACCGTCCAAATCTTCCTCAGAGGGCTTGTCAACTCCAGGAGTGCCCATGTCTACCACTTGTACTGCCAAGTCCCTGCTAAATAGCACAGAATCGGGCACATGGCAGGCATCTAACGGATGTTTGTGGAAGTTATGAATGAGTGAGAGAGAAGAACTAAATGCTGTAAGCACATCATGAAAAGGCTTTGTAAGCCAGAGAATGCCAAGTTCTTTAAAAAACCCACTCAGGTTCACATCAAAATTACATCTTATGTAAAAGATCTACAATCACTTTTCCCCTGACACCGAAAAGAAAGAGCTAAACTAATTGTTGCTTGTTATTTGTTAGACCACAGTGTGCAATTTTTCCTGTCATTCCTTATAGCAATTCTAAGAAGTGAGAACAATCATTAGCCCAATTTATAAATGAAATCCAGCCTGAGGTAAGCTAAATAAATTCCCACACCCAAGATAACACTGCAATGAGAGGCGGCATTAAGACCCAGTCTCAAGTCTGTCTGCTCCAAGGTCCATGATCTATTCTCCTCCTCAAATGAAAACCTTAGACTTTCTTTTTATTCTAAAATGTCTTGTAGTTAAAAAAAAAAAAAAAAAGTCAAACACTAAGCTGTCAGGTCCTACTGAATGAGTCTACTGAGTGAAAATTAAATTACTGAATTCAGTAGGGCATCATATTTTAATTCAGTAGGTGTCTTTTCAACCATCAAACACTATAATTCTATTAATACTGTTTTTTCTAAGGACACAATTTATTTGGATTTATCTCCATAAAATCAATATGAGAGGAAAGTTTGGGTTTTTCATTCACAGACTTGGGTTTCAATCATTTTTTTGTGTGTGCAATGCCACTTCTTATCTTTATTACTTTTCATTTGTAAAGCATAAAATTCTCCTCAAAGTGTCCTTCTCTAGAAGATGATAGTTTGTTATTTGTGCAATTATTTAATATATTTTTGATGGTTTTTTTTTTTTAATTTTTTTATTAGTTGGAGGCTAATTACTTCACAACATTTCAGTGGGTTTTGTCATACATTGATATGAATCAGCCATAGATTTACACTTATTCCCCATCCCGATCCCCCCTCCCATCTCCCTCTCCACCCGATTCCTCTGGATCTTCCCAGTGCACCAGGCCGGAGCACTTGTCTCATGCATCCCACCTGGGCTGGTGATCTGTTTCACCATAGATAGTATACATGCTGTTCTTTTGAAACATCCCACCCTCACCTTCTCCCACAGAGTTCAAAAGTCTGTTCTGTATTTCTGTGTCTCTTTTTCTGTTTTGCATATAGGGTTATCGTTACCATCTTTCTAAATTCCATATATATGTGTTAGTATGCTGTAATGTTCTTTATCTTTCTGGCTTACTTCACTCTGTATAAGGGGCTCCAGTTTCATCCATCTCATTAGGACTGGTTCAAATGAATTCTTTTTGACGGCTGAGTAAAATTCCATGGTGTATATGTACCACAGCTTCCTTATCCATTCATCTGCTGGTGGGCATCTAGGTTGCTTCCATGTCCTGGCTATTATAAACAGTGCTGCGATGAACATTGGGGTGCATGTGTCTCTTTCAGATCTGGTTTCCTCAGTGTGTATGCCCAGAAGTGGGATTGCTGGGTCATATGGCAGTTCTATTTCCAGTTTTTTAAGGAATCTCCACACTGTTTTCCATAGTGGCTGTACTAGTTTGCATTCCCACCAACAGTGTAAGAGGGTTCCCTTTTCTCCACAGCCTCTCCAGCATTTATTGCTTGTAGACTTTTGGATAGCAGCCATCCTGACTGGTGTGTAATGGTACCTCATTGTGGTTTTGATTTGCATTTCTCTAATAATGAGTGATGTTGAGCACCTTTTCATGTGTTTGTTAGCCATCTGTATGTCTTCTTTGGAGAAATGTCTGTTTAGTTCTCTGGCCCATTTTTTGATTGGGTCATTTATTTTTCTGGAATTGAGCTGCAGGAGTTGCTTGTATATTTTTGAGATTAATCCTTTGTCTGTTTCTTCATTTGCTATTATTTTCTCCCAATCTGACGGCTGTCTTTTCACCTTACTTATAGTTTCTTTTGTAGTGCAAAAGCTTTTAAGTTTCATTAGATCCCATTTGTTTAGTTTTGCTTTTATTTCCAATATTCTGAGAGGTGGGTCATAGAGGATCTTGCTGTGATTTATGTCGGAGAGTGTTTTGCCTATGTTCTCCTCTAGGAGTTTTATAGTTTCTGGTCTTACATTTAGGTCTTTAATCCATTTTGAGTTTATTTTTGTGTATGGTGTTAGAAAGTGTTCTAGTTTCATTCTTTTGCAAGTGGTTGACCAGTTTTCCCAGCACCACTTGTTAAAGAGGTTGTCTTTTTTCCATTGTATATCCTTGCCTCCTTTGTCAAAGATAAGGTGTCCATAGGTTCGTGGATTTATCTCTGGGCTTTCTATTCTGTTCCATTGGTTTTATTTCTGTCTTTGTGCCAGTACCACACTGTCTTGATGACTGTGGCTTTGTAGTAGAGTCTGAAGTCAGGCAGGTTGATTCCTCCAGTTCCATTCTTCTTTTTCAAGATTACTTTGGCTATTCAAGGTTTTTTGTATTTCCATACAAATTGTGAAATTCTTTGGTCTAGTTCTGTGAAAAATACCGTTGGTAGCTTGATAGGGATTGCATTGAATCTATAGATTGCTTTGGGTAGAATAGCCATTTTGACAATATTGATTCTTCCAATCCATGAACACGGTATGTTTCTCCATCTGTTTGTGTCCTCTTTGATTTCTTTCATCAGTGTTTTATAGTTTTCTATGTATAGGTCTTTTGTTTCTTTAGGTAGATATACTCCTAAGTATTTTATTCTTTTTGTTGCAATGGTGAATGGTATTGTTTCCTTAATTTCTCTTTCTGTTTTTTCATTGTTAGTATATAGGAATGCAAGGGATTTCTGTGTGTTAATTTTATATCCTGCAACTTTACTATATTCATTGATTAGTTCTAGTAATTTTCTGGTAGAGTCTTTAGGGTTTTCTATATAGAGGATCATGTCATCTGCAAACAGTGAGAGTTTCACTTCTTCTTTCCCTATCTGGATTCCTTTTACTTCTTTTTCTGCTCTGATTGCTGTGGCCAAAACTTCCAACACTATGTTGAACAGTAGTGGTGAGAGTGGGCACCCTTGTCTTGTTCCTGATTTCAGGGGAAATGCTTTCAATTTTTCACCATTGAGGGTGATGCTTGCTGTGGGTTTGTCATATATAGCTTTTATTATGTTGAGGTACGTTCCTTCTATTCCTGCTTTTTGGAGAGTTTTAATCATAAATGAGTGTTGAATTTTGTCAAAGGCTTTCTCTGCATCTATTGAGATAATCATATGGTTTTTATCTTTCAATTTGTTAATGTGGTGTATTACATTGATTGATTTGCGGATATTAAAGAATCCTTGCATTCCTGGGATAAAGCCCACTTGGTCGTGGTGTATGATTTTTTTAATATGTTGTTGGATTCTGTTTGCTAGAATTTTGTTAAGGATTTTTGCATCTATGTTCATCAGTGATATTGGCCTGTAGTTTTCTTTTTTTGTGGCATCTTTGTCAGGTTTTGGAATTAGGGTGATGGTGGCCTCATAGAATGAGTTTGGAAGTTTACCTTCTTCTGCAATTTTCTGGAAGAGTTTGAGTAAGATAGGTGTTAGCTCTTCTCTAAATTTTTGGTAGAATTCAGCTGTGAAGCCATCTGGTCCTGGGCTTTTGTTTGCTGGAAGATTTTTGATTACAGTTTCGATTTCCTTGCCTGTGATGGGTCTGTTAAGATCTTCTATTTCTTCCTGGTTCAGTTTTGGAAAGTTATACTTTTCTAAGAATTTGTCCATTTCATCCAAGTTGTCCATTTTATTGGCATAGAGCTGCTGGTAGTAGTCTCTTATGATCCTTTGTGTTTCAGTGTTGTCTGTTGTGATCTCTCCATTTTCATTTCTAATTTTGTTAATTTGGTTCTTCTCTCTTTGTTTCTTAATGAGTCTTGCTAATGGTTTGTCAATTTTGTTTATTTTTTCAAAAAACCAGCTTTTAGCTTTGTTGATTTTTGCTATGGTCTCTTTAGTTTCTATTGCATTTATTTCTGCCTTAATTTTTAAGATTTCTTTCCTTCTGCTAACCCTGGGGTTCTTCATTTCTTCCTTCTCTAATTGCTTTAGGTGTAGAGTTAGGTTATTTATTTGGCTTTTTTCTTGTTTCTTGATGTAAGCCTGTAATGCTATGAACCTTCCCCTTAGCACTGCTTTTACAGTGTCCCATAGGTTTTGGGTTGTTGTGTTTTCATTTTCATACATTTCTATACATATTTTGATTTCTTTTTTGATTTCTTCTATGATTTGTTGGTTATTCAGAAGCGTGTTATTTAGCCTCCATATGTTTGAATTTTTAACAATTTTTTTCCTGTAATTGAGATCTAATCTTACTGCACTGTGGTCAGAAAAGATGACTGGAATGATTTCAATTTTTTTGAATTTTCCAAGACTAGATTTATGGCCCAGGATGTGATCTATTCTGGAGAAGGTTCCGTGTGCACCTGAGAAAAAGGTGAAGTTGATTGTTTTGGGGTGAAATGTCCTATAGATATCAATTAGGTCTAGCTGGTCCATTGTGTCATTTAAAGTTTGTGTTTCCTTGTTAATTTTCTGTGTAGTTGATCTATCCATAGTTGTGAGTGGGGTATTAAAGTCTCCCACTATTATTGTGTTACTATTAATTTCCTCTTTCATACTCGTTAGTGTTTGCCGTACATATTGCGGTGCTCCTATGTTGGGTGCATATATATTTATAATTGTTATATCTTCTTCTTTGATTGATCCTTTGATCATTATGTAGTGTCCTTCTTTGTCTCTTTTCACAGCTTTTATTTGAAAGTCTATTTTATCTGATATGAGTATTGCGACTCCTGCTTTCTTTTGGTCTCCATTTGCATGAAATATTTTTTTCCAGCCCTTCACTTTTAGTCTGTATGTGTCTCTTGTTTTGAGGTGGGTCTCTTGTAGACAGCATATATGGGGGTCTTGTTTTTGTATCCATTCAGCCAATCTTTGTCTTTTGGTTGGGGCATTCAACCCATTTACATTTAAGGTAATTATTGATAGGTGTGGTCCCGTTGCCATTTACTTTGTTGTTTTGGGTTCACGTTTATATAACCTTTCTGCATTTCCTGTCTAGAGAAGATCCTTTAGCATTTGTTGAAGAGCTGGTTTGGTGGTGCTGAATTCTCTCAGCTTTTGCTTATCTGTAAAGCTTTTGAGTTCTCCTTCATATCTGAATGAGATCCTTGCTGGATACAGTAATCTAGGTTGTAGGTTATTCTCTTTCATTACTTTCAGGACGTCCTGCCATTCCCTTCTGGCCTGGAGGGTTTCTATTGATAGGTCAGCTGTTATCCTTATGGGAATCCCTTTGTGTGTTATTTGTTGTTTTTCCCTTGCTGCTTTTAATATTTGTTCTTTGTGTTTGATCTTTGTTAGTTTGATTAATATGTGTCTTGGGGTGTTTCGCCTTGGGTTTATCCTGTTTGGGACTCTCTGGGTTTCTTGGACTTGAGTGGCTATTTCCTTCCCCATTTTAGGGAAGTTTTCAGCTATTATCTCCTCGAGTCTTTTCTCATGGCCTTTCTTTTTGTCTTCTTCTTCTGGAACTCCTATGATTCGAATGTTGGGGCGTTTCACAGTGTCCCAGAGGTCTCTGAGGTTGTCCTCATTTCTTTTGATCCTTTTTTCTTTTTTCCTCTCTGCTTCATTTATTTCCACCATTTTATCTTCTACCTCACTTATCCTATCTTCTGCCTCCGTTATTCTACTCTTGGTTCCCTCCAAAGTGTTTTTGATCTCATTCATTGCATTGTTCATTTTTAATTGACTCTTTTTTATTTCTTCTAGGTCTTTATTAAACAATTCTTGTATCTTTTCAATCTTTGTCTCCAGGCTATTTATCTGTAACTCCATTTTGTTTTCAAAATTTTGGATCATTTTTATGATCATTATTCTAAATTCTTTTTCAGGTAGATTCCCTATCTCCTCCTCTTTTGTTTGACTTGGTGGGCATTTTTCATGTTCCTTTACCTGTTGGGTATTTCTTTGCCTTTTCATCTTGTTTAGATTGCTGTGTCTGGAGTGGACTTTCTGTATTCTGGAGGTCTGTGGTTCCTTTTTATTGTGGAGGATTTACCCAGTGGGTGGGGTTAGACGATTGGCTTGTCAAGGTTTCCCGGTTAGGGAAGCTTGCGTCAGTGTACTGGTGCGTGGAACTTGATTTCTTCTTTTTGGAGAGCAATGGAGTGCCCAGTAATGAGTTTTGAGATGGGTCTATGTGTTAGGTGTGACCTTGGGCAGCCTGTATGTTGACATTCGGGGCTATGTTCCTGTGTTGCTGGAGAATTTGCGTGGTATGTCTTGCTCTAAAACTTACTGGCTCTTGGGTGGTGGTTGGTTTCAGTGTAGGTATGGAGGCTTTTGGACGGTCACTTATTGCTTAAAGTTCCATGTAGTCAGGAGTTTTCTGGTGTTCTCAGGTTTTGGGCTTAAGTCTCCTGCCTCTGGATTTCAGTTTTATTCTTCCTGTAGTCTCAGGACTTCTCCAACTATATAGCACTGATAATAAAACTTCTAGGTTAATGGCGAAAAGATTCTCCCCTGTTAGGGACACGAGAGAGGTTCACAGAGTTACATGAACAGGAGAAAAGGGAGGAGGGAGATAGAGATGAGCAGGAGGAGAAAAAGGGGGACTCAAGAGGAGAGAGACAGATCTACGCAGCTGTCTGTTCCCAGAGTGTTCTCCGTATCTCAGACACCTACAAGGATTCACAGAATTGGATTGGGGAGAGAAGGGGAAAGGAGGAAATAGAGGTGTTCTGAGGTAGAAAACAGAGAGTCAAGATTGGGAGAGAATAATCTTCGGTTTAAAGATAGGGCTTCTTTTTTTTTTTTTTTTTGGTAAGGTTATAGTGTAGTGAAAATGAAAATGAAGAGTAGTAGAGGAGTACTAGAGGACTTTAAAAGAAATAAGAGAAAAAGAAAAATAGAAAATAAAAGAGAAAACGGAAAGGAAAAAAAAGAAGAAAAAAGAAAAAAAAGAAAAAGAAAAAAAAAGAAAAAAAAACAAAAAAAAAAAGAAAAGAAAGAAAGAAAAAAAAAATTTTTTTTTTCTCCCCTAATTAAAAAAATCGTAAAAATCTATGTAAATGAAAGTTAAGGAGTAATGGGGGAGTAATAGGGAATTTTAAAGGAAAATAAAAGAGAAAAAATAAAAAAGAAAAAATATAAAAAGAAAAAAAATTTTTTTTTTTTTTTTTCCTTACTTAGAAAAAAAAAAAGTAAAAATATATCTAGGAGTTTCTCTGGAGCTACTGCGGTCAGTGGGGGTTCGGCTCAGTTTCAGATAGCTCCTCGTTCCAGCTTACACTTCTCGATATCTACAGGGCCCTTCCGGTGAAGTCGGTGTTTTCTACAGGGATTTTAATCTGTTTCACCAGTCCCTTCTGAAGCGGTTCCCTTTGTTTATTTGGCTTCTGTTTGCCGGTCTCTTCAGAGCCTCATTTCCGCCCTGACACAGGCGGGCGGAGGTGGACTCTTATTCAGTTAGCTAGTTCCGTTGCGCTGCTGGGAGGGGCTGACGCTGCGGGGATGGGCTGGCGCTGCGGGGCGGGGCTGACGCTGCGGGGAGGGGCTGGCCCTGCGGGGGCGGTCTGGCGCTGCCGGGAGGGGCTGACGCTGCTTTCTCCGTCTGCGCTGCTCAGGCTCCCGGCTGTTCCACATGGAGCAGCCCCGCGCTGCGCTAGGTTCCAGCCCTCGGGTGCCACACAAAAGCGCGGAAGGAAAAGCTGCGCCTGCTCTCTGCGCCTTCCCCGCCAGAGCGGTCCAGGCAGCGAGGGGCTTGATGGGCGCACTATCCCCAGGTGTGTCACACTCACTCCCTTCCGCGGACCCAGTCTCAGTTTCCGCTGACGCCAGTCGGGTGCGCGCGCCTTCCGCCCTCTGCGTCCCCAGCCCCAGTCCCCGCCCGCACCTGTCGGGTGCCTGCGCCCTGTGTCTCGCCGCGACCTTCCCCTCCCCCCTGCCTCCTGCCTCCGGCGGGGCTGGGCGGGTCCGCAGCCTGCGACCTCTTCTTGGGACTTTCTCCGTCCCTTTGTTCTGCGAACGGCCGGCAGTGTGTTCCGGCCGGTTAATTTTCTCTCTTTTGGTCTCCCACAGTTCAAGTTGGCACCTCACAGAAGCTCCCTCCGATTGTCCTCAGGGCACTCAGGCCCGGACCCTAGCCCAAGCAAGGCCGCCTAAGACTCCCTTCCCGGGACGGGTCTCCGTCCTTAGCTCTCCCGTCTCACCTTTTATCTCCCACATTTTGTCCCACCTCCTTTCGAAGACAATGGTCTGCCTCTCTGGGCGCCTGATGACCTCAGCTAGCGATCAGAAGTTGTTTTGCGAGGTTTGCTCTGCATTCAGTTATTCTTTTGATGAATTTGTAGGAGAGAAAGTGGTCTCCCCGTCCTACTCCTCCGCCATCTTGGCTCCTCCTCCTATTTTTGATGTTTTTAGAAGTAGGAGGCATTACCCAAAGGAGAAAAAAATGTAAAATATACTGCCTAAAGGTCAAAGTAAAGTGTTCTCATATAAAAGTGAAAAGAAATGTGAAGTAGTTGAAGTCAAGCAAAAGGGAAGTTCATTATAAGTAAATGGGGGAAATTCAAGGATACCTTTTGCCAGAATTACTGCCTGGTTCACCATTGTCTCTCTGTTTCCCTCCATCCTTTCCTCTTTTTTAATCTTCTCTGTCATCACTTTACTCACAGTCAGCTATGCTTCAGGGGAGCCTCAGCTCTTCTACTTGTCTCTCTGAACCCAACTTACTCAGTATTGGATATATTATTTCAAAACCATGGGAAAGACAATTCAGTCAAGGACCTCCTCTGTTCCAATCACCCGTGGTCCCTGTGGTTGGGTTGCCATATTGCATATGATATTCACTGGCATATATAGGCTTTCTATCAAAGGGCATAGGCCAAGAGAAAATAACTGGTGACTTCAATGTAAGAGGATGGCTGTTCTGGAAATGCAACAATAATGGGAACACTATTCAAAGAATGATTAGCAACTCTATGAAAGGAACGTGTGATAAAGTCATGTCCATATGTGCATCGGAGGAGATGGAATCTAAATTTTCAACTTCAAATTCAAAGTTAATTTGTCCAAAATATTAAGTTCACATTTAAGTTCATGAAGAACCAATCCACATTATCCTTTCAATACATTTGTTTTTAGTATAGGCTAAAAGTACATTATCCCCAAACAGTTCTCTGAATAATGAGAATATTAGTTACTAAATTAACTTGGGTTATTTGATTGCTTTATAAAAATATTGACAGGAAATACTGTCTGAAAATTCAAGTGCTATAAATATTTAAAATTTATAACTGATGTGAACTTTTATAACATATCCTTACTTATAGTTCAATTGATCAGAGTAGTTCAGTTAAACCTTTAATAAAATACTGAAGTCTGCTTATCTGTTATCATTCAAACATGTCATCAAGAGAAATGAGAGCTCATCTAAATGGTGTCATCAAATATTTCTGTCTTCTTTTATCTCTAAGCATCTCTGTTCTTCATTTCCTTCATCTCTGAAATGGAGACCCAACCATCTGAAAGAAAAACTTATTCTGAATACCTACTGGGTACAAAATATGGCACTAAATAGTGAGGAGTGTGCCTGGCTTGAACATTTCTCAAGGGACTTTTTGAGGGTCAAAGGAACTGAAAGATAGAGTGAATCTGAAAAGAATAAATTGTAATACATATAATATTGTTATTTTGTGGTTTTGGATCCTGTAGCACATCCAAAGAAATATAAAAATCTTTTGGTCTTCCAGGCAACTGAAAATGGAAAGATGCCGCAGGAAGAATCTACTGCACAAATAGTGATTAATATGAAAATAGCTAATTAGACTGAGCCCCTGGAGAAAGTACAGAATGCTAAGAGATGGAGAGGTGCATATTGCTCTGTTTGTTCTAGCAAAATGAAAGCCTTCTCCCATTTACATTTCTTCTTATTAGTATGCTACATGGACTATCAGCAGATCCCATTTTATTCTGTTTGCAGGGCTTTAAGAAGGTGACTCAGGGGCACCTAATGAAGAATGACAAGCACCTAATATCAGTCAAATGTTTCATTATTCCTTTTACATTAATCTCCCCTTCTGCAAAGATTAGAGTGCTTAGCTGGAAAAACTAAGAGGAAATATGGACAGCATGGAGATCAAATTAATCCTGGCTTTTTGAACACAGGTAAAAAGTTTGGATGAATGTTGAAAAAAGTAGTAAAACCAGATTCCATTCGAACAAGAGCATTTTAACCACTGCACAGAGCAGAGTAGTCTGTGCATTTGGACATCTCTGGCCTTAATTGAACTCGTGAAGAACTGAGTGCTTTATGGAATGTGTGATTCCTAGCTCAAGTCTGAATTGGCAAATAAAAGCCCTGCAGCTTCAGGTTGTATTATAAACTCAGCATCCACCCCCTACAAAGAAGTTTTCTGAATTATTTCTAGAAACATCTCTCAAGCACAGGAAGTAAACTTGCTACAATTATCCATGCTCACTGGACAAAAGTTCTCTACTCCTCCTCTGAGTTCTTCTATCAGAAAAGTTCAGAGAACTCTCCCAAGTTTGGACCATGGAGGCAGCTTCCTGAGAACTTGGAAGAAAGACAGGGTTTCATGGACTTAATTTAGCCACCCAAACCAGAGAAAGGAACTGGATTTTCCTATAAACTTGACCCTGTTCCTTTTGCACAACTCACCAGCCATCTTCCACCTAAATTAGCAAGGAGTGTTAAGTAGAAAGAATGTTGCTATCTTAAGCATGGTTGAGTTTTTGCAGTTTGCTAGACACTGAAGTGAGGGGCTTTACATTAATGATTTAGGGTAGCCTTCAAATAGCATCAATATATTTTTATTTTACAGATAAGGAGATTCAATCTTTGTGCAGAAATCCTGGGTGTTGAAGTAAAATGTCATTTCTCTTATAGAAGTAAATCCTTTCCAGACAAACCATAAAGATTCCACTAGCAAGACATCTCTCCAAATAAACTCTCTTAGCTTCCTGAACCTACCCTGGGCAAAATGAATCTGGATAGTTATGGCATTTTTCTGGGAGATGGATGTAATTGGAGGGAAGGATTGGGAAATAATGATTTTGGAGCAAACAAAATCTTTATAAAGTCAATCACATCTCTCATAACACAGCTGCTGCTGCTGCTGCTTCTAAGTCACTTCAGTCGTGTCTGACTCTTAGCGACCCCATAGATGGCAGCCCACCAGGCTCCCCGGTCTCTGGGACTCTCCAGGCAAGAACGCTGGAGTGGGTGGCCATTTCCTTCTCCGTCATAACACAGCAGTATAACTTATATCTGGGCATTACTATGCATCCAACACATTCTTCTATGTTTTCACTAGTCAGATGATTCTTTTTAATTGTTATTAGTAAGGACTGAGGGGCCAATATTACGGGGGGAGAAGTATACCATTTTTTTAAAAATTGTGATAGAAGTCTCATGTAGTTTCCCAGGTGGTGCAGTGGTAAAGAATCCACCTGCAATGCAGGAGATGCAAGAGACACAGGTTCAATCCTTGGGTTGGGAAGATCCCCTGGAGTAGAAAATGGCAACCCACTCCAGTATTCTTGACTAAAGAACCCCATGGACAGAGGAGCCTGGTGGGCTATAGTCAGTGGGGTCACAAAGAGTCGGGCATGACTGAGAACACACACACAAAAGTCACATAATATAAAACATACTATTTTAACCATATTTAACTGTACAGTTTAGTGGGACTAGGTACATTCACATCATTGTGCAACTCTCACCAACCATCTTCCAAAGTTTTCATTTTACTAAACTGAAACTCTGTCCCCCATTAAACATTAAATCCCCATTCCCCTTACCGCCCACCCGCTGGCCCCTGGCATCTACCAATATAATTTCTGACTCTATGAATTTGACTATTCTAGGTATTCCATCTAAGTGGAATTAAACAGTATTTGTCTATGCGCTATTATGTATAAAATAGATAATTGATAAGAACCTACAGTATAGTTCAGTGAATTCTACTCCATGCTCTGGGTAAGGACCTAAATGGGAAGGAAATCCAAAACAAAACATAGAGCTGATTCACTTCACTGTACAGCAGAAATTAACATACCATTGTAAAGCAACTATACCCCAATTTAAAAAAAGTATACTGTTTTTCATACAACTTTTACCTTCAAATGTTGCCATTCAATTCCCCAGTAGGGTCCCTCACCATCTCCCGGAGTTTGCCCAGGTTCATGTCCATTGCATCAGTAATGCCATTCAGCCATCTCATCCCCTGAAGCCTTCTTCTCCTTCAGCCTTCAGTCTTTCCCAGCATCAGGAAACAGTATACAGTTTTTTAATACAACTTTCACCTTCAAATGGCCTGACTCTAAAATGGATTCTTTAAGCCCTTGCCATGAAAATGGGACCTAGAATTAGTAGCATTGTCATCACCCTGGAATCTGCTAGAAATGAAGAATTTCAAACCCTGCTCTAGGCCTGCTGCATCACAATCTGCATTTTAACAAGATACCCACATAATTTGTATGCATATAAGACTTCAGTGGATTTGCTTTATGCCTTAGTTTTATTGGCTTTCAATCTTGGCTGAGTATCAAAATCCTTTTGGAGTTTTGTACACCTACAGTCATGCCAACCTACTGCATATCTCTAGGGTGAGATTAGAAATACACAGGTTTGTCAAACTCCATTAGGGATTTCAATATTTAGCCAAAGTTAGTTTTGACCTCAGCCTTTGTGATTTTCTAGGTAGGTAACAGAGACCTGGCCAAGCATGGTGAAAGGCTGGGAATATTAGCTGGATAGCACTTAAGATGGCAACAGCAGAAAGTCCTGTGTCCTCTCCCAGGCCTTTAATCTCTCCTCTGAATTCTAAAGATGCCTAAACCTTTCCAAAACCATTGCTTTTTTATTATATTCTCCCTCTTTTTCTAAACTCTATCTAATCACTCTCCATTCACCATGAGAAAGCATAAGCAACGAAGAGTGTAGGTAAGAATGAGGGATTCTCTTTCTTTTCTGTTCTCAATTCTGCTTTAGGAGAAGGAATGGAGCCAATAAAGACTGGAAAACATTCTCCCCTATCTTCCTTTATACTGTTTAAGGCTGCTTCATTTTCTTTTCTCAGTAACCAACAAATGTCTAAACCTTGGGTCTTTTATGTGCCCTTTTATCTTATTATCTTTATTGATAATGTCTTTGCCTCACAACATATTTTGGGAAAGTGAATATTTCACAAGTGTGTTGTTCAGCAGTTAAACTCATCTATTTTCCTCAAGGCAGTAGAGTGAAAATGTCTTTGTTGAAATAACCATGGAATTTGAATATGTTAATTCATAAATCCACAGCTAAGCTTGTAAACAGGCTTCTCAGGTTGCACTGGGTTATGTACTTGTATTTGTGTCTCTGGCCATTTGTAAGCACTTGATGGGGAATCTCCTTTCTCAGAACCACCTTACAAGGCTTTTCTTTCTTGTTCTCCTAAACAACAGAGAGGCAGCACTTAAAAGAAAGAGTAAGTAGTGGTGATGCTTTGCTTTGGCAACCATATTTTCAATATTTTGCTTTTCTCCCACCCTTACAAATTATCTCTTGGCAATGTTTATATTAATAGCTATCATTTTAATAATGTTTATTTTTTTGGCACCGTGTGTTTCAGGGCCTCTGGGTGACTGAACAAAATTTACTACACAAAATGAAAAAATTAACCAAATAAGACCATAAGCCCAAATAAAGAGTTCATAAGCCTAGAGCAGAGATTAAAGTAACACAGGCAAACATAATACTAACTTGCCCCTAACAATGAAGTATTGAAGCAGTATTATTTTGAAGATGCAGCTGTTCACTTGAGCATGGCACTTTGCAGGCTGCCAGGCAGGGATGGCATCACCCATAACTTCATCTGAGGACCATTATCTATTCTTTTCTTAGGGCAATTTCTTTCTTTATTTGCAGATTCTTTAATGAACATAAGGCTACCAGCTAGACATAATGTTTGGATGGATTTGAGACTGTATCAATGCTGAGTTCCAATTCTAACAGTGCCACTCTCCATCTGAGATTCAATATTTGTCATCATCAGTAAGATGGTACCAATTATTAGGGTTGCTGTGAGAAGTCAGTGACATTGTTCATGAAAAGTCTTGGTCTAATAATACTCTATAGTTCATAGCTATGATCAGTATTGCTACCATTTGTATTACTATTATCTGAGGTGACAGTAGAATTGATAGCAAAATTTAAAGGGTCTGATGTCATGAACCCATGTGAAAGCCATGAAAGCCTGCTGAGGGTGAGCAAAGGATACTATGGGTGGAAAGAAAGTGAAATGATATATCAAGGCTCTCAGAACTGGATGGATTGGCTGAGATATTTATGGAAGGCTGATACAGCCAGAACCTAAACTGTATTTGAGAAAATAGATAAACTATTCAATATTGACAATATTTTTAATATTGGAAAGATAGGGTTGTAGGATGTCTAATGTTCTTTTTAAATTTATTTTTATGTGCTATGATATACCACCTTCCATTATGTCCCACATCTAACAAAATTCAGCCATTCACGCAATAATGTGTAGGGTGGCAAGGATTATAGTCAAGTGGAAGGAAAGCTTATAGACGCAAAATCTGGATGAGCACTGGAAACCCCAGCAGAGCTGGTGAGGTAGGAATGTTTCTAATGTTTCTTAGCTATCCCCTTCCAGCTCATCCTACACCACTCTTTTAAGTTTTCATGGCTTCCAACTCTGTCCCATTCACTTCCCCCTGAAGTCTAGCATTAGAGTGATTTGACTTGCCAAGTGTACCTGGAACCCAGGCTTGTCCTAAATTTCCTCCCTATTACTGGGTACTCTTTCCTTGAAACAGATTTACTGGCTATTTTAGAAGAATCCTCCTACTCTCAGGTGAAGTTATACTACTTTTGCATATGTTTCTAAACTTGTTTAGAGTCTCCTCTTAGGCATCTAACTCTCAACTGTTGGAATGATGTGTTCATCCTTTCCTTCTTATAATCACCATGCTTTCTAAGAACTTCATGGGCCAGACACGGTACTAGACACTGGGGATGGAGGAGTGAACTTGACTGACACCTTGCTTGTCTTGGAGGTGAGCTGGATATACAGGATGATACTGCAACTGTGGCAGCAATTATTGTTATGCCCGCTGTTCGAATCCCCCAGCAGGAAAAGAGAAGACCTCCAGGACAATGCAACACGCAAAGGAAGGGAAATTTATTGCTGACTCGAGCCAGGGCCCCTGCTGCAACCAACGCAGTGGTGCCAAGTCAGAGAGCCCTGAGCCCCAGTTTCCACGCACATTTATAGGGTGCTCGATTTCAAACATAAGCAGTGGGTAGTGGGCGCAAGCGGATTGGTTACATGTTTGCAAAGCAATTTTATTGGTACAAACTTTCACGGCACGCGGGACTTTCCAGGGGACCTTCCTGGAGGTTTACTGGGCGCGTACTGATTAGCTGGTCTCTGGTGGCCTGTTGAGGGCAGATAATTACCCTACCCTCGGGAGAAACTGAAACTTAGGCCTACTCTTAGTTCAGGGCGCCTGTCATGGTGCTAGTCTTGACAGTCTCACAATTATCCCCTGGGTGCCTTCCCTTCCTCACACACAGTGATGGTGCTTGGTGAGAATTCTTTAACAATAGTAAGGTATCCTAATATTTTAAAAATAATACAGTTATTTCAACTATCCAATAGATCTCAGTGGGTGTGGCATTTAGAACAATAGCTGGCCCATACCCACCAATTGTCATAGTCTTGACCAGCAACTATAAGATTTCTTTTTTCTATTGGTATGCATCACACTTGGGTATAGTGAGAAGGATATTAAACTAAGAGTCAGAACTCTTAGGCTCTGTTTTGCTACATACTGGCTGTGTGACCTTAACTGAGTCAACTGTGAACTTCTATTTTTACATTGGTGAGGGAACCAAAAATACTTAATGGCAGACTTCTAAAGACTGGTGTAAAAAACAAGCCAGTGTGCAAAATGTAATGAATCTTTGTTCATAAAATCAGGTGTGCAAAAAATATCAATAGCACTTATTTAAATTTGATTCTGTACCCTCTCCAGTGGGTTGATAGAAAATTCAGTCTCAGTCATTTTGAGTTTTCCTCCTCTCTATCCTGGTACCAAGGTGTTTTGGCATCACCAGACCATCAGAAGACCCCTTGGGCCATTGACCCATTCACTCTCATCAATACTGAAACATACCCATTCTCTTTCCTCAAATGCTCCTTGTTCCCATGACCGACTAGGGACACAGGGATGCTTGCCAAGGTCTGGGATCCCCGGCCTGGCACTAGCCTCCCTTGGTGCATCCACACACAAACACCTGCTGCTGCTCAGTGAAGATGATACACTCTTTTCTTCCTGCCTTCCCTAGAATATCCAACATCGATTTTTTAATATTCTGGGGACTTTGACCCCAAGTAGGGAAGGCTACTGACGTCAACCAGCTTTTCCTTTGCTTTCTACCGTGAACAACTGGCTTGAGGTGAGGGAATCAGAAAATACACAGGGCCTAGCAACGTGTTCACAAGATGAAGAAGGGAAAAATAGGGAGAACTAATAAAAATTTATATATAGATAAATTGTCCTGTCAAAGGTCATTAAAAACACACAAACTCTGATATATGCATTTGAAAATGTGGTTAGAATTTACCCCTGAACCACAGGCACCTTTGCAAAGCAGCAGGTAACCAACCATAAAAGAGGCACATCTTCTGCCATCCACCTGTTCACAAATGCTACACTCTTCTGGCTGTGGTTCATGCCATGGTCATTTCATTGTGGATTTCAGCTTTGAGGAGCCCTCCAGTATCAATATAGATCACTGAGTCTTTGATTAAAATTTGCTAAGGCCTAACAGTCTGGAATGTTTCATTATTTTCTTGGCAGGACTTATGTGTTATTTTTTTAGCAGAGGCATAAAGTGAAAATTGGGAAAAGATGTGTGACAGTTTGGGGACCCACAAAGAAGGGGCTGGTTATGGTGCCTTTAAAAAGATTATATTCATTGTAGGTTTGCCTACTTTCTAGCTAGAAGTCTGTGTTCCATTCCTCTAGCTCTTCCACTCACCCACCAATGTCCACCAAAATGGACATTGATAAGAAGAACGCTGTTGTTGTTCAGTCACTAAGTTGTGTCCGACTCTTTGCAACTCATGGAATACAGTATGCCAGGCTTCCCTGTCCTTCACCATCTCCTGGAGTTTGCTCAAATTCATGTCCATTGATAATAAAAATAGTTTCTGCTAATCTGGTGCTTACTCTATGGCAGCCGTCATACCTAGAGCTTAGAGATTTGAGATACAAAAACTTAGAGGAGAGAGACAAATGAAGACAGAGATTAGAGTGATGTGTCTACAAATCAAAGAACACTAAATTGGCAGACAGCCACCAAAAGGGAGAGGAGAGGCAGGAAATGGATTTTCCTTCAGAGTCTATGGAAGAAACCAATCTTGTCAAGGCACTGATTAAGGGTTTCTGGCTTCTAGAACTGTGAGAGAATACATTTCTGTTGTTTAAAGTCATCACATTTGCGCTAATTTGTTACAACAGGCCAGGACACTAATAAAACCATTTAATCCTGTCAATAATGCTGTGATAAGTAATATTATCCCCATTTTACTGAAAAGGAGATTAAAGAGAACAGTAGTTAAGTGGCTTGTGAGTTCAGTTCAGATCAGTTCAGTCAGTCAGTCATTAGTGCTGTCTGACTCTTTGTGACCCCATGAACTGCAGCACACCAGGCCTCCCTGTCCATCACCAGCTCCTGGAACCAACTCAAACCCATGTCCATTGAGCCAGTGATACCATCCAACAATCTCATCCTCTGTTTTCCCCTTCTCCTCCCGACTTCAATCTTTCCCAACATCAGGGTCTTTTCCAATAAGTCAGGTTTTCGCATCAGGTGGTCAAAGTATTGGAGTATCAGCTTCAGTATCAGTCCTTCCAATGAATATGCAAGTTTGATTTCCTTTAGGATGGACTGGTTGGATCTCCTTGCAGTCCAAGGGACTCTCAACAGTCTTCTACAAACACCACACTTCAAAGTATCAATTCTTTGGTGCTGAGATTTCTTTATATCCCAAATCTCACATCTGTACATGACTACTGGGAAAACCATAACTTTGATTAGACGGACCTTTGTTGGCAAAGTAATTTCTCTCCATTTTAACATGCGTCTAGGTTGGTCATGACTTTCTTTCAAGGAGCAAGCCTCTTTTAATTTCATGGCTGCAGTCACTGCCTGAGTGATTTTGGAGGCCCCAAAATAAAGTCTCTCACTATTTGCATTGTTTCCCCATCTATTTGCCATGAAGTGATGGGACCGGATACCATGACCTTTTCTGAATGTTGAGTTTTAAGCCAATTTTTTCACACTCCTCTTTCACTTTCATCAAGAGGCTCTTTAGTTCTTCTTAGCTTTCTGCCATAAGGGTGGTGTCACCTGCATTTCTGAGGTTATTGATATTTCTCCTGGCAATCTTGATTCCACCTTGTGCTTCTTCCAGCCTGGCATTTCACATGATGTACACTGCATACAAGGTAAATAAGCAGGGTTACAAAATACAGCCTTGACGTACTCCTTTCCTGATTTGGAACCAGTCTGTTGTTCCATGTCCAGTTCTAACTGTTGCTTTTTGACCTGCATACAGATTTCTCAGGAAGCAGATCAGGTGGTCTGGTATTCCCATCTCTAAGAATTTTGCACAGTTTGTTGTGATCCATACAGTCAAAAGCTTTGGCATAGTCAATAAAGCAGAAGTAGATGTTTTTCTGGAACTCTCCTGCTTTTTTGATGATCCAATGGATGTTGGCAATTTGATCTCTGGTTCCTCTGCCTTTTCTAAAACCAGCTTGAACATCTGAAAGTTTACAGTCCACCTACTTTTGAAGCCTGGCTTGGAGAATTTTGAGCATTTCTTTGCTCATGTGTGAGGTGAGTACAATTTTGAGGTAGGTTGAGCATTCTTTGGCATTACCTTTCTTTGAGATTGGAATGAAAACTGACCTTTTCCAGTCCTGTGGCCACTGCTGAGTTTTCCAAATTTGCTGGCATATTAAGTGTAGCACTTTCACAGTATCATCTTTTAGGATTTGAAATAGCTCAACTGGAATTCCCTCACCTCCATTGGCTTTGTTCTTAGTGATGCTTCCTAAGGCTCACTTGACTTTGCATTCCAGGATGTTTGGCTCTAGGGGAGTGATCACGCTATCATGATTATCTGGGTCATAAAGATCTTTTTTTGTATAGTTCTTCTGTATATTCTTGCTACCTCTTCTTAATATCTTCTGCTTCTGTTAGGTCCATACCATTTCTGTCCTCTAATTTTCTTGAAGAGGTGTCTAGTCTTTCTCATTCTATTGTTTTCCTCTATTTCTTTGCATTGATCACTGAGGAAGGCTTTCTTATAGCAAGGAGCTATTCTTTGGAACTCTGCATTTAAATGGGTACATTTTTTCTTTCCTCGTTTGTCTTTCACTTCTCTTCTTTTCACAGCTATTTGTAAGGCCTTCTCAGATGACCATTTTGCCTTTTTGCATTTCTTTTTCTTGGGAATGGTCTTGATCCCTGCCTCCTGTACAATGTCATGGACCTCTGCCCATAGTTCTTCAGGCACTCTGTCTATCAGATCTAATCCCTTGAATCTATTTGTCACTTCTACCATATAATCATATGGGATTTGATTTAGGTCATACCTGAATGGTCTAGTGGTTTTTCCTACTTTCTTCAATTTTAGTCTGAATTTGGGAATAAGGAGCTCAAGATCTGAGGCACAGTCCACTCTCTGTCTTGATTTTGCTGACTGTCTAGAGCTTCTCTATCTTTGACTGCAAAGAATATAATCAATCTAATTTTGGTGTTGACCATCTGGTAATGTCCATGTTTAGAGTCTTCTCTTGTGTTGTTGGAAGAGGGTGTTTGCTATGACCAGTGTTCTTTTGGCAAAACTCTATTAGCCTTTGCCCTGCTTCATTCTGTACTCCAAGGCCAAATTTCCGTGTTACTCCAGGTATTTCTTGACTTCCTACTTTTGCATTCCAGTACCCTATAATGAAAAGGATATCTCTTTGGGGTGTTAGTTCTAGAAGGTCTTATAGGTCTTCATAGAATCATTCAACTTCAGCTTCTTCAGCATTACTGGTCAGGGCACAGACTTGGATTGCTGTGATATTGAATGGTTTGCCTTGGAAACGAACAGAGATCTTTTGCCATTTTTGAGATTGCATCCAAGTACTGCATTTCAGACTCTTTTGTTGACTATGATGGCTACTCCATTTCTTCTAAGGGATTCTTGCCCACAGTAGTAGATATAATGGTCATCTGAGTTAAATTCACCCATTCAATTCCATTTTAGTTTGCTGATCCCTAAAATGTTGATATTCCCTCTTGCCATCTCCTGTTTGACCACTTCCAATTTGCCTTGATTCATGAAACTAACATTCCAGATTCCTATGCAATATTGCTCTTTATAGCATCAGACTTTACTTCCATCACCAGTCACATCCAGAACTGGGTGTTGTTTTCGCTTTGGTTCCATCTCTTCATTCTTCTGGAGTTATTTCTCCATTGATCTCCAGTAGCATATTGGGCACCTACCGACCTGGGGAGTTCATCTTTCAGTGTCCTATCTTTTTACCTTTTCGTACTGTTCATGGGGTTCTCAGGGCAAGAATACTGAAGTGGTTTGCCATTCCCTTCTCCCGTGGACCATGTTTGGTCAGAAATCTCCACCACGACCCATCTGTCTTGGGTGGCTCTACACAGCACGGCTCATAGTTTCACTGAGTTACACAAGACTGGTCCATATGATTAGACTGGTTAGTTTTCTGTGACTGTGGTTTTCAGTCTGTCTGCCCTCTGATAGAGAAGGATAAGAAGTTTATGGAAGATTCCTGATGGGAGAGACTGACTGAGAGGGAAACTGCATTCTGATGGGTGGGGCCATGCTCAGTAAATCTTTAATCCAATTTTCTGTTGATGGACAGGACTGTGTTCCCTCCTTGTTGTTTGACATGAGACTAAACTATGGTGGAGGTAATGAAGATAATGGCAACTTCCTTCAGAAGGTCCAGTGCAGTCACTGCTGCGCTCAGTGCTCCCAACCCTGTAGGAGGCCACCGTTGACCCATGCCTCTGCTGGAAACTCCTGGACACTCACGGGCAAGTCAAATAGCTTGTCAGCACCACATAGATTTCAAGTGCACAGCTGGAATTCAAACTCAGAGTTAAAGCTTAGCTCTTCTCTATTATGAAACCTACACATTTAACTCTTCCATTGAAACAGTTCCTAGTACATCCTAGGGAATAATTCTTTATCCAGAAGAGTTGCTAACAAGAAATAAAGCAGTCCTCTTTTTCTTGAGACACATATAACAGGAGTGAAAACAACCAAATATAATTGCTACCTTTTAAAAATTACTGAAAAATGTTGATTTACAATATTACATGTTTCATATATACAGCCTAGTGACTCAGTATTTTTATAGACTAGATGCCACCTGTTTGTTTTCTACATCTATGAGTCTGATTATGTTTTGCTATATATATTTGTTTGCATTATTTTTTTAGATTCCATATGGAAGTTATACTATAGAGTATTTGTCTTTCTCTGTATGAGTTATTTCACTAATCATAGTATTCTCTAGATCCATCCTCTTTACAAGAAATGGTAGAATATCATTCTTTTTTAGGGCTGAGTAGTATTCCATTGCATATATATACATATATATACATATATATGTGTATATATATGTGTGTGTATATGTATATATGTGTGTGTATATATATATGTATATATGTGTGTGTGGTGTATATATATATACACCACATCTTCTTTATCCGTTTGTTTTTTGAAATTTTTTTATTGGAGTATATTTGCTTTACAGTGTCATTTTAGTTTCAGTTGTACAGAAAAGTGAATCAGCTATACTTATACATATATCTGCTCTTTTTTGGATTTTCCCTATTGATGGATCCATCCCTCTTTTGTTGGGTACGGGTTGCTTCCATATGTTTGCAATCGTGACAGTGCTGCTATGAACACTGGGGTGCATATATCTTTTTGAATTAGTGTTTTTATTTTTTATGGATATATACACAGGATTAGAATTGCTGGGTCATATGAACTCCTATTTCTGTTTTTCTTTTCTTTTGAAGAACCTCCATACTGTTCTTTGTAATAGCTATACCAATCTACATCCCAAGAAACAGTGTACGATGGTTCCCTTTTCTCCACATCCTTGCCAACATTTGTTATTTCTAGGTTTTTGATGATACTCATTCTGAAAAATGTGAGGTAATATCTCATTGTGATTTTGACTTTCATTTCTCTGATAATTAGCAATGCTGAGCATCTTTCCATGTGCTTGTTAGCAATTTGTATGTCTTTGGAAAATGTGTGTTCTGCCCATTTTTGAATGAATTATTTTATATTGAGTTGTAGGCTATGTTTCTATATTTAGATAGTTAGTCCCTTATCATATAATTTGCAAACATTTTCTCCCATATAGTAGGTTGCTTTATCATTTTGTCAATGGTGTCCTTTGCTGTTCAAAAGATTTTAAGTTTAATTAGATTCCATTTGTTTCTATTTGCTTTTATTCCTTTTGCCTTGGGAGACAGATCTAGAAAAGTATTGCTACAATTTACATGAAAGAATGTTCTAAGTTTTCTTCTAGGAGTTTTATGGTTTCATGTACTACATTTAGGTATTTAATCCATATTGAGTTATTTGTATATGATGTGAAGAAATATTCTAATTTCATTATTTTACATGTAGCTGTCCATTTCTTCAGTGCCACTTATTTAAGAGACTGTCTTTTCTCCATTGTATATTCTTGCCTCCTTTGTCAAATGTTAACTGACCATAGGTGCATGGGTTTATTTCTGGACTTTCTATTCTATTTTGCTATTCTATATGTCTGTTTTTATGCCAGTACCATATTTTGATTTCTGTAGCTTTGTAGTGTAGTCTAAAATTTGGGAAAGTAATACCTTCAGCTTTGTTCTTCTTACTTAGTATTGCTTTGGCAATTCAAGGTCTTTTGTGATTCCAATGAATTTTAGGATTATTTGTTCCAGTTTGGAGAAAAAAGTCATGGGGTATATTGATAGGGATTTCACTCAATCTGCTTATTGCTCTGGGTAGTATGGTTATTTTAACAGTATTAATTCTTTCTCATCCAAGAGTACAGGGTATCTTTCTATTTCTTTCTATCATCTTAAATTTCCCTCAATAAAGTATTTCAGTTTTCAGAGTATAGGGCTCTCATCTCCTTTATTGAGTTTATTCCTAGGTATTTTATTTTTTCTGGTGTGATTTTAAAATTTTTATTGAGGTGTAGTTGATTTACAGTGTTATGTTAGTTTATGCTGAAAGCAAAGTAAATCAGTTGTCCATATACTCATTCTTTTTTAGATGTTTTTCCCATATAGGGCACTACAGAGTATTTAGTAGAGTTCCTTGTGCTATACAGTAAGTCCATATTAATTACCTATTTTATATATAGTAGTGTGTATATATCAATCAGAATCACCAAATTGATCCCTTCCCCTCTTCCTCCCCTGGTAATCATAGGATTGTTTATCATATGATATTGCTTATATGTGGAATCTGAAACAAATGGTACAAATGAACTTGTTTACAACACAGAAATAGAGTTATAGATGTAGGAAACAATCTTTCAGTTCAGTTCAGTTCAGTCGCTCAGTCGTGTCCAACTCTCTGTGACCTTATGGACTGCAGCACGCCAGGCCTCCCTGTCCATCGCCAACTCCTGGAGTTTACTCAGACTCATGTTCATTGAGTTGGAGATGCCACCCATCCATCTCATCCTCTGTTGTCCCCTTCTCCTCCTGCCTTCAATCTTCCCCAGGATCAGAGTCTCTTCCAAGGAGTCAGTTCTTCGGATCAGGTGGCCAAAGTATTGGAGCTTCAGCTTCAGCATCAGTCCTTCCAATGATTATTCAGGACTGATTTCCTTTAGGATGGACTGGTTGGATCTCCTTGCTGTCCAAGGGACTCTCAAGAGTCTTCTCCAACACCACAGTTCAGCGCTCAGCTTTCTCTATAGTCCAACTCTCACATCCATACATGACTACTGGAAAAACCATAGCTTTGACTAGATGGGGTTTTGGTGTGATTTTAAATAATCTTTGCTGTGATTTTAAACAGAATTGTGTTCTTGCTCTTTCTGATAGTTCATTATTAGTATATAGAATAGGAATAGAGCTCTGTATATTAATCTTGCACCCTGCAAGTTTGCTGAATTCTTCAATTAGTTCTAAGAGTTTTAGGTTGAGACTTTAAGGTTTATTATATAACATATCATGTCTTCTGCAAACCATGACAGTTTTACTTCTTCCCTTCCACTTTGGATAACTTTTATTTATTTATTTCTTGCTAATTGCTGTGGCTAAAACTTTCAATACTCTGTTAAATAGAAGTGTTGATACTTCTATTTAATAAGACAGGCAACCCCATCTTATTCTTGAATTTATCTATGGGAAAGACTTTCAGCTTACCATTATGATGTTAGCTGTGGGTTTGTCATAAATGGCCTTTGTTAAATTGAGATATGTTCCCCCTATATCTCTAAAGTTTAGTGAAGCCAAGGGGAGTTATAAGGCTGTTTTGGACAATTGGATTTTTTTTTTTAACAAACAAAACACCAGTAAGTTTAAATCACAGAGATTAAGGTGGCAGGAAAAGCCTGACTTCTGTCAGTTGGCCAATCTAGACTCTTCTCTCATGGATTTTGTTTTCTCATCTATAAACCAAATGAGATATTTTATAGATATTTTGTAGAGGTGGTTTGAGGATTTAGAAATTATGCAAATACAGTATTTAATAATAAAAATAGCCTTGTAATTTTTATATCACATGACTATTTGGCCACAAGAGGGAAGAGTCTGATTGAGAATTTTAATCTTCAACCAACTGTGTAAGCTCTGGGGTATCATTCTTGCCAGTGAGAGCACTGCTTATATTTCCAACCTGTGATATTTTGGATACTAAAACATTCAAAAGCAGAAGGCAAAGTGAGGAAAAAGGGTACAGAGAAAGCGTTTACTCATTTGGGATGATGTCTTTTCTTTATCTGAGTCACTTTAAGGTTTACCTCAGCGATGCCATAGGCAGAAGTCTGTCTCTGTGACACAATGAGAGCTGGCCAGATACACTGATGTACTAACATGTAAAGCCCATCAAGATGACAAAAGTGAGATGATTTAAAAGAGAAGAGGTGGCTCATTTATTCTTCCCTCCCAACTTTTAGCTATATTGTCTTGACATCCGAAACAGAATAATTGAAATCAATCATGGCAGTAGATCCATTTGAAATAATGCCTCCCAATTACATCACAACAAGTTTCAGTGGATTTTTTTTTTTTTTCTCCAAGGAGAATTTTCAAAGCATAAGCAAGAAACAGAGCAATTAGGGATTCAGAAAAAGTCCACAAGCTGACCTCAATAGCATTTAGGTTGCCAAGGGCCACATTTTCCTTTTCAGTCTTTAAATGTAAGTCCCTTTTACTCCTATGCCTTCAGCTCCTCTCATTTTAATGGACTGTTTCACCACATCTTAAAATACACATCTCTTGAAGATACTACTGTCTGCTCTGCTTCAAGTATTTTCATTACGTTTTATTACAAGCTTGGTTCAAGAGAAGTTTCACACCTAATTTGGAGAACCTGCCCTGTCAGTTTCATTTTCCTCCAGGACTTTTATCAAGCTAATTTGATTCAAGTATGAGTTCTTTTCTTGTATATCCAAAGCACTCTTTTATTTTTCTTACTTAAAAGAAAAAAAGTATTCTTAAATTTGCAGACTCTACACTAGCGCTCCCTCTCTTATTCCTGAAGAATCTTATGTACCTTGAGTTAATATCTAATTAATCTATTCAATGGGCTTCCCTTCTAGCTCAGTTGGTAAAGAATCTGCCTGCAATGCAGGAGACCCGGGTTTGATTCCTAGATTGGGAAGATTCCCTGGAGAAGGAAATGGCAACCCACTCCAGTATTTGTGCCTAGAGATTCCCATGGTCAAAGGAGCCTGGAAGGCTACAGTCTATGGGGGTCACAGGGGTCGGATACGACTTAGTGACTGAACCACCACCAATCTGTTCAATAAATATTTATTGCACACCTGTAATATGTCAACGATACTAAGAGATCATCCCTGACCTCAAGAAAATCATCATGGTAAATAATTCTATGAAAAGAAATAAATACAATGTATTGATACAAATGCTATAATGGAGCTATGTTCACAGTGCTCTGGAAGCAATATCATGTATAAAATAAATCGGATATGAAATCAAACATTTTATAAACTGGATGCTTTTATACTACATTAAGGAAAACCATTTATTGCTCAGTCACGTCTGACTCTTTGTAACCCCATGGACTGTAGCTCACCAAGCTCCTCTGTTTGTGGAACTTTCCAGGCAAGAATACTGGAGTGGGTTGCCATTTCCTTCTCCAGGAGATCTTCCCAGGGATCAAACCTGGGTCTCCTGCATTGTAGGCAGAGTCTTTACCATCTGAGTCACCCTGCCTGCAAAAGGGACATTTAAAAGGACATACATAATGAATGTTTTTAATATAAGAACTAATCAATTTTAAAATTATGTATAAATATATATGTAATATATAAAGATATAAAATGTTCATATTTTGATATCTAGATTTGCTTAAGCTGGGGTATCAGTCTTCTCCAGGATGCATTCCTTTAAAGAATAATCCCACCTGTCATTCAAAGAAAAGAGTTTCATAATCCAGTTTCGAAAGTAAAGCTTACTCTGAGGTTGGCATGTGAATGCAAAGGGTCCTCTAGTACATTAAAGCTGTTTTGTTTTGTTTTTTTGTAAGTTTTAATGTGTTTAACTTTGGTAACCCAGCTTTCTCTAATTTACCTATCCATGATATTTTTACTTTTATAAACAACTATTAACATCCCAAGAACTTAGTGTTCCAAGGAATACACTCTGAGAGATGTTCTTTTACATAACTATTTAACTTAAAGACAGTGGAAAATGTCAGACCAGTCCAGGTAACCAAACACAGTGAGCTGCAATGCCTTAAGAAGGCATCTTCCAGTATTAATTAACACCATAAAATTTACTTTTTAAAATTATTAATAAAAGGACAAATTTGTAAGAACATAAAAGGGAAAAAAATTCACCAAAATCTTACTACCCCGAAATATAGCCAGTATTAACATTTTGTATTTGTCTTTTCAGTCATTTTGCTGTTTACATTTTGAAACCTAGATACAATAAAAATGTACATAAATTTGTATGTACTAATATCTATTTTGCAGTCTATAAAATTAGCCCATCTTCATTGTAGAGACAGTAAAATTTAGAAAATAAGATAAAATCATGTTTAAGTCATATAAATACATCTTTTTTCTTTTGTGATTATATACATATATAGATATAATTTTTATTAAAGTATAATTGACTTCCAATGTTGTATTAATTTCTACCATACAGCAAAGTGGTTCAGTTTTACTTTTCTACATAAATATAGAAAAACATCTACTTCACTTTATTGATTAGGCCAAAGCCTTTGACTGTGTGGATCACAACAAACTGTGGAAAATTCTTCAAGAGATGGGAATACCAGACTACCTTACCTACCTCCTGAGAAATCTGTATGCAGGTCAGGAAGCAACAGTTAGAAACGGACATGGAACAACAGGCTGTTTCCAAATTGGGAAAGGAGTATGTCAAGGCTATATATTGTCACCCTGCTTATTTAACTTACATTCAGAGTACATCAGGTGAGATGCCAGACTGGATGAAGCACAAGCTAAAATCAAAACTGCTGGGAGAAATATCAATAATCTCAGATACGCAGATGACACCACCCTTATGGCAGAAAGTGAAGAGGAACTAAAAGAGCATCTTGATGAAAGTGAAAGAGGAGAGTGAAAAAGCAACTCAACATTTAAAAAACTAAGATCATGGCATCTGGTCCCATCACTCCATGGCAAATGGATGGAGAAACAATGGAAACAGTGACAGACTTTATTTTGGGGGGCTCCAAAATCACTGCAGATGGTAACTGCAGCCACGAAATTAAAAGATGCTTTCCCCTTGAAAGAAAAGCTATGACCAAGCTAAACAGCATATTCTTGCCTGGAGAATCCCCGTGGACAGCGGAACCCGGTGGGCTACAGTCCTTGGGGTCTCAGAGAGTCGGACATGACTGAGCGACTAAGCACACACAGAGAGCATATTAAAAAGCAGAGACATTGCTTTGCCAACAAAGGTCCGTCTAGTCAAGGCTATGGCTTTTCCAGTGGTCATGTATGGATGTGAGAGTTGGACTATAAAGAAGGCTGAGCGCTGAAGACTTGATGTTTTTGAACTGTGGTGTTGGAGAAGAGTCTTGAGAGTCCCTTGGACTGCAAGGAGATCCAACCAGTCCATCCTAAAGGAGATCAGTCCTGGGTGTTCACTGGAAGGACTGATGCTGAAGCTGAAACTCCAGTACTTTGGCCACCTGATACGAAGAGCTGACTCATTTGAAGAGACCCTGATGCTGGGAAAGATTGAAGGAAGGAGGAGAAGTGGATAACAGAGGATAAGATGGTTGGATGGCATCACCGACTCGATCGACATGAGTTTGAGCAAGCTCTGTGAGTTGGTGATGGACAAGGAAGCCTAGCATGCTGCAGTCCATGGGGTCTCAAAGAGTCAGACACAACTGAGTGACTGAACTGAATTGACTGATATAGATATTTACTTTTTTATGTTTTTTTCCATTATGGTTTATCACAGGATATTGAATATAGTTCCCTGTACTATACACAGGACCTTTTTGTTTATTCATTCATGTATAAAAAATCCATATAAAACTTTGCATCTGCTAACCCTAAACTCCCACTGTATCCCTCCCCTATCACCCCTCTCCCCCACCTTGGCAACTACAGGTCTGTCCTCTATGTCTGTGAGTCTGTTTCTGGATTGTATATCAGTTCATTTGTGTAATATTTTAGATTACACATATAAGTGATGAAAGAAAGAAAGTGAAAGTGAAGTCGCTCAGTCATGTCTGACTGTTTGCGACCCCTTGGACTTGTCACCCACCAGGCTCCTCCATCCGTGGGATTTTCCAGGCAAGAATACTGGAGTGGGTTGCCATTTCCTTCTCCAGGAGATTTTCCCAACCCAGGGATTAAACCCAGGTCTCCCACATTGTAGGCAGACGCTTTACTCTCTGAGCCACCAGGGAAGTCATATGGTATTTATTTTTCTCCTTCTGACTTACTTCACTTAGTATTATAATCTCTAAGTCCATCCATGTGGCTGCAAATGGCATTATTTCATTCTTTTATATGGCTGAGTTGTTCACTGTATATATGTACCACATCTTCTTTATCCATTTATCTGTTGAACATTTAGTTTGTTTCCATGTCCTGACTAATTGTGAGTAGCGCCACTATGAACACAGGGGTGCATGTATCTTTTTGAATTATAGTTTTGTACCTATAAATGCCCAGGAGTGGGATTACTGGATCATATGACAACTATCTTTAGTTTTCTGAGGAACCTTCATAATGCTTTCCATATTGGCTGCACCAACTTACATTCCCACCAACAGTGTAGGAGGGTTCCCTTTCTCCAAACCTTCTCCAGAATTGGTTATTTGTAGAATTTTTATTGATAGCCATTCTGATCTATGTGAGATGGTACCTCATTGCAGTTTTGATTTGTATTTCTCTAATAATTAGTGATGTTGAACATCTTCTCACATGCCTGTTGGTCATCTATATTTCTTCTTTGGAAAAATGCCTAGGTCTTCTGTCCAATTTTTGATTGAGTTGTTTGTATTTTTGTTGTTGAGTCATAAGAGTTTTTTGTGTATTTTGGAAATTAAATTCTTATAGGTAACTTTGTTTGCAAGTATTTTCTCTGATTCCATAGGTTGTCTTTTCATTTTGTTTATAGTTTCCTTTGCTGTGCAAAAGTTTGTAAGTTTCATTAGGTCCCGTTTGTTTATTTTTTGTTGTTATTTCTTTTGCCTTGGGAGACTGACCTAAGAAAACGCTGGTACGATTTATGTCAGAGAATACTTTGCCTATGATCTCTTTGAGTTTTATGGTGTCATGTCATGTCGAAGAGATTTTGAGTTAATTTTTGTGTTTGGTGAGAGTACATGCAGCTGTCTAGCTTTCCCAATGTCACTTGCTGAAGGATCTTTACCACTTCTATTCAACATAGTATTGGAAGTCCTAGCCACAAGCACAAGGTTTCCCATTGTATATTCTTGCTTCCTTTGCCAAAGATAAATTGGTTGTAAGTGTGTGAACTTATTTCTGGGCTATCTGTTCCATTTCATTGATCCATATGTCTGTTTTTGTGCCAATACCATGCCATTTTGATTACTGTAACTTTGTATAGTAAGTCCCCTACATATGAATGAGTTCCATTCCAAAAGCATGTTCTTAAGTCCAATTTGTAAGTCCAACAAAGTTAGCCTAGGTACCCAACTAACACAATCAGCTATATAGTACTGTGCAATAATACATTTATAAAACTTTGCACACAAATAATACATAACAAAAAATAAAGATATCATATTTAATCTTATAGTGACGTTGCTCAGTCGTGTCCGACTCTTTGTGACCCCATGAACTGGGGCCTACCAGGCTTCTCTGTCCATGGGATTTTCCAGGCAAGGACACTGGGGTGGGTTGCCATTTCCTTCTCCAGGAGATCTTCCCGACCCAGGGATTCAACCCAGGTCTCCCGCATTGTAGGCAGACGCTTTACTGTCTGAGCCACCAAGGAAGTCCATGGTACAGTACAACAGCTGGCATATATGGGTTGGCATTAAGGGAATAGCAAGAAGAGTTGCTGACTGGAGGGAGAAGGGGTTAGCTGGAGGGAGAAGATGGTACAGCTGAAGGATTGTCAGCAATAGGAGACAGAGGGCAAGCTGCAATTTCACTTACGCCTTATGTGATTGGGCATGTGAATGCAAGTTAAAATCTTTGAAAGTTCACAACTTAAAGGTTTTTATGTAGTGGACTTACTGTATTGTCTGTAGTCTGGGAGGGTTATGCCTGCTTCTTTGTTCTTTTTCCTCAGGATTGCATTGGCAGTTCTGGGTCTTTTATGGTTTCATATAAATTTTAGGATTATTTGCTCTAGCTCCATGAAAAACATCATGGGTAATTTGATAGAGATCACATTAAATCTGTAGATTGGTTTGGGTAGTATGGCCATTTTAACAATATTAATTCTGCCTATCCAAGAGCATTGGATATCTTTCCATTTCTTTGAATCATTTTCAGCTTCCTTTATTAATGTTTTATAGTTCTCAGCATATAATCCTTCACCTCTTTTGTTGGGTTTATGCCTAAGTATTTTTTGGGGTGTGATTTTAAAAGGTATTGGGTTTTTTTTGGCTTCCATTTCTGATATTTCATTGTTAGCATAAAGAAATGAAACTCATTACTGTGTGTTAATCTTGTATCCTGATACCTTGCTGAATTTGTTTATTAGTTCTAGTAGTTTTTATTTGTAGTCTTTGGGGTTTTCTATATATAGTATCATGTCATCTGCATATAATGATAATTTTACCTCTTCCCTTCCAATTTGGATAAATTTTGCTTCTTCTTCTCGTGTGATTGCTGTGGCTAGCACTTCCAATACTATGTTGAATAGAAGGGGTGAGAGTGCGCATCCTTGTCTTGTTCCAAATTTTAGCAGGAGGCCTTTAAGTTTTTCACTGTTGAGTATTATATAGGCTGTGGGCTTGTCAAAACTAGCTTTTATTACATTGACATATGTTCCCTCTATATCAACTTAGGTAAGAGTTTTTGTGAATAAAGAAGAAATAGATAATTTAAATAGACCTATCACTAGAAGTGAACTAGAATCTGTAACAAAGAATATAAAAACTTCCTACAAAAAATTTCAGGACTAGATGGCTTCACATGTGAATTCTACCAAGCATACAAAGAAGAATTTATACTTATCCTTTTCACAGTCTTACAAAAGACTGAAGAAGAGGAAACATTCTGGAAGACATTCTATGAAGCCACCAACAACCTGATACCAAAACTAGACAAAAATACTACCATAAAAGAAACTTATAAGCCAGTATCTTTGATGAATATAGATGCAAAAATTCTCAACAAACTGAATCCAACAACACATAAAAAAAGATCATATAACATGACCAAGCTGGATTCATCCCAAGTTTACAAGTATGGTTCACCATATGAAAATCAATCAATGAGCTACACCACATCAACAAAAGACAAAATCCCTATGATTATCTCAATAGGTACAGAAAAACCATGTGATAAAATTCAACATCCATGCATCATAAAAACTCTTGTCAAAGTGAGCGTATTGATATAGTTTTTAAAATATTTATTCTAAATAAAATATAGCAAGGGACAAGGGCAAAATCACACCATAAGCTGCCTAAATATATACTAAAGAGAACTAACTAGTGGGTAAAAGATGGTGAAAATCGTAAGCACCTTATGTTTCTCTCTAGAGAGGGACTCAGAAATGTCTTCTAGTTAAGAGATTCCTGACAGTGAATAAAATCCCTAAGGGGATGGTAGATCTAAGAAGCTATACCTGGACAATTGGCCTCTAAAATTTTAGACTGTTTCCCTGTCTGCATGGTTCAGAAATACTCCATTTAGCAGCCAGTCTCTTTGGACGTTGTCTTTCTCTCCTAGGTCTGGTAGCTATACTCATCTGAATGTGGCTATCATTTAGCCTGCCAACTTAATTGTAATGCTCTTCTGAAATTAGCCTCACTGTACCATGAACAATTCTTAAGCAGCACTCCTGTTTGTACTGTGGCTGTAGTTCTTTCTGGCCACATTTCACATTCCTGCTTGATCTGTTTGAGATTTTCAATTTGCTCAGTGTGTTGGCAGACATAATTTACATGGCCACTGGCTAGCTGTGGTTTAAGGCAACTTCAACCCTCAGCTTTCTGGCTTGATGCCTCCCCTAAGTCCTTGCACTTCCCAATGTCCTCCTCAATTTCCTAATTTCCGGTTTGTGTAAACAAATCCAAAATTAACTGAGTTTGACACAAATCCCGTTGCTGTTCCACGGGGAGTAGAATGTGTGTGTGTAACAGTTTGGAAAAAATACTGCTCCAAAAGAAATGAAGCCAGAGGGACTTCAACTCACCAGAATGATTTTAATGACTAAGCATTCAGGCCATTTTCATCTGGATTCTGAATTTGGGGATCATAAGAGTGTTACACAGAGAACATGTCAAATGAGAAGGCAGATAGATAATGACAGGATTTCTGAGGTAATCAAAATGAGAGAACCATGGCAGAGACTGGGCAACCTGTGGAGACCAGCAATAAGAAAACAATTTCCAAATATTGCATATTTAGTTGTCTTGATGAGGGTACACTACCATACCACTTCTGTCTTTTAAGTGAAATATTTGAGCTTCTTCTCTCAGGAAGCTCACATACACCCCAACTCTTATAAATCCAGGAACTGTGCTAGACATTTTCTACAGGGTTTTTCCACTTTTACAACAATTTTGCAAGTTTGATATTATTCCAATTTCAGAGATGAAAAAAGGGAATCTCAGAGAGAATAATTAATAGATGAAAGTTTGCTGCTGTGGTAACTTGCAGACCTGAATTTGGATAGAGTCGTTATGTCTCTGAACTACACGTTCTTACCACTAAAACAGTTTTCTTGGTAGTCAGACTTTGTGAGAACCTTATGAAAGTTTTGAATCTTGAGCACAGAAAAATGCATATGGCCCAACATCTTTGTGTATTATAGCCTCCATGGATAGGAAGCCCTTAATTTTGCATCTATTTTTCTTACTAAAAATAATAGGACTTAAAGTATAGAAGAATATACGCTTTGATATTTTAGAATATATGTGCTTCTTTTCTAACAAAATTAATTCCCAGATCAGAACCAGAATGGAGAGGAAATGACAGAAGCTGTGATCAGCCTCCCTGTTGCACCTCTGATGTATGCACCCCAAATATCTCTGGGAATTAATGTTGTGAGATCCTTTGTTACTGATGACAGTATGATTCATTTTTTTAGTGTGTTGGTGATGAAAAAAATATTGAAAATTACTGTCATTAAAATGGCACTAAAATATCTGGTTAATTCAAAATCATCTTTTAGCATAATTTACTTGAACATCACATATGAATGTAATTTTTTGGTTATCACCTACCTCAAAAGAGTTAGGTAAAAATAGACTTTATACAATAGTCTTTATTCTTGAAATTTCTACAGCTATCATCTTTTATCTTTCTTACTTAAAACATCATGAAATTTATTTGTTGTCACATTTTGTGTGAAAAATTAAAAGGAGTTTCCTTTCCCATAGGTCATGATTCACGTTCTCTAGCTCAGTTGTCATGGTGTCTTTGGGGGGAGGGCTTTTTATGGTAACTGAGAATAAGCAGGTAATACAAACACTCAGTTATCTTCTGAAGGGGGTATTCATCAGTTATCTTCTGAAGGAGAGATACATGTGATTTCTGGGAAAGGTGGCTGTGTGAGTATAGACTTTACTCCACAGGAAGTTAAGAGAAACTTTCCCCACCCTGAAGATAAGTTATTCATGAACTTGGGGATGAAAGACATGTGATGGGCTTCAGAAATATAAAATGCCTAATGTTTTCTCCATGTCAAGGAAACACTTTTATCTTCATGAAAGACAGAACAGAAAGAAAATGCTTTTTCCAAAAAAAGAAAAAAAAGTTTGTATTTTCCATGATACATATGGTACAAAATGAGTTTTCTTCCTTTTTCCTCCCCCAGCCTCACTCCCAAATATCTTAGACGCCTATATTGTAGAGTTAAATTAAAAAAAAGAATTAAATGAGAAACAAAGATATTTAAAATGTATATATATATATTTCATGATGTTTATTTACTCATTCTAACAAAGTGTTTGCTTATCATATTATTTGGTTTTCTCTGTCACTAGCATCATGATTTTATAAAATTATATTCTAGTAAGTAAATATAATAAGCACTGATGTTTATTAGTGCTTCTTCTATGTCAGGCACTGCGCTCAAAGCACATTATTTAATTTACTGCTTGCAGAGATTAGCCAAGATGTTGGAATAGAAGCACCCAGAGCACACCTCCTGTCACAGGCACATCATTATTACAACTATTTATAGAACTCCTTTTCCAATGAAAAGGCTGGAAGCTGCCAGAAAATATCTTTTACAACTAAAGATATAAAGAAGGAACCATAGTGAGACAGGTAGGAGGGATAGAGTTATGATATAGTCGAGACCCATAGCCCTGGCTTGAGTGATCCACACAGGAGGCTGGTATAAATGCAGAGGTTCCCAAGGAGCAAGAGGTCTGAGCCATACATCAGGCTACCCAGCCTAGAGGTTCTGCACTAGGAGACAAAATCCCTAGAATGTTTGACTTTGAAAGCCAGTGGGTGGGAAACAGAGACTCCAGTCTTAAACGGCACAAACAAAAGCCCACATGCTCTATGACACAGGGAAGAAGCAGTAATTTGAAAAGAGTCTAGGGAAGACCTACCTGTTGGTCTTGAAGAGTTTCTGGGAAAGGCAGGAGGCAAATAGAGCTTACCAGTGGGACACAGACACTGGCAGCAACCATTCCAGGGAGCTTGTTCTATCATGTGGTCATCTGTGTTGGCAAGTGCAATTCTGAAATCCTCTCTCTAGTTTACTAGGCTCGGGACCCAGCCCTACCCACACCCAACAGCTGGTAGGTACTAGTACTAGTACGGCTCAAGCCAAGTAACTAACTGTGTGGGACACAATCCCACTGACTGGCAGAGGCTGTCCTAAGAAACTCTGAGCTCACAGCCACCCCTATACATGGCCTTGTCCTCCAGAGGGCCCAGGAGCAGCCCCCACACACCTGTACACAGACTCTAGATCTGAGGCCTTGCAACCAGAAATCCTGGGGCCATGATACACCCACAGTGGGCAGGCACCAACCCTGGGATCCCTGGTCTCACCCACTACAAGCCTGCTGTAGGCTTGAGACTACCTGTATCCACCACTGGGTGAATCTCAACTCCAGGGTAACCACAACCCTACAGTCTATAGGATACTATAGGTCCTGTCCACCCATCAGCAGGCCAGTACCAGCTCTGGGATGGACTGGACCCTGGTCTAGCATGGGACCAGGACTAGTCCCTGGTCCCATAGTGGTGCCTCAGGCTGGGTCCTGAGGCTAATAAGCTAAAGGGAGGAATCCAAAATTTTACTTGCCAGCCCCAGTGGCCATGTGGTAGAACAAGCTCCCCAGAATGACTGCTGGCAGTTTCTATGTCCGACTGGTGAGCTGCAGTTGCCTCATGCCTTTTTCAGAAACTCAAGATCATCAGGTAGGTCTTCCCTAGGCTCCCTTCAAATCACAGCTTCTACTGGTGGTCTGACACAAGCTCTGGTATCCCTGAGCCCTGTAGCTAGACCCCAGGACCTGACAGCCAGTAGGCAGGCACCAGCACTGAGAAATCCTAGGTCTCCACTCCCCCCCCAACCAGTGAGCCAGCACAAGCCCCAGGGGTCCCTGGATGTCACAACGAGCTGCCTCATAGCTCATCCCTGTCAACAGCAGGTCCCACGCAGCCCATACTACAGGCGCCACTATATCATACAGCTCTGGCAACCAAAGGGGTGTTTGGTGCTTGGAAACACAGGGCATCTCCTATAAAAGGCCACTTTTCCAATGTTAGGGAACACAACTAACCTACCAGATACACAGAAATAAACACAGCAAGTTAGGCAACATGTGATGACAGAGGAACATGTTCCAAACATAGATATAACAGGATATAACCCCAACAGAAGAACTGAGTGAAGAGGAGATAGGCAATCTACCTGAGAAAGAATTCAAGATGATGATCATAAGATGATCAAAGAACTTGGGAGAAGAATGGCTGAGCAGAATGAGAAGTTAGACTTTTTAAAAAGAATTAGAAAATATAAAGAACAACCAAACTGACAGGGAGGATACAATGACTGAAATGAAAAGTACACTAGAAGGAATCAACTGTAGATTAAATGATATAGAGGAATTGATCAATAAGGTGGAAGACAGAATGGTGGACATCACTGAAGCTGAACAATAAAGAGCAAAAAGAATAAAAAGAAACGCTTATGGTTTAGGAGACTTCTGGGACAACATCAAGTACACCAATGTTTTCATTAAAGGGGTCCCAAAAGGAGAAGGAATAGAGAAAGAGGCAGAGAATCTTTTAAAAGACATGATAGCTGAAAACTTGCCAACCTGGGAAAGGAAATAGGCATCTAAATCCAGATAGCACAGAGTCCTAAATAGGATAAACCCAAAAAGGATCACACCAAGACACATTGTAATTAAAATGGCAAAAATTAAAGATAAAGGGAGAATATTAAAAAACAACAAGGGAAAGGTAATAACTTATATATCCAAGGGAACTCTATAAAGTTATCAGCTGAATTTACAATAGAAATTCTATAGAAGGGAGAGGCATGATACATTTAAAGTGTTGAAAGGGAAAACTCCACATCTATAAAAATTTTGAATCACACTGTTCTATATGTTAAACTAATGAAATATTGTAAATTAGTGCTACTTCTATTAAAAATTACAATACTAAAAAGTAGGAGTTATCTCCATTGTCCATTTAACAGATGAAGAAACTCCAATTTAGGCAACCAAATACAGAAAGATATAATGCCTTAAGATAGCTTATAGTTACACTTATTTAAGAGATAGAATTAGAATTTATTCCTAGACCTGGTGACTCCAGAGCCTGTGCTATAAATACTTCCTACTCAAAGGTGGCTTAGGAACCAGCAGCATTCACACCACCAGGGAACTTGTTAGAAATGCATGTTCTCATACTTCATCCCTTGTGGTGCACTGGTAAATGTTTTACAATCAGCTTTTTGGGGGAGTTTGTGTGGAGGGGTTCTTTGGCTGAGTACCGAAGAGCTGATGCTTTTGAAACATGGTGCTGGAGAAGTCTCTTGAGAGTCCCTTGGACTGCAAGGAGATCAAACCAGCCAATCCTAAAGGTAATCAACCCTGAATATTCATTGAAAGGTCTGATGCTGAAACTGAAGCTCCAGTACTTTGGCCACCTGATGTGAAGAGCCAACTCATTGGAAAAGACCTTGATGCTGAGAAAGATGAAGGGCAGGAGGAGAAAGGATCTACAGAAGATGAGATGTTTGGATGGCATCACTGACTCAATGGACATGAGTTTGAGCAAACTCTGGGAAATAGTGAAGGACAGGGAAGCTTGGCATGCTCAGTTCATTGGGTTTCAAAGAGTCAGACAGGGCTTAGTGGCTAAACAACAACATAGTATAAAGAATCCTGCCATGGCATATTACAAACTCCGTATATGAAGTCACTGACTACAGGGTCAGGAAGAGAGGTGAATGGTTGGCTCTTGCAAGGAGGTTGAAGCCAGTTCCCCATACCACTCACCTCATCAGTTCAGTTCAGTTCAGTCACTCAGTTGTGTACGACTCTTTGCAACCCCATGAATCGCAGCACACCAGGCCTCCCTGTCCATCACCAACTCCCGGAGTTTACTCAAACTCATGTCTGTCGAGTTGGTGATGGCATCCATCCATCTCATCCTCTGTTGTCCCCTTCTCCTCCTGCCCCCAATCCCTCCCAGAATCAGGGTCTTTTCCAATGAGTCAGCTCTTCGCATCAGATGGCCAAAGTATTGGACTTTCAGCTTCAGCATCAGTCCTTCCAATGAACACCCAGGACTGATTTCCTTTAGGATGAACTGGTTGGATCTCCTTGCAGTCCAAGGGACTCTCAAGAGTCTTCCCCAACACCACAGTTCAAAAGCATCAATTTTTCGGTGCTTAGCTTTCTTCACAGTCCAACTCTCACATCCATACATGACCACCAGAAAAAACATAGCCTTGACTAGACAGACCTTTGTTGGCAAAGTAATGTCTCTCCTTTTTAATATGCTATCTAGGTTGGTCATAACTTTCCTTCCAAGGAGTAAGCATCTTTTAATTTCATGGCTGCAATCACCATCTACAGTGATTTTGGAGCCCCCCAAAATAAAGTCTGCCACTGTTTCCACTGTTTTCCCATCTATTTGCCATGAAGTGATGGGACCAGATGCCATGATCTTAGTTTTCTGAATGTTGAGGTTTAAGCCAACTTTCACTCTCCTCTTTCACTTTCATCAAGAGGCTTTTTAGTTCCTCTTCACTTCCTGCCATAAGGGTGGTGTCATCTGCATGTCTGAGGTTATTGATATTTCTCCTGGCAATCTTGATTCCAGCTTGTGCTTCTTCCAGCCCAGCATTTCTCACAATGTACTCTGCCTATAAGTTAGATAAGAAGGGTGACAATATACAGCCTTGGCGTACTCCTTTTCCTATTTGGAACCAATCTGTTGTTTCATGTCCGGTTCTAACTGTTGCTTCCTGACCTGCATACAGGTTTCTCAAAAGGCAGGTTGGGTGGTCTGGTATTCCCATCTCTTTCAGAATTTTCCACAGTTTATTGTGATCCACATGGTCAAAGGCTTTGGCATAGTCAATAAAGCAGAAATAGATGTTTCTGGAACTCTCTTGCTTTTTCCATGATCTAGCGGATGTTGACAATTTGATCTCTGGTTCCTCTGCCTTTTCTAAAACCAGCTTGAACATCTGAAAATTCATGGTTCATGTATTGCTGAAGCCTGGCTTGGAGAATGTTGAACATTACTTTACTAGCATGTGAGATGAGTGCAGTTGTGCAGTAGTTTGTGCATTCTTTGGGATTGGAATGAAAACTGACCTTTTCCAGTCCTGTGGCCACTGCTGAGTTTTCCAAATTTGCTGGCACTTTGAATGCAGCACTTTCACAGCATCATCTTTTAGGATTTGAAATAGCTCAACTGGAATTCCATCACCTCCACTAGCTTTGTTTGTAGTGATGCTTTCTAAGGCCCACTTGACTTCACATGCAGGATATCTGGCTCTAGGTGAGTGATTACACCATTGTGATTATCTGGGTTGTGAAGATCTTTTTTGTACAGTTCTTCTGAGTATTCTTGCTACCTCTTCTTAATATCTTCTGCTTCTATTAGGTCCGCACCATCTATCCTTTATCGAACCTGTCTTTGCATGAAATGTTCCGTTGGTGTCTCTAATTTTCTTGAAGAGATCTCTAGTCTTTCCCATTCTGTTGTTTTCCTCTATTTCTTTGCATTGATCGCTGAGGAAGGCTTTCTTATCTCTCCTTGCTATTCTTTGGAACTCTGCATTCAAATGGGAATATCTTTCCCTTTCTCCTTTGCTTGTCAGTTCTCTTCATTTCATAGCTCCTGAATTAGAATCTTCAATTCAGCAAGTTGCAGTCTATATGTTTGGGAAGCATTGGTCCAAGCCACTGGTCCGAGGCTTTGTATTGCCTTGTTTTGTGCATTCCAATGAGGTGTTTGGCCCTAGTTCGGTGTTCTGCTGTCCCTTTACCTTCCACCATGCTGAAATTTCCAGGATAGGACTCTGTTTGGCTTTCTTGGGATGGAGCACAGATGCAGTCTGCCTTCTAATCTCAGGTACTCCTGACTGGGGCTCAGTGTAAAGAAAGTAGTGTTCAGGGAAATGGTCTGTTGTGAATCAGTAGATATTTAGCCAGGTACTCTGAGGGAGGCTCAGGAGAGCTAAAAAACCAGCACCATCATGCAAGACTTTTCCTGACAGACAAGAGCATGTGTACTGCCAAACATTGGGGTTCATAAAGTTAGGAACTTTTCCTTTCCTCTACTATTGCATAAGCCATTTGGTCATGCCTGAGTGCATTTATCCCATATATACAATGAATAGAAAATATTGTAATAGGCTTATAGTCTGTAGAATTATTATGCCTTTTATCTGGAACTCAAACTGAAAGCAAGTACAGTTTTTCTTGTTTTGCATGTAGAAAACAGATATACTTAAGGAAGTATTTCATAGGATGTGAATTAAAAATAAAAATTATTATTTTTGTCTAATCTTCTATATCCCATCTACCTATGGACTCAGTATAATAGCTAATGGATGAAGAAAACACCATTGGAGGAGAGGGAATTTGAAAATTACCTAAATAAAAACTCTTTTATGACAAATGGGGAAGCTAAGGCCTGGTGGGTTAGAGAAATGAGCTATCTGTCATACTGTCCTGGAGCTGGTTAGTGATGGAGCCCATAACTACTTTAGCTGCTACATTTTAGGCTCCATGGTGGCTTACTGAACAATTCTGAAAATTGTTTTTACAGAATTTTGTTGTTTTCTGTCAAACCTCAACATTCATCAGCCGTAGGTATACATATATTCCCTCCCTTTTGAGCATCCCTCCCAACTCCCTCCCCATCCCACCCCTCTAGGTTGCTACAGAGCCCCTGTTCATTTTCTGAGCCATACAGCAAATTCCCATTGTCTATCTATTTTACATATGGTAATATAAGTTTCTATGTTACTTGTTCCATACTCTCACCCTCTCCTCCCCTCTCCCCATGTCTATAAGTCTAATCTCTATGCCTGTTTCTCCATTGCTGCCCTGTAAATAAATTCTTCAGTACCATTTTTCTAGATTCTGTATATGAGCGTTAGAATGTGATATTCATCTTTCTCTTTCTGACTTATTTCACTTTGTATAATAGGCTCTAGGTTTATCCATGTTATTAGAAGTGACTCAGATACATTCCTTTTTATTGCTGAGTAATATTCCATTGTGTATATGTACCACCCTTTATCCATTCATCTGTTGTGGGACATCTAGGTTGCTTCCATGTTCTAGCTATTGTAAATAGTGCTGCTATGAACATGGAATACATGTGTCTTTTTCAATTTTGGTTTCCTCAGGGTACATGTCGAGGAGTGGGATTGCTGGGTCATATGGTAGTTTTATTCCTAGTTTTTAAAGAATCTCCATACTGTATTCCACAGTGGCTGTATCAGTGTACATTCCCACCAACAGTGCAAGAGAATTCTCTTTTTTCCACACCCTCTCCAGCATTTATTGTTTGCTGACTTTTTGATCATGGCCATTCTGACTGGTGTGAGGTGGTATGTCATTGTAGTTTTGATTTGCATTTCTCTAATGTGAATTGATGTGATGTTGAGGATCTTTTCATGTGTTTCTTAGCCATCTGTATGTCTTCTTTGGAGAAATGTCTGTTTAGGTCTTTTTCCCAGTTTTTGATTGGCTTGTTGTTTTTCTGGCATTGAGTTCTATGAGCTGGTTGTGTAGTTTGGAAATTAATCATTTGTCAGTTGTTTCATTTCCTATTATTTTCTCCCATTCTGAGGGTTGTCCTTCCACCTTGCTTATAGTTTCCTTTGCTGTGCAAAAGCTTTTATGTTTAATCAGGTCCCACTTGTTTACTTTTTTTTAATTTCTATTACACTAGGAGGTGGGCATAGAGGATCTTGCTTTGATTTATGTCATTGAGTGTTCTGCCTGTTTTCCTCTAAGAATTTTATAGTTTCTGGTCTTACATTTAGGTCTTTAATCCATTTTGAGTTTATCTCTGTGTACGGTATTGGGAGGAGAAGGAAATGGCAAGCCACTCCAGTATTCTTGCTTAGAGATTCCTGTGGATGGAGGAGCCTGGTGGGCTGCTGCCATAGGGTCACACAGAGTCAGACATGTCTGAAGCGACTTAGCATGCATACATGCATTGGAGAAGGAAAGGGCAACCCACTCCAGTATTCTTGCCTGGAGAATCCCAGGGACGGAGGAGCCTGGTGGGCTGCTGTCTATGGGGTCGCAAAGAGTTGGACACGACTGAAGCGACTTAGCAGCAGCAGCAGCACAATGTTAGGAAGTGTTCCAATTTCATTCTTTTACATGTAGCTGTCCAGTTTTCCAGCACCATTTACTGAAGAGGCTGTCTGTGCCCCATTGTATATTCTTGCCTCCTTTGTCAAAAATGAGGTACCCATAAGTGCACGGGTTTATTTCTTGGCTTTCTATCCTGTTTCAGTTCAGTTCAGTCGCTCATTCATGTCCGACTCTGCAACCTCATGAACCACAGCACGCCAGGCCTCCCTGTCCATCACCAACTCCTGGAGTCCATGCAAACCCATGTCCGTTGAGTCACTGATGCCATCCAACCATCTCATCCTCTGTCATCCCCTTCTCCTCCTGCCCCCAATCCCTCCCAGAATCAGGGTCTTTTCAAATGAGTCAGCTCTTTGCATCAGGTGGCCAAAGTATTAGAGTTTCAGCCTCAATATTAGTCCTTCCAATGAACACCCAGGACTGATCTCCTTTAGAATGGACTGGTTGAATCTCCTTGCCATCCAAGGGACTCTCAAGAGTCTTCTCCAACACCCACAGTTCAAAAGCATTAATTCTTTGGCACTCAGCTTTCTTTATAGTCCAACTCTTATATCCATACATGACTGCTGGAAAAACCATAGCCTTGACTAGACAGACCGTTGTTAACAAAGTAATGTCTCTGCTTTTTAATATGCTGCTAAGTTGGTCATAACTTTCCTTCCAAGGAGTAAGCGTCTTTTAATTTCATGGCTGCAATCACCATCTGCAGTGATTTTGGAGCCCAGAAAAATAAAGTCAGCCACTGTTTCCGCTGTTTCCCCATCTATTTGCCATGAAGTGATGGGACTGGATGCCATGATCTTAGTTTTCTGAATGTTGAGCTTTAAGCCAACTTTTTCACTCTCCTCTTTCACTTTCATCAAGAGGCTCTTTAGTTCTTCTTCGCTATATTGGTCCATATTTCTGTTTTTGTGGCAGTACCATACTGTCTTGATGACTGTAACTTTGTAGTATAATCTGAAGTCAGGAAGGTTGATTCCTCCAGCTCCATTCTTCTTTCTCAAGACTGCTTTGGCTATTCAGGGTCTTTTGCATTTCCATATGAATTGTGAAATTTTTTGTTTTAGTTCTGTGAAAAATGTCACTGGTAATTTGATAGGGATGATATTGAATCTGTAGATTGCATTTGGTAGTATAGTCATTTTCACAATATTGATTCTTCTTACCCAGGATCATGGAATATTTCTACATCTATTTATGTCATCTTTGATTTCTTTCATTATAATTTTCTGTGTACATTTTTGTCTCTTTAGGTAAGTTTATTTCTAGATCTTTAATTCTTTTTGTTGCAATGATGAATGGGACTGATCCCTTAATTTCTCTGATTTTTCATTTTTAGAATATAGAAATGCAGGTAATTTCTGTGTATTGATTTTGTATACTTGATGTTCAAGGATAGAAAATCCTTGATGTTCCTCTTCCCCAAACATGACTATCTTGTATAATTTCTTCCCCTCTCATCCATCTGACAAATTCAAAGACTGACTATAAACTAATGAATCCCAAATCAATTCTCTAGTCCCAATCTTATTAGCCTATTAGATGTCCTTACTTGAATGCTTCTCTGATGCCTCCAACTCAACTTGTCTTTCCAGTTTTTTTCTTAAGACAGCTCCTCTTGTGCTTCCATAGAACCACATATCCCCATCAGAGTGTTTATAAAACTATTTAATTGTCAATTTGCTTATCTCTATATGACATAGACTCTCAGCCTGTGACAGCAGTGGCTATGTTTGATTCATTGCTTGATCCCTAGCATCTAGCACAATACTTTGCATATAGTAGAATGATCACAAAGTACTCAGTATAACAATGGCAATTTATCCAGGATTCCCCAGGAGGTAAAGACTGAGGCAAAGAAATATTGCTACTTCTTTTGTTGGGAGTGCAGGCCATGGTACAGGAATAAGGTTCAGTAATGAAGCAGAGAAGGAGAAAGAGGCAGTACAAAGATGTGTTATCAAGCTGTTATCAAGAGGTGTTATCAAGCTGGTCACCCAGAAGTTTTTTAAACTACTCTCAGAAAGAAAGTGGGAATGCTTTCTCCACGGACTTTCTTCCCCCACGGAGCACTAACACCTCTTTACTTCTATAATAAGCATGGGTGGGTATCAAGTGGTTCCATGACTTCTCACACCTCAGAGTCAACAACAAAGTCCTGGGAGACAATGCAGGAGATGTGCAAGAATCATACATGAATTGATGGACAAATTAGGACCCAGGTTTCCTCCATCTCTTTTGGGTAACTCCCACCTCCAATGAGCTAACATAACTTTACCAAAATACCTTTAAAATATACCCTGTTATTAATATCTGTTCCTCCTCTGCAGGTTTTTTTTTTTTAAATTTTAGAATCTCTCTGTTTCTCACTTATGTTTATGCCATCATCTCTTACTTAACCTTCCTGTATCCAGTCTTGCCTGCTGTGATCATTGTTCTGATCCTAATCCTTCAATGATGCTCCATCCTTGTCAGGAAAAAACTGAATCTCATCAACATGACTTATAAGAATTTTCATGATTTCATACATTGTATTTAACCAGCTGCATCTGATGCCATAACCCTTCCCCTGCACATCAGAATTTCTAAACTTTGGTCATACAGAATGGCTTGAAATCCCCTGTGTGGTTATGCTCCCTCACATCTCTGGAGCTGGAAATGTTGCTTCCTTTCCTTGGAATGCTGGTCTTTCTCCAGCGAGTTTCTTTCTATCCTTCAAAACTCAGCTCAGGCATTAGACCCTCTAGAAACCCTATGCTGATTCCTTTCCTCTAGACCAATGATTCTCAAACAGCAGTGCATCAGAATCACCTGGAAGCCTTGTAGAAACAGAGATGGTTGGGTCCCACTCCCCAGAGCTTCTGATTCAATAGTAGGTCTGGGGTGGGGCTTAAGAATGTGCAGTTTTAACATGTTCCCAGATGATGCTGTTGTTGCTAGTTCAGGACCACACTTAGAACTACAGCTCTGGAGAAACACCTGTACTTTTCCTTTACATAAGATTTTACACAGCTTATATAGTAGTTTTGTTTACTGGTGTCTTTCCCCAATCAGCATGTACTCATCAGAGGGAAGAGGCAAGGTGTTATCAATGTCTATAAACCAGCACTTGGTACTGAGCCTGGCACATAGATGCTATATTAACAGAAGGAAAAGGGGGGAATAGGAAGAGAGACACTTTGAAAAAAGACTGGAAGACAGAATTAGATACAAAGGTCTTCAAAGCATGTCCCCAGATCAATACTTTTTATTTTTGGCACAGAATACTATTATACTACAAAGATAGTATATTCTACTAAACAGAGTAGAACCAGTGCAGTGTAGTGGCTATAAGTGTGGACTCTGATATCATACAGCCTAATATTAACTCCTAGTTTCACCATATGATGTTAGACCTGTTACTTAATCCCTCTTTAAAATTTAGTTTTTACACTCATAAAATGAGAATAATAAAAATTCTACCTAATGGGATTGTTTTAATATTTAGCTGAGGTAATACTCAGTGGTTTTTAATAGTTCTTAGCATATCATTAGCACCCAATAAATGTTAACTACCATTTTATTATCTGTTCCTTTATATAGCTTAGTTACAAAATGATGTAATTTTAGTGACTGAATAGACATGAGCACCAACAACGAAATATAAGTTAGGTTGCTTATTTCTTAGGAATTTTTGTGTGTTGAAGCATTGGGTTTATTTAAGATTCCACATTTATTTTTAAATTCAGATGATTGTTATCAAGGTGGAACAATGGACTTGGGAAGAAACTAACTTCAGTTTTATAAAATAAGTTGTACATTTGCTACTTGAAATTTATTTTTTAAATATTCATATTTTAAAGGGGAAAAAGTCTTCAAAAGGATACATCTGCTGAAAGAATATTTCGGATACATCTGCTAAAAGAATATTTCCATTAAAATAACTTATGGTTAAAAAGACAGTTTTATCCAAATATCTCAAGAGGCTTTATAGTCATTATCTAAATATCCCTCTGAAATATTATTAACATATGCCATGCCAATGTTCTGGGGAGAAAATGCCTGTCAAGTGAATATGTTCAGAAGCAGAATTCTAGTGCTTAGATCAGTAAGCTAAGCCAGAAGGTAAAACATTACAATAAAAAGATGAAACTGACAGGAAAGAATTTTAGACAACTGTATTGAGGAGGAGTCTATAGACCTTACACAAAGATGATCTTTCTCTCAAAGGCTACAAGTGGAAGGGGAATAATTTGTAATCACTTGAATAGTGTCCCTCCTCCTCTTTCTGTTCACTCATTCAATTGTTCAACAAACAGAATCTAAGGTGTACCAGGCTATGCTAAGCATTTATCTTGTACTACATCATTTGATTTATATACACATTTACAAAGTAGATATTGTGATTAATTCTACTTACAGAACAGAAGCTTATAGGGGTGAGGAAATGTACCTGATTCCTCCAGCTCTGTTTTACTACAGGGCTACAGTAACCAAGACAGTATGGTAGTGGCATAAAAACAGAAATATAGATCCATGGAATAGGAAAGCTCAGAGATAAACCTACATACCTATGGTTTCCTAATCTATGATAAAGGAGGCCGGGATATACAATGAAGAAGGCAGCTTCTTCAATAAGTGGTGCTGGGTAAACTGGACATCTACATGTAAAGAATGAAATCAGAACACTCCCTAATACCATACACAAAAATAAACTAAAAATGAATTAAAGACCTAAATGTAAGGCCAGACATAATAAAACTCTTAGAGGAAGACATAGGCAGAACACTCTGACATAAATCACAGCAAAATCCTTTTGACCCATCTCCTATAGTAATGAAAATAAAAATAAACTAATGGGACCTGATTAAGCTTTAAAGGTTTTGCATAGCAAAGGAAATCATAAACAAGATGAAAAGACAACCCTCAGAATGGGAGAAAATATTTGCAAATGAAGCAATTGAAAAAGGATTAATCTCCAAAATATAAGAACAGCTCATGCAGCTCAATATCAAAAAACAAACAACCCAATCAAAAAATTGGTGGAAGACCTAAATTGATATTTCTCCAGAGAAGATATACAGATGACTGACAAACAGATGAAAAAGAAGCTGAGCACCACTAATTATTAGAGAAATACAAATCAAAACTACAATGAGCTATCACCTCACATCTGTCAGAGAGGCTATCATCACAACATCTATTATCAATAACAAACAATAAATGCTGGAGAGGGTGTGGAGAAAAGAGAACCCTCTTGCACTGTTGGTGGGAATGTATATTGATACAGCCACTATGGAGACCAGTATGGAAGTGTCAGGGGAGTTTGTAATTTCCTCGGTTCTGTCTTGCCACAGCAAATTTTGAAGCGACGCATGAACCAGTGTTACAGCTCAGTTACAGTTCAGTTTTATTTGGTAAGCAAAGGAAAATACATCCTCAAGGCATGAGGGCAGGCCGACCCAAAAGAGGCCTAGAGAAGAGCTGAGCAGCTCAATTTTGGCTCCCCTTTTATATGTTTTTTTCCTCCCCCTTAGCCTGCCTTGTGTAAATTGGGCTAGTCAGGAGGGCTGTTTGCTTCACCTGAGGTTCTTACTCTGGTCCTCGGACCTTGCTTTCTTCAATTTTCATGGGCTTTTTCCTTTCTTTGTCTTTTAGCCACCATTATTTTGGACTCCTTTTTCCTATTCTAACTACCTAACACTACTGTATAGCATTGTATCTACTCAATGCTCTGTGGTGACTTAAATGCGAAAAAATCCAAAAAAGAGGGGATACATGTATACATATATAGTTGATTCAGTTTGCTGTACAGTAAAAACTAACATAACATTGTAAAACAACTCTATTCCAATAAAAATTACAAAAAAAGAAATGTACCTGAGTCACAGAGTAATTGGAGAACTGAGTGTTTCTAACTCCAGATGCTGGGTTCTAATCATCATGCTACTCCATGGCATTCTACTACAGGGTGTTCACAGAATTGGGGATGCATGGAAGCCAAAAGGGGCTTTGAAAATGACTGTCTGAATGTGACTACATAAACTATTGAGGGGATGATGGGCAGGAAGTCTAAGGGTCCCCAAATGGAGGAAATAGGCTGCAAGTGTCCGACATTTTTTATCTCTCTTTTAAGTGGCAGAAGGAAACAAACTACAAGTGTCAGATTCTTTTTCCCTTCTTTATACAAAATTAAAAGCAGGTTTATTTTAAAATTCTGTGTTGCCATGACGACACCTGGTTCCACCTAAACTTAACTTTTCTCAAACTTTGAGCTAACCAATGCATTTTTCTTACAGAAATGTTTTTCTTAAGCTTTGTTAATGATCTTTGCTATTTACTTTAGATCCCATCTTTCTTCAAGTAGGTTCAGCCTAAGACTCAGAACTGACTTGACAAACCAGTATGTTTTACTCATGCAAATGTCCTCTTAAGCTGTTACTGAGACTATGTATTTGCTTGGAAACCTGCCTTTCTTCAAGATTCATGTCAATTGTTTTATGGCCTGGGATGACTTACCTTCTGCCAATGTTATCTCAAAATGCATGTTGTGGCTGAGGGGCCTGGTGCCACTCTCTGAGTTTTGAGACATTTCCTTTCTCTAATTAGCAGCCTGCTAGTAGGTATATAACTTCCTGCTAGAGACTAACAGGGGGGCACTCTTTCTGCCCCCCTTCTGATGTCTATGTCAGAAGCTTTCTCTATCTCTTTTACATCTTAATAAAACTTTATTACACAAAAGCTCTGAGCAATCCAGCCTTGTCACTGGCCCTGAATTGAATTCTCCTCTGGAGGCTAAGAATCCCAGTGTCTTTCATGGCTCAGCAACAATTTTTCACTATCCTATGTGCAAGTTATAAAAGTTTACCTCTGATATTTAATTTATTAAGCAATTACTTATGTATTTTAAATAGTGTATTCTGAAAGTGATGTATTAACTTGGAATATAGCTTTTCCCCAAACTCATTTTTCATGGGATCATCTGATTGAAATATTGGATATGCATTTCCTTGCCTTCATTAAAACCAAATTTGAGTTTTCTAAAGAAAATTATTTTCACTTTTGTTTGGACTGTTTAATGTTTATGACATAGCACTTTTGGTATTTGTGTCTGCTGTTATCATGGAAATGTTATTCTAAACCATCCATACTTAATTATATAGCTTTGATGGCTGTTTTGCTTATTCATGCATATATATTATAATAATTATATGTAGTATCGTATATAATGTATATGTTGTAATGTACTGTATATATATGCTTCTCAGGTGATGCAGTAGTAAAGAATCCACCTGCCAATGTAGGAGACACAGGTTCAGTCACTGATTCAGGAAGATCCCTTGGAGAAGGAGATAGCAACCCACTCCAGCATTCCTGCTGGGAAATCCCATGGACAAAGAAGCCTGGAGGGCTACAGTCCATATGGTCACAAAGAATCAGACATGAGTTAGCGACATGACAGGAACAATATGTGTATATATGCATGCCGTATGCTCAGTCGCTTCAGGCGTGTCCAACTCTTTACAACCCTATGGACTGTAGCCCACCAGGATCCTCTGTCCATGGGGCACTCCAGGCAAGAATACTGGAGTGGGTTGCCAGACCCTCCTCCAGGAGACCTTCTGACCCAGGGATTGAACTGCATCTCCTGCATTACAGGTGGATTCTTTATATGCTGAGCCACTGGGGAAGCCCAATGTGTGTCTGTATATATATATAACTTTATACATTATATTAATGTAACTTTTATACAGATTCTCAAAATATGATGTAAAAGTCTTACTTAAAAGTTCATTTCACACTCTCAGGTATAAAATTTTACCACCAAAGAGTAACTATTGAATTCATGCTAATTTTTTAATAGATTTCTATCAAGTAACCTTTATGAACACCCCAAGATAGTATTGATAGATTCGTAGGCTAAATTGACTTACTAATTTGTCTTCAAGATCAAATATTTAAGAAAATATTCTGTAGTATGAAAGACTTGTTAGGGTTCTAATAAAATCCATCATTTTATTTATTGAGATAGATTTCTTATTTTGAGTGATGGACTAAAAATGTTATCGCCTTATACTTAATATTAGAGGTTTTATAAAGCGTTTGAAAAGTGACTCAAGGGGGTCAGCCCAATTTCCATTCTTTTTATCTTTCTGTCTCTCTGGTGTCAGTTTCATCCTAAGACTGTTCCCCTTTAGCAAAATGGTAGCAGATGGTGCTTTGAGAATAAGGAGAGAGGGAAAAAGGGAAAGCAGGAATGAGGGGGGAGGTAGAGAGACAGGGATCAAGCCAGTGCTGTTCTTCTAACCACGTAACAAAAGGATTTCATTTAGTCTAACAGGGCAGATTGATATTACATGTTAACCCTTGAATCAATCCATGTGACCATAGAAATGTCAAACATAAATTGACTTGTTTCAATTAGAGTGTGCCTCTGAGGCTGAAGATGGATAAATCTCCAAAGTGCATGGCTATTCCACAGTGAGGGCCGGATGAAACAGAGGCTGGTGGGTCTACTATTTGTTTCAATGTAGCAGTATGGACTTCTATGGGGATCAGTTCAGTTCAGTCACTCAGTCAGGTCTGACTCTTTGCAACACCATGAATCGCAGCATGCCAGGTCTCCCTGTCCATCATCAACTCCCGGAGTTTACTCAAATTCATGTCCATCGAGTCGGTGATGCCATCCAACCATCTCATCTTGTGTCGTATCCTTCTCCTGCCCCCAATCTCTCCCAGCATCAGGGTCTTTTCCAATGAGTCAACTCTTCCTTCCCATGAGGTGGCCAAAGTACTGGGAGTTTCAGCTTCAGCATCAGTCCTTCCAATGAACACCCAGGACTGATCTCCTTTAGGATGGACTGGTTGGATCTCCTTGCAGTCCAAGGGACTCTCAAGAGTCTTCTCCAACACCACAGTTCAAAAGCATCAATTTTTTGGCACTCAGCTTTCTTCACGGTCCAACTCTCACATCCATACATGACTACTGGAAAAACCATAGCCTTGACTAGATGGACTTTTGTTGGCAAAGTAATGTCTCTGCTTTTTAATATGCTATCTAGGTTGGTCATAACTTTCCTTCCAAGGAGTAAGCATCTTTTAATTTCATGGCTGCAATCACCATCTGCAGTGATTTTGGAGCCGCCAAAAATAAAGTCTGACACTGTTTCCACTATTTCCCCATCTATTTCCCATGAAGTGATGGGACCAGATCTTAGTTTTCTGATTGTTGAGCTTTAAGCCAACTTTTTCACTCTCCTCTTTCACTTTCATCAAGAGGCTTTTTAGTTCCTCTTCACTTTCTGCCATAAGGGTGGTGTCATCTGCATATCTGAGGTTATTGATATTTTTCTTGGCAATCTTAATTCCAGCTAGTGCTTCTTCCAGCCCAGCGTTTCTCATGATGTACTCTGCATATAAGTTAAATAAGCGGGTGACAATATACAGCCTTGACATACTCCTTTTCCTATTTGCAACCAGTCTATTGTTCCATGTTCAGTTCTAACTGTTGCTTCCTGACCTGCATATAGGTTTCTCAAAAGGCAGGTCAGGTGGTCTGGTATTCCTATCTCTTTCAGAATTTTCCACAGTTTATTGTGATCCACACAGTCAAAGGCTTTGGCATAGTCAATAAAGCAGAAATAGATGTTTTTCTGGAACTCTCTTGCTTTTTCAATGATCCAGCAGATGTTGGCAATTTGATCTCTGGTTCCTCTGCCTTTTCTAACACCAGCTTGAACATCTGGAAGTTCACAGTTCACATATTGCTGAAGCCTGGCTTGGAGAATTTTGAGCATTACTTTACTAGTGTGTGAGATGAGTGCAATTGTGTGGTAGTTTGAGCATCCTTTGGGATTGCCTTTCTTTGGGACTGGAATGAAAACTGACCTTTTCCAGTCCTGTGGCCACTGCTGAGTTTCCCAAATTTGTTGGCATATTGAATGCAGCACTTTCACAGCATCATCTTTTAGGATTTGAAATAGCTCAACTGGAATTCTATCACCTCCACTAGCTTTGTTCATAGTGATGCTTTCTAAGGCCCACTTGACTTCACATTCTAGGATATCTGGCTCTAGGTGAGTGATCACACCATCATGATTATCTGGGTCATGAAGATCTTTTTTGTACAGTTCTGTGTACTCTTGCTACCTCTTCTTAATATCCTCTGCTTCTGTTAGGTCCATACCATTTTTGTCTATTGAGTCCATCTTTGCATGAAATGTTCCCTTGGTATCTCTAATTTTCTTGAAGAGATCTCTAGTCTTTCCAATTCTGTTGTTTTCCTCTATTTCTTTGCACTGATTGCTGAGGAAGGCTTTCTTATCTCTCCTTGCTATTCTTTGGAATTCTGCATTCAAATGGGAAGATTTTTTCTTTTCTCCTTTGCTTTTTGCTTCTCTTCTTTTCACAGCTATTTGTAAGGCCTTGGGGATAGTACAGAAGAAATCCCAAAACACTTTCATATCCATGCCCTCACTTGATTTCCAGAACTCTTGAGTAGTGAGGTATAAGTATGGTCATTTCCATTTGATGGATGAGGACACTGAATTCGGTGTGGCTAAGTTACCCTGAGCTCATGTTTATTTTCCTTTAACTCCAGGTTCAACACTTTCTAGACACTTATTCATTTTGTTAAAATAACTAGTTCAAAAGTTGAATGATTCAGTCAAAATACACATATGCTATTATGTTGCCCAAAGAGACCTGTGGTATTGAATTTTAAAACTTTTGCTATTCTATCATTCCAAAATGGTAGCAAGTAACAGTAGACAGTGTTGCCTAGGGATATAAGGAAGAGTCCGAAATCACACCTGCCTTGGTTGGCATCTTTGTTCTCAAATAGCCTCTCAGTTAAACAGGGTCACAGATGGAGAATCCACTTTCTATATTTGCCTTAGAAACTTGCTGCCACCTTTCTACTATTGTGATTGGTAGTTGTAGTTGTGATTTTTGTGTTCTCCCAAGACATCAATATAGGAAAAAGTCTAGATGTCACTATGCCAGAATAGCTAGAGACCATCTAGAAATGTTTCAGTGTTCAAGGGAAGGGTTCTGTGTGATAATTGCCAATAGTCTCAGAAGAATAGAAGATTCCTGAATAAAAATTCAAAGGGAAACCTTCCAAATTGGAAGAAAATCCTTTCTTGGGAGGCTTGCTCACTTTGCTTCTCCTAATAATATCTTTTCACTATTTAATATAGATAAATGTGGTTATAATAGGAAATGGCTTGTCTGAGAAAGAATTGTGAAAATATTACAATTGGAGGTTATAAGATTTAGTAATAATTAACCCCTAAAGCTGGTATTAATATATGCAATTGTTGACTTTCACAATGACATTGAATGCCACCATGATGTCAACAATGTTCCTAAAATTCTTGTGGTCATGTATATTCTTTTTTCTGTTTTCTCAGGATCTTAAAGAACTTATAATTTTATGTGGCACGGACATGGAGATGGTGGTTCTAGAGGTAGTAAAAAACCCACAGAGTTGAACGTTCATACCATATATATATCCACAGATAGATATCCCTATCATAAGATGGAAAGGAATATTCACACTAGAGAAAGAAAGAAGTGAAGTTGCTTAGTCATGTCCGACTCTTTGCAACCCCAGGTACTGTAGCCTACCAGACTCCCCTGTCCAGGGGATTTTCCAGGCAAGAATACTGGAGTGGGTTGCCATTTCAGAGATTGTTTTATAACTACTGGGCAAAGCCCTTTGGCAAATGCTGGGAATAGGGGAATGTATCATTCCTCTTTAACAAATTAAGCATAGCAAGGGGTCAGATATACAAAATAATAAAATACATTGGACTTTATTTAATAATAAGAATTTACATAAATTCCAAATCCAGTGCAGGGTCCCCAGTCTCTGGGACCTAATGCCTGATGATCTTACATGGAACTGATATAACAGTAATAGAAATAAAGCACACAATAAATGTAATCTTGAATCATCCCCAAACCATCCCCCCAACCCTGGTCTGTTAAAAAACTGTCTTCTGTGAAACTTGTCCCTGGTGCCAAAAAAAGTAAGGAAGAGGGATATACTTGAACAAACAAAAGTCACTAGCAACTGAACATAGATAAATGTCAAATATGGGGTGCTGTTAAAAATGTTAGAGAAAATCAGAAGACTGAAGCTCTCAAAAAGGTGTTCTAGAGGAGATAGGATTTTGTGTGAGAAATTCATGAAGGAGCAATCCCCAGGCAGGCAATAAATGGGTTAAGTGTTAGTGAACTCATGGTAAGTAAGATGGATGAGGTTTATTTCAGGAGAAGTGTGTTCAAGTCTAAAAATAGTGGGGAAAAAATGGTTAGAGGCCAGCTTGCAATACGCCTTTGAGAAAAGAGTGAGCTGCACAAATCCCTTGCTAGACTCACTGCCCAGTGCTCACTAGAAATTCTCTTAGCTCCTAGAGGTCAGAAGTATAGGGACTCATGTCTACTTACAGTATTTCCAAGGACTTCAGCATCATTATCCCCACCCCACCCCCAACCACACAAACACACACACACTGTTCCCCAGGTTACAGCTCCTATTCTTTTCTTGGTGAAGATTAATTTTTTTTTTTTCAGCCACACAGCCAATTTGAAATTTCTCTGCTAGTATTTCTGGGCTTCAGGTACAGCATTTTTCTTAGCTGGTAACTGCCATGAATTTTTGCTGCAGATTAGCACTTTATTATTATTTTTCCTTCCTACTCTATTTTTTTTTTCATGTTGTCACATTGTTACTGTAAAATTTAAATCAGTAATGCATTTAGGTAGACAGTTTCTATGGAAAATACAAATCAAGATAGAGTCACAGCACATCTAATTTGCTGTGCAGACTTGGTGTTTGATAAAGGGCTGAAACTGAGAAAGATTCAACTCCTGTTTTATGCTGTCTTATCATGGCAATTATCATGGAGATTAAGAGAAGCAAGACAAAACAAAGCCTTCATCTTGGGGGGACAAAACAAGTAAATATGAGTAACAGTCACTAAAACAGAAATGACATTAATGAAATGGTGCTGATATTTTGAAACTGGTTGTGTCTAAATATAAATCAGCGTTTTGTTCAAAACCTGAATTGTTAATTAAAATATCTAATTTAAAACCTTAATCAGTTTTTTAAATTATATTTTTTAATTGATTGATTGCTTTATAATATTGATTTCTCCATACATCAACATGGATTAGCCATAGGTGTACATATGTTCCCCTCCCTTTTAAACTTCCCTTTCACCTCCCTCCCCATCCCACACCTCTAGGTTGTCACAAGCCCCAGTTTGAGTTCCCTGAGTCATACAGAAAATTTTCATTCTCTATCTATTTTACATACTGGAATGTATATGCTTCCATGCTACTCTCTCCATTCATCTCACCCTCCCCTTTCTCTCCCCGCCCTTGTCTGTAAGTCCATTCTCTATGTCTGCGTCTCCATTGCTGCCCTGCAAATAGGTTCATCAATACCATCTTTCTATATTCCATATATATGCATTAATATATATTTGTTTTTCTCTTTCTGACTTACTTCAACTGTATAATAGGCTCAAGGTTCATCCAGTTCATTAGAACTGAGTTGACTGCATTCCTTTTTATGCTGTTTACTCAGTTTTGAAGAAGCTTAAAACACAAAGGCAAGGATGGAGAGAGTAGAAAAATTGGATGATTATTTAGCTATGACAAATCTAGACAATGTATTAAAAAGCAGAGACATCACTTTGCTGACAAAGGCCTATCTAGTCAAAGCTTTGGTTTTTCCAGTAGTTATGTACAGATGTGAAGTTGGACCATAAAGAAGACTGAGTGCTGAAGAACTGATGCTTTCAAACTGTGGTATTCAAGAAGACTCTTGAGAGTCTCTTGGACAGCAAGGAGATCAAACCAGTCAGTCCTAAAGGAAATCAGCCCTGAATATTCATTGGAAGGACTGATGCTAAAGCTGAAGCTCTAATAATCTAGCTACCTGATGTAGAAAAGACTCTGATGCTGGGAAAGATTGAGGGCAGGAGGAGACCAGGACAGGGGATGAGATCATTGGATGGCATTATCGACTTAATGGACATAAATTTGAGCAAGCTCCAGGAGATGGTGATGGACTGGGAAGCCTGGCGTGCTACAGTCCATGGGGTAACAGAGAGTTGGACACGACTTAGCGACTGAACAACAGCAACAATTTACATTAAAAAAAGAAAACTCTAACCCTTTACTATTCCATGGAGCTGAGAATTTCTTCAAGATGAGTTCTGCAAGTCCTAGAGGGACTCCTTTTGAACTGACCATGAGTATGTGACCTCCTTGAGAACAGCATGAGAGTAAGGCTGGAGCCATTCCATCTTTGTTTACCATTACCTCCAAAGGTCAAAAAACATTCTAAGATCCCTCCTTTTCCATACTAAGCTTTTTATGAACAAAATTCAAAATAGTAGCAATTTTTTGAAAGTGAAAGTGAAGTTGCTCAGTGAAAGTGAAATTGCTCAGTCATGTCTGAACCTTAGTGACCCCATGGACTGTAGCCTACCAGGCTCCTCTGTCCATGGGATTTTCCAGGCAAGAATACTGGAGTGGGTTGCCATTCCCTTCTCCAGGAGATCTTCCTGACCCAGGGATTGAATCCAGGTCTCCCACATTGTAGGCAGATGCTTTACCATCTGAGCCACCAGGGAAGCATTTTCTTTAATATTTCAAAAGTTGTTTAGAATAGTCATTAAGAATAGGGAAAATGCAGAAATATTTAAAATGAATATATAAAATCACTTGAGATTATACACTTTGTTATTAATACTTTTCTAGAAAATATTCCAGTCTTTTGTTTCATTATCAATAAATGCATACATAATATCCATATATTCATTAATTTATTCACCAGTATGTAATTATAATGGAAAAAAGGTAGGAACAAAGGAAAGAAAGAAGGCTGACTGAAGGGAAAGAAGGAAGAAAGAAAGGCAGGCAGGCAAGAAGGAAGAATATGCTTTGTTTCAGGTATTTTACTAAATACTATGAATTGAGTGATAAATAGATTAGACCTAGTCCATACTATTACAAAATGTGTCTAGTTTCGATCATTGCTTTTTTTTTTTTTTTTAACGGAATCAGTTCAGTTCAGTCACTCAGTTGGGTCTGACTCTTTGCAACACCATGAATCGCAGCATGACAGGCCTCCCTGACCATCACCAACTCCCGGAGTTTACTCAAACTCATCTCCATTGAGTCAGTCATGCCATCCAACCATCTCATCCTCTGTCGTCCCCTTCTCCTCCCTCCTTCAATCTTTCCCAGCTTCAGGGTCTTTTCTAATGAGTCAGCTCTTCGCATCAGGTGGCCAAAGTATTGGAGTTTCAGCTTCAACATCAGTCCTTCCAATGAACACCCAGGACTGATCTCCTCTAGGATGGACTGGTTGGATCTCATTACAGTCCAAGGGACTCTCAGGAGTCTTCTCCAACACCATAACTCAAAAGCATCAATTCTTTGGTGCTCAGCTTTCTTTATAGCCCAACTTTCACATCCATACATGACTACTGGAAAAACCATAGTCTTGATGAGATGGACCTTTGTTGGCAAAGTAATGTCTCTGCTTTTTAATATGCTGTCTAGTTTGGTCACAACTTTCCTTCCAAGGAGCAAGTGTCTTTTAATTTCATGACTGCAGTCACCATCTGCAGTGATTTTGGAGCCCAAAAATAAAGTCTGCCACTGTTTCCCCATCTATTTGCCATGAAGTGATGGGACCATATGCCATGATCTTTGTTTTCCTTATGTTGAGCTTTAAGCCAGCTTTTTCAGTCTCCTCTTTCACTTTCATCAAGAGGTTCTTTAGTTCTTCTTCACTTTGTGCCATAAGGGTGGTGTCATCTGCATATTTGAGGTTATTGATATTTCTACCAGCAATCTTGATTCCAGCTTGGGCTTCACCCAGCCAAGTGTTTCTCATGATTTACTCTGCATGTAAGTGAAATAAGTGGGGTTACAATATACAGCCTTGACGTACTCCTTTTCCTATTTGGAACCAGTCTGTTGTTCCATGTCCAATTCTAATTGCTACTTCCTGACCTGCATACAGATTTCTCAAAAGGCAGGTCAGGTGGTCTGGTATTCCCTTTCTTTTAGAATTTTCCACAGTTTATTGTGATCCACACAGTCAAAGGCTTTGGCATAGTCAATAAAGCAGAAGTAGATGTTTCTGGAGCTCTGTTGCTTTTTCAATGATCCAGCAGATGTTGGCAATTTGATCTCTGGTTCCTCTGCCTTCTCTAAAACCATCTTGAACATCTGGAAGTTCACAGTTCACATATCGCTGAAGCCTGGCTTGGAGAATTTTGAGCATTACTTTACTAGCATGTGAGATGAATGCAATTGTGTCATAGTTTGAGCATTCTTTGGGATTGCCTTTCCTTGGTATTGGAATGAAAACTGACCTTTTCCAGTCCTGTGGCCACTGCTGAGTTTTCCAAATTTGCTGGCATATGGAATGCAGCACTTTCACAGCATCATCTTTTAGGATTTGAAATAGCTCAACTGGAATTCTATCACCTCCACTAGCTTTGTTCATAGTGATGCTTTCTAAGGCCCACTTGACTTCACATTGTAGGATATCTGGCTCTAGGTGAGTGATCACACCATTGTGATTATCTGAGTCATGAAGAACTTTTTTGTACAGTTTTCTGTATACTCTTGCCACCTCTTTTTAATATCTTCTGCTTCTGTTAGGTCCATACCATTTCTGCCCTTTATTGAGCCCATCTTTGCATGAAATGTTCCCTTGGTATCTCTAAGTTTCTTGAAGTTATCTCTAGTCTTTCCCATTTTATTGTTTTTCTCTATTTCTTTACACTGATCACTGAGGAAGGCTTTCTTCTCTGTCTATGCTATTTTTTGGAACTCTGCTTTCAAATGTGTATATCTTTCCTTTTCTCTTTTGCTTTTCGCTTCTCTTCTTTTCACAGCTCTTTTTAAGGCCTCCTCAGACAGCCATTTTCCTTTTTTGAATTTATTTTTCTTGGGGATGGTCTTGATCCCTGTCTCCTGTACAGTGTTATGAACCTCCATCCATAGTTCTTCAGGCACTCTGTCTATCAGATCTAGTCCCATAAATCTATCTCTCATTTCCATTGTATAATCGTTAAGAGATATGATTTAGGTCATACCTAAATGGTCTAGTGGTTTTCCCTAGTTTCTTCAATTTCAGTCTGAATTTGGCAATAAGGTCTTCTAGATCTGAGCCACAGTCACCTCCCGGTCTTGTTTTTACTGACTATATAGAGCTTCTCCACCTTTGGCTGCAAAGAATATAATCAGTCTCATTTTTGTGCTGGCCATCTGGTGATGTCCAACAGAAGAAAACACTATAAAATACTTGAATCCATGTCTGCTAATAACTGAATACTATACATACCATTCTATGAATACCACGTTGTATGTATCCATTTCTCTATTTAAAAGACTGTTTTGCTTCTAAGTTTTGACTTTTACATGTAGCAGTAAAAGGTTTATCCTGGTGAAGAAACCTCATTACAACTCTGATTTCCTTAGGACAGATTTCTAGAACAGGATTACTGGACTAAACTTTCTAAAGGTCCTTGGTTCCAACTGCCAACATACTTGGGACAGGAGAATTCAGAACATACATTCCCAGGATGCTGTAAATCAAACCTCCATCTGTCTGTGTTTTGAAGGAGGAAGGGAAAGGTAGATGTCTCTGTAGTTTACAAGACAATAGGTATGAAAGTTCTGGGTTTTACTTAGGACATTATTATTTATTAGTGAAACCATCTCTGTCTGTAAAGTCAGTTGGAAAGGTTGCAGAATCAGAGTAGCATTCAGCTATTTTTCTGCCTCATTCATATAATGAACAAGGAACTAATTAATTCTGACATTTGAAAGGGTCTTTGATGCCACAATTAAAATAAAAAGTCCAAAAATAACTGTGTGTAACTTTGGAGAGGGTAATTCTGATGTCATTTTACTCAGATTCACAGCTTCCACTGAAACATCATTTGTGTTGCATGTGATCTTGTCTTCAAGGTAAGAGGCTTCAATTTAAACACTCAAGGACTGCGGCAACATGATCAAAACACTAGTTGGGATCGGCAGATACTTGATACAGTGGGCAACCAGCTATACTCTAATGCCATCTGGAATTCAAGAAAAACTTTTTTATGAACACTTTTTTTTAAGTTGAAACATAGTTGCCTTATACTATTATGCTAGTTTCACATATACAAATAGTGATTTAATATTCCTATGGATAATACTCCATTTACAGTTACAAAATAATGACTATATTTCCCTGTGCTGCACTATATATTTTTATTGCTTATCTGTTTTAGTTTAGTAGTTTGTCCTCTTAATCTGCTATCTGTTTTTGCCTCTCCCTGCTTTCCATGCCCCACTGGTAATCACTACTTTGTTCTCTATATCTGTGAGTCTGTTTCTGTTTTGCCATATTCATTTATTTATTTTATAGATGTCCCATATAAATGATAACAGTATTTGTCTTACTCTGACTTATTTCACTAAGCATAATATCTTCCAGGTCCATCCACGTTGTGGCTCATAGCAAATTTTCATTCTTTTTTATGGCTGAGTAGTATCCCATGGTATATATGTACCATATCTTCTTTATCCATTCATCTATTGATGGATTAGGTTGCTTTCAGATCTTAGCTAGTATAATTGTGCTGTTATAAATACTGAAGTGAATGTATCTTTTTGAATTAATGTTTTTGCTTTCTTCGGATATATACCCAGAAGTGGAAATGCTTATCATTGTGGTAGTTCTATTTTTAGTTTTTTTGAAGAAAAACTATTCTCAACAGTGACTACACCACTTTATATTTCAACCAACGGTACACCACGATTCCCTTTTATCCATATCCTTGCCAACATTTGTTATTCACAGACTTTTTGATAATAGCCATTCTGACAGGTATGAGGTGATATATTATTGTGGTTTTGGTTTGCATTTCTCTCATATTAGCAATGCTGAGCATCTTTTCATGTGTCAGCCATCTGTATGTCTTTGGAAAAAAATCTTCTCAGGCTTTGTCAGTTTTTAAATTTGGTTGTTAGTTTTTCTGACATTGAGTGGTATAAGCTATTTAAATATTTTGTATATTAATCCTTGTTGATCATATTATTTGCAAATATTTTCTTCCATTCAGTAACTTGTCTTTTTGTTTTAGTCATCATTTCCTTTGCTATATAAAAGATTTAAGTTTAATTAGGTCCCATGTGTTTGCTGTTGCTGTTGTTTCTTTTGCCTTAGGAGACTGATAACCTCCCATCCCCACCCACCCCCAGTTGCTTATGATTTATGTCAAAGAGTCTTCTGCCTTTGTTCTCTTCTAGGAGTTTTATGGTTTCAGGTCTCCCATTTAGGTCTTTACTCCATTTTGAGTTTATTTTGTATATGGTGTAAGGAAATGTTCTAATTTCATTGTTTTACATATAGTTGTCCAGTTTTCCCAGCAAGTTTTCTTGTCTCTTTTTTTGTATATGAATCTTCCAAATTCATTCTATGAGGCTACCATTACCCCAATACCAAAACCAGGAAAAGACACTACAAGAAATTGCAAGCCAGTATCTCTGATTAACATAGGTACAAAAAAATCCCTCAATGAAATATTAGCAAACATAATCCAACAATATATGAAAAGGACCATATACCATGATCAACTGAGGTTTGTTTCAGGGATGCAGGGATGGTTCAATATTCTCAAATCAGTCAATGTGATAAACCACATTAACAAATGGAGGGATAAAAGTCACATTATTATATCAGTAGACACCAAAAAACATTTGAAAACATAACATCCAATCATGATAAGAACACCATTAAAGTGGATATAGAGTGAACATATCTCAACATAGTAAATGGCATTTATGACAAGCCCATAGTCAACATAAAAGCTGAAAGCCTTCCTGCTAAATTTTGGAAGAAGACAAGGATGCCTACTCTGGTGACTTCTTTTTAACATAGTATTGGAAGTCCTAGCCACAGCAATCAGTCAACAAAAAGAAATTAAAAAAAAAAATCCAAATAGAAAGAGAAGTAAAAATGTAACTATTTTCAAACGATGTGATACTATACATAGAAGACTCTAAAGTCTCCATCAAAAAAAAAATGTTAGAACTAATAAATGGATAAAGTTGTAGGATTTTACTGTGGTTTTATGAAAGTAATCTCAAATAGTACTTCACAGCTGAGTAAATGAATTGAATATTTGAGTGTATATTAAATTAAGATCATACTACTTTTCTCAACCTATCCATAATGCTTGTATGTGTAAAAGGAATTCTCTCCAAGAGGATTATTAATATAGTTAATTCCTAAGTAAGGAGTATTCCAACTTCAGTGTGGTGATTAGAAAGGCTTCTTTGAAGAACTGAAATATTGTCTGAAATCTAAGGCATGAGAAGGAGCTACACATGTGTAATGTGGGAGAAAAAGTACCCTAGGCTAAGATCAAGCCAAGTGCAAGACCTTAACCTGAAAAAGCAGTTGCTCTGTTTGCAGAACCAAAAGAAGGCAGGCTGGTCCTTCAATCTCTTTGCCAAAATCTGGTGGGGACCCTGAGTGCAAGTCTTGCACTTTGTGTACACTGTCTTTCCTTTAGCAGCTACAGCAAATCTTGGTAAATAAGAAGGCCTCTATTATTTTTGTTGAGTAGTTGAAGTATTGAAGGAATGGCTGGTATGAGTCTTTTATGTAAATTTACATGCATGGTAATATTGCTAATGAACACTGATTCACTACCTTCCTGTCAGCACTAATGTCTCCAAAGGATTTCAGTGGGTCACATTGAATGCCCATTCATCCATTTTCTTGAGAACATTCCAAAAGTGTTCATGCTTCTATGACTTGGTGATAAAGCTCCCCTTCTAGGAATGCTGAAACACATATGCTTCTGTTTCTAAAACTTCAGCTATGCATGTTCAATGCTTCTAATTTTGCTGTATCTGAATTGCAGCTGTGTTCTCATTTTATATATGTATATATACACGTGTATTTGTGTATATGAGTATTTGACTCACCTTAAAAAGCATAAATACTTACTAAGCATTGAAGTCTTAGTATGAAAATGATCATATTATTCAATATCACTCCTATATTTTAAATAGGTATGTATATATTAAAGTATGAAAGTGAAGTGAAAGTTACTCAGTCATGTCTCTTTGCAACCCCGTGGACCACAGCCCATTAGGCTCCTCCATCAGTGGGATTCTCTAGACAAGAATACTGGAGTGGGTAGCCTTTACCTTTTCTGGGGGATCTTCCCAATCCAGGTATTGAACCCGGATCTCCTGCTTTGATGGCGGATTCTTTATCATCTGAGCCCCAGGGAAGCCCATATTAAAGTAAATGTGTGTGTGTGTGTGTGTGTATGTGTATAAACTTTTTATAAGGGGCATCTATGTTTTACCTTAAAACTATATTCTCTACTACCAAAGATTATCTGTGCCACATAGCATATCCTATTCCAATTCACATTAATTTTAGGCTTTTCTTAAAATTTCCAACTCAAGCCCCACCTTGTATGGGAAGCCTTTCTTCAGCACTCCAGCTGCTAGTGGTATGATGACTTTCAGAGTACTGTTTTTGCATCCTTTTCATTTGTGTCAGGCTGGGCCAGGGAGAAGAATGGAAAGGGATCAGACAGAGTGGCCTGAAGGAGCCTTTACTGTTCAAGAACCAACAATAGGTTGACAGACTGTGGCTTCACTGCATTGTATTGGCTTCAGCACTCAAACATTCAATGAGGTCTTTGAAACTGATGTCTTCTGAGAGTGATTCTTGTCATATTGGGGTTGTAGACTTCTTCAGAAGTTCTTGATAAAACTGAACTTTCTCCTCCAGGAAGAAAACACATGCAGCATAAAAGTAGGCACATAGTTTAAGGTTGTTTAAAAGACCCCAAGAAACCCATCAGTTGAAGTCTATTTCCAGGTGTTAGGGACCCCATGTTAAAAGCAACAACAAAAATACCCAACCCTGCCAAACAACTGGCATTCATTAAGAGCTTACTATGTTCTGGGCTTGGTATGCAATAATTCACATGCATTATCGCTTTGCACCTTTTAAGTTTTCTCACAATCCCCTATGGTGCATTCTATTGCTATCTCTATTTTATAGACAGGAGAAAGCAAGATACAGAGAGGAAGTTCAGTACGTTTGCTGAAGGCCAACTGCTGGGAAGTTACGAGGCTGATTTTGTACTCGGGCAGTCTGAATCCCTCCCTTAGCCATACTCTCATCGCCTTTCTTTACTGTATTACTTGTCCCTAATCATGATGAGAGGTGGCTAGCACATCCATTTCGTGAGGGAATATGCTACCAGAAACCTGGGTGATTGACAAGAGCACCAGATATTAATGTTACAAATTCTTCTTTCAATAATGGAAACCATCCATTCTGAAATACACAGAGAATAAAGACAGATTTGAAAAAGCCCATGTGCTAAAATTTCTTACTTGGAAAGATCCCATAGACAGAGGAGCCTGGTGGGCTACAGTCCATGAGGTTGCGAAGATCTGGACACAACTGAAGGAACGGAGGGTGCATGAGCGTGCAGGTGGTAGTGAGCACCCTCCCTTCTACTTCCTACCCAGAGACTTGCTTAATGTCTGCTTTCTACGATGAAGTGTAAAAAAAATAATAAAATTTGCCTTCATTCTCATTGTAACATATTCTAATTTTAAGAGATCACAGGTTAATTAAATTCATTTAAAAACAACTTTTGGGTACTACCTTAATTAACCTTCCAGGTTTCCTCGTTATTCCACTCCTATTCAGTGCTGTCAGTTTCCCAGGGTGAGGGCTAGAGCTCCTCACCTTGTCAGGTAGAAGGGGAGGGGGGGAAATAGCATTTGTCCCTCAGTTTGATTAGTGAAGCTCATTAACTGTCAGATATAAGGCACAGACAGTCCATCCAAGGAGGACAGCAACACCAGTGACATTTATTACATGGCTAGTGTTCAGAGGCTCCTTAGAAACCAATTTTCAATCTTACAGCTCCTGTGCCCAGAATGGGACTTCTCTAGGATTCATAAGGAAGCCTGATCAAAATGCAAAGTGAGAAAGAACAGATAAAGGGTCTTAGATAACTAAAGCACAAAACCAGCCCCAAAGACTCATGGCAGAGATAAAGCAGCAAAGTTTTAACTGCTTCCCTTTATACCTGGGTGTTATTTACACAGCTTCAGTAGTGTTGTTATTTTGGGGTTTTCCTGTGACTTCACAAAGTCAGTGGGCAACAGAGATGTTTGGTTGATGTCCCAAAACAGTGGAAACTGACACTGGTTTTCTGAATTGATCACTATATTCATAGAGTGAATCTATTTCCCCCTACTTACCCTAAAATGCTCCCAGACAACAAACTTGAATGAGGACTTGGCCTCATGTTTCACATGCAAGAGCTCTGTGCGGTGAACCAGGCAATCCTCTGAAAGCATTTATGCTCTCTAGCAGTGTGGTGAGCATTTTATTCTTTTAAACAAATATCAAGAAAGGGTCCTTCTCCAAACTGATCTATAGTTTACCCACAGAAATGGATATTGAATGAAACCAGTATCCATTTTTGATTTCTATGGAGATGGTATCCTTTAAAACCTGACCTCTAGTCCTCATTTGCCATCAAACGAGTTGTATTATTTTCCTTACCTACAGTGTGACTATATTGCATAGCATTCATAGTCTGGCTAGAAAACCATGTAGCTTTCTGATTATGTGTAGTTTTGTATTAATCTTCAATACATTATTTTACAAACCCATGAACTGGGTTATGATGTTCCCCATTTATAGAGGAGTAAACTAAGACAGAAATGTGAAGTAGCTCTCCTAAAGGTGCCCATTTAATAAATGCAGAAGGCAGGCAATGAACAGATTCTGTTGGCTTAACCAGAAGACTGTTCCTAAAATCTTTTCTAGCTGTAACAGTTTATGATTCAAAGCTACATGAATTGCAATTTTTCTTTCATTTACTTTAACCACTGGCTAGCCTGGTGGGGGGCTTAATAAAACATAACACTCACAACTTATTTCTCAGTCTCCTCCAACCACTTCTATTCACAAAAGAACATGACCAGGGGACAAAGATAGGGGACCCAATGAACTCCCAGTGTCCACTTGGTTACTCCTCATGTCTCAGAAGGGCAGAGGACTGAACCAGAAAGTGGATAATTGCTCTATTACTTAAAAACAATTTCAAGGAAGTATCTCTAACTTGAAGGAAAGATGAGTCAATAAGTGAAATTTCCTGAAAAAGATACCTCAGAATAGAGGTCTTTGAATTTTGAAAAGGAATTAGAATTACCCGTGGAGTTACTAGAAATGCATATTGATGGCCATCACTATATAGAGATTCTGATCCAATATATGGGGCTAATGTGTCTGAATTTTTATCAAATTCGCTAGGTCTGATGCAATTAATGTTAAAAAGGAACTGTCCTAGAGACTCCCTGGAGTCCATTTGAGCTGCTATTACAAAATACCATAGACCCATTAACTGATAAGCAACAGAAATGTATTCATCACAGTCCTGGATGCTGGAAGTCTGTCGATCAGGATGCCAGTGTGGTTGCGTGAGGGCTCTCATCTGTTTTCACACTTTTCCTTTGTATCCTCACAGAACCAAAAAGGCTAAGAATCTCTCTTGTGTGTGTGCTCAATTGCATCCAATTCTTTGCAACTCCATGGACTATAGCCTGCAAAACTCCTCTGTTAATGGAATGTTCCAGGCAAGAATACTGGAGCAGGTTGCCATTTCCTAGTCAAGGGGAATCTTCCCAACCCAGGGATCGAACGCGCATCTCTCGTGTCTCCTGCATTGGTAGGCAGATTCTTTATTACTAATGCTACCCTCTAGGTTCTCTTTTATAAGACTCTAATCCCACTCATAAGGATCCGGTCTCCAGTCTCATAGTTTAAGCTCCTCCCAAAGACTCCAATTCCTAATATAATCACCATTGGGGGGTTGGGATTTCAACGTCTGTATTTTGTGGTGCCATAAACATTGAGATAATAGCAGGCAGTGTAGCCAGTTGTTCTTAAAATAGTTCCATGCTGTATTTGAGGTCTTCCCATAGATGTTTACATTCTTAAATCAAACTTCAAGGTTGATATATTCATCTTCTTTTTTGACATCTCCACTTGGCTATCTCTTAAGTCATCTCATATTTAGCCTCATAAAATTCTTGACTTTATTCTCTCCTGAATATTTTTCTCCACATCTTCCTCAACCAAATAAATAGAATAACTAACAACATGGTGATTAAAATAAAAATCAGTAACTCATCCTTGCCTCCTCCTGTCCTGCCATACTTTGACCTTCCTACTCTCCATCTCTTCCTCCAACTCCAAATCTACTTCCAAAACAGATCTTTCATTTGTTTACTTTTCTCTATTGCCACTATCATCATCTTAGTCTAAGCCACCCTATATGTCACCTGGATTTCTGAAGTAGGGTTCTCACTGGTCTTCCTGATTCCAATCTAACCGCTCCAATTGGCCTTCTACATAGCAGCTAGTGATTTTTCAAATGTTAATCACACCACAACACTTGTGGTCCACACAAGTGTTCCACTTGAATCACTCTAATGGTCTCTCATTGCAGTTCACACTCCTTAGTACGGCCTGCCAAGCCGTGAAGGGTTAGTCCCCACCCAGCTCCAGACATAGCAGCTTTCCAACAGCAGGCAGGCTTTGCTCTTCCCTCTGCCCGGGTTGCTCTGCTTAAAATGCCATCTGCAAGGTTTTCCCTCTAAATCAGTCCTTCTGATCCTTTATATCTCAGTTGAATTGTCACCAACTCAGAGAGGTGGTCCCTGACTGCTATGGACCCTTTCAACCTTGTGATCTCTTCCACAAGCTACTGTATTTTCCTTATAGCATTTATCACTACCTATCTAAAATTATTTGTTTATTGCTGATAGAATGTAACCTCCACGGAGTCAGAAACCTCACACGTCTTGCTTTCTTTTGTTCCTCAGTGCCTAGCACCCTAACTGGCACTTAGCAAAGCCCTCATAAATATTTGATGCATTTAAATCCAGAGTTAACAAGTTGTTTGGATATTTCCTTCCTTAAAAAATATGTAAAACAGATTATGTGGAGAAAGGTATAATTAATGTAGAAGGTAAAATTCTAGAAAAACAAAAGAGTAGATTTTGTGAAGTATAAAACCTTTGTCCTTTGTCCCTTAAAATCCCACACAATAGAATCTTTTAAACTAGGATAATCCATCCACATTAGTCTCATCCATGCTGATTATGTCTAATCCACATGAATTTCTTAACTTCTGGCTCTCTCTTCTCAAGGCAGAAGGCAACTGATCTGATTCATAACCCAGCCCCCTGTGCTCATGGTGGCCTCCTCAGCATGGATATAGAGGGTTCACTGAACATAATGAAAGATACTTGGCCCTAAGCAAAAACAAATGATGATGAACTGCTTTGTGCTCTCCTCTGCTGTGAAACTCCTCATCTGTTATTAGCTCACAGAGCATCCTGTTGTGGAAATATGATTGCACTTCGAATGATCAGATGAATGAAACATGGATGGATTCCTCCAAAGGCTGAATGGGGGTAATTCTCTCTGCTTAAATGTTATAGACAAAGTTCACATTCTTTCAAACAATAGAGTGCTACTTTTTTTCCCTTAAGACCTCACATTTAAGAATCAGCTCAAATATAGATCTCTTTGAAAGCTGCCATTTTGCAATGCAAAAGACTTTAAGCATGCTCTACCTCTACACCAAACAGGTCAAGGAAAAAAGTAATAATTAAGAATCTTTTTATGGTGGCAGTTATTTTGGGGTGGTTGTTTTATTGGCGCCAGTGCATTTTTCCTTCATCTGGTAGGAAATCTTGATTTTGCTTTATCAAAGAATCCTCTCCTAATGCTTATTCCAATAATTTAGCTGTGATACATCCACCCCAGATGTAAGAATGGAAACAGTCCATAAACTGTTCCAATCATATTGTTTCTCCCTGGAATTTTAATCTTGAGTAGAGTAACTCAATTATTGAAAATGGTAGTATGTGATAGTGGTCCAGAAGAGAGTTTCATTGGTTTCTGTTTCTAAGGTTTCCAGAACTCCTGGCTCCTTGTGTTTTCAGAGACTTGTTTCTTAAGCTTTTGTTTTCATTGTAAGAGGTATTCCATGTTATTAAACTTGTTCTGATTATCTACTGACACCCAGCAAACCTCTCGAGAGTATAGTAACATAAAAATATATTTTTTAAAAAATTTGTGGTCCTTTAAGTTAGCAGCAAATGAGATTCCCAGATGGCTCAGCGGTAAAAAGTCCATCTGCCAATGCAAGAGATGTAAGAGATGTGAGTTTGATCCCTGGGTCAGGAAGATCCCCTGAAGTAGGAAATGGCAACCTGCTCCAGTATTTTTGCCTGGAAAATTCCATGGACAGAGGAGCCTGGTGGGATGCAGTATACGGGGTCACAAGGAGTCAGACATGATTGAGTGACTAAGCACAAGTTAGCAATTAGGGCTTGGCACAGAGTAAATGGCTATTTTCTGCTCTAGCACGACTGGGACCTCAGTCCAGTAGGTATTGTACTCCTGTAATAGTTCCATAGCTACCTCCTACTGCTGTTGTGGCAAACTTAAGTGATGTATCTGCTTAAAACCCTGAGTGATGCTAGGCATCTCCAGGTAAGCAGTTCATTTCCCCAGTAAATTGTGTATTATGGTAAAAACTGATCTCTCATTATTCACTCATATTTTTTCAGCATATTTAGTGAAATACCATAAACCTTGAGTAACACCATGAGACCCATATGAAATGCCACTAATGATGTTAGAAATGCTCCCAAGAAGCAGAGAAAAGTCATGACACTACAAGAAAAAGTTGAATTGTCAGATATTCACTGTAGATTGAGGTCTGCAGCTTCAGTTGCCCACCATCTCAAGATAAATGAACCCAGCTAAGTAAAAAGGGGAAAGGAAATTCGTGAAACTGTCACTGAAGCTATGGCCATAGGAACAAAACCCCACACATTTTGTGAAAGACCTTTGCAATCTTGTATCAAAAATGTGGGTGCAAGATTGCTGTAAGAAATGCATGCCTATACATTCTAATATGATATGAGGAAAAGTAAAGTCTTTCCATGATGACTTAAAGCAAAATGAGAATGAAGGATCTAAAGCTGGAGAACTGAATTCTAGCGAAGGATGATTTGATAACTTTAGAAAGAGTTTTGGCTTTAAAAATGTCAGGATAGTGGGAGAAGGAGCTTCTGCTGACCAAGAAAACAGCAAATAAGTTTGCAATGCCATTAAGAAAATCATGTAAGGGAAAGGATATCTGCCTGCCTGAATAGGTTTTTTAATGCAAACAAAAGTACCCTATTCTTTAATAAAAACACCACAAAAGACATTTATTAATAAGGAAGAGAAGCAAGCACCAGGGTTTAAGACAGGAAGGGATAGGGTAACTCTACTGTTTTGTATAAATGCAAGCAGATTTTTGATCATGATTGCCCATTACTAAAAAGCTATTAATCCACAAGCCTTGAAGATAAAAGATAAACATGGGGTGCCAGTCTTTTGGTTGTACAGTACGAAGGCCTAGACAATGAAATCGTTTTCCTGGATTAGTGCCACTGATGCTTTGTCCCTGAAGTCAGAAGTAACAGTAAGGAGCTGCTTTTTTAAGTTCTTTAGATTTTTATATTAGACCATGCTCCTGGCTACCCAGAACCCTATAAGTTCAATACTTGGGGCACTGAAGTAGTCTGCTGCTGCTGCTGCTAACTTGCTTCAGTCGTGGCTGACTCTGTGTGACCCCACAGATGGCAGCCCACCAGGCTCCCCCGTCCCTGGGATTCTCCAGGCAAGAACACTGGAGTGAGCTGCCATTTCCTTCTCCAATGCATGAAAGTGAAAAGTGAAAGTGAAGTCGCTCAGTCGTGTCCGACTCTTAGTGACCCCGTGGACTGGAACCCACCAGGCTAACCTCTGTCCATGTGATTTTCCAGGCAAGAGTACTGGAGTGGGGCCCCTAAATGCAAAACCTCTAATTCAGCCTCTAGATCAGGGGCCATAAGGACTTTTAAGACTCTTTACACATACTACAAAGATCTTAATGATGCAGATAACCACTATGGTGTAATCACCGACCTAGAGCCAGACATCCTGGAATTCAAAGTCAAGTGGGCCTTAGGAAGCATCACTATGAACAAAGTTAGTGGAGGTGATGGAATTCCAGTTGAGCTATTTCAAATATTCAAAGATGATGCTGTGAAAATGCTGCATTCAAAGTGCCAGCAAATTTGGAAAACTCAGCAGTGGCCACAGGAGTGGAAAAGGCCAGTTTTCATTCCAGTCTCAAAGAAAGGCAATGCCAAAGAATGTTCAAACTACTGCACATTTGCACTCATCTCACATGCTAGTAAAGTACTGCTCAAAATTCTCCAAGCCAGGCTTAAACAGTACATGAACCATGAACTTCCAGATGTTCCAGCTGGATTTAGAAAAGGCAGAGGAACCAGAGATCAAATTGCCAACATCCACTGGATCATTGAAAAAGCAAGAGAGTTCCAGAAAAACATCTACTTCTGCTTTATTGATTACATCAAAGCCTTTGACTGTGTGGATCACAATAAACTGTGGAAAATTCTGAAGGAGATGGGAATACCAGACCACCTTACCTGCCTCCTAAGAAATCTGTATGCAGGTCAAGTAGCAACAGTTTGAATTGGACATGGAAAAAGAGACTGGTTCCAAATAGGAAAAGGAGTATGTCAAGGCTATATATTATCACCCTGCTTATTTAACTTATGTGCAGAGTACATCATGTGAAATGCCAGACTGGAAGAAGCACAAGCTGGAATCAAGATAGCTGGGAAAAATATCAATAATCTCAGATGCACAGATGACACCACCCTTACGGCAGAAAGCAAAGAAGAACTAAAGAGCCTCTTGATGAAAGTGAAAGAGGAGAGTGAAAAAGTTGCCTAAAAATTCAACTTCAAAAAATATCATGCTATCTAGTCCCATCATTTCATGGCAAACAGATGGGGAAACAATGGAAACAGTGACAGACTTTATTTTGGGGGGCTCCAAAATCACTGAAGATGGTGCATGTGGCCATGAAATTAAAAGACACTTACTCCTTGGAAGGAAAGTTATGACCAACCTTGACAGCATATTAAAAAGCAGAGACATTACTTTGCCAACAAAAGTCCATCTAGTCAAAGCTATGGTTTTTCCAGTAGTTAAGTATGGATGTGAGATTTGGACTATAAAGAAAGCTGAGCACTGAATAATTGATGCTTTTGAACTGTTTTGTTAGAGAAGACTCTTGAGAGTCCCTTGGACTGCAAGGAGATCCAACCAGTCCATCCTAAAGGAAATCAGTCCTGAATATTCATTGGAAGGACTGATGCTGAAGCTGAAGCTCCAATACTTTGGCCACCTGATGTGAAGAACTGACTCATTGGAAAAGACTCTGATTCTAGGGAAGATTGAAGTTGGGAGGAGAAGGCGTCAACAGAGGATGACATTGTTGGATGGCATCATCAACTCAATGGACTTGAGTTTGAGTAAGATCCTGGAGCTGCTGATGGATAGGGAAGCCTGCCGTGCTTGCAGTCCATGGGGTCACAAATAGTCAACATGACTGAGCAACTGAACTGAACTGAATTGAACACATACTACTCTATGGAGAGGATTTTCAACAACATGGAGGAGAACCCTGACAAAGAAAACATCATGAAAGTCTTGAAGTCTCCACCAGTGGAGATGCCATTGTTTACTGAAAAGTCTGTGAAAACCATCTAGCCACAAACAATAAATTCCTGCTAGAGAAAACTGTCCAGATGTTATATATGACTTTACAGAATTTATGACAGAGCTGATTAAGGAAATCATGAAAGACTGTGGATATGACAAAAAAGTTGGAAATGAACTTCAATTGAAATCCATGGGTTTCAAGACATGGATCCTGGAGAAATTTAAGAGCTAGTAGACACCACAACCGGAGAAGGCAATGACACCCCACTCCAGTACTCTTGCCTGGAAAATCCCATGGACACAGGAGCCTGGTAGGCTGCAGTCCATGGGGTTGCTAAGAGTCAGACACAACTGAGTGACTTCACTTTCATGTTTCACTTTCATGCATTGGAGAAGGAAATGGCAACCCACTCCAGTATTCTTGCCTGGAGAATCCCAGGGATGGGGGAGCCTGGTGTGCTGCTGTCTATGGGGTCGCATAGAGTTGGACACGACTGAAGTGACTTAGCAGCAGCAGCAGACACCACGACAGAGAGCTCATACACCACAGAGAACAGGACATGATGCATTGTCCCTGAGCCTCTGGTTTCTCCAGTGGAATAAGATAGCCCAGGGGAGCCACCAGCATCCCTAAAGTCCAGCATTGTGGGTTGCTCTTTTCTGGTCTTGCACCATGAGTACTGGAGAATAATATGCAATATGACTGTGAAGGAGAAAGGGGGAGGAGCTTGAACAGCCAGCACATGGACCTTGGCAGACCAAGTTCATTCCTGTAGAGTCCAGGTAATAATCCCAACCAGTGGCTTTGCTCATCTGCAGATCCAAGTCATGCAACCTCTGACGAGTGAATGAGTTGGGAGAAGATCTGCCTGATTTAGATCCTCAAACAAGTTTTGCCAGACCTAGAGCTCAGTTTCTCCACATCCAGGAAAGGAGCTCAATCATAGCCCTATTCACTGTGTGTCTTCTGCCCCCAGCTTACTGGAAGGGCTGGTGAGTACTCCAGGAAGCAGTGCGGCCCAGAGGCACTTGAGCTGAAAGGTGAGTGGGCAGAGTTGATTATCCCCAGAACAAAGCCAGTACTGGGTATGGAGTGTTACACCCTGGTATTACACCTAGGCAGGGGGATTAATTCATAGCCAAGACTGAGGGTAGCTCCCAGAACCTCCCAACTAGAGAGCTTATTTGGGAAATTGAGAGTAGCCTGAAGTGGCCTCTCCCCCTTCACCCAAGTAGGGAGTTGAGACATGATACCACTCACTGTGGAGAGGCCCCATCTGACCAGAAGAGTTGGTGCCAACTCCTGTGGCTCAGTGGCACTTGAGTCTAGAGATAGGCAGGCAGAGCTATGGGTTTTCAGGACAAAGCCAGTAGCACTGTTTGATCAAGGAACTTGGGATGTGCGTCACCTTGAGATAAGAAAAAAAGAGCTTTACCAGCTTTAGAGCTGTTTTCTCACTGTACCCAGGAAAAGAATGTAATTTATAGTTCTACCCATTGCTGAAGATAGCCTTTAGCCTGTTCAAACAGGGAACCTAACCAATATGCAGCATATGCAAAGCTGCATAGCCCATTCAACAGCCCTAAGTACAGTGGCATTTTATCAGTCAATGGCTGCTTCCATCTTCAGAGCAAAAGTGGTGGTCTCACCTGACCAGGGAGTTAAGTGAACATTCTGGCCCCTTTCAGGTTCCCAAACAATGAGGTGTATGGGCCCTGGGTCCTGTCCTTCCATCCTTCCAGAGCAGGAAAGGTAATTCATTGGCCCATTTACTACTGAATAGAGTACCCAGTCCTGACCATTTAGTAAGCCTATCTAGCGAATCCAGGCAATTGTGGACCCCATCCTACAGCCCCACACAAGTAGGGAACCAACCAGCAGTCCTATCCAAATGGAGATTTATGAACTGTCAGACAAAGAATTCAGAATAATCCTCTTAAGGAAGTCTAGTGAACTATAAGAAAACACAGATAAATGTTACCAGTCAGTGACTGCTCCCTGCATCCATGATCATCATTTGAATAGTTGCCTCACCCAAAAATAGACCATAAAAGCAGAGCCCAGATGCCCAAGGATATTGCCAGCAAACATACCCAATACCCAAACTGAGTTGATTGATGAAGAACTGCCTTTGCCAAAGCAAACCTATAGTCTGGGAGAGGAACTCCACTAGTTAAGTATGTAGATTCCAGTATAAGGATGCAAATATCAGAAAATATCAGGTAAATTTGATGCCACCAAAGGAAACTAATAAAGCTTCAAAATAAAGAAATGGAGATTTATGAACTGTCAAGGAATTCAGAATAATCCTCTTAAGGAAGTCAAGTGAACTATAAGTCAAGTAACTATAAGAAAACACAGATAACTAAACCAAATTACAAAAGTAGTACATGGATAAAATTCAATAAGGAATTCAGTAAAGAAGTTCAATAAGGAAATAGCAACCATCAAAACAAGATAAAACAAACAGAATTCCTAGGTTGAAATTACAATAACTGAGCTGAAAAATTCAAACAAGAATTTAAAAAGTAGATTAGACAATGCAGAAGAAAGAATCAGTGACCTGGAGGATTAGACATTGGAAATTACAAATTTAAAGGAGAAAAAAGAAAATAAAAGAAAATAGAGATAGCCTAAGGAAATTATGGGACACAATGACTAGAAACAATATTTGCATTATGAAAATTCCACAAATATAAGAGAAAAAGAAATGGAGAGAAAGGCTGAAAATTTACTGAATCTGGAGAGAGAAATGGACATCCAGATCTACAAGGTCAATAGGACCCCAAATAGATTGAACCTGAATAGGGCTACCTTAAAACACATTATAATTGTCAAATGTCAAAGACAAAGGAAGAGGTTTAAGAGCAGCAACAGAAAAAAGAAATCACATACAAGAAACTTCCAAAGAGAATCAGTGGATTTCTCAACAACAACTTTTTATGGCAAAAGATAAAGAGATAACATACTCAAAAAAATTTTAAGAAAATAAATCTCACCCAAGAATTCTATACCTGGTGAAGCTGTCCTTCCAAAACAAAGAAGGGACAAAGACTTTCTTGAACCAACCAAAGCTGAGGGAGGGCAATACAGTAGACTTAAAGTAAAAGAAATATAACCAGAAGTTCTTGGAGTAGAAGTAAAAGAATGTTAATTAGCATCATAAAAACATAAAAAGGTAGTACAAATCTCACTGGCAGTGGTAAATAAATAGTCATAGCTAGATTATACAGTATGGTAATAGCAGTGTGTAATTCACACACAACTTTAATTTGAACATTAAAAAATAGTAATAAAAATAACCATAACTACAATGATCTATTATAAGTAACATAATGTAATAAAAACATATAACAAAAATAACCTAAAATGGGGGGAAAAGGATTGATAAAACTGTAAAATTTATGAATTCTACTGAAGTTACCAGTTTAAAATAGGGTATTATAAGTTTAAGATGGTTTATGTAAGCTTCATAGTAACCACAAGGAAAATCCTCTATTAATTACACAAGAGAACATGGTGAGGAAGTCAAAGCACGCTGATACCAGAAGGTGTCAAAACACACACTCAAAAAGGCAGCAGGTTAAGAAGTTAAAAAACAATACAGATCTACAAAATAGCCACAATACTTAACAAAATGACAGTGGTAGTCTCCTACCTATAGATAATTACCTTAAGTGTAAACAGATTGAAATAAATAAATGTACAGAATATAGAAAGGTTGAATGGTTTAAAAGTCATATCCAATAATATGCTTCCTGTAAGAGACACACCTTAGCCTTTAAGATATACATAGACTGAAGTTGAAGGTATGGAAAGAGAAATTTCAAGCAAATGGTAACCAAAAAGAAAAAGAAAAATAAGTGGGGCTAGCTATATTTATATCAAAAACAAAGACTTTAAACCAAAATGATAAAGAAACAAAGTGAAGTCGCTCAGTCATGTCCAACACTTTGCGACCCCATGGACTGTAGCCCGCCAGGCTCCTCTGTCCATGGGATTCTCCAGGCAAGAATACTGGAGTGGGTTGCCATTTCCTTCTCCAGGGGATCTTCCCAACCCAGGGATCGAACCTGGGTCTCCTGCATTGCAGGCAGACGCTTTATCCTCTGAGCCACCAGGGAAGCCAAAAAAGTCATTATATAACAAGAAAGGGTTCAACATATCAGGAAGCTATAACAATCATAAATATTTATGTGCCTGATATTGGAACACTTAAATATATAAAGCAGAAATTAACAGAGCTCTAAAGAGAAATGAATATTGTACAATCAGATTTGAGGACTTTACTACCCAATTCTTTTTTTTTTTTTCCAATTCTTAACAATTATTAGATCATCCAGACTGAGAATCAATAGGTGAGAGCAGATTTGAAAAACAATATAGACCAAATTTTTCCTTGGAAGTAAAGCTATGACAAACCTAGACAGTGTATTAAAAAGCAGAGACATTGCTTTGCCAACAAAGGTCAGTATAGTCAAAGCTATGGTTTTCCCAGTAGTCATGTATGGATGTGAGAGTTGAATCATAAGTCTGAGTGCCAAAGAATTAATACTTTCAAACTGTGGTGCTGGAAAAGACTCTTGAGAGTCTCTTGAACCAGTCAATCCTAAACCAGTCAATCCTAAAGAAAATCAACCCTGAAAATTCATTGGAAGGACTGTTGCTGAAGCTAAAGCTCTGATACTTTGACCACCTGATGCAAAGAACCAACTCATTAGAAAGGACCCTGATGCTGGGAAAAATTGAGGGCAGGAGGAGAAGGGGTGACAGACAATGAGATGGTTGGATGGCATCACTGATTCAATGAACATGAGTCTGAGCAAACTCAGGAAGATAGTGAAGAACAGGGAAGCCTGGCATGCTGCAATCCAAGGGATTGCAAAGAGCTGGACACGACTTAGCAACTGAACAACAATAAACCAACTAGACCTAATAGACATATAAAGGACATTCTATTCAACAACACTGGAATACAGATTCTTTTCAAATAAACATGGAACATATACTAGAATCGATCATATATAGCCCACAAAACAAGTGTTACCAAATTCAAGAAGACTAAAATCATACCACAATCTCTGACCACAATGAGATGAAGCTAGAAATCAATACAAAAAGAAAATTGAAAATTCACAGACATAGGGAAATTAATCAACACTTTCTTGAACAACCAAAGAAGAAATTTTAAAAGGACATAATACAAGTTTCCTGAGACACAAAAATGGAAATTCTACACACCAGAACTGATAGGATGAAGCAGAAACAGTTCTAAGAGGCAAGTTCATAGCAATAAATGCCTATGTTAAGAAACAAGGATTCCAAATAAATAAACTATGCCTTAATGAAGTAGAAAAAGAAGAACAAATCCCAAAGTCAGCAAGAGAAATGGACTAATGAAGACCATTATTATTATAAAGAGCAGAAACAAATGACATTGAAAAGAGAAGAACAACAGGAAAGATTAACCAAATAATTGGTTCTTTGAAAAGGTAAACAAAACTGACAAACTTTTATGCAGACTAACAAATTAAAAAGAAAGGGGACCCAAGTCAACAAAATTATAAATAAATTAAAAATTGAGACATTACAGTTGATACCTCAGAAATTCAAAGGATCACAAGAGGCTAGTACAAACAACTATATGTCAAGAAATTAGACAACCTTTTGCTTGGTTAGTCACTCAGTCATGTCTGACTCTTCTTGACCCTATGGGTTGTAACCCACCAGACTCCTCTGTTCATGGAATCCTCCAGGCAAGAATACCAGCCCAGGGATCAAACCTGGGTCTCTTGCATTTCAGTCAGATTCTTTACAGTCTGTGCTACCAGGGGAGCCCAGACAACCTGAAAGAAATTTTTGAAATTCTTGAAACACACAATTTACTAAGACTGAATCAGGAAAAAGTAGAAAATCTGAGTAAACAAATTACTAGTAAGGAAAATTAATCAGAAATCACAAATATCTAAGGACTAGAGGTCTTCATTGATGAACTTTACCAAACATTTAAAAAATAATACCAATCCTTCTCAACTTCTTTCAAAATATCATGAAGGGGAGACACTCCCAAACCCATTTCATGAGGCCAGCATTATCCTGATACCAAAACCAGAAAAATATGAATAGAAAAGAAAACTACCAGAGTTAATATTCGTCATGACTATAGACCTAAAATGCTCAATATGTACTGTGCTATGCTTAGTTGCTCTATCATGTCTGACTCTTTGCGACCCATGGACCATATAGCCCACAAGGCTCCTCTGCCCATGGGGATTCTCCAGACAAGAATACTGGAGTGGGTTGCCATGCCCTTCTCCAGGCAATCTTCTCAACCCAGGTCTCCCACATTGCAGGCAGATTCTTTACCATCTGAGCCACCAGGGAAACCCAAAATGCTCAATAAAGTACTAGCAAATTGAGTTTAGAAGCACATGGAAAGAATCATACACCATGATCAAATGGGATATATATCTGGGATTCAAAGATACAACATACACAACTCAGTCAGTGTGACACAGCATATTAATTGAATGACAGAATCACTTCAGTTGATGTAGAAAAAAAGCACTTGACAAAATTCGACATTCATTCATGACAAAAACCCTTAAAAATTAAATATAGAAAGACCATATTAGAGAACATACTAAAAGCCATACATGAAAGCCCACAGCTACCATGATATACTCAATGGTGACAAAACTTTTTTTGCTATGATAGGAACAAATCAGGGTTTCCCACTCTCATCATAACACTATTCACAAGCAATATTTGTTGTTGTTGTTGTTCAGTTGCTCAATTGTGTCCGATTCTTTGCAACCCAATACATTGCAGCATGCCAGACTTCCTTGTCCTTCACCAACTCCCAGAGCTTTCTCAAACTCATGTTCATTGAGTCAATGATACCATCCATCTATCATGTCTTCTGTCATCCCCTTCTCTTCCTGCCTTCAATCTTTCCCAGCATCAGGGTCTTTCCCAATGAGTCAGGTCTTTGCATCAGGTGGCCAAAGTATTGGAGCTTCAGTTTCAGCATCAGTTCTTCTAATGAATATTCAGAACTGGTTGGATCTCCTTGCAGTCCAAGGGACTCTCAAGAGTCTTCTCCAACACCACAGTTCAAAAGCATCAATTTTTCAGTGCTCAGCTTTCTTTGCAGTCCAACTCTCACATCCATACATGACTACTGGAAAAAACCATAGCTTTGACTATATGGTTGACTATATAGCAAAGTAATGTCTGCTTTTTAATATGCTGTCTAGGTTTTCTTTCAAGGAGTAAGAGTATTTTAATTTTGTGGCTACAGTCACCATCTGCAGTGATTTTGGAGCCCACAAAAATAAAGTCTCTCACTGTTTCCCTTGTTTTCCTATCTATTTGCTATGACATGATGGGACCGGATGCCAATTCTTTTTTTCAATGTTGAGGTTTAAACCAGCTTTTTTACTCTATTCTTTCACTTTCATCAAGAGGTTCTTTAGTCCCTCTTCACTTTCTGCCATAAGGGTGGTGTCATCTGCATATCTGAAGTTATTGAAATTTCTCCCAGCAATTTTGATTGCTGATTGTGCTTCATCTAGCCCGGCATTTTGCAAGATGTACTCTGCATATAAGTTAAATAAACAGGGTGACTATAAACAGCCTTCATGTACTCCTTTCCCAATTTGGAACCAGTATGTTTTTCCATGTCTAGTTCTAACTTGCTTCTTGACCTGCATACAGGTTTCTCAGGGGGCAGGTAAGTTGATCTGGTATTCCCATATCTTTAAGAGTTTTCCATAGCTTGTTGTGATTCACACAGACAAACTGCAATGCGGGAGACCTGGGTTGGGAAGATCCCCTAGAGAAGGGAAAGGCTACCCACTCCAGTAATCTGGCCTGGAGAATTCCATGACTTATTAGTCCATGTGGTCACAAAGAGTCGGACATGACTGAGTGACTTTCACTTTACTCCTTCACACCGTCAAGGACTTTAGCATAGTTAATGAAGCAGAAGTAGATGTTTTTCTGGAACTCTCTTGATTTTTCTATGATCCAACAAATGTTGACAATTTGATCTCTATTTCCTCTGCTTTTTCTAAAACCAACTTGAACGTCTGGAAGTTCTCAGTTCATGTACTGTTGAAGCCTTGCTTGGAGAATTTTGAGCATAATTTCCTAGCATGTGAAGTGAGTGAAATTGTTCTGTAGTTTGAACATTCTTTGCCATTGCCTTTCTTTGGAATTGGAATGAAAACTGATCTTTTCCAGACCAGTGGCCATGGCTGAACTTTCCATATTTGCTGTCCTATTGAGTGCAGCACTTTAACAGCATCATCTTTTAGGATTTGAAATAGCTCAGCTAGAATTCTCATGCAACATAGTACTATTATTGCCCAAGCTAGTCCTAGCTAGAGCAATCAGGCAACAAAAAGAAGTAAAAGATATAATAACTGGAAAAGATGAATTAAAATTGTCTCTAATTACATATTACATGATTTTATATATAGAAAATCCTAACAACTCAACCAAAAAATGAACAGATCTAATCAATGAATTCAGTAAAACTGAAGGATCCAAGGCTAACATAAAAATCAGTCACCTTTCTATACACTAACAATGAACTTTCAGAAAAAGACATAACTTTTTCCCATTTACAGTACCAAAAACAAGATAATACTTGGGAATAAATTTCAATATCATGGTAAAACTTATCTACAACAGGAACTATAAGGCAGTGATGAAAGAAATAAAAAACGACAGATGGAAAATTATCCATGTTCATGGATTGGAAGAGTTAATGTTGTTAAAATGACAGGACTGATGAAACCCATCTATATATTGAATCTAGTCCCTATTAAGTTGCCAATGGTGGTGTTTCACAGAATTTAAAAAAAAAAAAAAAAAAAAAAAAGCACTCCTAAAATTTGTATGGAACCACAAAGTTGCAGGAGACTTGGGTTTGACCCCAGGGTTGGGAAGATTCCCTGGAGGCGGAAATGGCAACCTACTTTGGTTTTCTTGCCTGGAAAGATCTCATGGACAGAAGAAGCCTGGCAGGCTACAGTCCATAGAGTCAGACATGACTGACTGAGCAACTGAGTGCAAAACACCCTGAATAGCTAAGGCAATCCTGAGAAAGAACAACAAAGCAGGAGGCATCACACTTCCTGAGTTCAAGCTATACTACAAAGCTATAGTCATTAAAGCAGTACGGTACTAGCCCAGAGATAAACCCAAGCATATGCAGTCAACAAATATTTGATAAAGGAGCCAAGATACTCAATGGAGAAAAAACAGTCTCTTCAATAAATGGTGCTGAAATAATTGGATATTCACATGTAAAAAAATGAAAGGAGGCTCCTGTATTATATTATCCACAGAACTTAAAATGAATTAAAGACTTAACTGGATGATCTGTAACCATGAAACTCCTGGAAGAAAACACAGAAATAAAACTCCTTGATATAGGTCTTGGTAATGATTTTTTTCAGTATGACACCTAAAAGCACAAGTAAAACATAGTAACAAGTATGGCACTGTATGAAACTGAAGGCTTTTTTGAAGCAAAGGAAACCATCAAAAAATTTAAAAAGACAACATATGGAATGTGAAACAATATTTACAAACTATATATTTTATAAGGGATTAATATCTAAAATATATAAAGAATTCATACAATTCAATAGCAAAAAACCAAATGACGCAATTAAAAAATGGGCAAAGGACCTGAATAGACATTTCTCCAAAGGAGATGTATGAAAAGCCAACAGATATATGAAAAGACGTTCAACATGACTAGTTATTAGGAAATGCAAATTAAAACCACAATGAAATATCACCTCATACCTGTTAGAATAGGCATCATCAAAAATATAAAAGACAAATTCTGGCTTGGGTATGAGGCAATGGGAAACTTTTTGCACTGTTAGGGGGATTGTAAATTGGTTGGTACAGCCACTGTGGAAAATAGTATGAAGTTTGCACAAAAAATTAACAATAGAACTGTAGTATAATCCAGCAGTTCTGCACTTGGAATATAACCACAGGAAACAAAAGTGCTAACTTCAAAATATATCTACTTATTCATGTTCATAGCAGCATTACGTACAATAGCAAAGACATGGAAACAACCTATCTCCACTGGCAGAAATGGTTGAAGAAGTGGTGATGTATGTATATAGGTGTGTGTGTTTATTTGTGTGTGTGTGTGTGTGTTTACATACACAATGGATTATTATTCAACTCTAAAAATGAGGAAATCATACTATTTGCATGATGGATGAAACTTCAAGGCATCATATTAAGCGAAATAAGTCAGATGGAGAAAGGCAAATAATGTATCACCTAACCTATATGCACAGTCTAAGAACAAAAGACCAATCCATACTCATAGAAAAAGAAATCAGCCTTGTGGTTACCAGGGGTGGATGGTGGCGAAAGTGGACCCCAGATAGAGATGGTCAAAAGGTACAAACTGACATTTACAAGTTAAATAAGTACTAGGGATGTGATGTACAACATAATGACTATAGTTAACATTGATATACAATATAGAGGAAAATTTTAATGGAGTGAATCTTATTACTTCTCATCACAAGGAGACTTTTTTCCTTTCTTTTTATTATATCTATATAAAAAGATGGATGTTAGCTGAACCTATTATGGTAATCATTTCACAAAATATGTAAATCAAACAATTATGCTATACACCTCAAAATTGTCAATTATTTCTTTTTTTAATGTCCCCTGAACTCTATTATGATAATTTCTTTACAGGTATTTATTCCCAAACTTTCTCATAGGAAAACATTAGTTATGGGTAGAAAAACATATATTTATACCAAGTTCAGTTGTAGGGTTTTTGCTTTTTATTTTGGGGCTATTACATTATACAATTTAGGATCAATCACTCTTTGGTTGTAATAAAATGTAAGCAAGTTGACCTTTAAACTTTTTTGGCATCTTGAAATTGAAAATGGACTGCGTCTACATGGACCTCAAGGAAAAATCATAAGAAACTAAATTCTGAAACTATTAGAGCTTGGTATTTTGCATATATATGTTCAAAGAATGTGTCCATGATGTACCAGAAAACATGCTGGTGCTTGTTTCAGTTTCTTTACAGTCCAGTGCACTATATAGTGTACAGTCCAATGTATAGTGTAGTGTACAGTCCAGTGCGAAGTATACAGTTCAGTGCACATCTGGACACTTCTGGACACAGTTGGACACAGCTGGAGCATGGCTGGATATATCTGGAACACAGCTGGAGTACATGTGGTGTGTGGCCCAGGAGCACATCTGGAGCACAGCTGGAGCACATGTGGTGTGCAGTCCACGTGCACAGCTGGAGCACAGGCAGAACATCTGGAACACATCTGGCATACAGTCCAAGTGCACATCTGGACACGTTTGGGGCAAATCTGTGTACAGCTGGACACATCTGATGTGCAGACCAAGGGTACATCCCAGTGTACAGTGCAGTATACAGTCCGGGGTACCATCCAGTGTACATCCTGTGTACAGCCCATGTGCAGTCCAGGATACTGCCCAGTGTATATCCTGTGTACTATTCAGTGTTCATCCCATGTGCAGTCCAGGATACTGCCCAGTGTATATCCTGTGTACCGTTCAGTGTTCATCCCATGTGCAGTCCAGGATACTGTCCAGTGTATATCCTGTGTACCGCTCAGTGTTCATCCCATGTGCAGTCCAGGATACTGCCCAGTGTATATCCTGTGTACTGCTCAGTGTTCATCCCATGTGCAGTCCAGGATACTGTCCAGTGTATATCCTGTGTACTGCTCAGTGTTCATCCCATGTGCAGTCCAAAGTACTGTCCAGTGTACATTCCATGTGCAATCCCATTTACAGTTCAATGTATGGTCCAGTGTACAGTCCAGTATACATCCAGTGTACAGTCCAGTATACATCCAGTGTACAGTCCAGTATACACCAGTTTGCATCTAGTACACAATCCAGTGTGGGTCCAGTGTTTCTGTGTCTGTCTTCTCCACATCAATAAAATCCTATGAATGGCTCTTAGTCATTTTTATAGGAGATGGCAAAGAACAAATTGTCAATAGGCTCAAAGAAGGAAGGATAAAAACAATAAAATTTAAGTGAACTGAAAATTGGATTGCTTGGCACTGAATTCAGGTCAGTGGTATGCTAGAGCTCCCTTGTTTCAGCCCACACGAGCAGTATTCAGTATTTCTTCCCTGATCCTTAAGTCCTTTATAGCTTTAAATTAGTGGGACTCGTTACATCAGGGAAATCAGCACGCACTACAAATCAGGGCTTTTGTTTATCAGATAGTCTGTGTTCTAGTGGAACACAACTGACATCCATGATTATGAAACAATTAGTCCAAGCTCATGTCCATCCAACATGTGAGGTCAGAGACAAGTGGGATCAGAATACAGAATTCCTTTGAAGCTAGTGAGGACCCTTAATCTAATTCAGAAGAGTCAAGAAAGGCTTCCCAGAGGAAAGAAATACAGAGGCTATCCAGGTGAAGAAGCAGTATGTTTGGTTGGGGAGCAGGTATAGTAGGAGGCATTTCCTCTGAAAAGAAAGGGAAATCTGGAAGTGAGAGCCAGCAAGGTACCTTTGAGAAACCTCATGCAGTTCAGTAACAGCCAGGGTTTTGAGTGAGAGAGCCTCATCTAGTGGTATAGCAGCCAGTGGAGGGTCAGACAGGGTCAGCTCATGACAGGCTCCAGAACCGTCACTGTTTTCCATACTACTTAATGCAAAAAGTGGGAAGTGTGCTGTTATTTGTGCTTCTGCTGGAAGAACTCTTTTTGACAGCTCATAAAGCCATGATGGATGTCAAAAATAACATTGCTCAGCTTTTGCCACCTTGCTATATACTTCCCACATGTGCTTAAGGGAAAACTCGAACCACCGAAGTCATTAATAAGCGTATAATGTAAGTATACTTGAAAGATTCTGAGAAGAGCTGGTCATCCTTATTTTTCTGTCTCAGACAGATTTTTGGAGAAACATTTTAGTGTTTGCATGACCTTTAATCAAATATACTGCACCTTTTTTTAAGATCCCAGTAAATTACTGCCTTCCTATAAGTACTAGGGGACTTAATGTTATCATTAAGAAATGCATAAATATCATCATTTAATTTTTTTCTTCATGCAGGTTTTATTCATGCTAGCAAAGTTTTTTTTTTTTTTTCAGTTTTGCCTATGGAAATTAAGCAGGATTTTATTAGCAATAAAATTTTTCAAAGTTATCTTTCTTCTGGGTCTAATGTAATTCCTAGAGCCCTTCTCATGCTGTAAAAGGACGGGGTTCTTCCAAATGTCCTCTTCTTAATCATCACTAGCTCATTAGCAACATTTCTCTCCCCACTTCCTTTTTCCTCTGCCTCTGAAGAAAAGTGATACTGATCTAAAAATCAGGATTCATTTCCACATAACCGAACATTCTTTACTAGATGTCATATCCAACTGTGAAGTATGAAAATTGCATTCCTATATTAGCCAGGACTCTTTCTGGTTTCAAGTGACAGACCTCGACTCAGTCTGGTTTGAGCAAAAATAAAGAAAGAAAGAAAGAACATTTATTGTGCCCCTGCAATGGAAGAGTCCAGAGTATCACACTTCAGACCTGGTTGGGTTCAGGGACTCAAGTTACATCACAGCTTCTCTCCCCATCTCTTTGGTTTGCTTTACTCTGTATTTCCTTCAGTTTTAGCAAGTTCTTAACCATGTGGTGGCTATTTGTGGCCTGGAGGCAATATTCCTACCAGTTAGGAACTGGAAATAAGTAGACAGTAGTGGTTTCATGAAAAACTAAGGTTTTGTTACTGAAATAAACAGGGATGGATGATAGAGAGGCAAAAAAGTGACAGATTTCCCTATACAATTACTTTAATTAGTAGTTTTAGGATTTATGAAATCTAAAATACAGTAAAATCCTCATCTTATTTTACAGATATGGTAAGGCTTCATAACTTAGTCATTTTTACTTTTGAGGTCCCAGAATTTCAAATTCTGTGATATATAAACTTTGAAACTCATGTGAGGAGTTCTAGAGTTTTCACAAGGGAATTTTCTCTACACAGCAAGGTTATTAAATAAAAAAAAAAAATCCCTTTGTTTCCCTTTCTTCAGATACATTGCTAACATTTTCATAAGGATGATACAGTTCTAACTTGAGAAAGACAAAATCTAATAAACCCTTAACTTTTCAGCCCTAATCTCATTTTCTTAGCAGCTTTTTCTGTGCCTAAAAGGAATCTGTTATCTTTTGCTTTACCGATGCCCACATTTAGTGCAAGAGCAGTAGGTACATCTAAAACTCTGCAAGACATCTATCAAGACCTGGAGCTCTGCTTATAGAGGGATCCATAACAGTCCCTTTAGCCTCTCATGGAGCAACAGGAAGATTTTTTGCCACCCTCCCTAACTGAAAGAGACTGTTCGCATCTAATGAAATGTTGACATTTCTGCAAATTACACAGTATGAAGGGCAAGTCAGATTCCTTTTATCAAAAACAATATAACATCCTCATTATACTGTTTGACTTTGTCGGATTCCTATCCGTATTGTATAGATCAACATGATCAATGAGTTGAGATCTTCACTTACAGGAAACAAATAGCTTCCCCTCTTTTTTCCCCTAAATTTAGGAAGACTTTGAATCCTTTGCATTGGCCCATTGTGCACATTAACATTTCCCTCAGCCCCTGCTTCTTTGCAGCAGCCCTTGAACACTGGCCTTACTTCTTCATCCAACTTGCTTTTGAAGATGTGATTTGAGTTTCCCAACTGAATGCCTTTGGTCCTGTTCTTTTTAGGTAAAATGAAAATAGCTAATTAGCAGCTCTCTTCTTCAGGATCTTAGAGTTTTCCATACAGGTTATAGAGAGGATTCAGAATTATTATTATTTTTTAGGTAATTATCCAAGTTGATTAGAGAAGACTTAAAAATGTTTAAAAATCTCTCCTTATTTATTACCAATGAGTGTTCAGATGCCATCTGGACTGTTGGGAGAGAGATGAAGGTGATTCAGTGCTATGATTAGGTCCCATGATTGGCCACCAGCACTGATAATCACATCATTAATGGCACATGGACAGAGGAAATTACCTGCAGCAAGAGGAGGGAATGCACGGCGAGAATGTTTTCCACCCTGACCTTTAGAACACAACTTCTCAAGCAGAGAGTGAGGACAGGTGGATGCACAGAGAAGACCTCAGTAACATGCCACAGGGTGTTAAAGGATCCCTAGCTCCCAGGGTGGTTCCTCAGTGGCCCAACAGATACTCACACCTGACCATCAGGCACAGAATAGGAATAGCTACCATCTGCTCTGAGTTCACTAGATCTGAGGGCTTGTGTAATGTGCAGCATCAATTTGTTCTTTAATCTCTCAACAACTGTATCAGGGATTGCCACTGCCTCCATTTCATATATGACAATCTGAGTCCAACAGACATTAAGCGGCTTAATGAAGTTCACACAGCTGGTAAATGGCAGACTAGAAGTTTGAATCCATATCTACTTTGTGTCAAACCCTGTTCTTATCTATTAGATTTGTGAACTGTAAGATGCTATTGGTAGATGCAACCATAAGAAAAGCAGATAATAAATTTCATGGTGTTTTGGTCCAAGTATATGCCCTTCACTGGGGACACTACAAGCTTTCTGAAGGAGTCCCAGATGAGTAAGGACATAATAATGCAACTAAAAAGCCTTATATTTATAGTACAACTTCCTATATAAGTGTCATTGTTATATCTCCCAGAGATAATATGAGTTGCCCAAATAACACATCTATAAGAATGCTAAATTCAAACCACTGAATGGATGTGAAGTCAGAGGAATGTAGTGGTGGGGGGAGGTTGTCAGTAGGAGAATGAAATGGAGATTCAGAAATGTATATGTAGGCAAATGTGATGGTCAGAAACAAGGGCAGCATTTTGAATTCTGTCACATGGATTATGTCACATTCATTTCCGGAGAGGAGTTTGATATGAGGATCCATTCAGCTCCTCTTCTTGACTGAGCTCTTTCCAGGCTGAAGGATTCTCTTGTGTCTGATGCCTGATGCCCAGCTTATAATCACAAAGACCAAGATAAGCAATGGGTCTCCTTACTACTAGTCCAGTGCTCTGTCCACATCTCTGGGAACAAAATTCCCATTTCAGTCATTATCATGATTTCACAGAAAAATCTAGGTTTAGCTTAGTTAGTAAGACAAAGTTAAATTTTTCTTCTTAGAGAGAATACAACTAGGACACAATTTTTCTTTTGAAATATAAATGGCAAAGTACTTTCCTGACTTCACAAGAGTCAAAAAGAATTGAAGAATCATTGCCCAACTTTGATCCTCCCACAACTCTTCTCAGAAGAAAACTCAAGAAAATACCCCTTCCCTCTTCATTTCCTATTAGGCAGGCAGACGTTATTAGGTGAAATCGGTAACTCCTTCATAACTGCATCCTGCCATTTCTCCTGCCACATTTCTCTAGCCAACTCTACATTCAGATCTATTTTGGCAGATGTGAGTTCTATATTTCTCTTGCCCCTGGCTACCTTTGAATTACCACAGCTCCATAGCACTGCAGGTCTATCACCTCAAGGTGTGACAAATAATATTGTACAACTACTGCTGATATCAACTTTAAATGGAAATTAGATTCTTTCCCTATTTTTTATGTTCCACTTTAATTTGGGCAAACTACAGTTCTAGACATCATGTTCACTGCAATCATCTATCTTTTAGAGAGCAATAGTGGTCCTGCTTGCTTAAGTACTTTGCATTTTTCATGTCAGTCTTTCTTTCTTTTTTTTAGTGGCATACCTGTGCCACGGGGAAGGGCATAATGTGCTCTCATGAATCTCACTGCTCATTCAAGCAATAGGAAATGGGAGATCATTTACCCTACTGATAAAATGTGCTGCAGTGGTCTAGGGGACTTTATCTCCTAGATTCTATTACCAGAGTAATATGCATCTTCAGGAGAAATGCCCTGGAGCCTGGATAGATCTCTGGAAGACTGAACTTTAAACCTTATAGTATCTTTAAAAATGTAGGGGGTGGCAGTATCTATGGGAACACCAGAAAAGTAACTAGCAAACCAGCAGTAAACTCTTTGAAATAAAGCACTCAAATAAGCTGTTTGAATAAACCAAATTCCCATCGGAATAGTAGATTTAACAGGTTTATCTTTACTTGACAAAATACTTTGTTCCCTTATTGAGGGAACAGAGGTCATTTCGGTCAACCTAATTCTTGCAGAACTTATAGACAAAAAGAATACTGATTAGTTTAGTGGTCATTCTCAGATTGTCTCTACCAGCTATATCTTGCCCTTCTTTTCTCTGCTGTTTGTTCCAGGAAGGCTGACCTATTTGCATTGTATGACCCAGGCTCTTGCACTCTAAGCTCTGGTTTATTTGGACCGATGGGAGACACTAATAGGAGATTGGAGAGTCAGAGGAGAGAGAAGGTGAAACATTTATTCCTTCCTTTTCTGCCTTCTGCTTTGTTGCAATGCTGGCAGTGACTACGCTTCCCTGCAGCCTTGCATCTACCAGCCAGCCACTCCTCCATGGCAGCAACACTTCTGGGTCTAGTAACACCTTCTCCCCTACTTTTCCTTCAAACCTAGGGGTGATAATAGATTCCCACTTTATTGGCATTCTCTGGCTGTCTTATATCTCTAACTGCTTACTTCAGTCCTGTCTATACTTGCATAATTGTCCAATCATGAAATTATTTTTAATTAAAAAATTTTGCATCTATTTCCTGAAATGATTCAACTTGAGTTTTCTTGAGAAAAAACTTTCTCTTTCTCCATAAGTTGGTTCTTATCTTGGTGTGATTACTTAGAAAGCTAAAAATGCTTTTTGCTAATGGTATGTTAAGTATATTTTGAGCAAATAAAAGCACACAGAAATTATATGATAGTCATGAGGTGAATAATCACAAATGATTCCATTTATACTCAACCCTTTGTCTGCCTAGACTCTTTAAATATTTGAGTTTTCTAACCTGCTACTTTGCTTCTCTGGCTTTGAAAAGTTTCAGGAAAGATTCACGTGAGGCATTTACAAAAGTGCTTGAAACAGGTTTAATTTCCCTTTAGGAAGTCTTGTGCTGTAGAGGTGAGCTGGTTATTCAAAGAAGCTCTTCCCTTGGTGCCTGGCAAACATGATGCAACTATCCTCCGCCAGCCTGCTTTCTCAGAAGCTCATTCTAAGTCCTAGGCAATTAGACAACTAGAGGCTGATTCTGGACTTCCCAGGTGGTTCAGTGGTAAAGAATCTGCCTGCCAACGCAGGAGACTGGGATTAGATCCATGGGTCGGGAATATCCCCTGGAGAAGGAAATGACAAGCCATTCCAGTATTCTTGCCTGGAGAATCCTCTTGACAATGGAGCCTGGTGGGCTACAATCCATAGGGTTGCAAAAGAGGCAGAGGCAACTGAGCGCAGCACACCATTCTAAGGCTCACTCATTCTTTAAGAGCAGACTCTATACATTAAAATACACTCCTTTCAATTTTTTTTCCTGGGTTAGTGACAAGATTTCAACCCATTAGAACAGAGTGGGGTGGGGGCAGAGGGGAGACCTTAAACTGTAATGAATGGGCTTTTGGAAAACTGACCCAGAAGCAGCAGAATTACTTTGCTGACAAAGGTCCATATAATCAAAGCTATGGTTTTTCCAGTAGTCATGTATGGATGTGAGAGTTGGACTATAAAGAAAGCTGAGTGCCGAAGAACTGATGCTTTTGAACTGTGGTGTTGGAGAAGACTCTTGAGAGTCCCTTGGACTGCAAGGAGATCAAACTGGTCAGTCCTAAAGGAAATCAGTCCTGAATGTTCATTGGAAGGACTGATGCTGAAGCTCCAATACTTTGGCCATCTGATGTGAAGAACTAACATTGGAAAAGACCCTGATGCTGGGAAAGATTGAAGGCAAGAGAAGGGGATGACAGAGGATGAGATGGTTGGATGGCATCACCAACTCAATGGACATGAGTTTGAGCAGGCTCAGGAGTTGGTGAATGAGAGGGAAGCCTAGCCTGCTGTAGTCCATGGCTTCACAAAGAGTTGGACCGGACTGAATGACTAAACTGAACTGAACTGAACTTGCTACTCATACATTTTACCTTGTTTTAGGTGAGTGAAGCTAACCAGTTTACTGTTTCCATTTTCTGATTCTGCTATTTTTCTAATGAGAAAAATGTTTGCTTGCTTTAATTAAATACTTGGAAATTATACTAATTCCTCTTCTAATTTTAGCTTTTCCATGTCAGTTTCATATATTTTTATATATTGCCCATCAAGAAATTGCTAATGGTAATTTAAAAAATGCTTCAAACATTCATGGTGTCTAGATTCTCTAGTTGTAAATGTACAAAAAAGGAATTTCTTACCTCTGTTTTTCAATTAATGTCCCCCTCAAGTGAACTTCAGTCAATAAATACTAAGCATTTATTTGGAGTCAATGCTGGTCATGGTAAGGAATATGACTATTAAAAGAGACACTGTTCCTTACCCTAAATGGGTTCAATTGCCAGCCCATGCAGATGTACTATAATTTGGCATATTCCATGGGAAATCTTGGGAAATTCAATGTTTGTGGTTGCAACTATTCCTGAGCACTGGAGATCCACAAACCAGGATAATGTATGACTTTGCTTATGCACAGATTGAACTGCTCAGCCTTTGGGTTTTGGCTAAGAAGAGGAAAGATCACCAATCTAGTGGGTGAGCAATGCTGACATCTCAGTATCTATAATGCATCTCATCATGGCCTTAATGTGCACAACTCACATTAAGTAATAAAAATTTTACATCTGAAAAGAAATTCAACTGTAGTGTTTGTGACCATGAGAGGAGAAAGTAAGCAGTCTAAGAAAATGCTGGTCTTTACATAGTGTAGGAATACTGGATAATTTAAGAAGTAACATGTCATGTGGGTGTGAATGTATGACAGGAAAGTGACACAAATTTTATATAAGTGCTTTTTAAATTTTTTTATCCATGACCTATGATAAAAATAGCTTTTTTTCACAATATAATAAACACACACAACAAACCAGAATTTCAATAACACAATACTTTCTTTTACTGTAGGTCATATACTCTTATGTTTTCCTAATTGTTTCTCTTTTTCTATTTCTTTTTAAAAAAGGCTGATTGTGACCCACTAAATTGACTTCATGAACCACTAATGGTTTGTGATCCCAGTTTGAAAATCACTTCTATTAACAATATAAATGAATAAAGAGTAAGTCAGTCAGTTGATGAAGTTCTTTCCACTAGTTATCTAGCCAGAATTTATTTTAATAGTATCACAAATTACTTTAATCCTGTGTTTATAGATTCTTTAAGGGTCTTATGGGGTCACTTAAATTTTTCATTTATTCTTCATTGCACTTTATGGAAGGAATTATATAATAGAGTGTGTGTGTGTGTGTGTGTGTGCGCATGCGCACGCTCAGTTGTGTCCAATGCTTTGCAACCCCATGGCCTGTAGTCCTCCAGTCTTCTCTGTCCATGGGATTCTCCAGGCAAGAATATTAGAGTGGGGTGCCATTTCCTACTCTAGGGGATCTTCCCAAGCCAGGGATTGAACCTTCATCTCTTGCATCTCCTGCGTTGGCAGGTGGATTCTTTACTGCTAGTGCCACCTGGGAAGCCATATAATAGGGTAATACCTTGAATATAGGGGATTGCAGAGCTCTCAGGATAAAGTCAAATATGTGGTGCGCTTAGTTGCTCAGTTGTGTCTGACTCTCTGTGATCCCATAAACTATAGCCCACCAGGCTCCTCTGTCCATGGGGATTCTCCAGGCAAGAATACTGGAGTGGGTTGCCATGCCCTCCTCCAGGGTATCTTCCCAACCCAGGAATTGAACCCAGGTCTCCTGCATTGCAGGCAGATTTTTTTACTGTCTGAGCCACCAGGAAGCCCAATAAGCTCAATAAACAAAGTGGCTGAGGATTATGAATAAGGGAAGGACTATGGTTGAGCAACTGATCTAAGAAAGTAACATATGATATGATTGTAAAAGATGAGTGGTTTGTCAGGTAGAAACTGGGATAAGATAGTTCAGGTTAGAAGGGTGTGATCTATTTGGGAGATGAGTGAGAAGTAGATTGTATCTCAGAGGTAGGCAAGAAGATACAGTGAGGACTTAATATGTGAGATTGAAATGCATTGAGTAGCAAAATCAGGGCCTAGTTCCTTCATTTACATGATGGAAGTTTCAAGTTCTCTGTCACTGAATAAGTGAACAACTTTCATAGACATGGATTATTTTATTACAACTCACAACAGGATCCTGGAGTTTCTTAAAGATTTGGGGTGGAATTCAGGAAGAGAAAAAGAATAAAATTTACAAGATTATTTCTGTCTTACACTGCAAATTCCTTAAGCAAGTAGAGACCTCAGTCTGATTCATTCATATTTTCTAGCAACTAAATAGATATTTTTCTAAAAAAGACACACAGATGGTCAAAGGGTATCTGAAAAGATGCTCAACATAGCTAATTATTAGAGAAATGCAAAATAAAACTACAATGAAGCATCACCTCACATTGGTCAGAATGGCCATCACTGAAAAATCTACAAACAAATGTTGGAGTGAGTATGGAGAAAAAGGAACCCTCCTACACTGTTGGTGGGAATGCAAATTGGTGAAGCTATTATGGAGAAAGTATGGAGGTTCCTTAAAAAAACTAAAAGAGCTACCATATGATTCACCAGTCCCACTTCTGGACATACATCCAGAGAAAACCATAATTCAAAAAGATACGTGCACCCCATTGCAGCACTATTTACAATAGAAAAGACATAGAGGCAACTAAGTGTCCATTGACAAATGAATAGATAAAGTTGTGGTATATTTATACACATTACTCAGTCATAAAAAAGAATAAAATGATGCCATTTGCAGCCACATGGATGGACCTAGAGATTATCATACTAAGTGAAGTAAGTCAAAGACAAAATCACATTATATCATTTATATGTAGAATCTATAAAAATGATACAAAAAACCAAAATGAATTATATAAAAAACAGAAATAGACCCACAGACAGAAAACAAACCTATGATTACCAAAGGTCATAGAGGAGGGATAAGTTAGAACGTTGGGATTAACATATACACACTACTATATATAAAATAGATAACCAACAAGGGTTTACTGAATAGCACAGGGAACTATACTCAGTATTTTGCAATAACCTATAAGGGAAAATAATCTGAAAAAAATGTATGCATGTATAACTGAATCACATTGCTGTACACTTGAAGCTAACACAATATTGTAAATCAACTATACGTCAATAAAATAAGTAAATAAATAAAACAGGACCTGGGGCATAGTAACTAATCACGATATTTTCTAAATGAATAAATCATTGAGTGAATGAATGAGGGAGTGGACAGTTTTCCTTGATTGGTGATAATCACCTGAATGCTACTTGTCCAGGGTCCCTTGTCCTCTAATATAGAGTTTGCATTTATTTTAATTCTAGTAACATTCTAAATTCAGTGCTCTCTTTCCATCCTCTTCCTGGTTGATCTATTGTAAGTTCCATAGACATCCTTTATAACAGTCTATATTTGTTGATCCTCTTCTCTATTTAGAATCTCTTTTTGATACACTATCTTTTATGTGTCTTAGCCAGCAATCTGGTTTTCCAAATGAAATTTTATCCATGAAACTTTGCTTGGAATATTTTATCTCTTAGTGCCTTGATTCTATTCTCATTTAATTTAATTAATTATTAGATTAAAATAATTTAATAAGTAAATTAATGTTTTCATAAACACATATATTTTAAACTTCAGAATATTTGAGAAATGAAGAAGGTATCCAAAATGAGCAATTTCTATAATCTAAGTATGAGAGAAAAGTTTGTTAACATTTTGTTCCTTGCAGTTACTAATATTTTAATATGTACATTAATGAATTAATAATATATGCATATTTGTGAATACAAATTGAGATTAGGAGATGTGTAACATTTTATACATCACTTTTCACTTAATTAAATGTGAATTTTTCCTCATTTTCTTAGTTATTTCTCAAAAACCTCACTCTAATATTTATAGAGTATCCCATTATTCTATTACATTTTAGCACATATTTAAGTTCTTCATATGCTTTGTTGGACACTGTGTTGTTTTTGATTTTTTACTTCTCAATCAACTTTGTGATATTTTTCTAGTCAAAGCTTTATATTTGTACTTACAATTTTACTTTTGCATAAAGAAAGAGAAGAGAAACTACTTGGAAAAGGAGCATAAGCATTTTAAATAGCATTGCTGAATATGAAAAATGGCAAATTGTCCCAATTTCTATGCCGGGAGGTTATTGTAATTTATACTCTCCCCAGGAGGGTATGAATGGCTTACCTTTACATACTTCTCAACCTTATTCTTAACATGTTTTAGAGTTTAGTAATTTGAGAGCAAAGAAAATGACATCGGTACTGAGTGAATTTGGTTTTATTTTTCAAGAGGTGGCTTCTAATATTATTGTGTATTGTTTATTTTCCATTTTTTCTTTTTTTCAAATGGCAATGCATGCCCTATATTCATTTTTCAACTCATATGTTAATTAAAAAAAAAACACTAGTTTTTAAGAATTCTCTGATTTTCTATAGCACTTGTCTATCCCTCTCACATTATGTGGGACATATCGATATATACATATACACTCATGCACACACCAACTTGCTTATAGAGTTTTGGGCAAAGAGGTCCTGTCCTTACTGAAATCTCTTTCTTTGAAGAGCAGTGTAGATAAATGACAAGGACATGCCTGTAGAATCCACTAGAGCTAAGATTAAATAACAGCTTTTCACTGGGGCACATGGTTCAATCTCTTTAAACCTCAGTTTTCTTTCTTCTTAAAAAAAAAAAAATCATGCTCAGTTGCTCAGTCATTTCTGAATCTTTGTGACCTGATGGACTGTAGCCTGTTAGGCTCCTCTGTCCATGGAATTTTCCAGGCAAGAATACTGGAGTGCTTAGCCAGTTCCTAGTCCAGGGGAATAAGGGGCAAATAATCTATTCTTCAGAGTCTAGTCACAGTTAGATGACTTATGTAAGGCCCTAACAGTGACTGGCAGGGGGTAGAAAGTTATAAATAAGGTGGTGCTATAAATTGTGGTGGTGCATGTAAAGAAGTGTGCTAGAGACGAGCCCTGAGAAAGTCCCTTGGATAGCAAGGAGATCTAACCGGTCAATCTTAAGGGAGATCAACCCTGAATATTCACTGGAAGGACTCATGCTGAAGCTGAAGCTCCAGTATTTTGGTCATCTGATGCAAACAGATGACCCACTGGAAAAATCCCTGATGCTGGGAAAGCTCAAGGGCAGAAGGAGAAGAGGGTGTCAGAGGACAAGATGGCTGGACGACATCACCAATGCAATGAACACAAACTTGGGCAAACTCCAGGAGATGGTGAGGGCCAGGGAGGCCTGGCGTGCTGCAGTCTATGGGGTTGCAAAAAGTCAGACAACACTGAGCAACTGAATAACAACAGCAAGTGCAATTAATTCTGAGTTGTCATGCCTAGGCTGTAATTAGGAACATTACAATTACATTTTCTGTTTTAATGAACCAAGAATAACTAGAAGAAATTTCTTCCATGTGAGACCTTTCTCATATGAAGTTAATAATATCTTCATCAGTAGACTCTTGAAGAGCTTTTCCAAAATAGGGTTGTGGAGTGACCTGGTCCAAGCAATTGCAAATCTCAGTTTGGAATTCTGCTTCAAGGACTGAGGTAGTCAGAAATGTTTGTGGTACTGCTCTCTGATGAAATATGCCATTAAACTTTGACTTTCACCAAATAATAGTGCTTAGAATTACTGTAGTTGGCTCTCTTCCCACCAACTCTATCTTTTTTTGTAGCACTAAAGATATAGAGAGCCCTGAAGAATGCTTTCAGGGAAAGCTGAATGATTTCTCACAGTTGCAAGGAAAGTTTTCTCCTTTGATTGACCATGGCTTTGGAGGGCCATGAAATCAAGCATTTTGCTTTCATTTATGCCCTTATTTATTTTACTGGCCACACACAACCAAAAGATCTTATGAAATCCGTCTTGAATTGTCTCCCAATTCCTCTCTGCATTGGTGGGAATCACTTCCATTCAGCTGATATTCTTTCTCTTAAATTTTCTGCCTTCTAGGTAAGTTTCACCTCATCTGGCCAGTGGCTACTGTGAATTCATAGATAATTTCACCTTAATACATCCTTATTGATCTAGATATAGCTGAAGTTTGACTGCATGTCCACTAGTCCCCAGATCATTTCCCCATCAATAGGGATCTCCCTCTTTATCTTCTACCCACTTCCTTCATGTGCCAAGATAAAACGGAAAGTAAATTACCCTTGCTGAACTATTTCTGTCCCTTCAATTTTCTGACTACTTTCTTGAGACAGACAGCTTTCTATTTTCTTTAACATTTTTCTTTCTTGGTTAGGGAATTGAAAAGACATTCTGTCATCTGAGATATTGCTGTCCATTTTCTTTCCTTTCTTTTCATCTATATTTTGCTTGTGTTAGCTTTTTCAGACTTTAGTCAGTCTTTTCACATGCCATTCTTTGCTTGTAATTTTATATCAGTTTTATCGATGTATAATTTACATACCACCAAAAGTGTTTCTTTCTTAGTATTTTTGAGAGGAAATAGGATGGAAGAATAAGAGCAAAATATCTTTTTGGTTACATAACTTTTATTCCAATTTTTTATTTGCTCCTTACTCAAAAATTAAACCTATATTTAATATTTACATGTTTTTTAATAATGATTTTTACATTATTTCTTGTTGATTTTTGTTTTCTTTCACATTAGATTGATAATTTCTCTGGTCCCTGGTTTGTCTTTCTTTCTGGTAAACATTTATTTGCCTGTTTTTTATTGTTTATCTAAACCTCAGGAGTTTAGAATTTTAAAGTACTCATAATCTTTATAAACTTTTAAAAATTTTTCTTTGAGATATTTGGTATGCTATTGCTCCTACCTTATATACTGACAGAATGTCTACAATATAGAGCATAGTACAACAGAAGGCCAGAACAAGGTTATATCAAAGCACAATAAAATATGTACTAATTAAAATAGGTACCAAGAATTGTTAGTACAGGTAGGAAAAGGATGGCTACTGGAAAATACTGATTTTATAGGATAATAACAAATAGGTCCACTGAGCCAAAACAGAAATGATGTCCAGTTTTGGATGTGTCTGGTGGTGAAACTAAAGTCCAGTACTGTAAAGAACAATATTGCACAGGAACCTGGAATGTTAGGTCCATGAATCAAGGTAAATTGGAAGTGGTCAAGCAAGAGATGGCAACAGTGAATACCAACATTTCTCCTGAAATGAACTCAGTGAATTTTAGTTCTCAATGAACTAAAATGGATGAGATTGGCCAAGTTTAATTCAGATGACCATTATATCTACTGTGGGCAAGAATCCCTTAAAAGAAATGGACTAGCCCATGGGCTTCCCTGGTAGCTGAGCTGGTAAAGAATCCACCTACAGTGAAGGAGACCCTGGTTCAATTCCTGGGTTGGGAAGACCTGCTGGAGAAAGGATAAGCTACACACTTCAGTATTCTTGGGCTTCCCTTGTGGCTCAGCTGGTTAAGAATCCTCCTGCAATGTGAGAGACCTGGGTTTGATCCCTGGGTTGGGAAGATCCCATGAAGAAGGGAAAGGCTACCCACTCCAGTATTCTGGCCTGGAGAATTCCATGAACTGTATAGTCCATGGGGTCACAAAGAAATGGACACAACTGAATGACTTTCACTTACTTCACTCACTCATAATCAACAAAAGAGTCCAAGATGCAGAACTTTCATGCAATCTTGAAAATGACAGAATGGTCTCAGTTCATTTCCAAGGCAAACCATTCAGTATCACAGTAATCCAAGTCTATGCTGCCAAGTCGCTTCAGTTGTGTCCGACTCTGTGCGATCCCATAGACAGCAGCTCACCAGGCTCTGCCATCCCTGGGATTCTCCAGGCAAGAATACTGGATGGGTTGCCATTTCCTTCTCCAATGCTTGAAAGTGAAAAGGGAAAGTGAAGTCGGTCTATGCACAAACCACTAATGCCAAAGAAGCTGAAGTTCAACGGTTCTGTGAAGACCTACAAGATCTTCTAGAACTAACACCAAAAAAAAAAAAAAAAGATGTCCTTTTCATCATAGGGGACTGGAATGCTAAAGCAGGAAGTCAAGAGATAGCTGGAGCAACAGGCAAGTTAGGCCGTGGAGTACAACATGAAGGGGGCAAAGGCTAATGGAGTTTTAGCAACAGAGTGCACTGGTCATAGCAAATACCCCCTTCCAACAACACAAGAGATGACTCTACACATGGACGTCACCACATGGTCAATACCAAAATCAGGTTGATTATATTCCCTGCAGCTGAAGATGGAAAAGCTCTATAAAGTCAGCCAAAGCAAGACCAGGAACTGACAGTGGCTCAAATCATGAACCCCTTATCACAAAATTCAGACTTAAATTGAAGAAAGTAGGAAAAACCACTAGGTCATTCTGGTATGACCTAAATCAAATCCTTTATGACTATACAGTGGAAGTGACAAACAGATTCAAGAGACTAGATCTGATAGACAAGAGTGCCTGAAGAACTGTGGATGGAGGTTAGTAACATTGTATAGGAGGTGATGAACAAAACCATCCCCAAGATAAAGAAATGCAAAGGCAAAATGGTTGTCTGAGGAGGCCTTTCAAATAGCTGAGAAAGGAGGAGAAGCCAAAGGCAAAGGAGAAAAGGAAAGATATACCCATCTGAATGCAGATTTCCAAAGAAGAGCAAGGATAGATAAGAATACCTTAGGTCAACAATACAGAGAAATAGAGGAAAACAATAGAATGAGGAAGATTGGAGATCTCTTCAGGAGAATTAGAGATACCAAGGGAACACTTCATGCAAAGATGGGCACAATAAAGAAGAGAAATGGTATGGACCTAACAAAAACAGAAGATATTAAGAAGTGGAAAGAATAAGAGAAGAACTGTACAAAAAAGGTCTTAATGACCCAGATTTAGCCACAATTGTGTTTTTACTAACCTAGAGCCAGACATTCTGGAGTGTGAAGTCAAGTGGGCCTTAGGAAGCATTGCTATGAATGAAGCTAGTGGGGGTGATGGAAGTCCAACAGAGCTGTTTCAAATCCTGAAAGATAATGCTGTTAAAGTGCTGCACTCAATATGCAACAAATTGGGAAAACTCAGCAGTAGAAACAGGACTCTAAAAAGTCAATTTTCATTCTAATCCCAAGGAAGGCCAATGCCAAAGAATGTTCAAACTACTGTACAATTGTACTCATTTCACATGCTAGCAAGGTAATCCTCAAAATCCTACAAGCTAGGCTTCAAGAGTATGTGAACTGAGAACTTCCAGATGTACAAATTGGATTTAGAAAGGGCAGAGGAACCAGAGATCAAATTGCCAACATCCATGGATCATTGGAAAAGTAAGAGAATTCTAGAAAAATATCTACTTCTGCTTCATTGACTATGCTAAAGTCTTTGACTGTGTGGATCACAACAAACTGTGGATAATTCTTAAATTGATGGGAATACCAGACCACCTTACTTGCCTCCAGAGACATCTGTATGCAGGTCAAGAAGCAACAATTAGAACCAGACATAGAACAACAAACTGGTTCCAAATTGGGAAAGGAGTACATCAATGCTGTATCTTGTCACCCTGTTTATTTAACTTATATGCAGAGTATATCACATGAAATGATGGTCTGGATGAATTACAAGCTAGGGTCAAGATTGCTGGGAGAAATAACCTCAGGTATGCATATGATGCCACCTTTATGGCAGAAAACAAAGAGGAACTAAAGAGTCTCTTGATGAAGATGAAAGAGGAGAGTGAAAAAGCTGACTTAAAACTCAACATTCAAAGGCTAAAATCAGGGCATCTTGTCCCATCACTTCATGGCGATAAGATGGGAAAAAATAGAGATAATGACAGATTTTATTTTCTTGGGCTCCAAAATCACTGTGAATGGTGACTGCAGTCATGAAATTAAAAGACATTTTCTCCTTGGGAAAAAGCTATGACAAACCTATCCAGCATATTAGAAAGCAGAGACATCACTTTGCTGACAAAGGTCAGTATAGTCAAAGCTATGGTTTTTCCAGTAGTCATGTACAGATGTGAGAGTTGGACCATAAAAAAGGCTGAACACTGGAGAATAGATAGTTTCAAACTGTGGTGCTAGAGAAGACTCTTAGAGTCCCCTAGATAGCAAGGAGAGCAAACCAGTCAATCCTAAAGGAAATCAATCCTGAATATTCGTTGGAAGGACTGATGCTGAAGCTGAAGCTCCAATACTTTGGCCACTGATGTAAGAGCCAACTCACTGGAAAAGACTCTGATGCTGGGGAAGATTGAGAGCACTAGAAAAAGGGAGTGATAGAGAATGAGATGGTTGGATGGCATCACCAACTCAATGGACAAGAATTTGAGCAAACTCTGGGAGATAATGAAGGACAGGGAAGCCTGACATGCTGCAGTCATGGGGTTGCAAACAGTTGGACATGACTGAGTGACTGAACGACCAACAAACAAACAAATAGTTCCAGGCCTGCTGAATTTGTGATACTATATGTTTGCCAATCAACTCACAGGAAGAAAGAGGGAAATATGCACTGGGATTCCCTATTACATTTTTTTTTCAGAAACTATGTATGGAGTATCTCCTGGGACTGAGTCTGCTTTCAAGAGGTAGAATTATAGTCAATGAAGACTTACCAGTTCTGCCTTAATTTACAGAGCTTATATTCTAGATTCATGCTGCCTAATAAAATAGCCACTACTCATAGATATTAGAATTAAAAAATTAAAAACTGAGTTCCTCAGTTGCATTAGCCACACTTTAAATGCTCAGTAACCACATGTGTCTAGTGGCTATCATATCAGACAGGACAGATTTATAACATTTTAAGATCACAGAACACTCAAGTAGAAGGGATAGTCATTCAGATAGTGGTTTTTTTTTTTATTTTTTAAAGCTTAATAATAAGTCATATAACATGAAAAGCAAATATAAATAATATTATAGGCATTTATGTAATCTCTACCAGAATAAAACATATTTTGCTAGTTGCCACATTTGTCTCAACTGATTCTTTTTTTAAAAATAAGATAATAAAACACTATGAAAAATCCATGGTCTTTCCCCTTTCCTCTCCCTCTCCTCCTAAAGATAACTATTATTTTTAAGATGATGTGAATCACTCATAAGCATGTTTTTGAACTTTTACTGAATGGGAATACATTGATATACAATACAAACTCTTTTTCTATGCTTCACAATTTTTTATACAAATGTCAGCTCTTTGCAACTTGCTTTTCTTGTTTGTTGTTTCCATTTAACATTGTCTTATGATATTTATCCAGTGATGTATATCATCCTATACATTAATTTTTTCTGCTCTGTAATTTGTGTGTGTGTGTGTGTAAAAAAAAACTCCACTGTGCATTTATTTACCCTCAGGAGCTTTCCAACTGAAGTCTATACCCTAAACGTTTTACAAGCTCTGCTGGACAACCCAACCTCTGTGCCAGGCTTAATATGAGTTCAGCAGCGCACAGATTCTAACCCTTTCATGAAAGTGCACAGAAGGGAAGGGTCCCACCATGGTACTGCGGGATGCCCCACCATGGCCTTGCTTTGGTGGGGGATGCTCTGAGTGGTCACCTACTTATTCTCTGATAGGACCATAATGGGGTCAATCAGCAGTGGCACTGCAGTCCCAGAGCATCTGATTGAGTTGATGCTCTTCTCTGGAATCGTGTTTATTAATTCTTTCCTAAATAAATGAGTCTCTATGTAAATCAAGTCCTAAGAAGTAGCTTGTAAGACACATGCACTCATTTCTTGAGGGGAAAAATAAGTCAGTAAGTTTATGTCAAAATTTCCACTCTATCTGAATATATTTAGCTGCTATCTTTTGATGTTCTGATCTCATAAATTTAAAAGCAATGCTGTATCCTAGCTAGGGAGACAGGCAGCAAGTACTGGGTATATTTCTCCTTTCTCCTTTCTTTAGCCTTGTCCTCTTAAAAAATTCTGTTCTTTATGAAATGTGGTCAGCCTCAAGATTTTTAAGAATTTCAATGTTATACTGACTCTACCATTTCCATCTCAGGTGTTTAAAGTACACCTTTCTTATAGTTGCCTCAAGTACAAACTGAACCTGCTTTCACCTACAACATGAAACTGCTTTCGTATCATTTCAAAGACAGGGCAACTTTGAAAATGTTGATATATTCCATTGCTGTATTTCATGCATTTCCACACTCCAGGTTATTGGTTTAGGAAAAACATTAGTAAATTGGGCATTTCAACAAATTGTTTCAGAGGGGGCTGTAAGACTGATTATCAAAGCAGGCCTGAGGGTCATTTTCATGAATTGTATGTTCTAGGAACCTCACACAAAACACATTAGAAAAGTAATTACTCATCTCTATCTAGTCCAATGAGGTAAGCCAGTAGGTGCCTCCAAATGAGTGGGACAGTTTAAAAAAATTTTTTTTCTGTTTAATTTCTTTTCCCCCAGCAATACATTTTTCCCCATTACGTCTACTCTAAAAGTATAATATAAACGGAAAGACCTAGGACCCTTCTTCCCACTCTCTACCTCACACACTCAGTCACCCCTTTCCCCCCACATATTTGTAGCATGTAAGAATTCTGAAGGACACATTAGTAAGTGCTAAAGATTCATTAGAAACAGCTAGAAAACTTTAGTTTCTGGGTTGGTTATTCCAAATCACTTTACAATGGAAAAGAACTAATTATTCTGGATGAAATACATTTAAATCCATTTTTAAAATATCTACCATTGACATGGCAAACATGTAAAGTACTTGTAAGCTACAGACACACAGATACACACAAGAAGGAAGGAAAGTAGCAAGGAATGAAGAATGAAAATGGGAATGGGAAAGAAAAAATAAGGAGTGAAAGAAAGAAGAAAGAAAAGAGAGAAGAGCATCCTGAGAGGTAGACTAGCACTTGAAGTGAATTTCACCTTGAGATGAGCCTCGCTAACTCAAGGATTCTGTTTTAAAAGCTATGCAGGATATAAGAGAAGAGAAATAAAGGCTAGGGCAGCATAAAGTGAAAATGTAATAGGAAACCCAGTATCAGTCTGCATATCCAAAGGGCTACTCTTTCAAAGTAAGGTTTTGTGATAAGTACACTTACTACCTAGAAGAAGACGACGTGGAAACCTGTCTCCTCTAACCTTGGCACTGGTTGAAGAGGAAAAAGAAGTTGCCTTTGAGAATTAGTAAACAACTAACTGGTCTCACTTAGATTTTGTGCTCTAATTCCTGTTACCATGTATAACTTAAATCATCTTAAGCAAATAATTTCAAGTAGGTAATAACTGGGGAATCAAGTGTAATACTCTCTGGAAAAATCCAACTTCTGCCTAAGTTTCAAAGAATTACTGCAAAGGATTTCCCAAGGAATGTGACCTCAGAGTCAAAGATCATGTATCATACAAGCAAACGAGGCACCATGAGCTAGAGCCAAAGAAACAGCAGAGAGTAGAGTCCTGTCATAAGGAAAATTATCAAATACAGAATAGAAAACAAGCACAGGAAGGACTGACATCAGAAGTAAGGAAAAATAGATTATAAAGCAACCACGCACATGTGGAAAAGAGGCAAACTGAGTTTCAGGTATAAAAAATATGATAATTAAAGTAAAAAAGGAACTAAAAGGTGAAAAGAGCAGATTAGATTCTGCTGAAAATAAGTAGTTATCTGGAGAAAAAATCTAAAAAAAACGCTGAATATATTTCAGAAAGACAGAGAGATGAAAAATATAGTTTTTTTAAAAATATGCTTTTTTTAAAAGGGGCAATTGGGGCATGGAGAACAGTGTAAGAAGTTTGAAACATAAGAATAGGGAAAACTGGGAAAGGTTAATATTATAAGTGATAATGTCAGAAGTGTTCAGAATTGTTGAAAGGTATCAAACTATAAGTCTACAAAACACATGAAAAACCCACACAAAATAAATTTTAAAATTCATATGTATGTGAAATATACATATATTTATACACATGTGTATATATCACTGTCTTTGTCAATCAATTAATCAATCAATCATCAATCTATGAGTCTGTAGAACACATGGGCAAAGAAAAAATTTTGAAAGGAGCCAGAGAAGAAAAAGAGATCACTGATAAAAGAATGGTAATTAATCTGACAGCTGAATTATCAACAGCATGCATTGGAAGCCAGAAGACAAGAGAATATTATCTACAATGTGCTAAGACAAAAATAATTTTCAAGGACAAGGACAAAAGAAAGGCATTCAGAATTTTAAAAAACATTACAGGAGTTTACTTCACTAAAAAAGAAAAAAAAAAAAGCTAAAGGATGAATTTTGAGTGGAAGGAAATAAACCTCAGATAAAAAGTCTAAAACAGAAGAAAGAAAGGGAGCTATATTATTGTCATGTAAAAAATTTAAAGTTATTATATAATGTTTAAAGGTTATAAATAAAACAAGATTAAACTTCAATGGGGGAAAAACATGCACATTGCAAGTAAGGATATTCAGAAATAAAACATGTTAAAGCTTTTATAATGTTTACAATGACATCAAAGGCACTGGTTCAGTTTCTACATCATTTAATCAAGGGAGCACATTGATATTGTCTTAGAAAGAATAACATTAAAATTAGTATTCTTAAGTTATGCTAAATGAAGAACTTCTAGAAGTCTGCTCTTTAACATAGTACCTGTAGTTAACAATATGGTAATATGCACTGGAAGATTTGTTAGGAGGTCGATCTCATGTGACATGTTCTTACCACAAATAAAAACAAACAGAAAAACCAAAGGGACTCAGGGAACCTCTGGGAGGTGTTGGACACGTCTGTTACCTTGATGGTGGTGATGTTATCACAGCTGTTTGCATATGTCCAGCCTCAAATTGTATGCATTAAATATGTACTGAACACAGAGGCAGCCAGAAGAGGAAAATTTTGATTTGCAGAGTCCAACGCCAGCATCAAAATAGGTCAAAAGAAGGGCAATTTATAACTGAAAGCAGATAAATTAATTTTAGACATTCTGAGGATTCAACATAACTTCACAATAAGCATAAAGAAGCTAACAGAAAGGAAATATTAGAGACAGAAAAATAATGAAAAGATAAAATAAAAAGGACCAATAGATGAAATAATTTTTATGTTCTCAAAACTAATAAAAATAATAAATCTCTGGACAGATTAATAAAGTAAATATTAAATCATGGTATAACTACAGATATGATACAAATTAAAATATGAATGTATATTGAATAATTTCATGTTAATAAATTTGAAAACTTAGATGAAATGGACTAAATTCTAAAAGATACAAATTACCAAAACTGATGTAAGAAGAAACAGTGAATGTAAATTATCCTATAATAAGAATCCTAATTAGCAATTGAAAATTTTCTTACTAAGAAAATATCAAACTGAATGAGTTCAACTAACATTTAATGAACAAACAATTCCAATTCTACACAGTTTCTTTGAGATAACAGAATAAAAAGGAATGCATCTTGAGTATTACAAATTAGTTGGAAAGTGTTGACTGGAGCCGAGAATAATCATATAAGGATAGTATAAGAATAAAACCTATACTTTCTTTTCCCTCAGCAACGTATAAACATCCTAAAAAAACTGTTAGACAACCAAATACACAATAGAAAAAGTACAGAACCAGCTAAAGTGTACATCAGAAATAGGATATAATAATTAATTGTGGTGTATTTATTTAATAAGCTCCTAACTATGCTGCACCTTAAATGGAAAAAAGAAAAAAAAAACTATAGCTATAAGCTACATCATGGATGAATTTCAAAACCAACATTAAATAAATAATATAGGAGTAAAACTATATCCTATACTATTTTACACTTTTATGTAGATCTTGACTCTTAGTAATATTTTTCTTACTCTCCTTCCTCTTTTCCTCTCAGATTCATCTTGCTGAACACAATACCTTGTAGAAAGAAGAGCAGACACCCACTTAATACTTGATGAATCAAAGACTATATGATCAGAGCTACAATTTCAGGATTACATTAGGTATCTCTGCTGTGTAACAGAGTTCCAGAATATAGTAGGTTGGTAAAACATGTATCTCATAACTTCTGTGGGTCAAAAATTCAGGGCAAGAATTGTGAGCAAGAAGAAAGTCATAGCTTTTTATAATTTCCTCTCGGTAGTGACATTTCATCACTTGCCATAACCTAAGTCACCAGGTCCAGCCTACCATCAACAGAAGGGATTATATAGTGTCCATTCTGAGTGGCATAAATAATAAAGTCTATAAGTGGTCAAGGAAGATCATTTATCATTGATCTGAAAAGACTTCATGGACTTGGGATTGGGCCTGAGATTTTAAGTGTGGTTTGCACTTTGTTAAAGAAAGAGAAGGAGGACACTCATGCAGAAGACTCACAAAATAAGGAGTGAGAAAAAGAGAGAGAGAGAGAAATCACACTGGTAGTGTTTGATTGGCATGACTTGAATGCCAGATGATTGACTCTGCTGCTGCTGCTAAATCGCTTCAGTCACGTCCAACTCTGCAACCCCATGGACCATAACTCGCCAGTCTCCTCTGTCCATGAGATTCTCCAGGCAAGAATACTGGAGTGGGTTGTCACGCCCACCTCCAGGGGATCTTCCTGACCCAGGGATCAAACCCAAGTCTCTTACATCTCCTGCACTTCAGGTGGATCCTTTACTGTTGAGACACCAGGGAAGCCCAGTTGACTCTAGGTAAAGGCTTATGAAGAATAGAGAATGGAGATTAAAGTCTCCAGGACCTAGTTAGTACAAGAAAGTGTATAATAAACATTTGTTAAATAAATGAATAAATAAAATCCTAGGCCTTTGTCTATTTGCAGCTTTAAAAGATATACAGATTAAGAAACTAACCTTTTAAATGCTTATTTCCACAATTATCTAACTGGTGACTGTGAGCAGTCAGGGAAGTATTGACTTCTGAGATCCACTGTCATTGAGGGACTGGGCCTTTGTGCAGCTGCAGATGGGATGTGAGAGATCAACCACAGAGGAACCTGCCAGCTCCGGGTTAGCTCAAGGTTTTGTGGAGAAGACACCTGTGACAGGCAAGTAGGGAGAAAGTCAAATGAAAGGCATTGATCATGCCAGAATACAAGAAACTGTATGTATTATTGGACAACATATGTTGTCTTTTGTGATTGGCAATCCTCATTAAACCACTGATTAAATCTCACTGATTCCTTGCCGTAGCATGAAACCATTGTACATTATTTCACAGATTTCAATGACAAGTTCCCAAGTAAAACACCTTGGATTTTGCAGAATGAGATTCAAGATATACCAATTAATTTTCTTTTTTTATGAATGATGATGATTTTTTGAGTAATAGGTTGAAGATGGACAGTACTAAGGGTGGTTGAGAATCATCATCATCACCATTAGCTCTCAAGTCTTTTTCCTTTACCCTAAATGACAATGTTCAAAGTTGAATTTGTGTCTCTGTGTGTCTGTGTGCATATATAAAAACTTTTTTTTTTAAATGGTGATTTAGAAGCTTTCTAAACTGAAGCTAAGTAGATGTATGGGTATAAACACACACACACACTCTTATACCTTTAATGAAAGTGAAAGTTGCTCAAGTCATGTCAGACTCTTTGCAACGCCATGGACTATACAATCCATAGAATTCTCCAGGCAAGAATACTGGAGTGAGTAGCCGTTCCCCTCCAGGGGATCTTCCCAACCCAGGCATCCAACCCAGGTCTCTTGCATTGCAGGCGGATTCTTTACCAGCTGAGCCACCAGGGAAGGCCTCTCACACCTTTACTCCTCCTCTAATGAGATCCTAAAGACTCTACAGTGACCACAGTAGCAGATGCATCTCCTTCCTTAAAGCCAATAAATCGTGAATTGTGCTTCTGAAGGGGCCAATAATGCTGATTGGGAAAATCAGAGGAAATGGTACAATCTGAGGAGTTCTAGAATCTGGAATTTACATGGAATGCTCTCCTAGATTGTGTTTCAGCCTCAGTATATACACAGGTAGACAGAGGACTGACTGCCAATGTCAGTGCCTTGAAAAGAGACAGAAGTGATGTAACTCAGTGCTGTAAACTGTCAGAGTACCTCTGAATTAATATACAAAGCCTCTATGCATGTAAGCAATGAGTCCATGTGCATGTCATTTTTACTCACCTGAAAGTGCTTTGTTTGCTTTTTTTTGTTTGTTTGTTGGGGAGAGGGGACAGAAGGCAACTTATAGGCCAAAATATTTCTGTCTTTTATCTAATTTAAATTTTTTTATCCATTACTGAGGTCACATTTTCTGTTGATTCTGCCCACTAATTCCATAATGAAGCACTGCACTGGTTAGCATCGGAGAAAGGAGCTGCAGCTGTGTGAAGCTACATTCCCAAGACAGTACAGGTCTCTTGGGAAGCAAGAATCATGGCCTTGGACTTTTGATGTACGATCCAATGTTCTAACTATGCAATTTTATTAGGTAGAATTTAGAACACTTCTCTTTGCTTTAGGTTTCTTATCAGTGTGGTTAGTTATTGTGGTGAGGTGGTGAAAGTTTCTAAAAAGATGCCATTGTTTTTTCATGTCTGCTTATGCTATTACCTAAATCTAGACAAATTTCCTCTCTAAAGCTCAAGGAAAACATCATTATATCTGATTAAGTTTAAGATGCTATATGCCTTTTATTTTTCTCTTTTGAATGAACCCAGTATTCAAACTGCCTCCTTTTTCTTTCTTCCCCATTACCTTAAGACCTTTGAAGGCACTAAGTGGGAAAATACTATATTCAGAATTTAGGAGGTTGGCCTGCAATAACTTTACTCTGCGCCAGCCAAGAACACAAGACTCTAGGGATTTGGCTTCAAAAGCAAAAGTAATTCTAGTCAGGATTATATAACTAGAAGCTGAAGGATCATAACTGGCAATTTATGGAGAAAAGCCTTATTTGCTATGTGGATTTTTTTTTTAATCTTAATCAGTATTTTCTGGATGTGCTTTTCTACATTTCCAAGGTTGGCTTTTTATTTTCTTTAAAAACAAACAAACAAACAAACAAAACACCTCTAAGCTTTGAAGAATACATTGACATGAATCTTAAACCCAGTATACTTTTTCTAAATGTAGGTATATCCAGTGTTGAGGTTATTATCATTATTTATCACCTACTCTGTGTAAAACCCTACATTTGGCACAAAAGTCTGAAACTTTCACTTTTTATAGGTAGCTTTATAGTCACATGGCAACAATAAACATTTATTTTTTTTTAAACTGCACAGATACTGGGTTCCCCACTATAGAAATAAGATTTAAACTGAGACTTAAACCATGAAAGGGGTCTAGTTAAACATATGACCCAACAATTCCACTACAGGGCATATACCATGAGAAAAGCATAATTGAAAAAGACTCATGCACCCCAATGTTCGCTGCAGCACTATTTACAATAGGGCATGGAAGCAGCCTAGATGTCCATCGACAAATGAATGGATACTGAAGCTGTGGTACATACGTACTAAGGAATATCCCTCAGTCATAAAAGGAAATATATTTGAATCGCTGACTAATAAACTTAGTTCTAAGTCAGTCAGTTTGAGTTTTATTTGAGGTAGACGAACCTAGAGCCTATTATACAGAGTGGAGAAATTCAGAAAGAGAAAAACAAATATTGTATATTAATGCATATGTATGGAATCTAGAAAGATGGTACTGATAAACCTATTTGCAGGGCAGCAATGGAGACACAGACACAGAGAACAGACTTGTGGACACAGGAGGAGGAAGGAGAGGGTGGGACAAATGGGGAGCGTAGCGTGGAAACTTATACATTACCATATGCAAAATAGATATCCAGAGGGAATTTTCTGTGTGACTAATGGAACTCAAACCCAGTCTCCGTGACAATGTAGAGGGGTGGGAGGGAGAGTTAAGAGGAAGGGAACATATGTATATGTGGCTGATTCATGCTTATGTATGGCAGAAGCCAACACAGTATTGTAAAGCAGTTATCCTTCAATTAAAAATAAATAAATTTTTAAAAAAACATGAAATGGGTCTAGTTAAATAAGTCCCTTTAACAGAGAGAGATATGAAAGCATCTTTCAGAATCCTTTCCAACGTCACTTCTTCAGAGAAAATTTCCCTTGATTCTCTCTAAATCATGCCTTCATGCTATAATTTCCCTTTTAAAGTTTATTCTAACTTTCTTATAATTTTCTTCATATGTTTTTCATATGTGAAAACACTCTTTATGATACCAAAATTATAGATACATGTTATTATATACTTGTCCCAACCCATAGAGCATACAACACCAACAGTGAATCCTAATGCAAACCATAGATTTGGGGTGATTATGGGATGTGGGTTTATCATTGTAACAAATGTACCCCTCTGGTGGGGGATGTTGAAGATTAGAGAAGCTATGCATGTGGGGAGGCAAAGGGTATAGGAGAAATCTTTGTCCCTTCCCCTAAATGTTGCTATGAACCCTAAAGTGCTCTAAAAAGTCTTAATTAAAATACAAACAAAAAGACGCAGTGTCCACAAGTCATACAGATCATATCTGAATCTTCATTTTTCATTAGCTATATGTTCTTTGAGTAAAATGAGGATAACAATAACACTTACCTTAGGAAGGTTTTGTAAAGATTCTATGACATCAATCACATGAGGCACTGAACATTGTGCCTGGCAGACAATGATCTTGAAATCAATATAATCATCATTATCATTAATTAATTATACTGCTAGTTGTTCACTGAAACCAAGCTTCAAGTCAAATGATTTTGACAGATATTAAATTAAAAGATGCTTGCTCCTTGGCAGAAAAGCTATGACCAACCTAGACAGTGTATTAAAAAGTAGAGACATTACTTTACCAACAAAGGTCCATCTAGTCAAAGCTATGGTTTTTCCAGTAGTCATGTATGAATGTGAGAGTTGGACCATGAAGAAAGCTGAGTGCCGAAGAATTGATGCTTTTGAATTGTGGTGTTGGAGAAGAGTCTTGAGAGTCCCTTGGACTGCAAGGAGATCCAACCAGTCAATCCTAAAGGAAATCAGTCCTGAATATTCATTGGAAGGACTGATGCTGAAGCTGAAACTCCAATACTTTGACCACCTGATGTGAAGAACTGACTCACTGGAAAAGACCCTGATGCTGGGGAAGATTGAGGGCAGGAGGAGAAGCGGACGACAGAGGATGAGATGGTTGGAGGCATCACTGATATGATGGACATGATTTTGAGTAGGCTCCGGGAGTTGGTGGACAGAGAAGTCTGGCGTGCTGCAGTTCATGGTGTTGCAGAGTCGGACACAACTGAGTGACTGAACTGAACTGAACTGAAAATAGAACACTTCAAGTGACAGGACAGCTATATTGCAGGGAATACTTCTGCTGGAAACTGTCCTTCACAAAGCTTGCCTTTCCTCTTCCAGTGACATATTTCTGCTCAGAGTTCTCAGTGACAGGAAACCAAAGGGACATGATTTGATATTTGTATTTGTGTCTATGACTAAGACCTTGGTCGTAACAGCTGAGGTGAGATTCTCTAGGATTTTATCTGCATGGAACTTGGTCGAAAGGAGAGTGCAGAGGAAACTAGAAGGTTCCAGGATTTTCACTTCTGGAGTACATCTGGGCACCCTGTGAGCTAACACAGACACCTGATCTTGTGGCATGCCAAGGGTTTCCTCTGGTGTCCTAAGCTGCTGGGCCTTAACAGACATCCAGTTTCAAGGCTCGTGCTCAAAGCTGACACTCTATCAATGTTACTGATGGGTGCCTGACTCCACAGAGCTGATGGTGACAAAGTTCAGTCCCAAATTTAAAAAAAAAAAAAAAAAAGAGCAGGTTTTTTCTTTTATTTTAGCCAGATCTTCTTCATGGTTGAATACATCTGCTGTATTTCCATTGAAACAAAATTTTGGTTGGTGTGAAAATCTGTGTCAGGAAATGCCCCCAAGAGAACAAAACGTGTATCAGGTGATAATGGATGTTATTACTGGAAGCAACATTTGTCTCTTTTTTTCCCCCCTGACTCTCATTCAACCATAGTAAATTTTAATATGTGTGTCAGGTTTCCTATAATTTATATAAAATGAAACTCTTTGGGGAAGATAACACCCAGGTGTCCATATGATTTCATGCTGCAGCCTCAGCTTAGATCTAAAGCTAATGTCAGTTTCTGGTTCCTTCTCCTGGAGAGATGTCAACAGAATATGCTGGTTCTAAATAAATGTGTCTCTGTGACTGGTATTTTTGATGGACCTGGCTGTGCTTCTGCTCTCAGAAATCACCCCCTTCCGTGATCATAAGAAAAAGCAGGCCCGTCTTTTAGGACCGGGATAATTTTTGCTTCACTAAGCACTGTTTCTTAAATTTGTTTGTAGATTTAATATTTATTGGTTAATCTTTGTGTCATACCTTATTATGCAGAAAAGTTTAAAGGATGCTGGTTACAAAAACAGGCCCTGAGGTCTAACGGAATATGATTGGTTCATGAAGCTTTCAGAGCCAGATGATTATTTCTTCTATTTTTCTTCCTTCTTGATTCACCTCTCCAAGCAAATATTCTTTGTCCCTTTCTACAACTTGAGGGTTAAGATGTATATTTGGAGGTACCATGAGATACATCATCAACAGACATTGAGTGGGTGTGTACCTGGACTAGAGTAACTAGAATGATATAGGGCGTCAGATGATGGTGTTTGAATGACAGTTGGAAGGATGATGGCTGTGATACTTAGACAAGAACAACCTGGGATACAGGATAGCAGGGGCAAGGTTTACTTTCAAAGAGTTGAAGTGGGGTCAACTGAAATATGAAACTATTTATGTTGCATAATTGAGCAAAGGGAACTAGCATCAACATGCGGGTTCAGATTCCTAAGTATCTCTCTGGTCTTTCAGTTTCTCTCCATGTAAACTCTCCACCACTCTGGTCCAAAGTCATTTTCATCTCTTGTGGGGAATACAACCACAGTCTCATAACTCATCTCCTTATTTCACTTTTGCTTCTCACTAAATCATGTCTTTGTTTACAACCTGTTGATAATATTACATCACTTTGGATAAAGTTGAAGTTTAGACAGTCTAATACCCTGAATTATCTTGCTATTCATCTCCCATCTGCTACATCTCCTTGCCCATGGTCTCTGCTTCAGCCACAGTGGAATTCTTTGAGAAAGATGATATTCAAACGTCCATGTTATTTCATGTTGAAGCCTCTGCAGTGTGTTCAGTGTGTTAGAATCTTCAGATACATTTCTCCCTTTGCTTGCAACCACCCTTCCTTCTTTAAGAACTCCACTGACTCTCCTCAACGTTCCATCTACCCATCTGTTCATTCTCTACACTTCACACACACACACTCCTCCCTTCACGTCCAGGCTATATCCTTCAGTTATGGGCTCTAATGGCACCATCTACCTCTTTTCTAGTGCCTTCCTTGTAATTATGTATAGGAAATCTGTTATCACAGCTCCCTCGAACATTCCATGGGGGAAAAGACTGCCTCTATTGCACACTACTGTACCGTAGCCCTTTATATTAATTCACAGAGCTAGTGCAGTGGTTAACACATGACAAGATGCTTTCTTCATCAGTGTGAGTCAGTGATGGAATAAATGAGAGAATAAAAGGAAGCTAACTTTTCCCTATGTGCAAGAATTCTAACATAGGAGGTTGTCAGAAGATAAATTGGACTACTTTGTGCGTGTATGTTTCGGGGGGGTGGGCAGGCAGCAGTCCTCCATTACTGTAAGTATTCATGTAGACATGAGAAAGCCTCTTAGTAGGAGTAATGCAGTGGCATATGAAGCACTAAGTGGGATAACTGGACTCCTTAGATGTTCTTTCAAAGCAAGTGATTCTAAGGTTTGTAAATTATTTTAAAGCTTTCAGTGGGTGAGAGGAAAAATAGTTTTGATTAAAAAGTTTAGTAAAGAAGAGATTAAATATTTGCCCCAAAATGAATGTTTTGAACATATGGCTTTCTAATCTGTGTAGAAAGGGTTGTGCCCTGTGGAGGCTATGCCCCTGAAGGTGGATGAGGGTGATATTCATTCATTTACTCACTTATTCAACAAATGATTCCTCTGCTGGGGGCATGGCAGAGAACAAGAAATAGGCTCACTCCTCTCAAGATGCTTCTATCCTAGTGGACATAAATGCAAAATACATGAAAAAATAAATACATAAAAACCTAATAAGTAATAGTTAATAAAGATGATGGGGAGGGTGGCTTCCTTAGAGTAGTCAGAGAAGCTTACTGAAGAATGTGGGCTTTAAGATGAAATTGTATAGCTCAAGAAACACTACTCGATACTTTGTGGTGACCTAAATGGGAAGGAAATCCAAAACAGAGGGGAGACATATATATATACACACATATACACACACACACACACCTGATTCACTTTGCTGTACAGTATAAACTAACACAATATTGTCCAGTATTTACAGTAGAAACTAACATAACTATACTCCAATAAAAAAAAAATTTAAAAAGATGAGATCTGAATGACAAAGAAGGAGAACTTATGAGAAGTTCCGAAGAAGATGAAGGGATGAATGGACCCTTAGATACAGTAGTCATGTATGGATATGAGAGTTGGGCCATAAAGAATTCTGAGCACTGAAGAATCGATGCTTTTGAACTGTGGTGATAGAGACGACTCTTGAGAGTCCCTTGGACTGCAAGAAGATCAAACCAGTCAACCCTAAAGGAAATCAGTCCTGAATATTCATCGGAAGGACTGATACTGAAGCTGAAGCTCCAATACGTTGGCCACCTGATGCTAAGGACTGACTCATTAGAAAAGACCCTGATGCTGAGAAAGATTGAAGGCAGGAGGAGAAGGGGACAACAGAGGATGAGATAGTTGGATGGCATCACCAGCTTGATGGACATGAGTTTGAGCAAGATTCAGGAGTTGTTTATGGACAGGGAGGTCTGGTGTGCTGCAGTCCATGGGGTCACAAAGAGTCGGACATGACTGAGTAACTGAACTGACTGACTTACTAAGGCAGAAAGGAGAATGGCACATTGGATGGGGAAAATGAATGCCAGCATAGATGGTTGAGAATGAAAAGACTGGTACCTGGTGAAGTGGCAGGAATGGACCAGACTAGATGAAGCAGGAGTTGTTGCTACAGTGAGAAGACTGAATTTCATCCTAAAGAAATAAGCAGTCATGGAGGTCCTGAGTAGAGAAGTTACCCACTTAGACTTCAGTTTTGCCCTCTTATCTTTATTATAAAAGCTTTTAGATCTGTTTACCCCAAAACTTGGGCTTTCCTGATGGCTCAGCGGTAAACAATCTGCCTGCAAGGAGATGTGGGGTTCAATCCCTGGGTCAGGAAGACCCCCTGGAGTAGGAAATGGCAACTTCACTTCAGTATTCTTGCCTGGGAAATCTTATGGACAGAGGAGCCTGATGGGTTACAGTTCACAGAGTCACAAAAGAAGTTAACCAGATCCTTCCTGAATACAAAAAAAAAAAAAAAAAAATCCAATCCCTCCCAATAGTTCTGAATAATTCCAGGGAGTGATGGTATGTCTTGGATGTTTTTCTCCTTTCTTGCTCTGTCCTGTTGCTTCTAGCTCCTTCCCTAAGGGGAGGAATGCTTCATCCAGGAGGGACATTTTGTCCCCACCTCTCCTTGTCATTTCATTCTTTCCCCTTGGTTCTGCTTTAAAACTTTGACCACTGTAGTCCCCCATATACCACTTCATTCCCAAGACAGTGCTAACAAGAGACTAAAAGCAAGCTGTAGTGGATAATAAACTTTCTTTCCTTAAAACTTAAATATAGAGTCATGTCAACTGAGATGAAGAGAATTTGACTTAAAACTAGTTATCACTGCCTGCTCCCTGCAAGTTGATCATCTCTCCTCTGTCATAGTAGGCTGTGACCATTGCTGAACTGTTGCTCACCATGGCCCAGACTTTTGCCACATTGTTGTTGCCTCTATTTCTCTCATTTTATATCTTCCACCAAATTTTTGTTTCATGGCCTGTCAAGGGAATCTGCAATATTTTCTGGCATCTTTGTTACAGGCTGTATTATGTTCTTCCCAAATTCCTGTGTTGAATTCCTAACCCCCAGGGCCTCAGAACATGACTGTATTTAAATATACAGCAAGAGGTAGTTAAAATGAGGCCATTAGGGTGGACCCTAGGCCAGTGCGAGAGGTGTCCTTATCAGAAGATGAAGTTCGTACAGACACTCACACAGAAGCAGAATGTCACATGAACAAAAAGACAACCATCGACAAGCCATGGAGAAAGGTATCACTTACATCTTGGACTTCTGGCCTCCAGAACTGTGTGAAAATAAATTTCTGTTTCTAAGCCACCCAACCTGTGACACTTTGTTATAACAGCCCTAGGAAACTAATGCAGCCCTCCAGCCCCCTTCTCTGCCAGTTTTTTTCAGAGATGCACTGTTTCTCATCAAGGTCCTCTGCTTCTGCTGCTGCTGCTGCTAAGTCAATTCAGTCATGTCCGACTCTGTGCGACTCCAGCGATGCAGCCCACCAGGCTCCGCTGTCCCTGGGATTCTCCAGGCAAGAACACAGGAGTGGGTTGCCATTTCCTTCTCCAATGCATGAAAGTGAAAAGTGAAAGTGAAGTCGCTCATTTTGTCTGACTCTTTGTGACCCCATGAAACACAGCATGCCAGGCCTCACTGTCCATCACCAACTCCCGGAGTTCACCCAAACCCATGTCCATTGAGTTGGTTATGCCATCCAACCATCTCATCCTCTGTCATCCCCTTCTCCTCCTGCCCTCAATCTTTCCCAGCATCAGGGTCTTTTCCAATGAGTCAGTTCTTCATATCAGGTGACCAAAGTACTGGAGTTTCAGCTTCAACATCAGTCCTTCCAATGAACACCCAGGACTGATCTCCCTTAGGATGGACAGGTTTGATCTCCTTGCAGTCCAAGGGACTCTCAAGAGTCTTCTCCAACACCACAGTTCAAAAGCATCAGTTCTTTGGAGCTCAGTTTTCTTTATAGTCCAACTCTCACATCCATACATGACCACTGGATAAACCATAGCCTTGACTAGATGGACCTTTGGTATGGCCACGTTAACTAATATAAAATACACATTTGAATGTCAATAGAATGATCAAGAGAACTCTCTCAGTGATCCCTTTTAAGAAAAAGAAGGATCTGCCCTAGAGACATGTTCACATCTCTGAGACATTTTGGGCATTTTTAGGGCAGTCAGATCATCTCCTGTTTCTAGCCATCACTGCCTCAGAGGTATTGCTGGGTGACTTTACAGTGCTCCACTGGTTTCCCTTACAAACCCAAGCTTGAGTTAAGGCTCTCATTGAGCTCTAAAAGCACCCATTTACAAATATTGATGTTCTTGGTATAACAATCAACCCAGGGCATTTCACGCCTCTTTGCCAGTATCCACCGAAGTCAGCCCAAGCAAACCTGTAGCCAAACCAGATACACAGAGGTGTGGCTGCATTTTTTGCTTAACCATAACATGCAGCAAGTGGATCAGCCCCTAACATCTTACCCACTCAGCTGGGCCAGTCTAAATTCCATGTATTTATCAAAACCTTAAAAAAATATTTCTTGGCTAAGTCTATCCAAAGTACTTGAGATATTTTATCCTACTTGGTCTTCATCAGAACCCCAAGATATATGAGTTACCCCACTATATAGATGAGGAAATGGAGGTGTGGAGGACTTCCGTGACTTATCCAAAATTGCAGGCAGTATAAGGTGATTCTAGGTTCACTGATTCAGGTTAATGTGCCATGAAAGTTCTAGCTTTTATCCCTCTGTAAGGCTTAATTGTCAGCCTCTCTGTATTTCTTCAGCCTTCACTCATCCCTCACTTCTCTCAACTCCTCCATCAAATGTTGCTAGGACCACTGGCCACTTATTGTGGCTCACCTTGTTTTTTGTTTTTTATCGGAGTATAGTTGCTTTGCATGTTGTGTTGATTGCTGCTGTACCACAATGTGAATCAGCGATATGTATACATATATTCCCTCAATCTTCAGCCTCCCTCCCACCCCCCACCTGCACCGCATACCACCCTTGTAGGTCATCACAAATCACCAGGTTAAGATCCCTGTGCTGTACAGCAGCTAGCTATTTCACACGTGGTAGTATGTCTATGGTACTTTCTCAATTTATCTCACCTTTTCCTTCCACCTCTGTGTTGTGGCTCACTTTGACTTTTCTACTTAATATGTGCTGCTCTAGTGGTCCTGGTTACATTGTAACTTTTCTGTGATGGGAACAGTACTTAGTGTACCACATTCAGGGCTTGGCTCAGCAGTAAAGAATCTGCCTGCAATGCAGGAGACGCTGGAGATGTGGGTTTGATCCCTGGGTCGGGAAGATCCCTGGAGGGCATGGCAATCCACTCCAGTCTTCTTGCCTAGAGACTCTCATGGACTGAGGAACCTGGTGGACTACAGTCCATGAAAAGACAAAGAGATGGACACAAGTGAAGCAACGAAGCCCAGCACACGTACTATGTCCACTCCCTAGTCTTGCATCCAGTGGAGCCTCCATGCTCATGATTCCCTAGGAGCTCAGGGAAATCTTTTTTAATTTTCCTTTGGAATCTCTCATAATGACAGCAAACAAAGGATCCTTTGAAGGACATTATTTGAGAGCTTCCCTGATGGCTCAGTGGTAAAGCACCCACTTACCAATGCAGGAGACCTGGGTTTGGTCCCTTGGTGGGAAGATACCCTGGAGGAGAGCATGGCAATCCACTCCAGTATTCTTGCCTGGGAGATCACACAGACAGAGGAGCCTGGCAGGCTACAGTCCACAGGGTCGCAAAAAAGTCGGACATGACTTAGCAACTAAACAACAGCAACAATGTCGAAGGGGCAACAGTGGTGGCCTAATACTCAGAATATCACAGTTTCAGAATTGACTTTTAATTCTTGCTAGCTCTTTGGATTTAGATGAGCTACTTTAACTTCTCTGAGTTTAGTTTCCTCATCTATAAAATAGAGATAATAAATACCCCCTCAATGATGTACTGTGAGAACTGGAGGTGGGACTAGGTCTGAAGATGCTTCATAAACTGGAAAGCACTATTCACACACAAGAGATACTTTTTCAGCATTAGTAGCTATATGATCAATATTGAGCAACAATGAACAGCTTTTCTCAGTCTTACTTTCTCCATGAAAAAAAGAATGTGGTGGTCTACAAACTTTCTTCTTGTTTTAACACTTCTGAATTCCTCCTTCTGGGGAGGGTGAGGGTGCGTGGGATGGGCCAGGGTGGCTGTGTGGGCCAGACCTTCCGAAGTGAGAACTGATGCCTTGCATTCAAAGGGCTTATCACTCACATCCCACTTGCCAGCAACAGGATCATATCTCACGTGGGGGCTGTCTGTCTTCAAGGAAGAGGTGGTGTGGTTATATGAATCGTGTTGTTGCCAGTACAGATGGAGAAATGCCACTCTCCCTGAGTTTACGGCCCTAGTGACTCTTTCCTGCACTGCGTACGTCAATCCACAACTGCATGTGATGCCTTCCAACTCTGGTCCCAAAGATGAAAAAATAAAACCTGAAGATGAACATTTTCTCACTTTCCTTTCTTTCAGAAGGGAATTATTTTCCGAAATACCTTCCCTGTACCCCCAAACACAAATTCCTTCGTATGTCTCTCTTCTCTTGACAAAAAAGTGTGAACGAGGGCATGTTAACAGAGGTGGAAATGAAACAAACCTATTCGCAGTCTGCCTGCTAAAATTCAGGTTTACTTAATATTTAACAGAAGCTCTGAGAGTGCTAAAAGGTTCCGGAGCTCTCCCCCATGGCATTAGGTATGAACATGAAGGTAGTTAGGACTCTGTGTTCCTTGACCTTGCTGCAACTTAGTCTTGAATAAATTGAAGATCTTGCTGCAACTTAATCTTGAATAAATTGAAGCAAAATAGCCCATGTAATCACAGACTTTGGTTTCTTCTCCAGGAATGGTGACAGTTCTAAAATAAATAATTTTCACTACTCAAGTGCTCTGCTAGTGGAAGTCTATTTTCTTCAGAGAAAATGGTTCTTAAATATTTTAAAATGTCTAATTTCTCCACAAATTCACAGAAATGGAGAAGCTAAATGGAGAGGTGAAAGAGCTGGACTGACTTTAGGTATGACAGCCCTTATGAATACCAGTTATTCTCCAAGTTATCTTTGAAACAGAGATGATTTCACAAACGATTCAATTTCTTGACCCCAATGGCAGTGCCTTCAAAATAACTATGGAAAATACATGACATGTCTTTTTCTGAAGTCCAAAATCCTCTGTCATTTATCTCTATATCATCCTTCTGGTCATATCTCTTTCTTTAACCTTCCGGGTATCCTGCGTTTTGGGTGTACAAGTCACCATTTTTTTTTTTTCAACTATTCAAGGCATTTTGCACTTCCTTGCCTTTTATACCTAGTGTTTCTCCAGCTTGGAAAACTCTTCCAGGTATGGAAATATTTTTTCATTCTTTAAGTCCCCACTGAAATGCCACTTTCCTCACAACATTGCTCTTGAATTCCCAAATGGAATATTCATCCCATATTTAATATTTAGTAGTTCATTATTTATAGTGCTACTAAATATTTCATTTTGACTTGTTTAGAAGTTATGAATCATCTGTCTTGCCCCCTTTCTCTGAAAGTAAACATTTTAATGAAGCAAGTTGGGCTCATTCATTCACTCATTCATCCATTGAACAAAAATGAATTCACATATTAATAAACCAGTATCTCTGTATCTTTCCTCATTCCTACCCAAATATGTATTTGCAATATCTGTCTTTCCCTTTTGATCACAGGAAACTAGAGGACAAAAAAAAAATCACATGTTATTAAGCTTTGAATTCCTTAGCTACTTTTAAGTGGTGGGTGCTTCACAAACATGTAGTGAATGGACAGACGGATGGATGGGTGGCTGGACAGATGAATGGTTAGATGAATGAAATAGGCAAACAGCAAAAACTGATGGAATAAATTATGAATTAAGAGCATTATCCTTACCTTGCCTTAAGACAGTCATTTTTGCTTTGAACCACTGCAGTCTGTTTGTTGAATATCTATTACTTTGGATTACTCTTTTTGTGTACTTCATGGCCCTTCATTTGGGGTACCATGTCTTACTCATTCCAAGTAATCTGTTTGGTCCATGAGGCTCAGATCAGTTCACTAATTCCCAAATTTTGTCACACAACCCAGGCCTAATAGAGTATTCTGTTTACTTGGGGAAAAAGATTGATCAAGGATGGAAATAAAATCTAATCTGGGCCAATTACTCTCTTCCTAAGAAATTGACAGTTAGTAGGGGAGATTCTCTTTTTGTCCTAAAGGACAGTGAGTAGAAAGTTGATATGATCCGGAGCTATAGAAGACTTTGTTTCCACCATCAGAGAAAGAGTTTATTTAACAATAAAGCCATCCTGGGATAAAAGTGGGACTGAGGGACAGAAAAAGAAAAAAAAAATGTGACTATTGTATTTGAATCATGAGATCTAGCCAAGCCTGTAGTCTACTTTTCAGAATGTGAGTAAATAAATCCTCTTATTTTTACATTAGTTAATATTCAATTACTGTTATTGTAAAACAAAAGAATTCTGACAAAGGGGGATCTAAAGAAATTGTCCCAGTATAGTCACTCTTTATTTATTTATTTTTTTTTAATTTTTTTTTTTTTTGAGACACTCTTTATATTAAACACTTTTATCTCCAAGGAAAATCACTATAATCAGTCAGAAATTAAGTCAGGTACTAGGAGAAAAAATCCCTCAGAAATTAAGGCATATAGAAATCTGTACATCTCTGCCTTCCCTTGAAACGTAACCTGTGCAAGTCCTTCATTCCCTTTTTTCTTGCTTTCCCCACCATTTTTATTGAGATGTACTTGACACACAAATTTGTATTAGTTTAAGATGTACACTGCAACAATTTGATAGATGTATGTATTACACAGGGCTTCCCCGGTGGCTCAGCAGTAAAGAATCTGCCTATAATTCAGGAGACCTGGGTTCGATCCCTGGGTCAGGATGATCCCCTGGAGGAGGGCATGACAACCCACTCCAGTATTTTGCCTGGAGAACCCCATGGACAGAGAAGCCTGACAGGCTGCAGTCCATAGGGTCACACAGAGTCGGACATGACTGAAGCAACTCAGCAGCAGCAGCATGTATTGATAAATGATTACCAAAGGAAGTTTTAACATCTATCACCACACATAGTTACATGTTTTTAAGTGTAAAGTCCCCTAAGTCCTTTTAAACCAAATATCTTGTTTCTTTCCCAAATACCTAACTTGTCTCCTTCTCCAAAGCCATTCCTATGACTCACATCCCCATCCTCTCTCATCTCCACTCCAGCAGCAACCTCCCAACTAGAGCCTTGTCCTCAACTGTCTTTAAGATAAATTCTCTGCTCAAGGCCAGGATGGTCTCTCTGAAGCACAGTATGTATCATATTAATTTTTTATCCCAAACATCATTGTCCCTCATTACTCTCAGAAAAAAAATCCAAATCTTTTGGCTTAATTTACAAACTCTACTTTCTGGTCATCTCTTATCTCTTTCAACTTTCCCTAGCCTGCAGTTTTTCAGCAAATTTGATTTTTTTAAAACATTTCCTGAGGGTGCCACGCTCTTTCTTCATTCTAGGCCTTTTGTATTTCATTCTCTTTGCCTAGAATGCCCTTTCACCAGTTGTGCTCTGAAATAGTTCCTACTCCTTTGCATTGAATAATGTCCCCCAGCCATTCGTGTCTATCTGGACTCGCAGAATAAAACCTTATTTGTAAATAGGGTCTTTGCAGAAGCAATTAAGATAATTACTGAGATGAGATGATATTAGATCAGATGGGTACTAAGTCCAACAAGGATATTCCCGTAAGAAAGAAAAGGACACATAGAGAAGAAGGCAATATGAAGGTGGAATCAGAGGTTGGAGTGATGCATTTATAAGCCAAGGAACACCAAGGATTTCCTGTAACTACAGGAGAGGCACGGGACAGATTCTGTCTCAGAAGCTCTGGAAGGAACCTATGTGGACACTTTTATTTTGGATTTCCAGCCTCCTGACCTGTGAGATTACATGTCTGTTGCTTTAACTAGTTTGTGGGACTGTTACAACCACCCTAGAAAATGAACATACCTTTCTTTGGATATCACTCTACATGGTACCTCCTTTGCAAAGCCTTTCCTTATACCACTAATCTGAATCAAACATCCCTTTGATATTTTGAAAAAATATAGGATCCTTAGGATGCTATATTTTTTTTCTCCTTCATTATGTTTAAATTTCCTGTTTGCTTGGCTTCTAGGAGGCTATACTACACAGCCTTCCACAGATGTGAGCTTAGGACCTATCACAATGGCCAGTGTGTAAGAGGATTCCACAAGCAGCTTTGACTGATTCATTGTGCCTTATTCCTCTCCCTCTTTTTGGTACCTAGTAAAGTGGTTGATACATAGCAAGTGGTCAGTAAATGTTGTTTAATCAGTGATGGAGTCTGTCAATTGGCTTATGCTTCTAGTAGTGGCACAGACCACTGATTCTGGCTCTCACCTATCCTAGGGCTTCCCAGGTGGCTCAAGATGGTAAAGAATCCACCTGCAATGCAGGAGACCTGGATTTGATCCCTGGGTGGGGAAGAGCCCCTGGAGGAGGGCATGGCAACCCACTCCAATATTCTTGCCTGGGAAATCCCATGGACAGAGGAGCCTGGTGGGCTATAGTCCATGGGGTTGCAAAGAATCAGACATGACTGAGCTACTAACACTTTCACTTTCTCACCCATCCTCAGCCTCACTAAAGAGAGGAAAGCTTTACTGAAGGTGAATGTCCAAAAGCCTTTTGAATCATGTGTAACAACCATTCTATATCCAATTTTAGGGAAAATAGCCAGATCTTATAACTAGACAGTCACATTAGAATGGAGAAGTTTTGATTCCATATTCATCATTCCTGCCACTGAATTCTATGACCCTATTAACACTGGGACAAAAATATCCCGACCTTTCAATTGTCCAATTAAACAAAATGCTCTTAGTGATCCTGGTGTTAGATAAAGGAAAAACTGTTGAGAGGGTTTAGGCAAGATGACAAGGAGTGTGGGGCAGTGGGATTCTAAGGGCACATATTCCAGGGGAATCTCAAGTGATGGCAGATAGCTGTGGTTGTCATGAGCTATTATTAGTCTTCTTGGTCATTTCCAAATGCATCCTACCTCATCAAAAGCATATTATGGAGCCCGCAAACCAGTAGGTGATGTGAAAACTAAAACAAAAAACAAAAAAAAACAAAAAAACCAACAAAACAACAACAACCAAGAAAACCAGAAGTAAAAGAAGAACTAGAGTGCATACTTGTTCTGAGTAAAACAATAGGAAATGCAATTGCTCATTACAATGAGTCAGTGTTCTACAAAAGCCATGGAGTTGGCCATGCAGTTGAGAGTGAAAAGCAAAGAACTCTGGGAATAGAAAGGCAGGCAAAAATAGAAACATATTTTTTCTTTTAAAATTTCTACTTGAGGAGTATTTGGAGTCCTGGGATTTTCAGACTTCTTCTGAGATAAATAAATGATGTCTGCTCTCTTTGTGTGTGTGGAATAAGCTCATAGAAATATATGTATATCTCCATAGCCTCTTCTGAGAGAAGATGAAACTTTTCTTATTAGTAAGACTGAAAAAGAAAATGTGTTGAAATAGTATATACTCTTTGGGAATGGAAAAATACAAGACAGTGTTTATGTTAAGTAGGTTCAAACAGAGGACTAAAGAAATCTCTACACTTTTACTCCAGGTGGTACCCTGTGTGGTTAAATGCATCAACTTTGCAGTTACACTGACTTGGTACAAATCTAAGATCTATTACTAACTCATCTGTATAACCTTGGACAAGCAATCTCAGTTCTTCATGTTTCAGTAGCAATCTATAATATGGGAACAAATAATATACATAATTCATAGGTTGTGATAAGAGAAAAAGGAATTATGATATAAATAATGTAAAATAGTATACAGCACACACTAAACACTCAATAAATATAAGCTCTTATTTTTAATATTTATCTTATATGGATTCAGCAGTAAAAATAGAGTGGTAAAAAAGAACTAGGTACAATAGTCAAATGCTCAGAATATAGGAGCTGGAAGCCCCTGTTCCTTTTTGGTTGTGTGCTATTAGGGAGTGATTGAATTTCTCTAAGTCTCATTGCCTTCTTTGGTAACACAAGACAATGACAGTACCTTTTCACAAGGCTGTTGTGTTATATAAAACATTGACTTGATTATGTGGTGCACAGTATTATACAAGGTCTACAAATAGCAGTTCTTTCTATTACAGACTTAGAATTCTTATGAATTGGCTGTGAGAACTGATTGCTTTCACAAAATACAATATGTAAAGCAGTAAAGGTTTTCATTTCATGAGCCACAGAGAGGAAAAGCCCATTAGTTCAGCCTTTTAAAGAAAACAAACCAACAAAGGAAATAACTATGCTGAAAAAAGATGAAAGAAGATACTGAATTTTTAGCTGTAGGATAAGGTATATTTCAGTCTTCCCAGGTAGCTCAGTGGTTAAAAAAAAAAAAAATCCACCTGCCAACGCAAGGAGATGCAAGAGATGCACGTTTGATTCCTGGATAGGGAAGATCCCCTGGAGGAGGGCAACCCACTCCAGTATTCTTGCCTGGAGAATGCCATGGGCAGAGGACCCTGGCGGGTACAGTCCATGGGGTCACAAAGAGTTGGACACAACTGAGTGACTGAGCACACGAGGCGTGTTGTGTGTATGTGTGTGTGTGTGTTTTCCCTATAGGTACCAGTGTGAGGGTAGGTGTTCCTTTCTCAGACTTTATTTGGGAACAGAACAAATACTGAGGTTGCACAAACCTCCTCTGTGGACTTTTGGGGTATTGTCTTTCACCTTTAGAAGCAGCTTAATGGATGTAGCCATGTGCTAGTGTGGTCATTGGAAGCATATACAATTTTGATAAAACTTTTAAGAGGAGAACATGGAAGTGATTGGTGACTAAAATGTTTCACAAAAATCAGGTCTTGGTTGGATCTAAAAATGTCATTTCAACATGAAACTCTATAGCTAAGCATCACGGTCTGATAGATGAGGTCACACCATTAAGGCAAGAAAGTTATTCCTATGGACACCCTTTACGATGGCTTGAAAGTTATACTAAGAATCAGAGGGAAGAACAATAACTATTCTCTATAAGCACATATGTATCAGGCATGACATTGAGCATTTTCCTCCATTTAACCCTAAAACAATGCTCTGAGACAGGTAACATGGTGGGTATTTATGATCACCCTTGGATTCAGGTAGGCTGGGGTTCTAATCTCAGCTCTTCCACATTCTACCTGACTGAACCAGAGCACAGTAAGCCTCCATTTTATCACAGGGCTAATAAATTTGCCTTCCTGGGCTCATCTCAGGATTGTATAGCACAATGAATATAAAGATCCTAGCACCATACCTGCCAGATAGTAATCGGTCAATAAAAGGAAGTTACAACTTGTTATCCTCATTTTACAGAAAAGAAAATTATGACTTAGGAGAGGACAAAAAGGGCTAAGACGAGGGGTCTTAATTCATAGAGAATTTGGCAAGATGTTATGAAATCCATATTTACCCAGGCACTGTTGAGTTTCTCAATTCTCAGTCCATAGCCATGTTTATGGAGAATTTTTACAAGAGCTACCTCACCCATCCCCTCATGCTGTCCCACTTAACATTCTCCTTCCTGACACTGACTACAAGACTGATTGCCACATGTGCAATATTTAGCAGGTAGCAAGTTTGGCACTGAACTTTTTATAGACACTATTTTCATTTTATTGCAATAAGAACCTATGGGATAGATAATGTTTCTGACATTTGAAGATGACATATGTGATGCATAGAAAGAATAAATTATTTGCCTCAAATGTCACAAACAAGATAGTAGAACAAAGATTTGAACTTGGTTTATTAAACTTTAAAGCTCATACTCATAGCATATCACTCCCCATATTAACCTGTAGCCTTCTACCATGTTATTGGATCGGAGACACTGAAATAAAATTTAAATATAAAAATGAACAATGAATGCCCTTTTTAGGATCCAAAGACTCACTAAATACAGACCTGACAAAACATGACTCATACGCCACTCCAAGACCTTGCTTGGCACTGAAAATGTGACACTTTTTTAAAGTCTTAATGTTGTATCAGAATTGTTTCCAACAAAGACCCATGATCAGAGTTCATAAACAATATGTATATTGTTTGCAATCTCACATCTAGTTTGTCACAATGATTTTTTTACAGGAGGAAATCCCATGGAGAGAGGAGCCTGACTGTCCACAGAGACACACAGAGTCAGACACGGCTGAGCGTCTAAAGACACAAACACACATGCATACCTTGAGAAGGAAAGTTATTTTTCCAAGATCACAGCATTTTAATGGCAGATGCAGCCTGGAAACTGGGTCCCAGACTTCTGACACATGCTCTTTCCACAAATCCTCAACATTTACCCTGACCCTGCTTGTGATCGGGCAGTCTTTGGAAACCACAAATGAGAAGCTACTAGCAGCACACACACCACCGGAGTATTTGTGAACAAAATTCCAACTCTTGCTATGGAGAGGACATACACCACTTTTCAATTAATATTTCTGTGTGGTTCTAAGCTTTCTTTTAGCCTCTTGCCTAAATATGGCTCATTTAACCCAGTTTCGGATACAATCCCCTGACTAATTCACATGGTTTGATCTGCCCTAGTCATAAATTTCTTGTTAAAAGGAACATAAGTTAGATTGGCTAATACTGGCAACATCTCAGAAGGTATCAACATCTGAAACAGAGCATCTGTGGTAGTCACAGTAGGGTAACTGCTATAAAAAGAACAATTCCTAAGCCAGGGGCTATTATTGTATTAACAATAAAAATCAGTTTTTCACTGCCTGAGGTACATAGATGGCAAGGAAAGGATTGATGGTGGAGGGTGGCCTCATTTCACACAATAATTCAGGGTCTCCTGTAACTCTGCACTCATCAGGTAGATGGGAAAAGCAAAAAATATTTGCGATTTCTGTAGGAGCATTTTTAAGGGCAAGGACTCAAAGTGATACAAATTTCTTCCTATTTTCCTTGTCCAGGTCCCAGTCCCATGATCACAATTAGCCATAAGGAAAACTGGGTAATGTGGTGTCAAGCCAGGTGCCCAGGAGGCAAAAGTGTTGGTGCACAGCTTGCTAGTATATCAGCAAAGCCACTAAATTCCCTCCCCATCACAATTCAAATGCACATAGATGCACATACCTACAGAACTGGCTTGAGTAAGGGGACATTCAAACCCTGGCCATACATTAACAAAGAAAACAAACTACAAATCAGGCTAATAGTTATTTTTCATCTGTGCATGAGCTGATAAACATTTGAAGCCATGGAAGATAAAAATGCATCAATTTTAAATAGGAATTTTTTTTTTATCAATCAATTCTGATTCTAGGTACTGACCTAAAGTTAAACAAGTAGAAAATGCACAAGAATATGTGTAAAAAGATGCTCATTATAGCATTATTGGAATAGGAAAATAGTAGATTAAAACGCACATCAATAGAAGATTGATTAGATAAATTATGGTGACTTTATACAATGTAGCACTCTGAGGCTTTAAATACTATAAAGTACTTTCACATACAGTAACATTTCTATAATAACAAGTAGAAAAATAACAAATATAATTTCTGTACATTTATTAGCACCACCCTGAGCCACAAGCATTATGTGGCGGCTGTACAGTGGAGTTGAACAACACAGTAGCCCTGGCAATACCTAAATCAAGGTATGTGTTTACAGCTCTATGTAACTCCTCTCAGTTCTGTTCAATGGATAGTGCTTTACAAACCTGGAGAACAAATGTAATTCCATCTCTTTTATTTTATTCAGTTAATTGCTGGAGTTTTCACCTACCATAATTGTAGAAAATTCAGAATCTCCTTTAAAGGCCCTTCCATCCCTTTGGATAATCCAAGGAAGCCGGGAGCATGAATGGCCAGGATATGAGGGTGTGTGGGAAAGGGGTGGTCTATTTGACTTCCACTCCTATGGGAAATACACTGCAGTGTACTTAGCATATCCTGCCTCCCCGTGGAGTTACTGACAAAGCCACATACTGTCTGAGACAGGGTCAGTCTTCTCTCATCTGGCATCTGCCCCAACCCACCATTAAAAAAGCTTTTAGGTGATGGGACAGCTTTTCTCTAAATTCCCAAAACAAAATTTGTCCAATTGCATGAACTGCCCCTTATCACTCACCAGTTCTTCTGAGGGAGGGTTTCCTCAATGATTTCCCATTATTTTGTCCTTCTAAGGAAGCTTCTCTGAGGGATTTCAGAGTGTGCCCAGGTGAGCTCTTCCTAGAGGAGGGTGGAGGGGGAAATTCCATCAATGATAAGTGATTCTGGCATCATTCACACTAGTAAATGAATGCGCAAAAATCTTACAAAGGTAATACATGTTATATGTACTTCTATAAAGTCCTTCTTTCTCTTCATAGATCATATATATGTATTGTGCACATATATTTTTATATATGATCAACATGTAATATATAAAATGTATACACAATATATATGAAGAGAGATATGTCTAAAGAGCCTCTTGATGAAAGTGAAAGAAGGAGAGTGAAAAAGGTGGCTTAAAGCTCAACATTCAGAAAACTGAGATCATGCCATCCAGTCCTATCACTTCATGGTAAACAGATGGGGAAAAGTTGGAAACAGCGGCAGACTTTATTTTTGGGGGGGGGCTCCAAAATCACTGCAGATAGTGACTGTAGCCATGAAATTAAAAGATGCTTGGTCCTTGGAAGAAAAGTTATGACCAACCTAGACAGCATATTAAAAAGCAGAGACATTACTTTGTTAACAACGGTCTGTCTAGTCAAGGCTATGGTTTTTCTAGTAGTCATGTACGGATGTGAGAGTTGGATTGTAAAGAAAGCTGAGTGCCGAAGAATTGCTGGTTTTGAACTGTGATGTTGGAGAAGACTCTTGAGAGTCCCTTGGAATGCAAGGAGATCCAACCAGTCCATCCTAAAGAGATCAGTCCTGAATATTCATTGGAAGAACTGATGTTGAAGCTGAAACTCCAATAGTTTGGCCACCTGATGCAAAGAACTGACTCATTGGAAAAGACCCTGACACTGGGAAAGATTGAAGGTGGAGGAGAAGGGGATGGCAGAGGATGAGATGGTTGGATGGCATCACCAACTCAATGGAAATGAGTCTGAGTAGACTCCAGGAGTTGGTGATGGACAGGGAGGCCTGGAGTGCTGCAGTCCATGGGGTCGCAAAGAGTCAGACACCACTGAGCGACTGTACTGAGCTGATTGTTACCAAAGAAGACAACAACAACAACAAAAAATGCAGACAAATATTTGTTAGTTAAATATATTTATGCAATAGCCCTAAATTAGAAACAATCTAAGCATTCAAAAATAGTAAACAGTTTGGTAAATTATACGATTATTGAATTGACTATTTTGCAATCTTCCTAGGTGGCTCAGATGGTAAAGAATCCTCCTACAATGCAGGAGACCCAGGTTTGATCCCTTGGTCAGGAAGACCCCCTAGAGAAGGGCATGGCAACCCACTCCAGTATTCTTGCCTGGAGAATCCCATGGACAGATGAGCCTAGTGGGATACAGTCCACAGGGTTGTGAAGAGTCAGACACTTCTGAGCGACTATCATATTTTTCAGTCATTAAAAATTATGCTTATAAAAATATTTATCATGAGAAAGGACTAATATCTTATCAAATAAAATGTTTATTAAATCTTAGCAAATATAATACGATCTCAGTTATGTAAACAAAATATGGATATGTACAGAAATTAACTGACAACATCCTAAAATGTCTTTGGAATATGGAAAGAAAGATTTTCATTTTTCAATTTTTATCATTGTATAGTTCTCAAATATTCTACAAGCAACTCAAGTATTTTCTTATTTGAGAATGTATTGAAATCCTTTCTATTTTCAAAATCCTTATGCTTTCTAAAGAAACAAATTCTCTCCATCTTGGATATACATACTGAGGAATTTTAAGGAAATCATAATAATACACTACAAAAAGTACAACAGCAACAAAACTTTTACATACTTACAATTAACTAAAGAGAAATTATGTATGGAAATCAAACCTATAATTAACTACCAAAAATATATAAAATCTGAAGCCCATTTTAAATTCTGACATACCTATAGCTGGTTACATGCACTAAAGAAAGTCTAATTTTTATTGAGCACCTACATACCCATTAGTCAATCATTTTCACACATGACCTATTCAATCCTCCCAAAAAATTTCAGCTATTATCCCACTTTGACAAAAAAAGAATTGATGCTTTTGAACTGTGGTGTTGGAAAAGACTCATGAGAGTCCCTTGGACTGCAAGGAGCTCAAACCAGTCAATCCTAGTGGAAATCAGTTCTGAATATTCATTGGAAGGACTGATGCTGAAGTTGAAACTCCAATATTTTGGCCACCTGATGTGAAGAACTGACTCATTGAAAAAGACCCTGATGCTGGGAAAGATTGAAGGCAGGAGAAGGGGACAACAGAGGATGAGCTGGTTGGATGGCATCACTGACTTGATGGACATGAGTTTGAGCAAGCTCTGCGAGTTGATGATGGACAGGGAAGCCTTGAGTGCTGCAGTCCATGGGGTTGCAAAGAGTCAGACGTGACTGAGCGACTGAAGTGAACTAACCTGATGTCAGGAAGGATATTCCCAAAATCATACCAGCTGTTGTCTGTAATAGTGATGTTGGTTTTTGCTTATTTTTACTTACGTATTTATAAATAAAATAGTGTTTATTTTACATATTTTTTATGTAAAACTCCCTCTTCCTTACATTTTTACATGCTATATTTTGTCTTTATTTAGATTGTGTGTGGGGGTAATTGAATGTGTATGGGTTCATATCTGAGTAAATCTATGTTAAAATTTGTATTAAGTACCTCAGGTGAAGAGTGTTAGGACACAAATGACTAAGAGTGGTATGTTAGCACTTAAAATTGAAGCAAATTGAGGATCTGAAAGGATGTGGATGGAATGAAGCTACTTTATTCTCTAAGCAATTTTAATTATATGGCTCCTTCTCTTTCTGAGTAACAGGCATGTCTTTGTTCATGTGCCTTCATCCCAGTCCTCTCCCTCCATCCTTTCCAGAGGACCGTTAGTAATCAGTTGTGGTGATATCACATTATGCTTGTGGAAGTGACATCACTTGCTAAGGGTGCCACAAACAGCATGCTGATTGTACAGATATTTGGAAACCTGCAGATGGTGTGTCTGTTAGCAGACAGCCCCAGAAAAATGGAATTCAGATAAGGTTTGGGTTAGAAACTCTTGGGGACAAGGATATATTATTGTTTCACTGTTTTCCACCAAACTTGGCAGTCTTTGCACATAGTAGTCATGATTATCCACCAAACTGAATTGATCTGAATTACTTTATTAATTATAAATTAATCTGCTTCTTTCAGGGCTTGCAGTATCTCATTGTTTTCTCTTCCAACATAAAGTTTCAAAATAAACAAAAAAAAATTAAGGCCATTTCTTAGCATATTTGATACTGTTTAATGTAAATTGAGAATGTAAATGGAAAGGTTTCCAGTTGGCTTTACTTTAAAAAGAAAAAAAAAAAAATGTAAGTTCTTTTTCAGCAAGTGGTCCACTGTGAGCTGTAAAAGAAAGAGCCTGCTTGTGGGGGGAAGGCTCCAGTGAGATGGAAAGATGTTCAGGTGACCGTGTAAATAGATTCTACTTGACAACCTTTCCCACATGGGAGAGGTGCCTTCAGAGCACATAATTTGTTATCAAAACCTTCCAGAAGCAGTGTGGCTGATGCAAGACTCAGATTTCAAACTCATCTGGGTTGAACATGAGGGAAGATCCCTGGGCAATTTAGTTTCTGACTGAAAGTTTAGGGGATCCTCAGCCTTTCTCAAGTTCTGGTTTAGTTGGACAGAGCTGATGTTCAGAGCCCCCTCAACTTATTTTATGAAGTTTCAATCCAGCTCAGTGTGGGCTGTGACAGTTTCCCCTCCAACCATCCGTGGCTGTGAGCTGCTGCTGAATTCAGTCCCCTGCTGATTTAAGTATGATTATTTAAAGATTAAAAGAAAGCTTTACTTCCTAAAACAAAGGTATATTTTCTTTGCCAAAAATTAGGAAATTATATAGTTAAAAAGAACAAAAATAAGAGTACCTACAACTCATTGAATGTATCATCCCCTACACACACCCATACACGCATATGTTTGAATACATGATTCGGGGTAGAATTTTATGTATTACAATATGATTAATATAGGGCTTCCCAGGTGGTGCTAGTGGTAAAGAACCTGCCTGCTGATACAGGAGACAGATGAGACTCCAGTTTAATCTCTGGATTGGGGAGATCCCCTGGAGGAGGGCATGGCAACCCACTCTAGTAATCTTGCCTGGAGAATCCCATGGACAGAGGAGCCTGGAAGGCTACAGTCCATGGGGTTGCAAAGAATCAGACACAACTGAAGTGACTTAGCACATACACGTGATTAATATACACAAACCTATAACATATATATATAAACATATACATATATATATATATATATATATATATATATATATACACATCTTCAATAATATCAGTATCTGGGAATAATGTATTATAACTGATTTGACCCATTTCCTTTATTTTTGTTGATACTTAGCTTGCTTTCAATTTAATCTGGGAGTTGATGACTAAAAAAGAAATAGGGAGGAATCTCAATCAAAGGAACATGGAAGTAGCCAGATAGATACTCAAGGTCTCAAGCGAAGGTATTATCTAAAAGTCTTTAAATCTCATTCATTGTTGGAAGCACCTGTTGTTTTCAAGACAGTACTGTTTTATTTCCAAATAAATAATTACATTTAACTAAAGATTCAAGAAGATTCTACAAGGATATTCTCAATTTCTTAGAACCTTATTTGGAAAGACTTAAATAGTTCAATGTCTATGTATCTAAAATTTTAAAATAATAAAACACACATTCAAACACACACAAACACTATTTGGGGTCCAGAGCCTCACTTAGATCACTGGTATGGACACATTTCTCCCCTTCTAGTGGGAAAAATGTTCCTCATTTGCAAAATAAGACAAGCACTACATGATCTCTTCTAACTCTAAGGTTAGAAGTTCTACTAAAAAAAAAGATTTAAAAGTCTCTTAAAATTCCAATATGTATTTCTTAAAAAAATTTCTTGGAAAAACCACTAGAGTAGTATTTCAAAGTCAAAATAAATGGTTAAATCAAGTCTTCTCACAAAACTGGGATATTAATAAATTTGATTTTTGAAAAGGTATGAGTAGGGAAAGTAACATACAAAATCAAGATTTTGACAAAATTTTATTGTTTTTTAAATCCATGAGCATGTTGTATGATCAAAAGCATCTTCTTTGCTTTTTTCTGCTTCTGATTCAGGATGTTAATGACAATGCTTGTGGTTGTGTTGTCTACATACTCTTACATTTTGAATTCTGTGAAACAGTTCTCCATGTAAATGAGAACAATTCAAGAAATGCCATAGCACTCTCTGATCTCTCTCTAAAGAGACACCTATATTTTATACTCAAACAGAACAGATGATACAGGTACCTTGACAGCACTGGGTATGGACTTTCTTTTCACCATGACTACAAGTAGATGTAAGGAAATGTCAAAATGGCAGACTCAGACAGAGTTACAAAATAGTTATGCATGGTGGAGAGGCAGCTTTGATACAGTGGAAGGATGTTTGATATCCAAAGGTCTAGATTCAAATTTTGGGTCTGTAAATCCCTAAAGGGATTTTAGGTTAGTCCTTTAACTGTCATAGTGTGGATATAAGAATAAGATGAAATAATGAATGGAAATAAAAGCAAAGAAAATAAAAAATCCACACCACAAAATTTGAAAAATGAGAGCAAAATCAGTGAAATAGAAAACTGATAAAATAGAGATTAATCCATGGCTGATTCATGTCAATGTATGGCAAAAACCACCACAATATTCTAAAGTAATTAGCCTCCAATTAATAAAAATAAATGAAAAAAAAAAAGAACCTAAAGTTGACTCTTTTAAAAGATTAATAACATTAATAAACCTTTAACTAGACTCATCAAGCAAAAAGAAAAACACACATGAATTAGCCATATCAGTAATGAATAAGTGGGTCATTATCTAGATATCCCAGTCATTAAAAGTTAACAAGATAATATAAAATACAAATTTATGACAATAAGATTATCATACATAAAAACACAAACGATATAACTCACAAACTGGCAATATTGACATAAGGGAATTAGAAAACATGGATCGTCCTAAAAATGTTTTTAAAAGCCCTTCAGTTATAACAAAAATGCTTACTATTGAATTATCTTGGCATGTTTGTTAAACACTGACCATAATTACACTGATTTATTTCTGAATTTTCAATTATATTCCATTAATCTATATCTCAATCCTTATGCCAGTACTGTGCCTGGTTACTGTTACTTTATAATAAGTTTTTTTTAATTTATTTTTTTTATGCAATGATAATTGCTTTACAGAATTTTGGTGTTTTTTTGTCAAACCTCAACATGAATCAGCCATAGGTATATGTACATCTCCTCCGTTTTGAACCTCCCTCCCATCTCCCTCCCCATCCCACCCTTTTAGGTTGATATAGAGCCTCTGTTTGAGTATCCAGAGCCATACAGTAAATTCCCGGTGGCTATCTATTTTACATATAGTAATGTAAGGTTCCATGTTACTCTCTCCATACACCTCACCCTCTCCTCCCCTCTCCCCATGTCCGTAAGTCTATTCTCTATGTCTGTTTCTCCATTGCTGCCCTGTAAATAAATTCTTCAGTATCATTTTTCTAAATTCTGTATGTGAGTGTTAGAATATAATATTTATCTTTCTTTCTCTGACTCACTTCACTATGTATAATAGGTTCTAGGTTCATCCACATCATTAGAACTGACTCAAATGTATTCCTATTTATGGGTGAGTACCCAAGTAAGACAGTAGGTGTTGCGAGAGGGCATCAGAGGGCAGACACACTAAAGCCATAATCACAGAAAACTAGCCAATCTGATCACAGGACCACAGTCGTGTCTAACTCAATGAAACTAAGCCATGCCATGTGGGGCCCCCCAAGACGGTCAGGTCGTGGTGGAGAGGTCTGACAGAATGTGGTCCACTGGAGAAGGAAATGGCAACAACTTCAGTATTCTTGGTTGAGAACCCCATGAACAGTATGAGAAAGCAAAATGACAGGATACTGAAAGAGGAACTCCCCAGGTTGGTAGGTGCCCAATGCACTACTGGATCAGTAGAGAAATAACTCCAGAAAGAAAGAAGGGATGGAGCCAAAGCAAAAACAATACCCAGCTGTGGATGGGACTGGTGGTAGAAGCAAGGTCTGATGCTGCAAAGAGCAATATTGCATAGGAACCTGGAATGTTAGGTCCATGAATCAAGGCAAATTGGAAGTGGTCAAACAGGAGATGGCAAGAGTGAATGTTGACATTCTAGGAATCAGCGAACTAAAAAGGACTGGAATGGGTGAATTTAACTCAGATGACCATTATATCTACTACTGTGGGCAGGAATCCCTTAGAAGAAATGGAGTACCCATCATAGTCAACAAAAGAGTCCGAAATGGAGTACTTGGATGCAATCTCAAAAACAACAGAATGATCTCTGTTCCTTTCCAAGGCAAACCATTCGCATCATGGTAATCCAAGCCTATGCCCCAACTAGTAATGCTGAAGAAGCTGAAGTTGAATGGGTCTATGAAGACCTACAAGACCTTTTAGAAGTAACACCCAAAAAAGATGTCTTTTTCATTATAGGGGACTGGAATGCAAAAGTAGGAAGTCAAGAAATACCTGGAGTAACAGGCAAATTTGGCCTTGGAGTACGGAATGAAGCAGGGGAAGGCTAATAGAGTTTTGCCAAGAGAACACACTGTTCATAGCAAACACCCTCTTCCAACAACACAAGAGAAGACTCTACACATGGACATCACCAGATGATTAACATCAAAATCAGATTGATTATATTTTTTGCAGCCAAAGATGGAGAAGCTCTATACAGTCAGCAAAAACAAGACCAGGAGCTGACTGTGGCTCAGATCATGAACCCCTTATTGCCAAATTCAGACTTAAACTGAAGAAAGTAGGGAAAACCACTAGACCATTCAGGTATGACCTAAATCAAATCACTTATGACTATACAGTGGAAGTGAGAAATAGATTTAAGGGACTAGATCTGATAGACAGAGAGCCTGATGAACTATGGATGGAGGTTCGTGACATTGTACAGGAGACAGGGATCAGGACCATCCCCATGGAAAAGAAATGCAAAAAGGTAAAATGGTTGTCTGAGGAGGCCTTACAAATAGCTGTGAAAAGAAGAGAAGAGAAAAGCAAAGGAGAAAAGGAAAGATATTCACATTTGAATGCAGAGTTCCAAAGAATAGCCAGGAGAGATAAGAAAGCCTTTCTCAGCAATCAATGCAAAGAAATAGAGGAAAACAACAGAATGGGAAAGGCTAAAGATCTCTTCAAGAAAATTAGAGATATCAAGGGAACATTTCAGGCAAATATGAGTTTGATAAAGGACAGAAATGGTATGGACTTAACAGAAGCAGAAGATATTAAGAAGAGGTGGCAAGAATACACAGAAGAACTCTACAAAGAAGATCTTCATGAGCCAGATAATCACAATGGTGTGATCACTGACTTAGAGCCAGACATCCTGGAATGTGAAGTCAAGTGGGCCTTAGAAAGCATCACTACAAACAAAGCTAGTGGAGGTGATGGAATTCCAGTTGAGCTATTTCAAATCCTGAAAGATGATGCTGTGAAAGTGCTGCACTCAATATGCCAGCAAATTTGGAAAACTCAGCAGTGGCCACAGGACTGGAAAAGGTCAGTTTTCATTCCAATCCCTAAGAAAGGCAATCCCAAAGAATGCTCAAACTACCGCACAATTGCGCTCATTTCACACGCTAGTAAAGTAATGCTCAAAATTCTCCAAGCCAGGCTTCAGCAATACGTGAACCATGAACTTCCAGATGTTCAAGCTGGTGTTAGAAAAGGCAGAGGAACCAGAGATCAAATTGCCAATATCTGCTGGATCATCAAAAAAGCAAGAGAGTTCCAGAAAAACATCTATTTCTGCTTTATTGACTATGCAAAAGCCTTCAACTGTGTGGATCACAATAAACTGTGGAAAATTCTGAAAGAGATGGGAATACCAGGCCACCTGATCTGCCTCTTGAGAAACCTGTATGCAGGTCAGGAAGCAATAGTTAGGACTGCACATGGAACAACAGACTGGTTCCAAATAGGCAAAGGAGTACGTCAAGGCTGTATGTTGTCACCCTACTTGTTTAACTTATATGCAGAGTAACTCATGAGAAACACTGGGCTGGAAGAAGCACAAACTGGAATCAAGTTTGCTGGGAGAAATATCAATAACCTCAGATATGCAAATGACACCACCCTTATGGCAGAGAGTGAAGAGGAACTGAAAAGCCTCTTGATGAGGTGAAAGAGGAGAGTGAAAAACTTGGCTTAAAGCTTAACATTCAGAAAACTAAGATCATGGCATCTGGTCCCATCACCTCATGGGAAATAGATGGGGAAACAGTGGAAACAGTGTCAAAATTTAATTTTTTGGGTTCCAAAATCACTGCCAGTGGTGACTGCAGCCACGAAATTAAAAGACACTTACTCCTTGGAAGGAAATTTATGACCAACCTAGACAGCATATTAAAAAGCAGAGACATTACTTTGCCAACAAAGGTCCGTCTGGTCAAGGCTATGGTTTTTCCAGTGGTCATGTATGGATGTGAGAGTTGGACTGTGAAGAAAGCTGAGCGCCGAAAAATTGATGCTTTTGAATTGTGGTGTTGGAGAAGACTCTTGAGAGTCCCTTGGACTGCAAGGAGATCCAACCAGTCCATCTTAAGGGAGATCAGTCCTGGGTGTTCATTGGAAGGACTGATGCTGAAGCTGAAACTCCAGAGTTTTGGCCACCTCATGCAAAGGGTTGACTCATTTGAAAAGACCCTGATGCTGGGAGGGATTGGGGGCAGGAGGAGAAGGGGACGACAGAGGATAAGATGGCTGGATGGCATCACCGTCTCAATGGGTATGAGGTTGAGTAAACTCCGGGAGTTGGTGATGTACAGGGAGGCCTAGCATGCTGTGATTCATGGGGTCACAAAGAGTCGGACACGACTGAGCGACTGAACTGAACTGAACTGAATATTCCATTGTGTATATGTACCACAACTTCCTTATCCATTCATCTGTCAGCGGACATCTAGGTTGCTTCCATGTCTAGCCTTTTTAAATAGTGCTGCAATGAATAGTGGGATACACGTGTCTTTTTCAATTCCTCAGGGTATATGCCTAGGAGTGGGATTGCTGGGTCATTTGGTGGTTTTATTCCTGTTTTTTTTTAAGGAATATCGATACCATCTTCCATAGTGGCTGTATGAATTTATATTTCCACTAACAGTACAAGAGCATTCCCTTCTCTCCACACCCTCTTCATCATTTATTGTTTGTTGACTTTCTGTTGATGGCCATTCTGCCTGGTATGAGGTGATGTCTCATTGTGGTTTTGATTCAGTTTCTCTAATAATGAGTTATCTTGTGCATCTTTCCATGTGTTTGTTAGCCAACTGTATGTCTTCTTTGGAGAAATGTCTGTTTAGTTTTTTTCCCCACTTTTTGACTGGGTTGTTTGTTTTTCTGGTATTGAGCTGTATGAGCTGCTTGTATATTTTGGAAATTAATCCTTTGTCATTTGTTTCATTTGCTGTTATTACTCCAAATCTGAGGGTTGTCTTTTCACCTTGCTAATAGTTTTCTTTGCTGTGCAAGAGTTTTTAGGTTTAATCAGGTCCTAGTTTTTTTACTTTCATTTTTATTTCCATTACTCTGGGAGGTGGGTCATGGAGGATCTTGCTTTGATTTATATCATCGAGTGTTCTGCCTATGTTTTCCTCTAAGAGTTTTATCATTTGCGGTCTTACATTTAAGTCTTCAATACATTTTGAGTTTATCTTTGTGTATGGTGTTAGGAAGTGTTCTCATTTCATTCTTTTACATGTAGTTGTCCAGTTTTCCCAGCACCATTTACTGAAGAGGCTGTCTTTACCCCATTGTATATTCTTGCCTCCTTTGTAAAAAATGAGGTACCCACGGTGCATGGATTTATTTCTGGGCTTTCTATCTTGTTCCATTGGTCTATATTTCTGTTTTTGTGCCAGTATCATACTGTCTTGATGACTGTAGCTTTGTAGTATAATCTGAATTTAGGAAGGTTGATACCTACAGCTCCATTCTTCTTTCTCAAGACTGCTTTGGCTATTCAGGGTCTTTTGTGTTTCCATATGAACTGTGAGAATTTTTGTTCTAGTTCTGTGAAAAATGCCATTGGTAGTTTGATAGGGATTGCACTGAATCTGTAGATTGCCTCTCTAGTATAGTTATTTTCACAATATTGATTCTTCCTAACCAGGATCATGGAATATCTCTCCATGAGTTTATGTCATCTTTGATTTCTATCATTAGTGTCTTATAATTTTCCATGTACAGTTATTTTGTCTCCTTAGGTAAGTTTATTCCTAGATCTTTAATTCTTCTTGTTGCAGTGGTGAATGGGATTGATTCCTTAATTTCTCTCTTTCTGATTTTTCATTGTTAGTACATAGAAATGCAAGTGATTTCTGTGCATTGATTTTGTATCCTGCAACTTTACTAAATTCACTGATTAGCTATAGTAATTTTCTGATACTATCTTTAGGGTTTTCTATGTACAGTATCATCTCATCTGAAAATAGTGAGAGCTTTACTTCTTCTCTTCCAATCTATTCATTTCTTTTTCTTCTCTGATTGCTATAACTAGGACTTCCAGAATTATGTTGAATAACAGTGATGAAAGTGGACACCCTTGTCTTGTTCCTGATTTTTGGTGGAATGCTTTCAGTTATTCACCATTGAGAATACTGTTTGCTATAGACTTATCATATATGGCCTTTACTATGTTGAGTTAGGTTCCTTCTATGCCCATTTTTTGAAGAGTTTTCATTATAAATAGGTGCTGAATTTTGTCAAAGCCTTTTTCTGCATCTATTGAGATTATCATATATTTTTTTTGTCTTTCAATTTGTTAATATGGTATATCATGTTGATCAATTTGCATATATTGAAGAATCCTTGAACTCCTGGAATAAACCCAACTTGATTATGGTGTATGAGCTTTCTGATGTGTTGTTGAATTCTGTTTCCTAAAATTTTGTTGAGGCTTTTTGCATCTATGTTCATCAGTGATATTGACCTATAGTTTTCTTTTTTTATGTTGTCTTTGTCAGGCTGGTATCAGGATGATGGTGGTCTCATAGAATGGGTTTGGAAGTGTTCCCTCCTCTGCAATTTTTTGAAAGAGTTTTAGAAGGATAGTCATTAGCTCTTCTCAAAATGCTTGCTAGAATTCTGTGAAGCCATCTGGTCCTGGGCTTTTGTTTTTTTGGGAGAATTTTTATCACAGGTTCAATTTCAGTGCTTGTAATTGGGTTGTTCATAATTTCTATTCCTTCCTGGTTCAGTCTTGGAAGATTGAATTTTTCTAAGGATCTGTTCATTTCATCCAGGTTATCTATTTTATTGCCATGTAGTTGTTTATAATAGTCTATTATAATCCTTTGAATTTCTACATTGTCTGTTGTAACCTCTCCTTGTTAATTTCTAATTTTGTTGATTTGATTCTTCTCTTTTTTTTTTTCTTGATGAGTCTGGAGAAAGGTTTGTCAATTATGTTTATCTTTTCAAAGAACCAGCTTTCCATTTCATTAATCTTACTATTGTTTCTTTCATTTATTTTTCATTTATTTCTGCTCAGATCTATATGATTTCTTTCCTTCTAGTAATTTTGGGGCTTTTTTGTTTTCCTCTTTCCAGTTGCTTTAGTTGTAAAGTTAGGTTATCTATTCGATGTTTTTCTTGTTTCTTGAGATAGGATTGCATTGCTATAAACTTCCCTCTTAGGACTGCTTTTGCCGCATCCCATAGGTTTTGAGTTGTCATGTTTTCATTGTCATCTATTTCCAGAAAAAAAATTTTTTTAATCCAAGAAAGCCTTTGTATTTTTTTCAGTTATATATTTATTTTTTACTTTACAATATAGTATTGGTTTTTCCATACACTGGCATGAATCCACCTGGGTGTACATGTGTTCCCCATCCTAAATCCCCCTCTCACCTCCCTCCCCATCCCATCCCTCTGGGTCATCCCAGTGCACCAGCCCTGAGCACCCTGTATCATGCATTGAACCTGGTAGAAATTTTTGATTTCCCTTTTGATTTCTTCAGTAATCTGTTGGTTATTTAGAAATGTGTTGTTTAATTTCCATGTGTTTGTGTTTCTTACAGTATTTTTCTTGTAATTAATACCTAGTCTCATAGTGTTATGGTTAGGGAAGATGCTTGATATGATTTCAATTTTCTTAAATTTACTGAGGTTTGATTTGTGACCCAGGATGTGGTCTAACCTGGAGAATGTTCTATGTTCACTTGAGAAGAAGATGTATTCTTCTGCATTTGGTTGGAATGTCCTAAAGATATCAATAAGATCCATCTCATCTAATGCATCATTTAAGATTTGTGTTTCCTTACTGATTTTCTGTTTTGATGATCTGTCCATTCGTGTGAGTCAGGCATTAAATTCTCCTATTATTATTGTGTTATTGTCAATTCCTCCTATTATGTCTGTTAGTGTTTGTCTTATGTATGCAGGTGCTCCTATGTTGGGTGCATAGATATTTACAATTGTTATGTCTTCCTCTTGGATTGATCCCTTGATCGTTATGTAGTGTCCTTCCTCATCTCTTGTAATATTCTTTACTTTAGGGTCTATTTTGTCTGATATGAAAATTGCTACTCCAGATTTCTTTTGCTTCCCATTTGCATGGAATATATTTTTCCATCCTCTCACTTTCAGTCTATATTTGTCTTGAGGTCTGGAGTGGGTTTCTTGTAGACAGCATATATATGGGTCTTGTTTTTGTATCCATTCAGCCAGTCTGTGTCTTTTGGTTGGAGCATTTAATCCATTTACACATAAAGTAATTATTGATATATAGGAATATATCTATATATATATAGATATATTCCTATTGCCATATTCTTAATTGTTTGGGGTTAATTTTGTAGATCTTTTTCTCTTCTCTTGTATTTCTTGACTCTGTAAGTCCCTTTAACATTTATTCTAAACCTGGTTTTGTGATACTGAATTCTTTTAACTTCTGTTTGTCTGAAAAGCTTTTGATTTCTCCATCAATTTTGAATGAGATCATTGCTGGGTACAGTAATCTTGGTTAGAGATTTTTCCCTTCAGTACTTTAAATATATCCTGCCATTCCCTTCTGGCCTGCAGAGTTACTGCTGAAAGATAAGCTATTAAGCGAATAGGGTTTCCTTCATGTGTTACTTATTGCTTATCCCTTGCTGCTTTTAATCTTCTTTCTTTGTGTTTAGTCTTTTTGAGTTTGATTAATATGTGTCTTGGTGTGTTTCTCCTTGGGTTTATCCTGTATGGGACTCTTTGTGCCTGTTGGACTTGATTGACTATTTCCTTTTCCATGTTGGGGAAATTTTCAACTATAATCTCTTCAAAAATTTTCTCATACCCTTTCTTTTTCTCTTCTTCTCCTGGACCCCTATAATTTGAATGCTGGTGCATTTGATATTGTCACAGAGGTCTCTGAGACTGTCCTCAGTTCTTTTCATTCTTTTTACTTTATTCTGCTCTTCAGAAGTTATTTCCACCATTTTATCTTCCAGCTCATTGATTCATTCTTCTCCTTCAGATATTCTGCTATTGATTCCTCTAGAGTATTTTTAATTTCAATGATTGTATTGTTGGTCTTTGCATATTTATTCCTTAATTCTTCTAGGGATTGTTAATTGAGTCTTGCATTTTCTCCATTTTGTTGTCAAGGTTCTTGATCATCTCTACTATCATTATTCTGAATTCTTTTCAAATAGTTTGCCTATTTCCTTTTCATTTATTTGGACTTCTGTGTTTCTAGTTTGTTCCTTTATTTGTGCAGCATTTTTCTGCCTTTTCACTATTTTTTTTTTTTTTTTTTACTTATTGTGTTTGAGGTCTCCTTTGCTCAGGCTTCAAGGTTGAATTCTTTCTTCCTTTTGGTTTCTGCACTCTAATGTTGGTCCAGTGGTTTGTGTAAGCTTCATATAGGGTGAGATTTGTGCTGACTTTTTGTTTGTTTCTTTTTCCTCTGATGGGCAAGGCTGAGTGAGGTGCTAATCCTTTCTGCTGATGATTGGGTTTGTATTTTTGTTTTGTTTGTTGTTTAGATGAGGCATCCTGCTGAGGGTGCTATTGGTGGTTGTGTGATGTCCAGTCTTGTATTACAGTGGTTTCTTCTGTGTGAGTTTTCACTATTTGATACCCCCTGGGTTAGTTCTCTGGTAGTTTAGAGTCTTGGGTTCAGTGCTCCCACTCCAAAGGCCCAGGGCTTGATCTCCTAAATCAATTTGTATTTGGAATCCCAAATAACATGCTAGTTCCAAAAGCGTAGGATGGTAGTCTCTCCCAAAAAAGCATAGTAAGTTTTGATATTCAAAAGTGTGAATCTTCCTACTTGGTTTTTCTTTTTCAAATTGTTTTGCCTTTCTTAAGCCCTTTGCAGTTTCAGTTGAATTTTAGAATCAGCTTTTACATTTATATAAAAACGGCTTGGATTTTTCTGGTGGCACAGTGGATGAGGATCTGCCTGCCAATGAGGAGGACACAGGCTCAATCCATGGTCCAGAAAGATTCCACATGCTGTGGAGCAACAAAGACCATGTGCCACAATTACTGTAGCCTGCACATTCCTGTGTGCTGTGAGCACCTGTGCTGCAACTACTGAAGGCCATGCATGCTAGAGCCAGCAAGTTGCAACTACTGAGCCCACATGCCGCAACTACTGAAACCTGTGCACCTGAAGTCTATGATCCCCACAAGAGAAGCCACCACTACAAAAAGCCCATGAGCCACAACTAGAGACTGGCTCTTCCTCTCCACAACTAGAGAAAGCCCATGTGTAGCAATGAAGACCCAGTGCAGCCAAAAATAAATAAATAAATATAACAGTGAATAAATGTCAATTTTTTTTAATTTAATAATGGATTTTGGTAGAATTTGCATTAATTTGAAGATCGTTTTAGGCAGTATGGGTAATTTAAAAATATTAACTCTTCCTACCTATTAACATGAAATATCTATTTATTTAGGTCTTTAATATTTTTCATCAATGTTTTGTGTGAGGTGTACATATATCAGATAAATAAATATTTATGCAATGTATATATAAACACTGACATATGTTGAATTCCAGAAGAAAATATTATATTAAATTTTTAAGAGGAAAATATATTTTTTATATTTATCCATTTCTCAGATATTTACCCTCTGTGTTGTTTCTATATTTGTAAAACTCCAAGTCTTCCCTTTAGTATGAAGAACTTATTTCAGCATTTCTTGTAGCATATTGACAATGCTTCTGTTAATTTTTCATTATCTGAGAATATCTTTCTTTTGCCTTCATTTCTGGAGAATGTGTTTGTTGAATATAGAATTCTGTATTAATAGTTCTTTTACTTAATTACTGAGAGATGTTTCCACTATCTTCTGTTCTCTGTAACTTCTGTTCAAAGACTTATAAACATCAATGAATAGGCAGGTTACATACTGAGAGGAAAGATTCATAACACTTATTTCTGAAAATGGACTTGTATCCCAGTTATATGAAGAATGTTAATTCAACAATATAAATAAAAATAACCCAATAAAATTTGGTGAAAAGTCTTGAAAACATGCCTTACAAAGGAATATTACAAGTTACCAGTAAGCATGTGAAAAATGTTCAACAGCATTAGTCAGCAACAGAATACAAATTAAAATCACAATGAGATTCCACTTCACATGCAGAAAAATTGCTAAGACTGACAAAACAAAATATTGACAAAGGTGTGGAACATGAGAAGACATACTTTGCTGATGAAGTATAAAGTGGTAATCTACTGTGAAAACTGTTAGCTTCTTTCAAAGTTAAAACATAAATCTGCCCAATGACTCTTCTGCTTCACTGATAAGGCATTTACCTGAGAAAAATAAAAACATATGCCCACATATAGACCAGGATAAGAGTGTTCATAGTAGTTTTCTTGATAAAAGCCACAAGCTGGAAAATAACCAAATGTTCATCAGCAAGAAAATGATTAGACAAATCATGGTATATTAGTAAAATGAAGAGTCATTCAGCTGCTAATACACACAATAACAATATTCTCAAATATATACTCCTGAACATTCTGCAGCTCACATAGAAGAGCATATGCTATAGAAAATTATGTTTATATAAAGTTCTAGATCAGGCTAAACTATGGTGTTAGCCATATGGTGATAGATGTTAGAAGCTCTGTTGTCTCTCAGGGGAGATTGAGGAAAGGCAAGAAACTTAGATATTTGTGTGGGTTCCACAGTTGTCTGTATTTGTAAAATTAATTGTCTACTTTAGACATGTACATGTTACTTTATTTAAATTATACCTCAATTTTTAAGAAAGAACAAAAGTGAATAGAGACTATACAAAAAAAAGAAGTTTTAAAAGTTAATGAAAATTAATTCAACAATATCTGAGGTTAATTTCAAAGAAGACATTCTGAACATACACCTCCCATTTGAAAATCCAGAATATCCACCTGATGCAATCAATCCTCATAAGACATAACAAGCTTGGTTCCTAGAGTCCTGGTATGTCAATACTCCCTTGACAAACTGACCCAAGCAGTCATCATTCTGCTACAAAAGCACCACAATATCTTCTGGAAGACAGCTTCTAGTTTTGGATTTGCAAGTATAGAAAAAAATAGAGTCTGTATAGGAGAAAATTGTTTTTCACCAGGCTGCTTTCCCCTGAGAAAATCCTTCAAAATGTTGCTCAATAAGCACAGTGTATAGATAATAGAAGAAATATATCCATTCTTTGTGATTCAGGGTCCAACGTGGTTGACTAATATGTATCTACTTAGAATACACACACATAACATTTGTTACAATCTTACATGTTCAGAGAATGAGGGAGGCAGTGGACTAATATAATAATAGTAACATATAGATAGGCTATTATTACATTATCTCAATTAATAGCCTTCTATTTTCTTCCCATGTCCTTTTTCCTAGTCCAATTCCAACACACTATGTTATGTTCATTTCAATCTGCCATCTGCCCGCCACACGATGAGAGTGGCTCTCATAAAGGTCACCAATGATATTTACCTGGCTGTATCCAGTGGATACTTTCCAGTCTCTAGTGATGACAGTCTCTTTCTTAATGTCCCTTGCTGTTTCATAATTCCCCTCTCCATTTCTGGAGGCTTTTTGTAAATCCTTTTAGGTCTCATATGCCTCTATCAAACCATTAAAACTTGGCATTGTTCAAGTCTAGGTCCAAAACTCTGTTTTTCTCACCCTATAATCTTTATGAAAAACATCAATCATCTATACCTTTATGCCTCTCAAGTTCATATTCCCTTCTGAAACTTTTTTCTCCCTGAAGGTCAGACCTGCATATATAACTCTTTAAGGAAATTTCAATTTGGATGATTCACAGATGCCTCAATTTAGGTCTGAATTTTATAATATGAAGTTCATGATCTGAGCCACAGTTAGCCACCAGTCTTGTTTTTGCTGACTGGATAGAGCTTCTCCATCTTCTGCTGCAAAGAATATAGTCAATCTGATTTCAGAATTGACCATCTGGTGATGTCCATATGTAGAGTTTTCTCCTGTGATGTTTGAAGAGGGTGTTTGCTATGACCAGTGTGTTCTCTTGGCAAAACTCTGTTAGCCTTTGCCCTGCCTCATTTTGTACTCCAAGGCCAAATTTGTCTGTTACTCCAGGTATCTCTTGACTTCCCACTTTTGCATTCCAGTCACCTACGATGAAAAGGACATCTGTTTTGGGTGTTAGTTCTAGAAGGTCTTGTAGGTCTTCATAAACTGTTCAATTTCAGCTTCTCCAGCATTACTGGTTGGGGCATAGACTTGTATTACTGTGGTATTGAATGGTTTGCCTTGGAAACAGAGATCATTCTGTCATTTTTGAGACTGCACCCAAGTACTGCATTTCAGACTCTTTTGTTGACTATGATGGCTACTCCATTTCTTCTAAGGGATTCTACCCCACAGTAATAGACATAATGGTCATCTGAATTAAATTTGCACATTCCAGTCCATTTTAGTTTGCTGATTCCTAAAATGTCAATGTTCACTCTTGCCATCTCCTGTTTGACCACTTCCAATTTACCTTGATTCATGGACCTACCATTTCAAATTCCTATGCAATATTGCTCTCTACAGCATCAGACTTTACAGATGGTTGGATGGCATCACCAACTTGATAGACATGAGTTTGAGCAAGCTCTGGAAGTTGGTAATGGACAGGGAAGCCGGGCGTGCTGCAGTCCATGGAGTCGCAAAGAGTCGGACCCAAGTGAGTGACTGAATTGACAGATGCCTCATTCTCAATATATTAACAACTGAGCTCATGATCTTTGTACTGGCAATACCTCAACTTACTCCTCCTCCTGATTTCAATGTCATATCTACCTAAGATATCCAAACCTCTCCTCTCTGTTCACATGCCTCATAAATCCCTCTGGTATCATGTGGTTCAAGGTACTATCATCTCTTCCCAGATTGCAGATAATTCCTATAACAGTTCACCAGAGCAACAAGAGTGATCTTTCAAAGCAAATCTGATCTTGTCACTCATGCTGGAAATAGCCCCTTCTTTTGTCTCCTAATCCCATATTCAAGTTGTGAAAGTGTTAGTCACTCAGTCGTGTCCAACTCTTTGTGACCCCATGGACTCAGTCGTGTCCAACTCTTTGTGACCCCATGGACTCAGTCGTGTCCAACTCTTTGTGACCCCATGGACTCAGTCGTGTCCAACTCTTTGGAGCCCCCTGGGATTTCTGTCCTTGGGATTTCCCAGGAAAGAATATTGGAGTGGGTTGCCATTCCCTTCTCTAGGGGATCTTCTTGACCCAGGGATCGAACCTAGGTCTCCTGCATTGCAGGCAGATTCTTTACTGTTTGAGGCATGAAGGAAGCCCCATATTCAAGTTAATTGATTATTAGTTTGTACTTTACAAGCCTTCAAAACTTATATAAAATGCTAAAAACCCTTTTTATGGTCACCCAGTCTGGCTCTTCTCCTTGTAATCACATTTAGAAGAATACCCCTCTTCAACCTCTTGTCCCAATTACTGTGGAATAATTAATTTTGAAATTATTTATTCCATTCACCTCTCCCCAACTAGAATGCCAGTTTAATGAAGAGAATAATCATGTCTATTTACCTGTTTGTTCTATTTATAGCTCTTAGACCAGTACTTGGCACATGGCATGCACCAGTAAATGTTATTGAATTACTTTGTTGTTCTCTCCAGTCAGCATCCTCTCCGTCCTCTGCCCTGGTGCCCTTCACTGAGCCAATACTTCTGGCCTTGTATATCCTTTTAACTCTTCTCTAGGACGTCACTCATTCAGAAAGCCATCCCTGTTGTCTCTGGACATCTCACCCCTGTGCTCCTATGGTTCCCTGTATATTCCTATTTTATATATATCATATAATTTTATTTTTTCTGAGCACCTATGTTTATTACCTGTCAATTTCTGAGGAGAGGAATTCTGTGCTTCATGTACATATACACAAGGATTGGCCATAGTAATGATTCAATAAATATTCATTAAATGAACCAATGAGTTAGTAATTTGATATGATCCTTCATTTTGTAGGTAAAGAAATCAAGATTTAAGAAGTTAGATGGTTTTCAGAATATCTGATGTTAGAATTCAACATCTTTTCACTTGTTACTATAACTCATTCTTCTTCTTGGCCCGAAACAGTGAAATTCCATGTAATTCCAAGGTTCCTGTTCAAAGACCCTCCTCTGTTCAACAGATGGTCACAGGCAATAAAATGATCAGATTCAACTTTTGCCTACTTTCGTCTACCTTTTCTCCTTTGGAAAGAAATTGTAATACTATTTTTAGAACTAAAAGTGGGATGAAAAAGGAGAAGAGTAAAAAATAGTCTTGCATAATTTGCTGATGGAATAAACAAGCCCTGCATAATTGAGAACAGCCTGGGTTTTAACATGCTTCAAATCTCCATGAATCAGGAGGCATTTGCACTTGCATGAGTGAAAATGTCAGGGAATGATTCTGAAAGGCCTCGTTTGAGAGTGAAATGTTTCTGGGTCTAAAATCCATTTTACTGAGCAAACTACACTAGTCATAAAGCCTAAGAGGTTTTCATTTCCATAATTTTATCAAGTTGTTTTCAGAAGAAGTAGAAAAAATCCAAGCTTATAAATTTAGACCTTCATAACTCAGCAAGAAATATATTTTAAATAATAGCTCTGACTGCCTTGACAAAGAAAATTGACAACTTTGTGTGAGGCTTCTCATGAAGTTTTGTCTAGCCTCTCAGCTGGATAATTTCAATACTTTGGAATTATATCATATTGTGTAGCATCTCTATCTTTGCAGTAATTTCCTTTTGCTTTCTGAATTTCTGAGAACAGCAAAAGATCCAGCTCACTCACGTAATTCATTCAACAAATAAATTAGAGATTCATTAATAATATATAGATTTTACCTTTTATGTGTTAAGGAATTTTCTAGAAATTATATAAATACCAATGAATGAACCATATAAAAGTCTTTACCTTCATGTAGTCAACTTTGTGATGGAGAAAGACTGACGATAAATAAATTAGGAATTAAGAAATAGGGAATATCCAATTTTAATAAATAAAGTAAAACAGGGAATTATGGTAGAAAGAGAGGAAACTGAGTTACATTTTTTAATAGAATGATTAAATGATCAGTTTTCACTGAGCTATTATTATTTGGGCTGAGATCTGAAGGAAGTGAACTAGTACATAAGATATGAAATATGAACTTGCACAGTAGATATGCAAACAAGATATTTCATATTTCATATCTAGTGTGCAAACTGGAGGACACTTTACAAAAGAACTGGGCAGTCCTTTCAGAATCTCAAGATCTTGAAAGACATGGGAATACTAAGGGATTGTCACAGATTGGAGAAGCCTAAGGAGACATGTTAACTAATGCTATCTGGTAACCTGGATTGAATCCTGGAATAGAAAACAAGGACTTAGTGAACAGGCTAGTGAAATTCAAATAAAGTCTGCAGTTCAGTGACTGTATTATACCCATATTAATTTATTAGTTTTGATAATTGTGCCATGGTTATGTAAGATATTAATATTAAAGGAAGGTGGATGAAGGGTATGTGGAGACTCTGTACTACTTCTGCAACTCTTCTCTAAGTCTTTAATTATCTCACCATAAGAAGTAAAACTAAGTACATGTACTATGGAAAGAGTCTTCTGAGGAGAGGGAAGAGCTTAGTGCAAAGGTTTCCAGCCTATCAGAAAAGGATGAAAGACACAGTGTGGCTGAGTTGAGTGGGCAGTGGAGGAGAAAAACAGAACGTGTAACACAAGCAGGAGTGTGCAGGGCTCTGCACGCCATTATTTGGGCTTTTACTTTCACTTTGAGTTACACAGAAGCTATCAGAACTTTGCTATCTCAGCAAAGAAACATCATGATCTGACTGTGATTTTAAGAGCATCATTCAGGCTTCTGTGTGGATGGGCTAATGAAGCAAGTCAGGGGAGAAGTGATGGTGGCTTGGACTGGGGTGTAGCAGTGGAGGTGAATTAGTGAATTGACAGACTATCAATTCTGCCTATCAAACTTGAAAGTAGAGCAAACCGTTCTCAGCAAATGTGAAAGGTGTGAGTTTTTCTTTCTCTCTGGCTTCCCACTTCTGCGTTCTTCCATCTTAGCCATGTATGATTCATTTTCAATTTCTCCCTCTATAACATGGAGAAGGTACTTGGTTTAGATGGCCACCATCTTGATTTATGCTAGTTCTAAGGAAGTAGTGCTTATAATCTCCCTTTGGAGAAAATTAACTCATTTTTGACTGGGGAATTTGCAGAAACTAATGCACATGACTGATGATTTTTATTTTGGTCAGCCCAAATTTAATTCTGTTATTTCACTAATACTTTGCAGGTTATTATATGCAATAGTTATACCTGACACACCTATAAAGTCTTCTCTAGCACCTTGTCTCAGAAGATACCATGTCTCTCTGGACAATCAAAGAAAGCATCTGCATAAAATTCACTGAAAAATTCTTTATTCACTCAAAATTTCACAATTCATCTATCATTTTTTGAAACTTTTGTGATAATAAATTCCATAAAAACATCTGCTTCATTGACTACAATAAAGCCTTTAGCATAGTGGATCATAACAAACTATGGAAAATTCTTCAAGAGAATACTAGACCACATTACCAGTCTCCTGAGAAACCTGAATGCGGGTCAGAACTGGACATAGAACAAATGACTGGTTTAAAATTGGGAAAGGAGTAAGACAAAGCTATATTGTCAACCATGCAGAGTACCTCATGTGAAGTGCTGGGCTGGATAAATCACAAGCTGGAATCAAGATTGCCAGAAGAAATATCAACAATCTCAGAGATGAAGATGAAACCACCATAATGGCTGAAAGTGAAGAGGAACCAAAGAGCCTCTTGATGAGGGTGAAAGAGAAGAGTGAAAAGTTGGCTTAAAATTCAACATTCAAAAAACTAAGATTATAGCATCTGGTCCCATCACTTCATGGCAAGTAGATAGGGAAAAAGTGGAAACAGTCACAGATTTTATTTTCTTTGGCTCCAAAATCCCTGAATACAATAACTGCAGCCATGAAATTAAAAGATGCTTGCTCCATCAAAGGAAAGCTTTGACAAACTGAGACAGCAAATTGAAAAGTAGAGACATCACTTTGCCAACAAAGGTCTGTAGAATAAATCAAGGCTATGATTTTTCCAATAGTCATGTACAGATGTGAGATTTGGACCATAAAGAAGGCTGAGTGCAGAAAAATTGATGCTTTAAAACTCTGGTGGTGGAAAAGACTCTTGAGAGTCCCTTGAACAGCAAGGAGATCAAACCAGTCAATCCTAAAGGAAATCAACTCTGAATATTCATTGGAAGGACAGATGCTGAAGCTGAAGCTCCAATAATCTGGTTACCTAATGTGATGAGCTGACTCACTGGAAAAGACCCTGATGCTGGGAAAGATTAAGGGCAGGAAGAGAAGGGGTGACAGAGAATGAGATAATTAGATGACACCATCAACACCATGGACATGAGTGTGAACAAACTCCAGGAGACAGTGCAGGACAGGGAAGCCTGGTGTGCTGGAGGCCATGGGGTCACAAAGAGTTGGACACCACTTAGCAATTAAACAACAACAACATGATAAGAAACTTGCATTTATAATACACACAAGGTTGGAACAAAAACCTAAGGGAGCCAAATGTGAAGGATAACAACAATCATATGTTGTATAATGAACCCTTGATCAGTTTTAAGCCCTAACAATTCCACACGGTGATGGTAGCAGTATCACTCTTTAAAAATGTATTCATATATTTACAGCCAATAATGTGCTAATATGATTGATTCATTCACTGTAAGCCAGTAAGACCTTGATAAATCCCCCTTCCTAGGAGATGTTTAGAAGGCCACCAGGAAAACGGAACTATGTATCTACACATATTCAAAGGAATGGATAACTAATTTTTACTGACAGTTCAGAGTGAGAAAGACACGGGCATGAGTCTTTCACAGCACCTCGCCCTTTCCCCCATTCCACAGGATCTCCATGAGTTTAGTCAATGCACACCCCTGGAGTACACCAATAGGCTACCCATTTTATTTATTTTTTTAAATTTTTTTCCATTTATTTTTATTAGTTGGAGGCTAATTACTTTACAATATTGTAGTGGTTTTTGTCATACATTGACATGAATCAGCCTAGGCTACCCATTTTAAAAGACCTTTAATACCCTAAGGATCCACCATAGCTGCAGAGAGAAAGACTTGCTATTCTCAGACAGCCCTAGCAAGTATTAGTATAGTGGGTTACCAGGGCCAGGTCATTTCTACTCAAAGTGGAACTCCTCTTCAGGGTCATATTTACCGGGTAGCTCTCCTTTGGGTTGGCTGAGATGTAGTCAGATCTGCTCATGGTCTGAGACAATCCTGGCTCAATCTTATTTCTCTTTCATTTCCTAAATATCACACACACATTTTAGTCTGAAAGCTAACATTTAAACCTCCCGTTTCATCTTTCATGCCTGTTTCAGTGCCTTCTTCCCAGAAGATCTGTCAAAAATATTGGTTTTACCTATAAAGTCAGCCCAATCTTCTATCTGCCTCATCAGTCTCTTTCATTATTTCATAATCAGAATTGTATACAACTTCTGACACATACAGAAACTCAGTAACTGTTTGTTTAATAGAATCCAGGGAATTTGGGTCCTTGTTCAGCCTTTGCATGGGTATTTTTTGTTGTTGTTCATTTGCTCAATAGTGTGAACTCTTTGCAACACCATGGACTGCAGCACACCGGGCTTCCCTATCCTCACTATCTCCCAGAATTTGCTCAAACTCGTGTCCATTGAGTGGGAGATGCGATCTAACCATCTCATCCTCGGCTACCCCCTTCTCCTTTTGCCTTCAATCTTTCCCATCATCAGGGTCTTTTCCAATTGGTCTTTTCTGCTTCACTCTTTCTGGCACTATTAGTAACTGTCCTCAGCTTTTTTCCAGTAGCATTCTGGACACCTTCTGACCTGCAGGGCTCATGTTCCAGTGTCATATATTTTTATCTTTTCATACTGTTCATGTGGTTCTCACAACAAGAATACTAGAGTGGTTTGCCATTTCCTCCTCCAGTGGGCCATGTTTTGTCAGATCTATTCACTATGACCAGTCCATCTTGGGTAGCCCTGCTCAGTATGGTTCATAGCTTCATTGAGTTATATAAGGCCCTTAGCCACAATAAAGCTGTGATCCATGAAGGGGATTTTGTGTTATCAGACTGGTAGTATTCTCCTCCCAGATTTTTTTGTCTCACCCTATAAGGAGGTGGAAGGAGACCTTCTACACATCATCCTGAAAACACCAGACCCTTAGGGAAGAGGACATCTCCATATGCACTTATACTTCCTCCTGGAGGAGACCCAGCTTAGCACCCCCAGAGGCACACCCCTGGTTTGACAACAGGTTGAACCCACTAATCATGGTGTTTAGTTGCTTTCCTTCAGAGAGCAAATTCAGCAACAGAGGTGTTGCTGGAAGAATCACCACAAGTTAGTTTCTGCTGAGGTGGGTGGTGATAAAAGTCAGAGCCAAACCTTCTAGGGCAGGGATCAGCAGACTTTTTCTGAAAAGGGTCACAGAGTAAATATTTTAGGCACTGTTGCCCTCATACAGTTTCTATTCCATATTCTTTGTTAATTTTTACAACACTTTAAAATATAAAATCCATTCTTAAACTTGAGGGCCATGAGAAAATAGATGCAGACCCCAACTGGCTATCCTAAATTTAGAGGACTATTTTTGGTGGCTACAAAATACTTTGGGTGAATAACAATGAATGAGCATCCTGTCCCCTATACATTTAATGCAAACTCATGACCCCACCTGCTCTATGCTCTGAGCTGACAGGTCTCTGTGGTATGTGGTTCTTATCCCCAAGATGACTGCACCTTACTGCTTTCCAGACTAGCTGCTTGGGAACTTTCCAGGAGTGCCTCAATGGCTCATCAGGGAAGAATCAGGTAAGAACCAAACCACTCCCCTAACCCACACCAATATGAAGAGCTGTGCTATACATTCACTAGAGTGGTTTTCCTTTCCACAGAATCTATTTTCCTTCCTTTTTCCTTTTCCCTTCTTTTCTTCCTTCACTCCTTCCTTCCTCCCTCCTTCCTTCCCCACTTCTCTCTCTTCATCCTCCCTTCTTTCCTTCCATAAAGTTTCTTTTGAATCAAAAAGATTACTGTATTTTTTCACCTAAATGTGGAAGCAAATAAATAGCTGGAAAATAAAGAAGGCAGAGTGTCAAATAATTAATGCTTTCAAACTGTGGTGCTGGAGAGGACTCTTGAGAGTCCCTTGGACAGCAAGGAGATCAAATTAGTCAATCCTAAAGAAAACCAACCCTGAATATTCATTGGGTGGATTGATGCTGAAGCTCCAATACTTTGGCCTCCTGATGTGAAGAGCTGACTCACTGGAAAAGACCCTGATGCTGAGAAAGATTGATGACAGGAGGAGAGGGGGTGACAGAGGAAGAGATGGTTGGATGGCATCACTGATTCAATGAACATGAGTTTGAGCAAACCCTGGGAGATGGTGAAGGACAGGGAAGCCTGGCGTGCTGCAATCCATGGAGTCCTGAAGGGTTGGCTATGACATGGTGACTAAACAAACAACAAAAGAAAAACAGATTCACAGATACAGAGAACAACCTAGTGGTTACCAGTAGGGACCACTACTGGGATAGGGGTAGGGGCAAGACAGGAGAAGGAGATTAAGAGGTACAAACTACTAGGTATAAAATAAGTCAGACACAAGGTCATAATGTACAGCACAGGAAATATAGCCTATATTTTATAATAACTTTACAGGGAGTATAATCCATACAATATTTGAATCACTATGCTGTACATCTGAAACTAATGTACTAGTACAAGGCAACTATGACTTCAACTAATAAGAGTGTTTTAAAAGAGAATGTTTCTTGACTCAAAAATATGAGACAGAAGAAATTCCCTGAGTTAGACTTGATCAGAAAAAAAGCAAACTAGGGCAGCTTTAAGCCCTGAAATTAGGCTCACCTGGCTTCTCAGTCAGACCACCTCCCTTTAGCAACAAAACAATTCATTTCCTTTCCTCCAGTCTGTTTCCTCATCTCCTTTGGGGGATTGTTACTCTTCCCTACCGGCTTCTACATGAGAATTAAGCAAGTCAATTTACATTAAAAGGCTTATTTGAGGGCTTGGCATGGAGTGGATACTTCTGTAACCCTTTGGTAGGACCTCTAGGGGGTCCAAAAAAGGCACCTTCCACAACTCATCACTACAGCACATGCATTTTACAAATGTAGGCAAAGCTAGAGACCCAAGAGGTGAGGCAAAAGGTTCTGTAATCCCGCAAAGCCTCAACATCAGCATACAGTGTCCCTCAACTCCCACAGATCCGTATCCCATGATAGAATCATTTGCAGTTGTCTGCTGCTTATTGGAAGGGTAGGGACACAAAGCTCTGCACTTTCACTCTTCTCTCGCCTCCCCTGCAGTGTGTCTATGAAAGATCCCCAGAAGAAGGCATTAGGACCTCCAAGGCCCCCTGAGAAGTATGAATAACCCAATATTAACATAATAACAGAAACATTCATTCATGAGAGCCTCTGCTGTCTTTGCAGAGGTTTGCTTGTTGAGGAATTCTACGGGCCTCATTTTTTCCTTTTCTGATAAAGTTTCTCCACTTTAAATATGTGTCTGACAAATCTGAAGGATACACAGGACTGATCAGTCTTGGATGAACTTGAACATCTGTCTTGACACTAGAAGTATGCAGTCTGATTGGTAGATTATGCTAGTCAAATGGTAGTATAAACAAGAGCGACAGGAGTATAAGTGACTCCTAAAAACCTAGAAGGGTTTGTGGCAGGCAAGAGGAAAGAGGAATTTAGGATCAACTGAAACTTTAGGTCTTTGACTCAGGGATATTCCAGTTCAGCAAAAATTAGACTACCTCGAAGAGGGATGTTGTAGTGTGTACTCAAAGAAGGGTGAGGGGTAAGACTCCTTCCCTAGGGAGGCACTTAGAACCCAGTGGATGTTCTATTCCTAGGTAGTTTGGTTCCTACACTGCCTTGAGTGGCGGTAAATGAGCCAGTATCATTAACTAAAGAAACTCTTCTCTAGCAACAATTATGCACCATTTGTCATAGCACCCAGAAGACTAACAAAGGATCCATGTGACTGAAGAAACCAGTGTGACTTCCCTTATCACCTGCTCCATTCTTAGGGGACAGGGAAGAAAACAGAAGGTCAGGGGCAGGAAGCCCAGGAGCAGGGACTGAGTCCATGAAGTATGCACCTTTGGAGAATAGTCAGATCAATCCCAAGTAAATCTATTTCCTTTTAGCCTACATTTTGGGCTCCCCAGGTGGCGATAATGGTAAAGAATCCACCTGCCAACGCAGGAGACATACAAGACACAGGTTCAATCCCTGGGTCAGGGAGATCCCCTGGAAGAGGGTGTGGCAACCCACTTCAGTATTCCTGCCTCAAGAATCCCATGGACAGAGGAGCCTGGCAGGCTACATACAGTTCATGAGGTCACAAAGAGCCAGACAGGACTGAAGTGACTTAGCATAGAGGACCCAAATTCACTACAACATATTTAAACCCTCCAGAAGTATTTAACATGCTCATTAGAAGTCTATAAGTAGAGGAGAAAGGGTGAGTGCTCATATGAATTATCAGTGGTGAGAGCGGAATCTTAAGATGCTTTCATCTTGAGCCTGAGGTAACTAGAATTCCATGACTCCCCTTAATATTCTGGGTTATTGACATTCTGCTGCACAGTCAGTGGGGAGCAGGATGTTGGGACTGTTCCTCTACCATGACTCCTTTTTTAACCCTTCAACTGGAAATTTATGAAGACAGAATGAGAACATTTATGTAAAGTACTTAACAAAGACTGAACTCAGCTAGGCACATAAAAGCTGGTCATTATTATCTTTACTTTTCTCAAATTCTTCCACTGCCAAGAGGCTTCAGTAACTCACAATATCTAACAAACAACGTCAGCATCCATATGAAGACCCGAGATGACTAGTCCCCCAAAAATCTAGAATGTCATGAGCAGTGAGCTTGTGAAAACTAAATACATTTTGTACTTAAGATGTTTCTCTTAAATATGTTAGTATTTTGATGCCATTTAGGTATGAGCAAAACTGTTACATAAAGAATAAAATAAAATTGCAGAATGCCAAACTTTCACAACTATATAAATGTACCTTCCATGGGATGACTGCTCTGATAAATTTTGGTGGAAAGATCTGTTTAGTATTTGTTGCTTAAAGATACTATTTTAGGCAGGGAAGAGCCATGGGCATCAGACAGGTTACCAGCAGCCACTGGGAGTTTAGTAACTTCCTGTTGACCAATGCAGAATATCTGTGCTTCTTGTTTACCATTTAAGAATTTTCTAAGTGTATTTTCCTACCCATATCCTTGTGTTTAATTTTTAATTTGAGCTATTAAACCCCTGGGCCAGAGGGTGAATCTTAGATGTTGCCCTTTATACACCTTGTCCCATCTTTTCATGGTTAATTTCTCATTGCTGCCTGGGGTTCCTTTGGGCTCTTATCTGAAAATAGTATGACTTTAATGGTACTAATAACAAACAATTTCCAACTTTTTTTTTTTTTTTTACCTTTATTTCTCATGAATCCTACATATAGCTCCAATTTCACTTCTAACATGATTGGGTCTGGCTCTAAAATATATTACATTATCAATATACTTCTCTTCATATTCGCTGCTACCATTGTAGTCAAAACTATCATTGTTCCTTACCTAGAACATTAAAATAACCTCTACCATTTCACCCCGCTTCCTTTCTTGCCCCTATCAAGTTTTCCACAGAGCAGCCAGTGTAATATCCAAAAAAAAATAACTTTGGTCAGCATTTATCACTGCTTATAATACCCCAGTGGTGCCCCATTGTAATTTGACTAAAGTTCAATATTATGTAGCCTACATGATTCTCAGTGATTTGGCCTCTGCCTTTAATGCCTTCTGTAACACTCTTTCTCTTGCTCATTATGCTTCAACCACTCTGACCTTCTTATCATTTGACAACTCTACAATTATTGTTACTTCATAGTCTTTTACTGAAAGTGTTCACCAGTTATCTCTTCACATGGTCATTTGTTCATTTGTATTACTTACTTGATTACTTACCTCAAGCCTAAGTAATCATCTAAAGTAGCACTGTTGGCACTTCCCTGGTAGTTCAATGGTTAAGACTTTTCCTTGCAATGCAAGGGACCCAGGTTCGATCCCTGGTCAGGAACTAGGATTCCCACATGCCCTGGGTCAACTAAAGCACAACTAGAAAGCCCCGTGTCATCCAAAACTGCCAAATAGATAAATAAATTAATTTAAAAAATATTAAATTAAAAAACTGAAATAGCACTGTTTACTTCAATCATTCAAGTCTGTGTGATCAACTGCATCATTGGTCCCAATGATTCATCTTCCTTGCATTTTTTTCTTTCTATAGCTTAATTTTGGGGCAAAGTATATATCTTTGCTTCTTAACTTTTGGTTTGTCCATATAATTTCCTTTCACCAGTAGTATATAAGTGACAGCTTGCCAGTTTCAAACCCATAACCTTAGAAGATCTCCCTTGTGATTTGCTTTCTTACTCATCTGGCATTGCACTGCATGGAACATGTTCTAGATAGCCCTCTGCTTGAAAGAAAATGAGAAATCTGTGGATCACATCCACCCAGCTGCCCCAGAGACAGGTAGGGCTATGCCAGTCCCTACAAGCTGAAGCCAAGACACCTATCTGAGCCAAGTCTAAATCAGCTAAACCTCAAACACCCTCTGATGAAAGTAATTTCTCTGCAAGCTACTAAGCTTTGGATTGATTTGTTACACATCTTTGTTTTTAATATAGGTTACTAAAATGCTGTGTCTTTATAGCATTTACCAGAAAGGTACTTTGAGTTATGTTTTTACTTACTTATGTGTCTTTATCATTACCAGAATGTAAGTTTAATAGGAACAGGAATCTTACCTGTCTTGTTTTCCCTGAACCAATAATAAATAAATACTGCCTGGCACACCAATCACATACTACATATTCAATAAATCTTTGCTGAAAGAAGCAATGAATTGTTGAAGCAGTTTTACCAAAGGGCCTAATTAGCAATGTAAAATTGAGGGAAAACTGAAAAAAATTCACGTAGCCATGTAAACAGAATCACTGGAAAATAAAACTCTGAGGAAAGGTTAAAATCTATTGATCCCAATTTTTCTATTAGCAGTTAGGTTTAGGATATCAAAGATATGAGGTCATGCAGAGGCAATGGGTACAAAACTGGTAGAATGTGGAGCTGCTTTTCAAGTGTTTGTAACATGATATTTTGTGATAAAAACCTCAAAGCTAACCTTGAACATAACTGAACTTTCAAGGAACAATTCTCTTAATCTAAGTGCTCCCAATGTCACTGCACTTCTTAAGTGATGTATTTACTGAGTGTTTTGTGTAAGAACATACATCAGTCTCCAACACAAACTGATCTAAACAACAGAAAATGGAATTTTTCTCATTTTAAAAATATCTAAAAGGAGAGTAAATTTTAAGAAGAGTAGGCTTTTGCAATTCAGGAATAACATTGAGGGTCTGTTTGTTTGTTTGTTTTCCTCTCTAGACTCTTTTCGTCGTCAAGGTCATCCTAAGGTCGACTTCCTCCCTTGTTACCAGGTAATTGCCTAGAGCTCCCAGACTATGTGACTCATGCTTCTTGATCCATGTCAAACTTTCTTTTTTCTCCAATCTTTGAACATAAGTCCTGGCTTCTACTTTGATTTAGTATCTTAGTATGTGGCTGCTCACTCCCAAACAAGTCATCACGGCAAAGGGAATGTCATGCTCTAACTGGCTTATTTTTGGTGGTGGTATCATTCCTGGAGATAGAGGAATAAATTAATCTCATTCAAACATATAAACTTTAGGAAGTGTGTGTGGTGGGAGGACAGGGCTGCAGGGAGCTCCAACAGTGCTGACTATCTTTTGTCTCCTGGCATCTCTTTTTCTAGGAACATTACCTGTGGTCCGACTCTATCTGGAACTCTACTTAGCCCAACCGCATCCCCCCTCCTACCAGCTCCAGAAAGTACCCTATCTACTTATAACTTGTATGTTTATATGACTTTGATATCTGAGCTACCTTTTTCCTTTAGACGGAAGCTAAAGTAAGCAGAACAATGGCCTTCCCAAAGAAGTTCATTCCAATCCTAAAGAAGAGAAATGCCAAAGAATGTTCAAACTACCACACAGTTGAACATATTATACATTCTAGTAAGGTCATGCTCAAAATTCTTCAAGCTAGGTTTCAACAGTATTTGACCTGAGAACTTCCAAATGTGTAAGCTGGATAGAGAAAAGGCAGAGGGACGAGACATTAAATTGCCAACATCAGTTGGATCATAGAAAAAGAAAGACAATTCCAGAAAAACATCTACTTCTGCTTCATTGACTACACTAAAGCCTTTGACTGTGTGGATCACAACAAACTGTGGAAAAATCTTCAAGAGATGGAAATACCAGGTCACCTTATCTACCTCCTGCAAAACCTGTATGCAGGTCAAGAAGCAACAGTTAGATCAGACAAGGAACAATGGATTGGTACCAAATTGGGAAAGGAGTATGTCAAGGCTGTATACTGTCACCCTGCTTATTTAACTTATGTGCAGATTACATTATGTGAAATGCCAGGCTGGATGAAACACAAGTTGGAATCAAGATTGCCGGGAGAGATATCAATAACCTCAGATATTCAGATGACACCACCCTTATGGCAGAAAGTGAAGAAGAACTAAAGAGCCTCTTGATGGAAGTGAAAGAGGAGAGTGAAAAAGTTGGCTTAACACTCAACATTCAGAAAACTAAGATCATGGCATCTGCTCCCATCACTTTATGGCAAATAGATAGGGAAACCATGGAAACAGTGACAGACTTTATTTTATTGGGCTCCAAAATCACTGTGGGTGGTAACTGCAGCCATGAAATTAAAAGATGCTTGCTCCTTGGAAGAAAAACTATGACAAACCTAGACAGAGTATTAAAAAGCAGAGACATTACTTGCTGACAAACGTCCATGTAGTGAAAGCTATGGTTTTTCCAGTAGTCATGTATAGATGTGAGAGCTGGACAATAAAAAAGGTTAAGCACCAAACAACTGATGTCTCCAAATGGCATGCTGGAAAAGACTCTTGAGAGTCCCCTGGAGAGCATGGAGATCAATCCAGTCAATCCTAAAGGAAATAAGTCCTGAATATTCATTGGAATGACTGATGCTGAAGCTGAAGTGGAATACTTCAGCCATCAGATAATGAAGAGCTGACTCACTGGAAAAGACCCTGATGCTGAAAAGATTGAAAGCAGGAGGAGAAGGGGATGACAGAGGATGAGATGGTTGGATGGCATCACCGACTCAATGGACATAAGTGTGAGCAAGCGCTGGGAGATGATGAAGGACTGAAAAGCCTGGCATGCCGCAGTCCATGGGGGTGCAAAGAGTTGGACACAACTGAGCGAGTAAACAAAAACAACAAAGAAGTTGATGTCCTGGTCCCCAGTATCTGCGACCTGTTAAATAGAGTGAAAAAAGTGAATCAAGACTGCAGACAGAATTAGTCCTGCTAGTCAGTTGACCCTGAGATGGGGTGATTACCCTGAGAATATTCAAGTGGGTCAAAGGTAACCACAAGAGTTTAAATACGTAGAAGAGTGAGACAGAAGAATTAGAAAGAGATGTGAAGATGCTATACTGCTAGTATTTAAGGTCAAAAATTGGATCAGCAAGGAATTGGAACCTCCCCAAGAGCCTCCAAGAGGATCCAAAGTCCTCTGACACTGATTTTGGTTCATTGACACCCCTTTGGAATTATAAAAATAATACATTTCTGTTGTCTTAAGCCTCTAACATTGTGGAAATTTGTTACAGAAGCAATAGGAAACTAATACAGAAATAAACATACTTTAATGCATTTTATTCCTTTGTCCTTCTAAGAAAATGTGCTTCCTAAAAGGAAGAGGACTACAACTAAAAACAAAAGGAAACCGTCTATAATGAAGGTTCGGCATTGGACTTTGCTTCTGATCCTGTCCCCAGAACTTGCCAGCATGTTATCATCTCAGCCAGTCAGAAACTGGTTTGAACCCACTCTTCTGCTTCTTCCTCCTGCTTCTAGGCGGCACTTGCTGCCAACAATGGGCATTCCCTGCCCTGTATGAGCTCTGTCAGACACTTTGGTTCCAAATCATGGCCTCCTGTGAGCTGAGTGTCCTTCACCTTTCTAGCCTCAGTTTCTTCATCTTGAAAATTTGACTAATGACTTTGCTTACCTCATGGAAGGTGTGTCAGTTTACCATAGCAGCCCAAACTGACTACCTTCCATAGACTGCATGGTTTAAACAACAGAAATTGACTCTGTCCTAGTTCTGAAAGCATATCTAGATGTCATCCAGTTTGGTTTCCTTTGAGACCTTCCTCTTTGGCATGCAGGATGGCCATCTTCTCCCTGACCTCTGATGGCCATCTTCTCCCTGACCTCTGATGGCCATTCCTCTGTAAGCATGTATCCTGGGTGTTTCTCTGTGTGTCCAAAGTTTTCTTCCTATAAGGACACCAGTCATATTGGGTTAGGGCCTATTCTAAAGATCTCAATTTAAAGGAATCACCTCTTTAGAGATCCCTCCAAATAAAGTCACATTCTGAAGTGTGGTGGTGAAAACAACAACATGTGAGTTTTGTATGAAGTGGGAAGGGGCACATGCAGCTCGTTACAGAGGGGTTTTGAGAGTGAGAAGACATGATCAATCAGAAGCCCTTTAGCAGAGTGCCTGACTCACCTGAATAAGCGTTGTCATGATTACATTATGATAAGACCTTAATATTTTGTTAATGAACACAGCTGCTATAATCTCAGAAAGGGAAAAGTCACATATGAAAGCTAGGATTGAAGCTCTGAGCAGTGGAGAGCTGGAGAAGATCAGAAGGGACCGAGGTTGGGGGTCAGTGGGCTGGGACATAACATACGTGGTTCTGCTATCAAATTTCACTGTCTGAAAAACACAGCCAGTTTCTTAGCTGGCTTATACAAAAGACATATATGTTCTGCAAGCCCAACTCATTTAGTGCACAGAGAGAAATACCCTTCAGGAGCAGGTGCAGCTAAATATAGCTCGGGCTGCATTGAAGGTGCAGCTCCCAGCTTCACAATTCTCTCCCAGGCCTTACAAACCTCCTAGACTTCAAGGCAGTCAAGCTAAAAGCCAACCCACTCTGCTTTTGATAAAGACTGATACCAGACATATACACTGATGTCTTGGGATTTGATTCAGTTAATATTTAAGGGATTTATTTTTTAAAACTGTGAAGGATGATAACAGTAATAATATCACACAATCATTTGCAGTAGTCTTACAATATCTAGACATTGCTTGTAGCAATTTAGGCACATTATTTTGTTTGCCTATCCAATACATATTTGTTCCTTTGTGCCAGACTCTTTTCTGGTTTCTAGAGATACTGCAGTAAATAAGACATATAAAATTCTTTCCTTCAGGGGGTTTACATATTAAGCGTAAATAAAAGACATTAAATATATGTGTGTGTGTGTGTATATATATATATATATATATATATATAATACTAATTGATGGAAAGCATTGTGGAGAAAATGAAACAGAGACAATGAGTAGAGGGATGCTGCGATTCTATAGAGGTTGGAGGAGGGATGCTCACTGAGAAGGTAACTTTGAACAAAGACTTAAAGGAGGCTAGGAGAAGGTATGAGTCACAAGAAAGAGAATGTTCCAGGAAGAAGGGAGAGCATTTCAAGGATCTGAGGTGGTAATGTGCCTACGGTGCTCAGTCATTAGGACACATATGGTATCCAAAAAAGGAGTGAGAGGATGAGAACCATACCAATGATGACATGAAAGGGAATGGGAATGCACTGATGAGGTAGGGTATTATCAGATTGTGCAAGGACTTGTCATTTTATTCTGTGGAGATGGAGAGCCACAGGAGGATTCTGAACAGGGGAACCAGCTGAGCCACAAGGGAAGCTATGACATGATCTGACTAATGTTATAAAGACATCACCCTGGTGCTCTGTTGAAACTCTAGAGAGGCAGATATGATATTCAGATCCAATCTGTCTAACACCAAAGCTGGGGTCCTTCATTTGCTTTCATTTTTACAGTTTGTGTTCTTTTCACAATGCTCTCTGTGCTGCAGAAACAATGAGAATGAATATGTATCCTTCATTCAGATGCTCAGAATGCCAACCTCCTCTCTCCGGGATGCCTTTTAATTGTCCTCCACAAAAGCTGTTGAGCACAAGAGGTGTTCTTATCATCTGCTGTCATCTTGGGACTGAACCATGTCTCCATTCATACTTAAAGTAATGCATCAAGTGTTTAAGAAAAACAAAGGAGGACAGCCAGCACCCCCACTCTTGGTCCGAGGAAAACTAATCTTCCATGGAACTGGTTCCTGGGTCCAAAAAGGCTGGGGACTCATGATCTAGGGAATCTCATCTCATATAAAGATTTTAAACACCATGAAGACCTGGTAATTCCCAAATATAAATCTCCAACCCCATTTAAGTAGCAGACTCATGTCTGATTCAGATCACTTCTCTAAACTTCAATTTGTATAGCCATCTAATTACTTGACATTTTGTTTCATACATTTAAAAGACATCTTGAACATAGCATGCCTAAAAGAGACTCTTAATTTCCCATCTCAAAATCTGTTCTTCCATCTATGGATCCCATTTACTTCATTGCCCCACATTCCTCTTCTTCCTTCAGAGATAATATCTGATTCCTCAGCAAGTAGTTTTACCCTCACCTTCAAATTATCTCCTAAGATTGATGTTTTCACTACCCCTGTCAAGACCATCTTCATTTACACCGCTATCATCTTTCACCTTGACTAGTGCAATAGTTCTCCTAATTACTTTTGTCTTCCATCCTTTCCTAATATGGTCAGCTTCCACTCAGCAACCAGAGTGATGTGTTATAAACAAGTATGAAGGGCAACAACTAAACAACCATGGTGGGTCAAGATGTGAAGCAACTGTACTCACATTATTGGTAATGGGTATGCAAAATGGTGCAGCTACTTCGAAAACACTTTGGGGGTTTTTCCTACATTTATACATTTTCAAGCACTCATCACATGACCTAGTAATCCTACTTCTTGGTATTCTCCCAAGTAAAATGAAAACGTGTTCACACAAAAATCTGTATGTGGATGTTTATAACAGATTACTTTTTAAGTCAGAAAAACAGAGGAAAAACTTGGAAACAGGTATATTATGGTACATCTATTCAATAGCATACTATTCAGTAATAAAAAGGAGCAAACTACAGATACACTTAACAATGTGGAGGAATCCAAATTGCATTAAGCTAAGTGAAAGAAGTCAGAATGAAAAGCTATTCACTATACGATACCATTTATATGATATTCTGAAAAGGCAAAACTGTAGTGATAGTAAAAAGATTTAATGAAGGTAGAGGTTAGTGCAAATGGACACTGGTAATTCTTTTGAGTGATGCAATTGTTATATCTTGACTTTGGTGATAAATGCATGATTTTAAGTATATGTCAAAACTAGTAGAACTTTTCAAAAAACTAATGTTTACTACATGTAAGTTATAACGATAATTAATGTAGAGAAAATATTCTGGCACATTTGCTAGAACAGGCACATAACTAGATATGCCTAGAGAACAGGGCAGGGTTTGTGGGCCAGATGGCAGGAAACATACATCTTGTAAACAACCGGGGTCCTTGGGTAGACAAAGACAAAGCAGAAACCTTCAGATTGACAGGCAATTACATATTTTGGGGTGATAAGGCTCCCAGAGGCAGACAAAAAAAGGTGCAAAGAGGCAGGAATCTCTGGAGTTGGAATGTAACATTTTGCTCATTATGCTCTCATTACAATAAAATTAGCCTAGCAGATAAGAATTACCCATCATACATCAATGCCATGATAATTCCAATCAGGACTAACTAAGGACAAAAACCCCTCCTCTCCTCATTTAAGGTGGAGCATGGATAAAAATAAAAAAATACCACTCCAAACTCCCTCCCTCCTCAGTGAATATTCCACCCATTCACTTTCACACTCCACATAACCAACTTAATAAAGAAATTCAGGGCAGCCACTAATCAGTCTGGCCAGTCTCCCAGAGCTCTGTATTACTTAATAATCCTCACTTTGTTTTTTTAACCTCCATGTCTTACCTCTGAATTCTTTCTGTGAGGAGATAGACTCTCTGATAACACTCTCAATTTCTTGTTTAAAATGCTGCAATGACTTCTCATTAGACTAAGACTAAAATCCAAACTCCTAATATGCATAACCTGGGCCCAGCCTACTCTCTGTTTTGAAGACACTGAAGTTAGTTCTCCTTTCAGAACATTTTCATTTTGTTCCCCTACTGGGAAAGACCTATCCAAGATCTTTGCATGGCTTACAGCTTCATAAATGCATTTCTGCTCAAATGTCCCCTCTGGTTTCTCAAGTTAAGCAATGTTCTCTATCACCTTAGTCTATTTTACTTTGTAGTATTTAACAAAATTAATGCTTTTGCTAATCAATTGATTTATCTGATTATTAACAGAAGGTGAGTCCCACTAGATAAGGGATTTAGTATGATTTGGTCACTGCTATTTTTCTAGCACTTAGAATATTGCCCCAGAAAAGAAGTATAAATAATATGTATTGTTGAGTTTATGTTGATGAAACTGAGAGCCTATGAGAGCACCAGAATATTTATTCAGATACTTGCAAAATAAACTGCTGAACTGATACCCATTATCTTGCCTGGTTTTCATGGTGCTGCCAGAGAATCAAACCAGATAGAAAATGCTTTTGTACTTATTGCATATGAGCTGAGTGGTTATTAGGAAAATAGGAGGAGTTATGTGGAACTCCTATGTTCTATGTCCACCTTCCTGTGTGTATTCCAGGAACACACAAAAAAAGAGAACCGACATAGGATTGTACAGATGCATAATAAATTAGACTTTTTAAAAAAATTTCACTCTTTGATTTCTCTGATTCTATAATTAGATTTCTCGGATTCAGTAATTATGGTATAATTAGGCTGTGGTTAGTAATGATTGTTATGTGCATATAAGCATGTAGTCAAAGAGTTTAACCATTGTGGAGATGTGTACGAAAGTTATTTACCTATACAATATACCTACAACTAACACATATAGAGAAATGATTACACAATATTGCATTTATAACCTTGGTAAAACCCAGAGAGTTTTTAAGTTTTCTTTTTTTTAGTTCAAGATTTTAAAAATTCTAGACAATTGTAGAAAACTAACCTAGAAAATACACATATAATTATATAAAGTTAAAACTGGTATAGAAAAAAAGAATAGAATATGCTGTAATTGGTGATTCATATTATTGGTGTGCAAATGATGCTACTAATATAAATTAGGACAATAAATATAAATTTAAATTAAATTCTTCCTTTGTACTCTAGAGGATTAAATTACTTAGAAACTGCTGTGTTCACCAAGGGAACAAAAACAATCTTCAGCTAATATGAATTATCAAAATCTCTGAATTAAAAGTGCAACCCCAATAATTAGATTTAATTGAGGGTGAAGTCAATAATTGGACATTGGTACACTGCCCCTTTCTTTTAATCTGCAAGGAGATAAAAAGAGGTGTGGGTAGTTGGTTGAACTCTGTTAACTCCTGGGAGAATCCGTAAGACATTGGAGAATAAAAGTAATTCCATGAGTAGTTGCAGAAGATTGTAATTTTCAAAGTCAATGCTTAGCTAACATCCAATTAACTGGCAGGGTTTTAGATCTCCAGGCATCCCCCCTGGATCAAGGGAAGAAAAGGGAGAAAAACTGACTTCATTTCTTTCTAATATTTATTCATTGCTGTAGCCAGGAATGTATTCATTTCTAAATAGGGTGATAGTGTGCTTCATTAGACTCTACACAATGCCGAACATCTGAACAAAACCGGAAAACTGCATCCCAAATATCCTTTATTTTCTATGACGGATTGCAGATGCACATACTGTTTCTTGATAACGGAGGGCTTTTTAGCTTCTGGCTGTTATTCAGTCTGACTTTTTCCATTGGAGGATAGTAAGTTTCAACTTGCCTTATCATTGTTCTTATCTGCACCTCTGCCAAAAACATTTACACCTTTCAGCTGAAGTCAGGCTTCATCCTAATTCAACAAACTTTATTTCCTCTTTTGTGACTGCTTTGAAATCCCTGTGGGGGAGTTTTTTGTTTTTTTTTAATTAATTAATCTCTGTTATTTCTCAGGCATGTATAATCAATATATAGGCAATACTTATTCAATTTTTACACCTTAGGGTGGAAATTACTTGAAATAGGAAAACTGAGCATTAGCGAGCTGTAATATTTTCAGGATAATACAACCAAAGAGAAACAAAGAAAGGATACAAATGCACTTCTTCCCAAAGCACTTCCTCCTTTCACATCATGCTTTGATATGTCAAATCTCAAGTCAATCAAGAAACTAATGAGCCAGTACTTAAGGAGCTCCAGTTTAAGTAAAAAATTTCAAGAACTGGCTCTTTGCCTTCATTCAGTTCTTCCCATTTCCACTTTTATTCACATGCTCACCCACGGTTAATGAAAAAACTATTAAGCTTTCAAACCATGAAGCTTATAGGTTCCTTGTTAATAGAGTTGAAAAAATGAAAGGAGGTTGTTTTAACTGTATTTACTAGGCTGTTCCAATCTTTACCTTTCTTTGTCAGGTGAAGTTGTTGGATTAGAACAAAGGTGTTGAATTTCACTCACTTTGTATTAGCCTCAAAGGTCAACCCTACATTTTTATCCCAATTAAAGTTTCAGGGAGTTGGTTGACATTCTATCTCTGTGAAGATTCTAACTCAAAAGCCAAAAATTCCTCCAAGAAATAAGGGGAAAAAAAAAATCTTATCAAGGAGATTTAATGAGAAATAAAAGTAAATGCATTCATCTTTTCCTTACTGGGTTTTGTCCTTATACTATTCAAATATTATAAAATCTTAAAGTTTGGAAAAGAAATTTGAAACAATCTAAACATGGACTTCCCTGTGACTCAGTGGTAAAGAATCTGCCTGCCAAAGTAGGATATGTGGGTTAGATACCTCAGTTGGGAAAAAATCCCCTGGAGAAGGAAATGGCAACCCACTCTAGTATCCTTGCCTGGGAAATCCCATGGACAGAGGATCCTGGTGGGCTACAGTCCACAGGGTCACAAAAAGGGTCAGACATGGCTTAACGACTAAACAACAGCAATAATCTAAACATCTTCTATTAACATTTACCAGTCTACATGGAAGTAGTGGGTTTAATAAAGAAAACAAATAACTATAAATGAAAATTTCCTTTTCTCACTTCCTATTTCATGCTATCTTTACCCAGAGCCAGCACCTCAGCTGATCCTGACTATTTCATATGGGGTGATCAGAATCTTTATTCCTCAATTGTCTCACCCCTTAAATTCCTGCCTCTAGTAGGTTGATCTTCTATTAACATTTACCACTCTACATGGAAGTAGACCTTGACAATCCTTTAGATTTTGGATATACAGACATCTCCTTGTGTGTCAAGAAAATATTTTCCTTTGTTAATTGGGATTCTTTACTGCAGCCTATTTCTTGCCTATTGATTCAGTGGCACAGTGAACCCAAAATATCCAGGTGGCATTCTCGATTCCTTAGGTTCACTAGTATCACTTTGTATTCCCTGGTGAAAAGAGGTTTTGTTTGATTGGGTTTTTTTGTTTGTTTTTGTTTTTACCATAGGAAGCACAACCTTATACAGCCCAAAGGTATAGACACCAGCAGGAACAAAACACAAAATTTTGTGAATGGACCATTAAGCAAAACGGTGAGAGTAGTTACTCGTATTTCCATGCCTAGTTACATGGGATATAGAATAGACACTGGTCACTGTGTCACCACAATTTAAAGCAACAGCTTTCAGACTTCCCTGGCAGTCCAGTGGTTAAAACTCTGCTCCCATTCAGGAGTACAGGTTTGACCCTTGGTTGGGGAAGATCCTGCATGCCACATGGGTGGCATGGCCAAAAAAATAAAAAGCCAGCTTTCCAATCCTTCTAAGTGTTGTCATCCAGATAGCACCATGCCTTTCCTCATGTCCTTCTGCTCTGTTGCTTCTGGACAATGGAATACATAGAGAAGCACATCCCAAAGTGATGAGCTCTGTCTGACTTCTGTTTGCTCTAAAGTGAGTTTCTTTATCAGAAGAATGATCTGTATGAGATCATAATGGTGAATAAAGCATTAATAAATCCAAAGACAGGATGCTGGGAGAAGCACCATAAGCAGTGAAGGGGAATTCATGTCCTACACATTTCTTTGCAGCTGGGACAAATCATGATGTAAGGGTTCTAGATGAGCAAACTGCCATCAGATAAATGGTAATATGTCAGTCTCAGTCTGTAGTTCTTAGCACTTGTGGTAGCCTAATCAGTCTTGGTGGGGAAAATCTCAGGCTATGTTTCTATTCACAAAAAACCTGGCTACTCCATTCATAAACCCTTTGGTTAAGCACAGAGTGTTTGGGAAAACAGTGTATAGCATCCACAGACTGGGTTATTCATGAAGGGGATGGCCTGTGATTAGCATTCAGGGGAGATGTTCAGGAGATTCTCATTCTTTACGCCCTTTCCAAGACATCTGTCTATCCACAAACTACTCTCCAAACTTGTTTCTCATAAGTTCATGGCAATTTCATCAAACTATTACCTACTGCTAATGTATCAATACAGACTGCATTTCTGACCCTCTCTCTTCCCAGAAAAAGTATTCAACAAGACACATTGCTCCATGTTCTTGCTGAGAGGTTTCCTTCCACACTGAAATTTAGGGCCACCCATGAGTGTGTGGTTTTAATGCTTCATCTGTCTGTTCTTAGCCAACATCAGTATGTTATGTAAAACAATCAGGAATGAGGCTCCAAGTTTTTCTGCAGCAGTAATATATGTAGTCTCTGGTGGCTCAGACAGTAAGGAATCGGCCTTCAGTTCAGGAAACCTGGATTTGATCCCTGGGTTGGGAAGATCCCCTGGAGAAAGGAATGGCTATCCACTCCAGTATTCTTGCCTGGAGAATTCCATGGACAGAGCAGCCTGGCAGGCTACAGTCCATGGAGTCGCAAAGAGCTGGACACACTTGAGAGACTTTCACTTAACATAGTCAATGAAAATCTCTATGAAGAATGTGGACAGATGGAGAGGTAGCTATGTAGTAGGAGTAAATGACATGAAAGACAGAGTTAGTTAATAGCTCACGTAACTCCCTTGCTCCTTAAAGACATACGTGGGTATCCACTTATTCATACTACTTCTATTTCATGAGAAAAAGAGCTTCTCTGCAAGCCTATGTTTATGACCTCTAAACACCCAATTACTGATGCAAGTTTAGGCTGCGATACCAAGGGAACATTTCATGGAAAGATGGGCTCAATAAAGGACAGAAATGGTATGGACCTCGCAGAAGCAGAAGATATTAAGAAGAGGTGGCAAGAATACACAGAAGAACTGTACAAAAAAGTTCTTCACAACCCAGATAATCATGAAGGTGTGATCACTCACACTCACCTAGAGCCAGACATGCTGGAATGTGAAGTCAGGTAGGCCCTAGGAAGCATCGCTATGAACAAAGCTAGTGGAGGTGATGGAATTTCAGTTGAGCTATTTCAAATCCTGAAAGATGATGCTGTAAAAGTGCTGCACTCAATATGCCAGCAAATTTGGAAAACTCAGCAGTGGCCACAGGACTGGAAAAGGTCAGTTTTCATTCCAATGCCAAAGTAAGGCAATCCCAAAGAATGCTCAAACTACCGCACAACTGCACTCTTCTCAATGCTAGTAAAGTAATGCTCAAAATTCTCCAAACCAGGCTTCAACGATATGTGAACCATGAACTTCCAGATGTTCAAGCTGGTTTTAGAAAAGGCAGAGGAACCAGAGATCAAATTCCCAACATCCGCTGGATCATAGAAAAAGCAAGAGAGTTCCAAAAAAACATCTATTTCTGCTTTATTGACAATGCCAAAGCCTTCGACTGTGTGGATCACAGTAAACTGTGGAAAACTCTGAAAGAGATGGGAATACCAGGCCACCTGACCTGCCTCCTGAGAAACCTGTATGCAGGTCAGGAAGCAACAGTTAGAACTGGACATGGAACAACAGACTGGTTCTAAATAGGAAACGGAGTATGCCAAGGCTGTATATTGTCACCCTGCTTATTTAACTTATATGCAGAGTACATCATGAGAAATGTTGGGCTGGAAGAAGCACAAGCTGGAATCAAGATTGCTGGGAGAAATATCAGTAACCTCAGATATGCAGATGATACCACCCTTATGGCAGAAAGGGAAAAAGAACTCAAGAGCCTCTTGATGAAAGTGAAAGAGGAGAGTGAAAAAGTTGGCTTAAGGCTCAACATTCAGAAAACTAATATCATGGCATCTGGTCCCATCACTTCATGGCAAATAGATGGGGAAACAGTGGCAACAGTGGCTGACTTTATTTTTCTGGGCTCCAAAATCACTGCAGATGGTGACTGCAGCCATGAAATTAAAAGATGCTTACTCCTTGGAAGGAAAGTTATGACCAACCTAGATAGCATATTAAAAAGGAGTGACATTACTTTGCCAACAAATATCTGTCTAGTCAAAGCTATGGTTTTTCCTGTAGTCATGTATGGATGTGAGAGTTGGACTGTGAAGAAAGCTGAGTGCCAAAAAATTGATGCTTTTGAACTGTGGTGTTGGAGAAGACTCTTGAGAGTCACTTGGACTGCAAGGAGATCCAACCAGTCCATCCTAAAGGAGATCAGTCCTGGGTGTTCATTGCAAGGACTGATGCTGAAGCTGAAACTCCAGTACTTTGGACACCTCATGCGAAGAGTTGACTCATTGGAAAAGTCCCTGATGCTGGGAGGGATTGAGGGCAGGAGGAGAAGGGGACGACAGAGGATGAGATGGTTGGATGGCATCACCGACACAATGGACATGGGTTTGGGTAGACTCTAGGAGTTGGTGATGGACAGGGAGGCCTGGTGTGCTGAGGTTCATGGGGTCACAAAGAGTTGGACACGACTGAGTGACTGAACTGAACTGAACTGAACTAGGCTGCAGCACTGGTTGCAAGTGTTAGTTGACAATCAAAGATTCGTTCCTAGTAGTGCCACTGATCAACATAAACCATTTCTCAAGAGAATAATAGCATTATGATATTCTCCTTCAATGTTTGGGTATCTGTGTTGTAATTCTTCTATCAGAGTTTACCAGAAGCTCAGCAGGGCATCCTGATAAGGAACAAACACTTGAGCATTGCTAGTCAGGTCACTGGTCCAAAAAAAAAAAAAAAAAACAGCTGGAAACGTAGTCTGGTCCAATTGCAAACCTTTTCCTTTTTTGAAAATCACTGAAAACAGCCAATCATACAGATGAATTTTGTAAATGGGCTTAAGAAACACTTTTAAATATGGTGTTTGTTAAGCTAGAATCTAAAGATACCCTCCAAGTATTGTGACTCTTTTCTGTTAAAGGAAGTATAAAGTGCAGCAGCTTGTCTCTCAGGTAGGAGGGAATACATACTTATGCCTTAGATTCAATAAGACCCCTAAAAATCTCAGTGAGATCAGAGGCCCTTGGATATTTTTAGATTTTTATCTTTCACTGTCAGACACACATGTATCTTACCACATCACCTCTTGAAGAGATCTGATTGTCATTATAGCATCCATTTATAGATCAATATTATACCATGTGGGATGGCAAGGTGATTAAGATTCCTGCATGCCAGATTTTGACAGAGAGCCAGAAAATTGTTAAGCCTGGGTTAAGACAGTGAAATAAATTGCCTTCTCTGTAAAGCAGAAGAAAACTGTATCTGCTAAACTTTGCTAATTGGTATAAAGTGAAAATAGAAAAAAAAAAAAAACATTTTCCAGACTGATAGCTGCAAACGAGATGCTAGAGCTTTTGTTGATCTGCTCTAATAAGATAGCCAGTGGGAATTAGCTGTATGACGCAGGGGCTACAAACCAGAGGGACTCTGTGGCAACCTAGAGGGGTGGGATGGGTTGGGAAGTGGGAGGGAGGCTCAAGAGGGAGGAGACATATGTATATCTATGGTTATGTTGATGCATGGTAGAAACCAATATTATATTGTAATTATCCTTCAATTAAAAATGAATAAATTTTTTAAAAAGACAATATTTGGAACAGCAGCAAAAACTGGAGTTGCTGACTGATTTAAATACATGCAAATCCAAATTAATTATCTAAGACATGTTTCCTCCATAGTCCAAAGAAGGAAGTTTTATGCTATAGGTATTGGAGGAGGGCATGGCAACCCACTCCAGTGTTTTTGCCTGCAGAATGCCATGGACAGAGGAGCCTGGCGGGCTACAGTCCATAGAGTCTCAAAGTATTGGACACGAGTGAAGCTACTTAGCACACACACTCCATATTTCACAGCTTTGATGCTGCCAATAATCTCTACAGTTTCTTCAGAAACACAGTAATATTTGGGGCTTACTATTTTGTGACTATATGTTTGCATATTTGGGGAAGTGGTGAGGGCAGTAATAGAGTCTTTCAAATGGTCCTGTCTGCCATAATAGGTCTCACTCCACAGGTCAGGGAAGGAAAGTAAGGATTCATCTCACAAATAAGTACATCTGATCTTAGTATACATTCTGAAACTGAGAAATGACCACTGTGTGGATTCTTAAACCCATCTGGTCTGCTGTTAGATGGATTTAAGAAACATCTTATTTATGAACTAAGGACTTGAGAGGATTCTCCCTAATGAACCACAGCAGAGTTATAATTCCTAAAGGATTAGTATAGTATCTGAGCCCATACACAATCATCCTTTAAATGTTTCAGTGTTTCCTCTTCCCTTGGAAATGGCAGCAGGTCTCTTTGAGGAAGAATGGATAAAAGATTTGAAAAGTGAGCTCAAAACTTGGACTCACTTTTTATGCAAGGGATTCTGAGTTTGTGAACTGGCTTGGGTCTGAGAATTGGGTGAAGGATTATGTGGTATGTTATTTTCAAAGTCTACTTCCACAAGTGGACCAGAATACTCGAGTTAGTTTAAAGAGCTTAACTTTTCTCCAATAGGCAAGTTACATGGGAAGCCAAATGATCAAAAGATTCATTGGTGAGGATGGAGTGAGAAGAGCCTAATGTTGAAAGTATCTAATAGTTAAAGCATCTAGTGGCCCTCTCATTCAGTACAATCACTATCAGAACAACTTTCACAAAAAAGCCAGATGTATAAAATTACCTGTCCTAGACTAATATTTTCATAGGTAGGATTTATATAGGTATTGATGAAATATTTCTTCATATTCTCTCATTTCTGGCTGGTCATATTTTTGATCTCATATTTTTTTTCCAAACAGGTTACATATGCATTTAATTAATTTTTTACTTTAAACAAACACCTCCTAGTCCTGAATTTTGAATACTGCAAAATTTTTATTGAAACTATTAGAAGTGTCCTGCTAATTTGCTCCCACAAATGAATGACAAAGTTAATAAAGTAATATTATGACTTTAAGTTAAATAAAGTCACTTTATTTCTAATTTAGGGTAGAGGATGGAGGCGAGGCACCTCACTGTAGCTTTCAATAACCATCAGCAGTCATCATTAGAGGAGGAAATCAAGATGGCAGAGTAGAAGGTCACAGAACTCTAGGATCCAACACCTAGAATACAAGCCCCTTTAGTTGGCTGGAGGATTGGTGGGACTAACAGCAGAGCTGTAGGAAGCTGTGCTTGCTTCTTCCTGAAAAGGAGTGGAGAGGGGAGATGAGACCGACCACATGGCTGGCCAGTTTCTGCCTACTGCCCCACTGTGTGTCTCAGCCTGAGTGAGCCAAGTGACTGCTCTAGGCCTGCTTGCCTCATGCCACAGCTCCACACTGGGACAAGAGCCACTGTGACAAAGGAGAGAGCTTGGTTGTTAGACACAGAGGTGGCCTAGCCTCGAAGTAGCACCTAAGTGGGGCAGAAGCAGCCATTACAGGTTCTTACACAAGCAGCGCACTGGAAACATTTCAGGTCTCTGACCCCAGCTGGACTGCCACAGCCTGTGCCCAAAACCATGCTGAGTGCCCACATTTCCCCAGCATTGTTCACCTCTGTGGCAAGGGTACTGATGCTGGGAGCAGGGAAAGATGCCAGCTCAGACTATGTCTTCAGGGCTTCCGGTTCAGTAATTTGGAACCTGCCTCAGCCCTCACAGAGTAATGACATCCCCTGAGCAGAGGAGAAGCCCTTCCTCATGTGGCCCTGGTATAGCCCCTCATCTTCAACTCACTTCTCACCAATGATAGATGCCAGCAAACCCTAAGGAAAGATGTGATCTCTGTTCATGTCAGATCCAGCTCTCCCATTAAAACCACTAAGCATGCTCCACCATAAGGATACTTTTCTCGATTGCAATAGGTAACTATTTCACTTAATATCACAGACACAGAGAATGTTAAGCAAAATGAGAAAACCAAGGAATTTGTTTAAATTGAAAGTATGATAGAAAGTCCCTGAAAAAACAGCTAATGAAGTAGAAATAAAACAGATAAAGAATTCAAAGGATTAGCAATAAGAATATTAAACAAATTAGGACAAAATAGATTAATAGTAAAAATTTTAACAAGGAACTAGAAAATATAAAGAAAGGACCAATCATAAATGAAAAATACAACACATGAAATGAAAAACACATTAGAAGTCATTAACAGCAGATAGGGTGATACAGAGTACATTAGTGATCTAGACTAAAGAATAATAAAAATCACCTAATCAGAACAGAGACATTACTTTGCCAACAAAGGTCTGTCTAGTCAAAGCTATGGTTTTTCCAGTGGTCATGTATGGATGTGAGAGTTGGACTGTGAAGAAAGCTGAGTGCCGAAAAATTGATGCTTTTGAACTGTGGTGTTGAAGAAGACTCTTGAGAGTCCCTTGGACTACAAGGAGATCCAACCAGTCCATCCTAAAGGAGATCAGTCCCGGGTGTTCATTGCAAGGACTGATGCTGAAGCTGAAATTCCAGTACTTTGGACACCTCATGCGAAGAGTTGACTCATTGGAAAAGACCCTGATGCTGGGAGGGATTGAGGGCAGGAGGAGAAGGGGACGACAGAGGATGAGATGGTTGGATGGCATCACCGACTCGATGGACATGAGTTTGAGTAAACTCTGGGAATTGGTGATGGACAGGGAGGCCTGGCGTGCTGTGATTCATGGGGTCGCAAAGAGTTGGACACAACTGAGCGACTGAACTGAACTGAACTGAACTGAATCAGAACAGCAAATAGAAAACAAACTGAAAGAATGTGAATGATTTAAGGGATTTTGGGGACAACATCAAGTGTACCAACATTCATATTATGGGGGTTCCAGAATGAGAGAAGAGTATCTAAAATCTATTCAATAAAATTATGGCTAAAAATTTTCCCAGACCTGAAGAACTAAACAGATATCCAGGAACAGGAAGCACAGAGAGGCCTAAGCCAGTTGAACCCAAAGAGACACATATTAACACATAGTCATAATTTAAATGACAAGTTAAAGATAGAGATTTTAAAGGCAGCAAGAGAGAACCAAAAAGTTACATACAAGGGAACACTCACAATGATATCAGCTGATTTTTCAGCATAAACTTTGCAGGTCAGAAGACAGTAGAATAATATATTTAATGTACTGAAAGGAAAAAGCCTATCAACTAGGATACTCTACCCAGGAGTGTAATCATTCAGAATTGAAAGAAAGATAAAGCACTTCTCAGAAAAGCAAAAACTCAAAGAGTTCATCAATACTGAACCAGCATTATAAGAAGTGTTAGAGAGTTGTCTCTAAGTGAAAAAGAAAAGGCTACAACAAGAAATAGGAAATTATGAGAGAAATAATCCCAATCCCACCAGTAAATGTTGGGATCAATCACTTAAATAAACTAGTATGAAGATTAAAATACAAAAAAGCAAAATAGAGTATAACTACAATAATAGGAGAGGAATAAATATTAAGATATAAAATGTGACATAAAAACACAATCAGAGTGAGGTGGTAAAAAAATTCCAGATCTTTTAAAATATGTTGAACTCAAAGGACTACCTGTTTAAAATTAATAGATATAGGCCAACACATATGAACCCCATGGTAATCACAAGTCAAAAATCTGTAAGATATAAAAAAAACGAAAAAGCAAGGAATACAAGCATAGCAATACAAAATTACCAAAACACAAGGGAAGAAATTAGAGGAAGAAAGCACAGAGAAATGCTGTAAAAACCAATATAAAACAAGGAACAAAATGCAAAATAAATATATACCTCTAAATAATTAGTTTGAATATCAGTGTACTAAATGCCAAGGTCAAAAGACATACGGTGGCTGATTGTATTTAAAAAAGCAAGACCATCTATATGCTGCTTACAAGAAATTCACTTCAGAGTTAAAGACATGCATAGACTGAAAGTTAGGAGATGAAAAAAGGTATTTCATGCAAATGGAAGTGACAAGAAAATGGGATAGAAATACCCATATGAGACAAAATAGACTTTAAAACAAACTCTATTAGAAAAGACAAAAAAAGGATATTATATTATGATAAATGGATCGATACAAGAAGGGGACATAACATTCATGAACATATGTACACCTAATACAGGAACACCTAAATATATACAGCTAATATTAATAGACACAAAGGAACAAACTGAAAATAATACACTAATCAGAGGTGACTCTTAACACTGGGCTTCCATCAATGGACAGATCATCCAGATAGAAAATCAATAAGGCATCAGTGGTCTTAAATGACACATAAGATCAGTTAGACCTAATAGATATCAACAGGACTTTTCATCTAAAAACAGCAGTATACACATTCTTTTCAAGTGCACACTGAATCTTCTCCATGATATGGAGGACACAAAAACTAGTCTAGACAAAAAATCAGTAAGTCAATGATTAAATCAAAGAAGAAATTATAAAATAGTTCACGACACATGAAAGTGGAAACACAGCTCTAAAATCTTTGAGTTGCAGCAAGAGTTATGTCTATGGCAATACAGACCTAATTCAAACAACACAAATCCAAATAAACAACTTAACTTCCCACCTAAAATAATCAGACAAAGAAGAACAAACAAAAGCCAATGGGAGCAAAAGGAAGGGAATGATAAAGATCAGAGAGTAAACAAATAAAACAAAGATAAATAAAAACAACAAAAAAGATCAATGACACCAAGAGCTGCTCTTTCAAAAATATAAGTAAAACTGATAAATTTTTATCCAGGTTCACCAATGAGAGAGAGAGAGAGAGGACACAAATAGACACAATAAGAAATTAAAGAGAAGAAATAATAATTGATATCACAGAGATATGAAAAATACATAAGAAAATACTATAAACAGTTATTGCCAATAAATTGGACAACATAGAAGAATACAATAAATTTCTAGAAACATACAAACTTTCAATTATGAATCAGGAAGAAATAGACTATGTGAACACACACATTCCCTAGTAGTGAAATAGATTTTTTTAATTAAAAAAAAAAAAAAAGAGCAGGAGGGAGATTAAGATGATGAAGTAAGATAATGTGAAGCTCACCTCCCCCAATACACTCATCAAAACTAGATAGATTTGGAATAATTCTCATGGAAAACTAACTGGAAACTGGAAAAACTATTGCTGTATAACCAAGGTTATAATAAAGATGCACAGTTGGGTAGCACAGTAAAAGTCTTACGTTGGGACCTGTGCTCATGGAGGAATCTAAGAGGAAACAAAGACTGCAAGGGTGGACACTCGTCCTGGGAGTGAGCAGGTGGAGTCCGAGTCATAGACTAGGTTTTCCAATCCTGAGTGATCTGCCTAGGAGACAAGAATACTTGACTGCCTGGAAGGAAAGACTGGAGAAGCCTAGAATATACTCACGAGGAGAGTGTAGGTACTGGCATGATGCCAGAAAGGCTGCCTGAGCAGAGGTCTGCCTAAGCAGCTGCCACCTCATCACACTCCCAAGTCTGAATCAGGTGAACACCCCACTTATGCTTACTCTATGACACAGCTTGGCACTAGATTGGATGGGACATGGGAAAAGACTTGGTCTAGGGATGCAGAAGTGACTCAGGGACACAGGGTGAAAACCAGGTGGGGCAGTGACAGCCACTGTTGATGGTTATTCAAACAGTGCCCCAGAAGCAGCCTAGACTTCTGACATCTGAATTCCCACCATTGCCTTGCTGAGCACCCCAGCTCAAACTAAGGAAACACTTTGGCTCCACATGCTTCACACCATAGCCTAGCACAAGATCCAAGGTTGTTACAACAGGAAAAACATGACTGTCCCATTTTTTTTTTCAACTGCATTTATAACCTTAACCAAGGAGGTGAAGACCTATACTCTGAAAACTGTAAAACACTGATGAAGGAAACTGAAGTTCAGTCAATTCAGTTCAGTTCAGTCACTCATTGTGTCCAACTCTTTGCAACCCCATGAAATGCAGCACGCCAGGCTTCCTTGTCCATTACCAACTCGAGTAGCTTACTCAAACTCATGTCTTTTGATTTGGTGATGCCATCTAACCATTTCATCCTCTGTCATCCCTTTCTCCTCCCGCCTTCAATCTTCCCCAGCATCAGAGTCTTTTTCAATGAGTCACTTCGTTGCATCAGGTGGACAAAGTATTGGAGTTTCAGCTTTAGCATCAGTCTTTCCAATGAATATTCAGGACTGATTTCCTTTAGGACTGACTTGTTGGATCTCCTTGCAGTCCAAAGGACTCTCAAGAGTCTTTTCCAAAAAAAAAAAAAAAAAAGAGTCTTTTCCAACACCACAGTTCAAAAGCATCAATTCTTTGGTGCTCAGCTTTCTTTATAGTCCAACTCTCACATCCATACATAACTACTGGAAAAACTACAGTTTTGACTAGATGGACCTTTGTTGGCAAAGTAATCTCTCTGTTTTTTAATATGCTGTCTAGGTTGATCATAGCTTTTATTCTAAGGAGCAAGGGTCTTTTAATGTCATGACTGCACTAACCATCCGCAGTGATTTTGGAGCCCCCCAAATAAAGTCTCTCTCTGTTTGCATTGTTTCCCCCTCTATTTGCCATGAAGTGATGGGACCAGATGCCATGATCTTTGTTTTCTGAATGTTGAGCTTTAAGCCAACTGTCACACCCTCCTCTTTGACTCTCATTAAGAGGCTCTTTAGTTCTTTGCTTTCTTCCATAAATGTGGTGCCATCTGCGTATCAGTACTTACTGATATTTCTCCCAGCAATTTTGATTCCAGCTTGTGCTTCATTCCATCGCAGCATTTCAAGTGATGTACTCTGCGTATAAGTTAAATAAGCAGGATGACAATATACAGCCTTGACATACATACTCGTTTCCCCATTTGGAACCAGTCTGATAGAACTCATAGAATATCTGATAGATAGAATATCTGATAGATATTGAATGGAACCATTCAACAGAATGGGAAAGACTAGAGATCTCTTCAAGAAAATTAGAGATACCAAGGGAACAGTTCATGCAAAGATGGGCACAAGAAAGGACAGAAATGGTGTGGATCTAGCAGAAGCAGAAGATATTAAGAACAGGGGTCAAGAATACACAGAAGAAATATACAAAAAAGATCTTTATGAGCCAGATAAACATGATGCTGTGATCACTCACCTAGAGCCAGGCATCCTGGAATGTAAAGTCCAGTGGGCCTTAGGAAGCATTACTACGAACAGAGTTGGTGGAGGAGGTGGAATTCCAGCTGAGCTATTTCAAATCCTAAAAGATGATGCTGTGAAAGTGCTGCACTCAATATGGCAGCAAATTTGGAAAACTCAGCAGTGGTCACAGGATTGAAAAAGGTCAGTTTTCACTTCAGTCCCATAGAAAGGCAATGGCAAAGAATGTTCAAACTACCGCACAATTGCACTCATCATACATTCTAGAAAAGTAATGCTCAAAATTCTCCAAGCAAGGCTTCAACAGTATGTGAACCTTAGAAAAGGCAGAGGAACTAGATATCAAAGTGCCAACATCAATTGGATCATAGAGAAAGCAAGTGAATTCCAGAAAAACATCTACTTCTGCTTTATTGACTATGCCAAAGCCTTTGACTGTGTGGATCACAATAAACTGTGGAAAATTCTTAAAAAGATGTGAATAACAGACCACCTTAACTGCCTCCTGAGAAATCTGTATGCAGGTCAAGAAGCAGCAATTAGAACTGGACATGGAACAACAGACTGGTTCCAAACCAGGAAGTTCAGTCAAAGAAAAGGAAATATATCTCTTTCCATGTTCACTGACTGGAGGAATTAATATTGTTAATATGACCACACTATCTCACGCAATTTCCTGAAGGAGGAAATGGTAACCCACTCCAGTATGGACAGAGGAGCCTGGCAGGCTAGAGTTACATGGGGTTGCAAAGAGCTGAACATGACTGAGTGACTGAGCACACAGGCATGCACACCAAATAATCTACAGATTTAATGCAAGCCCTGCAAAAGTACTGATGGCATTTTTCACAAAATTAAAAGAAATAAGCCAAAAGTGTATATAGAACTATATAAGACCTTGAATTGCCAAAACAATCTTGAGAAATAAAATTAAAGCTGTAGGTATCACTCTCCCAGATTTAAGAGTATATTACAATGTTATGTTAATCAAAATGGGATGTTATTGGCACAAAAACAGACACATGAATAAGTGAAGAGAATAGAGCCCAGAAGTATACCCACACACTTACAGTCAATTAGAGTACAACAAAGGAGGCAAGAAAATACAGTGCAGAAAAAAGTGTCTTCAGTAAGTAATGTTAGGGAAACAAGATGGCCACATGTAAAACAATGCAATTAGAACATTGCCTCACGCCATTAACAAAAATAAACTCACAAGAGATTAAAATCCTAAACATAAGACCTGAAACCATATAACTCCTAGAAGAGAACATAGGCAGAACACACTTTGACCTAAATCATAGCAATATTTATCTGTCTCCTAAGGCAAAAGCAAAACAAAAGCAAAAATAAACAAATGGAACCTAATTAAACTTAAAAGCATTTTCATACCAAAAGAAATCCAGCAACAAATCACAAAGACAACCTATAGAATGTGAAAAATATTTGCAAACGTTAACTGATAAGTCTTTAATATCCAAAACATATAAACAGCATGTATAGCTCAATATTAAAAAAAAAAAAAAGAAAAGAAAAACTTGATTAGAAATAGGCAGAAGACCTGAATAGGCATTTTTCCAAACAAGACATACAGATTCTCAACAGGCACATCAAAAGATACTGAACATCGTTAATCATCAGAGAAATGCAAATCAAGACCACAATGAGATATACCTAACACTGACAGAAAATATCTATAGGAAATATAGACATTTTAGGTATAAAGCATGTTGGTAAGGATATGGATAAAAGGGAATACATGTGCACTGTTGGTGTGAATGTAAACTGATAGAGCCACTATGAAAAATACTTTGGATGTTCTCCCCCCAAACTAAAATTATCAGTAGAACTACCATATGATCTGGCAACTCTACTCCTGGGTATATATCTGAAGAAAAGGAAAACAATGCTTTGAAAAGACACATGTATTCCAATATTAATAGCACTATTTACAATAGCTAAGATGTGGAAGTGACCTACTTGTCCACTAACAGATGAGTGGATAGAGAAGGTATGAGATACATATGTACAATGGAAATGTTACTCAGCTTTAAAAAAGAAAAAAATTCTGCCATTTGCAACAATGTAGATGGACCTAGAGGGTATTATGCCTAGTGAAATAAGTCAAAGACAGACAAATACTGTGTATCACTTATATGTAGAATCTAAAAAAATGTAATGAATATATATAACAGGACATCTTTATTTCTGTAAGAAATATTAAAACCAAACTATTGGTTTTCAGAGGGGAGAGGGAGGTGAAGAGCGCCAAGATAGGGATATGGGAGGAAGAGATATAATCTACTGTATATAAAAAAGATAAGCAACAAGAATACATTCTGCTGCACAGGATTATAGTCATTATCTTGCAAAACTTTTAATGGAGTTATAATTTATAAAAATCACTATTTTATAAACCTAAAATCAAGATAATTTTGTAAATCAACTAAACTTCAATTTTAAAAAGTTGTCATAGCTAGAACTAAATAAATAGGTATCTAAAACTGACAGAGCAAAAGATTTTTGAGAATTATATATCAAAAATTTTTTTTCTTCTGTATAATAGGTGAACCTAATCTCAGAATTTAATAGTCTAAGGATAATTTTTCTTTCTCCATGTTCATAGAACCAATTTTGTCAGACCTAAAGATGGATGAAAATGGAATGAAATCCACATCTTCAGAGCTGATCTATAATAATGGTGATATGCACTTTGTGCAAACCTATTAAAATGAATAATGGTGCCCTGATACAACAATCAAGTCATTTTACTATAGGAAATCATTCATCATAAATGCATATAAATCTGGAATTCAATTAATCATCTTATACAATGGGTTAGTCTCTTGCAATTTTTATTCTATTTTTCTTTGAATAAAATGTAGTTGTCACTGGAAAATATCAAACCAACTCTTCTTAACAAATACATATGGATTTGTAATTAAACCCAATAAAATCTATGATGTACTATAAAAAGTAGAAAGCCAAAATCCAATTAAAATTGTGATTGGAAACAATACTGGGTTACTTTTGGACAGAGTACAACACATTTTGATTTTTAACAAAATGCATTATTAAAGGTTTTAATAATGAAATTTAACATGAGATTTAATGGTACATTCAGTGAATAGCTGATGGCAAGAAAAGTGTAGCAGCCATTAAAAAATTCTAGTGGTGATATAATATACTTTATTAAAATAGACATGCCACTTGTTGACTCTACAAACAATATGAAAAAAAGAGGAAATTGTGACTGGAAAAAATATTATATACTGATGCTGGGAATATAGTAGACAATTAGAAACAAATAGAAAGAATTATCAAGGTTTACTTTTTTCCCTTTTTTTGGAAATGGTCAGATGTTAGTGCCAAATGAATGCTGCTGCTGCTGCTGCTAAGTCACTTCAGTCATGTCTGACTCTGTGTGACCCCATAAACGTCAGCCCACCAGGCTCCCCCGTCTCTGGGATTCTCCAGGCAAGGCCAAATGAATAACTGATTTAAATGCAGTGAGTTGGAGAAATCTAGCAGTGATTGATTTTATTTTCTCTATTTTTTTCTATTAATGTAATTCTGATGCCAGCTGAACTCACTGAACTATCCAATTAACTTACAAATGAAAAGCATATTGACCTTAAGCACAGTTTATAAGAAATTCTGAAGATGCTCCTGTTGGCTTCAACTTCCTCTTGGTTTCCCTAAAATGAATCTAGTTCAGATTTCTCTTTTGAAACTGTTTATATACCCAAAGTGAAAAATATGAATTCCTCATCTCACAATGCTATTCTTACAATTATCGACTGCCTTTGATACACTTGTGGAGATCTGAATTATAAACTTAGTATTTATCCTAAACTACTGACACTATGGGAAGTAAGAATTACAGCATACAAAAGTTTGCATATTAAATGACAGGTACTTATTTTGTATAATGTCTTGCTCCAGAAAGACATCATCTGATGCAAGCTCTTGTTTTGAATACCCCTTCTGATGACACCAAAGAGGGGGAAAAATGTGTAAATGGATTCAGTTCTAAGTGTATCTAGTCACAAATAAGAGTTATGGCAAACAGAACTACAATTTCAAGTTTACAGTATTTTGAGGAAAGGACCCAAGCAAACAGTTTAAGTCCTTTCTGATCAACAAGGACAGGTACCTAACACAGACTTAAGAAAACAGGGAGGTCTGCATGGAAGAGGTGCCACCAAGGTTGAAACCTGAAAGGTAAGTAGAAAAGGGGAATTGTGGGAAGCATTCCAGGCAGAGGGAACAGCACGTGCAGAGGTACAGAGGCGAGAGAGAGCAAAGTACATAGGAAGATGTTCAGCTAGTTCTGGAATGCAGCCAGTGAAGGAGGAAGTGAGAACAGGCATGGATACAGATTAACCAATAGGCAACAAAGGAGACTCATTAAGAGACTCATTAAGTGCGGGACTGTGTCATTAGATTTTTATTCTATAAAGAATACTCTGTTTATAGTATGAGAAAATATATTGAAGAAATAAAACAAGGTTGAAAACGAAAGCAAACTTAAGAGACTTTCTTGCTAGAATTCATTACTTCCTGTAAACGTTTGCAAATTATTTTTTAGATTATTTCTTCAGTTCTATCTGGAACCCCTCTCCTACTCAACATTTACATGACTTTTTATACAGTGCCAACATCTTTCCTGCTTCAGGACCTTGATGCAAGTCCTTCCCTCTGCTTCCAATATTCTTCTCCCTCTCTTAATTTGGGAAATTTAACCGATCCTGGAGGCTTACCCTTGGATTTCCCTCTTTCCTATCAGTCCATTAAAAGCTCCCAAATACAGGGAGGCCTTCTGGTCTTCCCTGGTGGCTCAGATGGTAAAGCGTCTGCCTGCAATGCTGGAGACAGGTTCGATCCCTGGGTCTGGAAGATCCCCTGGAGAAGGAAATGGCAACCCACTCCAGTATTCTTGCCTGGAAAATCCACAGAGGAGCCTGGTAGGCTACCGTCCATGGGCTGGCAGAGTCAGACAGGACTGAACGACTTTACTTACTTACTTCTGTTATCCACTCCCATAATGTCTGGCACCTCTTCAATTTAATATTTACTACACTTGCAATTAATTTTTATTGCATTTCAGCCTGATGAGCTGAAATTCACATGAAGGCAAGGTGAGCAAAGCCTTGTTGATGGCTATTTCTCCAGGACCTAAATAATCCATATGCACTTAATAAGTACTTGTGGACTAAATGATTCAAAGTAAGAATTTAAAAATATCATTGAATGAAATGGAACCACTTGGGCCTCAGACCAATATTTCTTCAGCCAAAATTATGATCTTTGAAACACAACAAACAAGGTAATAGGTGACTTCTATCCATTATAGTTATTATGTATATGTGCTAAATTGCTTCAGTCATGTCTGAATCTTTGCAACCCCATGGACTATGGCCAGCCAGGCTCCTCTGTTCATGGGACTCTCCAGTCAAGAATACTGGAATGGCTTGCCATGCCCTCCTCCAAGGGATCTTCTTGACTTGGGGATTAAATCCATGTCTCTTATGCTTCCTGCATTGGCAGGTGGGTTCTTAACCACAAACACCACCTGGGAAACCCTTATAATTACTATAATTTTATTTTAAAAGTTTATTAAAGTACACTGTGCAAGCACAAAATATGTATCTCATAGATGTGTCTCTTGATGGAGTTTCATAAATTGAATAGGCTTATGTAACCAACATTTAGATGTTTTTAAAAGAATATTTTTAGCCTTCCCAAATCATCCTTCCTACTTCCATTTTGTCACTACCCTATGCCTACCACTATCCTGACTTTTAACAACATACCCTAGCTTTAGCTTTTCCCTTTTTACCTGTAAAAGGAATTACTCTGTATGTATCTTTAATATGATTGGATTTTACCCCCAGCATCATTATTTTGTGATTTAGCAACACTCATGGTTTATTTTACATTTAAAAAAGCTCTTCTGAGGTATAATTCACACACTACACAATTTGGTAATTTAAAGTATATAATTCAATGACTGTAGTAAGTTTCCAGGATTGTGTAACTGTTACCATAATCCACTTTCAGAACATATTTGTTCCTTCAAGAAGAAACTCTGTTAGCAGTCGCTCCCAAACCCACTCTCTGCTTCTAGGCAATCACTCATACACTACGTGTCTATAGAAACAAGTTATTTGCCTATTATGGACATTCATATAGATGGACTCAATAATAAATGGTCCTTTGTAACTGGCTACTTTGGCATCCTGTTTTATTGCCAAATATTTTACTATGTGGAAATTCCATGCTTTACCCAATTATTATTTGGTGACCATCTGTGGAGTTTTCACACTTTGGTTGTTCTGGATAATGCTACTATGTACATTCTTATAGAAGATTTTGTGTGGATGTAAGTTTCCAATTCTCTTGGGTATATAACTAGAGACAGAATTGCTAGTTCATATGATAATTTTATGTTTACTATCTTGAGGGACTGCTAGATCTTTTACAAAGTGACTGCAGCATTTTACATACCCACTGGCAAAGTACAAGAGTTCTGATTTTTTTTTTTTATCTTTGTCAATATTTATCTATTTTTTAAATTGTAGTCATCTTAGTGAGTGTAAAGCAATATCTCAATACAGTTTTGATTTGCATTTCCTTAATGACTAATAATGTTGAACATCTTTTTAGGTGCTTCTCTGCCAATTGTATATCTTTTTTTTTTTTTTTTTTTTGAAGAAATGTCCATTAAATGCACTGCCTGCTTTTGAACTGGAATTTTTTTTGGCCTTTTTATTATTGAGTTGTAAGAAGATATTCAAATCCCTCATGAAATATATATCACTTGCAAATACTGTCTCCAATCCTGAGGATTATCTTTTTACTTTCTTTATAGTACTCATGTTCAGATTATTTTTTCCTTTCTTCCTTTTAGTCTAAGTACCTAGGGGCTACCTCTGGGTTGGCTTAAACCACTTACTAGTCAAACAAGCTGAGCTTCCTTAACAGTTAGATTTTCACCCTTTACCACTGAAGGTCTGTGTGACTTGGAAGCTACTGTCCCAGTACATGAAGTTTGCATTGTTTTTTTTCCCCCCATGTTCAGTTGGGAACTGGTGGTTTAAAGACTCCCTCTCTGATTTCTCTTCAGAGGATACAGCCTTTGACATGAGCACAGTCTTCTAGACCCCCAGGGGTGAATGTGATTTTAATTTAAAGCCTGGAGTTTTAGGAGGTGCCTATGATTCTGAGTAGCTTATTGTTCAGTGTTTGCAGAGACATAAACCTAATCTGAGGGTGAAGCTTCTGATGGATTTTCTTTGTAGCTTACAACTCTGGCTGCTTCCTGCTCTTCACACTCCCCCGTGTGTGCAATTCAGATAGCCGTCCTGACTCCTAAAGTTGTCTGTGATCCTATGACAGTTCTTTGCTTTATATTCCCCAGTACTACTGTCTGTTAAACATCTGGATGCTCTGGTGCTTTGCTTGTGTCATAGAGCCAACATCCTCCTCTTAGTTACTTTCTGCCAAGACTACAATGTTTTTTGATGCCACCATTAGTCATGGAATTCTCAACACTCTACTCCAGGTCAAAGTCAGCCCACTATGGTAGAAATGGAGAGATCTTATTCCTCGTGGCCTGACTTTTATTCTGGGAAGAAACCCAGTACCCCTGCATCAAAGCTGAAACCAAAGACATGCTTTCCAGGGGTGACACCTACTTTATCTGGAGGTATAACACAGGTACTGATGTAAAAGTTGGACCATAAAGAAGGCTGAGTGCTAAAGAATTGACTTTTGAACTGAGACTATTGAGAGTCTCTTGGACAGCAAGGAGATCAAACCAGTCAATCCTGAAGGAAATCAACCTTGAATATTCATTGGAATAGTTGATGCTGTAGCTGAAGCTCCAAGACTTTGGCTACCTGATGACAGCTCCTGGACGTCTCAGCTTTACCCCACATCATGGAACCTTTGTTGTTGTTGTTCAGTTGTCCAGTTGTGTCTGACTTTTTGCAACCCCATGGACTACAGCACACCAGGCCTCCCCATCCTTCACCGTCTCCCAGAGTTTGCCCAAGTTCATGTCCATTGCATCCGTAATGCCTTCCAGCCATCTCATCCTCTGATGCCCTCTTCTTCTGCCCTCAATCTTTCCCAGCATCAGGAACTTTTCCAGTGAGTTGGCTGTTCACATTAGATGACCAAAATACTAGAGCTTCAGCTTCAGCAATAGTCCTTCCAATGAGTATTCAGGGTTGATTTCCCATAAGATTGACTTGTTTGATCTTCTTTCTAAGGGACTTTCAGAAGTCTTTTCTAGCACCACAGTTTGAAGGCATCAATTCTTTGGCACTCTGCCTTCTTTACAGTCAAGGTCTCACAACTGTATGTGACCACTGGGAAGACCATAGCCTTGACTATTCTGACGTTTGTTGGCAGTGTAATGTCTCTGCTTTTCAATACACTGTCTAGGTTTGTCACAGCTTTCCTGCCAAGAAGTGATTGTCTTCTGATTTCCTGGCTGCAGTCACCATCCGAAATGATTTTAGAGCCCAAAAAAAGGATATCTGCCACTACTTCAACCTTTTCCCCTTCTATCTGCCATGTAGTAATGGGGTTGGATGCCATGACCTTAGCTTTTTTTTTTTTTTAATATTTAGTTTTAAGCTGGCTCTTTCACTCTCCTCCTTCACCCTTATCAAGAAGCTCTTTAGTTCTTCTTTGCTTTCTGCCATTAAAATGATATCATCCATATATCTGAGGTTGTTGATGTTTCTCCTGCCTATCCACACAGTCAAAGGCTTTAGCATACTCGATGAAACAGAGGTAGATGTTTTTCTGGAATTTCCTTGCTTTCTCTACGATCCAGCAAATGTTGGCAATTTGATATCTGGTTCCTCTTCCTTTTCTAAACCCGACTTGGACATCTCAAAGTTCCTGGTTCTCATAAAGCTGAAGCCTTGCATGCAAGATTTTAAGCATGATCTTACCAGCATGGGAGATGAATGCAATTGTCCTCTCATCAAACCTGCATCTCTAATATTGTTAGAATATTCTTTAGTACGACTCTTCTTGGGAACTGGGATGAGGATTGACCTTCTTCAGTCCTGTGATCACTGCTGGGTCTTTCAGATTTGCTGATGTATTGAATGCAACACTTTGGGCTTTTGAATAGTTTGACTGGAATTTCATTGCATCCACTAGCTTTATTAACAGCAGTGCTTCCTAAGGTCTACTTGGCTTCACCCTCCAGAATGTCTGACTCTGGGTGGCTGACCACATCATGGAACCTTTACTTTGTAGCAAAGTTGGCACAGGCCAATCAGAGCACACTATTCTTGATCTGATGTGCTGTGATAGAGCTTCTGTCTTACAAGTGACAGTTGAGTTGGGGAAAGCAGACCTGATCACCTGTACCATGCCTTCTAGAAATAAATCTGTGACGCAGCACTGGGTAGGGATCAGAAAGGGTGATAGCCTTACTTCCCCTCCCAGGGTGAACATATAACCTCAAAGTGGGACATGGAGAAGAGTGAGCTCAGACTTTCTTGGCTTGACTTGAATAAAGCACCTGGGGGTGGGAATTCCAAAATATTACCTGGGGAGGATAAAGACATGGTTCAAATGCCAAAGGATGATATGAGATTTTGTAGATTTTTATGTGTAAGCCTTATTTTTCATTTGCTGTGTGCCCTTAGTGCATTTTACTGACAACTTAAATGATTTGTAAAAAAAATTTTATCAATAAAATTGTTGTTTTGTTAGGAAAGGGTCCATCCATCTTCTTCTCCTTCCTCATTTTGAAAGTCCTGCTCTATCCATGCCCTCTACAGCTTGCTTATATTCAATGCTGTTTACTCAGTGTTACGGAGTAACTTGTTATTTCACTAGGTACTTGTACCAAAACCTATTTATATATTGTTGTATTTATACTGTACGTTGACAGACAGGTAAGTTTCCAGTCTATGGTGTTGTAAACACACTGCTGTTAGAATGTACCTGTGTCTTTTGGTGAAAACATGGACACATTTCTGTTGGATATTTACAGAGAAGTAGAATGGCTGGTCCTATATTATGTGCATAGTTAGCATTAGTGTATACTGCTGAATGGGCTTCTTAGGTGGTGCTAGTAGTAACGAACCTGCCTGCCAATGCAAGAGACATAAGAGACGCAGGTTTGATCCCTTGGTCAGGAAGGTCCTGTGGAAAAGGGAATGGCAACCCACTTCAGTACTCTTGCCTGGAGATTCCAATGGGCAGAAGAGCCTGGTGGGCTAGAGTCCATAGGATCACAAAGAGTCAGACATGACTGAAGCAGTTTAGCATGCATGTATGCATATTGCTGAATAGTTTTTTTTTAATTATTACACCAATTTACAGTCCTACAAGAAGTGTATAAAAACTGGATGCTTCATGTCTTCACTGATACTTTTAATTGTATTGCTATTTTTGTCTATTCAATTTAGTGTGTTGATGGTCAAGAATCACATTGTTACTTTAATTTATACTTCTCTGATGACTAACAAAGTTGATCACATCTTCATATTCTCATCGACAATTTGAATTGTACTCTTGGTGAGTTACCTGTTTGAGATTTTTTTTTACCCAATTTTCTATTGGATTATCTCTCTTGCTAATTGATTTAAGTTCTTTAAATATCCTGAATGCCCTAATAATTTTTAAAAGAAAAGGAAATACATGGACAATAAATCTGATGGAGGTATTTTGAGATAATATTAAGAAAATATCAAATCTAAGAGGTGATTTAAAAAAAGAGCTAGTAGATGGGGTTAAAAATGTTAGGCAGTTTAGCAGCTGAAAAATGCTCTCAAGTTAAATGGCTGTTATAGTCACCTTAGGGTCTCAGGTACTACTAAAGTTTTGATGTATCTCTGCTCTAAAATTTCTGTAACAACAAGCAGTAACTAATAACAACAATCAGACAATTAATTTTCAATGAGTTCTTGGCACTGTGCTAAATGATTTTCATTTATCACATTTAATGCTTCCAATTCTGTAGGGAAGATTTTATTAAGTCCATTCTAAAGGGAGGAAAGAGAGGCAAATTTGTCCCAGATCAAAGGGACTAAGGACTATCGACTCCATAATCTGAGTAATATCATACTATAGAATAAGACCAATCAATCTTCCAAGTATACAGAATGGTTGAGGAACAAAAGATATTTCAGAAATATAAAATAGGTCTTAAAAGAAAATATTAAATAAAATTAGTGCAATTTATCTGGAAGAAAAAGTTTTGTCTAAAATAATGCTTTTAAGTACAAAAAGATGTTTAATGGAAAAAAAAGTTTTGGAACCTATAAGGAAAAAGATGCATACATATTGAAGCATACAGGATTTCAATTATCAACAATAATATTTCCCTGGTAGTTGCTAATAGCAATTCAAAAATCTTTGAGGACCACATTCAAAGTTTAACCTCATTACCTTGATGCTCAATATTCCTTTCAGCCCCTTACACAAAAGTCCAACAAACTGCCAGGTCTCAAATGTATTTTTATGTCTCTGATTTTTTGTATACCCAGAAAGTTTTATCTCAACTTCTTAATTTGCTGTCTTCTAGAAAATCTTATTTAAATATTACCTGCTCTGTGAAGACGTCTAATTCTGCCTCCACATCCAGGAAAAAGTCTAATATCTCTTTAAATAAGCTTTAATGGAAGTACATATCCTTCACTGTAACTGAATCCATTATTTATGTATTTATCTCCCCCACAGGATTAAGAACTTCATGGAGGGACGGCTTTTCCCATCATTATCTGTAGTTGGCATGTGGTAAGTATTTAATAAATATTAAATGTCAATGCCACATATGTGCAAGAAGCTGGGTATATTGGAGGACAAAAAAATAATACAGCATCCTGGCAGCATGATATATGGCAGCTGACACTTGGCCTCAGTGCCAAGGTGCAAGAAGTAGGTGAGGACCCCAGTGAGATTATCTACCCAAGTTTAATGGAAGCTACCCTTGAGTTCTGACCAGTTGCTGCTAAGTTAGAATGCACATCCCATATTGACAAACATGAGAAGCTGAATTCCAAATCTGTTCATCCATCCATTTCACCCATATATGTGTGTGTGTTTGTTTGAAATCTCCTGATGTTTACATTGTGCAAAGTAATTTTTTAAAGTCACTCTGCATGCCAAACAACAACAGCAAAATATGTCTATTGGTGAGACTGGGCTAGTATGCCTCCAATTTGTAATTCCTGGCACAAGGGAATATTTCTAAACATTTAGTAATAAAGGATTTTGCTATCTCTGTTTCCCATAAACTGAGGAAACCATTTGAAAGACCTCTAATAAAACTCAGGATATTAATGCCTAAAATGGCTAAAATATGACCCTGCATTTTTACTTTCTGTTTAATAAAGAACACCAGATTCTACCAGGGCCTTACGTAAGCACTACGTGTACACATGAGACCTTTGCAGGGCCCTGAGGGTTGACTCATCACTGATGGTGAACTGTCTTACTAAGTACAGAGTTAGCTGGTTTCTCCAAACTTACAAAAATCAGACAAAACAAAGAACAACCAGAATTCAATTTCCTTCTTGAGAGCACATCTCATGACTACAAATCAGCAGTTTAGTTCAACCAAGGTTTCAGTGATGAAAGTAAAGTTTCCACCTTTTGTCTAAATATGTTTAATCATACAAAAGCAAAAAGACTAACTCTTTTACAAGGAATAAACATATAACTCTTGATATCATAAGATACATTGATTAACCAGCCTCATGGAGTTTTTAAGATTGAGAGGGATTCCATGAAGAAAGAGCATAACATTGCACCTTGGAACATCGTAGTGGCTTGATAACAAAAGTAAAAGAATTACCAATAGTTATCTATCAAGCTGCTGCTGCTGCTGCTAAGTTGCTTCAGTCGTGTCCAACTCTGTGAGGCCCCACAGATGGCAGCCCACCAGGCTCCGCCGTCTCTGGGATTCTCCAGGCAAGAATACTGGAGTGGGTTGCCATTTCCTTCTCCAGTGCATTAAAGTGAAAAGAGAAAGTGAAGTTGCTCGTCGTGTTTGACTCCTAGCGACCCCATGGACTGCAGCCCACCAGGCTCCTCCGTCCATGGGATTCTCCAGGCAAGAGTACTGGAGTGGGTTGCCATTGCTACCCAAACACAAAAAAATACATGATTATTACAAAAGTAAATGGTTATTAATTATCCAGTTATTTTTTAAGGATGATTGTGGGAATTGTCTTAACACCAAAGCTGATAGGATGATATTTCAGGATAATGAATTGGAAGCCATCAGAATTAGCAAAGTGGGGTGCAGGGATGAACAAACTTACCTTCAGGCTATCCCCCTCCAGTCTGAACTCCCCAAACATTTTGCTCTAATTCGCTGATGATCCAGATCATATCTCCCCACACCCCCAGGGAATATGAAACTTACTGAAGTGCTTAAAAGAATAGAAATAAATTTCTCATGTTCACAGGCTTCAAGTTGAAAAAGTTTCAGACACTATGTTAGATGAGTGTCTGTTACATTGTAGGACCACAGCTGCTCTAATAAAATATAAATAATGTTTTAAAAATAAATCCCACTTTTTTTTTTAAATTAATTAATTAATTTATTTTTTCAGTGGGTTTTGTCATACATTGACATGAACCAGCAATAGATTTACATGTATTCCCCATCCCGATCCCCCCTCCCCCCTCCCTCTCCACCCGATTCCTCTGGGTCTTCCCAGTGCACCAGGCCCGAGCACTTGTCTCATGCATCCCACCTGGGCTGGTGACCTGTTTCACCATAGATAATATATATGCTGTTCTTTCGCAACATCCCACCCTCATCTTCTCCCACAGAGTTCAAAAGTCTGTTCTGTACTTCTGTGTCTCTTTTTCTGTTTTGCATATAAGGTTGTCGTTACCATCTTTCTAAATTCCATATATATGTGTTAGTATGCTGTAATGTTCTTTATCTTTCTGGCTTACTTCACTCTGTATAATGGGCTCCAGTTTCATCCATCTCATTAGAACTGGTTCAAATGAATTCTTTTTAACAGCTGAGTAATATTCCATGGTGTATATGTACCACAGCTTCCTTATCCATTCATCTGCTGATGGGCATCTAGGTTGCTTCCATGTCCAGGCTATTATAAACAGTGCTGCGATGAACATTGGGGTGCACGTGTCTCTTTCAGATCTGGTTTCCTCAGTGTGTATGCCCAGAAGTGGTATTGCTGGGTCATATGGCAGTTCTATTTCCAGTTTTTTAAGAAATCTCCACACTGTTCTCCATAGCGGCTGTACTAGTTTGCATTCCCACCAACAGTGTAAGAGGGTTGCCTTTTCTCCACACCCTCTCCAGCATTTATTGCTTGTAGACTTTTGGAAAGCAGCCATCCTGACTGGTGTGTAATGGTACCTCATTGTGGTTTTGATTTGCATTTCTCTGATAATGAGTGATGTTGAGCATCTTTTCATGTGTTTGTTAGCCATCTGTATGTCTTCTTTGGAGAAATGTCTGTTTAGTAATCTTGAGAAAGAAGAATGGAACTGGAGGAATCAACCTGCCTGACTTCAGACTATACTACAAAGCCACAGTCATCAAGAGAGTATGGTACTGGCACAAAGACAGAAATATAGATCAATGGAACAAAATAGAAAGCCCAGAGATAAATCCACGAACTTATGGACACCTTATCTTTGACAAAGGAGGCAAGGATATACAATGGAAAAAAGACAACCTCTTTAACAAGTGGTGCTGGGAAAGCTGGTCAACCACTTGTAAAAGAATGAAACTAGAACACTTTCTAACACCATACACAAAAATAAACTCAAAATGGATTAAAGATCTAAATGTAAGACCAGAAACTATAAAACTCCTAGAGGAGAACATAGGCAAAACACTCTCCGACATAATCCACAGCAAGATCCTCTATGACCCACCTCCCAGAATATTGGAAATAAAAGCAAAACTAAACAAATGGGACCTAATGAAACTTAAAAGCTTTTGCACAACAAAGGAAACTATAAGTAAGGTGAAAAGACAGCCGTCAGATTGGGAGGAAATAATAGCAAATGAAGAAACAGACAACGGATTAATCTCAAAAATATACAAGCAACTCTTGAAGCTCAATTCCAGAAAAATAAATGACCCAATCAAAAAATGGGCCAAAGAACTAAATCCCACATTTTTAAGTGGAGAATAGCACAACAATTTTGAGTGATAATTTTCAGCATTAAAATTTTAAATGTAAACACTAAATTGCATTATAATTTTTGAAACTCCATTTTGGGATTTCTTCATTTTTAACAGGTTTCTTAAATAAGTGAAGTAACCTGGATTTCTCTCCATCTTTGAGATGGTCTGGGGTCCTACAGCTCTTTTCACAGAGAAGCTTTGTTAGATGGTAAGCTCCTTGAGGTCAAATGTCCATCCCAGGATAGGGACAATGTGCTTCGTTTATTTATTGCCTCATGTTTTGCACATAATCATTTCTCTGTTGTGACTCCAAGAACAAATAATACAGCTGCCCTGAATGTTGCTGAGTTGCTCTGTTGGTTACACTGCTTTAGTTTACAATGTGAGCAGAACTAATAGAGAAAGTTGCCTTTTTTCTAGAAATTTTGGTGATATTTTTGATACACAATTGATGCTAGAAGTAGAAACTACACAATCATTTGGAAAAAATGAAGCCATTTCAATGAAATGAAAAGTGTTTCTGATACTTTTATGCAGTATGACTGGTACATAAAACATTCTGAGATACTATGCCTTATTCTTCTTTTTCTCTCTACATGCATACTCACATACACACATAGCCACACATCTTGATACAAATGGGCAATAAACTCTTATGGAAAAAATGAGTCACTGGAAATAAAAATGTCTTCATTGCTGACAAAGATGAGCAGTGGGTGCTGTACTTGCTTTAAGGTTACCAGATTGAGTACAGGATGCCCAATTAAATTTGGATTTCAGATAAACAACAAGTAATTGCCTTAGAATAAGTGTATAGTATATACTTAGTATAAATGCAACTCACACAGTGTTGACAACTCCAACTTGGAGATTAAGAAAGAACAGAACTATCCTATTTGAAACAGCTGTGTGAAGAGCAGGTGAAAATTCACATAGAAATGACAGGCATGCTGTATCTGACACATAGTAGGTGCTCAGTAAATGCCAGTTTTGAACATTCCCCAGGTGGGTAGGGTAAGTGGGAATCCCTCCTTTCAGTTTGCAGATGATAGTCCCTCAGAACACAGTTCTGATCCAGATGATGTGAATACAAGACCAGCAAAAAGACAAAAAAAAAACCTTAGCTATTGATTCTGATATGGAAAGTGAAAATGAAACTCACAGTGCTGGAGAATGCACCTTAGCTTTGACAGAAGAGTGGATTGAAGACAACATTTCACAAAAATTAGAACTTTACAAGTGTGTCAGATTTAACTATTGAATGTAATAACCCATAAAGTATTAGTGAAAGAGTAGGGATAATTTTTTGGCCAGCCAAAATAAAAATTGCCAGCTGCAGACATTAGTTTCTGCAAAAATCCTCTGGTCAATAATGAGTTATAGTGATTACAAGTTTAAATCATGGAGATATAATAAGGGGTCAACATATGTGAAACCTCATGGTAACCAAAAATCAAAAGCCTATCATAGAGACACAACAACAACAACAAAGAGAACCCAACCATTCTAGAAAGAAAATTATCAAAACACAAAGGGAAGAAGTACTGAACAGAATGAGAACATCAAAAATAACTGGGAAACAAGTAATAAAATGGCAATAAGTACATACTAAGCAATAGTTAATTTACATGTTAATTGATTAAGTGCTCTGTTTAAAAGACAGGGTGCCTGATGAATTAAAAACAAGCAAACAAATAAGACCCTTTAACAGACTCACTTCATTGCTAAAGACACACAAAGATTGGGAGTGAGAGGATGAAAAATATATTTCATGCAACCAGGGAAGTTTAAAAAGCTGAGGTAGGAGACAGTTATATCAGATATAATAGACTTTAAAACAAAGGCTAGAACAAAAGACAAAAAAGGAGCATTATATAATGCTCAATACAAGAAGAGGATATTAGGCTCATTAATAAATACACACCCAATACAGGATCACCTAAATATATAAAACAAATATTAATAGGCATGAAGGGAGAAATTGAAAATAACATAATAACAGTATGCAGCTTTAACACAACACTGATAGCCATGAACATGGTATCCAGACAGAAAATCAATAAGACAATCAATGGACCAGTTGCATTTAACTGATAGTTACAAAACATTACATTCAAAACCAGCAGAATACATATTCTTTTGAAGTGCACGTATAACATTCTCCAGGATAGATCACATACTAGGTTACAAAACAAGCCTCAACAACAAAAAGGAGGATAGAAATTATATCAAGCATTTCTTTCTGACCACAAGGGTATAAAACTAGAAATCAATTATAGGAAAAAAAAAAAAAAACTGGGTAAAGCATAACCAAGTAGAAATTAAACAATATGCTACTAAACAAAGGGGTCAAAAAGAAATCAAAGAGGAAATCTGAAAATACCCCAAGACAAATCAAAATGGAAACACAACTTTCCAAAACCTATGGATATAGCAAAAGTAATTCTCAGAGGGAATTTCAAAGTTATACAGGACTTCTACAAGGAACAACAAAAAACCCAAACAAACAACCAACCATCTAATGTACTTATAAAATATAAGAACAAACAAAGCCTGATGCCAGCAGAAGGAAGGAAATAATACAGATTAGAAAGAAAATAAATAAAATGGAGATAAAAGACAACAGAAAAGATCAATGAAACCAAAAGCTAGTTTTTGAAAAGATAAACAAAATTGATAATCCTCTAGCAAAGAAATTTGTGTGTGTATCACAATAAATTGTGGAAAGTTCTGAAAGAGATGGGAATACCAGACTACCTGATCTGCCTCTTGAGAAATCTGTATGCAGGTCAGGAAGCAACAGTTAGAACTGGACATGGAACAACAGAGTGGTTCCAAATAGGAAAAGGAGTACATCAAAGCTGTATATTGCCACCATGCTTATTTAACTTATGTGCAGAGTACATCATGAGAAACGCTCAGCTGGATGAAGCACAAGCTAGAATCAAGACTTCTGGTAGAAATATCAATAACCTCAGATATGCAGATGACACCACTCTTATGGCAGAAAGTGAAGAAGAATTAAAGAGACTCTTGATGAAAGTGAAAGAGGAGAGTGAAAAAGTTGGCCTTAAGCTCAACATTCAGAAAACAAAGATCATGGCATCAGGTCCCATCACTTCATGGCAAATAGATGGAGAAATAGTGGAAACAGTGGCAGACTTTATTTTTGGGGGCTCCAAAATCACTTCAGATGGTGACCGCAGCTATGAAATAAAAAGATGCTTACTCCTTGGAAGGAAAATTATGACCAACCTAGACAGCATATTAAAAAGCAGAGATATTACTTTGCCAACAAAGGTCCATCTAGTCTAGGCTATGGTTTTTCCAGCAGTCATGTATGGATGTGAGAGTTGGACTATAAAGAAAGCTGAGCACCAAAGAACTGGTTTTGAACTGTGGTGTGGAATGAGATGGTTGAATGGCATCACCAATTCAATGGACATGAGTTTGAGTAAACTCTGGGAGTTGGTGATGGACAGGGAGGCCTGGCGTGCTGCAGTCCGTGGGGCCGCAAAGAGTCAGACATGACTGAGAGACTGAACTGAACTGAACTAGCAAAGAAAGAGGATCCGAATTAACAAAATAAGTAATAAAAGCACAGAATAACCAATACCACAGAGATACAAAAAGACCATAAAAGAATCCTGTGAACAGTTATGTACTAAAAAAAAGTAGACAACTTAAAAGCAGTGGCCAAATTTCTAAAGATACACAGTCTTACAGACTGAATGAGGAAGAAACAGACAATCTGAACAGACTTGATATATATAGTGAAATTTAATTTGGAATTAAAAAAATTCCCACCATGCCATGTGCAGAGCTAGATGGTTTCACAGAATGATTCTATCAAACATAAAAGGAATTAATACCCATCTTCCTCAAACTATTCCAAAAAATTGAAGAGTAGGGAGCACACCCAAGTTCATTTGACTAAGCCCCATTTTCTTGATATCAAAAATGGACAAAGAAAAAGCAAGAAAAGAAAATTATAGGCTACTATCTCTGATGAGTATAGATGCAAAAATCTTCAACAAAATATAAGCAAATCAAATCCAGCGATACATATAAAGGATCATACATCATGATCAAGTTTGATTTATGCCAGTGTCACAAGGATTGTTCAATATACACAAATCAATCAATGTGATACACCACATTTTTTTAAAAAAGATAAAAATCATATGATCATTTTAATAAATGAAAGAAAAGCATTTGACAAAATTCAAAATCCATTCATGATAAAAACTCTAACCAACGTGGGTACAGAGCAAATATATCTCAATGCAATAAAGGCCATTTATGACATACCCACAGCCAACATAATACTCAATGGTGAAAAGCAAAAGCCTTCCTGCTAAATTCAGAAAAAAGGATATCAACTTTTGCTGCTTCTATTTAACATAGTATTGGACATCTAAGCCACAATAATAAAACAAGAAAAATAAATATAATGAATCCTAATTAGAGTGAAAATGAAAGTTGCTCAGTCATGTCTGACACTTTTGCAACCCCTTGGACTATACAGTCCATGGAATTTTCCAGGCCAGAATACTGGAGTGGGTAGCCATTCCCTTCTCCAGGGGATCTTCCTAACTCAGGGATCAAACCCAGGTCTCCCACATTTTAGGTGGATTCTTTATCAGCTGAGCCACCAGGGAAGCCCAAGAATACTGGAATGAGTAGCCTATCCCTTTTCCAGGGGCTCTTCCCAACCCAGTAATGGAACCGGGTCTCCTGCATTGCAAGTGAATTCTTTACCAGCTCAGCTACCACGGGACCCCTAATTGGAGGGAAAGTGTTAAAACTGTCACTGGTTGCATATGACAAGGTACTCTATATATTCTAAAGTCTCCAGACAAAAACTATTAGAATATATTAATTCAGCAAGTTTGCTGGATACAAGATCAATATACAGAAATTTTGCATTCCTATACTCCAATAAGGAATTAGCATAAAGGGAAGTTAAAAAACAATCACATTTAAAATCACATAAAAAATACTAATGAATAAACTTAACCAAGGATATGAAAGACCCATACTCTGGAAACTATAAGACTCATGAAGGAAATTGAAAATGATTCACTAAAAGGGAAATATATCATATGCACTTAAATTAGAAGAATTAGTATTGTTAAAATGGTCATGCTACCCAAGTTACAGATAAAATAAAATCCCCACCAAAATACTCATTACATTTTTAACAGAACTAGAAGAAATAGTCCTAAAATTCACATGAAATCACAAAAAATCCTGAATTTCCAAAGCAATCTTGAGAAAAAAGAACAAAGCTGGAGGTAGAATACTCCCAGCTTCAAACTATGCTACAAAGCTACTATAATAAATTAGCATAGTACTGGTGCAAAAATAGACATTGGCTCAATGAAACAGAATAGAAAGCCTAAAAACCACACCTATGGTTAGTTAATATATGACAAAGGAGGCAAGAACATCCAGTGGAGAAAGGATAGTCTCTTCAGCAAGTGGTGCTGGGAAAACTGGACAAGTATATGTAAAGTGAGATGAGAACATTACCTCAAACCATATTCAAAAATAAACTCAGTGACTTAAATACCTATGAAAGACCTGAAACTAAAAAAACTCCTAAAACAGAACAAGGGCAGAACATTCTCTCACAAAAATTGTAGTGATATTTTTACAGATATCTCTCTCAAGGCAAATGAAATTAAAGCAAAAGTAAACAAGTTGGACCTAATTAAACTTAAAAACTTTAACACAGCAAAGGAAACCATCTATACAATGAAAAGACAACTTATGGAATGGGAGAAAGTATTTGCAAATGATATGTACAAAGGGGGATAATATCTGTCAGGAATCCTCTGGCCTTTATTAATTCCTGAATATTCAGGAATTAAGAGGAGAAGCACGCCTTTCCCAGGGCTGAGGAATCCAGGCATTTCCTTTGTTAGTTTCTCATTATGGTGATAAGTACCCTCTTCTCTCTTTAATAGGGATCGCCTTGTGTTTTGTAAATCTGGAATTTTAATCTTTGTCTTTGCTGAGAATAACTACCTTGTAAGACAGTATATATGCCCATGGCCAGGTTGATTAAAACACCTTTGCTCCATCAGAGCTTTGGTCCCATGTCTTTCTTTCTTTCTTTCTCTTCCTCTCTTTCTCTTTATCTCTCTCTTTCTGGCTGATTCCCTGGAACGTGGAAGCCGGCTGCATAACCCAGGGAATATTAGCCTCTTTACTTCTTTCACTCTCTCATAGTCGACTCCGGACCACCAGGTTCCGGTCCATTAAAGGACCAACACGTGACGCCCAGAAACAGGGATTCTGGTACACGTGACAAGATTCGGACGGAGTGACCCCCAGGGCCTATTGAGGCCAGTAAGTATTAAGACACCGGTCAATCGGCTGGAAAGCCCCCTCACTTTTCTACGTTACTTCAGCACTTATTTAGAGTTCAAGGATTTTTGGTTTCACATCAGGGAATAGAGGCTTGCCTTCAGACAGTGGTTGAATGTAACCCTTGGTTCCCTGATGAAGGTAGTTTTGATTTAGAAATTTGGCACTGGGTCAAAGAGAATGTTGAACAATCCATCAGACAGAGAAAAAGTATTCCGATAGATTTCTGGCCCCTATGGGTTCTCATTGAAGCCGTGATTCTGCCATTACAAGGTAATTCTAGCCCTCCTGATATTTGGCAACAGGCAGAACACTTATTACATGCATATGAATTAGATGATAAAGCCTTACAAAAAGCCCAATTAGAAAAACATAAGATATTTCAGAATCTTCCTACTAACCCTACCCTGGTTGCTCTAAGCGCTCCTCCTCTGCCAGAGGGCACATATCCCAAAGTCTCTCCCTTGATAGAAACCTAATGATTTGGGACCAGATACCATGATCTTAGTTTTCTGAATGTTAAGCTTTAAGCCAAGTTTTTCACTCTCCTCTTTCTCTTTCATCAAGAGGCTTTTCAGTTCCTCTTCAATCTCTCCCATAAGGGTGTTGTCATCTGTATATCTGAGGTTATTGATATTTCTCCCGGCAAACTTGATTCCAGCTTGTGCTTCGTCCAGCCCAACATTTCTCATGATGTACTCTGCATATGTTAAATAAGCAGGGTGACAATATACAGCCTTGGCATACTCCATTTCCTATTTAGAACCAATCTGCTGTTCCATGTCCAGTACTAACTGTTGCTTCCTGACCTGCATACAGGTTTCTCAAGAGGCAGATCAGGTGGCCTGGTATTCCCATCTCTTTCAGAATTTTCCACAGTTTACTGTGATCCACACAGTTGAAGGCTTTGGCATTGTTAATAAATCAGAAATAGATGTTTTTCTGGAACTCTCTTGCTTTTTCTATGATCCAGCAGATGTTGTCAATTTGATCTCTGGTTCCTCTGCCTTTTCTAAATCCAGCTTGAACATCTGGAAGTTCATGGTTCACGTATTGCTGAAGCCTGGCTTGGAGAATTTTGAGCATTACTTTACTAGCGTGTGAGATGAGTGCAATTGTGCGGTAGTTTGAGCATTCTTTGGGATTGCCTTACTTTGGCATTGGAATGAAAACTGACCTTTTCCAGTCCTGTGGCCACTGCTGAGTTTTCCAAATTTGCTGGCATATTGAGTGCAGCACTTTCACAGCATCATCTTTCAGGATTTGAAATAGCTCAACTGGAATTCTATCACATCCACTAGCTTTGTTCGTAGTGATGCTTTCTAAGGCCCACTTGACTTCACATTCCAGGATGTCTGGCTCTAGGACAGTAATCACACCATTGTGATTATCTGGCTCGTGAAGATCTTTTTTGTATAGTTCTTCTGTGTATTCTTGCCACCTCTTCTTAATATCTTCTGCTTCTGTTAGGTCCATACCATTTTGGTCCTTTATCAAACCCATCTTTGCCTGAAATGTTCCCTTGATATCTCTAATTTTCTTGAAGAGATCTCTAGTCTTTCCCATTCTGTTGTTTTCCTCTATTTCTTTGCACTGATCGCTGAGGAAGGCTTTCTTATCTCTCCTGGCTATTCTTTGGAACTCTGCATTCAAATGGGAGTATCTTTCTTTTTCTCCTTTGCTTTTCGCTTCTCTTCTTTCACAGCTATTTGTAAGGCCTCCTCAGACAACCATTTTGCCTTTTTGCATTTCTTTTCCATGGGGATGGTCTTGATCCCTGTCTCCTGTACAATGTCATGAACCTCCGTCCATAGTTCATCAGGCTCTCTGTCTATCAGATCTAGTCCCTTAAATCTGTTTCTCACTTCCACTGTGTAGTCATAAGGGATTTGATTTAGGTCATACCTGAATGGTCTAGTGGTTTTCCCTACTTTCTTCAGTTTAAGTCTGAATTTGGCAATAAGGAATTCATGATCTGAGCCACAGTCAGCTCCTGGTCTTTTTTTGCTGACTGTATAGATGGGCATCTGGTCCCATCACCTCATGGGAAATAGATGGGAAAACAGTGGAAACAGTGGCAGACTTCATTTTTGGGGGCTCCAAAATCACTGCAGATGGTGACTGCAGCCATGAAATTAAAAGATGCTTACTCCTTGGAAGGAAAGTTATGACCAACCTAGATAGCATATTAAAAAGCAGAGAAATTACTTTGCCAACAAAGGTCCGTCTAGTCAAGGCTACGGTTTTTCCAGTGGTCATGTATGGATGTGAGAGTTGGACTGTGAAGAAATCTGAGCGCCAAAAAATTGATGCTTTTGAACTGTGGTGTTGGAGAAGACTCTTGAGAGTCTCTTGGACTGCAAGGAGATCCAATCAGTCCATCTTAAAGATCAGTCCTGGGTGTTCATTGGAAGGACTGATGCTGAAGCTGAAACTCCAATACTTTGGCCACTTCATGTGAAGAGTTGACTCATTGGAAAAGACCCTGATGCTGGGAGGGATTGGGGGCAGGAGGAGAAGGGGATGACAGAGGATAAGATGGTTGGATGGCATCACCGACTCAATGGGCATGAGTTTGAGTAAACTCCGGGAGTTGGTGATGGACAGGGAGGCCTGGCATGCTGTGATTCATGGGGTCGCAAAGAGTCGGACACGACTGAGCGACTGAACTGAACTGAATGATTTTGGCAACAACTCCCTTAAGATACCTTTTAACATTAAAACTGACAACACTTTTCTGAATAACAATAATCTACCCCCTTTGCGACAGAGGCAATCTGAATTGCTGGGTTTGCAATCACAAGTGTCTGAAGCAGATGGTTTCTCTGCCTTTCCAGTTTTAAGAAATGTTGACACTAAAGGGCAAATAACACCTCAATAGGAAGGTATTAACTTTTTCACATGGAACAAATGCAAAAGGCTATAACTATGTATGGCCTACATTCACCTTTTACTAGAGAGATTCTACATGCCAAGGTGTCTTCTATTGGAATTTTAATAAAAGCTCTCCTTAAACCAGGAGAGTATCTTCAGTGGACAATGTGGTTTCAAGATATAGCCAGAGATCATGCTAACAGAAATGCTCGAGCTGGCGCTCCCAAAAACCAAATTACTTTTGGAATGTTAACTGGCACTGGACAATTTGACACCATAGAAGCTCAAATACGATGCCCTCCTTTGTTGCATTATCAATTAAAAACAGTGGCCCTTGAAGCTTGGGATCGAATTCCTCCTCAAGGGTAGCCTACAGGTAGCTACACTAAAATATTGCAGGGACCTAATGAAACATATGCTGATTTCTTAGCTAGATTAGAAACTGCTATTTCCCATACAGTAATTGGAGAAGAAGCTAAAAGGCAACTAGAGAAATTACTTGCTTATGAAAATACAAATCAGGAATGTCAAAGGGCTATAGCCCCATTTCGTGATACAGGGACTATTTTTGATTACTTGAAGGCTTGTCGCAAAATAGGATCAGAAACTCAAAAGATGCAAATGCTAGCTAAAACAATGGTTGCTGCCTTAAGAAAAGGAAAATGAAGGATGCTTTACATGTAGAGATAAAGTACCATTTAAAAAGGGACTGCCCTAAGAAAGCTAATTAAAAAAAAAAAAAAAGAAAAAAAAAATCTGCCCTCCCTGCCATAGAGGAATGCATTGGGCCAAAGAGTGTAAATCTGATATTGAAGGGAAACCTATTCCAGGAAACTCCAAGCAGGAGAACCTCCATGTCCCCCTTCAACAAAAACCAGGGGCAAATTCCTTCTTTTCCCTCAAACCGTCAACATCCGGCAGTGCTGCCATCGATATACCAGCCCTAGATGACTTCCTTCTTTATCCTCAAGCAGTCCCCTTTAGAATACCTACTGGACATTTTGGGCCCCTGCCGCCACACACCTTCAGTCTTTCACTTGGTCAATCTAGTTTGACTTAACAAGCAGGAAGGTCAGGGGTCTCCAAATGGAGAAAATAGGCTTCAAGTGTCAGACATTTTTATCTCTCTTAAGCGGCAGGAGGAAACAAACTAGTGATATTTCTTTTCTTTTTTTCCCCCCTTCTCTATACAAATTTAAAAAGAGGTTTCTCTTAAAATTCTCTGTTGCCATAATGACACCTGGTTCCACCTGAACTTAACTTTTCTCAAACCTTGAGCTAACCAATGCATTTTTCTTATGGAAATGTTTGTCTTAATCTATGTTAATGAACTATGTATTTATCCTAGATTCTTTCTTCAAGTCAGTTCTGCCTAAGACTAAGAAACTACTTGACAAACCAGTATGTTTTACTCATGCAAATGTTCTCTTAAGCTATGTTAATGAAACCGTATTTGTTTGGAAACCTGCCTTTCTTCAAGATTCATGTCAATCATTTTGTGGCCTGGGACAACTCACCTGGTGCTATTCTCTTCAGTTTTGAGACATTTCCTTTCTCTAATTAAGCAGACTGCTGGTAGTTAAATGACACCTGGCTAAAGACTAGCAGGGGGGCACTCTTTCTTTCCCCTTCTGATGTCTATGTCAGAAGCTTTCTCTATCTCCCTTATATTTTAATAAAACTTTATTCAATTTGAGAACACATTACAAACTTTTACCAATTTGAATTAGCTTTTCTAAAATATTTTAGAGAAATTTCATTTCATTATCCTTCTGGTAAGCTGTGGGATTTCTTCAAAAACACTGAATTTATTATTTCTTGCATTTTTTATATAGTGGGACTAAAGACACCAAAGCTTCATTCTGGTCTGTTAAAAAATATAAAGTCTTTTATACTAAATTCCATTCTGCTCAACAAAATAAACTATATGCTCTTATTCAAGTTATTTGCCTACATCATTACCCCATTAATATAGTCTCTGATTCTAAATATTCAGTTTTTGTATTAAGAAATATAGAAACCTCCACCATAAACTCCTAGTTCTATTAAAACAGACAATGGCCCTGCCTATATTTCTAGACACTTTAAACAATTTTCACCATCTTTTTCTATAAACATATTACAGGTATTCCTTATAATCCACAGGCACAAGACATAGTTGAACAAACACATCACACACTAAAGTTACAAATAGAAAAAATTAAATAAGGGGGAATACACAGATACACTACTGTCTTCCTTATCTAAAGCAGACTTTACTAGAGTCCAACATAAGATATTTTCTAAACCTATAACTATTGTTAATACAGCCTTATTTGTTTTAAATTTTTTAAACCTACCACAGGGAAATATTTTAACAAGAGCAGAAAGACATTTCGAGGAATTGAAGGACACTTCTCTTCCTCTGCCCATTTGGTACCAAGACGGGTTCAATAATCAATAGAAATCTGGGAAATTAATCTTACAGGGAAAGGGATATGCTTGTATTTCCCCAGATGGATCCAACAAATTTTTCCTCAGAAAATTCGACCCAAGGGGGCCGCCGACATTCAAAATGGAAACAACAAGAACCCCGGGAGGAAGAAAATTTCAATACCGGCCATGGCAGCTCTAAAGATCTCCAGAAAGCACCGCCCTTGGCAGCATCAACCCTATGACTTCCCCTCTTGGGGACAGATAAAAACTCTTACTAATAAAGCTGAAAATTTGGCCTCTCAACAGGGAATTCCTCATAGTCCTGAATACATTTTCCTGCTAGCCTGTGTCTCCCAAACTTAACTGGGCTTACTTACCCAACCCCGTTTATTAACGGTCATAAAATAGACAGAGAAAAGACAGATCATATCAACCAATGACTCCGCCCATATGCCCCCTCCCTGGAACCCTCACACCCTGGGAGGAGGGAAAACTAATTAACATTTCTTTAGGCTATGAAGTCCTTCCATTGCCTGGGCCCAGGAAAATTATGCATAAACCTCAGGACAAACTTGGGCTTTCCTCCTGCCTCCAAATGAAGACTTTCAGACATTGCTGCCCTTTTTCTGTCTGTGAACCAGGTTTACTACTGAAACTTTAGGGAAAGAGTTAGGGAAAGAACAAAATACATTATGTAAAAGGTTACTAACACTACGTTGAAACATTACCATGGCAAAGGACTTCTTGGCTGGTTTGACGGTGGAATGGCATCACCTCCTCCTCCTCGAATCATCCTCGATAAACAAATTGGGCCTGAACAATGGGACATTTAGAAACTTGCTGCCAACACCAGAGAACTTGGGACTCGGACCGGACATTTCACAGGGACCAGTCGTGGTCATGGTAACTATTTCTTTCGCTATAATCAGTCATATTTTATACAGGCCTGTGTCCCACTTACAATTTAATCTGTAACTTGTATTAATTGCCAATTTTGTGTTACTCCTGTTCAATTCAATCACAATACCTACAGCTGGGAACAAATCAATTTTCATTTACTTGATAATGCCTCTCTGAATGTACAATTACTGCAAAAGGAAATCTTTGAAACTTTTTCTAAACATCTTCCCTCTTCCACAAATTTGGAAACTTTAGCTGAACAAATAATCCGGGCTAGACCCACAAGGATGGTTTCAAAGTATTACCAACAGCATCGGGTCTGGAACTGTAACTTTGGTGATTGTCTTGATAATTGTTATTTGTTGTTTATTGTCGCCTTTCTATAAAGTTGGTTAATACTAACCAAACTCATTTGGTCAGGACCTTTTTTACAAATATAATAAAATGGGAATTGTCAGGAATCCTCTGGCCCTTATTAATTCCTGAATATTTAGGAATTAAGAGGAGAGGCACACCTTTCCCAGGGCTGAGGAATCCAGGCATTTCCTTTGTTAGTTTCTCATTATGGTGATAAGTACCCTCTTCTCTCTTTAATAGGGATCGCCTTGTGTTTTGTAAATCTGGAATTTTAATCTTTGTCTTTGCTGAGAATAACTACCTTGTAAGACAGTATATATGCTCATGCCATGTTGATTAAAATACCTTTGCTACATCAGAGCTTTGGTCCCTGTGTCTTTCTTTCTTTCTTTCTCTTCCTCTCTTTCTCTTTATCTCTCTATTTCTGGCTGATTCCCTGGAACGTGGAAGCCGGCTGCATAACCCAGGGGATATTAGCCTCTTTACTTCTTTCACTCTCTCATCGTTGACTCCAGACCACCAGGTTCTGGTCCATTAAAGGACCAACAAATATCAAAAAATATAAATAGCACATACAATTCAATATTTTTTAAAAACCCAAACAAAAAATGGACAGAAGATCTAAATAGACATTTTTCCACAGAAGACATGCAGATGGTTAACAAGCACATAAAAAGATGCTCAATATCACTATTATTAGAGAATGAAAATTAAAATAACAATGGGATATTACTCCACATCTGTCTTCAGAATGGCTGTTTGCAGGAATGTTAATTTGTAGAGTGACTATGAAAAACAGGAGGTTCCTCAAACAACTAAAAATAGAACTACCATATAATCCAGGAACTCCACCCATGGGTATATATCCAGAAAAAATAAAAACACTAATTTAAACAGATACATGTACCAATGTTCATAGTAGGATTACTTACAATAGCTAGGATATGGAAGCAACCCAAATTCCCATTAACAGACAAATGGATAAGGATGTGGTTTTATACATGTACAATGGAATATTACTCAGACTAAAAGAGAAGGAAATTCTGCCATTTGTGGATGGACCTGGAAAATCCCATGGACGGAGGAGCCTGGTAGGCTGCAGTCCATGGGGTCAGGAAGGGTCGGATAGGAATGAGCGACTTCACTTTCACTTTTCACTTTCATACATTGGAGAAGGAAATGGCAACCCACTCCAGTGTTCTTGCCTGGAGAATCCCAGGGATGGCAGAGCCTGACGGGCTGCCGTCTATGGGGTTGCACAGAGTCAGACACGACTGAAGTGACTTAGCAGCAGCAGCAGCTAGAGAATATTATGCTTAGTGAAATTAGTAGACAGAGAAGGACAAATACTGTATGTTAAAACTTGCATGTGGAATCTAAAAAATAACACAAGTGAATATATATATTCAAAACATAGACAGAATCACAGATATAGAAAATAAACTAGTAGTTACTAAAGGGGAGAGGAGCGGTTGGGAAATTAGGCTATTTGATTAAGCGATACTAATTACTGTTTAAAATAAATAAGCAACAAGGATATATTGTATAACACAGGGAATTATAGCCATTATCTTATAATAACTTTTAATGGAGTATAAACTGTAAAAATGTTGAATCACTCTGCTGTACATCTGAAAATAATACATTATTGTAAATCAACCATACTTCAATAAAAATTTCACCTGGATAATAGCTGCTCCTGGTCATTTTGCCAATTAATTCTGATATACAAATTGCTTGGCATTCAGCAAACTTTTCCCCTAAATAGAACCTTAATTTATTTTGCCATTTACAAAAATTTATTAATCATATGCAATGTCATGCTCATTATACTTGGTATATTTCCATGAACAAGGCAACTAAAATACCTATTCACATAGAGATTATATTCTAGCAGAGATTTTTTTTATTGTGACGATTTAAAAATACACTAGAATAAAAGGAAGAGCATAATGATCTCTGATGTACAAAGTGTTCAACCTCAATATTTATTAACATTTGCTAATTTTCATTCTCATATCCCTCATGTTTTTTTTCCTAAAATATTTAAAAACTAATCTAAGGCATCATTCATTACATCTGTAAATTTTTTGCTTGCCCCGATATACTACTTACCTTTTGTATGTGTTTCTGTGTGTGTAGTTCATTCCATCCTTATTGCCATCAGTATGATTCATATTCCACCCTTTATCTCCTGGATTACTGGAATAGTTTCAACTAGTCTTGCTTCTGCTCTTACTCCTTGAGTGTCTATTCTCAACATAGCAGTAAGAATTAGCTTTTTAAAATGTAATCAAGTCATTCTGTTTAATACCTTGCACTGGCTTCCTGTATTATTCAGAATAAAAGACACCACTAGACCATTCAGGCATGACCTAAATCAAATCCCTTATGATTATACAGTGGATGTAACAAATAGATTCAAGGGATTAGATCTGATACGTAGAGTGCCTGAAGAACTATGCATGGAGGTTCATGACACTGTACAGGAGTGGTGATCAAGACTGTCACCAAGGAGAAATGCAAAAAGGCAAATTGATTGTCTGAGGAGGCCTTACAAATACTGAGAAAAGGAGACAAGCAAAAGATAAGGAGAAAAGGAAAGATATACCCATCTGAATGCAGAGTTCCAAAGAATAGACAGGAGAGATAAGAAAGCCTTCTTCAGTGATCAATGCAAAGAAATAAAGGTAAAAATAGAAGAGGAAAGACTAGAGATCTCTTCAGGAAAATTAGAGATACCAAAGGAACATTTCATGCAAAGATGGGCACAATAAAGGACAGAAACAGTTTGGACCTAACAGAAGCAGAAGATATTAAGAGGTGGCATGAATACACAGAAGAACTATACAAAAAAGATCTTCATGACACAGATAACCATGATGATGTGATCACTCATCTAGAGCCAGACATCCTGGAATGTGAAGTCAAGTGTGCCTTAGGAAGCATCACTACAAACAAAGCTAGTGGAAGTGATGGAATTCCAGCTGAGCTAGTTCAAATCCTAAAAGATGATGTTGTGAAAGTGCTGTACTCAACATGCCAGCAAATTGGGAAAACTCAGCAATGGCCATAGGACTGGAAAATGTCAGTTTTTATTCCAATCTCAAAGAAAGGCAATGACAGACAATGTTCAAGCTACCAAACAATTGCATTCATCTCACACATGGGAAAAGTAACACTCAAAATTCTCCAAGCCAGGCTTCAACAGTTCATGAACCATGAAATTCCAGATGTTCAAGCTGTATTTAGAAAAGGCAGAGGAACCAGAAATCAAACTGCCAACATCCACTGGATCATAGAAAAAGCAAGAGAATTTCAGGAGAAAAAAAAAAAAATCTACTTCTGCTTCATTGACTATGCCAAAGTCTTTGACTGTGTGGATCACAACGAACTGCAGAAAATTCTTGGAGATGGGAATACTAGACCACCTTACCTGCCTCCAGAGAAATCTGTATGCAGGTCAAGAAACAACAGTTAGAACTGGACTGGAACAAGAGACTGGTTCCAAATTGAGAAAGGACTACCTCAAAGCTGTGTATTGTCACCTCACTTATTTAAATTTTATACACAATTCATCTCAGATAGTCAATCGTGTCTGACTCTTTGCAACCCCATGAAATGCAGCACGCCAGGCTTCCCAGTCTATCACCAACTCCTGCAGCTTATTCAAACTCATGTCCGTCGAGTCAGTGATGCCATCCAACCATCTCATCCTCGGTCATCCCCTTCTCCTCCTGACTGCAATCTTTCCCAGCATCAGGGTCTTTACAAACAAGTCAGCTCTTCGCATCAGATGGCCAATGTATTGGAGTTTCAGCTTCAGCAGAAGTCCTTCCAATGAATATTCAGGACTGATTTCCTTTAGGATGGACTGGTTGGATCTCCTTGCAGTCCAGGGGACTCTCAAGACTCTTCTCCAACACCACAGTTCAAAAGCATCAATTCTTCAGTGCTCAGCTTTCTTTATAGTCCAACTCTTAACATCCATACATGACTACTGGAAAAATCATAGCTTTGACTAGATGGACCTTTGTTGGCAAAGTAACGGCTCTGCTTTTTAATATGCTGTCTAGGTTGGTTGTAGCTTTTCTTCCAAGGAGCAAGTGTTCTTTAATTTCATGGCTTCAGTCACCATCTTCAGTGATTTTGGAGCCCAGAAAAATAAAGTCTGTCACTGTTTGCATTGTTTCTCCATCTATTTGCCATGGAATGGTGGGACCAGATGCCATGATCTTAGTTTCTGAATGCTGAGATTTAGCCCAACTTTTTCACTCTCCTCTTTAATTTTCATCAAGAGGCTCTTTAGTTCCTCTTTGCTTTAGGCGGCCATAAAGGTGGTGTCATCTGCATATCTGAGGTTATTGATATGCAGAGTACATCATTGGAAATGCCAGACTGGATGAAGCACAAGCTGGAATCAAGATTGCAGGGAGAAATATCAATAATCTCAGATATGCAGATGACACCACCCTAATGGCAGAAAGCAAAGAGGAACTAAAGAGCCTCTTGATGAAAATTAAAGAGAAGAGTGAAAAAACCTGCATGCTTCAGTCCACAGGGTCGCAAAGAGTAGGACATGACTGAGCAACTGAACTGAACTGAGGTTGGAAGGTATCCAATATGCTACTGGGGAAGAACAGAGGGCAATCACTAAGAGCCCCAGTAAGAATGAGGCAGCTGAGCCAAAGCAGAAACAACTCTCAGTTGTGGATGTATCTGTTGTTAAAAGTAAAGTGCAATGAGATAGCATCACTTACTCAATCGACATGAATCTGAGCAAACTCCAGGAGATAGTGGAAGACAGAGGAGCCTGGTGTGCTGCAGTCCATGGGGCTCTAAAGAGTCGAATATGACTTGGTGACTGAAAAACAACAAACCAAGAACTACAAATCTTACCTTACCTGGTTTCCCATTAACTTTCTGACCTTATATTACATTCTACTGCTTTTCGTCCATTTTATTTCTGAGCTATACTGCTTTTCCTGCTGTTCCTTCAACATGCCAGGCATGTTTCCTTATGAACTTGCTATTCTCTATTTCTGGAATGCTATTTCTTAACTCCTTTATTGGTAATCCTCACTAAAATATTAACCTCTTCAGTATTTCACATCTTCCTTCCACAACCAATTTTTTTTTTTTTTTGCTCTCTAGCATTATCACTCTGTAACTGCTTTAAACTGAAAAATCTGTGTCCTCCTGAAATTCATATATTGAAATCTAAAGTTCAATGTAATGGCATTAGGAGGCAGGGCCTTTGGGAGGTGCTCAGGTCATGAGGGTGGAGTCCTCATGATGAGATAAGTGCCCTTGTAAAAGAACTCAGAGAGACCCCTTGCTTTTCTTGCCATGTGAAGACAAGATGAGAAGTTAGTCACTGGTGAACCAGGAAGCAGGCTCTCACTAGGCACTGAATTTTCCAGCATCATCTTCTTAAACTTTCCATCCTCCAGAATGGTGACAAATAAATATCTGTTGTTTATGAGCTACCAGTCTATGGTATTCTTACACAGCAGCCGAAACGGCCTAAGACAATAACTTATCTTGCTTATTATAGCTCCCACTAGAATGAAAGCATCTTGAGGGCAGAATTTATTTCTGTTTTGTTACTATCATATTCTCAAGCACTAGAAACAGAACCATTCAACAAGAACCACTCAAGGAGACACTAAATAAACTGTTGTTGTGCGAATGAGACATAATTATCATTGTCATGATTATCATCGTCTATATCTCCCAGGCTTGTACGCATTTTCTTTTGATTTCGAGCTGTGTGGTGTCTCCTTCCTTATTTATATCTCTGCTTCTTTTTATTTTCCATTTTATCCTTTTCATAAATAGATTGACAAAAATCCTTAAGTGCTTCTGTGTCCTCACTTTTTCTACCCCAGTGGTCAATGGTATGATGGCAGTGCCTCTAATTATCTCAGTAGAAAATTATTTCTCTAAGGCTTGGAACTGTTTCTGTTTCTGGTCCTCCAGGCACAAAGACATCAAGAAAACAAAGCTAATTAGGCACTTCAGAGTCTAGACAACTGCTTGACAAAATCAAGCCAGAGGACCTCCATTTTACCCTAGAGGTTGGTAGAGTCAGTTTTTGTGAGAAGTGATCAGAGAAGCCCTGGTAGAAAATTATGCTAATCAAGCTGTCATTGAAAGATAATTCAGCCATGAAATGGATGGTCTGCCCTTCTGTCCCGAGGAAAGGCTGCTGACTTTCTGTTGATGAGCCCCTACCTTCCTAATAGAGGACCAGCTCTGCATTAACACCAAGAATTTTCTTCTACCAGCTTGCTGAGCTCTCATCTTAGCAGGAGCTAATAAACAAGAAGAAGATATATTAGAATATATTTAGAACAGTGGTTCTCAACTTTCAGACCGTTCTGTCTCCAAAAGTAAATCTGCCAATGCCTGGAGACTTTATGCTTGTTGCACTGCGACCATGTTACTGACAAGTAGTACATGTTGACCAGAGATAGATTTCCTGGTGGCTCAGACAGTAAAGAATCCACCTGTAATGCAGAAGATCCAGGTTCAGTCCCTGGGTTGGAAGATCCCCTAGAGAAGGATAATAGCTAACTACTCTGGTATTCTTGCCTGGAGAATTACATGGATAGAGGAACCTGGCAGGCTACAGTCCATGGGGTCACAAAGAGTCAAACACAACTGATTGATTAACAACAACATAACAGAACAATGGTTCTCAACTGGAAATCATTCTGTCTCCAAAAGTAAACCTGCCAATGTCTGAAGACTTTCCGGTTGTCACAATTGGGGCCATGTTACTGACATCTAGTTGACCAGCAATGTTGCTAAACATCCTGCAATGCCCAGGATAAACCCCCACAACAAAAAATTATCTGGTCCAAAATACCAGCTGTGGCTCAGTTGAGAAATGCTGATATAGAAGAATGATATCTTTAGATCTACAAGTTTTAGTCATATCATGTGACTTAAAAGCAACATAAAAGGATTAATTGCCAGCATCTTCACTTGATTTCACTTCCCTGTTATTCTTTTATCTCTTTCAGCAAATTTTCTGAGGCTTCTTGGCTCTTTCTTTTTATCTCCCAGCCCTCAAAGTTGTCACACCTCAGAGCTCAATTCTGAATCTTTTTACTCTATATATTATCTCCCCAGTTAGTCTCATCCAGTCTTGTGACTTTCAACACCACTGACATGTTAATGATTCCTAAATTCATACCATTCCAGATTAGAACTCCAGACTTATACATCCGACTATCCAGTTGAATTCTCTGTTTATGCCTATTAGACATTTCAAATGTAATATGTCTAAAGTTAAACTTCTAATTCTCTCCTACTTCCCATATCTGCTCCATCCAGTCACTCAGTTAATGGTCAGGTCCAAAATATTACAGTCATGTTTTATCTTTCTTTTTCTCATGTCCACAGTCCATGTGCCAGCAAAAATCAATGACTTTAACTTCAAAATACATCTAGAATATGATCAAATCCTGTTATTTCCACTGACCCAGTGTCTTAGTCCATTTGAGCTGCTACAACAAGGAGTAGCCTGGGTAGCCTACAAGCAATAGGAATTTATTCCCCTAGGTTCTAGAAGCAAGAAGTCTGAGATCAGAGTGCCAGTCTGGTCAGGTGAGACCCGTCTTCTGGGTTGCACACTTTTCATTATATCCTCACATGGTGAGAAGGGCTAGGGAGCTCTGTGGCATCTCTTTCATAAAGCACAAATTCCATTCATGAGGGATCTACTTCATGATATAATCACCACTCAAAGGACCCATCTTCTAACAGTATCACATTCAGAGGTAGGATTTCAAAATGTAGATTTGGAAGGAACACAAACATTTAGTTCACAACACCCAGGTTCAAGTCAGGCTTACTGAAATAGCCTCTTCACTGCTTTGAAACACTGGCTTGTCTATTCACATCAGGAGGACTGAATATCTCTCAGTGTTCAAAAACATATGAAAACATGTTTGTGAACTTATACAAATAAGTCATATGCAAATATGTTTTATACAAATAAGACGCAATTATTATTGCTAGTTATATTAGTTTCCATTTACTATGTGTCTGCCATTCCAGTAAACAAAGATCAAACCATAAGCCACTTCAATTGCACCCCCTCCATACATACACACACATACACACACAAACACACAGCCGCAACAGTATACCCTGAAGGAAATTCAGGATAGAGAAATACTGAAAGCATTATGGCTATGGTTAGCTAAGATGCATACCTAAAGAATAATTTGAATGAACCCAGACTCGTAGCTTCCTGTACATAGAAAAGCACTAAAAGCATTAATTTGAGAGTCTGTTTCTATGATTAGGAGTAATCTTTTGATGTTCAACTACATTTTTTTCCAGCAAAAAAAAAAAAAAAAATCCTGTATATCCTCGCTTCTCATTTACCTCTTTGGAACAGTTCCTCAGAGATACTTGAAAAGTTGTCTCCAGGGCTATAGTTTTCAGTAAGGTCTCTAAACAAAACTTACATAGCAACTTTTAAGTTGTGCATTTTACTTCAGCCAACAACTGGTATAACAAATTCCCACAAACCAAGTGATTTACACAACACAAATTTACTTTCTTATAACTCTGTGGGTCAGAAGACCAACGCAGACCTCACTGGACTAAAATCAAGGTGTTCACAGGGCTGCATGCCTCATTGGAGACTCTAAGAGAGAATTTGTTTCCTGTTCTTTTCCAGATTCTGGAGGCATTCTACTTTCCTTGGTCTGTGATTTCCTTCCTCCATTTTCAAAGCCAGAAGTGGTGAGTCTAGTCTTTCACATATCCCATCTCTCTAACCTCCACTTCCATTTCATTTTTCTACTTTTTAGGACCCTTGCAGTTACACTGGGGTCACCTAGATGACCCAGGAAAAATACCTTACCAACTGATTAACAATCTTAATTTTATGAGTGTGTTAGTTGCTCAGTAGTGTCCAACTTTTTGCAACCCCATGGACTGTAGTCGGCCAGGCTCCTGTGTCCATGGAATTCTCCAGGCAAGACTACTAGAATGGGTGAGTGAGTTCAGTCACTCAGTCATGTCCAACTATTTGCAACCCCATGGGCTGCAGTATGCCAGGCTTCCCTGTCCATCACCAACTCCTGGAGCTTGCTCAAACTCATTTCTGTAGATGAGGACACAGATTTTTCTGACTACCATATTAATCAGAGCTTTTTCTAGTCCAGTACTAAAATATCTATAACTATTTCTTCACTCCTCTGATTTAATTTAAAACTAACATTTGATATTATATATTTATAAAATAAACAACAACAACAAAGGAGAATATTTTATTGTTAAAAGAACATTGACATTTAAACCATATTGCATAGGAATGTCTTTGTTTTAAAAAACAAATCAAATCAAAGGAAAAATAGTATTTTTAGATGAAATATATTACCATACCAATGCTAATGTAAAAAACTGAGTAATATTTCAACTGACTTTTTGTTTGATCCATCTGTCTGCTTCTCCATACCTTCACTTATTTGAGATAGAATAATAATAATCATCCAAGTGCCTGCTCTGTGCTAGCTTCAGTTTTAAGTGTTTTAATCCATGATTCATTAAATTTGCATGGCATTTTGAGAGAGGTGTTATTCTCTTCTTACAAATAATAGAATAGAAGTTTAGAGCGACTTGAATGCCATAATAAGAGACAGAGTGGTCATTTGAACTAAAACAAGAAAGCCCGAGAGGTTTAGGTGACTTCCCATGGGAAATTCAGAAAGGCAGTAGAAGAAACATATCTGGGAAAGAAAAGTCTCAAATTCAGTCCAGTCAATTTGTCACTAATTAGGCAAAAGATTCAGGTTATGCTGATTACACTTTCTATCTTTTTTTTTTTTTAAGGGGCTCTTCTGCTTGAGAGAACAAGCAGTTTGGGAAAAGCCAGTTTTCAGTTGGCATGTTTACCATGTTCTTCATTTGGAGAGAGAATCCAATTCCAGGAATATTTTTGCCAGTAATAAATTCACTTTAATCGGAAAAGTTACAGAGGATTATCTTAAGTGCCTGCAGAGCAGAAATGACAAGCCAAAGGAACCATCCATTACGTTCACTGGTAATTGGATACAAAGTGCTGACTCTAAAAGACTGTGCTCCAATAATGCAATTATTTGCCAAAAATCCTTAATAAAAAGCACATTTCTTTTCATGTTTTTCAGAGGCAAGCCACTTTAAAAATCCTGAATAGAGTCAAATGCAGTGATTCAGAGTACTTGAGGTTTTGGTTATATACGTGATCTCTGATCTTCCTATGCTAAGATGATGAATGCAAACGATGCTGTCAGGACCAAAACAATGCTAAATGTGACACCATAAACCATCTGTATTAGTAAATGTAGTGTCAGGTTCTCATATATTTCACACTGTTTTAAACTCCCATTTTATTATTTCATACTATGATTGAATGGATGCTGGTGGCTTGATACAGCAGGTGGGTCAGTAGTCAAATAAACTTGTCATGACTGGCTGAACTACCAAGAGTATCTTGGAGGCTTTCCTTACAGTTCCAGGCTGTATCACCTTACTTGTTTCCCCAATGGCTAGACTGATGGGACTCCTTTTCTTACTCAACAGAAAACTCATTTTATCTGTTAAAGGTTATTTTACTATTGGAGGTTGTACATGCATGCTCAGTCAGTCGTGTCCCACTATTTGCGACCCCATGGACTGTAGCCTGCCAGGATCCTCTGTCCATGGGATTCTCCAGGCAAGAATACTGGAGTGGATTGCCATTTCCTTCTCCAGGGGATCTCTTCAACCCAGGGACTGAATACTTGTATCCTGTATTGGCAGGCAGGTTCTTTACCACAGAGCCACTTGGGAAGCCCTGGAGGGTGTGAGGATTGGCTAAGACTGCACATGTATCCTTCACTGTTCCTACCATCTGGGTAGGGGCTGGGTGTCCCTCTCCTCTCATAAACCAGAATGACAGCACGACCTTTCACTCCAAAAGTTCATTCCTTCTTTAAAGACCCCTGAGTTGCACAACCAAGTTTCCTTGCCTTTTATAGTTAAAGGTTGAGATCTATCAGGGGATCTCAGCCATAAGCAGCCTCAGGGTTCTCTAGAAATTGTATGTAAAATTTTATGTGTATAAGGGGGAAATACATGTTTTTCAGGGAGAAGAATTCATCAGACTTTAAAAGCCAAAAATAAAACTAACCCAAAATTAAACAAACAGACAAAAATGTTGTGTGACCCATACTAGCTTAAAAACAGCCAAGAAAGAGGATTGATGAAGTCTTTTCTTTCCCTAAAATTGAGATATTAATTCCAATGAGCTGATGTTGCAGTTCTGGTTTTACAGCTACTGATGGATATTGGTGCTTGTTCCTGTCAGAGTTGATGTAAAGCAAGGTGATACATAAATAAATACATAAATAAAGAGAAAAACAAACAAATTGGGTGCTTGTGATAGACAATTAAGGAGAAAAAATTCTGTAATTCACCAACTATTGTGAAAACAATAGGACTGCCTGCATCTATATCCATAGAATATCTCCGTTTTGTGCTATCAAAGGCCATAGAAGAGCATCACCTACAAACACTTTTGCCATAATTAATCACAGCTGGTTCCTTCCTTCTCTACTATTTCCTTTTATATATGGGTATCACCAAAAATACAACAAGACAAGAGCTACTATCAGACTAAGCACAGAATATTCAAGCAATTACAAGAAGCACCTAACTTAGTTTAAGGAGTGAATGGACACGGGAAGGCTTTTCAGAGGAGTTGAAAGTTAAGCTGAATATTCAACTGTAAGGTCAGAATTGGGTAGGCAAAGAATTGATGTTACAGCTAGGGAGAAAGAATACTCCCTGGAAAAAAAGAATAGGATATTCCAAACCCCAGGGACCATGCAGAACATATGATCTTTGACAAACAGAAAGAAGTTCCAAATGGATGGAAATTAGAATGGGAGGTCTTAGGCTTTCATGATCACAGTAACCAAATAACCAGCTCTCAACCACCAGTGAACTCTCATGTCATCCTTTATATTACATATTCCCATCTAAAATTCCTTTATTCAGTCATTTATTCAACAAATATCATCTGACCACCTAACCTATGTTTAAGGCCTCATTCTTGCTGCTGGAGATAGAGCAGAGAACAGGACAGATCATATTCCCATGGAGCTTAGTATCCACTTCATTTACTTATGTATCTAATCATCTATTTTCTTCAAATCCAATAAACTGTCCATTCCATGGAGACAGGGACCTCCCATGTCTTCTACAATATCCTCTAGGACACTGCATCAGTATCTAGGACAGTGCTTAGAATGCAAGAGGTGTTTAACAAGTTTTCTGAATGAATTAACTATGAAGAGTGTAGTAAGAGATGAGATTGGAGAAATGAGTGGAATTCAGTGCACTGACACTCCTGATAAACCATGCTAGGAAGACTGAATTTTATTTTATATGCAATGTGGATATTCTAAGGAGGAATATAATATGATCATACTTTGGCTTAAGAAGACTGTTCTGGCTATATTATGGAAAATGGGTTGGTATGAGAAGATTATAGACAGAATAACCATTTTACATTATTGCTTTTTCCATGAAGCATGTTGTTTTTTGTATTTCAGGTCATCATTGTTACCTGACTTTCCTCCTATCTGAGTTGCAACTACTGCTGATTTCTCCTCCTGTTCCTCTTAACATTGGAACCTTACCTCTTCCCCCATACTTTGTATGTTTGATTTCTCCATCTCACTTCTTACTTAGTTTATCATATTTCATTCCTTGGTTTTAAATACCATTTATACGCTGACAATTTCTCATATTTATCACCAGAGGGATCTCTTCTTTGAATTCTAGACTTGCCTTACATATATCACATTAACTGGTTCTCTGCCTAGAATGTTCCTACAATAAATTCATATAATTTCTTCTCTCATCTCTTTTAAATCTTTGTTAAAATGGCACCTTCTTAGTGAGGTTTTCTCTGATTTCTCAGTTTAAAATGGAAACCTCCTCTTCATTACTCCCTATATGTTTTGGCTGCTTTTATTTTTACCTATAAAATTTCTTTGAACTGTGGTGTTGAAGAAGACTCTTGAGAGTCCCTTGGATTGCAAGGAGATCAAACCAGTCAATCCTAAAGGAAATCAATCCTGACTATTCACTGGAATGACTGCTGCTGAAGCTGAAGCTCCAATACTTTGACCACCTGATGAAAAGAGCTGACTTGTTAGGAAAGACTCTGATGCTGGGAAAGAGTGAAGGCAGGAGAAGAAGGGGATGACAGAGGATGAGATGGTTGGATGGCATTACTGACAATGGATGTGAGTTTGAGCAAGCTTCAGGAGATGGAGAAGGACAGGGAAGCCTGGCATGCTGCAGTCCATGGGGTCACAAAGAGTCAGACATGACTGACCAACTGAACAACAACAAAACAATTTATTATCTTCTAACATACTATATGGTATACTTATTCTTATTGTCTTATTCCCTCAAATATAATGTAAGTTCCTAGAGGTAAGGAACTTTTAACTATTTTGTGCACACAGACAAATGCACACACATACTCATGCACACAAACACACATACTGATGATTTAAGTTAGTGTCGCGATGATTTAAGTTAGTGTTGTCAGTAATAATCTGCAACAAAATATACACCAAAATAATACAATTGTGGTAGCTGTGGTAGCTCAGTTATAAATTACTGAGCACGACAGTGTGTCTGAGGAAGCCAGACCCTAAAGATGTAAAGATGAATGTCATCATTTTTGATGTAACAGACTTTAATATACCTTTGTGTAGGGATATATATAGGGATATATACTGATTCTAACAGCAAATAATAAAATAGCTGCATAGTAAACATTTTTGACTGACTCCTGACTCAAAATACACTTCTACTATTTTTCAATTGGACTATAAACAAGGAAACTCAGAAACAGAGTCACATATTCCTATTATTATATATAAAATAGATAACTAATAAGGGCCTACTGCATAGCACAGGGAATTCTATTCAGTATTCTATAATGATCTAAATGGGAAAAGAATCTAAAAAAGAGAGGATATATTTTTATGTATAACTGATTCACTTTACAGCAGAAACTAACACAACATTGTAAATCAACTATACTCCAATATGTTTGTATTTTTTTTAACTTTAGGTTTAGTCACTTTAGGTTTTGTATAGAAAAGAACTTAAAGGGATGGTGTGTGTGTGTGAAGTTAAGTTTGTACCATCCTTACATTATTAACTGTAGTTTGAAAAAGAGAGGTTTAATTTCACTCTTTTACTTTTTGGGTAGTTTTGCATAGTGGTTAGGCATTAAAAAGTCTGAGCTTCTGTTCAAGCCCCACAGCTGTGTGAGCTAGGGCTGATAACCTGATCTGTCTGAACTTCAGTTTTATTATTTGTAAGACTGAAATAACATCACTTACTGGATGCTTTTGTGGAAGGGGGATGGTAAGGACTAAGTGGGATAATATCAGTTAAGCTCTTACAGTGACTGGTACCTAGTGAAGATTTAGTTTCCTGACATTCAACAAACGTCAGACATGTATCTACTAGATACCTGGCACTGTCTTTAGTTTTGAATATACAGTGATACAGAGCAGGCATTTTCCTTATATGAATTATTGTTATCACTGTTATTATGAGGAGGTACAGTCTTCTCATTAGCCTCTGACTTGTAACTTTCCTGTCTTTTTTCACTCTGACAATTCAATCCAACTCAAGATGTTGAATTTATAGAGCAAATATACTGTGCTACTCTAGTATGGAAACAGATTCAGTATAGTCTGGCCACAGTGTATATCCATGTTCACTTAGTTGAGAATCATGTCCTTTGGGACATGGTCAGTGACCTGGAGCCTTCATACAGTGCCAGCATCTCCAAGGTCTCTGAAAAAGATAACATGGGAGTTGTTTTTATGGAATGGATTCAGTTTCCTGAAGAATTCTTCCATATTTTATAATCTCATAAAAGAAGAGCAATATTCCAGTCCCTTGGGAGACACCTTTTTCATCTCTGAGATAACATACTCTGTAATAAACAGCCTTAGTAAGGGCAGGGGATTAGGGTGGACTGAATTGAAGGAGGTAGAGGTCTGCTCTGCTCTTGCATCTCTGCCAGGTTTACACTGATACAATGATGAATTGGTTTGCTGACTAAAGGAATCAAAGTTGCTAAAAACAAGCAAACAAATAAACAAAGGCTTTCTGCCAAGGAAATAAAATACTGGATTTTAAACCTCAACACTCAAGGAAGGCCTTCAAGATGATAAGTCTCTAGTTTAAGATAATCAGTTTACACTTCCTTAAAGTCATCCCAGCCTGGGTTATTCTCCCTCTCTCTTTCCTAGGAGAAAAATATTGACAATACATATATTTGATAGAGGACTTGCATGCAGAGTTTATAAATAATTCTTACATTCAATAAGACAAAAATCCCAGTTTAAAAAAAAAAAAAAATGGATGAAGGCTTTGAACTGCTGCTCCAGAGGAGAAGATAAACGAATGCTCATTAAGCACATGGAAAGATGGTCAACATCCTCACCAAGAAAGGGAAGGCAAATTAAAACCTCAATGAGCTACCACTGCACACCACTAGAGTAGCTAAATGACAATGATAATAAATAAGAAGTGATAATGAGTGAAGGTAAAGATATAGAGCAATTGAACTCTCATACATTGCTGGTAGGAAATGCGAAACAGTCCCATCGCTTTGAAAAGTATATGGCTGCAGTTTTCAGCAAAAGTAAATATAGACTTATTATATGAGCCAGCATTCTAATACTTGACATTTACACAAGAGGAATGCAAACGTATCTATACTTTGGTATCACTGAGAGCTTGTTAGAAATGAAGAATCTCATGCACCATCCCAGACTGATGGAATCCAAAGTTACACTTTTACAGCATCATTACGGAGTTTGCACACACATTACAGTTTGAGAAGTATTGTCCTGAGAAACATTAAGCTCTTTCAAGGGAAGATGTTTCTTTCACATTCTTCAAGTGAGAATTCTCAGATTTTCATGATTCAGTCATTCAAATTCCCTCAGATCGGTAAATGACAGCACTTAAGCTAGTGGGCCATTGATGTCACTTAGAATCACAGCCAGAGAGCTTTTCAACCCCATGTCATTTTGAGGGTTTATAGTAGGAAATTTATTCTATTGCCAGGTACCCAAATACATCAGCAGAATAATCTTAAGATATAGATATATAGCTACAGATATATAGTTTCCCCAGTGGTTCAGCAGTAAAGAATCCTACAAGCAGAAGCCACAGGAGACATGATCTCAGTCCCTGTGCTAGGAAGATCCTCTGTTGTGGAAAATGGCAACCTACTTCACTATTCTTGCCTGGAGAATCCCGTGGACAAAGGTGCCTGGCCAGCTACAGTAGTATTGGATCATAAAGAGTCAGACATGACTGACGAGACTTAGCATGCACACATGCACACTGTATTAATATATATGCACACACATCCATACAGAATAACAGTTTCAAGCTTAATAGCAGATTATAATAACAGTAAGAATTTTAAAATTTGCTAATAGGATTTACTATGTGCTTGACACTGTTGTATATATGTAAAAGTATATATATAATAATTTATATCTGATCACAATCCCTAGGAGGTCAGTATTATTATCATTCTCAGTAGCCTGAAAGAGGGTATGATTTTCATAGAATCCATTACTGAGAACAAAAATAAAGAGTTAAAGAAAACTATCTGAATTTTTTTTGGACAAATAGATTAGAATGCAATAAAGGCCTCACTGTAAATAAAGTAAAATCAAAGCCATATAACTTTCTTAAAAGAAAGGGAATTTATTTTACAGTTTAATTGATTTGAAGGTAGAAATTGCTGAGTGGGTACTGATTACCTTGCTGAAGATGCAAGCAATTGGCAACAATCGTACCGATTATAAGCCATTTAAGCAACCTCAATTAAATTAGTGGTAATTCTAAACTACTTCATCTTGCATAGAGATTGGTTTAATTTTTATGTAAATTCAAATTCTGGTTGTGCAAATCCTAATTGTCTAACAACAAATCAAGCTAGATTATTCTCATTTGTCTTTGCAGAAATCTGAAAGCTGCATTCCAAGCTGTGGTAGGTGTACACAGAGACCAATACCATCTCTGCAAAAAAAAATCCTGTGAAGAAGACTCAAAGATCAAGTCCATTTTGCTGACTTAACATTGACAATTAGGCAAGCTGAATGAAATGAGAAAGTGACAGATTGAAGATCACCAGCATTTAAGTGCACCATAGAAAAGAAAATGCACTGCACCAGGGGTTTATAGCCCTAACTAAATTCTGATTCTGCCAAACACTTACTGTGTAATCTTGAGAAAGTCTCTTTCTATTAGTTAGCTATTACCGTGTGATAAAAAAACCACACACTTTCAATGGATTTTTTTAAAAAGCAATTTATTTCTTAAGAACCTGAAGGTTGGCTGGGGTTTGGCTGATCTTGGCTGACCTCATCTGGGCTTGGCTCCAAGCTCTCATCTGAGACCACATCTGCTCCACTTGTCACTCATCCTCCTTGGGCCAGGATTACCTAAGGCACATCCTATTCATGGCTAAAGGCAAGAATGTAAAAGGGCAAGTTCAACCATGCAAGCTCATTTCATGTCCTGGTGTCATGACTATCTGCCAAAGCAAAACACAAACCAAGCTTAAGTTGAAGGGGAAGGGGAGTCTACTTCATTACTATGAGGCCATGACATGGATGTGGATGACCAATAACTCGAACTATCATATTCTTTCCCTTTTATTTAGCTTCCACAGCCATAAATCAAGAACAGTAGATTACTATCAGGACACTTGCAACTCAACAAATTCTGCAGAAATGTAGCAGAAATTCCATGAGATTCTATAGTACTATTTATAAACTATTGCCCTACAGGCTGGATTCAGACATGGTTTAGTTTATCTGCTGAGAATTTTAAAATAATCTTAATTGGTGGAAAGTATTTTTCAAATCAGGATATTTCACACAAAAACCCAGAATTCAGATGTTTCTTGTGGGCTCATAATATTGGGCAGTGGTGATACTGACTAGAAACAGCCCCTTCTACACAGGGAAGATCTCTGCAGATCCTCACTGCTCCCCTACTTGCCCTCTACACACTATCTATTATCACATATCCACGTACTATTTATAAACTATTGCCCTACAGGCTGGATTCAGACATGGTTTAGTTTATCTGCTGAGAATTTTAAAATAATCTTAATTGGTGGAAAGTATTTTTCAAATCAGGATATTTCACACAAAAACCCAGAATTCAGATGTTTCTTGTGGGCTCATAATATTGGGCAGTGGTGATACTGACTAGAAACAGCCCCTTCTACACAGGGAAGATCTCTGCAGATCCTCACTGCTCCCCTACTTGCCCTCTACACACTATCTATTATCACATATCCACCCCACTTCACTTATTTATATTATTTACCTCAACTGTGGCCATTTTTTCATTTCTATCTTGGGATTTCAGGTTTGAGTTCCCGCTCTTCAATCACCAGCTACTCACATTCCAAATAAGTCACTTAACACACCTAAGGTATATTTTTGTCATTTCAAATAGAAAAGGGGAATTCTGGAAGTCTTTAAGGAAATTCCCTGCTCTACCATTCTGTAATTCTAAAGACATAAGATCAAAGACTATGCTATATGTCAAGATATCTCATGAAGAAAGGAAAGAGATCTATTTCAAGAGCTGACCGGTGGCTTTTCAAATGAAGATATGCTGACCAAGTTCTGGAAACTGAAAGCCAACAGAGCAATCAGAAGTGGTGCTTGCACAGTGGGTCTCAAAGGAGCCCACAAGAGCAAAGGACCAATTAGAGAAAAAGATAAATTGTTGAATTGGGCTGAATATCAGCAAGGTTTTCCTAATAGGCAAGTCTTTAAACTGGCATGCTTTCCCAGGAGAAGTGGCAGAAAGTTATTTAAAATAGGGCTGAACAAAGCATTTCAATTCTGTAAACAAAATTCTCACTTAAACCAGGGCTATTGACTCAAGGATAGGATGTTTCTTTCCCATCATTTTCTAAGTTGATTTTAGGCTACAACTAAAATAAATAATGTTTGCTGTGGGTTTGTCATATATAGCTTTTATTATATTGAGGTATGTTCCTTCTATTCCTGATTTCTGGAGGTTTTCTATCATAAATTGATGTTGAATTTTGTCAAAGGCTTTCTCTACATTTACTGAGATAATTATATGGTTTTTATTTCTCAATTTGTTAATGTGGTGTATTGTGTTGATTGATTTGTGGATATTGAAGAGTCCTTGCCCCTAAGCAGAGACATTACTTTGCCAACAAAGGTCCATCTAGTCAAGGCTATGGTTTTTCCAGTGGTCATGTATGGATGTGAGAGTTGGACTGTGAACGAAGCTGAGTGCCAAACAATTGATGCTTTTGAACTGTGGTGTTGGAGAAGACTCTTGAGAGTTCCTTGGACTGCAAGGAGATCCAACCAGTCCATTCTAAAGAAGATAAGTCCTGGGTGTCCATTGGAAGGACTGATGCTGAAGCTGAAACTCCAATACTTTGGCCACTTCATGTGAAGAGTTGACTCATTGGAAAAGACCCTGATGCTGGGAGGGATTTGGGGCAGGAGGAGAAGGGGACGACAGAGGATGAGATGGCTGGATGGCATCACTGACTCGATGGGCATGAGTTTGAGTAAACTCTGGGAGTTGGTGATGGACAGGGAGGCCTGGTGTGCTGCAATTCATGGGGTTGCAAAGAGTCGGACACGACTGCGTGACTGAACTGAACTGAACTGAAAGTCAGGAACAAGACAAGGGTGCCCACTCTCACCACTACTATTCAACATAGTTTTGGAAGTGTTGGCCACAGCAATCAGAGCAGAAAAAGAAATAAAAGGAATCCAGATTGGAAAATAAGAAGTAAAACTCTCACCATTTGCAGATGACATGATCCTCTACATAGAAAACCCTAAAGACTCCACCAGAAAATTAATAGAGCTAATCAATGAAAATAGTAAAGTTGCAGGATATAAAATTAACACACAGAAATCCCTTGCATTCCTATACACTAACAATGAGAAAACAGAAAGAGAAATTAAGGAAACAATACCATTCACCATTGCAACAAAAAGAATAAATACTTAGGAGTATATCTACCTAAAGACACAAAAGACCTATATATAGAAGACTATAAAACACTGATGAAAGAAATCAAAGAGGACACAATAGATGGAGAAATATACTGTGTTCATGGATCAGAAGAATCAATATAGTGAAAATGAGTATATTACCCAAAGCAATCTATAGATTCAATACAATCCCTATCAAGCTACCTATGGTATTTTTCGCAGAACTAGAACAAATAATTTCACAATTTGTATGGAAATACAAAAAACCTTGAATAGCCAAAACAATCTTGAGAAAGAAGAATGGAACTGGAGGAAACAACCTGCCTGACTTTAAGCCCTACTACAAAGCCACAGTCATCAAGACAGTATGGTACTGGCACAAAGACAGAAATATAGATCAATGGAACAAAATAGAAAACCCAGAGGTAAATCCACACACCTATGGACACCTTATCTTCGACAAAGGAGGCAAGGATATACAATGGAGAAAGGACAATCTCTTTAACAAGTGGTGCTGGGAAAACTGGTCAACCACTTGTAAAAGGATGAAACTAGAACACTTTCTAACACCATACACAAAAATAAACTCAAAATGGATTAAAGATCTAAATGTAAGACCAGAAACTATAAAACTCCTAGAGGAGAACATAGGCAAAACACTCTCCGACATAAATCACAGCAGAATCCTCTATGACCCACCTCCCAGAATATTGGAAATAAAAGCAAAAATAAACAAATGGGACCTAATTAAACTTAAAAGTTTTTGCACAGCAAAGGACACTATAAGCAAGGTGAAAAGACAGCCTTCAGAATGGGAGAAACTAATAAATGAAGCAAGTGACAAAGAATTAATCTCAAAAATATACAAGCAACTCCTGCAGCTCAATTCCAGAGAAATAAATGACCCAATCAAAAAATGGGCCAAAGATCTAAACAGACATTTCTCCAAAGAAGACATACAGGTGGCTAACAAACACATGAAAAGATGCTCAACATCACTCATTATCAGAGAAATGCAAATCAAAACCACAATGAGGTACTGTTACACGCCAGTCAGAATGGCTGCTATCAAAAAGTCTACAAGCAATAAATGCTGGAGAGGGTGTGGAGAAAAGGGAACCCTCTTACACTGTTGGTGGGAATGCAAACTAGTACAGCCACTATGGAGAACAGTGTGGAGATTCCTTAAAAAACTGGAAATAGAACTGCCATATGACCCAGCAATCCCACTCCTGGGCATACACACTGAGGAAACCAGAATTGAATGAGACATGTGTACCCCAGTGTTCATCGCAGCACTGTTTATAAAAGCCAGGACATGGAGCAACCTAGATGTCCATCAGCAGATGAATGGATAAGAAAGCTGTGGTACATATACACAATGGAATATTACTAAGCCATTAAAAAGAATACATTTGAATCAGTTCTAATGAGGTGGATGAAGCTGGAGCCTATTCTACAGAGTGAAGTAAGCCAGAAAGAAAAACACCAATATAGTATACTAACACATATATATGAACTTAGAAAGATGGAAATGATAACCCTGTATGCGAGACAGCAAAAGAGACACAGATGTATAGAACAGTCTTTTGGACTCTGTGGGAGAGGGTGAGGGTGGGATAATTTGGGAGAATGGCATTGAAACATGTATATTATCATATGTGAAATGAATCACCAGTCCAGGTTTGATGCATGATACAGGGTGCTTGGGGCTGGTGCACTGGGATGACCCAGAGGGATGGGATGGGGAGGGAGGTGGGAGGGAGGTTCAGGATGGGGAATTCATGCACACCTGTGGTGGATTCACGTCAATGTATGGCAAAACCACTACAATCTTGTAAAGTAATTAGCCTCCAATTAAAATAAATAAATCTTATATTAAAAAATAAAATAAATAATGAAAAAAGATCAAAACCTAGGATGGGGCTGGGATACATAACCCCTGTTACACTCGCATGCATTCCCCAGGCCTTTTAGTTTAATGCAGATGGTTAAGACATCTCTAAAACAATGATCTATTTTCCACCAGCAATGTGTGCTAAATGCACATGCACAAAACCTGAATGCAGACACACTGTTTTGTACACTGTTATGAATGCAAGGTTTCAGGCTGTCATTCAGTTTGCCCTATAGAAGGAAGAGATCTTTGTTTTCTTCCTTATCTGCTACACATATTTTTGGAGGTATTTTGGGATAATAGTGCTTGTTATTCAATTATTTAAGACAGAGTGTTTGCTGACAACTCAATATTCTATTTTTTCCTTTCTTCTCTTTGAATAGGAAAGTGCAAAATGGGTAAAGGAAGATAACTGGCTTGACTTGGGAATAGGTGAGGAAAACAAACAAACCAAAAGCAAGGAAACCCCCCATCCCCACCACCCTGTCCCATCTCATTAGCCAAGGTATTAAGGGTGACCAAGGAAAAAGCTTATAAAAACACTTTGAAGTGCTACAGCAAATACATACTCTCATAGAGGATTAACATAATGAGAGCAAGCAGGCCCCTAGAATTAGCTCATTGTCATAAAGGGCAAATTTGATTAGAGGCATGCAGGAATGTGAACTGATTACATTTGTAATAATCCGTTATCCAAAAGCTGTACCATATTCATTCACTAAACAAACATTTACTATGCATCAGAGTTATTCTCCTAAAAACTGAAAGACTAGCCAAGGTTGTTTCCTACATGTCCCCACCTCTCCCATTCTGTTTCTAGAACTTTAAATGCGGTAACTCCTCTGGCATTCTTGTGCTGTCAGGGAATCATCTGAATTCATGACAGTTATCTGATAAATGTGCTAAGGATTAAACAAATTACACCTCGTGGATCCAAAGAAGGAACTGATTAAGACAATGATGTGAATCATTAATGAGGACTATAATGGGGAAAATCTAGGTGGGAGAAAGAGGAATATTTCACAGGAGGAGAATACTTCAAAAGTTTCAAGTTTTCTCTTTTTTTTTAATATAAATGTATTTATTTTAATTGGAGGCTAATTACTTTACAATATTGTAGTGGTTTTACTTCAGGGCATTCATAAAAATGTACACAAACCATCAAAAAGTATGAGCAAAAAGATTCACCTCACCAATCAGCAAGAAAGTACAAAATAAAATATAATTTAATTTATTCAATTGGAGAAAACACTACAAAACATATGAGAATTTGGGAGGAAATAGTTATCACCACATGTGCTGGTAGACTGTTGATTAGTTCAGCACTTTGGAGGCAATTCTGTCATATCTGAATTAATGTTAAATGTCTATCTTCCACGATCTAACAGTTTCACATCCTAGTATCTAGTCTAGAGACACTCATTGGTCCTTAAGAGAAGGCATGATCAAGCAGTATTTATATTAGCAAAAACTTGGAAGCAAATTAAATATCCACCAACAAGGGAATAGCTCAATTTGGATATTTGTATGAAATCCTCCAACTTAATAATATTGTAAACTAACCTAAATGTATTAAAACAAATAAACATACATGCATATAATAAGCAAATTACCGTACAGATCAAGCAAAATGTGGCTATAGGCAAAATTCAGCCCAAGGAACCTCAACACACAACCTCTGCTTCAATAATTATTCAGATCTTATATGTTCTTTAATTTGAAATGTACCTTTTTAAAGTGAATAATACTAAGCAATAAATATAAACTTTTTGAAAATCTATTAGGTATAGATTACTATGTCTAGTGTTTTATATATATATATGTGTGTATATATATATATATATCTTCTTGTCCTTGCAGAAAGCATGCAATATAGTTATTATACTTTTTCAATGTTAAGGGTGGAGATTGTTTGGCAATTTCTGTTTACAAAAGATAAGCTGTCTTTGTCACCAGTCTAATCTTGAAAGTCTCAGCCAGAGTGGGGTTGAGTTTCTATTTCCAGAGAAGAGGGTCCAGTTTAACCAGTTTACAACCGAGCAAATTTAGAAAAGATGTCATAGAATTTATATGGCTGCTTTTGCTGTGCACACAAAGACAGTGCCTGGGGGAAATGTTAGGTGCATCTCTTATTGGTTGACCAAGATGGACTTAACACTCCCCTCAGGGCCATTAAACTCAGACAGGTTTTTGCTTTTCATTGACCTCCTTTTCTTGAAGAATTTTTTAAAAAGAAAGTTGTAATTATAAATTCTTTCCCTGCTCTTTCAGGATACAAATTTTTTAAAAGCCTCCTGTCCCTTGGAACTGTCTTTCTCAAGGACTTGGGCGCCTCTGAGATGTAAACATTAAGGGAGATATCACCCCAGTCTCCTAGTTTGCATGGTAGGGCAGGATCCTAACTTTGGTGTCCTAAATGTTCCAAGTTGTAAAACTACCTCTTGTCATGAAGATACAAGAAAGCTGACTTTTCCTTCTGGTAAGGCCAGTTAGCAAACACACATGGCCTGTAACTAGCTCCCACCTCTCTTTCCACCCACTGCCTCCCCCAGCTCTTAAAAACTCTCTAATCCATTGCTTCAGTAGAGTTGATTGCAGACCCAGTTCTGGTCTCTCACCACTATGGCAATCACCTTGAAAAAAAAAACTGTAGTTATGTGTTTAAGTTTGGTGCAATTTTTGCTTTGACATGATCTGTTTTGTATTTTTCAAGTGACTGGGGGAAACTCCGAGATATATCAAGGAAAAGAGGTTAAGGGAAAAAGATAGAAGAGTTTGTTTAATGTATAGAAGGCAGCAGCCCCTCATACCTGTTATGTTAAGAAAACAAACTTTCTGAAACATATATTCAAGCCAATTCTGGCAGGTTATATAAAAATTATATTTTACATTTTTTAGTATTTAATATTATTTAGGTACTTTTGCATTTCCCAAACTCTGACTGTCCAAGTCTCTCTTTCAATTAAGGTTTGTTCTTTAAAAGTGACAGAGGAGCTAATTCAAATGAGCTTAAACATAAAAGTAGTTTGCTGCATCAATAATTTAAAAGTTTATGAGTATTCAGGTCAGGTTCTCAACAGTATCTTCAGTGGCTGCTCTCTCTCTCTCCAAGCCCTGACTTCCTCCTCCCTGCCTTCATTTTTAAGTTTGAGCTCCCTTTAAGGTTACGAAGTACTGGCCCACTTTAGGATTAGAGACTGTGCAGTGGGGAAAGAGCACTTTTCTCATGTAGTTTCATCCAAAGATCTAGAATTGGCTTATAATTAAACAAACTTGCATCATATCATCTTCTGTGATCTTGTCAATGAGGAATGCCAGTGTTGGAAATGGCCTGAGTCAGATGCTATCCCATTAAAGTCACAACCATTAACAGCCAGGAAGAGGATTCTTTCAGAAGAAAAGCAGGGTTTGCTGGCCAACAAAGAAGAAATGGAAACTATACTAATCAGGCTGCATCAACAAATTTCCACTGCAAATGGTTACAGTCAGCTCCATGGATGAACAAGATGTTCTGCACTTTCAATCATTTTAACAGAACTTCCTTCAAAACAAGGAAGTTGTTTTGTCTCTGTCTTCATATTACAACTTATCATGGTTTCCTCAAAGCAAAATAAGGTTTATCTTTTCATCTCCAACTCCTACGACAAGTCTGCCATAGGAAAAGGGTAAATGGATCTTGATAAGTTTCTTCGTCTTCCTATGTCCCAATTTTTTCATCCTCCCGAAAGTAATCATATTCATTTCTGTTCAAACATTGATTTACTCATTTAAAAATATTTATTATTTATAATAACTAAAACGACAACCAAGACAACATCAGCAACTAACATTTATCACATAGTTACTATGTGTCAATTGGGATTTTTTCTCTTTTTTTTTAACTTGCCTGCATCCGGTCTTAGTTGCAATGCACAGACTCTCTAGTTTGGGCACATGGGCTTAGTTGCCCAACAGCATGTGGGATCTGAATTTCCAGATCAGGGGTTGATCCTGCATCCCTGCCCTGGAAGGCAGATTCATAACCACTGGACCACCTAATGGAAGTCCCTGTCACTCAGGACATTAATTACCCTTGAACCCCTTCCTCTGTCTCCCATTTTATTGATATAATATAAACTCTTGCTGTCCACTGGTGACCAAAGCTCTTTTCTATGACTGAGACTTCCTTAACCCTCTGACTAGAACATTCTTCTCTCAGTTTTTCACATGGATAGTTCCTTTCTCATTCAAATATCAGCTTAAGTATTAGGTCTACAGAGAGGCCATCCAAGAACACTCAATATGCATCACCATCTACCCAAACCTACCTGCTCTTCACACATTAACCTTTTCCTCCTTCTTCTTCCTTCTCCTCTTTTTCTTCTCAATTTCACTTGTCACTTCTTAACTTCTCTTGGGTATTTGTCTCTCACTCCCATATATTCATCTCCTTGGAGTATAAATTTATAAGAGCAAGGATCTCTGTCTTGTTTTCTGCCATATCTATCCCAGCATTTAGAAACATGCATGGCACAAAGCTGCCAGTGTTCTGGTTTATAAATGCATCTCTTTTAACCTCCATAATGATCCCATCTCTTTTAACCTTCATACTGAGGAGGCTTTACAAATAGCTGTGAAAAGAAGGCAAGTGAAAGACAAAGGGGAAAAGGAAAGATATACTCATTTGAATGCAGAGTTCCAAAGAATAGCAAGGAGAGATAAGAAAGCCTTCCTCAGTGATCACTGCAAAGAAATAGAGGAAAACAGAATGGGAAAGACTAGAGATCTCTTCAAGAAAATTAGAGATACTAAGGGAACATTTTATGTAAAGATGGGCTCGATAAAGGACAGAAATGGTAGGGACATACCAGAAGCAGAAGATATTAAGAAGAGGTGGCAAGAATACACAGAAGAACTGTACAAAAAAGATCTTCACAACCCAGATAATCATGATGGTGTGATCACTCACCTAGAGCCAGACATCCTTGAATGTGAAGTCAATTGGGCCTTAGAAAGCATCACAACAAACAAAGCTAGTGGAGGTGATGGAATTTCAGTTGAGCTATTTCAAATCCTGAAAGATGATGCTGTAAAAGTGCTGAACTCAATATGCCAGCAAATTTGGAAAACTCAGCAGTGGCCACAGGACTGGAAAAGGTCCATTTTCATTCCAATCCCAAAGAAAGGCAATCCCAAAGAATGCACAAACTACCACACAACTGCACTCATCTCACACGCTAGTAAAGTAATGCTCAAAATTCTTCAAGCCAGGCTTCAGCAATATGTGAACCATTTGAACTTCCAGATGTTCAAGCTGGTTTTAGAAAAGGCAGAGGAACCAGAAGTCAAATTGCCAACATCCGCTGGATCATCAAAAAGCAAGAGAGAAACATCTATTTCTGCTTTATTGACTATGCCAAAGCCTTTGACTGTGTGGACCACAATAAACTGTGGAAAATTCTGAAAGAGATGGGAATACCAGACCACCTGACCTGCCTCCTGAGAACTCTGTATGCAGGTCAGGAAGCAACAGTTAGAACTGGACATGGAACAACAGATTTTCAGATAGGAAAAGGAGTACATCAAGATTGTATATTGTCACCCTGCTTATTTAACTTATATGCAGAGTACATCATGAGAAACACTGGGCTGGAAGAAGAGCAAGCTGAAATCAAGATTGTTGGGAGAAATATCAATAACCTCAGATATGCAGATGACACCACCCTTGTGGCAGAAAGTGAAGAAGAACTCAAGAGCCTCTTGATGAAAGTGAAAGAGGAGAGTGAAAAAGTTGGCTTAAAGCTCAACATTCAGAAAACTAAGATCATGGTATCCGATCCCATCACTTTCTGGCAAATAGATGGGGAAACAGGGGAAACAGTGTCAGACTTTATTTTTTTGGGCTCCAAAATCACTGCAGATGGTGATTGCAGCCATGAAATTAAAAGACGCTTACTCCTTGGAAGGAAAGTTATGACCAACCTAGACAGCATATTAAAAAGCAGAGACATTACTTTGCCAACAAAGGTCCGTCTAATCAAGGCTATGGTTTTCCTAGTAGTCATGTATGGATGTGAGAGTTGGACTATAAAGAAAGCTGAGCGCGGAAGAATTTTGAACTGTGGTGTTGGAGAAGACTTGTGAGAGTTCCTTGGGCTGCAAGGAGATCCAACCAGTCCATCCTAAAGATCAGTCCTGGGTGTTCATTGGAAGGACTGATGTTGAAGCTGAAACTCCAATACCTTGGCCACCTGATGCGAAGAGCTGACTCATTGGAAAAGGCTCTGATGCTGGAAAAGATTGAGGGCAGGAGGAGAAGGGGATGACAGAGAATGAGATGGTTGGATGGCATCACCAACTGGATGGACATAGGTTTGGGTGGACTCCGGGAGTTGGTGATGGGCAGGGAGGCCTGGCATGCTGCGGTTCATAGGGTCACAAAGGGTCGGACATGACTGAGTGACTGAACTGAACTGAACTGAACTGAATGATCCTATAAGGTAGAAACTATTAACCATCCTGTCTTTATACAAGAGAAAACTAAAGCCGGAAAAGTTAAGTGCCTAGCCCTAAGTCACACAGTTAGTAAGTGGCAAACCTAGTATTTGAACTGGGGAATTCTGACTCTCTCACTCAGCATGGAAACTAGGGTCCTAAATTCCTGTGGCCAGATACTGTGCAGAGCGCTTAGCATGGATGGGTGAACAAAACAGATAGGACCCCATCATTCATGGGCTTACAGTCTGGATGTAGCTAGACTTCCACAAGAAATCAAACAATAAGTATAAAATTGCAATTGGATAGAAAGCATTGGAAGCAAAAGCACAAGAGTTGATGATGAGCACATAAAAGCAAGACCTAATCTATATCAGGGAATTTATGACCTTAAGGATGATAGCTTTCAGCCAGGGGAAAGAAAGTGAAAAGGGAGACTACAGATGCATGGGATGGCACTGGTAAATCCCTGAGACACTTACCTAGTTCTGAACAGGAGGCAAGAATTCAGAATACCAGTAGGGATGTTGTTTTCCCTTTTGAGGTACTTTAGTTGATTATGTGAAAAAAGAAAACAGATATCAAGAGGTATAGGAAACATAATACAGGAAGAGAATTCAAGAGTCCTTTCAACTTTTAAAAGACCAAGTAGTCCGTAAATGATTTAAAAACAGAGAAAACAATTAATTAGGTTGATTTATAGTTATATATTAAATTTCTCTAGCCACAAACTAAGAATAAATCTTCTTTTAAGGAATCACTGAATATCTGCAAAATTTTGCCTTGTATTATTCAAGAACCATAGTTCCAATCAATAAATCAAGAGCCAAGTAATGTTACAGTCCACATTCTCCGTAATCAATGTCATAAAGCTACAAATTAATAACATCAGCATAAACAGATCAATTCAAATAACTTGGAAATTAGAATAATAATAGCTCACATTTACTGGATGTTTACTACATACTTTTAGAGTGCTGAGATTTGCCTTAATCAGCTCATTTAATCCACACAAAATCTTTATTAAGTAGATACTGCTATTATTATCATTTTGCAAGTGAATAAGCTTATGACAAGAGAGAGATTATGTAAGATGAGCCAAGTTACTCAGCTAGCAGCTTATATATGAGGGATTTAAAATGAGCAGCCTAATTACAGCATGTGTGTGTGTGCATAACCATTTCGATACCCTGTCTCTCCAAAGTAGTTTTAGAGTTAAAGATTGAATTAAGGGCACAATAGTACTAAGAGGAGAAAATAATGATAATATAAGCAAACTAAGAAAAGCTAGAATTATGAGCAAAACATGTTGATAATTGATGAAGGCATAAGTGGGTACATAAGGGTTTGTTGTGCTGATTGTCTGTTTATGTATATGTTCAGAAGTTTCCATGATATAAAGTTGTAAATAAAAGATAAGAGCAGAGATCAAAAAATTAAAAATAATCACTTAGCATCAACAATACTACAACCTCACCTTTCTTGTAGAGTTTGCTGTTCACTCCATTTTCTTATAAATATTTTTATCCAAAGCACTTACGTAAATTGTTACCCTTTATTAAAGACTTCCTGTTAATGATTCCATATATTATTGTCTTTAATTCTCACACAACACTATGTAATACACATTATTATCTCTATTTCACAGATGAAAGAAAGGGGGCTCAAAATGTTTTATTAACTTAGTAAAGGTCTCAGTTTGGAATTGAAAAATAGAAATTTGAGCTTGAATTCATTTTGTCCTAAAGTCTTTACTCAGTACACTGTACTACATGACCACAATTGCATAATTATAAGCTTTCTCCTGGCAGGGCACTTATAAAACATTTTTTAAAAATTCCTATAGCATCTAACTGGCTTTTCATAAACACTTCATGAGAGGAATGAGGGAGAGAAAAAAATGAAAAAGAACAGAGAGTATCTTACAATACACTTATACAAACACTATCAGTAAAAATTTATTGAGTTTGCCCAAGGTTGAACAGTTTTACTCATATCTTTTTAAAATATTTATTTGGCTGTATCAGGTGTTAGTTGCATCATGGGGGAGATTTCCTTGCAGAGCAAGGATTTTCTAGTTGTGGCACAGGCTTAGTTGCTCTGTGGCATGCGGGATTTCAGTTCCCCAACTAGGGATTGAACCAGCGTCCCTTGCATTGGAAGGCAAATTCTTAACCACTGGACCACCAGGGATGTCCTAAATAGTTTATTTTTGATGGGTTTAAAACTCCAGTTATTTCAAGTGATGCACAATTCTCTGGAAAGGAACTGTTTCTTTCATCGAGTGTGACTGTATGATGGGAGCCAAGTGAGGCTGGTCTTAATGGGAACCTCTGTAAGATTCCAAGTTTGTAAATTTTTAAATTTCCATTAATGTTTCACATTCACATCAAAAAGGTTTCAATTGTATACTCATTTGCCCTCCCTAGTGTTGAGTCATCTGAAAAACACAGCTTTTGTCCAAGTAACTGATAAAAACTTTATAAACACAAACCATTAAGGAATGACCTTAGAGACATTTTTCAAAAGAACTTAAAATAACTGGTACTGAACACATCACCTTACCCACAGGCACAGCAAGAATGAATTTGTCAAACTTACTGACTGACTTTTTTTCTGCTAAACCATGTTGATGAAATTCATATCATTTGCAAGCCTGGAAAAACAACTTGAAAATCAGACTGTTAATAAGTATGATTTGTTCACAGTAGATCTCCATGGGTTTCTAGCAGGTATTGGAGTCTTTGCTGTACACTCACAAGCCAAGCAGTAAATAGTGACTTGTGACTTTTCTTTTGTGATCAGGATTAGGTTTGTTCATCTTTAAATTTTGAAATTATTTTTTTTCTAAGAAAACTGGCACAATATTAATCTATATTCAAGTTCTGATAACTTGTCTATTTTGGAACGTTCTTCACGCATTCTGAATTGTATTTTGATATATGTAAGAATTAAAAGAAAACAAAACCATCTGCCAAAATAGAATTTATTTTCCTTTGAGAACTTCTTATACCATATTCTTCTTAAGAGTATCATGAAGACTGACTGGTAGTTTAGTCTCTAAGTCATGTCTGACTCTTGCAACCCCATGGACTGTAGTTTGACAGCACCACTGTCCATGGGATCCTCTGGTAAGAATACTGGAGTGGGTTGCCATGTCCTTCTCCAGGGGATCTTCTCAACCCAGGAATTGAACCTGGGTGTCTGCACTGCAGGGTGGTTCTTTACCTACTGAGCTAAGAGGGAAACCCCAAAAGACTGACTAGAGTCACTAATTTTGCCTTAAATTCCGAAATTATATGCCTTGAATGTTTCCAATTTTCCTACATCCACTGCAATGTCTACTTCATCTGATGATAAATGTCATTGAAATAACTTCATTTATCTCATTTTGACACATTTCTCTCTTTCAAGATACATCCTGCAAATATGTGCTTAAGCGTTTGCTGTGATGTGGGCAAAGAACACTCTGGCCTTTAAGATATGTACTAGCATTTAAGTGGCTTTAAGAAGTTTAAAATGCTATCTGGTTCATTATTAATATAAAAAGAATTATAATACCAACCCAGCTAAATATCCATTATTAATTCTGTCTGAAGATTAGAAAAATTGGCAACAATTCTCTAGCATGTAGCATCTGTTTATTTGTGTTTGCTGGAAATTTGAAATAATCTTAATGTCCAACATTATAATATATAAAAGTATAGCTTATTAAAGTAATGGAACATTGTGTAGAATTTTAAGAATAATGAGTTCTCTGTATAATGACATGTAAAAATCTCTAGGTCATATTGTTGAGCTAAGCTGAATCAGATAAAATTAAAAATATATATTTACATACCTATATACATAGATGTAGGTAAAAATTTAAATAAGTCTAAAAGAACAATGCCAAATCGTAGAGGTATAAAATTATAAGAAGAATATGTTTTCTATTATATTAACTTTTTCTCCTACATTTTGCCACAAGCATATATTAACCTTATAATTAGTAAACATTAATTGACTTTTTCTACTTTGGGGAAATACTGTATTAAATTATTTTTGAAGCATCTTACTTCCTACTGATGTTGTTCTATGTTTTCATAGGTAATTTGGTATTTTTGACAGCACAAAAGTATTTTATTCTAATAGAAGAACTTTACAAGTCTACAATAGTGGTAATGGCAATGAAAATCAACAATTGCAGTATTTGATTGACTTAGTACATGCTAAGCCCTCCGTATATTATCACATTCAATCCAAAGCATGTTACTTTAGGGAAAATGTTATTATCCATATTTTACAAATAAGGCACATCTGAGAGTCAAACCTTACTCTCTCTGACATCAGAACTCATGGCCTCATATTCACTATCATATTAAACCATGTTCCAAGTAAAGTAAATGAGTGCAAAAACCAAGAAACATTTTCCGAAATTCAAGCCCATAAATTTCTTGTACTTATTTTGGATAGAGTTGGTAGAGTCACCAAATAGTAAGAATGAAAAGAATGCTTAATAGAGAAGGGACAACAATTCCTGTTTGCTCAGGTCTACAGCTGTCAGATCTATTTTCTTAATAAAAATGAAGCTGCAGAGCATAATGTCTATGTAAGGCATCCCATTCTCCTCCCAGAAGCCTGGGGAGGCTGTGCTACACTATAGTGTCCCATTCTCAGGCCAGTGCATGCTTTGACCTTCACTCTCTTTCATTTGAGTTCAGTTCAGTTACTCAGTCGTGTCAACTCTTTGTGACCCCGTAGACTGCAGCACACCAGGACTCCCCGTCCATCACCAACTCCCAGAGTTTACTCAAACTCATGTCCATTGAGCCATTCATGCCATTCAGCCATCTCATCCTCTGTCGTCCCCTTCTCGTCCCGCCTTCAATCTTTCCCAGCATCAGGGTCTTTTCAAATGAGTCAGTTCTTCGCATCAGGTGGCCAAAGCATTGGAGTTTCAGCTTCACTCTCTTTCGGTTCAGTTCAGTTCAGTTCAGTCGCTCAGTCTTGTCCAACTCTTTGCAACCCCATGAATCACAGCACGTCAGGCCTCCCTGTCCATCACTCTCTTTAGGAACACCTAAATCCCTGGGAGGGTTTTCAAGAAAGCTCAGTGGTAAAGAATCACCTGCAATGAAGGAGACCTGAGTTCAGTTCCTGGGCTGAGAAGATCCCCCAGGGAAGGAAATGGCAGTCCACTCTGGTATTCTTGCCTGGGAATTCCCATGGTCAGAGGAGCCTGGCAGACTACAGTCCATGGGGTTGCAAAAGGGTCAGACAAGACTCAGCTACTAAACAGCAACAAAAGTCCTTAGGAAGTGCATTTTCTGTAACTGGTTGGGAGCCTCTAAACAAAGGTTTGATTTTGAGCAGTGTCTAAAACTGTCAAGAATATGTTGTAATGGCAATTGCATTCTGACAGTAACATTCTTTCACCAATATATAGTTTATAGTAAAGAGAATACTCTCCATATGAGTAGTCCAAAAAACTCCCCCTGTATAGTTTCTCTCTAAAAATCACATTCATTACTACTCTTCTGAATGCCTTTAGCAGAGAGAGAAATAAGGAATTCAGTATCATATAATGCTTTATTCAGAATTTGAAGCTCCAGTGATTAGGCATTCTTTTTAATTTGCTCTCTGAAATATTTGGTATCTTTGTCACCAATTGAGTATCCCTTGTATAAGTGGAGTCCACATTGACTGGTTAGTTTAGATTCAAAGTCAGACTTTATGGTCTCTTTATAACTTTCCTTTGGTTATTTTGCTGACTATATCCCAAGGATGATGAGTTAAAATTGACAATGGTTTAAGAAATTCTTTAAGTTATCTAGTTAAAAATGTATTCATCCATAAAGAGATGCACTTGGAAATAGGCAGAATATCTGCTTATGAAAGTTCCATTCCTTTGTCCACTAATACTCATCATTTGTTTTAAATAAGCCTAGTTTCTGTTTGTTTGTTTAAGAATGGTACGATAAAATTCCTCCTCTTGGGCCTCAGTGCTCCAATGTTCTAAAAAGATTAAAGCATTACATGTTTGTACTGCAGCAACATGAGATAATTATAAATACTTTCCTAAGTTAGACACTTGCAAATTGATGGTTTCTAAGATGCAAACAATAATAATAAAATGGTCTAGATGACAATGAGACTTTGATTATAACTATTTAAGCTTTTTAGCTTATGCTCAGTCTAACAATTTTGAAGAAAAATGCTTGTGTGGAAATTATAAGCTATTCAGCACTTCTCAGGAGATAATCTTATAAATACAAGTTTGGTGCACTTGTTTGAAAACTACCCAGAGTGGAAATAAATAGTGTAACTTACATGGCTCTTGAAAGCACATCAGTTTAATTTTTTAAAGAAATAAGAGATTGAAATTGGATGATGTAAGGGTTGTTAGAAAATCTGAAGTCTAACCTCTGGGAAGTCGTGTATGTGTGCACTTCTTTGTATGTGTATGCATGTATGTATTTGTGTGTATATGCACAGTATGTGAGTAAGGCTCTGGGCATTTAATCAAAGTGTAGATGTATGTGTATCTATACACATGTTAAGCATCAGAAATACACTTCTGAGAGTTGCAACATAAGGATGGATTTAGAAAACTATGCATTAAGGTATGAGAAGTGTTTAATTTTTTAAAGATCTGAGATCTGCTTACTTTTGCAGCCAGTTTATTTTGATACATGAAGCTCCTTTAATCCTATGCAAAGTTGATCAATAAAGAAATAACTGTCTCTCTTTATTACCCTAGTCTTAAACTAAAGAGACTAAAGGCAACTAAAGGTTGATTAATTTGCCAGTAGTCAATTTCCAACTAAAGTTTGTTCACCACTCAAATCAGTTGTACAAAGCACTGCATTTAGTCAAATAATTCAGACTGAGGTTTGGTTTGGGAGAGGGGGACAAAATGAAGATGGTAACACTTTAACGAGCTATTAAACAGAAGTGACTAAATGTCTTCTCTTCAAATCTTAACACTTTCTAGGAGTAAAATTCTCAGCTTCCAGCTGCCAAGCAAGGAGTCATTTCACACCTCCAGTCCTCAGTATCAAGAACTCCCTCCCTCAAACCTCCTCAGTTCCTGAGGTCTGAGCTGGTTGCCTGACCTCACATTTAAGGTCAACTTTGTGGTGTTTTGCAAGCCTTCCAGCAGAGGCTTTCCAGAAAAAATATTCTGACAGCAACTTGTAAGAGGGGACTTTGCATATCTTTCTCATAAGGTTCATTTCTCTGAATTCTTTATGTTCATTCCTGTTGGACCTGGAAGATAAATGTGTCCATTCAACAACAAGACATTTCTTACCTGCTATATGCTTCACATTTATAAAACTTTGATGGGGTGGTTCTAGTTACTTACTGTTGTATACCAAACCACCCTAAAACTGAATATCTGCAAACAATAGTGCATTATTGTGCCTTTCAGTCCCAAGGGTTGACTAGGCTCAGTGGGCCTCTCCATACATATGGTCGTCTGACACGATCGTGGGCTTAAGATAGCAAATAGTCACACTTCTTCCATGGTGCTTGACTTCCAAGAGAGAAGAATGAAACTGCTGTGTCAGTTGAATTTGTTGTTACTTCGAGAAATCATGCCTGACTCTATGAACACATGGACTGCAGCACACCAGGCTTCCCTGTACTCTACTATCTCTCAGAGTTTGCTCAAATTCATGTCCTTTGAGTCGGTGATGCTATCTAACCATTCTCATCCTCTGCGTCCCTCTTCTCCTTTTGCCTTCAATCTTTCCCAGCATCGGTGTCTTCTCCGATGAGTTGGCTCTTCACATCAGGTGGCCAAAGTATTGGAGTTTTAGCTTCAACATCAGTCTTTGCAATGAATAATCAGGGTTGATTTCCTTTAGGATTGACTGGTTTGATCTTGTAGTCCAAGGGACTCTCAAGAGTCTTTTCTAGCACCAGAATTCAAAAGCATCAGTGCTGGGGCCACTCTCCCCTCAAGATAGGCACAACATCTATTCAGCTGTATTCTATCATTCAAAGCAGTCCCAGGGCCAGCTCAGACTTCAGGGTACAAAGTGAGATTCTTTTCTTTTTGTGGGGGAGTGACAAAACCACACTGCAGAATAGCGCTGGAACAAGCAATTTGACATCTTCAGAAAACACAATATGTCCCATTTCCTGTCTCATGGATGGAGGGCACATTCCTACTCTCTATTTACTTTCCAGGTTGCATTTTCAAATCCTCAAAGTCTTCAGGTATAGTGTTTCTTCTCTGCTTCTGCCATTTCCCCTCCCTGTTTCTCTTCCATCAAAATTGATTGAGTTCCTACAAATGGGTAGCCTCTCTGTTACAGTCACATCCTTGAATTCAGATAATGGGGTCAGTTACACCATGTTGTACTAAAATGCTCTCTTTTAACGGATAGTTACTCTTTTTTTAGAAGAAGGAAAATAATTGTGGTTAATATGGAGTAGAATAAATAATACAGGAATAACCTTGCCATGTTAAGGAGTTAGTCCTTGCTCTTGGTAATTTTGGCTAATGAATGATAAGAAGCAACCATTTGTCTATTTATTTATCAACAGCTCTTGTACTACCTAGGGCTACTATGTAGCTCCATTGGTAAATAATCTGCCTGAAATGCAGGAGACCTGGGTTTAATTCCAGGGTCAGAAAGATCCTCTGGAGAAGGAAATAACAACACACTCCAATATTCTTGCCTGGAGAATCCCATGGACAGTGAAGCCTGGCAGGCTACAATCCCTGGGGTCAGAAGAGTGGGACACAACTTAGCAACTAAATCCCCTAGCACTACCTGTACTGGAAACAATGGGGGGACAAAACAGGTACATGTTGTAGGCTGATTTCTGTACTCCACCCCCAAATTTATATGCTGAATTCCTAATCCCCATCCCACCAGAATGTGACTTTATCTCAAACTAGGGTCATTGCATACATAATTAGTTAAGATGAGGTCATAAGTATGAGCTTTAATCCAAGAAGACCTATAAAGGGAAAAAAATGTGGACACAGACAGTTATGCACAGAAGAAACATGATGTGAAGAGACACATGGAAAACACGGTTGACTCCAAACCAAGGAGAGAGGCCTGGAAAAGATCCTTCACTCACAGTCCTCAAAAGGAACCAACCCTGCCAACACCTTAATCTCAGACTTCCAGCCTTGGGATCAGTGAGACAATACATTTCTGTTGTTTACACCATTTATTTTTATGGTGCCCTAGTATGGGCTTCCCAGGTGGTGCTAGTAGTAAAGAACAAACCTGCCAATGCAGGAGACACAGGAGACATGAGCTTGATCCCTGGGTTGGGAAGATCCCCTGGAGGAGGGCATGGCACCCCACTCCAGTATTTTTGCCTGGAGAATCCCATGGACCAAGAAGTCTGGTGGGCTACAGTTCATAGGGGCTGCAAAGAGTCAGACAAAACTGAAGTGACTCAGCATGCACAGTAAACTGCTATAGTCCTAATTCATAGAGCTTATGAGCCAGACATTAATCAAATAATTAAAAATAAAAAGCATATAATTACAAAATTGAACTCAGAAAAATGAAACAAAGAAATGCAATTCAATGAGAGCAGAGACTAGAGGAATCTTTTTGAGGCTGGTGGATCAGATAAAGTTTTCATGAGGAAGTGATGCTGAGGTGGAAGGTGAGGAGCGATGAGGAGTAAACAGAGAAAAAGCAAGACAAGCATGTCGCAGGTTGGGGGAGCTGGTGATGTGGTAACAGCACCTTCAGAGGCCTTTGTTAACTGACACAGGATGCAACTGAGATACTGAAATAAAGGAAGTGTGGCTTTAACAAAGGGAATGGGAAGGGCAATAATGTAAAATAAGACTGATAAACTAGGAAGAAGAGCCATGCCTTTGCAGACCTCATTAAAGACATCTTTTAGTTTTACAGATTACTGAGAACCCCTTAAAGCAGTGGTCCCCAACTTTTTGGTACCAGAGACTGGTTTTGTGGAAGACAACTTTTCCACGGACTGGGTGGGGGGTTGGGGTCAGGATTACTCAAGTGCATTACATTTATTGTGCACTTGATTTATGTTATTACTGCACCAGTTTCACTTTAGATCATCAGGCATTAGATCCCAGAGTCTGGGCACTCCCACCTCAAAGAGTTATAAGTTGGAGGAGGTGTGATCATATTTGAGTTGTAAAAATATTTCTTTTGCAGAGAACATGTTGGAAAGTGCTTGGGCCGGGGACAGGGAAGGAAGATCTGAACTCAAGAAGATGGAGTGCAATGGCCTGTAGGTAGGAGGCTCAGAGAGGTGGGAGAGAAGGCCAGCTGAATCCAGAAAAGGGTCAGGGAGACAGAAAAAGCTACCTGTGCTGTTTGACATATTTAGGAAGAGAAAAGTATAAGATTTGCTGATGGGAGGATCAGAGATGAATGTGGCTATTTCTCTGTACCATCACTCATAGTTGCTATTAGAAGACTCATTTTGAGGGAGATGCTTATGGACTTCTCATATTTTATGGGCACTGGGAAGCTGCAAGTTGAGAAATCAAGAAGACAATTGAATATACATGGAGCTCAAAAAGTGAACTCTGGGTTAGAGGTATAAATTTGAGGGTCATTAGGAAACAGATGGGGATTGGAGCTTTGCATGTGACTGAGATTGTTATGAAAAAGGGTAGGAAGGGACCAAGGCCTAGAATGGAGAGCTAACTAACTACAATTTTTACTTGTCTTTTTTTTTTTTTTTTTAATTTTCCTATTATTTCACAAGGAAATGACATAAGAGTTTGTATCCTGTTCCTCCTGACAATTTGCTTTTTAAAAAAAAAAAAAACAGAGGCTTCTGAAACCACAGATCTCCAAGTTGCAGTACAACTTTGGGCAATTGTTAATCATATGTGCTTTCATTAAAAAAAAAAAAAAAAAGCAACTGCAGTTGTTTTTGTTTTTCCACTTCAATTTACAGGAGAGAAATGTTTTCATAAGTATTTTAGATAAAAATAAAGCAAGAATTGATTTTGCTTTTCATAGCTTAACAACAACAAAAAAAGGTATCTCTAAAAACAACCTATTGCCCATAGGGAGAAAGAGGCCTTATCTGATGATAACAATGATTGGATTTTTTTGTACATATTGACATTTGGTCCAGGCACTATCTTTGAATCATTCCAATTCTAGCAGCATCACATTATTTGTGAGTGTTTATTGCCTTTGTTAAAGCAGAAAGATACATCCATGTGTTGTTTCCTTTTTAAAAGAAATGCACTGGGTTGTGCCTTTTCTTTGGCCCTCAGAAATTGTTAAATTATGTCTTTGTTAGTATGGACAGAAGATATGAGCATGCTTACTTCACCACCCTTTTAGGTTTCTTTTATCAAACTTGCAGATGTTTGTAGCTGCTAACTCTAGCTATGAAATGAGCATAGCTGAAAACAAAACAGGCGACTAGAAGAGTTAACAGAGTAAGCAATGATATTCCATCATTGGGGTCAGATTATCATACATCCAAGTGACGTATGCACTATGAATCTATATGTACACTTCATTATTTTTAATAATGATACCAGTGATAGTGAGATTAGAAGAAAGTGTTGATTCTTTTTAAATTTGATAATAACTCTGTGTAACTTTATTAATATACCATTATATATTAATATCTTCATTCCATGGGATACAATTTTATTTCTAGAACCTAAAAAAAATTTATCATGAAACTCTGAAAGGTTTAATCTATAAGAATATTCATTTCTATTTGGCTCTGAGAAGCATAAACTTAGAACCAGAGAACACAAGTTAAAATGGTAAGGTCCAATGAAATAACTCACAGCTATTAAAATTAGGATACTAAAATATAATGAAATGGAAATGGTCAATATATAAGAACAGTGTAAAAATAATTATATGGAATATCACTTCTGTGCATGCATGTGAAAAATGGCTGTTTATAAAAAAAAGTTTGAATTCAGTTTACACTGAATTCTTAATCTTGATAAAATTTAATTTTTAAGTCTGAATGCTAAATATACTGGTGATACATTTTCATTTTTGTGGCTTTTTGTATATTCCAAATGTTTCTCAATGAGTGTGACTTTTTCCAGATATAGAAAAAAGCTAATCTAAAAATATGATTACTTTATCCAAAAAGATAGGTATTCCTTTATCCCTCATCTACTTGCTAATATTCGACATCCTAAAACTAGAGATTTATTCATCTTCAATCCTGCAAAAGTATTTCCTAGAGAAGAGAATTTAAAAAGCAGTAAGAGAGTTTTCACTTAAGCTTAAATAAGCTCACTGTTTCCTTCCAGAAACAGAAGTTTTATGGCTACAAAAGATTCTCCCTCATAGGACAACAGGATCCTCATCAGGAAGGTGAAGTGCACTCAGGAAGGCTCAGTCTGTGCATGGGAACCTGTGACTTTTCACATTTTACCAATCTAGGGAGAAGTTGACCAGTCTAGAGAGAAACAACTCTGCTCCAGGTCTTGGCATTTAACAATTTTATCAATAGATAAAAGTTTTTGTAAGTTATTATTTGTTTTTATGCAGATTCAGATGGGCGCTTTACTTCCCACTACTCTAAATGTAATAATAAATACAGATCTGAGATACATTCATATATTGCCTAGGCTCTGGCATGTAATTCTGTTTGTTTTCATTATACATTTAAAATAACCTGGACTATTGTGCATCTCTTCCTTCTTCTTAGACAGTTTCATCCTTTATTCATTTACATTGTGAAAATTCACTTTTGAGCAGGATGTCATTCAAACAACATATATATTAGGTTTAGACAGCAGATTAAAGTAGAGTTAGGCTACATCATTTAAAAAACACCTTATTTCTAATACTTTTATTACTACTGATACTACTATGAAGTGGAAAGCATTTGTTGATCATCTCTTAGGATTGAGGTACTTTCTATAATTAAATTACATATTAAGTATTTCATATGTATTTATATAAATTAATTTAATTGAATAAGCACTCTTTTGAGGTCCATAATTTGTTCTTGTTTGACAGATGAGAAAGCTGAAATGTAAAGATTCTAAGCAATTTGCCTTACTTCACACAGCTAGGAAGTATCAAACTGGATTCAAACTTTGAATTCAGCACTAAGATTCTACTTTCATCCAGTGTGCTATACCATCTACCTAGATTTTTAGAAGAAAAAAATATAGAGACCCTCCACACTACTACTTTCATTGGAATCACCACCACTATCACCAGCAACTAGAATGCGATGTTTAGGACCATTTTCAACAATAAGCTGCATCACTGTTGCCAAGCTGTTTGCCACTGTGAACACTTTTTTAACGGCAAAACTTGAAGTCAATTGCAGGGTGTCTGGATGCAGGATGATCTGTGTTATCTAAAGCATTCAAATAGGCCAAAAGCCACCTGGAATTCTCTGATACCCATCTCGATTTTCCTGGCATAGCTGTCAGTTCACAGTTGGTTTTATTTTTACTGTCTATCCTTAGAATCTTTGCAATCAAGTTATTTTAGACAATTGATGATAAAGTACTACTCAAGTCACGATTTTGGATGATTTGAGGCACTTATTTATTTTTATCTCTTGGTAGACTTTTTCAATAGCCTATAAGCTTATACATATAAATGACAATCTGGGTTGAGTACATTTTCACTGCCCTTGACAAGCTCAGTGGACCAAAAGACCTCTAGCCTGGGTGGGAATAAGCATGCTGAAATGTCTAAATTACTTAATCATATTTCCTCTCAATCAGAAATGTGAGTTCTCACCAGGCTTGTTGAATGCAATTGGCCATTTTAGTTAAGGCCCATTGAAAGGAAAGGGAAAATAACATTTTAAAGAATAGATGAGTAATCTTATTGTTGTCATACCTGCACCCTCAGACAGGCATTTTTGATTGTAAATTTGGTGGAGCTGAGGGAGAAAAAACAAGGAGACTAGGGATAGTCTAGGGAAAAATATATTTTTATACACAGTATGTTATATAACATACATATTAAAGGAAAGATAAACCCATCTGAATGGAGAGCTCCAAAGAATAGCAAGGAGAGATATGAAAGCCTTCCTAAGTGAACAATGCAAAGAGATAGAGAGAAAAAAAAAAGAATGGGAAAGACTAAAAATCTCTTCAAGAAGATCAGAGATACCAAGGGAACATTTCAGGCAAAGATGGGCACAATAAAGTACAGGAAATAGTGTAGACCTAACAGAAGCAGAAGATAAGAAAAGGTGGCAAGAACACACAGAAGAACTGTACAGAAAAGATCTTAATGATCAGGATAACCATTATGGTGTGATCACTCACCCAGAGCCAGACATCATGGAGTGTGAAATCAAGTGGACCTTAGGAAGCATTCTGACAAGCAAAGCTTGTGGAGGTGATGGAATTCCAGTTGAGCTATTTAAAATCCTAAAGATGATGCTGTGAAAGTGCTGCACTCAATAAGCCAGCAAATTTTGGAAAACTCAGCAGTGGCCACAGGACTGGAAAAGGTCAGTTTTCATTTCAATCCCTAAAAAGGGCAATGCTGAAGAATGATCAAAACACCATACAATTGCTCTCATTTCACATGCTAGCAAGGTGATGCTCAAAATCCTTCAAGCTAAGATCTAACAGTATGTGAACCGCGAACTTCTAGATGTACAAGCTGAACTTAGAAAAGGCAGAGGAACCGGATATCAAACTGTCAACATCCACGGGATCATAGAAAAAGCAAGAGAATTCCAGAAAAATAACTACTTCTGCTTCATGGACTACACTAAAGCCTTTGACTGTGTGGATCACAAGAAACTGTGGAAAATTCTCAAAGAGAAGGGAATACCAGACCAGCTTACCTGCCTGCCCCCCACCCCACAAGAGAACTGTATGCAGGTCAAGAGACAACAGTTAGTACTGGACATGGAACAATGCACTGGTTCAAAACTGGGAAAGGAGTGACAAGGTTGTATATTGTCACCCTGCTTATTTCACTTATATGAAGAGTACATCATGCAAAATTCCAAGCTGGATGAAGCTAAAGTGGAATCAAGATTGACAGGAGAAATATTAATAACCTCATATATGCTTATGACACCATCCTAATGGCAGAAAGTGAAGAGGAAATAAAGAGCCTCTTGATGAGGGTGAAAGAGGAAAGTGAAAAGACTGGCTTAAAACTCAACATTCAAAAAATGAAGATCATGCCGTCCAACCACATCACTTCATGGCAAATAGATGGAGAGACAATGGAAACAGTGACAGACTATATTTCCTTGGGCTTCAAAATCACTGCAGATGGTGACTGCAGCCATGAAATTAAAAGACACTTGCTCCTTGGAAGAAAAGCTGCGACCAACCTAGACAGCATGTTAAAAATCAGAAACATTCCTTTGTTGATGAAGGTCTGTCTAGTCAAAGCTGTGGTTTTTCCAGTAGTCATGTATGGATGTGAGAATTAGACCATAAAGAAAGCTGAGTGCTGAAGAATAGATGCTTTTGAACTGTGGTGTTGGAGAAGACTCTTGAGAGTCCCTTGGACTGCAAGGAGATCCAACCAGTCAATCCTAAAGGAAACCAGTCCTGAATATTCACTGGAAGGACTGATGCTGAAGCTGAAACTCCAATACTTTGGCCACTTGCTGCAAAGAACTTACTCATTGGAAAAGACCCTGATGCTGGGAAAGATTGAAGGTGGGAGGAGAAGAGGATGACAGAGGATGAGATGGCATCAAGTTGGCATCACCAACTTGATAGGCATGAGTATGAGAAGGCTCCAGGAGTTGGTGATGGACAGGTGAGCCTGGCATGCTGCAGTCCATTGGGTCACAAAGAGTGGGACATGACTGAGGGACTGAACTGAACTCAGCTCAGTGAGTTCCCTTTTCCCGGGGAGGATAATTGACACTCAGAGAGCCTAAATATGGAAATCATTCAAATGTACATGTTAAGTAAATAGCAAAGATGAAATTATACATACAGATCCTTTGGCTCCACAGTGATGATCCTAATCTATATACTATACTTTCTCCACATCCCTGACACATCTCAGAATTTTTCAAATTGTGCCTGATGCCATCTATATCAGGCTCACCTGGGAGTACATGCTAAAGCACCATTTCTACAGTCTTTTACTCACTTTTCAAATTAGAGTCTCTGGGAAAAAAGGAAAAAGTGAGTGAAAATGTTAGTTGCTCAGTTGTGTCCAGCTCTTTGTGACCCCATGGACTGTAGCCCACTAGGCTCCTCTGTCTATGGAATTCTCTAGGCAAGAATACTGGAGTGGGTTGCCATTCCTTTCTCCAAAGGACTTTCCCTACCCAAGATTGAACCCAGTTCTCCCACATTGCAGGCAGATTCTTTACCATCTGAGCCACCAGGAAAGCAAGTCCCAAAGATCTACATTTTTAATTTACTCCAAAGATGACTTTTTAAAAAATGGTACTATTTGAGAACTGGTGTGGCTTACAGGTAGGCTTAATACAACAGAAAGACTGTGATGTCATAAATCAGGTGACCTGGGTTTTAATCCCACCCTGCAATGAACAAGTTACTTTACCTTGTTGGTCTATGTAATCCCATTTGTAAAGAGACGGTATTAGAACAGATGCCCACTGTAACATTTTGTAAGTGTTTGAAATAGATCCCCACAATACCAGCAATATTAGTTCAGTAAGACTAATTGTTTACAGTGCTGGCTACTGTATTTCAAAGAGACTTTCACTCTGTGGAATAGAGTCAAAGTTGGCCAGCACCACAGCCAGTCAAGAGCACGTGGGTCCTTCCCTGGCTTTCAGCACTCTTCTAGGTATAATTAAAGATGGGTGAGTGGGTGAGTGAGGGCTGCCATTCCAAACATGCCACGGTTGAAGCACAGAGGCAGATTCTTCTAACCAGCAGTGTATTTCATGGGAGACAGGTGATATTTTCTATTTGAGAAAGCAGGGACTTTTAGAACTGACAGCAACAGCTCCCTAATCTATTTCAGCTAAGAGGTAATCATTTCCAGTCTCAGAAACCATTCCTGCAAATCCAACAGCACGCATTTCATTTGTGGCTCACACAACTGTACTGGCCTTTATAAGAGAAGTAAATAGGTCCTCAGTGGCTGCTTTGTATTGCCAATTAGCTAATCTGTTGGCAGAATCTTGCATCTGCATATGCAAATACACGTTTAGCAACACACCGTAGTATGCTGGGACACATTTCATTTTGCAGGCATTATTTTGGGAGCCTGGAAGAAAATGCAGTCTTTATTTTAATTTGTAGTGACTTGTCCAGTGTTTTCCATACCAACATGTTTACTAAACAGGTGTTTGATATGTAGGTCCCAAAATAAACAGCTAATGAATATTCAGGTATGATGAATGCAATCAGAAAAAGAGCCAAGAATAGACCATCAGAGTGCAGACTCCTACATCCCATCTGTAACCATTAGGATAACAGGACTACATTGCCACTAGTGAGGCACAGAGTCATTCATTTAACAAATAGCTATCACTGCACATTATGTACGAGCTACTGAAATAAACAGCAGTTTTTAATTTCAAAGAGGAAAAATTACCTGAAAGTAGAGAACAATTGCTTAGCAGTATTTAGTCAACAAATATTTATTGAGTACATACTTCGTATGTGTGAGATACTGATACAGGCACTGAAGATTGAAGCAACAAATTTTTTTTAAGTGCTAAAAATCATTTTCCTTGCAGAGTTTATGTCTGAGGAAGACAAACAAAGATTAAATAATTATGAAATGTAGAGTATGATAGATGGTGATGAGTACTAAGAAAGGATGGAAGGAAGGATGGAACAAAGAAGAAAAGAGTGGTGCTGGTGAAAGGAGACTGACTTAAGATCAGGAAAGTCCTACCAGAAAGATAAAAATTAGAATGTAGATTTGATAAAGATAAGAAAGTGAATCATGGGGATGTCAGTGGGAACAGTGTTGTAGGCAAGGAAAATTGTTAAGTGCAATATGTTAGATGCGTGTCCAGTAAATTTGAAGAATGGATGGGAGGCTTCTATGGCTAACATAGAATAAACTTTAAGAAAGGAGTCAGATAAGAGCATGCCCAATCATGTAAGGTTTTATAAACCGTAAGAAAAAGTCTTTGACTCTGAGTGAGATGGAAAGCCACAGGAATTTGAGCAGAAGGTGATATCACTGAACTTTTATTTTAAAAGAAAGACATTAGCCATTGAGCTGAAAGTAGACTAGAGCAGAACAGGGCAGAAGAAGGAAGTCCAGTGGGATGGGTGTTGCTATTAACAAGTCTATGAATGATGGAGGCATGGATTAGGGTAGCAGTGGTGAAGTTGGTGGGATATGGTTGGATTTTGGATGTTTTACATGCAGAGCTAATATGATTTCTTGGATCACCTAATTTTAATTTTGGAATACTATATACCTGTATGTAAAGCATAAGTGTAACATCTACAAAATAATGTAAACACCAGGTATCCCCCACCCAAGTTAATAAACAGAACGTTACCAGCACTCTAGACGTTCCACATAGTTAGCACACTGGAAGAAAGACTGGGTATGCTAAGTAGAAGCAAGGGAAATATAAAAGAGACCCAAATCAAACTTTGTTGTTGTTGTTCAGTGATTCAGTTGTGTCAAACTCTTTGTGATCTCATGGACTGCAGCATACCAAGCTTCCCTGTCCTTCACTATTGCCCGGAGTTTGACTTATAAATCAAAGTTATAAAGATGAAAATTAAGGTCTTAAATAAAAAATTCACTAGGTAGGATGAACAGTAGAATAGACATTGCAGAGTAAAAGAGGGATGAACTTTCTAGATGATGTCTTTAATGAAAAGGGATGGAACTACTTTATTGAGAAATATGATGGATATCTTCCAATAGAAGTAAAAACTATTCCTGCAGACTCTGTTTTTCTTAGAGGAAGTGTTCTCTTCACAGGAGAAAACACAGATTCAGAGTGTTACTGGCTAAAGAACTAGATTGAAATGATTCTTATTCAGTCCTAAAATCCAATCACAGTGGCTACAAATGCTAGAGAGCAGAAGAAAATTTGGGCCAAATATTTACTGTAAACTTCTGATAATCTAGAAGGTATGGTATATGAGTTATGTGACTTTGGCTACAGAGGAGTCTCTTTTTAAAGGACTGCTGGCACTGGAGCTTCTGCTCACTTGGTTAATGTCAAAGGAATAGACAGAGTAGCAGGAATTGCTTTAATTAAAAATATCATAGAACAAAAGATCCCGTTCCAGGCTATTCTGTTCTAGTGGTAGAACACAGTACCGTAACAGCTTGAGGTGAAGATCATAAAAGGATGCCTTTGAACATAGAGAAATAGAGTTTTTATCAGTATCTAGATCTGTGGTCTGCAATAGCTATAACATTTATAACGTGTGAAGGACAATAGTGGTTAAGAATCTAAGACTTTTAACTGTACCGAAGTGCGCAGCAGCACCACTAATGATCATAACTGGTTCTTGAAATCTTCTTGACCCTGGTACTAAAGACTAGGATATTTTAGGTAGGAAGTTCCACTACTGAGAACTCAAAGAGCTGTAGGTTGCTTCCAACCTCATCTTAGAATTAGTCAATCTGTTGTTTTGTTGTTGTTCAGTCACTAAGTCATGTCCAGCTCTTTGCAACCCCATGAACTACAGCACACCATGCTTTTCTGACCCTCACTATCTCCCGGAGTTTGCTCAAACTCATGTCCATTGGGTCAGTGATGCCATCCAACCATCTCATCCTCTGTCACCCCCTTCTCTCCCCGCCCTCAATCTTTCCCAGCATCAGGGCCAATGGGATGGTAAAAATATAGTAGCTTAAAAGAGACTGTGGAAGGTGAAATAAAGGAAGGTGAAAAAAAAAAAAAAACCAGAAAAAAAAAAATGGAGTATTGAAAATGCTTTCTTTGGTTTTGGTGAGAGCTTTGCTACAGAAAATAGCAAGGTAAAATACTTGAACTTTTCTTTCAAGTATAGTCAGTTTTAATTACTTGGCCTTGGGATTAATGTTTCTAAGGATCCAGTTACTGATTCCAACAAATGACCCAGTAAGGGCTGATTATCTTTGCAAAGGACACCAGCAGTGCATTTTGTTGCATTTAAAAAAAAAGTAAAGGATACCCTGAAGAATGAGGTCAAGATTTTCTCCATACTCAGTCTTCAAGAATGAGATGACAACAAAAAGCTATTCATTTGGTGGAGTAAGAAAAAATGCAAAGCTCAGTATGGAATTAGCATCTAATTAGGCTTTAAGACTGATATATATGTGTATGGATACAGACACATGTATACATGCATAGATCTGTGTGGTTTCTCTGTGTTTTATGATACATTGCAGTGAAATTATTCCTTAGTTTATGAATATATTGCCCTTTCATTTTCCTTCAATGTTTAGGTGATCTCAAATTAGGAAATTCCACATTTAATCATGTAAAAGATTAATACTAAAGTAAGTTTTTTGGCCTTTGCCAATAAATAGTAATTCAATCCAGTATTGATCTTTTTACAAGTAACAGAGCTGAAAAACTTCTGTATATAACTGAAGACCATAAAATAGACTTGCATAAAATTATCATGACTGTTTCATGTTTATATTCAGCTTACATTTTTGTATAAGCAAGATTTTATAAGATATATTTAAAGTTTCAATGTTTTAGCAATCTTTCCAACTTTTCCATGATTTTTAGGAATACAAACTTTTAAGAAAATAATGAAACTAAATTACTGCCTTTCGCCATTAGCCAGCAAATAAAATATGGCCATAACAAAACTGGGTCATTGTACAGTTTGAAAATTATGTCAGGACATATCCAACAGAATTACTAACCTCGATGCCTCCTGTAGAATATATGTTAATATTTCTACATTAAAGAAAATAATGGCTGTGACTAGAAAGCCAAGTCACTACATAGTGATTATATATGCTGGCTGTGATATCCTACCACTGAGACATCAAATTTGAAATGCAATTTTTATATGACAGAAATTGCTTATGGCTCTAATATGCCAAGAGTTTAAAGAGATAATGTTTTTTAGAGAGAAATTCTGCTTCCACTATAGATTATATACATAAATGTAAAATTTGACAACAGTAAAAGCAGTGTGTTTTAAAATAATTGAACTTCTGAATTTATTTTTCATATTCTATAGTCAATATGACTACAATGAATTACTGAAATGATTAGTAAGTGTACTTATTTTAAATGTTGTGATCCTGTTATATTTTTCATTAAGGTTTTAAAAAATTAAACTGGATATTAAATTAAAAAAAAGATTAGTGAGCTTGAAGATATAGCAATAGGAATTATTTTAAATAAAATAGAGAAAAAGTACTGGAAAAAATAAAAAGCATCAGTGAGCAGTGGGACAACTTCATGTGCCTTTGTACATAAATATTTAGAATTAGTCTCCACAGAGAAGAGAGTAAAAAAAGAAAAATACATTAGAAAAAATAGCTGAAAATCTTGCAGAGTTGATAAAAAACTGTATACCCACAGATACAAGAAGCCCAACAGAACCCAAGCATGACGTATGGGCACTGCCACATGTAAAACAGATAGCTCGTGAGAACCTGCTGGATAGCACAGGGAGCTCAGCTTGGTGCTCTGTGATGGCCCCGGTGGGTAGGAGGTATGTATGTATACTTTTAGCTTATTCTATTTTTTTTAGCACTGCAGAAACTAGCACAGCATTGTAAAGCAGCTATACCCCAATTATAAATAAATAAGTAAATAAAAATTTTAAAAGGAAATACAAAAAAACTTATCTTTGTTCTTCTGGATATAACATGTCTATTTGCATCAGATGATATGAAGATTTTCTTTCTTCACTAGTTTCAAACAACTTGACTAAAATGCAGTTTGGTTTAGGTTCTTTCATATTTTTTGTTTGTTATAAGTATTTTGCATAATTAGTGATTATTTTGATTGCTATAGATAAAATTTTGCCCTATAAGAATAGACACATTGAAAGTCCTAACACTCAGTAACTCAGAATGTGACCTTATTTGGAAATAAGGTCTTTTCAGAGGTAATCATTAAAATAAGGTCATTACAGTGGGCTCTAATCAAGTATGGTATCTTTATAAAAAGTAGAAATGTGGACACACAGACAGGAAGGCACAGAGGGAAGACAATGTGAAGACATACAAAGAGCATGTGATGCAGAGAATTGGGGTGATGTATCCACAAGTCAATGAATGACAAGGATGGACAGAAACCCATCAGAAGATAGGAACAAGCAAGGGGGGATTCTCCTCCGTGTTTCAGGGGAGAAGGGCCTTGCTCACACCTCTTCATTCTTAATAGCCTCCAGGCATTAAGAGTATGTGAGATCCTGGAAGAGCACTGAAACAAGTTAGACCAGAGACAGGCAGTCCCCAGGAAAGTTGGACCACTGGATGTTCTTGCCTATTCTTTCCCTCTCCAGGGAGAAGCCAGGAACTGAGGCCTCTCACTTATTTGTTCTGCGCTAGAAGGGCTGCAGTAAGGAGCTACATGCTGCATCAAACCACCGTCTCTGTTCTTACCAACCTTCCAGTGGCTGGACTATGTTTGGTTCTTTTAGTACACTGAGACAAACAAGACAAAAGCCAGTCCTTGAGCAGCTCCTCTAAAAATTGGTGCATTTGCCATGTGGTCCAACTCTCTTCCCTTCCCAGGGAAAAGCTGTGAGTTGGGGTTTTGCATGCCCTTACTCTGTGCTAAGCCAGATAGAGAGTTTATGCAGAGTGCTAGCCCAAATCACCATCTCTGTTCCCGTTCTTGCAGGTAGAGCATCCCAGGTCCCCTAAGGGTTACATGACCGTCAAAACACAAGCTAGTCCTTCAAGATCTCCTGGAAAAGTGGAAGTAATGGACTATAGCCCAACTCTTTTCTTCTCCAGTGAGAAGCTATGAGATGCAGTGTTTCCCTCTGATCAGTTGCCACTATACCAGAGGTAGGGATTTGGCAAGAAGGTGTCTAAAATTTCTCATCTGGTTTCAATGGGTCTGATTTTATACTTTCCCAAGGTGTAGGAACCTCTCAACTAGCTTCTGGATTTCCCACCAAGGGAATTTTTCTCTGAATGGTTGTTGAATCAGCATGTTTATGGGTAGAAGGAAACTCCAAGACTTACTCATTCTCCCATTTTACTGACATTATCCTCTAAGAGCCGATGTTCTTAAGCAGCTCTAATTCACCACATAGAGTATCTAAAAATATTTAAGGAAACTGCAATTTTCTGCTAAGGATCCTAAAGAAGTATTGACAAGACTATTGGAGTACAGATTATTATTGCCAGTCTAATTCCATTTCCTATTCTGTGGAAATCCAGAGAAAATCAGATTACAAACCAGTAACATGTGGGAAATGTTTGGAAAGGGCCTAGCAGGGCATGCTCACTGTTTGAATTCTAGTTATGTAGCATTTGGCTATACTCTAGTTGGCAAATACACTTTACAAAAATGACTTTATTCTCCTTAAGCAGGAGGCAGTGGTATACTGATGTGTGTGCATTCTTCCCAACTTCACTTTCAGTGACCTCATGTTTACAGCTTGAAATCAGCTATGATGGGAGCATTACATCATGGAAAATGGCAAATGTTATAGATCAGGGATTTTCTTTTTTCCTTTGGAAAATCAGCTGTTGAAGATTTACCACTACAATATTTGGAGAACTGTGAGTCTAAAACACTATGAACTGTGGATGTTGAGACAGAATTTGATCTGGCCCCTGGGGACACAGACCCTGACGTGAAGATTTTTATAGCATGTTGTATATAGCATCTTTTATTTTCTGTATTTTAATGCTTTGATATCTCTGCCCTTGCCAACGCTGGAAGGGTTACCCAGTTTCTAAAGACAGTAAAACATACAAACCTAACAATCCAGAACCCATACCTCCAGCTACTTGTCCTAACTACCAGGGTCAGGTACCAGGCAATTAAGGGCAGCCTCTATGACCCAGAACCCACTGAAATTATCACAAGACAGCCAATACTAAGCCTGTAGGTAACAAACTATCTTCCTATTGACAATCAATTCCTGACTGTTGGCCTTATCATACCTAAATCATAATAAAATCTCTATGAAAACAGCAGTTCTTTGGGAGTTCCCTGGTAGCCTAGTGGTTAGGATTCCAGGCTTTCACTGCTGTGCCCTTGGGTTCAATCCCTGGTTGGGGAACTGAGATCCTACAAACTGAGTGGTGTGCCCAAACAATCAAACAAAAAACCCTACAGCAGTTCTTTGAGAAATGCTCTCAAGATAAACACATTTGAGGAAGAGATAGAAATAAGGTTGGAAAGAGAGAGGATTTACCTATGATTGAGTCCCAAGAAAGGCCTGAGTCAACTCCACAGAAATGGGAAGAAGTGGGATGACCCTTCCATGTGGTTCCCTTTAAGGCAAGGGGCCCAGGTTTCATAACCCTATATTGATCAGGGTAGGGTGCATCCAGACCCTAGAGAGGGGCTTGTCATTGGGCTTTGAAGCGACTCTTTGGCTGAGAGCATCACCCAGAGAGGGATTCTACTATTTGCTGTTAGTCATCAGTATTCTTGGCAGCTGAGGGAAGCTCTTTTGTTCTGAGAGATGGCTGGGGAGGTGTACGCCTGCATGCACTACCTAAATGGAGGATACACTCAACTACCAAATGCCGTCTACCTTATACGATTCATGAGCTTTCTGACGGAGACAACATCATTGAGGAGAATAAATGCTATAGCTGAAAAGGTGCTAAAAGTTCATGTCAAGACTCAGATATGTCCTTTCAACCCTGGCAGAAAAATGAATGTAAAATAAATTAGCCATTTACAACTTTGCAAAACCTAACATACTGTGAAGATTTATCAACTGGACCATGAAAAAATATGGACTCTATTCAACAAAGCAATTAAAAATGAACTCTGGTGCAATTGAAATCCAAATAAAATAAGCTTCCAGAGCAGAAGAAATGCAGAAATAGGAGTTTGTTGGATCTCTCTTGCTCTCTTCCTCTCCCTCTCTCCTTTAGAATTCCATGTGTTAACTTATAAAACTGCTAGTTTGCTGAATAGGATAAGGCAACTGACAATGGCTAATAAAGCTCCTCATCCCCCAAGAGGAGGGAATACAAAAGCATGTAGCCAGTGTGGATTCTGAGTGGATTCTGAGCCGCAGGGTGAGTCCAAGGAAATTTTCTATTATTTCCTGGTTGCTTTCTTTCTAGAAATTAGAGAATAAAGGTTGTGAAATCCACAATAACCATTCTTTATTCTACTAACTGATGATAAAAATAAAATATTAGAAAGATATCACAGTTGAACTGCAAAGTTCTATGGATTCTTCTGTCAAATAAATGGAGACAAGCAGAAGAGAATGGGCCGTGTTCAAAGAAAAGCGAGCAAATGTGTACAGAAAAGGCAAACACCCAGATCTCATGAGAATTCAAGGAAACTACTGCAGATGAAGAGAGGGAGCTAGGCAGGGGAGCAGAGAGAAGTGAAGACACTTCACCATGAAGAGTTGAATATGTGGAGGCTTCCCTAGGGACACATCTTCTTTAGATAAAACACATTGTTTAAGTGCAGAGGCTTAGTTGCATCTTGATGCTTTTCTTCCACACTATTTCAAATATCTCTGTACCTACAGGGTCCCTTACTTGGATCTGCACAATCCAGGACACATTTATTGTGCTGGTCCTATTTTTAATGAAAATGAAAGTGAACATTTAGTAGTTCAGTATATCCAACTCTTTACGACCCCATGAACTGGAGCCTGCCAGCCTCGTCTGTTCAAGGGATTCCCTAGGCAAGAATACTGGAGCGGATAGCTATTCCCTTCTCCAGGGGATCTTCCTGACCCAGGGATTGAACATGGGTCTCCTGCTTTGCAGGTAGATTCTTTACCATCTGAGCCACTAAGGAAGCCCTATCCTTGCTTCACCGTGAGGATACAAAATTCACTATTAAAAATAGCTAACATATTTTGAGCATTTACTATAAACTCAGCAAAAATCTCTTTAAACTGTCACTGCAGTTCTTTGGTGAGGAACTTACTATTATTTCCACATTTGGATGAAAAAGCTCAGGAACATTAAGTAATGTGCCCATGGGTGTGAGTCTGTAAGCTGGTAAAAAAGATTAGAACCACAGTCAGTTTAACTGCAGAGTTTGAACTTTAAATCTTTCTTCTGTCTATTGTTTAATCTATAAGGAGAGATTCACTATTACTAATAGGATTCAAGAGAAAGGAGAAATTGATATTGTCATTGAATGATTAGCTGGAATTAGAGTTAAAAATGATATCTTTAAGGAGGGAAAATATTTCTATGAAGACATAAATTCAGAATATTGTATTCTGTTCCAAACAGCTAATGCAAAAAACTGTGTGCTCCCTCCTGTGTATAGGCATACTTGGGGAACACAAGTGGATACTGTATCAGGAATTAATAGAAGACAGGATTAAGGCAAATTATTCAAGCTCAATATATTCACTTTTCCCTTTGTTTTAGTTACTGGATTTTCTAACCAGAGGAGTCTTGGTTCATAGCCCTTAAGCATGTCCCTAAGAGACAAACTTTCCCAAAGGAGATAAGAAACAAGATAAAGTTATTGTCTTAGAAATTACTGATCCTTAGGGTTATCTCTCCTCCCTGAATCTCCCAAAATATTCCCAGGCCTGGTGGTGCCACTCAGGAGAGCCAGAAATCAGGTTTTCAATCATGCTAGCCAAATCTCTGACTTAATTGCTTACTCAGACCATCCAATGTTAAAAAGGTTGGGGGTCATTTTGACTGGGGCATTCTTTAGCTAGCCTGAGTGATACAAAGGGATTTTTGGAGTCTTGACGAGGGTACGGGAGTAGACCAATATGTCATCCTAACTTCTGATGTCCTTTCTGGGCTGCCTTCATGTGGGTCACATGTCCCTAAATACTACGGACAATCCAGCAAGGAGAGAGAAAGAGAATATTTGAGGCAGTTCAAATTACAGACTAGAAAGTCGCGGAATGACTTTTACCCCACACAGCATCTCTGCTGTACTTTATCTCCTCATGCATGCCTACTGTCACTTCAGTCGTGTCTGACTCTGCAATCCCGTGGACTGCAGTCCGCCAGACTCCTCTGTCCATGGAATTCTCCAGGCAAAAATATTGGAGTGGGTTTCCCTGCCCTTCTCCAGGGGATCTAGGTATTGAACCCACCTCTTTTATGTCTCCTGCATTGGCAGGCAGGTTCTTTACCACTAGTGCCACCTGGGAAGCTCTTTATTTTCTCAGAATAAACACACACACACACACACACACACACACACACACCCCAAATCTAATCTTCTACTTAATAGGTAAAAGGGTTAAATTTGTTCTCGGCAAACTATAAAAAGCAACGTCGAGGAGAAGTGAAACCGACATTTTTTGATTGCTTCTCCAACATTTATCTCCCCAAGAGTACCACTTTCATAGAAGCCTAGTCTTTTCCTGTTCTCAGCATGGGTTTTTAATGGAATTGATATCATTCTTTAAAGCAATTATCCTGTGGCAATCCTCTGGTCACAGAAATTGCTTAATGGATGAGTATGAAACAGTAGCAGCACACATAATTACCAAAGAAACACTTATTCCTAGAAGAGAGTAGATCCTAAAAGTTCTAAACACACACACACATACACACACACACAAACACATACAAGGTAACACTGTGAGATTACAGATGTAACTAACTTTATTATGGTAAATACATCTATATATGTGTGTGCGTGTGTATATATACATATATATATATATATATCACATTGTACATCTTAAACTCATACAATGATATATTTCAAAGAGAAAACCAGAATTTAAAAACATACATGCACTCCAATGTTCACTGCAGCACTGTTTACAATAGCCAAGACATGGAAGCAACTTAAATGTCCATTGACAGAGGAATGGATACAGAAGAAGTTGTGTGTGCATGCTTAGTTGCCTAGTTGTGTCCAACTCTTTCCTATCCTTTGGACTATATCCCACCAGGCTTCTCTGTCCCTAGGATTTCCCAGGCAAGAATACTAGAGTGAGTTGCCACTTCCTTCTCAACCAGGGATTGAACCTGCCTCTCCCATGTCTCCTGCATTGGAGGCAGATTCTTAACCCACTGAGCTTTCAGGGAAGTCCTGTGGTACATATATACAATGAAATATTATTCATCCATTAAAAAGAATGAAATAATGCCATTTGCAGCAACATGGATGGACTTCGAGATTGTCATACTGAGTGAAGTAAGACAGAAAGGGAGAAATACTGTATGATATCCTTTATACACAGAATAGAAAAAAAAATTATACAAATGAACTCATTTACAAAACATAAACAGATTCACAGACTCATGGTTGAGGGGGAGGAGGGGAAGAGTTAGTGAGGGAGTTTGAGACTGACATCTACACAGTGCTATATTTAAAATGAATAACCAACAAGAACCTATGGTATAGCACACGGAACACTGCTCAACGCAATGTGGCAGCCTGGATGGGAGGGAACCGTGGGGGAGAATGGATACATGTATATGTAGGGCTCAGTTGTTCTGCGGTACCCCTGAAACTATCACAGCATTGCTAATTGGTTGTACTCCAACATGAAATAAAAAGATATTTTTTTAAAAATGACATTCCCTCAGCTAGCTCACATATCCCCACTATAATCAATCATTGCACTCTCTACTTTCTGGTTTAGAAGCCATATCATATTTTGTGTTTATTTATACATACATGGATATAATTGTGTGATACCTTGACTATCTTACTAAACTAAGCTTATCAAGGGATAGGACTTTACATGTTTATTTTCATGTCCTCAATGCCTAGCACATTGCCTAGCACTTAGTAGACATTGAGTAAAGTGCTTTTTTTTCCCCCCTGATGAAATGACTACATGTTTCTTATATTCTGAAGTATATTAACTGATTATATAATGTTTTTTATATATTTTTAGAATAAAGGCAGGATTAGGAACAGTGTAACTCTGAACTATTTCATGTACATTCTGGGCACACCCAGGGGTATTATTTTCTTCCACTTCCATTCTGGCCACCTGGCCAGCAGAGCTCAGAAAAAGGCATCTGGGGCAGAATGGGATGATCTACCAACCTCTGGGCCCAGCCCTTGGCCTTTCTGCTGTTGCTCTTTGAACCTGACTTTAAGCACTCAGGGTAAATGAATTATTCTCTTCCTGTTTAAGCACTTCTGAGAAAGAACAGCTGCAAAGCCGGATGAATCCTGGAAGATCAAAACAAGACTGGATATTCTTGCTGGCTTGTCAGGCCCCATTGCAGAGCTTGCTAAATGCTGGCTGGCATTTGATTACGTTCAGCACAGCCCCCAAGGAAGCATTATCTCTGATTGTCATTTTGAAAGCAAATTATTTTAAACAAAATTCTTCCTTGCCTTTCATTGTGAACAAATCCAGTCCGTCTTTGGCTACTCTATCCTTCGCTGTTCTGGTCAAATGCCACTGCCTGTTCCAAAGAATGACTCTTCAATACTATTACTGATAGACGAGTCAGAACAGAAACTGTCCTTTTCTTCTTTCTACCCTCTGGAGCCATAAATCATCTACTCATCCCAGGTGATTGCCACAGACAGTCCACTTAAAGCCATATTTCATGATTTAAAAGGTATAATATTTCTTCAACAGACCATTTCTAACCATTCTCCCTGCATTCCAGGGACAACTCGACATTTTTTCTTATTTTCAAAGCACCTAAGGGCGCACCAAGTAAGTTGTGAATATTTCCCCCAGCCTCTCCTTTCCAGAGACAGCAAAGAAAATTACCACACTGGACTTGAACAAGAACTGTTGACTGAGGAACAGTCTGCAAGCTAGACAATCTGTGGTTTTAGGAAGAAACCTAGGTTGCTTTCATTTCATTTAGGAAGAAACCCAGGTTTCGCCCTTCAATTTTCACAATATCTGCTAGGTGAAATTTGACTTTTAGATTGAAAAAGAGTCTTAAATGGATTTGTCCTTGAATCTCAGCTGTTAAAAAAGTCTTACAATGTCCACTTACTTTAAGAAAACATAAATTCTATAATTTAGTATGGAGGGGATTTTACTTTTGCTTTTCTAATAAATTACACATGCAGCTTAAAGGATGGTAGGGAGGCTTTTACATGAGGAGTATCCTCAACAGGCATGCACAACAAAATATATTTTGCTGCTTACCTAATCTGATTTTATGTTAAAACCTTTAATTTAATTTTCCGATTAATATCCAAAACTTGACTGTGCACAAAATGATACAACATTAAGAGTGACTTTTACGGAATTTAAATTCCATGTTCACGCCACTTTCACTCATTCATATCAAGAAAAAAAATTTCAAATTAAGTCAAAGACAGTATTTAGGCATGGATGAGACATAAGACTAAAACCAAAGCAATGTCACTTGCTACGAAGAGTCCCACACTCTGTAAGCACCCTGCAATTTCTCCTCACTGATTTTGGAAATGAGGGAATTAAGTGTTGCAAAGGAAATTGTCATCATATGTGCCCAAGAAGGCGTCTTCCAATTTGTTTCATTTATGCCAGGTTCCCCTTTTGCACCATCTTAAATCTCATTCACTGAACTAAAAAATCTTTGTCAGTGTGAAGGTCATTAATTTTAATTAAATGGAAATCATTTTTCTTACACTTGCAAGAAAATGAGGATTAGTCTCAATAACTTTCATTAAATAAATAGAGCAAATTAAAATTTATAATGTATCTCTAGATAGATCTAAAACAGTCTCATCAAAAGCCTATTAGTTGACAAGGAGGGAAGTGTCTAAGTGGATTATGGTTAAAAAAAAAAAAAGTACACTCAGAATCTTGTTTATTCCTCTTTAGTACCCCTTGCCTGCTCCTCATTCTATACTACTCTTCAATATATACATAAGGAAAACTATTTGACGAATAGCACTTCATTAATTACTGAAACTCTTCATCTCCCTTTTACAAAGAATTAGCATTACATCACAAAGAAAGCATAATGAATATGTTATTTTATCATGAACATTAAATTACTCATTTATAATTCAATATTTCTAAAACACTTGTCATTTATAAGGCAATCCTGAGTGCTCATTGGAAGGACTGATGTTGAAGCTGAAACTCCGATATTTTGGCCACCTGATGCAAAGAGCTGGCTCATTTGAAAAGAACTTGATGTGGGAAAGATTGAGGGCAGGAAGAGAAGGGGATGACAGAGGATGAGACGGTTGGATGGCATCACTGACTCAATGGACATGAGTTTGGGTAAACTCCAGGAGTTGGTGATGGGCAGGGAGGCCTGGCGTGCTGCAGTCCATGGGGTTACAAAGAGTCAGACATGACTGAGCGACTGAACTGAACTGAGAGAAGATTTCAGAGTAAATTATCTGAGACTTTTGTTTTGAAAAGGTCTAATTTTTCTAAAAGTGAAAAAAAGTCAAGATTTGAAAAGGTTAAATTACTTACACAAGATTATAAAGGAAAAGTCTGTTTCCAGGTCTATACATATGAAAAGACAGTTTTCTCTACCCAACTTTTTGTATGAATTGTTTGAAATGACTACTGTGGAGAATTAATATAGGGTGAAATTGTTACTGAGAATATAAATGTCAGAACTAGGTAGGATCCATTTGGTTTGGGAACTCTTCTTTCCCTTCTCCTCCCTCTCTCTCTATTTTCTCCCTCCCTCCCTCCATTCTTCCTTCCTATTTTATTCATCATGGGGAACCAATTTTCATGAGAGGGCCCAGAGATGCTGCTGGCTCAGCCTTCTCTCACAGGGCTTTAAATGTGGGTTGCCTTTCAGCTATCTGCTCAAAAGTTACATGAGAAGGTGTACAACATTGTTAATTATTGGGACTTCCCTGGTGGTTCAGCTGGTAAAGTGTCTGCCTGCAATGCAGGAGATGTGGGTTCGATCCCTGGGTCAGGAAGATCCCCTGGAGAAGGAAATGGCAACCCACTCCAGTACTCTTCCCTGGAAAATTCCATGTATGGAGGAGCCTGGTAGGCTATAGTCTATGGGGTTGCAAAGAGTTGGACATGACTGAGCAACTTCACTGGTTAATTTTTAGAGAAATGCAAATCAAAAACAACAGTGAGATATCACTTCACACCAGTCAGAATGGACATCATCAAGAAATCTTACAAATAACAAACACTGGAAAGGATATGGAAAAAAGGGAACCCTCCTACTGTTGGTGGGAATGTAAATTGATAAAAACACTATGGAAAACAGTATGGAGGTTTCTTAAAAAACTAGAAATAGAACTACCACAAGCTCTAGTAATCCCACTCCTGGGCATGTATCTAGAGAAAACCATAATTCAAAAAGACACATTCATCCTATTGTCCATTGCAGCACTATTTACAAGAGTCAAGACATGGAACTAACCAAAATATTCATGAAAGAATAAATGGATAAAGAAGATGTTGTCTATTTATATAATGGACTATTACTCAGCCATTAATAGGAATGAAATAACGCCATCTGCAGCAACATGGTTGGACCTAAAGATGATCATACCAAGGGAAGTAAGTCAGAAAGAAAAAGATGAATACTATATGATATCACTTACATGTAGCATCTAAAATGCAAAACAAATGAACATGTCTATGAAACAGAAACAGACTCATAGACATAGACAACAGATTTCTGGTTGCTAAGGGGGAGGGAGAATGGGGGAGAAAAGTCCTGGGAGTTTGGGATTAGCCTATATAAACTATTATATAGGACCTGCTGCTTATCTATATAAATTTTTTTCTACAGAAAAAAAATATATATATATAGAGAGAGATAGATAAACAACAAGGTCTTACTGTATAGCATAGGGAACCATATTCAGTATCCTGTGACAAATCATAATGGAAACTTAAATGAAAAAGAAAATATATATGTATAATCGAGTCACTCTGCTATACAGTAAAATTTAACACATTTTAAATTAACTATACTTCAATAAAATTTTTAAAAAAGAAAGCAGGGACTGTTTCAACTAAACTGTCCAATTTCAAATCTCCACTGTTTCTTATCAGGCACATAAGATTAGACAAGCTAGTTAATCTCTGAGTTTTGGGTTGTAAGAATTTAAAACTAGGATAATAATGTCACTTTTATTGAGTTATCTTAGTGATAACTACATGTTAGTCCACACAAAGCATCTTATCTCTGTGCTGAGCAAATAGTAAATACTCAGTACATGTATATCTTTACTAATTTCAGAAAGGTGTTGGGCTGGGGCTGGCTTTTCCACTTAGGAGGAGCCAGTCATTGGAAACATTACCTAACCAATCTTTTTTTTCTTTAGTTTAAAAATAGAATTTGAAAAGAGAATCCACATAATAGAGCTTTTGTGATTAATAAAATGACATCATACTGAACGTGGCTAGGTTTCAATATCTATCAGTATGGCTTTTCACATTTCACTTTAAATAAAGTTCAGTTTGTGAGTTTAGTTATACAAATTATGTTACTAATTAAAGAGCCATATTAACATTCACAAATTCAGTGGCTTTAATCTCTTTTACGAAATACAGAGGAATTTTGCAAGCAAAATAAAAAAAACTGTATTATTAAATGAATCCAACACACTAACATATTAAATGATGAATCATCGACTCAATGGACATGAGTTTGAGCAAACTCTGGGAGATAGTAAAGGACAGGGAAGCCTGGCGTTCTGCAGTCCATGGGGTTGCAGAGAGTCGAAAACAACTCAGCAACTGAATAACAACAAGATAGAAGGGGAAGCATTTTAAAATTTAACACTCAGATATAACCAATTTATTAATTAAGGTCTAGTTGAGATCTTGACTTTTTTACCATTACTTTTGAAGATACTAAGCCAAAAGATTTTGGTTTTTAGGCACATTTTGAATTCGTAGACTGGAGTTAAATGTGACTGAGCTTCAGTGGATGAAAGAGAGGGAATTACCACCCAGCATCTTCTATAAGAGTGTGTTTTGGAACTTTTGGACCTTTGTAAATATGAAAATTAAGAAATGATATCTTGGGGTGGCCCACGATGGCAGAGGAATAGGTTGGGGAGACCACTTTCTCCCCCCAAAATTCATCAAAATATCATTTGAATGCTGAGCAACTTCCACAAAACAACTTCTGAACGCTGGCAGAGGACACCAGGCACCCAGAAAGGCAGCCCGTCCTGTTCGAAAGGAGGTAGGACAAAATACAAAAGACAAAAAGAGACAAAAGATTTAGGGACAGAGACCCATTCTGGGGAGAGAGTCATGAAAGAGGAGAAGTTTCCAAACAGTAGGAAACCCTCTCATATGTGGGTCTGTAGGGAGTTTTGGAATCTCAGAGGGCAACATAATCAGGAAAAAAAAAGAAAAAACAAACCAAAAACAAAAACCCCACAGAATACGTGCCTAAATGCAGCTGCCAAGGGAGAAGTAGCCCAGACGCTCGCTTTCGCCACCAGTGAGCAGGGGCTGGACAGGGAGATGCAGGCTGCACGATCAGTGCTTAGGGTGAGGACTGGGCCTGAATGCCCTGTGGACAATCTGAGGGCGCTAACGTGAGATAGCAACCCAAACTGTGGGATTGCCAGAGAGGGAAAAAAGAGAACTTTCCCACGAAAAACTCTAACACTCAGCCTGACCTGCTCACAGAACAAAGGACTGCATGAATACCAAAGGAGAGCTAGCCAGCAGTGTACAGGCTCCTCCCCCCACCCTGCCAGAGGCAGAGGCAGGCATGCAAAGGCCAGAGCCGAAAGGCAAGGGGCTACTCCAGTCTCTGCCCCAGAGACCAGCATCCTCCACCAAATCGTGAGCAGGCTCCCAGTTGCCAAACACATCTTCCTGGGATCCTGGACAGCTGTCATCTGCCAGGAGGGTCGCAGCCTGAAATCAGCTCCCCAGAGGAGACACATGTCACACCTGAGACGGTGCTCTTGCGGTGCACCCGGGAAACCAAGTGGCTGGGACCAGGGAGGTGATTAAGACGCACTGCCCACCTGAGACAGTGCATTCACCAAGCACCTGGTCACCTGAGCTGCTCAGATCTGGCAAGGGTACAAAGCGCATGCCCAGCCAAGTTTGTGCTCTTGTGGAATACCCGAGAATCTGAGCAGCTTAGACCTGGGAAGTGCACAAAACCCAGGGTCCACTTTGGACAGTGCCCCTGCAGAGGACCCTGGAGCCTGAGCCATGTAGACCCCAGGAAGTACATGCCTCCTTGAGCGAGGGCAAACCCAGTATGGTCCATACACTGTGAGCACTCCCCACACATGCCAGCAATATTTATTTGCAGTGTCCCTCCCTCCCCACAACACAACTGAACAAAGGAGCCTAAATAAGTGATCACCTTTGCCCCCTTGTGTAAGGCTGGAAATTAGGCACTGAAGAGACTTGCAAACAGAGGAAGCCAAAATAAACAAAGAGGGAGCTGCTCTGGAAATGACAGGTGCAATAGATGAAAACCCTGTAGTTGACATTGACTAAGCATTGGAGGGGGCCTATATATCTTGAGAACAAGTACAAGCTGGAACAAGGAACTATCTGAAACTGAACTTACCCCAAACTGCCCACAACAGCTACAGAGAAATTCCTAGATACATTTTTACTATTATCACTTTCTATTTTTGTAAGTTCTTTATTACTCCTTTAATTTTCATTTTTATAACCCACTATTACCTTGCAAAAAAAGACCCTATTTTTAAAGCAAATTTCATAAAAATATTTTTAAATAATTTTTGTTATTGACTTTTCTTTGTATTTTTAATTTTTTTTTTTTTTTTTTTGAGAGTCTAACGTCTACTCTAGATTTTTAACCTTTGCTTTTTGGTATTTGTTACCAATTTTGTACCTTTAAAAATCCAATCTTCAGTATCAATTTTCACTTAGGGGTATGATTCCTGGCTTGATTGCCCTCTCCCCTTTTGACTCTCCCTCTTCTCCTCCTGGTCACCTCTGTCTCCCTCCTCCCTCTTCTCTTCTCCAAGTAACCCTGTGGACCTCTCTGGGTGTCCCTTGCTATGGAGAACTGTTTCATCATTAACCTAGATGTTTTATCATCTGTGCTGTATGGATGGAGAAGTCTTGAGGCTACTGTAAGAATAAGACTGAAAGTCAGAGGCAGGAGGTTTAACTGCAAAACTTGAGAACATCAGAGAACTCCTGATTCCAGGGAACATTAATTGACAAGAGCTCACCCAAAAGCCTCCATACCTACACTGAAACCAAGCTCCACCCAAGAGCCAACAAGTTCCAGAGCAAGACATACCACACTAATTCTTCAGCAACGCAGGAACACAGCCCTGAGCATTAAAAGACAGGCTGCCCAAAGCCATGCCAAACCCATAGACACGCCAAAACTCACTCCTGCACACTTCACTGCACTCGAGAGAGAAGAGTTCCAGCTCTACCCACCAGAACACAGACACAAGCTCCCCTAACCAGGAAAGCTTGACAAACCACTAGTCCAACCCCACCCACAGGGAGCAGGCTACACAATAAAGAGGAACCACAAACTTCCAACTCACAGGAAGGGCACCCCAAACACAGCAATCTAAACAAATTGAGAAGGCAGAGAAATATTCAGCAGGTAAAGGAAATGATAAATGCCCACCAAACCAAACCAAAGAGGAGGAGATAGGGAGTCTACCTGAAAAAGAATGCAGATTAATGATAGTACAGATGATCCAAAATCTTGAAAACAAAATGGAGTTACAGATAAATAGACTAGAGACAAGGATTGAGAAGATGCAAGAAATATTTAACAAGGACCTGGAAAAAAATGGAGTCAATCAATAATGAATAATGCAATAAATGAGATCAAAAGCACTCTGGAGGGAACCAACACTGGAATAACTGAGGCAGAAGATAGGATAAGTGAGGTGGAAGACAGAATGATGGACATAAATGAAGCAGAGAGGAAAAAAGAAAAAAATAATTAAAAGAAATGAGGACAACCTCAGAGATCTCTGGGGCAATGTTAAATGCTGCAACATTCAAATCATAGGAGTCCCAGAAGAAAAAGACAAAACGAAAGGGCATGAGAAAATACTTGAGAAGATAATAGCTGAAAACTTCCCTAAAATGGGGAAGGGAATAGCCAGAGAGTCCCAAGAAACCCAGAGAGTCTCAAACAGGATAAACCCAAGGCAAAGCCCCCCCAAGACACATATTAATCAAACTAATGAAGATCAAACACAAAGAGCAAATATTAAAAGCAGCAAGGAAAAAACAACAAATAGCACACAAGGGAATCCACATAAGGATAACAGCTGACCTTTCAATAGAAACTCTTCAAGCCAGAAGGGAATGGCAGGACATACTTAAAGTTATGAAAGAGAAAAACCTACAACTAATATTACTATAGCCAGAAAGGATCTCATTCAAATATGGAGGAGAAATCAAAAACTTTACAGACAAGGAAAAGCTGAGAGAATTCAGCACCACCAAACCAGCTCTTCAACAAATGCTAAAGGATCTTCTCTAGACAGGAAACACAGAAAAGGTTTATAAACTTGAACCCAAAACAACAACGTAAATGGCAATAGGATCATACTTATCAATAATTACCTTAAATGTAAATGGGTTGAATGTCCCAACCAAAAGACAAAGACTGGCTGTATGGATGCAAAAACAAGACCCTTATACATGTTGTCTACAAGAGACCCGCCTCAAACCAAGGGACACATACAGGCTGAAAGTGAAGGGCTAGAAAAAGATATCTCATGCAAATGGAGACCAAAAGAAACTAGGAGTAGCAATACTCATATCAGATAAAATAGACTTTGAAATAAAGATCATGAAAGGAGACAAAGGAGGACACTACATAATGATCAAAGGATCAATCCAAGGAGATGATATAACAATTATAAATATATATGCACTGAACTTAGCACCTCAATACGTAAGGCAAATGCTAACAAGTATGAAAGGGGAAATTAACAGTAACATAATAATAGTGGGAGACTTTAATACCCTACTCACACCTATGAATAGATCAACCAAACAGAAAAATAACAAGGAAACACAAATGTTAAATGATACAATGGACAAGTTAGACCTAATTGATATCTATAAGACATTTCACCGCAAAACAATGAATTTCACCTTTTTCTCAAGTGTACACGGAACATTCTCTGGGATAGATCACATCCTGGGCCATAAATCTAACCTTGGTAAATTCAAAACAATTGAAATCATTTCAAGCATCTTTTCTTATCACAATGCAGTAAGATTAGATGTCAACTCAGGAAAAAAAAACTATTAAAAATACAAACATATGAAGGCTAAACAACACACTTCTGAATAACCAACAAATCATGGAAGAAATAAAAAAGGAAATCAAAATATGCATAGAAGCAAAAGAAAATGAAAACACAACAACCCCCAAACCTATGGGATTCAGTAAAAGCAGTGCTAAGGGGAAGACTCATAGCAATACAAGCTTACCTCAAGACACAAGAGAAAAATCAAATAAATAACCTAACTTTACACCTAAAGCAACTAGAATAAGAAGAAATGAAGAACCCAGGGTTAGTAGAAGGAAAGAAATAATAAAATTTAGAGCAAAATAAAGGAAAAAAAGAAGAAATAAAGGAAACTATAGCAAAAATCAACAAAACTAAAAGTTGGTTCTTTGAGAAGATAAATGAAATAGACAAACCATTAGCCAGACTCATTAAGAAAAAAAGGGAGAAGAATCAAATCAACAGAATTAGGAATGAAAATGGAGAAATCACAACAGACAACACAGAAATACAAAGGATAATAAGAGACTACTATCAGCAACTATATGACAATGGAAGAAATGGACAAATTCTTAGAAAAGTATAACTTTCCAAAACTGAACCAGGAAGAAATAGAAAATCTTAAAAGACCCATAACAAGTACAGAAAAGGCAACATTCTTGCATTGTTGATGGGAATGTAAATTGATGCAGCCACTATGGAAGATGGTGTGGAGATTCCTTAAAACAAAACTAGGAATAAAACCACCGTATGACCCAGAAATTCCACACCTAGGCATATACCCTGAGGAAACCAAAATTGAAAAAGACACATGTATCACATTGTTCACTGCAGCACTATTTACAATAGCTAGAACATGAAGCAACCTCAGTTCAATTCAGTTCAGTCACTCAGTCGTGTCTGACTCTTTGCGACCCTATGGACCGCAGCACGCCAAGCCTCCCTGTCCATCACCAACTCCCGGAGTCCACTCAAACTCATGTCCATCGAGTCGATGATGCCATTCAGCCATCTCATCCTCTGTCGTCCCCTTCTCCTCTTGCCCCAAATCCCTCCCAGCATCAGGGTCTTTTCCAATGAGTCAACTCTTCCCATGAGGTGGCCAAAGTATTGGAGTTTCAGCTTCAGCATCAGCCCTTCCAATGAACACCCAGGACTGATATCCTTAAGGATGGACTGGTTGGATCTCCATGCAGTCCAAGGGACTCTCAAGAGTCTTCTTCAACACCACAGTTCAAAAGCATCAATTTTTTGGCACTCAGCTTTCTTCACAGTCCAACTCTCCCATCCATACATGACCACTGGAAAAACCACAGCCTTGATGAGATGGACCTTTGTTGGCAAAGTAATGTCTCTGCTTTTAAATATGCTATCTACGTTGGTCATAACTTTCCTTCCAAGGAGTAAGTGTCTTTTAATTTCATGGCTGCAATCACCATCTACAGTGATTTTGGAGCCCCCAAAAATAAAGTCTGACTATGCAGAGTACATCATGAAAAACGCTGGGCTGGAAGAAGCACAAGCTGGAATCAAGATTGCTGGGAGAAATATCATTAACCTTAGATATGCAGATGACACCACCCTTATGGCATAAAGTGAAGATGAACTAAAAAGCCTCTTGATGAAAGTGAAAGAGGAGAGTGAAAAAGTTGGTTTAAAGCTCAACATTCAGAAAACTAAGATCATGGCATCTGGTCCCATCACTTCATGGGAAATAGATGAGGAGACAGTGGAAATAGTGTCAGACTTTATTTTTTTGGGCTCCCAAATCTCTGCAGCCTGGATGTCCATTAACAGAAGAATGGATAAAGAAGTTGTAGTATTTATACACAGAGGAATACTACTCAGCCATAAAAAGGAACACCTTTGAGTCAGTTCTAATGAGGTAGATGAACCTTGAGCCTATTTTACAGAGTGAAGTAAGTCAGAAAAAGAAAGATAAATATCATATTCTAACACATATATACAGAATCTAGAAAAATGGTACTGAACAATTTAGTTACAGGGCAGCAATGGAGAAACAGACATATAGAATAGACTTGTGGACATGGGGAGAGGGGAGGAGAGGGTGAGATGATGTATGGTAAGAGTAACATGGAAACTTAAATTACCATATGTAAAATAGATAGCCAATGGGAATTTGCTGTATGGCTAAGAAACTCAAACAGGGGCTCTGTATCAACTTAGAACGGTGGGGTGGGGAGGGAGGTGCGAGGGAGGGTCAAAGGGACAGGACATATGTATACCTATGGCTGATTCAGGTTGAGGTTTGACAGAAAAAAAAAAAAAAACAAAATTCTGTAAAGAAATTATGCTTCAATAAAAAAATAAATTAAAAAAAAGAATTAATCTCAAAAATATACAGGAAGCTCATGCAGCTCAATATCAGAAAAATAAATGACCCAATCAAAATATGGGCCAAAGAACTAAACAGACATTTCTCCAAAGAAGACATACAGATGGCTAACAAACACATGAAAAGATGCTCAACACTGCTCGTTATTAGAGAAATGTAAATCAAAACCACAATGAGGTACCATCTCACACTGGTCAGAATGGCTGCTATCAAAAAGTCTACAAACAATAAATGCTGGAGAGGGTGTGGAGAAAAAGGAACCCTCTTACACTGTTGGTGGGAATGCAAACTAGTACAGCCACTATGGAGAACAGTGTGGAGATTCCTTAAAAAACTGGAAATAGAACTGCCATATTACATGACAAACCCATTGCTGAGCATACACACTGAGGAAATCAGCATTGAAAGAGACACGTGTACCCCAATGTTCATTGCAGCACTGTTTACAATAGCTAGGACATGGAAGCAACCTAGATATTCACAGGCAGATGAATGGATAAGAAAGCCGTGGTATATATACACAATGGACTATTACTCAGCTCTTAAAAAGAACACATAATAGTCAGTTCTAATGAGGTGGATAAAACTGGAGCCTATTATACAGAGTAAGTCAGAAAGAAAAACACCAATACAGTGTATGAACACATACATATGGCGTTTAGAAAGATGGTAACAATGACCCTATATGTGAGACAGCAAAAGAGACACAGATATAAAGAACAGACTTTTGGACTCTGTGGGAGAAGGTGAGGGTGGGACAATTTGAGAGAATAGCATTGAAACATATATTACCATAAGTGAAAAAGATGACCAGTCGAAGTTCGATGCATGAAACAGGGCACTCAAAGCCAGAACACTGGGATAACCCAGAGGGATGGGGAGGGAGGTGGGAGCAGGGTTTGGGATGGGGGACACATGTACACCCATGGCTGATTCATGTCAACGTATTGCAAAAACTACCACAATATTGTAAAGTAATTAGCCTCCAATTTAAATAAATAAATTAATAAAAAAAGATGTGATATCTTACTGCAGTTTTAGGTTTCAATTTCACCTCATTGCATATGGGGTTGAAATTTTTTATGTTTAAAAAACTTGCATTATTTATATAATGGGCTGATTTGAGCATCTGTTTCCCAAACTCTACAGTAAACATCTTAAGGGAAAGGGCTGTGTTTTATGCATCTCATTTTTGCTCAGTTGTTAGCATAATACTCAGGCATAAAATATGTTAAAATAATGTATTAAATAGAGGAAGAAAGGTGTAACCATGAAAAAAAAAGTGGCTGAGCTTTCTTCAGCTTGTTAGTTTGTGAATGTTTATCACTGGATCTTACATGTGCAAACTCTAAGCTGATATCACCGGTTAAATTTGTTTGGAGTAGAAGCTAACATGAAGTGTTATGTGAGATTCAAAAACCTAGATATTTTATTTGTTTCTTTACTGCTGCAATCTGTGTCTGGAATTCTGGTACATGGGATATACTCAGTAAATATGTGTTACATGAATGAATTTATGGCATGCAACTTGCCTTCTAGGGTTATAAAACCCATGAGTACAGCTTTCAATTATAAGGGATTTAAATCTAACCTGAGTCAAATAGGGTCTTCCTATTTGAACACATATCTATGCACAAACACATGAGCACACACATACATTTTAATATCACCAAAAGCAGAATAGCTAATGTGGGTTTACATACTATTGCTTTATAATACAGTCCCAGCTTCCCTCTCTGTTGAGCAGTGTCTTGCGCAAAGTTGATGTTCAAACAGTATTTATCAAACAACTGAAGGAATGAAAGCTAGGCATCAAAACTCATTACATCCAAAAGCACTAACCCAGGTCAGATAGGTGAGGGGACTTCTCTTGGGAACTGTATAAGGCAGTTCAAACTCTCAGAGAGAATTTTTAAATTAAAATTTTCACAAGGACAAAATTGAGACACAGCAGTATACACTTCATAGGTTGGTTTTAAGACAAAATTGCAATTGGATCACTTCTGCTTCTGTTGCTTCATCTCTCGATGGAGATGGCAAGACCTCCACAGTTCCCAAAATTGAAATAAATGCTAAGGGAGAAAGAAGGCTAAAATAAGGCCTCATGTATAAATAAGCTTTTAGGAAGAGCTATTTTCTTATGTAGGGCATTTTTCATCTCTATTTTAAATAATAAATTAAAGCCATTAGGTATATGAACATTCTGTTTTCCCCCAGTTTATGTCATTCAGCAAGTAGAGGACACAATTCTCTGCCAGTTCTAAGGAGACACAGGTTTTAGAATCTGGGGGCGGGGCAGGCCCTGGGTAAACAAGTCGATTAGTAGCAGGACATGGGCTTCCTGGTTTAGAAAGAAAATAGGGAAATCGCTAATTTCTCCTCAGCATGATACCATATGCATATCCTATATAAAATAAATAAAACTGTGTCAAATATATGGACAGTATATATGATCTAGGATAGTGATTGGGATTAGCCCTTGCTCTTGCCCCAGGGCTCTGATCTCCCCTTATGTTCAACACTCACATCACAATATTGGCTTCTGCTCTGGTGTGAAGTCCCCTTTTTCATAAATATTGCCCCTAACTTTTTTCCATGTAGTCAATAAATAATAAAACAGTATACCACATAATACAGTTTTCAGAGTTTTAAGTTTATATCCATGATGAACTTCTCACATGGTTTTCCAAATGGGTGTATTAACAGTTTAAATTATTTTTAATGAATAAAATAGAAATAAAGAGTTATTTTGACATTTTCCCCTTCCCTCATTTCTAGTCTATATAACATCAAAAATGAAAATAAAAGAAAATATAACCTAGTTCATTTAATCAATTTTGTGAAGAGAAATTGTCTAAGCTATTGCTTGGATCTGAAATAAAATACAGTGATTTTGTTCCTTTTACCAATGTTTGCTTTGGAGTTTTAAAAATACAGCTTCTATGTAGGTGAGAAGCAACACAGCATGTTGCCTTGCGGGACAGATAGAAAATTACACTGTAAATAAATAACCTGAACATCTTGAGTAGCTCACTTTTATGTCAGAAGTTTTCTTAATTACAGCATCTATTTCAGGAAACTGAAAAGGACCCTGTTGTCACCTTTGTTGCATATTACATCATAAGACAATTTTGATTTCATCCATTTGCTAAAGGAGCACTCCTAACTCACTGAATTAGAAAGATAGAATAGGTACCCTATGAGTCAAAAATTTACCTGTGAACAGATACAATTAGTGTGATGGTCTCATGGTTTGTGAAGAATTTTTGCTTTAAAAAAAAAAATACATGTCCTTCTGTTTAGACCCTATGGTATGTATGTTGCTAGAAACTGTGCATCCTTTTCTAATAACATTTTTCTGTTAACTTTAAGTGCACAACAAGAATAATAATAAGAATAATAATAGTCACATTACAAACACTATACACATGTGAACTCATAAATTTTATAGATGAGTAGAATTACTAGCTTTATGTCAAAGAAATGGATAAAAGATATGTTGAATAACTTACTGGTAAGAATTGGCAAAGGCGGGCAGAGTCATCATTTAAATCTGGGCTGTCCATCTCTAGAGACACACATTTTAAATATGGTCAGGGAAGACCATATTGAGAAGCTGGTTTTTAAACAAAAACTTAAATGCGAAAAAGTGAGGCATGCAGATATCTTAGGATATGGCATTCCAGGCAGAGAGGACAGCAAGTACAAGGGCCCTGAGGCATGAATGTGCTTCTGTGAGAGAGAATGGGGTGTGGGGTGACTTCAAGTATCTGTGCCTGCTAACTGGAAGAGCTGCTATTATCTGACATGGGGAAGATTTGGGTGATACAGTTTTGGTAGGACAAATCAGGAGTTCAGTTTTGAATAGGTTGAGTTTGAGAAACTTGCTAGATTTTCAGGGGGAGATATCAAATAGACAGGTAACCAAGCCTAGCGGTTTAGAGAAGAAAATAAATTTGAGGGTCACCAGGTTTTTATGGAGACACTTTCCAAGAAGCAAACTAGGAAAGGAAGGTAGAAAAGCCCTCCAACATTTAGAGCCAAAAGATGAGGAGTTACCTGAAAGAAACTGAGATGAAAGAAAGAAAGGCAGGAAGAAAATCAGGTAACTGTGGAGTCCTAGATGTCAAGTGAAAAAGAAAAAAAAAAAACGCCTTTCAATGAGATGGAGGTCATCACATTTATCAAATCATGGTAAATCAAGTAGATGAGGACTGGGAATCAAATATATCAATGTGCTTGACATCAGTGACCTTGACAAGAGAATTTTCATTATATTGATCAAAGCAAACATTTAATTAGAGTGGATTTAAGAGTGACTATGAATTTCCCCCCAATCATACAACTAGGATTTGTCAAAGAATGAGTAATTTTTCTTATTTTTATTGGTTGTATTAAACAATGTGTGGTTCTAAGAAATAAATATTTTTAATAATGAATAATTTGTGAATACAATATATAATTCAGTAAAAAAATAGTGGGGATAATCGTGAAAAAATGTGTAAAGAAATAAAGAGTAAAGAGAGTTAACAGAGAAGCACATCTTGAAAGAATGGAATGGGTACATGAATATGATTGTGTCACACAGTCATGTTTGGAAATAGCAAATTCACTTCATGACAACTTGGGGAAGAAAATGGGAGAGATTTATTGGCTAATATAACTAAAAAGTTCAGACACAGCTGAGTCAAGATGCTCCATGCCATAGTCTGAACTCAGTCAAGTTGCATTTCAGTACTGCCGTCTTTTCTGTTGACTTCACTTTCAGGCAAGCTCCCCATTCACATTGGCCACAGGTAGCTTTAGGCTTACCCATATTGCCTAGCAATCCCTGTAGAAGAGGCTTCTCTTCCTTATTAGTTCCTGTAAACTGTATGTATTGGTGTGATTAGCTGGGCTTGTACTGTATATAGGTCAATAACCATTTATTGTGGCCATGGATTAGCCACATTTAGGTCTCATCTCCATCTCTTGGAGGAGGCTTAGTGAAGTCAGTTCTTTTCAAGCCACAGGTCTTAGCAGTTAAGTAGAGAGCTAGCCAAAGGAAAATTAAGGCTCTAACACAATAAAAAAGAAGGAATGGACATTTGATGCACAAAAAAATGTTAATTATGAGAAATAAGGAAGAAGATTTGAAAGAAAGAAGAATGCAGACGAGTAGCTATGTAGCATCTACTGTGTACTTTACCTAGACTTCTTCACACTTTCTCATTTAAGACCCTGACAACTTCAGGAAGTAAATGCTTACACTGGGGAAAGCTGAAAAAAAGGGACAAGATCTCTAATAGTCACTTTAGGTAAAACTAAATCTGCCTCTAATATTAAAGTATAAGCTAATATTTCAAACCTGAGAATATTTGTATTCATAACCATACAATGGGAAAAAAAAACCATGTAAGGATCATCTTTTTAGCATTATGACCAAAAGTCATGAAAACAAATAAGTAAGTACAAGTGCTAAATGTAATAGAAAGGTATAATCATGAAGTCTGGTACAAGCCTAGTGTTTCTCTGGTTCAATTTCCCTATCCAATGAAACTCTTAGCCTCTGAGGGTAAGCAAATAGTCACATGGGTGAGAGGAGTGGTGGGTGGTAGGGGAGCTCTAACATGGGTTACAGGGAGTGAGACAACATGTGAGAGGTTTTCCAAATAATCCTCTCAATTCAGCCTTACTTCTCTCCATTTTCTGTAGAACTACACAACAGCTCCAAATCCTGAACCTTTCTGAGGTTCTGGAGCTAACTCTGCTGCTGCTGCTAAGTCATTTCAGTCGTGTCCGACTCCATGTGATCCCATAGATGGCAGCCCACCAGGCTCCCCTGTCCCTGGGATTCACCAGGCAAGAACACTGGAGTGGGTTGCCATTTCCTTCTCCAATGTGTGAAAGTGAAAAGTGAAAGTGAAGTTGCTCAGTCGTGTCCGACTCTTAGCGACCCCATGGACCACAGCCTACCAGGCTCCTCCATCCATGGGATTTGCCAGGCAAGAGTACTGGAGTTGGGTGCCATTGCCTTCTCTGAGGGAGCTAACTCTAGCTAGTTGCTAACTGGCTTTAGGCAGAAATTTCAGCTTCGTTTGCTTTGCTAATCTATTGCCATTCTTCCACCCATTTTCCTCCTTTGTTTGCTATGCTGTCTCTCATCTGGGGTCTTTTCCTCTCTTCTTTATAGACTTATATCTCTAATTTTTTTACTGTCATTTTTTTTTCCACTGATATTTTTTGAGAAATAACAAGCATAACCATGTTCATTCAATTTACTTCATTAGGCCAGAGGTCTTTTCGTCCATTTCTACATCATCTATCTACATGTTTAATGAGTGAACATGTTAAGCAAGCTATTATATCCCTGTCAATAGTCTAAAACCCTATCTCTCACTTTCAATAAACCTCCTCATCTACAACTTTTGCCAATTTTTGAATCCTATGAACACCTGTATATTTGAAAACACCCCTTGGTCTAAGTTCAACCCCATATTTATTTGATCATTCTGTTTTTAGGTTGGTTCCAACTCTGAAGTATCACTATGTATCAAACAGAATTTGTATTCTGATCACATTGCATTTAGGATGGCAGGAAACATATGGCAATGTTTAGATCAGTATTTTTAACTGTAGTCACCTACGTGTTCAAGTACTTAACTAATGTGATTGATCCAAAATCAAGTTCTGATCCTACCTGGAGTTTTCTAACCTGCTATTGCAAAGTTACACTCACAATTGCTGCATCTATATAAAGCACAAATTAGACATGACGGAAAATCGTGAAGTCTGGAATAAATGGTGCTGAGCTGAAAATACCGTCACCTCTCCACAGGGTTTTAACATCTCAAGAAGAATATACATTTGGGAAAGAAGAACACTGAATCAGAGAACCAGAGAAAATGCAGCTCAAAGCAGACTATTTCTTTTATATGTCAGTGAATTTTTGGTAGTGGTTTGCCTTGTTTTATGCCTTTCTCTGGCTCTATAAAGTATCTTGACGTACTGCCTAAGACAGCTTGCTATCTATTTCATTTTTTTAGAGTAAGTGAGATGCCATTTTGAAAGGCACTGAGGCATCACTATTAAATTATACCCACTGTATGTGCAGACAGCCATGTAGTGAGCTCACTTCTACGTCCTCATTCAGCTTTAATGTGTCTAGCTTTGGAGAGCAGTGATGATCACCATGACACGATATATTTGATACTTAGATACACAAACATTCTTCCTTATAAGGACTAATTATTACTCCATATCTTACAGGTTAACAGTTTTACTGGGAATTCAGGTATCCTATTCAAATGAAGAATATGCTATAACTTAGAACATAGGTTAATAACTTAGCATGAGGATTGGTAGGTAGTTGCTTATTAACTGTCAATTCCTTCATCTCATTGAACATTCATTGACTGTTCCCACAATAAGGCCTTTGTCTTAAAGACACTTATTCAAGATTTTAAGGTCAGGGCTCTCCTAATCTTTTTGGCAGCAGTGTACCTGTCCCTTTCTCAGAAAAATTTCCTGTGGTCACTGCCACTAGAGTTAGTCTCTTTCACAGCACCCATTTTATTATTATTTTTGTGTGTGTGTGCTTACCAGGACTTGATATCTTCTTGATTATTAATTTGCTTGTATACTAGAAAGAGGTTATTCTGTTTTATCCTTTGTTTTATTTCTAGTGCCTAGAAGAGTGCCCAGAATATAGTTGGCATATGTGTATTTCCATATTACACAGAGAACAGGGCATTGTCTGGTGTGTTCATTGTGGTAGCTTTAATTCCCTGAACATGGTATGGCCTTCATTTGTATTCAGTTAATAAATAAATGACTTTCCTCTGACATTTAATGCCTAACTGTATCAGATATTTTTAAATAAAATTCCCTATTTGGATTAAAAAAATGTGGTACACATATGCAATGAAATATAAGCCATAAAAAGAACAGAATTGGGTCATTTGTACACATGTGGATGGGCTCAGAGACTGTCATATAGAATGAAGAAAGTCAGAAAGAGGAAAGAAAATTGTATATTAATGCACATATGTGGAAATCTGGAAAAATCTAGAAAATATATGATCCTATTGACAAAGCAGAAATAGAGACACAAAATATATGGTGTAGAGAATAAATATACAGACATCAAGGGGGAAAGGTGGGGCAGTGGGATGAATTGGGAGATTAGTATTGACATATATACACTATTGATACTATGATAAAATAGATAACATTTACATAATTAGTATATTCTCTGTGCCAAGCATAGTGCCCAGCAAAAGGACAATACCTGTCCTCACAGGAAATAAGTGGAGAAAACAGCAATGAAACAATCAGTTGTGGTATGAAAAGGACCTTCAGAGAAGAGCATACAGTGTGACGAGAACAGACACAGTAGAAAGGCCTGCCCCATACTTGAGGGTGTCCCAGAGGAAGTGACATTAAGCTGATACTCAATTATAAGGATAAATTAGGGAAGTAAACTGAATTGTGGGATTTGAGGGAGAGGGGTCTTCAGAGGGCTTCCCTGGTGGCTCAGATGGAGACCTGGTTCTGTCCCTGGATTGGAAAGATCCTCTGGAGAAGGGAATGGCTACCCAGTCCAGTATTCTTGCCTGGAGAATTCCATGGACAGAGAAGCCTACAGGCTATTCTTTAGAGTGCCTGATAGTGTCAAGGAATCTAAGAAGTCAGAGTGAAGGGCATACCGAAAACTTGCAAGAGATATAGGTTGTGAGGATGAGACCAAGTTCTGAAGAGCTCTAAAGATAATGTGTAGTGTTTGGTCCCTATTAAAGGGAAGTGGAAACTATTAACAGTTTTAAAAATAGAACAGCATGATTATATTTGCTTTTTAGAAACAGTACTCAGGATGAATTATAGATAATAGATAATGGATAAGGATTCATTCCCCTAACGAACCAGGAGATGATATAATACTGAAGGCTGTGGTTACAATGTTCAGGGCAAAATAAGATGGGAATTCCAACTAGGGAGATTTAAATTGGTATTGTCAGGACATCGCTATTATAATTAGTTATAGAACTGAAACAAAAAGAAGAGACAAGCATTACTGCTAGTTTTCTAATTTTGGAAAATTCTGCAACTATAATGGATTCTTCAAAGTCTTTGCCTTGGTTATCATTTTGTTTCTCTGTACATTATCTCCTTTAACATCACTAACAGAAGGCAGGAGGCGAAGGGGACACAGAGGATGAGATGGTTAGATGGCATCACTGACTCAGTGGACACGAGTTTAAGCAAGTTCCAGGAGACGGTGAAGGACAGGGAAGCCTTGTGTACTGCAGTCCATGGGGTCGCAAAGAGTCAGACACGACTGAGCAATCGGACAAGAACTGCCTCGGAGTCAGTTCTACATCACTAACTCAACACTCAGCCAAGATCAACATCATCTCTCTGTAACTATGCATTTCTTTTCTCTCTTCCCCTCCCTCCTTCCCTCCCTCTTTCCTTCCCTCACTCTCTCAAATATATTTATAAAAATTTCCCCTTGCCCTACTGTTTTGTGTGAGGCATGCAATAAAGCATAGATAGAAATAATGACTACTGGCACCTTGCTTGTTTTCATTATTAAGTATAATATTAAAGACTGTTTTTTTACATTGTCCTTTTAAAATTGTTGAAGTTCTTTCTATACCTAATGATCTGAGTCTTTTTAAAAATAAAAGGTATTAAATTTTCTTTAAAGTTTTTTTTCTCCATTTTCCTAATATAGTCAATTGCACTGATTGATATTTGTTTGTTAAACCAACCCTGCATTTGGGGGATGATGTTTTTTGGTTGTGGTGTAATATCCTTTGCATGTATTGTTTACTTGACTTGCTAGTATTTTTAAAGAAATTCTCCATCTACGTTTATGAGTAATATTGATCTTAAGATTTTTATCCTCCCACCGTAAATTAGAAAACTGGACAATAATATATAAAATAACTGTTCTAAAAAACTATGTATCAGAAATTCCCCAAAAGAAGGCAAACACATAAAGGACATTTGAGCAATCAGATTTCTGCTTGGAAGTACTTCCCTGACCCTTACTGGGAGAAGCCTCCTAAGTAGGGATACAATAGGGATACCTTGCTAAATTAAAGACAAAGAGGTAAAATCTCAGAGAGGCAGAGGCTCCTGAGGAGGAGGTAACTATACAAAGAAAGAACTGCATAAATCTGCAGAGGAATGAATATCCTTGTGTCTTTCTCTGAATACTAATACATGCAAGTCTAAAGTCCAGCAGAAAAACTATTTTATGGATACACTCTGTATTCCTTTATTTATGTGTTTGGCATACTAGTGATTCAACCTTGAGTTATAACTACTTGACCCAAAATGATGAGTTGACAAGTATGAAATAATTTCAATTTGTTGACTATTTTCCTATGCTCAGCAAGTTTGTTCTTTCCACTGAATTGGTGGTTTCCTTTGTTCTGGAAGAAACAGAAGATTGGCCTCCAGAAACATGTTGTTTTAGCCAGGGGATAGATGAAGTGATTAGGCCCTGTATGCTCCCTTTCCATTTTTAATTTTAGTGATGATAGCTAGCAGAAGGCAAGCAATATGTAGCCTCCACCTCAGGTGTGCAAGCATATTGCAATTAAAGAAAGCTACTCTTAGTCACCCAGGGGGAAAGTGATTGATCAAAGTGTCAAATGATTTAGTTCTACCAGTGTAAACTACAATTCACTGCCCAAAATACTACGATTTATTTAGTAAAAAGAGGGTATCATTAAAACCCTGACACATATTATTCACAAACTGTGGTCTAAAGAAATGTGAATGGCATAATTATTCTATCAATAGGTAAACACATTTGGTGGGTTCCCCACATTCATCCTTATTATAAATAATCATTCCAATTAGTGTTATCCAAACGCTGTGCGCAGGCTTGGGTAAAGATGCAATTTAAAGCAAAGTAAATCAGATTATTTTTTATACTGACTTGAAATAAATCCAAGTCAGGCAAGGAAATGGCTCATGGCAAAGAGATGCAGATGGCAAACCAACTTGAAAATTCTATCACCAAATTAAGGCAACAAGAAGAATAGAATCTGGAGGCAAGTTACTCTAGTGATCATTATTGTCATCAACATTTAATACTGAGCAACAGTGAACAATAATCTAAGATTATAAGTTAATTTGGTGTGGAATCAATCCCAAAATGTGGGGCTGCCTTGACTGTATAGAGGAGAAAAAAAATAATTACATAGGAATGACTACAGTGGGTTCCTCATATTGGTGGTGTGTTTGATACTTTTTCCAGGCAGCATTTAATATCTAGTGTATCATTCTGCCTTCACATTGACAGTATAATACTGTTTAAGAACATATGCTCTGGAGGCAGAATGCTTTGAGTTCCAATGTTGACTCCAAAATATAATCTTTGAAAGCCTCAATTTTATCAGCTTCCCAGGTGGTGCTAGTGGTAAAGAATCCACTTGCCAGTGCAGGAGGCATAAGAGATGTGGGTTCAGTCCCTAGGTTGGGAAGATCCTCTGGAGGAGGGAATGGTAACCCACTCCAATATTCTTGCCTGGAGAATCCCAAGGACAGAGGAGCCTGGTGGGCTACAGTCTGTGGGTTCGCAAAGAGTCAGATAGGACTGAAGTGAATTCTCATGAAGTGTGGACTAATTAAAGGGTCTGCTTCTTATGGGTGTGGAAGTTCAAATAACTAGATTAGGTTCTTGGAGCTGGCTGCTAATGAAATCAGGATAAAAAATACACAGTCAGCTTCTAGAGTCTGCATTCTAACCACCACACATACTGCTGCTAAGTCACTTCAGTCGTGTCCGACTCTGTGCGACCCCTTAGACAGCAGCCCACCAGGCTCCCCCGTCCCTGGGATTCTCCAGGCAAGGATACTGGAGTGGGCTGCCATTTCCTTCTCCAATGCATGAAAGTGAAAATTGAAAGTGAAGTCGCTCAGTCATGTCCGACTCTTCACGACCCCATGGACTGCAGCCTACCAGCCTCCTCTGCCCATGGGATTTTCCAGGCAAGAGTGCTGGAGTGGGGTGCCATTGCCTTCTCTGACCACACATACTATTTCTCCTTTTTCAGGGTTTTGTGATAATTTAGCAAAACCAAGCACATGGGGCACTTAGCTTACTATTTTGGAGTGCAGTATTCAATGACCAGTAGTTAGGAGGGGGAGGGGAAGGAGTCAAAAGAAAAGGAGGTGGGAGAGATGGCCACTATAATTAGATTAAGGCAGGGGTTTACAAATTTTTACTGTAAAGGTTTAGACCATATTTTAGGTTTTACAGGATATACATTCTGTCTCAAGTACTCAATTCTGCCACTGGAGCTGGAAAGCAGTCACACAAAATATGTAAATGAATTGGCATATTCCAATGAGGTTTTCATCGCAAAACATGTGTTGGACTAGGTTTGTTTCTTGGGCCATAGTTGGACATCTGAATTAGAGAATGAGGATTTGAACGCAGTATTTCTTGTTTGTTTTCAGCTTTACTGAAGTGTAATGGACAAATAGTGAAAGCAGTCTTATGATGAAGTCCAGCATTCTTTTCACTCTTTCTCAGCTGCCTCCCTCTGGACTACTGCATCATTGGGAACAAGTAAGAAACAAGACCATATGAGCTCTAAGCTGTTTCTAGAATTGATATTCTAAGATTATATGGTACAGTCCCAGTGTATTACCTGAAGATGATTAAATGACTATCAGAAAAATTAAAACAAATGCTAATTTCAGGTGTGGTAGACATAGCTCAGATCATGGTAAAAATTATACCTGTAATCCTTCATTCTCTGCTTAAACTGAATTATTGTCTTGACCAAAAAGTTCATTAGGGTTTTTCCATGAGATGCTATAGGAAAATCTGAACAGACTTTTTGGTCAACCCAATACATGTTCAAGGTGAGAGTACATATTTGTACCTGGAGTGCTTCATACTTTTCAGCCCCTGGTTGCCAGGTGAAATCTGCAGCGAGGATACAGAGATGTCCTGTTTGCCTGTCAAAGATCCAGTATATGTCCGTTGTGCCTGACTACTACTAACACTCTCTTTCACTCTTCTAAAAGTGCTCCAGTTGGCAGAAAAATTATTAATATATGGTCACCCTACTGACAGAAGATAAAACCCAGTTTTACAGATCTCCACCTTCTTTGGAAGCTACAAAATTCCCTCCAATTAGGGATAGAAAACAATTCTTATCTAAGATTCCCTCTCCTTTAGCAAATATTTATTGTGTACCTCTTTTGTCACTCTCAAAAGAGTCGGACATGGCTTAGCAACTAAACAACAACAACAACATACCTTGTATTGTGAAAGGCATTAAAGTTAAAATGCTCCCTCAGAAGTTTTCATCTCATTTGGACAGAGACTGTTTATGAAGGTTTAAATGAACTTAGTCTCTGCCTGAACCCTTTAAATTCCACAGGCACCAGATGTTTTCTCACAGCTTCCATTCACTGTTCTGTGTTCCACGTGAACCAGAGCTAGGGTACATGGTTTTAACCCCATCATCCGCATCCATCATGCTTGCTGTGTGCTCATGCGTGCTAAGTCGCTTCAGTCATGTTCAACTCTGTGTGACCCTATGGACTGCAACTTGTCAGGCTCCTCTATCCATGGAATTCTCCAGGCGAGAATATTGGAGTGGGTTGCCATATCCTACTCCAGGGGATCTTCCCGACCCAGAAATCAACCCTATGTCTCTTACGTCTCCTGCACTGGCAGGCGGGTTCTTTACCACTAGCACCACCTAAGTAAATATTCATGGAGTGAATAACTCAGTACTAGTCAAAGGTTTCCTCATTAAATTTTGATTTTTTCTTTTTTTTTTGGATCCCACCTTGCCTTGAGAAAGGGAAGTGAATTATTACATAGAATTTAAAAGGCTTCTATGAATAGCTGCAAATACTTATCTTCAAACTTTACACCGATTATTTATTGAGAGGTACTATATGCCAGGCTCTAAATTAAACCTTTATATACTGTATAGGACTTAATTCTCACAATCTCATGTGAGGTAGGAGCTATTATTTCCTCTATTTTGTAGAAAATAAAGCTACACCTCAATGAATTTAGGGAATTACATAACGCAGCATAGCTAATAAGCAATGGAAACAGGATTCCATTTCACCTTAGATTCCCATGAAGACTGAAACATTATGGAAGTTGTTAAGCATAGTACAAGATAGATTTATAAAAACTCAACGACAGCCTTGACTAAACTGCTTGCTATAATAATACCAGTATCACTACTATAAATATTGCATATACTGTACTTATATAAAAAATGTTTTTCATCTGAAATTCAAATTCAACAGAAGGTGCTATATTTGTATTTGCTAAATCTGGCAACATTATCTGTTACTCACACTACTTAGGCTATCTCTACTAGTATAGCATGAAGAAATCCTAATGCAGTTCTTAACCCAGTTGCTCTACATCCCACCCCTGATTCCAAGGTCCTAGGTATATATGGACATAGAAGATATTCCTAGTACAACCTTGATAAAGTATAAGGAAGGCACCATTTATCTGCCAGCCCAAATCTCCTGCTGTGAATTATCTGATCTCATCTGCAAGTACCCAAATGTCCCTTGAGGAGTCAACCTTCTATCAAACCTGCTCTCCCACTGCACAGATTAATCCCTGAGAGCAATTCTCTGGTTCTCCTTTTATGGTGATGAGGGATAGCATAAAGTCCAGTTGTACAAGGTAGGTACCATATCAATTACAACAGCAGCCCCAGGCAGGTAGGAGGGGAACCAGTTGGAAGCCTAGTGTAGCTGGCTAATGCAAAGCCTACAAAGAAAGCCCAAGACTGATTTTTTCAGTGGCAGAGACTGACATCTCCTTGAAGGGAAATTGCTGACACCTAGAAATGATTTAAAGCAATTATGCACAAAACTCTTCAAATAGGGAATGATTAAGTTTTGAGGTTAAGTAATGAGGAAACCTTCAAACTCCAACTTGCTAAAAGTTAAGTAAAGTTCTGTTGTAAAACCACCCATCCTCCAAATTAAACCAGATTTTATGGTAAAACTCTTGCAGCTAAATAATTTGCCTTTAAAGAAAGACCTATGACCCTATCATATGACTTTATAATCTCACTCCTGGGTGTATATTCAGAGAAAAACACAGCACGAAAGTATACATGCATTCCATTGTTCACTGCAGCACTATTTATGACAGCCAAGACATGGAAGCAATGTAAATGCCCATCCACAGAGGAATGGATAAAGAAGATGTGGTGCACATACACAAAGGAATATTACACAGCCATAAAGAAGAATGAAATAATGCCATGAACAACAACATGAATGAACCTAGAGATTCTCATACTAGGTGAAGCAAGTCAAACACAGAAAGAGAAATACCATATGATATCCCTTATATGCAGAATCTAAAAAGAAATGATACAAATGAACTTATTTACAAAATATAAACAGACTCACAGGCTTAGAGAAAGAACTTATAGTTATCAAGGGGTGGGAACAGTTAGGGAGTTTGGGATTGACATGTACATATTGCTATATTTAAAAATGGATAACCAACAAGGAGCTATTGTATATCACTGGGAACTTTCCTCAATGTTATGTGGCAGACTGGATGGGATGGGAATTTGGGGGAGAATGGATATATGTGTATGTAATGCAGTCACTTTGCTGTCAATTTGAAACTACCACAACATTGTTAATCAGCTATACTTCAATAAAAAATAAAAAAAATAAAAAATAAAAATAAACAATTATATTAAATTTTAAAAAGACATATGATCCTATTAGAAAAAATGACATAAGAGACATATTTCTGGAGAGAAAATGATCTTGTCTATCAAACAGAAACAAGAATAAGAAATCTTCCTTCTGTGAATTTAGTGGTGTGCATGCTTTAAATGCATGGTTCTATTTTGCCATCATGAGGAAAGAGGTTGGAAAGTCCAGGGCCCACTTTTGTGAGGTCTGATGATAAAGCTAACCCTGCAGAAGACATAGAAGAGTCACTTACAATTAAGTCAAGCTTTGGGTGGTATAATTTGAACTTCTGAATCAAGCTTCTGCCAAGACTTCCGGATTTTTTTCCTACACAACTCAACATATTTTCTTTGTTTGTTAAGCCAATTTAAGGTCAGCTATATTTTGTCAATTGCAAAATGAAGACTTCTGACAGTTCTATTTAGTATCCATTTGTTTGTGTTTCACCTTGCATACTCCATAATATGCCATCTACTAAAATACACAGAATACAAAAGTGAAAGCTCTATTAGACCAGTATGATAAAGAAAAGATGTATATGTGTACAGAAAGATAAATTTTTGGATATAAAATGGAGACAGAAATGAAACTCAGAAACTAATACAATACTGTAAATCAACTATACTCCAATAAAAAAGAAAAGGTGATATAGCAACAAAAATAAATGAACCTCAGACAAAAATGTTTACTGTGAAGTTTTTACCCTTGCTCTGGGTAGCCCAGAAGTTTGCTATTAGCTTACATGTAATGCAAAGGAAAAGGCTTGTTTATCCAATTCACAGTGGAATTCCAAGGAACTGCTCAGGAGAACCATTAAGTTATAAAATTGAAAAGTGGAGGTTAAAAGAGAGGAGACATCCCTTTAGGGTGGAACAGTTGAATAAAGTATCCTATGGGAGGACAGACTTGAGCTGAGCATGAGGAATGGGGTAGCATGTGTGTGGAGGAGAGCTAACATTCCAGAGAGGAGAAACAGAATAAGCAAGTCTATCCTTGAAGTGAACTTGTATAGAGGCCTATGAGGAGACTGGCCTGGACAGAGATGAGGTGACTTACGGTGAGATGGAATCAAAGAATATTTTAGAACACCGGTCAAAATGTGCAGCAGAATGCAAAAATAGTGCAGATGGACATACTTGCAGGGCAAGAATAGAGACATAGAAGATGGACATGTGGACATGAGCATAGGCGGCTGGAGGGAAGGAGAGAGTGGGGTAAATTGAGATAATAGGATTGACATATTTATACTACCATGTGAAAAACAGCTAGGAGGACCTGCTATATAGCACAGGGAGCTCGGCTTGGTGCTCTGTGATGACCTAGAAGAGTGGGGATGACGGTGGGTGGGAAGAAGTTTCAAGAGGGAGGGGATTTATGTACATATATAGCTGATTCATGTCATTATACAGCAAAAACTAACATAACATTGTAAAGTAATTACACGTTAAAAAAAAAAAAAGAGTAGGTGTTAACTGAAGTTTATCAAGTACTAAAACTTCTTGGATTTTACAATATATCCATGCTAGCAATTTTGGGCTGATGAAAAATGGAAACACTCTATAAATAAGTCTTGACAAAAAATAAAACTGAGAATAAACAAACTCCCTTGCAAAAAATAAATAACATATTGAGCTTAACCCTCCTGTTGTGTAAATTAGTCCTCAGAAGTAATTTAGGTAACTTTCACTCCCTAACTCAGAAAGCTAAATTCTTAATAAAATACTTCTCAGTTATGCCCTGTCAAAATTATAAATCAGAAGTTTCACTGTTTTCTTAATCTGGTAGGATGGAGAGCAGGAAAAAAGTAACAGCATCACATGCTCAAATGTGATAAACTCTTCTGGTCATCATTCTAACTGGAGTGCATTATGAACTGGCCAGTCACTGACTTAAATTACAAAAGCTATAAATCATGCAAAAACCATGAATTATCAGTATGTAAAAGGCGCCCACTGAACACTTGTGGATTTCAGTTATATTTTGACACAACTATCATACTAGTTCTGTGACCTTGAGCAAGTAAATTAACCTTTCTGATACATGGTTTTCTGATTTGCAAAATAGATGCAATAATAAATGCCTATTAGTGTTTATAAGAATTAAGTGAGAAATACTATTTGTATATATGGGGCTTCCCACATGCTGCCACTAGTAAAGAACATGCCTGCCAATGCAGGAGACATAAAAGAGACAGGTTCAATCCCTGGGTCAAGAAGATCTCCTGGAGGAGAGCATGGCAACCCACTCCAATATTGTGGCCTGGAGAATCCCTAAGGACAGAGGAGCCTGGTGGGATACAGTCCATAGGGTCTCAAAGAGTCAGACATAACTGAAGTGACAACACACACACACACATATATAAGTGCCTAGCAGGGGTAGCTATCAGTAATTACCATTTGAAAAATTTCTATGGGCTGAAATCTAAGGATGTTATAAGAATTAATACTCATTAGAACCTAAAAGTTTTTTCTTCTGTGCAGATAAGTAAGCTCTGACAAAGAGAGGATGTAGGTTTAATCCCTGGGTCAGGAAGATCCCCTGGAGGAGGAAATGGCAACCCACTTCAGTATTCTTGCCTGGAGAATCCCCTGAACAGAGGAACCTGGGGGGCTATGGTCCATAGGGTCTCAAAGCGTTGGACACGACTGAAGCAACTTAGCACGCAATCAGTATTATCATTAAAAATCTCCCACGTTATTCTCTTACCATTCAGTTCAGTCACTCAGTCATGTCTGACTCTTTGCGACTCATGAACCGAAGCAGGCCAGGCCTCCCTGTCCATCACCAACTCCCGGAGTCCACCCAAACCCATGTCGATTGAGTTGGTGATGCCATCCAACCATCTCATTCTCTGTCATCCCCTTCTCCTCCTGCCCTCAATCTTTCCCAGCATCAGAGCCTTTTCAAATGAGTCAGCTCTTCGAATCAGGTGGCCAAGGTATTGGAGTTTCAGCTGCAACATCAGTCCTTCCAATGAACACCCAGGACTGATCTCTTTTAGGATGGACTGGTTGGAGCTCCTTGTAGTGCAAGGGACTCGCAAGAGTCTTCTCCAACATCACAGTTCAAAAGTTGGTGCTCAGCTTTCTTTATAGTCCAACTCTCACATCCATACATGACTACAGGAAAAACCATAGCCTTGAGTAGATGGACTTTATTGACAAAGTAACGTCTCTGCTTTTTAATATGTTGTCTAGGTTGGTCATAACTTTCCTTCCATGGAGTGAGCGTCTTTTAATTTCATGGCTGCAATCACCATCTGCAGTAATTTTGGAGCCCAAAAAAATAAAGTCAGCCACTGTTTCCAGTGTTTCCCCATCTATTTCCCATGAAATGATGGGACCAGATGCCATGATCTTAGTTTTTTGAATGTTGAGCTTTAAGCCAACTTTTTCACTCTCCTCTTTCACTTTCATCAAGAGGCTCTTTAGTTCTTCTTCACTTTCTGCCATAAGGGTGGTCCCATCTGCATATCTGAGGTTATTGATATTTCTCCCAGCAATCTTGATTCCAGCTTGTGCTTCTTCCAGCCCAGTGTTTCTCATGATGTACTCTTCATGTAAGTTAAATAAGCAGGGTGACAATATACAGCCTTGACGTACTCCTTTTCCTATTTGGAACCAATTTGTTGTCCCATGTCCAGTTCTAATTGTTGCTTCCTGACCTGCATACAGGTTTCTCAAGAGGCAGGTCAGGTGGTCTGATATTCCCATCTCTTGAAGAATTTTCCACAGTTTATTGTGATCCACACAGTCAAAGGCTTTGGCATAGTCAATAAAGCAGAAATAAATGTTTTTCTGGAACCCTTTTTCTTTTTCGATGATCCAGCAGATGTTGGCAATTTGATCTCTGGTTCCTCTGCCTTTTCTGAAACCAGCTTGAACATCTGGAAGTTCACAGTTCATGTATTGCTTAAGCCTGGCTTGGAGAATTTTGAGCAATACCTTACTAGTGTGTGAGATGAGTGCAATTGTGCAGTAGTTTGAGATTTCCTTGGCATTGCCTTTCTTTGGGATTAGCCTGCCAAATTAATAAATTTACTTATTTTACCATTATACCTAAGGAACTAGGAAAGATGTAATGCTAAGATGAAATCACTGATCCTCTGAGAGCTCTTTGAAGTAGCTGAGATCACATGCATATATGCATGCTGTTGCTTCAGTCATGTCTGACTCTGTGCGACCCCATGGACAGCAGTCCTCCAGGCTCCTCTGTCCATGGAATTCTCCAGGCAAGAATACTGGAGTGGGTTGCCACTTCCTTCTCCCCTGAGATCATATATTATTGTCTTTATTTTAAGTACAGTTATAAGCAAGTGACAGTGAAATGCATTATACCAAATCAATGGTTTATTATAGGAGAAATTACCTTTATTTAATCATTACCTTTTTCAGTAATTCTCAAATTTTAGTACATATTTCTAAGAATCACCTGAGGAACTTGCTAAATCTACAGATCCTGGGGCCTAATCCTCAGGTATTCTGTGCTGGAGAGAAATCCAAATCCACTTTAACAGACAGTACTGGGAAGTCTGATACAAGTTGTGCACTAGACACATTTTGAAGGCTTCCCTGGTGGCTCAAATGGTAAAGAATGTGCCTGCAATGCAGGAGACATGGAGTTCGATCCCTGGGTCAGGAGGATCCCCTGAGGAAGGGAATCACTGTCCCACTCCAGTATTCTGGCCTGGAAAATTCTATGGATAGAGAAGCCTGGTGCATTCCAGTCCATGGGGTCACAAGGGTTCTACATGACTGAACAACTAACACTTTTCAGACACATTTTATGAAAATCTGATCTGACATTCAGCAATCACTTGAAGTCAGGGCATGCAGATGCACTCACAACAAAAGCACTGTAAGGAAAAAGTAAATAAAAAGAAAGGGGTTGAGGGTCTACCTATTGTTTGCCTCCACAACAACAGCACACATTTTTCTAGTAACAATCCATGACTCCTTCACTCCAGGTCCATGGTTCTGGGCAGCACTCCCCCCATCCCACTGCCAGCGTGATCATGTGATCTAAGTACAAACCAATTAGCACACCAGAGTACTGCTGTTTGCTATGACCGGTTCAAGCTGGTCAAAGCAGGTTGAATCAGAGAAATTCACAGAACAACCAATGAAAGGAGAAAAAAAGGTCTGTCCCCTGCTACAGTGACAGTATTTAAGGTACTACTGATATTTTGCCGCTTTTTAGAAACTGAGATTAAACCTAAACTGGCAGGATTCAGGTCCTGAAGATATCTTTTTGAATTCTGAAGCCAGCTATGCCTGAAGCTACAATCACTACAGGACTTCTCCATCTTGTGAGCTAGTAAATTTCATGTTTTTTATTTGAGACAGCTTTACTTGCAACTCATAGAAACACAGATGATTTTCATCCAAAGTTTTGGACAGGACAGACAGAATTCACCAGGTGGCAGATTTTAAAGAGAGGACTTCCTAAAATTGCCGTAAAAATGTGTTTCTAGTACTTACAAAATGCTTATAGTAATTCAGAATTTAAAAAAAAAATGATGATTCTAACTTTCTAAACACTTACCGTGTTAGACCTACCTTATGCTAAGCACTATACCATTTAATCCTCAGACCCACCGTTCATGGTAGACACTATATTACCCTGATTTTGCATATAAAAATGAGACTTAGAAATATTAAGAAATGTGTCCTAGATTGGTTTCTCAATCCAGAGTTGAGATTCAAGCCCTGGCTACCTGACTCTGAGACTGAAATCTGAACCGCTGCAGTATATCATCTCTAAAATATTTGTTTGTACTGAGTTACTGTAATTAGGCTTGCTCAGAAAATAAAATGCCTTGAGGAATTCACTTTTCTGGAATTAAAGTTCAACTCTGCTCCTTTACACTGCATTAAACCCACCTTTCAATTACTTGTGATTGGCAGGTCATTTGTATCTGTTTCTTGCTGTTTTCTAGTGGTTTAACATGTTTTCTGAGAAATCTAGTTTCCTTTTGGATCTTGTTGCCTGCAGAGTGAAGGGAATGCAAGAGAATGGTAGTGGGGGGACAGGCGATGCCTCAACCACACATTTCAGATGGCATCATCCCTTCAGCTTCTGTTTGCTGACTGGACTGATGCTCTGCCTTATTCTGTTCAATTCATTTGTTATCACCAACCTATATCAATACAGGTTTAGATTCACATCAAAACTCCATTCAGCTAGACAGCAAATGTGCAAGACAACAGATCTCATGATTAGGGCAGCCTGATTTGGTCCAGAGATATGTGGCTCATTGATTCTCTGGATACAAAATGTAACATCTGTTTGTGATAATGTTTCCTACTTCTTGCAGTAAGACCATTTCCTGCTACAATCTGCTAGTGTAGAATGTATTTAGGTTGATAAAAAGGGTACTCTTTTCTTTTTTTCTTTTTTAATCACCTGGGCATTGTTTTGGACTAATCAGCATTCTTAATGTCATCTTCAAATGTGACAGAACTTTAGGATGAGTGTTCAAATGTTTTACATTATGAAAATGAGGATGATGATAAATACTTAAATGCCAAGCATGGATTTGTGTGTTTTCCATATGTTACCTCATTTGTAACAGACCAACAGGAAAGATACTATTACTGCTCCCATTTGATGGTTCAGGGAATAGAGGCTCAGAATGATTTAGTGATTTTCCAGTACTCATAGACCTAGTGAGTTGTGGAACTTGGATCAAATACATGTCTGACTCAAAATTTTTCTCCCAAAGTAGCCTGCATCATTTTATTTAATTATTTATTGAGATAACATTTATATATAACATTATAGAAGTTTCATGTGTACAATGCAACAACATGATACTTGTATACACAACTCTGCACATGGACATCACCAGATGGTCAATACCAAAATCAGAATGATTATATTCTTTGCAGCCAAAGATGGAGAAGCTCTATACAGTCAGCACACACACACACAAAAAAGACTGGGAGTTGACTGTGGTTCAGATCATGAACACCAAATTTCAAAATTTAGATTTAAATTGAAGAAAGTAGGGAAAACCACTAGAGCATTCAGGTATGACCTAAATCAAATCCCTTATGATTATACAGTGGAAGTGACAAATATATTAAAGAGATAGATCTGATAGACAGAATGCCTGAAGAACTATGGATGGAGGTTTGGGGCATTGTACAGGAGGCTGTGATCAAAATCATCCCCAAGAAAAAGATGTGCAAAAAAGCAAAATGGTTGTCTGATCAGGCCTTATAAATAGCTGAGAAAGGAAGAGAAGCTAAAAGCAAAGAAGAAAAGGAAAGATATATCCATCTGAATGTAGAGTGCCAAAGAATATCAAGGAGAGATAAGATAGCCTTCCTAAGTGATCAATGCAAAGAAATAGCGGAAAATACTAGAATGGAAAAGACTAGAGATCTCCTCAAGAAAACTAGATATACCAAGAGAATATTTCATGCAAAGTTGGGCACAATAAAGGAAAGAAACTGTATGGACTTAACAGAAGTAGAATATATTAAGAAGAGGTGGCAAGAACACATATGAACTTAATGACCCAGATAACCACGATGGTGTGATCACTTACCTAGAGCCAGATATCCTGGAGTGTGAGTTCAAATGGCCTTAGGAAGCATCACTATGAACAAAGTTAGTGGAGGTGATGGATTCCAGTTGAGCTATTTCAAATCCTAAAAGATGATGCTGTGAAAGTGCTGCACTCAATATGCCAGCAAATTTAGAAAACTCAGCAGTGGCTACAAGACTGGAAAAGGTCACTTTTCATTGCAATCCCAAAGAAAGGCAATGCCAAAGAATGCTCGAACTACCACACAATTGCACTCATCTCACACGCTAGCAAAGTAATGCTGAGAATTCTCCAAGCTAGGCTTCAACCGTACATGAACCGATGTACTTCCGGATGTTCAAGCTGGGTTTAGAAAAGGCAGAGGAACCACAGATCAAATTGTTAACATCCACCGAATCATTCAAGAAGCAAGAAAATACCAGAATAAGAATAAAAACAACTTCTGCTTCACTGACTATGTTAAAGTCTTTGACTGTGTGGATCACAACAAACTGGAAAATTCTTAAAGAGATGGGAATACTGGATCCCCTGTCCTGCCTCCTGAGAAATAAGTATGCAGATAAAGAAGCAACAGTTACAACTGGACATGGAACAACAGACTGGTTTGAAATTGGGAAAGGAGTACATCAAAGTTGTATATTGTCACCCTGTTTATTAACTTTATGCAGAGTACATCATGTGAAATGCCAGGCTGGATGAAGCACAAGCTGGAATCAAGATTGCCGGGAGAAATATCAATGACCTCAGATATAGAGACGACACTGGCCTTATGGAAGAAAGTGAAGAGGAACTAAAGAGCCTCTTGATGAAAGTGAAAGAGGAGAGGGAAAAAACTGGCTTAAAACTCAACATTCAAAAAACGAAGATCATGGCACCTGGTCCCATCAACTTCATGGCAAATAGATGGGAGAAAATGGAAGTAATGGATAATAAAGTGTCAGACTTTATTATCTTGGGTACCAGAATCACTGCAGATGGTGAACACAGCCATAAATTAAAAGATGTTTGCTCCTTGGAAGAAAAGCTATGACAAACCTAGACAGAATGTTAAAAAGCAGAGACATTACTCTGCCAAAAAAAGGTTCATTTAGTTAAAGCTATGGTTTTTCCAGTAGTCATGTATGGATGTGAGAGTTGGACCATAAAGAAAGTTGAGAACCGAAGAACTGATGCTTTTGAACTTTTGCGTTGGAGAAAACTCTTGAGAGTCCCTTGGACTGTAAGAAGATCCAACCAGTCAATCCTAAAGGAAATCAGTCCTGAAATTCATTGGAAGGACTGATGCTGAAGCTGAAACTCCAATACTTTGGCCACCTGATGCGATGAACTGACTCATTGGAAAAGACCTTGATGCTAGGAAAGATTGAAGGCAGGATGAGAAGGGGATGACAGAGGATGAGATGGTTGGATGGCATCACTGACTCGATGGCCATGAGTTTGAATAAACTCTGGGAGTTGGTGGTGGACAGGGAAACCTAGCATGCTGCAGGTCATGGAGTCAAAAAGTCGGACATACTGAGCAACTGAACTGACCTGAAACACAACAAAGTGATCACCATCTAATTACCATCCATCACCATACAGTCTACTAACCATCTGGTAAAAGTCTAGTTATCATCCACACCATACAATTGAACTCCTTAATTCATTTTACCTACCCCCTTGTACCCTTCTCCTTGGTAACCACCAGTCTGTTCTCTCTATCTAAATGTTTTATTTTGTTTTGTTTGTTCATCTGTTTTGTTTTTTGCAGTCCATGTATAAGTGAAATCAAGTGATAGTTGTCTCTCTATGTATTATTTCATGTAGCATAATACCCTCAAAGTCCATTCACACTGTTGAAATGGAAGGTTTCCTTCTTTTATGACTGAGTAGTAGTCCATAGTATGTACCATATCTTCTTTTCCATTCATCTTTCAGTGGATACTTTGGTTGCTTCCATAGCTTGTCTATTGTAAATAATGCTGTAATGAACATGGAATGCAGATATCATGTCAAGATAGTAATTTAATTTCCCTCAGATATATACTTACAAGTGGAAAAGTTGGGTCATATGGTAGTTCTATGTTTAATTTTTTGAGAAACCTCCATACAGTTTCCATAGTTACTGCACCAATTTACAAACCCACTAATCGGTTATTATGGTTCTCTTTTCTTCACATCCTCTCCAACATTTATTTTTGCCTTTTGATAACAGCTATTCTAATAGGTATATGAGGTGATAACCCATTGTGGTTTGATTTGCATTCCACTGATGATTGGTGATGCTGACCACCTTTGCATGTCTGTTGGTCATGTTTTCTTTGGGAAAATGGTCAGATTCTCTGACCATTTTTGTTTAGATTGTTTGCATTTTTCTATTGAGTTCCTTACATATTTTGTTGTTTGAGTTCCTTACATATTTTGAATATTAACTGCTTATGGGATATATGATTTGCAAATATTTTCTCACATACAGCAGGTTGCTTTTTTTATTTTTGAAGGTGTCCTTTACTGGAGAGCAGCTTTTTAGTTTGAAGCAGTTCCACTGATTTATTTTTGCTTTTCTTGCCTTTGCTTTCGAAGTCAGATTCCCAAATTCAAAGCCAAGACCAATGTCAAGGATCTTACAGCCTATGTTCTATTCTAGGACTTTTTTGGAATCAGGTCTTATGTTCAAGTATTTAACCCATTTTGATATTTATTTATTCATTCATTCATTTTCACTTTGAGTTACTTTTTGTGTATGGTGATACACAAGACAGGGTCCAGTTTCATTCTTTCCATGTGACTGTCTGGTTTTCTCAACACCATTTATTGAAGATATTCTTCTTACGCTGTTAGGTATTCTTGGCTCCTTTCCTGACTGTTAACTGACTATATACATGCATGTTTATTTCTGGGTGCTCTGTTCTGTTCCATTCATTTATGTGTCTATTTTTATGCCAACACCATACTGTTTTGATTACTGTAGCTTTGCAGTACAGTTTGTAATTAGGGCATGGAATACATTTAATTTTATTCTTCTTTCTTAAGACTATATTGGCTACTCATGGTCTTTGTGGTTATATACCAGTTTTAGATTTATTTTTTATTACTTCTCTGAAAAATGGCATTGGAATTATAATATGGATTTTCCTGAATCTGTAGATTTCTTTGGGTAGTATATTTATTTTAACAATATTAATTCTTTTAACCCATGAGCATAATATCTTTCCATTTATCTGTGTCATCTTCAGTTTCATTCATCAGTGTCTTATCATTTTCAAAATACAGTTCTTTCCCCTCATTGATTAGGTTTATACTTAGGCATTTTTTCCCTTTCAAATGTAATCTGCAAATAGGGGTTCTTATCTTAATTTTTTAAATAATTTATTATTAGTGTATAGAAACACAACAGATTTCTGTACATTTTTGTATTCTGCAACTTTACTGAGTTTACTTATCAGTTCTCTTGCCACCTTCACTTTTTAAATTTCTTTTTTCTTTTTGCTACTGTTTGGGAAAGGTCCACGGCCATGTGTTGCATGTTGCTGATCCACTCTTCTGTTTCATCTAGTCTGCTGTTGAACTCCTTCTAGTGTATTTTTCAGTTCAATTATCATATTCTTCAGTTGTGATTTGTTTGATATTTTCTTTTATTTTCTCTGTTTGTTGAAGTTCTCACTGTATTCATTCATTCTTCTTCTATGTTCATGGAGCATTTTTATGACCATGACTTTGAACTCTTTAATACTGTAACAGACATTACTTATATCTGTTTCCTTAAGACCTTTCCCTGAGGTATTTGTCTTGCTGTTTTGTGTGGAACATATCCCTCTGTTTCTTCATTTTGCTCAACTCTCTGTGTTTGTTTTTATACAATAGGTGGGATAGCTAGCTTTCCCACTCTTTCAGGAATAACCTTGTGTAGGGAGTAAACTTGATTGTTCAACCTTCCCCTACCTCTCCATCATCTCTCCAACCTCTGTCATTGTAAAGTAGTCTCTTTTATTCTTCATAGATCCCTGTTGTTAAGGGTGTGCCAAGCTCTGTCAATGCTACAGTGGAAGGGGTCTCAGTCAGCATCTACTGTCAGGGTGAATAGAAGCCTGCTTCTCAGGCAGCAGCTTTTAAAAGATGTAGACACATATGGTCCTGGGGATTACAACTGTAAACACTGCTGACTACTAGATCAGGAGACCTGGAAGTATTCCCTAGGCTTCAGTTGCTATTCAGTTCAGTGTATAAGGTCCTGTGTAGAAGGTACCAGAGAACTGTGACGAGCCCAGGGGATCCTGTAAGGATGGCGTCTCCCTGCCTGTATTCTATGAGAGTGCCCCTGTACCCTCTAGATGTGCTGCAAGCCTGAAGCCTGTCTCTCAGGTTGAAGCTCCAGGACAAGTTACGTGGGCCTTTTTTACAGGCAGACTCAGGGTGTGTCTCAGTCTGCTGTCTGTGCAGTATCCTGGGTGTGCCAGCAGGCCCAGGACTGTCATTCCAACTTTACAGTCCTGTGGGGCCTAGGAATGCATGCTCCCGACTAGGGCCAGGTGATTAAGAGTTGTCCCTTGTGTGGACTACACATACCTGCCAGCATTAGTGATGTTTCGAGACAGTGCTGAGGGTAAGGCACATGCCCATAGATCTGAAATGCAGGTAGGGAACAGTGAATGGAACATGTCTGTGGCATTAGCAGGGTTGGCAAAGAGTGTGAGGGGTGGGGCACGCCCACCACTTTAGCGTGGAGGACAAGCACTGGGGGCCAGACACATCCATGGCTTTAAGAAAGCCATTAAGAGCACTGCAGGCAGGGTGCATCTGTGGCCTGAGTGATGTATGAGGTCACTAGTGGTGGCTTTAGAGCAAGGCTTTGGTGAAGCTGTGTTCATGTGCACCCACCAGCATTTTCAAGGTAAAGGGAGACTGTAAAAAAGGTGTTCACTAGCACCTCAGTCCTGGAAGGACTCATCCCTGCCCCTCTGGCAAATGCTTTAAGACTCTCAAATGAATGTCCTTCACGTATAGTCCAGGCACTTCCCTAATTGCTGCCTTTGTGCTAAATCTCAGGATGAGTGAGATGAGCTATAAACCCCTCAAAAGAAATATCTCAGATACCACAAAGCCCTCTGGGTCCCCTAGATATAAGCCTCATTGGTTTCCAAAGCCAGGCATTTTGGGGGCTCAATCTCTCCAGTGCTGGTCACAAGGTTTGGGGTGCACAATGTGGGGCCCACATCCATTACTACTCAGTGAGTACCTGAAGACGTGTGAGATCTCTTTCTATCGTGGGCTGTCATGCTGGGGGTGGGGTTTTTATGAGACTGCATCTCTTTCCCTCCTCCCCATCTTGGCATGGGAATTTAATTTTCTGTCGTGGAATTGTTGCTCAGCTAGTTATCAGTTATTTTTGAGAGGTAACAGTTTCTCTATGAAGCAGTAGATTTGGTGTGTCCACTGGAGGTGGTTAGTTCAGGGTCTTCCTACGCTGCCATCTTGGACAGCCTCCAATTCTTAAATTCTTAATTATTACATTTGATCATCCAATCCAGTGTTCTCAAAGTTTAGTGCATATCAGAAGCACTTAAAGGGCCTGTTAAAACACAAATTGCTCTTGTTGATGTATGGCGAAGACCAACACAATATTGTAAAGCAATTACCATCCAATAAAAAAGGAAACAAACAAACAGAAATTTCTGGGCTCCACCTGAGTTTCTGATTCAGTAATGTGGGGTGTGCTGTGATAATTTCAAACAAGTTTCCAGGTGGTGCTGAGGTTGTCTGAGTTCCATGTTTTGAGAAATACTCATCTCGTTCAACCTCTTCACTTTAGAGTTGTAGAACCAAAACTCACAGAAGTAAAGGACTCAATCAAGATCAAACCATGGATTAACAGCCAAGAGAAAATGAGAACCCAGGTCTTTTGGCAAATGATCTCTTAACTATGAAGAGGCACCTGACCTCCCTCCCTTTCATATCTGCAATAAAGAGACATAATATTTGACTAGAGTTATAAATAATAACTCCTCTGGCACGTCCTGATTCACTAAGTTGACAGATATTCATGAATCGTTGTTGTGCTCAGTTGCTCAGTCATGTCCAGCTCTTTGCAGCCCCAGGGACTGTAGCCCACTAGGTTCCTCTGCCGATAGAATTTTCCAGGAAAGAATCCTAGAATAGGTTGCCATTTCCTTCTCCAGGTGGATCTTCCTGATCCAGGAATCAAACTGAGCTTCTTGTGTCTCCTGCATTGGCAGCTGGAGTCTTTACCACGAGTGTCATCTGGGAAGATCCATTCACGAATTAGAGTTGTTAATTAACTTTCTTGATTCTTAAGTTCCTATAAATTTGGGGTAACTAATTCCTGCTTTGCAGCTCTGTCATGAGGATTAGATATAATTAGCAATTTCCCCCACTGGAATATAAGCTTCATGAAGTTGAGTGTTTTGCTTATCTGTATTTCTTGCTACATGCCTACATCCAGAAACACTGCCTCACATAAATTAGTTATTTATAAATATATCTTGAATAAATAAAAATGAATGCATGGTACATTGTAGGAACTCAATAAATGGTGGCTTTATTGCTATCTTAATGTCATCACTACCACCACCATCACTACTATTACCAATTTACATTTCCCTGATTCACTTTCTATTCTATTTTCTCCATTTCAGGTTTTGTTTTTTTTCATATCCTCTTTACCTGCCAAGCTCCATCATATTTTCTGGTAATGATGTTTCTATTTTATGGCCAGGCCAGATGTTAATTTTTTGTTGTTGTTACTCTTTCAGCAAATTCCACTGAGATGCTTTTTTCAAATGAGGGGCTTTAAATTACTGCACATATTCTGCCTTGGCTGCCTGTTAAATCTTTTCCAGCTGTCAACTTCAAAGGGAGGATGACCATTGGTTGTCTGGGACATATTTTAACTCCTTAGATAACACTGAAACATCTTTGGCTGCCGTGTTGGAAGGACATCCCTCCTTGCCCTGTATGGGACTCTCTTTTGCCTCAGTTAACAGCCAGGCAAACAGGAAAGAAACTTCACTGAAATTACCCTGTAGTACATTCTTCCTGCCTAAGATATCTGGTATTACGTACCCAAACTCCTTGTGAAAGGAAGCATTTATGTGCACCAATAAAAGATATTGCTCAGAGCCCTGAACAGTTTTTGGAGGAAAACAGTGAAAGAGAATGGAAAAATATCTTGCTAGCTATTGACCCTGGTTGCATTATACATTCATTAGGAGAGCATATTAAAAATCCTGAAGCACAGACATCTTTCAAAACTGCTCAATCAGACCCTGTGAGGACTGGGTTATAGGCATGTGCAGTTTAGAAAACCTCATTTGTTACCTACTTTCCTTCAAAGACCAGTGCAGAGTGCCTCAGTAGTGTTTCATGGACCCTTAACACAATGAAAAAAGTAAAGTCAAAGTAGCAGGATTTTTATAATCCAAATTTTTCATAATCTTTAATAAAGGCTCTCCTTTATTCTGAGAGTAGCCATTCTCCCTTGCATTGCTAAACAAAATCATTAACCACCATTGAATAAATAAAATGACACCACGACTCAGCTTGCACAAGTTATGTATCCTGAGAAGAAGCAAGATTGTAATCCAAATCTTTAATTTAGAATATCTGCCCTTATGGCTTCAACCTGGGGCTCACATTTGAAATTAGTGTCGTTTCTTGTCTTTTACACAGGCATGTGACAATCTAAGTTGCATTGCCTGTGTTTCCTGGGCAACCATCAAGAGGCTGTCTCTTGCAGTCTCTTTCAGCTTGTCTTGAGGAAGGATGTCTGTTGCTCTGGGAGTCCACCCAAGGTTTCCAACATGAATTTCGTGTATGACACTAAGCCCATACCTCAAATCAGATTGCCCTAGGCATACACTCTTAATACTCTGAAACTCCATATGCTAACATCTGAAATGCATTAAAAGATATATGAACAACAACTTGGGGCTTCCCAGGTGGTGCTAGTGAGAAAGAACCTGTGTGCAATGCAAGGAGACTTAAGAGATGTGGGTTCATCCCTTGGTCAGGAAGATCCCCCGGAGGAGGGCATGAAAACCCACTCCAGTGTGCTTGCCTGGAGAATCCCATGGACGGAAGAGCCTGGCGGGCTACAGTCCATAGGGTTTCAAAGAGTCAGACACAATTGAGGTGATGTAGCACGCATGCACACACACACAGGAACAACTTAATTTTATTTACATGGATCATGTTCTTCCTGACTGTTTTGGTTTCAACATATTCTTTTTTTAAAATAACAGTAATAATAATTATAATGTTATATACTATAAATGTAATTATATAGCTCTAAAAATGATATATTTATGTGACAGATTTTTAACAATGTTGGTAATGCTCTTTGAGAGAGAATCATTAATTTATATATCTTCAGTTGCACAGGTTTATATAATCCAAAAGTCTGGGGTTATCATACTCTGTAATTGAAAGTATTCAGAACATGGTGACTCTCAACCATTATTGTTTTGCCAGCAATCCATGATGACTATTTACTATTCATTTTGGAAAAGGATAACCACCCCTCACACACCCATGTTCCTTTTCATACAATTCTGAGGATTCAAACCAATTCCACGTATACCTGAGTTTCGGTATCAAACAATAAACAAATATGTATTCTGTGAGAAGGACAGTCTTGCTACAACCTTGAATAGCTTCTTAAAACGAACTCTTTCCCCTGTAACTTCCTAAAGCACCTTATCAGTCCCCTTGACTGGCATTTATCACTTGTTTTCTAGAGTGATACCTATTTATATACCAGCAGATCCTTGGCATCCTTATGAATTACCAGTTCCAGTTTCAGATCTTCCTATGCGACCCTGAGGAGACCATAATTTGTATAATGTGTCATATTGTTGTGGTATGAATTTAAATCACAGTCACTTTGAGCTGGTGTAAAAATGTGAATGACTCAGGCAGTGCAATACTCTGGATAACTGCCCAGCATCTCCCCTCAATATAGCTCTTGTTTGCCATTTGTATGAGATCAAAACTTTTATTTTTGTTGAAACAACTAAGAATATTTTAGTGTAAATTAAAATAGTAGTTAATTGGTAATATAAGGCTGTTTGTAGAAATGTCTGATAGAAGTAGAATTCAGAAGTAATAACAACGAGGGCTTCCCTGGTAGCTCAGAGGTAAAGAATCCACCTGCCAATGCCAAAGATGCAGGTTCAATCTCTGAGTCAGGAAGATCCCCTGGAGAAGGAAATGGCAACCCACTCCAGTATTCTTGCCTGGGAAATCCCATGGACAGAGGAGCATGATGGGCTATAGTCCATGGGGTTGCAAAAGAGTTGGGCATGATTTAGAGACTGAACAACAACAGATAACAACAGGTAACACTGGTACTTACTATATGCATGGTACCATAAAAATAGCGTTATATTCATGGTCTTATGAGATCCTCACAACCCCACAATTTAATTATATTATTAAATCCATCCTATAGGGAAGAAGATGCTGCTTAGAGGCTTTGGTTTAAAGTTACATAGGCAGAGTCAAGGCAAGTAAAATGCTGTGTTTGACTCCCAAACATGTACTTTTTCCCTCCTTTAAAAAAATAGATATAACTGACATACAACATGTAGTTTAAGATATATAAAATAATGATTTGACATTTGTATGTACTCCAAAATGATCACTACAATAAGTCTCCTTAACACCCATCACTGTATGTGAACAATTTTTTCTTGTGATGAAAACTTTAAAATCTACTCTTTTAGCAACTTTCAAATATACAGCACAGTATTATTAACCTTAGTTGCCATGTTGTACTTTACTTGCTCTATATATGGTAGTTCATACTCTTTAACATCCTTAATTCATTTCTTCAACACACACCACCAACACACCAACCACACAACACCAACACACACCACTACCCCCCACCTCTGGCAAGTACCAATCTGTTCTCTGTATCTATCAGCCCCTTTGATTATTTGCTTTTATTTAGTTGTAATTGACATATATTAGTTTCAGGTGTACAACTACTCATTAGAAATTTATATACGTTGTGAAATGAACACCACAGTAAGTCTAGTTAACACTGTTATTGTACATAGTTACAAAATTATTTTTTCTTGTAATGAAAACTTTTAAACATGTCTTTTTAATTCCTACAGGTTTATTCTACCTACCTCTTCCTCAGCACCCCACATGACTTTCCACATTCCTTCTGTGCTATAAGTTCTATCTGGTCAGGTGTTTATCTTTACTCATCTATTCCCAGGATGACCTAAACCAGAACTTCTGCTCTACCAGGATTTGTTGAATACAGATTGCTAGCTGTATAGCAGAATGAATGACGGCACTTGCTAATTACATTCACTTACCATGTCTTTACTTCGTCAGGAAAAAAAAATTGGGAATAAATACCCTTCTATGTGCATTTATTCCATATTCTCCAATAATGCACCATAAATTCTGAACATTGAATAAGGAGAAATTTCTCATTATTTAAGGGGCTCCCAGGTCAAAGAAAGTAAAAAAAACAAACAAACAAACAAACAACATTTTCTTTTCTAAAGACATTAAACACTCCAGTTCAGTTCAGTCACTCAGTCGTGTCTGACTCTTTGTGACCCAATGGATGGCAGCACACCAGGCCTCCCTGTCCATCTCCAACTCCCAGAGTTTACCCAGACCAATGTCGATTGAGTCGGTGATGCCATCCAACCATCTCATCCTCTGTCATCCCCTTCTCCTCCTGCCTTCAATCTTCCCCAGCATCAGGGTCTTTTCAAATAAGTCAGCTCTTCACATCAGGTGGCCAAAGTATTGGAGTTTCAGTTTCAACATCAGTCCTCCCAGTGAACATCCAGGACTGATCTCCTTTAGGATGGACTGGTTGGATCTCCTTGCAGTCCAAGGGACTCTCAAGAGTCTTCTCCAACACCACAGTTCAAAACATCAATTCTTTGGTGCTCAGCTTTCTTTATAGTCCTACTCTCACATCCACATATGACTACTGGAAAAACCATAGCCTTGACTAGATGGATCTTTTTTGGCAAAGTAATGTCTGCTTTTTAATACACTGTCTAGGTTGGTCATAACTTTCCTTCCAAGGAGTAAGCGTCTTTTAATTTCATGGCTGCAGTCACCATCTGCAGTGATTTTGGAGTCCAAGTCAACCTCTATAGCTCATCCAGTGGTGTCCCAATGCCATTTACAGATTTTTAAGGAAGAGCTTATTTGAAACCAGGAAGTACCGGAAAGGTTCTGCCTAATTAACTTTGAGAGAAAGGGAATATGACATCTTATTATTTTATAATAAAGTGAAAGACCCTAAAATAATTAATTTCTCCATCTCTGTATCGGGATTGTCCAGAGAAACAGAACCAATAGAATACTTACAAATATATGTGAGAGGAGATTTATCATAGTGATTGGCTTACCTGATTATGAAGACTGAGAAGTTCAATGATCTGCTGCCTGCAAACTGAGGAACCAGGTGAGCCCGTGGTATAATTCAGCCTGGGTCTGAATCCTAAAAAATCAGTGCAACTGGTTGTGTAGATCCACATTCAGAGGCCAGAGAACCAGGAGCACAGGTATCTAAGGATAGGAGAAGATGAATGTCTCAGTTTAAGCAGAAAAAGTGAATTCCCACGTCCTCTGACTCTTTGCTGTATTAGGCCTTCAAATGATTGGATGATGCCCACCCACACTGGTGAGTATGACCTTTTTACTCCATTTACTGATTCAAATGCTAATCTCTTCCAGAGACTTCCTCATAGACATACACAGAAATAATGTTTTCCCAGCTATTTGGACATCCTTTTGCTCAATCAATTAACACCTAAAATTAACCATCACAATCTTTATATATTTCCATGAGACTAATTAGATAATTATTTATTTTATTATAATAAATGGAAAGAAAGAGAAAGAGGGTTTTGAGGGGAGCACCTGGAGAAGCCTCCCTTTGGAAATGATACAGGATCTGGAACTGAAAGACGAGGCAGACAGCTAAATTAGAACATGCACTTAACACACATGAGAGCTGAGTTGTTGCAACAGGGATAAGTGCCCGAGGCAGATGGAACAGCATGTTTTAAGCAGAAAGGATCAGGAAGCAGTTAAAGAAGTGAAAAAAATGTGGGTGAATTTTGATGATTGAAATCCTGAAGAAATCTGAATAAGAGCTACAGTATGGTTTAGTAGTATTATAGCAATATCAGTTTTCTGATTTCCAAAAAACCAGAAATTATATTACTATAATAATTTTATGATTATGATAATTTATTATTATTATTATACTTCTTTATAATTATGAAATATGCTATCACTTAAAGTACTCCAGGGAAGGGTTTGTGGGACCTTTCTATATTATTTTTTCAACTTTTTGTGATTCTAAAATGATTTCAAAATAATTTTTTTTTTTAAATAAAGAACACTTGGCCAATGATCTCTGGATGTCAGCTTGAAATTGGGACTTCAAATTCACGGGTATCAATAAAACTACAGATATGTCATGACATTCTTAAGCTTATCCACTGTGTTCTTTTGGCATGTGGAGTGCTATATTGCCTTAATTTATTAGTGGTGCTTCGCATCTGACATATCTCCTCCAGGCACTGGTGATAGTCATCTTAAAAGCAAATTGTAACCAGGATTCTGAGCAGATGAGAATTAGCTGTCTACTTTTCTATGTATCCATGAATGTCAGCACTCTGCTATGGAATATGTGATAGGTAGGCATCTGTGACTCCATGTATAGGCCATTAGCTGAGAATTGAGGCTCGGGGAAAGTCTAATTGAATCATACTGCATGACAATATAAGCAGAATGTGCCCATCGAAGGTCAAAAGAAGTAACACATACAATACTGTGTAACAGCTACAATGACAGTCATGCTTATCCTACCTAAGACTTTTCATCAGTCTAGCACTGGTTACAGAAAATAAGACATGGAACCAAGGAAAACCAGACAGTAAACCATACAAATTAGTGGAGTTGAGCCTGGATTGACTTACTGTCAATAGCACAATTGGCACTCCTCTGAAACAAGTGTGGCGCGGAGCACTCACAAAAAATATGTCATTCTGCTCACAATTCTGCCCCTGTTCCTCACTGCTCACTGGATAAACAGACTTTACTCTGAAAGGTGTTTAGGTCGCCCCTGATTGGCCCTTGCCTTGTCTTCTCACCTGATTTCTTTTTCTTACATTCTAAAATTAACCAAATTCTTTTACTGATCTTCAAAGACTTTGGGTTCCTTTATGCCTCTAAGCAACCAACTGTGCTTTCTCAACCTTCATGCATTAACTCAAACCTTACTGTGTCTTAGCTTGTCCAAACTTAGGTACATCTTCCTTATATTTTCAGTCACCCTGGAAGTGACTATATTTTTAAAAGTGTCATTTTGTATTTTAATGTGTTTTTTCACATATCTATCTTTCCACTAAGCTGTAGACTCTTTGAGGGAAAAGTGATTCCTCTCTGGTGTCTTCAGGGCCTATAAGACTGCCTGACATAGTGTAGGTATTGATTAAAATTTTGATGAATGAATATAAACAAAATTTATTGAGCACTACTTGCCTTAATTAACAGGAAAAATGTTATAATGGTTTCCAATAAGAATCATCAACACTAGTACAAAGGAATTTATGTCCATGGCTTTGAAGCAGCAGTAAGAGATCAGATTGTGGTTTAGTAAAATGAACTTGCTTATCATCATACCCCACGCATGCTGGTTAGGGAAACCACATGGTTACGGTTTAAAAAAATCTACTTCAAAATGCAGAAAACACTATCAGAATTCTTAAGATACCTATACAATACAAAATTATTTTTTAACAAAACAGATCATTTCTTTCTACTTATCCCACCTTGGTACTATGGACTTTTGTTCCCCATTTTAATAAATTATTCTTGATGATAATACTTTTTTTATCATGTCACAAAACCTTTTGATGAAAGGACAAGGATGCCAGGTGAAAAATGGCAATGCTTAAAATTCTTTTATGGAAACTCTTGGGTAAATTTATTTTCTTTTCCAGTGAATAAGTGCAATATATTCTGATTTTAGAAAAGGACTAAGAAGGGACAAATAAGTAAAGGAGACATAAGAAGAAGCTATAAGCTTGAATGATCTCAGGTCTGCAAAAATATTCCAAGTATGACAAGATATTTATTTATTCCAAAATATTTCCAATTTTGGGAAATAGGTATTCCAAACATTCCAAAGTATTCCAAAATATTCCATGGAAAACAAAAACAGGGGAGGAAGATTAAAGAAGTAAAGGAAAGATCTGTAAGCTGAACCTTGATATTACTGAAGGATTAAATTGAGTTTACTGACAAGCATTTTTAATATAAAATGGGACTCAAATACTTTTTGAAATTTATAGTCTGATGTAATATATAGACATTTGTGCCAATTACATAGCATATACTATATTAACCACTGGGATACCATAGTCAATAAAACATAGACTTTGCCTCTGAGAGGCTTAGTTTTGAGGAAAGCAGAACAATCAAAGCACACATTATGGAATTCTATGGACTTGAATTTGGATGCCATGTCAAATTATTAGTTGTGTCACTTGGGCTAGTTAAGACACCTCTGTAGTTCATTTATCTGTAGAAGGGGAATAATAATAAACCACAAGTTTGTTTTGAAGATTATACAAGAAAATTCCTGGAATGTGCTTGGAATTGCCTGGCTGAAAGTAAACACACACATAGACATTTAGCTGAGAAAGTTAAATAATCATTTTCCTAATTTATATATGTGTAGGCCCTAGGTATAAAAGGACTAATGGGAGTACATAATAATATAAGAAATCTCTATACAAAATTTTACTATATAAAAATAAGTCAGCCTATCCTCAATTTTGTTAAAAAAAAATCACTGAAAAATGGGAACTTTTTTCTGAAGAAGAAAAGGTGAAGTTAAGACTATACGGTCCCTGTGGGAGACAGATACGAAAAAAAAAAAAGCATTCAGCTCAACTTCAGGAAAACTCCACATTCATCAGAATTGTCTGTCCAAAAATGGAATGCACTGCTTCATGACTTAAGGAATTTTCTGAAACCCAATATCTAAAATACCATTGAAGAACAATTTGAGGTTTCAGAGAGATTAAGGTAAGTAATAATTTAGGGATAATTAGAAATAAGCAGCTGATCCAACCAGATGCTAGGAAAACCTGCCAACCCTACATCTATGGCCTGACTCTCCATTTATTTTGCCACAGAAAGAAGGCCATAATCAAGTTCTGGCTGTGGCTTTACCAATCAAATTGACTGTGTTCTGGTTGATTATGAGCAAATTTTAGAGTAACTTACTAACCATGCTGTGAAACAATTGATTTCCCAATGATTGGCCATCATTTTGCTTCTCTGGTCGCACACAACAGAATCAACAAAATCAAAATAATTACAAGTGATTGGTGAAAAGGCTGTGCACTATTATTCCACACTGAGTTTTCTCTTCATTTGAATTTATGAAGTTCTGAAAACAATGTGTTTTTCCCATCATTGAGAACATGCACCAGCACCTATTTTGCACTCTCACCAAGGTACAAACATAGATTAAAAGGATCGTCACTGCTTATGCCTCAAGTTAGCCACTGACAGCTGCCATTTGGTATGGAAGGCAATGGAGTTTAGAATCAGAAAGACCAAGACTTGAGGTCCATCTTTATCCAGTATGGCCTTGGGGACAGTTAACCTATGACTGCTCCTTTATGGGCTAAAATACTCATTGCACAAGAAATATATGTACTTTAAAAGAAATAATATTTTACCATGCCTAAAATGATATTTAACATCCTTAATATAAGTGATAAAAAGAGTAAATATCCTTTTATTAATGTGTCCCTTATTTCAACTGCATCTATGAACCCTCATACACTATGGAGGGACCCCAAACTCCATGATCTAATGCCTGACGATAGGAGGTGGAACTGATGTAATAATGATAGAAATAAAGTGCACAATAAATGTAATGTGCTTCAATCATTCCAAAACCATCCACACCTTGCTGTCTGTGGAAAAATTGTCTTCCACAAAACTGGTCCCTGGTGCCGAACAGATTGGAGATTGCTGCACTATAGACAGGACTGGAGACAGAGCTGGATAAAGATGTTACTTTAAGTCTCTTTTATAGAGGAGAAAATTGAAACTCAAGTTTCCACAGCTAAATAAGAGAGGCACTAAATGAAAGAAAAGGATTCATTCTCCATCTCCTGCTTCTCAGTCTAATGCTCATCCTACAGTGCATGCTATCTCTGGTTGTGTTGTTGTTCAGTCACTAAGTTGTGTCCAACTCTTTGTGACCTCATGGACTGCAGAGGCCAGGCTTCCCTGTCCTTCCCTATCTACTGGGATGTGCTCAAACTCATGTCCATTGAGTCAGTGATGCTCTCTAACCATCTCATCCCCTGCTGCTCCCTTCTCTTTCTGCCTTCAGTCCTTCCCAGCATTGGGATTTCTTTTCTGGTGAGTCAGGTCTTCGCATCAGATAGCCACAGCAATGGAGCTTCAGCTTCAGTGTCAGTCCTTCCAGAGAATATCCAGGACTGATTTCCCTTAGGACCGACTGGTCTGACCTCCTTGCGGTCCAAGGGACTCTCAAGTCTTCTCCAACACCACAGTTTGAAAGCATCAATTCTTTGGTGCTCAGCCTTCTTTATGGTCCAACTTTCATATCTGTATATGACTACTGGAGAAACACAGCTTTGACTATATGGACCTTTGTTACCTCTGGTAATGTCACTTATTCAAAGGAAATAATTCCCTTGTCTTGAGAAAATTAAATATTACATAAAGGAGTAGAAAGAGCATGAGCTTCATTTGATTCTAAGATTCACCACTTGCTAGTTGGAGGCCTTGGGCAAACCACAACCTTTGTGACACTTTGTTTTCTCACTTAAATTTATGGGTTATCATGTGTACCTCATGAGACTTGTGTAAAGTTTTTAAACTAAAAATATAACATCCTTAGAACACCATTTGCCACAGTAAGAACTCTTGCTAAATATTAAATAATGATAATAATGGGAAGAGGTTTAAGTACCCTAACAGGCTTAAGGAGGAGAGAAGAGACAGGAAGTCCTCCTGGTAGTCCCCAAGTGCCTTCAATGTGGCAGTCACTCACAGAACAGGAATTCACTACTACAACAGGGAAACATCAGTGTGTTGTGTTTTTCTTCTCCTCCAATAGCTATAGAAAAAAAAAATACATATTTTAACTTCTTCCTTCAGATTTTCCAAGTTCATGTTCTTTCTCTGCTCCTAATAAATATGCTCCTCAGGGAATGTCCACATAATGCCTGCAATCTACAGCCATTTCTGGCCCTAGTTTGGCTCTGAGGCCATGGGTATCGCAGAGCACTGTACCTCCAGAGCTGAGACATCTATCAAAATCTCTTTTCAGTGACTGTCACTGTCTCCAAGGTCTGTTTGCTGTTTTGGTGAATTAACTTACACCCACAGCTGAGCCTAATCCTACCAAGTTCTTCAAGGAATTCAGTGCTCCATGAGTTTGGCTTTCTAATCACTGTGCAACATAATGCTATGTGCAACCAGACACATGTGCATGATTTTACAGTATATTCTATTTGATTGCCTTTTTCAGTTGCTTGGTTAATCTCCAATTTCACAAGGATACTCTGATCTGTGGTTTTAGTTCGTGTAAATATTTCCCTGTTTGCTAAGTATTTCTGTTGGATAATCTGGCTATCCAGAAATTTCTTTTTATAAAAAAAAATTCTGGAATTTATGATATAGGCAAAAATAAACTTCCACAGGGATTTTAAAAAATGCCTGCAAAGGGAAGTTAAAAACTTTTAGTTTAGATATTAAAAACAACTTACTCACTTGTATTGTGTCCATAACACTTTGCTATCAAGAGTATTTATAGCAATTCCATAAAGTTCCATAACTCTGACAGCTCACGTCTGCTACTTTCTCTTTTTATACTTCTCTCATTTATGAATCATCAAATTTCACATTTCTTCTTGTTCACCTTTAATACTGACTGAAGTATGTAGAGACTTTATGAACAAAGTCATGGTTAGAAGTTATATTTTATATTCATACAGACCTAGTTTGAATTTCAGTTCCTCCATTTACCTTGTGACCTTGTAGAAATGGCTTTGTCTGGACTCAATTTCTTTACCTGTGAAATGGTACTGAAATAATAGTACCTACTTTTAACATTCTGAGGATTAAATTATGTATATGAAATGCATATAAAAAGACTGTACAATGCCCATCATGGAGCCACTTTCACGAGTAATTTTTAAAAAGACTAAAATGCTTAGCCCAGTGGGGTTGACATGTGATAGAACTCTAGAAATGAGAGATACATAGTTGCTAATCATCATTATCATCTTCATTTAAAAAATTATTTATTTTAATTGGAGGCTAATTACTTTACAATATTGTAGTGGATTTTGCCATACATTGACATGAATCAGCCACGGGTGTACATGTGTCCCCCATCCAGAACCCCCCTTCCACATCCCTCCCCATCCCATCCCTCAGGGTTATCCCAGTGCACCAGCCCTGAGCACCCTGTCTCATGCATTGAACCTGGATTGGCGATCTATTTCACATATGGTAATAGACATGTTTCAATGCTATTCTCTCAAATCATCCCACCCTCGCCTTTTCCCTCAGAGTCCAAAAGTCTGTTCTTTACATCTGTGTCTCTTTTGCTGTCTCACATATAGGGTCATCATTACCATCTTTCTAAATTCTATATATATGCATTAATATATTGTATTGGTGTTTTTCTTTCTGACTTACTTCACTCCGTATAATAGTCTCCAGTTTCATCCACCTCATTAGAACTGAATCAAATGCATTCTTTTTAATAGCTGAGTAATATTCCATTGTGTATATGCACCACAGCTTTCTTATCCATTCGTCTGCTGATGGGCATCTAGGTTGCTTCCATGTCCTGGCTATTGCAAACAGTGCTGTGATGAACATTGGGGTACATGTGTCTCTTTCAATTCTGGATTCCTTGGTCTGTATGCCCAGCAATGGGATTGCTGGGTTGTATGGCAGTTCTATTTCCAGTTTTTTAAGGAATCTCCATACTGTTCTCCATAGTGGCTGTACTAGTTTGCATTTCCACCAACAGTGTAAGAGGGTTCCCTTTACTCCACACTCTCTCCAGCATTTATTGATCATAGACTTTTTGATAGCAGCCATTCTAACTGGTGTGAGATGGTAGGTACCTCATTGTGGTTTTGATTTGCATTTCTCTGATAATGAGTGATGTTGAGCATCTTTTCATGTGTTTGTTAGCCATCTGTATGTCTTCTTTGGAGAAATGTCTGTTTAGTTCTTTACTATCACCTATTTAAACACCTTACACATATTATCTCAGTTTTTGCAACACCTTAGTGTCTGAATCATGTTCTTTTTACAGTTGAGGTAATCAAGGCTCAGAGAATTTTAGTAACTTTCAAAGAAGCTGAGTTAATAGATAAGGGGAGAGTTAAACTAGGTTCTGTTAAAAGTTTGCATTCCTAATCATTACATTGCCCTATATTACCTTTTTCAGTTTGAAAATTTAGACATGTGTCAAAATGCTAGTTCATGGATGTGTTTTGTTGGTCTGATATGGATTTTTTTTAATAGTCTCACATTGAAAACTTAGGAAAAATCAGAACATATAGCCTTTTGGGGTTAAGTCCTACTTGAAGACAATTGTCTAACCTCATATTCACTGTGACTTGCAACCAGATATGCATTGTTCATATCACCCCTTATTGCTTCACTTCTTTCCAACATCTGCTTGGCCTCCATTGTCATGTAACTTTTATGTCTCACTTGAGGTTATGGAAGGTATACAACATGCATTATATTCTTAGTCTGTCAGAACAATCTCAACCTTATGTGTTCTGAATAAATATTAAAGCAGGCACACTACAGGCATCACCTGCCTTTCAATGACAGGAGAGATTAACTACCATTATTTCATTTACTGATTAAATGCTCATATATTACCCTATTCAATCTGTCATGACATGCTGTAATTCTGGTTCACACAGAAATATTTAAAATGCATTGCCCCATGAACATTGCTGTCTGTTTTAATTCACTCTTTGGATGTATCCAGCTCTCCTGGGGAGTGGAAACCTGAGAGTGTAATCTAAGCCTGGGCTCCTGAGTTATTACATCTCTGCAGAAATTACACAAGGTGTTGGGACAATGAGAGGTCTCATTTTCTCAGTGCATAGTTCCTTACTAGCAGTAATGACGGGACTAGAGTGAGTAAGACAATTTGGATTTGCAAATACACTATGTTCTACCTATATTGAGTTGACAACTTGACATTATCCATCGGGAGAAGGAACAGAGCAGAATCTGGAGGTTCTCTTGAGCATAGAAGGATACTTACTTTATATATGGGTAATCTTTGTTGAAGAAGACTGTTGAGAGTCCCTTGGACTTCAAAGAGATCCAACCAGTCCATCCTAAAGGAGATCAGTCCTGGGTGTTCATTGGAAGGACTGATGCTGAAGCTGAAACTCCAGTACTTTGGCCACCTGATGTGAAGAGTTGACTCATTGGAAAAGACCTTGATGCTGGGAGGGATTGGGGGCAGGAGAAGAAGGGGACGACAGAGGATGAGATGGCTGGATGGCATCACCGACTCGATGGGCATGAGTTTGAGTAAACTCCGGGAGTTGGTGATGGACAGGGAAACCTGGAGTGCTGCAATTCATGGGGTCGCAAAGAGTCGGACATGACTGAGCAACTGAACTGAACTGAATCTTTATGAATTAATTTATTACCTAAATTTCCAATCTTTTCCCAAACTCTTCTCTAGACCTTACCCCAAATATGGCTGGACCTGTCATTATTATTTATTTTGTTTGAATCAATTTTTCTCATTATAAGGGCATTATCCTAAAGGTGATTTTTGACAGACCATTCAAATCTTAATCTCTACCAGATTATTTTGATGAGCCTGGCTCTCCCTCCTTTTGTATGAAAAGCAAGCCAATCCTTGGTTCTGCTGTTTTCTTTCTTTGTTCCCTCTCTTTCCTAACAGAGTAAGGTTAATCTTCTTATATTTTCAAAAATGTATTAATTAACTCCTTCATATTTGAGGAAATATAAGATCAACCTAACTCTGTTAGGAAAGAAAGAGAGGGAACAAAGAAAGAAAACAGGCAGAATCATGGATGAGTGGGCGGGTGGATGGATGGATATAGATAAATAAGAGTTATAGAGGTATGATAAATTGATCAATAGATACAAGTAATATTAAGCAAGAAGTCCTGCTCTAAGAGAGAAGATAGGAAGATACTGGTGTACCCGATTAAAAAAAATTAATCTTTTGGCCAATCAGCAAATCTTGTTGCTTTACCTTCAAAACATATTCAGAATTTAACCAGCTTCTCCACCACTGTCACTTCCATGCTAGTTCAGGTCATGATCATCTTTCCTATGGATTATTGCAATATCCTTTCAGCTGCTATTCTGGCCATGCTCTCACACCCTACTTGTCTCTTCCAAGCAGGGTGATCTTGATAAAACATGATTTTTAGATTAATTTTTCAGATATCTCAATCCTTCCTTGGAAATACTCTAATGAAATATTATCTTTTTTATTGTAAAAATTAAATGCTTATTATGACCTATAAAGGCTGACATAATCACCCCTTCTGACACTATTTTACCTCTCTGACTTCATTCCTTTCTATTCTTCTATTCATTCACCCATTCCAGGAACACTGATTCCCTAAGTGTTCCAATGTACTTGTCCTGGAGCCACAGCAGGGCCTCTGAACTTGATATTTGCTTCACCATGAACTCTTCCCTATTATTTACACACACAGACACACACACATACACAGTGTCCCTCTCACTTCATCGAGTTTTTTACTCAAAAAAATAAAGAAAACCAAAAAAATCTTCTCTGAGAAGACTTACTTAGCTATCTTTCTAAAATATCAACCACCCCACCACCACCAATTCATATGACACACCCCCGCTTGGTTTTTCTCCTAAATTCTTATCACAATTTACCCAATATTTTTTACTTATTTATCTTATTTATTATCTGTGCCCTTCAATAAGCTCCATAGGGCAGGAATATATTGCTGTTGTTGTTAACTGTGTCCCGTGGACCCTAGAACAGCAGCTGAGTTAAAATACTCATCACATGAATGAGTAAATGATAAATGAGATCATACATTCAAGCCCAGAAAGCAGTACATGACACTGATTCACACATTTTCTTAGTTTATACAGAATAAAAAGGTAGATTATAACTACTCTTTCTCTTTACTTTGTATCTCCAAAGATTCATGACTCCATAATATCTTAAAAGAATAGAGCTGAAACCTAACTGCTAAACTTTCTTTCTCAAATCTGTTCTAAAAAGGCATGTCATTCATTGTACCATGGGAGATCTTTTGTCCAAAGCCAGGTACTTAATGGCTCATTTTTTTTCCTTCACCATGAAATGAAAGTTGAAATAAATCAAAGTAGCAACCTAACAGTCCAGAACCACCCTAGACAAAAAGTGTAAATGAATGTGCTCAATGATAAAAGAAGAAAAAAATCAGGGTAGAAAAACAATGACTATTTCAATTCCAGTTTCCTAGGGATTTTGTGTAAGGAAAACCTAAGCAAACTTTGTATAAATCTTACTTCAAGAAGCTTCTTTATCACTTATAACTGCCAAGAAGTTAAATAAGGATTCACCAAGTTTTGTAAATTGAGAAAAATCAACTATTTTCATTCAATAAATGTCAAAAAAGTCAAGACATCAGCAATGAACAAGTAAAGTTTACACAAAAAGCAATGTATCCCAGAGTGCGTTTTGGGCTTTTTCTGTGTTGAATGGGACCAGAGACCAATGATGAACAAGGCTTCATCTTTTATTTATTTTAAAGGCCCCATTTGCTAGATATAATGGGGTTTAAATGAATTAACAATAGTTTGTTTGCATTACACTACAACTGTCATTTGCTTTTCTTATATATAGCATCAGAACAGATATGTGTAAATTGGTACTTTTTGTAGCTGTGAATATAGGGATGTCTTTTCTTTTTTTTTTTTAGGGATGTCTTTTCATATCAATATAACATCAGGTCACCAAACTCTCAGTACCTCCTTTATGAAACAAAGTTACTGTCCTTATGTGACCAACATCCAATGAAATACATGAGGAAATCAAATGGATTATTAATTTCCCACGTTGGTAACTCTTCTGGATTTTGTTTTACTTTGCCTCCCAGCTTGCATTACCCCTGCTTCTGCTGGTGTAATGTAATACATTTTGGGGAAATTTATCTCCTCCTTCAGTGTGGTCTTGGTAGCTTTGTTACAGAACCAAACTTGGATTCACTTGCCCACAAGTCAGTCTACTGACACTGGGTTGTGATGAAGGAAAGTGCAGCATTTACTGCAAGGTACCAAGCAAGAAGTCCAGGCAGCTAGTGCTTAACAGGCCTGAACTTCCCGAAAGATTTCAGGGTCAGGTTTTCAAAGACAGGGTGAGGGAGGGGGGTTGTGGGGTGTGTGATCAGCTTGTGGACATTCTTTTCATTGGTTGGTGATGAGGTAATTGAAGTCAACATCATCACACTTCTAGTTCCAACTAGTGTGGGGTCTGTGTGCTTATGGGCAGCATACAGTTAACTTCTTACACCTGGTGAGGCTTTCAGTATCTGCAAAACAGCTCAAAGAACAGAATATTATCTCTAGCCCTTGAAGGGGAATTAAAGGTCCTTGACTGTTTGGTGGCTAAATTATTATTTTGTCTTACTTGACTGTTTTTCTTTCTTTCTTCATTTTCTCACTTCTCTGATTAAAAGTATTCTTTTGAATTTGGGAAAAGCCTAGGAGGCTAAAGCTTTTCTACAGAGAAAAGGCAGGCGGAGGAAATAGAGGGGGTTCTGTTCCAGGAAAACCCCATAGGGCCCTGCTCAGTTACAGCTTCAGCTTCATTATTCAAGATGTAATGCTTGAGCACTTGGACTTTATCTTCTGTGACTTCAGATCTTACATATAATACTACTACTTAAGAATTTTGAGTGTATATATTGAGTGTATACATCAATCTAAGTTCCTTAGGTATTCTATAACAAGTCAATAAACTAGAAAGTGAAAAATGAAAGTGAAGTCGCTCAGTCGTGTCCAACTCTTTGTGACCCCATGAACTATAGCCTACCAGGATCCTCCATCCATGGGGTTTTCCAGGCAAGAATACTGCAGTGGGTTGCCATTTCTTTCCTAGATGTTATCATTATTCCCATCTTACAATTGAAGCAAATATTCTAAGAACAAGCCAGTCAACTAAGTGACGACACTGAATTCAAACCCAGACCTGAACTGAGCAGATATGCTTCAGCATTAGGCTATACTGCTTCTCATTACTCAAAACATTGGTTACAGCTTATTAATGCCCCAGCCCCAGCTTCCTGAGTTTATACCTATTTGTCAATAGGTAGTCACATTGAGATTACCATGACAGAGGAAATGGATATTGAGAAATACACGTTGCCAGAACCTAATTTGCTCTGCTAGCAAGAGCCATATTCTAGATTCAAATCTAAATCATGAGTCTCTAAATACCATGCTGTCTTCATTCAAAGCACTTGTTCTTTCAGCTAATCCATATACAAGGGTTGTGATAATATTTTTTAGAAAATTAGTTTCCATTACAATAAAAATGTTGAAAATAACTGAATAATTTATATCTTCTATTGTTTTCAAACTGAAAGAGATATTATTATGAGAATATCCTAATGATCATGAAAGATGCATTTTTTTGTCTGAGATTCAACTTACAAAGAACCAAGTTTAGGTATTATTTCTTGGGAGCTGGCAGAAGGAAGAAAGCTTCCCTTTTTTCCAGGACATGGAAATTGGTACAGCTCTTTCTCGTGTCTTCTGTTATGACATTTAATTCTTTCAGTGTAACCCTGGTCAGGTGGGTTATTCTAGCTACCCTTTGTATTATAAGCCACTTTGATTCCCAGCCATGTCTCTACAATATAACTGTTTTGAGAAATACATGAATTAGCTCTGAAACTATAAATATATTCCTCCTCTTCCTGGGTAGATTGGTTGAACTTCAACTCTGGGGGCATGCTTGATCTAACTTTATCTTTTATTATTTATTAATATCTCTGTTCTGTGATCTCAAGTCAGCCCCACTGCCTGTGTGCTACACAGTGGAGTTTTGGACCAGAGCTGAGCTCCCCGGGTGGCCAGTGGCTGGACAATAGCACCAAAGTCTCTTTACTCTCAGTAAAAGGGAAGCAAATCTATCACAGGCTGCATTCCTTTCAGGTGAACAGGATGGGAAAACCTTCCTGTCGTTTGTCATCTCCAATCTCTTCCATGTTACACATTCAATAAATCTGTTTTGATGTCTCTGGCTTGTAACCTCCTGTCATCTGTTGTAGAACAAGGTGGTTTGGGGGGAGTTTGGCCAGTCTTATGGCAGGAAGAGGTCATATAAATCTCAGTGGGGAATGTCACCAACCTGACTCCTTTCCAAAAGCCTCAAAAATGGTGATTGATTATCTGTAGTAAATGGCTATGTATTTACTCTCTAAAGGTATTTGACATATCACAAAAGTTCAATTGATTTTCCCCTTCAAATTACTTTACAAAGCTATTTGAATTTGAAATTTGAATATAAAATTCTCGCCTTAGGTTCCTTCCGAGATCCTAAGGTGAAGAAAAAAAAAAAGGTATAAATTCTGTTTTGAGTTATATCAGAAATTACAATTATTTTAAATCATCTTGCTATCATTACATCAAAAAATTATTTAATTTTCTTTTGCATGCAAGTAGAGAGACAAAACTTAAGAGTGTGTATAATATATGTGTGTGCTTTGCTATTCCACTGTCCATTCAGTTTTCTTAAGTAACAGTGCCTGCATTATAAATTTGGGGCCCACCACTCCTCTATTCTGATTCTATGTGGCTCAGCTCACGTTGACTACATCCTGTTTTCCCAGAAGAGGAAAATGATCCAGGTGTGACCTGTCAGAGCACTATATCTACCCCAACCCCCAGGACTATCTCTGGGCAGGGCAGGTGATCAAAGTAGGCCAATGGCATTCCATCCCTGGACTTCTTATGGTTTAAAGTGAAGTTCCTCACTTTCCACTGGGATTACTGAGCTGGTAGAATACAATCCTGGAGATGAGGCTATTTACTTTACCATCCCAAAGAGAAAATCTTCCTGAAAATAAGCAAATATGATAGAAAGCAAAACTGAGAGATGATCTGATTGTATCCCTTGATCTAGCTTTGCCTAAAAGCTTGAACTTCTCAATTACATAAGCAAACTTCTCTCTCTCTCTCTCCTCTAAGCTGGTTACAACTGAGTTTCTGTCACCTTCCATGACCTTCAATGACCTTCAGTGACCTTTCTGTCACCTTCAATGTAACAGTTGGAATAAATTTTGATAAAATTATTTACCACAGTAATTCAGCAACATTTAAAAAAATCTAATGTTAATATATGATGGAGAAATATTTTTAAGAAGGAATCATAATAAAGATGAAAGCTGATTTCTAAAACAAAAGCAGCTTCTCTTCTTTAAAAATTTTTAGTTTTTTTAACTGAAGGATGATTGCTTTACAGACTTTTGTTGTTTTCTGTCAAATCAACATGAATCAGTCAGAGGTATACATATTTGAATCTCCCTCTCATCTCCTTCCGCCTCACATCCCTCTAGCTTGATACAGAGTCCCTGTTTGAGTTCCCTGAGTCATAGAGCAAATTACCATTGGCCATGTGTTTTACATATGGTATTGTAAGTTTCCATGTAACTCTCTCCATATACCTCACCCAATCCTCCCCCAACCCCGAGTCCATAAATCTGTTCTCTATGTCTGTTTCTCCACTGCTGCCCTCCAAATAAATTCGTTAGTACCATCTTTCTAGATTCCATATATATGTGTTAGTATACAACATTTATCTTTCTCTTTCTGACTTACTTCACTCTGTATTTTAGGCTCTAGGTTCATTCATCTCATTAGAACTGATTAAAATATGTTCTTTTTTATGGCTGAGTACATGGCAAATAGATGGGGAAACAATGACAGACTTTATTTTCTCGGGCTCCAAAATCACTGAAGATGGTGACGGCAGCCATGATATTAAAAGACACTTGCTCCTTGGAAGAAAAGCTATGACCAACCTAGACAGTATATTAAAAAGCAGAGACATTATTTGCCAACAAAGATCCACCTGGTCAAAGCTATGGTTTCTCCAGAAGTCATGTATGGATGTGCGAGTTGGACCATAAAGAGAATTGAGCACCGAAGAATTGATTCTTTTGAACTGTGGTGTTGGAGAAGACTCTTGAGAGTCCCTGATACTACAAGGGGATCAAACCATTCAATCCTAAAGGAAATCAGTCTTGAATATTCATTGGAAACACAAAGATTGAAGGCAGGGGAAGAAGGGGATGACAGAGGATGAGATGGTTGGATGCCATCACCCATTCAATGGATATGAGTTTGAGCAAGTTCCAGGAGTTTGTGATGGACAGGGAAGCCTGGCGTGCTGCAGTCCATGGGGTCACAGAGTTGGACATGACTGAGCAACTGAACTGAACTGGATATTCCGTTTTATATGTGTACCACAGTTTCTTTATCCATTCATCTGTCGATGGACATCTAGGTTGCTTCCATGTTCTTGCTATTGTAAATAGTGCTGCTAAATAGAACATTGGGGTACATGTGTCTTTTTCAGTTTTGTTTTCCTCAGGGTTATATGCCTAGGAGTGGGATTGCTATGTCATATGGTGGTTTTATTCCTAGTTTTTAAGGAATCTCCATACTGTCTTCCATAGTGGCTGTATCAATTTACATTTCCACCAATAGTGCAAGAGTGTTCCCATGTCTCCACAGCCTCTTCAACACTTGTTTTTTGTAATCTTTTTATGTTGGCCATTCTTTTTATGTTGGTGTGAGGTGATATCTCCTTGTAGTTTTCATTTAGATTTTTCTAATAATGAGCAATATTGAGCATCTTTTCATGTGTTTGTTAGCCATCTGTATGTCTTGTTTGGAGAAATGTCTGTTAAGGTTTTTTACACACTTTTTGATTGAGTTGTTTGTTTTTCTGGTATTGACTTGTATGAGCTGCTTGTATATTTTGAAATTAATCCTTTGTCAGTTGTTTTATTTGCTATTATTTTCTCCCATTCTGAGAGTTGTCTTTTCACACTGCTTATAGTTTCCTTTGCTGTGCAAAAGCTTTTAATTTTAATTAGGTCCCATTTGTTTATTTTTGTTTTTATTTCCATTACTCTAGGAGGTGGGTCATAGAGGATCTTGTTTTGATTTATGTCATCAAGTGTTCTGCCTATGTTTTCCTCTAAGAGTTTTACAGTTTCTGGTCTTAGATTTAGGTCTTTAATCCATTTTGAGTTTATCTTTGTGTATGGTGTTAGGAAGTGTTCTCATTTCTTTCTTTTACATGTAGCTGTCCAGTTTTCCCAGCACCCTTTATTGAAGAGGCTGTCTTTGCCCCACTGTATATTCTTGCCTCCTTTGTCAGAAACAAGGCATCCCTGGACTGTGCTGTGCTTAATTGCTCAGTCATGTCTGACTCTCTGTGACCTGATGGACTGTAGCCCACCAGGCTCCTCGTCCATGCAGATTCTCCTGGCAAGAATACTGGAGTGGGTTGCCATGGCCTCCTCCAGGGGATCATGCCAACCCAGGGATCAAACCCAGGTTTCCCACATTGTGGGCAGATTCTTTACTGTCTGAGCCACCAGGGAAGCCCTCAGTTCAGGCAGTTCCATCGCTCAGTTATGTCTGACTCTTTGCTACCCCATGGACTGCAACATGCTAGGTTTTCCTGTCCATCACCAACTCCCGGACTTTGCTAAAACTCATGTCCATCCAGATAGTGATGCCATCCAACCATCTCATCCTCTGTCATCCAATTCTCCTGCCATCAATCTTTCCCAGTATCAGGGTCTTCTCCAATGAGTCAGTTCATTGCATCAGGTGGCCAAAATATTGGCGTTTCAGCTTCAGCATCAGTCCTCCCAATGAACATTCAGGGATGATTTCCTTTAGGATTGACTGGTTGGATCTCCTTGCAGTCCAAGGGACTCTCAAGAGTCTTTTCCAACACCACAGATCAAAAGCATCAATTCTTCGGTGCTCAGTTTTCTTTATAGTCCAACTCTCACATCCATATATGACTACTGGAAAAATCCATAGCTTTGACTAGGCAGATTTGTTGGCAGAGTAATGTCTCTGCTTTTTAATATGCTGTCTAGGTTGGTCATAGCTTTTCTTCCAAGGAGCAAGCATCTTTTAATTTCATGGTTGCAATCATCATCTGCAGTGATTTTGAAGCCACAAAAAATAAAGTCTCTCACTGTTTCCATTGTTTCCCCATCTATCTGCCATGAAGTGATGGGACCAGAATCCATGATTTTTAGTTTTTGAATGTTAAGTTTTAAGACAACTTTTTCACTCTCCTCTTTCACTTTCATCCAGAGGCTCTTTAGTTCTTCTTCACTTTCTGCACTAAGGGTGCTATTATCTGCATATTTGAGGTTATTGATATTTCTCCTGGCAATATTGATTCCAGCTTGTGCTTCATCCAGCCCAGCACTTCTAATGATGTACTCTGCATATAAGTTAAATAAGAAGGGTGACAATATATATATATATAGCCTTGATGTACTCCTTTCCCAATTTGTAACCAGTCTGTTGTTCCATGTCCATTTCTAACTGTTGCTTCTTGACCCAGCATACAGATTTCTCAGGAGGCAAGTAAGGTGGTCTGTATTCCCATCTCTTTAAGAATTTTCCATAGTTTGCTGTGATCTACACAGTCAAAGTCTTTGGCATAGTCAATAAAGCAGAGATAGATATTTTTCTGGAGCTCTCGTGTTTTGCTGATCCCACGGATGTTGGCCATTTGATCTCTGGTTCCTCTTCCTTTTCTAAATCCAGCTTGAACATTTGGAAGTTCACAGTTCACATACTGTTGAAGCCTGGCTTGGAGAATCTTGAGCATTAATTTGCTAGCATGTGAGATGAATGCAATTGTGTGGTAGTTTGAATATTCTTTGGCATTGCCTTTCTTTGGGATTGCAATGAAAACTGACCTTTTCCAGTCCTGTGGCCACTGCTGAGCATTCTGAATTTGCTGGTATGTTGAGTGTGGCACTTTCTCATCATCATCTTTTAGGATTCAAAATAGCTCAACTGGAATTTCATCACCTCCACTAGCTTTGTTCACAGTGATGTTTCCTAAGGCCCATTTGACTTTGCATCCCAGATGTCTGGCTCTAGGTCAGTGACCACACCATTGTGATTATCTGGGTCATTAAGATCTTTTTTGTATAGTACTTCTGTGTATTCTTGCCACCTCTTCTTAATATCTGCTACTTCTGCTAGGTCCATACCATTTCTCTCCTTTATTTTGTCCATCTTTGCATGAAATGTTCCGTTGGTATCTCTAATTTTCTTGAAGAGATCACTAGCTTTCCCCATTCTATTGGTTTCCTCTATTTCTTTGTACTGATCACTGAGGAAGGCTTTCTTATCTCTCCTTGTTATTCTTTGGAGCTCTTCATTCAAATGGGTATGTGTTTCCTTTTCTCCTTTGCCTTTAGATTCTCTTCTTTTCTCAGCTATTTGTAAGGCCTCCTCAGACAACCATTTTGCCTTTTTGCATTTCTTTTTCTTGAGGATGGTCTTGATCCCTGCCTCCTGTACAAGGTCACAAACCTCCATGCACAGTTCTTCAGGCACTCTGTCTATCAGATCTATTCCCTTGAATCTATTTCTCACTTCCACTGTATAATCACAAGGGGTTTGATTTAGGTCATACCAGAATGATCTAGTGGTTTTCCTTACTTTTTTCAATTTTAGTGTGAATTGGCAATAAGGGGTTCATGATCTAAGTCACAGTCAGCTCCCAGTCTTGTTTTGCTCACTTTATAGAGCTTCTCCATCTTTGGATGCAAAGGATATAATCAATCTGATTTCGGTACTGTCCCTCTGGTGATGTCCATGTGTACAGTCTTCTCTTGTGTTGTTGGAGAAGGGTTTCTGCTATGACCATTGCGTTCACTTGGAAAAACTCTGTTAGCTTTTGACCTGCTTTGTTTGTTACTCCAAGCCCAAATTTGCCTGTTACTTCAGGTATCTCTTGACTTCCTACTTTTGTATTCCAGTCCCCTATAATGAAAAGGATATCTTTTTTGGGTGTTAGTCCTAGAAGGTCTTGTAGGTCTTCATAGACCCTATTGACTTCAGCTTCTTCAGCATTACTGGTCGGGGCATAGACTTGGATTAGTGTAATATTGAATAGTTTGCCTTGGAAATGAACAAAGATCATTCTGTTGTTTTTGAGATTGCACCCAAGTACTGCATTTCACACTCATTTGTTGACTATAATGGCTACTTCATTTCTTCTAAGGGATTCTTGCCCAGAGTAGTAGATTTAATGGCCATCTGAGTTAAATTCAGCCATTCCAGTAATTTTAGTTCACTGATCCCAAAATGTCAGTATTCACTCTTGCCATCTCCTGTTTGACCACTTCCAATTTGCCTTGATTCATGGACCTACCATTCCATGTACCTATGCAATATTGCTCTTTATAGCATCAGACTTACTTCCATCACCAGTCACATCTACAACTGGGTGTTGTTTTTGCTTTGGTTCCATCTCTTCATTCTTTCTGGAGTTATTTCTCCACTGATCTCTAATAGCATATTGGGCAACTACCAACCTGGGGAGTTCATCTTTCAGTGTACTATCTTTCTGCTTTTTCATACTGTTCATAGGGTTCTCAAGGCAAGAATACTGAAATGGTTTGCTATTCCCTTTTCCAGTGGACCATGTTCTGTCAGAACTCTCCATCACAACCAGTCTGTCTTGGGTGGCCCTACATGACATGGCTCATAGTTTCATTGAGTTAGACAAGGTTGTGATCCATGTGATCAGTTTGATTAGCTTTCTGTGATTTGGTTTTCATTCTGTTGGCCCTCTGATGGATAAGGATAAGAGGCTTATGGAAGGTTCCTGATGGGAGAGACTGACTGAGGGAGAAACTGGGTCTTGTTCTGATGGGTGGGGCCATGCTCAGTAAATCTTTAATCCAATTTTCTGTTAGTGGGTGGGGCTGTGTTCCCTCCCTGTTGTTTGACCTCAGGCCAAACTATAGTGGAGGTGATGAAGATAATGCTGACCTCCTTCAAAAGGTCCCATGCATTCACTGCTGCACTCAGTCCCCTCAACCTGCAGCAGGCCACCGTCAACTCACACCTCCAGTGGAGACTCCTGGATACTCATGGGCAAGTCTGGGTCAGTCTCTTGTGGGGTCACTGCTCCTTCCCTTGGGTCCTGGTGTGCACAAGGTTCTGTTTGTGCCCTCCAAGAGTCTGTTTCCCCAGTCCTGTGTAAGTTCTGATGGCTCTATGGTGGGGTTAATGGCCACCTTCTCTAAGAGGGCTTATGCCACCCAGGCCTGCTGCACCCAGAGACCCTGACCCCACAGCAGGCCACTGCTGACCCATACCTCTAAAGGAGACACCTAAACACAGTTCTGGCTCAGTCTCTGTGGGGTCTCTGGGTCCTGGTTTATACAAGGTTTGTTTGAGCCCTCCAAGAGTCTCTGGAAGGTATGAGGTTTGATTCTAAACATGATTGTGCCCCTCATACTGTCTTGCTGGGGCTTCTCTTTTGCCCTTGGATGTGGATATTTTTTTTTTTTTGGGGGGGGGGTAGGATCCAACATCTTTTTGTTGATGGTTGTTCAGCAGTGAGTTGCAATTTTGGAGTTCTTGCAAGAGAAGATGAGTTCACATCTCACAGGAGAATGATGTGCACTCATCTTCTCCTGCCCAGTGTAGGCAGACTAAAGACTTCTCCTCCATTTGGATTTGGAGGGAAATCCTAAGAGACTATTATGAGCAACTATATGGCAATAAAATGGATAACTTGAAAGAGACAGATTCTTAGAAAAGTTCAATCTTCCAATACTGAACCAGGAAGAAATAGAAATTATGAGCAACCCAATGACAAGCACTGAAATTGAAACACTGAAATTGAAACTGTGACCAAAAATTACCTCCCCCCGCCCCCACCAAAAAAAAGCCTGGGACCAGATGGCTTCACAGGAGAATTCTATCAAACATTTAGTAAAGAGCGAATGCCTATCCTTCTAAAACTCTTTTAAAATTTGCAGAGGAAGGGACACTTCCAAGCTCATTCTATGAGGCCACCATCATCCTGATACCAAATCAGACAAAGACAATCCACACACACACACAAACAGGCCAATATCACTGATGAACATGGATGCAAAAATCCTCAACAAAATTCTAGCAAACAGAATCCAACAACACATTAAAAGCTCATACACCATGACCAAGTTGGATTTATTCCAGCTTTTCTTAATGTAACAGAATTATTTGAGTGGCCTATGCAAAGGAAAGGGTTTTAAAATATAAAGATTTTTAGTCAAGTAAATTTTTGACAGAATTTACTTGCCAAATAGATTCAGCCTTTTACCCTTATGGGCTTCCCTTGTGGTTCATCTGGTAAAGAATCCACCTGCAATGCTGGAGACCTGGGTTTTATCCCTGGATTGGGAAGATTCTCTGGAGAAGGGAAAGGCTACCCATCCAGTATTCTGGCCTGGAGAATTGCATGAACTGTATAGTCCATGGGGTGGCAAAGAGTCAGACATGACTGAGTGACTTTCACTTTCACCCTTGTAAAATCAGTTTGTCTTATGGATACAGATTGATTGAATTGAGGGGAAATTTGCCTGATATCAGCATTAAGACTCACAAACAGGTAAGTCTTTGATGTATGTTGCATGCTACACATACCTACAGTGCTAAATGGCCTGTTCTATTTAAGTTTTTATGAAATACATACAAATGTTTTTCTAACACTATTTATTCCATGAGCCACAGAGTAATTTATCCTAATAAAAGTCACCATTTACTGCATGCTTCTTGTATGCCAGAAACCCTGCTTTGACTCTACACACATCATCTCAGTTTCTCCTAAATAGTCCTCAATAATAGAAGCATCTATTGCCCTTTTATAGATAAGCAATTAAGGCCCCGAAGAGTTTTAGCCACTTTACCAAGAACATATTGAAAGAAAAGGCAGATGTGATACTTAGATCTACCTGTATGATATACACAGGCTTGAAATATATTAAAACTTTCACTCTCATAGAATCAGAAATGTTTTCATTTTATTTTTTCTAAGCATAGTGAGGAATGTGCACCAAATGAAAGGCATTGTTCTAGGTATTAGGAATACAGAGTCAAACAGCAAACTTTTGTGCTCAGGATATCCATAGTTAAGGAGCTAACTGTGGACAAAAACAAGATGATGATAAGTTGCTTGATATTGGCATGCTATTGCCTTGAATTTTATCTCAGGACACCAAAATTCTAAAGAGAATCTGAAAAGCCCTAAATCAGACTAAAATGAACAGAATGAAAGAATGCAAGAATATAAGTGAAAGGTGCTCTGCTCTGAATCTTTGTGGAAAAGTTGAGGCAGAACCAATACAACATTGTAAAGCAATTATCCTCCAATTAAAAAAAAAAAGATAAGTTATAAGGATTTACTGTATAGAACAGGTTGTTCAATATATTACAATAACTTATAATGGAAAATAACCTGAAAAAATATATAACTGAATCACTTTGCTGTCAAACTGAAAATAATAGTATATTGTAAATAACTATCCTTCAAATTAAAAAAAAAAAGGGAAGTTGAGCCTGAATATGTGGTTTGGAACACTTGGTTGCACCTCTGTTCACCAGTTACTGATATAAAAAGTTGGACAACAATGAGATACCACTGTACACCTATTAGAGTGATCAAACCCAAAACACTAACAGCATTAAATGCTGGTAAAGATGGAGAGCTAAAGAAAATCGCATTTCTGGTGAGAATGTAAAATGGTACAGGCACTTTGTAACACAGTTTGATAGTTTCTTACAAAATTAAACATACTTTTACTATATGATTCAGCAATCATACTTCTTGGTATTTACCCAAAGGAGTTGAAAACTTATGTCTTATGTACATGGATGTTTACAGCAGATTCATTCATAATTTCCAAAAATTGGGAGTAGTGAAGATGTCCTTAAGTAGGTGAATGGGTAAATAAACTGTGATACATCCAGACAGAGTAATTTTTTTTAGTACTAATAAGAGATGAGGTGTTAAAACATGAAAAGACCTGGAGAAAAGTTCAATGCATATTACTAAATGAAAGAAGCCAATCTAAAAAGGTACATACTGTATGATTCCAACAATATGATATTCTGAAAAAGATAAAATTATGGAGACAGTGAAAAGATCAGTGGTTGCCAAGGTTTAGGAGGGAGGGAGAGATGAATATGTGGAGCATATAGGATGTTTAGGGCAGTGAAACCATTTGGTATGATGCTATAATGGTGGATACAAGTAATTATACATTTGTTAAAACCCATGGAAGTCACAACAACAGGAATTAATCCTAATGCAAACAATAGACTTTCAGTGATAGTATTAACAAAGTGTCAGTGTAGGTTCATTGATGCAACACATGTACCACTCTATTGAGATATGCTCATGATGGTGGATGCTATACATATATGGGAGCTGGGGGTATGTATGTATAACCTCCTCCATTGACAACATATTTCAATAGAGTGGTACCTATTAATGAACCTACATTGACAGTTTACTATATAAAATCTCTGTACCCCCTGCTCAATTTTTCTATGAACCTAATACTGTGATAAAAAAAAAAATAGACCATTTAAAAGAACAAGTAAAAAATAAATGCAATGCAAGCAGTATCATATAGCAGTTAAGGAATAGGCTAGGCATAGAATTTGAATCTCATATTCACCACCTATTAGTGTTATGACTTTGCAAAAGTTCCTTACCATCTTTGGACCATCAGTTCTTTTCTCTAATTGGAGAAAAATAATTACTAGCTCAGAGGATAGTTGGAAAGATTAAATGAGGTAATATATAGTAGAAGGCTTTTGTATTTCCCTGCTCAATATCCATTCTCTTTCTTGCTGTTAAAAGTAATCTGTTCCACTCAACCGTGGTTCACATAAAAATGATTATGTCTTTAGATATAACAATTGGTCTTTGTTAGAAACCATTCATATTAATTGGGTCAAGGTTAAATATATCACCCAAGATGAAGCAATAAGTACAGTCATAGAACTTCCACTGAAACTTCTGGGAAAAAAGAGCTTTTTTTTTTTTTTTGTGAGTTGGTAATTGTTACCATAAATGTGGTGGAATATAAACAATAAGCTACTAGTAGCCATTTACACTATGTGGAAAGAGTTTTCCTGAGGCTGAATTAAGAAATGGGGAAACATTTTTTTGAATTTTTTAAAGGGCTTCCTTTGTGGCTCAGATGGTAAAGAACCTGCCTGCAACGTGGGAGATGTGGGTTTGATCCCTGGCTTAGGAAGATCCTTTGGAGAAGGGAAAGGCTACCCACTCCAGTATTGTGGCCTGGAGAATTCCATAGACTGTGTAGGCCATGGGGTCACAAAGAGTCGGACACGACTGAGTGACTTTCACTTTCACACTTTTCACTTCATATTCATTTTTTTATATTCATTTTTTTAGATTCTTTTCCCATAGAGTTTATTAGAGTGTTGAATAGAGTTCCTTGTGCTATACAGTAGGTCCTTATCAGTTACCTATGGGAAAAGAATCTAAAAATAAATGAATGTGTGCGTGTGTGCGTGTGTGTGCGCGTGTGCGCACCATGTGCTTAGTCACTCAGTTGTGTCCACCTCTCTGTAACCTCATGGACTGTAGCCCACCAGGCCTTTCTGGGAATTCTCCCAGGCAAGAATACTGGAGTGGGTTGCCAAGCCCGCCTCCAGGGGATCTTCCCTCAGATATTGAACCCAGGTCTCCCGCAGTGCAGATTGATTATATAACTAATATCTTCCCTGTACAGCAGAAACTAACACAATATTGTAAATCAACTATTCACCAATAATTTTTTTAAAAAAAGAAATGCAAAAATAGTATTTGCAAAGCATTACATAGTCATTGAAAGGATTTTGCATGTTTAGTATTACGAAAAACATTTAAGAGAGCAAATGCAACTGTACTGATTTTATAGCTAGGATCTAGGACTAAAAAATTGGATTCATCTTTACAAATGATTATTTTCCTTCGGATTTGAAATCTAACTTTATATTATTTGACCATTTCAGGACAAAATTCATTTATACAAAGCACTGGGATCAGTGTAAAATGGAAAGACCCAAATTTTTTACATTTGAAGGCACATTCCCATTGGCATCCTGCATTTAGACTATGCGGACTATCTTTAGTTACAATCCTGAGTATAAAGTAATTTTAAAACATGGAGTATGCAAGTCTTTAAATTGCTACTCTCCCCTTCCAAGTAGTGGGTGACCTGCCAAAGAAATCTGCTCATCTACCTGCTTCCTACCACAACATAATGCAACAGAACTATACCATCTCCTGACACAAATACAGGATATGGTCTGGGGTGTATTCAGAAGTTGTTGGTGGTGTTTAGCGGCTGAATCCTGTCTAATTCTTTGAGACCCCTTTGGCGGTAGCCTGCAAGGCTCCTCTGTCCATGGGATTTCCCAGGCAAGAGTACTGGAGTAGGTTGCCATTTTCTTCTCCAAGGGATCTTCCTGACCCAGGGATCAAACCCACATCTTCTACATTGGCAGGTAGATTCTTTACCACTGAGCCATGTCAGTGCAGAAATTTTTCATAATAATTTTTATTATGTATTTTATTATGTATTAAAAATAATACATGTCAGAATTTCCAACTGGCTAACTATATAAGGCCAGAATTTCTGATAAGGAAATACGTCTATGACAGGAAGAATGCTTTCCCTCACTAATACATCCCAAGTTCCTAAAAGAATGATTATACATCACAAGCATTGAATTGTTTTTTGAATGAATGAATGGATGCAAGAATAAATTTTCTTGTTAGAAGAGCATTGCTAAACTATGATAAACATGAGAAAGAAATCTAAGTTTTATTTCTATTATACTGAGGCCTGGACATCTTTTCCTTCCATACTGTTGTGTATGAGACTTCTATGATATCAGAGATCAAAACAGACAGAGAAGAAATGAACATGTATACATTCTATGTACTTTGTTTCACTGCAGGATAATTTATGGTAACAAAATATATCTAAATGCCCAGGAAGAAGATATTGGTTTGATAAACTATGCTACATACATATAACAGAATATCCTACAGCCATTAACATGTCCCTCAAGACACTAAAGAAATTTTAAAATTATCAATATATAAAAAGTAGAAAAGTAAATTGAGAAACTTTTCACATATATTATACCATAAGCTTTATTTTTATTTTTTATTTTTTTTTAATTTTATTTTTTTTTTCCAGTGGGTTTTGTCATACATTGATATGAATCAGCCATGGATTTACATGTATTCCCAATCCCGATCCCCCCCTCCCACCTCCCTCTCCACCCGATTCCTCTGGGTCTATACAGTTATCTATAGACAACTGTTTCAATTGTCTATACAGTTGAAAATCAACATTGAGCATTTTGATGATTTATAGTTTACATGGCAAACATATCTTTAATATACTTATATCCCTGACAAATGAAGTGTTTATGATCACAATGATAGTGATTTTGGTTGTGAGGGGCACTGAAGAAGAAACAGGAATAAAATCTCAACAAATATATTTAAAGACAATACTATTAATTCAAACTCTCTTTTCTTCCAATTTAAAGATTTGGAGGTATTTACACTTGAAGCAAGAATAGAAAGAGAAACAGGAAAGAGGACAGGAATGACAAGAAATATGCTGTCCCAGTTTTCTCTTTCCCCTAAAGAAACAGAAAGGCACAACGCACATCTTTCCTAGTGCAGATATTCAAACTTGTTTCTGTTCTTTTAGATAAGTAACAGTGAGGATGATAACCATTGGACTTATGGAATTGTGAGCCTGAAGTTTCCACTGTGAGAATGTTCCAAAAAAAAAAAGAGTATTCATACAGATGTTTGTCAACAGATGAATGGATGAAGAAGTTTTGGTTCATATATACAATGGAGTATTATTCAGCCATAAAAAGGCATGAACTTGAATCAGTTCTAGTGAGGTGGATGAACCTAGAGACTGTTACACAGAGTGAAGTAAGTCGGAAAAATACAGATATTGTATAATAATCCATATATATGGAAGCCAGAAAAATGGTACTGATGAACCTATTTGCTGGGCAAGAATAGAGATGCAGACACAGAGAACAGACTTTTGGACAGAGCAGGGGAAAGGGAGGGTGGGAAGAAAGTAGCAGTGAAACATATCTGCTACCATATGTAAAATAGCTAGTTGGAAGTTGCTATATAACACAGGGAGCTCAACCTGGTGCTCTGTAACAACCTAGAGGGGTGGGATGGAGAGAAGGGGAGAAGGTTCAAGAGGGAGCGGATATATGTATACTTACAGCTGATTCCTGCTGCTGTGTGGCAGAAGCCAACACAACACTGTAAAGCAATTATCCTATAATTAATTTTTTAAATGTAAAGGTAAAAAATATTTTTAAAAGAGTATTAATATTCTCTGAGATGCTTTTGTTGTCATAAAATTGCAACCAACTGGATGGAGAGTAATACTCCTTTCAATTTCCTGCATTAGAACTGTAATTTGCCGTTAAACAAGCCATTCACACATTGTTCATATGGTGCTAACAAAAGGAACATGTTGTGACTTTGCCTTTCATCAGTATTCACTTTTCATCAATATTCATCCAGTATCAGAAATCTGTAAGTATTCAATAAATTAAGCTCCGATACAATCAGGTAATTTGCTTCCTTTTAAGAAAATTTTACAGTTGTCTCTATTAGTATTTCAAAGTTCACCTCAAGATTTTATTTTAGGGATTTTTGAAAAAAATCTCCAATGTGAAAACTTTATCCTGGATGTGCATATGTGTTCATTATTTCTATATTATTATCTGTCATATCATTTTATGTGTTCATTACATAAGTTTTGACTATCTTAATGACTCCTGTGATGTGTCATATATAAAATAATGACTGCATTGAAATGGTCATTTAAATTTAGATTTATAAAGTGTCACTTTCAAATCATATTAGTGTCCAGATTCCTATCACACTTAAACACTTGATTCCATGACAGTAAACAAAATTCATACTACTATGAAGTTGCAGCCTACCTACCCATAAAGTCCTGAAACAGCCTAGATATCCACTATGACTGCACCTCAACAGTCAAAAAAATAAGCTTACCTATCATTAAATCATTTATCAATTTATCCTTTTTCACTTGTACCAGTAGTAGCAAAACTTTTAGATGAATAAAATCAACTACTCTGGTTCTTGTCCATAAATAATAGCTATCTTTATTCTATCACTTTAACTCTCAAGCACCATATACTTAGGTCAGAACTAAAAGAAAAACTCTGAAAATTAATAATGATGTAGTTTTCACACCAAAACTGTGAGCTTTTTTGGGAGTCATGACTCTGGCATAAATACTTTTACATTTCTGGTATCCAGTTAATAAAACTAGTTTTATTAACTTTAGTCCAGCAGTCAAATAAATAGCAACATCCCCATCTATTCTGTAGCTATAGGATGCATTCAGGACCATGGACAACACACAGTTAAGTTCTTAATTATGACTTCAGCATACTACAAACTAGCTATGAAAATGTAAGGCTTATCCTTTTTTTTTAGATACAATGAGAGGAATTTCCACGTTCATATTATTAAAGGCAGTGTAACATTTGATGTTTGAAAAGTACTTTTCATTACTTGTCAGATGTCTTTTTTCTCTACAAATATGTAAGATTCACAGCTGCAAGGATTTTATCATGTTTCTTACTGTGTGTTCATTGCTCAGCCAATAGTCTGGGACATAAAAAGTTTTTGAATAAGTGATGCATGAAGTGAAACTCTCATTATTAAGCACAACAGAAAAAAAACCAACAACAACAAACATGTTAAGATTTGTTCATTAAAAAAAGCCAGTAATGGGACTTTGAAAAAGTGACAAGTAGTCAGTTTCATTCAAAGTAAAGTTCAACAAAGATCTCATAAATTCTACATAACCAACAATCTATTGGGCTCTTAATTCATAAATTCAGTGAAACCATTTTGTATAACTAAAATGCTTCTAAAGAAGAACATTAAAAATACATGTTCTCTAAGATTTATATCTGTAGATAGAGTAAAAACATATTATTCAGAGACTGTGACAGTACAAATAGAAGGAGATAAGTAAGATGCATGTTTAACTCTCCACTTGGTGCAGGAATGGGGGAGAGATTTATGTGCTGGCAGATTCCACTCATGCCATTGGCATGCATCATTGGAAAATGACTGCAACTATAAAATAGGTATTGATGACTAGAAAAACTTGGTGTATTTCAGCGTAAGGTAGAAAAAAAAAATGTTGTCATATATCTCTGAACACCCAAGGCAGGGAAAATAGTCTGGCTGAAGCCTAGCTGACTAAAAACATAGCTAAAGATTGGCAATAACTTGAGCATTAACTAATCATCCTGCACTGAGTTCACAGTTACTGCATATTGAATCTTAGTCCTTTGCATCATGAAAATAAAAACAGATATTAATATATGGTCTTTTTCTATTAATACTCATGGTATTGTTTAGCTCTGACCTACAGAGTTTTAAAGCAGATCTAAGCAACCAACTATAGAACGGTTTTGTTTTTTTCTGATATAGACTCTGTGTGATCTGGGATGATGGGGAGATTGATAGTCTGATTACCTTCCAGACAGTGCCTTCCAGAATCTCTACAAACTCTGATGAAATATGACTTTGGAAAAGCTGACTGTAGCAATTCTAGATAAATGCACTCACCATGCACCCTTCTTCCAGCACACAAATATATAATTCTCTCCTGCAAAACTATGTTCTGTTTTACAAACGGTGTAAGGTGTTCTTTTCACAAAGTAAATACATTATCTATATAGAACAGTGTCTGTTTGAAAAAAAAAATCAGCTAGCCATTTACTGACACAATGTCAAGCAACAAGTTTCATTTATTTTTTTTCTATGCTGAGATATTTATGCAAATTCCAAACAGTATTTTATTTTTAAAAATCAGTTAAATCCAAACCAATTACCAATCAGACCATATGCAACAGATTTAATTGCCCAAATAACCTGTACTACCATCAGATTTTTGTTCCAAACAGACCACTATGTAAAAATACTGCTGGAATTAACCAGTTGACTCAAACTCCAGTGGACAAAAACTACATTAGTGATTGTTTCTACATGTAGTACTAATCTGGGACAAAATGAGCATTAGTTCATACAAGGAGAAAATAAAGAAAGGCCCCAAAAAAAAAAAAATAAAAAAAATAAATAAAAAAAATAAAAAAAAATAAAAAAAAGAAAAAAAAAAATAAAAATAAAGAAAGGCCCCACTTCTTTCACTAACCAATAACTTCAATGGTCTGTTTATAGAGCCAACATTTCATTTCCTGCCATTAAGACATATTTTTAAGGCAGCAGGATGATATCCAAAAAAGAGCCTAAAACTAGCAGACAGGGGAGTTAATGATTAAAATACTGGGTTTTGAAGTCAACCAAATTAGTACCTGAATTCTTCTACTTTATCTCTGGGTTCATTTAGACCCTAGGCTTTCATTTCTGCATCTGTAAACTGGATAGAGATAGTATCTAACTCCTAAGTTGTGAGTATTAAAAGAGATAGCATAAAAAATGTAATTTCACATAGTACATAACACATAATAAAACTCAAAAGTGATACCTCTTAATCTTAGCGGTGCTACTGGGAAAGAACCTACCTGCCAGTGTAAGAGACACAAGAGATGCAGGTTGGATCCCTGGGTCGGGAAGGTCCCTGGAGGATGGCATGACAACCTATGCTAGTATTCTCACCTGGAGACTCCCCATGGACAGAGGAGCCTGGTGGGCTGCAGTCCATAGGGTTGCAAAGAGTTGAACACAAATGAAGTGACTTAGCACACACACAGTCTTAGTAGACTTAACTATGTCACTAACCAGCAGTGTGATTTCTGAGGGTTGATAACAATAATAGGTTAATAAATTCTTATTTGGGACCAGAGTCTATATTAAAATTTTTACCTGGATTAAGTTAAAATAAAATTGAATTTGCACTATCAACAGAAGTATTCTCCTTGTTCAGATGGAGAAAAATCAAGGCTCAGAGAGGTCAATTAATTGAATCTAGGTGAAGGATCAGGTTTGACTGACATTAAACATTGTATGTTAGGGCCTATGCATTCATCCCCATACTCCCCACTTACCTAAATAGAAATAGCAGGAAAAAATGAGTTCTATTTATAAGATAAACAGGAAAGAGAAAGAAAATGAAACTTTATTCTCCATGTGATTAACATGGTGCTAATTGTTTTGCCTGTGTAGTCCAATTAATTCTATCTAAATTCTTAAGAAGTCATTACATCTATTTTAAATGATAAGATAGAGTTCCCATCCACTTCAAGGAAAAAAAAAATGGTATGACAAAACCCACTGAAATGTTGTGAAGTAATTAGCCTCCAACTAGTTAAAAAAAAAAAAAAAGAAAGAAAAAAAATGTACTGATAACAGAATTAAGATCTGCTGAAGACTCCCATGAAGTCCTTTTCCCATTCACTGTCACAAGTAATTAACACTCAGAATTTAATGCTTAATATTTCTGTCATTTTTAGTATTTTTACATGTATCTATCCCAAGTAATAAAAGCAATATTTAGTGTATTTCACTTCACATATGGCGTTGTACTTCATGCGTTCATTTTCTCACTGAAACATACAATAGTTATTAATTTTGATATGCACAGCTCTAATTCCTTCAATTTCACCACTTTACATTTCTCAGTTTTAATGAAACATCATATTTTATTTATCTATTCAATTTTAAGAAAACACCACAGTTCATTTAACTATTTGTTCCTTGTTGAGACTTTCTCACCACTACTACTCATAAGTTTTTTTCTTTATATTTTCTATATATTACATAAGGGCCCCTTTATACATTTGCAGGACTTTCTCTAAGACCTGTACCTAGGAACTGAATTGCTTTATAGGCAGTGTATAGGTAATGTGTTTAACCAGTCTATTTACTGCAAAATGTTTCACTTCTTCAACTTTTCTTTTCTAGGTATTGCCAAATTTTTCTCCAAAACAGGTACACTGATGTACAAGAGTTTCTCTCCCTCAAAATACTCAGTGGAATTATCAAACTTCAACATTTTTGTGAATCTGCTGAGTGTACAATAGAATTTAATTGAATTTCAATATCATTTCATTTATTACTAGTGAGATGGACTACATTTGCTCATATTTATTTGGGATCCAAGTTTTTTCCTCCTCTACATTTCTCTGCTAACACTTGTTCTTGTAATCAAGCTATCGTATTTTTCTTATCAATATGTTGATGCCATTTTTATTATGGACATTTATTATTTGTATTGCTAATATCTTCTCCCAGTCTTTGAATCTTTTAACTTTAATTACTTTTTGTTTAATATACTTCTTGATGAGACCATTTACATTTATAAACATACTTCATGGTTTGTACTTATTATGTCTATATTAAAGTCAGTTCCTGCCTAGAAGTCATAAAGATTGTCTCCCATATCATTTCCCTGAAAATACTAAAGTATGATATTCATACTTGTCTTTAGTCCACATAGAAATCATTGGGGGATATAATATGAGATATCAATCCTATATTACTTATTTCCACATGAGTTTTAAATTATGACATCACCAGTTTACATATGATTATCCTCAGAGCAAACATATGGGATGGATACTAATATAATTCCAAGTTAATTGATACAGAAAGAAACTTAAGAGGTTCAGTGATCCAGCCAATGTCCACAGTTAGTGAATGTTGGGGGCAGGATGTACACCCAGGGAGTATGGGTGAATGGGCTTCAGGGCCCATGCATAACGTAATAACATGTGTCTGAGCCAGGATTTCTACAACAAAGGAAACAGAAGCTTAATATGAACTGAAAAGAACACCAAAAAAATGAAACTCCCTGTTTCTCAATGGAGCTGTTAAGTAATGCTTTCCATTTTAGTGCCTCATTTTTTGTCCTATACTCAGGCTGTTTTGTGTTTGGTGAGATTAGACAGTCAAAAGCAATGAATCCAATTAATTAAGTCAATTGATAAAGCAGTTAACTAATTATTATCTGTAACAAGTGGTCCACTGGAAAATTCCATTAATCAATTGATTCAATTAAGGACTAATTAATGATAGGTTCTGATGATGTTTTAATGTATCTGGCTGATGCTTGCACTCATTCACTTGGAGTTAGAGATAGACATAACTGGATAAATACAAATCAGTGTGTTAGCTGGGAAGAGTGAGTACTCTGAATGTTATGGATCATAGTTGGTGTGCGTGCTCAGTTGCTAAGTCATGTCTGACTCTTTGAGACCCTAAAGACTATAGCCTGCCAGGCTCCTCTGTCCATGGGATTTTCAAGGCAAGAATACTGCAGAAGGTGGCCACTTCCTTCTCCAGGGGATCTTCCCAAACCATGGGTCAAAGCTGAGTCTCTTGTGTCTCCTGCCTTGGCAGACAAATTCTCTACCACTGAGCCACATGGGAAGCCTCTCATGGATCATAGTAGAGAGGCATTTATGTTGGATGAGGTGGAAGGACAGTGCTAGGAGTTTTCAGACAAGCTTTCCTGAAGTAGATGTTTTGTGTGATTATGTGATGAGGAAAAAAATTCATCAGACAGGCTGGAGTTCAATAACAAGCAGAGGAAAGAGCAGCAGCAAAGACATATAGATGATAATCAGCAGAAAGTATTTCTAGGACATCACTAACCTTTCAGTGTTGCCAAATTGCTAAAAATATAAGTGAGGGTTCAAGGTGAGACCAGAGCAGTAAGCAAGAGCCAAATGTAGGAGAACATCATATTTGTCATGACAAGGACACCACACTTTATCCCAAGGCCATTGAGAAACATCACTGCGTGATGTAAACAGAAGGGTGGTTTTTATCAGATAGGCAGCTTAGAGAGTAACTGGGAGGCTGTTGTGACAGTTCAGGTAACAGACAACAGGGGTCTGACCCCTCTTTGCAAGGTTAAAAAAATCACTATCACAGTTCATGCTAAGGAATTATAGGCTGCTAGGGCCACAGCTCCAACTTTTGAGCCTTCAAGAATCTTTTGGAAATACTAATTTGTATGCCCATAGTTCCCCAACCAAAGAAATATCTATAAGAGAAAAATACCTCAACTATTTTTGGACCTAACTTACAACATTAAACTTGCCTCTCCAATTACCTTCATTTACACTCCCTGTCCAGGCAGCAACAACAAAAACAAGACCACAAGGAGGTAATTTGAGAAATCTAATGCAGTGTCTGCTAGTGGGTAAAAGGAACCCACACATGATAGACAGTATATCAGAACTAGCAACATCAGGGACAATTACTACTAGTCCTGAAGGAACAAGAAGAGGAAGAGAAATGGAACTCAGAGAAAGAGGTAGAGTTGAGCGGAGAGGTTGACTATCAGTAAATTATGACTTTGGTCAAGAAATAAGCTAAGGGCTTCCCTGGTGGTGCAATGGATAGTAATCCATCTGCCAAAGCAGGAGACAAGAGTTCAATCCCTGATCCAGAAGATCCCACATGCTGCAGAGCAACTAAACCCATGTGTGCCGTAACTATTAAGCCTGTGCTCTAGAGCCTAGGAACCACAACAACTGAAGCCCAAGCACCCTAGAGCCCATGCTCTGAAATAAGAGAAGCTACAACAATGAGAAGCCCACACACTGAAACTAGAGAGTAGCCCTGCTCTCCGCAAGAGAAAGCCCATGCTCCCATGCAGCAACAAAGACCCAGTATAGCCCCTCCCCTCGCAAAAAAAAAAAAATAAATAAAGAAGAAGAAGAAGAAAGAAGCCAAGCTAGAAGGACTTTTCAAGAAGTCCTGGGAAACCTAGGGAAAACAGGGAAAACAGTCTGGGAAACCCTATATGCAAAACAGAAAAAGAGACACAGAAGTACAGAACAGACTTTTGAACTTTGTGGGAGGGTGAGGGTGGGATGTTTCGAAAGAACAGCATGTATATTATCTATGGTGAAACAGATCACCAGCCCAGGTGGGATGCATGAGACAAGTGCTCGGGCCTGGTGCACTGGGAAGACCCAGAGGAATCGGGTGGAGAGGGAGGTGGGAGGGGGGATTGGGATGGGGAATACGTGTAAATCTATGGCTGATTCATATCAATGTATGACAAAACCCACTGAAAAAATAAATATATAAATAAAGGAAAAAAAAAAGATTAAAAAAAAAAAAAAAGAAGGAATCTGGGAGAAGAATATCCCAATTTCACTCTTCACCCTCCATCCAATATTTTGCCAGCTCCTGCTACTGTCAAACCCTGTAGGAGGCTGGAATGCAAGGGAGCTTCTTGATGAGAAGTTTGATCAGCCTTGGCCTCGGAGCCACAGGGTGGGAGAGAGTGGAGAGTGAGTCTGCAAGTGTTCAGAGTTCTGCCATCCACAAACACATCATAATGTGATTAAAATCTGTGTTAACAATACAAATGCAATTCAAGACGACATCCTGCTCTCCCTCCAGTCAGATTCCTGCATCTTCTGAGCACCTGTCTCTACAGAAATTCTAGATCCAGCACTGTTGGTAACCACAGCATTCAACACTGAAAGAGTTCACTACATACATGCTTGGTCAGTTTTTATATTGCAATAACATAAAATTATAATTTGTTTTCTTTCTTTTTATGACACACCTGTCTTCATATTCTTTCTTCTCACTAATCTACTCACTTATTTAAAAAAAAAAAAATTTCCATATGAGGAACCTGGAGAATAAAATGGCAGCCCACTCAGTACTCTTGCCTGGAGAATCCCATGGACAGAGGAACCTGACAATCCATGGGGTGACAAAGGGTCCAACATGACTCAGCAACTAAACAACAGATGAGGAAACTGTAAGAAAGGAGAAGCTACTAAGGAGAGTTGGAGGAAACCAAAAAAGAGGGTGGAAATAACACTCGTCAAGATCTTAGGTCCAGGAATCCACCCCAGGTCTTCAGTCCCAAAAGAGTAGTTATATTTTGACTGCTTCGTAACTGGCGATTCAGAGCAATTGCCTTGTAGGGGAAGAAAACTACTCTAGGGTTCGTACAATCTGATTTAATCCCGACTCTTGAGAGGACACTTAGGGTCTTGATACTTATATCCACTGTGAAGCTATCTTTCAAGATGGAAATAACGTTTTTACTTTGAGGAATTGACTGTTCTGGGAGAAGACTGGTAAATAAAGATGAAGAGGTTGGTGCTAATTAAATTCTGAAAATATGGTAATTTTCCTTCACCTGAACAAATAACAAGCATTTTTTAAAATGCTGATTTACTACAGAAGGCCTATCATCCAAAGAAATAATAGATGTTTATGATGCGGCACTTTCAAGATTATTGTCTCATGTTTGAAAGATTAGGATCATCGCAGATAATAAATATTACAAACAAGCCTATGAAGAAAAAGAGAAATATTAAGATTGCAAACTGAGAAAATAAAAACTCTGAATTAAGGGAAATAAAACATTGGGGTCTCTCTTTCCCCCAGATAAATTAATTGTGTAATAAGAAAATTGGAGCAGGGTATAATGTGCAATTAGGCAATAAGAGGAAAACAAGTAACTCTGGGCAGGGAGAGGATGACGCTGCAAAGCTAAACAAATAAAATGAAGGCTTACAGACCAAATAATTATAAGTAATTATTTGCAGGTTAAAGGTATTTTTTAAATAATATGCTTTGCACAAAAAATTAGCATACTACAATGATAAGGTATTTTAGCAACAGTTCCACCAGAGAATAATCTGAAAATAAGAACCAAGCAGCTTAGTCAAAAGTATACCAAAGTGATAAGGTAAATGGAGCTTCAAGACTGGTTTAAAAGCAAAAATGTCTGCTTTGCATTTCTGTGTGATTGGTAGCAGTTTCTGTTAGACCAGGATTAAAGCACCAACAGAATACTCATGACTTCCTTCACTGGTTAGGTATTAATTTCAGGAAATATTTTGTTTCCTACAACCCTTGTTTTCATTATCCTTTGTTAAACACAGCCACTAAATAAATTCTCCCTATTTTTCCTGCTTGCTTAATCCCTGTGTTTCCACATAGATAAATCTCACATAATTAGCTCAAGCTTTGGAAAATAGTGTTGCCTGGTGCACATGAAATGTTTTATAACGTGCCAGCAGAAGTTACAACCTGTTGTGGGAATAGAAGTGCTTTATTGGGAGTTTCTTGCCCATGGCTGTATATGAAATGAAGAGAGAACAGAGGAAATTATTCAGCTCTGAAAATCTGTCTTAAGCCAAAAAAATAATAAAATATTTTATTTTCATTTACTTTCTTTGATTTCTTATACCTAAAATTATTTTTGGCTATACTGTAACTATGCCAATATGACTGACTATAAGAATTTTTTAGTTTAAAAATCAGACAAAATTTGCAAGTCATCTTTGTCTCCTTAGGGTCTAGCACAGGGCTTGGCACTTATGGATAACTGTTTTATGAAAAATGAAAAAAGAAATGGTGTCAACTCTCTGAAAGCATTCAGAGATAATGCTTTTTATTCTTCCCTTCTAGATTCCAGTATCCCAATGCTGCACTTTTTATTCTTATTGCAAAATTGGTCAACTGCATGGATTTACTGTCCTGTGACATAAGCTAAATTTCTGAGGAGAAGAATAACAAGCTTAAAGAATTAGGCGATAGTAACTCTGTGGTTAATTTCATGTGTCAACTTGACTGGAAAAGATGTGCCCAGATTAAACAGTATCTCTGCATGGCTCTATGAAAGTGTTTCCAAATGAGATTAGTATTTGAATCACTTGGCTCAGTAAAGTAGGTTGCCCTCCCCAATGTGGGGAAGCACCATCTAATCTACTGAGGGCCTGAATACCATTGGCTCTCCTGGATCTCAGGCTTTCAGATTTTGGCTAGAATTACAAATCTGCTTTCCTGGATCTCCAGTTTGCAGATGGCTGAGATAATGGATCTTAGCTTCCATAACTGTAGAAGCCAATTGTTTAAATAAATCTCTTTCTCCAAAGATATATATGGGTGGGGGTGAGAGATAACTATATATAGATCAAGATGTAAATATAAATAGATAGATATTAGATACAAAGTGATATTACTACAGGTATACCATAATAATACTACAGATATACTATAATAGAGATATTATATATGGGAAGACAATAGCATTTCTCTCTCTCTCCCTCTACATATATACATATATATATCTCAGGGTTACTTGTTTTATTTCTTTGGAAAACCCTAATACATTAACAACACACACACACAGCCCACAGAACAACAAAAAAAATGAACATCTGACTAATCAATTAATCAGTTCTTCCAAATCATGCAGAGAAAATATTAACAATAGGCTGAAGTATCACATGCACTTTTCCATTACCTGGAAATTTGATATTAAAGATATGTATTGTTGGTGCTGTCTAGTCACTAAATCATGTTTGACTCTTTTGAAACCTCATGGACTGTAGCCCACCAGAGTCCTCTGTCCATGTGATTTCTCAATGGGTTGCCATGTCCTTCTTCAAAGAATCTTCCCCACCCAGGGATCAAACATGCATCGCCTGCATTGGCAGGTGGATTCTTTACTACTGAGTCACCTGGGGAGACCAAAGATATGTACAGAATAAGGTTAAAATAAGAAAGTAAATTTCAGGACACAGGACAGAACTTTTGCCTCAGTTATTTGATTACTAATGTTCTATCCAGATTAGTCACTCCCACCCATGCAGCATCAGCATCATCTTGTAACTTTTTAAAAAGCAAATTCTTGAGCTACCTCAGATCTCCTAAATTAGATACTCTGGCCATGGTCCCAGAAATCTTTTTCAATAAGTCCTCCAGGTGATCCTAATGTGGGCCTGAGTTTGAGGCCCTCTAATCTCGATAATCTCTCAAATTACTTGCTCTGTGTCACAGTACAGATTGCTTATTTAAAATAAATCATTCATTATTCTAAAGCACAGGGAATACAACATTTTTGGAGAGGGTGTTCTTATGGAAACAGCAAATAAAAAAGGTGAGGCAAAGTATATGTTATTTTACACTTTGCACTGTAGTATAAATACAGTTGTGAAGTGTGTTCTATTCCATTTTCTCCTAATTATCCAAGCCAGATCCATAAAAATCCATACCCAGGATTCTCCTAATGGAAACTGAAAAAAAGGAACTCACTTTCTGAAATCAGGAGCTCACTGATTTCCTGAGTTAAAGGGTTGTAAGTTAAGAATTGCCCTCATTCACGTTCTTTGTTAGGAAGTTTTATTTATAACAGTGATGCTCCCAAATTTCTATTTCCAGTGTTCTTTTGTTGAATGTTAGATCTGATGGCTGCAGTCCACTTACCATCTCTCCATTTATGCATGTTATACATCTTGAACTTAAAACATTCAGAACTATATTCTTGATTCTCCCAACCATATTCCTCAAATCTGCCCATTTCTCTTTTTCACATTCCATTTAATGGCACAACGACCACCCCCTCCCCCTCCCTTTTAGGGAGAAGGAAACAGCAACCCACTCCAGTATTCTTGCCGGGAGAATCCTGTGGACAGAGGAGCCTGGACGGCTGCTGTCCATAGGGTCACACAGAGTCAGAAACGGCTGAAGCGACTTAGGATGCATGCATGCATTGGAGAAGGAAATGGCAACCCACCCCAGTGTTCTTGCCTGGAGAATCCCAGGGATGGGGGAGCCTGGTTGGCTGACATTTATGGGGTTGCACAGAGTCAGACACAACTGAAGTGACTTAGCAGCAGCAACCCCCTTTTTAATCATCCATCTGCTCAGGGAAAGATCTTAAGAATTGCAGAGTTTATTTCTCTCTGAGTTCCCACATCCAACCCATCATTAAGCCTTACTTAAAATCTATTTAAAAAACATATTCTGAATTAATTTCTTGCTGTTACAAAGGAAAAAAAAAAAAAAAGCTTTCACCTTAATCCAAACCATCGCAACTTCTTACTAGGACTGAAGTATCTGCCTACTAGCTAGTTTCTCTGCTTCCACTCTTGACTTGTTAAAGTCTATTCTCCATTGAAAGTGAAAGTGAGAGTGAAACCACTAAGTTGTGTCCAACTCTTTGTGACCCCATGGACTGTAGCTGACCAGGTTTCTCCGTCCATGGGATTTTCCAGGCAAGAATACTGGAGTGGGGTGCCAGTGCCTTCTCCAGGGGATCTTCCTGACCCAGAGATCAAACCCAGGTCTCCCACATTGCAGGCAGACACTTTACTCTCTGAGCAACCAGAGAAGTCACTTTATTCTCCATTAGAAAGATATATTTTAAAAATTAAACTTAATTTTTTTCAGTTTCTGCTTTGAAACCTTCCAGCACCTTTCTAATGAAGCTAAAATAAAATCCATACTCTTTACCATGGACTACTAGACCATGTCTATTCAATATTTACCTACTTTCCCCACAGATCTCTTTGTTTCACTCACATCAGTCTTGCCTTCACCTGTTACACATTCTAAGACCATTTTCATTTTAGGGTCTTTACATTTGCTGAGCCTGCTTTCTGGAGTTTCCTTGCTCTAGAGTTCTCAATGAACGCTTCTGCTTCATTCTCCATGTCTCAACTCAAACTCTGAAGAGGTCATCACCTCATCATATAAGCCTCCCTATATAAAGTAAACCACTCTCTTCTCCCAGTCATAGGCCATTACTTTATCTTTTGCACTTATTCCTTTTATAGAATATATTATTATTTGAAGTAAGATTTTTGTGGATTTATTTTTAAATTCTGTCTTTGACCTCTGTTATAGGATATATAACAGAGCTTCCCTAGAGGCTCATATGGTAAAGAATATACCTGTGATGCAGGAGACCTGGGTTTGGTCCTTGGGTGGGGAAGATCCCCTGGAGAAGGGAATGGATACCCAGTCCAGTGTTCTTTCCTAGAGAATTCCTTCAACAGAGAAGTCTGGTGGGCTACAGTCCATGGGGTTGCAAAGAGTCAAACATGACTGAGTGACTAACACTTTCACTTTCATAGGGTATATAAAGCATGGAGTTTTATATTCTCACATGCATGGATAGTCTGAGGACTACTCTTAACACAACATGGCACACATATGTAGGCACTCACTAAATTTTTATGGGAATAATTAAAACATCAATATGGGACAAACTCAAATGCAGCAGGGAGAATCAAGTCTATATACAGACAGAGGATAAGGGAGAAACTTGATAGTGTTCAACCTATAGGATCCACCTTACACAAGACCATTTCTACTCTTCCCTTTTCCATAGGTTGGCCATGTAAGCCAGTAAAAGAGCAAACAAAGACATGATTATTTGAACTTGATTCCTATATCTCTTACACCAGAATGTTAGACTGATTTAACTGTTTATCCATATGAAAGTTTTATAAATGAACCTAAATTTTGCTCCTTCTTACATGGAAAAATTTCTTGGGTTCTTACACATCTTGCAAAGTGATTAATAGAAATGATTATTGCACATGATTAGAAAGGACTTGGCCAAAGTAGCACAGAAACACCCAACCCTGAGGTTTTCTGGGTGATGAACAATGGAATATTAGTTATAGCTTGCTCATCCTGGCCAATAACTGGAGGCCACATTCAGCTTATTATGCAGCAACTGGTTATTGAGATTGCCAGAAGAACATTTTGTAAAACAATTAGACTGAATATATATTAACTTCAAGTGACCACACATAGTCCGGGTCTTGGTGGCCTTTTCAAAACTAATACATTTTGCTCTGTCAGAAAAATATTGGATTTGTTGAATTAGAAGTAATTTAGTTTTGGCTAAATGGAATTATAGAAGTAAAGCAATATCCAAGTCATTTTACATTAGTTCCTTTCATACTTTTATTCTCTAGTATTAAAAAAAAAATAGTAGCAACCCCTTTTTCATTAACTCTTCTCCAAACACACTGACCTAGCTATTCCAGAATACCAAAGCTTGCTGAAATCTCTAATCTCTTGGACACTTCCCTGTAGAGAATGCCCTTCCACTACTTTTTTCATTGATGTTTTCTGCTCAGCCCTCAGGTATTGACTCAAATAGCACTTCCTTTGAAAGACTTTCCTGTCTATCCTAATTAAATCTCTTTGTTGTTACATTTTAGCTGCCTCATTCTTTTGTTTATAGAACTTGTCACAATTTATAATTGTTTTATTTATTTGCTGGCATATTTGTCCATGATCTTTTACTTTCTACTATAAGGAAAACTTGCATAGAACAGAGACCGTTTCTACTATATACATCATTCTATCTCCAATTCTTGTCTTGTAGTAGGCACACCAAAAATATGCATCTATGCATGAATGATCCTTGTCAGGAAGCATTTAACAGGAGGCTTCCTGTGTGCTGTTTTGGATCTTTCAGGAATCCTCTGGCCCTTATTAATTCCTGAATATTCGGGAATTAAGAGAACAGGCATTCCTGGGGCTGAGGAATCCAGGCATGTCCTTCATTAGTTTTTCAATATGGTGATAAGTTCTTCCCTCTTCCTTCTTATGAACCATATGGTAAAAAGTGATTGTTTACAACTCTCTCTCTTTAATAGGGATTGCCTTATGTTTTGTAAGTCTGGAATTTTAATCTTTATCTTTGCTGAGAATAACTACCTTGTAAGACAGTATATATGCCCACACCATGTTGATTAAAACACCTTTGCTCCATCAGAGCTTGGGTCCCTGTGTCTGTCTGTCTGTCTGTCTTTCTTTCTCTCTCTCTCTCTATTTCTGGCTGATTCCTTGGAGCATGAAAGCTGGCTTCATAACCCAGGGAATATTAGCCTCTTTCCTTCTTTCACTCTCTCATCGTCGACTCTGGACCACCAGCTTCCAGTCCAATAAAGGACCAACAATCCTATCCCAACCAAAACAGGAAATTGAGATCAGAGAATGAATCCTGTATAAGATAGGGTCTGAGTTTCTTCATGGGTCCCCATATAAAACTATCTGTAAGAAGGATTTGCCAAAAAGTGACACCAACACAAAAAGAGCTGCTGTTGTACAAGTTACAAGCAGGGTATACAGCTCTACATACTCATCTACAGAACTCATCTGACTGGAGTGCTACTCTATGCCCACCTCCCTGGACTACCTAGGGGCCCCAGTACCATTCTATGAGGACAGCCCACGTGACCTCTGCTTTGCTTCACTGAGGATCCCTAACAATAACGTGAGGGCCAGGATCATACACGATAGGCTTTCCTTCTCAGAAGATAAAATCTCCTATTGCCTTGCCCTGGAAAAGCTTGCTGTTCTTAAAACTGTTTCAACCACTAACTTTCAGCTAGGTAGCCATTTAAGTCAGTCACTAATCTTTTACAGGGTTTGAAGTTCAAGTTTGATCAATAAAGTAGAGTGATTAAAAGTGAGCTCTTTAAGGCCAGGAAGTCTTCAGAGTCAGTCTAGGCTATGCTACTTTGGTATAGTTATGTAAATTCTTAAAGAGATGGGAATACCAGACCACCTGACTTGCCTCCTGAGAAATCTGTATGCAGGTCAAGAAGCAACAGTTAGAACTGGACATGGAACAACAGACTGGTTCCAAATCAGGAAAGGACTACATCAAGACTGTACATTGTCACCCTGCATTTGAAAATGGGAGTTCATTACCTGCGATCTTCTAACCTGGAGTGGATGCCGCTGGGACCCTAAGCTGTTGGAAACCGAAATCCATGTTATCACTATGTCTGGAGAAACTGTCCAAGAGTCAGGCAGAAAGAGATCAGGTCCTCAGTCTTTGGAGTGGGAGCACTGACTCCAAGACCCTAGACTACCAGAGAACTAACACTAGGGAGTATCAAATAGTGAGAACTCACACAAAGGAAACCACTTGAATACAAGACCCAGCCTCACCCAACCACCAGTAGCACCCTGTGCAGGACGCCTCATCCAAACAACAAACAAAACAAAAACACAAACCCAGTCATTAACAGACAAGATTACCACTTCACTCAGCCTTGCCCATTAGAGGAAAAACAAAACAAACAAACAAACAAAAACTTAGCATAAATCTCACCCTATGTTAAGCTTACACAAACCACTGCACCAAACTTAGGGGTGGCGGAAACCAAAAGGAAGAGAGAATTCAACCTTGAAGGCTGGGAAAAGGAGTCCTCAAAAACAATAAGTTTAAAAAAAAATAATGAAACGACAGAGAAATAATACACAAATTAAGAAAAAACTAAAAACACAGAAATCCAAATAAATGAAGAGGAAATAGGCAAGCTACCTGAAAAAATAATTCAGCATAGTGATAGTGAAGATGATCAAAAACCTTGAAAAAAATGGAGAAAATGCACAAATAAATTAACAAAGACCTAGAAGAATTAAAGAATAAACAAGCAGAGACTGACAACACAATTACTGAAATTAAAAATACTCTAGAAGGAATTACTAGCAGAATATCTGAAGCAAAACAACAAATCAGTGAGCTGGAAGATAAAATGCTGGAAATAACTTCTGAAGAGCAGAATAAAGTAAACAGAATGAAAAGAACTAAGGATAGTCTAAGAGACCTCTGGGACAATATCAAATGCACCAACATTTGAATTATGGGGGGTCCCAGAAGAAGAAGAAAAAAAGAAAGGGTATGAGAACATTTTTGAAGAGATTATAGTTGAAAATTTCCCCAACATGGAAAAGGAAGTAGGCAATCAAGTCAACAGGCAGAGTCCCATACAGGATAAACCCAAGGAGAAACACGCCAAGACACACACTAGTCAAAATAACAAAGATTAAACAGAAAGAAAGAATATTAAAAGCAGCAAGAGATAAACAACAGGTAACAACCAAGGGAAACCACATATGTTTAACAGCTGATCTTTCAGCAGAAACTCTGCAGGCCAGAAGGAAGTGACAGAATATATTTAAAGTACTGAAAGGGAAAAACCTACAACCAAGATTACTGTACCCGGCAAGGATCTCATTCAAAATTGATGGAGATTCAAAAGCTTTTCAGACAAGCAAAAGTTAAGAGAATTCAGCACCGCCAAACCAGCTTTACAACAAATGTTAAAGGGACTTGCATAGTCAATAAATAAAAGAGAAGAAAAAGATATACAAAATCCAACCCCAAACAACTAAGAAAATAGCAATAGGAACATATATATCTATAATTACTTTAAATGTAAACGGATTAAATGCTTGAATCAAAAGATACAGGCTGACTGAATGGATACAAAAACAAGACCCATATATATGCTGTCTACAAGAAACCCACTTCAGACCTCAAGACACATATAGACTGAAAGTGAGAGAATGGAAACATATATTCCATGCAAATGGAAAGCAAAAGAAAGCTCGGGTAACAATCCACATATCAGACAAAATAGACCTTAAAATAAAGAAGATAACAAGATATAAGGAAGGATACTATATAATGATCAATGGATCAGTCCAAGAGGAAGACATCACAATTGTAAATATCTATGCACCCAACATAGGAGCACCTCAATACATAAGAAAAACCCTAACAGACATAAAAAGAGAAATTGACAGTAACACAATAATTGTAGGAAATTTTAATACCCCACTCACACCAATGGGCAGATCATCAAAACATAAAATTAATAAGGAAACAAAAGTCTTAAATGATACATGAGATGAGATGGATCACATTAATATCTTCAGGACTTTGCATATAAATGCAGAAGAATACACCCTCTTCTCAAGTGCACACAGAACATTCTCCAGGATAGACTACATCCTGGATCACAAATCAAACCTAAGTAAATTTAAGAAAATTGAAATCTTATCAAGTATCTTTTCTGACCACAACGCTATGAGACTAGATATCACTTAAAAGAAAAAAAAACTGTAAAAACACAAATACATGGAGATTAAACAATAAATTTCTAAATAACCAACAGGTTACTGAAGAAATCAAAAGGGAAATCAAAAAATTTCTAGAAACTAATAACAATGAAAATACAACTCAAATCATATGGGATGCAGTAAAAGCAGTTCTAGGAGGGAAGTTTACAACAATACAATCCTACATCAAGAAACAAGAAAAACATTGAATAGATAACCTAATTTTATACCTAAAACAACTGGCAAAAGAAGAACAAAAAAAAAAAACCCCAAAATTAGCAGAAGGAAAGAAATCTTAAAGATCAGAGCAGAAATAATTGAAAAAGAAATAAAAGAAACAATAGTAAAGATTAGTAAAACTAAAAGCTGGTTCCTTGAGAAGATAAACAAAATTGACAAACCTTTAGCTAGACTCATCAAGAAAAAAGAGAGAAGAATCAAATCAACAAAATTAGAAATGAAGGAGAGGTTACAACAGACAATGCAGAAATACAAAGGGTTATAAGAGACTATATGGCAATAAAATGGATAACCTGGAAGAAATGGACAGATTCTAAGAAAATTTCAATCTTTCAAGACTGAACTAGGAAGAAATAGAAATTATGAACAACCCAATTACAGGCACTGAAATTGAAACTGTAATCAAGTATCTCCCCAAAACCAAAAGCCCAGGACCAGATAGCTTTACAGGAGAATGCTATCAAACATTTAGAGAAGAGCTAATGCCTATCCTTCTAAAACTCTTTCAAAAAATTGCAGAGGAAGGAACACTTGCAAACTCATTTTGCAAGGCCACCATCACCCTGATACCAAAACCAGACAAAGACAACACAAAAAAAGAAAACTACAGGCCAATATCACTGATGAACATGGATGCAACAACCTTCAACAAAATTTTAGCAGACAGAATTCAAAAACACATCAAAAAGCTCATACACCATGATCAAGTTGGGAATATGCCAAGAATGCAAGGATTCTTCAAGATGCACAAATCATTCAATGTGATACACCATATTAACAAATTGAAAGATAAAACCCATATGATAATCTCAATAGATGCAGAAAAAGCCTTTGACAAAATTCAGCACCCATTTATGACTAAAACTCTTCAAAAAATGGGCATAGAAGGAACCTACCTCAACATAGGGTAGGTCATATATGATAAGCCTACAGCAAACATTATTCTCGATGGTGAAAAACTGAAAGGGTTCCCCCTAAGGTCAGGAACAGGACAAGGTTACACATTTTCACCACTATTAGCAACATAGTTCTGGAAGTCCTTGCTACAGCAATCAGAGACGAAAAATAAATCAAAGGCTTCCAGATCAGAAAAGAAGAAGTAAAGCTCTCACTGTTTTCAGATGACATGATACTGTACATAGAAAACCCTAAAGATAGTATCAGAAAATTACTAGAGCTAATCAGTGAATTTATCAAAGTTGCTGGATACAAAATCAATACACAGAAATCACTTGCATTTCTATACACTAACAATGAAAAATCAGAAAGAGCAATTAAAGAATCAATCCCATTCACCATTGTAACAAAAAGAACTAAGTACCTAGGAATAAACTTACCTAAGGAGATGAAAGAACTGAACACAGAAAATTATAAGACACTGATGAAAGAAATCAAAGATGACATAAACAGATAGAGAGATATTCCATGTTCCTGGGTAGGAAGAATCAATATTGTGAAAATGACTATACTACCAAAGGCAATCTACAGATTCAATGGAATCCCTATGAAATTACCAATGGCATTTTTCACAGAAATAGAACAAAAAATTTCACAACTCATGTGGAAACAAAAAAGACCCTGAATAGCCAAAGCAGTCTTGAGAAAAAAGAATGGAGCTGTAGGAATCAACCTTCCTGACTTCAGATTATACTATGAAGTTACCGTCATCAAGACAGTATGGTATTGGCCCCAAAACAGAAATATAGAGCAGTGGAACAAAATAGAAAGCCCAGAAATAAACCAATGCACCTATGGGTACCTTATTTTTGACAAAGGAGGCAAGATTATACAATGGTGCAAAGACAGCCTCTTCAATAAAGGGTGCTGGGAAAACTGGACAGCTACATGTAAAAGAATGAAATTAGAATACTTCCTAACACCATACACAAAGATAAACTCAAAATGGATTCAAGACCTAAATGTAAGACCAGAAACTATAAAATTCTTAGAGGAAAACATAGCCAGAACACTCAATGACATAAATCAAAGCAAGATCCTCTATGACCCACCTCCTAGAGTAATGGAAATAAAAACAAAAGTAAACAAGTGGGACCTGATTACACTTAAAAAGCTTTTGCACTGTAAAGAATGTGAAAAGACAACCCTCAGAATGGGAGAAAATAATAGAATATGAAACAACTGGTAAAGGATTAATTTCCAAAATATACAAGCAGCTCATACAATTCAATACCATAAAAACAAACAACCAGGGGGGAGGAGCCAAGATGGCAGAGGAGTAGGACGGGGAGACCACTTTCTCTCCTACAAATTCATCAAAAGAATAACTGAATGCAGAGCAAACTTCACAAAACAACTTCTGATCGCTAGCTGAGGTCTTCAGGCGCCCAGAAAAGCAGACCATTGTCTTCGAAAGGAGGTAGGACAAAATATAAAAGATAAAAAGTGAGACAAAAGAGCTAAGGACGGAGACCCGCCCCGGGAAGGGAGTCTTAGGCGGCCTTGCTTGGGCTAGGGTCCAGGCCTGAGTGCCCTGAGGACAATCGGAGGGAGCTTCTGTGAGGTGCCAACTTGAACTGTGGGAGACCAAAAGAGAGAGAGAAAATTAACCGGCCGGAACACACTGCCGGCGGTTCGCAGAACAAAGGGACGGAGAAAATCCCGAGAAGAGCTCGCAGGCTGCGGACCGGCCCAGCTGGCCGGAGGCAGGAGGCAGGGGGGAGGGGAAGGTCGCGGTGAGACACAGGGCGCAGGCACCTGACCGGCGCGGGCGGGGACTGGGGCTGGGGACGCAGAGGGCGGAAGGCGCGCGCACCCGACTGGCGCCAGCGGAAACTGAGACTGGGTCCGCGGAAGGGAGTGAGTGCGCCACACCTGGGGATAGCGCGCCCATCAAGCCCCTCCCTGCCTGGACCGCTCTGACGGGGAAGGCACAGAGAGCAGGTGCAGCTTTTCCTTCCGAGCTTTTGTGTAACACCCGAGGGCTGGAACCTAGCGCAGCGCGGGGCGCACTCCATATAGAACAGCCGGGAGCCTGAGCAGCGCAGACGGAGAAAGCAGCTCAGCCCCTCCCGGCAGCGCCAGCCCGCCCCCGCAGGGCCAGCCCCTCCCCGCAGCGTCAGCCCCGCCCCGCAGCGCCAGCCCATCCCAGCAGCGCAATGGAACTAGCTACCTGAATAAGAGTCCACCTCCGCCCGCCTGTGTCAGGGCGGAAATGAGGCTCCGAAGAGACCGGCAAACAGAAGCCAAATAAACAAAGGGAACCGCTTCAGAAGGGACTGGTGCAACAGATTAAAATCCCTGTAGAAAACACCGACTTCACCGGAAGGGCCCTGTAGATATCGAGAAGTGTAAGCTGGAACGAGGAGCTATCTGAAACTGAGCCGAACCCACACTGACCGCAACAGCTCCAGAGAAATTCCTAGATATATTTTTACTTTTTTTTTTTCTAAGTAAGGAAAAAAAAAAAAATTTTTTTTTCTTTTTATATTTTTTCTTTTTTATTTTTTCTCTTTTATTTTGCTTTAAAATTCCCTATTACTCCCCCATTACTCCTTAACTTTCATTTTCATAGATTTTTACGATTTTTTTAATTAGGGGGAAAAAAATTTTTTTTTTCTTTCTTCCTTTTTTTTAATTTTTTTTTCTTTTTTTTCTTTTTCTTTTTTTTTCTTTTTTCTTTTTTTTTCTTTCCGTTTTCTCTTTTATTTTCTATTTTTCTTTTTCTCTTATTTCTTTTAAAGTCCTCTAGTACTCCTCTACTACTCTTCATTTTCATTTTCACTACACTATAACCTTACAAAAAAAAAAAAAGAGAGAAGCCCTATCTTTAAACCGAAGATTATTCTCTCCCAATCTTGACTCTCTGTTTTCTACCTCAGAACACCTCTATTTCCTCCTTTCCCCTTCTCTTCCCAATCCAATTCTGTGAATCCTTGTAGGTGTCTGAGATACGGAGAACACTCTGGGAACAGACAGCTGCGTAGATATGTCTCTCTCCTCTTGAGTCCCCCTTTTTCTCCTCCTGCTCATCTCTATCTCCCTCCTCCCTTTTCTCCTGTTCATGTAACTCTGTGAACCTCGCTGGGTGTCCCTAACGGGGGAGAATCTTTTCGCCATTAACCTAGAAGTTTTCTTATCAGTGCTGTATAGTTGGAGAAGTCCTGAGACTACAGGAAGAATAAAACGGAAATCCAGAGGCAGGAGACTTAAGCCCAAAACCTGAGAACACCAGAAAACTCCTGACTACATGGAACTTTAAGTAATAAGTGACCGTCCAAAAGCCTCCATACCTACACTGAAACCAACCACCACCCAAGAGCCAATAAGTTTTAGAGCAAGACATACCACGCAAATTCTCCAGCAACACAGGAACATAGCCCCGAATGTCAACATACAGGCTGCCCAAGGTCACACCTAACACATAGACCCATCTCAAAACTCATTACTGGGCACTCCATTGCTCTCCAAAGAGAAGAAATCAAGTTCCACACACCAGTACACTGACGCAAGCTTCCCTAACCAGGAAACCTTGACAAGCCAATCATCTAACCCCACCCACTGGGTAAATCCTCCACAATAAAAAGGAACCACAGACCTCCAGAATACAGAAAGTCCACTCCAGACACAGCAATCTAAACAAGATGAAAAGGCAAAGAAATACCCAACACGTAAAGGAAATTGAAAAATGCCCACCAAGTCAAACAAAAGAGGAGGAGATAGGGAATCTACCTGAAAAAGAATTTAGAATAATGATAATAAAAATGATCCAAAATCTTGAAAACAAAATGGAGTTACAGATAAATAGCCTGGAGACAAAGATTGAAAAGATACAAGAATTGTTTAATAAAGACCTAGAAGAAATAAAAAAGAGTCAATTAAAAATGAACAATGCAATGAATGAGATCAAAAACACTTTGGAGGGAACCAAGAGTAGAATAATGGAGGCAGAAGATAGGATAAGTGAGGTAGAAGATAAAATGGTGGAAATAAATGAAGCAGAGAGGAAAAAAGAAAAAAGGATCAAAAGAAATGAGGACAACCTCAGGGACCTCTGGGACAATGTGAAACGCCCCAACATTCGAATCATAGGAGTCCCAGAAGAAGAAGACAAAAAGAAAGGCCATGAGAAAATACTCGAGGAGATAATAGCTGAAAACTTCCCTAAAATGGGGAAGGAAATAGCCACCCAAGTCCAAGAAACCCAGAGAGTCCCAAACAGGATAAACCCAAGGCAAAACACCCCAAGACACATATTAATCAAACTAACAAAGATCAAACACAAAGAACAAATATTAAAAGCAGCAAGGGAAAAACAACAAATAACACACAAAGGGATTCCCATAAGGATAACAGCTGATCTATCAATAGAAACCGTTCAGGCCAGAAGGGAATGGCAGGACGTACTGAAAGTAATGAAAGAGAATAACCTACAACCTAGATTACTGTATCCAGCAAGGATCTCATTCAGATATGAAGGAGAACTCAAAAGCTTTACAGATAAGCAAAAGCTGAGAGAATTCAGCACCACCAAACCAGCTCTTCAACAAATGCTAAAGGATCTTCTCTAGATAGGAAATGCAGAAAGGTTGTATAAACGTGAACCCAAAACAACAAAGTAAATGGCAACGGGACCACACCTATCAATAATTACCTTAAATGTAAATGGGTTGAATGCCCCAACCAAAAGACAAAGATTGGCTGAATGGATACAAAAACAAGACCCCCATATATGCTGTCTACAAGAGACCCACCTCAAAACAAGAGACACATACAGACTAAAAGTGAAGGGCTGGAAAAAAATATTTCATGCAAATGGAGACCAAAAGAAAGCAGGAGTCGCAATACTCATATCAGATAAAATAGACTTTCAAATAAAAGCTGTGAAAAGAGACAAAGAAGGACACTACATAATGATCAAAGGATCAATCCAAGAAGAAGATATAACAATTATAAATGTATATGCACCCAACATAGGAGCACCGCAATATGTACGGCAAACACTAACGAGTATGAAAGAGGAAATTAATAGTAACACAATAATAGTGGGAGACTTTAATACCCCACTCACAACTATGGATAGATCAACTAAACAGAAAATTAACAAGGAAACACAAACTTTAAATGACACAATGGACCAGCTAGACCTAATTGATATCTATAGGACATTTCACCCCAAAACAATCAACTTCACCTTTTTCTCAAGTGCACATGGAACCTTCTCCAGAATAGATCACATCCTGGGCCATAAATCTAGTCTTGGAAAATTCAAAAAAATTGAAATCATTCCAGTCATCTTTTCTGACCACAGTGCAGTAAGATTAGATCTCAATTACAGGAAAAAAATTGTTAAAAATTCAAACACCTGGAGGCTAAATAACACGCTTCTGAATAACCAACAAATCATAGAAGAAATCAAAAAAGAAATCAAAATATGTATAGAAATGAATGAAAATGAAAACACAACAACCCAAAACCTATGGGACACTGTAAAAGCAGTGCTAAGGGGAAGGTTCATAGCATTACAGGCTTACATCAAGAAACAAGAAAAAAGCCAAATAAATAACCTAACTCTACACCTAAAGCAATTAGAGAAGGAAGAAATGAAGAACCCCAGAGTTAGCAGAAGGAAAGAAATCTTAAAAATTAAGGCAGAAATAAATGCAATAGAAACTAAAGAGACCATAGCAAAAATCAACAAAGCTAAAAGCTGGTTTTTGAAAAAATAAACAAAATTGACAAACCATTAGCAAGACTCATTAAGAAACAAAGAGAGAAGAACCAAATTAACAAAATTAGAAATGAAAATGGAGAGATCACAACAGACAACACTGAAATACAAAGGATCATAAGAGACTACTACCAGCAGCTCTATGCCAATAAAATGGACAACTTGGATGAAATGGACAAATTCTTAGAAAAGTATAACTTTCCAAAACTGAACCAGGAAGAAATAGAAGATCTTAACAGACCCATCACAGGCAAGGAAATCGAAACTGTAATCAAAAATCTTCCAGCAAACAAAAGCCCAGGACCAGATGGCTTCACAGCTGAATTCTACCAAAAATTTAGAGAAGAGCTAACACCTACCTTACTCAAACTCTTCCAGAAAATTGCAGAAGAAGGTAAACTTCCAAACTCATTCTATGAGGCCACCATCACCCTAATTCCAAAATCAGACAAAGATGCCACAAAAAAAGAAAACTACAGGCCAATATCACTGATGAACATAGATGCAAAAATCCTTAACAAAATTCTAGCAAACAGAATCCAACAACATATTAAAAAAATCATACACCACGACCAAGTGGGCTTTATCCCAGGAATGCAAGGATTCTTCAATATCCGCAAATCAATCAATGTAATACACCACATTAACAAATTGAAAGATAAAAACCATATGATTATCTCAATAGATGCAGAGAAAGCCTTTGACAAAATTCAACACTCATTTATGATAAAAACTCTCCAAAAAGCATGAATAGAAGGAACATACCTCAACATAATAAAAGCTATATATGACAAACCCACAGCAAGCATCACCCTCAATGGTGAAAAATTGAAAGCATTTCCCCTGAAATCAGGAACAAGACAAGGGTGTCCACTCTCACCACTACTGTTCAACATAGTGTTGGAAGTTTTGGCCACAGCAATCAGAGCAGAAAAAGAAGTAAAAGGAATCCAGATAGGAAAAGAAGAAGTGAAACTCTCACTGTTTGCAGATGACATGATCCTCTACATAGAAAACCCTAAAGACTCTACCAGAAAATTACTAGAACTAATCAATGAATATAGTAAAGTTGCAGGATATAAAATTAACACACAGAAATCCCTTGCATTCCTATATACTAACAATGAAAAAACAGAAAGAGAAATTAAGGAAACAATACCATTCACCATTGCAACAAAAAGAATAAAATACTTAGGAGTATATCTACCTAAAGAAACAAAAGACCTATACATAGAAAACTATAAAACACTGATGAAAGAAATCAAAGAGGACACAAACAGATGGAGAAACATACCGTGTTCATGGATTGGAAGAATCAATATTGTCAAAATGGCTATTCTACCCAAAGCAATCTATAGATTCAATGCAATCCTTATCAAGCTACCAACGGTATTTTTCACAGAACTAGACCAAAGAATTTCACAATTTGTATGGAAATACAAAAAACCTCGAATAGCCAAAGTAATCTTGAGAAAGAAGAATGGAACTGGAGGAATCAACCTGCCTGACTTCAGACTCTACTACAAAGCCACAGTCATCAAGACAGTGTGGTACTGGCACAAAGACAGAAATATAGACCAATGGAACAGAATAGAAAGCCCAGAGATAAATCCACGAACCTATGGACACCTTATCTTTGACAAAGGAGGCAAGGATATACAATGGAAAAAAGACAACCTCTTTAACAAGTGGTGCTGGGAAAACTGGTCAACCACTTGCAAAAGAATGAAACTAGAACACTTTCTAACACCATACACAAAAATAAACTCAAAATGGATTAAAGATCTAAATGTAAGACCAGAAACTATAAAACTCCTAGAGGAGAACATAGGCAAAACACTCTCCGACATAAATCACAGCAAGATCCTCTATGACCCACCTCCCAGAATATTGGAAATAAAAGCAAAACTAAACAAATGGGACCTAATTAAACTTAAAAGCTTTTGCACAACAAAGGAAACTATAAGTAAGGTGAAAAGACAGCCGTCAGATTGGGAGAAAATAATAGCAAATGAAGAAACAGACAAAGGATTAATCTCAAAAATATACAAGCAACTCCTGCAGCTCAATCCCAGAAAAATAAATGACCCAATCAAAAAATGGGCCAGAGAACTAAACAGACATCTCTCCAAAGAAGACATACAGATGGCTAACAAACACATGAAAAGGTGCTCAACATCACTCATTATTAGAGAAATGCAAATCAAAACCACAATGAGGTACCATTACACACCAGTCAGGATGGCTGCTATCCAAAAGTCTACAAGCAATAAATGCTGGAGAGGGTGTGGAGAAAAGGGAACCCTCTTACACTGTTGTTGGGAATGCAAACTAGTACAGCCACTATGGAAAACAGTGTGGAGATTCCTTAAAAAACTGGAAATAGAACTGCCATATGACCCAGCAATCCCACTCCTGGGCATACACACCGAGGAAACCAGATCTGAAAGAGACACGTGCACCCCAATGTTCATCGCAGCACTGTTTATAATAGCCAGGACATGGAAGCAACCTAGATGCCCATCAGCAGATGAATGGATAAGGAAGCTGTGGTACATATACACCATGGAATATTACTCAGCCGTCAAAAAGAATTCATTTGAACCAGTCCTAATGAGATGGATGAAACTGGAGCCCCTTATACGAGTGAAGTAAGCCAGAAAGATAAAGAACATTACAGCATACTAACACATATATATGGAATTTAGAAAGATGGTAACGATAACCCTATATGCAAAACAGAAAAAGAGACACAGAAATACAGAACAGACTTTTGAACTCTGTGGGAGAAGGTGAGGGTGGGATGTTTCAAAAGAACAGCATGTATACTATCTATGGTGAAACAGATCACCAGCCCAGGTGGGATGCATGAGACAAATGCTCGGGCCTGGTACACTGGGAAGACCCAGAGGAATCGGGTGGAGAGGGAGGTGGGAGGGGGGATCAGGATGGGGAATAAGTGTAAATCTATGGCTGATTCATATCAATGTATGACAAAACCCACTGAAATGTTGTGAAGTAATTAGCCTCCAACTAATAAAAAAATTAAAAAAAAAAAAAAAAAAAAAAACCAAATCAAAATGTGGGAAAAAGAAATAAACAGACATTTCTCCAAAGAAGACATACAGATGGCTAACAAACACATGAAAAGATGCTCAACATCGCTCATTATTAGAGAAATGCAAATCAAAACTACAAAGAGGTATCACCTCATACCAGTCAGAATGGCCCTCATCAAAATGTCTACCAACACTAAATGCTGGAGAGGGTGTGGAGAAAAGGGAACCCTCTCATACTGTTGGTGGGAATGTAAACTGATACAGCCACTATGGAAGACAGTATGGAGATTCCTTAGAAAAGTAGGAATAATACCACCATATGCCCCAGCAATCCCACTCCTAGGCATATACCCTGAAGAAACCAAAACTGAAAAAGACATGTGTATCCCACTGTTCACTGCTGCACTACTTACAATAGCTAGAACATGGAAGCAACCTAGATGTCCATCAACAGATGAATGGATAAAGAAGTTGTGGTACATATACACAAAGGGATATTACTCAGCCATAAAAAGGAACACATTCGAGTCAGTTCTAATGAGGTGGATGAACCTAGAGCCTATTATACAGAGTGAAGTAAGTCAGAAATAGAGAAATAAACACTGTATACTACTGCATATATACAGAATCTAGAAAATGGTACTGAAGAGTTTATTTTCAGGGCAGCAATGGAAAAACATAGAGAACAGACCTATGGGCATTGGGAGAGGGGAGAAGAGGGTGAGATGTATGGAGAGAGTAACATGGAAGCTTACATTACCATATGTAAAATAGATAGCCAAGGTGAATTTACTGTATGTCTCAAGAAACCCAAACAGGGGCTCTGTACCAACCTAGAGGGGTGGGTTGGGGAGGGAGATGGAAGGGAGGTTCAAAACGGAGGGCATATATGTATACCTATGGCTGATTCATGTTGAGGTTTAGCAGAAAACAACAAAATTCTGTAAAGCAATTATGCTTCAATTAAAAAAATAAATTTTTTAAAAAAGAAAAAAAAAAAGAGTCATAATTAAGCCCCCAAGTTCTTTAAAACTCATAAGTGGCTTCCTGGTATCTTCAGTATTAAATCAAAAAATATTTGAATTTATCATTAAATTTACCATTGTAAACACACACACACACAACATGTAAAGAAGCCCACAGTTATTGCACCTTTGATATTAGCTTTTTGGTGATTAAAACCCTAGGGTGTTGAGTTAGTGGAAATGTTAAAAATGCATACCTAAAGTACAGTAAGAGCTTTCTCTCTATGCATTTTTCAAAAGAGTTGTGAGAAATGCTGGACTGAAAACTCTGGGAAGCCAGGACCCTCTGATTATAGCCCATGGGATGACATTGTAAATTTTCCCAAACTTTGCTGCATTAGTGCCTCCATTAAAAGAGAGAGAGAGAGAGAAAGAGAGAGAGAGAGAGAGAGAGAGAGAGAAAGGGAAGGAAAGGGAAGGAAAGGAAAGATAATGGAAGCAAAGAATAGTTCCTACCATACAGGGTTATTCGAGGATTAAATGAGCAACAAAGAAATTAGTGCACAGCATAGTTCACAGTAGACATTCTCCTCTTTATCTAGACCCTCTCCCTGCCTCTTCTCATCTAGTCCCACGTTCTTCAATGTCAACTCTGTGCTGATGATGCCCAGACTGCTCTCCTGAATTCCACATTTGCATGACCACCTGGCAGGGCACATAATAACTATTCCAGCCTTAACACCATCAAAAGTGAACTATTGATTCCCCTACATTTTCCCCCTATTTTACCAATCCTTAAAGTCCTTTTCAACTCAGTAAACAGCAATTTCACCTTTTAAATTGTTCAGACCCCAAAATTGTGCATTCACCCTTGATTCCTCTCTATCTCACTTCCCATGTATTATACATTTGATAGCAAGTCTGTTGATTCTGTGAAATACACACAGAATTTGATGAGTCCTCTCCACCTTTAGTGTTACAAACTGTTGGGCAAGACTCCATCAACTTTCCCTTGCAGTGTTATCAAATGTCTTTTAATTGATTCCTGTTTTAACCCTTGTCTTCTCTAACCAATTCTCCATAGAGATAGCATTGTGATATTTCTAATACATGAATTAAATTACATAAAGTATTTTCTTAAATCCACCCAGTGCCTTCTTAGATCACTCAGAATGAAATCCCACTTGTCCCTATGTCTCACAAAACCCCATGCAACCGGATCCTGTCACTTACTGGCCCTCGAATCCCACTATAGTCCCCCTCTCTATATTCTAGTCACACTGTCCTTCATGTCTGAGAACATACCACAAGCACTCCTGACTTAGACTACTTTAAATTAATTTTCATTGGAGTATAGTTGATTTAGAATGTTGCATTACTTTCTGCTGTATAGCAAAGTGAGTCAGTTACACATACATCCACCCTTTTTAGATTATTTTCCCATACAGATCATTACAGAATATTGAGTAGAGTTCCATGTGTTATACAGTAGGACCTTGTTGTTTATCTACTCTATATATAGTAGTGTGAACCTGCTAATCTCAAATTCCCAATTTATCCCTCCCCCACTTTCCCTCTTGATAAGCATAAGGTTGTTTTCTACATCTGTAACTCTATTTCTGTTTTGTAAATAAGTTTATTTCTACCATTTTTTTTTAAGATTCCACAGAAAAGTAGTATCATATGGTGTTTACTTCTCTCTGATTTGCTTCACTCAGTATAACAATCTATAGGTTCATCCACCCTTAGGTTTTTGTACGTGCTCTTCCCTTGATCAGGAATGATTTAATAAGGCTCTTCATATTTTCCTTTCAGCCACATTTCCTAAATGCTACCAGAAAGTCCTTCTCTAACCACTCTGTATGAACTTGTCTCCATCTCCACTCATCCTACTTTAGTTCTCTTCATGGCAATTATTGTCACCTGGTAGGTTTTATAATTGGCCTTTTATTTTCTGATTTCCTCTAAAGCAGAAAATTCATGAGAGCAAAGATTTAGTTTTGTTCACTATCATTTCCCCAGTACCTAAAAAACTAGCTAATAAATAATTGGTAAGTAAATAAAAAACTATTATTATATTTTTGTGTTATCTATTAACTAAAGGCATATCAGGCATCATAAAGCATTCTAAGGAAGTTGTTTAAATATATAGAGTCTGTCAAGTACTTCTGGAATTACACATAAAAAGAATGAAACCTCATACATTTGTCCCAGTAATATCTGATCAGAACTTACCAAGTTCAAATTCTTAAAACATGCTAGGCACCAGAGAAGTATAAACATCTCTACACATAAACACACATACACACAAATAAATACATGTAAAACAGGTGAAATTCGAATAAAATGTGTGGATTTTACCAAAGTAAATTTCCTTGTTTTGATATTATAATATAGTTATGTACTATGTTACACTGGGGAAAGTGAATGAGGGGTAAAAAAGTCTCTGAACATTTCTTTTTAAATCTCCTTTAATTTTATTGTTATTTCAGTTAAAAAGAAAGGAGGTGTAAGGCTCCTTGACTGTTGTGCCAGCTGGTATTCATTGATATGAGGTTCCAAAAGAGACCCTAAAGATGTTATACACAAGTCAAGAAAACTTCATTGCAAGCTCAAATGTCACCTCCATTGGAAAGTGATCAAAGAACAATATTGCTGTGTGTAATTAGAACTATCTAAAATTGATGTGAAAAAAAAAGGAAGTTCAGGGCTTCCCTGGTGGCTCAATGGTAAAGAATCTGCCTGCTAATGCAGGAGACGTGACTTTGATCCCTGATTTTGGAAGATCCCACATGCCGCAGGGCAACTAAACACATGTGTCACAACTATTGAGACTGTGCTCTCAAGACCGGGAGCTGCAGCTACTGAACCCATGTGCCACAACTACTGAAGCTCAAGGGTCTCGAACTCATGCTCTACAACAAAAGAAGCCATTGTGGTGGAGAGCCCACGTGCTGCAACAAGAGAGTAGCCCCAGCTGCCACAACTAAAGAAAAGCCCGCAAAACGACAAAGACCCAGCACAACCAAAAATACATACATAAATAATTTTTTTAAAGTAAGCTTAGTGAACCATGGAAGCATAACTTTAAGAACCAAGTTTCATCACTCTCAGGAATCTAGATTTAATTTTTTTATGTGTCTATTCAAAAGAATTCTATACATTTCATAAGAATTTAAGGAAGAAAAAAACAAAAATGAGAGCAAAAGCATAGAAAGACTCAGGCTTTAAAATATAATAAATTGAGGTGCTTGTGTTTTAAATTTCCCCTCTTAGAGATTCACACAAGTCTATCATGACAAAGACTTGAAGAAGTTCTTAAATGAAAATTTGCTTATCTCATCACTTGCCAAACTCACTTGGTTACTGGAGATAAAGGTATCTAATTTTACATTTCATCTGAGAGAATAGGGTAGGACCTTATGACAAAATCATTGCAAATGGTGACAGCAGCCACAAAATTAGAAGATGATTGCTTCTTGGCAGGAAAGCTTTGACAAACCTAGGCAAGTGTATTAAAAAGCAAAGACATCACTTTGCCAACAAAGGTCCATATACTCAAGGCTATGGTCTTTCCAGTAGCCATGTACAGATGTGAGAGCTGGACCATAAAGAAGACAGACTGCTGAAGAAGTGCTACTTTCAAACTGTGATGCTGGAGAAGACTCTTGAGAGTCCCTTGGACTGCAAAGAGATCAAATCAGTCACTCCTAATGGAAATAAATCCTGAATACTCATTGGAAGTACTGATGCTGAAGCGAAGCTCCAATACTTTGGTCACCTGATGCAAAGAGCTGAATCATTGGAAAAGACCTTGATGTTGCGAAAGACTGAAGGTAGAAGAAGAAGAGGTCAACAGAGGATGAGATGGTTAGATGGTATCACCGATTCAAATGACATGAACTTGGGCAAACTCTGGGAGCTGGTGAGGCACAGAGAATCCTGGCATGCTGCAACCCATGGGATTGTAAGAATTGGAACCAACTTGGCAATTGAATAAAATTATGATGAGAGATAATATAACTAATTACTAACACATTTATCAAGACTATTTTATCACAAGAGATATGGAAGAATAACACACCAAAAGTCTTCCCCACTCTTTTTATATATATATATTTTGAGTAGTTTTAGATTTACAACAACTTTTTTAAACTTTAGAAACAGTTTATTTCTGGGATTTTTGACTAGGATTATGTTTAACTTATGGATTCAATTAGAAAGAACAGGCATTTTGAAAATATTGAGTGTTCCTATCCATGAACATGGAACATCACTCTACTTATTTGGTTCTCCTTTGATTTCACTTATCAAAGTTTTATATAGCTTCCCAGGTGGCTCATTGGTAAAGAATCCACTCGCCAGTGCAGGAGACACAAGAGACTCAGGTTCAATCCCTGGGTCGGGAAGATTCCATAGAGTAGGAAATGGCAACCCACTCTGGTAGTTTGCCTGGAAAATTCCATGGACAGAGCAGCCTGGAGGGTCCCAGTCCATAGGGTCACAAAGAGTTGGACATGACCGAGCATGCATGCAAATCATATAGATTTTGCACATATTTTGTTAGACTTACACCTGAGAATTTCATATTCATATTCACACCTGGAATACTTATGTAAATGATATTATGCTTTTAATTTTGAATGTTGCTTGTTTATTATTGGTATATGGGGAAGCAATACACTTTAGTATATTAATATTGTATCTTTCACCTGTTATAGCTGCTTATTAGTTTCAGGAATTTTTTGTCATTCTTTTGGATTCTCTACATAGACAATCATGTCATATGCAACAAAGACATGATAATTTATGTCTTCTCTCTTGATCCATATAACTATGATTTCCTCTTCTTGTCTTACTGCATTAGCAAGTGCTTCTAGTACAATGCGGAAAAAGAGTGAGAAGGAGCAATCCTTCCCTTATACTTGACCTTAGTGGGAAAATTTAATATCATTACTGAATATGATATTAGCTGTATATATTTTGTATATATTTCTTATCAAGTTGAGGAAGTTCTTCTCTATTCCTAAATTACTGAGATATTTTATCATGAATGAACATCGAATTTTGACAAATGCTTTATCTGCACCTATTGATACAATCATGATTGTTTTTTTAGTATTTTTTGATGGACTGCATTAATTTCAAATGTTGAAATAGACTTGCATATATAATTTCTATTTGTTTATTATAGTTATTTTTATACATCATTGGATTGATTTGCTAATATTTTGTTGAGGATTTTTTTGTCTATGTTCATGAGAGATGTTGGCCTATAGTTTTCTTTTCCTGTAATGTCTTTGCCTTATTTTGGTACTAGGATAATGCTCACATCACAGAATAAATTATGATGTGGTTTTTTTTTGTTGTTGTTGCTTCTATATTCTGGAAAAGATTATAGAAAACTGGTACAATTTCTTCCTTTAATGTTTGATAGAATTCACCAGTGAACCCATCAGGGCTTGATGCTTTCTGTTTTGGAAGGTTATTAATTATTGACCCAATTTATTTAATAGACATAGGCATATTCTGATCATTTATGTTTTCTTGTGTGAGTTTAGGCATACTGTGTCTTTAAAGGAATTTGTCCATTTAAGTATCAAATTTGTGGACATAGATTTATTCATAGTACTCTTCATTATTTTTTTAATATTTCTGGAATCAGTAGGATGCTTAATCTTTCATTCTGGATATTAGCAATTTGTATTTTCTCTCTTTCTTCTCTAGGTAGCCTGGCTAGAGGCATTTGCCTTTACTGATTAAAGTTTACAGAACAAGCTTTTGGTTTCATTGATTTTCTCCATTGGTAAACTGTTTTCTATTTCATTGACTTATGCTTTAATTCTTATTATTTCCTTTCTTCTGATTTATTAGGATTTAATTTACCCTTCTTTTTCTAGTTTCCTAAATTGGAAATTTAGATGATTGATTTGCAATTTGTCTTCTTTTCTAATATATGCATTCAATGCCATAAATTTTCTTCTAAGCACTGCTTTCACTGCATTTCACAAATTTTGATAAGTGGTGTTTTCATTTTCATAAGTTCAAAATTTTTTTTTAATTTATCTTGAGATTTTCTGTCTTTAACACATGTGTTATTTAGAAATGTACTGTTTAACCTCCACCTATTTTGTGATTTTCCAGTTATCTTTCTGTTGTTGCTGTTCAGTCACCAAGTCATGGATACTGCAGCTCATTTCATTAAATGCAATTTATTTTTGGTTTTGTTTTGGTTTCATTGCTTTTAACTTTTACAAATGCTAACTCACCTCCTAATCTTCATTTACTTTCCAGAGTACACCAGAAGAAGGTCTACCATTCAAATAAATAACAATATCAAATTCGCTAGATAAAAAATTTCCAACATACTATTTAGTTAATAAATCATTAAGTTGTTCCTGTTTAGTTAATGGGCTTCCCTCATAGCCCAGTCATATTTCTCCAGAACTTGATCACTTTTTGATGAAATTGTAAAGTTAAATGTCTAAACACTGACATTTATAAAGTCAATGTTGAAGGATATCAGACTCTGGAGATATAACCCTGCCTTCCCTCACCCCAACCACCACTACCAACAATATATTTAAAGTCTTCTTTAGCTAGTGGCTGGGTCTTTGGGACTTAGCCACAATTTTAAATAAATAATGCCCAAATGGATATATCATGTATTTTACAGGTGACTATCTATATTTAAATATTTTAAATTACATCTACCAGGATCTCCCATTCACCTAGGGGCAACTATCCCAAGAAGTGACTTATTTAAATACACCTTTACACTTCTGACATATCCCAGAAAAGGAAATGTGATAGGTGGGTATACAAAAATAGCATCTGAATGACTTCCTATATATTGTGTAGGATGAGTAAACCTGACTATCATTTTGCTTTGGGAATTAATTTTTTCCATTGAGCATTAGCTGAGATATATTTATCAGAATGAGTGATATCTTACATTCCAAGGCTTTTCAACAGTTCCCTCTGTGAGCTAGAAAAGTTGCCTCTTGTTTTCCATTGTTGCCAAAGCCTGGTATCTCTAGCAATAGTTGGACAATGATTCCAAGGCTCAATTACTCTGATTGGTTCTGACAATTACATGTATCTGATTTGCTGGGATTCCAAAAACTGTACACTTACTCTTTCTGACTTTTCACCATTTATAAGTTCTAAAATAAACAATAGTGAGCTAACAAATTAGAAAAGTACAATTTGTTCAATTTTATAGGCACAATTATGAAAGAAATAATTCTTTGAATTTGAAGTGACTTTAGGGCTTATACATTATTACATAGTAATATCATACAATAACTAATAATTTACTTGACAAAATTACCAGTTCCCAAAACTATTCTCAAATGAGTTAAATGTTGAGTTCACGGTGGAAAACAAGTCATTTTAATTGAGGACAGTGCAGGGAGCCTGAGTATTTGTGAATGTTCCAATAGGAGGCTATGAATCAGTAAGTTCAATTTTGTTTTAAGTTTCAGAGTGTCTCCTTTAACAATATAAAATTCTTGTCTTTGTTCTCACATGGGTAATTTGTACCAAAATTTACTTGGCCTCTTGAGCGGCTGAGAGAATTTGCTCTTTTGTTTGAAAGACTTGGCCTTGACCTCAAGAGTTTCACTCTCTTAGTTTGGAAAATACATTGCATTCGTGAAATAGTACTAGAAAATAAGACTCAAGAAGCCTAAGCGGAGAGCTCTGTGTGAAAATTTACAGGCAATTAATCTTACAACATGTCACATCATTGTCAGCCCTGGTCACTTTCTAAATTATAAGTACTGTCAGCAGTCTTTACAACCTGATATTCTCATGTTAATTCTTGGCAGTGCTTTCTTTCTCCTAACATAATCTCCCATGGCTCCCTTCTCTGTGATCCTTATTTGAGATCCTCTGTATAGCAGGCACATGGGAAACTCCTCTCTACTTGTATCTGTTCACAGAACCATCCTTTTCCATTCTTCATACCCAAACCCTGGCTTTCCACTGGGGATGCAGTAAATGTGGTGTCTGATGAGAACATCTCACACACTTCACACCTTATGTCCAGGGAGAGGAATCCCTCTCTCCATGACCTCCAATTCTTGGGTAAAAATCCCAGATCTCAGTGTCTCGGATGACACTACCTTCTGAAGCATCTATTCTCTGAGGCATCTTCTCTTGATTTCCTGGTCAGTCTGCAAACATCCCTTAAATATATATCCCCAGGGAAAGCCAGGCTGGCCAAGTATAGCAGGGTGGGAGCACCAATCTTGGTGACACTTTGGCTTTATTTATTTGCCTATTTATCTCTAAGTCTCAACTCCATAGTTCTTGATGGCAGGTGACTTGCTTAATTTCCCCAGTAACTGGCATAGAGTCTGACACTTAGAAAGGATGTAATAAAGGGTTGTTGGAAGGATTAATGAATGACAGAATAACATCAGTGATAATCTGTTATAAAAGCTCAGTTTGCGGAAATTCTTACCACATGTCAGGTTTTGCCCTGAGCAATTTGCATGCATTGGTTCCATGAAATCCTTACACCCATAAACCAAGTGATAATGAGGATTAGGAAATTTAGAAGGCCTAAGTAATTTACATTCACTTTTGTTTCTTGTGATCACTTCCCAAATATTCTACATTGTACTCAAGCTCTGTCTCAGGGTCCACTTTTATGGAAATTCAAATTGAGACATATGGGGAAGTATTTTCTTTGACTCTTGTCCCTATTGATCAAGGGTGGTAAACGGAGCATTGACTTCTGCTTTTCTGAGTTGAGCTTTGCATCCCAAGCCCAGGTATCAGAGAAGCCTCAAGGCGGGAGGAGACAGGTAGGAGACTGTAGGCCAATGAGAAGCTCTGCACCTACACAAAGCTCACTGAAGCCTGCTCAGAACCAGCCTCTACATAGCGGCTGACGTAGGGCCCAGTGTCGCACCCAAAATGCATCCAAGAAGGTCACTGTGAAAATGAAAAGGGAAAGGGGAAATGTCAGCTCCCTCAGCTCTGAGCCTGGCACACAGCAAATGCACAGAGAACCCTAACAGGTATTGCTCTAGTAGGGGGTTACTATGTAGACCTTTCCCCCTCAAGTCTGAAGATATGATCTAGAAGAAGAGCAGGTGTCTTTTTTTCCTCTACTAGACCATTTACATCTTGGAGCAGTTTCTGATTTGGTGACATCCAAGACCATGGACTTCTAACTGATCTGAAATGACACCCCTGGCCATGTCCCTGGAATAGTGTTCATTTCCATTGTTCTTTTCTCAGGGAAAACCCGCAAGTACTTGAGGGGCTGGCTCAGAAGTGTTTGGACCTTTTTATCTCCTTCCTCTCTTAAGAAGAAGGCTATTCAAACAATGAGGTCGTAACTGCAGAACAATTTCTAAGGTATAAATGCACAGTAAAACAAATAACCCTTTGTCTTAGGAACCAAAATGATATTGGGGATGAATAACGAGAAAGCTGACCAGCCTAATAGGGCCAAGAAAATCTTCCACGAAAGATTTGCAACCCACAGGAGGCACAGGGATGCCCACATAAGGCAGAAGATCAGAAGAGAACAGAAGCCTGCATGGTGGAGCTCACATACCCCGGCCCCGTGGACAGAGGCAAAGCCTTTAAGATCAAGAAGACAGTTGCTTCCTTGAGGATATTTTAGACTCTTGCTACTTATCCCAGACTGGAATAGAAGGAGAAGAGAAAGAGAAAAGAGGCTGAAAAGCATAGAAACAATAAGAACAAAACACCAAAAGCAACTAATGCAAGTAACATCTATGTGTGAGATGACGGACAGAGGATAAAATTCAAATAGCTGAAGTAGAATGGAGAGAATGAGAATGAAGGAGAAGAGAAGAGAATGAAGAAGCAGAGACTCAGAGGAAGAGAATGAGGGAGGAAGAGGATGAATAAGCAGGGAGGAAGAGGATGAAGAAGCAGAGACTCAAGCGAGAGGCAGGAGTCTGAGGTGAGAAAAGGGGAACAGGGGACTCCTTCTACCACATGAGGTCACAGCATAAAGGCACCAGCTAAGAATCTCGAGGAGGAGGGCCCTCATTCAATCAAGTTGGCACCTTGATCTTGGATTTCCAGCTTCCAGAATTATGAGTAAAAAATGTCAGTTGTTTATAAGGCAGAAGAAAAACAAGGAACATGGGAAAACAGGGTCTGAAAGTGAGAACAATGTGAGGACAAGCATTTGCAGCTGACAGGAATGTAAAGTGGTATTTGGAGTTGGCCAATAGCCAAGTGAAAAGATGCCCAACCTCAATAATTATCAGAGAAATGCAAAGCAAAACTACAGTGAGGTACCATCTCATACTGGTCAGAAGGGCCATCACTAAAAAGTCTACAAATAAATACCAGAGAGGGTGTAGAGAAGAGAGAACCCTTCAACACTGTTGGTGGGAAAATAAACAGGTACAACCACTATGGAGAACAGTATGAGGGTCCTCAAAAAACTAAAAATAAGAGTTGCCATAGGATCTAGCAACCCAGTACTGGGTATATACAGAGACAAAACCACCATTCAAAGAGGTACCAGCACTCTTATGTTCACAGCAGTAACAGTTGACATGGAAGAAGTACAACAGCCAAGACATGGAAGCAACCTAAGTGTCTATCAGCACAAGAATGGATAAAAGAGATGTGGTGTATGTATGCTATGGAATATTAGTCATAAAAAGAATGAAATAATGCTACTGCCAGCAACACAGACAGAGCTAGAGATTATACTAAATGAGTTAAGGCAGAAAGAGAAAGACAAATCCATTATGATATTGTTTAAATGTGGAATCTAAAATATGAGACAAAATATGACACAAATGAACTTATTTAAAACAGAAACAGACTCACAGAGAGAACAAACCTGTGGTTGCCAAGGGGGATGAGATTGGGAAGGGATAGATTAGGAGTTTGGTATTAGCAGATACATACTACTATAAGTAAAAGAGATAAAACAACAAGGACCTACTGTATAGCAAAGAAAACTATATTCAATATCTTGTAATAAATCATAATGGAAAAGAATATGAAAAAAACAATATTAAGGTAAACTGCACTGCTGGAATAATACCTAACTCCATGTAGTGTATTGTTTACTTAATGTTTCTCTGTTAAATTTATAACCATTTTATTTAGAATTTTTACTATAATAAGGAAGATATATTTTTCTTCAAGTTGACAAATAAGAAAGTTTCACCTCTCTTCTTCAAAGAAACATTAAAGTAAGTGTTTGGGCTATAAACAGTGCACAGGCAAAGTCACTGTGGATAAATTTATTTGTGTAAATTTCTAAAAATTCTCCATGTATATATGTATGTATGTGGTATGTTTAATCACGATGGTGTGATCACTCACCTAGAGCCAGACATCCTGGAATGTGAAGTCAAGTGGGCCTTAGAAAGCATCACTATGAACAAAGCTAGTGGAGGTGATGGAATTCCAGTTGAGCTATTTCAAATCCTAAAAGATGATGCTGTGAAAGTGCTGCACTCAATATGCCAGCAAATTTGGTAAACTCAAGAGTGGCCACGGGACTGGAAAAGGTCAGTTTTCATTCCAATCCCTAAGAAAGGTAATGCCAAAGAAAGCTCAAACTACCACACAATTGCACTTATCTCACACACTAGCAGAGTAACGCTCAAAATTCTTCAAGCCAGGCTTCAACAGTACGTGAACCGTGAACTTCCAGATGTTCAAGCTGGATTTAGAAAAGGAAGAGAAACCAGAGATCAAACTGCCAACATCCGCTGGATCATCGAAAAAGCAAGAGAGTTCCAGAAAAACATCTATTTCTGCTTTATGGACTATGCCAAAGCCTTTGACTGTGTGGATCACAATAAACTGTGGAAATTTCTGAAAGAGATGGGAATACCAGACCACCTGATCTGCCTCTTGAGAAGTCTATATGCAGGTCAGGAAGCAACAGTTAGAACTGGACATGGAACAACAAATTGGTTCCAAATAGGAAAAGGAGTATGTCAAAGCTGTATATTGTCACCCTGCTTATTTAACTTATATGCAGAGTACATCATGAGAAATGCTGGACTGGATGAAGCACAAGCTGGAATCAAGATTGCTGGGAGAAATATCAATAACCTCAGGTATGCAGATGAGACCACCCTTATGGCAGAAAGTGAAGAAGAACTAAAGAGCCTCTTGATGAAAGTGAAAGAGGAGACTGAAAAAGTTGGCTTAAAGCTCAACATTCAGAAAACTAAGATCATGGTATCCGGCCCCATCACTTCATGGCAAATAGAAGGGGAAACAGTGGCTGACTTTATTTTGGGGGGCTCCAAAATCACTGCAGATGGTGATTGCAGCCATGAAATTAAAAGACCCTTGCTCCTTGGAAGGAAAATTATGACCAACCTAGATAGCATATTAAAATGCAGACATTACTTTGCCAACAAAGGTCATCTGGTCAAGGCTATGGTTTTTCCAGTAGTCATGTATGGATGTGAGAGCTGGACTGTAAAGAAAGCTGAGCACCGAAGAACTGATGCTTTGAACTGTGATGTTGGAGAAGACTCTTGAGAGTCCCTTGGACTGCAAGGAGATCCAACCAGTCCATCCTAAAGGAGATCAGTCCTGGGTTTTCACTGGAAGGTCTGATGTTGTAGCTGAAACTCCAATACTTTGGCCACCTGATGTGAAAAGCTGACTCATTGGAAAAGACCCTGATGCTGGGAAAGATTGAAGGCTGGAGGAGAAGGGGACGACAGAGGATGAGATGGTTGGATGGCATCACTGACTCAATGGACATGCTGCTGCTGCTGCTAAGTCGCATCAGTCGTTTCCGACCCTATGTGACCCCGTAGATGGCAGCCCACCAGGCTCCTCTGTCCCTGGGATTTTCCAGGCAAGAATACCGGAGTGGGTTGCCATTTCCTTCTCCAATGCATGAAAGTGAAAAGTGAAAGTGAATTCACTCAGTTGTGTCCAACTCTTCGCAACCCCATGGACTGTAGCCAACCAGGCTCCTCTGTCCATGGGATTTCCCAGGCAAGAGTACTGGAGTGGGTTGCCATTGCCTTCTCCACAATGGGCATGAGTTTTGGTAAACTCCAGGAATTGATGATGGACAGAGAGGCCTGGTGTGCTGCAGTCCATGGGCTAGCAATGTGTCAGACCCGACTCAGCAACTGAACTGAACTATAGTGTGTGTGTGTGTGTGTGTGTGTGTGTGTGTGTGTATGTGTGTGTGTGTGTATGTGTGTGTGTGTGTGCATGTGTGTATGTATATAGTTGACTGTATTCAACCTCTAGAATCAAGTGTATATAGATTATATAGAATATTATAAGATAATAGTGTGCATAAAAATATAATTTAAAAATATACCATAAGAAAGAGTTCTGCATGCATTGGTTTAATGTATGTTATATGCTTCTATGATGATACTTGTGTATTTATTTAATGCATATTTCTAAAAATTTAAAATACTTACATTTAACATACTCACATTTGAAAATATCGCTGTTCCCTAAAATACATCTCTTGTGAGGGGAGACAACCTCCACAATATTTGCTTAAAATATGCCTCACTCTTGACTCACTGTGTAGTAGGAGGTTTGCCACCTGTTGTGGAATTAATAGGGTGTTCAGGCCTCTGACTTAAGGGAGGTGGTCTATCAACTCAATGGAAGGCTGATATTTATAATCAACCCTGGATGCCTTGAAGTCTGAATTCAGAAGTGTGAAATTCTGAGGTTTATAAGCTTTGAGTCTGATGGAATTCAGCACTCAAAGTGTGTAATCAATTTAAAAAAATGTATACTACTACTAGTATTATTTGATTTTTTTTTTTTTTGCAAACCACTTTCAATATCAGCTTGTTTATTGAAAATTCCTGGAAGTGACAAAGTACCATCTGTTTCCTTATCAAATTTCGCCCCCACAATCACAGGCAAACACTGTTGCTGTTTTTATTCATGAGGTTGCTTAGAAACAAGGTAGTTATATTCACAGATCAGCTATGATTAAGACTCTGATGATGGACCTAGTGCAGGTAAAAAGTAAAAGAGAAAGAACTTGCCCAAATTCTCAAACAGACTGAAAACCAACTTTCAATCTAGAAACACATCCAAGAGCAAATTCCTCCAGGAAGCACCTCAAACAGACACCTATGTTTAGAAAGATGTCTTCTTTGGGATATAATATCAATAGCCATGTAACCTGGTGGGTCCATTTCCTGTCAATTAGAAAATATAGCACTGGGCTGCCTTTAAGGTGATTGTTTTTCCCAAAAGCGTGAGTAGGGTATAGTATGTTTTTTCAGACTCAGAAGACTGAGCTGACTATGAAGAGTGCCTCCAAAATGGATTTCTCAAGCTGAAAATGGTCAGAACATCCCTCTGCCAGCACACTAGAGGAAAGTCAATATTCCAATTCTATTAGTATCAGAGAGAGATGTGAACAGACAGTGCACAGAGTGTCAGAACACATCCTGAGAGAAAGGTGGCCTCTTGAGGGAAAAAGTGGAAAAGAAAGGACAAAGCAAAAACAATAACAACAAAACAAAACACAGTGACTGCTATGACTGTTCATTCAGAGAAAAATACCAGTCTAAAAAAAAAAGTCAACTCAATGTGCCCTTTTCTTGTATCATTATTTTGCCAAATTATTGATCAGACTAACCCATTCCATTTCAATGGCCAAGAAAATCTCTTGCAGTCTCCAAAATTGAAAAAAAAAAGTTTCATGCATAGTTCTAAAATTATGCTAGACCTATGTTGACATAAACAGTATTGTAAGTATCTGGCACAGAATTAAAGTACCAGCAATAAGCGTTATGTTTAATCTGTTATGAAAGTTTGGATACATTACACTTCATCCTAAAATTCTGATTCAGATATAAACATCTCATTAACCAATTATGTCCTTTAAAACATTGGCTTTACATGGTTCAGTTATGCTTCCCCCAACCCCAACACCCAAAATATTTGGGTTTCTATTTGAATTTATTTACTTCTAAAAGCCATTCTAGACAACTACTAATATGCCTGACAGTATAACAGATACTTAAGTTCAATCTTCCTAACTGCTCAAAAGTACAATTCTTATTAGCCTTTCCATTTGCAAATGAGGAAACTGACACTGCAGAGGTTACTAGTTTTCTCCACATTTGTTTGATTGCAAAATAAATGGTGTTTTTACATTACACAACAATCCATTCATCAAGATGCTTAATAGCAAACAAAAGGGAGTCCTGTGCCTTTGAAAGTGTGAGGCTCGGGAGTTTCCAATTGAGTAGTATAAGCAGAGTGAGTCAATCAAAGTGGAGCACAGTCAGCTCAAACTAAAATACATGCCCTAAGCTACATATTCCTGGAGAAGGAAATGGCAACCCACTCTAGTATTCTTGCCTAAAGAAGCCCATAGACAGAGGAGCCTGGTGGACTACAGTCCATGGGGTCACAAGGAGTCGGACATGACTTAGTGACTAAACAACAACAAAAGCTACATGTTCCAGGAGTATTCGGGACATGGGTTGTCAAGTTGGGTTGAAACCAGATCACAACTGGGAAATTAGACTCAAGGGTACCTAGTGGAAAGAAACAGACAAGAGGACTTTTGGTACCAGTCTAACCCTAATGGAGTGGCTCTAGATGCTGCTACACCCTACTGTATCTCCTCTGTCCATACCTTCTGCAAGCTATCAAACAGGAGGAAGAAAAAGCAGGGACATTAAATCTTCATCTCGTCCCATCACTTCATGGGAAATAGATGGGGAAACAGTGGAAACAGTGTCAGACTTTATTTTTTTGGGCTCCAAAAATCACTGCAGATGGTGATTGCAGCCATGAAATTAAAAGACACTTACTGCTTGGAAGGAAAGTTATGACCAACCTAGACAGCATATTAAAAACCAGAGATATTACTTTGCCAACAAAGGTCCATCTCTATGGTTTTTCCAGTGGTCATATATGGATGTGAGAGCTGGACTGTGAAGAAAGCTAAGTGCTGAAAAATTAATGCTTTTGAACTGTGATGTTGGAGAAGACTCTTGAGAGTCCCTTGGACTGCAAGGAGATCCAACCAGTCCATCCTAAAGGAGATCAGTCCTGGGTGTTCATTGGAAGGACTGATTCTGAAGCTGAAACTCCAATACTTTGGCCACCTCATGCGAAGAGTTGACTCACCTGATGCTGGGAGGGATTGGGGCAGGAGGAGAAGGGGATGACAGAGGATGAGATGGCTGGATGGCATCACCAACTCGATGGACATGAGTTTGAGTAAACTCCGGGAGTTGGTGATGGACAGGGAGGCCTGGCTGCTGCGATTCATGGGGTCACAAAGAGTCGGACACGACTGAGCGACTGAACTGAACTGAACTGAAATAAATCCTCACATACGACAAGTCTGTATACAATAAAGTGTGTGTTTGGACTCAACATTGTTGAATGTTTATCTCAAGTTTGCCTATATAAATAACCTAGCAAATGTTCTTAGGAACAGAACAAAGAAAAAATAAAACTTCAATATTACAATGTTATTTAAAATGCTACCCTGACAATGTAGCTTATCTCTGTTTTGATTATTTTCTACTTTATCTGCTTCTGGTGGACACAAGTGAGAGGGAAGAATCTGTTCTTTACTTACAGGCACTGCAGTTGGACATGCCAGCATTTGAACAACTTTTTATTTTTAATGTTTTAATTGTCAAAGAAACAAAACATGTTTTGCTTTCCCAAAGGATCTCAAACAAGAGGCATGGTCAAAAGCATCCTATAGCTTTATGCTTACCAAATCCCAGGGGTTGTTAGCAATGGAGCAGCAGGTTGCCTCTTCTCAATGTGTGTGTTATCCCTTCAATAGTCAGAGATCCCCCAAAAAGATAGGAATGCCTAGGCCTTTGGAAACCTGTCATTATCGTCTATGATGTCTAAAAGGATGTGAAAAGAGCTTTTTTTTTTTTTTTTAATTTCCTAAGAGAAAGCCTGGTTTTACTTATCCTTGATTAAATAACATTCTGTGTCTCCTGAGTGATGCCTAAAGGTGACACTTTCCACTGGATCATATGTCAGTGTGGGATCATATGTCACATTAGATAACACAAAGAGGACCCTCCACACCTTGGTCTTCCTTTCAACCTCATTTTTTTTTAAATTCCCTTTGCCATTTCCTCCAAAGTCTTATTTTAATCTTCCTACCTCACCTTGTGTCTAAGGCTCAAAATCTCATTAACACTGAGACCTCCCACTCTTCAGCATGTAACAGGGAAGAACAGAATCTGACTCCATGTTGCATCTGTTTCTTTTACTTTAACCTTTGTTCTCTGTTGCTCTTGTTATTATAATTACTGAAAGGATGCTGTCTATAGCTCTAAGCATAGGAAAAGGCCTGCCTAGGGGAACCCTGCCCCATGTACCTGAGTATTAAACTAAAATGCCTTTGTTCAGCTCACAGGGAGACATTCTGACACTGACCACCTGTGAATGGATGCAGAAAAGAAAAAAATATTAACACATCCCCTCCCCAATACTGGCCAGGCCAGGAGATATTCCACAAGACTTACACCTTTTTGTTTAATGGCCTCACCTCCTCCCCCTATCTGTTCTATAAAAGATTCTAGCATCCATATCCAGACAAGATGATACTCCAGGACACCAGTCCACCATCTTCTTGAATGCCCTGATTGCCTTGTTTCAACACCTTGTCTCCCAATTATCGGTCTGTCATGTGATGAGCAGACTGAGCTTGGATTCGGTAACAAGAGCATCTCCAAGACACACAAGTTCTTCCCTTGCTGGAAATGATCAACTCTCACTCCTTTATAATAAATGAAAGGAGAAAAAAGAAGGATTATGGAGGAGGAGGAACAAAGATTTCTATCCTACCTCTCATATCCTAACTCCTGGAGTTGCATCACTGTGAACTGTATGAGGCCCAGGGAGAGGGGGACAGGGTGTAGTGGGGAGAGGGTATCCAAAGTAAGTAGTCCAGACAAAGTGTCTGCTGCCCCAGCATGAAATCAATTTGTGTCCTCCAGGATCAGAGCAGCAAAGTAAATCAAGAGTCATATGTAGCTATTCTTTTATGTATTAATGTATTCTTTCTTTCACATACTCATTCAACATATATTTAAAAAGTGCCTACAGTCTGCAAGATAACAAGCCAAGCAGAAGAGAAATAATAATGAACAAAGAACAAATGAGCAGAAGTAAAATGTTAAACAAACTGGAAAATCAACAAGCTTTTTAGATGCATTGGAAAAGTAAGGTCACAGGGCAAAGTGCTGCCCTAGAAGTTGGAGACAAAAAGAGACAGAGAATCACAAATTACCAGAGAACAAAAACCGCAAGCAGAAACTTCTGCAAGAAACAGTGCCTGGGTAGGAAAACTTGAGTTATAATCAATGGATTGCTACAGGCTCAATGTGGACAAGTCTGAGAGATTAAAAATTTTAGGGGGACCTAGTCACACTGTTGTGAGTTTTTTCCTCAGGGACCTCTACCAAGTTCTCAGTGATTGGAGAAAAATCCCCTTCTCCTTCCAGCAGAGGGAGGAAAAAAAAGCCTTTTGCAATATATGAGAGCAATCTATCCCCCCAAAAAATATTCCCTAAGGAAAAACTATTTCACCAGAGCCTGTTGTTCAGTCACTAAGTTGTGTCCAACTCTGCAACCCCATGAACTGCAGCACACCAAATTTCCCTGTCCTTGAATATTTCCCAGAATTTGCTCAAACTCATGTCCATTGAATTGGTGATGCCATCCAACTATCTCATCCTCTGTCACCCCCTTCTCCTCCTGCCCTCAATCTTTCCCAGCATCAGGGTCTTTTCCAATGAGTCGACAATTCCCGTCAGATCCTAATCTGTGTGGGAGACGTACTTGGGAAATTAGGATCTGAAAAAGAATTACCCAACCAGCTTCCTCTAGCTATCTGGTTCCACCCAAGAAAGGAAAAAACAAAACAAAACAAAACACACACACACACACACACACACACACACAGAAGCACTGGTGAAGTTCACAGGCCAAGGTCCCAGACTCACCAAAGGACTAAGATGTAATCATAGGATCATAGGATGTTTCCCCCTCAACATTATCACTCTATCCCTAAAGGCCTATTTATTACATGGTTTTTGTTTTTGTCTTTACCCAGTACATCATGTCTACCTTTCAACAACAACAAAAATATAGGCCCTAAGACACAGTTCAAAGATACTCAACAGGATGGAGATCAAAATGACAGAGAAAGAAGGCTCTAGACTCACCTTCTCCCATGAACATATCAAAACTACAACTATCTATAGCACAGTTCTGCTGAAATTCACCTGGGGACTAGCAGGGCTGTTCTACAACCAAACCTGTCAGGAAATCCCCATATGGAGTCTGAGAGGAAGAAGTAATATGTTGGGGACCCACACACCTGGAAAACACAGAGGAGGAGGGGTATATTACAGATGTGGAGGTCCTTCCTAGGGAGCACAGGGTCCAAGTCACTTATTAGTCACTTTGGCCCTGGGGTCTGACACCAGGAAGACAATCCCTTAACTGGTTTGAACCAGTGTAGCCTACAGGAGGGTTGTGAGAAAACCAAACCATGCTCTTGAAGAGCTTTCCCAGGAGAAACTTGTTTACTCCCAATGTAAGTTCAGAGGCAGCAGACTGAAAACTGCCTTAGCCTCTGCCCAGCTTGCAAGGACCACTTCAACCCACCCCCAAGTCCTCAGTGGGATCCTGCTTCAGCCTCTCTTGCTCCTGCACTGTTCCCCATTAAGGCGGAGGCTGCCATTGCCAACAATAGCAAGCACACGCAGAGGGAACAGAGCCTGCTGCAATGCCAGCCTTGTCTCTGACCAGGGTGGAGGCAGTCAAAACCAGTGTGTACATTGTCAGTGTACACACTCAGGAAGAAGCAATACTAGCTTCAGGGCAGGACCATCACTGCAGGAATGCATACCTGCACACACTTGGGAGGGAACAAAATCAAGTCAATAGTGTGCACGAATCTCTCTGGACTCAACCCAGCTGCTAGCCAAGGCATGGACCTCAGGGGTAAAAATGAAATCAGCACAGAAATACAGCCCCAAGCCCTCAGGCCCCAGTCCCTAAGTCCCCAAGGTAGAGACTGCCATCAAACCTAGGAGAAACCCAACTCCCTTGGTCCTCCTGTTTCAGCTCCTATGGCCCCAACCTCACTCCTGAAAAAATCCTGTAAAGTCAGCTGAGCATAGGCAATAGCCCAGACTTCACCTAGCTCTGGCTCTAGCCCCTCCAACTCCAGCTGTACCTCCCACGAAGGCAGTGACTGCCAGCACACTTGGGGGAGGATGTGGCGCATGCTTACCCTAGATCTTGCTCTAGTCAGACCACAGATGGATGGTCCCACAAAAGAACATGTCTTCAAGCCTGAGTAAGGTAACTGTTATACCCAGCTTCATAGAGACAGAGAAAATGAAACAAAATGAGAAGACAGAGGAATATGTTCCAAATAAAAGAACAAGGGAAAAAATCTGAACCCCAATGATACAAATATGTAATTTACCTGACAAAGAGTTCAAAGCAATAGTAATAAGAATGCTAACTAGGACACAAACAGATGGAGAAACATACCGTGTTCATGGATTGGAAGAATCAATATTGTCAAAATGGCTATTCTACCCAAAGCAGTCTATAGATTCAATGCAATCCCTATCAAGCTACCAACGGTATTTTTCACAGAACTAGACCAAAGAATTTCACAATTTGTATGGAAATACAAAAAACCTCGAATAGCCAAAGTAATCTTGAGAAAGAAGAATGGAACTGGAGGAATCAACCTGCCTGACTTCAGACTCTACTACAAAGCCACAGTCATCAAGACAGTGTGGTACTGGCACAAAGACAGAAATATAGACCAATGGAACAGAATAGAAAGCCCAGAGATAAATCCACGAACCTATGGACACCTTATCTTTGACAAAGGAGGCAAGGATATACAATGGAAAAAAGACAACCTCTTTAACAAGTGGTGCTGGGAAAACTGGTCAACCACTTGTAAAAGAATGAAACTAGAACACTTTCTAACACCATACACAAAAATAAACTCAAAATGGATTAAAGATCTAAATGTAAGACCAGAAACTATAAAACTCCTAGAGGAGAACATAGGCAAAACACTCTCCGACATAAATCACAGCAAGATCCTCTATGACCCACCTCCCAGAATATTGGAAATAAAAGCAAAACTAAACAAATGGGACCTAATGAAACTTAAAAGCTTTTGCACTACAAAGGAAACTATAAGCAAGGTGAAAAGACAGCCCTCAGATTGGGAGAAAATAATAGCAAATGAAGAAACAGACAAAGGATTAATCTCAAAAATATACAAGCAACTCCTGCAGCTCAATTCCAGAAAAATAAATGACCCAATCAAAAAATGGGCCAGAGAACTAAACAGACATTTCTCCAAAGAAGACATACAGATGGCTAACAAACACATGAAAAGGTGCTCAACATCACTCATTATTAGAGAAATGCAAATCAAAACCACAATGAGGTACCATTACACGCCAGTCAGGATGGCTGCTATCCAAAAGTCTACAAGCAATAAATGCTGGAGAGGGTGTGGAGAAAAGGGAACCCTCTTACACTGTTGGTGGGAATGCAAACTAGTACAGCCACTATGGAAAACAGTGTGGAGATTTCTTAAAAAACTGGAAATAGAACTGCCATATGACCCAGCAATCCCACTTCTGGGCATACACACTGAGGAAACCAGATCTGAAAGAGACACGTGCACCCCAATGTTCATCGCAGCACTGTTTATAATAGCCAGGACATGGAAGCAACCTAGATGCCCATCAGCAGATGAATGGATAAGGAAGCTGTGGTACATATACACCATGGAATATTACTCAGCCATTAAAAAGAATTCATTTGAACCAGTCCTAATGAGATGGATGAAGCTGGAGCCCATTATACAGAGTGAAGTAAGCCAGAAAGATAAAGAACATTACAGCATACTAACACATATATATGGAATTTAGAAAGGTGATAACGATAACCCTATATGCAAAACAGAAAAAGAGACACAGAAATACAGAACAGACTTTTGAACTTTGTGGGAGAATGTGAGGGTGGGATATTTCAAAAGAACAGCATGTATACTATCTATGGTGAAACAGATCACCAGCCCAGGTGGGATGCATGAGACAAGTGCTCCGGCCTGGTGCACTGGGAAGACCCAGAGGAATCGGGTGGAGAGGGAGGTGGGAGGGGGGATCGGGATTGGGAATACATGTAAATCCATGGCTGATTCATATCAATGTATGACAAAACCCACTGGAAAAAAAAAAAAAAGAATGCTAACTGAAGTTGGAAAAAGGATAGATGAACACAGTAAGAATTTTAGTTAAGAACTAGAAAAATGTAAAAAAGAACTAGTCAGAGCTGAAGAATACAACAGTTGAAATTAGAAATACACTAGAGAGAATTAACAGCAGGTCAGGTGATATAGGAAAATGCGTAAATGATCTCAAAGATATAATAATGGAAATTGCCCAATCAGAACATCAAAAATATATTTTAAAAAATAAGATTAGTTTAGGGAGTTCTAAGATAACATCACACATACTAACATTTGCATTAAAGGGGTCTCAGATAGAGAAGAGAGAAAGGAGTATAGGTTCATGAAGAAAAAAAATAAAGTATTCAAATAAACAAAACAAAAAAATGAAAGAGAAAGAAGTATAACTGAGATCAGAGAAAGTTTTAAAAAATAAAAGAAAATTACAAATAGTTATATGTCAAGAAACTTAGCAAACTAAAGAAATGGAAAATTTCTAGAAATATATAATCATTCAAGATTAAATCAGGAAGAAAAAGATATCTGAACAGACCAATTACTAGTACTGAATTGGTAATCAACAAAACTCCCAACAAACAGAAGTCCAAGACTGAACAACTTCACAGGAGAATACCACCAAACACAGGTCAATTATAAAGAAAAGTTAATACCTATCCTTTTAAAATTATTCCAAAAAAAAACTGAAGAGGAGGGAACACTTTTATTCATTAATTAATTTTATGAAGGAACTATTACACTAATGCCAAAACCAGACAAAGACATGAAACAGAAGAGAAAATTTCAGATCAATATCTCTGATGAATATAAATAAAAAATGTTCAACAAAATAATAACACACTGAATCTACCACTTCTAAAAAGAATCATACACACCATGATCAAGTTGGATTTATTCCTGGAATACAAGGATGGTTCAATATCCACAAATCAATTAATATGATATATCACATTAACACAACAATGGATAAAATCACATGATCATCACAATAGACATGGAAAAACATCTGACAAAATTCAACATCTGTTCATATAAAATCTCTCTCAAAAAGTTGGTATATAGTGAACATATCTCAACATAATATAAGACATTAACACACAAAAAAACAGTTAACAACATATTCAATGGTGAAAAACTTGAAAGCAATGTGACCAGAAAGAGATTAATTACCCCAATATACAAACATCTCATGAAGATAAAGATTAAAAAAAAAAAACTACTCAAAATGGTCAAAAAACCTGAATAAACATTTTTCCATAAGTTTGTTTTCTAAGTTTGTGGCTGGCGGGGAAAGGGATAGTTAGGGAGTCTAGGAAGGTCATGTACACACTGCTATATTCAAAATGGATAACCAACAAGCACCTATTATATAGCTCATGGAACTCTATTCAATGTTATGTGCCAACCTGGATGCTAGAGGGGTTTGGGAGAGAATAGATAACGTGTATATGTATGGCTGAACCCCTTCACTGTTACCTGAAACTACAACAGTGTAACTGACTATACCCCAATACAAAATAAAAAGGTTAAAGTTTAGAAAAAAAAATGTCCAAAGAAGACATACAGATGGACAACAGGCACATGAAATGATGGTCAACATCATTAATTATCAAGTAGATTCAAATCTAAATCACAATGAGATGTCACTTCACACCAGGCAAATGGCTGTTACCAAAAGACAGAAAATAATAAATGCTGACAAGGATGTGGAGAAAGAGAAACCTTAGTACACTGCGGTTGGTAATGTAAACTGGTACAACCACTACGGAAAACAGCATAGAATTTCCTCAAAATATAAATAGTGCTGCCTACCACAACATTGTAAAGCAATTATCCTCCAATTAAAAAGATTAAAAATATAACTACCATATGATCCAGCAATTCCATTCCTGGGTATGTATCTGAAGAAAATGAAAATAACAATTAGAAATTATATATGTGCTACAATATTCACAGCAGCATTATTTACATAAGCCAAGATACAGAAGAATCTAAGTATCTATTAACAATTGAATATGGAGTGCTAAAAAAGAAATTACATATAGAGAGGTGCAGTGGTAAACAATCCATTAGGATATGCAATACAGTATATGCAAGAGATGCAGGTTCTATCTCTGGTTCGAGAAGATCCCCTGGAGTAGGAAGCGACAAACCACTCCAGTATTCTTGCTGGGAAAATTCCATGGACGGAGAACCTTGAGAGCTACACTCCACAGGGTCAAGGAGTCAGCCACGAATGAGCACACATACACATACCCAAACACACACACACACACATACACACGCACACATATATATACACACACACTTTCCAAAACAGAAAGAATCAGGCACAGATCAGTTCACTGGTGAATTCTACAAAATACTAATAGAAGAAATTATAGAAATTCTCTATAAAATTTTTCAGAGGACAGAAGCAGAGGAAACACTTCCTGCTTCTTTCCATAAGGCTACCAATATCCCGATATCAGACCAAGACATTGCCAGAAAACTAAAGATCAACATCCCTTATAAGCATATATATAAAATTCTAGAAAAAAATTGCAAGTCATATCCAACAATGTATAAAATAAATTACACACCACAAGCAAGAGGGATAATCCTAGGTATGTGAGGATGATTCAACACTCAAAAATCAATTAAAGTAATCCATCCCATCCCATTATCAGGCTAAATAAGAGTGATTATATAATCATATTAATAAATACAGAAAAAGTATCTGACAATATCCAACATTATCCATTGCTGATAGGAATGCTGAGCAGGTTAGAAATAGAGTGGATATTCCTCAATTTGATAAAAAACAAACAAACCTTAGCTAAAATTATATTTAATGTTGAGAAGCTTGAAGCACTCTCATTAAGATCAGGAAGAAGATGAAGGTATCCACTCTCTCCACTCTTTCCCAACATTATACTAATGCAATAATACAAAAAAAGAAATACAAGGCATATAGATCAAGAAGGTAGAAATAAAACTATCTTTGCTCACAGATGACATGATTATTTATGTGGATAAATAAAGAATTAAAAATAACATGAAATTAGTAAGTGATTACAGTAAAGGTTGCAGGTTAATGTATGAAGTCAGTTCTTTTTCTATAATATACTCTAGTAATGAACAAGTGGAATTGGAAATAAAAACACAATGCCATTTACATTAGCTCCAAAAAAAAGTGAAAATACTCAGATACAAATCTAACAAAATAGGTACAAGGTCTATTTGAGGAAAAACAAACCTCGGGTGAAACATAGGAAAAAAGAGCTAAATAAATTTAGATAAGAGTTTGAGGATGAGAAGGCTCAGTATTGTCAAGATGTTATGTCTTTCCAACTTAATTTATAAATTCAATGTGGTCCCAACAAAAATTCTGGTAAGTTATTTTGTGGATATTGACAAACAGATTCTAATATTTATATGGAGAGATGTAAGACCCAAAATAACCAACTCAATGTTGAAAGATAAGATCAAAGCTGGAGGTCTGACATGCTCAACTTCAAGGCTTACTATTAAGCTATAATAATCAAGACATATGACGTTGATGAAAGAACAGACAACTAGATCAACAGAACGGAAAAGAGAAACCACTCATATTCCCCTAGAAATATATCCCCATAATATCAAATGATATCTGACAAAGGAACAAAGTCAAATAAAATGGAGCAAAGATCATCTATTCAACAAACGGTCCTAGAATAATTGGACATCCACATGCAGAAAGAATAACAACAGAAGTAAGACACAGACCTTATACTTATCACAAAAAATTTTCTGAAAATGAATTACAGACCTACATGTGAAATGAAGCACCATAAAACTCCTAGCAGATGACAGAGGAGAAAGTCTATATGACATTGAATCTTTCTGATATACAATATTACAAGTGTGTATGATTCACAAAAGGAATAATTGATAAGCTGGACATGGTTAAAATTAAAAACTGTCCTGCAAAATACAATGTTAAGATAATGAGACTGTAAACCACAGTTAGGGAGAAACTATTTCAACAAGCATATCTGATAAAGGACTATACAAAGAACTCTCAAACTCAATGGTAAGAAAATTAACTGACTAAAAATCTATTAAAAGACATCTTACCAGAGAAGATAAAGAGATGGCGAGTAAGCATGACAAAAGAATACTACCAAGAGTAAATCTTAACATAAACTGTGTTTCTTGGGTTACATTTATGTGTCAATGTAGGTTCATCAGTCATACCAAATACAGCACTGTGGTGCAAAATGTTGGTATTTGGTCAGGTTGTATGAGGCTGGGGGCAGGGGGAAAGGGAAATATGGGGACCCTTTGTACTCTCCATTCAAATTTACTGTGAGCCAAAAAATGCTCTAAAAATAAAGTTTGTTAATTAAAAAATCAGTTTAAAACAATCAAACATTCCAATTAGAAAGTAGAAAAAGACATGTAAAGACATTACACTGAAGAGGATATATACATCAGGGAAGCCCATAGATAGCAATATGAGCACATTAAATAGAATATAAGCCCATTAAGGGTCTCCCAGGGGGTGCAATGGTAAAGAATATGCCTGCCAATGCAGGAGACTCAAAAGACATAGGTCCAATCCCTGGGTGGGGAATATCCTCTGGTGTAGGAAACGGCAACCTAAAAAATGCCATGGACAGAGGATCCTGGCAGGCTACAGTCATAGGAAATGACCCCCAAAATTGGACAGGACTGAGCAGACACACGCAGAGCACAGGGAATAAATATAACAACGAATAACAAAATTATCTGGGCTTCCCTGGTGGTTCAACTGTAAAAAGTCCACCTGCAATGCAGGGGACATGGATTCAAGATGCAGATTCAATCCCGAGGTCAAGAAGGTGCTCTGGAAAAGAAAACAGTAACCCATTCTAGTATTCTTGCCTAGGAAATCCTATGGACAGAGGAGCCCAGTAGGCTACAGTCCATGGAGTCACAAGACTTGGACACAACTTAGCAACTAAACCACTCACCACCAAGCACATTAAATATGGTTCAACATCATCAGTTACTAGTAAACTTGCCAATTAAATCTATAGTGAGTTATTTGTCAAATGGCTAACATAAAAAGCCATCAAATGTTGGATACTGAGACACTGGCTTGATTATACATTGTTGATAGGAACATAAAATGGTATGTCACTGTGGAATACAGTTTGCTATGTTCTTATAAAATTTAATAAGTACTTACCATAAGATCTAGCAATTGCAATCTGAGGTATTTATTCCACAATAATACCTGTATATTTCATATAAAAATTTGTACACTGATATTTTAAATGACTTTATTCATAATGAAAAAAAAGAAACTGGAAACAACTTAGATATTCTTCAGTGGGTGAACTGTTTGATCAAACTATGATAAAATCATATGATGGCATGCTAATCAGCAATATAAAGGAAAAAATTACAGATGCACAGAACAAGTCTCCAGGGAATTGTATTGTGTGAAAAGCTCAACTCTAAAATATTTATACTGCATGACTACGTTATATAACATTCTTGAAATGAGAAAATTTCTCCCACAGAAGGTTAGATTTGTGGCTGCCTATGGTTAGAAATGGGAGCAAAGGCATGAGAGGGAAGTAGATGTGATTGTAACTAGCAATATAAAGAGACAGGACATTTAATTGCTAGGTCTGAAGATGCCGATTATTCAGAATCTAATGAAATGTCTGAGTCTTCAGAAATGGCCAGCACCTTTCCTATAAGTACTTGAAGGTATCGCAGGACTCTTTCTCTCACACATGCAAGGCAATGTGTATCTCCCTCCAGCACCTCCAGCACCTCCCCCTTCAGCATCCCCCTTCCCACTTTCCCTCCAGGTCAGCAGACCTATTAATAGGTTAAGTCCTAGAAGAACACAGTTGAGGATGTGCTGAGACTGAAAAAAGAGGAATGAAATAATCAAAGGAGCTATGAGACTTAGCCATGGCAAGGTAAGCATGAAAATGTTCAATCAAGAACAATGGAAGTAAAACTGGGGAGGAATTTAACACCCTGGTGTATGAACACATACTACAATGCTCTCAGGTGCAAGGAAACTAAACTGACTAAAATTAAACAGCTAGAATCACTATGTGGCAGGTGGTGGAAGAATGGATTAAGGGATTAATTAAATGGACATGCTGAAATAGTTGTGCTATGTATAATCAGGAGACCCACCAAATGATTATGCTTCACAAGACCCAGAAGACATACCAGTTACCAAAGCCATAACAAATGTGTTGATGAGAGGAGAATAAACATTGCTAAAAATTTTAACGGTGGTTCTCCTCTAGAGCAGGGATCCCCAACCTCTGGGATCTAATGCCTGATGATCTGAGGTGGAGCTGATGTAACAATAACAGAAATAAAGTGCACAATAAATGTTAACATGCTTGAATCATGCGGAAACCATTTCATCCCAATCTCTGGAAAAACTGTCTTCAATGAAACCTTCCCTGATGCCAGAAAGGTTGGGGACCATTCTTCTAGAATGTAGGACTGACATAGGAGAAGCTATTACAGAACCTAGCTCATTCATATCAATAGAATAAATTAACATGAGGTGACTTAAGTCAGGTAGGGTAGGTCCTTAATCCAATGTGCCTGATCTTATAAGGAGAGAATAGACACAGAGAAAAGATACTCCCACAGAGACACACATGAGGAGAGAACTCATTATGCAGAAGCCCTTGGTAAAACATGTGTCATCTCGAGTGTGAAGGACAGACTCTATTCTGGTGTAGAGCCCACTCACGTCTATAACATTTAGAATTCAAGGGGTCGTGATGGTGAAGGGGCATTCTCTCCTAAGTAAAAAATAAATCACTGCATCTCTCATCTCTTGCCATGAGGAAAACACTTGCCTGGTGGGCCTCTTCAGATTATGTGGGTAGTTTAATCCACCTGCACCCCAGGATGCTTTCTGGGCTCATATTAATATATCAGACAATGTGGATGACTTTCAACTAGGAATGAGACCCAAAGTAGGAAAGAAAAGAGCAACAGCCCAGGCAGTAGTGATACAGTTTTACTGCTTGATCCATAATATCCAGCAGACCCTACAGTGTTGAAGATAATCAGAGGGAGAAAAAAAATGTGTAAGTTTGGGGACAATACCCAGTAAGACAATCACAACTCAGGACAAAGGACAATAGACCCTCCTCAGCTTCCATAGTCAGATGAGACTAGCTTCATTCAGAATGCGATTGCCAAAGATTGTTTTACAATCCGGCAATCCCCCAGCTGGGTATTTATCTGAAGAAAATAAAATCAGAATCTTGAAGAAATAGTATCACTCCTATGTTCATTTAAGCAGTATTCACATTAGTTGAGATACGGAAACAAATGTTTGTTAGCAATGAGTGGATAAAGAAAATGTAATATATATATATATATTCAGCCAAGAATAAGGGTGAATTCTTGCCATCTGTTTGAACATGGCTGAACCTGACATTATACTAAGTGAAATAAGTCAGACACAGAAAGATAAATACTGCATAATCTCACTTATATGTGGAATCCAAAATCATCACATTAATAGAAGCAGAGAGTAGAATGGTGGATGTTAGACACTGGGGGCAGGAGAATATGAGGAGATATTGGTCAAGGGAGATGTTTCAGTTATACATAATGAATAAAGCAATACTGCACTGGTAAATTTGGCAAGAGGGTAGATCTTAAGTGTTAGGAAGAAAGGAAAAAAAGAATCAATAAAGGATAGATGGACTTAGATATTATTATACTAAGTGAAATAAACCCAAGAAAGACAAATATCATATGATATCACTTATATATGGAATCTATAAAAATGATACAAATGAACTCATATACAAAATATAAGTAGACAAACAGACATAGAAAACAAACTTGTGGTTACCAAAGGGGAAAGAGGAGAGGGATAAATTAGAAAGTTGGGATTAACACATGTACACCACTATATATAAAATAGATAACCAATAAGGACCTACTGTACAGCACAGGGAACTATACTTAATATTTTATAATAACCTATAAGGGAAAAGAATTTTTAAAAAGATAGATATGTATATATAACTGAATCATTTTACTGTACACATAAAACTAAAGCAGTATTGTAGATCAATTATACTTCAATAAAAATTGAAATTAAAAAATAAATACAATGTTAAAAATGAATAAAAGGAAAAAATGAAAAAAAAATCTAAGTGAGATGATGGATTTAATAATTACCTTATTTGTGATGATTATTTCATATGTATATGTATATCAAATTACCAAGTGATGTACTTTAATATGTATAGTTTTAAATTGTCAATTATACTTTCATAAAACTACAGAAAATGCAGTGAGGTATTATTTCACACTCATCTAATTCCTCTCCCCCATGCCATATACCCATTCCACCCTCCCAAAATCAAATAAAATAGTATCAGGTGCTGGTAAAGCCAGATAAATTAAAATTCACATACATTGCAAGTGGGGAAGTCATTTATTAACAATCATTTAGGCAATAGTTTTGGCATAGTAGTAAATATGACTCAGTAATTCTATCACTAGGTATACTTCAGAGAAACTGTTGCCCATACCACCGGAGACATATGCATATAATTAATATATATCAGAAAGAAAACTATGCAGGAAGGCAAGACAATGTTCAAATTTCAAGCTATACCTGTGAAGGCGAAAAGGAAGCTATAAAATTAAAGAGGGACACTGAAAGAGATTATTTACTATTATGCTCTAATCCTTAAATTTGTTGACAATCACAATTGCTCATCTGATTAGTATTTATTTACACATAACTGAAATGAACTGATACATTTATAATGTATTTTATACATTTCTATGTATGATACATTTTATAATATGAGAATTCAATGGAAGAACTGAGATTCAAATCTAGGGAGAATTACCCAATTACCCAAGAGCCGATGGTCTTAATCAATAAATATATATTTATACATATTAGTCAGTTTCCCCTGTGGCTCAGCTGGTAAAGAATCCTCCTGCAATGCAGAAGACCTGGGTTCGATCCCTGGGCTGGGAAGATCCCCTGGAGAAGGGAAAATCTACCCAGTCCATTATTTTGGCCTGGAGAATTCCATGGACTGTATATAGTCCATGGGATTGCAAAGAGTCGGACACGACTGGGTGACTTTCACTTTCACTATGCATATTAGTAAATAAATGAAATTTTTCCTAACAGCAGCTTTCCCTTCAAAGCTGTTTTATTTTTACTTTCTTTATGTCATTTTAAAACATGTTTATTGCAGTATAACGAATATACAAAGAACTGCATACACACGTTTAACTTACACAGTTTGATGGGCCTGGCCGCCAGTAAACACCTGTGTCACCATCACCACCATCAAGGTCACAGACATACCCAGCAGCTCCCACAGCTTCCCTGCATCCCTGGTTTTTGTTTTGTGCTAAGAATGACTGTTACCCTACGAGCTCATAGTCACCAAGATATGCTTCCACTTCTTAGTTCAGTGTCTGACACAGATGAACACTTCAAATGAATTGTCTCGAATCCTCACTACAAACCTACATGGGAAGTACAATTTTTATTTCCAGTTTACAGATGGTGGAAGACTGGAGAGGTCACACAAATGAAAAATACAGGAGTCAGGATTCAAGCCCTGCTTCATCTGTCTCCAGAATGATTGTTTCTGAGAATAGTCAGATATTGCCTTTTAAAAATCCCAAGATTAATTTTATTTGTATTACTGCCTCTTCATAGATGAAACTACTGATCCATCTGTATAATTTACCACTAGCGACTCTTTTAGATCCCACATTCCAGATGTGCCCCATTATGTACAGCTGGCTGGGGTACACAATGTACAAATAATGAACTCCATCAGGCTATGGCCTATATTTATTTTTTTGACAAGCTTTGTTTTGGCTGTGTAAGCAAAACTTTGTAAAACTGAAATAGGAATACATTTAATAAGTTAAATTAATCTATATAATTTCTTGTTGATATGCAGATGAGGCCTCAATGATAGCAAAGTTCCAAGGGATACTGCCCGGGGTGGCTATTTCCTTGCATCTCATTCCCAACTTCCTTTCCTAGGCCCTTACAGTTCATTGCAAACTGGACTAATTTTTATATTCATGCACACAGTTCCATTTTATCCTTTATGAGTATCTTGTCTCTAAAGGGGTCACAGAAGAAAAGAGAATGAGACCTTTAAAAGCTTCATTTTTATCACTTTACTTAGTGGAAAATTTGGGAACAATTTAATACAGTTGACTCTTAAAACACCCTGAAGTTCTATTTCTGAGATACCAATGAATATTAATAAGACTTCAAATGATTTGCTGGAAAAACTAGAAAAAAAGGCAACAGATTGCAACATGGTGAAGGTATAGTTCAAAATAAAGAAATAGTTATTTCAATTTCATATTAAAGTATAAACTTTACTAAAGCTCTATCTCCTATACTGACCTTTTTTTTTCCCCCAAAAAACACAAAACCTGAAAGTTTAAAATAAAACCCACAGACTTCCATTAAGTAAGCCTGAGCTTGAAGTTTCCAGAGTAGACACCAACAACATACACACACCTACATGGTATAAATTATTGATGGCTTTAGGGGTTAGAAGAGCTTCATTGTGAATTTACCAAGGACTCATTATGTGATTATGTGAACTCAGATCCATTTTCTTCTTTTCATCTCCTTTTCTTGACAACACTTCCTACTTTCACAGGTTAACTCCCCCTCTTTCTTTTCCCTAACCCAACCAAACTTGCCACCATTTCTTTTTGCTGTTGTTGTTATTACCTTTTTTTAAAGGATTTTAAAAATTAATTGATTTATTTTAATTGGAGGATAGTTACTTTATAATGTTGTGGTGGTTTCTGCCATACATCGACATGAGTCAGCCATGGGTGCACATATGTCCCCCCATCCTGAACCCCCTTCCCATCCCCCTCCCCACCCCAGTCCACTGGGTTGTCCCAGAGCACCGGCTTTGAGTGCCCTCCTTCATACATCAAATTTGCACCAGTTATTTATTTTACGTATGGTAATATACATGTTTCAACACTATTCTCTCAAATCATCCCACCCTCGCCTTGTCCCACAGAGTCCAAAAGTCTGTTCTTTACATCTGTGTCTCTCTTGCTGCCTTGCATATAGGATTGTCATTACCATCTTTATAAACTCCATACATATGCATTAATATACTGTATTGGTGTTTATCTTTCTGACTTACTTCACTCTGTATAAGAGGCTCCAGTTTCATCTACCTCATTAGAACTGACTCAAATGTGTTCTTTTTATAGCTGAGTAATATTCCATTGTGTATATGTACCAGAGCTTCCTTATCCATTCATTTGCCAATGTATATCTAGGTTGCTTCCATGTCCTATCTATTGAACAGTGTTGCAGTGAACGTTGGGGTGCATGTGCCTCTTCCAATTCTGGTTTCCTTGGTGTGTATGCCCAGCAATGGGATTGCTAGGTTGTATGGCTGTTCTATTTCCAGTTTTTTAAGGAGTCTCCATACTGTTCTGCACTGTGACTGTACCAGTTTGCATTCCCACAAGCAGTGTAAGAGGGTTCCCTTTTCTCCTCACCCTCTTCAGCATGTATTGTTTGTAGACCTTTTGATGGCAGCCATTCTGACTGGCATGAGATAGCTCATTGCAGTTTTGATTTGCATTTCTCTAATATTGAGTGATGTTGAGCATCTTTTCATGTGATTTCTAAGCAATGCTTTCTCAGAATCAGCTCCTTACTCATAAGGCTCTTTCTACATGATCTCAAAAGGGGTAGCACTATGTCAGCAGCACTATACTTCCCGGTCTACTTTCACCTGGGGAAAAATCAACCTGCTGTTTCTTAACTAAACTTAACTAAAAACTTAACTGAAAACCTTTAGTTGAGTCTCACTCACTCTTACTGACCTATGCTGGGTCTTGTGACTATGCATGAATCTAAGGCTGTGGCCAAGCAGATAACATATTTTTAATGACTTAAGAAAACTGGGGTGAAGATACAGAAATTAGGAGTGAGATCAATTCCATTCATGAACTTAACTAAGAAATTTGGAGCACTGCTAAGAAGAGGAAAGAGGATATGAATACTAAAGAGGCAAGCATCAATGTCCATCACAACACTCAAGTGGAGATTCAAGTCAACTATAAGAATATTAAAACTATTGCTGTGGGTTTGTCCAAAGTGGAGAAAATCCAACTTTGATGGTGGTCCAGGACCTAAGACTTCATGTTCCAAATGCAGGGGGCACATGTTAGGCCCCTGATCAAGGAATTAGAACCCACATGCCACAACTAAGAGTCTGCATTCTGCAACTAAAGATCCTGCATGCCACAACTAAGACGCAACACAGCCAAATTAAAAGAATAAATAAAACAAGCAAAACCAAAAACACAAAATGGGGGAAATCAGAATTTTGTTTCTGAAGATGGCACAGAGAGATAAAGGGATAGAGTTCAGACCAGTGGCTACCAATGCCAATATTATCTTCACATATCAGGGGTAGTCACCTGCCTTCACTCTAATCAAATTTCCATCAACTGCTCAGATTTTGATTGAGTTCAAATATATATATATTTATATATATATATATATATCAAATATATAAATATTTATATATATATATAAATAATTTTCCACCATTGAGTTTATTTGAAATAAATAATATTCTAGAGTTTCTAGAATCTTTGCTAGACTATCTGGTTAGAAGCCTATTGATCGGATATAAATTGACTCATTTTGGATCCTGGTGAATTGCTTGCATCCGATGACAATGTTAAAAAACATCCTCATTTAACACTAGCATTAATTCTGGGTGTGTGCCTCAGTGGCAAGTGAAGAGAAAAATCAGATCTCTGATATTTGTATGTAAAATAGATTCTAGATATTATTATAATTTTATTACATATATATTATTTCCTATGCTTATAATTGTATTGTACCTACAGATTTCCCATAACTACCCAACCACATAGAATATTTAAATTTTAGGTACTTGTCCTCTTATCACTAAATATAATATGAAGCTTGTAGTATCAAAATACTAAGCTTATAAATCAAAAGATTATCTGGGAGAAAGAATCTTCATGGAAGGCGCTTAGAGTACATTCAGTGTGTCAATCCCTCCAGAACATTCTTGAATCTACTTATATAGATAGCTAACAGTATACCTAGGCTACATCATCATACTGTCATATCAACTGTTATTTTCAATGAATTGTGCCATATAATCCCCCCTTAATCTTTACTTAGAGTCTGTGTAAGAAATAAAAGTAATATGCATACGTGTATGCTCAGTTGCTTAGTCGTGTCTGACTCTTTGCAACCCCATGGACTGTAGCCCACCAGGCACCTCTGTCCATAGAATTCTCCAGGCAAGAATACTAGAATGGGTTGCCATCACCTCCTCCAGGGGATCTTCCCAACCCAGGGATCAAATCTGTGTCTCCTGCATTGGCAGGCAGATTCTTTACCACTGAGCCACCTGGGAAGCCCCCAAAATAAATATAATAGAATTAAATAGAAACTGTGTCATTGTATCCTCTTTTAGAATGTCAGATATGACACTCCATACAACTGTCTATCTTATAATAATTTTCAGAAAAGATTTCCTCTTATTAACTACCAAGAAAAATTGGGCTTCTCCTAAAAGGTCCCTCAGTCATGGCCTACTCTTTGCGACTGCATGGACTATAGCACGCCAGGCTGTCATCACCAACTCCTGGAGCTTGCTCAAACTCATATCCATCGAGTCAGTGATGCCATCCAACCATCTCATCCTCTGTCATCCCCTTCTCTTCCTGCCTTCAATCTTTCCCAGAATCAGGGTCTTTTCCAATGAGTCAGTTCTTTGCATCAGGTGGCCAAAGTACTGAAGTTTCAGCTCCAGCATTGGTCCTTCCAATGAATATTCAGGATTGATTTCCTTAGATTGACTGATTTGATCTTCTTGCTGTTGAAAGGACTCTCAAGAGTCTTCCCCAATACCACAGTTCAAAAGCATCAATTCTTTGGTGCTCAGCTTTCTTTATAGTCCAGCTCTCACATCCATACATGACTACTTGAAAAGCCATAGCTTTGACTACATGGACCTTTGTCAGCAAAGTAATGTCTCTGTTTTTTAATATGCTACCTACATTGGTCATAGCTTTTCTTCCAAGGAGCTAGCATCTTTTAATTCTATGTCTGCAGTCACCATCTTGGAGCCCAAGAAAATAAAGCCTCTCACTGTTTCCATTATTTCCCCATCTATTTGTCATGAAGTGATGGGACCGGATTCTATGATCTTAGTTTTCTGAATGTTGAGTTTTAAGCCAACTTTTTACTCTCCTCTTTCACTTTCATCAAGAGGTTCTTTAGTTCTTCTTCACTTTCTACCATAAAGTGGTGTCATCTGCATATCTGAGGTGATTGATATTTCTCCCGGCAATCTTGATTCCAGCTTGTGCTTCATCCAGCCTGGCATTTTGCATGATATACTCTGCACATAAGTTAAATAAGCAGAGTGACAGTATACAACCTTGACATACTCCTTCCCCAATATGGAACCAGTCTGTTGTTCCATGTCCAGTTCTAACTGTTGCCTCTTGATCTGCAGATTTCTCAGGAGACAAGTAAGGTGGTCTGGTATTCCCATCTCTTGAAAAATTTCCCACAGTTTGTTGTTATCCACACTGTCAAAGACTTTGGCATAGTCAATAAAACAGAAATAGATGTTTTTCTGGAAATCTCTTGCTTTTTTGATGATCCAGCAGATGTTGGCAATTCAATCTCTGGTTCCTCTGCCTTTTCCAAATCCAGCTTGAACATCTGGAAGTTCATGGCTCACATACTGTGGAAACCTGGCTTGGAGAATTTTGAGCATTACTTTGCTAGTGTGAGATGAGTACGATTGTGTGGTAGTTTGAACATTCTTTGGCATTACCCTTCTTTGGGATTGGAATGAAAACTGATCTTTTCCAGTCCTGTGGCAACTGCTGAGCTTCCCAAATTTGCTAGCATATTGAGTGCAGCACTTTAACAGCATCATCTATTAGGATTTGAAATAGTTCAACTGGAATTCCATCACTTCCACTAGCTTTGTTCACAGTGATGCTTCCTAAGGCCCAATTGACATCGCATTCCTAAATGGTATGTATATTTATTTTTTTAGTATGGACCCTGAAATCTGCATAACTAATACGTTTTCTCTCTTCTGCCAAAAGATGAAATTCAAATTTTTCACTAACCTGTAAGCAAATATATTGATCAAGGGTAACAAATAATGGAAAATTCTGTGTAATTAATCCTCCTTTCTGACCCCACAGAGATGCTACTAATCAGACATGGCACTACTTCCCATGAAATGTGGAATCAGAATTCTTCTCAACATAGTTCTTGAGGCAGTGTTGGAAGTCCAGGGCTAGTCAGTTTTTTTGTGTAGACAGATTGCTAATTTTTTTTCTGAGCATTCTGATATCTCTAGGGCACAATGATAGGATGGTACTCATAAAGCAGATGAAGGAGAGTCGGAATCAATAGAGACTGTTAACATGTAAAGCTTTCATCGGTTCTCCACCTTAAAGGTCCACTTCTGACTCACTTTCTCTTTCCTGTCTCTAAAACTCACAGTACTGAATTTCTTATGTCCTTAAAAAAATAAAGAAAACAATAACCTCTAATTTTGGTTTTATTTGGCCTTTAGGTGTAAGACATAATTCAGAATGGATCAAAAATGCACCCTAGATAGAACTTACACTATTGCACAAGCTTTCCACTAAAACTTTGTTGCTGTTCTGTGACATTTCAAAAATAGTAGAATTTGATGAGATGGCCAGGTCTCCAGTGTCCAATTGCCAATCATGTCAGAGCCCAGAGCCAGGAAATAAATAGCAAGCATCTGCCTTTCTGTGCAGTTTTTACAGTGAGATATAGCAAGTTCACCTTTGCTTATTTGTAAGGATTTTAGATATGATATAAAGGGAGAAACTGCTCTACTAAAGCATAGAGAATAGTACACTTCCTGTATGCAGAGCTTCAGTTTACATTTTACTACACAGAGTTTCCAATATAAATCTCACAGGAATGCAATATCCCAAAGAGAGGCTGTGGCCTGAAAAATAAGTTGCTGGGTCTCCTTTCTTTAGAATGGGTCCTGGATGATGATATGGACTCAAAAAGCATTTGATAATAAACACAGTTAGGGAATGCTGGCTGAAAATTAAGAGAAAAATTAACTAAGACTGGCTTAAAACCTGTGTATATTGGTTGGATCAAAAAGCATACAGAGTCAAGTAAATCAGAAAGATAAAAATAAGTATCATATGTAAATCCATTTATATGGAATCTAGAAAAATGTTACAGATGAACCTATTTGCAGGGCAGAAATAAAGATGCAGACATAGAGAACAGACTGTGGACACAACGGGGGAAGGGGAGGGTGGGCAAATTGGGAGAGTGGCACTGACATATATACACCACCGTGAGTAACATGGATAGCTAGCAGGAAGCTTATGTGCGCACAGGGAGCTCAGCTCAGTGCTCTGCGGTGACCTAGTGTGGGATGAGGGATGGGATGGAGGCTTAAGAGGGAGGGTTCATAGGTATACATACAGGTGATTCACGCTGTTATACGGCAGAAACTCACACAACACTGTAAAGCAATTATATTCCAAAAGTAACAATAAAAAGAATGGATAAAGAATGTATAATGTGATATATTCATGCAATAAATATTAAAAGAATAAAAAGAGAATAAAGAAGAATAAAGTATTGATCGTTTAGTCACTAAGTTGTGTCCTACTCTTGGGACCCCAGGGACTGCAGCCCTCCAGACTCCTCTGTCCATGGGATTTCTCAGGCAAGAACACTGGATTGAGTTGCCATTTCCTTCTCCAAAAGTATTGATATATGCTACCAAAAAAGGGGCATGAAATTTAAAGATAGGATAGACTTACAAACTAACTTAATCTCTGATCTCTGGACCACTTCTCCTGCCAGTCTTTTGGCTATCCCTTCTTCAGTGTCATGGTGTCCTACTTTGCCCATGAGCAAGACAAAGAATGATACTCAAAGAAAAAAATGTGATATTCATTAGTATTTACCAACAGATATCTCTGGTTGCTTCCCTGGCACCTGTTGATTTGCATGCCCCTGCACCCATGTTAGATTTGGTCATGTGGCTCACTTTTGCCAGTGAAATGTGATTGAAAGTTATGTATAAGTCACTACTGGGTGTGGGCTTTAAAGGTCAAAATATCCTCTGCTACAGTGATGAGTTCTATTCTGGTCCATGGAAGAGGGTGGGACAAAGGAGGACTCCCATCCCACTTGTGATGGAAATTAATATAAAAAGAACACAAACCATTGCTACTCTAATCCACATATAATCCAACCTATCCAGACCAATACAAAGGAGAAGCTGTTCCTGAGTGGTCTCCCAGAAAAAAAAAAAAACATGAATGACCTTAATGTGAACCTCCTAGATCCTCTCCTTACAACTCATTGGTATGAATGCCCATCCCTGAGTCAATTATCATCAAGGGAGATTATTGCTATGAGCCAACCCCTAGATCTTAGCTTCCGAATACAAATTCCACTGTCTCCTGGCATGTGCAAGGATATATAAAAGCCTGAGAACAATAAGATTTTGTTAGATATGATGAAAAAAATTTCCCATCCACAAGTCAATGTAATTTTTCCTTTCGCCACTGGGTTTAAGAGGGTGCTTGCTAGTATATCTTCTTAAACAGACAGGAAAAATCTCTTTCTGCACACTTACTATCATCTCAGCTGGACCATTCACAGTAGAAAATTATCATCACACTGTGTTTATATGATTCCCTCTTTCTCTTTTGGAATAAGAGATAGGGTAGAAAGAATAAAAGAGTACTAGTGAATTCACTTTTTTACTAAAAAAGTAGAGTATGACACAGGATGAGATGGTTGAATGGCATCACCAACTCCATGGACATGAATTTGAGCAAGCTTCAGCAGTTGGTAATGGACAGGGAAGCCTTGCACATTACAGTCCATGGAGTTGCAAAGAGTCAGACATGATTGAGTGACTGGATTGAACCGAAATTCACTTTTTATTCATAAGCTTTTATCTAACTTATTTTTTAATCTATTCAAGGCATAGGTGAGAAATATCCACATAATTAATTCCAAGGAACTGAGGAAGTCCAATTCGCTTTACTGGATTCACTACTAGTATGAATAGCAGTAAACTATGGGGGTTATCTCTGCAGTGACTGTTTCTACATTTTTCATTATAATTTGTCTCATACTGTCATCCTCCCAAACATTTACTAACAAACAAAACAGAACGTATTTTCTACACAGATTACTTCAAAATAAAAAACTCCCTTTAGAATAAAATATAATTAAGTTATTTGGTCTTGAGCATAATAAATATTAACTCACCCCCAAGATTTGACATAACAATCAGTCACCTCAGAAGGAAGTAACTATTAGCTGAATCTAAAAGTCTTATCCTAAAATATTCAAGTTTGTTCATAACCTCTGTGTTTATTATTCTAAAGCCTAAAACAAAGTAAAATTATAGCAAATTATGCTAAAAAAATCGTAAGGATTAAAAAAAAACTTTTAAAATAAAATTATGTAGCATGATACAGATAGAAGTGAAGTTACTCTCACTCACTTTACCTTGAGTCTCATGTATAGCAAGTAGCACCTTAAGTTCACCTGGTGAATTTGAAAGTACTGAAAGGTACAGAGTTAAAACAAGACCAAAGTGCTAAATACCAGTGACAATTCAGAGACTGCTAAACTTTTTTCCCCTATATATTCCTTTTTAGCACTTGAAAGAATCTTCTAAAACTGTCTGTTACATCAACCATGAATCTCCAGTACATTTGTTCATTTATTCATATGTGAATGCATTTGGAGGAGTGAGAAAAGAAAAGAGGAGTGTGTCTTGGCTGCAAATGTGGTTAATTGGATAAGCACTACTGTGTCCAAATGTGTATAATAAGGCCTTTGGAAATATTACATTTTGGATTGTATCTTTGAGTAATGTTGCTCATTTTACTCCTTCAAGATGTTTTCAAAATGGAGCAGCAATTTTGAAAGATGTAACTACCTGCAACCAAGAAAATAATCCAGTGTCAGGCATCAAGATCTATAAAAATTCAAGGCAGCAAACAAATGATTCATTTCCTAAGTCATTTCACTGCATATCCTGCAATAAGCACTCCAGAGAGTCTTAACATTTGGGGGTGGGGAGGGGAAAGCTTCCCTGTATGCCTAGTAAGGAAGACTAAGAATGATTCAAAAATTAAAGACACTACAGCAAACTAAAATTACATTAGAACCTTGGTTAATTAGAATTCAAGCAAATAGAACCCTAAAATAAGCTATGAACTAAAATAAAGTCTAGGGGTCATTTAGTCCAACCACCTGGAAACACAATAATCTCTTCTTCAATATCCTTTTATCAGTTGCCCTTTATCTCTGTAAATATATTGCCAGGGATGGAGACTTACTTCTTGAGATCATATATTACATCCTCAAACAGTTATAACATGAGATCATTATTTATCATGATTGAGGTGAAATTTTTCTTCCTCTAACTTGGCCTTAGTTTTTCATTTTAAGATGACAAGATATTGTAAAGTAATTAGCCTCCAACGAATACAAATAAATGGGGAAAAAAAGATGACAAGAAATAAGCCTTATTTATCTTTCTTTTAGTTTATTTATTTTTAATGGAAGGATAATTATTTTACAATATAATGTTGTTTCTGCAATATGGAGCTTCCCTGGTGGCTCAGATAATAAAAAATCTGCCAGGAATATGGGAGACCTGAGTTCAATCCCTGGGTCAGGAAGATCTCCTGGAGAAGGAAGGGCATGAAAACCCACTCCAGTATTCTTGCCTGGGAAATCCCAAGGACAGAGGAGCCTGCTGGGCTATAGTCCATGAGGTCACAAAGAGTTGGACATGACTGCATGACCGACATTTTTGCCATACATCAATATGTATCAGCCATAGGTATACATATGTCCCCTCCTTCTTGAACCTCCCTCCCACCTCCCTCTTATAATAATATGAAATGCTATCTTTAGACTGTGAATAAAGGGAGAAGAAGCATAAAAAAGTAGAAATCAAATTGTAAGTTAAATAATCAACGTCCTTGAGTATATTCTGTGATATGCCTATATCTCCTCCCAAAACCTCATCCCTGTATACCCCCAGCAGGAAAGATAAACAGAAAGTTAATCATGTCACTCTTCTCTATAAAATCCTTCAAAGGATTTATCTTAGGATAATATCTAAACTTTTTACATGGTTTTTAAAGACCCACATACTCTGGCCTCCTGCTACCTCTCTAGTTTCTTTGATTCTCATGCTCACCTGAAAATCAGTGATCCATTTACAACTAAATGCATTTCAATACTTGGGCCTATTTCCAGGGCAGAATTATAGACAAAAACATAGAGAATGAACATCCAGACAGGTGGAATGAAGGGGAGGGTGGGACAAACTGGGAGACTAGAATTAACATATATACACTACCCTAAAAAAGATAGCTAGTGGGAATCTGCTATATAGCACCAAAGGTTCAGCTCAGTCCTCTGTAGTGACCTGGTTGGGGGGGATGCAGGCAGTGGGATGAGGAGGTGAGAGGGAGGTCCAAGAGAGAGGGGATATGTGTATATATACTTACACCTGATTCACTTCATTGTAAAGCAGAAACTAACACAACATTGTAAAGCAATTATATTCCAATAAAAAACTAAATAAAATAAAGAAAAATACTTGGAAACTATGATACTTTCTCTTTTCATTTTACCTCCTGAGATTCTTATCGTTCTCTTTGTCAAAAACATTCTTTCACATCTTTTTGCTATGCATAATAATTCATAATTCTCATTCTATGTCAAATACCTCTCAGAAAGCCTTCCCTGACTTTCCAAATTTGGATCTGATGGCTCTCCCACAAGGTCTCATGGCATCCTACAATCCCATTAATACTGTTATTTAATCTCTCAGTTGTGTCCGACTGTTTTGCAACCCCAGGGACTGCAGCCCACCAGGATCCTCTGTCTATGGGATTTCCCAGGCAAGAATACTGGAGTGGGTTGCCATTTCCTTCTCCAGGGGGTTTCCTGACCCAGGAATTGAACCCATGTCTCCTGCATCTCCTGCAAGTGTTTTTTTTTTTTTTTTTTACCACTGAGCCACCAGGGAAGCCTCCCAGTAAAAAACACTTTTGCATATTATGCATTATTCACAAGAATTGTAAGCTACATGAAAGCAACAACTGTACAAACTCATTCATTATTTCAGCCTTTGATTCTATTATAACGTCTGAAAAAACAGTTCAACTTCTGATAAATACTTTTTAGATATGTAAATAATTAAATGAGCTAGTATGAATAGTTAATATAAGCCTATGCAAGTCCACTTATCCAAGAACAATAAAATTATTTTTAGAATATTCTACCTAATAAAGCTGAAAATAAACTAGTATGTTTTGGACAGTTTCCAACAACCAAAAAACGATAACAGAAAAAACATTTCTAGCTAATTAAGCTATTAGGTTATTATAATTAAGGTCTGCATTTTTTTTATTAATTTTGACAGTTCTTGGCACAGAGGTAGTTATTCTATTTTATCTTTGCTAGTGGACTCTCTAAGTCTTGATTTATGATTAAATTATGGGATGTGTTTTTATAACATGATGTAGTTTCTTGAAGGCTTCCCTGGTGGCTCAGCTGGTGAAGAACCCACCCGCCAATGCAAGAGATGCAAGAGATGCGGGTTTGATCCCTGGTTTGGGAAGATTCCCTGGAAAATGAAATGGCAACCCACTCCTGTATTCTTGCCTGGAGAACCCCATGGATTGAGGACACTGGCAGGCTACAGTTCATGGGGTTGCAAAGAGTTGGAAATGACTGAGCACACATGTGCACGATTTCTTGAACAATAATTTTAAAAGGTTTACACAGAAACAACTATTATTTTCAATACTAGAGGCTGTAATGTCTCCAAATCATTGCATTTCTTCGTTTAGCAGTTAGTGAAATGGGGTAATGAAAACAAGGTTGTTTTGAACTCTCATACCTCGGGTTACCATTAAATCACTATATGTTATGTCTTATAGGATCAGATCATAAAAAGGGGTTGACAAAGAAGTAAATAAATAACCAAGAGATGGACAGTTTGCCTTGTAAATCTCTAGCACACATCCAGTTTTCCTCATTATCTATCCAATGTGTACCTGTGAAACAGGGAGCCACGAAAGAAACCAGGAGCTGCATTTCATGTAATCGATGCCATAAGTTCCTACCTGGCCCACTGCACAAGAGCTGTTTCAACCTTAAACGTGGCCTTTTGTTTGAATGTATGACCATATGCTCTCAAATTGCTGTGCAAAGACTGATTGTTCCACAGTCTCCTATTAATATTTTGCCTGGGCATAATGTTCATTTCTATTTGTCTAAAATGTTCCAAATTGCCAAGAGATTTTTAAAGTAATTGTTAAATTTTGCAGCTAGAAGCTGCTATTTTGTGACTGAATCGTACAGTCAAAATAATGAAAATATCGTCACCTGAGTTAGGATACCATAGTAATATACAGATGACAATTGTCACTCTATAGCAGAAGGAGTTGGGACTGAAATCCAGAAACAAGACTTCAAAAGATTTTTTTTTTCTTTTCACTGTCATACTATTCATATTCAGCTCATCAGTCTTGAAATAACACAGCAGAGTGATCTTTTAGGGAATTTAAATCACTTGAACAATACTCATTCCACAGTTTCTGGAAAGGATAGCATATGTCCCTAGTGAAAGTTTTAATATTAAGGGCTTAATTCTTTTGTTTTCTTCAAGGACACAACCAGTCTTGACTCCAGAACTCAAAGAGGAAGGGACCAAATGGGAGAGAAGGATTTTATCGCCCTCCTCCCCACACCAGCCTGCCTGTACCCCTTCATGCTATTGTTCTGAAGATGTAGCACCCAGTCATCTATGACAAACGTGATTTTTGTGATCTAGGAAAATCATAGAGCAGCATATGATGAGAAGCAACAGCAGAAGACAAAAAGCATTCTCTTGTTCTCTCTCTCTCTCTCACACACACACATACAGTGACAGGAATGCACACAAACACACACACGACACGCAAATTTACAATATCCTTGTGGCAAAACATGAGATCAGAGGACACATGAAATATCAAATTGGCACCACCTTAATCTTGCACTGACTGATTACAGTGTTAGAAATACTGCTTCCATATTAGTGTCCGTTTGTAGACTTTCCTCAGGGAATAGGAACTTCGGTTACTACTTATATTGCTCATGCCTCCTGGGGACAGAAAGGCATAGTGATGAACAACATGAACTTTGGAATCAGACATACTTGGATACAAACCCTGGCTACACTGCTTATTAGCCGTGTGATTGCAATTTTCCACATTAGCAAAAGGAATTGAATACACTGGTAAATGCTACAAGATAGTTTTATATTTTCTCTATTCTAAATAAGAAGGTATACATTAAGCCTATGTATAAGCTAAGGCTAAGAGATTTTTACTGTTTTAATCAAGATCAGATATCTTATAAGTAAAATAACTTTTATATTTAGACCAAGATCTATCTGACTTTTCAGCCCATGTGCTTGGTTCGTCTGCCGTATTTTTGCCATGGTCTCATTTATATTGGGAAAGTGAGTGAACCTCTTACAATAAATGAAAAGTCCTCAATCTATGTATTTGTCTTATATCCTGGCACCTTTGCTTAAAGTAAGCATATTCTGTTGTCAAATGATAACCATGTGACCTTTCATATTTAACTTTTCTTTTCTCAAATGTAAAATGAGCATCATGGTAACACTAATAACTGCTCAATAAGGTTAAGATGATTAAATACATGAACAAGCCTAAAGTACTTAGAACCTAGCTGTCATGTAGTAAACAGGTATTATATGCACAAGTTTATTCTTACTAGTGTTCTCCTGTTGTCATTAATAATATTATTACCATTACTTAAAGCATATAATGAGTGATAGGGATCCAACTTTAAGCGATGTAGGCAAATAGTGATAAAGTTCTTCCTCATGTAATTAGAGGCCTGGATATGTGCAGGGCTGGGCCTTGGTTCTGTGGTCCAATAATACCCACAAAAGACAAAACTGTTTCTTTTTCCTCAACTATGCTAACCATAATGCTTTTTTATTTTCATTGCCTCAGAATAGTTGCCAGACATCCAAGATTCACAGTTAACATTCAATTCAGAAAGAAAGAGAAAGGGACCAGAGAAGTAGTATAAGCAATGACTACCCCTTTTATCAGAAAAGTGAATTTTTTAGGGGTTCAAAATGGTGGTGGTGGGCTGGGGGCCATGAGGGTGTGAGTTTATACAACAAGATTATTGTCAAAAGAGCATAAGTAATAGTGTGATAAGTTTTTTTTCTAATCTAAATGTTTGGTTAAATAATCCATGCTATAATTCTAGCACCGAACATTATGGAGTTGTAAAACGCAATGTTTACAGTCTGTATATGACAGGAGGTGCTTGTTATATAATAGTCACTGGAAAAAAAAAGATAAAAATTGTATACAGAGAATGGACATAAATATGTTAAAATATGTATTTAAAGAGCCCTGAACAAAATACATTAAAATGAAAATAGTGAAAAAAAAATTAGGTATGATTACATAATGCAATTTTGTACCTAAATCATTCATTGATTTTTTTTTTTCTTTTTAAGGACATATTCTGTTAAAAACAATTGGTTAACTCTAAAACTCTGAGTCTGTTTCTTTGAGAACATTCAATTTAATGATGCAATTATCAAATATAATTTGACACTGCTTTTAGAAGATTATAAGGTACTTTTAGCTCGGAAAAAAAAAAAAAAGTCATTTTTTTTTTTCAAAAGCCATCCCAGCATTCTCATAAGGCATGCACTTGTTTCCTTGATGAAACTATGGTGCATGGCCTCCACGTTAGGCTGGGAGGGTGCCTTTTTAATTCTTTGAGCTTCTGTGTTAGAGATGGTTAAAAGAAATGGGTTTGAGAATTTTCTAGGGCTCCAAAATCACTGCAGATGGTGATTACAGCCATGAAATTAAAAGACGTTTGCCCCTTGGAAGAAAAACTATGACAAACTTAGATAGCATATTAAAAAGCAGAGACATTACTTTGCCGACAAAGGTTCATATAGTCAAAGCTATGGTTTTTCCAGTAGTCATGTGTGGATGTGTGAGCTGGACTATAAAGAAAGCTGAGCACCAAAGAATTGATGCTTCTGAACTGTGGTGTTGGAGCAGACTCTTGAGAGTCCCTTGCACAGTAATAAGATCAAATCAGTCAATCCTAAAAGAAATCAATCCTGAATATTCATTGGAAGGACTGATGCTGAAGTTGAAGCTCAATACTTTGGTCACCTGATGCAAAGGGCTGACTCATTGGAAAAGACCCTGATGCCGGCAAAAATTGAAGGCAGTAGGAGAAGGGGAAGACAGAGGATGAGATGGTTGGATGGCATCACTGACTTTATGAACAAGAGTTTGAGCAAGCTCCGGGAATTGGTGATGGACAGGGAATTCTGGAGTGCTGCACCCCATGGGGTCACAGAGAGTCATACATGACTGAGCGACTGGACTGAACTGAACTGGCAATGGATGTCAGGTTGGGCCTTCACACCTGTCCACTGTATTCACACAGAAAAATTAAGAAGTTCTGAAATATAAACTAAGTTAATGGTGAAGTGCCATCAATACTCATTAAAGGTTAAGATTTTAATTCAAAATAACGGAATGAAATTCATGGTCATTCTATTTGAAACAAAGACAATGCTTTCATTTGTAGCAGCACATTCAAGCAATAGTGAACATTGTAATAGTCCTGTGTCTTGGGAATGTATCTATAGCAGTAAGCTCCAAAGTCAGTTTTGGAAGCCAGGACTAGGGTATGTAGGGTCCAGCAAATTGGTTCCCACTGATACATGGGAACCTTGTATGGGACCTTACTTCTGAAACATTAATCATGAAACCATGAAAGATTATAATGATGAAACTGAATCCAGAAAGAATCTCACTTGACTTGTTTACAAAATAATGTGACTTGGTACATCAACAGTAATATAATAAAATCACACATTAAAATTGAGTGTTTATGTGACCCATTCCAGTGATAATACTTTAATTCATGAATTCAAAAGTTTTATTATTTTTGTGGCTCTGACAAAGCATGCTCTAGGATATCCCCCTAGCCCAACCTCTGCCCACTCTAGGTCCAGGTAGCAAACCAAAGCCAGTCAATACAAGGATTCTACACAGGATATGCTCCTACATAAGGTCACCCATTTAAGTCTGAGAGAGGTAGCTCTTGTGGCTAACCCATAGAAATAAACATGGTGTGTGGTGGGGGGGTGGGGAAGGGTAGGATGAATTGAGGCAGTAGCACTGACATATACACACTACAATGTATAAAACAGAGAGCCAAGGGGGACCTGCTTTATAGCACAGGGAGCTCAGCTCAGTGCTCTGTGATGACCTAGAGGGATGGGAGGCTTAAGAGGGAGGGGATATATGTATATTTGTGTGTGTGTGTGTGTGTATAGCTGATTCACATATAGCAGGTTGTACAGCAAAAACCAACACTGTAAAGCAATTATACCCCAATTAAAAATTAATTTAAAAAAAGAAATAAACACAGAAAGTCAAACAAATGAGAAAGCGATATATTTTGTTCCAAATGAAAGAATAAGATAAAACCCCACAGGAAAAAGAACCTAATGAAACAGACCTAGTAATGTACTAGACGTACTCAAAACAATGATCATTAAAATGTTCAACAAACTCTAGAGAAGCATGGAAAAACATAGTGAGAACTTCAATGAAGGGTTTAGAAAATATAAGAAAGAACCAGTTAATAGCTGAAGAAAACAATAACTGAAAGGAAAATACACTAGAGGGAAACAAGAGCAGATTAAATAAAGGGAAGAACAGATCAGTCATCTGGAAGGGGAATAATGGAATTCACCCAGTAGGAAAAAAGAATTTAAAACATTAGGATAGTCTAAGGGACCTCTAAGACAACATCAAGAATACTAACATTTGCATTATGGGGGTCCAAAGAGGAAAGAGTGAAGGGGCAATAACTTATTTGAAGAAATAATAGTTGTCCCTAACCTGGAAAAAGAAACAAATATTCAAATGCAGAAAGCATAGAAGATGAACCCAAAGAGATTCACAAGAAGATAAATCATAATTAAAAATGGCAGAAGTTAAAGATATACATAATTTTAAAGATATCAAGAGAAAAATGAAGAGTCACATATAAGGTCTGTCCCGCATAAGACTGGCCACAGAAATGATGTAGACCAGGATGGGAGTAGAATGATATATTCTCGCTGCTGGAGAAAAAACAGTTACAACCAAGAATACTCTAAATGAATAAGGTTCTGAAGGAGAGAGAGTTTCCCAGAGAAGCAAAACCTGAAGGAGTTCTCACCACTAAATAAATCATCCTTACAGGAAATGTAAAAGGGTCTTCTTCAAGCAGAAGTGTATGTGTATGTATTTGTTGCTGAGTTGCTCAGTCGTGTCTGACTTTTTGTGACCCAGTGGAGTGCAGCACACCAGACTTTGTTCTCTTTCACCATCTCCCAGAGCTTGCTCAAACTCATGTCCATCGAGTCGGTGATGCCATCCAACCATCTTATCCTCTGTCATTGCCTTCTACTTCTGCCTTCAATCTTTCCCACCATCAGGGTGTTTTCTAATGAGTCAGCCCTTTACATCAAGTTGCCAAAGAATTGGAGTTTCAGGTCAGCATCAGTACTTCCAATGAATATTCAGGATTTATTTCCTTTAGGATAGACTGATTTGATCTCCTTGCTGTCCAAGGGGCTCTCAAGAGTCTTCTCCAGCACCAGAGTTCAAAGGTATGTGTGTCTATGTATGTATGTATCTTACTAGTAAAGGTAAATGTAAATGAAAGGCAATGGGAAAGTATAGAGATTAAAATATAAAAGTAGTAAAAGCAACTGTAGCCACAATAAATAGTTAAGGGATACACAAAATAAAATGATGTAAAATAGGATGTCAAAAACTTAAAATATTGGAAGGGGGGGCTATAAAAATGTAGTGATTTATAAAGTGTTTGAACTTAAGTGACGATAAGCTGAAAACAACTGATACACACTTTCCCATACACATCTCATTGTAACTACAAATTAAAACTTAAAATAGGTACACACACACACAAAGAAAAAGTAACCCATATATAAAATGAAAGAAAATCATGAAACCACAGGGAAGAGCAGAAAAGAAGAAAGTGATAGCTTACGGTGAATGGTGTCAGATTCGTGATCTCCGAAGGAGATTTAGCTTCGGGACCAGAGACCCGGCCTGATCACTCAAGAGCTTTTGTATAGCAGAGTTTTATTAAAGTATAAAAGGGCATAGAGAAAGCTTCTGACATAGACATCAGAAGGGGGACAGAGAGTGCCCCCTTTGCTAGTCTAAGCAAGGGAGTTATATACTTTTTTAAGTAGTTATTACAATAAATCAAAAGAATGTCTCAAGCTTGTAAAGATCTTACTAACCCATTCTGATAATTTACATTTTAAAATAAAAGGATTAGCCAGATGCTTTTCAGGAAGGAGGATACATTGTTATATAAACCTTCAGTTCAGTTCAGTCCAATCACTCAGTCATGTCTGACTCTTTGCGACTCCATTGACTGCAGCACGCCAGGCCTCCCTACCATCACCAATTCCAACTGTTGCTTCCTGACAGGCAAAGGTTTCTCCAGAGGCAAGTAAGGTGGTCTGGTATTCCCATTTCTTTCAGACCTTAGCACAGTTTACTGTGATCTGCACACTCAAAGGCTTTGGCATAGCCAATAAAGCAGAAATAGATGTTTTTCTGGAACTCTCTTGCTTTTTTCCATGATCCAGCGGATGTTGGCAATTTGATCTGTGGTTCCTCTGCCTTACCTAAACCAGCTTGAATATCTGGAAGTTCATGGCTTGCATACTTTTGAAGCCTGGCTTGGAGAATTTTGAGCATTACTTTACTAGTGTGTGAGATGAGTGTAATTGTGCAGTAGTCTGAGCATTCTTTGCATTGCCTTTCTTAGGGACTGGAATGAAAACTGACCTTTTCCAGTCCTGTGGCCACTGCTGACTTTTCCAAATTTGCTGGCATATTGGGTGCAGCACTTTCATAGCATCATCTTTTAGGATTTGAAATAGCTCAACTGGAATTCCATCACCTCCACTAGCTTTGTTCATAGTGATGCTTCCTAAGGCCCACTTCACTTCACATTTCAGGATGTCTGGCTCTAGTTGAGTGACCACACCATCATGATTATCTGGGTCATGAAGATCTTTTTTTTTTATACAGTTCCTCTGTGTATTCTTGCCACCTCTTCTTAATATCTTCTGATATTGTTAGATTTACACTTAATCTTAGTCAAAAAGCTGAGAAGAAATAAACACAAGCTTTTAGATGCTTAAGTCTAATACCTAGCCACTTTCAAGACAATTACTTTTCAAGTAAATATTTGAAACCAAATTTTAACAACAAAAGTGTACTCATAATATTTGGAAGTAGACATATGATGAGTGAAAAAATTATAGAGAAAATAGAAAATATTTCAGATAAAGACATGGTAAATACTAATGATATCATTCAATATCTTTGAATTATGTCTTCCACGAAACTTGTCCCTGGTGCCAAGAAGACCGGGGTCTGCTGCTCTAAAGCTTTGGGGAGAGGGCAACTTAGCTTTGAGTTCTGGCTTGTCCACTTTGCAACTACATGACTTCACAAGTCACCTTCTCAATCCTTTTCCTCACATGGTCATTTAGTCACTAAGTCATGCCTCACTCTTCTGCAACCCCATGGACTTTAGTCCACTAGGCTCCTCCATCCAAGGAATGTCCCAGGCAAGAATACTGGAGTGGATTGCCATTTCCTTCTCCAACCCAGATATCGAATCCACATCCCCTGTACCACCAGGCGAATTCTCTACCACTGAGTCAACCTAAATGAAGAATAACAGTTGCTATCGTGCTAGGTGTTCAAGAAGATTAAAATTTGGACATGTAGATAAAAAGTCTTCACAAAAGCCTCCATACCTGGCATAGAAAAGAGTCTCAATAAATCTCAATCACTTTGACATTCCTTCAGAAAAATCAGCAGGAATTTGTTGTTACAAATCTATCTTTAACTATTATTCTAAATTTCTGTTTTATCTATTACCTTTTTTACTTTGTTACTGTCTAAAGATCTATCCCTTTAAAACAAGCAAGAAGGGTTACCTTAGTGGTCACTATTTTCTACCAAAGTAGTATAGTAGATAACAGACTCTGGAGTCAGAATTTCTGGATTCAAATATTGGTTCCACTTTTTACTCATAGGTGATTTCCATCAAATCTGTACATCCTCATTTGTAAAGAAACAATAAAAGGGCATTAGTCTCATGAAAAAATTTTAGGAGTAGTGGACACACCTGTGATGGTTAATTTCATGAGTCAACTTGGAGAGCACTTTTAGATGAGACTAACATTTAGATCAGTGAACTCTGAGTAAAGAAGATTGACCTCCATAATGTAGGTGGGCCTTATGCAATTAGTTGAAGGGCTCAGTAAAACCAAAAGACCAGTCTTCCCAATCAAGAGGAAATTCTCCAGCAGAATCCATTCAGATCTCACTGTCTCATCAGCTTTCCTCAGTTTCCAGAATGCTGGGCCACCACACTGGAGATTTTGAACTTGCCAGCCTCAAAATTTTGCAAGAGCCAATTCCAATTAATAAAGAAATACAGCTTCCCTGGTGGCTTAGTGGCTAAGAATCCACCTTGCAATGCAAGAGATAGTCATTTGATTGCTGGTTCAGGAATCCTGGTCCAGATCCCACCTGCTGCGGGGCAACTAAGCTCAAGAACCACAACTACTGAGCCCCCGCACCAGAACTACTGATGCTCACGTGCCTAGAACCTGTGATCCACAACAAGACAAGCCACCACAGTGAAAAACCCTTGCACTGCAACTAGAGAGTAGCCTCCTCTCACGAGAGAAGATTGGCATGCTATGGTCCATGGGGTCACTAAGAGTCAGACAGGACTGAGCAGACATGCACATCCTTATTAACCAGTATGAATTAGTAGCAACCTTTTTCCCTTACTATGTCTGCAATAGGTGTTCCCTGGTACCTCAGTTGGTAAAGAATCCACCTGCAATGCAGGAGACCCCAGTTCAATTCCTGGGTTGGGAAGGTCCGCTAGAGAAGGGATAGGCTACCTGCTCCAGTATTCTTGGGTTTCCCTTGTGCTGGTAAAGAATCTGCCTGCAATGTGGGATACCTGGGTTCGATTCCTGGGTTGGGAAGATCCTCTGGAGAAGGAAAGGCTACCCACTCCAGTATTCTGGCCTGGAGAATTCCATGGACTGTACAGTCCATGGGGTCACAAAGAGTCGAACACAACTGAGTGACTTTCACTTTCACTTCACTTTCATGTCTGCAACATTGGTCTCTAAATGGCTTAATCGTTTTAGTTCTCAAAGGTTTGGATCAACCCCTTCATGGTCATGGTGCTGTATAGATGGATTCATGATTGGTCGCTTCATTTCCCAAATCTAGGGTTTCAGGCTGTGTAGTGAACATATGCTCAATATTCCTGAGGTAGTCTTTCAGATCCTCACTCTCTCAGACACTTCCACAGTTACATGAGCTTTAATGCACATATTAAATACCTTAGTCACATAATACTTGTAGTGTGCCTATTTTGCTGATTAATTTCAGAGTAGTGTAATTTGTAAAACATAGTAAACATAACAGCTTTAATTTTTACTATTTCAAGGTCATATATTTATCAATAAGTGCATCTTGCCTTAAGTCTGTCTTAAGAACACTTAACTTTATTCAATAAGACACCAAACCACATAGTAAAACCTGGCTTTCTTTTCTATTAGAGGCCAAGGAGGCCAAATCATTAATGAAAGTCACAATTTGACTTCAATTCTCTACATGATAATATGATTTTTGTGCATAAGTATAATGGAATGTCATCTCCAGAAAAAGTGGACACTTTGAGTGATGGCTGAAAATTTGTCAAATTGAAGTTTCTCTTGTGTGACAAATTACTTTGGAGCATGAGAAAAGTTTGTGCTCGTTTATTTTATTCAAGACAAGTTAACTCAAAAGAAATAGAGCTCAGACGCAGAAAGCAAATCACCAACTCATAAAGTATATCAAGGATCCTTGGAACATTCTTCCTAGCAGGTAAGGCCTTTGATATTTGTCACAGGGCAGTGCTTACTACACTTATTTAAAGGTAGTCGCAGTGAGTTGATCCTTGAATGGCAGGACATTGCATGAATTTTACCATCTGATTGCCAGAAAATAATGTAAATATACTATAACAAGGGAATAGAAAGAAAATAAGAGGTATGTTTATATCTTAACTTTTTTTGAAATTGGTAGTATTACTATTGCTGCTTATTAAAGGAGCTACCCCACATCCAAGGTTAGGGATGGTGGCCAAGAGGAGCTACCCCACGCCCGAGGTCAGGGGCGGTGGTTGAGACGAGCTACCCCATGCGGAGGTCAGGGGTGGCAGCCCAGAGGAGCAACCCCACATCCAAGGAGCGGCGGCTGTACTGGCGCAGGAGGGCCGAGGGGAGCTACTCCACATTCAAGGTCAGGAGGGGCGGCCGTGAGGACATAGCCCTTGTCCAAGGTAAGGAGCGGCTATGCTTTGCTGGAGCAGCCTTGAAGAGATATCCCACATCCAAAGTAAGAGAAACCCAAGTAAGAGGGTAGGTGTTGTGAGAGGGCATCAGAGGGCAGACACACTAAAACCATAGTCACAGAAAACTAGCCAATCTGATCACAGGACCACAGTCGTGTCTAACTCAATGAAACTAAGCCATGCCATGTGGGGCCACCTAAGACGGACGGGTCGTGGTGGAGAGGTCTGACAGAATGTGGTCCAATGGAGAAGGGAATGGCAAACCACTTCAGTATTCTTGCCTTGAGAACCCCATGAACAGTATGAAAAGGCAAAATGATAGGATACTGAAAGAGGAACTCCCCAGGTGGGTAGGTGCCCGATATGCTACTGGAGATCAGTGAAGAAATAACTCCAGAAAGAATGAAGGAATGGAGCAAAAGCAAAAACAATACCCAGTTGTGGATGGAACTGGTGATATAAGCAAGGTCTGATGCTGTAAAGAGCAATATTGCATAGGAACCTGGCATGTTAGGTCCATGAATCAAGGCAAATTGGAAGTGGTCAAATAGGAGATGGCAAGAGTGAATGTCGACATTTTAGGAATCAGCGAACTAAAATGGACCGGAATGGGTGAATTTAACTCAGATGACCATTATATCTACTACTGGGGGCAGGAATTCCTTAGAAGAAATGGAGTAGCCATGATGGTCAACAAAAGAGTCCGAAATGGAGTACTTGGATGCAATCTCAAAAATGACAGAATGATCTCTGTTCGTTTCCAAGGCAAACCATTTAATATCACAGTAATCCAAGCCAATGCCCCAACCAATAATGCAGAAGAAGCTAAAGTTGAACAGTTCTATGAAGACCTACAAGACCTTCTAGAACTAACACCCAAAAAAGATGTCCTTTTCATTATAGAGGACTGGAATGCAAAAGTAGGAAGTCAAGAAACACCTGGAGTAACAGGCAAATTTGGCCTTGGAGTACAGAATGAAGCAGGGCAAAGGCTAATAGAGTTTTGCCAAGAGAATGCACTGTTCGTAGCAAACACCCTCTTGAAACAACACAAGGGAAGATTCTACACAAGGACATCACCAGATGGTCAACACAGAAATCAGATTGATTATATTTTTTGCAGCCAAAGATGGAGAAGTCAGCAAAAACAAGACCAGGAGCTGACTGTGGCTCAGATCATGAACTCCTTATTGCCAAATTCAGACTGAAATTGAAGAAAGTAGGGAAAACCACTAGACCATTCAGGTATGACCTAAATCAAATCCCTTATGACTATAACAGTAGAAGTGAGAAATAGATTTAAGGGACTAGATCTGATAGACAGAGTGCCTGATGAACTATGGACAGAGGTCTGTGACACTGTACAGGAGACAGGGATCAAGACCATCCCCAAGGAAAAGAAATGCAAAAAGGCAAAATGGTTGTCTGAGGAGGCCTTACAAATAGCTTTGAAAAGAAGAGAAGCAAAAAGCAAAGGAGAAAAGGAAAGATATTCCCATTTGAATGCAGAGTTCCAAAGAATAGCAAGGAGAGATAAAAAAGCCTTCCTCAGCGATCAGTTCAAAGAAATAGAGGAAAACAACAGAATGGGCAAGACTAGAGATCTCTTCAAGAAAATTAGAGATACCAAGGGAACTCTTCATGCAAAGAGGGGCACGAGAAAGGACAGAAATGGTAGGGACCTCGCAGAAGCAGAAGATATTAAGAAGAGGTGGCAAGAACACAGAACTGTACAAAGAAGATCTTCATGACCCAGATAATCATGATGGTGTGATCACGCACCTAGAGCCAGACATCCTTGAATGTGAAGTCAAGTGGGCCTTAGAAAGCATCACTAGGAACAAAGCTAGTGGAAGTGATGGAATTCCAGTTGAGCTATTTCAAATCTTGAAAGATGATGCTGTGAAGGTGCTGCACTCAGTATGCCAGCAAATTTGGAAAACTCAGCAGTGGCCACAGGACTGGAAAAGTTCAGTTTTCACTCCAATCCCAAAGAATGCTCAAACTACTGCACAGTTGCACTCATCTCACACGCTAGTAAAGTAATGCTCAAAATTCTCCAAGCCAGGCTTCAGCAATAAGTGAACCGTGAACTTCCAGATGTTCAATTTGATTTTAGAAAAGGCAGATGAACCAGAGATCAAATTGCCAACATCCACTGGATCATCAAAAAAGCAAGAGAGTTCCAGAGAAGCATCTATTTCTGCTTTATTGACTATGCCAAAGCCTTCGACTGTGTGGATCACAATAAACTGTGGAAAATTCTGAAAGAGATGGGAATACCAGACCACCTGACCTACCTCTCGAGAAACCTATATGCAGGTCAGGAAGCAACAGTTAGAATTGGACATAGAACAATAGACTGGTTCCAAATAGGAAAAGGAGTATGTCAAGGCTGTATATTGTCACCCTGCTTATTTAACTTATATGCACAGTCATCATGAGAAGCACTGGGCTGGAAGAAGCACAAACTGGAATCAAGATTGCCACGAGAAATATCAACAACCTCAGATATGCAGATGACACCACCCCTATGGCAAAAAGTGAAGAGGAACTAAAAAGCCTCTTGATGAAAGTGAAAGAGGAGAGTGAAAAAGTTGGCTTAAAGCTCAATATTCAGGAAACTAAGATCATGGCATCTGGTCCCATCACTTTATGGGAAATAGATGGGGAAACAGTGGAAACAGTGTTAGACTTTATTTTTCTGGGCTCCAAAATCACTGCCAGTGTTGATTGCAGCCATGAAATTAAAAGACGCTTACTCCTTGGAAGGAAAGTTATGACCAACCTAGATAGCATGTTAAAAAGCAGAGACATTACTTTGCCAGCAAAGGTCTGTCTGGTCAATGCTATGGTTTTTCCAGAGGTCATGTATGGATGTGAGAGTTGGACTATAAAGAAAGCTGAGTTTTGAAGAATTGATGCTTTTGAACTGTGGTGTTGGAGAAGACTCTTGAGAGTCCCTTGGACTGCAAGGAGATCCAACCAGTCCATCCTAAAGGAGATCAGTCCTGAGTGTTCATTGGAAGGACTGATTCTGAAGCTGAAACTCCGATACTTAAGGCACCTCATGCGAAGAGTTGACTCATTGAAAAAGACCCTTATGCTGGGAGGGATTGGTGGAAAGAGGAGAAGGGGATCTCAGAGGATGAGATGGCTGGATGGCATCACAATCTCTATGGACATGAGTTTGAGTAAACCCCGGGAGTTGGTGATGGACAGGGAGGCCTGGCGTGCTGCGATTCATGGGGTCGCAAAGAGTCAGACATGACTGAGCGACTGAACTGAACTGAATGTTGATGTTAGGAAACACAGGTAGCCTGTTACTGAGTGCCCACTAGAGAAGCATATTTGAAATTCAATGTCATTGTCAAATCATCTTGGATTTTTTTAAAAAGGCAGTCTTCACTAAAATATAATGAGCAGGTCACATACACAGGGTTTAGCAGTAAAATGTAACAATTTTTGTCTATCCTAAGGGAAAGAATCCCACTGCTCACAATTTTGTGACAATTTAAGGATTGTTTTTTTTACCAGCTAAGAAAACACTATGTTTAATTTCTGAACACTACTTAATACTAAAACAAATAAGTGTGGTCTTAAAAATATAATGTATATAAAAGTACAATAGACATAGGCTTAATAGGCTATGAATTATCTTAATAGGCTCTTGAATTATCACAAAAAGAACCATCAATTCAACCACCATTCAAACCAAAACAGAAATGTTACAAGGATCCAAAAGCTTCTGTCATCCTCCTTCCCATCCATCACCCACCAACTCCCTTAAAATTAACTATTATCTCTACTTTTAGTATCATAGATTAGTTTGACAATAAATATAATCATATAACATATGTTCTTTGTGTTTGACTTCTTTGCTAAATACTCTGTTGGTAGGATTTACCTCTGTTGTTTCATTTAGGAGTAGTTCATTTTTTAAACTGTTCTAAGTATTTCACTATATAAATATATCACAAATTATGTATCAACTTTAAATTATCGGGAAATAGATTCTTTCTAATTAAGAGCTTTTATAAATAGTATCCCTGTCCTAAACAGTTATAAATTAAATCCCTGAATGCTGATCAAAGATAAAAATATTTCAAATCATATAAAGTTGAATTTTGAGGGGCTCAATTTATGGAAGAATATAACAGTTTATACCTCAGGGTCCCTTGAAAAGGCCCTTAGCTTCTCAAAATTTCCAAGTACTGATTTTTCACATTATTTTTTAAATTTGTTGGCAAAAAGAATTAAAGGATCTTTATGGTCTAGTTTATAGGTAATTAAAGAAATCTGGCCTCATGAGGAAAGAATTATAGAACTCATACTGCTTTTTTCATGATTCGATCTCATCACTCATAAGCATAAGGCCATTTTTAATTTATTCATTTATTTAGCTATCCACAGCTCTCTACTTTAGCAATAGTAAGCACCTATGAAACTACTATTTAATACAAAAGGTAGAATATTGGCAATAACTTACATCTACTTATAACTCCTACTGCAGGAAGACTGAAGCCCTGCCTTTTCTATCTGAGCTAATTCTTAATAATGTCTAAATCCTGTATTTTTCACCTTTTGCTTTTTCATGTGATTTTATCTATATATGGGCTCCAAAAGTGTGTTTTTAAAAAGATGTTCCTAAATTTTTATAAAAACATACATACTGTATTTTTGTTTCAGAACTTACAGTTTCATTAAATAGTATTTTCATGACTTCTGCTACGGCCATGATGTAGTAACTGGTATTAGATCAGTCCCTTTGCTATAAATATCTAAAACAATCGCTATCAAAATATTAGCAGCTTTTTTCACAGAACCAGAACAAATAATTTTAAACTTTGCATGGAAACACAAAAGATCCTCAATAGCCAAAATAATATTTTTTTTTTTTTTTAGCCAAAATAATCTTGAGTAAGAACATAGAAGGAGATATCATTCTCCCTGACTTCAGACTATACTACAAAAATACAGTTAATAAAAACAGAATGGTCCTGACACAAAAACAGACACATAGATCAATGGAACAGAATTGAGTCCAGAAATAAGCACACACTTAACAACAACCATTTAATATACCACAAAAGAGGCTACAATATCCAATGGAGAAAAGATAGCTTCATCAATAACTGTTGTTAGGAAAACTGGACAGCCATGTGTAAAAGAATGAAATTAGAACATTTGCTCACACCATATACAAAAATTAACTAAAATTAAAGACCTAAATATAAGACTGAAAGTCATAAAACCTCTAGAAGAAAGCATAGGTAGAACAATCTTTGATATAAATCATAGTAATAATTTCTTTCTAAGGCACAAGAAACAAAAACAAAATGAAACAGATGGAACCTAATTAAACTTCTAACAGTGTTAGAAGATACTGTATTTCCAAACCAACCTGACTGAATAAATCTTGTTAATAGCCTAGCCATCTAGCTGAGACACCAAAGAGCCACACATTAGAACTAAGGATCATGTCTAACACAGACCAAAACCAAGCTAGTAGACCACCTTGGACCATGAACATAAGTATATATATGAAACATATAATATATAATAAAGTAACTGTAAGTAATTGGAGGAAGATAATTGTAAGATAATTGGAGTAAACAAATTATATGGTGACCCTAGTATTCCTTATAGATACACTGGCTAATTTAAGGATATGCTGAGAATATGTTTGGTCTAATAGATATTTGTTGCCTTTTTCTCCATCATCAATTACTATTATTTTAGTAATAGTATCCTGATGTCCTTTTGAAACAATTCAAATTTGCTGGCTGCAATTTTAAACAAGTTAATACATAAGACATCGTCCGCAACCCTGGATAAGTGACTAGCATTAAAGTCAGTTTGGCAGGATTCTGTAATCTAAGACCTTGAGTCCTAAATGAAGTTACTTAAGTACAAAAATAATCAGGGACATTTATGTCAACACTGACGCATAACATTAGTCCAATAATTCTATTAGTATATATCCTAAAAAGTGGCATAATTCTCTCATTCTTTTGCTCTTTCTAAGTCTGGGTCTTTAAACACTGAATCTTTACAGCAAATTTGTGTTCACAAGGAAAAAAAAAAAAAACACTTTTCTTATGTAGTGCTGACTTCCTTCCTGTTGCTTATAATCCAAGCAGTAGAAGTAGTGATTGGATAAGTATTTAATGTCAAGCATCCTGCCATTATGAGTTGTCAGTACTCATTTCTCACAAATTAAGGGCACCCTATCCTTGTTCTGTCGGGGTTCCATGTTTATGTGTGAACTATTTGGGATGTGATAGAATTTGGCCTTTTCCCAATGAATCAAAATTCTCTTGGCAACTAATTATTTTCCTTTTGTTTAATTTGCCTTTTGGAGAGTGGTTTAAGCTCCTCAGTCTGGTCCAATCTTCACACGTACATAATTTAAGTATGGTAGTGGGTATAGACATTGCTTTCATATATCTTCAAAGGACAGGTTTACTGTGTCACATAGGCATATTCCATTCACAGCCTAAAAGTAAACTCAGTTACAATTTCCCTGTCTTTACAAACTCTCCAGATTAGAAAACACTCTTACAAGCACTGATTAAAATTGGACCAAGCAATAACAAGCTATCAGAATCGATCTTAGCTGTCTGTCTGAAGGAGGGAATTTTCAGTCATATGAACAATTCTGGGCTCTAGATATGGTGAATGGGGACAGCCAATAAAGGGGTAATTAGCACAGGAACCAGCCAAATTCCATGTATATACTAATGAGAGGCTGTTCAAGGGAAATGGAGGAAAGTTCTAATTCTTTGTCCTACTTTCCTCAGCAAAATTTGTTGGTCCCTAGTTACATCTATTAACTGCATTTTAAAAATCTTTTTCGGTATCTAAAAGTCACATTTTCCTGTGTACATATGTGACTGCCTACAAAGTGGAATGTGTAACTAAGAAAGTACAATTTTTTTTTTAATCAGAGTCTTTCTGCATTCCCCTATAGTATATGTTCTCCTCCATTGGGCAGAAAAACAGTTCATCTTTGAGATGAGCCACAAAGACCTGTCATATTTGACTTTAGAACAACAGGCACAATCTGTTAGTACCATCTCTTCCTGTGAGGGAGAAAAATCATCCCAGGAAAGTTTCAGATTTCATTTATGGACTTTCCCTGTATGCTTCCCAAATATTATGGCTGCCCATGGTGACTGTGGCTTTTAAAAAATAATAGTTCACACTTACTCTTTTACATCACGTGTCGGAAAGGAGAACATTCTCTATTATCTTTACATCTTATTACTTTCATTCCAGGTTAGAATACTAGCACATGATCCATTTGAAATATCCAATGAAGCTCAGTACAGTTGTTAGTATTGATTATAGTCCAAATAACATGGCTAATGGGACCTGAGTCTATGCCAGTCTATTTAAGGGAATTCATACAGACTAGGTCCATGCAGACAATGGGATCCAAACAATGAAGGCAATAGTTTTGATAATTCACAGACAAAGCTTCCAGTTAAAGAAAAGCTGATATTATTCGACATCTACATTTATCAAACTTACTAAAAAGTGCCTAGCCTTTCACTTCCTATTCCCTCTGTATATGACTGATTTACAGAGAAAGTAAGACTTTTTAGTGACTGAACTGGAGTATTTTAACACAAAAACTCTATTGGGACTTCCTCTTTAAAAGTCTACTATGCTTAGCATGTTCTAAGAGGATTACTTTGCTCACAAAGGTCCGTATAGTCAAAGCTATGATTTTTCCAGTAGTCATAAATAAGGATGAGCACAAAAGAACTGATGCTTTCAAACTATAGTGTTGGAAAAGATTCTTGAGAGTCCCTCAAACAGCAAGGAGATCAAACCAGTCAATTCTAAAGGAAATCAACCCTGAATATTCATTGGAAGGACTGATGCTGAAGCTGAAGTTCCAATACTTTGACCACCTGAGGCAAAGAACCTACTCATTGGAAAAGACCCTGGTGCTGGGAAAGATTTAGGGCAGGAGGAGAAGGGGACAACAGAGAAGACAGTTGGATGGCATCACTGATCCAATCGACATGAGTGTGAGCAAACTGTGAGAGATAGTGAAAGACAGGGAAGCCTGGTGTGCTGCAGTCCACGGGGTCACAGAGAGTCTGGCACGACTTCGAGACCAATAACAAAAACAAGAGGATATGCAAAGCTAACAGATTTTTTAAATTTGGACAAATTACTAAATCTATAGTTTTTAAAAATAAACTTACAATAATTTTTCTAAAGTGATATGCCTGTAGGACAGATGTTGATATATTCATGTTCCAAAAAGATCAAGTTAATCCACCTACCTAGTACTACATGTCTAGTTGATACATTTTTCATGGGTTATATTTTTAGAAAAGTTTTCTGCCTTCAATAATGAGAAACTTTTGACTCTCTGTAATTAGAGTTTATATCATTCCACAAGTTTAAAGTGACTCATTGAAAATATTACTTTGATTATTTACTGTTATCAAGGTCATATTTCATTATCAAGATGCTGTTCACTTATTTTGGACAAGAGGAATATTTTTTCAGATAGACTATCTAGATGGCTACTTTTATTATGTTATTTCTGTCCCTGTGCTTGAAAATAACCCAATGATTTTTATACACAATTGGGTAAAGGTCTAAAATATATGAACATTTTTGTGATCTGAACATTTTTTCTGGTTCATTCTGATACACCAAAAGGCTAATATAACTGACAAATCAAACTGACTAACCCAGTTAAAAGCAAATCCATCAAATAGGACAACTGAATGGCAAAGACAATGATAGTATATTTACCTGTTAGAATACTGCATATTAAAGGATATAAATGTTTTTAACACACGCACTATGTAACATGTTGGCCTCCCTGTGGCTCAGATGGTAAAGAATCTGCCTGCAATGCGGGAGACCTGGGTTCAATCCCTAGGTCCAGAAAATCCTCTGGAGAAGGGAATGGCAACCCACTCCAGTATTCATGCCTGGAGAATCCCATGGACAGAGGAATCTGGCAGACTATAGTTCATGGGATCACAAAGAGTTGGACACGACTGAGCAACTAACATTTCATTTCATTTCATGTATCATTTACTACTCTGAGTGTTTTGAAACTCATTTAATCCTTAATATGACCCTATGAAGTGTATATAATTCTTTTATCAATTTTATAGATGAGGATACTAAAAGACAGATGAAGAAACTTGCCCAAATCTTACAAGAGGTAAATGGGTAGACACAGGTGCTGAACTCAGAAAACATGACTCTGAAGCCAACATTCTTTTGTTCTCCTCACTGTTAATGTTTTATCACAGAAAATGTCTGTGTAATACAAACCAAAGCACTGCATTTGCTCGTAACATGCATCATGGTGGCAGAAGGACTATTCCTAGGAATCTAGAAGCCAATGAGAAGGATTAAGTCTTGTTTTACTGTAAGCATGATTTTCTATAGACGAGGGAATGCTTTTAAATTTAAAAAAACAACTACTACTACTACTAAATAGCCTAGAAAGTAGAATCCAAATACGCTGGAGATATTCTAATATCTCTCCCACATCAGTAAGAGCTGAAGGCATAACTAACTTCTGGAGTGTTATCTACATACAAAAAATGAGTACATTAACTATCTGTACTACTCATTCCTAAGGCACATACCTATAATAAGATAACTGTAACTCGAAAATGTTTACTATTTTAGCACAATGCTGTCAGAAACTTCTTTGGTCAATTAATTCAGTCTGGGAAGGAGGGCGTGGGGGAAGATACCTCTGTCCAGCAGGAGAGCAAATGTTTGATTCCTTAAAATAAATAAATAAAGAAATAAACCTCTGGCATCTAATTCCTTTAAACTATACATTTCCCTCATTGAACGTACAACATTCTGCAGAGAATGTGAGTTGTTTTTGTTGAAACTGTCCTTATCCTTTCAGAAAATCACTGCTGCTGCTGCTGCTCACTCAGTCACGTCTGACTCTTTGGACTGTAGCCCACTAGGCTCCTCTGTCCATGAAACTCTCCATGCGAGAATACTGGAGCGGCAGCCATTCCCTCGTTAAGAAAATCACTGTGCTGTGCTGTGCTGAGTCGCTCAGTCATGTTCAACTCTTTGCAACCCCATGGACTACAGCCCTCCAGGCTCCTCTGTCCATGGGGATTCTCCAGGCAAGAATACGAGAGTGGGTTGCCATGACCTCCTCCAGGGAAGAAAATCAGTATAACCAGTCAATTCATAGGACAGCTACCAAAGAGTCTAAAGGAAAATGTTTGAAACTACATTTTTCACATAATTAGAAGTAATATTTTCTTTAAAGTGACTGTTGGGAGAGATTTATAGTAGTAACATCATGCAACAAAGTTGATCTTAAATGGAAATATTTGTCTCTTTTTCTCTATTTCCATGGAGTCAATAAATGTCCCAGACCCTAAATACCAATGGTTCAAAATGGTTCCATGGATTTTCCAAAAGTATTCTTTGCCTACCTAAGACCTCCAGAGTCAAGGCAGCTCACTTCTTGAGTAGCTCTGCCACCCTCTTGAAATATTTTTCTTTCTTGTTATTTGACTTGTTCTAACAGCAAAAAATAAAATCCCCTTTATTTTAGTGGAAAAACCTGACATTTCAGTGTCACTAAAAAAATTAACACAAGTTGTTCTTTTCCTTAGCTTTTTACATCTGCTGACTTTCCTGTGTACTTGTATATTGTTCAATTTAGTTTAATTGCAATATAAATCTCAGTGAACTTTAAAATGAAATTAGGCACATATATGAAATATACGTGATTCTGCAAAATGCATTTCCCAGAATAATTCTTTTCAACCAGAGGGAATATCTAAAATCTTCTTAAGCATGTTTAATGCATATTTATGAAGGCACTTAACAAAAATTCAGTTCACACTTTTCCTATCTACTGAAAACATTAATATATTTCTATCAACACATTCATACTTCAATAAGTATCTATTGGCATTTACATAAACATCTATATAAAAAGATTCTGTTTTTATCTTAATTTATTAGGTATTCGTATACTCTAGAAAACTGTTTTCAATTTATTTGTTTTTTCTTGGCATTAAAATTGACTTTTCAAAAAATAAATACACTCAAATTCTTTCTCTATAGTCACAACCAACTCCCTAGATAATAAAGTTTTTAAATGCAAGGCCAGTCACTTTTTACTAAAGATTTCATTCCAATTTCCAGATTTTTATATTCAAAGACCTAGCATTTGTTAAATCTAACATGCAATATTTGGTAATTTGTGAAGTAACCTCTACAGCTAATAGAATAGAGAAACTAGCACTGGGGCCACCAGTGAGATGATGATGTTGTTATTAGGAAGACAAGAGGCAATGTAACTGGTAACTAAGTGAGAATGACTTGATTCAGATAGATTTGGCTTAAATCTCGCTTCTTATCACTTACTAGCTGTGTCCCTGGGTAAATCTCTGTGATCTTCAGCCTCTTCATCTATAATGTAAATGAGAACAGTATATACTGCATAGCGTTTTAATGAGAACCAACTAACGTGATGTTTGTATAAACCTTATCAGTATCTGGTACACAGTCAATGCTAAGTAACATAGATTTTAACTGCTACTGTCATTATTACATTAACCTTTTTGCGTTAATCAGCTATTGGATAATTTGTGGTGCTGAATAACAGTTTACTTATGTATTTTTTAATACTTCAAATCATCTTTTATTAACATAAGATGCTGTACACTGTAGAAATGCTGAAAATAAACACAAAAAAATTGTTAAAAATAATAACACAACTAATAAATAATAAAATATAATAAAAATAATAACACTAATAATTGAAACTTACATTTATACCACCCCAAAATCACTGCTGATAATATCTTCAGCTCATATCTTTCTGGGTTTCTAACATGAGCATACTCATGTACATATGTAACTTTTTTTAACCTGAAGGAATAGCATACTGTACATACTATTCTACAATCTCCTTTTTTATTAATTTCAATGTTTTCATATTAGTAAATATTTATAGCTTTGATATCTAGATCACATTCTATTTTTCCCAAATGGTCCCAAATAATCTCTATAGTTTATCTACACCAGTATCTAATCCAAAACCACATGTTGCATCTGATTGTTTTGTTCTCAGCCATTCTTCCGATCAAGCACAATTTTTTTTTCCTTCTTGTTAAAATGACACTGACTCATTGCATAGACCAAATAATGACTTTTCCCATCATTTTCTCATTTTTAAAGGAGTCTGACTCAGTAGCCATGGTCTCAAACTTTTATATAAAAAAAGAGAAGATATCACTGCCTTCATATACCACTGTTAAACAACATAGTTTAACTGCTCTCCATCTCTTAATAAAATGCTATCACAGATAAAACTTAACGGGTAAATCTTAGATGATTCTGTTGGGTATACAATAATTTCCAGCATTGAATAAATACTAATACTTCAGTATTTTACACATGTGTCTCCTACTCTCTGATATTTCAAGTCTTCCTCATATTAATGTGTGGAGCGAAGGAATATACTTATTACTATGAAAGGGTCTTTTCTCATCTTATGTTTCCAAATTAGCCAAAACCATACAATTGATAACCCTTAGTGTATTTAAAAAATCCTAAATTATCTAGATGTTTAGGTACAAAATGCTTATGATAGTTCTCTATCCCAATCTATATGGATATCCATGGAGGCCTAAGATTAGTCTTCAACTAAGAGTGCATCAGCCCATAAGAAATGTATTCTAATATCCAAAGTAATAGAGAACATAGAAATATAAAGTCATTATGAAAATATATAGACACAGAGGATGAGATAATGTCCTGTAATGGAGGAAAGGCAAACTTTTTTTTTTTTTTCTGTTTCTCTGAGGATTTTCTTCCCTTTCTGTTTTACTAATATAGAGAAGAAAACCCAGTGATTATTATCAAGATACTGGGTGGTTGAAATATGATTCCTCATGAGATGTTGTAATTCTCTAGAGCAACAGCCTTTCAACATTTCAAGAGCAGGAACAGAGGCTGATTAATGTGTGGAAGATGAGAGTAGAATAAAATAAGAGGTCTTCTGGAGGGAGATACACCACTGACCTCAGGATCTGATAATAAGTATTAAATGGGATATCATGACCACCTCTTAGAGTAGCTGACATTAACTAGCCTGAGCTTCCCCTCAAATGTGTTTACATTATTCCTAACTCAACTGAACATAATCAAGCCCAAATTGATGAGTAAGAATATAAAAAATAATAGAAAAAAGAGAATAACTGTATAGATCTCTGCAGCAAAACTGTATCTTTTTGACCTAGAAATTATATTGCTTAATATAATTAATATTATATTGCTTAATATAATAACACATGCATGCTTAACAGAAATGCATGTGTTCACCAAAAGAGACTGTGTATAAATCTTCATAGCAACATTATATTGAATCAAATACTTTTCAAATTTCAAACTAGAAACTAATCAAATGGCATTCAACTGTGGAATAGATGTTTGTAAACAATGATGGTATATTTAAATAAAGTGAAATATGCTAAAGCCATAAGGATAAACAAATTATAATTACACACAATATTAATTAATGTCTTGAACAGAATACTGAATAAAATTACTCAGGCACAAAAGACTACATACTACTATTTGTACCATTATATAAACTATAAAACAGAAAAAAAAGCACATCTATCCTATTAGAAGACAGAGCATTTTATGTTACAGGGAGAGATTATAAAGAATATATACACACTCACATATATATCATACTTCAAAAACATATTTTGCATCCCTACAGCTCTCAGTTTTTGTCATCTACATAAGAAATAATTCTGATACAGGGGAAAGTATACAGACTTGGGTTCAGAAGATCTGTAACCTTCAACAGTTATTGTGAATTCACATTTCATACCCATAAAATTGAACAAATACCATATAAATTTGTTATGAAGATTAAATGTGATGATGCATGATTAAGTTCTTGGCAACCAATAAAATGTAGTATGAATATATGATCCTAGTAGAGGAAAAGGCTCTAAACAAATACTTTTTGGATGAACTGAAGGGTATCTGACACCATTACAGGCACAGTAAAGATATCTATAATTTTTTTGAGGAATAAATGACCACTGCTCACATTTTATAGCATTGAAGAGGTATTGTATCACTTCAGGTCAAGGGCATAAAACTTCAAATTATTCTTTAAAATTTTCATTCATCATCTGGCAAGTACTTATTAAGTGTCCACTGCTTAGAAGTTATTCTTCAAAAACAGAAGAAAATAAACTATTCTGCACTCATGAATAGTGTGTTCTATGGAAGAGAGATAAAATCTAAGCTTAGACCTGAGCTATGCTATTTATAACTCATGTAACTTTTGGCATATTACTCCACCTCTCTAAGCCTCTTTACATGTACAATAGGAATGATACCAGTGACTACCTCAAAAGTTCTTGTATCCTAAGAACTAATGCCTATAAAATTACTATTTCACAGTTTAGCATTCAGTACATGAAATGCTCACAGTGATAACTACCACCATGAGCCTGAAATTCATAGAATCGTATGTGAACACTATTTCTTTTTCATTTTAAAGAGCATGTGCTGTTCTTTCTTTAATCCATTCTTCATGAGACATCATTTCAGTTCAGTTCAGTCGCTCAGTCGTGTCCAACTCTTCGCGACCCCATGGACTGCAGTACGCCTGTCTATCACTAACTCCTGGAGCTTGCTCAAACTCATGTCCATTGAGTCAGTGATGCCATCCAACCATCTCATCCTCTGTCATCCCATATCATGAGATATCATACCATACCATGATATACCATATCATAGCAAATAATGGGACATGGTAGCTCTTTTGATCTGGACTTCCATAAATTAAAAATAATTTAATTCAAAGTTCAGAAAAAAATTACTTTTACCTTCTAGTCAGTCTGAGTTTTCCAGAGTTTTCTAGTCCTGGCAATATTTGGCTAACAGACATGTGAATTAGGAAAATATACATTTCATGTATGACCAACATCACTTCCCAGTTGTTCTTCTTGCCTCCATTTCATTATCAGCCCATTTGAGGGGGGGGGGGGGCATTATTTCTGTCACAATTGTCCAATCCAAACAGAAAACTCAGAATGTCAGTTTTTGTCTCCCACTCTTTGAAATCCCCCATCTCCTACAAGGTCAAGTCACAGTTCCTTAAGGTAATATTGGAATCAACCATAATATAGAAGCCACCCAGCTGGCTAATTTCATCTTCCAACTCCACATTTCCAACACCATATTCAATGCCCCATCAACTGAAAACTATGTATAGTTTCACAAATCCTCCATTTCCTTTCTTACTAGTCTGTCTTTACTGGGGCAATCCTAACCTCCCTGATACATCCTTTTCTTCCTTCTTCCAGCCCCTCACCTAGTAACTCAAATGGGCAACTCTTTCTCCTCAGGAAAGAAACAAAGAACAAAACATCACCAGGCTACTTTCCTCAACTTCAGGCCTTCTATTTTCCCTTTCCTAAGTTTTTCTATAATAAAATCGTATGAAAAACCCCAGTATATACAATGGGCAGGGCTAGAATCCAGAGTTGTTTCTTGGCTCTTGTATTATTTACTAGGGGCTTTAAAACCACTGATTGGGAGGAGGGGATGTTTTTCTCTAAAATCTCTACTACAACTAATCATCCCATCCTCTATGACAGAAACAGCCATAGACATATGTTATCTGTTGGGTTTGACTGTTCAAAAAACATTTTATTTACAAATTTGACCTGCTGGCTATATAGTCTGATGTCTTCTGTGTGTATAAGTGTGGGTGGGTGTGTGTGTTAGTCACACAGTCGTATCTGACTCAGTGACCACATGGACCATAGCCCACCAGGCTCCTCTGTCCATGGAATTCTCCAGGCAAGAATATTGGAGTAGGTTGCCATTTCCTTCTCCAGGGGATCTTCCCGACCCAGAGATGAAATCCAGGTCTCCTGCATTGCAGGCAGATTCTTTACTGTCTGAGCCACCAGGAAGTCCCAGTCTGATATAGATGATAGTGAAAAGGTTGATGATGACACTGAAGCAGTAACTAAAACTTTTGGGCACTACCATATGCCAGGTATCGCACTGAATATTATTTAATAGTAATATAAGACAAGAATATTTATTGCCATTATTATAAATTAAAAACTCTAAGCCTCAGAATGCCAAGTACCTTCCCCAATGTCTTCCAGCTAGAATGTTTCTGACTAAAACATTTTTCTCTTCTTTTCCCCTCCTTACTGTCTAGAGAACTTCCTAAGACCCTTTCCAGCTGCAATGCTATGTCATCCTTTGACAATTACTGCAGAAATGAGTTTATAGGAAATAGTCTCTTGAATGTCACTTTGGCAAGTACTGATCTTATAATCTCACCCCATTGTCATTATTGGGGCTCTGAGTGCCTTTACAACTGTATGGTGCCCCACATGGGGAATGCAGTTCAAATTCCAGAACCTTCAGTTTGTTGATGCTGCTTTTAGTAAATGGTAAAATAAACTTTATGATTTCTGAAGCAGAATGAATCAATTAATTCATGGACCTAGTTAAATTGAAAAAGCCAAAGAATCTCTAAGGAGATAGGGCCTGGCACATCTTTGTCCATGTCTGAAGGCCATGAGACTTGAATAGTGCTTTTGAAAATCATTCTTTGCAGACATGCTAGTTATGGGTAAGAAATAAAGCCACTCTGAGTTTTGTTTTTGTTTTTTTCTCAGTAAGACTAGTAATAAAAAAATCATTGAGTAATTGTTACACTTCTTGACATTGACTGATTAAGAGACAATGTCTGACTTGGATTTTCTTCAGTTAATGTAAAGAGAGCAAAGATAATGATTCCCAGTACTCAGGGCCCAGTTAGAGTGATGAATCCAGCCAATCTAGCCACATCTAAGGATGGCTGCACTGCTGTAACACCCTGACTCAAAGTTACTTTTATTATCTACCTCTATTTCTCTGCTGAAGTGGTGGGCCTTGCTGAAAATCAGCTTTCAGATTTACTCAAGTCTATAAAATGATTCAGAGAAAGGAACAGAGAAAGAGGAAGTCACATAAATAGAATGTTACCCAATAACTGATAGAGCAGAGGTGTAATTAAGTGCCTTCCTAAATTTAAAGTTCAGATTCTCCATAAAAATGGTAGTTTTCTAGACTCATTAGAAGGATGGCAAAAACAGTGTTCATTAGTTCCTCTTCATTAACCTCATTATGATTCTTAAAATTTCCCTGAACAAGCATTATTTTTCCCTCCTGTATCTCTGATATGCACAATATTCTACCTTGGATTATGGCTATTTATGTACTTGTCTATTTCCCAGTATTATAGTGAGACAGCATGGCTTGGTGATGAAGTCTGTGGGTTTTGAGGTCAAAGAGTTGGTTTAGCGCTGGTTTAGTCTCTTAAGTTAACTATATGATTAGGGGAAAATCACTTGCATTCCCAGATTTCCAGTATCCTTTCTATGAAATGCGGATGACAATAGCACCTATACTGTAGGACATTTAGAGAGATTAAACGAGATCATACATGTCAAGTGTTTTAGCACAGTACCAGGGATATATAGAGTGAGCAATCAATAAATATTAATGTTGATATTACTGTGAAATTATGAGTTTATGTAAAAACAATCATCCTAGCACATGATCAGCAAATTATTTACCTGTGTATATTCTGAGCTTCATAGGGCACATACACCACATAACTACACAAGGCAGGAGCTATAGGAATACTTTTGATATGGTATGTTTCCCACCTCCTCTTTAAAACTGATGCTCTGTTTCTATATTGTGTGAACCCTTCTAATTTCTTTGCAGTCCTCTTGAAAATCAAGACCATCTATTTTATCTGCATAATAGATAGGTGTGGACATGACAACTGCCAAAGATAAACAAAGCCAGATGTTAATTAAAGCCTTGGAAACAGATTTTATTCAATTAACTACTGGCAGTAGAAAGGCTTCCCAGGTGGCTCAGTGGTAAAGAACTCGCCTGCCAATGAAGGAGCTGCAGAAGATGTGGGTTTGATCCCTGGGTTAGGAAGATCCTCTGCAGGAGGAAATGGCAACCTACTCTAGTATTCTTGCCGGGAAAATCCCATAGACAGAGGAGCCCAGTGGGCTACAATCCATGGGGTCGCAAAGAGTCAGACATGGAGCAACTGAGCACACACACACACTGGCAGTAGGAGAAAGAGTTGAACATCATTTGATTTAATTTACACTGAGGTGAGTGAGCATTTTAAGGGGAGAATGAAGATGTAGGGAGGCGGGGAAGGGGGACCCAAGTGAAAAATTGCCAAGGGTTAGTCAAAGTACAGGTGAGTAGGGCAGTGGGTCTGCTTGCTGGCAGTTATGGAGGGTGGGATGCTGTCATCCCACAGAACTAGAAGGCAGAGGCCATCTCCTTCCTGATGGGTAATTTCAAAGGAATGACTTTCAAGTCTTTGGGAAAGACACTCCCAGGTACCAGGCAATTCGTATTGATACATATCTCAAAGGGAGAAAAAAGGACCCCCAATTATAAGCCCTTTTCAGTAAATGCTCTCAGAAAGGGAGTTCAGACAAATAAACCTATCTATGAAACAGAAACAGGGACATAGAGAATAGACTACTGGTTGCCAAGGGGGAGGAGGGTGGGAGAGGTTTGGATTTGGAGTTTGGAATTAACAGGTGCAAACTGCTTTATATAGAATGGATAGACAATAAAATCCTACTATATAGCACAGGGAACTACATTTGACAGCCTGAGATAAACCATAATGGAAAAGAATATGAAAAGAATATATATACGTGTGTGTGTGTGTGTGTGTGTGTGTGTATAACAGAGTCACTTTTCTGTACAGCAGTAATTAACACAACATCATAATTCAAAAATACTTCAATAAAAATTAAATTAAAAAAAAAAAAGATGAGGAGGTCAGGGGCCTACCTTCAGGAGGTGGCTAAAACAAACAATAAATTTTTTTCCAGCCCTGAGTTTTTCTAGCGAGAAATTCAAGAGGATGCTGGTTGCCCCAGGGACATGGTCTTAGATGGCTAGAAGCCCTATTAAGTATGGGGAAGTCTCTTAGTGAAGGAGTTGAATTAACTGTTCATGCCAAGAGATTTCTCAGTCCTCAAAACTATCCTGGTATATAGGGCTTCTCACTCCAAGCCAGTGGATGTCACTTAGAATGAGAAGACATCGTCTTCAACCCAAATAAAAACAGGAGATAAAGACTGAGAGACCAAGGTTGAATGAGTTCATCCAATTCAAAATGGGCACTTTTTTTTCAAATCATATAATGATATTAAGCTAGGCTAAAAGGCTTCAGTGGTGGTCTGCTTAGATGATTCACTTATTTACACATCCTTCAATTATTCATGAAGAGCTTTCCACCTGTCAAGTAGTGAAAATAAAGGTACAGTTTCTGCTTTCACAAAGCTTGAAATATGATAAGGAAGATCACATACTATGTAAAGTAAAGCATGAAACCTGTGAGAGGTCAGGTGCAGGCTGCTCTCGAGTCTAATACTATAGAAACACAAGTCAAAGAAGGATAATATCTTGGATGAGAAAGAGTTCCCTTTCCCATGTTACCCTTCCTCATGTGCAGGCAGCTGGGCAAGTCTGTCCTCAGTGCCCTAAGGACAGGATGATATTACAAATATTACAGAGGAAGAGGTAGGTTTTCCTGTCTTTTGAGTGTCAAATATTCATGCTCTAAGGAAAGAGAAAGGACTACTGGTCCATAAAAAGATTCAAAGGAAAGCCTCATGAGAAAGAGCAAAGGTCTTCTTCTACCAGATGAAAAAATAATTCCTTAGATGTAGGAAAAGAGAAGAGTGCAAGGGAACTCATACATGAGTAGGCACTTCTGAAAGAAAGACACTCTGCAAACTAGTTCATAGGACAAAATCCCAGGTGGACATGTTGGATCTTGGGACAGTTTCTTGCATCCTAAGAAGAGCCCAACAAGAGTCAAGAGATAGGACACAAGAACGCATATTTTCAGTGGTTATAGATAGGTATAATGTTAGAGGGAGTCACAGTGGTTCCCTCATTCCATTGCCATGCTGAATCAGATTCTTGTGCTTGAGAATAGCATAGAAACAGAGAAAAAAGTTGCTGAACCAAAACAGAACATTTAGATGATATTGAGAGACATCTCCTTTGTGGCCAGTAAAGATGATGGGTCCAGGGCCAGATGGCATCTGTGTAGACAGATAACATTAAAGCATCAGTTGAACATGGCCCTGCCACAGTGATGCCTTGAGCGATGTACAGTGTAACAGAGTGACTAAATGCACAGGCTCTAAAATCAGTGTTTGGGTCTGCAATCGAACCAAATGAAAACTATTTAACTCTGTAATTTATATTTATCATTAATACTAATATCTATACCCAATGCTGTTACGAGGATTAAAGGTGAATTCCGTGATGATGATGATGATGAAGAAAAAGAAGACCACTTTAAAAAGAAGGGGAGGATCCACAATGACTAAAACTAATTTTCCACTTCTACTTCAGACTGCAGACTATAAATAGAAAATAAACTGAGTTATTTGAAGAAATGTCTATTTCCATATACCTTATTTGTGGACTAAGATTCATTATTTGTCCACCAGCCTAGACATATGGGGAGGTGATGTCAGGAAATGTTTCCTAGAAAAGGGGATGCTTAAACTCAGACACCTAATGAATAACTACTAGGAATTTTTCAGGAAATGGAAAAGACAGTATGTTTCACATTTATATATATATATATATATATATATATATATATATATATACACACACACACACACACACCTTTTAAAGGTTAAGCTCCATTTACAATTATTACAAAATATTGGCTATGTTTTCCATGTTGTACAATACATACTCATAGCTTTATGCCAGTAGCATGTACCTCCCACATGTGACTCCACACAACTGGTAACCACTAGTTTGTATCTGTGAGTCTGATTTCTTTCTTTTGTTATATTTGCTACTTTGCTGTATTTTTAGATTCCACCTCTGAGTCACCAGGAAAGCCCTTAAGTGATATCATACAGTATTAAACCAGTATATTTTAGTTACAAAAGATGCTGTGTGAAAATTCAAAAGTCTAAGAGAGTGTAGTGCATGGCTATAATATGAATAAAATTCTGATATGGCAGGAGTGAGGGATATAAATCAGAGATAATTGAGTAAAATTATGGGAGGATCATTTCCATGACCTGTGTGGTTACTCATCCAATATTATAGGTAGACAGATGACAGACTGATAGACACAAAGAAAATGTGAGAAGATATAAAGATATAAAATCTATATAATTATGTATATTTGTGACTGATCAAGATGGACCAAAAAACTAAGGTTAATATTTTTTCAGACTCAAAATGGTTAAGGAAAAAAATACCTAATTTGTCCCATACATGCTGGTCTTAGGATCCCAATTTGTTCCATACGTGCTGGTCTTAGGCTTTCTGAGTGTCAGAGATGATGCCTCATCTTCCTGAGGGACCCACAAAGCACTTAGTAGCCAATGAAATCAATAAAGCCTTCTGAGTTAATTGATTTTAGTATTAAAGGTATCTAGCAATTCTGTATACCACTTAGAGCCTTCACAGTGCTCCTTTGTCTGGATTTCTATATATAAGGAAACAACTGAAACTTTACCAAAAAGAGGAGGAAGGCAGGTGGGGGTCTTTGAGTTATTAATTAGACATGACTTTGAACTAAAGAAACCCAAGAGACAGTAAAGGGAAGTCTTTCTAGATTCATTCAAATATTGAGTTTCATGGCAGTAAGGAAGGGAAATATGATCATACTGATGTTTGTGTGTGTGTGTGTGTGTGTGTATGTTTGTTTGCATGCACACGAGAATGCTATTCAATAAACCAAAGCTATCTCAAATAAGTAGCTATGTTATACATTTTATCTCAGATAACAGTGGGTTTGGATGATTTATCACCAGTCAGTGGCCAGAGACATAGAAGACAATATTGATATGCTGTCTATTACTATGTATAATTTTTATTCCTTCCTTCAATAACAAACACAATCTCTTAGTAGATGTAGCTGCAGCTTTTCTGAATATTTAGAGTTCAAATGAGGGATCATGAGGAATCAAGTAAGAAAGTTAAGGTCTATTATGGCAGCTTGAGATATTCTATCATGAAAACATAAAATAATATCACATTCACAAATAGGGAAAGGAAATATCACTTGTTAAAAACATTTTTAATGTTGACTAATCTAAAACATTTGTGTTTATTATTTTTGAATAATAAAAGATTTGTGTATCTACCTTTTCTAATAAGATTTTATGAACCAAAGACTAATTCTGATTATACAGTAAATTAAGGTTTTTTTTGGAGAAACTAACATACCATTCTCCTAATTTGCATAAGTGGCTATAGATTATAGAGATAGAAAGGATAATAAACTAGTTCAATGAAAGGATACTATAAACTTCACACAAATAATATAGCAAATATTAATTATAAGATATTGAATTTGACTATCATAGTCAAGATTAGACCTGATAATTATGGTAAGGGGAAGAGGAAAATAAATTTGGAAGATATCAAAGAAAATGAAAGAAACTTAAAACACTTTTGAAAAAAGAATAGCAATAATAGAAACCTAGTAATACATGAACCAGGTATCATAGTGAAATAAAAAAATGCCAGAAATAAATTATATAAATGTTCTTAAGAATAAAAGATTCAATGAGAAAAATGAATATGAGTATTCCTGTTTAAAATAAAAGTTAAAATTTGTAAAACTCTCATCTGGTGCCAAATCCCATACAATTGTATGATAGGATTAAAACATGGGAAAAGTTTCCTTACATTATCTACTAAAATATGTTTTGAAGAATATAATATAGTTTATCTCACTGAAAATTACATTTTATACAATGTTAATTGTTTAGTATATAATTTTGAATAAATTCATCACATTAACTTACATAAGTATTTTTTAAATAACACATAATTCTCAAGTAAAGAAATAAGTAAATAGGAGAAGAATGCAATCAGAGAAATAAGTACATGAATAACAGGGCAAAAAGGTATCTCCAGACAGGAAGATTTATACAATAAATAACAAAAATCACCTTTTACATTTTGTTATTGAAAGGGCAGAAATATTAAATTCCATCTTTCTTACAAAATATTTAGATAAAGAGACATAAGGAGGGCTCCTTAAAATCAAACAATTAACACCCAGGATTGGATCTTAAACCTGTATCTTCTAACTTTTAACTTTCTCTCTATATCTGTATAGTACTCTATAAATCATGCCCTCCTAAGTGCCTCACTTGAAATTCATGGCAGTCCTGTGAGATTAAAAAAAATAAATGAGAAATAATAGGCCAAGTCTGAAAATATGGTTAAATTTGAGGAATGACCTCCTGGGTAGACAGCCAGTAGTGGCAGTGAGGTTACACGTGGGAATAGTGGGGATTCAGACCATTCACAGAATGGGGCTAAGACTGTGATAGGCCTGAAACTCAAATAGAACGGCTTACATGACTCTCATTTCTGTATCAAGTATATATTACTTTTTTATTCTAGCTTTATGCATTAATTAGACCTAGTTGCTGGCAGACTATTCCAACCCTAGCATTTACAAACATTCCATGGATCTGTATGGGAAGAGGTGACCAAAGGCCATTTGTCAAGTGTTCAAGGCAAGACATAAGTTGACTTTCAAATCCAAAGCATGTTGAATGTCCTCAGTATTTTGAGGAGATGGCCAAGCAAAATGAATGATGTGGTAATTTGCTGCATATAAGTTATACTTCAACTGGCATTTAATTATAATATTTCAAAAGATAAAACTGGAGATCTGAATAACATTTTAGGATATATTAAAATTTTTCAATTTGATCCTCATAAACCACCTGAGGGGGGTACAGAATAAGCATTGAAACTTCTAATTAATAGATGGCATCCACAGAAGTTAACAGTCTACTAACTCTACATTTACTAAGTTCCCAATCACTCTTCACCTTCACTTTATGAGCTCTCAGAGTCGGAAAGGTGCTTACTTGATTTGATCTCTCCAAATCAGATCACTGTGACTGCAGGTGGTCTCTGGGTTACCCCAGGTCCACCTTGAAAATAATGCCAACTCCTGTTGTATTTTGTGGCTTCTTGTCAGATGAAATTTTCCAGATGTCGTATCAATGAACTATTTATAATCTTTGCCTTTAGATCTTTATGGTTTGCCCTTGGTCCACTCATATTTTGACTGACAGTTTCAAACTTTTTGGCCATCCAGAATTGCTACTTGATTCTTTGACCTTTGAATTTATCTGCCTTCAGTAAAATCCCTGTATGAATCCTCTATTTTCTACAGTCCCTAGACCCTGTCTCTGGGTCTTATGCCTCTGGTCAGTAAGAGATAACTACCAGTTTCCTAATGGACATGAGGTGGCCTACCTAGTCTTCAATTGCTGATCTTAGTTCAAGAATGGCTTTCAGAGCCGGCCACAATCTGGTGGAAATTGACTAAAACTACCCTACTACAAATGGGTGCCCCTCCAGAGACCTGGTTCTCCTGGGTTATTTCTCAGTCTTCTATCTTTACATCTATAAAGGAAGATCTCTCTAGCTAGAAAAACCATACAAGGTAGCCTGATTTCACATTATGCTCAACTAAGCCTCAAATTCTGGACTAGACTATCAGAGACCATCCATCACAGAGGTTGCTCTTAACAGAACTGTACTAAGCATTTCGCACCCTTCTTTATTATGGATTGTTTTCCTGTCCTTTGGAAAATGTGATCAGGGTATACCTCAGTACTTCAACTTTATTGCTAAACTGAAACAACAATGAGAGAAAGAGAAGAGGGGGCTGGAGGGAAGGCAATCAAGTTCTAACCAGCTAAACCATTTTCTACAGCCTGGAGAGAATGATCAAATCCCATTTAGCATGTTATTCAGTAAGACACAATTTAATCAGTTATATAACCATATGCATGTAATTATCACAACATTGCCAACTACAAGTGGGCATGCAAGACACCACACGTGGATGAAAAGCACAGTCTCCTCCCTGGAGCTAAAAAATACAACATTAAAATCTAGTCAAGGGTGAAATATCTACTATATAGGTATACACTTTCTCTGTCTTTATCCAAGCAACAAAATTGGTGTTTCAAAATCAGACACACTCTCAAGTCTCAGTGAGTTACCCAAAGTGTTAAAACGTATGTTAGAAAGATAATAAGAAGTCAAAAGAGTCTGAGAAAACCTCAGGTATTCTAGACTCTGAAGTCTTTGTTGTCAAGCAAGGGAGCAGATAAATTATACTACAAGCCAGCAAGGCCCATTTTCTCTTTTTCAAGTCTCTGATCCAATTCGTCCTCAATCTTGGGTCTCGCTTGAATCTCTCAGTTTCAGATGAAACTGCCTTACAGCAGTGCACATTTACTCCTGCTTTTTCCGTGCATTCAGATGGCAATTCTGCCATCACTTTGTGATTGTTTTAAAAAACAGATCTCTAACAGGGACATCAGCTATCTTTCCTCAAAGTGCCATGATGTTCAATGATGTTCAACTAACCATTTAACAATTCTAGAACTCCAACTTGTAAATACTTTCTGCTTAACAAGTTCTCCCCACTGTATATTCAATAAGACAAAGAGAAATAAAGAACTGTAGCTCTCTCCAAAGAGATACACAACTGGAGAACTTGCTGTGTTGCCATTAAGAATTAAACGTAAAATATCAACTCAAGTATACACAGATTATTCAGCATCAATGCTTACAATTTCTCTGGGTGTCAGGGCAATTTACAATATGTACACTTGAGAGTAGAAGGGAAACATTAAAAAAAAAACTTCCTGATATGATTTACAAACACAAAAATAATGCTATCTTAGGGAAAGAAGACAGATGTCATGGGTATAAACACATGCATCTCTATTTCAAAGTCAGACATCACTAATTGATTACTGCACACTTTTGAGCCTAGGCTGAACCTAGGTCACTGTCAACAGAGTGCTCTAGACAACTACTAACAATCAAAGTGTTAGTGTGTGAAGTAAAACCTACTTCTGATATTAACATTCAGACTATATTTTTTTCAAACCCCATGTAGTACCAATATTCTAAATCCTTTAATAGTCAGTCTGATTAAACACTAAATATATGCGTGCTTGATAAATACATGAATTCAACATTCTATCCCCTCCCAATATTTGCACACTATGTTTATATTAGTGTAAACATTGTTTACTGACATTTCAGTGAACAATTCTCAATCTTCTTTTACCTCTTTCTTCATTGGACATACCACTATCATATTGGAGTCACCCTTCCCCCCACATTCGGGGTTTCCTTAACTTTTACCTCAAAACTCTCTTGTTAAAGATGAATCTTAAGCATATGAAAGGGTAATACATTTTCAAACAAATAATAATCCATAAGCCACTAGCATTTAAATTACTTAGGCAGTGTTCTTTTTTATTTAATTAATTTATTTTCATTGGAAGCTAATTTCTTTACAATATTGTAGTGGCTTTTGCCATACATTGATGTGAGTCAGCCATGGGTGTACACATGTGTCCCCAGTACTGAAGCCTCCTCCCACCTCCCTCCCCATCCCATCCCTCAGGGTTGTCCCAGTGCACCAGCTTTGAGTGCCCTATTTTATGCACCAAACTTGGACTGGTGATCTATTTCACATATGGTAATACACATGTTTCAACACTATTCTCTCAAATCGTCCCACCCTCGCCTTCTCCCACAGAGTCCAAAACTCTGTTCTTTACATCTGTGTCTCCTTTGCTGTCTCACATATAGGGTCATTGTTACCATCTTTCTAAATGCCATATATATGCATTAATATATTGTATTGGTGTTTTTCTTTCTGACTTACTTCACTCTGTATAATAGGCTCCAGTTTCATCCACCTCATTAGAATTGATTCAAATGTGTTCTTTTTAATAGCTGAGTAATATTCCATTGTGTATATGCACCACAGCTTTCTTATCCATTTGCCTACCAATGGACATCTAGGTTGCTTCCATGTCCTAGCTATTGTAAACAGGGCAGTGTTTTGAAAACAGAAATTCCATGACAGACCAAGCAGAACAAAATCTTGGAGGGTGGAGGGGCATTGAAATATGTGTGTACATAGAGGAAGGTAAGTTGTAATGTGGTTTTTAAAATATGCCATGTGATTCAGACACACAGTGAGATTTGTACACTACTGCCCATTCTATGCCGTTGAACATGGCATTGCTTTTTTCCCCAATTTCCCCTCCAGGAACAAAGACTCAGAGGATAAATCACTATGATATGAACCTTTGCTTTATTTCCATTTCTGAATTTCAATTTCATGCTTGCTGTGAAACACACATACGCTAAATAGTCCCTTAATTGCTAACAAGTTTTATTCCTCCTTACTTCTTATCTTTTAAAAACTCATGCTCTTTGCTGGATAATAACTCAGTTCTTAGGGCATGCTATCAAGAGAAAATAAATAGAGATCTCTACTCAAGAGATTTTTCTTTAAATTTTTTCCATTATTAAAAGTAGAGATGCCTTTAGAGGAAACAATTAAGAGGATAAGGATGCGGCCTTTTTTCCCTACTTCTAAGCAAATAACTCTATCTCTTACATAGTCTTACTTGGATTACTTCTGGCTTACCCATTATTCAGGATACAATGATATTGGTAATAAGTTGAATTTAACTGTGCATGTATTTAGGGCATGTGATGAAATAAAAATATCTACTTGAATGCAAGACAAAAAAATTTTAAAAATAATTGTTTTCTGCCTCTTTGGGCCTCCTCCCTCCCCTCTAGTGTGCACTATGCATCTGCATTGTGCATTAACCAGACCTCCCCAGTGGCAGAAATACCTGCTCAACCATAAAGACCAATTTTCCTCCTTCTGGCAACCAGCCGTGTATCTCTTTAGAAGATAACATTCCTTTCTCAGTCCTGTGAGGGGTCCTGATGACCCCTTGCCTTCTATGTGCAGACATCTTTGGTTAACTCATGCTCAATGCCAGTATACCATTTCTCTTAAAGAGAGTGATTGCTGTAGAACAGACTGGTCAGATGACCTGGACAGATACTAGGCCACACCTAATTTTAGTTCTTAGCTTCAATACTTATTTATATCCTATTAATGTTACAAATTATCTTGACCTCTTCATGGATCATAGCCTTGTTGTGGCGAAGAGACTTGCATAACTCAGTGAAACTATGAGCCATGCCACTCGGGGCCACCCAAGACGGGCAGGTCACAGTGAACAGTTCTGACAAAATATGGTTCACAGGAGGAAGAAATGGTACCTCACTTCAGTATTCTTGCCACAAGAACCCCATGAACATTATGAAAAGACAAAAAGATATTACACTGGAAAAAGATCCTCGCAGGTCAGATGGTGTTCAAAATGTTTTATTGGGGGGATATTACTAACAGCTCCAGTGAGAATGAAGAGACTATCAAAGTGGAAATGATGCCCAGTTGTGGAAGTGTCTGGTGGTGAAACTCAAGTCCACTGCTGTAAGAAAAATATTGCATACGAGCCTGGAATGTTAGGCCTATGAATGAAATTAAACTGGTTGGTCAAGTAGGAGATGGCAAAATTGAACATTGAAATCTTAGGAATCAGTAAACTAAAATGAACGGGAATGGGTGAATTTAATTCAGACAACCATTACATCTATGACTATGGGCAAGAATCCCTTAGAAGAAATGTAATAGCCCTCAAAGTCATCAAAAGAGTCCAAAATGCAGTACTTCGGTACAATCTCAAAACTGACAGAATGATCTCAGCTCATTTTCAAGACAAACCATTCAATATCACAATAAACCAAGTTTAATGCCCCAACCACTGATGCCAAAGAAGCTGAAACTGACCAGTTCTATGAAGACCTACAAGATCTTCGAGAACACCAAAAAAAGACATCCTTTTCATCATAGGGGACTACAATGCAAAAGTGTGAAGTCAAGAGATACCTGGAAGGCAACTTTGGCCTTGGAGTACAAAATGAAGTAGGGCAAAGGCAAGCAGAGTTTTGTCAAAAGAATACAATGGTCATATCAAATACCCTCTTACAACAACACAAGAGATATGAGTACACATGGACATCACTAGATGGTCAATACCAAATCAGATTGATGATATTCTCAGATCGATGATATTCTCTGCAGCTGAAAATGGAGAAATTTTATACAGTCAGCAAAAGCAAGACCTGGAACTGACTGTGGCTCAGATCGTGAGCCCCTTATTGGAAAATATAGGCTCAAATTGAAGAAAGTAGGGAAAACTGAAAGCTTATTCAGTATGATCTAAATCAAATCCCTTATGATTATACAGTGGTGACAAATAGATTCAAGGGATTAAATCTGACAGACAGAGGACCCAAAGAACTATGGATGGAGGTTCGTGACATTGTATAAAGGCAGTGATACAGAAGACCATCCTCAAGAAAATGAAACGCAAAAAGGCAAAATAGTTTTCTGAGTAGGCCTTACAAACAGCTGAGAAAAGAAGAGAAGCCAAAGGCAAAGGAGAAAAGGGAAAATATACCCATCTGAATGCAGAGTTCCAAAGAATAGCAAGGAGAGATAAGAAAGCCTTCCTCAGTGATCAATGCAAAGAAACAGAGGAAAACAATAGAATGAGAGAGACTGGAGATCTCTTCAAGAAAATTAGAGATACCAAGGGAACATTTCATGCAAAGATGGGCACAATAAAGGACAGAAATGGTAGGGACCTAACAGAAGCAAGAGATATTAAGAAGAGGTGGCAAGAATATACAGAAGAACTATACAAAAAATATCTTAATGACCCAGATAATCATGATGGTATGATCACTCACCTAGAGCCAGATATCCTGGAGTCTGAAGTCAAGTGGGCCTTAGGAAGCATCACTACAAACAAAGCTAGTGGAGGTGATGGAATTCCACATGAGCTATTTCAAGTCCTAAAAGATGATACTAGTAAAGTGTTGCACTCAATATGCCAACAAATTTGTAAAACTCAGCAGTGGCCACAGGACTGGAAATGGTTGGTTTTCATTCCAATCTCAAAGAAAGGCAATGCCAAAGAATGCTCAGACTACTGCACAATTGCTCTCATCTCACATGCTAATAAAGTAATGCTCAAAATTCTCCAAGTCAGGCTTCAATAGTATATGAACTGTGAACTTCCAGATGGTCAAGCTGTATTTAGAAAAGGCAGAGGAACCAGAGATCAAATTGCCAACATCTGTTGCATCATAGAAAAGGCAAGACAGTTTCAGACAAATATGTGCTTTATTGACTACACCAAAGCCTTTGATTGTCTGCATCAAAACAAACAATACCATTCACCATTGCAACAAAAAGAATAAAATACTTAGGAGTATATCTACCTAAAGAAACAAAAGACCTATACATAGAAAACTATAAAACACTGATGAAAGAAATCAAAGAGGACACAAACAGATGGAGAAATATACTGTGTTCATGGATTGGAAGAATCAATATTGTCAAAATGGCTATTCTACCCAAAGCAATCTATAGATTCAATGCAATCCCTATCAAGCTACCAACGGTATTTTTCACAGAACTAGACCAAAGAATTTCACAATTTGTATGGAAATACAAAAAACCTCGAATAGCCAAAGTAATCTTGAGAAAGAAGAATGGAACTGGAGGAATCAACCTGCCTGACTTCAGACTCTACTACAAAGCCACAGTCATCAAGACAGTGTGGTACTGGCACAAAGACAGAAATATAGACCAATGGAACGGAATAGAAAGCCCAGAGATAAATCCACGAACCTATGGACACCTTATCTTTGACAAAGGAGGCAAGGATACACAATGGAAAAAAAAAAAAACCTCTTTAACAAGTGGTGCTGGGAAAACTGGTCAACCACTTGCAAAAGAATGAAACTAGAACACTTTCTAACACCATACACAAAAATAAACTCAAAATGGATTAAAGATCTAAATGTCAGACCAGAAACTATAAAACTCCTAGAGGAGAACATAGGCAAAACACTCTCCGACATAAATCACAGCAAGATCCTCTATGACCCACCTCCCAGAATATTGGAAATAAAAGCAAAACTAAACAAATGGGACCTAATGAAACTTAAAAGCTTTTGCACTACAAAAGAAACTATAAGTAAGGTGAAAAGACAGCCGTCAGATTGGGAGAAAATAATAGCAAATGAAGAAACAGACAAAGGATTAATCTCAAAAATATACAAGCAACTCCTGCAGCTCAATTCCAGAAAAATAAATGACCCAATCAAAAAATGGGCCAGAGAACTAAACAGACATTTCTCCAAAGAAGACATACAGATGGCTAACAAACACATGAAAAGATGCTCAACATCACTCATTATTAGAGAAATGCAAATCAAAACCACAATGAGGTACCATTACACACCAGTCAGGATGGCTGCTATCCAAAAGTCTACAAGCAATAAATGCTGGAGAGGCTGTGGAGAAAAGGGAACCCTCTTACACGGTTGGTGGGAATGCAAACTAGTACAGCCACTATGGAAAACAGTGTGGAGATTCCTTAAAAAACTGGAAATAGAACTGCCATATGACCCAGCAATACCACTTCTGGGCATACACACTGAGGAAACCAGATCTGAAAGAGACACGTGCACCCCAATGTTCATTGCAGCACTGTTTATAATAGCCAGGACATGGAAGCAACCTAGATGCCCATCAGCAGATGAATGGATAAGGAAGCTGTGGCACATATACACCATGGAATATTACTCAGCCGTCAAAAATAATTCATTTGAACCAGTCCTAATGAGATGGATGAAACTGGAGCCCCTTATACAGAGTGAAGTAAGCCAGAAAGATAAAGAACATTACAGCATACTAACACATATATATGGAATTTAGAAAGATGGTAACGATAACCCTATATGCAAAACAGAAAAAGAGACACAGAAATACAGAACAGACTTTTGAACTCTGTGGGAGAAGGTGAGGGTGGGATGTTTCAAAAGAACAGCATGTATACTATCTATGGTGAAACAGATCACCAGCCCAGGTGGGATGCATGAGACAAGTGCTCCGGCCTGGTGCACTGGGAAGACCCAGAGGAATCGGGTGGAGAGGGAGGTGGGAGGGGGGATCGGGATGGGGAATAAGTGTAAATCTATGGCTGATTCATATCAATGTATGACAAAACCCACTGAAATGTTGTGAAGTAATTAGCCTCCAACTAATAAAAAAATTAAAAAAAAAAAAAACTGCGGGAAATTCTGAAAGAGATGGAAATACCAGACTACCATACCTGCCTCCTGAGAAATTTGTATGCAGGTCAAGAAGCAACAGTTAGAACTGGACATGGAACAATAGACTGGTCCTAATAGGACAAGGAGTATGTCAAAGCTGTATATTGTCACCTTGCTTATTTAACTTATATGCAGAATACATCATGAAAAATGCTGGGCTGGATGAAGCACAAGCTGAAAGCAAGACTGCAGGGAGAAATATCAATAACCTCAGATATGTAGATAATATCACCCTTATGAGAAAAAGAGAAGAAGAACTGAAGAGCCTCTTTATGAAAGTGCAAGAGGAGAGTGAAAAAGCTGGCTTAAAACTCAACATTAAATAAACAAAGATCATGGCATCTGGTCCCATCACTTCATGGCAAATAGATGGGGAAACAGTGGCAGACTTTATTTTCTTGGGTTCCAAAATCACTGCAGATGGTGACTGCAGCCATGAAATTAAAAGACGCTTGCTCCTTGGAAGAAAAGCTATGACCAACCTAGACAGCATCTTAAAAAGCAGAGACATTATTTTGTCAACAAAGGTCCATCTAGTCAAAGCTATGGTTTTTCCAGTAGTCATGTATGGATGTGAGAATTGGACTATAAAGAAAGCTGAGCACAAAAGAATTGATGCTTTTGAAGTGTGCTGTTGAAGAGACTCTTGAGAGTCGCTTGGACTGCAAGAAAATCAGATCAGTCAATCCAAGGAAATTAGTCCTGAATATTCATTGGAAGGACTGATGCTGAAGCTAAAGCTCCAATACTTTGGCCACCTGATGCGAAGAGCTGATTCACTGGAAAAGACCCTGATGCTGGGAAAGAGTGAAGGCCAGAGGAGAAGGGGACAATAGAGGATGAGACAGTTGGACAGCATCACCAACTCAATGGACATGAGTTTGAGCAAGCTCTGGGAGCTCATGATGGACAAGGAGGCCTGGCATGCTGCAGTCCATGGGTCGCAAAGAGTCAGTCAGGACTGAATGACTGAACTGAACTAATACAAAATGACTTCTGCTATTGTCTGTGTCCTACCCCCACAGATTGGCTTTTGGTTATCTTTTCAACACAATTCCTAGCACCTGGCACAGTGTATATTCTATAGTATGTGCAGTGTTAAGGTAGATGCAATATTTAGGAATTGCGTAATTACTTGCTGAGACAAAGACATTGAATTCATAATGGTGAGTTTTATCCTTCAGTGTCTTTGAAGATAGGCTGCAGTAAAAACAAGCTTTTACTTAGACAAGAGAATATCCAAGGATGTGACATAAAAGCTATTTTTAATGATTTGAGGTCTCTCCTTTGAAATAAGAGTAGATTTATTCATTCATTCACTCAACAATACTTTCTAAGCTTGTATACTTTCTAATACTTTCATTCTACCTGTCTTACAAGATTTTTGCCTCTCACATTACTGAGTGTTGTACTTAGCCTCAGAAAAACTTAATGATAATTAAGTGACTTGAAACAATTGATCAAATATATAATGTGTGTGTGTGGGGTGTGTGTGTGTGTGTTTGTATGTCCATGTGCACTAAGTCATTTCATTCATGTCTGACTCTGTGATCTTATGGACTGTAGCCTGGCTCCTCTGTCCATGGGATAGAATACTATCCAGGCAAGAAGACAGGTGGGTTACCGTGCCCTCCTCCAGGGATCTAACCCACATTTCTTATGTCTTCTGCATTGGCAGGTGGGTTCTTAATCACTAGTGCCACCTGGGAAGCCCCAAATATATACTAATTGTTATATACACGCAATGGTTCTAATAGTGGAATTCTAGATATGAGAACAAGCAGCAAGAGGGAACCATTTCCTGGACAATAACAGACTAGTAAGATAGGCAGTCCAGAGACAGGGCTACTGTTAACAGGGCCTAGTCTTGTTAGTACAGAGAGAGGTCTACCAATGAAACAGCCACCCGACCTGGGAATGAGCATCCCCAGCACTGTCAGACAAATTGGTCATGAAATGCCTCTCAAAACTAGGCAGAAATTAAGATGGAAAAGGAAGGAACTGTAAAATAAAGAATGTTGCTCATCATCCAGTTCTACAAGAACAAGTCATGAGCCACTGCAGTCAATGACACACAGTAGACCCCGAAATAAAATCAGGGTAAAGATTAAGATGAAATACTTTGTGTTCTAGGAAAATTGGCAGAACTGGTCTTCAGATTGTTAAGATATTTTTAGGAGAAACTTTTTATGAACCTGATTCTTCCATTTCCCATCCTTAGAAAAGCACTAAAACCATTAACTAATGGTTCCTTGTGATAAGCATTGACTATCGACTGAGATGTGTACTTGATTGTATGTACCATCCCACAAAAATCATATGTGTACCAGTTTCTACTACACATATGGCCTCTTTGGACTATCTCCTGAGTTATAATACTCAGATTGGCTTACATACAATTTTGTACAGTTTTTTTAAGATTGACTATGCTCCAAAATTACTGCAGATGGTGATTGCAGCCATGAAATTAAAAGACGCTTACTCCTTGGAAGGAAAGTTATAACCACCCTAGATAGCATATTAAAAAGCAGAGACATTACTTTGCCAACAAACGTCAGTCTGGTCAAGGCTATGGTTCTTTCAGTGGTCATGTATGGATGTGAAAGTTGGACTGTGAAGAAGGCTGAGTGCCAAAGATGCTTTTGAACTGTGGTGTTGGAGAAGACTCTTGAGAGTCCCTTGGATTGCAAGGAGATCCAACCAGTCCATCCTAAAGGAGATCAGTCCTGGGTGTTCATTTAGAAGAACTGATGCTGAAGCTGAAACTCCAAAACTTTGGCCACCTGATGCGAAGAGCTGACTCATTGGAAAAGACCCTGATGCTGAGAAGGATTGGGGCAGGAGGAGAAGGGGATGACAGAGACAGAGATGGTTGGATGGTATCACCGACTCAATGGACATGAGTTTGAGTAAACTTTGGGAGTTTGTGATGGACAGGGAGGCCTGGCATGCTGTGATTCACGGGGTCGCAAAGAGTAGGACACGACTGAGCGACTGAACTGACTGACTGACTAAGTTTTTTATTGACACACTGTATAATATTTTTTACAAAAAGACTGATATGAATACTTTTAAATGCTCTGGGCCAGTATACCACATTTTCAACTCAAACTATTTCCCTACCCCCACAGACCCACACATACATTCACTGGTCTACTCTCTGCAGGCATCTGATTTTATAATCTCTAGCTTAAATCATACATCTCATTGTCCTTCTGGTAATCACTTGAGAGTCTTGCTTGACTCAAGTTAAGAAATGGCAATTTTAAATGTCAAAATTGAATTCACTAGATAATATTATGTTTCCTTATTTCATTTTAGTTATTTCAAACTTGTGCTCTATTCCAAATTAGGACAAACCTAATCTTCCTCACAAAAAAAAAAAAAAAAAAAATCTAGGTTCATATGTAAGAAGTTAACTGAGACACAAGCACCTTAAAAACATACCCATGATTTTAAGTAGGTCTTGGACACATTTTATATCTTTGACATCTACCCTCTTCAGAATTTAATCAGTCAAATATAAGGGAAGTTACTCCTAAATTATGATTTAGAGAGATAGAAAAATATTTATTGTTCAGAGTCTGGGCTTCTTATAGTAACTTTCACATATTTATTGGAGATAGGTTCTGAAAAAGTTCTAATCTAAGGGGCTGCAATTTTCCCATGATTCTTAATAAACAACTCTTAATGACAGGCTTGATTTCATCAGATAATTATTAATATTAATTTAACAAACTGATATTTGTGGAGTACTTACTGTAAACTAGGTATTACTCTGAGTGACTAAAAAAGAACCACTGAACAATGTAACCTCCCTACTCTCATAGTGTTGACTTTATAGACTCAAAAATAAGAAAAATGCTCTGTTCATAAAGCACCACATACTTCCAAACTTTAGTTTCAATATTAACTCCTCTAGTATCATGGGCACCCAATATATGATGGTAAATATCTGTAGTGTATAAACATTTTAGTCTTCCTGTCATTAGTTATATCTGTAATACATCACTGCATTATTACCACTTAAAAAAATACATTAAGAGAAAAATCAGTGAGGAAGGATAAGAAGAAGGGATTTGCCTGGTGAAAATCCCAGGAACCAGAGACATTTCACATAATCACTTTAATAAGAGCCCATGTTAATTTCAGAGCAGTTGATTTCCAGCATAATAAGATCTGTCAAATGCAAGTCATTTCATTGTCCCTACAATGTGAAGAGACATTCACATTATCTGGTATATAGCAGATAGATATTGCTATTATAGGGAAAAGAGAAAAGGTGACAGGGATGCCCCACTTCTTGGTACGCTCTGGTCACATTTCATTTTAATGTGATTAAAGGGCATTTGACACTTTAATCAGGGTGATATCTCACATGCCTGGAACACTTAGCCTGGGACAGGAAACTGAACAATGACATTTGCTTTTTTCCTATGTTTGGTGGATCACTGTCACTCCAATCTGGTGGGTACCAATAGTTGTGTGGAGAAGAATTATGGCTAAAACATTTTAGTGAGTTCTCCTTGGCCAGAGACCAGACGACAGACATATAAGTCTTTTATAAATGTACTTCTTAACGATTAAGCCAAACCTCTTCAGTTCATGCTCTTGTTAGTTACTGGCTGCCTCCCTGTAGTGAAGCAAGTCCTCCTGACTGAAATCTAGGTGACATATGCTATTTTAGATGCTAATTCTTTTTTGCTCATACTGAGGTCAGGTTTGGCCAAAATTAATTGATGGTGCAGATTGCCAGGCTGGTATTTTTTCTATATATATGTCACACTTAATCATTATTGCTATGCTTAGAGATGAGGAGGTTTTTTTCCCTTTTTTTTTTTTTTTTTTTGGCTGCACCATGATGAAATCAGGATCTTAGTTACCCAACCAGGGATTGAACCCATGCCCCCTGTCTTAACCACTGAGATCCCTAGAGATGAATATTTTCCAGTTTCACAGATGGAAAAACTAAGATTCAAGCAGATTGAATTACTTGCTTGAAATTATAAGACTTATAAATAGTATGGGAACTGAATGTTTCCCCTTGTGTCCTACATCACTGGAGAAATGAAAGCAGCAATAAGAAAACTTCCACAGATGCCCTTTATAACATCTCCCTACCCGCCAGTGTCTGAGTCTATATACTCTGCCTTTCTGCCTCTAACCATAGACAAAGTATCCATTATTCCCTTCAAAGCTCATCCTTCCACTTGCACCCTAAATTCTACTTCCTTTCATCTACTTAAGAACAACTCTTCAGAAACTGACTATCCTTACATTGTGTATGTTTGGCTCACTATTGCATCATTCTTGTCAGTATGCAAATCTGCTATTGTTTCTCCCACTGTAGCAACCCTTCTTTTTATCCTATTTCTCTTGCCAGCTTCTAGCCCATTTCTTTGCTGTCTTCTTTGGCAAAACTCTTCTAAAAACAGTTCTGTACACATTTCCCCTGATTATTCTCTTTCCATTCTCTCTAAAAACAATTCCAATCAGGCTTTGTTGAAACTGTTCATATCAACGTCACAGACAATCTCCATGTTGCTAAATTTTATACTCTATTCTCAGTCTTCATCTTACTTGACTTAGTAAGCAGAGTTTTACACAGTTGTTCTATATCCTTAATATATTTCCTTCCTTTGGATTCCAGAGCAACACAGTTCCTTGGTTTTCCTCTTATTCTACTGATCCCTCTTTCATCGATTCATATGATGGCTCTCTCTCTTCATAATATTAAAGTGTTCCAGAGTTTCATCATTGATCCTCTTCTTTATGCTCAATCCTTTCATGAACTCAAATGATCTTAAGACTTTACACAGCATCTCTCTGCTAATGAAACTCAAATTTGAACTTCTTGGCTGTGGCTCTCTCACAAATTCTGGATTGGTAAATTCAACTACCTACATCATCTGCACTTGTATGTCTAATAAATATTGAAATTGAACATGATCAAAACCACACCCCTGGCCACCATTAGCCATGACCTTTCTTTGGTTTGCTGATTGTCACAAACATAGAGCACCCAGTAAGCATTCAGTAAATATGTTGTGTGAATGAGCAAAGTGGAAGTCACTCAGTTGTGTCCAGTTCTTTGCAACCCCAGGGACTATACAGTCCATGGAATTCTCCAGGTCAGAATACTGGAGTGGGTACCCTTTCCCTTCTCCAGGGGATCTTCCCAACCTAGGGATTGAAGCCAGGTCTTCTGTACTGCAGGTGGATTCTTTACCAGCTAAACCACAAGGGAAGCCCATGTGAATGAGTAAAAGAATAAATATCTAATAACTACCACAGTTATTGGTATAAAATGTGTACTGTAATAAATGCTTTGAGGGTGAATGAAAGAGTAAATCAAAGAATGAAATAATGACAGGGCATGCTTTGAATCCTGGTTTATTCTTTCTCCCTCACATTTAATCTACTTGAGAAAAAAAAATACCTATGAAATACAATTAGTTAGGGTGTCCTCTTCAGAGAGGGATTTCTGACCACCATATCTAAATTAGCCAGACTTCTTCACTCCTAATGTCCAGTCACTCTCTGTTACAACTGTAGGATCTCCTCATAGCAGTTATTACTACCTGTAATCATCTTGCTCACTTACTTACTTATTCACTTGATTATTTTTGTCTATCCATCACAGCCTAGACATGAATGCCTGGTTCACAGCACATACTTAATATATGGCAAATGAATGAATCATTTTACTAAAAATTAATATACTTGAGAGTTCAATTGGATCATTTGGGTTATAAATTACATGAGGAATTAAGAGAAAAAATGAGAAACAAGAGTTGGGGTTGATAAAGTCTTTAGAGAAAGGCATCATCTGAGCCAGAAATGAAATTGTCTCTATCTCTACAGAGAACAGTTTTGTAACACTATGTACAATGCCTAGTAATTATTTTATCCTGCCCTTCAAGCCCTTCACCATTTGCCTTCTACACAGATCTACTAATCATCCTTGAGATAAAAATTACCCCTAATCATGGCTCAGGAGGTCACATATACAATAACTGGAGACCCTACCAAAACATTAAAAGGATGAGGCTATGAGCTCCAGAAGCCAAGCACACTCATTGATGTCTTTTCAGAGAATGGAGTCTTTATCTTCATCTTTCCCTTCCCTTCATGCATTTGTTATCAGACCTTTAGTCATTGATTTGGTTTGAACAGGTCTCTCTCTCTCTCTCTTCTTAATGTCTGGCTTTGTGTGAATGATAAGAGGAATGCATGATTTTTTTGTTGGTGTTGTTATTGGTTTTATTCACTCTTGCTTTGATAAGCTAACTTATAACTTTAGGTTTGTTTGTTTTTCTTTTTCTTTTTGACTTTTGCCTCTCAGTTTTCTTTGAGAGCCGAATTCTTTCGATCTATCATCCTGCTCAACATCAACTGATTATCCTTGACTGGGAACTGAGTCTGGTGAATCCTGCAAGAACAGACTTCCCATTAGTATCACTGGCATCAAGCAAAAGGAATACTCTCTCAAAATGTTTGGCAAGTATTCAATAAAGCTGACACAATTTTAAGAGGCAAGCTAAACAGCAATTTGGAGAAGACTGGCATGTAGCTGAAAGTAATTTCTAGTCTGCAAAATAGACCCATTCTACCTATAGGTGTTATAGGTGACACCATCTACTATGTCAAAGTAGTTACACTGCAGTGGGTAAAAGTAAGGTATCAAAATCAGAACCCCAGACATTTCTGCTACCAAGTATATGAACTTGTGAATGTTATTTGCCTTCTCTGAGGCTCAGTTTCTATTCAGATTCTTATTTGTACAGTAAGAACAATCACACCAACTTCATAGGGGTGTCGTACAGCTTTAAAGAGCAAAATAGCACTCCATAAACAATATATTATATACATTAAAATTATATATTTGTATGTAAATACATGATATATATGATTATAGATGAAATTTATTCTATTGTCCTCTTAGTATTCATTCTGTCTTTCTTTTCTACATTAGACATGCTTTTGCTTGGGAATTACCTGATAAATAATATGATCTTGGGTACCCTCTCACACTTTTGCTCTTCAGTAGTGAACCAAGACTCTAGGGCAATCTAATGGTTGTGGTTATCAATTGAGGGCTGGACAGTCCTAATATAGGAAACTCATAGCTTTTTATAGGAGTGTTGGTAAAACAATCCCCAGATACCTGAGAACCAGGCATAAAGCCATAGGAGATACTGGAGACTGGGGAACACATGATGAGGACTGTATGTCCTAACTAAGAGCAGCTAAATTAAAAAGTTCTGTGAGTTTATCTATATTGGGAATGTCCAGCCCTAAAGACTGCCTTGATCCCTGAGGCAGGGACCATCCCCAAGGAAAAGAAATGCAAAAAGGCAAAATGGTTGTCTGAAGAGGCCCTACAAATAGCTGTGAATAGAAGAGAAGCGAAAGGCAAAGGAGAAAAGGAAAGATATACCCATTTGAATGCAGAGTTCCAAAGAATAGCAAGGAGAGATAAGAAAGCCTTCCTCAGCAATCAATGCAAAGAAATCGACAAAAACAATAGAATGGGAAAAACTAGAGATTTTTTCAAGGAAATTAGAGATACCAAGGGAACATTTCATACAAAGCTGGACACAATAAAGGACAGAAATGGTATGGCCCTAATAGAAGCAGAAGATATTAAGAAGAGGTGGCAAGAATATGTAGAAGAACTATACAAAAAAGATCTTCACAACCCAGATAATCATGATTATGTGATCATCAACCTAGAGCCAGACATCCTAGAATGCAAAGTCAAGTGGGCCTTAGGAAGTATCACTATGAAATGGTATAGGTGATGGAGGTGATGGAATTCCAGTTGAGCTATTTCAAATCCTAAAAGATGATGCTGTGAAAGTGCTGCACTCAATATGTCAGCAAATTTGGAAAACTCAGCAGTGGTCACAGGACTGGAAAAGGCTAGTTTTCATTGCAATCCTTAAGAAAGGCAATGCCAAGGAATGTGCAAACTACTGCACAGTTGCACTCATCTCACACACTAGTAAAGTAATGTTCACAATTCTACAAGCCAGGCTTCAACAGTATGTGAACTGTGAACTTCCAGATGTTCAAGTTGGTTTTAGAAAAGGCAGAGGAACCAGAGATCAAATGACCAACATCTGTTGGATCATTGAAAAAGCAAGAGAGTTCCAGAAAAACATATACTTCTGCTTTATTGACTATGTCAAAGCCTTTGACTGTGTGGATCACAATAAACTGTGGAAAATTCTGAAAGAGATGGGCATACCCAACCACCTGACCCACCTCTTGAGAAATCTGTATGCAGGTCAGGAAGCAATAGTTAGAACTGGACTAGAACAACAGACTGGTTTCAAATAGAGAAAGGAATATGTCAAGGCTGTGTATTGTCACCCTGCTTATTTAACTTATATGCAGAGTACATCATGAGAAACATTGGGCTGGAGGAAGCACAAGCTGGAATCAAGATTGCTGGAAGAAATATTAATAACCTCAGATATGCAGATAATACCACCCTTCTGGCAGAAAGTGAAGAACTAAAGAGCCTCTTGATGAAAGTGAAAGAGGAGAGTGAAAAAATTGGCTTAAAAGTCAACATTCAGAAAACTAGGATCATGGCATCTGGTCCCATCACTGCATGGCAAATAGATGAGGAAACAGTGGTAACAGTGAGAGACTATTTTGGGGGGCTTCAAAATCACTGCCGATGGTGACTGCAGCCATGACATTAAAAGATGCTTGCTCCTTGGAAGAAAAGTTATGACCAAGCTAGACAGCATCTTAAAAAGCAGAGACATTACTTTGCCAACAAATGTCCATCTAGTCAAAGTTATGGTTTTTCCAGTAGTTACGTATGGATGTGAGAGTTGGACTATAAAGAAAGCTGAGCACCAAAGAATTGCTGGTTTTGAACTATTGTGCTGGAGAAGACTCTTGAGAGTCCCTTGGACTGCAAGCAGATCCAACCAGTCCATCCTAAAGGAGATCATTCGTGAATATTCACTGAAGGACTGATGCTAAAGCTGAAACTCCAATACTTTGCCCACTTGATGCAAAGAACTGAATCCTTGGAAAAGACCCTGATGCTGGGAAAGACTGAAGGAAGGAGGAGAAGGGGACAACAGAGGATGAGATTGTTGGATGGCATCACTGACTCGATGGACATGGGTTTGAGTAAGCCCCAGGGGTTGGTGATGGACATGGAGGCCTGGTATGCTGCTGTCCATGAGGTCACAAAGAGTCAGACACGACTAAGTGACTGAACTGAACTGGAGATGACTTTGAGATATAAATTTATTAATTATCCTAACTTGCCAATAATTTAATTTCCTTTTTAGAAGTTCCTTTATTTCAATTAATTCCTTATCTCATCCACTCATACATTTGTATTTTCAACAAACCTCATTTTGGCTCTATCTTGCAAACATACCCAGAAATTGACTGCTTGTCATCACCTTCACTGCACTGCCATCTTCTATCACTTGCGAGTCTTCTAGCTACAATGTCCTATATGGTAGCCACTAGCCACATGTATTTATTTAACACATGGAATAAAGCTACTCCAAAGTGAGATATTCTGCAAGTATATAATACGCACTGGATTTTAAAGACTTAATGTGAAAATGACCTAAACTATCTCATCAGGTTAAATAAAATATACCATTAATGTTGGGCTTCCCTAGAGACTCATCAGTAAAGAATCTACCTGCAATGCAGGAGATGTGGGTTCGATCCCTGAGTTGGGAAGATGCCCTGGAAGCAGGCATGGCAATCCGCTCCAGTATTCTTGCCTGGAGAATTCCTATGGATGGAGGACCCTAGCAGGCTACAGTCCATGAGGCTGCAAAGAGTTGGACACGGCTGAGCAACTAAGCACAGAACAGTTATAATTATAACAATATAATTCCTGGGTCAGGAAGATCCCTGGAGAAAGAAATGGCAACCCACTCCAGTATTTTTGCCTGGACAATCCCATGGATGGAAGAGCCTGGCAGGCTACAGTCCATGGGGTCACAAGAGTCAAACACGACTTAGTGACTAAATCCATATACACATGTATACTAACTATATATATACATATCAGTTCAGTTCAGTTCAGTTCAGTCACTCATTGTGTCCGACTCTTTGCGACCCCATGAATTGCAGCACGCCAAGCCTCCCTGTCCATCACCAACTCCCGGAGTCCACTCAAACTCATGTCCGTCGAGTCAGTGATGCCATCCAGCCATCTCATCCTCTGTCGTCCCCTTCTCCTCCTGCCCCAAATCCCTCCCAGCATCAGGGTCTTTTCCAATGAGTCAACTCTTCACATCAAGTGGCCAAAGTACTGGAGTTTCAGCTTCAGCATCAGTCCTTCCAATGAACACCCAGGACTGATTTCCTTTAGGATGGATTAGTTGGATCTCCTTGCAGTCCAAGGGACTCTCAAGAGTCTTCTCCAACACCACAGTTCAAAAGCATCAATTCTTCGGTGCTCAGCTTTCTTCACAGTCCAACTCTCACATCCATACATTACCACTAGCAAAACCACAGCCTTGATGAGATGGACCTTTGTTGGCAAAGTAATGTCTCTGCTTTTTAATATGCTATCTAGGTTGGTTATAACTTTCCTTCCAAGGAGTAAGCGTCTTTTAACACATATACTTATAGCTAATTAACTATGTGTGTGTGTGTGTGTTTGTATGTGTGTGTGTGTATATATATATATATTAGGGTTTCCCTGGTGGCTCAGACAGTAAAGAATCTGCCTGCAATGCAAGAGACCCAGGTTCAATCCCTGGGTAAGGAAGATACCCTGGAGAAGGGAATGGCTACCCACTCCAATAATGAGTCATCTGACTTCTTGTCTGTCTCTAATCCAAGAATGTAAGATCTCCAAAAGACTAGAAAATCATCTAATTTTTTTATAACTGTACTTTTACAATTTAAAATAGTCTAGAACAATGCCTGCTGCCTAGCTACTATTTAATAAATACTTGTTCAGCAAGGATATGTTCAACTTCTTACTATAGCATATAGCCTCAGGGCTGTTTATTAACTCAGTGGTGCTTATGGCACCACTGTGAATTTTTTGAATATTCCATGCACTAGCTTCATATTCCTTAAATTGGTCAAGTCCATCTGTGTCTCAAGTCTTTATTTGCTGTTTCTACTACATGGAACATTCTTATTGGTAGATTTGACTCTGCACATTTTATATTTCTGGAAACTACTTCCTGAACACATTATCTCAAGAGAATATCTGGCCTCTTACCTGACTTTATTTCTCTTTCTATACTTTGTCACTGCATAAAACTTCTTCATACATATATCTTTGCCTGGTCTCTGTTTATTTACCAACTATCTTTTTGCTTGAATGTGAGCTTATGCTGGGAAAAATGTGTCTTGTTCACTACTGCATTTTTAATGCCTAAATCAGTGTCTGATACATGGTAGTGTCCATTAAGCAGTTTTTGAATAAAAAAAAAGAAAGAAACTTGAGGTCCAGGAGAAATGTGTTGCTGATGATTCAATGTAAACAATACACAGGAGGTCAGCTGTGTTTGGAAGATCGAAAAGCAAGCAATTAAATTAGTGTATGATAAGTTCAAAGACAGAGGTAAGCACAGAAAAGTTCTGCTTTCTGAAATGGTGACTTGAAAGTAATGCTGCAAATTTAGGGTTGGGAGGGAATGTGATTCTATGTTTTTTCGCCACATACCTGCAACTTCCACCCCACTGTGTTTCTTTAAAGAGTCCTCTCTCACCCTGCATGCACACTCTTTAGGATGCCACATGGAGAAAAATCAGTCTTGCCACCATACCTCCTAACACTCTCCAATACTTCCCTCCAATAAATGAACTAGAGAATTACAAGCTGTGATTAAGATAGTGGCAACCATAAAACACGGCTGATGTGGATGAGACACTGACTTCAGGGCTGTCAGGAGGGAAACAATTCCCAGACAAAGTGCAGAAAGAGAAATAAAGTCAGGTAAGAGGCCAGATATTCTCTTGAGATAACATGTGCAGGAAATAGTTTCCAGAACATTATGGGAAAACTTAAAACTCAACATTCAAAAAACTAAGATCATGACATCAGGTCCCATCACTTCATGGCAAATAGATGGGTAAACAATGGAAACAATGGCTGACTTTATTTTTTCGGGCTCCAAAATCACTGCAGATGGCCACTGCAGCTATGGAATTAAAAGATGCTTGCACCTTGGAAAAAAAACTATGACCAACCTAGACAGCATATTAAAAAGCAGAGACATTACTTTGCTGACAAAGGTCCCTGTAATCAAAGCTATGTTTTTTCCAGTGGTCATGTAGGGATGTGAGAGTTGGACTATAAAGAAAGCTGGGCACCAAAGAATGGATGCTTTTGAACTGTGGTGTTGGAGAAGAGTCTTGAGAGTCCCTTGGACTGCAAGATCAAACCAGTTAATCCTAAAGGAAATCAGTCCGGAGTATTCATTGGAAGGACTGATGTTGAAGCTCTAATAATTTGGCCACCTGATGCGAAGAACTGACTCATTGGAAAAGACCCTGATGCTGGGAAAGACTGAAGGCAGGAAGAAAAATGGATGACAGAGGATGAGATGCTTGGACAGCATCACCGACTCGATGGACATGTGTTTGAATAAGCTCTGGGAGTTGATGATGGACAGGGAAGCCTGGCATGCTGCAGTCCATGGGGTCGCAAAGATTCAGATATGATTGAGCGACTGAACTGATAGCATAAACACAACGTGATCTCATCCACAAAGGATACAGAGAACTTCCTCATCTCCACCACAGACTTATCCTGCCAAATGTTCACCCTTTCTTTGATCAGCCCTGGTATGATGCAGGGTCTTGATCCCAAGCATAGAATGAATGAACCAATACAATGACCAGAGAAGTACAGTGTGATGACTCAGAACAGCAGCATCAGGTGGAACCCATGTCCGTACCTTGCTCAGCCCCCTGGAAGTCCAGTGACCATAGCCATGTTGCTTATTCTTTATAGTCTCATTCTCAACATCTATAAAATGGGGTCAGTGATGCTGTTCTCATAGGGTTTTATCCATGTAATAAATGTAAACACTAGTCATGGGGGCACAATATAAGCACAAAATGAGGAATAACTACTGTTATTTCTAGGCTCTCTTATAGAGGTCACATTGTCAAATCTCTCCTGAGGCCTCTGGATATAAGAGCCCTCTATTTCCCTCCTAGAGCCTGGTATCTTATTGCACCTGTGTCAGTGAGTGGAATGAGTCTAGCAGAATCAGTCCAGTCATTATTTTTTATTAGTCTTCAGAGAGGAAAGGCATTTCCCTTGAAACACATGGGTACAGGCCTACATGAGACATTAAAATTCCCTTAGTCCAATTCCATCATTTTACAGATGAAGAATGAGTCTCTCGGGTGGAAGGGGAATATGGAAGTACATATTTTTTCAAGGGTCTTAACAGAATGCTTTCTAATTTTAAAAAGAGAAGAAGATGGCCCAGGAGACAAGGGCTTTATGATGAAAACTACTCTGAGTCCAAAGTCAGGATTTTCAGCATTTCTAAATATGTCTATAATTAAGCAATAAAACATTTCAATTTGTAAAGGAACCATCAAGTGAGTCAGCTCAACTACCTAATGAAACATTATGGGGAACATCTGTAAGCAGACAGTGCAACTGGCAGATGCCAAATACCATCTGAACACACAGAATGCCGCATCCACAGTGTGATCCACTGAGCAATAAACACACATATAACAAACTTCTTGTTCAGAGCAAGGGATGGAGATGGGAAGAAGATGGGTTGTGGGAAAGTATCTTATGTCACAAGCATTCATAGAAACACACATTTATCCTCTGAGAGATGGTGCCATTTTCCTTACACTCAATTTCACCAATCAAACAGGGATTGTTGAGTGATTAATAGCTAGATAGTTCCCTGAAATGCATGGCCAGTAGTTTCAATATCTCTGATGACTTATGAATATTATTCTACAGTAAATTCTAAATGAACTGTGAAAACAGTTTGGTGATTAGCTTCTTTGGAACAACAAGAGGCACCCACTTTTGCTTCCACTTGGTTTTGAAGGATGAGATGAAAATTCAGCAGTTGTCCACTGCAGACACTACTTTCAAAAGACTTGCAAACTAACAGTGGCGATCAGCCTTTTCCCTAACAGCCCACAAATAGGCAGTCAGAATTTCACAGTTATAAGAGTATTTTGGAACAAGAGGAGAGTCACATGTTTCCTTACATTTTCTTATGTCTTCCAAACCTCCAACTTTAAGGAAAAACAAATATTTCTTTGCAGTAAGAGGAGAGCAGCCAAGTGACAAGCCCAAAGATGCACTTAGATCCCACTTCAAGAAAGGACTTGCTACCCAGCTCTGGGGACCCTAGTTAGCATCCAGTTCCCAGGGGTTAGTTCCTCTGGGCCCATCTCATGTTTTCAGCCATAAGTGACCTAAGCTGGTGACTGGGCAAAGCCATGGGACAAGGCCCAAACCATTTCTGTCCAACACAGGGATCTTCTAATAGGTAACCCCGCTCTGTGCTAGTATAGCCTTTATGAGACCTGCACTGCAGTCTGCCAGCTCTCCCTCCCCAATCCTATCTGCTCCCTTTTCCTTCCTCAGGTTTTTCTACTAAACACATGTTTTGCACTCCTGATTCAATCTCAGTGTTTGTTTCCCAGAAGTCTCAAAGACGTACCTGGAAACAACTTCCAACTGAGATGAGAAAAATCTGAAACAGAAAAAAACAAATATCTAAGAGAGACATTACTTTGCCAACAAAGGTCCGTCTAGTCAAGGCTATGGTTTTTCCAGTGGTCACGTATGGATGTGAAAGTTGGACTATCAAGAAGGCTGAGTGCAGAAGAATTGATGCTTTTGAACTGTGGTGTTGGAGAAGACTCTTGAGAGTCCCTTGGGCTGCAAGGAGATCCAACCAGTCCATCCTCAGGGGAATTAGTCCTGAATATTCACTGGAAGGTCTGATGTTGAAGCTGAAACTCCAATACTTTGGCCACCTAATGTGAAGAGCTGACTCGTTTGAAAAGACCCCGATGCTGGGAGGGATTGGGGGCAGGAGGAGAAGGGGATAACAGAGGATGAGATGGTTGGATGGCATCACCGACCCAATGGGCATGAATTTGAGTAAACTCCAGGAGTTGGTGATAGACAGGGAGGCCTGGCATGCTGCAGTCCACGGGGTCACAAAGAGTCAGACAGGACTGAGCAACGGAACTGAACTGAACTGAAGCCAAAGTTCTCTAAAAATTATTTACAGGTAAAATCTACCACCAATAAAAACAATAGAAAATAATGTTCAAATACTTCTAAGTGTTACCAGAAGTTCATAGATTTACAGAATAGTGGAAATAAATAGGAAATGCACAAAATGGCACAGGTCATAATAAATGAAGAGTCCCCCAGTGTCCTTTTAGGGAGAACAGTACACCTGGCTGCTTCTGTCTGGCCAGAGTTGTCCATACTAGACTCCCACTGCTCACAGTCACATTTAACTTGCACACACAGTCTTCTATGCATAGGTATGTCAGCCTCCAATAACAGCAATAAATAAAGGGGAGAGATGAAAAGCTTTATGCAACACAGAAAGATGGTTTTCTAAGCATTATGTAAATTGGTGTGTATTTGAAATATGCTAATGCACACAATGTCATGTTGATATAATAACAGATGACATTTTCATTTCGGAGAGAGGTGCAATGTGATTCTGCTCTAACCTGGGTGGAATCCTCTGGGAACCAGTCAGGTTGTCAGAGATCTCAATATTAAAATAAAAATGTATACAACTTGGAATACAATGGACCATGAGACATCTTTTAAAATACTGCGACCTAGGAGTAGTCCAACTGTTGCTGTTCTCTGCTGCTGACTTTGCCCTGAGATAAAGAAATCCATGGGCACTTTAGCCCCATCAAGGGTTCATAAGAATTTCTAACTCTGTGGTAGATCTCAGTTAGATCTTTTCTTTTTAGCAATATAATGAAAACTGAAATTTGAAGGTCCTAGTGTCCTCAAACTAAAATTATCATCCCCTATATAGAGCTCTGTTAATTCAACTCATTGCTGATTTTGATGAAAGCAAAATAGACTATAGTTTTTCATTGAAATGCATCACCTTCAGACTTGAATATAGAAGTCAACCATAATAATAACTATTATCAAATGCATCATTTGTTGGGTGCCCACTGTGTTCTAGGTATTCTGGTAAGTGCTTTATACAAAGTATCTCAATTCTCATATCAGTGCCATCAAAAAGTTTTTATTCTCCTCATTTGATAAGGAGGAAACATACAGAGTTATACAGTTAGCAAGTAGCAAACTAGTTAGTTGTGAGCAAGTAGCGAAGTGATGATTTCAACCTAAGAATGTTAGGTTGAAACTTCATAGCCCTGAGTTTTAGAGAGGTTAATAATGCAATTGCAAATGGTGATGCATGCAATGAGTACCTAACAATAAAGCACCCTGTGCTATAAGCTGAGAAAAAAAGAAATAATATGTTCTGGGTAGAAACACCACCTAATCTCATTTTTTAAACTTCCCAACACCAAGTATAGTGCTTGGCACTCATTGGCTTCTGAAAGATTTGTTCCACACCCAGTCTTGATTTGAAGTTGGGACACCAATACATATGTAAAGTAGAGAAAACACAAGAAAAATGTTGCATATATAATCCCGATATTCTAGTTTTTTTTTTTTTTCACTCAAAATAATTACCTGACTATAACATTAGAAGTAAAAGAGCAGCATGAGTGTGAATGTGTGACTCTGACCTGAACCCACTATTTGGTTCTCTTCTTTATTAGTTAAGCAAGTTACTTAGTCTCTGAGGGCATCAATTTCCAAAACAAAACAAAACAAAAAACAGTTACATAATATCCTTACAGGGTCATTGTAAAGATCAGAGATAGTGCTTGAAAAGTATTTAAAATACTATCTATCTAGAATTGGCTCTTGATGGTAGCAATTGTTTTTCTCCCTAGCCTTAGCCATGAGTACTTTGTAGCAACACATCAATCAGTTGCACATTAAACTTATTGCTCTAGTTGTAGCTTATCTATTTTGGTCATTGAATCCATTGACCCAAACAGGTATGGTATTATGATCAAAACTTAGCAATCAGAAGTTGAAAACAAACTTTCTGAATCACAAGGTCTTCTTGGTTACTCTCCTTCTTCCACAAGCAAAATGACGAGATAAGACAACCATATGAGTAAATTTGGAGGCCATTTCCTAAATCTAATTCTTCATATTTATAAAATATTTCACATGATCTTTTTTCATTTTGCATTTATAAAAATGCTGTGAAGCAGATGACCTTATCCCTGTTTTAAACAATGAAAAGTGAAGTGAAGGTGTTAGTCACTCAGTCATGTCCAACTCTTTGCGACCCCATGGCCCATAGCCCACCAGGCCCCTCTGTCCATGAAATTCTTCAGGCAAGAATACTGGAGAGGATAGCTATTCCCTTCTCCAAGGAATCTTTTTGACCCAGGGATCAAACCCAGGTCCTCTGCATTGCAGGCAGATTCTTTATCATTTGAGCCACCAGGGAAGCCCTGTTTTAACCAATAAGGAGGTGCAAAGTAGAGAAGTAAGATTCATTGCTCAAAGTCCCAAAGCTAGCCAGAGTAGAGCTGATTATTTGGAGATACATATATGTTTCTTCTGTGAATCACCTATTTATTTTCTGTGCTTTTTACTTTTACTCAACTTTTAATTACTAATTTGAGAAAATTGTTTATATATTAATAGTATTAATTCTTTAGCTCAGGGCTTCCCTAGTAGTTCAGACAGTAAAGCATCTGTCTGCAATGCAGGAGACCTGGGTTCGATCCCTGAGTCAGGAAGATCCCCCGGAGAAGGAAATGGCAACCTACTCCAGTATTCTTGCCTGGAAAATCCCATGCACAGAAGAGCCTGATAGGTTACAATCCATGGGGTCGCAGAGAGTCAGACATGACTGAGCGACTAACATACACACATGTACTATTGTGTTTATTTTTTCCAGTTTATCATGTCTTTTAACTTTGCTACTACTTTTCTCTATATAAAGAGTTTTAAACTTTTATGAGGTTAGATTGACCTTTTTCATTATAGTTTCCAGCTCCAGTGAAATACTTGAAAAGTCCTCCTTTGTCTCAAGAGTACAGAAATAATTATCTAACTTTTCCTCTAATCTGTCTGGAAGAATCCAAAACAGCTTAACATCTCACCAATACTGGAATGATTGATATGTCTGGGTGAGTGGAGTATGGCTAATTCTTCACTTTCTTCTTCAGAACCTTGTGGTTTAACTATATCAGGACTCTGCCTACCTCTTTAAATCTGTCTAAACTGTCTACATAAAGAAAACAAATTTACTGGCTCTGGATCTGTCCAGTTCAGGAGTAGTTCCTCTTCAGAAGAAAATAATTTAGGACTCACTGAGATCAGAACCAGCTTCGTATTTTTGGTTTCCTCCACTCCCACCCCGCTTGCCATACTTTGCATTTAGTTGCTCTGCTTCTGCTTCATTCACAGATACAATCACACCTTAAGATAAAAAGGGCTTCCCTCATAGCTCAGTTGGTAAAGAATCCGCCTGCAATGCAGGAGATCCCAGTTTGATTCCTGGGTCAGGAATATCCGATGGAGAAGGGATAGGCTACCCATTCCAGTATTCCTGGGCTTCCCTTGTGGCTCAGCTGGTAAAGAATCAGCCTGCAATGTGGGAGACCTGGGTTTGATCCCTGGGTTGGAAAGATCCCCTGGAGAAGGGAAAGGCTACCCAGTCCAGTATTCTGGCCTGGAGAATTCCATGGACTATACAGTCCACAGGGTCACAAAGAGTTGGACATGACTAGGCAAATTTCACTTTCACTTTTCACTTTTTTATCCTTTTTTCATAGGATAAAAAGATCCTGTCTGGATCCAGTGAGTGGAATGCCGTCATAGTTCCTTCTAAAGAAGTAAACTTTCATTTTCCTGAAACAATCAGTTTCTTACTAGCCCATGGCCACCAATTAAACCATGTGTCCATTTCTGATCTAATCACAACAGACTAAGACCCTTCTAGTGCCTTAAACCAGTCAAGACCCAGTCCTGAAGCTGAGGGTGAGGTCGATATCACACAAACTATTCTAAGAATGGGGTAAATTTCTTACAAGAGAAAAAATTACTATTGGGTGGGAAAAATTAATAGATGCCAATGTTGCAATAAATAAATGCCCTCTCTAAGTCTATATCCATGTTTTGGTAGAAAAAGGGGAAATGCCAAAAGAAAACAAAATAAAAACATTAATGAAGTAGTTCTTTTTTCCCTTTCACCCAATCCATGCCTTCCCAGAGTAAAGAGAGTAGTTATTTTTGGAAGTCCAAATTCTAAGTCATCGTAACCAACATCCCTGGCTTTGCTATAGACTGAACACATTAATTCTGTGGTCTTCAGAAATGTCATTCATCAGCTTAATTAGCCCTAAAGGAAGTGCTTGTTTCAAATTAGGAGCAACAGCATTTTTGAGAAGGACATAACATCATTAATGATGTCAATTTGGTTAAGGCATAGGGTTTTTAAGTAAATTTTTAAATGAGACTGACTGAACCAGAACTATTTTTCGCTCCCTTGGCTTTCCAGATCTCACAAGTTATCTGGATCTTCATCACCTCAGACCACAGCTAACACCCACATCACCCAGGAGGAAGTTAGTTCTGCAGTGATTGGTTGGCTACTATCTGGAAAGCAAAGTCATGATAATATTCCAATCATAACTGTGATCCTAATCATACTGAATAACTATTTGAGTTTTGTGCTTCCTTACGGTTTACACAAGACAAACTATTTTCTATGATCAGTATTTTCATGCAAATATCCACATATGTTTGAAAAAAGATAATTGAGAGAGGAAAGGTAGAGTTAAAGTGACAGAGAATGTTAGCTGACTCTATAAAGGAAGTGTAAATTTTTACTACTTGATCAAATTATTTGGATAATATTTCTTCCTGAATCGTTAACAGTATTTATCCAGTTGAATCAGTAAGTAAAACTGGCAATAACTTTGTTTCACCTTTCACCTTTGTTTCACCTTTTAGTGGAAGCTAAAAGTGTTATATATTAAGTTTCATATTAAGCTGTACTTAATTGGTACTTAATAACCATTTGTTGAATTTAAGCTAACAGCAGTTCAAAGTCAAGAGCAATATACTAAACAGAATGTGGAAAGAACCAACCATGAGGATGATGGTAGTGATGGTGATGGTGACAAGTTGAAAGGATGGGGACAAATTTTTGAGGATGAAGAATTGATTAGCAGTGTTGGGAAAGCCTGTTTTTAGGCTCTACGTGCTTCCTCTAAGTCTCTGTCATAATTTTCTAGTGTTGCTAGTGTAATTGCAAAAACAAACATTTTTGGATTATGTATGTAACATTTTCTAATGAAGATGTTTTCTTTTAATATACTTTAGAGGAGAGACTTTCTCTTTTTTTTTAATTGATACAGATCATATATATATAGTTGGGGTATAGCTGCTTTGGGGCTTCCCTAGTGACTCAGACAGTAAAGAGTCTGCCTGCAATGCAAGAGACCCAGGTTCAATCCCTGGGTCAGGAAGATCTCCTGGAGGAGGGGGATGGCAACACACTCAAGTATTCTTGCCTGGAGAATTCCATGGACAGAGTAGCCTGGGGGGTTCATGGGGTTGCAAAGAGTAGGATACAACTGAGCAACTAACACACACACATAGTCGCTTTACAATGCTGGGTTAGCTTCTGCTATAAAACAGAGTAAATCAGCTGTATGTCCACATACATCTCCCTCTGTCTTAGACCTCCCTCACACCCCTCTAGGTCACCACAGAGCACTGAGCTGAGCTCCCTGAGCTATACAGCAGGTTCCCACTAACTAAATATTTCACACATGGCAGTGTTCAGTTCAGCCACTCAGTCGTGTCCAGCTCTTTGTGACCCCATGGACTGCAACACGCTAGGCTTCCCTGTCTATCACCAACTCTTGGATCTTGCTCAAACTCATGTCCATCAAGTCAGTGATGCCATCCAACCACCTCATCCTCTGTCATCCCCTTCTCCTCCCATCTTCAATCTTTCTCAGCATCAGTGTCTTTTCTAATGAGTCAGTTCTTTGCATCAGGTGGCCAAAGTATTTGGGAGCTTCAGCTTCATCATCAGTCCTTCCAATGAAGATTCAGGACTCATCTCCTTTAGGATGGACTATTTTTATCTCCTTGCTCTCCAAGGGCCTAGTATATATGTGTCAACCCCAATCTCCTAATTCATCCCGCCCCACCTCTTCCCCCTCTGTGTCCACCTGTCTGTTCTCTATGTGTACATCTCTATACTTGTTTAGAGGCACATGCAGTGCATCCAGATAGTCAAGTGTTCATGATGTGGCTTAACGATTGGATTGAAAATCAATATTCTCTGATCATTAAAGACCTCCTCATCTCCAACTCTTGCCACCACAGAATGGCAAGACCATATTTTCTGACTCTTCCTATTAATTAAGAGATTCAAACCAGCAGTACAGAAAAAAAATATATATATATATATAGATATATATATATATATAGTATCTGTCTCACCATAGCCACAGAGGCCCAGGCTATCTATACCCAATTGTATATGTATCTTGAGATAGGACAAAAAAAATTAATTTTAGAGGCTTGGGCCATATAAAAATAATCACCTTTATAGCAGCATGGAATATTGCAGGGGCAGAAATAGATAACAGTTAGAAACACTACTCCTATGTTAAGGACTTGGCTTTAAGATTTGTCTGTACTCTCTAGTAACAGAGTAACTATGAGTAAGGTAACAAAGCCCATTCAAGCTTGTTTCCTAAACTAAAGAATGAGAATGCTAACAGCGTCTCACCCTAAGGGTGACTGTGAGAATAACATGAGAAAATTCTAGAAAATCTTTTTGCCAGGATACTGGCTTCACATTAAGTGCCTGAATACATAAATATGTGAACACACATGTTTTTGAATTAGGACCTAATTCGACTTAAAGAGGACAGTGAGAACTGTAAGATTTCAGTTTACTAACACTGAAGCTGAGAATCAGAGTGAGAAAGACCATGGCCCATGACAGTACCACTTGATGATAGCAGAAAAGTAGAACAGGTTTCAAATCTTAATTTCCAGTATAATGAGCTCTCCTCATTGAACTGCAGGTCTTTCCTCTAGGGCCTATGAACATAAAGCAAACATTCTCTTAAGTACCAGTGGTAGGTTGGAAATCTACATACTTAGTTATACATACACACATTCTCTTACTTATACCCATGTAAGCTAGTCTTAAAGCTAATTTTTCTTGTTTGCCATCACAGACTTCCTGTTTTCAGATATCTCTTAAATGTAACCATTACTCCTATGTTTTATGTTCTGCTTATAGAATCCTCCCCACCCCCCTCCTCCCTTTCTTTCACTCTGCACCTGCATTTGTGTGTGCATTATTTTAAATTCGTATTTCTAGCTATGCATACATTGAACACAGGAGCACCACAAGTACCACAAAGATATGATTAGCTCTCTAGTAGCCTTGTTGTGTAGGCCTGATACAAGTGGGATTGTGCGGCTTTTCCAAAATGCTCTTCAAAGCACTGCTTTCCATCATACCTCATCTCCTACAAGGTGTGGTTTCTGATTTTGTTGCCACATAGAGAGGGCTTGTTGAACTCTAAAAATATAGCCCACATGCATCTTCCTTCAGAACACCATCATTCAACTTTCAAGAAGCAGGGCAACAACTTCAATAGAAACTTAGTTCCCCCCACAAATTTGACATTCACTTAATGAAATTTGCTTCATGGTGGTAAACATTTTTATTCTCTTGAACCAAATACCTTATGTGAGTCTGGAGAAAGCTTTTACAAAACCTTCAAAATGGTCTGTAATGATGAGGCAACTCACTGTTCTTTTCTTTTCCCCTTTCCAAAGCAATTGGCTTTGATTCCCTTTTGATTTTTTTATACCGTGCTTAAAAAGCCTGAGTTCCTGAATCAATAATACAGGCCTGCATTTTCTGTCCTAAACAATTATTTACAGAGTGTGGGAACAGTTGTAATTTAGCATGCCACTTAGGCAGTACGGGAGTTGAGCTGTTTGCCTTTTAATTCAATAGAATGGGGATGAAAAAAGTCACTGTGGACAAGTGAAAAATCAGTTCATAAGGTACCAGTATTCTCAACATCATTGCTTCAGGAAGCCAGGGCAAACTTGTAAGTTTGAAGCCTACATATAGAAAGCACAATATTATAAGTTTAGGTGTATTAATGGACGGAATATCAAACTATAGAGCACTGAGTGAATGAGTGAGTAAAAGTCGTTTAGTTGTATCTGGTTCTTTACAACCCCATGGACTGTAGGTCACCAGGTATATGAACCATGGTGAAAATGGATCAACACAAATGAACTGTGTTTGTTCAGCTCAAAAGAGCTGTAATTGTTGGTTATCATAAAAAAAGAAAAAAAAAGGAACAGATAACTTGATATAGCTATCCTCCATCACATTATGTAGGCAGCCACTCACTACATTTATGCACAAGGTTCTAAACTGCTATGAATAAAAATATTTCATTATCTAAAATTGCTGGGGTGAATGACAGGAGAGGATTTTGGAAATAAAACAGGAACAAATATTAAGGAAAGAAAGATTAAAAATCTGTAAGTGTATTCCCCATCCTGATTCATGTCAATGTATGACAAAAACCACTACAATATTGTAAAGTAATTAGCCTCCAACTAATAAAAATAAATGAAAGAAAAAGTTTATGGTAAACAATTATGGACACTGAAAAAAAATAAAAAAAATAAAAATAAAAATCTGTAAGTGGGCCAGAATGTCAGAAAACTCTTGATAGCAGATCTGTCCTAAGTGTGAATGAAGTCTTGCAAGATCATAGCCACTTAGGCAGTATAGGAATTAAGCTGCTTGCCTAAAAACAGACCTCATCTCACAAGTCAACTATGAAATGCTGATTTAGCTTTCTTAAGCCATATATTAAGAGAGATTCTGAGGCTGTTAATAGGTTTAATATAATTGAATAATAATTTTTGTTACAGAAGCAGAAAGGGGAAGAAGGTAGAGGGGCATATAAGTTACATTATCAAATTTTGTTCTGGATATTTCCTTTTCCTAAAAGTTTTTTCTATTAGGGGTACTCAGTATTGTTGTTGTTATTATTTAGTCACTAAGTCATGTCTGGCTCTTTTATGACCCCAAGGACGGTAGCCTGCCAGGGTCCTCTGTCCATGAGATTTTCCAGGCAAGAATAATGGAGTGGGCTGCTATTTCCTTCTCCAGGGGATCTTCCCAACCCAGGGATCGAACCCATGTCTCCTGCATTGCAGGTGGACTCTTTACCACTGAGCCACCTGGAAAGCCCAATCAATAATTATTCAATGCTTAACAAAGATGTAAACAAACCACGTATTGAACACTGCTGCCGTCTCCCACTTGAAATGCCTTATCCACATTTGCCTTTGAGTCCTTACTGACTTGAATCCTTCCAGGGTCCACAGAAAGCAGATTGTGTGTTCTACCAAATAATGAGCCTCTGATTCTATAATGGCCTGACTAGTTACACTGAACTCAAGTCTTTCTGGAACATCATCTACCCATGGAGGCCTACCTGACTTCCCTATTTCAAATGGTATTCACTCAATCTACTCTTTATAAAACTTAATTCCTTCATTCTCTACACATTACTTCTTTATTAAGAGTATCAATATTTGCCAGTCTCCCCAAACTGAAATGTAAATTCTACTAAAGTCGGACTCTTTGTTGCATCCCAGAGGCCAAATACTCAATAACTATTGTATCTGTTAAATTAACTTTTCACAGGTAGCCTTTTTGACTCAACTGCTGTATTAGCATCATGAAACTGAAGACTGGATTCCACTCTGTTTGTATTTTCCTAGGACACAAAGCACTGGGAAGAGGCACTTCACCAAACATTAATAACTGATTTGACTTAACTTTAATAAGCCATTTATCATGCTATGCACTACTACTGCAGTAATAGAAAATAAGTTTCAGTACTTAATGTGTACTAGGCACCATGCCAGATGATTTACATTCATCATCTCAATTAATCCTCACAAAAAAATCTGAGACAGTTATGCTTATTATCTCCATTCTACAAATGAGTAGAGCAAGGCTGAGGGGACTACGTCATTTCTCCTAGGTCAATACAGCTTAGTAAGTGGCAAGAGTATGAGTTCCACTGAGGCCATCTGGCCTCAGAGCACCAGCACCTAATCAGTACCTGGATCAAGTGTGGATTGGGGAAGGTAGTTTAAGACCCCTAGGCTGGAAGAAAGTTTCCAATTCTGGTTCTACATGATGGTGAGTGATTCACTATCTTTTTCTCTTGCCTAAGTTTTCCAACCTGATAGTGGGAGATAGTTTCTGAGTATGATAAGAAAACTGAAAATCAATCAATCAATTAACAACCAACCTTTGCTGGTAAAGCATTTGGGATCCCTAAAAAAATGCCTCCTCTAGATTTCTAAGGAAAATATTACTTTGAGCTATCAATAACCTGCTGTTGCAAGCAGACTAGATTGCAGTTAGCAGAAAAACAGCTCATAAAAAGTCACAAACTAAAATCTCAGTGGGAAACAGAGTTCAAAGTGGAGGGATCCAGAGCAGGAGGGCGGTACAGCGAGTGCTTTCTGAGAGATGGAAACCATGGTACCAAGCTGAAGGAAGCTGCATATATTCAACTCAGCTGGATGGGCTGTGAGCTCACAAAAGTCATGAATATACCTGAACCCAATTCTTTCACTGATATGGTATTAAAGTCACAAAGATATATTCCTAGATAGCTTCTACAGATATTTGGCTATCTCATGCAATGAGTTGATTCATTGGAAAAGATCCTGATGCTGGGAGGGATTAGGGGCAGGAGGAGAAGGGGACGACAGAGGATGAGATGGCTGGATGGCATCACCGACTTGATGGACATGGGTTTGAGTAAGCCACGGGGGTTGGTGATGGACAGGGAGGCCTAGCGTGCTGCAATTCATGGGGTCGCAAAGAGTCGGACACGACTGAGTGACTAAACTGAACTGAACATAGATATTAAAAAGAAAATATATGAGAGCTAATAAACATTAACTTCCAAAACAGAGAAATAATTAGCATATTGATGAAATTCAAATACTGTTTTCTTTCTATCACCCAGAACCTTTTGAACATACCATATCTTTATTTGGGGCTTCCCTTTTGGCTCAGCTGGTAAAGAATCTGCTTGCAATGCAGGGAGACCTGAGTCCAATCACTGGGTTGGGAAGATTCCCCTGGAAAAGGGAACAGCTACCCACTCCAGTATTCTTGCCTGGAGAATTTCATGGACTGCATAGGCCATGGGGTTTCAAAGAGTCAGACACAACTGAGTAAACTTTCACTTTCAGTCTTCATTTGCCTAAGGCCTGATTCACGGCAAAGAACAGAAGCTTACTCAGATGCTCTATGAAAAGAGGTATAGTACAAGGAATAAGACCTCATACAAAGACCACCAGACAGGAGCCATCATCCAATAAAATGTTACTGAAAGTAGAAAGCTGACAAGAACCAAAGGAAATTAGTGCTGGATCTCATATTCTCAAATATTCTATACTTTCTATACACACAAGATAAATTTACTTTTACTAACCAACATCTCAACTGATATTTCCTATTATTTTCATTGTTTTCTTTGAAATCTTCTTATAGACTATTATATCTCATTAAATCACATATATATGTCTAAATCAAAACCAAAATAAAATATCACTTCACACCTGTCACTGCTGCTGTTAAGTCGCATCAGTTGTGTCTGACTCTGTGCAACACCATAGAGGGCAGCCCACCAGGCTCTGCCATCCCTGGGATTCTCCAGGCAAGAACACTGGAGTGGGTTGCCATTTCCTTCTCCAATGCATGAAAGTGAAAAGTGAAAGTGAAGTCGCTCAGTCGTGTCTGACTCTGTGTGACCCCACAGACGGCAGCCCACCAGGCTCCCCCATCCATGGGATTTTCCAGGCAAGAGTACTGGAGTGGGGTGCCATTGCCTTCTCCATCATACCTGTTAGGATGGCTATTATTAAAAAAATAGAAGACAAGTGTTGACAACGTTGTGGAGAAATTCAAACCCATGTGCATTATTGGTGGGAATGTAAAATAGTCATGCCACTGTGGCAAAAACTAAGGAGGCCCCTCAAAAAATTAAAAATTAACTTACATTATGATCCAGCTTCCATCTCCTGAGTGGGTATCCAAAAGAACTGAAATTAAAATCTCAAACAGATATCTGCTCATTGCAGTATTATTTACAATAGCCAAGATATGGAAACAACTCAAGTATCTATCAATAGAAGAATGGATTAAAAATGTGATGTGTGTGTATGTGTGTGTGTGTGCACATAGACAGAGAATAGAATAGAATATTATTCAGCCTTCAAAGATAAGGAAGTCCTGACAACATGGATGAACCTAAAGGACATTATGCTAAGTGAAATAAGTCAGTCACAGAAGGAGAAATGCTGCATAATTGTACCCAGAGGAATTATTTAAAATAGTCAAAGAGAGAAGAAGATACAATAGTAGTTTCCAGGGGTTCAGATGTGCAGGGAATGGGAAGTTGTTATTCAACAAATACAAAGTTTCAGTTGTGATGAATAAATAAATTCTAGAGATCTGCTATACCTAATAGTTAACTATATGATAGTATATACTAGAAAATTAAGACAATAGATCTCAAGTTAAGTGTCTCTACAAAACAAACAATGACAATACAACAACCAAGACAAAATAAACCCAACCACCACAAACAACAAAGTGGACAGATGAGGAAACTCTGGGAGGTTTCCGTCACCTTAACTGTGGTGACAGTATCACAAATGTTTGCATATGTCTAAACTTGTCAAGTTGTACACAAATATGTATAGTCCTTTGTATATCAACTACCTACATTTTAATAAAGCTATTAAAGTAGTAATTGTGGTTCATCATATCAAAAGATAAACACAGATATAGATATGATATTTTAGGAAACTATTTTTTTTGGTCCAGGAAATCAGGACATCTTCCACAGCATGTGAAGTATAAGTGGTGAATTTCATTCACTATCATTTTTTTAGTATCTATTGTATTCCTGAAACTAAGGAAGGATGCCAAACAAAACAGATAAGACCCTCGGAAAGCTTCCAGTTTAGTTAAAGAGAAAAAATAATATGCAAGTGATAAAATAAATCAAGTAATTTCAGATAGTGATAAACACGTTTAAACCAATGAAGAGATTGACTAGCAGTGAAAAGGCAATTTCAATTAGAACTGAGAAACCATCAAGATCTTGGCTCCTTGTAAAATCTTGGATAAGAATATTTCTGTAAAGATAAGAACTTTGTCAACCCTGAGGACACAGAACTAAGCTAAGGATAGAACATGCAGACTCTGACAGAAGTATGGATTTTATCTCATAAAATAAAGGAGTATATTTCAGTTCAGTTCAGTTCAGTCGCTCAGTCCTGTCCGACTCTTTGCAACCCCATGAATCGCAGCACGCCAGGCCTCCCTGTCCATCACCAACTCCCAGAGTTTACTCAAACCCATGTCCATCGAGTTGGTAATGCCATCCAGCCATCTCATCCTCTGTCGTCCCCTTCTCCTGCCCCATATCCCTCCCAGCATCAGGGTCTTTTCCAATGAGTCAACTCTTCACATGAGATGGCCAAAGTACTGGAGTTTCAGCTTCAGCATCAGACCTTCCAGTGGACACCCAGGACTGATCCCCTTTAAGATGGACTAGTTGAATCTCCTTGCAGTCCAAAGGGCTCTCAAGAGTCTTCTCCAACACCATAGTTCAAAAGCATCAATTCTTTGGTGCTCAGCTTTCTTCACAGTCCAACTCTCACATCCATACATGACCACTGGAAAAACCATAGCCTTGACTAGACAGACCTTTGTTGGCAAAGTAATGTCTCTGCTTTTTAATATGCTATCTAGGTTGGTCAAAACTTTCCTTCCAAACTCTAATTGCAATGGGAAGCCAATGGAGGGTTTAATATGGGATATAATTTATCTAATTTTAAAGTTACATTGTAGTATAGTAAACCCATGGAATAAGAAAAATCTTGTTGGAAAGAATAATTTTCCCAAAAGAACAGCCATGATATGAAAAGTCACAGATAAGAGAGGAGTGGATGAATCACAGCAGAAAAGAAGAAAATGACAAATCATACAGCTTAATCAGTAGGCAGAGACCAAGTTGTGCCTTGAAGGACATGTATAATATTTGAGACTTTGGCAAAGAGAGAGAAGCAATATTATTGGTTTCACCTTTCAGAGGGACTGCTTTGGAGACAGGGAAGAGAGGCATGTAGGAGAGTAGTCACATGGCTCTTAGATGCCCAGCTCAGAGAAGATAACCCCATTGCCTAACACTAGGGCAGGGATATGGGAACCATGAGTGGTTTAGAGAGACATTTGGGAGTTATAATCTACAACTGGGTGACAAATTAGCTGTGGGTTATAATGACCACATTATAATGGCTTCTCTGGTGGCTCAGACGGTAAAGAATCTACCTGCAATGAGGGAGACCCAGGTTTGATCCCTGAGTCAGGAAGATCCCCTGGAGGAGGGCATGGCAACCCACTCCATTATTCTTGCCTGGAGAATTCCATGGACAGAGGAGCCTGGTGGGCTACAGTCCATGGGGTTGCAAAGAGTCAGACACTACTGAGAGACTGGAACTTTCACATTCATGGTGGTGGTGGTTTAATCGCTAAGTCATGTCTGACTCTTGTGACCCCATGAACTGTAGCCTGCCAGGCTCCTCTGCCCATGGGAATCTCCAGGCAAGAATACTGGAGTGGGTTGCTATTTCCTTCTCTGGGGGATCTTCCCAACCCAGGAATCGAACCCAGGTCCCCTGCACAGCAGGCAGATTTTTTACCGACTGAGCTACGAATGACCACATATTCTGACCTGAATGAATGTGTGTTTGTTAGTACTATTGACTCAGAGAGGAAGCTCAAAAGGAGTAAATGGGATGGAAAGGATAAAAAGTTCAGCTTTACTCAAGCTGCAGTTTAGGCACCTGCACCAAACATACCTAAGTTGAAATGTCCAGTTAGTTGTTGGATATAAAGGGCCGAATGTCAGGCGAGAAACAGAGACACAGATTTGGGACTGTCAGCATAAAGTTATTAAAAGAAACAGTGGGAATGGCTGAGGTCAACTTCTTCCTAAGGAATGCCATCTTCCCAAACTGACATTTTTAGAAATGTAAGAGATCTTAGAAGTCATTTAGGCCAACTCTATTTCTCAGATGGATACACTATTGATCCAGCAAGAGAAAGTGATTTGTAAGGGCCATGTATACACTATGCAGTAAGTGGGGGACAGGCAGAGAGAGAGACAGAGAAAGAGATGGAGAGACAGAGATATGGAGAGGAAACAAAAGAGGTGCAGCATCAAAATTCATTTCCCCCAGAAACAAATATCTTTATGTTACTCTACATATCTAATGATACTGTAACATTGGTGCCCCATAACATAAATACATATTAGCTTACTTTACTCCTATGTAAAAATTATCTGATTTCCAAAATATCACATCACACCTATGGATTGACAAAGGAATACTGTGTGATTATGATTAATTACAATCTCTAACTGTTCTAGTTACTGTCATGCAATTAATTAGCTTAATGAAGCATTAATTTAGATTGAAAATATACTACTAAGATTTTAATTTTAGAAATCAATATCTCATAAACAAGTTATTGCTGTATCTATAGATATCACTAGATTAATCTCTTCCTATAAAAGCAACATTCCAAATAGCAGAAACAAGTCATATATTATGAAGTGCTTTTACTTTTAGTTTATTTGAAAGGAATATACTTTTATTCTCTAGAAAATATAGAATTACTCTGGCTCTGTCCTTCCCTTCAGCTCTAACAAGTGTAGGACAGAGTGCTTTTCTTTGTCTTTATGATCATAGAAATATATGAGCCATTTAATAATTATTAGCCTAATGAAAAAAACAAAACCAGTTTCCAAAATAGTGCACATTTTTACCATCTCTTTTATTTATGGAACATGAAAGAATTTAAAAATCTTGTCTGTGAATGAGCCCAGGATTTATAACTTTTAGTGAATATGTCATCTCATTTCCTTCTAAGCTAAAGAAAAAAAAAATCAGGATTACTGTCCAGTCTTATAAACTTTGAAAATTAGATTACAATAAGAGCTTAGGTATCATCGAAAGACCTTTATGTTTTTCAGCTTCGCCTTTGACCTTCTATTCTGCCCTAACTATACTTCAGTGATATTGATTGTTATGTTTCTTACAGATCAAGTTTATTCCTAAATCATGGTTCTCTCTGCCTGGCATGCTCTTTCCTTAGGGCTTTCCATGGCTAGACTATTTTCACCATTAATTGATTTGAACGTCACCTTCTCGAAGGCATTCAATGCCCACTACATCTAATGCAGATCCTTTCTCCCTTTATTTGCTCTCTAACCCATGTTCTTATTTTACAGTACCATCATCTTATTGTATAAAATTATCTTATTTATGTATTCTTAAACACATTTCCCTCTGTCTCTCCCACTACAATGGAAGCCCTATGGGAGCAAAGACTGTATCTTGTTCACAGCTGTATTTCCTTGTGCATAGTAGGGCTTCACAAATGTTTTCAAATAAGTAGATCTAGCATATCTCCTCCAATCTATAGTTTGGGAGCCTGTGTCCCACTAACCAATGATAATGCTGAGGCAACAACCCCAAAGTTTTCATTTGAAGTCAAGAACTCTCCTGATCACACACGTTGTTTTGTTTTGTTTTTCTCTCTCATCTGAAAGAATCATTCCTTTTCAAGGTATTTAAATATTTTTGAAAATTTATAAATGCTAACAATATTATGATAATTAATATTGATTGAACATCATTTAGGAATCAAGCATTATATTAAGTGTTTTATATGTTTTGGCACATTTAAAGCTTGCAATAACTTTAAACTAGTAATACTTATTCTTATATTTAGATTGAGAGAGAGGGGTGGAGAGAGAGAAACAGAAACAGACTCAGACAGATCTAAGTAATGTGTCCACAGCTGGGACTTTTTAATGATTCCAAACACAATTTCATGATTGTTCTGCTATGTTATATTGTGTAAAGTATAATAATTTATTGGGCATTGAGGCAAAAAGAAATCCTCTAAGAAAAGCAAACCTGAGGGCAAATAAATATTACAGCAGTTCAGACTATTCAGATTTGTATTCTTTGCAAGCTACAATGTGATGACAACATCAGTAGGAGCTTTCACTAGGTCATGTCATATTGATCACTGGACCGCTAGGCTGCTGGAAAGGTCCATGGCCTGAGGCTGACTGATGAACTGTCCATCACTGTAACTTCTCAAGTGCCTAATGGAGAAGTGTCAGCATTCGGGCCCCAAGGATGAAAAGATTAATAAAATTCACAACCCATATTTCAAGTATATTTTCACCCTAAATAAAATGAATCCAAACCTTGCATTTATCAAATCGATTTTTCTGTGTGAATTAACATCAGAATTTACAGATTTCCTTTCAAGGTTCTCAAAAGTTCTTAAATGTCATAATAAATAATAGACTTAAACAGATTATTTAATTTAGAGAAAAAAGAGATTCTCTTTAAGCTCCCTATAAACAATAGATTTGTTGGTTATTTTTAGGGTTGCACAATGTTTAAAAATAGAAATATTCTTCTTCTCCAAGACTGACGTGGAAAATGTGAGGAACCCATTGAGTCCAGTGTTGTTTGTAATTAAACTAGACCAACAAGGATTATTATGAATATTCATATTGACATTGATTTCAAAATTTGTTGGTTTTTTTTTAAGTGTTTAAAAGTAAATAAGAGGAAAGAATGAATGTTTTTAGTGTCTTAGCTCTCTCTTTCAGTCAAAACATCTTAGCTGGCATCCCTAATCACATTCCATTTCCTTAGTCCTTAAATAAAACTGAGCATTTTTTTATTTTCTCATAATATCTTCTCGTTCGTTTTCCAAAATAAGTCATTTGTGATTTCCTGCTGATGGTATATTTACATGAATCCGTTTGAACTTTGACATGAACTTGGGCAAACTTCAGGAGATAGTGAAGGACAGGGAAGCCTGGTGTGCTGCCGTCCATGGGTCACAAAGAGTCAGACACGACTTAGTAACTGAAAAACAACAACATTTAAACTTGTTCTAATCTATCTATTAGGAAGAGCGCTTCCTATTGAATTAGATGCAGGAAGGATGGCAGTGTGGTAGAGAGGGGAGGGCATTAGGTGACCCTGGAAGAGATGGTAAGGCTTGTGGTGCCTCGATTTCCTCAGGAACAAAAACACAGACACTGAAATAATGAGCTCAGAGGTGGCTTTCTCCGTCAGGCAGCCTTCATCTTGAACCTAAAATCCTCTCATTTAATCCCAAGCAAGGTTCACAAATGTTATTCACAAGGTCATGAAAACACTGAAATATATTTCAAATACATGTGTATGTGCCTTATCATTATTTTTCCCTCACTTAGGAGACAACAGTTGTATTTTACTGGATTCCAAAAATAGTTTATGAACAACCTCCCTATTCCAGTTTTAAGAGCTGCTGTCTGCTTTGTAGCTCTATCCATAAGAGTCTGTATCTTACAGTGGTTAAGAAAACATATTCTGGATCCAAACACCTAGGTTTCACTCCAACTCTTCAAAATACTAATTTTGTGACCTTGCACAAGTTACTTAATTTACATGTCAGGTCTTTCATCAAAAACAATGGATAATAATAGAACATTCCTTATAAGATTCCTTTTAGGACTCAAGATTCCTTTTAAGCATTGTGTAAGCAAAACGCTCGACACAGAGTGAATACTTAATGCTATTTTTATTTAGGTTTTACAATTAAATGGCCATACAGATGAGATATGTTTACCTTTCTAATATGTATGTAGAAAAATAGAGTTCTGGAGCTTCCCAGGTAGCTCAGTGGTAAAGAATCTGCTGCCAGTGCAACAGCTGCAGGGGAAGAGGGTTGAATCCCTGGGTTGGGGAGATCCCCTGCAGAAGGAAATGGCAACCCACTTCAATATTCTTGCCTGGAGAATCCCATGGACAGAGAAGCTTGGCAGGTTACAGTCCATGGGGTAGCAGAGTCCAACACTACTGAGCACACACGCACAAATAGTTAAAATCAATGATAAACGACTTTGTCTCAAATTGTGCTGAAAAGGGGAAAACTAAAAATGCTTAGTCATTTAATCTTTATGTTATCTTCCCCCCTAGTAGTAGGATTCACATCTGATCTTATCATATAAACAAGCAACCTACTCAGATCATCTTTGTTTTATCTTTTTGCATTGAGAATATATTTTTCTGCAAATCACTAAGTCAAGTGTACTGTCTAGGCAATGATTTTTAAATAGTTTAAATTATTATCCCCCACACATACTGTATCTTGAAGCTTTTCTCCTTAATTTCTTCATTCAGAATGTTTATTCAAGGTGCTACACAGATGAATTAACACTTATAAAAAAAGTGAGTATAAAAACAGTGGGGTTTTTTGTTGTTGTTCTTGTAGACTAACTGTAACACTGTCTTTACTATTTCAATTATTAGTAGTAAGTGTTTAGCAGACATCTGTTAATGTTGGAGTTTTAGGCAGCTTGTTCTGTAACAGCTGGGTGTCTGAAATAATGATCTCTGAATAATAAATTCACCTTTGAAGTACATTTTGTACTCAACCAATTTAAGGCATTTCTCACACATCTTAATTATTCCAGACTTGAGATACGGTTTTGGTATATTAGAAAGAGCGAGACTCAAGGTGGCCTTAGTTCTAGTAACTGCACCCTCTCCAATTAGCAGTGATATTTCTGAACAACCCTTAAAATTGCCAAGCTCTGTCTCTTCATTTGTAAAATTAAGGGTGGGAGGAGTTGGCAGGGTGATCTCTACATTGCTGGCCAAATAATCCTGTGACCCTAACTTTGTAAAGGAAGCTAATAATGTAAGTATTTTTTAAAAGAAATATGATTGAGTGGTTCCTGTTAAACCAACCTGGAAAGTTCAACCCTTTTTTTTTTTTTTTTTAATGAATGAACTTGAAATAGGGCTTCTCTAGTGGCTCAGATGGTAAAGAATCCCCCTAAAATGCAGGAGACCTGGGTTCGATCCCTGGGTTGGGAAGATCCCCTAGAGACAGGAATGGCTACCCACTCCAGTATTCTTGCCTGGAGAATTTCATGGGTGGAGGAGCCTGGTGGGCTACAGTCCACAGGGTCACAAAGAATCAGACATGACTGAGTGACTAAAATGTTCACTTGGAAGAAATAGTATGACAACGGCAAATGTCACTCTTAAATACTTATTTGAACAAAACCTCATGTTATCCCAGTAAGAAAACGATGCCAAGGGTTTGTACTCAACAATTTTATGTCTAGTCTAGCTTGATTCACATTTATATCCCTTCGGTGAGCACTTGATGCATACTCACTTGAGTACAGCAGTCATAGGATGTAGAAATGTCTCACATAGTCCAAGCCCTTATGAATCCAGTCCAAAGATTTAAGACTCACAGGTTGACAACAACAAGATGGTGGAATAGGAAGCCCCCGACCACCTTCCCCTACAGAGAGAGCAATTCAATTAACCATATCAGAACAATTCACAATTCCTTTTGTGAGAAATCTAGAGAACAGATAAGAGTCTCATGTATCACAAGTGAGTGTAAAACCAACTTCACTGTAGCCAGTAGAAAGGCTGGCTTCTAATACCCACTCATCACAGACACCCCATCCAGCTTTGTAAGCATAACTGGGGAAAAACAGCTCTTTGGTTCTCTCCAGAGAGGGAAAAAGAAGACTAAAACATATGTGCAATGTTCTAGCTATAGAGCAGGTTCCTGAAGGACTAGTTTGTGTCTTGCATAAATCTAAAGACTGACAGGAAAACAAACCAGATTGGAAGCTGCAGAAAACAAAAGTGAAAGTTTCAATTAGCACACCCTCCTTCACCACAGTTCCTATCCAAGGCTAAATGTGGGATAATTTGGGAAACAACTTCCCACTCCCAGCTTCTCTCAGGAGGGAAAAGAGTTGGAATGTACACGCAACATTTTAGCTTTTCAGGGGACTGCCCCAAGGACCGGATTTTAGCTCACTTGTTTTGGAGGGCTGACTAGACAGGACCTACTCTGGTTGCCTGGAGGCTTCTGAGAATAAGACAATAGTAGGGCACCTTGTGTCTATTTCAGAAGAAACCTGCAACAAGAAACCTGAAGTATAACAGACTGCAGATTGGCAATTATTTTCTTTTAACACTTCTAATTTATCATTTCACTCCATTCTGGAATCAAGGTTTTGGCTGAAAAATCTAATCTCTTGATAGTCTTATGGCAACTCCTTTGTAATGAGTCAATTTCTTTTGCTGTTTTAATAATTCTCTCTTGGGCTTTTGACAATTTGATTATGATATATGCCTAAGTGGACTTCTTAGGATACATTTGAGCTGTAGTTTTCTGGGTTTGTTGAATCTGACTATCCATTTCATTCCCCAAATTGGAAAGTTCTCAGCCAATCAAGAATACTGTACCTTGCAAAATTGTCTTTCAAAATTGAAAAATGAAAGACTTTCCCAGATAAATAAGAGCTGAGTGAATTCATCACATTAGATTTGCCTTATTAAAAAAATGCTCAAGGGATTCCTTCAAATTTAAGTAAAAGGATTCTATAAAGCAAGAAAAAAAGCATGTAAAAGCATAAATATAAAAAGCATGAAGCTCAAATATAAATGTAAATGTACGGGAAAATACAAAATAATTTATCACAGTAATGGAGGTGAGAAAATCACTGAAATCTAGCGTCTAGCATAGAAGTTGAAAGAAAAAAGTATAAAATAACTAAACATAATTATAAAAATATGCTAATGAATACACAATATAAAAATATTGTTTATGATATCAGTAACAAAAATTGAGGAGTGGAAGGAAAAAAGTTTCTGTATGCTACTGAGATTGTTATTAGCATAAAATAAGTTGGTCTATGTTTTAGGTGAACCCCCTGGTAACCACAAATAAATGCCTATAGAAGATACACAAGTTTATAAGAAAGGAATCAAAACATAAACTAAAAATTCATCAACAAAACACAACACAAAGACAGCAAAAGTAGAAAACAGGGCAAAAGAAGCTACTAGAGAGAAATCAAGAACAAAATGGCAATAGTAACTTCTTACATGTAAATAGTTTTAATCCCCCAATCAGAAGACATAGAGTGGCGAATGAATAAAACAAAGAAGCACAAAAAAATTTTTTTAAAGATCCAACTATATGCTATTTACAAAAGTCTCACTTTAGACATAAGGGCACACACAAACTGAATGAAAAAATTCAATGCAAATAGCAGCATTAAGAGAGCAGGGGTGGCCATGCTTATACTAGCCAAAACAAACTAAGTTAAAAACTCAAATAAATGAAGAAGGACATTAAAGTATGACAAAGAGTCAATTCACAGGGAAGATATAAGAACTATTATTTATTTGCATCCATCATCAGAGCATGAAAGAAACACAGAACTGAAGGGAGAAACTGATGATTAATGATACTAAGAGACTTCAGTATCCAATTTGAAATAACGGACAGATCATTCAGGCAGATTCAATAAGAAAACAGAAAACTCAAACAATACTATAGACTAAATAGACTTAACAGACATATATAGAACATTCCACCCAATAGTAGCAGAATATACTTTCTTCACAAGTACACAGGACATCTTCTAGATTAAACCACATTAGATCACAAAAGCAGTTTTAATAAATTTAAGGAGATTAAAATCATACCAAGCATCTTCTTTTGACCACACTGGGATAAAATTAAAAATAAATATCTAAAAGAAACTTGGAAAATTCACAAGTATCTGAAAATTAAGCAAAGAAGTCTTGAATAGGCAATGTGTTAAAAAAAGAAATCAAAAGGGAAATTAGAAAATATCTTGCGACAAATAAGAATGGAAACACAAGATGCCAAAATTGATGATATGCAGAAAAAGCAGTTTGAAGGGAAGTTTACAGTGTTAATTTCAACATTAAAAAAGATGAAATAGATCAATAAGCAACCTAACTTTACAGTTAAGAGAATTAGTAAAATAAGAACAAACTAAGTCCAAAGCTAGCAGAAGGAAGGAAATAATAAAGATTAGAACAGAAATAAAATAGTAGAAAAACAGAAAATATTTTTGAAAACTGAATTTTGTTTTTAAATTAACCAAACTGACAAACTTTAGGCACACTGAGAAGAAAAACCGAACACTCAAATTAATAAAGTGAAAGAGCAAATATTACAACTGAGGCCACAGAAGTAAAAAGAATCACCAAAGGCTGATATGAATATTCATCACTTTCCCAGTGGCTAATGTTGTAAAGACATGTATAGATGTGAGAGCTGGATTGTGAAGAAAGCTAAGCACCAAAAACTTGATGCTTTTGAACTGTGGTGTTGGAAAAGACTCTTGAGAGTCCCTTGGACTGCAAGGAGATCCAACCAGTCCATCCTAAAGGAGATCAGTCCTGGATGTTCATTGGATGGACTAAAGCTGAAGCTGAAACTTCAATACTTTGGCCACCTGATGCGAAGAGTTGACTCATTGGAAAAGACCCTGATGCTGGGAGGGATTGGGGGCAGGAGGAGAAGGGGACGACAGAGGATGAGATGGCTGGATGACATCACTGACTCAATGGGCATGAGTTTGAGTAAACTCTGGGAGTTGGTGATGGACAGGGAGGCCTGGCGTGCTGCAATTCATGGGGTTGCAAAGAGTCGGACACGACTGAGCGACTGAACTGAACTGAACTGAAGGATGTAAAGAACCCACCTGCAAATGCCAGAGATGCAAGAGACTCAGGTTCAATCCCTGGGTAAGGAAGATCCCTTGGAGAAGATAATGGCAACCCACTGCAGTATTCTTGCCTTGAGAATCTCATGGAAAGAGGAGCCCATGGGGTTGCAAAGAGTCAGACACAACTGAGCAGGTACTGTTGCATACCAAAAGTGGATAATCAGAAGCAAGAAATAAACTCCTGGAAAATACAACCTACCAAGACTGAATCACGATTACATAGGAAATACGAACAGACTGATAATAAATAAGGAAATTGAGTCAGTAATCACGAACCTCCCAACAAAGAAAAGCCCAGGAACAGTAGGCTTCACTAGCAAATTCTACTAGATATTTAGAACAGAATTAAGGCCACTTCTTGTCAAACTTTTGCAAAAGACTGAGGAGAATAGAACATTTCTCAACTCATTTTTGGGACCAGAATTATCCTGATATTTAAGCCAAAATATGACACTATATCCTAGATGAACAAGATGTAAAAATCCTCAACAAAATGCTAGCAAACTAAAAAAAAAAAAAAAAAAAATACTAGCAAACTGAATTCAACAGTACATTAAAATAACAGTACATCATGATCAAATAGGATTTATTCCTGGGATAAAGCTGATTGAGCTTCTACAAATCAGTTAGTGAAATGCATCATACTAACAGATCAACACTCAAAAATCATATGATCATCTCAACAGATGCAGAAAACTGCAAAAAAAATTCAAAATCCTCATAAAAAAAAAAATGCTCAGTAAACTATGTTTAGAAGGAATGCATCTCAACATAATAAAGGTAACACATGATAAGCCAACAGCTAACATCATCTTCAACAGTCAACATTGACTGTTTTTTCTAAGTCAACATTGACCTTAGAGCTTTTTCTCTAAGGTCAGAAACAAGTCAAGAATGCACACTCCCACAACTTCTATTGAATATAGGACTATAGATCAGAGCTAGATCAATTGGCAAAGAAAAAATAATAAACAATTCACCCACATTGGACAGGAAGAAGTCAAATGATCTGCTTCAGTTCGATTCAGTTGCTCAGTCGTGTCCAAATCTTTGTGACCCCATGGACTGCACCACGCCAGTTCTCCCTGTCCGTTACCAAATCCCAGATGACATCTCCTTCAAGTAAGTGATGCCATCCAACCATCTCATGCTTTGTCATCCCCTTCTCCTCCTGACTTCAATCTTTCCCAGATCAGGGTTTTCCCAAGGAGTCAGTTCTTTGCATTAGGTGGCCAAAGTATTGGAATTACAGCTTCAGCATCAGTCCTTCCAATGATATTCAGGACTGATCTCCTTTAGGATGGACTGGTTGGATCTCCTTACAGTCCAAGGGACTCTCAACAGTTTTCTCCAACAACACAGTTCAAAAGCATCAATTCTTCAGTGCTCAGTTTGCTTTATAGCCCAACTCTCACATCCATACATGATTACTGCAAAAACTGTAGCTTTGACTAGGTAGACCTTTGTTGGCAAAGCAATGTCTCTGCTTTTTAATATGCTGTCAAGGTTGGTCATGGTTTTTCTTCCAAGGCACAAGCATCTCTTAATTTCATGCCTGCAGTCACAATCTGCAGTGATTTTGGAGCCCCCCAAAAATAAAATCTCTTAGTGTTTCCACTGTTTCCCCATCTATTTGCCATGAAGTGATGGGACCAGATGCCATGATCTCAGTTTTCTGAATTTTCACTTTTCAGCCAACTTTTTCACTTTCTTCTCTCATTTTCATCAAGAGGGTCTTTAGTTCTTCTTTACTTTCTGCCATAAGGGTGGTCTCGTCTGCATATCTGAGGTTATTGATATTTCTCCCAGCAATCTTGATTCCAGCTTGTGCTTCATCCAGTCCAGTGTTTCTCATGATGTACTCTGCATATAAGTTAAATAAGCAGAGTGACAATATGCAGCCTTGACATACTCCTTTCCCTATTTGGAATCAGTCTGTTGTTCTGTGTCTAGTTCTAACTGTTGCTTCCTGACAAGCATACAGATTTCTCAAGAGGCAGATCAGATGGTCTGGTATTCCCATCTCTTTAAGAATTTTCCACAGTTTGTGGTTTCCACACAGTCAAAGGCTTTGGCATAGTCAATAAAGCAGGAATAGAAGTTTTTCTAGAACTCTCTTGCTTTTTTGATAATCCAATGGAAGTTGGCAATTTGATCTCAAGTTCCTCTGCCTTTTCTAGAACCAACTTAAACATCTTGAAGTTCACGATTCACATACTGTTGAAGCCTGTCTTGGAGAATTTTGAGCATTATATTGCTAGCGTGTGAGATGAGTCCAGTTGTGCAGTAGTTTTAGCATTCTTTGGCATTGCCTTTCTTTGGAATTGGAATGAAACCTAACCTTTTCCAGTCCTGTGGGCACAGTTGAGTTTTCCAAATTTGCTGGCCTATTGGGTGAAGCCCTTTTACAGCATCACCTTTTAGGATTTGAAATAGCTCAACCGGATTTCCATCACCTCCACTAGTTTCCTAAGGCCCACTTGACTTTGCATTCTAGGATGTCTGGATCTAGGTGAGTGATCATACCATCATGATTACCTGGGTCATGAAGATCTTTTTTGTATAATTTTTCTGTGTATTCTTGCCATCACTTCTTAATATCTTCTGCTTCTGTTAGGTCCATACCATTTCTGTCCTTTATTGAGCCCATCTTTGTATGAAATGTTCCCTTGCTATTTCTAATTTTCTTGAAGAGATCGCTAGTCTTTCCCATTCTATTGTTTTCCTCTAATTCTTTGCAGTGATCACTGAGGAAGGCTTTCTTATCTCTCCTTGCTATTCTTTGGAACTCTGCATTCAAAAGGGTATATCTTTCCTTTTCTCCTTTGTTTTTCACTTCTCTTCTTTTCACAGCTATTTGTAAGGCCTCCTCAGACAGCCATTTTGCTTTTTTGCATTTCTTTTTCTTATGGATGGTCTTGATCCCTGTCTCCTGTACAATGTCACAAACCTCCATTCATAGTTCATCAGGCACTGTGTCTATCAGATCCAATTCCTTGAATCTATTTCTCACTTCACTGTATAATTATAAGGGATTTCATTTAGGTCATACCTGAATGGCCTAGTGGTTATCAATACTTTCTTCAATTTAAGTCTGAATTTGGCAATAAGGAGTTCATGATCTGAGCCACAGTCAGCTCACGGTCTTGTTTTTGCTGACTGTATAGAGCTTCTCCATCTTTGGCTGCAAAAAATATAATCAATCTGATTTTGGTGTTGGCCATCTGGTGATGTCCATGTGTTGAGTCTTCCCTTGTGTTGTTGGAAGAGGGTGCTTATATGACCAGTGCGTTCCCTTGGCAAAACTCTATTAGCCTTTGCCCTGCTTCATTCTGTACTCCATGGCCATATTTGCCTGTTACTTCAGGTGTTTCTTGACTTCCTAATTTTGCATTCCAGTCCCTATAATGAAAAGGACAACTTTTTTGGGTGTTAGTTCTAGAAGGTCTGTAGGTCTTCATAGAACCATTCAACTTCAGCTTCTTCAGCATTCCTGGTTGGGGCATAGACCTGGATTACTGTGATATTGAATGGTTTGCCTTGGAAATGAACAGAGATCATTCTGTCATTTTTGAGATTGAATCCAAGTACTGTGTTTCAGACTCTTTTGCTGGCTATGATGGCTACTCCATTTCTTCTAAGGGATTCTTGCCTAGATTAGTAGATATAATGGTCATCTGAGTTAAATTCACCCATTCCAGTCCATTTTAGTTCGCTGATTCCTAAAATGTAGACATTCACTCTTGCCATCTCCTGTTTGACCACTTCCAATTTGCCTTGATTCATGGGCCTAACATGCCAGATTCCTATACAATATTGCTCTTTACAGCATCAGACTTCGCTTCTATCACCAGTCACATCCACACCTGGGTATTGTTTTTGCTTTGGCTCCATCTCTTCATTCTTTCTGGAGCTATTTCTCCACTGATCTCCAGTAGCATATTGGGACCTACCGACTTGGGGAGTTCATCTTTCAGTGTCCTATCTTTTTGCCTTTTCATACTGATCATGGGATTCTCAAGGCAAGAACACTGAAGTGGTTTGCCCTTCCATTCTCCAGTGGACCACGTTTTGTCAGAAATATCCACCATGACCTGTCTGTCTTAAGTAGCCCTACGTGGCATGGCTCATAGTTTTATTGAGTTAGACAAGGCTATTGTCCATGTGATCAGATTGGTTAGTTTTCTGATTGTGGTTTTCAGTCTGTCTGCCCTCTGATGGAGAAGGATAGGAAGCTATACTGATGGAAGCAGTAGCTGCGCTTCACTGGAGCGGCCATGAGGAGATACCCCACATCGAAAGGCAAAGGAGAATCCCCAGCAAGATGGTAGGAGGGGCAAATTCACACTTAGAATCCAACCCCATTTCTGCCAGAGACACTCAGAGGGCTCAAACAAACCTTGTGCGCACCAGGACCCAGAGACCCCACAGAGACTGAGACAGAACTGTGTTTTAGTATCTCCTGTGGAGGTACGGGTCAGCAGTGGACTGCCGCAGGGGCAGGGGCTCTGGGTGTGACAGACTTGGGTAGGTATCACTATTAACACCACCACAGAGCTGCCAGAACTTACACAAGAGTGGGAAATAAACTCTTGGAGGGCACAAATAGAAACTTGTGTGCACCAGGACCCAGGAAAAAGGAGCAGTGACCCCACAAGAGACTGACCCAGACCTGACTGGGAATGCCCAGGAGTCTCCAGAAGAGGCATGGGTTGGTGGTGGCCTGCTGCAGGGCTGGGGGCAGTGAGTGTAGCAGTACATGCATGGGATCTTTTGAAGGAGGTGGCCATTATCTTCATTACCTCCACCATAGTTTGGCCCCAGGTAAATAGCAAGGAGGGGACATAGCTCTACCCATTAACAGAAAATTGGATTAAAGATTTACTGAACATGGCCCTGCCCATCAGAACAAGACCCAGTTTCCTCTTCAGTCAGTGTCTCCCATCAGGAAGCTTCCATAAGTCTGTTAATAATTCCACATAAAACTGTTGTAAATAAAAAACAAATTTAGTAACACTGCAGGATACGAAGTCAACATACAAACATCAGTTGTGTTCCAATACATTAACAACAAAAAATAATTCAAAAAGGAAATTAAGAAAATGATCCCATTCTAAAGAATTTCAAAAATCATGAAATACTTAGAAATAAACTTACCCAAGGAGTGAGAAACTTGTACACTAAAAACTATAAGGTACTGATAAAATAAATTAAAAGAGACAAAAATAAATGGAAAAACATTTCACAGACTCATAAACTGGTAGACTTAATATTATTAAAATGTTCATACTAAAGAGAAGGTTAATACCAGACCACCTTATCTGTCTCCTGAGAAACCTGTATGGAGGTCAAGAAGTGACAGTTGGAACGAGACATGGAACAATGGATTGATTCAAAATCAGGAAAAGAGTCCGTCAAGGCTATATACTGTCACCCTGCTTATTTCACTTACATGCAGAGTACATCGTATGAATTGCCAGGCTGGATGAATCGCAAGCTGGAATCAAGATAGCCAGGAGAAATATCAACAATCTCAGATATGCAGATGACACCTAATGGCAGAAAGTGATAAAGAACTAAAGCATCTTTGATGAGGGTGAAAAAGCAGAGTGAGAAAGCTGCCTTACAACTCAATATTCAAAAAACTAAGATCATGGCATCTGATTCCATCACTTCATGGCAAATAGATGGGAAAAAAAAATGGAAACAGTGACATATTTTATTTTCTTGGGCCCCAAAATCAATGTGGACAATGAGTGAAGCGACAAAATTAAAAGATGCTTGCTCCTTGGGAAAAAAGCTATGGAAAACCTAGAGGGCATAATAAAAAGCAGAGACATCACTTTGCTGACAAAGGTCCATATAGTCAAAGCTATGGTTTTTTCAGCAGTCATGTACAGATGTGAGAGTTGGACCATAACAAAGGTTGAGCGCTAAAGAACTGATGCTTTTGAATTGTGGTGCTGAAGAAGACTCTTGAGAGTCACTTGGAGAGTCAGGAGATCAAACCAGTCAATCCTAAAAGAAATCAACCTTGAATACTCACTGGAGGGACTGATGCTAAAGCTGAAGCTCCAATACTTGGCCACCACAAAAAGCTGACTCATTGGGAAAAAAACCCTGATGCTGGGGAAATTGAGAGCAAGAGGAGAAAGGGACAACAGATGATGAGGTGGTTGGATGGCATCACCAACTCAATGGACATGAGTCTGAGCAGGCTCTGGGAAATGGTGACCTGCAGAGAGGCCTGGCATGCTGCAGTTCATGGGGTTGCAAATAGTTGGACATGACTTAGCAACTGAATAACAACTAGCCAATATTATCTATAGATTCAACATACCCCCTATTGAAATCCTAATGGCAATTTTGAAGTAATAGAAAAAAATTTGAAACTTCATATGAAACCCCAAAGAGCTCTGAAAGCCAAAACAATCTTGAGAAACAAAAAAACTGTGACCATCACACTTCCTGACTTTAAAATGTATCACAAAGCAGTATGAGATATGCATAAAGATGGGTATATAGACCAAAGGAACCCCCAAAAGATCTCATTTGTTCATAGAATATGAGTAAGAAAAGCTACTGTAAATGATGATGTAAATATTTCTTGACACAGAAAGGTATCTATAATGAAAACAAAGAATCAAAATTTATAATTAAATCTATAGATAATTCCATCTTTGTTTAAAATTTTACATATAGAAATATAAACATATTTATGTAAGGTCTGGAAATCATATAAATAAAAATATTAATACCAGTTTTCTCTGGATGGTATATGATGAATGGTTTCTTTTTCTTTACTTTTTCCTGCATTTCTTTATTAGTTGCAATGAACCTACATTGAAAACTGGGCTTCCATGTGTATTTGGAAGAGTGACATAATAATCCTGTGTAAATTACTGGTTGTGTCTTATGTGAATAAGATGATTACAACCTGAAAGCCTGTGAAATGGACAAAGGATATTAGGAAAACCTCTGGAACCCTGCCTTGCAGTCTCGTTTTCAGTTTTATCTCCAACTCCCTTCTGCCTCCACAGAGGCCCTCCAGGGAGCCCTGAAACTCTGGGGTTCCAAACTTCTTAATCCTCAGAATATTTGCATGTCTCATAAACACCGTCTGTTATCACCTGTTATCTTGAGTTATTAACTCTCTCTTCTATGTCTGTTTCGCTTCTTAAACTAGCTTGTAAGTTTCTTGAGAACAGTTATTCATGCCTGGCATGAGATTTACTTGGTTGCTTAGAGAGTTTCAATGATATTCTACTCATATGACACTTCTTTTAATTCACATCAAATTATCCTCTGTTCTTTAATTAGTTGTTGGGTTACAACTAACTAAACATTCATGGCTATGTGTATGGTGTCCCCTCATCATAGAAACTGCCCTCCTTCTCTCCCTCTCTGCCTGAAAGATTTTTACTGAGCCTTCAAACTCAGCTCAAATGTAGCATCTACTCTGAAACTCTCTCTGACTTCCCTACCTTGCACTCTCATCTCTGCTCTGAAGATCTGTGCCACTTCGTCACGGGGCATTTTAATTATTTTCAGGGGTGCATGTGTCCTTTGCTAGGTTGCCAGCTCTGTGAAAGCAAGGTATGTCGCTTTACATGCCATGCTTCACAGACAGTAAGCATTCAATAAATATTTGTTGAACTGAACAAGATAGAAAAGTACAGAGACTCTGATACCGATAAGCGAGTCATGCTTTAGACCCGCACTTTGCCTCTCTACAATGTGATTCTCTATATTCTCAGCAATGAACTTAAAGGATGAAAGAGTTCTGTTTTGGGAGACTGTCAGGGGCAATAGTAAATGTTCTATTTTTCACAGTTTCTCTTTTTCTTGTGGTAAGTCTTGATCTGAACTGGTCGAGTGTCAAGCATAGCCTTGTTAAAATCTCTATCAAAATTTGCACCAGTGCCAAGATTATTCTTGAAAAACCTGCTGTTTTAAATTAACCACTTCCTTCCATTCGTAGAGATCACTGAAAACTAAAGACAACCAAAACAATATGTAAAATACACTCAGAAGATCTGGATGCCTAAAAACACATGAGCTAAGTTGCCAGCAGGTGTCCTAATAACTATCATTTCACCAAGTTGTATTTATTAGACATCTGTGAATTGCTAAGAGCTATCAAAAGTCTTCAGAAAGAAGCACTGTGTAGTCATGTCCCTCTTGGGAGGGACTATGCCAGGAGCAATATTGCTCATGTCATTGATTGTGTGGTAAGCAGATGCTGTGAACCTTCTTTGAAAGGTTCACAGGACAGTCACTCGGCAACTGGCAAAGTGTCCTCACTCTCATTAGAGGAAACGCCAAGCAGGGGAGGAAGCAGGTCAGAGTGTCCCTCAGTCCCCTCGGATGACATCAGTGGCAGTTTCTGGCCTTTGTCATTCAATGCCCATTTTAATTTCCCTTATTCTGTGTTGAGCCATATGTTATATGACTGTAAGCGGCACCTCTGCAGAGCAGAAAACTGTCTCTACTTCACTCTCATTGATCTGCTATAAAACATAATGACTCTTACTTTGGTCCACATCTTGGCACTGCCCTCTAACTGAGCATTCCGAACAAGAATCCAGTCAGCAGCCATTTCAGCCACTTTGCCTCTCAGTCTTTCCTTCACAAAATGTAGCAAAACTGTGCAGAATTCTTGCTAGAGAGAAAACCAATTTGGAAAGACTCATGGACTTTAGGACCTGAGTAAGTCCTCTTATGATGTTTAATTCTTTGAAACATAACATTTTTCTCCCCCAAAACTTTCCCTAAAGAACCTATAAGTATTTTATTATCCAGAGGCTTTTCAAGAACTAATTGATAACCAAAAGATAATATCACTCCTTTTCAGGAAGTTATAGTATCTCAGAATTTTAGGGCTGAAGGCAACTCAGAAACAACTTTAATCAATTATTTCATTTCATGGAGAAGGCCAATTTGACAGGCTAAAGGGCTTTCCCACCACCACTCCATTAGCTAGTAACAGGACTCAGTCTGTACTTGAGCCTCCTTACTCACAATAGAGGGTGCATGTTTAATTAGGTTTTTGTGCCAAAGGGGAGAAAATTGTTTTATTGAACTACTAAATCAGTAGAATCATAATATGCATCTGATTTTAATCTGTAATGCAAACAAAATAAACACATACAACCAAAAATGAATAAACCCTCTAATTTCCAAAGAAAAGCAGCTAATGTCAGAATAAATCCCTTGGCCTGATGTCAAGGGTCAAGTTCAGAATATTGGTATGGGACACATGTTTTGATCAAATAAATGATTCATTAGTTTCAATCAGAGTTTGTTATTTACAGGATGCCAAAAACCACCACTCAATTCAGTAAAACTGGACAAATCAGTGAGAAAACAATTCCAAATCTCTCTATTCAAAAGAGCTGAATAAAATATGTAACTAGATGTTGTCAGAAATTGAAAGAGCAAAGAAGTGGGAATGTATCAGAATCCTACCCTAGGAAACCACAGATACAGAGAGGAAAGGAAACCATCTGGAGATGTGTTTAGGTACTTTTTAAATGACACACCTTTGTCCACACCCCTTTAACAGTCCCTATCCAAAAATGTGGGCTTCTGGCATACATAATGCATACCTTGACCCACTCCCTTAATAGTACTTGACTATACCAGGGCAGGTCACCTGAACCAACCTGGGACAGTCAGTACCCTCTTCCAGGAGTTTGGAACTGGGATAAGCAGAGTGTCACACAGCCTTACTGGGTAAATGAAACCCTAAAAGGTAACAACAGAAGATATGGACTCTGTATAGACTGACTAATACAGAGAGCTTGTTGACTGAGAAGTTGGAAGAGATACAGAAAAACAGGATTTATGACTGTAATCAATGTTGAAAGAAAAACACAGAATCCTGGGATAGAGCATAGAGGTGTGAGGTTTATCACAAGAGAGGATGATCAGAGACAGGTGATGGTGTTTAACCTGAGACATAATGGATGAGGAGCCAGTCATGCAAGGAGCTAGGTGAAAGGTGTTTTAGATAAAGTGTATAGCGTAACTAACGGCCATAATGGGGGAAGGTTAGCACATTTAAGGACATGAAAGAGACAAGTGTGATTGGAGCAGAGTGACTGAGGGGGGTGGAGGGTGAGTTTGCAGACAGCTTTTAGTGATGGTAACCATCTGCTCCTGTTCAGAATAGTCTGAGTTTGTGCCTGTTGCACAAATATAATTATTCATAGCACTCCTTCTACTCTCAAGATGTCCCATTTTGGACAATGAATTATATAGTCACCCTATAATTTCCTACCAAGAGGTAACAATTTATATTTTCTTCCAAACACAAGTAGTTGAAACCATTGAGGATTTTGAGCTGAGAAGTTTCAAGATCAGATCTATAATTTTTAGAGATCATTGTGGTAAAGAACATGAATTATAAATTTGGAAGTAGAAACTATGGATAACTGGACTTTTGGTCTGGCATGGTATTGGTTTTTGTTCTATCCTGTTGCCCTTCATGTATTTGAGAAGAAGTTCCTGGATAGCTTTGTGAAAAGACATACTGAGGGGTTTGAAATAGTGTATGAGGAGAACATAAAACATTTAGGGTCATGCCAATACAAAATAGAAAGTGTTTAGGAACCTGAATGACCTAAGTAGCTGCCTCAACTCTCCTCTTTGTAGACACATCGTCAGGACCATTACATTAGAGCATTCACTCACTTCTATTCAATGCTATCACTTAAAAACAATTCCTCTGAAAAAATGCAAGCATAATCCTGAAGCCAAATCAGAGATGAAAGAAAAGATTGGATGAAAAGCCACTAAAGAATTCCATATGTAGCTGCTGAGTTCTGAGTAAGATCAAAGATACTTTTGAAACACCTGAAACAGGGATGCCTTAAAAAGGAAGCCTGCCTGGCAGTCATCAGTCCCCAGAAACAAACATAGTTATAAGGCAAGAAAAATTAACAATTTAAAAAATACTGTTGGGCTTCCCTGGTGGCTCAGTGGTGGTGAATCCACCCGCCAAGGCAGGAGACATGGGTTTGATCCCTGATCCGGAAAGATCCCATGTGCTGCAGACCAGCTGAGCCCCTGCACCACAACTATTATGCCTGTGCTCTAGAGTCCCAGACCTGCAACTACTGAACCCTGCATGCACGAGAGCCAGTGCTCTGCAACAAGAGAAACCACTGCAATGAGAACTGCAAGTACCACAACTAAAGAATAGCCCCTGCTCTCTGCAATAGAGAAAAGCCCACACAGCAATGAAGACCCAGTACAGACAAAAGTGAATAAATAAAATTTTAAAAAGAAACACCACTTTCTTTTTTGGGGGGTATTTTTTTTTCCATTTATTTTATTAGTTGGAGGCTAATTACTTTACAATATTGTAGTGGTTTTTGCCATACATTGACATGAATCAGCCATGGATTTACATGTGTTCCCCATCCTGATACCCCCTCCTGCCTCCCTCTCCATCCCATCCCTCTGGGTCTTCCCAGTGCACCAGCCCTGAGTGCTTGTCTCATGCATCCAACCTGGGCTGGTGATCTGTTTCACCCTTGATAGTATACTTGTTTCAATGCTGTTCTGTCTGAACATCCCACCCTCGCCTTCTCCCACAGAGTCTAAAAGTCTGTTCTGTACATCTGTGTCTCTTTTTCTGTTTTGCATATAGGGTTATCGTTACCATCTTTTTAAATTCCATATATATGCGTTAGTATACTGTATTGATCTTTATCTTTCTGGCTTACTTCACTCTGTATAATGGGCTCCAGTTTCATCCATCTCATTAGAACTGATTCAAATGAATTTTTTTAATGGATGAGTAATATTCCATGGTGTATATGTACCACAGCTTCCTTATCCATTCGTCTGCTGATGGGCATCTAGGTTGCTTCCATGTCCTGGCTATTATAAACAGTGCTGCGATGAACATTGGGGTGCACGTGTCTCTTTCAGATCTGGTTTCCTCGGTGTGTATGCCCAAGAGTGGGATTGCTGGGTCATATGGCAGTTCTATTTCCAGTTGACTTTCAATAGTACAAAAAAGCATGAATTAAGACAAAGTTGGCTACCTCTTTAAAATGAGAGACTCCTCTCTAGGCCATCCACTTGTTTTGGAGGTTTATGAGGAGTGATGAGTTGCTTGGGCAAATGAGCATTACTGAGAGCTTGGTAGGGTTATCTTCAAAGATTCAGGAAGGTCAAATCAAGTGTCATGGCTACTTACATAGGAAGCAAAGGTCTAATACTGTGGCAGTTTGTAAAAGTATCCCCATATTATGGCGTCCCCAGTCATGGTCTATTTTCCTAAATCCAATTTATAGATTTGAGCTATTTTAAAGACACATCCTTTCCCTAGTCCAACCTCTCCACTTTTACATTCCTTACCCTGCAGCAAGAGAGACAATACAGAATTTCCTCAAACATAGCTAAAAGCCTAACTACTTCATCAGGAACATTTTTCTCTTAAAAAGTATATCCCTAAGGGGTGAGGTAAGGCCAAGAGAAATAGAATTTTCATGATTGGAACCTTATAAAAGTGCACACATATATGGCTCAGATGGTAAAGAATCCACCTGCAATGCAGGAGACCTGGGTTCAATCCCTGAGTCAGGAAGATCCCTGGAGAAGGGTATGTCTACCTACTCCAGTATTCTTGCCTGGAGAATTCCAAGGACAGAGGAGCCTGGTGGGCTACAGTCCATGGGGTTGGACATAACTAAGGAACTAACACTTTCACTTTATTTTTCATATATATATTTTCTACATAAAAATGGTGACCAGAATTGTGATATTAAATAAATATAATTTGATTCAATTAAATAAGTATATACCAAGATACCTTTTGCAGGCTCTGAATTAGGCTAGGCTCCCTGAGGAACATGGCAGGAACCTAAAAAAATGTTCTGTGGTCTTGATATTAAATTTCGGGAAAATATCCACAAGAAAGTGGGGAGGGAGCAAATATAAACAGACCAAAGGAAAAAGCCAAAAGAGATACAGAAATTAAAGCTAGAGACTGTTATAAAGAGTGAAATTAAGTCAAAAAGAGAAAAATATATATGAACACATGTATGTGGCATCTATAAAAATGGTACAGGTTAACATATTTGCAAAGCAAAACAGAGACTCAGACATAGAGGACAAACGTATGGACACCAAGCAGGCAAAGGGTGGGTGGGATAAGTTGGGAGATTGGAACTGACATATATACACTGCTGTATATAAACAGGGTTTCCTGGTGGCTCAGTGGTAAAGACTCCGCAAGCCAATGCAGGAGACATGGGTTTGATCTCTGGATCAGGAAGATCCCCTGGAGAAGGAAATGGCAACCCACTCCAGTATTCTTGCCTGGGAAATCCCATGGACAGAGGAGCCTAGTGGGCTACAGTTCATGGGGATGCAAAGAGTCATAGAAGACAGCAACTAAACAACAAGTGGATAAAATAGGTAACTAATGAGAATGCACTGTATAGCACAGGGAGCTCTACGCAGTGTTCTGTGGAAGCCTAAATGGGAAGGAAATCCTGAAGAGAGGAGATATGTGTGTACATAGAGCTGATTCTCTTCACTCTATAGCAGAAACTAGCACAACATTTTAAAGTAACTATACCCCAATTTAAAAAAAAAAAAAAAAGAAAGAAAAGAAACTGAAGCAGTCTCTGTCAGAGTGCGATCAAAAGACCACCTGCATGAGAATCAGTAGGGGTGTGTAAACAAATGTAGACCCTCAAATGCCTTCATAAACCTAATAAATCAGATTCTCTGGGGATGGGACCAAGAATGCAAACAATATTATATCAGTCTCATGATAAAAATCCTCCAAACAAAATGAGAATAAAATCCAAATACTTTACCAGGACCCACCATGTTCCACATGTTGTGTCACCTGCTTGCTTCTCCTTCCTCACCTCCTAGTCTATCCTCTGTGTCCCCCACCACCTCCCTAAATGCAGACATCTCATGCTCTTCTTAATCTCCAGCTACACTGGTATTCTTTCCAGTTCTCAAATGACAAACTTTTCCCATCTTGTCCTGTGACTGATCATCTTGTTTCCTCTTTGGAATGTTTTTCATCATCACCTCAGCCAGTGCAGCCACCTCACTACTTTGTATACTTTGTATTCCACAGATTCCACAGACTTTCTTTACAGTATTGTGTTAGCATTCTACTGCTGCAGAAATACCACAGACCAAGTGGCTTAAGGCATCACAAAAGGATTATTTTATAATTCTGTAGGTCAGAAGTCTAATACATGCCTTTCTGGGTTAAGATCAGTATTCGAGCTAGGATGCATTTCTTTCTGAAGGCTTTAGGGGAGATTCCATTTTCTTCCAGTTCTCAGATGCCATTCACAATCCTTGATTCATGGCACCTTTCCTTCATCTTCAAAGCCAGCAACGTTCCAGGTCTCTAATCCTTCTGTGCTCACACCTTCCTTTGACTGTAGCCAGGAAAGATCTCCACCTTTTTTTTTTTTCATTTATTTTTATTAGTTGGAGGCTAATTACTTTACAATATTGTAGTGGTTTTTGTCATACATTGACATGAATCAGCCATGGATTTACATGTATTCCCCATCCCGATCCCCCTTCCCACCTCCCTCTCCACCCGATTCCTCTGGGTCTTCATATTATTATATTGGGAACACCAAATTAATGCAGGATAATTTTTCCATGTTAAGGTCCTTAGCCTTAATGACATCAGCAAAGTCCACTTTGTCACAACAGTAATATATTCACAGATCCTAGGCCTTAGGACATGGATATTATTGGAGGCCACTATTTTGCCTACCACAAATACTTAACACTTTCAGAAATTACCTTACTCATCTGTTTATTTCTGTACTTACTGTCTTTATTATCCTGCTAAAACTGAAGCTCATCCCAAATGCTGAGTACCTAGAAACCATGCTAACATATAGTAGCTATACAATAATGAGTGAATAAAGAGTGAAAGGATGATGCACTTGCACAGAAAATTCCTGAATTATTATCATTTTATTTATGCTCTTTTATTTCTGTGTCAGAAGTTAATGAAGTCATACTTATCAGGTCTACCAAGTTCACCAGTTTTCAATAATTCCAGATCTCTAACAGTCTCATCTATGCTACGTGGATGGGGTACCTAGTCTATCTGTGCATGCACATTAAGTTGCTTCAGTGTCTGATTCTTTGCGACCCTATGGACTGTAGCACACCAGGCTTCTCTGTCCTTGGGAGTCTCCAGGCAAGAATAACAGAGTGGGTTGTCAAGCTCTTCTCCAACAGATCTTCCCACCTAGCGACCAAACCTGTCTCTTGTGTCTCCTGCATTGGCAGTCTGGTTCTTTACCACTAGCGCCACCTGGGAAGCCCTAGTCTCTCTGTATTGTACTCTAGACATGCTTTACCTTTCTTGAAGAGTGCCTATAAGGGAGAAAAGCTTTATGTCTAACAAAACTCTCTTTTATTGCCACTGAAGCTTCTTTCCTCTACTGTGGCTTTGAAGAACAGAGAACATACTGTTCTTTCAAAACACTTCAAGAGATGCAGAAATCAAATGATTACAGAGGGATGTACAGGTGATAGAAACGAGTTCAGGTATAAGGGTGAAAGACAATATAGAGTGGTGAAGACCCTGTGTTCCATAAAATGCATGCTGAGTTGAAAGGAGAAGAATTCTGTGTTGCTATATTTTGTTACTTTTCAAGTGAAAAAAAAGTCTGAATTTTCATGTGAGACATACTTCTATCTACAATAATGTGCAGGTAAGAATTCTTAGGCTCCAAAGTATTAGTAGCACATCTTATTAATAGCAACTAAAAATCCCAACATATGTGCACACACATACATATGCACACAAATGCATGCACAAACACAACAATCTGTTTGAAGGCACAGTAAAAAAAAAAAAAAAAAAAATGCCACTGCAGCCAGGATTTGTGAGAGCAATATTTCAGAAAAAGGAAGTTCATTGAGGTGAGGTGTAAATCCTAACACCACTTTTCTGCTGGGAGAACTTTTCACATTTTTTTGCAGAAAATTAGAGTCTGAGAAGCCAAAAAGGGGGCAGCAACTACAGAGAGGTAGGCAAGTCATCAGGATTTGGGCAGTTTTCAGGAAAAGGAAAACAAAAGCTGAAGTTCAAGGATGTCAAAGCTGTTAGTATAAGAGGAAATTAGATTTTTCAGAGGAGAGAGGGTGGATACATAAGCCTAAAAGTGTTAGTTGCTTAGTCATGTCTGACTGTTCACAACACCACGCACTGTAGCCCAACAGGCTCCTCTGCCCATAGGATTCTCCGGGCAAGAATACTGGAGTGGGTTGCCATTTCCTTCTCTAGAAGATCTTCCCAACCCAGAGATGGAACATATGTCCCTTGTGTCTCCTGTATTGCAGGCAGATTCTCTACATGTGGAGCCACTGGGGAAGCTGCATAAGCCTACAACTCAGTATTTTCCCTTTGAGATATTTGCCAGTTCTTAAGCTTGTCTTTACATCTAACATAAAACCACTTTACTGCCACTAAAGCTTCTTTCCTCTATTAAGTCTGAAGAACAGAGAATATCCTATGCTCCTACTTGATTTCAGGAGATAGAAATCAAATGATTACAGAGATCATACAGCTGATGAAAATGAATGAAGTAGTTGTGTAGAAAACAGTAGGGACTGGTAGGGTCTGCAGTGAACTGGAAAGGGCACACTGCATCTAAAGAAGGCAACCACTGAGGACCAAGAAATGTGTGCTTTTTAGGAACAAGAATTCTGTATGTTTAACACAGGAAAGATTCTTTTAGTAGGTCTGAGTAAACAAAATTGGAGATAAGGATCCCAAGAAGGAGGGACCATGACAAGAACTCCAGCCTTTCATTTGGAAATTCTGGAGACCTACACCTTAGGAATACTTATCTTTTTTTTATTAAAGAATGAATCTTTTTTTAATATTTATTTATTTTTATTTTTTTGGCTGCATCAGGTCTTAATTGCAGCATGTGGGCTTAGTTATCCCGTGGCATGTGGGATCCCCGTTCTCCAACCAGGGAATAAACCTGAGTTACCTGCATTGGAAGGCAGATTGTTAACCACTGGACCACAAGGAAAGTCCTTAGGAATACTTATCTTTACACTGATCTTTAAAGAAACTCTCTCCCTGATTGTATTGAATATATATGTCTTTACTGTGGCCAACTGTCAATGAAGAGGGTAAATAAATTTATTGAGGAGTATAATATTATCTAAAACCTCTATAATTTCCCTACAAATATTTAATATTCATAGGGAATTTTTGAATATTTAATTTCATAGGGACTATTTCCCTACAGATATTTAGCCAAAAATCGCTTAGCATCTCAAGAAAAGTGACTAAGACAAAAAAGACAATAAAACAAGCTTAAAGTTCATCTTATATATATATATAGATATAGATATATGTGTGTATGTGTGTGTATATATATATATATATACACATATACATAAAAGCCTAAGACATATATGGAAAAGGTCTAACATATATGTAACTGGAATCTCAGAGAGGAAAGAGAATGAGATACAAGAAATACTTGAAGTCAATGGCTGAGAATTTTCTAAACTGATTTAAAAAAATCAACCCACAGCCTTAAGCAGCTCAGCAAATTCTAGGCAAAGCCATACCTAAGCGCATTAGAGTCCAACTGTAGAAAACAAAGCAAAAAGGAAATTTTAAATGAAGAAAAAAAAAAAACTTTAGCTTCAAAGCATCAACACTAAAACTAACCACTTGTTGTTTAACAGAAATAATGGAAACAATAAGATAATGGAATGGCATTTTCTAACTTGTTAAAGGAAAATAAATGAACAACAACAACAACAAAATCACTAACTTGGAACACTGTGCCTGGTAAAACATCCTTCAAAACCAAGGGTTGAACAAAGATATTTCCAGAAAAAAACAATAACTGAGGCAATCCATCACTAGCAGATTCAGATGCACACATGACGACATCAGAATTTCATTTTACTTCACTTCATGCTGTTGTTCCATCATCATTTTTGTGACTTTTTTTTTTTTTGGTGGTGGTTCATTGCTAGAACTGACCCCAGGCAGATTCAGGCTTATATTTTTATAATTATCAGTTGAGTAAATAAAAAGGGATCTCTTCCAGAAGTTCAAACTAGAATTGGGTCACATGTTTAAAAAATCACTAAATCCCAGGAGTCAAAGTTATGATCATGTAGATCTTGGTCACACAGAACATCTAGCTAGAAGTGAATCAAACTGGCTTACACAAGTCACATGGAAGAGATGATGTTCCAAGAGAAACAGGAGTTCTGTTATTCACACAATGGGGAATGGTAAAACAGCAAAGAAGGACCAGGCTCCTGACTTGTGACACATTTACAGATTCCTCTAGGCCTCCATTCATTTTCTTATGTAAATCAGCAGCTCTAGAAAGGTTTGATGTGTCTGTTAAGCCTGGGAGCCTCAAATCATGTCTCAGATGCAAAATCAAGGGAGACACAGAGGTTACTCTTGGTTAGTCCTATAAGGCCTGCATTTGGCAGTATCCTGACACAGAATGACCTATGACTTCTGGAAACCCACATTCAGTTGGCTCCTTCCTATCTTCTTCTCTCGCTCTTTCCTTCTCTTCCTAATCCCCTTCTTTTCCCTTTCCACTTTTCAGTGTTTTATCGTGTATACTGGATAGTATGAATGGCAACCCACTCCAGTATTCTTGCCCCAAGAATTCCATGGACAGAGGAGCCTGGGTGGCTATAATCCACAGGGTAACAAAGAGTCGGATATGACTGAGAGACTAATACTTTAACTTTCATCCTGCATTTATCTCTTCAAGGTGGCTCCTCTTAAACCCAAGGTTTCTCCTAAAACCTTAGAAGTTCAACTTTTTTCCTTTACTTTCTTTCAGTATTTTATCCTGAATATACAACTTCTTGGATAGTCAGTTCAGTTCAGTCACTCAGTCGTGTTCAACTCTTTGTGACCCCATGGACTGCAGCAAGCCGTGCCTCCCTGTCCAACAACAATTCCTGGAGTTTACCCAAACTCATGTCGATCGAGTCAGTGATGCCATCCAACCATCTCATCCTCTGTCGTCCCCTTCTCCTCCTGCCTTCAATCATTTCCAGAATCAGGGTCTTTTCAAATAAGTCATCTCTTCACATCAGGTGGCCAAAATATTGGAGTTTCAACTTCAACATCAGTCTTTCCAATGAACACTCAGGACTGATCTCCTTTAGGATGGACTGGCTGGATCTCCTTGCAGTCCAAGGGACTCTCAAGAGTCTTTTCCAACACCACAATTCAAAAGCATCAATTCTTCGGCCCTCAGCTTTCTTTATAGTCCAACTCTCACATCCATACATGACTACTGGAAAAACCATAGCCTTGATGAGAAGCACCTTTGTTGACAAAGAAATGTCTCTGCTTTTTAATATGCCATCTAGGTTGGTCACAGCTTTTCTTCCCAGGAGCAAGCATCTTTTAATGTCATGGCTGCAGTCACCAGCTGCAGTGATTTTGGAGCCCAGAAAAATAAAGTCAGCCATTGTTTTCACTGTTTCCCCATCTATTTGCCATGAAGTGATGCGACTGGATACCATGATCTTAGTTTTCTGAATGTTGAGCTTTAAGCCAACTTTTTACTCTCCTCTTTCACTTTCATCAAGAGGCTCTTTAGTTCTTCTTCACTTTCTGCCATAAGCGTGGTGTTATCTGCATATCTGAGGTTATTGGTATTTCTCCCAGCAATCTTGATTCCAGCTTGTGCTTCATCCAACCCAGTGTTTCTCATGATGTACTCTGCATATAAGTTAAATAAGCAGGGTGACAATATACAGCCTTGACATAATCTTTTCCCTATTTGGAACCAGTCTGTTGTTCCATGTCCAGTTCTAACGGCAGCTTATTGACCTGCATACAGATTTCTCAAAAGGCAGGTCAGGTGGCATGGTATTCCCATCTCTTTAAGAATTTCCCACAGTTTATTGTGATCCACACAGTCAAAAGCTTTGGCATAGTCAATAAAGCAGAAATAGATGTTTTTCTGGAACTCTCTTGCTTTTTCAGTGATCCAGCAGATATTGGCAATTTGATCTCTGGTTCCTCTGCCTTTTCTAAAACCAGATTGAACATCTGGAAGTTCATGTTTCACGTATTGCTGAAGACTGGCTTGGAGAATTTGGAGCATTACTTTACTAGCATGTGAGAAGAGTGCAATTGTGTGGTAGTCTGAATATTCTTTGGGATTGCCTTTCTTTGGGATTGGAATGAAACCTAACCTTTTCCAGTCCTGTGGCCACTGCTGAGTTTTCCAAATTTGCTGACATATTGGGTGCATCACTGTCACAGCATCATCTTTTAGAATTTCAAATCACTCAACTGGAATTCCATCACCTCCACTAGCTTTGTTCATAGTGATGCTTCCTAAGGCCCACTTGACTTCACATTCAAGGATGTCTGGCTCGAGGTGAGTGATCACACCATCATGATTATCTGGGTCGTGAAGATCTTTTTTGTACAGTTCTTCTGTGTATTCTTGCCATCTCTTCTTAATATCTTCTGCTTCTGTTAGGTCCGTACCATTTCCATCCTTTATTGAGCCCATCTTTGCATGAAGAGATAGCCCTTGCTATCTCTAATTTTCTCGAAGAGATCTCTAGTCTTTCCCATTCTATTGTTTTCCTCTGTTTCTTTGCAGTGATCACTGAGGAAGGCTTTCTTATCTCTCCTTGCTCTTCTTTGGAACTCTGCATTCAAATGGGTATATCTTTCCTTTTCTCCTTTGCTTTTGGCTTCTCTTCTTTTCAGAGCCATTTGTAAGGCCTTCTCAGATAGCTATTTTGCTTTTTTTTGCATTTCTTTTCTTGAGGATGGTCTTGATTCTTGTCTCCTATAAAATGTCACGAACCTCCATCCATAGTTCATCAGGTACTCTATCAGATCTAGTCCCTTAAATCCATTTGTCACCTCCACTGTATAATCATAAGGGATTTGATTTAGGTCATATCTGAATGGTCTAGTGGCTTTATCTACTTTCTTCAATTTAAGTCTGAACTTGGCAATAAGGATTTCATGATCTGAGCCACAGTCAGCTCCCAGTCTTGTTTTTGCTGACTGTATAGAGCTTCTCCATCTCTGACTGCAAAGAATATAATCAATCTGATTTCGGTGTTGGCCACCTGGTGATGTCCATGTGTAAAGTCTTGGATAGTCAAATGACTATAAAAACTTCCTTAATTTCTTTCCCCAAGGCACATGCTTTCTTTATCATCAAGATTATCCTAGCAACCTCCTCTTCACCTTCAACATCCAAGTTAAACTTCTGTTCTTTAGACAAGCCTCTTTTCTGATTGACCTAAGCAATAGTTTGATATATATAACTTTCATTTCCCTTATTAGATGGCATTGCAATTATAGGATAATATTTATTTCCTTTCCCTAACACTTTTGACCACCTCGATGGTAAGGACTGCATCATATTAACTAGTGTGGCCTCAGTACCCAGCACATCTTACTTGTTCAACACGTTTGCTGAGATGAATGGAAAGGATAATGAATAGAAGATTCTGAACTAAAGCAAAAGTTCTTAGTTCGCTAAATCATTTTGATATTTCTTTCTCTCCTTTCAACTCCTTCCCTCCCTTAAGAATTGTTTTATGTATTTTCTGAGGTGTAAATTTATGAAATAGTGTAATATGACAGCGAAGTCTCTTTTTTCTATCAGATCTTAGACCATTTAAAAAGTAATTATATGAACTCACAGTGTTATTAGTTATGTTCATTGAATTGACATTCCCATTATGAATCCATTTTTAATTACATTGGACACATTTCATCAATATTTCTTCTGAGAGCAGCAGAATGTATAATGGCACTTGCAGAGACACATAAACCAGATTAAATGGAAATTCTATACCTGTACAGTTATACCAGCCATGATGGAAGATCTGATAAGACCTCTAAGAACCTCATCAGCTTAAATGTGGCCGATATGAGCAAATAAAACAGAGGGAAGTAAGGGCAGTCTGCCTTTGTGCAGGTTATTTGCATCATTCAGAGCCCTTTGGTTAGAAGTGTTGGAAACCTAACTCAAGTAGCTTTGGAAGAACAAAGGGGATTTGTTGATTCATGTATACGAAAGGGCAAGGGAGGTATCTTGCTATTCTAGGAGCTTAAGTAGAGCATTTCTAGACTTTTACTAGTACTCTAGTGGGCTTCCTGGTGGCTCAGAGGTTAAAGCGTCTGCCTCCAATGCAGGAGACCTGGGTTCAATCCCTGGGTCGGGAAGATCCCCTGGAGAAGGAAATGGCAACCCACTCCAGTATTCTTCCCTGGAGAAGCCCACGGAGGAGGGATTTTCGGAGGAGGAGCCCGGCAGGCTATAAACCACGGGGTCGCAAAGAGTCGGACACGACTGAGTGACTTCACTCACTCACTCACTCAGTTCAGGAATTAGCAAGCTGTTTTACATAAAGATTCAGATAATAACTGTTTTAGGCATTGAGAGCATCATCGGGTCTCTCCGGCATACTTTGGGGTGGGAGGTAGGATGTGCTTATTTTTAAGAACTCTTTAAAATGTAAAAACTACTTTGAGCTCATAAGTCATAGAAAAGTAGACCCTGGAATGAGTCTGGCTCACATGTTATAGTTTTCCTATCCCTAATAATTCATAGTCCATACTCAAAATTTTATTAATTCTTATAATAGCATCCTCTATAATCTTTTTTCTACGTGCAGAAGCTAATTCAGGATAATTCATCATGTTTAGTTGTCATGAATAATTCAGGATAATGTATTGTGTGCACTTATTTTTCTTTTAAAATTAATAATACCACAGGTTTCTTTCTTTTTTAACTTCATATTTTAAAAAAAGTACATGTCAGTTATCTTGTCAAATAAACTCTCATTTTGGATTTGCCTAATGTTTTGACACAATTAGATTAAGGATATGCATTTTTGAAGGAATGCCACTAAAGGAGCCTTTGCAATGCATTATGACAGAAGTCACTTGATGTCAGTTTATCTCAATATCAGTAATACTGAATGTTAGTTTTGTCAGTAAGGTAGTGTCTTACACAGTAAGGTCACTTTTTCCCTTGTAGTTAAAAAAAAGCAATTTGTGGGTTTTTTTTTTTTTTTTTTTGATACTATATAAATATCCTGTCCTGGATCAAACTTACACCTACAAATTCTAGCTTGCATTGATGATTTTTCAACTTCCATACATATTAGTTGCAATTCCACTATAAGAAAGAGCTTTCCTTATTTATTTCAGCATAAAATCAAGTAATTCTGACTTTAATTAATGGGTTATAGTTCATTGCTATCATTATTTACTTTGACATTTAAAGAATTTAAGACTTTATCACTTGGAGCCCATTCAAGCTGGTTGCTGTATCTTTCTGACATGTATCTTCCTTATTTTTGATAAAATGAGACATTCCTGCATTTCCTGCCTCAATCCTGAAATCAGCCATTTTTCTAAGAAAATTTGGCTCTTTTCAGTGCTGAGTCCTGTATTACACACATGATAAGAACGTCCTTTACGGTATCAGTGAAGGTGATACAGGGATAGCAACAAACTATCTTTGAGCCTCCCAATGTTCAGTTCAGTTCAATCACTCAGTCATGTCCGACTCTTTGTGACCCCATGGACTGCAGCACTCCAGGCCTCCCTGTCCATCACAAACTCCCAGAGGTTACTGAAACCCATGTCCATTGAGTCAGTGATGCCATCCAACCATCTCATCCTCTGTCATCCCCTTCTCCTCCTGCCTTCAAACTTTCCCAGCATCAGGGTCTTTTCAAATGAGATGTTAAAATTAAGTGACATGGATTTTAAAGCAGTCAATTGAAAAATGCCCCAGGGGGCAATTATGAACATGCTTAAAAGTAATGGAAAAATAGGAAGTCTCAGAAAAGATGCAGAAAATACTAGGAAAAAAGAAAAATTTAGAATTTAAAAATAAAATAACCAAAATATAAAACTTTTATATGAGCTCAACAGCAGAAAACAGAGGACAAAGGGAACCATGAGTAAACTTGAAGATGAAACAGTAGAAATTATCCAATTAAAACAGTAGAGAGATAATAGGCTGAAAATCTATGAAAAGAACCTCAGATACCTTTAGAACTATAATAAGAGATTGAACATTGTGTCACTGGAGCCCCCAGAAAGAGAGGAGAAAGAAGGTGAGACTGAAAAAAATATTCCAAAAATGGCTGAAAATTCTCAAACAGGGCAAATCCCATATAGAAATAAAAAGGTGAGCAAATCCACAGTGGATAGTCAACAAGATATCATTTGATGAGTAAACATCTACTCATATTCAAAGGACTTTAACAAAATCTGAGTATATCTGTTAGTAATCATTTAACATGGGGGGCCACGTTAGGTCAGTAGCTTCACTGGCTGCCTTTAGACCAGATGTCGACAGTCTGTGGGAGAGAGCGGGGTCTCATGGTTCAAAGTGTATAGATTCATGTATAAGGGATGCCCTGGAGCTTTATTGGTCAGGGACCATATCCTATAATAGCTCTCAGAGCACCATCTCTATTCCACACGTTTAACATTCCATTGTCATAAATTAAAAACCAGAGTTTTCTGACAGTCATTGTCCTAAAGCTGGACAAAGTTTAACAGGTTACTCATAATACTCCTTCTGACTGAGAATACCTGAATGACATTGTTCAACCTTTGAATGACTCTCCTTGAAGTTTTAATTAACAGATTGATACCCAGTGTGATAGGCTTCGCATTAATGAAAGACTGATGTCCAAGGAGATAAAGGGCAAGGATGCACACAAGCTATTCCTTTGGAAAACGGTGAGAATGGAAAGAATGTATATTTTTTAAAAAAATGATGGCAGAAATTGCAAAATAAGTAATGTTTATAACACTTGTTAAGAACAATGATCATCTCTTAGTTTCAAATTTTTTCACATTCTGTGTATATTCTTGTCCCATTTCCCAGATGAGTGATTATCAATGTAGAAAGAATAACTGAGATATTATTAATGGCATTCAGTTCCAGTGTCCTCTGGGTAGCAGTAAGAGAGCAGGGAGGCATTGCATCAATAATGTGGAAGAAGAGATGGGAAGGAGGGAAGAGGTAAAGGCTGCTCCCTGGGATAACCTCCCATCTCTTGCACCTGCTGTCCTCATCTAGGACACGAGGAAATCCATAGGAATCTCTTCATAGTGCCATTACTCTCAGGGACTCCACAGACATTATGATTATGGAGGGAAATTACTCTCCTTGGGGGAGTTATTCTTCTCCATTCATTGAGTGTGACTAACAGAAAAGTTATAGAAAGAATATTATCACTAAGCTGAAGCTGCTCAATTCTCCTTGGCCATTAGACATCTGCCTTTCTGGCACAAAATAATCTGCAAATAGATGGAAAGGATATTACTCTCTGAAGGGAGAGCATGCCTTTCAGGTATGTCTTTCAGATTTTCCCATCATAAAAACATATTGCAGCACTCTGCACAAAGTAGTTGCTAAAAATTAATACTAAAAAAAAAAAATCGAACATGTCAAGAACTAAAATCCACATCAGAAGTTCTAAGAAATCTGTTTCAATAACAACATAGCGTTATAGCTTGTACTTCATCATATGTGTGACCCTGACTACTATTACATAACCCAATAAAGTAGTTAACATTATTTTTCCCTGTTTTATATATTATTACATTAGGCCATTTAGCTAATAAATTATGGAACCAGGATCTGAATTTGATTCCATCATCCAAGTTCTTTTTTTGTATATAAATTTATTTATTTTAATTGGAGGCTAATTACTTTACAATAGTGTTAAACCCTATGCAGGAACATAGGCTACATGATCAAGAAAAGTTTCTTCAAGTTACTACTTGGGACGAGGCTGTGCTTTATTCTCCAAAGGATGAATACCAAAGGATGAATCTGTGCTTTATTCTCCAAGCATTTGGGACTTGTTAAAGAATTTGAGCAAAGATGTGACATCATTAGAATGATGCTCTAGGATTAATGTGAGTGCAGTGTACAGGATAGACTGAAGGGAGAAAGAAAAGATATTCACAAAAGTACGAAATCTACAATTTATTGAGCACCTTTTAAGTACCAAGCACATGCTATTGAATTTAATGAATGATATAAGGGCCTGGCATAGAGCAAAAGGAGTGGGATTCAAGCTAAGTAGACAAGTATCAAGAATATATAGCAAGTAAAATCAGTGGAATTAGCAATTGATTAGCAATGAGAATCAACATTTGACAACTAGAAAGTTCTCAAATAGATTTATAGTAACTCCTTTCTCTTACCTATAACATGGAGAAAAAGGTGTGGCAAGATTCAAGGGCAGTGGGGAAACAGGACACCGTGCTAACTACTCAGCCATCACGCAATGAAACTTAGTGTTTTGGGTCAGCACTGGCCGAGTTCAATCTGCTTCAATCACAACACAGGATTACAGCTTAAATTTCATCAGTCAGTAAATAGCATTTATTGGGAACTCACAATGTGTATAGCCCTAAACCTGCTGCATATCTATTCTAATAAAATCCTCATAAACTAGCAAGTATCATATGTTTATTTTGAAATGCATATACTTAATAATTTATATAGTACCATGAGAATATCTATATAAAACTTCAGAGTGTACCTCAAATTCCCTCAAAGAAATTCTTTTTTCTTGAATCTGCACATGAATTTCGCAGCACTGGGGCTTTGAACAAAAATGTTCAAAATTCCAAAACTTCATGAATTAACTTTGATGTAAAAGATTTTTGAAGCCCACGGAGCTGAACATGTTAGAAGATTTCATTTACTATTTCTATGTTAGGGTTGATCCTAATTTATTAGAAATGCTGGCACAAGGTCAGTCTCTAGAAATTAACCTAAATCCTCCTCTGATGGGTTTTGTTACCCATCAGATCCCCGTACCCAGCTCTTCCCCGTGTAGTACAATTTCTCCTTCAACTACTTTTTCTCAGGATTGAAAGTCTGGAAAGCAAAATGCATTTCAATTTCACATGGTAAACTCAAATGTGAACTAAGTCCTAAAAGAAGAGGTGCCTTGGATTAAGAATAAGGGACTGGACAGTGTAAGGGAGGAGGTGAGTTTCTGGGCTCAATTAGAGAGGAGAGTGACAGAAAAACTGTACAAAAAAGGAAGTTTTCCATTTATTAACTATAAATTATTATTTATTAACTACACTCCATAGGGGAACACTTACTGCTTATATATTACTTCCAGAACCTCCATGATTGTCCGTTGTTTGGAAGACATCAAAAGCCTGGTTCTGTAACACAAGGGCCTTTCTGAAGTCATATGAGTTAGTTAATTTTACATGAGCCAAAGGTCAGTTAAGAAAAAGCACAACATGTACAGAATACAAAAACAGTTAATAAATGAGTCTGACACTTAAAATTTAAATAACGTATGTTTCATCTATCACCTTTCATGAGGGAAAGTTGTAGCTATGCCAGGTACTGGATATATAAACTCAAATAAGAGAAGTCTCTTCTTTCAAGGGGCTATGTATGGATAGTGGGTTGTGATGGACAGATCAATAAATCTCTTTACCTTAGTATTATAAAGAGGTACATGCTAGAGAAGCACATGAAAAGGATATAACATCACATTCAGGAGATTAGGGATGCTTTAATCTGAATACAACCAAAATGATCAAACAATTGGGAACAGTCATGCAAGACAGAAGGAGCTTCCCACTTTTGATAACTACTGATATCCAGGAACAAAATAAATCCAGCTATGCGAAGGCTTTCTAAACTCTAAAAATGACTCCCATTTTGATGGTTTCTAGATCCTCCAACCTTCATAAAAGAATTCAAGCGTGCTTCTAAAAATAATGTGTCACACAAACAGAGGAGATCTCCTTGCTACCCAATTTAAAGGAAACACACTCCCATCATAGTTACTCCCTATTAACCTTTTCTATTTATTTTTTTTCATACTTTAAACTTTTTGTTTTGTATTTCAGTATATCCAATTAACAATGTTGTGGTAGTTCAGGTGAACAGCAAAGGGACTCAGACACATGTATATATACACATATATCCGTTCTGCCCCAAACCCGTGCTCCCATCCAGGCTGGTACATAACATTGAGTACAGTTCCATGTGCTATCCAATAGGTCCTTGTTGGTTATCTATTTCGAATACAGCAGTCTGTACATGACCTCCCCAAATTCCCTAACTATCCCTAAGTTTGTTAGAATGTGTCATACTGAGTGAAGTAAGTCAACCTAGAGAAATTGAAATATCATATGATATCGCTTATATGTGGAATATGAAAAGAAATGGTACAAATGAACTTACAAAACAGACTCACAGACTTAGAAAAAGAACTTATTTGATTTTCTTTATAGCACATATCACTTTCTGCACCTCCTTTACTTATTTACTATCTAACTACACCCACTAGAAGTGAAGTGAAGTGAAAGTTGCTCATTCTTGTTCTACTCTTTGCGACCCCATGGACTATACAGTCCATGGAATTCTCCAGGCCAGAACACTGGAGTGGATAGCCTTTTCCTTCTCCAGGGGATCTTCTCAACCCAGGAGTAGAATGCAGGTCTCCTGTAATGCAGGCAGATTCTTTACCAGCTGAGCCACAATGGAAGCCCCACTAGAACACAAGCCCAAAAGAGCAAAGACTTTGTATATCTTGTTCACCCCTCTATGCCCAGGGTCTGGGGCAGTCCCTGTCACATAGAAGATGCTCAATAGATGCATGTCAAATGAATGAATGGTTGCTTTCTGCACCAACTGAAAAAAGGTTAAGAGCAGCTGGTGTCCTTATTCCCTGGCATTTTAAGCAGCATATTAATGGACTACATTTCTTGATTTTAGTGAATACTGAGTCATAAAACAACATCAAATTGTCTATTCTGTCACATTAGAACTTTACTGTAGTGAGAGTATTTGACAAAATAAGAATCACTATCACTGTGTTAAATAGTTTTATGATAGCAATCAACAAATCTTGTGCAAATATTCTAAGTCTCAATTGATTAATTGTCTGCATAGAGACACATTTTATATGCTTACCTAGCTTATATTAGAACAGATTTTTTTTTAAAAAAACCCTCAATTTATGGACTATTTATTAAGTAGCTATTATATGTCAAATTTTAGGTAAAATAAGTCAATAATTACAACATGATTTAAGGGCTTTTATAAAGCAAAGCTACTTCTTTTTGAAAGACCTAATAAAATTAACATGGTTTTCAGTTTGTACACCTGCCTCATGGGACAAGGATGAATTTGAACCCCAGTGAAACAATAATTCAATTGTATATACCTGGCTAAAAGTGCCAGGGCATAAGTATACCAGCTGCTCTTAACTTTTTTTCAGTTGATGCAGAAGGCAACCATTCATGCATTTGACATGCATCTATTGAGCATCTTCTATATGACATTCTATATACCTTCACACAGGTATTTCTATCTTCACACACACTATTTCAGTGGTTAATCATAGTGATAAATCATAGTTGATGATTACAATGTATCAAGGCTCACAGCAGGCCAGACTCTATGTATATGGAGCATCACTACTTCATGGGTGGATAGGTGCTACCATTATCTCCATTTTGTTGTGAGAAGACTGAGGCATAGAAAATTTCATCCTGAAAAGTTATAGAGCTATATAGTATCAGGACCTGTAAATATCCCACCATAAAGGTAAAGTTTCTGGTTACTAACATCCTATAAAACTAACATAACTACATTTTTCTTTTCAAATGAAAAATCTACTCATCTATTTCTTACCTAGTTGGTCCATAATTCATGTTAACTTTTGTTATTAAGAGCAGCTTGTCTGTTTATCTACTTTATCATAGATTTAAGTACACAAAGAATCAATGCTAAATTCATTTGCTACTGAGCTGGAATCTCACTTTTCATTTTCAAGGTTTCTGCAGGGAACTCTAATGACACAGTGAACATGAAAATGATAGACACCAAAGAGCCCTGATTGTGTCTCAAAGCAATTAAAGATCAGAAATCCTACTCACAACTCTTCTCTTGATGACTTTTCTTAACTAGCAGCTGCTGTCCTACCCATATTATGTCATGAGTGAGTTTACTTCAGATAGCATGATATGTTTTCTTCTAGCTATGAAATGTATCTCACAGATAAGGGAAAACACTGTGTTAACCCACTTAATACTGTCTCTCATTTGCTCTCTTCCCAGGCTCCAGCAATACTTCATACAAATAATGACTTAACGTGATAGTGAGATCAGTAATCTCCAATTGATCTGGCTTGAGCTTAAACCTGTTTGTAAAGAGGCCACTTGTATATGGCGAAAAGCTCAAAGACATCAACCCAAAGACATTGAGGCAACACTACTGGTTCAATGGTGGCCCCACCTCCCACCTTCTGAATGTCCTAGAGCATGCTTGTTACTCCTTTTGGCCCTCAGTTTCTTCTTCTATTTTAAATCAATTAATCAAATTTATACTTATTTCTCAAGAGCTCTTTTTTCATTTTTAATTAAAGATCATTAAAGAATAGTGTTGACCATGAAATAGGTAATTTAATAAATAGTAAAACACTGCAATGGCACAGCCAAGAACAATCTCAGCTTGAATCATTAGGGTAAAATTTCCATTACCCATGACCCTGGAGTTAGTTCACATGGACTATTTAGGGTAAGAGGGAAGTACACTGAGGTCTTTTCCCAACAGACTGGGATCCCTCCTCTATTCACCAGAGTGGCTCCTGCTATAAGTTTTAGTCTCCTCGCTCCTATCTTCTGTGGTTGAGGCACAAATCTGATGAGAGGACAAAATCAGAGAGCAATATCAAAGAAAACTTGGGCTTTGAACTATTTATTAATTAATTCATCCATTCTTAATATTGAAGAGCAAGGAAACTAATATGTATCCAATACTGATTAGGGATAAATGATTAAATCCAAGATCTACATACAGTTGCCAGCAGCTCCCTGACTAGTGAATCATTAATAAGGGACAGAGCCAAATATCAGCATCAAGATTCCTAGAATTTCAAATGTTTTTCCATGAGTACAGTTTATTCACAAACCATCCAGTAAAAATCCATATATTGCTTCCTTAGGGGATGAAAACTTGATAATATTTTTGTCTTTCTATGGTATTAGAAGATAAACTATATATTTGTATGTATGTATTTATTTAAAAAATAATTTTGAACAAATCTTATTAAGAGCTTATTTGAGGAAAAAGAAAATTTAAAAAATCTCCCAATGGTCATAACCCATGAGATAACAAACTGGAAAAAAAAAGAAAAGCAAAACATTTTAAATCAGCTTTCCTTAAATGTCTCAAATAATTCAATTCAAAAAATTCATGTTCTTTTCTTTTAATCATTACCTTTCTTTTAAAAAAATATTAGCCAACAGCGTTATCATCACTGAGGCAGGGAGCATTATCTAGTTTTGCAGCCTGTACTGAATTTAGCAGAGCTGATGATTTAGAAAGAGGTTAGTGACTCGGCCATATTTACATATGTAAATATGAGAACAACTTTGGGTTCTCCAACAGTGCTGCCACAAAGTCTCCATCACCACTTCCAGAATCAAAAGACTGCATGGAAATATGATCGAAATCCAAAGGCATGAGTGACAGACAGGAAGACCAGATGACCATGATGTGGTTAAGGGGAAAGGAGTCTTGCTTGCAAATCAACACCAGGTTTTGAGTAGTGACAACTCTTTTCTTTTGAAAACCAGATTAATTTTGTTAGCTGCTTATTCTCCACTGGCTGCCTTTTTATGGGCCAAATAACTCATTTAAAAATTTGTGGTTTATCCATTGTTAGTCCAATTAATCATCCAGAATATAAATGTGCTTCCATAGAATATATGCATACAACCATAACCAAACCCTCTTGAATTAATACAAATTTTAGAGAACCTGTAATCCATACATGTTAATTACTCTAAGTTCACTAACTCATGTGTTATTGAAGCCTTTACATGCTCTTGAAAGCCTTCTGTTTCACTCAAGATGGTCCCATCACCCTCTGCATTCTCACAGAAACTTCACTTGAATATTCAATGCTTGAAGAATTATTAAAAACATGATAATGCAGTCTTAACCATACCCACCCTAAGCTGGTGGCTGTCTGTCAAAATGTCTCACTTTGTCCTATGCCACACAGAACTTCAAACAGAAATTCCACTAAAACACAATTTTAATAGGTTGATTTATACAATGTGATTCAATCTTCCTTGCACTCCTAGTTTTTAACACATTGTATGATATATAGTAGAAGCTTATGTTCTATTTGTTGAATGGATGAAAAAGTGTTAGCCTTGGGATTTTTAATAATTTGGATACATCACATGTAGATTTATTCATGATTAATCTACAGGCACTTTAAATCACCTATTTAATATATAAATAGATAAATTTAGTATGTTAACTATGAAGCAATGATGATAAATACAAAAAAAGAAAGTCTCCTCACTGCCTCTTCACTCCTGGCCCCAGGACCTTAGCACATACTCTTGCTCTGTCAAAGAAATTTCCTTCTCCTTTTGTCATCTCTCATCCAACTCAAACCCCATCTCCTCCACAATATTTTCTCTACTTGGTCTAGCTTTGGTTTGCCTTTTATTTGCATGAATCTGCTTTTATTAAAGCAGGGAAGGTCATCATCATACACTTAAGGATCTTTTTTAGTTCAATGCATGCTATCGCTGCTGCTGCTGCTAAGTCGTTTCAGTCATGTCGGACTCTGTGCAGCCCCATAGACGGCAGCCCACCAGGTTCCCCTGTCCCTGGGATTCTCCAGGCAAGAACACTGGAGTGGGTTGCCATTTCCTTCTCCAAGGCATGAAAGTGAAAAGTGAAAGTGAAGTCGCTCAGTCGTGTCTGACTCTTGGTGACCCCGTGGACTGCAGCCTACCAGGCTCCTCCGTCCATAGTATTTTCCAGGCAAGAGTACTGGAGTGGGCTGCCACTGCCTTCTGCACAATGCATGCTAGGGATGGTCTACTTCTTTATTCTTCTTCTAGAAGAAGTTCAGTTTAAATAACCACATCAGAAAACAAAAGGAATGAAAGCAAGAGAGGATGAGAGCAAAGATAAACACAGGTAATATAACCTTTTTTTTTTTCCATTTTGTTTTTTACATAGGCACCCTGCAGCTGTTTAATAAATCCATCCCCTTGCAGTGATAAATTACTTGCAAATTATATCAACCTTAAATTGCTTCTCAAAGTTTCTACCTGCTGATGGCAGCGATGTTTTATGGAGATTTAAACAAGGTGATTTGGCAAAAGAGCATCACCTCATACTTGTACAGCCCTGAAATGATTGTTTTGGTGGCAGAGAGAGACTGAGAAATGAGGTGACTGTCCCCAATATGTAATTTATCACGCTGTGTGCTTGTGGTGTCTGAGTTACCTATGGCACACATATTAGATGGTCAAAAATAACCTTCATTAACCAACAGTCTTCTGTGGGCTTTTTTGCTGTTTTGCTGGTTAGTTCAATACCATGTAAACATATTCCAGAGACAAAGGAGAGGAGAACATTCTCCATTATTACAAAAGAGAGAGGTGAATACTTGAGTCTCTGTCTCTGTCTGTCTGCCTGTCTGTCTCTCAGCTTCTTTTTCCAGAGTGACAGCCTGATAAAACGTTTAATGTTTGGGTCTACTAAACCAAAGTTGAACTGAAATCACGTGACATTTTTGTTTTAAAATGAGATGCAGTCACTGTGTCAGTAAAATTTAAGAGTTTAAGAATTATTAGATCCAGGATTCTGATGACATAGATAATTATCTGGACTCGGCTTTTTGGCACAGGTCCTCCCATTTAACTAAGCAGTCAGCTATGTCTCAGGCGCAGGGATTGAGTTGCAATAGTTTAATTCAGACCACTGCAAGGACACCTGCCCGTCTCTTTAAAAGTCTTTATTAACAAAACATTCCCAATATTTTGCATTTCCTGGAAGCCACTGCAAGAATGTAAGAGGCTACTTATATCAGAAACTGTATGGAAGAAAGAGGTGACTTTCCATGCTTGGGCATCTGCTGTAAAGATACATAATCCCTAGGGAAAGTACCTGCCTGATATAATCCAGTTCCCCACAGAATAGCTTTATAAACTAAAGCAAAGATTCCGTTTGTGAAGAAGGCTGTTCAGACTGATGGAGATTTACAGAAATGAAGCAGCAACTCCAGAGATGTCCAGAACTCACAGATGTAGATCCTAAATAGCTTAGTTTCACTGACCTCTTGCATTTCATTCATTTATTCAATTAATAAATATATTAGAGTGACTACTACTATTCATTTTGTCAGACATTTTAGCAAGGTAGAGGGCATCAAAAGGACAGAAATCTCTGCTCATAAACTTATAATCTGGAAGGAAAGGAAATTTCCCTTCATTTACATTATTGTGAGTGCTATAAAGAAAACACATAGGGCATGAAATACTATAAAACATGGGCTAGTTAGGTTGACTGATCTAAGATGCTCTTTGGGGAATATGAAATAGCTACATTTCAACAGTGACTTCAAAAATGACAAAGCATCAGATATCTAGATATGCAAATAAAGCAAGAAGGGATTTAGGACTGGACCAAGCTGAGGCAAGAACATGTGTACAGATTTGAGGATCCTGTAATACATCATTGCATGTGATTTGCTAATCTTTTGCTAGGGACTTTGGACCCTTTTTCATGAGGGTTATAGCCTTTGATTATCTTGTCTTGGGGGGCTGGGATCAGAATTGTGCTGAACTGATAAAGCATGTAGAGAAATGTTTCTTCTTCTGTTTTCTTTAACAAAAAAGTAAGTAAGACTGCAATTACTTTTTCTTAGAACTTTGAAAGAATTCACTAGTGACGTCATCTGGGCCTCAATTTTCTTGATAAGAAAGGTTTAATTTTGTTATTTATACACTCAATGCCTTTAATAGATCAATATCTAGTTTTTTTTTTCTATCTCCTTGCATCTATTTTTTAAAACTTTTTTTCAAAGAATCTGTCCACTTCATCTAAATTTTTTATTATTTTCATGAATTTGTTTATCATATCCCCCATCCATTTATTATCTGTAGAATACAAGCACTTAAAACAACATATTTATCTCTTAATGCATAGGATATATTTTGACTGAGTTTTTTTCTGACTCATTTTGTGATTCATGGGTTATTTCAAGGATTTTATTGAATTTCTAAATAATTGAGCCATATATATCTCATTGTTACTTATTTCTAATTTATTGTTGCGACCAAAAAACATATTCTGTATGATTTCAGTCATTAACAATTTGTTGAGACCTGATTTGCGGCCCACCATATGAACTCTCTTGGTGACTAGTCCATATACACTTGAAAAAATTGTATTCTGCAGCTTTGATGCCATATTTGTAAATATCAAACAGGACTAATGATTGATAGTTTTAGATTGATTCATGTTGCTTCATTGGCTTTAACTGCTATGGTTCATTTTTTTTCTCCAAATGTTTCCACTTAGATAATCTTCAAGCTTCCTTATCCTTTTCTGTTATGTCCAGACTTATGTTTAGATCTTCATGTTAATTTTTCATTTCTTCTAACAATGATATTATTTCTACTGTTTCCATTTGGTACTTTTTAATAGTTTATTTCTCTGCTGAAACTTTCAATCTGTTCACACATTTTGTCTACATTTTCCACAGTATTTTTTAACATTGTAAGTTATTTTAGAGTTCTCATCTGATTCTAATTCCAATTATCTAAATCATTTTTGCATCTCTTGATACTTTCCTCTCTTGACCATGTTTCATATTTTCTTGCTTCTTTATGCATATTATGCTTTTAAAAAAAAATCTAATGCTTGATACTGTGCGTAGAACAATATAAAGTGAAGCAAGCAATACTACACCTAAACAAAAAGTCATGATTTCTTCTTCTGATGTTGCTAATCTGTGATCAACCTGAGTATGATTTCTACTATATCTTTACTAAGATTCAGTTCACTCTTGGCTTCAAATGTTTCTTTGGGAAGAACAGGACTTTCCCTTCTGCAAGGCTTGAGATGCAAAGTGATAATGATTCTCCAGAAATCTTCACTCATAACAGCATACCTGCCATCTTTTTTGGTTCTTAGGGAGTTCTCTATGCTCTCTGACATTTCACACTTTCCAAAGTCATGCCCAAAGACTTTTTTAACATCTAACACAGTAAGTGCTTTGTAATATGTAGACATTCTGCATATTTTTGTTTATTTCAGTTGAGTGCTAATGTAATTGGAAATGGTAGATAAAAAGTTAACAGTTGTCACATCTTATCAATTTACACTATGACCAATTTAGAAGGGTATGAACAGACCGTGCATCCACCAATTACAGCACAGCTGAAAACACACTTCCTGCATTCTTCCCTGGATAAAGGCCTTTCTCATATTTTAAAATAAGTATAAACAAAAAAAAAAGAAATTCCTAGGGGCAGAAGCTGGGCAACACTCACAAGCAGTGTATCCCACTACAAGCATTCTTCATTTTGATACTGAGATGTAGATGAGTAGGTTAATTGAAACTTAGAATATGCTGATGTGAACATCAATGAAGTCTGACAACTTTGTAACTTGATTAACTCTTTATCATTTGCATTTGGAGAAAACATAATTCACTATTCTTCTTCTGTCAGCTCTTGAGAGGTACATGAAACCCACCTTGATATCTCTAGTAATAATACTATAACAAAATGTACCATTGTCATTTCCCTTTGAAGAGTGGCTATTACAATTTAAAGTATGTAAGAATCATAAGGTGATTGTGCTAAAATGAAGATTCCCTGGTTTCTATCCCAAGAGATTTTGATTTAGAAGGTTACAGGTGAAGCTCATGATCTGAATGTTAAGATTGAACAAGCTCTATCTGAAGTATTGCCTTATATTTAAGTCCCAAATTTATATTTGCACAAAGCCCCAGTGACTTATTACATTCTAATGTGGGCATGCCTAGACCCTTATCTCTTTAGTTTCCACATTTACTACTCTCCCCTCATTGCTTTAGCTACACTGACTGTCATTCAGTTTCTATAAAACCACACATTCCTCTCTGCTTTAATACTGACATATATGCTGTCTCCTCTGTCTTAGACTCTATATTTTTGTCTGATCAACTCCTTCTTAACTTTGGGTCTCAGTGTTAAGGCTCCTCTAGTACAGAGATTAGATAGGTCTTATTTCTAGGAATCATCCTTCCATCCTAGTTAGACAATTCTTCTAAAATTTGTGCATCTTTACAGCTGTTTACACACTTGTATGCTGCAGTGAGAAGCCTGTGCACCACAACTAGAGAGCAGTCCCACTTGCCACAGCTACAGAAAAAGCCCACAGAGCAACAAAGACCTAGCACAGACACAAATGAACAAATAAATTTTTAAAGTTTAAAAAAAGTAAATATACAATTTGGGATAGACTTATTGCAATGAAGTAAATAATGCAGTTAAAGGGTGAGAGAGTAAGGGTTTGGGAAGGAAGTTCTTTAGATTGGATTATAGGGACACTCTCTGAAGAAGTGATCAGTAGGGTCAGATCTGAATGATAAGAGAGCTAATCAAAGATTTCAGTAAAGTTGCATGATATAAAATTAACACACAAAAATCCCTTGCATTCCTGTACACTAACAATGAGAAAACAGAAAGAGAAATAAAGGAAACAATTCCATTCACCATTGCAATGAAAAGAATAAAATACTTAGGAATAAATCTCCCTAAAGAAACAAAAGACCCATATATAGAAAACTATAAAACACTGATGAAGGAAATCAAAGATGACACAAATAGATGGAGAAATATACCATGGTTATGGATCATTAGAATCAATATGGTGAAAATGAGTGTATTACCCAAAGCAATCTATAGATTCAATGCACTCCCTATCAAGCTACCAACAGTATTCTTCACAGAACTAGAACAAATAATTTCACAATTTGTATGGAAACACAAAAAACCTCAAATAGCCAAAGCAATCTTGAGAAAAAAGAATGGAACTAGAGGAATCAACCTACCAGACTTCAGACTACACTACAAAGCTCAGTCATCAAGACAGTATGGTACTGGCACAAAGACAGAAATACAGATCAATGGAACCAAATAGAAAGCCCAGAGATAAATCCACACACCTATGGACACCTTATCTTAGACAAAGGAGGAAAGACTATACAATGAAGAGGACAACCTCTTTAACAAGTGATGCTGGGAAAACCGGTCAACCACTTGTAAAAGAATGAAACTAGAACACTTTCTAACACCATACACAAAAATAAACTCAAAATGGATTAAAGATCTAATGTAAGACCAGAAACTATAAAACTACTAGAAGGAAACATAGGCAAAACACTCTCTAACATAAATCACAGCAGGATCCTCTATGACCCACCTCCCAGGTAATGGAAACAAAAGCAAAAATAAACAAATGGGACCTAATTAAAATTAAAAGCTGTTGCACAATGAAGGAAACTATAAGAAAGGTGAAAAGACAGCCTTCAGAATGGGAGACAATAATAGCAAACGAAGCAACAGACAAAGAATTAATCTCGAAAATATACAAGCAGCTCCTGCAGCTCAATTCTAGGGAAAAAAAAAAAAAAAAAAGACCCAATCAAAAAAGTGGGCCAAAGAACTAAACAGACATTTCTCCAAAGAAGACATACAGATGGCTAACACACACATGGAAAGATGCTCAACATCACTCATTATCAGAGAAATGCAAATCAAAACCACAATGAGGTACCATCTCCTGCCTCAGAATGGCTGCTATCAAGAAGTCTACAAAAAATAAACACTGGAGAGGATGCAGAGAAAAGGGAACCCTCTTATACTGTTGGCAGGCATGCAAACTAGTATAGCAACTATGGATAACAGTGTGGAGATTCCTTAAAAAACTGGAAACAGAACTGCCATGTGACCAAGCAATCCCACTGCTAGGCATACACACTGAGGAAACCAGAATTGAAAGAGACACATGTGCTCCAAAGTTCATCGCAGCACAGCTTACAATAGCTAGGACAGGGAAGCAACCTAGATGTCCACTGGCAGACGAATGGATAAGAAAGCCACGGTACATATACACAATGGAATATTATTCAGCTATTAAAAAGAATGCATTTGAATCAGTCCTAATGAGGTGGATGAAACTGGAGCCTGTTATACAGAGTGAAGTAAGTCAGAAAGAAAAATTCCAATATGGTATATTAACACATGTATGTGGAATTTAGAAAAACAGTAACAATGACCCTATATGAAAGACATCAAAAGAGACACAGATGTAAAGAAAACTTTTGGACTCTGTGGGAGAAAGCAAGGGTGGGATGATTTGAGAGAATAGCACTGAAACATGTATATTACCATATGTGAAACAGATCACCAGTCCAGGTTTGATGCATGAAACAGGGTGCTCAGGGATGGAGCACTGGGATGACCCTGAGGGATGGGGTGGGGAGGGGGGTTCAGAACGGGGAACACATGCACATTCATGGCTGATTCATGTCAATGTATGGCAAAAACCACTATAATATGGTAAATTTATTAGCCTCCAATTAAAATAAATAATTTAATTTAAAAAAATAAAAAAGAAACATCCCACTATGTGAAAACCTTAGGGAGAAAATTCAAAAGTAGAGACTAGCTGTGTAAAAGGAATACCTTTCAAATAAACTTGGCATATTTGAGAAAGACCAACAAAGACAATGTAGCTGGGACAGAGAAAGCAGTAAAACATGAAATGAGAAAGAAGGAAGGATAAATCTGAAATAGCCTTATTTACCAGGAAACACAGTTTGAATTATATTCACAGTGCAACAGGAAAACATTGGGGGATTTTAATCAGGAAATTTGCAATCTGATTTTTGTGTTAAGAAACTCAGAAAAAGAAAAGAAACTCATTTTACCTGCTATGGAAGGAATGGGTCTTAGGGATGCAAGAAAGGATCAAGAGCACTGTAGCCCTAGCAAGAGTTCAGGTGGGCAAAAAGGATGGCTGAGACAAGGAAAGGGGCAAGAGGTGTGGTTAGAAATAACTAGATTTTGTCTGTACTATCCATCCTTCCTGGCCATCCTTCTCTCCCGCCAGGACTCTTGCTAGGGCTCCAAAGTGCTTTTGTTCCTTTCATGCATCCCTAGAATTCATTACCGCCAGGGAAAGAGAAAAGTGAAAGTGTTGGTCGCTCAGTTGTGTCTGATTCTTTGTGAGCCCATGGACTGTAGCCTGCCAGGCTCCTCTATCCATGGGATTTCTCAGGCAAGAATACTAGAGTGCTTTGCCATTTCTTCCTCCAGAACATCTTCCTGACCCACGGATCAAACCTGAGTCTCCTGCATTGCAGGAAGATTCTTTACCATCTGGGCCACCAGAGAAGCCCCATTACCTCCATAGCAGAAACACAGTCACAGAAGTAGAAAACAAACTCCTGGTTACCAAGAGAGGGAGAGGGGGAGGGGTGAGTAGGGAGACTGGGATTAACATAAACACACTAATATATATAAAATAGATAACTAATGAGAACCTAGGATATAGCATGTGAAACTCTACTCAGTGATCTGTGTTCATCTAAATGGGAAGGAAATCTAAAAAAGAGGGGATATATATATATGTATAACTAATTCACAGTGCTGTATAGCACAAACTAACACAACATTGTAAAGCAACTCCAATAAAAATTAATTTTTAAAAAAGGAAATAACTGGATTTGAGACTGCAGAGGAGGAAAAAATTTCTTTTACTCTTCCAGATTCTTATGGCTGGTCTAAGAATTAAACTGACATAAGACTGACTAATGAGAAAATCACACCAAAGTTCAATAATGTATATACATAGAGAAACGCAAGAAAATTGAGTCAGCTCACCAAAATGGCCAAAAAGTTCCCCTTAAAAATACCATCTTCACCTAAAAACATAAAAAGATATTGGGAATAGTGGTTTGGGACTTCAAAGGAAAGGAAAGTGGTTCATATGGAAAAGCAAATGTTTGGTAACCAAATGTTTGCTGGGTCATATAGAGACAACAGAACACAGAGGAGATTCTCATCTCCATCCCTGCCTGTGTTTCCCCATCCACATCTAGTCAATATTCCTGGCAAGTACCTCTGGTGATAGCTTTATTCTGGGAGCCTCTATATGAATTCTTTCAGGCAGTTGGGGAAAGGATAAAGATTCTTCCTGAGTCTTTGGGCCCTTGACTATTTTCAGCTTGAAATAACTGACATGCTAAAGGCACACAATTTGGGGCAGCAAATTTTGCTCCCCTACAAGACATGTTTCATTCCAATCCGAAAGAAAGGCAATGCCAAAGAATGCTCAAACTACCGCACAATTGTACTCATCTCACACGCTAGTAAAGTAATACTTAAAATTCTCCAAGCCAGGATTCAGCAATACATGAACTGTGAACTTCCAGATGTTGAAGCTGGAGTTAGAAAAGGCAGAATAACCGGAGAACAAATTGCCAACTTCCACTGGATCATCGAAAAAGCAGGAGTTCCAGAAAAACATCTACTTCTGCTTTATTGACTATGCCAAAGCCTTTGAGTGTGCAGATCACAATAAACTGTGCTAAGGTCTGAAAGAGATGGGACCTTAGACCCATCTCAGAAAGACCACCTGACCTGCCTCTTGAGAAACCTGTATGAAGGCCAGGAAGCAACAGTTAGAACTGGACATGGAACAACAGACTGGTTCCAAATAGGAAAAGGAGTATGTCAAGGCTGTATATTGTTACCCTGCTTATTTAACTTATATGCAGAGTACATCATGAGAAATGCTGGGCTGGAGGAAGCACAAGCTGGAATCAAGATTGTGGGGAGAAATATCAATAATCCTAGATATGCAGATGACACCACCCTTATGGCAGAAGGTGAAGAAGAACTAAAGAACCTCTTAATGAAAGTGAAAGAGGAGAGTGAAAAAGTTGGCTTACAGCTCAACAATCAGATAACTAAGATCATGGCATCTGGTCCCATCACTTCATGGCAGATAGATGGGGAAACATTGGAAACAGTGTCAGACTTTATTTTGGGGGGCTCCAAAATCACTGCAGCTGGTGACTGCAGCCATGAAATTAAAAGACACTTACTGCTTGGAAGGAAAGCTATGACCAACCTAGACAGCATGTTAAAAAGCAGAGACATTACTTTGCCAACAAAGGTCCATCTAGTCAAGGCTATGGTTTTTCCAGTGGTCATGTATGGATGTGAGAATTGGACTGTGAAGAAAGCTGAGTGCCAAAGAATTGATGCTTTTGAACTGTGGTGTTGGAGAAGACTCGAGAGTCCCTTGGACTGCAAGGAGATCCAACCAATCCATCCTAAGAGAGATCAGTCCTGAGTGTTCATTGGAAAGACTGATGTTGAAGCTAAAACTCCAATATTTTGGCCACCTGATGTGAAGAACTGACTCACTGGAAAAGACCCTGATGCTGGGAAAGATTGAAGGCAGGAGGAGAAGGGGATGACAGAGGATGAGATGGTTGGATGGCATCACCGGCTAGATGGACATGGGTTTAGGTGGACTCTGGGAGTTAGTGATGGACAGGGAGGCCTGGCGTACTGCGGTTCATGGGGTTGCAAAGAGTCGGACCCAACTGAGCGATTGAACTGAACTGAATAAGACATGTTAAAGATTTAATTAATAAGTCTTAAGGATTGGGACTGATAGGCCTTAAGGAAAGAAAATCAAGCCAGTCAATCCTAAAGGAAATCAACCCTGAATATTCATTGGAAGGACTGATGCTGAAGCTGAAGCTCCAATACTTTGGCCACCTGATGCGAAGAGCTGACCCATTAGAAAAGACCCTGATGCTGCAGAAGTTGAAGGCAGGAGAAGAAGGGGAAAACAGACAATGAAATGGTTGGATGGCATCATTGACTCAATGAACATGAGTTTGAGCAAACTCCATGATATGTTGAAGGACAGGGAAGTCTGGTGTGTCTGAGTTCATGGGGTCACAAAGAGTCAGACACAACTTAGTGACTGAACAACAGGAATGGAATATAAAGACAGAAGATGAGAAGTCTAAGAACTGAGCCCAGGGGTGCACTCTAGAGTGGTTTTAAACTTGGGACCTAAGAAAAATGTCAGCAGAGGAGATCAGATAGTCAGTAAGGCAGACAAAGGAGTAAGAGAGGGTGGTGTCCCAGAAGCAGGTGAAGAAAGAGTTTAAAGTTAAAGAGAGGAATCTAACCTGTCAAAGGAAGCTGATACAAGGAGGAGCTTAGAGTCACTCTTCACCTTAATAGGAATCATTATCTCATCAGGACAAAAGTCCTACTGGAGTAGGTCTAGGGTAAAAGAGGGGTGAAGATGTGGAGCCAACAAGAATAGCCTGTTCTTTCGAGGAGTTTTTCTGTGAAAGGGAATAGAAAAATTAACTAGTAGGTGAAAATAGACTTAAGATCAAGGGAATCTTTTTTCTTTAATTGATTTTAAGATGTTTGTGTACCTGTGGGGTTTCTGATATTAAGCTTTATTATAATGGGGTTGACTCTATTACAAATGCTGGTAACATCTTGGATAACAATTCTCTTCAAAGTATAGTGATGTAGTCAACAGCACACTTGGTAATTAAAAAGTTGAGCCTCATAGTAATTATGACTCTGCTATTGGTATGTGGGGGCTTCCCTGATGGCTCAGCAGGTGAGGAATCCACCTGCAATTCAGGAGACATTAGAGACATGGGTTTGATCCCTGGGTCAGGAAGAACCCCTGTAGTAGGAAATGGCATCCCACTCTAGTATTCTTGCCTGAAAAACCCCATGGACAGAGGAACCTGGCCGGGCCGGGGCGGGGGAGAGGGGTGGGGGTCACAAAACCCTTAGACATGATTGAGCGACTGAGACACACACACCCATAATAGGTAAGTGTGTGAACTGAGACTAGTTAGATTAGTTACTCTAGGTCTCTGAGGCACTATTTCCTTATCCACATAATAAGGATGATAATTTATTTGAGGAGGACAAAATGTAATTACATATATGTTGCAGGCAAGATATATATATACTACACATATACATATATGAGCATATATATACATATACACATATGTGCATATATATATAGAAAGAGCATCTACCACAGTTCCTGAGACATAGTAAGTACTCAGCAATTGAGATGACTTGTCATTATTACTATTTTACTATTTAGTGCTGGGCTGTTAATCCCTTCTATAATCAGTAATATGGCCTACTAGGATTTTAGTGGTATCAAAGAGAAACACTCAGTCTTGACTTCCTTCCCCATTACATACATCTTGTTCCAAGGCAGACCCTAATGCCCTTTCCTGTTTCAGAACACCACAGGGGATATATAGACAAAGGGAACAAACAGCTGTGTGCCAAGTTCCACATAGAAACCTAGTGAGTTAATGTCATTTTAAACATGGTTTTCTTCTGTGTAAATGAGCTTGCAAATCTGCAAGCTTCCTACCACTAATTACTAGATTAGCTAGAGTTAACCTGCAGGGAAATGGCGATGAGGAAGACAAACATGCATTCTTATATGAATGCTTATTTGCATAGTTCATACAACTCTAGGTTTGCAGGAAGAAAGCCCCCTGCTTCTCCTAGTTAAATCTGATGTGACATCAACGGATTTACACAAGAATGCTAGGCAACAAATTAGCCCAACGCCACACTTAATCACAATCTAGAGTTAACCCAAGGGAACCAAGAACTAAACAAATAAATTTCTTAATGTTTAGCTCTTCTCTTTACCTAGGCAAGTTGGATAAGGTAATTGCCTAATTCAAAAAATGCTGGGTGAAACTGCAGCAAAGCAGCTTCGGTCAGAAAGTTGGGACATGCATAGTTTCAAATATATAGTCATCTGAAATTGATCCCTGACTTCAAACATCAATGTCTTGTGTTGAACAAATTTTTCAGAACAATCTTGTATGCAAGGAAGGGAGACACACCTGACTCAAACAGCTTAAGCAAATGTATTGGCACACTTAAAGAAAAGTCAGGAGATCAAAGGACTGCAGGCAGGACTGGGGTCTAAGAGTCCAAAGAACATCATCAGCAAGTGCTCTCTCTTTGTTCATTCTGCTTTTCTTTCTGTGCATCATCTTTACTGCTAGCACACCTAGAAGAAAAAGAGATTCTTTCCTTCTTAATAGCTTAAAAGCATCCCTAGAATTGAATCACATGCCACATGTCCACACACTATGAACCAATCACAGTAAGCTGTGTTGCTGTAAAGCTGATTGGCCAGGTCTGGGTCACATGCACAACACTGAGGACAAGAAGGAGTCATCTTCACCTACACCACGCGAGAGAACTCTGAAGATTTTGCTCCCACAGGGAAAATCAGCACGTTGTTATGACCCTAAGGATATAAGAATAAGGTGAAGCTATAAAGGAAATCATAACAGATGCTCACTATTACAAATGACTCAACTAGTCAAAGGTTCAGTTTTTGTAAAAATATAAATAACTATTGTGATAATAGTATCTACCTCATGGGATTATGAACATATACATACAATAAAGGATAGAGAATTGTGTTTTCTTTATCAAAGCTTTCTCAAAGTTATTATCCACATGTGCTAGTATTGGCCCTAACAACTGATTTACCATTTCACTACTGTAACTACAGACACATTATATGTTATAAATTAACTATGTTATCTTGTTTAGCAAGTAGTTCTTCAATCATAGGAAGGGAAGCAATTCCCAAAGCCACACATTATAAGCATGTTTGGTATTAGCCTTCTAGTCATCCAAGCTCAGAGAGATGTGTCTCTTCTTAGACGAGTGAAGAGAATTCTGTTGAATTTAGGGAGGTCAAACACCAACACCCATCACCTATAATACCTCTGACGATATATCCCATATAAGGGTCAAGTATAGATACAGTTTGTGAGGTACTATTTATAGACTATGCCCAGATAATCTCTTGAGAAAAGTTTCCCAACCCCTTACTGTTTCTGTGTGCTTAAAACAATTCCATAGTTTATAATATATCACAAAGGGAAAGAGTAATATTTCCGTAAATGCTTCCATGAAAATAACTTACAAATTTCCATTACAGTTAGACAGTTTAAAACTCACAAGAGACTTTCATCCTCACTCTAACAATCCAAGCAAACCCAATAAGCTATAAAACCACAGCTAGCAAAACAAAACACCCCATCAAAGACTTCAGGATGCAAAGAAATTAAAAAAAAAAAAAAAAAAACAACTAAATTCCAGAAAGTAGCAATTCCTTCATAGAAAAGAGATAGATAAAACCAATTAAAAATATGAAAAAACAAATGCTAGAAGTGAAAAATTCAGTATTAGAAGTGGATAATTCATTTGGTAGGCCTAAGTGCAGACTAGACACAGCAGAAAAAAGGCAGAACTTGAAGACTGGTCAAGAGGCAGCATTCAGATGGAAACACCCCAAAATGGGGAAGGTAGGTTAAAATCAGATGTTCATGAGACAATACCAGTTAGTCTAATACTTAGAGTTTCAGAAGAAAAGAGAAAAATGGGTAAACTATACAGATAATGGTCAAAAACTTTCTAAAATGGACAGAAGACATTAACCTAAGACACAAGAAGCTCAGTAAGAAGGAAGCAGAATAAAGTAAAGAACATCTAAAATTACCATGGTCAACTGATAGAAACCAAAGACAATGAGGAAGTCATAAAAGCAGTAAGAGAAAGATTAAAATGTTTTAAATGTCAGCAAATCAAATTCAAAATAATTAAGTGATATATTTCCCATAATGCAAGTTTAGTGCAACATTTGAGAAGCAGTCAATATGTGTCATTATAATAAAGAATATGGGATATAAATCCTGCAATTATAACAATATATGCAAAAAAATTTTGATAAAATTCAGTATCCACTTATTATAAAACTCTCGGTAAATTAAAAGTCAAAGGAAACTTGCTCAATTGAAAGAAGTCACCTAATAAAGTCCTGAAATCTAACATGATATGTAACAGTAAAATACTGAAAATTTTTCCTCTAAGACAGGAACAAGGCCAGAATGACTATTCTAATGATTTCTATTCATATTTTACAAGTGGTCTTGCCCAGTGCAATAAGTTCACAGGTTAGAAAGAAATAAAAATGTTTATAGATAATATGATTGATTATGTAGAAAGACTGAATGGAATATTTAAGAAAAAAATAAAACCAATAAATGAGTTTAGCAAAAAATAGATGATGCATAGTAAATATAAAAAATTACAATCGTTTCTATATATTAGCAAAAAATAATTAGAAACATAAAAAATAACCATTTACCATAGCAACTAAAGGGTTTCCCATGCAGCACTAACGGTAAAGAACCCACTGCCAATGCAGGAGACGTAGAGACGCAGGTTCTATCTTTGGATCGGGAAGATCCCCTGGAGGAGGGCATAGCAACCCACTCCAGTATTCTTGCCGGGAGAATCCCATGGAGAGAGAAATCTGGCAGGCTACAGTCCACAGGGTTGCACAGAGTTCGACACAACTGAAGCAACTCAGCATGCACATATGCATAGCACCTAAAACATAAAATATCTAGGAATAAATGTAACAACAAATGCATATAACTTGCAAAAATTATTTAAAATTTCTGAAAAAAATTAAATAATACCTAAGTAAATGATAACAAATACAATATTTCTGAATCAAAAGGCTCAGTATTATTAAGATACCTATTCTTTCTAAGGGTTTCCCTGGTAGTTCAGTTGGTAAAGAATGCTCCTGCAATGCAGGAGACCCCAGTTCGATTCTTGGGTCAGGAAGATCCACTGGAGAAGGGATAGACTACCCACTCCAGTATTCTTGGGCTTTCCTGGTGGCTCAGATGGTAAAGAATCTGCCTGCAATGTGGGAGACTTGGGTGCAATCCCTGGGTTGGGAAGACTCCCTGGAGAAAGGAAAGGCTACCCACTCCAGCATTTTGGCTTGGAGAATTCCGCGGACTAAGGGACTTTCACTTTCACTCTAAATTGATCTACATACAATAAACATCTAAATTCTAACAGACCTTTGAACAAGAAATTGACAGGTTGATTCTAAATGTATACAGAAAAGCAAAAGATTTAGATATGCTAAAACACTAAAAAAATCTTTTTGAAAAGAGACAGATGGAGAACTTACATTATTTATTTAATGACTTGCTACAAAAGCTACAATAATAAAAACTGTTGAACTGGCCTAAAGATAGACAAATACATGAATGGAATAGTTTATAAGTAGAGTGACATTACATGGTCAAAATATTTTCTTTTTAAAAAAATTAATTAATTTATTTTAATTGGGGGCTTATTACTTTACAATATTGTAGTGGTTTTTGCCATACATTGACATGAATCAGCCATGGGTATACATGTGTTCCCCATCCTGAACCCACCTCTACGTCCCTCCCCATCCCATCCCTCCGGGTCTTCCCAGTACTCCAGCCCTGAGCACCCTGTCTCATGCATTGAACCGGGACTGGTGATCTATTTCACATGTGATAATATACATGTTTCAATGCTATTCTCTCAAATCATCCCATTTCTAACATGGTACCAAGTAAAATTTTATTTGTTTGTTTTGAGTTATTTTAAACTTAGAGAAAAGTTGCAAATACAGTACAAAGAATTCATATATATTTCTTACTTGGCTGCTCTTATTTGAAGCTGAAACTCCAATACTTTGGCCACCTCATGCGGAGAGTGGACTCATTGAAAAAGACCCTGATGCTGGGAGGGATTGGGGGCAGGAGGAGAAGCGGACGACAGGGGATGGGATGGCTGGATGACATCACCAATTCGATGGGCATGAGTTTGAGTAAACTCCGGGAGTTTGTGATGGACAGGGAGGCCTGGAGTGCTGTGATTCATGGGGTTGCAAAAAGTCAGATGTGACCGAACTGACTGAACTGATTGTTACTATATTATATAACCACAGTACCTCTGTCAAAATTTAAAAATGAAAGTAAAAAAGAAAAACATTTTCTAATTATTATTAACCAAACTCAACTCTTTCTTTGGATCTCATAAGTTTTTACACTACTGTTCTTTATTTTGTAGTTTCAGAATCTAGGTCAGAAAGTCAAATTGTGTTAGACATTATGTCTCCTTACTTTCCTCTGGTTTGTGACAGTTCCTGTCTTGTTTATGATGACCTTGATATTTTTGAAGAGTACTGGTCAAATATTTTGTACAATGTCTGTCAGTGTGAGTTTGTTGTTTTTCTCATAGTTGGTCTGGGGCTAGGGGTGTTTGGAAGGTATATCAGATGTAAAGTACCTTTCTCATGTCATCATATCTGGAGGACATGCTATCAACATAACATCACCAATGATATTAACTTGGATCATGGGGACAAGACAGTATCACCAAGCTTTTCCATTGTTGCTTCTTCATTCCACTCTCTACTCATTGGAACCAAGTCACCAAGTTCAGTCCATCACTCAAGGGCAGAAAGGAGATTAAGCCCTACTAGCTGGAGAAGAAGGTGTCTGCACAAATTATTTGGAATTATTCTGTATGAAAAAGATTTCTCCTTTATTTATCCAATTATTTATTTTAATCTTGTGATTGGATCTTATATTATTTATTGTGTTACTAAACTGTTCCAGCTTTGGCCACTGGGGCTTTTTTCAGATCCATTCACATGTATCTTCAAGAAGCCTCCATCTTTTTAGCTTTTGAACATGTTCTTACATTTAAACACTACGAGAAACAGCAGGTTCATCTTGTATTTTCTTTTATTTAGCCCTAAAGTTAACAATTTCTCCAAGAGACCCAGGTACCTATTATTAGAGAATGGTGTCCAGAAACAAAGATCTAGGAACTAAATATCCTCATTGTTACTTGGAATGTCACTACCTTTAGGCTAAATTCTTGGTGAACAAGACTAAGAAATTTATATATGTACACTAACTCATGCATATATATGTACCTATACTTATTTCTGGTTCTCTCCATCAGTATTATGATAAATTAAACCTATGTTAATACTGATATCTCCTACTGTGATCCAGTGCCATATAACTCATTCTTGCCTCCCCACTTGCCCATCTATAACTTCATTCTCCAACAATGAGAAGTCTCTCACTGCCATCCATATTCATTTAATTATTTTTGACCTCAGTATACAAGTAAGAAATTTTAAGAATTGTTTAATCTATATCCCCATGATAAACAACTTTACTAAGTAGAGTACAGTGTTTGTGTTCAATGCCTTTTGTTTTTGGCCTTACAGTTTCTAGTTGAAAATTTATCTTCTAAAAGTTACATAAGTCAACTCCTATTTCTTCATCCCTCTCTGTGAAGTCATGTCATACATATGCAGTACAGATTATTCTTTTGTCACAGTCAACATTTTATCCTTGGATTTTCTGCAACCTCCTGGTTCATTTTTAATTTAATTTGAACACTAAAGTCTACTCTCTGGGATGTAAATTTCAGTGGGTTTTGATAATTTCATAGTCATGTATTCATCATACCAGATAAAATGGATCAATCACCCTAATCATTCTTGTTTACCCTCTGTAATCAGCCACTCTCTCCTCTCCCAACCCTTGGCAACCACAGGTGTATTTTCTTCTGTTCTTATAGCTTTCCTCTTCTAGAATACCTTATGAAGGCATTCATTTGATATGTAACGTTTTGGTTCTTTCACTTAGCAAAATGCACTTAAGTTTCATCTATGTTTGCATATGGATCAGTAGTTCATTTCTTTTTATAGCTAGGTAGAATTCCATTGTTTGGATACATATCCATTCACCTAGTGAAGCACACTGTGGTTGCCTCCAGTTTCAAGCAATTAAGAATAAATCTCCTGTAAACATATTCACCTTGTATATGGATGAAAAAAATTTACAGTTCTAATAGGTAAACATCTAGGCATGTAGTTTCTGAGTCACCTGATAAGAACATTTACTTTTCAAGAAACTTGCAAACAATTTTCAAAGTGGCTTTACAATGTTGCATTCCAACCAGCAATATATTCAAGTTCCTACAGCTCCAAATTTTCACCAGTGTTTAGTACTGTCAGTTTTTTTTAGACTTTGTTATCCAGCACAGGGATATGAATACAGTAAACATGAACAAATGTGATCCCGCAACTCTGATTCAACCAAATTGTACTGACTAGGATAAATGAGGAAAATGCCAATCTGCGTTAGTGTCAGGAAACGAGCTTTATGAATGTTTTAAGAAATTAGATCTCATTAAGAGGAAGTAAAACAATTTGGGATAGAAATGACAAAAGGGTTTATCTCATGTGATCACTTTGATCAACTGCTAAAGGAATGTTTAGCATTTCCCATTAAAAAGAATTTTGAGACTATACTGGGTCTCAGGGAAAAGGAATGCTGTAAGCAATTAGCAATGTATACATTATAAGCAGACAACAAGGCATTGAACTACAAAAAAGTACTGGACTTTGTTAGAGCATTCTTTGGGATTGCCTTTCTTTGGGATTAGAATGAAAACTGACCTTTTCCAGGCCTGTGACAACTGCTGAGTTTTCCAAATTTGCTGGCATATTGAGTGCAGCACTTTCACAGCATCATCTTTCAGGATTTGAAATAGCTCAACTGGAATTCCATCACCTCAACTAGCTTTGTTCATAGTGATGCTTTCTAAGGTCCACCTGACTTCACATTCCAGGATGTCTGGCTCTAGGTTAGTGATCACACCAGCGTGGTTACCTGGGTTGTGAAGATATTTTTTCTACAGTTCTTCTGTGTATTCTTGCCACCTCTTCTTAATATCTTCTGCTTCTGTTAGGTCCATACCATTTCTGCCCTTTATCAAACACATCTTTATATGAAATGTTCCCTTGGTGTCTCTAATTTTCTTGAAGAGATCTCTAGCCTTTCCCATTTTGTTGCTTTCCTCTATTTCTTTGCATTGATTGCTGAGGAAGGCTTTCTAATGTTTCCTTGCTATTCTTTGGAACTCTGCATTCAAATGGGAATATCTTTCCTTTTCTCCTTTGCTTTTCCCTTCTCTTCTTTTCACAGCTCTTTGTAAGGCCTCCTCAGACAACCATTTTGCCTTTTTGCATTTCTTTTCCATGGGGATGGTCTTGATCCCTGTCTCCTGTACAATGTCACGAACCTCTGCCCATGGTTCATCAGGCACTCTGTCTATCAGATCTAGTCCCTTAAATCTATTTCTCACTTCCACTGTATAGTCATAAGGGATTTGATTTAGGTCATACCTGAATGGTCTAGTGGTTTTCCCTACTTTCTTCAGTTTAAGTCTGAATTTGGCAATAAGGGGTTCATGATCTGAGCCACAGTCAGCTCCTGGTCTTATTTTTGCTGACTGTATAGAGCTTCTCCATCTTTAGCTGCAAAGAACATAATCAATCTGATTTCGGTGTTGACCATCTGGTGATGTCCATGTGTAGAGTCTTCTCTTGTGTTGTTGGAAGAGGGTGTCTGCTATGACCAGTGTGTTCTCTTGGCAAAACTCTATTAGCCTTTGTCCTGCTTCATTCTGTACTCCAAAGACAAATTTGCCTGTTACTTCAGGTGTTTTTGACTTCCTACTCTTGCATTCCAGTCCCCTATAATGAAAAGGATGTCTTTTCGGGGTGTTAGTTCTAAAAGGTCTTGCAGGTCTTCATAGAACCGTTCAACTTCAGCTTCTTCGGCATTACTGGTTGGGGCATAGGCTTGGATTACTGTGATATTGAATGGTTTGCCTTGGAAATGAACAGATCATTCTGTCATTTTTGAGACTGCATCCAAGTACTGCATTTCGGACTTTCTTGTTGACCATGATGGCTACTCCATTTCTTCTAAGGGATTCCTGCCCACAGTAGTAGATATAATGGTCATCTGAGTTAAATTCACCCATTCCAGTCCATTTTAGTTTGCTGATCCCTAGAATGTCAACATTCACTTTTGCCACCTCCTGTTTGACCACTTCCAATTTGCCTTGATTCATGGACCCAACATTCCAGGTTCCTATGCAATATTGCTCTTTACAGCATCAGACCTTGCTTATTACACCAGTTCCATCCACAACTGGGTATTGTTTTTGCTTTGGCTCCATCCCTTCATTCTTTCTGAAGTTATTTCTCCACTGATCTCTAGTAGCATACTGGGCACCTACCGACCTGGGGAGTTCCTCTTTCAGTATCCTATCATTTTGCATTTTCATACTGTTTGTGGGGTTCTCAAGGCAAGAATACTGAAGTAAAGTAATGCTCAAAATTCTCCAAGCCAGGCTTCAACAATACGTGAACCGTGAAATTCCAGATGTTCAAGATGGTTTTAGAAAAGGCAGAGGAACCAGAGATTAAATTGCCAACATCCGCTGGATCATCAAAAAAGCAAGAGAGTTCCAGAAAAACATTTATTTCTGCTTTATTGACTACACCAAAGCCTTCGACTGTGTGGATCACAATAAACTGTGGACAATTCTCAAAGAGATAGGAATACCAGACCACCTGACCTGCCTCTTGAGAAACCTGTATGGTCAGGAAGCAACAGTTAGGACTGGACATGGAACAACAGACTGGCTCCAAATAGGAAAAGGAGTACGTCAAGGCTATATATTGTCACCCTGCTTATTTAACTTATATGCAGAGTACATCATGAGAAATGCCATGCTAGAAGAAGCACAAGCTGGAATCAAGATTGCCGGGAGACATTGAGAGGGTAACAGGCAGGAAGGCCAGGGGTCTCCAAACGGAGGAAAGAGGCTGCAAGTGCCAGACATTTTTCTCTCTCTTAAGTGGCAGGAGGAAACAAACCAGCAATATTTTTTCTTCTCTATACAAATTTAAAAGGAGGTTTCTCTTAAAATGCTGTGTTGCCAAGACACCTGGTTTCACCTGAAGCTAACTACTCTCAAACCTTGAGTTAACCAATACATTTCTTTTTCTTGTGGAAATGTTGTCTTAAGCTATGTTAATGTAACCCAGACTCTATCTTCAAGTTGGTTCTGCCAAATGGCCCAACCTACTTACTCAGGTATTGTTCCCCTAATCTATATAAATGAAACTATTTGTTGGTAATCTGCCCTTCTACAAGATTCAAGTCAATCATTCTATGGTCAGGGATGAATTATCTGGTACCATTCTAAGTTGTTTTTTTTTTTTTAATTTTTTTTTTATTATTATTATTTTTTTTTCCAGTGGGTTTTGTCATACATTGATATGAATCAGCCATAGATTTACACTTATTCCCCATCCCGATCCCCCCTCCCACCTCCCTCTCCACCCGATTCCTCTGGGTCTTCCCAGTGCACCAGGCCGGAGCACTTGTCTCATGCATCCCACCTGGGCTGGTGATCTGTTTCACCATAGATAGTATACATGCTGTTCTTTTGGAATATCCCACCCTCACATTCTCCCACAAAGTTCAAAAGTCTGTTCTGTATTTCTGTGTCTCTTTTTCTGTTTTGCATATAGGGTTATCGTTATCACCTTTCTAAATTCCATATATATGTGTTAGTATGCTGTAATGTTCTTTATCTTTCTGGCTTACTTCACTCTGTATAATGGGCTCCAGCTTCATCCATCTCATTAGGACTGGTTCAAATGAATTCTTTTTAATGGCTGAGTAATATTCCATGGTGTATATGTACCACAGCTTCCTTATCCATTCATCTGCTGATGGGCATCTAGGTTGCTTCCATGTCCTGGCTATTATAAACAGTGCTGCGATGAACATTGGGGTGCACGTGTCTCTTTCAGATCTGGTTTCCTCAGTGTGTATGGGCCAAAGAACTAAACAGACATTTCTCCAAAGAAGACATACAGATGGCTAACAAACACATGAAAAGATGCTCAACATCACTCATTATTAGAGAAATGCAAATCAAAACCACAATGAGGTACCATTACACGCCAGTCAGGATGGCTGCTATCCAAAAGTCTACAAGCAATAAATGCTGGAGAGGGTGTGGAGAAAAGGGAACCCTCTTACACTGTTGGTGGGAATGAAAACTAGTACAGCCGCTATGGAAAACAGTGTGGAGATTTCTTAAAAAACTGGAAATAGAACTGCCATATGACCCAGCAATCCCACTTCTGGGCATTCTAAGTTTTATGACATTCCTTTCTTTTCATTAACAGATTGTGAGTGACTATATAACAATAATGTATCCTGCCTGAGGACAGTCTTTGGATTAAACCCTCTGGCTAATTCTGTTATCTTAAAACATAAATTATGGGAGTAGGTCTGGTCTTTACAAGGATGTATCCTGCCTAAGGACAATCTTCGGATTAAACCTTCTGGCCAACTCTGTTATCTTAAAATGTAAATTATGGGAGTAGGTCTGGTGAGGTCTTTACAACCTTCAGACATTCTTTGGATTCATCGAAGAGTATATAACTCCATTGCTAACACTAGCAAAGGGGGTACTCTTTTGCCCCCTTCTGATTCCTATGTCAGAAGCTTTCTCTATCTCCTTTATACTTTAATAAAACTTTATTACACAAAAGCTCTGAGCGATCCAGCCTCGTCTCTGGCCCTGGATTGAATTCGTCTCCTCCGGAGGCCAAGAATCCCACGTCTTATCATTCAGCAACAACCTTTCAAAATATCAATAACCTCAGATATGCATATGACACCACCCTTATGGCAGAAAGTATAGAGGAACTACAAAGTCTCTTGATGAAAGTGAAAGAGGAGAGTGAAAAAGTTGGCTTAAAGCTCAACATTCAGAAAACTAAGATCATGGCATCTGGTCCCATCACTTCATGGGAAATAGATGGGGAAACAGTGGAAACAGTGTCAGACTTTATTTTGGGGGGCTCCAAAATCACTGCAGATCGTGATTGCAGCCATGAAATTAAAAGACGCTTACTCCTTGGAAGGAAAGTTATGACCAACCTAGATAGCATGTTAAAAAGCAGAGACATTACTTTGCCAACAAAGGTCCATCTAGTCAAGGCTATGGTTTTTCCAGTGGTCATGTATGGATGTGAGAGTTCGACTGTGAAGAAAGCTGAGCACTGAAGAATTGATGCTTTTGAACTGTGGTGTTGGAGAAGACTCTTGAGAGTCCCTTGGACTGCAAGGAGATCCAACCAGTCCATCCTAAAGGAGATCAGTCCTGGGTGTTCATTGGAAGGACTGATGCTGAAGCTGAAACTCCAATACTTTGGCCACCTCATGCGAATAGTTGACTCATTGGAAAAGACCCTGATGCTGGGACGGACTGGAAGCAGGAGGAGAAGGGGACGACAGAGGATGAGATTGTTGGATGGCATCACCGACTCGATGGATATGAGTTTGAGTAAACTCCGGGAGTTGGTGATGGACAGGGAGGCCTGGAGTGCTGTGATTCATGGGGTCGCAAAGAGTCGGACAGGATTGAGGAACTGAACTGAACTGATCTGGACTTTGTTATCTAATGTTATCATTAGATAATAGTTCGATAATGTTATCTAATGTTATCACTGTTATCTAATGATAGAAAGACCTCCAGAAAGACCTACTGTGGTAAGTAAAATAATGGCTTCCAAAGATATACATCCCAGTCTGTATCCCTGAACTTGTGAACATGTTATGTTATATGGCAAGGGGGAGTTAAGGTTGAGGATGGAATTAAAGTTATTAATTTGACCTTGGGGGATTATTCTGGATTATCGATTACAGCCCATCAATGTCCTTAAATTAGGAAGACAGACCAAAACAGTAAGTGTCAGGGTTGTGAGATGTGAGAAAAACTTGACTGGGCATTGTTAATTTTGAGACAGAGGAGGTCATGAGTGAAGGAATGTGGAAGCCTCTAGGAGATGAAAAAGGCAAGAAAAGGGGTTCCCCAGAGCCTCCAGAAAAGAATGCATCCCCATAAACACTTGGATTTCAGCTTAGGGCATGCACATCAGAATTTGGATTTACAGAACTGTAAGATAAGAAGGTCTTGATGTTTTAAGCCACTAAGTTTGTAGTAACTTGTTACAGTAGCCATGAAACACAAATTCACCTACTTTAATAAATAGAAAGCAAAGGCTGAAAATACAGTGTTAACTTTTTAGCATAAAACCAAAAAACTTGAGAGCTTAAAGTCAAATTCTCAGGTGAGTGAGAAAGTTTCTCAGCAATCAATTCATTTTTTAGACCATTGTGAAAAAGTAAATTTAAGACTTATACCTAGTCCTTTAACACAAATTCATAATTGGTATGATATAAAACAACGAAATTTTCTCACACGACCACATCAAGTCAACTAGAGCAACTGAAAAATTCTAGGGTATTCTGTCAGAGTGGCCTGCAAGAACAGGGACCAAACATCATGTGACACACTTTGGGAAAATGTAAACATCATCATCGTTGCCATGGCATAACTGCTCCTCTGTTGATGGCAGAAATCCATGTGGTGGGACTCAGTCTTACTTTTGTACTCAGCTTTCAGAATGAGAACAGCATGAGGTTATGATTCAGCCAACCCTGTCATTCTTTTGATATCTACATTTTTTATTTACAACTCTCTGCTGTGCCAACACATGATGAATGCTGCTATTATTTCCTGAGGAGCGCTGTGTGTTCATGGGTTCTACTTGCCTCGTATTAGCGATTAATTCACCACACTCCCTCACCTCTCATTCCATACCTCCTTATGTTTTCCCTTCAGATGGCACTGGAGGTGAGGGTAGGAGGAGGATCATGCTGTAAGCGCATCTTTCTATTCTTATAGCTATTAGCTGTATCCTTTTTATTAAACTCAAAATTGTGCCAAGGGGAACAAAGGCAGCATCATGGATGGATGAAGGAGGTGCTGCTCTCTTCACATGTAATAGAAAATGAAGTTCACAAACTATGTACTCTGTTGAAAGGGCATCTTTCTGGAAACATTAAAAAAAAAAAAAAAGAATAGCCTCAAAATCACAACTGGAGGCAATGTTCCCCCCCAAATTATTAAATAGATGCCTAAAAGTTAAAATAAAAGAAATGGCTAGAAAAGAATAAGGAGATATGTTTCCCTCCAACATGGCTAAAAGTCCTTTTTACCTGCAACAGAGCCAATCAAGAATAATATAAGTATTAATGTGGCCCCAAACCACAACTCAGGGCAGCACAAGGAAAAGCATCATGGGGAGATTCATTCCTTTTTGGACGTCAGGAAGGAGTAAGAGGGCCTGAGGGCCAGAGGAGCATCCCACAGAGCTGTTAAAAGCTACTCTCAGAAGAAAAATTATTCCCTTTCAACCTTACAGTTTATATCCAAAGAAATACAGTTGCCACTATTGAAACTTTATGATATGTTTTGGGGTTTTTTGTTTGTTTTTTGCCAAAAATATTCGTGGAAAATCTATTTATGTGGCCTTCTCACTGCTGTTTTACATACCTGATGAAGAAATGACTGGTGCTATAACATGTCATGAAATTTACACTGTTGTCAAAATATCTAGACACAGCACTTGTTAGATGCTAAGCACTCAATATTTGGAAGCTTCAAGTATATCTTTGTTATAAAAGCAAAACACCTAATCATTTTTTGCTTTAAGTTATGAATGGGAGATTACAAGGGCCTTAAAAAGTATTAGGAAGGGGGAGACTTCCTTGTGTCTCACAGAAAGATAAAATAGGTCATAGCAGACAAGAAATGTCTGACTTCCACAAAAGTACTATCTGATATTTAGCAACACACAAGTAAAGCAGGATCATTCTCATTTCTGTCAGTACAGTCGAGTCACATGGGATATGCTTGGAAGGTAAAATCACAAAGATTCTGACTGGACTTGCAATGCTACTGATTAGCAGAATGAAGTCTAGCCATTGGCTTAAATGCTCTGAGCCTGGGTCTCCTCATCTATAATACTTCTGAAAATTAGTGAGAGAATGCCTGGCTCATAATAAACACTTAATAGTTATTGAATGACTGAATGAAAAATGAATGGATGAATAAGTAAAATAATGCATTTAGAGATCAAGATCACCTCCCCAAATTACTCCACCAGTAATCTTCCCTATCCATCACACTTTATATCAGATCCATCAGGGAAAACAAGGATCTATCCAGAACTTGACATCTTTTATTATCTTCATTGTTGTCACCTAGTCTGAGCCATCTCTTGGATTCTGGTAATAATCCATCAAGAGATTTTCCTGCTAACACCTTCGTAATCCTATAGTCTAATCTCAGAGTAATTCCTTTAAAATAAAAGATAAAGTCCCTCCTCTTTTAAAAATCCTATTTAAATCAAAATAAAAGAATCGAATCTGTACATACTAGACCTACATGCTCTAGCTCCCTGTTATGTCTTTTATTTCCTTCTGATCTGCCCCCTCTTCTCATTTGTTTTCTGGAAGATAGGCCTCTTTGCTGATGCAAGAACACGCTGGGCATGCTTATGCCTCAGGATCTCTGCACAGCTGTCCCTCTGCACGGAATGTTCTTCCCCTGTCTTTACACTTACAACTCCCTCATCACCACTCTTTGTTAGTATCTCACCTTCTCAGTGATGTTTGCACCGACCATACTATCAATATTGCAGCCATCTTCTACACCATGTTTTCCTTATTAAAATATTTCCTGTCTTCACACTTTTTATCTTATCACTAAGCAATACACTGTTTTAAATTAATTTTATTAGACTATATAGTTGCTTTACAATGTTGTGTTAGTTCTTACTGTACGGCAAAGTTAATCAGCTATACATGTACATATATCCCCTCTTTTTATTTTGTTCATTTATATTATGTTTATTGTTTGTTATCCACTTTTCCCTGCTAGAATGCAAGCTCTCTGAGGGTTTTGTTCATTGATGCATTCCAAGAGTCTAGAAGATAAGAAGTGCTCAAAAAATAATTGCTGAATTATTTATTATTATTGTTAATACTATCATTATTATTATTATATTAATTATATTATGTATAATAATAAGTGTTAGTGTAAGTAAGTATTAGTCGCTCAGTCATGCCCGACTCTTTGCTACCCCATGGACTGCAGCCCACCAGGCTCCTCTGTCCATGAGATTTTCACTTAGTATTAATAACCAGCATTATTATATTAATACTTATTATTGTTAATTCTATCACACAGTACTTATATACAATGGTCTCCACCTCTTTATCTTGCTAGAAAGAAAGTGCTTAGGGTATGGGAAAATTTGGGGCACCCGTGGAGACTGGAGATCGATTTTCTCCTTACTGGCACGTAAGAATCAAGCAGTTGTTTTCTGACACATATCTGTAGGGTTTTACACATAGCACAAATCAACAAGCCAGGAAGAAATTAGCTAATGGAATCAAAGCACATATCAGTATCAAAATCATATCCAGGAAGAGAAAAAACACGGAGAAAAACATCAAACTTCTGCCATCAAGGGACAAACCTAATAAAGAAAAACCAGTGAAAACTTCAGGGCAAAAGAAAAACCAGAACAACTCTGATCATTTTTCTCCAAGTTAAAAAATATTTTATAGTATTTCTTTCTATGACTTTGATCCCTGATCATATGCATGCTTGATGGAGAGAGACCACTATACAAAGATGTCCTTGGTGGCAAAGATGAATACAGGCCCTGAAATTTCACCGAGATGAGGATTATCCAAAACTTTTGTTTCTAATGATCTTTTGATCAAAAGAGTGATGACCAGCTCTTGGATCAGATTTCCTGGATTCCCAGTGTGACTTTAGGAAATCACATTTTGTTTCCTTATTGGTCATATGAGGATAGAGTCCTTGCAAAGATAAAATGAGGTAATGCTCATGAAGCTCTTAGCACAGCACTTACACAGCAGATTTTCAGTTCTAGCATGTGTAATACTCCATCATGTTTCATAAAGGCAGGACTGGTTGCTTAAGCAGCCTTAAGCAACCAGTTGTCAGTACAGTGCATTTTTTGGTCTCAAGGAGTCATTCTGCCAAGCAAGCAACAATGAGAGTGTGCTTAGTAATCATATAGCATGGCCTGAGGCAAAGATGATGAGAAACTTAATCTCCTCACAGATTAAGTGGGAATAATCATATCCACCTCACAGGAGTCTGCAGTGCAGATAATATACACAAGGGGAATGCCTGGCATATAGGAAATGCTTAATAAATGGTACTTATTTTTATTATTACAATTATGTCCACTGAAGGATTATGTCATGAGATTCCCTTCTCACCTGTTTCTAAATTCAGATCTCCCTCTTCATTTCTTTTGTGAGTTGTTGCTAAGCTTGGACTCCTGATTTGCTGTCAATCCTTCTCCCTTTGCTCGCTGGGTCAAGATTGTTAGCCAGAACAATCTGCCTTTCTTCTTGCTTCCTTCAGCGATGCTAACACTGCTGGCTTTTGTCTGAACTCCAATTTTCACTTTTCTGTCCACTCAGAGGGCATTTCTGCTTCTAATTGCAAGTATTCCCAATCAGAGAAAATTCTAGGGACCAAGCAGCATAGGAAGACCAGAGTCTACTCTCAGGTCCATATGAAGACTCACTATTGGTACTTTCAGCAAACTTGTATTATGTTTACTCTCCCAGAATCCATTTCCTTTTATTTTGGTAATAAGATGCTAATATACCAGCTTTCTTTCAAGGATCCACATTTTTTTCCACTCTTATCCTTGTGCTGTGGGTGAACATTTTCCCACTGCCTATGTCAAGAGGGAATGTGTGATTCCTTTAATATCCACACAAAAGAAAGCTTGACAAGTGGTAGTGGTGGTATAGTTTGCTAAGTCGTGTCCGACTCCTGCAACCCCATGGACTGTAGCCTGCCAGGCTCCTCTGTCAATGGGATGCTCCAGGCAAGAATACTGGCGTGGGTTGCCATTTCCTTCTCCAAAGGATCTTCCCAACCCAGGAATCGAACCCAGGTCTCCTGCATTGCAGGCAGATTCTTTACAGCCTGAGCTACAAGGGAAGCCCAAGCTTGAGAAGAGAGCAAAGCAAATGGACACAGAGCTGAGAGACTGGGATAAAGAGCCAGACCCAATGACAATGTTTGAGTCCCTAGGTGAATCCATCCTTGAGGCTGAACCACCCCTGTTTGTTCGTTATAGACACCAAGATGTTCCCTGATAAATTAATCCAGTTTAATGGGTTTTCTGTTATTTACATGTGTACTTTAATTCTCCATCTGTTTAATTCTTTCTCTGCTGACATATTTATGCTTCTACATGGTACTAACAGAGTCCTTTGAGAATCTGATGGAAGCTATCAAGCCCTGCTTCACTCTAAAGGTATATATTAATAATACAAAAACACAAATGTTGCAAATATTTTCATGTTTTTTAGGATTGCTTGGAAGCCCAGATGCAGACCCTTACCTCAGGAAATGTGAGAAGAAAAGAAAAAGACATACAGATAAATAGCCTGGAGACAAGGATTGAGAAGGTGCAAGAAATGTTTAACAAGGACCTAGAAGAAATAAAAAAGAGTCAATTAAAAATGAATAATGCAATAAATGAGATCAAAAACAATCTGGAGGGAACCAACAGTAGAATAACGGAGGCAGAAGATAGGATAAGTGAGGTAGAAGATAAAATGGTGGAAATAAATGAAGCAGAGAGGAAAAAAGAAAAAAGAATCAAAAGAAATAAGGACAACCTCAGGGACCTCTGGGACAATGTGAAATGCCCCAACATTCGAATCATAGGAGTCCCAGAAGAAGAAGACAAAAAGAAAGGCCATGAGAAAATACTCAAGGAGATAATAGTTGAAAACTTCTGTAAAATGAGGAAGGAAATAGTTACATAAGTCCAAGAAACCCAGAGAGTCCCAAACAGGATAAACTCAATGCAAAACACCCCGACACATATTAATCAAACTAATGAAGATCAAACACAAAGAACAAATATTAAAAGCAGCAAGGGAAAAACAATAAATAATACACAAAGGGATTCACACAAACAGCTGATCTATCAATAGAAACTCTTCAGGCCAGAAGAGAATGGCAGGACATACTTAAAGTAATGAAAGAGAATAACCTACAACCTAGATTACTGTCCCCAGCAAGGATCTCATTCAGATATGAAGGAGAATTCAAGCTTTACAGACAAGCAAAAGCTGAGAGAATTCAGCACCACCAAACCAGCTCTCCAACAAATGCTAAAGGATCTTCTCTAGACAGGAAACACAGAAAGGTTGTATGAATGCAAACCCAAAACAACAAAGTAAAGGGCAACGGGACCATACCTATCAATAATTACCTTAAATGTAAATGGGTTGAATGCCCCAACCAGAAGACAAAGACTGGCTGAATGGATAAAAAAACAAGACCCCTATATATGCTGTCGACAAGAGACCCACCTCAAAACAAGAGACACATACAGACTGAAAGTGAAGGGCTAGAAAAAAATATTTCACGCAAACAGAGACCAAAAGAAAGCAGGAGTCGCAATACTCATATCAGATAAAATAAACTTCAAAATAAAGGCTGTAGAAAAAGACAAAGAAGGACACTACATGATGATCGAAGGATCAATCTAAGAGAAGATATAACAAATATAAATATATATACACCCAACATAGGAGCACTGCAATATGTTAGGCAAATGCTAATGAGTATGAAAGGGAAAATTAACAATAACACAATAATAGTGGGATATTTTAATACCCCACTCACACCTATGGATAGATTGACTAAACAGAAAATTAACAAGGAAACACAAACTTTAAATGACACAATGGACCAGCTAGACCTAATTGATATCTATAGGACATTTCACTCCAAAACAATCAATTTCACCTTTTTCTCAAGTGCACATGGAACCTTCTCCAGAATAGATCACATCCTGGGCCATAAATCTAGCCTTGGTAAATTCAAAAAAAATTGAAATCATTCCAGTCATCTTTTCTGACCACAATGCAGTAAGATTAGAACTCAATTACAGGGGAAAAAACTATTAAAAATTCAAACATATGGAGGCTAAATAACACGCTTCTGAATAACCAACAAATCATAGAAGAAATCAAAAAAGAAATCAAAATATGCATAGAAACGAATGAAAATGAAAACACAACAACCCAAAACCTATGTGACACTGTAAAAGCAGTGCTAAGGGGAAGGTTCATAGCAATACGGGCTTACCTCAAGTAACAAGAAAAAAGTCAAATAAATAACCTAGCTCTACACCTAAAGCAACTAGAGAAGGAAGAAATGAAGACCCCCCAGGGTTAGCAGAAGGAAAGAAATCTTAAAAATTAGGGCAGAAATAAATGCAAAAGAAACTAAAGAGACCATAGCAAAAAATCAACAAAGCTAAAAGCTGGTTTTTTGAAAAGATAAACAAAATTGACAAACCGTTAGCAAGACTCATTAAGAAACAAAGAGAGAAGAACCAAATTAACAAAATTAGAAATGAAAATGGAGAGATCACAACAAACAACACAGAAATACAATGGATCATAAGAGACTACTATCAGCAACTATATGCCAATAAAATGGACAACTTGGAAGAAATGGACAACTCCTTAGAAAAGTATAACTTTCCAAAACTGAACCAGGAAGAAATAGAAGATCTTAACAGAGCCATCACAAGCAAGGGAATTGAAACTGTAATCAAAAATCTTCCAGCAAACAAAAGCCCAGGACCAGATGGCTTCACAGCTGAATTCTACCAAAAATTTAGAGAAGAGCTAACACCTATCTTACTCAAACTCTTCCAGAAAATTGCAGAGGAAGGTAAGCTTCCAAACTCATTCTACGAGGCCACCATCACCCTAATTCCAAAACCAGACAAAGATGCCACAAAAAAAGAAAACTACAGGTCAATATCACTGATGAACATACATGCAAAAATCCTTAACAAAATTCTAGCAAACAGAATCCAACAACATATTAAAAAGATCATACATCATGACCAAGTGTGCTTTATCCCAGGAATGCAAGGATTCTTTAATATCCACAAATCAATCAATGTGATTCACCACATTAACAAATTGAAAGATAAAAACCATATGATTATCTCAATAGATGCAGAAAACACCTTTGACAACATTCAACATCCATTTATGATAAAAAACTCTCCAGAAAGCAGAAATAGAAGGAACATATGTCAACATAATAAAAGCTATATATGACAAACTCACAGCAAGCATTATCCTCAATGGTGAAAAATTGAAAGCATTTCCCCTGAAATCAGGAACAAGACAAGGGTGCCCACTCTCACCACTACTATTCAACATAATTTTGGACGTTTTGGCCACAGCAATCAGAGCAGAAAAAGAAATAAAAGGAATCCAGATAGGAAAAGAAGAAGTGAAACTCTCACTGTTTGCAGATGACATTATCCTCTACATAGAAAACCCTAAAGACTACCAGAAAATTACTAGAGCTAATCAATGAATATAGTAAAGTTGCAGGATATAAAATTAACACACAGAAATCCCTTGCATTCCTATACACTAACAATGAGAAAACAGAAAGAGAAATTAAGGAAACAATACCATGCACCATTGCAATGAAAAGAATAAAATACTTAGGAGTATATCTACCTAAAGAAACAAAAGACCTATATAAAGAAAACTATAAAACACTGATGAAAGAAATCAAAGAGGACACAAATAGATGGAGAAATATACCATGTTCGTGGGTTGGAAGAATCAACATTGTGAAAATGAGTATACTACCAAAAGCAATCTATAGATTCAATGCAATCCCTATCAAGCTACCAACGGTATTTTTCACAGAACTAGAACAAATAATTTCACAATTTGTATGGAAATACAAAAAACCTCGAATAGCCAAAGCAATCTTGAGAAAGAAGAAGGGAACTGGAGGAATCAACCTACCTAACTTCAGGCTCTACTAAAAAGCCACAGTCATCAAGACAGTATGGTACTGGCACAAAGACAGAAATATAGATCAGTGGAACAAAACAGAAAGCCCAGAGATAAATCCACATACCTATGGACACCTTATCTTTGACAAAGGAGGCAAGGATATACAATGGAAAAAAGACAACCTCTTTAACAAGTGATGCTGGGAAAACTGGTCAACCACTTGTAAAAGAATGAAACTAGAACACTTTCTAACACCATACACAAAAATAAACTCAAAATGGATTAAAGATCTAAATGTAAGACCAGAAACTATAAAACTCCTAGAGGAGGACATGGGCAAATCACTCTCTTACATAAATCACAGCAGGATCCCCTATGACCCACCTCCCAGAATATTGGAAATAAAAGCAAAAATAAACAAATGGGACCTAATGAAACTTAAAAGCTTTCCCACAACAAAGGATAGTATAAGCAAGGTGAAAAGACAGCCCTCAGAATGGGAGAAAATAATAGCAAACGAAGCAACAGACAAAGGATTAATCTCAAAAATATACAAGCAACTCCTGAAGCTCAATTCCAGAAAAATAAATGACCCAATCAAAAAATGGGCCAAAGATCTAAACAGATATTTCTCCAAAGAAGACATACAGATGGCTATCAAACACATGAAAAGATGCTCAACATCACTCATTATCAGAGAAATGCAAATCAAAACCTCAGTAAGGTACCATTACACACCAGTCATAATAGCTGCTATCCAAAAGTCTACAAGCAATAAATGCTGGAGAGGGTGTGGAGAAAAGGGAACCCTCTTACACTGTTGGTGGGAATGCAAACTAATATAGCCACTATGGAGAACAGTGTGGAGATTCCTTTAAAAACTGGAAACAGAACTGCCATATGACTCAGCAATCCCACTCCTGGGCATACACACCGAGGAAACCAGATCTGAAAGCGACACGTGTACCCCCATGTTCATCGCAGCACTGTTTATAATAGCCAGGACATGGAAGCAACCTAGATGCCCATCAGCAGACAAATGGATAAGAAAGCTGTGGTACATAGCCATTAAAAAGAATTCATTTGAATCAGTTCTAATGAGGTGAATGAAACTGGAGCCCATTATACAGAGTGAAGTAAGCCAGAAAAGAAAACACCAATACAGTATACTAATGCATATATATGGAATTTAGAAAGATGGTAATGATAACCCTATATGCAAGACAGAAAAAGAGACAGATGTATAGAACAGACTTTTGGACTCTATGGGAGAAGGCGAGGGTGTGATGATCTGAGAGAACAGCATCAAAACATGTATATTATCAAGTGTGAAACAGATCGCCAGTCCAGGTTGGATGCATGAGACAAGCGCTCTGGGCTGGTGCACTGGGATGACCCAGAGGAATGGGATGGGGAGGGAGGTGGGAGGGGGGTTCAGGATGTAATCCATTTTACAAAATCTACAAAAGCTGTATACTTGAGGCAAAAATATAAAACAGAAAGAAAGCTCTGAGGTTGCAGTTTGTTCTGCAATGGGCTGATTAAAATATGAAAAACTGTATCAGGTGCAGTACTAATTCCCGTTTTTCTGACTTTAATTTAACTTCTATGCAAAACTTCTGACATATACAAACTAGAGAATAGTACATGAACCCTTATGTACTTATTATTAAGTCATGGTCAATATTTTCCCTCAACATTGCCACCCACTTCCTTCCACCTGTCTTTTATTCTTTATTTTCTAATTGAGGTGAAATTCGCATTCAGTGAATTCAGTGAACAAACAGTGGCATTTAGTACATTCACAATGTTGTACAACTACCACCTCTATCTAGTTCTAAAATATTTTCATTACCCCAAAAGGAATTCTGGGCTCACTGAGCCATTGATCCCATTCTCCACTCCTCCCAACCCCTGGAAACCACCGATTTATGTTCTCTCTCTTTGGATGTACCTAGTCTAGATATTTCATTACAATGAAACGAACAATATGTGACCTTTTATGTCTGACTTTTTTCAGTTAGCATAATGTTTTTAAGCTTTACCTATGTTGTTGCTAAGAGTCAGACACGACTGAGCAACTTCACTTTCACTTTTCACTTTCATGCATTGGAGAAGGAGATGGCAACCCACTCCAGTATACTTGCCTGGAGAATCTCAGGGACAGAGAAGCCTGGTGGGCTGTCGTCTATGGGGTTGCACAGAGTCGGACACAACTGAAGTGACTTAGCAGGAGCAGCATGTTGTAGCGTGCATCAGTACTTCATCCATTTTTGTGGCTGAATAATATTCTACTCTGAGGATTTACCACAATTTGTCTATTCATTCACCATTTATGAACATCAGAACGGTTTACACCTTTTGACTGTTATGAACATTGCTACTGTGAACATGTGTGAATATGTGTTTGTTTGAACACCTTTTTTTCAATTCATTTAAAGTAGAAAAGCCAGGAAAGGGATTCGTGTGTTATCTGGCAATTCTATGCTTAACTTTTTGAACAACTACCAAATTGTTTCCCACAACGGATGAACCATTTTACAATTCCATTAACAATGTATGAATGTCTCAGTTTCTCTATATGCTCAACCAACACTTGTTATTTCCTGTTGTGTGTGTGTGTGTGTGTGTGTGTGTATTATAACTGTTCTAGTGAGTGTAAAGTGGTGCCTCATTGTGGTTTTGATTTTCATTTCCCTAATGATTAATGATGTTAAACATCTTTTCATGTGTTCACTATTTGTACATTTTCTTTGAGGAAATATCTATTCAATGTTAGATATTAGAAATACCTTGTCTATTTCAATTGTCTCTGTTTTGTTGTTAAATTTTAAGTGTTATTTACATAGTTTGGATCCTAGAAACTTATAGGATTTGCAAATACTTTCTCCCATTCTGTAGGATGGTTGTCTTTTTAGTTTCTTGATAATGTCCTTTGTTGCAAATTGTTGAAAAAATTGATAAAGACTAATATCACTATTTTAAATATGTTTAATAATATTTTATGTAACCACCTCAGATTTATGATGTTATGATCCGAGTACCCCCAAAATTCTTTTGTTCCTCATGCTTTTCATGATATATGTAAGAATTTGTTGCCAAGTGAAAGTTCACCACAATTTATTCCTATCTTTTCTTCTTTTAACATTTTTACTGTGGCTTTGAGTTCAGTTCAGTTGCTCAGTCATGTCTGACGCTTTGTGACCCCATGGACTGCAGCATGCCAGGCTTCCCTGTCCATCACCAACTCCTGGAGCTTACTCAAACTCACATCTATCGAGTCAGTGATGCCAACCAACCATCTCATCCTCTGTTGTCCCCTCTCCTCCAGCCTTCAATCTTTACCAGCATCATTGGATCTTTTCCAATGAGTCAGTTCTTTGCATCAGGTGGCCAAAGTATTATGGCTTTAGCTCTGATATTTACATCACTGATGCATTTTACAGCTATCATTTTCACACTTAGGTAACAGGAACTTCACATGAATTACCTAATTTAATTCTCACAAGAATGCTTAGAGGACATTTAAATTCTTTTAGTATCTCTGATCTACAGACAAAGCAAAGGTGACTTAGAGAGTTTAAGAACCGCAGTACCATTTACAATTGCCAAGACATGTAAGCAACCTAAATGTCCATTGATTGAGGAATGGATGAAGATGTGGTACATATATACAATGGAATATTACTCAGGCATAAAAAGAACAAGATATCATTTGCAGCAACATGGATGGACTACAGATTATCATACTAAATGGGGTAAGAAAAAGACATATAATATGATATCATATATGTATGATATCATATATATATGTATATATATATATATGTGGAATCTAGCAAAAATTATACAAATGAACTTATTGAAAAAACAGAAACAAGCCCACAGCTCTCAAAAAATCAAATGTATGATTAAAGAGGGGAAATGTGAGGGCAAGTGATTAGTTAGGAGATTGGGGTTAATAAATATATACTACTCTATATAAAATATATAACTAATAAGGAACTACTCTGTAGCTCAGGGAAGCCTACTCAACATCCTGTAATAACCTATATGGGAAAAGAAAGTGAAGCAGAATGAATATATGCATATGCATAACTGATTCACATCACTGTGATGTGAAACTGAAACTAACACAACATTGTAAGTCAGCTATGTGAGTTCAATAAAAACTTTAAAGAAAGAAAAAAAAAATGTAGCCAAGTTCACAGAACTAATAAGTAGGAGCCAGCAGTTGAACACAGAGCTTTTTAACACCAAAACCTTTCCCAAGAAGTGGAAAGGAGAAACACTGGAGAGGAAAATTGATGTTCAGTCAGTTACTGCTCACTCTCACATGTTTTGTGCTTCCTTCATGTTTTCTGTTGTTGTTCAGTTGTTCAGTCATGTCCATTCTCTATGACCCCACAGATGCAGGGCGCCAGACTTCCCTGTCCTTCACTATCTCCTGGAGTTTGCTCAAACTCATCCCATTGAGTCGATGATGCCATCCAACCACCTCATCCTCTGTCAGCCCCTACTCCTCCTGCCCTCAATCTTTCCCATGTTTTAAACACTTCATGTTTTAAACACTGAGTTAAGCAATAAGAATACACAGATGGCCTGGAGACCTTCCTAGCCTAGAAGTAAAGATTAGGGAGCCAATTCAAACCATACAATATCTTAGCATTTATAATGGCATATAGATTCTGGTACACTGAAATTCTCACCCTGACTGCTGCAGTCTCTAACTGTATGGGAATTCTGTTTGTACCCAGCCTTCTTCCTTTCTCTTTGCCATAGGCCCTGACCTTTATGGACCCAATCACCTGGGATTTTTGCCCTCTCAATTCTACTTGGGTTTGACAATATCAAAGGAAGGGACTGAGCCACTTCTCCCACGTTCTTCTCTTGCTCCAGCACTGCATTATAGCGGTGGCCATACCTCTTTACGACCTCAACTCCTTTGGATGGCCTATAGTCCACACTCCAGCTCTCACAAGGCACTGTTAATGGTATATCTTCCCCCTGCTTCTTCAGGTCTAGAGATGGGAATGGGAACAGGTAATAGAGCTCAAAGCATAGTATGGTTCATTCTATGATGCAGGTAAAACACAGTTGGTGAGATGCAAGAAAAACCACATCATCATTTTTGCCATTGTTTCTAGGGGAACTGATGTTCTGGGTCTCAAATAACAAACACTGCAAGGAAGCTTTCAGAAGGAAATCTGTGTTTTGGATCAAGGTTACTCTATTATTTGCCTTTCTGCCTTTTTTCCTCTCAGCAAGCTGCAGAAAAAAATTACACTGCACCTTCTCCAACAAGAAGTTGCCTTCAGAGAATGAGCTTGAAATACCTCACTATTTTATGGAGTTATAAGAAACTCTAGCACAGTTGTTAACTTTGGGATATAAGCTGGTTCTAAAATTAATAGACCTAGAAAGAAACATGATAAACCACGCTAAAATCTGAGGATAGAGAAAATCTGTATAACTATGAATCAAAAATCTAGAAGCCATAAAGGAAGTAATGATAAGCTATATAAATACTTAAACTTTAGGACATAAAATAGAATATCACTAATAAAGGTGAAAAATATATAACAACACAGAAAGTTTACAGTATAGATAAATAATTAATTTCCAATATGTACAAAAATCCTCCTAAAAATAAAGAATAACAACCTGATTTTAAAACAGGGGTGAGAGATATGAAAAGACTGTACATAGAAAAGGATGTTCCACTTCATTAGTAACAATAGAAATTCAAATTAAAATCCACTAAAATGCCTGTTCTTACAAAAAGAGTGGCAGAAATCCATAATCATAACAATACAGTGTATTGGCATGTCTATGAAAAATGTAGTAGACTGTAAAACCATCCACAATGATTCTTCTCCCTATGTGCTTTCCCCTAATCTGGGCTGCCTTTGTGCCACTGACTTTGATAAACTGAATATAGGAGATGAACCATCAAGTCAGGCCCAGACTAAGTTTCAAGCAGACTTCATGCTTTCACTTGCTCTCTTTGTCCTCTGCCCAGCCACCATGTGAACATGTCTGTGTTAACTTTCCAGATGATGAGAGATACTTGATTTGGTCACCTCCTTTCAATCCAAACAAGAGCCAACCAGTCTCAAAAGCTGACCTGCAGTTGACCTCAGAAATACGACAGAGCCCATCCAAGAAAACAGAAGATCTGTTTAGTTGTGCCTCACCTAAATTACTCACCTGCATGATTATGAACTAATTAAATTAAATGGTGGTTGTCTTAAATTAAATTGAGTAGTATTTTATGCAGCACAAACTGATACAAGGATCATGCTCAGACATGGCTGATAGGAGTATAAATCTTCCCTAAGAAAGGAAATCTGGTGCTATCTAACAAAATTACATATACATTTACCCTTTGACCAGCAATACCATTTCTAGGAATCTGTACTAAAGGTAAACCTGCAAAAGTATAATATGAAGTATGCCTATAAAGAAGATTATTTATTAGGTTGCATTTTGTCTAGGAAAATAGAAGAAATAATATGTATGTATATAGACTTGTGCTGGGAAAAGAATCAATGAAGAGATAAATCAAAAACTAATAAAATATGTTACCTGTAGGAGGTGGGAAAGTTGGCATGATGGCAACAGAGAAGGAAATGAGGATTGCCTGAGAGTCCCATTTCATACAGAGTTTGCTCTTGAGCTATGAAAATATTTTATATATTAATAAAAGAATCAAAATAGTCAATAACAAAAATACCCTAATAACACAGACAGAATAATCATTTTGTGTCCCTTCAGAATGCAATTCTTAAACTAAATGTACAAAGTCATTTAGTACATTTACTAAGGACCAAAAAATTTTACAAAAAGATAAAATTCATTTAGTACTTTTTAAGTGTAATCTAGAAATGTTTTACAGACATTGTAGGAAAATGTGGATCAATGATTATGTTAACTTAGTTAGAAGTCATGGATTTTCAAAATAAAGAGAAAGTGGAGACAGAGACACCAGTGTAAAAATCAAAGAAATTGAGTAAAAACTTAAAATTAACATGATTTTATGATTTTTTCACATATATATGTATATACGATAAATAAATTTATTTATACACATTTAACTTGGTTCATTAAAAGAACCTAAAGTGAATGTCATTCTGGGGCTGGAATTTGGTTTCTAAGCACCATTCCTATTAGTAGAATTTGAACTCCTTGAAGAAACATTTATTTCCAAGTCTAAAGAAGGAAAGGTCCTAAATGTTCCAGGAACATCTTTTGCTCGAAAGCAAGAAAATTTTCAGAGACTAATTGGATTGTATTAAAAGGATAAAGCTGATACCTGGAAGGAGACAATTCAATGGAGACAATTTGTATATTAAGAAAACTGTAACTTATTGGAACACATTAATATATTAAAATTCTTGATTCTATAACTACACTTAAAAAGAGAAGCCAAAACAAACCCATAAAAAATCCTCATTTGCTATCAATCATTCTCTAAACAATTATGCATAAATGGAAACAATTGTTTATCCTGCCTTTATAATTGCTACAAGAATTCAGGGTAACCAAACAACTCTAGTGTTTTGAGAAATAGCGCTCCCTTACAGAAGAATTATAATTAATTAATAAATGTAGAAAGAATTAACTAATTAGAAAACTAAAGAATTAGAAAATAAATGTCTAATAAAATAAATCAGGAAAAAGCATTGATGAATGTTTAAATAAATAAATAAAGTTATTGGAAAATTGCATATCACAAGATGTAAAGTATCAACCATAATCTTTTTAGACACCAAGTGGAGAATGAGAGTTTATAATGGAGGAATCTAGCCTTCACTACCTGAACCCACCAACCAATCATATAATCACTGTTAATTAATTAATGTTAATTAATTAATTCACTGCAGGAAAAGTATGTGTTAAATGCCTCCTAATATGATGCATTATGAAACAAATAGTGTTGCCTAAAGCAATTCTGCTCAAAAAAAATTTATATGAATTAGATCCAATTTACATTTACAGGAAAAGCAAAAACAAGATAAAAGGAAATAATCAGACAAATCCAGAAAATGGGACATCTCTAAAGGATAATAGGCTTGAATTCTTCAAGAAGTCAGTAAGGCAGGCAGGGGGTTGAGAGAGGTGTCCTGGAGGGAAGCCAGAATAGGGAAGAGAAGAGGAATGGAGAGTGTTCAAGATCAAAATTTTAAAAGAGATATTATAAACCAAATGCAATGTGTCATCACTGATTGCATACTGGCTGAACAATCCAGCTAAATAACTCATTTTTGAGATCATTATGAAAATATGAGTTTATTGACAACCAAGAAGGGTGGGATGCGGGGGTAGAAGGGAAGTTCAAAAGGGAGGGGTTATGTATACACACAGCTGATTCACTCTGTTATACAGCAGAAATTAATACAACATTGTAAAACAATTAGACTTCAGTTGAAAAAATATAAAGAATTGATGCTTTTGAACTGTGATGTTGGAGAAGACTCTTGAAAGTTCCTTGGACTGCAAGGAGATCCAACCTTGAAGACACAACTGAGTGACTAAACTGAACTGAAGCACATGGCAAGTATTCAATTAAGTTTGTTTTTAATCATCATCATCACCATGATTCTGCTGACTGTAACTTCTTTCACTAGATTGGCTATTTCACATATCAAATAGATAAATTAACCCTGGTGACATTTGCAGTGATGGATGAATTTGCCAAATGACTAAATTTAGCACTAATTCACTAGAGCAGTGTTTCACAACCAAATTCTAGACCAGTTGTTTATATTCTGCATAAATCTAATTTTAGGAGATGTTAGTAGATGCATCACAGCTCAGTTCAGTCACTCAGTTATTTCCGACTCTTTGCAACCCCGTGGACTGCAGCACGCCAGCTTCCCTGTCCAAAACCAACTCCTGGAGCTTCCTCAAACTCATGTCCATTGAGTCGGTGATGCCATCTAACCATCTCATCCTCTGTCATCTCCTTTTCCTCCCACCTTCAATCCTTCCCAGCATCAGGGTCTTTTCCAATGAGTCAGTTCTTTGCATCAGGTGACCAAAGTATTGGAGTTTCAGCTTCAGCATCAGTCCTTCCAATGAATATTCAGGATTGATTTCCTTTAGGATGGACTGGTTGGATCTCCTTGCAGCCCAAGTGACCCTCAAGAGTCTTCTCCAACACCGCAGTTCAAAAGCATCAATTCTTTGGTGCTCAGCTTTAAGTCCAACTCTCACATCCATACATGACTACTAGAAAAACCATAGCTTTGACTAGACGCACCTTTGTTGGCAAAGTATGCATCACAAAACAATTCTACCACAAACCAATAGACATCCCGGACAAAAAGTTCTATGTTCAAGCAATATGGAAAGAGATTTTCTCTATCCCCTCTCTGAGATTCATATTTCATGTTAGTATATTAGAACCTTTTAGAGGTCTGTAATAAAGAAACCTGTACTTTTGTGTTTATCTGCAGTTAGGTCATTGTCTTTAAACTTAGAAAGCAGGGAACCCTTTCCACTTTGCTCTCTTGTCACTATCTTGGAGGAAATTGTCCTGTTAACACCAGTTGGGGAATGGATCCACATGAGCATTTACATGAGGAATGTAGAGTTAACTGTGAATGAGAACTTCAGATGGCTTCACTTTCTGAGTGTTCATGACCTACAGAGCTCTGGTAGTTTTAATTCTTAGCATCCATTAAGCTGTTCTCTGAGATCAACTATGAGCTCAGATCCATGGCAGTTTCTATATTGCTCCTCTCATTTTTATTTAATTTTGGCAAAAACATATCATGAAATCTATCCTCTTAACAAATTTTAACATGCAGAATACAATATTGTTAACTATACGCACAATGTTGTAGGGCAGATTTCTAGAACTTGTTCATCTAACTTAACTGAACCTTAATACCCACTGAACAAAAAATTCCTTTTTCTTGTTCCTTCAGCCCTTGGAAACACCATTCTACTCTCTACTTCTACATGTTGGGCTACTTTAGGTGACTTCTATAAGGGGAATGGGTTTTTCACATGGCTTAGTGGGAAAGAATACCCCTGCCTAGCAGGACACAAGGGTTCAATCTCTGGGTCAGGAAGATCCCCTGAAACCAACTCCAATATTCTTGCCTGGAAATCACATGGACAGAGGAGCCTGGCAGGCCACAGTCCATGGGGTCACAAAGAGTCAGACCAACTAAACAACTGAGTATGCACACAACTTCTCTTTTATGGCTGCGTAATATTCCATTGTGCATGTAAACTACACTTTTTAAGCTTCTAACAACCTCCACGTTGCTAAATCCAATGGTCACGTCTCTGTGCTCATCTAATTTGGCTATCAACAGCATTTGACCCAACTGACTAAAGCCCCTCCTTGAAGGCTATTTATTTATTTATGGTGTACTGAGTCTTCCTTGCTACGTGTGGGTTTTCTCTAGTTGCAGCGATAAGGGGCTGCTCTCTAGTTGTGGTGTGTGGGCTTCTTACTGTGGTGGCTTCATTTGCTGTGGGGCACAGGCTCTGGGGTGCACAGGTTTCAGTAGCTGCAGCACATGCGCTCAGCAGTTTCCATTTCTGAGAGCCAGAGCACAGGTCAGTAGTTGTGGTACATGGGCTTAGTTGTTCCACAGCATGTGGGATCTTCCCAGACCATGGATGGAACCCATGTCTCCTGCATTGACAGGTGTATTCTTTACCACTGAGCCATGAGGGAAGCCCCTATACCACTGTTGTTGTTTTGTTTTTTTTTTTTTCCATTTATTTTTATTAGTTGGAGGCTAATTACTTTACAATATTGTAGTGATTTTTGCCATACATTGACATAAATCAGCCATGGATTTACATGTGTTCCCCATCCCGATTCCCCTTCCAACCTCCCTCCCCATCCCATCCCTCTGGGTCTTCCCAGTGCACCAGGCCCGAGCGCTTGTCTCATGCATCCAACCTGGGCTGGTGATCTGTTTCACCCTTGATAGTATACTTGTTTCAATGCTGTTCTCTGTGAACATCCCACCCTCACCTTTTCTCACAGACTGCCAAAGTCTGTTCTGTACATCTGTGTCTCTTTTTCCATTTTGCATATAGGGTTATCGTCACCATCTTTTTAAATTCCATATATATGCGTTAGTATACTGTATTGGTCTTTATCTTTCTGGCTTACTTCACTCTGTATAATGGGTTCCAGTTTCATCCATCTCATTAGAACTGATTCAAATGAATTCTTTTTAATGGCTGAGTAATAATCCATTGTGTATATGTACCACAGCTTCCTTATCCATTCATCTGCTGATGGGCATCTAGGTTGCTTCCATGTCCTGGCTATTATAAACAGTGCTGCGATGAACATTGGGGTGGACGTGTCTCTGACCTAGTTTCCTCAGTGTGTATGCCCAGGAGTAGGATTGCTGGGTCATATGGCAGTTCTATTTCCAGTTTTTTAAGGAATCTCCACACTGTTCTCCATAGTGGCTATACTAGTTTGCATTCCCACAAACAGCGTAAGAGGGTTCCCTTTTCTCCACACCCTCTCCAGCATTTATTGCTTGTAGACTTTTGGATAGCAGCCATCCTGACTGGCGTGTAATGGTACCTCATTGTGGTTTTGATTTGCATTTCTCTGATAATGAGTGATGTTGAGCATCTTTTCATGTGTTTGTTAGCCATCTGTATGTCTTCTTTGGAGAAATGTCTGTTCAGATCTTTGGCCCATTTTTTGATTGGGTCATTTATTTTTCTGGAATTGAGCTTCAGGAGTTGCTTGTATATTTTTGAGATTAATCCTTTGTCTATTGCTTCGTTTGCTATTATTTTCTCCCATTCTGAGGGCTGTCTTTTCACCTTGCTTATACTATCCTTTGTTGTGGAAAAGCTTTTAAGTTTCATTAGGTCCCATTTGTTTATTTTTGCTTTTATTTCCAATATTCTGGGAGGTGGGTCATAGGGGATCCTGCTGTGATTTATGTCAGAGAGTGATTTGCCCATGTCCTCCTCTAGGAGTTTTATAGTTTCTGGTCTTACATTTAGATCTTTAATCCATTTTGAGTTTATTTTTGTGTATGGTGTTAGAAAGTGTTCTAGTTTCATTCTTTTACAAGTGGTTGACCAGTTTTCCCAGCACCACTTGTTAAAGAGGTTGTCTTTTTTCCATTGTATATTCTTGCCTCCTTTGTCGAAGATAAGGTGTCCATAGGTACGTGCCACGTTTTCTTTATCCATTCATCTGTTGATGGGCATTTAGATTGTTTCCACATTCTTATTTTTAAGCAGTTCAATATTTAAACCAGCTTCAATTTCTGTTAACATTTATTTAATACATTCATGTATGTATTCACTCATTTGTCATTCTTTTCTGAATATCCATCATGAGAAAGACATATACTAACACTTCTGACAAAGGTTATAAAGATGCATTGTTCATTCTCCTTGCCCTGGAGAAGTCTGCAATCAAGTTGTTTTTGCCCAATTGATGTCCTGTAAGTGTAATTTTATTTTAAACACCATTTTTCCTCTCCTACTATACATAAATGCTTTGGGTTACCAGTTAAAAATGCACACAAAGAAAAAAAGAAACCTAAATTCATTCCAAGAAATAACTTTAACACTGAAATATAATCAATAGTTAATTATCCGGGCAGAATGATTCATTCTACTTTTATTGTTATTGTTGTTGTTTTAATGAGCAACTGCTTTGTTTAATGTTTGTGTAACTGGGTCTGGGAATTTTTCCACCCACATTTAGGAACATTTTCACAACATGTGATTCACACCCTAAGTGTACTGTTTAGCAAAACAAAAGGAAAATGTATCTCCTCACTGAATTCCAAGCTCAAAAAAAAAAATTATTTAAATCCATCTGCTTTCAACCAACAAGCCACAGTATTTCACAGCTCTAAAAGGACAGAAAAGAGTTATTTTTAAATCTCCATCAATCACATTAAATAGCATTCTTCCACTTATATATGATATAGGCCACGAGGAAGACTGGGAAAAGAAAGTTAGGGATTCAAAAACTTAGGTAATTTTTTAGATTCCACACATAAGTAATATAATACAGTATTTGTCTTCTCTGTCTGATTTATTTTACTTAACATAATAACCTTCAAGTCTTCCCATGTTGCTGCAAATGGCAAAATTTCATTCTGTTTTTATGACTGATTAATATTCTATTGTCTGTGTGTGTTTGTGTGTGTGTGTGCATATGAGTGTGTGTGTGTGTGAGAGAGTGTATAACATTATCTTTATCCATTCAGTATGACTTTAGCAAAAAAGCAGCAGATTCACAAGGAACAAACTAGTTGTTACCAGTGGGGAGTGGGAACAGGGAAGTAGCAATGCAGAGGTAGGGAATTAAGAGATACAAACTAATAGGTATAAAATAAACTATAAGGATATATTGTATAACACAGGAATACAGTCAATATTTTATTATAACTATAGTTATACTCTACTTACTCATGGAGTATAACATTGGAAAATTGTGAATTGTCTATCAACTATATTCCAATAATTTTAAAAAAAAAACCTTATGTAAACCCCATATGTCACTTCCTTTCTGTATTTTTCAGCTTAGTCATAAAATTAACAAAAATCTAAAATTATATTGATAAAAATTGCGGTTCAAGTGCATTTTCTATGGAGACATTTGCCTCAATAGTCTGAATCTTCCACTGGTCTCACAATAATAATGATATTAGGGTAACAGAGTTATTCTGCATTCAATCTAATTCTATTGGTGCAGAGTACCACTTACAGTAGCTACTTAATGAATTTTATCTGAATTGAGCATTTCACTGGAGACAGAGGAGTCTTGATTTTTAATTGAAATTTAAAAGCCTCATCCTTGAGTTAAAAGATGATAGTAAAGGGTGGTTGTAAAACAAAATCATAATTGGTTTAAAGATAGACAGCTCCTCATCAGCCAAATGTTTCTTATAATGTTGGAATGTATAAACTCAAACAATTTAATTTTCATCAGAATATACTGTACATCAGGTAGTCATGCCCTAAACGTTTGAATAATATGCATCTAACCTGTATGAATTTTTATGAATACTATACCTGTAGAAAATGTTTGAGTAAATTGGAGATCTACTATTTTCCAATTAAGAGGGAGAATGTTCAAGGTGTAGGGAGATTTGGGAGGAGTAAAAATGGTATACAAATGTGAAAAGGCTCTTCTTCAAGAAAAAAAAATATTTCTGAGTTTTCTGTGTCTAAGAATTTTTAGTACTCTTCTATAATAATTGCATGGTATAAAATGAGAGTAAAACACCTGTTCTGGTGAATACAAGCTCTGCATGCAAACTGGGTCATAAATGCCTTAGCCTCCCTCAGAGGAAAGGGAAGGTAGAGAGGAAAGGAATATGGACCCACTGAAATCTCACTACACACCACCCAGTAAACTATGTTTTACACCTGTCCCATATACAGAACACTTCTGTGCCTATCTTATGTATGGAATTACAAAGATAAATGGCACTGCATTTTCTTTCTTTCCTCAGGGTTTTATTCTTAGCAATAAAACACACATTTTAAAAATATTAATAATATTTATGATTCCTTTTGAAGTTGGTAGAATTTCCTGGATAGAGTTAAGGAACTAATAAGATATTGTGGGAAACTGAACTAGAATATATGTTTGAGAAATAGTGAAGTCCAGTACCATACCACCAAAACATGAGTTTAGAGTAAAATTGTACACATTCATTATAGTCCAAATATCTTTGATATAAATCAAGCATCAGATACTATGAAAAGATACATGTAAGTGAATTTCATATACTATGAAAAATACTTTCCACCTCCCATGAAGTAGACACAAATTGGGATGGATGACAGGCAAAATTTCCAAAACTGTGTCCCAATTCTATTCCTCACAACTATTTCTAGTAATGCACTCAAACTAGTTACAAGGGAGGGTGCTGGTCAAGACTGATAGGATCACAAGTGTGTTCCTCCTTCCTTTTTCAGTTATTCGTCCAATGTATGGGCATGTGGCCTAAGCAAAGCCAATCAGACTCTGCCCAAAATTTTCAAAATCAAGCTGGGAGTAAGGAAATTCTCCCTAAACAGATGAGGACACGAAGCCATATATTTTGCTGGATGAACACTCACCTACAGTAGAAGAGATTTAAAAAAGCTAAAGTTCAGAGATCAGCAGAGAAAGGAGAGAGAGCAATTGGTGTGGTGGGGGTTGTTGACAGTTCCTCTTATCCTTCATGTCAGTTGTCCCCCATACAAACCTACAGGAACCTAATCCAAGTTCCACTTCTATCACTTGCAAATGATAGCATCTTGTCTAATATATTTAGCAGTTTAGAACTGTCAATGTTGGCTAAATTGAGTGTAGAGTAGAATCATTTATACTGGTTTTTTCACAAAAACCTGAAATTTGATTCACTGCCAGTAATATTTGAATTTGCAGGAAATCTAACATCACAGCTAATCTTAAAAATTCAAACGAGGGCTTCTCCCTGGTGGTTCACTGATAAAGAATCCACCTGCCAATGAAGGAGACACAGGTTCCATTCCTGATCTGGGAGGATCCCACATCAGTTGCTCATCAGCAACTGCTGAGGAGCTGAGCATATGCTGAGGGGCAATTGAGCACATGTGCCACAACTATTGAGTCTGTGTTCTAGATCCCAGGAGGCACAACCACCGAGTCCAAACGCTGTAGCACTGAAGCCCACGCACCGTGTTCCGTGACAAGACAAGCCACTGCAATGATAAGCCTGCACACTGCAACGAGAGAGCAGCACCACTCTCTGAAGTTAGAGAAAGCCCGCACAGCAATGAAGACCTAGTATAGCCAAAAATAAATAAAACTATAAAATATTCAAATGATAACCCCCATTATTATCTATGTATTTTTGCTTTCTTGGTACACTTATTATCTCAATCTTCCATGAAATCAAAGTTCTTTTTTACTTTTGTCCACTCTGATATGTATAATTTATTAGACAATTAAATAAGATGACAAATTAGTTATAGTAGAGCATTATTAACAGCTAGTAAAACAAACATTAACTATGAGCCTGATACTTACCAGGCTCACTTTATGCTCTGTTTTGATTACTTCCATGCTTTCATAAGTCAGTTATTCTTAGAATCCCATGTTGTAAGTAAACTGAGGCATAGGAAAGACAAGTAACGTACTCAAAGTTGCACAGATAAACGATGTGAAGGAGCTTTGCCTGAAACCCAGGAAATTTGACTTCAGAGCTAAAGAGGACATATGCAAACATAAAGCAGAGCTTGACAGACTGATTCATTCTGAAGTCACAAAATAGTGAAAACTTCTATTTGTATCAAGTGAAGTAGGAGAAGAATAAAGACAGTCCACTATCTTCATGTCCAAACTGTACTCCCATCCCCACCAGAATTGTTCAAGTGATGTTACACGCAGTTGTTTAAAATCTCTCTCATATTCTACACAGTTTACTAGTTTCCATAGTATCCCAAGTGCCTGGCACAGGGTCCAGGATACAATTCTCACTTAATAATAACTTGGTTAAAAGAATGAATTGATAATCTAGGGGAAAGTGAGAATGGAGAACATAAAGTGTATATAGAAAAATTAATTTAAGGATCTGTGGAATCTGCGAAGGGCATTGTAGAAAATTAAATCCCTCCAGAAGAACTCAGAATCACATGTGGAACCTGAAAAAATTAGTATAGATGGTCTTACTTACAAGCATAAATAGAGACATAGAGAACAAACATATGGATAGCAAGGCAGGGAAGGGGTGGTGGGATGAATTGAGAGATCGGGATTGAGATGCACACACTGCTATGCATAAAATAAATAACTAAAGAGAACCTATCTTTCAGCCCAGGGAACTCTACTCAGTGCTCTGTGTGGTAACTGAGAATATACTCTAAGGAAATCATAACTGAAAGAGAAACATGTACCCCACTGTTCACTGCAGCACTGTTTACAAGAGCTAGGACACGGAAGCAATCTAGATGTCTATCAACAGAGGAACGGATAAAGAAACTGTGGTTATATATAGACAATGGAATATTACTCAGCTATAAAAATGCTGAGATGCATTTGAATTAGTTCTAACACATATAAATGGAATCTAGAAAGATGATACTGATGAACTTTTTTGCAGGGCAGCAAAAGAGACACAGACATAAAGAACAGACTTATGGTCACAGTAGAGGAGGGAGAGAGTGGATGACTTGAGAAAGTAGTACTGAAACAATTACATTACCATTCATAAAATAGAGAGCCAGAGGAAATTCACTGTACCAAGCAGGGAACCCAAAGCTGGTGCTCTGTGACAATCTAGAGGGGTGGGATGGGGAGGAAGGTGGGAGGGAGGTTTAAGAAGGAGGGGACATATGTATACCTGTGACTCATGCATGTTGCTCTGTGGCAGAAATCATCACAATATTGTAAAGTAATTATCATCTAATTAAAAATAAAATTAAATGTTAAAAAATAAGGGGTATATGTATATATATACATATATATATATATATATACATATATATATATATATATACATATATATATATATATATATATAGCTGATTCACTTTGCTTACAGCAGAAACTAACATGGCATTGTAAAGCAAGTATAAGCCAAAAAAACAAAAAAATTAAGAAAATAAATCTATTTTTAAAAGAACAAAAATACTCAGAATCAGATTGTATTCATCTCCCAACTAATCCCCACCACAGGCCACTATCCTATTTTCCCTGTCTTTGGACTGTTGAAGAGCTTCAAGGATATCCTATCTCTACCCTGACTTCTCTCTTGCCCCAGCATTCCCTTAGCTAGATACGACTATGTAGATGTAGTGTGCCTATTTTAGACACTGCTCTCTGGCTTTCCAGCTACAAGCCTCCAAAGACCTGCTTGTTTCTTACACATTTAATAAAGCCCACAGGCAAATGGAAAAACAACACAGAAAGGAGGTCAGACCAAGATCTATTCCCCTCGTTTATCAGTGTGCTTTAACTGTGATAGCTAAGAAATGAGCAAAAATTTAAGGTGCAGGGTCATTTTTTATGTCCCCTTTTTAGCTTCTCTGCCAAGAGGACATGAGTGTCACCCTGAGGATCTATTCACTGCTGGACTTCTCGCTTCAGCTTCACCTGTCGTTGTTGGGACCAGGGACAGAGTGTTCGTGGATAGAAGTGGGCAGGGAAAGCAGAGAAACTGTCTAGTTGGCTGACTTATCCTACATTCTAACACAGAGGAGAATTACATGTAAGCTGAAGTAACCATTGACTTCTCTGCTTTCTGTAGATCATTCTAATTAAAATAAGTGTCATTAATAATTTAAATATAATAGATTTATATTTAATTAATTTATATTAATCTTATATCCTAGCATCAGAGTCTTGGATATAAGATTAATACAAAGACCCTGATGCTGGGAAAGATTGAAGACAAAAGGAGAAGAGGGCAACAGAGGATGAGATGGTTGGATGGCATCACAGATGTAATGGACATGAACTTGGGCAAATTCCAGGAGATGGTGGGGGACAGGGAGGTCAGGCATGCTACAGTCCATGGGGTCACAAAGAGTCGGACACAATTTGGTGACTGAACAACAATCTTGTATCCTACACAAATATACTTAAAATTTTATATCTCATATGTTGTTATTAGATGTCCATGGGACATTTAGAATAACTGGCACAAAGATAAACATAACTCAATTTCAAAAAGTAGAGTTCTTTTTTTGTCTGTGATTTTTATTTTTTCTGCAGTTGATGAAATATTCTCTGAGAAATGTTAATATGTCTTACTATGATTATATATATTTTTCTTTTCCCTTACATTTCTTCTGATATTTGCTTTACACATCTTTGTTTGTTTGCTGCTAGGTGTCTAATGGCTTATGATGTCTATATTCTTTGTGAATTGTAGCTTTTATCATTAAAAGCATTCATCTTTGTCTCCTTTAAAATAAATAAACAAACTTTTTTTAAAAAACAAGTGATTTTAACCTCCTAGGTCAGAACTCACATTGGCCCTCTATGCTCTAGTTGCAGATGTGTTTTATTTTCCCAATATTCTCTTTAAACATATTGAGTAATATTTTTAAATTGAGAGGCTGTTTTTATGTCCTCCACTAAGATTACGTAAATGGTAAAAATGTTCCCTTGCCATGCCTTTTAAACCTCACAATCAATGTTTTAGCTATTGAAATAAAGAAAAGAAATGAAAGGCATATATATTGAGAAGGAAGAAATAAAACTGTCTTTGCAGATGATATCATCTATGCAAAAAATCTGAATCAACAACACCAAAAACTTCTGGAGCGAATAAGAAATTATAGCAAGATTCCAGGAAACATGTTTAATATGTGCTGTGCTGTGCTTAGTCGCTCAGTTGTATTTGACTCTTTGCAACCCCATGGACTGTAGCTCACCAGGTTCCTCTGTCCATGGGGATTCTCCAGGCAAGAATACTGGAATGGGTTGCCATTGCCTTCTCCAGGCAATTTTCCCAACCCAGGGATCAAACCCAGGTCTCCCTCATCGCAGGCAGATTCTTTACCATCTGAACCACCAGGGAAGCCCTGTTTAATATACAAAAGTCAATCATTTTCTAGTACATCAGCACTGAAAAAGTGAAATTTGGAATGCACAATGCCATTTGGCTTAGCATCCAAAGAAATGAAATGGTTAGGTATAAATGTAACAAAATTTCTGTGAGATCTATATAAGAAAAGCTACAAAATGTTGGATAACTAAAGAAAAACTAAATAGATAGAGATTCCCATTAATGAATAGGAAGACTCAATATTTCCAAGATGCTAGTTCTTACCAAGTTAATCTGAAGATTCAATGAAATTTCAATCTACATCCCAGGAAATTATTTGATGGATATTGACAGATCAATTCTAAAGTTTATATGGAGAGGCAAGAGGACCAGAATTGCCAATAATACATTGAAGGAGAAGAATGAAGCTGGAAGGCTGATGCTACTTAAAGACTTACTATAAAGCTATAGTAATTAAGATGTGGAAAGAGACAAGTCAGTGAAACAGAATACAGAGCCCAGAAATAGACCTTCATAAATATAGTCAACTGATCTTTGACAAAAACATAAAGACAATAAAATGTAGCAAAGGTAATTTTTTTTTTTTATCAAATGGTCCTGGAACAGCTAGATAACCATATGCAAAAGGAAAAAATCAAAAACAAACCTGATATCATTTACAAAAATTAACTCAAAAATTATTACAGGCTTAAAACTATAAAACTTAAAAAAAAAAACTAGACAATAACATAGAAAATCTAGATGACCTTAACATGACAATGATTTCTTCAGATACAACAGACACAATCCATAAAGACATTTTTAAAATAAAATAGTTTATTTTATAATATTTTTTAAATAAAACTTTATTTTTTAAATATTTTTTAAAACATTTTAATTTATTTTTAAAATAAAATATTTTAACTCTGCAAAAGACAATGTCAGAAGAAGACAAGGCAGACTTGAAACACCTATTTGCAAAAGACACATCTGGTAAAGGACTATTTTCCAACATGTACAAAGAACCCAAAAAACTCAATAAACTATTCAAAGAATGATCCAAGAACTCAACAGACACATCTCATTAAGAAGACATACAGATGGAAAATAGGTATATAAGAAGATTCTCCACATAACGTGTCATTATGAAAATACAAATAAAAACAGTGAGATGCCATTATACACCTATTAGGATGTCCAAAAACCAAAGCAAATGCTAGAAGATATGGAGCAAAAGGAACTTTCATTCATTGCTGTTGGAAATGCAAAATGATAGTCACATTGGAAGACAAATTGGTGGTTTCTCACAAAAGTAAATATACCCTTCCCATTGGATCCAGCATCACTGTACTCGTTGGTGTTTACCCAAAGGCTCTGAAAATTTACATCCACACAAAAACTTGCACCTGATGTTACAGAAACTTCATTCAAAAGTCCCAAATTTGGAAACAGTAAAGATGTCCTTTAGCAGGCTAATCAGTAAATAAACAGCAATACATCCAAACAATGGATATTATTGAGCAGTAAATATAAATCGGTTATCAAACCATGAAAAGACATGGAAGAAACTTAACTTCAAATTACTAAGTGAAACAACCAATCTCAAAAGGCTATATACCATACGATTTCAATTACATAACATTTTAGAACCTACATGATGTAACTATGTAGGTTCATCAGTTGTAAAAAATGTACCAATCTGGTAAGTGATGTCAATACTGGGAGAGCTATGAGTGTAGGGGCAGGAAATATATGAAAAATCATTGCACCTTCCCCTCAATCTTTCTGTGAACTAAAACTGCTATGAGAAATTACCTTAACAACAACAATGAAAACTAGGAAGTTTCATATACAACTTCAACATTGTAATTCTCTTCAAAAATTTATCATTTTTCTCTTCATAAAGCCTAGCAATAGTCATGAAACTAGGCTCAGAGTCACCTGTCATTTGTTATTGAGCTTACAAAGAATTTTTTTTTTTCACACAGTAGAGAAGTGTCTCTGTCTCTCTCATCCTTTCTCTCTCTTAAAAGCAGGACTGCAGAGGAGAGATTAAGACAGCAAAACGGCACTTATATGTGACTTACTTCCCTTATGTGCTACCTGTTGGCCCCTACAGACTACTGAGATTATTGGCCTTAGTTATGGAAGGCAAAATGATGCCTATTCATGGAAAAAGTATTATAGGAGTCAAATGATAATAGATAACATTTAATAGAGCACTTACTCTTTACTAAGTGCCTTATATACAGTGTGCAATAAACATTATTACAACTTCATTTTACAAGTGAGGAAAATAAAGTTTAGAAAAATTATGTCATTTCTTAAGAGTACACAACTAGTTAGTAGTTGATTTAGGAATCTAATCAAGGATTCTTCTACATCCAAGGTCATACCTTCAACTAAACTATTAATATATACTAGCTTAAAAAATATAAATGTTCAACTTAAGAAGCCAGAGACTAGTGCTCTTTGTAATTTTAAGTTAATGAATTTAATGTTAATTTATATTTATATATATATCATAATTATGATTCCTAGAACTCTACTCAATAAGATTTCTACATGAGCATTGACAGTGATACTTATTCAAGATCAGCATACATGAAAAATATAAAACATAAGAAATACTCAACAAGTTTCCAGGATTAATTCTTTTTCATGACTATTTGCTGGGTTGGTTAATTCATGTTATTGTGATATGTTTAATTGGATTGTCAACAACTTCGACCTGAATTCTAAATGGCTTTTTCCAGAACTATTGGTTCTGGGTTATAACTTGATAGGTGGTAGGATTTCTTGGGCCAGGATCCAACAGCTGAGCCTTTGAACACTACAGGCTTAGACAACTAGCCAGAGCATGTGAAAATACATTTCTCTGCATCACTTGGGATCCTAGGAAGAAACAGATGGTAACATAAACAGGGAGCCCAAGGAGAGCCATACATGGAGGCAGGACACTGGGAAACTATGAGGTGTTGCATGACTCTCATCCCTAAGATAAAACAAGACCCTGATGCTGGGAAAGACTGAAGATAAAAGAAGGGGGCGGCAGAGGATGAGATGGTTAGATAGCATCACTGACTTAGTGGACAAGAGTTGGAGCAAACTCCAGGAGATAGTAGAGAACAGAGGAGCCTGGTATGCTGCAGTCCATGGGGTCGCAAAGAGCCGGACATGACTGAGTGACTGAACAAAATCATCAAGATAAAACAGCAAGGAAAGGAAGCAGTTACCAGAACATGGAGACAAAGAGCTCTGTGGAAATGATCCCCTGAAGTGCTACTGCTTTGGTTAAAGAAAGCAGTCAGCACTGGTGATGTCACAGGAATGGATCCAGGAAAATCAATACCAGCACCACACTTTCTTCAGGTCTCCCTTTTACTGCCAGTTCTTGGCCCAGGCCAGAAGGAAAGAGAACCCACTGATGTAACCTAACAAATTAGCTCTCTCAAAGCACAGAGCAAGGTGGAAAAGAGCAGAGAATATATCTGGAATAGAGGAGGATACTCACCACACAAACCCCGGCTCAAATGACTACAAATTTCAGGCTGACAGGTCTTTTTTCAAAAGTTCAAAAGGGCAAACCATTATGTAACCTGCATTTAACTGGGTAAGACTCTGAAATAACAAAAAAGGCTGTCATAAAAGAATACGTTTGAATCAGTTCTAATGAGGTGGATGAAACTGGAGCCTATTATACAGAGGGAAGTAATCAAGAAAGAAAAACACCAATACAGTATACTCACGCATATATATAGAATTTAGAAAGATGGTAACAATAACCCTGTATGCAAGATGGCAAGAGAGACACAGATGTATTGAACAGTCTTCTGGACTCTGTGGGAGAGGGCAAGGGTGGGATGATATGGGAGAATGGCATTGAAACATGTAAATTATCATATGTGAAATGAATCACCAATCCAGGTTTGATGCATGATACAGGGTGCTCGGGGCTGGTGCACTGGGATGACCCAGAGGGATGGGACGGGGAGGGAGGTGGGTGGGGGGTTCAGGATGAGAAACACATGTACACCCATGGCGGATTCAAGTCAATGTATGGCAAAACCAATATAATGTTGTAAAGTAAAATAAATAAATAAATTAATTAAAATAAAATAAAAATTGTAATAAGCTTAGAGGTCTAGTTTTACATCTTTTCTAAAGCATGAGTCCCTGATAACAATATTACTAAAACAGTAGTCTCATCCATCCTCAGTCTGAGCATCTGAAATGATACAGAATTTGTTTAATCCTGAATCAGACAAGATTCCTTAAGTTGCCAGAGACAGAAATCCAACTCAGATCACTGATATAACTTGGAATTCCAAATGTGGCATTCAAGCAAAGTTGGATGCAGCAGCTCAAACACTATCATCAGGTACAGTCATTAATGCCATCTTATGAGGCACAGAGAAGTTAATTTGCCCTAGGTTATTTGGCTAATAAAATAGAATATGTACAAACAGTTTTGTTTCCTATATCTGTACTATGATCCATTATAAAAATCAAAAGTCATAGCAATGCTATATAAATCTTTGAGGAAATTTTTCATTCACACAAGTAAGCAAAAAAATGGAAATTCTTCCAATAAAAGAGACCACTTTCAGCTATCAAATTGGCATGTTTAAATAATAATAATATTCAAAATTAGTCAGCAAGAAATGCAAACTTTCTTCTGCTGCTAGTGGAATTTGTATAGCAATAATGCAAAATAATTTTCACTGTATTACCAGAGCCTCAGAAACATATATTCTTTGGAGACAACCTATGGAAAGTATTCAAATTTATAATTAAAATAATGCTAAATGCTATGAAAAAGAACAGAAACAATCTAAACACTGAGCACTTAGGCACTGATTAAATAATTTTTGAGATATCCACTCAATGGAATACAAAACAGCCATTAAAAATGCTGATATACAATGCTTAATAATACACTCTTAAGTTTATTTCATTTCACTGAATGAGCTCAAAAAATATACAGAGTGAACCCAGAGAAATTAGAATGGAAGAGGAGGGGCTACTTATCTCTGATACAGATCCTCAACAGAATTCATTTACACAGAAGAGTCCCTTAAGCTTTCAATTCACAGAAATTTGACTTCTACAAATCTTTCCAGGAGCAAATCTACAACAGAGGGTAAGAATATCTGAACTAAGTGAGAGATATTGGTGCCTGCACCCCACATTGGTAATGGCAAATATTTATGACTATGTTATGTTATGGCAGAAAGAGCATTGGTAGTAATTGCTGATTCACTTTGCCATACACTACAAATTAATATGACACTGCAAAGCAACTACATGCAGATAGAAATTAGTTAAAAAAAAGAAAAGAAAAAGACATGTGGAGGCCTAAAGGAAATGACTTCTGTTTTCATTCCTGTGAGATCTTCCTCACTTTCTGAATTTGGTTGAAAAATGAAGTCTTAACCATATGGAAGGAAATTGTTCCCCTCTGCTTTGTACTGGTCAAGCCACACAATTTGAGGCTTTGTATTTTTTAATACAAAATGACACCATGTTTGTCTTGGGATATATGAAAAATAAGACAAACTTTAAAAAAAAAGAAATGAAAGGAGAGAAAATAACCATAACCTACTACTAGTAGTCTCACTTTTAACATTTTGTATATATAGTTCTACAATTTTCCCATGGAAACATACACCTTTTTGACATACATGAAATCACATTCTGCATCCTATGCTATTAATGTAAGGCTTTTTCACTTATTGCAATAATGTAAACATCTTTGCCTATCTTTGTAAACCCTAAAGAAGGATATTTACCACTGAGAAGTGAATTTATTGTTAAAAACAAAACAAAACAACAACAAAAAAAACCCCTAAGGGTTCTCAAGTGAAGAGAGCAAAAAAGCAAGCAATGTTATGGTTGCCACTAGGTTCATTTAAGGATGAGGGAACAAGGAAGAATACTAGTTATTATTAACAAGACCTTTTGCTAAGTACTTTACATTCATGAACTCATCTTAATCATCACTTCTGGAGGGAGGAATGCTTATTCTTCATTTCCCATGCAAAGAAATTGAGTCTCTGAGAGGTTCTGTGCCTTGCCCAAGGTTCAGTTCAGTTCAATTCAGTTCAGTCGTGTCCGACTCTTTGTGACCCCATGGACGGCAGCACGCCACTTCCAGTTCCAGTTCCCTGTCCATCATCAACTCCCAGAGCCTACTCAAACTCATGTCCATTGAATCGGTGATGCCATCCAACCATCTCATCCTCTGCCGCCCCCTTCTCCTCCTGCCTTCAATCTTTCTCAGCATCAGGGTCTTTTCCAATGAGTCAGTTCTTCACATCAGGTGGCAAAAGTACTACACTTTCAGCTTCAGCATCAGTCCCTCCAATGAACACTCAGGACTGATCTCCTTTAGGACTGAATGGTTGGATCTCCTTGCAGTCCAAGGGACTCTCAAGAGTCTTCTCCAACACCACAGTTCAAAATCGTTAATTTTTTTTGGCACTCAGCTTTCTTTACAGTCCAAGTTAATTTCTCTTTTTTGGACAAGTATCTATTGAATGCTTACTACCTTTCAGTCACTGGCTTAAGAACTGTGCATACAAATTTAAATAGGTCAGAAAAGGTCCCTCTCTGAAGAAGTTGATGTGCCAGAGAGGAAGATAAAAAATGGACAAGCAAACAAATAAATAACTAATATAAACAAATAGGTTCTTCCACTCAAATATCCCCATAGAAAATGAGGTCCAGCTTGGGCTTTTCGAGAAGCGGTCACCTGTGTCCTGAAACCACTAGGGCATCAGTTCAGTTCAGACTCCAGGGCTTTCCTCTGCAAACACCCTTAACTCTTTTACCTAGGGTATGATGCTGGCTAACAATATGCATCTCACAATGAGGCTCATATCATGAAAGGTTTTCTTTCAAAATCAGTGGTCATGAGACTTAGGGGTCAAAAGACAGGAAAACACCATAGTTTGTATTTTCAAAGTATATTGCATACTGCCTAAGAGCATGATATCTGGAGCCAGATAGTTCAAAACATCACCAGTTACTAGATAGGAGGACTTGGGAAAGCTATTCAACTATTCCTGGCCTTGATTTTTTTCCTGTTTATAAAATGAGAACAACAACAACAATGAAAAAAAAACAATAATAAAGGTACTTATTCCATAGGTTATTGTGAGCACTGAATGAGTTGATACATGTAGAGAACTTTGAACAGGGCCAAGTACATAATAAATGTTTAGTAAGTGCTACTACTAAAACATTTTGAGTTTATTTCTGTGTGTGATGTTAAAGGATGTTCTAATTTCATTTTTTTCCCATGCAGCTGTCCAATTTTAAATTTATAAACAGCTCATACAGCTTAATATCAATAAAACAAACAATCCAATAAAAAATGGGCAGAAGACCTAAGTAGACATTTCTCCCAAGATATACAGATGGCCAAGTGGCACATGATCACTATTTGTTAGACAAATGCAAATCAAAACTACAATGAGGTATCACACACACTAGTCAAAATGGTGATCCTCAAAAAATCCACAAATAATATATGCTGGGGAGAGTGTATAAAGAAGGGAGCCCTCCTACACTGTTGGTGTGAATGTAAATTGGCATAAACAGTATAGAGAACAGTATGGAGGTTCCTTAAGAAACTAAAAGTAGAGTTACCACATGATCCTGCAACCTCACTCCTAGACTTATATGTGGAGAAAAAAAATGATCCAAAAGGATCCATGCACCCTGATATTCATTGCTGCATGGTTTACAATAGCCATAACACAAAAGTAACCTAAATGTCCACGGACAGAGGAATGGATGAAGGCTATGTGGTACATATATACAATGGAATATTACTCAGCCATTAAAAAGAATGAAATAATGCCATTTGCAGCAACATAGATGAGCCTATAGATTGTCATAATGAGTGAGGTAAGTTAGACAGAGAAGTATCATATGATATCACTTATGTGTGGAATTTTAAAAGAAAAAATACAAATGAACTTATTTATAAAACAGAAACAGACTCACAGTCTTAGAGAATTAACTTATGGTTATCTGGAGAAAAGTGATATTTAGGGAGTTTGGGATTGACATGTACACACTAATATATGTAAAATGGATAACTAGCAACAACCTACTGTATAGCACAGGGAACTCTGCTCAGTATTATGTAACAAACTAAATGCGAAAAGAATTAGAAAAAGAATAGATACGTGTGTGTGTGTATATATATATGTACATATATATATATATATATATATATATATATCTCACAACATCATTAACCAACTATGCTCCAATGTCAAATAAACTTTTTAAAAAGCAGCTTTTAAATTAAAAAAATAAAATAAAATGGAAATTAAAAAAACAATAATTCTTATCTCATAGGTTATTGTGAGCATTGAATGACTTGAAACATATGGAGAACTTTGAATAGGGCCAGGTACCAAATAAATGCATTGTAAGTGATATTTCTATAGCATCATGATATGATATCCTGGGACCTGGGGCAGTGGAGGTACCAACGAGTACTCAGGAGGAGTTGAGCATGTATTGGCATCATATAGGTCCTACATTCACTGCCTGAGTAATATTGAATATTCCCCTAAATTTATTTTTCTTGACCTTAAAAATGTGGATTTCAACAGTACTTAACTTTTGGAGAGTGTTTTGAAAATAAGATAAGGTAGTATAAAAAAAAAAAAGGATTGGGCACTGTGCTTAGCACATTGTATGATGCAACTAAGGTAACTATGATTAAGGTTCTAGCAGCAGAACATATTAGAAAGTCACTTTCCCACCCACTTCTCCAAGCTCATCTTCTTAAGGGGACATCAGGGCCTCTGGCCTTTAATTCACTGAAACCTCCTCTAGTCAGGAGAAAAATTTCTTTCTCTGTCAGATGAGAAGCTTACAGTCAGTCAGTCAGTTCAGTCACTCAGTTGTGTCCGACTCTTTGTGACCCCATGAATCACAGCACACCAGGCCTCCCTGTCCATCACCAAATCCTGGAGTTTACTCAAACTCATGTCCATCAAGTCAGTGATGCCATCCAGCCATCTCAACCTCTGTCGTCCCCTTCTCCTCCTGCCACCAATCCCTCCCAGCATCAGGATCTTTTCCAATGAGTCAACTCTTCGCATGTGGAGGCCAAAGTATTGGAGTTTCAGCTTCAGCATCAGTCCTTCCAATGAACACCCAGGACTTATCTCCTTTAGGATGGACTGGTTAAATCAAGAAGACATGAGAGTAGTGTGTTTGTGTGCATATACTGAAGAAATGAATGGGCCTTGTAATCTGAGAGTGCACCTTCCTACTAGCAGACTTTATTTACATTGTGCTTTCTATTATCATGCCATTTAAAAACTTCTCTGGGTACCCTTTCATCCATCCTTCCTCCCCTCATCCTGGCTTACTTCACTCAGTATGACAGTCTCTAGTGCCATCCATGTTGCTACAAGTGGTATAATTTCATTACTTTTAATGTCTGAGTAATATTCCACTGTATATATGTATGAGATAGGGAGTTTGGGATGGATGTGTACATACTGCTATATTTAAAATGGATAACCAACAAGGTCCTACTATATAGCAATTGGAATTCTGTTCCATGTTATGTGGCAGCCTGGATGGGAGAGGAGTTTGGAGGAGAATGGATACATGTTTAAGTATGAATGAGTCCCTTCACTGTTCACTTGAAACTATCACAACATTGTTAATTGGCTATACTCCAATAAAAAATAAAAGTGTTTAAAAAATAAATTAAAAATTCTCTGGGTTTATTATAGTATCAGAATTATTTTCTTTTTTTTTTTTTTTTATTCTCTGGACTTACTCAACAAAAGAAGGAAAGAAGTGAGTTTTGCCATGAGATTTAATGTGTTGCTTTTCAGGAGTTCCCTTAACACTATGTTACACTAAACCTGTGACCCATTTTCCCAGTGATTCTCAGCCAGGACTGTTGCTTTCTTTGCTGTCTTATAATGCCAGGAATGCATTTTCCCCTAGAGTTTCAGAGAGTCTCTGATAATTGAGCAAAGCCTATATCTCTCATTTTGCCTTTTTCATAATTCCCAAGTTTAGCCACTGATTCTCAAGTATGGATGCAATTGATGTGCTAGAAAACTGAATTTTACTTGGAGGAATTAGATACACCTGCTCCCATGATATTTTCTCTTCACTGCAATCGATATTCAACTGCACATTTAACAAGGTTTCCCGAGTTCCTACTATGTACACTGCATTCGGGTTCAGCATTGAATGACAGGTGAGTGATTGTCTTACCGACTGTACATTTCAGTGAGGGTTACAGACAATTCACAAATGCACAAATAAATGGTATCCTGAAAGTAAAAAATAGGGAGTAAACAGAGTTGAAGATTCCAGGAGAGAAATATCAGGAAAGACCTCTCACTAGTAGTAAGACCTGAGCTATACTAAGATGTGGATGCAAGAAAGACACAGTAGGTAAAGTTAAGAGGAAAATGAGTCAGGATAAAGTAGGAAGTGAGACATCCTTGAGGTAAAAATAAATTTGGTAAATTAAGGCACAGAAAGAAGAACTAAGTGGCTGGAGCATAGGGATGGGGAACTATGAGATGGACAAGAAATCAGAAGTATACCAGTAGTCCTGCTTGCTGAAGGCTTGGAAGGAACTTTGGTTCATGATGTCTTGCTTTTGTTAATAAAGTAACTAGAGGTGAAAAGGATGACAATTACAGTGCTGAAGATACAGGTTTGTCCTATTGCTGCTATTTAGTGATGCGGTACCACCTTCTGTGACTATATGACATAAGCAGAGATCACGCTAGATTGGAGTCCACACTCACAATCTCACTGTAATACTCCAAGGCAGGATACAAGAAACTGACATATAAATGCAGTTCTTCTAAGCCTTGATTTTCTCATCTACAAATGAAGCTAATAATAATAACAAATCAACACAAGCACATGATATCCAAGCACCAACCTGCAACAGTAAAACATTAAAACCAAACAGATATTTACACTCCCATATTCATTGCAGCCCAGGTGGCGCTACTGGTAAAGAACCTGCCTGCCAACGCAGGAGACATAAAGAGACCTGGGCTCGATCCCTGGGTTGGGAAAATCCCCCACAGGAGGAAATAGCAACCCACTACAGTACTCTTGCCTGGAGAATCTCAAAGACAGCGGAGCCTGGCGGGCTACAGTCCATAGGGTTGCATAGAGTCAGACATAACTGAAGTGACTTAGCACACACTCATTGCAGCATCATTCATGATAGACAGGATACGGGAGGAGCTAAGTGCCCAACAACAGATGAATAAAGAAAGCAAAGGTGGTATATAACAATACTTAAAATGGGGCATTATTCAGCCTTAAAAAGTAGGAAATCCTACCATATGCAACAACATGGATGAACCTGGGGAACACTATGTTGAGTGAAATAAGCCAGTCCCAGCACGACAAATACTGCATGACTCCACTTACATGAGGAATCTAACATACTCAAACTCAAAAGGAGCAGAGGAAACCACCACAGTTGCCAGAAGGTGGGAGGGGGGCTATGGGGAGTTGTTCAATGGACATAAAGTTTTAGTCATGCTAGATGAATATGTTTTAGCGAGATCTGCCATACAACATAGTGTCTATCTGTAGTCGTTGTTGTTCAGTCACTCAGTCATGTCCGATTTTTGTGACCTCATGGACTGCAGCATGCCAGGCATCCCTGTCACTATCTCCCAGAGTTTGCTCAAACTCATGTCCATTGAGTCGAGGATGCCATCTGGTCATTTCATCCTCTGTTGCTCCCTTATCCTCTTGCCCTCAATCTTTCCCAGCATCAGGGTTTTTTTCCAATGACCCAGCTCTTAGCATCAGGTGGAGTATTGTAGCTTCAGCTACAATTGTACAATTACAATTCTACCATTGTACAATTCAGCTACAATTTTTCAGCTACAATGTATTAGAGCTTCAGCATCAGTCCTTCAAATGAATATTCAGAGTTGATTTCCCTTAGGATTGATTGGTTTAATCTCTTTGCTGTCCAAAGGATTCTGAAGAGTCTTTTTCAGCACCATAGTTCAAAAGCATCAATTCTTCAGCATTCAGCCTTGTTTACAGTCCAACTCTCACATCTATACATGACTACTGGAAAAATCATAGCTTTGACTAAACAGACCTTTGTCGGCAAACTGATGTCTCTCTTTTTTTTAATATGCTGAGTTTGTCATAGCTGTTCTTCCAAGGAGCAAGTGTCTTAATTTTGTGGCTTCAGTCACCATCCACAATGATTTTGGAGCCCAAGAAAATAGTCTGTCACTGTTTTCATTTTTTCCCCATCTACTTGCCATGAAGTGATGGGACCAGATATATAGCTACGAATACAGTATTGATGTCCCAGTGTTGAAGAAGGTAGTTTTCATGTTAAGTGCTCTTACCATACACACACACACACAAAAAAAAAAAAAAACCAAGAAACTATGATAGATATCTTTATTATCTTAATCGTGGTGATAGTATCATGACTATTTGCATATGTCCAAACTCATCAAGTTGTATACACTAAATATTTGCAGTTCTTTGTATATCAGTTATACTTCAACAAAGCTGTTTAAAAGGCAGCTAGACTTTTTTTTTTTAAGCTGTATTTCTGTGGTGTTAACCTCTACTTTGGTTTCTGCACTTACACAGCAACTGGGTAAACTGCCTTCGTAGAAATCCAGCCTTGTGCTCATGGGCATGCATGACTCCGCAATATACTTTCAAGACATAAATCATTTTCTATTTACTTTTTTTAATGCTTTATAATGATGCTTGTGGCTGAAAGGTTACCAATTTTCTGACTGTTTATAGTCAGCAGGGTTAATTTTTTCAACTGGCCAGAAAATGTCAAGCCCATTGGAAGCGGTTATTCACTTCATTAGCTAATGTAGTTTAATGTTTAGGGGACCAAAGGAAAGGCACATTTGAAGAATACCTTGGAATAAGATCAAGCATATTATTCAAAAGGGAAATTCTCTACTTAAATTACCATCATCACTACAACTGATTATCTTTTCTCAGAAAATGACCCCATATATCTGTATGTCAAATGACTGTATATGTCATTTCCCAGATAGCCTTCAGCCATGCTTAAAAAATCCTTTATAACCATTATATAATCATTCCAACAGCAAATATTTATTAATCTCTTAATATGTGATGAGCATTTTAAATAAATTGCTGCAGAGAATACTCGACATTCTCATGAGGAAGGAACTATTGCTCTCATTTTGCAAATGAAGAAATGGATGCTTCCAACACTCTAGCTAGGACAGAGCTCACATGCATCTGAGGCCTCACCAGTCAAGGTCTGAGGGTGTGAGTACAGGGCCTGGCCTTGGCTGGCTCTTGGTCATGGCTTGAAGTCAAGGAAAGGGCTATTTCAAGGTTTCAATGCCAGTGAAAAAACATGCTAGTATTTTCACAAAGCTTCGTTCCCAGCTCTGCACCAGCTTGCATCCAGCCTTTCTTGCTTAACTCGAATCTATTTTACTGGAAAGTTAACCACTGAGAGAAGAGACATACCACTGTCCTGGGTGCTCCCTATCCAGATACCATGTGACTGAGATCACGCCTACCTGGAGTGCATTTCCTGAAACTGTCCTCCCCATGCAGCTTGTTCCAGCCATATGGACTCTGTCTCAAGCATATGGTCCAGGGTTAGCACATAGTGGTATCCAATAAAAGCATATTAAAGGCATTTTTCAACCCTACAATGGGAAACATTACCCTGTGATGTTAGATAAAACACAGTTTTCAGATTTTTATTTATATTCCTATTCAAATATCACATCCTGGACATAAAAATTAATTGAAAGACAAACCAGGTGCAAAATTTGCTCAGCTACTGCAGTAGAGATTGTCATCTGACATTCTAAATGAGAGATCATATTTTTATATAATGTGCAGCAAAGAAAGTAATAATATTGACCTTGAGTCAAAAAGAAATAGACATGCAGGTAAGAAATCTTCTAATTTGACATGATTCAAACTTACAGCTGCCTCAAAAAAAAAAAAAGTCAAATAATTTCTTTAGTATTTAACATAAGATTGTCCGAATTCCAACACAGGGGTAAATCAGTCTCATAGCATAATTCCCAGGAGAAAAATAACCAAAAAAAAAAATAATAATACTAATGTTAGAGAACCGTATCATTTCAACAATTCTTAAATAGATTAGATGAATACTCCAGGAACATTTGTCCCATTTTATTTTTGCTAATTATTTTTTTCCCTGCTGATGCAATGGTAAGCCCTCAGCCATTAAAAAAAAAAAAAAAAAAAAAAAGTTGTGTTTTTCAATCAGTCTTATTTATAGACCAGTAGATCTAATATCCCAGTATCCCAGACCTGATGCTGAAATGTCTGTCCCAATACAGCAGAATGTGAATTTCCTGCTTTCATATTCCTGTTCTGTGAGTAGGAGTAGACCACACTCAAGTGCCTAAGAGACGGCAGAGCTCACAGGATGAGATGAACACCAAGCTGGCAACAAGTATGCAAAGGAAGGTGGGAAGAGAAACTGCCCATTTTACAATTTTCTCAAAAGTTAGCCCTTGGAAAACACATGGGTGTAAAGTGCTCTGGCTGGATCTATGAATGAGCCACATTAAAAAAGAAAAGGGGTGTCCCCCCAAAAAAAAGAAACAAGAAAAAAGAAGAAACCATCATCCACTGACGCAGAGCCATGTGTTTGGCACGGAGAGTTCAGCAGACCTGCGGTCTGGATGCCCTTTGCCACTTATGCAGTTTGAGGCTTAGGATCATAGTTTAAACTCTCCAATCCCCAGTTTTTACCCCCATAAAATGAAATAATAATTCCTAGCTCAGAAGTGTGTCTAGTGATAATCAAAACAGACTATTTAGGAAGAAAGTTCTTTGTTGAACAAAAGATTAAACAATTGCTCTTTGAAGCAGTTTCCAAGGCAGTGAAGAGTGACTGGAACAGATCCATTTTCATTGAAAACCCAGTTTTCAGTAAACTGAAGGGCTTCAGGCAAGTGGCTCTTGCTCTTGGAACCTTTGTTTTCTGATCTGTCAAATGGGAATGCAACAGTATCTCTTTGAGCCGGTTGTTTCTAGTTCTCCCTCACAATCACTCTCTTTGCTTGCCCATCTTTCTCTCACTCCTGGGAGATGACCTCTGTGGAGCAGATCGGCAGCCAGCTGCCTCATATCTAATCCCCATGGGAAGCACAGAGGAACAGAAGATTTGAGGAAAGTGAGATATAGGTACTCATGACTCTGTATCACTTCCTATTAGGTCTCAACGGCATTCCTGCTGACCTACCCAAACCATCAATTCTGTTAAAGGGTCCTCTCCTGTAACCTCAGCTACAAGCTGAACTAAGCTAAGGACTCCGTCCCCTTTCCCCTCCTCCAGGCCTAGAGGCGGCAACACTTGAGCCATCACTCAGTCCCTGAAGAAAGTAAAGATTAAATGTTCAAGATGCACAAGAGGGTTCACCACTGAGAACCAGCTGCAGTTCCATGAGCACATACCTTGCCTCTCTCGATTGTGATCACAACTTTAGAGTCACTTGATTAAAATTTATCTCATATAAATTGTTTCCTTCCAAGATCAAAACCACAGCTGATGCAATAGGAAGAGGAAGAGCCTGTGGAAACCAGCCCTGCTGATGGAATTCTGAGATGAGGTTGTCCCTATATCTGAGGAGGACATAGATACTCTCCTTGTAAGAGATAAATGAAACAGCAGTATTCCATGTGATGCACTGGCATTTATAATTATTTGAGGAATCACTGAAGATGGACTAGGATGGAGTACAAATAAGAGACAAGAGAAGGAGAGATTAAGTGGCTGTAACACTAAGTTTCTATGGTGACAATATCGATCAGGAGGTTTGGGGGGTTAGTTAGTTATTTCTGACAGCCTAGAGAGCTGATGGACCCCTGAGAAAGAGTAAATTGAAGTCTTTAACTGCCAAGCTCATAACTCAAGTGGAAAATCAAAAAGCCTTGATGATAACTTTGCAGTAGCACTTTTTCTCCTTTAGCTATAGGGCTAATGGGTCTGTGATGGAACCCAGGGTCTTGCAGTAAGTAACACTGGGTTGGGATACCAACCAGATGCTCAGCTCCACCACATCTTTTATGTAATGGTTTTGATGGAGAAGGGTGAGACCCTGATCATGAAAAGGGGAAATGTGGGCAGAATACAGATGAGGCTGAGGATTTTTTGTCCCTAAATCTCCCTGACAGAGACAGATATCCTGAATACAAAAGCAATAAAAGGTAAATCCTAGCACAAGGCCCCATCTGGGAAGAAACAAAAGAGCTACAGAACACTGCCAATTTATATCAAGAGGTGTGCATTGGGGCAGCATGCATGAGAGGGACACTAATGGGGGCAAAACTGGCCAAAATATAACATGGCATTTAGGCCAAAATTTTTTATATGGGTACACTCACCTCACTGGGAATAGAAAGAATAGTTTTGGTTGACTAATTAAACTTGGATTCAAGAATGGCACAAGGACAATGAAGTTGATATGTCAGAACTTTCCTGGCAGATGTAGACAGGAACAAGTCAGAATGCTTAGGGAGATGGGAACGGTAGACTAGACTGCATACATATACCCTCTTCAGCCATGTTCTCACTATCACAACTCCAGGAGACTCATGGGACACACCCTTCACAAAAATATTTAAAACACATCCATGAAAAGGCTTTGGCTTCTTTTAAAAACAGTATACTGGCCATCCCTCCATGTTAGAGATGACTAGAAACTTTGCAACTAGAGTTTCAAAGAAAATTGCTTTACTGATCTCAGTGGAATTAATAGGATTGTACGGTAGTAGAGGGTAGGGGGAATAATAACTATTATAAGCTACATGAGGAACAGAGTGGTGGAGTATTTTGATGTAAAGGGTTAAAATGACAATGGTTAGTGGGCTATTGTGTCATTAGACATTAAACAGACAGTTTATGGACTTCTACTTGACATATAAGAGTAAGAACATCCCAGGTATTAGTGATATGGTAAGAAATCTAATTCACATTAGGGGGCCAATTATGACCTCTTACATACTGTTCAGACATAAGCTAATTTATAAATCCCAACTCCCCTCCATCTGAGGACAATCTCAACAATTAACCTTTGGTGTATATTATAAATATTCATCCAAGCCCTCCTTGAAGGGATCTGTAGACATTTACAAGTTTAATGAGAGTTAGGTACTGACTCGGTACTGAAGTAAGCCCCCTGAGACCCAAAACACTACTGTGAGGTACCCGTCCTGATGTCAGTCAGGTGATAGATGAATTCCTGACCAAGGCCATCTCCAAGCAGGTCCAGGAGGCAACTGACCCATGTTTCTTTCTCTAGTCGTAGAACATAATGGGAATAGATGTTATAGGACTCTCAGTTTTGTTCCTTGACCCACTGAGTGAGAGCTAGCATGTTAAAAAGGACTCACTGGAAGCCCCTGGAAAGGTTCCCCACTCCAGTGAATGCCAATATATCAATAGTTTTATTCATGGGGATAGAGATTGAAGAGATTAGGAGACTGGAGATTAGGTTCACCAAAAGACTTTAAAAATGCAAAGGTGGTATCACTACTCTGGCATTTGGCCAGAGCTATTTAGAGTAAAACATTATTTAAATTTAAAAGCATGTGCAGATTTCACATTATTAAAATAATAACAATAGTAACAATTATGTAAAATTGATGTGGCATTTTCACCTATCACCCCGGAGCCATAACTAGAGTCAATATAGAAAAAATCCAATCGAATAAAAAAAAAAAAAAAAAAAAGTCTACAAGCAATAAATGCTGGAGAGGGTGTGGAGAAAAGGGAACCCTCTTACACTGTTGGTGGGAATGCAAACTAGTACAGCCGCTATGGAAAACAGTGTGGAGATTTCTTAAAAAACTGGAAATAGAACTGCCATATGACCCAGCAATCCCACTTCTGGGCATACACACTGAGGAAACCAGATCTGAAAGAGACACGTGCACCCCAATGTTCATCGCAGCACTGTTTATAATAGCCAGGACATGGAAGCAACCTAGATGCCCATCAGCAGATGAATGGATAAGGAAGCTGTGGTACATATACACCATGGAATATTACTCAGCCGTTAAAAAGAATTCATTTGAATCAGTCCTAATGAGATGGATGAAACTGGAGCCCCTTATACAGAGTGAAGTAAGCCAGAAAGATAAAGAACATTACAGCATACTAACACATATATATGGAATTTAGAAAGATGGTAACGATAACCCTATATGCAAAATGGAAAAAGAGACACAGAAATACAGAACAGACTTTTGAACTCTGTGGGAGAATGTGAGGGTGGGATATTTCAAAAGAACAGCATGTATACTATTTATGGTGAAACAGATCACCAGCCCAGGTGGGATGCATGAGACAAGTGCTCGGGCCTGGTGCCCTGGGAAGACCCAGAGGAATCGGGTGGAGAGGGAGGTGGGAGGGGGGATCGGGATGGGGAATACGTGTAAATCTATGGCTGATTCATATCAATGTATGACCAAAAAAAAATAAATAAAAAAAAAGAAAGATAAAAAAAAAAAAAAAAGCTTATAGAGTGGAGGGAGAGGGAGGCTTAAAAATCTATGTCTAAGACATGTCCAAAGAATACAGACTCCTCTGGAACCACAGTCAATAAAGCATTAGACCTTGCAAGGCCTAGCCCAGCAACCCCACAGAAAGACTTCCCATAGTGGGTCATCCTTCCCATGATCCAATTTCACTCTTAATATTAAATGTAAAATCTAAGGAGGAGAGCAATAATTTTAGACAGATTAAGTAACACTTTATCTAAGTAGTCTGAATTTTTTTTTCATTTCACCCAATGAGAAACCTAGGAACTCTGATATTTGAGATCTATCAACATTACATAAGGTGACCCAACCAAAGTGGAAGTAAGAGAGTTTCATCTGTAACCTAGAGCCAATCAATCTCTCTTCCTTTTGCCCAGGGATCTTTATTAGCACATTTTTTCTGATACCAAGTAGCAATTAGATTTAATTTTATCATCCTCTTGGTCTCCAAATCAGCAAAGTTGGTTAATGACTTCTTCAATTAATATTTGGGATCAGTGAAGATTCTCCTTTCCTGACTTACATTTTCCTAGAGGACTCTGTCTCAGGGTTGTTGCTGCCTCAGTCTTCCCATAGGAGTCTAAGGGACTCAGAACATTTGACCTATTTCCTGATGAAGCCTTGATTTCCAGTAAGCTCACAAAGAACAAAGCCTGCAATTATTTGGTATGCGTATGTCTCTAAAAGCACATGTCCTGTTAGATAATCCATGACAAGTCTCTGATGTGCCAAGAATGAAAAAAGAATGGCTTCTTAGCTAGACAGGAAATACAAAATAAAACAAAACACTCAGAGTTCCAAAGCTAAACCTTGTAAGGTTATAAATGAATATAAGTTTCAGGTATCAGGGAATTCTTCCCAGTTAATAAAGTGCAGGAGCTTTTGAAATCACAGGTGACTGTTAAAAAGAGGTTTGGACAAAATCCTCAAGGTAGGTATAAAGCCAAGCACTTCATCTATATCTCTCTATAGTATCCAAACAGTTTTTCAAACCTATGATCTGAGTCCAATTAGAAATTAGGAAAGGGTCAGTGAAAGAGGTCATTTACATAAGGAGAAAAGTAGGACCCCAATAGGATAGAGAAAATGCTATTCCTCTTGACTAATACATTTAACACCATTTCCAGCATGACGCTTGACAAAGAGAAGGTATTTGATATGTTTGAATGAAAGCATGGCGAGAAGAGAAATATGGTAGGCTGAAAATTTTTGGTATAAAATACCTACCTACCTGATTCATCATTTCCCCATAGGCTGAGCTTCAAGCCATCACAAGGCACTTCCTCCAGAAAAATATAGCTCTTCTAGAACACTTTTTTTATTTTGATTATAAAAGAAATAAAAATAAGGCATGCAGGATTAATTATTCTTTCATTATTTTGTCTTAACAACAACTGTGCTCCCCAGCATTTCAACTAGGATGTGGTTTATTTAATATATTATTATACTGTTAAAAAAGTAATCTTAAGGAAATAAATATCTCTTATTGAGTGTTCCAATTATATTCCTTGGTATCTTCAAATATGAGAGTTGAACCCTAAAGAAAGCCGAGGGCCAAAGAATTGATGCTTTTGAACTGTGATGTTGGAGTAGACTCTTGAGAGTCCCTTGGACAGCAAGGAGATCAAATCAGTCAATCCTAAAAGAAATCAACCCTGAATATTCATTGGAAGGACTGATGATGAAGCTGAAGCTCCAATGCTTCCGCCACTTCATGCAAAGAACTGACTCATTAGAAAAGACCCTGATGCTGGCAAAGATTGAAGGCAGGAGGAGCAGGGGACAACAGAGGATGAGATGGTTGGATGGGATCACCGGCTCAATGGACATGAGTTTGAGCAAGCTCCGGGAGTTGGTGACGGACAGGGAAGCCTGGTGTACTGTAGTCCATGGGGTCACAAAGAGTCGAACACAACTGAGCAACTGAACTGAACTTATCTTCAAATAAGTTTCTCATCCTCTTTTCTATCTTCTTTCCCTTAAGTTTTTTTTATCCCTTATCTTCTCCTACCCCAGTCATATTGACCCACTTTGTTCCCTTCTGCTTCTGTATTTGTGATAAAATATTTCCTGTATATCTTCTACTTCTTTGACTTAAATATTATTCATGTCTCCTTGATGTAGCAATTTAATTACTCTTTTAAGAACAAAACCATATCTAATCTTAATTTTCCCTCCTTCCTCATAATTGGATAATTGCACATTTGGTAGTTTAATCATTTAACTGTGCGTGTGCAAAAAAAAAAAAAAAAAACTTTAATACGATAAAGACACTGCTTTATTTAGTTGTTAGCAAAAAAGATTAATTTAGGGGTTTGGTGGATTTGTGAGTAGATTACTTTGCAGTTTCCACAACCTATTAATGGTACCTGGGGCCAAAGGGACTTCTGTTCTTAATGAAAGAATGGCTTCTTATAGACAGACTTTGGAATGTAAGGAGAATTGAATAGAACATATTTATTAGAACTAAAAAGCCTGTGCTTTCCCAGGGAGTGTGAACCACTGAAGGGAATCACTGACTACTTCACTTGTCCTTGTGTGCAATGTGTGTGACAGTGGATTCAGCTTATGAGCATCAGGCAGCTCTGATGACTAGCTGATGTCCCACTATGGTTATAAAAGTATCTGTCCCAACTCTATTCCACTCCTTGCTTCTTGAAAATGCTGAGAAAGAAAATGGGCCAGTTGCCAACTCTGCAACTCCTCCAAATGACAAGAAAGGAATTCTTTTTTTAAGCACAATGAAGTTTACTGAACACAGTGAAGTTTACTAAAGTTCACTGTGTCGAACATTTGAGGTGAGTGCCTGCATCTTATCTGTCTTGATGTCTAACAGTGAGTGAAAATACCCAACATGATTGATGATCAATAAATGACAAAAGGAGGGCAGTTGAAAAACAGACAGGAAGAAATAAATAAAAGTAAAGACAATCAAGGAGGCAAAAATAAAGGAAGATGGAAAGAAAGGGAAGATTAAAGGAAAAAGGTGAGACTGAAGTGGAGGGATAAAAAGGAGAAAACGAGGAAAAGAATAGTAAGTTAAACTGCAAAATGAGAGAAATCACTAGAGATTGGAATCAGATACACATCATTCTAATTATGTCCTCATCCAAAACTGGAGACTGATACTATCACTTTGCAAGATTTTGTGAATAGGAGAAGTACGTTATTTTAAGGCCTTACCTATGTCTCACTCTAGTCAGGGTACCACTTTTCTCCCTTGTCTCCATTTCTCCTCAAGGAGTCCTAGCTCCCACTTATGAAGCCTCTGGACTATTAGAGGGAGGTTGTCCAAAGAGATTGAAAACAAGGACAGAGACAGTCATCAACCATGGATAATCCACAATTCAGTGAACTGAGGGGAAGTAGGAATGAACGGACACATTAATACTTGAAAACTTTCCCCTGTGTCATATTATAAGAGGCAGAAACATGGTAAATGTTCACTCAAAGGAAGCTATACTTTTTTTTTTTTTTTCTGGTCCAGGGCTTTTATTTGTTGGGAAAATTTACACTACTGATTCAATCTCCTTGCTCATTATTGATCTGTTCAGATTTTCTATTACTTCATGATTCAGTCTTTTTTTTTTTTTTCATTTATTTTTATTAGTTGGAGGCTAATTACTTTACAATATTGTAGTGGGTTTTGTTATACATTGACACGAATCAGCCATGGAGTTACATGTATTCCCCATCCCGATCCCCCCTCCCACCTCCCTCTCCACCTGATTCCTCTGGGTCTTCCCAGGGCACCAGGCCCGAGCACTTGTCTCATGCATCCCATCTGGGCTGGTGATCTGTTTCACTATAGATAATATACATGCTGTTCTCTCGAAACATCCCACCCTCACCTTCTCCCACAGAGTTCAAAAGTCTGTTCTGTACATCTGTGTCTCTTTTTCTGTTTTGCATATAGGGTTATCATTACCATCTTTCTAAATTCCATATATATGTGTTAGTATGCTGTAATGTTCTTTATCTTTCTGGCCTACTTCACTCTGTATAATGGGTTCCAGTTTCATCCATCTCATGAGAACTGATTCAAATGAATTCTTTTTAATGGCTGAGTAATATTCCATTGTGTATATGTACCACAGCTTCCTTATCCATTCATCTGCTGATGGGCATCTAGGTTGCTTCCATGTCCTGGCTATTATAAACAGTGCTGCGATGAACATTGGGGTGCACGTGTCTCTTTCAGATCTGGTTTCCTCAGTGTGTATGCCCAGGAGTGGGATTGCTGGGTCATATGGCAGTTCTATTTCCAGTTTTTTAAGGAATCTCCACACTGTTCTCCATAGTGGCTGTACTAGTTTGCATTCCCACCAACAGTGTAAGAGGGTTCCCTTTTCTCCACACCCTCTCCAGCATTTATTGCTTGTAGACTTTTGGATAGCAGCCATCCTGACTGGCGTGTAATGGTACCTCATTGTGGTTTTGATTTGCATTTCTCTGATAATGAGTGATGTTGAGCATTTTTTCATGTGTTTGTTAGCCATCTGTATGTCTTCTTTGGAGAAATGTCTGTTTAGTTCTTTGGCCCATTTTTTGATTGGGTCATTTATTTTTCTGGAATTGAGCTTCAGGAGTTGCTTGTATATTTTTGAGATTAATCCTTTGTGTGTTGCTTTGTTTGCTATTATTTTCTCCCAATCTGAGGGCTGTCTTTTCACCTTGCTTATAGTTTAAAGGAAGCTATTCTTATTCATCAAGACAGGATGGACCCAGTGCCCAATTAAATGATAATGTAATGACTGAAAAATACTCAAGCAACATGAATAAGAAGACAGTAACAACTGTCTTCTTCAAAGGCAGATGGACCTTTACCCAGACACATGGCTCCCAAGGTAAGGCATGATGCCACACACAGACACGAGTGAGCAAATATTTGGTACTTAATGTAAACAAAGTCTCTGGACTGAGCAGTGAAGTCTTCTCAGCAAGTTCAAAACGGCTTCAGAGAACAAGGTCAGAAGATGTCTCAGTGTGCGTCCCAGTGTTAAGTCATGAGCTAACACTGTAAATATCACTTGGTAGTAAATATTACTACCAAGCAGATTTGACATTCACACCAACCCTGGGTGGAGTCCATCTGCCTCTCCAGGTGACCATGAAGAGTAATACACCTTCATGCAGCTTCATACTCCTGCAGAGTAATACAAAGGAGTGCCAAAGAAGGAATGAGAATGCATGGTTTAGATAACAGCTCTTGTAAGAATTCAAAGAAGTTAACACCTTACATGACCTGAAATCATTAGAATAGGCACTGGAGAAAATTATTCAGATGCATTCATTCCAAAAACATCTCTTTAATTAAGCCCTGTGCCAAGCAAGCATAATGAATAGAAAGTTAATATGTGGCTCAGATTTCCTTCTGAAGTCTAGTGGTAGACTACAAAATAAACAAATAACTGTAATAGAATAACATATACACTGCATGATAATAATAAGCACCTGTAGAACAAGCCCTGAGGCAGTAGCATGAAGTTGATGTATGGAAGCCTGGTTCAGTTCCTTATTAAAATAAAGGAAACAGTGGGGAGAGAATCTTGCAGAGAAACCATAGTCATGACACAAGCATGCATGTGGGGAAGAACATAGCTATTGAGCCCAGTGATCACTCTGAAGTAAAATTGCATAGAACAATACACACACATACCACACTTAAATGCAAAGGAGTGCATATATAACTGATAAAATAAGTTCTGTGACTTGTTCAGTTCAGTTCAGTCGCTCAGTCGTGTCTGACTCTGTGACCCCATGAATCGCAGCAACCAGGCCTCCTTGTCCATCACCAACTCCCAGAGTTCAATCAAACTCATCCATTGAGTCAGTGATGCCATCCAGCCATCTCATCCTCTGTTGCCCCCTTCACCTCCTGCCCCCAATCTCTCCCAGCATCAGGGTCTTTTCCAATGAGTCAACTCTTCACATGAGATGGCCAAAGTATTGGAGTTTCAGCTTCAGCATCAGTCCTTCCAATGAACACCCAGGACTGATCTCCTTTAGGATGGACTGGTTGGATCTCCTTGCAGCCCAAGGGACTCTTAAGAGTCTTCTCCAACACCACAGTTCAAAAGCATCAATTCTTTGGCGCTCAGCTTTCTTCACTGTCCAACTCTCACATCCATACATGGCCACTGGAAAAACCATAGCTTTGATTAGATTGACCTTTGTTGGCAAAGTAATGTCTCTCCTTTTTAATATGCTATCTAGGTTGGTCATAACTTTCCTTCCAAGCAGTAAGGGTTTTTTAATTTCATGGCTGTGACTTGTAACCAAGGTCAAATCCTTGGCTTTGACATTGTAGTATAATCATACACAATGCTAATGTTGGGAAAGACTCGGTAAAGGGTCATAGAAAGTCTCTGTACATTTCTTAGAAACTTGCTTAGAATCCATAATTACTTCAAAATATAGAGTTCTTTCTTTGAAGTAAATTGGAACTTTCAGTCCAGACATGCTGGTATAGACCCATTTTACTCTGTTCCTCCCCACTAAGTACAATGACAAACCCTGAAAATGGATCCAGAGACACGAGACATAGAAGTCTGAATGGTGTTAAGATGGTGGGCTGGTTTGGGACCTCAGGACTGGAGAAATAGCACAGTGGGAAGGCTTCCTGGCTTCTCCACCCAGCAGAAGGCCACACAAACCTGGCACTTCTCAATCCCTGATTTACCAACAGAAGGCAGCTCATGTAAGCTCATTTCTCTCCTGGATGGAAGGGATTCCCTTGACAACATCAGGCAAGCCTGACACAAATGGCATGAAGGATCCATTCAGAGTTTCACCAAAAATAAGGACCCAGAGAAAGCACTCTCCTTCTCTTCCTGGGCCAGGACTCCCTCCTTTGCCATATGCAAGTGACAAGATGAATGAGAAAAGAGAGATGCAGCTGCTCAGGAGGAGGAGTCAGTTGTCCCTGTGGTCCCCAAACTCTTCTCCACCTTCCAGAGACATCAGAGCAGGCAACTCGGGCAGGAAAACAAGGACCAGTCACAGCAAGTAGCCTGGTCTGCTGTGTTCTGTGGTCAAGGCATTCATCCCCACCAGAGATGCAGAGGCAGTAAGCAGAACTGAAAATAGGATCCAAGTACATCAAGTCTGTAAAATCTGGGAAGACTCAAGAGTTAAAAAAAAAAAAAAGACAAAAAAAAGAAACACCCCACCCAACCACAGCAAGAACAGTACAATTAGAAAATGGGGGAAAGAAATGAACAGGTATTTAATTGAAGAGAACAGATAAATAGATGGCAAATAAGTACGTGATAAAACACTCAGCAACATTAGCAATCAGGGGCATGAATATCAAACCCTAATGAAATATAACTGTATTACTATCAGAATGTATAAAGTAAAAAAAAGTGGCAATATCAAAAGCTGACAAGGCTTTAAGGAACAATCACTTACACACTGCTAATATTAATAGGAGGTGAAATGGTACAACCACTCTGGAAAACAGTTTGTTAGGTTCTTATGAAATAGAGCATACAACTACCATAGGATCTAACAACTGCATGCCAAAATCATTCATCCCACAGAAGTAAAGCCTATTCTTTCACAAAACATAAACATGAATGCAGCTTTATTCATAATAGCCTCAATCTGGAATCAGTCTGTATATCCTTCAACAGGTCAACTATTAAACTATGGTATATCCAAGCCACATCAAGCAGATAAAAAATTAAAGTGTGTCCAAATTGGTGGGGAACAGTTAAAATTGTCATTATATATAGATGATACGCTTCTATATATAGAGAACTATCGACTTCACACAAAATCTACTAGAACTGATTATCAAATCCAGCATGCCAGCAGGATACAAGATTAACATACAGAAATTTGTTGCATTTCTTTACAATATCAATGAAATATGAGAAATGGAAAGTTTAAAAAAAATCCCTTTTAAAATAACATTAAAAAAAAAACTTAGGAATAAACTTGACCAAAAAGTGAAAGACTTCTATGCTGAGAACTATAAGATGTTGATAAAGGAAACTGAAAATGATTCAAAGGTATGCCATGTTCCTGGATTGAAAGAGTTAATATTGCTAAAATGGTCATATTGTCCAAACTGACCTACAGATTTAATGTGATTCCTGTCAAATTAGGGCTCCCCTGGTGGTTCAGATGGTAAAGAATCCACCTGCAATGTAGGAGACCCAGGTTCAATCCCTAGGTTGGGAAGATCCTATGAAGAAGGGAATGGCAGCCCACTCCAGTATTCTTGCCGGGGAAATCCCATAGACAGAGGAGCCTGACAGGCTACAGCCCATGGGGTTACAGAGAGTCATACAGGACTGAGCGGCTAACACTTTCACTTCTGTCAAAATACCCATGACATTTTTCACAAAAGGAGAATGAAGAATCCTAAAATTTATATTAAAAAATAAAAGATCTAGAGTTGCCAAAGCTGAGGAAAAATATCAAAGCTGGAGGCATTACCCTTCAAGACTGCAGACAATACTACAAAGCTACAATCATTAAAATAGAATGGTATGGGCACAAAAGTAGGCATATGGATCAATGGCACAGAATAGAGAGTCTAGAAGCAAACACATACACCTCTGGTCAATTAATCTTTGGTAAAGGAGGCAAGAAAATATAAAGGAAAAAAGACGTCTCTCAGGCAAATTGTGTTGGGAAAGCTAAACAGCAACACGTAGTCAATAAAGTTAGAACACTTCCTCACATCATACACAAAAATAAGCTTAAAATGGTTTAAAGAATATAAGACTAGATATCATAAAAATTCTTAGAAGAGAACATAAGCAAAACATTCTCTGACATAAATCATAGCAATATTCTCTCCCAAGGCAATAGAAATAAAAGCAAAAATAACCAAATGGAACCTAATCAAACATAGAAGCTTTTGTACAGCATTGGAAGTCATCAACAAAAGAAAAGACAACATATGGGGTGGAAGAAAATATTTGCAAACAATTTGACTGGCAGGGCTTAATTTCCAAAATATACAAACAACTCACATAACTCAGTATCAAAACAACAAGCAACCCAATCAAAAAAATGGATGGAAGACATAAACAGACAGTTCTCCAAAGAAGACATCCAGATGGCCAACAGACACATGAAAGGATGCTCAACATCACTAATTATTAGAGAAATGAGGTGTCATCTCACTCCTGTCAGAATGGCCATCATCAAAAAGTCTGTAAATAATAAACACTGGAGAGGTTGTGAGGAAAAAGGAACCTCCTACACTGTTTGTGGGAAGACAAAGTGGTAGAAGCACTATGGAGAAGAGTATGGAGGCTACTTTAAAAACTAAGAGTTGCCATATGATCCTGCAATACCACTCCTGGGTATATACCCAGAGAAAACCATAATTCAAAAAGACACATGCAACTCTATCTTCATAGCAACACTATTTGCAATAGCCAAGACATAGAAGCCACCTAAATATCCACTTACAGATGAACAAATAAAGAAGATGTGGCACATGTATACAATGACATATTACTCAGCCAATAGAAAGGATGAAATATCATTTGTAGCAATGTGTATGGGCTTACAGATTATCATACTTCATACTAAGTGAAGTAAACCAAACAGAGAAAGACAAACATCCTGTGATATCACTTGTAGTGGAATCTGAAAAAAAAAAAAAGTGATGCAAAAAGATTTTAAAAAGGCAACATTATGAAATCAGGAATGCAGGATCCCACCTCAAAATTCCCTTCACTGTTATTTTAGTGGTGTTAACAGGAGGTAATTAAATATATGCATTTGTTAAATTCATTACAGTCATCAGAATGATCATCAATTTATTTTTATAAGTTTATTGTGTATATTTTAAAACTGCATGTCCATCTATAAGTATCTTAAAAATAATTTCAGTTTAAAAAGTCAATGCAAGACCCATCATTATAGAATTGAAAGGAACTCATATGGGAATTTTCAAATATGCTGCCCTTGTTCCAGTCTCTCATAAGCTCCACAAGGCGAGATGATCCTGAATGATTGTGTGAATAGTGGCTTTCTTTTGACTTTTCTACTCCCAGCTATTTGAGTTAGAACAGGTCTGCCCAACAAACAGACCTACAAACACTCTCTGTAGTTCCAGTCCTCTATAAACAGACTGGAAAGGTCATAAGGGTGAAGAATGTCGATTTTCTTCTATTTGATACATAAATTTTAGAAACAAGATTTTTTGAAGTTTAGCATTGTCTGGCAAGAAAGTTGATTGCTATGTGGTCTATGAAAGAGAAAGATGACAGAAAATCTAAACATAAAATTTGTATCAGTAGGCTACTTTTATCCCACTCAGAAGTTCCTACTTCATGATCCTGCCTCTCCTTTCTCTTTCTTCTTTCCTTCTGCCTCACTATTTTCCGTCTGCATCTCTGGTCTCATCTTATCCCAGACTCTTCGCTTGTTCTGTTCTAACCTCTGCTCCCACTTTATAAATCCCCGATGTTGTAGTTGTTCAGCCACCAAGTCATGTCTGACTCTTTGCTACCCCATGGACTTCTCTTCTGCTATTTGTAAAGCCTCCTCAGACAACCATTTTCCGTTCTTGCATTCCTTCTTGGGGATGGTTTTGGTCAGTGCCTCCTGTACAATATTACAAACCTCTCCGTCCATAGTTCTTCAGGCACTCTGTTTACCAGATCTAATCCCTTGAATCTAATCATCATCTCCACTGTCACCTCGGACACCCTGAAGATGCTGCTGTATTCCCAGCTCAGGGTCTTTGCATTTACTGTTTCCTCAGCCTGGGTATCTCTTCCTTAGTCATCAGCACAGCCTGCTCCTTTTCCTCAAATCTCCACTCAAAATCACCTTATCGAAGAGACCTCCTCTACAGACACTTGGCAAAGGAGCACTAGTTCTCCCCATTCACCTAGGCTCCCCTGAGCCTGCTTGGCTTTCCTTCACAACAAATGTAACATCAGACAGCCTACAACTTTCCCAGTCTCTCCCTACTAGAATATATGCTTCCCAGGTGGTGCAGGGGTAAAGATTTGTCCAATAATGCAGGAGACACAGGTTCAATCCCTGCATAAGGAAGATCCCTCGGAGGAATAAAATAGCAATGTCTGAAGAATCCCATGGACAGAGGAGCCTGATGGGCTGCAGTCCATGGGTTCGCAAATAGTTGGACACGACTAACCAAGTGAACACTTAGACACTAGAATATATACTCCTTGAGGTCAGGGAATGGGTTCACTGCTGTTTCCCAGTATACAGGACAGTGTCAGGCCCAGCAATGACATTACTAAGTTTGTGCTTGATAAATTTTGTATAAATACCATTCCCTTCTCTTTGCCAGAACTGTTATGTACAGAAGTAGTTATGTCTATAGGTTGTATGCAGCGCATAGAATTAGTGTGAAAGGGCTTGAGATTTTAGCATCATCTGGTAATTTGCAAGATGTTTGTGCAAACCTGTCTGTTTGAATCGGGTGACTTCTGTCAATGATCCACCTGCTTGCATGGTATGAAGGACATCAGACAGTGAGTAAACTTTGTAAAGACACTTGTCTTTTACATCACAATGCTAAATTTACAAAGTGGTGTTACATTAATTTGCATTATCCTAGACCCATGAGCACAAGAGGAGGGGATGTGCAGATAGCTGCATGGGTGGCTACATCCATAAGGGAACCAAGCTAAGGGCAACAATCCTTTGTACAGTTTGATGATCATTTTGGGTTTTTCTCTCTTGCATTTTATCACAAAGTAAAAAGTATCCTGTTTATGATTCTTAACTCCTCATGCCACCTATATTCAATCTGCATCACTCTTTATACAAATGATTCAAATCATTTTCTCTTCCTCTCTCTTCCCTTCTACAAAACTAAACAGGAAGAGAAAACTCCTTTTCCTGGCACCACTTGCCTTGCCACTCACCACTTAGCATTTTTTTCCTTTTCAAGTCCTAGCAGCTCAGGAAAGATACAGCTGCTGCTGTTACATTGGATTTTTCACCTCCGCTCCCCAACATTCCCTATATTTCAGTTTCTTCTTCCTGCTAAGCTTACTACTCTATTTTTTTTTCCTGCAGAAAATATCATTCTCTCTTCTGCAACCTCCTATTCCAGGATATATTTGTGAATATTATTGAGATTATCAGATTATGAAGACATTCCATGGGTATTCTGTTGGCTAATATACATGTGCCCCCTGGGGAAGATTTTTCTTATCCAGTTGCTTCTCTTGTGCCTTCAAAGGACAAATGGAATGAGTTGAACCTAAACCTTAGAAGCAACAGCTGCTACTGATAATGAAGTAAGATTTTTGTCCCAAACAATGTTAGCACTGATCATAGTTCCTAGGTAGGTTCTCGACTCCTTGGCCTCAACACAAAGACAGTGAATAAGACACTAAAGTTGGGAACAGAGAAGAGAGTTAACTTGGAGACTTAACAAATCAACTAAAGTTGCTTTTGCATTTCAGCCTCTGAACCAATGGTAATCTATCACAGGGAACAATTCATATCTCTAAAAATTGTAAAGCTAAGTGGCAGTCATGTTTCTAGGTTGCTTTATCTTGGGCATTTTCTTAAGTTGCTTGCATGCTAAGTCACTTCAGTTGTGTCCAACTCTTTGCAACCCCATGGACTGTAGCCCACCATGCTCCTTTGTCCATGCGATTCTCCAGGAAAGAATACTAGAGTGGGTGCCATATCCTCCTCCAAGGGATCTTCCCAACCCACGTATTGAACCAGTGTCTCTTATGTCTCCTGCATTGGCAGGCAAGTTCTCTACCATTAGTGCCATGTGGGAAGCCCCTTTCTTAAGTTCCATGTCTAAATAATCCAGGTTAGAATTGCTTCACATTTTCTCTTGTTACTTTACTTTTGGGGGGACTTTCTTCAGTTCCATGTGTACAAATAAGTCTCTTCAAAAGTAAAGTAACAAGAGAAAATGTGAAGCAGTCTTAACCTGGGTTATTTAGCTATTCCAGAAAAAGTGTTTTGGGGCTGGGCATGGTTTGCTTTCTCCACTTACTGGGACCAGAAAGAACCAGTGCTTAAAGACAGATCTCAACCAGCATTCTGCCACAGCAAAGAGCAGACCTGTGCTGATGGCTGTCCACAGTGCTTTCTTAAGGGTTGGGCCCAAGCAAGAAAGCTTCAGCTTGCAGTCACTTGCTCACTCATCAGCCACTGGCTAATATAATTCATGCATCTTCATTGGGGAAAATGGCTGTGGTCCCCAACTGCCAAATCAACAACATTTAGTCCAATTTTCTGACCCTCGGCTTTTAATATCTGTGAGAAAGACAGTCAGTCCTGGGTGGCCAAATGTGTAAGAGGCTTTTAAAAATATTTACATATCAAAGGATCAGAGAAAAGAATTTAAAATGACAAATTTCCTAAAGAAAATGCTCTAAGAAAAAGGAGATCAATCCCTAGAATTAGGAAGAAGTCTGTGCAAAGTTTAGCCAATATAAAGGGAAACTGAAGACTGTGTTGTTCAGTATAGAGCAAGGGAAATAGTGGGTGGGATGAGGTTTATGCAGGTAGGCAGGGCGCTGCTGAGCACCATGGTGGGTGGGAAAAAGATAAACTGTGCTCCAAGTGTGACCGGAAGCCATGGATTAAGCAGGACAAAAACTTATCCATTTTTACAGATAAAATATTTGCTGTAAAGGAAATCAACACATATCACCAAGTTACAACGTATAGCACATGAATTATTTTATTAAAGTCTCATCACCTTGATGTTAAATTGAAAAGAAAAGCCTAGGTAATTTTAGTTATATGTTGATTATTTAGATATAAGGGCATTTAAATAGCATCCTCAATTTAAAACAGAAAGAACAGATGCTCTCAGAAAGATTAAGCAACTAGCCCCAAATTACTAAGTGGCACTTCATTTCCCTAAATTCTTAATATTGCAGAACTCTGTTGAGATCATTTTTAGTCAACAAGTTCACTGGGATCTCATCCAATCTCAGCTGCACAGTGATGACTCTAAAGGTTTACCTCTAGGACAGATCTCTCTATCATAACTTAGGTAATGACATTTAATGTAGGGATTCGGTTTCAGTTCAGTTGCTCAGTCGTGTCTGACTCTTTGTGACCCCATGGACTGCAGCACACCAGGCTTCCCTGTCCATCACCAACTCCCGGAGTTTACTCAAACTCATGTCTATTGAGTCAGTGATGCCATCCAACCATCTCATCCTCTGTAGTCCCCTTCTCCTCCCACCTTCAATCTTTCCCAGCATCAGGGACTTTTCCAAGGAGTCAGTTCTTCCAATCAAGTGGCCAAAGTATTGGAGCTTTTCCTTTCAATGTATATTCAGGACTGACTTTCTTTAGGATTGACTGGCTTGATCTCCTTGTTGTCCAAGGGTCTCTCAAGAGTCTTCTCCAATAGCACAATTCAAAAGCATCAATGATTCGGTGCTCAGCTTTCTTTATAGTCCAACTTTCACATCCATACATGACTATTGGAAAAACCATAGCTTTTACTAAATGGACCTTTGTTGGCAAAGGAATGTCTCTGCTTTTTAATATGCTATCTAGGTTGGTCATAGCTTCTTCCAAGGACCAAGTGTCTCTTAATTTCACGGCTGCAGTCACCATCAGCAGTGATTTTGGAGCCCAAAAAAATAAAGTTTGTCACTGTTTCCATGGTTTCCCCCATCTATTTGCCATGAAATGATGGGACCAGATGCCATGATCTTAGTTTTTTGAATGCTGAGTTTAAGCCAACTTTTTCACTCTCCTCTTTCACTTTCATCAAGAGGCTCTTTAGTTCTTCTTTGCTTTCTTCCATAAGGGTGATGTCATCTGCATATCTAAGGTTATTGATATTTCTCCTGGCAATCTTGATTCCAGCGTGCTTCATCCAGTCCAGCATTTCTCATGATGTACTCTGCATATAAGTTAAATAAGCAGGGTGACAATATACAGCCTTGACATACTCCTTTTTCTATTTGGAACCAGTCTGTTGTTCCATGTCCAGTTCTAACTGTTGCTTCTTGAATGTTGGGGTAGCCATTAAGATATGCAAAAAAATCTTTCATGGGAGGTTCTGAAAAGTGATTTCCACTCTGATAAAAAGAGGGATGTATTGGGTTGGCCAAAAAGTTTGTTGAAGACAATTTTCTAGCCCACCTCATTCTTTCTTCAATATTGCTGGATAAGGATATGATGGTGACGGTCTTCTCATCCTCACCAGCACATGTGGGATGATGCAGTAGAAAGATGATGCTGGATCTTCGATGAGCTCTCCACAATCATTGTTCTGCAGAATGTTTATCACATAACAGAATACAAAATACCAATTGTGTAAGTCTGTTTTGCTTGGTTATTCTGTCACTTTGCACCTAAATGCAACCTAGACACTGGCCATCATAGTGATTAATCAGAGCCTGTGATCTAACCAATCCAACTTTCTCACTATTCAGCATTGTTATTGTACAAGTTATTTACTGAGGCACATCCAAGAAGTTTAAGTGTCTGTAATACCCAAAACCCGCTGTGGAGTAAGTAACGTCCAAGTGACTTTTTTCCTGCATTCATTCAATTAACACTGAGCATGTGTTACATGCCAGGAATTATTCTAAACTTTGAGGCTACAGCAGCAGTGAACTAAACAGGAAACCATTCTTACATTCATGGAATTTATACATTCTATTAGGGGAAGACCATCATGCATGGTTTGGATTTCTAGAACTCACTAACACACCCTTCTCCTCTCTCTGATCACTTAATTGCTACCCTTAGAAGGAAAGGCCAGGTGACTGGTTCTGATCAAGGTCTGGACAAAGTTTTAATGAGCAGAACTGACATTCCTTCTTGGCCAAAACATTTCACTTATAGTGCAACAGGTATTCTGTTCTCATATCATCCAAGCTTGAAGAAATTTGTGTTGTGATAGAGGCAACCCTGTTACCCATGGACATGAATTTGAGCAAACTTCAGGAGATAGTGGAGGGCAGAGGAGCCTGGCATACTGCAGTCCATGGGGTCACAAAGAGTCAGACACACCTTAGAGATTGGCCAACAACAGAGGTAACACAAATGGTCTGGATTTCAAAGTCACCTCACAGAGGAAAACTGTCCTACAGAGTCAGACTCTCAGTGCACTTGGCATGAGAAGAAACAAGCTTTATTATGTTTGACCACTAAGATTCTGTGGTTGATTCTAACTGTCTACTCCAGTGTAGTACAGTGTTAGATAATGCATTTGACTATAACTCTCTTTCTGAATACTATAATTTTCTCAAATAAACACAGTTTATATAAGCATTTATACATTTTCAGCTATATTTAGAATTTATTCCTTCTCAACAGCATGCACCATTTTAATTTCAGTGTGTGATACACTGACACACACATATTGAACAAAGCTCAGTCAGATTTTTATTCCTATCAGTCATTGGTCATAATTTACCTCTAAATACATTCTCTTCTGCTCTGTAAATCATAAGGCAACAATTATAAAAATTCATAGAATTTTTTTTTAAACAGGGAACTGGGGAGAGACATCTTTTAAAAAGAGACTAAATTTGCTGTCATTTAGAACAGAAATTGGAATCAGATGAAATAGTGAATTTCATTCATTTGAAATAGAACAATGATTGACTCTCTACAATTTTTTTTCCTGTGTTTTTGAATATGACCCTCTGACTGTCCCAGGAAGCTAAGTGCCCATCTGTCATCCCAGGAGATTACTCTGCTCTGAATGGCGTTCTTTTACAGCTGTTTTCTGAGACATTCACTCTATAATTTTTTCACTCCTAATCATTTACCACTGTAGTCTTTCTACAAGATTTCAAGTACCAAATTCATCATCTTCTAACATATTTTTGAAAGAATTATTAGATTAACTCTCATAAAGCACATTTGATATTACTATTTTTCATAAGCTGATACCCAGAATCTCCTCCTATCTCCATGAAGTCTTTAGGGAAAGGCCCCTTGATTGCAAGGACTGGATAAATTTTCCTTAAATGCTCTTTTGAAGTTCCTTCAGTAAGCTGTCCCTTTGGGAGCTATGCATGTTCGGTGGATTCATGAACATAGGGAGCATGCCTGTATCACCCACTGCCGTATCTCCAGGACTTAGCTGAGTGTTGCACACAGTATGTATTCAACAAAATATTATGTACCAGCCCACTTCAGCTCCCTCTAACTGATTATTTGCATAAAACCCCAGGTGGCAGTATTGGTGAAGAACCTGCCTGCCAATTCAGGAAACTTATGAGACTCAGGTTCGCTTCCTGGGTCAGGAAGATCCCCTGGAGGAGGGCATAGCCACCCACTCCCATGGACAGAGGAGCCTGGCAGGATACACTCCACAAGGAAGTAAAGAGTTGGACACAACTGGAGCGACTTAGCACACATGTATGCTATAGACACACATAGTACATATCAACTATTTTAAATGAATTAAAAAAGATGAACTAACATAAATTTCAGGTATCTCTCTATGTTGGAAATTCACTGCCATTCATTTGATTTTATGCATTCTGGCCCCATTTTCCAAAATTCATAGCATTTTTAAAAGTAAAAATTTAAATAAGAATCATGTCCCACATCCCTAGAAATATTATGATATAAAAGACATCATAAATGATCAAGGAAATCCAGATTTATCTACGTATCTTGATTCATTTTCACCTTCATGCCTTTTGAGGGGGCTGTGCTGGGTCTTTGTTGCTGTGTGTGGGCTTTCTCTAGTTGCAGCAAGCAGGGGGCTACTCTTTACTTGCAGTGCACAGGCTTCTCATTGTGGTGGCTTCTATTATTGTGAAGCACGGGCTCTAGAGCACACGTGCTTTAGTAGCTGTGGCACATGGGCCCAGCTGCCCCCGGCATGTGGAATCCTCCCAGATCAGGGATCAGGGATCAAACCAATGTCCCCTGAATTGGCAGGCAGACTGCAAACCACTGGACAACCAGGGAAGTCCTCATGCCTATTTTTGCTATTTTAAATCTTAGCCCAGATATTGGAATTAGTAGGCAATCTATGTGTTGCTTCTATTGACTGTTTCTCCTCATATTTTGTTGACTTCTATGGTGTCTGCTAGTTTTTGATTGTATATTAGACATTATAAATGATACATTGTAGATATTTGGGATTATTTGTGTCCATCTGAAGAGTGGGATTTTATTCTAACAGATAATTAGATGATGAAATACCTTTATCCACAATAGCTTAGGCTTTATTAGTGAAGGTCTATTTTGGATTTTCCCTTAATCCTGGGGCATAGACCTTAGTTCTGTTGTGTTGTTCTTATTCCTAAAGCATGATCCTTTGGGGATTTTATTCAAAAGCTGCAAGTGTTTACTAATCTATCCAAACCTGAAAAAGGAGTGAACCCCCAACTCTTTCCAACACTAGAAAGCTGTTTAATTTTTAGTTCTTATAGCCTTTCAGCTTTTAAATTTCTGGGAGCCTCATCCCATGCATGTACACTGAAGGAATATATTAAAATTGAGGGGAAAACATATGCAGATTTGGAAGCTTCCACCCTCTGTGACTTTCTTCTTTCACTGGATTCCTGTTTCAATTTCTAGCCATTCTTGCCACTAGGGGAAAAACAATTTGAATTATTGGATTTAAACAAATGGATTGAAATTAGCATATTTTCGCTTTTTTGAACATTTTATTCCCTCAAGTTTCTGCCTATGTTCAGTCATTTTTCTATACTTTCAAATAACTATTATAAATATATGATATAGTATGACATTTATAATTGTTATGAGTCTACTGAAGTCTACACCATTATTCAAAGCAAGGAGTCCCTGTAAAAACCTTTAAAAGAAATGCCTTAAATACAAAGCTGAAACCAAAATACATAAAAATAAAAGAGACCCACACCAAATGAATAGATACTGAATCTAATAAAATTTTTCTATCCACCTACAAGTTTATAAGAAGAAAAATAAGATAAGCCAAACCATGAGGGAACTGGTAAATTCATAATGTGCAACATTCTACAGAATGAGTGATCTAACTTCTCCAACAAATCAATGGCATAAAAATAGAATGAGGGCTTACAGGATAAAAGAGAATAAGAACACATAACAATCAAATGTTATAACTGGCCCTAGTCTCTAATTTAATTTTTAAAAGTAACACTAAAAGAACATTTTTGAGAGAGAAATTTGAACGTGGACTGGGAATTAGATGACCTTAGTAAATTATTGTTCTCTTTCCATGTAACAATGGCACGGTGGTGATGTTATCATAATTTTCTCAGTTAGAAATGTGTCCTGAAATATTTAGTAGTAAAATGATACCACATCTGAAATATGTTTTGAAATTTAACAGGAAAAATTAGCAGGGAGTGGAAACATGAAACAGCATTGGGGAAAGGTTGAAATTTGATGATAGAGTTTTTGTTATTTTTTTATTTCTTGTTTTACTGTTTCAGGTATCTTTGACATTTTTTATTAAATATAGTTCAAAATAATATTTGCATAAGGGTAGATTCAAGCCAGAAATGGTAATAAAGTAGTATATATGCCCCACTCCTGCATTCTGTGCCTATGGAAGACATTAAAAGTGATGAGAACAATTTTCCTAACAAGTATGATTAGATTTCTCAGCCAAGCCCTCTGGACAACTACAAAAAAATGAACTGACACTAGCAAGAAAGATAAAATATCCCTGCAAATGGCCCTTCAATTCCTTTTAGTTTCTCTTTGTCTCTATGAACCAGCATTTTCTGTAATTTTTGTATGAGGTGGCTAATATGTACACCTAAGCATCTATAGGGAGAAGAAGGCTGTAGAAGATAGGACTAGACCCCTCTGATACTCACTTCACACTCTGGACCCACAGATACCTCCTATGTTGAGTTGGTTGAGACATACAACACAATTCTTGTATTTCTGAGTGACTGTGCAGAAGACAGCTGACTTAAGGAGTTCTTTGGAACCACAGAAGATTTTGGATCAATAAGAAATAGTATTTTGTAGTATTAAATCAATGATATTTGAAGGAGTTGTTGTTGTTACTGACCGGCCTATGAGCTCAGACTAACTCAGTAAGGGGGTAGAAATGTCAATAATTTTATGTATAAGATGATCAAAACTGGGGTGTCTTAATATTGTCCACTATAGTATAATTTACTAATGATAGCCATTTATTGGTTCTTATGTGTTAGGAACTCTGTTTTACAAGAATGATTGTACTCATTACATGAATTACATTCATAAAACATAAAAGAAGAGTTTTACATTTTATACATAAGAAAATTGAGGCTCAAAGTTAATAAATAATTTTCCTATGATCATGTAGCTAAGAGACCAGGGAGCCAGAATTGTAGGTGAGGTTTGCCTAATTGGAAGCCTGTGCTCTGAACCACTGTACTACAGACTCTTTGAGGGCATTGTATCCTTCAGTGAACTTGGTTAAAAGAAATAGTAAGTCCATATTTTATTCAGCATGAGTTGAATACAATAAATAAATACATTCTGATCCAGGAAGTGATGAGGACATTTTTAGGAAATTAATTGGGTAAAGGAATCCCACTAATAACAAGTTTTTTCTCCTCCATCACAAGTTCTATTTCCAGTTTTTTAAAGTGTATTTTTAAATCATTCATAACATGTTAGAGGTTGCTGATGTACTGACTGCATTGCCAAGTATACCTTACTCTTAAAGTGCTTATATTAATAGTTTAGACAAGCAATGTGTGTGAAGGTGGGAAGGGAATTGGGAGTCTTATTTCTTATGGTGCTTACAACTATTTGTTGAGTACTAGAGGGGCCTGGAGGACCACAGTCCATGGGGTTGCAGAGAGTTGGACATGCCTGAGCAGCTAAGCACAGCACACAGCACTGCATAGGTATTACAGTCATAAAGTAACAGTGAATTTATGGAACGCTTGATAATGAACCACTCGAGGTTTTCACATACTACCTCATCTTTAAAAGACAAGCAGAGCTATGACACAGTACTATCGTTCTCCACATTTTATCAGATGAGGGACATGGAACTCAGGGAGGTTAAATAACTTGCCCAAGGTTACAGACAAAGTGATCTAAACACTAATCTAAGTCCAGATTTCAAGTTCTCACGACTACACCCTCTGTCTTCCCTGGTGTCCTTCCTGCTTCTCTCTCCCTTGTAAACCAATGGCAAAATGTTTTGTTAAAAGGAGAAATATTTCAGTAGAAGTTAGATTCTAATAAAAACCACAGAAGTTCTTTATTTATTCCTGTTTCGAAAGTTATCTTTTTCTGAAAAAGTCACTCCTTGGCATTTTCTCTTTGGTCAAATTCATGGCTTCTTCTAAAAATTCTTGAAACTATATCTGGGCTTCCAGAAGTATCTCGGTGGAAATGAACAAATTTTGATAATTTAGGTTCCCATATGATGTAGAGAATTTGGGGCTCCTCTTACAACCAGGTCAGCAAGACCACGACCTTTATCAACACTGACAGTACCTCCCACTCAATCTGAGCTTAGGCCAAGACCTTCTTCAGCATCTGTTGTCCAATTCTGACCTTTAAAAAGATCATTTGAAAGCAGGGATAAAAGACTTAAATATAACACCTACAAATCATAATATCTTAGACTTAAAATACACTTTACGTTTCATCTAGTCCAACTCTCTCACTTCTCTCACTTCATAAATGACCAATCTGGGAAGAGAGGATTTGCAAACTTTCAATTGCAAATAAACACCTTTTTTTTTCCCCCTGAAACACAATCTAGTGTTCTTTCTATCTCATCACAAGAGAGGGGTGGGAAGATGGGCTGTTTAAAGAGAGGCAAGCCAATAAAGTGAAATATCTATATTACGCCATTCTTATTAGTAGAGGACTGAAGACTAGCTAGTGAGCTTCAGTGTAAGCACTGGGGTACTTCAACCAGGAAAAAAAAAAATACTCTAGTGATTCAGGATGAATAAATTCCCAAGATGTAATGTACAGCACAGTGAATATTTAATAATATTGTATTGTATACACAGTGTATTTAATAATACTGTATTGTATACTTGACATTTGCTAAGAGAGTTGATCTTAAGTGTTCTCATCACACATACACAATCACAACTATGTGAGGAGATGGGAGTGTTAATTAGCTTGTCTGGGGTAATCATTTCACAATGTACACATATATCAAGGCAACATGATGTATACTTCAAATATATACAAGTTTTATAAGTCAAGTATACCTCAACAAAGCGCAAGGATAAAAAAGAGAAGTACACTGAGTCTACGCATGCCCAAAAAAGCCCCCTATTAGGAGTAGTTAAATATGAGACAAGGTAAGGAAAAGAGATAAAGAGTCTGAAAAATTCCAGTTATTTTCACCAATCTAAAATGACATCTTTTTATTTGCAACCATAGTTAATCAATAATCATTCCTTTCTTCATATTTATGTAGTGCTCTTGACCGACCCAATCACTTTTCAGTTTAGCAAACAGCACAGAACAGATTGCTGTTGTTGTTCAGTTGCTAAGTTGTGTCTGACTCTTTGCAGCCCCATGGACTGCAGCACACCAGGCTTCCCTGCCCTTCACTGTCTCTTGGAGTTCACTCAGACTCATGACCATTGAGTCAATGATGCCATCCAACCATCTCATCCTCTGTTGCCTACTTCTCCTCTTGCCTTCAACCCTGCCCTCAAACCTAAGGTTTTTAAAAGTATATAAATCAACAATAAATGTACATTTTGATGTTATGAAGGATGTAACATGCCAATGGGAAAGTATATGATGAGGGTTCAATAATATAAAAAGTCATAAATAAGTCCCTTGGGCTGGTATCCAAAAGATACAAACTTGATAACTAGAGGAAGAGTCAGGCAAAGGGTTCAAGGAAGAATGAACAGCAAGTGCAAGCAAAGAGGCAACTTGTATCCATAAAGAATACATGGTTTGGCAGACTTCTCTAGTGGTTCAGTGGTTAAGACTTTGCCTTCCAATACAGGGGATACAGGTTCAATCCCCAGGTGGGAAGCTAAGAGCAACCCCCCCCCCCCCCACATGCCTCACAGCCAGAAAATAACAGAATAAAAACAATAGAAGCAATATTGTAACAAATTCAATAAAGACTTTAAAAATGGTCTACACTGAAAAATCTTTAAATATATATATATATATATATATATATATATATATATATATATATGTGGTTTCATGGGCAAATTAGCAAGAAAATAATTTTCCTCTGGACTCACCAAATTCTGGCATCTTCAGCCTGATTTTTCCATTTCCCTACCATGATCTGCTTGTGTCTAAATTTTCTTTTTTTTCCTCTTGAATTTCTTTAGTGCATTTATGTAGATGACCATCTGGCACAACTTAAGAACTCTAAGGAGATTCTAATCTTTTAATAATCACCAGAGATATTCTCTGTAAACATTTAATTCCAGTACTTCTATACTGATCAATCTGATTTCTGACATAGGCAAACAGCCAACTTCTCTGTGTGCACAGACAGATGGAAAAGAAATGTCTAATATCCTAGCCTATGGAGAGTCTCTTCAGTAATTCCCTGACCACCACACCCATGGGACAAAAAGAATAAGAACTTCATGGTTTCCATGCTGTGTTGACAGGAGACAATGATTAGCATGGTTAGTGTGTATTGTCAGTATGTCAGCTTTGATTTTTCACTCTGACACGCATACAACTACTATGTATGGGCCTTTTCTTGGTACCACACAGATTTATGAATCAAAACTAAAATCATGGTTGCTGTTTTCCTTTAAGATGATAATGCTTTTCTTCCCTGAGGGGAGAGAATGGACTTCAGAGCTATTCACAGCAACCTATATTTTTCCTCTTTATCATATATGTTGATGGTAATATAATATCCTTGTGCATAATTATTTAAGATTCTTCACTGAAAGTTAACTTCTTCAGAAAATACCTGGCAGGTTTGTCCTGCTTATCATTGTATTAAGCGTCTTTCACAGTGGGTGATACATAAAGGAGCCAATCAAATCTTCTTGTACATCAGTCAGTTCAGCTATTCAGTCGTGTCCGATTCCTTGCAACCCCATGGACTGCAGCATGCCAGGTTTCCCTGTCCATCACCAACTTCCAGAGTTTGCTCAAACTCTTGTCCATTGAGTCAGTGATGCCATCCAACCATCTCATCCTCTGTCGTCCCCTTTTCCTCCTGCCTTCAATCTTTCCCAGCATCAGGCTCTTTTCCAATGAGTCAGTTGTTTGCATTAGGTGACCAAAGTATTGGAGCTTCAGCTTCAGCATCAGTGCTTTCAACGATTCTTCAGGATTGATTTCCTTTAGGATTGACTACCTTGATCTCCTTGCTGTCCAAGGAACTCTCAAGAGTCTTCTCCAGTTCAAAAGCATCAATTCTTTGGCACTCAGCCTTATTTATGGTTTAACTCTCACATCCATTCATGACTACTGGAAAAAACATAACTTTGACCAGACTGACCTCTGTCAGCAAAGTAATGTTTCTGCTTTTTAATATGCTATCTTCTTGTATATATCAGAAAGAAATTCATTAAAGCATATTCACAATCTAGAAAGGTACTAGTCTCTTTGGAGTGGGGAGAGATAAGACACAAACTCATGAAATGGTTAGGAGGTGAGGCAGCATTTACTCATTCAGCAAGTATGTGAAGATTCATTATGTGCGTGGCATTATGCTGGGGCTAGATTATTGAGTAAAACCAGGAAAAGTATTTGGCTTTCCTAAGCTGAATTTTTGATTGTGGATCCAGATGCCAGAAAAATAATTGGACAAAATGGAAAAACAAACTCAGACAAATGCCATGAAGTTACTGTATAGAGATTCATTCAGATGTTAGGAGCTTGAAACAAGGGATTGCCAAGAGAAAAATGAGGACAATTGACCACAGGTAGGCAAGGATGGCTGTCATTTGCCCCATTACCTTTAAGAATGTCCTCTCTGTCTGTGGCCATGGGCAATATAGAACCTGTTACCACGTCTTTGCTAGTGAGACCCTCTTTTCAGACCCTACGGCCCAGCACCTTTGGGTATCCTTCCTACTAATTTGTCACACTCCCTCACTCCTAGAATCTACTTCTTTATTTGGTCCCTTTTATACAGATATCACAACTGGACACTCGGCTTGGTTTGGCTGGCCCTGATATTTAGTTACCTCTTTAAGGATTAACCCATACGAGCAACCAATTTATAGCTTAAAATCGCAATCCCTGGGTTTTGCCTATGCCTTGTGTCATATAATTCCCTGCCCTGTACCTATATACGCTCTTCCACTCACCTTCTGCCGATTCTTCCTAGCTTCTCCAAATTGAACCCAAATGATCCAGATCTAGCTCACGTCACATCTTCTTCAGGAGGTATCTAATCATTGCATTATCCTGTACTTGGCACAGTTTTCTGTTACCTCATTCAGAAGTAAATCATTTCATGTTACTTTCTGCTTAAAACTCTCTAGTAGCTTCCTTTTCTACTAAAATTAAACCCAAACCCCTCCCCATACCCTGCAAGGCTCTGTTTGAACTACCTCTACAGTCCTCTCTGCTTATCATTCCCACTGACAGGTCACTTGCACACTGTTTACGTTTGAATTCCTAAAATATGTCAACCTCATTCCCACCCGGTGGCCCTGGAGCTAGCTCTTGCCTTTCTTGAATAACCTTCTTCTTGATACGCAGAAGCCTGCCAGACTAGTATTACCTGTTCTGAGAGATCATTCCTGGATATCCACTCTCAAGTTACATCTGCCTCACCCTAGTCAATCTCCATTAAATTATCCAAATTTATTTTCTCCATGGCTCTTACCACTCTCTCAAGATATCCTGTTTATGTATATAAATATAAATGGATACTCTAATAAGGACCTAACTGCCCAGTCAATCTTGATTACTGAGGAGCATGACTTCATCTCTTTTGCAGCTGGCCATTTACTTCTTCTTTGAACATAAGCATCCATTGGTACATCAAGTTCTTTCTTCTTAGGTCTGTTCAATGTTCCCTTCAGCCCCTCTTGACAGAAGCTAAGTCCGGGGCCCCTGCCCTGTGTTTTCATGTACATTTTATCCATGAAGCATATTTAAATACTATGTTTCTCAATAAATTCAAGGACTACAGGCCTCTCAGCCAACTTTTCACTTGCTCAATTTTCTAGAAAGAATCAGACTCAAGTATGCTGTGCTTCCCAAACTAAAGAAATATCATATTAAACTCTGACTGGTCTCCTTAAAGTATCTCTCTCTCAGGATGAAGAGGGAAGTAAGCCTGTCCTTTCCATCCCTCGGAAATGAGGTACACACAGTGAATCCCAAATGTTCTTGACAAAAATCCTAACTTCAACCGTTCATTTTAGTTATGCTCATTGCATGTGAGGATTTTAATAGATATGGATGTGGATTCCAACACCAATTTTGAAATGTGTGTGTGTGTGTGTGTGTGTGTGTGTATTATGATTTGCATTTCACTTTGGAATATGGCATTTACTGTCATGGTGCTTCATCCAAACATTCCTTTTCAACATCTTTAGTATCTGTGTCCAGGATTGCACTCATGATCTTTAAAAACAAATATGCATAAGTTACAAATCAGAAAACTGGTACAGCCATAATCTTTTATAACAGGTTAACATCATCCCTCTCTACCTCTTCTCACTAGAATCTACACCATACAGAAGCAAGGCACTTGTTTGTCTTGTTTACCATTATGGATTCTTAAAGCCCAAAACAATATCTGAAACAGAGTACCTGCTCAGTAAATATCAGTTGAATGAATTACATGATTAAACATTTACTGTGTTCCAGGCAACATGGATACAAGTTTTGTATTAAAATACACATCTCAAAGATAGTTATTATTCTTTGTTAGATAAAAGAACTGAGGTTCAAAGTGTCTAAGCTGGGTCTCAAATCTAGGCAGTCGGACTCAGAACACTCAACTTTCTCTATTAGACTGTATTAGGTACAAAGTTAATAGGTGCAGTTTACTGCCAGTCCTCAAGGGATCGAACTGGGCCTGACATTTCTTACATTCCAACGAGAAGAATAACACAGGATACAGACATCTGTGGTATACTGGAGAATACATGTGCAATGAAAAATATATGTGATATAGAATTTCAGGATAAGGCACTATCAAATTTATTGGGCAAAATACACTTTCAGAAAAGATTAATAAACATGAAGGCGTCTCAGATTTCTCTGAAAAGATGTCTTTAATTTCAATGGCTGTGGATGGGAAGTAAGAACATTCTAAGACAATGTAAGAGTAGGGATGGAGTTAGAATGAAAAGAAGAGAATCAAGAGAAAATACAAAGCCAAATCCATCAACTTGGTAGCTGATCAGACACTATGGATAAAGTGAAAGATGAATGGACTACCAATATAATGATTTAAAAGCTCCAAATTGACATCAGGGAGACAAAGGAAATGTTACTACAATTAAGAGAAATAGGAGTTTGGGGATGCTTTGAGACAGAAGCTAGAGGGAATATGAAAAGAGTCCGGAAGATCAGATGCATAAATAAAAGGACTATCCAGAACCTTAGGACTTCACTGGTGGATAAGATGGTGAAGAATTAGCCTGAAACATAGGAGACATGGGTTCAATTCCTGGGTCAGGAAAATCCTGTGGAGGAGGAAATGGCAACCCACTCCAGTATTCTTGCCTGGGAAGTCCCATGGATAAAAGAATCTTGGCAGGCTATAGTCCATGAGCCACAAGAGTGAGACATGACTTAGGGACTACACTACCACAGAATCCTAAGGAGTCCATCCCAAGAGGGTGAGTTTACAATTCTGTAATGGTCCCAAACAGCATCTTTCAAGAGATATAACTCTATTTCAGAAAATGAAGAAATCAGTTAATTAAGTTATCTCTTTCCCCAGAAGGCTAATAGGTGGTAATAGAGCCAAACTAATCTTTGTGGGTCCCGATGGGTCTTTTCCATTTCTGCACCCTTAATTACAATGTTTGGCAGATAAACAAAGGCCATGTTTGACTTCTCGGTATCACATTGCCTTGGCCTTTTTCTTTTTTTTAACATGTGGCTACTGGAGATGCTCCTTATAAGACAGGCTGAGAACGGCCCATCCTGCCTGTGGAAAATGTGAAATAAGAGTCAATTATCAGCAACCTATATTTATATCTAGAGCTACAGATATGTTTATATCTATACCTGTTATTCATTTCCCAAAATACTGAACAAGAATTGATTCCTTAGAATGCTTGAGTCATTTGAATGCATCAAACCATAGAACAGTTTCTGCATCACCAAGGACAGAATAAAATATCTAGATCATATTTTAGGATTTACCTCAGGATTTCTAGTTCCAGAAATAAAAATGGTACTTGTGGTGCTGGGTTCTCAGCTCAAAGCTTAAATATTCAAATGGAAGCAGCTACCCTCCACCACGTTAAGAAAAGATTTCAGCTGGCTTACAGTTTATTTGAAGGATATAAGTAGAAACTTAGGAAATTTTCCTGTCCTTTGGCATTCAGCAATGTTTGTCCAGTGTCTCAACTTATCCCTATAAAAGCAAGGACATAAAGAGTAACAGTGGAACCTAAGGTGGACAGACCCCAGCTTACTTTGCTGTACCAGGAAAATGAAGCAGAGAGAACAAAAACGAGACATCAGAAAATGCAAGTTCCAGTTCCATGCTATAAGGGGAGAACTCAGAGTTTTCACTCTGCCTACTGCCTGAGACTAAAAAGGTTATAATGAATGCAGAACTTTTCAGTAAACAAAATAATTTCATCCACTCATCTATTCTTATTTGTTCCTTCAACAAATATTTACTGAATATACATTCATGCTACATACTGCACTACTGCCTAAGTATATGTTGCTAGGAAAAACAGAAATTGTCTCCTCTTATGGATTTTTCTTACTATCTAGCATGTATCTATATATTATAGATCTATGTATCTATATATATATATATATATAATACTAATATCTATATATTAGTATTACAACATGCATAGGCTTTATTCTAATCCAAGTCCAAATACACACACACAATACATATATATGCATTTCAAGCTCTGACTCTAACATATATATATATGTGTATACATGTTGGAAAAGGTCAGTTTTCATTCCAATCCCAAACAAAGGCAATGCCAAAGAATGCTCAAACTACCGCAAAATTGCACTCATCTCACACGCTAGTAAAGTAATGCTCAAAATTCTCCAAGCCAGGCTTCAGCAATACATGAACTGTGAACTTCCAGATGTTCAAGCTGGTTTTGAAAAGGCAGAGGAACCAGAGATCAAATTCCCAACATCTGCTGGATCATTGAAAAAGCAAGAGAGTTCCAGAAAAACATCTATTTCTGCTTTATTGACTATGCCAAAGCCTTCGACTGTGTGGATCACAATAAACTGTCGAAAATTCTGAAAGAGATGGGAATACCAGATGACCTGACCTGCCCCTTGAGAAACCTATATGCAGGTCAGGAAGCAACAGTTAGAACTGGACATGGAACAACAGACTGGTTCCAAATAGGAAAAGGAGTACGTCAAGGCTGTATATTGTCACCCTGCTTGTTTAACTTATATGCAGAGTACATCATGGGAAATGCTGGGCTGAAAGAAGCACAGACTGGAATCAAGATTGCTGGGAGAAATATCAATAACCTCAGATATGCAGATGACATCACCCTTATGGCAGAAAGTGAAAAGGAACTACAAAGCCTCTTGATGAAAGTGAAAGAGGAGAGTGAAGAAGTTGGCTTAAAGCTCAACATTCAGAAAACTAAGATCATGGCATCTGGTCCCATCACTTCATGGGAAATAGATGGGGAAACAGTGGAAACAGTGTCAGACTTTATTTTGGGGGGCTCAAAAATCACTGCAGATGGTGATTGCAGCCATGCAATTAAAAGACACTTACTCCTTGGAAGGAAAGTTATGACCAACCTAGATAGCATGTTAAAAAGCAGAGACATTACTTTGCCAACAAAGGTCAGTCTGGTCAAGACTATGGTTTTTCCAGTGGTCATGTATGGATGTGACAGTTGGACTGTGAGGAAAGCTGAGCACCGAAAAATTGATGCTTTTGAACTGTGGTGTTGGAGAAGACTCTTGAGAGTCCCTTGGACTGCAAGGAGATCCAACCAGTCCATCCTGGGGGAGATCAGTCCTGGGTGTTCACTGAAGGACTGATGCTGAAGCTGGAACTCCAATACTTTGGCCATCTCATGCAAAGAGTTGACTCATTGGAAAAGACCCTGATGCTGGGAGGAATTGGGGGCAGGAGGAGAAGGGGACGACAGAGGATGAGATGGCTTGATGGCATCACCGACTCAATGGACATGAGTTTGAGTAAACTCCGGGAGTTGGTGATGGACAGGGAGGCCTGGCGTGCTGCAATTCACGGGGTCACAAAGAGTCGGACACGACTGAGCGACTGAACTGACTGGCTGACTGACATGTGAAACATATGTATGTACAAAACAAGTATGTACTTGAATCCACATACATGTATTTTTTAATTCCCCACATGATATAGTGGTAAAGAATCTGCCTACCAATGCAGGAGACGCAAGATACCTGGGTTTGATCCCTGGGTCGGGAAGATGCCCTAGAGTAGTAAATGGCAACCCACTCCAGTATTCTTGCCTGGATAATCCACGGACAGAAGTGCCCTGAGGGTTACAGTCCATGGGGTCACAGAGGGTTGGACACAACTGAGTGACTGAACACAGCACATATTACATATGAAAGTATGTATTGAATCCACATATATGTATCATTGAATTCAACATTCACACATATATCTATTTCAAGCTCTCCTCGGTTGTTGTTCACTTGGGAAGTGGTAGAATTAGAATTGGAGCCAAGCAGACCTGTGTTCGTAAGCAGGCTCCACCACTTACTAGCTTCCCTCTGGAAAATTTACACTCAGTAACTACTATATTTAGGAGTCTCAATATGTACAATGAGGATAATAATAGTTGTTCCTGCTTAGGGTTGCTAGCATTTAATGAATTAAAATACTCTATGTAGCAGCTGGAACACCTAGAATCCTCTATAAATTATGGCTTAAAATTTTCACTTGGAGATGCTCTTTTTGCCACGCAGATGCTGGAGGACAGATGATCACTTCTCCTAGGTTTCTAGATGAGGCTTGTCATTGAAGGCTACTCAGCACTGTCTAAATAATTCACATGGCTAGAGGCAGCCCAGACACAGGCACAGGTACTTAACTGTAGCCTGCTTGATTTCAGTTCATTCCTATGCAGGATTCTCAGGCCCTGGTTCCCCGATACATGACACAACACATGGGAAATGTACATGCCCTCAAATGCCTCCACCAGCTTAATGGGGGTCAGGGTCTCTCAGCAGCTGGAAGTGGTACCAAGTGAGTCAAATTCCCCCTCAGGGAAACCTGCTAAGGAAACGTGGCTGTTATGCTTCTGGAGGAACCCACTAACCTTCCTCCAGCCCATCTCCAGGAACCTAGATGGAAAATGGGAATCTGTCAGCAGTGCCCTCCGCCACCATCCTATCTATGAGGCAGTGGATGGAACCCCCATGCTGCCCTAGAGCTGGCAGCCGGCTCTCTGGTTATCAAGGGCCCTTGTGCTGGTGTGCAAGAGGTCACCTCAGAGGGCCAATCAGCAAACCCCAGGGTGTGGTTTGGGAAGGATCGCTGAAGTAAGCCTGGAACAGTGTCAGAGGCTACTTCCACAGGGTCTCGCTGCATGCACTGCACTCTGCCAGTGGCTCCTAGTTGAAAGTAATTGAAACAGGTGCTACATTAGTATTTATCATTCCTCCGTTAAACAGCATTTGATCTGAGAGTGTGAAATGCCACACACAAAAACTTTCCTATGAGCCAGGTCTGCAGTGTCCTACTGTTTTCTCCAGGACTTGCACTACCTGAAAACTGGAGGCTAGAATTTCCAGTTAATTAGTGTAGGACTTGCCCGTCTGAACCACCACAGTGAGATTGATGAAATACCCCTTTCTCATAGGTGTATGGAGAAAGCAATGGCACCCCACTCCAGTACTATTGCCTGGAAACTCCCATGGATGGAGGAGCCTGGTAGGCTACAGTCCATGGGGTCGCAAAGAGTCGGACATGACTGAGCGACTTCACTTTCACTTTTCAGTTTCATGCACTGGAGAAGGAAATGGCAGCCCACTCCAGTATTCTTGCCTGGAGAATCCCAGGGATGGGAGCCTGGTGGGCTGCCGTCTGTGGGGTCTCACAGAGTTGGACACGACTGACACGACTTAGCAGCATAGGTGTATGTGGAGCTATTTTCGGCTGGATCTCATCAAGGATACTACTTGAAAGTGTTAAAGGTTGTGTATTAGTGTTCTGGGACTGCTGTAACAAAGTACCACAAACTAGGGGTCTAAAGCAATGGAAATGCAATTCTTCACAGACCTGAAAGACAGAAGTCCAAAATCAAGGTATCTACAGGGTGGGTGTCTTCTGGGGGCTGTGGGGAGAACATGTTTCAAGACTCTGCCCTAGCTTCTGATAGTTCCCAGAAATCTCTGGTGTTATTTGACTTGTGGCATCATTAAGTCTAATCTCTGCCTCCATCTTTACAGGGACTTCTCTATGTATCTCCACTTTGTCTCAGTGTCCCCATGTCTCTTTCCCTGCTTATGAGGGTACCTGTTATTGGAATGAGGGCCTACTCTAATTAAGTATGACCTCACCTTCCATCTGCAAAAGCTATTTCCAAATAAAGTCATATTCACACAGGTACCAGGGTTAGAAAGAAAGAAAGTGAAGTCGCTCAGTCATGTCCGACTCTTTGCAACCCCATGATCTGTAGCCTACAAGTCTCCTCCATCCATGGAATTTTCTAGGCAAGAGCACTAGAGTGGGTTGTCATTTCCTTCTCCAGGGGATCCTCCCTACCCAGGGATCGAACCCAGGTCTCCCGCATTGCAAGGAGATGCCTTTACTGTCTGAGCCACCTGAGGAACACCATTCAACCCACAATAGAGAGGATGAAAGAATAGCGGAGTTCTATTTCATACTTAAGGCAGTTTCTTTGAAAAGTGTTCTGGTCTTTCAGTGAGTATATGGTGGTACTAGAATCAGAAATCAGAATTATGCTATTCACTGGGTGACCAGAGAAAGTCATAGAAAAATGGTACAGTCAATTTTCATTATTCATGATAGTTAAGTTCTATAGTGAAACTGAAAGTCATTCAGTCGTGTCTGACTCTTTGTGATTCCATGGACTATACAGTAGGACTTGCCCGTCCTATACAGTCCATAGAATTCTCCAGACCAGAATACTGGAGTGGGTAGCCTTTCCTTTTCCAGGGATCTTCCCAACCCAGGGATCGAACCCAGGTCTCCCACATTGCAGGAAAATCAACAACCCAGGGATCAAACCCAGGTCTCTTGCATTGCAGGTGAATTCTTTACCAGCTGAGCCACAAAGGGAAACCAAGACTGGAGGGGGTAGCCTATTCCTTCTCCAGTGAATCTTCTCAATCCAGGAATCGAACCAGGGTCTACTGCATTGCAGGTGGATTCTTTATCAACTGAGCTATCAGGGAAGCCCTTAAGTTCTATAAAGTAGTTACAAATACAGAATTTGCAAATATTAAATCACTACTCCTAGAAGAAATAAAGGGTTAGGTTACTTTGAGCTTCTGATGCAACATTTTTGTCAACTGATCAATACATAGCCTTGTGTTTTGTGTGTGTCTCTGTTACTTCATGTATAACGTTAAATCATTAACCTTGAACTCACAGTCAATAGCACTTTACCTCATATCTGAACAAAGCTTTTCAAACACACATATTTTCTCCATAAGTCACATCACAGTCTTCTTGTACTTAGGCACACTATATAGAACTAGGCTTGGAGTTCATTTTAAATACCAAAATCACTAGGAAAAAGCTAAAAACAAATGAAAAACACAGAAGTCAATAGACTCAAAAGGAGACTTGAACTTACAGTGTGAGAGTGAAACAAGAAAGAGTATCACCATGTTCAACCTCAATTGGGAATGTCTATGTTAAGCAACTTCCCATGAGGTGGCCAAAGTATTGGAGTTTCAGCTTCAGCATCAGTCCTTCCAATGAACACCCAGGACTGATCTCCTTTAGGATGGACTGGTTGGATCTCCTTGCAGCTCAAGGGACTCTCAAGAGTCTTCTCCAACACCACAGTTCAAAAGCATCAATTTTTTGGCGCTCAAGCTTTCTTCACAGTCCAACTCTCACACCCATACATGACTGCTGGAAAAACCATAGCCTTGACCAGGCGGACCTTTGTTGGCAAAGTAATGTCTCTGCTTTTTAATGTGCTATCTAGGTTGGTCATAACTTTCCTTCCAAGGAGTAAGCATATTTTAATTTCATGGCTGCAATCAATCACCATCTGCAGTGACTTTGGAGCCCAAAAAATAATGCTTCCACTGTTTCCCCATCTATTTGCCATGAAGTAATGGGACCTCATAGTGACTCATTGGAAAAGACCCTGATGCTGGGAGGGATTGGGGGGAGGAGAAGAAGGGGACGACAGAGGATGAGATGGTTGGATGGCATCACCGACTTGATGGACATGAGTTTGAGTAAACTCCGGGAGTTGGTGATGGACAGGGAGGCCTGGCATGCTGCGATTCATGGAGTCTCAAAGAGTCGGACACGACTGAGCAACTAAGCTGAACTGACATCAAGCAACTTAAATCTTTTGCTGCTCTTCGTAGGTCACAACAATATACTGTGAAAGCACCCTGGCTATTGATTTTTGACAATAAGTAAATTACAACAAATAGGACAATTTACAAATATGGAACCTGCCAATAATGAGGACTGACTATTTATTGCAGTCAGTTCCAGTAGGTTTCATTCAGGAGGGCACCCATCTCAGCTGCAGATGCCAAAATAAATGAATCGATTTTTAGGAGTGCAAAAAAATTAAAACAAGTAGGCAAATTCACAAATATGGAAGCTATGGGATAAACTGTATACTGTAGCCATTTCCAGCAGGTTTTGTGTTAGAAGTGCACCCCCTCATCTGCAGATGCCAAATTGGATGGAGGCTGACATCAGAGCATACCAAAGTATTAGTGTTTGTCTTTATAAGCACCTGGGTTGATGGATCCAGACCAACCTGTGGAACAACCACCCCTATCAATAACATAATCTTTAATAAATCCAAGATGATACAATCTACATGAGGGAGAAGATTGGGGGAGAGAGACCCTGAGCCTGACTGACTTTACCTGTAAATATAAAAGTAGTGAAATTCTAAGTTTCATCAGAATCATTTTTTTTCTTCTGGCAGGTATTAAAGATGGACACCCAATATGAACAAATGCATGCCTAATATTCAGTATATGCCCTGCCATAAAAAAGATGTTTAGAAATAAGTTTGATTACAGGTGTCAGTGAGCACGTCCTTGAGAAAATTATATTTAAGCTCATACCTGAGGATGGGCTAGCCTCACAATTTAGAAGGAAGTGGTATTCCCAGCAGAAGGCCCAATGTTTATGAAGACCAGAAACTAGGAAGAACAAAATGAGTTAAATGAATGGAAGTTTGGTGGGACTACAGTGTAGTATGCAAGAAGGAGAACAGTTCAAAGTGGGCCATAATCAGCAAAAACATCAAAAGTGCCAGTGTCAGCAACATTAAGCAATTTGTCTTATGATGGAGTGAAATGGCAACTTCTTCCAAATTCAGCTACTAAAGAGAAGGGCAGCTTGATGTAGAGTAGCAATCCTTCCATGAACACCGAAGTCCTCAAGACCCTTCTAGGACTTATGGGTATAAGCTTAAAACTGCATTCATGAATATAAAAGCAAAAATAAACAAAAGATATCTAATTAAATGCAAAAGATTGTGTGTAGCAAAAAAAAAAATCTGTAAACAAAAAGAAAACTCTTAGAATGGGAGAAAATAGTTAGCAAATGAAGCAACTGGCAAGGGATTAATCTTCAAAATACACAAGCAGCTCATGCAGCTCAGTATCAAGAAAAACAAACAACCCAATCAAAATATGGGCAAAAGATCTAAATAGACCTCTTTCCAAGAAAACATACACCTGGTTAAAAAGCACATAAAAAGATGCTCAATATCACTATTAGAGTAATGCAAATCAAAACTACAACGAGATATCACCTCACACAAGTCGGAATGGCTATCATCAAAAAATCTACAAACAATAAATGCTGGAGAGGGTGTGGAGAAAAGAGAACACAACTCCTACACAGCTTGTGGAAATGCAGACTAGTTCAGCCACTATGGAGAATAGTACGGAGGTTCCTCAAAAAACTGAAAATACAGCTACTAGATGATCCAGCAATCCCACTCCAGGGCATTATCTGGAGAAAAACAAAACTGGGAAAAATACATGCACCCCACTGTTTATTGCATCTCTGTACACAAAACCAAGACATGGAGGCAACCTAAACATCCACTGACAGAGGAGGAGATAAAACAGGGTACACATATACAATGGAATACTACTCAACCATTAAAATGAATGAACTGATGCCATTTGCAGCAATATGGATGGACCTAGAGACTGTCATACTGAGTGAAGCAAATCAGACAGAGAAAGACAAATATCATATGACATTGCTTACATGAGGAATCTAAAAAGAGGCTATAAATGGGCTTATCTACAAAACCAAAACAGTTACAGATGTAGAAAATAAACTTATGGTTTCCAGGGAGTGAGAGCACCAGGGAAGATACATTGGAAGATTGGGATTGACATATACACATTACTATACACAAAATAGATAACTAAGTACCTACTTCATAGCCCAGGGAACTCTATACTCAATGATCTATGTTAGAAAATAATCTAAAAAAGAGTGGATATATGCATAAAAGATTCACTTTACTGTACAGCTGAAATTAAAACACTAAATCAATTATACCCCATTAAAATTTTTGAAAATTAAAAAAAAAACTGTGTTCATAGTAATATTAAGATATTATTTGTTTTTTCACTGGATTGACGCAGTGGTGAGAAAATAACTAGTGCCTTTGTACAAATCAAGTCATTGACATCCGACTGTCCTAGTTGGTAACTTTTGTATCCTTCACCATCACACATTCAAAACAAAAGTCCATTTCCAGCAAAGAATAGAAGCAGCATAAATTATTAAGTTTATATATTTTAAGCTTGAGTATGCATCTTGTGAATATTGTAAGTGATTAAATGACAAAATTACAAGCGTGAGTGAGACATTACTTCTGCATACCAATGTATGATGTTTGTCTTGATAAATAATACTTGTGTCGGTGTTTGGCTGCAAGATGAAATAGTTATGCTCTTTTTCTCCATGAAATGTAAAACTCTGGTTGTTCAGACTTGGAAATTTGACATAAAAATGTTTTCATGAGAAAAAATGAAATTAGTCTGTCACATTAAGGAAAACAACTGATATCTGTTGCTAAAGATAAGATTTAAATGGAAAAATGAGAGTTCTGAAAATCTTGTGTCTGTAACTGTAAACTTGACAGCTTCCCAATACTTAAGAACTTTTACTATGGCACTATTGTACTATTAACAGATGTGATTTCTTGGCACTACACAATAAAATGTGACAATATTTGAAAAAATCTTCAAATTCAGTGAATCAATAATTTTCAGTTAACCAGGGCAGGGAGTCATATACATCGGTAAAATATTCATTTTTATAAGAATGCAAGAAACCCATTGTATTACAACATAACGGAGTACAAAATTTCATTGAAAAGTGTTAATGTTCTGTATCTCTGAGAACTACATTTCATGGAGAAAAAGAGCATAACTATTTCATCTTGTAGCCAAACACTGACACAAGTATTATTTATCAAGACAAACATCATACATTGGTATGCAGAAGTAATGTCTCACACTTGTAATTTTGTCATTTAATCACATAATATTCACAAGATGCATACTCAAGTTTAAAATATATAAACTTAATAATTTATGCTGCTTCTATTCTTTGCTGGAAATGGACTTTTGTTTTGAATGTGTGATGGTGAAGGATACAAAAGTTACCTAATAGAACAGTCTGGTGTCAATTGATCTATGAGAATTGATCTCTGAGAACCTATCACTTGTTGAGCTTTGATCTCATACAAATCAAAGGAAAATATCCACAATTATCTACAAATTTTATTAAAATATGCCTTATTTTCCAACCAGGTATCTCTGGGTGGTCAAATTTTTTTCACATTCTTCAACCAAAATGTCATCTTGCAAAAAATTAAATGCAAAAGAAAATATGAGAATTCATTTGCCTTCTATTAATTCAAACATTAAAGAGATATTTTAAAATGTTTAAGAACACAATTGTTCTCACTCATTTTTTAATTTGAAAACTTTTTATTTTTAAATTAAAATATTATTGATATTACCATGTAATTGCCTTATTAATGTTATTTTAAATGAAGTATTAAACAGTATTTTTAAATGTCCTCAGTCTTCAATTCTAATATAATAAACCATAGATATAAACCCCATGAACAAAAGATTTTTGGGGTCCTCAATAATTGGGATCCTAAGACAAAAACATTTTAGAACCAATGACATATGGGAAAGAAGATGGACTTGATAAAAATCAACGACCAAGACTCCCTTCATCCTGCATCACTAATTAGCAGAGTTCTCTTAGATAAGTAAGTGAGCTCTCCAACACCAGGTTCTTCTTGCATAAAATGAGTTATAATAATCATAAATGTTGATAGGGTCACTAAAAGAATAAAGTGCACTCGCACATGCAGAGGCACTTTGTACCCTCCAAAGCACTATACAAAGGTTATTTCCTTATCATTATTCATGACAGTAACAGTTTGTACTAAAATGTGATGAATCATGTTAATAATTACCTTTCTGTGTTAAAAACAAAAATATGGAACAGCTAAATCATAATGCAAAACATATTTATCTCTATAGCACAGGTTCATTTGATTAGTTTTCACTATTTTTTAAAGTTTTTAGAAACCTCAGAAATTCTTATTAAAGAAAAGACCAATTTGAAAAACGGGTTCCTAAATAATTATTTTACAATACATGTGGATATTGAAGCAAAACTCAGGAAACATCTCACAGTGATCTGAAAGTAATGAGCACTCCTGTGGCTGCCTGAACCATCTATGAGATCCAAACTAAAACACAAAGATAAGATACTCAGATCACTTACTTCCTGCTGATATGGTCAAAGAACATTAGTGTCTGAAGCAACATTAGCAGCCCTTTTATCCAACATCTCATCTGAAGCAACAATCTCCTCTAAAAACCTCTGACAATTTATCCAGTCTCTACTTAAATACTTCTAGCAGTTGGAGATATATCAGTTAAAACAGTGTATAGTCAAAGCTATGGTTTTTCCAGTATGTATGGATGTGAGAGTTGGACCATAAAGAAGGCTGAGCAGCAAAGAATAGATATTTTCAAACTGTGGTGCTGGGAGAAAACTCCTGAAGAGTTCCTTGGACTGCAAGGAGATCAAACTACTTAATCCTAAAGAAAATCCACTCTATATTCATTCAAAGGACTAATACTGAAGCTGAAGCTCTAATACTTTGGTCACCTAATGAGAAGAGCCAACTTATTAGAAAAGACCCTGATCCTGGGTAAGATTTAAAGCAGGAGGAGAAGTGGATATAACAGAGGATGAGATGGTTGGATGGCATCAGTGACTCAATGGACATAAGTTTGAGCAAATTCCTGGAGGTAGTGAAGGACAGGGAAGCCTGGCATGCTGAAGTTCATGGGGTTGCAAAGAGTCGGACATGACTTAGCAACTAAACAACAACAAAGGCAGTTTATTTTATGCATTACAGTTTTTTGCAATATGCATATCTAATTATACAAAAAGCTAATGATCTTTTTGAATTTCTAACAAAATCCCAAATGATGCTGATGTTGCTGCTCAGGGACCATACTTTGAGAACCACCAAACTAGGGGGTCTCACCACAATTCCTCACTCAGCTTATGTGATAACATGTTGTGAGTTACATGCAACTGAATTGTGGCAGAGGCTGTTCACAGTTTTGAGACTGTCTGGATGGTGAATTCTGAATAACTGTTTGTTAATAGGAGAGCAGTGGTGTGAATAATCCACTACCATGGATAATCCAAAAGCCATTTCAGCTTGATTTTGGAAGGTGTTCAAGTCGGATTTTAATTTTGCAGGAGCACTGGCTTTGCCTTAGTAAATAGGTTTTTTGCTGAGGCCAATGTTAAAACTGAGTGACTGCTTCCTGGGTAAACACATGCTTTCCCAGTGAGGAAGGCAAGCCAGACAGTCTGGCATGATAACTGTGGAGACAAACCTGGCACTCATAATTCACAAAGCAGACAAAGGCTAACTGAGAGCTGAGTCCATGTATGACATAGAAAAAAAATTGTAGTTCCTAAAAATATGCATGAAAGTTGGGAAGATTTGGGGAAAACTCATCACTTCCTCTTTCTATACATATTAAACTCTGTAGCTTATGGAATTCAAAATATTTCCCTTGTACATTGTGATCAACACCTATACACACACACACACCCCTGTGTGAGTATGTATGTCTATGATTTTGCCTTAAGGAGGTCATAAAAGAAAAATACTTCCTGAAAGCTCATAAATCCATTGTTAATAGGCATGTCAGTGTTTGTTCTTGGAGGTAGTTATAGTCAATAAATGTAATTTCTGAATATTAGCTTATAGATAGGCTGAATCAGAATAACCTGAGAACCTAAATAAAATACAGATTCCTTCTCCTCCACCCCAGAGCTGAAACCCTCTTTTAGGAAGTGTCTTTATCTAGACTTAACTTCTTGTAGACACAGCCCCATCACGTCACACCTCAGATGTGCTCTATGCTCTGCTCACCTTTTTACTCAGGTCTTTCCCTTGGATGCTGAGGTGACAGATGCTGCTGGGAGTCATGAAGGATTTAATGTCCATGAGGAGAACACTGGACCAAAGGCAGCCTGGGGGGGAGTGGGTCAATGGCAGTCTGGGGGGAACAGATCAATGGCTTCCTTCTTCCCTTGTATGAATGGTCCTGAGAAGCAGTCTGTGAACTTCTATGAAGACAGCCCTATAAGATAGCACTCAGTTCCACTTCAACCAAGTGGTTGCTAACTTGGTCACATTTTTTATATTGGTTCAATGGTTCTCACACCTTCCCTGCTTCCCATCCCTTCTCCTTCAGGCAGACTCCCTGGCATTGCATTCATTCATAAAACAGGATGACAAAAGCCTTTGCTCAGGCTCTGCCTTCTGAAGATTCAGGCTAAAACCATATGGACTATGTTTTTCTCAAGGTATATGCCCAATAGTGGGACTGCTTGGTCATAAGGTAGTTTTACTTTTAGTTTTTTAAGGAACCTCTCAATGTCCATTGACAGATGAATACATAAAGGAGATGTGGCATGTGCATACACTGAAATATTGCTCAGTCATAAAAAAGGAATGAAATTGGGTCATTTATAGAGATGTGGATGGACCTAGATTCTGTCAGACAGAGTGAAGTCAAAAAAGAAAACTAAATATCATATATTAATGTGTATACATGGAATCTCAAAACACGCTGCAGATGAACCTGTTGTCAGGGCAGGAATAGAGACACAGACAACACACATGTGGACATGCAGGTGGGGGGATGAGCTGGGAGAGTGCAGCTGGTATACATACACGACCATGTGTAAAACAGAGCTAGTGGGAACCCGTTGTATGGGAGCTCAGCTTGATGCTCTGTGATGACCTAGAGGAGTGGGATGGGGGCAATAGATGGAGGAAGTTCTCAGAGAAAGGGGTATCTGTGTATGAATAGCTGATTCACTTCATTTTACAACAGAAACTAACACAGTACTATAAAGCAACTATACTTCTTTTTTTTTTTTTAAAGACCATAAGGAACTCCCTAGCTCCAAGGTATTGACACATACAAGGGCAGTGCTACTTTTAGCTCCTGTAGTGGGTGGGGCAAAAGAGGAAGAAGCAGCTCAGAAATGGAATAACTAGAGGATTTTTGTTTGTTTGTTTACAACTATCTCCAGAAAAAGCACTCCTGTGCTGTAAGCCTTTCAAAATAAATATCACCACAGCTTTGTAAACAGAGGGGCACAGGTGGAAAGAGACAAATACTGAATGGCCTGGTTTTTTTTTTTTCCTATAGGGAAGTTTTCCCTCTTGGACTGCCTCCAGGTCTAAATACAACTTGCTGTCCTGAGAAGCCAGTCCATAGAGCCCATGCCTTGTATAGGCCCTCCCAATGAAAGGAGAGCCATGAGCCTCCTGAAACCAACCTCAGAAACTAAAATGACCCTTTCAGGCCTCACTCAGGTGGAATTGAAAAACCATGGTTCTTTCCCCAGAAATGAAGCAGTCTGGGGAAGCTGTGGCTCAGTTCCAGAGCTAGAAATGAGCAGGTGTGCCACAAGAGACAGGTTCCCAGAACCTTCTCCAGGCAAACAAAATTAACATGTGTTTCCTTTCTTCTCTCTTCTAGGAAAATCTGTCCAACAGACCCAGAAAAAAATAGAACAGATAAAGGAAAACTGTTATTTCAGAAATCCTTAGAAAGCTTGTATCTATATATGATGAGTGAAATGTAGAGCTGAAACATTATCTAAATAATACGAGCTCCAAAAATATGGGCCTGGAATAAGTTTTAAGATACGAATGCACTAGATATTTGTGGTATCTATTACATGTGCCTACATTTACTGCACTTGATAGCATATGCAAACTCAGTGTTCTTTATAATCAAAATGACCTTAGTGCTAAGCTATAGATCAGATAAATGAACAGTTTCTAATATGGTCATGCCAGGGGTAGAAAAATAACGCAAACCTTTGTGTGTCTGGGTGTGTGTGTATCCAAACTAAATTTCTATCTATAAATGAATGTGTGATGGGTTTAAAAGTGGATGGTGTACTCTTAAAATGTTACAATTCAGAAAATACATATTAAGTTTAGATAACATGGCATGATCAATGCTGGGATTACTTTATAGTAATGTTTAAAAAAACACACATGCATAAAACATAATCTCAACAGGACAGTGATTCCTCCCATTTTACAGTGAGTAAACAAAGGCTCTGAGAGGATAAGTGATAGAGTCCTGTTCATAAGGTTTATGGGGTAGCTACTGCTTCCCTGGTGGTTCAGTGGTAAAGAATTTGCCTGCCAATGCAGGAGACCTGGGTTCTATACCTGGGTCAGGAAGATCCCCTGGAGTAGGAAATGGCAACCCGCTCTATATTCTTGTCTGGAGAAATCCCATGAAGAGAGGAGCCTGGTGAGATACAACACATGGAATCACAAAAGAATCATACACAACTGAGCAACTAAACAACAACACGGGCAGCTATTACTTGAACTTTTGTTCCTTTGGTTCTAAGTTTAGAGCTCTTTCCTCTACACCAACATGCTCCAGTCGAATCCCAGACTCTAGACTCTACGTAGCGTGTCTCCTAAAGTGATAGCTCTGTAACCTTGCTTTGCATTTCATTCAGGATTGCCCTGAGACTTCATACTGGAAGCCCACGGAAGTGATGACCAAGTATCCATCCTTATCTTTAGGAAGTGTCATGTTTGACTATGCCATTCTGGTTACAGTTGATTTGTCTGTGGGTAAGCAACTAACTCAAAAGTCAAACTAATCATTTCCATTTCCTGCAAACTCTTCACTCTGAACAGATAAGAATCAGACTCTTTCCTTTCTGGAGGTTGAAGATATACTGATACAAAACTCAGAAGTTATCAGTACCATTCTTTGCTCCTTGAGGAGACAGGCCAGCTGCAGTGGGAGAGGCTGAAACTGACTTTGGCAGGAAGCAGTATTGGGAGTCGGGGGAAAGAAGGCAGCGCTGGAGTTTCAGGATCCATTTGTTCTGGTAGTTCACTTGTCTATCTGCCTTTTTATGTCATGTGTTTATTCAACCCTTTCTCAAATTCTGTGAATTAATAAATTTCCTTCTTGGACTGAATTTAATTCAAGTCTCATTCCTCTCACGCATAACCAAAAATAACCTAATACAATATTCAAAGAGAAACCAGACCCAAAGCACCAAGTTCTTTATTGAAGTATGTATTCATTTTATTGGGACTCATCTTTGTGACCACATTGGATCCACACTTGCTATCTGACTTGCCTGGTCTCAGCCTTGTCCATTAAGTGGAGGCCATACGCCTTGTTTTTGTCCTTTGACACCATCTGGTTCCCGCTCCCTCACCAACCTGCTTTTTCAGGGCCATCATTTTGGGTAGAGGAAAGATGTATGCTTTAGCTCTGTGATGACAAGATACATACCAACTGCTGCTTTTCCTGCCTGGCAAGTTCCTAGGAAGTCCAGAGACTAACTTTGGATAAAGAAGGTTTCTCTCCTATCCTGTCAGTATTACTAAAGCGTAGACAGGACAGAGCTGTGGCTGAGGGTTGGGGAAGGTGTTATCTTATGCTAGATCCCTTAGGTGTGGCTTGAAATAAGGATTTGGGAGGTCCTGATTTATGGAGAAAGGGCTTTATTAGAGATCTCATCAAGCACCATAGCTCAGGACCCTTCAGTTCAGTTCAGTCGCTCAGTCATGTCCGACTCTTTGCGACCCCATAAATTGCAGCACGCCAGGCCTCCCTGTCCAACACCAACTCCTGGAGTATACTCAAACCCAGGTCCGTCGAGTTGGTGATGCCATCCAACCATCTCATCCTCTGTCGTCCCCTTCTCCTCCTGCCCGCAATCCCTCCCAGCATCAGGGTCTTTTCCAATGAGTCAACTCTTCGCATGAGGTGGCCAAAGTACTGGAGTTTCAGCTTCAGCATCAGTCCTTCCAATGAACACCCAGGACTGATCTCCTTTAGGATGGACTGGTTGGATCTCCTTGCAGTCCAAGGGACTCTCAAGAGTCTTCTCCAACACCTTAGATCAAAAGCATTAATTTTTCAGTGCTCAGCTTTCTTCACAGTCCAACTCCCACATCCATACATGACCACTGGAAAAACCATAGTCTTGACCTGATGGACCTTTGTTGGCAAAGTAATTTCTCTGCTTTTTAATATGCTATCTAGGTTGGTCATCACTTTCCTTCCAGGGAGTAAGTGTCTTTTAATTTCATGGCTGCAGTCACCATCTGCAGTGATTTTGGAGCCCCCCAAAATAAAGTCTGACACTGTTTCCATTGGCTCCCTATCTATTTCCCATGAGGTGATGGGACCAGATGCCATGATCTTAGTTTTCTGAATGTTAAGCTTTAAGCCAATTTTTTCACTCTTCACTTTCATTTTCTTTTTTTTTTTTTTTCCTCTTTCACTTTCATCAAGAGGCTTTGTAGTTCCTCTTCACTATCTGTCATAAGGGTGGTGTTATCTGCATATCTGAGGTGAATGATATTTCTCCCGGCAATCTTGATTCCAGCCTGTGCTTCTTCCAGCCCAGCGTTTCCCATGATGTACTCTGCATATAAGTTAAACAAGCAGGGTGACAATATACAGCCTTGACGTACTCCTTTTCCTATTTGGAACCAGTCTGTTGTTCCATGTCCAGTTCTAACTGTTGCTTCCTGACCTGCATATAGGTTTACTCAGGAGGCAGGTCAGGTGGTCTGGTATGCTCATCTCTTTCAGAATTTTCCACAGTTTATTGTGATCCACACAGTCGAAGGCTTTGGCATAGTCAATAAAGCAGAAATAGATGTTTTTCTGGAACTCTCTTGCTTTTTGGATGATCCAGCAGATGTTGGCAATTTGATCTCTGGTTCCTCTGCCTTTTCTAAAACCAGCTTGAACATCTGCAAGTTCACGGTGCACGTATTGCTGAAGCCTGGCTTGGAGAATTTTGAGCATTACTTTAGTAGCGTGTGAGATGAGTTCAATTTTGCGGTAGTTTGAGCATTCTTTGGGATTGCCTTCCTTAGGAATTGGAATGAAAACTGACCTTTTACAGTCCTGTGGCCACTGCTGAGTTTTCCAAATTTGCTGGCATATTGAGTGCAGCACTTTCACAGCATCATCTTTCAGGATTTGAAATAGCTCAACTGGAATTTCATCACATCCACTAGTTTTGTTCGTAGTGATGCTTTCTAAGGCCTACTTGACTTCACATTTCAGGATGTCTGGCTCTAGGTGAGTGATCACACCATTGTGATTATCTGGGTCATGAAGATCTTCTTTGTACAGTTCTTCTGTGTATTCTTGCCACCTCTTCTTAATATCTTCTGCTTCTGTTAGGTCCATACAATTTCTGTCCTTTATTGAGCCCATCTTTGTGTGAAATGTTCCCTGGATATCTCTAATTTTCTTGAAGAGATCTCTAGTCTTTCCCATTCTATTGTTTTCCTCTATTTCTTTGCATTGATCGCTGAGGAAGTCTTTCTTATCTCTCCTTGCTATTCTTTGGAACTCTGCATTCAAATGGGAATATCTTTGCTTTTCTCCTTTGCTTTTCACTTCTCTTCTTTTCACAGCTATTTGTAAGGTCTCCTCAGACAGCCATTTTGCCTTTTTGCATTTCTTTTCCCTGGAGATGGTCTTGATCCCTGTCTCCTATACAATGTCATGAACCTCTGTCCATAGTTCATCAGGCTCTGTGTCTATCAGATCTAGTCCCTTAAATCTATTTCTCACTTCCACTGTATTTTCATAAAGGATTTGATTTAGGTCATACCTGAATGGTGTAGTGGTTTTCCCTATTTTCTTCTATTTAAGTCTGAATTTGGCAATAAGGAGTTCATGATCTGAGCCACAGTCAGCTCCCGGTCTTGTTTTTGCTGACTGTATAGAGCTTCTCCATCTTTGGCTGCAAAGAATATAACCAATCTGATTTCGGTGTTGACCATCTGGTGATGTCCATGTGTAGAGTCATGAGGACCCTTAGATAGCATTAAGTCCACCTTGCTCCTCATGACTACGCATTGGCCTCGGATAATCTGGTACCCTGCTATCTCTACCACTACCAAGAATCTCAGTTCTGTACCAGAATCTTGTACTCTCACTCCCTGCCTACACAGACAGCCCCCACTGAGTTTCTCAAGGACCACGTGATGGAGGCACTGTCCTCCCCCGTGTGTTCACATCACTCTGGTGGATGGGGTGTGCTCCGGGCCCTCCCTAGGACACTACTGGCTGGTGGGTTTTCTGTTCTTGTGCAGAAGACTCCTTTTGGCACACTCTCCTCTCATCTTTACTGACATATCCCTGCACTGTCTGTCACGGCAGTCTGCATCTCAGTGCCTCTTATTGTAGGATGCCACTTTACCCAAGCTTCTAAGCCTTATCCTGGAGATACATTAGGACCAACTCTGAGAGTCCTAGCAGGGTGTTAAATCCTGAGAGCTCTGCATAAGCTCTCTTAACCAGTTTAAGGTTCCCCCACCTTAATTCTGCACCCTCAGAATCCAAAGAGGCCTACTCTGTACTGTCAGTTAGTACATGGAAAGCCAAATCACGTGGCCCCTTTGACATATAATTATACCCACACCTGAGCAGATTTAGCACCTGTTGCCATCTGCCCCTGGGTACTAGTCTGGGAACCAGGAGAGGAGGAGGAGAAGGCAGAGCCTAAAGACCAGTATTGTCTTATAAAGCACTCGTCTCATTTGAGATTTCTCTACAGCCTCAAGCCAAATGTAGGGGTTGGTGGGAAGGGTGGGTTCTATCTTCCAACAAGGGGAAGTGGGACACATCTGCAGACACAGAGGGATCAAGGGCACCTGGAAGTTCAAATTGCTCAAGAATGTCTACCCAGTATCTTAATCCCAACCCCAGGATCACACTCCTTTATGGGCCCTGAGTTGGCAGAGGACCCTGTCCAAGGTGAGAACTTCATCTTCTACAAAGGTCTGCTGATGTCCCAGATCACCACAGTCCTCAGCTTCTCTGCCCTCCAGCTGCAAGTAATAAAGCTAAGGTCTCCTAAAGGTTTTCCAAGGAGGCCCTTTGACCCTCATGCTTTGCTTGAAGTTGGGTACTGATTCTCCTGGGCTTATCTTTTTCCCTCTGAAGGCATCATCACGCTCCTTCCTAAAGTCTTAGCTTAAGTGCACTGCAGCTTCACGTAGGGGTTGCTGCTACCCCACCTGCCCTCAGTAACAGCGCCCTCACTGCTAACTGGTGGTGACTGATCCAACAACTCTGCGACTCACTCCTGGTGAGCTACTTCCTAGGACGACTCCTGCTATCAGCTCTCAGAGGCAGGCTCCCCAGGAGCAGAAACTGAGACAGGAATTCAGGAGCTGTATTAAGGGAGGAAGCTCTGGGTGTCCTTATTCCTGAGATCACATCACTTTGTGTGCTGCTTCTCATACTTATCTATCTAATTGTCCCCTTCTCCACCATTCTCTCCTTATTCTCTCAGTCTCAAGGCAAACTTTATCCCTTTGTGCATATAGCCAAGAATGACATTCTTTTCAAAAGCAGTTTAAACCTCTTCTCGTCAAATAACAAGAGGTCTTTTAAGTATCTCTAATTTCTAATTTCAAATTCTAGATTGAGAAAAAAATCTGATTTACTCAGCCATGGTAACAGCCAATCAGCTCCGGCCTTGGGAGGCTGAGAGGATAACACGACATAGTAAAGACACACTTCTTGCACCTGTTCTTTCAGGAAGATGAAACTTAGCTAGAGAAGAGAATGACGGGTTAAGCAAACCCTCCAAATTGTCTATGGGAGCTTGTTTCTCTAGAAATAAACCAGCTAGCTCACTGACATAATAATTAGCATAACTTAGAAAGAAATATCCCAATATTTTCTAGCAAATGTGCCTCTGGCTTAAACAAGACATATGAGAGGTGGCAGAGCATTGTAAAGACCAATAGAATGGAAGCTTCCTGAGAGAAAGAATTTTTGTTCAGGAATGTATTTCCAGCACTTGTAAAACTACCTAGGTCATAGTAAGTTGTCAATAAATGTTTTAAATGAACAAATTAAGAAACACCTGATGTTAGGAAAATCTGTTTTACTATCTTAGGTCCATGCATTGAATTCTGACTCAGTTTTCTTATCTATGAAATGGTGATAATAACACCTATTTTATAGGGTTATTTTGAAGGTAAAGAAAATGTTGATGCTATCATGTAGACCACAGCTCCAAGAACACAACAAGTTCAGTAACTGAGAGCTATTATTAAAAGAGAGTCAAGCCAGGACACAATAATAGCCACTGAAATGAAGAACATTTACTTGGCAATAGCTTCTACAATGACAACAAACCACAGAATGCAGAGTAAATAAAGCTTTCTGAGGGAAAAACGCAGTTTAATTTTTTGGTGAACTGAGACAATAGTACAGACAAGTAATTAGTGCAGAAACAAAGGCAATCATCCCTGCAAAAGTAGATCCTTCCAATAGGTCAGAAAAAATTAACAAAAAGCAATAGTACCAAGAGCAGCAATAACACTGTTAGCATAAAAACCCCTTCTGACAGAGCAGCCTCTGGAGAAATCAGCGGTCTCTGCCCTGCCTTCATCACAAAAATGGGTACATGTGCATGGAGAAGTGTTTGGAGGGAAGGAAACACACTCTGGATGCTGCATTTCTGTTGTGCAAGTCAGAGACCTTTCATACACACGAATGTGCTCAGTCACTCAGTCAGTCATATCTGACTCTCTGCAACCCCCTGGACTGTAGCCCACCAGGCTGCTCTGTCCATGAAACTTTCCCTGCAAGAATACAGGGGCGAGTTGCCATTGCCTCCTCCAGGGCGTCTTCCTGATCCAGTATATAGGAAAGAGAATCTAAATTTTAGCTAATGGATGCTGTAATGAAGACTGTGTCTAACTCTTTCACCTGCTTTTTCTCTCCCTTTCTCCCTGCCCCTTGCAAGCAGCACAGATGGGGAGGAGAGAAGCAGCCGACTCAAACTGGTACATTACGTGGGCACAAACAAGTTAGGGAAAACATCTCTGCGTGGTGAGAAAAATTCCACTCCTTTCTTGGACAGTTTCTGAAGTACCGGAAACCATGGTAACTAATAGAAATGCAGCCCGTGCACTGTGCATTCTCAGTCTGCAACAATAAAAAACAAACTTCATCTGTTTTTTTAAAAAGTTAAAAATAAATGTAACTTTGACAACAGACTTCAACAAACTTCTTATTCCTCTGATGATAATTTTTACAAAATATGCATTTTGAAAGAGAAAGAGCTGTTTAGATTTTGTCTGCACAGACAGATATACACACACAGATGTATATATATGTATATATATATCACACATATACGGATAACAGTCAGGTATACACATTATGCTATGTATTATACTATACATTTTATTATGCATTATTATATAATACATATTATTTTATTACACATTATATATTATATATGGGGCTTCCCTCATAGCTCAATTGGTAAAGAATCTGCCTGCAATGCAGGAGACCTGGGTTTGATTCCTGTGTCGGGAAGATCCCCTGGAGAAGGAAATGACAATCCACTCCAGTATTCTTGCCTGAAAAATCCCATGGATAGAGGAGTCTGGTGGGCTATAGTCCACGGGGTTGCAATAGTTGGACACAACTTAGCAACTAAACCACCACCACCATATGTGTGTGTGTGTATATATATATACACAATATATAGATTGTATATATTGTATATACTGGTGGGCTGTATATACTGTAGCAGTCTGGAGGGCTATAGTCCAGAGGTCGCAAAGAGTCAGACACAAATGAAATGACTTAGCACACACACACATACTGTACATATCCCCAGGGCTAAATGTGTTCACAAAACAAAGTATTATTGAATAATAATAATCACATAATCATATATTGATAAAAACTAATGCATTAATAAGTATATTTAATGTACAATCTGTAACATGCAACAATACCATGTTTCCAGAAAAAAACTTAGCACTGAAAATATGGTAATTAGTGAACAAATATAATCCCTGTCCACTTGGGGCATATAGTCTGGTGGGGAAACAAAGACATTAGTCACATAACCAATGAAATGAGTACATAACTACAAACAGCTCAAAGTTCAATGAAGTGAAAACACACAGTAACAAGAGTATGACAAGGGATCTAATTTAGATGGGGGGCTAGGAAAGTTGTTTAGAAAAATGAGGTACCAGCTTTGACAGCATGGAAAACTACTGTGTGCACTGTTTTGAAAACAACTGTAAAATATCTCATGGTGCAGAAAAAGATATTCAATTAGTAGACAAGCAAGAAGAGAGATTGCTCACTGACTGGCCCTCATTAGAAAAAGCAAGCTGAGGGATCAATTATTTCTATTAGAGGAAGGAGAAAAGTTATAGCAGGTCTCTGTAGCAACATGGAAACCTCTACTTAAACACTTGGAAAACATCATCAGAATCATTTGGCAATGGAACAAATTGCGGATGGAAGCAACTTCTCTGGGGCAGCCAGAGGTAGTGAAAGGAGAAAAAGTTAGTGGAAGAAACGTGTTTTTTCTCACATCATTAAAAATTAACTTTTTCTCAGGAACATGAAAGTCCTTTCCTGAAATACTGCCCCTAAATGTCTCACAGACTCATAAATCAATTAATTAAATTACCCTGCCCTTTTGTTTTTTTTTTCTGTATCTTGGTTTTAGGTCTCAAAGCCCCAAATAAACTCTAACAAAAATTTCTCTCTTATGAGTGGGCATTATTAATTGCATTTTTTAAACAATAAATGACTGTGTGGGTCATTCACTAGAGTTGTTGACTGGCCCAGAAGTAGCTTACTTATCTGAACTCCAGGAGATAGTGAAAGACAGGGAAGCCTGGCATGCTGTAGGCCCTGGGGTCACAAAGAGTCAGATACGACTTAGTGACTCAACAGCAGCAACAATCTGAACTCTGGCTTTCAGGTACTAACAAAGATCATGTTCCCTGCCCTACACTGGGAACTAAAGACTTAGTGCTGGAGTGAGAAATAAAATAAAACAAAGCCAGCAACTAAACCATACACTTGAGAAATTATCTTCACATTATGTTGAGTTTTTCACATCCTGAAAGAGCCTGTTTCCTAACTTTAATAAGTTTGAGTTTGCTGTGCTCAGCATAATTGGACACAGCTGCCTGCACTTTCTGCCAAGGTTTGAGAAAAATATGGAGTTATTATTAGAGCTTGGTATAGCAACCTTCCCGGCCAATGTAAATCTAAAGAGTCAATTGTTTATTGGTTGTGAATTTTCCATTGTAAGGGCACCGAGGATGTTTCTTCACTAACAGGGGTCTGGAAGAATGGGCTGGAAAGCTCCCAGTATCCAATCAGAAATGAATTGCTTGATCCATCAATAATGTCAAAAGTCTACAATGGAGACATCAGATCACACAAAATTGGGCTGTCCTCTAAGTGAGTAACTGCAGGCAGCAAATCCCAGAAATTGCAAGCAAAGGCCATGATGCTTTAAGTCAGAGGTCTTGGTAAAAGCATGGATTCTACAAAGGAGTAGGTGTGAAATCAGTCTTGGTTTGAATTTCCCCAGAAGCACACTCTGAGATAAGAATTTGAGTATACGTAGTTTATTTGGGACACACAGAGAACACCAGCAGGAAAGACAATGGTGTCAAAGGGAAGAAAGTGAATAAAGGTGCAGCATTTAGCAGTTACCACAATGAGCAAACGGAGTTTCACCCCATGGGAAAACTCTGGGAGGTTTCATTAAAGATGCTTCATAATTATCCTACCCAAAAGGCAAGGGAGCTAGGGTATTTATACAGCAACTCTTGAGGCTGCTCCCAGGAGTGTTAATTCCATGGAATTTCTGGTCTCCATGTATAGAACAGGTGCCAGCTTCTGTGACTTTGGAGAAAGCATATGGACAAAAGACAACAATCAAAGTCAGCTAGAATGCACCAGATGCTTAGAAACAGAGGATTGGGGGCACTAACAGAAGTCACCTCAACATTCTTTTTTAAGAACGGATATTCCATACAATGAAAACTGGGAGGATAAAATGCCAACTCCACCAAATTGGTAATAAATTCCAGGAGTACTAAGAGGAGGGGGATCCAAAGGCAGATGGAGGAGGATACTATAACCCATTAAAGATACCTGCCATGGGCAAGGTAGAATTGAATATCAGTACATATGCCATGCATGTGCTATCCTTCATCTACATTAGGAGTCAGGGAACTTTTTCTGTAAGGGAGCAGAGTAATACTTAGGTAAATATTTTGGGTGTTACAGGTTACACACAGTTTTTGTCACACACTGTTCCTTGTTAGTCGTGTGTGTGTGTGCGTGTGTGCACACCTAGAGCCCATGCTCTATAACAAAAAATACTGCAATGAGAAGCCCACACATTATAACAAAGAGTAGCCACCACTCACAGCAAGTAGAGAAAGCCCACACACTTGAACAACGAAGACGAAGCATAACCAAAAATAATAATAAATAATAAAAAAGAGGTGGAACTGTTCTGTTAAAAAAATTATTTTTAAAAGTCATGCTGCTACAAAATAATGTTTTAGATCATGTTTCATAAAAGTTACATTTACACTTGGTATAACGGTGAAGCTCTGAGAAAATTTAGCTGCTCTCCTATCCTGCCCAGGAGGTCCTTGGCACAAAGACTGAAACCCACTTACCTAATTCAAATGCTAAGTTTACAGCAGAGGAAACTGAGCCCTAGAGAGACAGAAAGACGTGTCCAACATCAAATGTTTAGTGGCTCATCAACCAAATATTGTTTAGTGGGTGCTAAGGTCCTTATCACTTTGTGGGAAATAGATGGGGAAACAGTGGAAGCAGTATCAGACTTTATTTTTTTGGGCTCCAAAATCACTGCAGATGGTGATTGCAGCCATGAAATTAAGACGCTTACTCCCTAGAAGGAAAGTTATGACCAACCTAGATAGCATATTAAAAAGCAGAGACATTACTTTGCCAACAAAGGTCTGTCTAGTCAAGGCTATGGTTTTTCCAGCAGTCATGTATGGATGTGAGAGTTGGACTATAAAGAAAGCTGAATGTCGAAGAATTGATGCTTTTGAACTATGGTGTTGTAGAAGACTCTTGAGAGTCCCTTGGGCTGCAAGGAGATCCAACCAGTCCATCCTAAAGGAGATCAGTCCTGGGTGTTCATTGGAAGGACTGATGCTGAAGCTGAAACTCCAATACTTTGGCCACCTGATTCGAAGAGCTGACTCATTGGAAAAGACCCTGATGCTGGGAGGGATTGGTGGCAGGAGGAGAAGGGGATGGCAGAGGATGAGATGGTTGGATGGCATCACCAACTCGATGGACATGAGTTTGGGTAAACTCCAGGAGTTGGTGATGGACAGGGAGGTCTGGCATGCTGCGATTCATGGGGTCACAAAGAGTCGGACATGACTGAGGGACTGAACTGAACTGAAGGTCCTTATGAATCCAGAAGACATGAAAGTATAACAGAAAATTCAAATTCCATAATACATGAAGTACAAATTGGGTCCTCCTAGGAGTCTAGATGAAAGAGGGATTAAATATAGGATGAAAGAATAAGGAAAGACTACATGAATAAATACTCTTCCAGGAAAGGAAAAATCACTTTTGTTTTACATTAATAAAACAAATATTTATTGATCCCCTAAATGTGTCAAGTACACTGCAGATGGAGGATACAGAATTCCAGGGCATGGGTACTATAAAAGAAATGGAAATGAACACAGTGTGTTTCTGCCTTAGGTGCAGATTCATTAACATCCAGCAAAATGCTTTGAACATAGTCCTCAATTTTTCAAGTAATGAATGGTTCAAATAGCAATTTTGGCTCAGAGAATGTATCACAACTGTAGTGACTCATATGCATGAGAAATGGGGTCCTTTGTGATTTTTATGTGTCCAAAGTTTGTAAATCTGTTAAGTTTTTTGTGATTCCTAGTCCATAACATGGTACACAAAGAACACAACCAAGTAAATCTATCCTGACTCAGGAGGGAAGTCTGAGCTAACATTAATCATTCTTCACTTTCTGAAGGTCTGGCCACTCCTCAACAAATCTAAGGGTAAACTTACATAGTTAAAGAAAGCTAGCCAGTCTACCCAGTTATGTGAAGAACAAAACCTCAGTGACATCAGCAGCAGTAATTCATACCCAGTTGCAAAATAATCAGAGAAAGAATGACATGATTGCCAAGACTTGTTGGGCAAGAAGCCAAGAATAAACATGCAACCCACTGAGCTCAGCAGAATATAAACCAAAGATTCCATATTTCTGCAGCTTCCCTGGGAGCAAGGAGCTGTCCAACAGGCCAGTCTCTTTAAATACTCCATCAGTTTAACACGCAGCACTCTCTGGTGTGGGGTATATAACACATGATACTTAATTGCTTCAACTGAACAGTCCTGGGGTGGTATTACCAGAAATCAAGTGGCCCCGGGATATGGGAGTATTTATTTAACTATGATTAAATTTTATTATGGTTCTTTTTGTGGCATACGTACAACAACAACAACCATTTGTTATGCTCAGAGGCTCTGTGAGTCAAGGATACAGACGAGACACAATGGTTGCCTTATCTCTGCTCCACAAGGCCTGGGCCCTCCACTGTGGACACTGGAATGCCGGGAGTGACAGAAACACTCAGGACAGGCATCACTTACACGTCTGACAGCAGAGCTGAGACATTCTATACTAGATCAGCGGGACGATTATGCAGAGATGCCTTCACATGGCTTCTCTAGATTAAGGGTCCTCAAATTCCAGGATCTAATGCCTAATGATCTGAGGTGGAACTGAACGCAGTAACAATACAAATAAAGCATGTGATAAATGTAATGTGCTTGATCATCCGGAACCCACCCCCCTTGCCCGTGGAAAAATTGTCATCCACAAAACTGGTCCCTGGTGCCAAAAAGATTGGGGGCCGCTGCTCTAAGTGGCTTGGGGCTCCTCCCAGTGTGGCACTGTTGAGTTAGTTAGATGACTTTCCTCTCAGTTCAGGGCTTTATTAACAGATGTTCCAAGTAACAAGGTAGAAGCCACAGGGCCACTCAGGGCTCAATCTTGGAAGTCACATAATACCACTTTCACCTAATTCCCCAGATTCAATGGGAGAAGATATAAACCCACACCTTTCCACAGGAGGACTAAGAATTTGTAGCCATGCTTTTAAAACCACTACACCCATTATTATTATTATCCGAGTTTTATAAAATGGACTCAAACACTGAAAGATAGCAGAACATAGAGGCTAAATGAGTGCTGCGTTCAAATACCAACTCTTACCCTTCTTGATTGTGGGTGCATTATTTCACCTTTTTCTGTCCCAGTTTCTTGCTTTATAGAGTAGAGGTAACAATTGCCATACCTAATTCATGAGATAGTTGTAAAGATCAAATGAGTCAATAAACTTATTTCATCTGAAAACAGTATCAGTATTAGCATCTAAAACAAAGAAACTCTCAATAAATGTTAGTTATTTTTTTTTTTAATTTTTTTATTAGTTGGAGGCTAATTACTTCACAACATTTCAGTGGGTTTTGTCATACATTGATATGAATCAGCCATAGATTTACACTTATTCCCCATCCCGATCCCCCCTCCCATCTCCCTCTCCACCCGATTCCTCTGGGTCTTCCCAGTGCACCAGGCCGGAGCACTTGTCTCATGCATCCCACCTGGGCTGGTGATCTGTTTCACCATAGATAGTATACATGCTGTTCTTTTGAAACATCCCACCCTCACCTTCTCCCACAGAGTTCAAAAGTCTGTTCTGTATTTCTGTGTCTCTTTTTCTGTTTTGCATATAGGGTTATCATTACCATCTTTCTAAATTCCATATATATGTGTTAGTATGCTGTAATGTTCTTTATCTTTCTGGCTTACTTCACTCTGTATAAGGGGCTCCAGTTTCATCCATCTCATTAGGACTGGTTCAAATGAATTCTTTTTGACGGCTGAGTAAAATTCCATGGTGTATATGTACCACAGCTTCCTTATCCATTCATCTGCTGATGGGCATCTAGGTTGCTTCCATGTCCTGGCTATTATAAACAGTGCTGCGATGAACATTGGGGTGCACGCGTCTCTTTCAGATCTGGAAGTGATTCATTTATCAAATATCCACATGGTGGACAACTCTTCCCACTGTGACCGTGACAGTCTCTAGGGATACAGACATGAATAACAGATCCAAATACTCATGAGGTCATACTCAAATTAGAGAGTGGACTCATTAAAAAGAAATACAGGAACATCTGATATGCATATATCCAAGATAATATCGTATAAGGAGAAAACACTGATTTTGGAGTCAGAGACTAGAATTCTTGACCAGAATCTGACACTTTCTAGTTGAGTCACCTTCTTAACCCACTCAATTTCTTCAACCCCTACCTTTTCTTATAAAGTGATAATAGTACAGCAATTTCTACCCATCTCATAGGGGATCATAAGGATTAGTGAAGTAGAATTATAAAAGTGCTTCACAAACTCTAATATGAGCTACCATCATTGATCAGTCAATAGATGTTGAACCCTACCAGCTGGGATTTAATCACCAAAGGATCTGTTCTGCAGAGGGGCTCCCAGGTCATGTCTCTGAACTAATTTCACACAAGAGGATCTACGTCAACACATCTCAAATCCCACAGTTCAGTATGTCTATTGGCTAAAAGTACTTTTCAGTTAAATATTTACATACTATGTGTCTCTCTTCTGTCATTGACCTGAGATTTAATTGAAGTTCCAAGTTGGACAACGTGGTATGTAGTGATAGAAGGGGTGTGTTATATGAAACTAATACATGAGTCACTTGAGAGAAAGCAATTCTCATTTTTTTGTGCATGATCAATCACAAGAGATAAGCAAATCCCTCAATATGCTTCCCTGAGAGCTGAAAGAATAAATATTTTAAGCTTATATCTTTGTACTATTTTTTTGTTGCTGTTCAGTTGCATGGTCATGTCTGACTCTTTGCGACCCCAGGGACTACAGCATCCCAGGCTTCCCTGACCTTCACCATCTCCCTGAGTTTGCTCATATTCATGTGTTGCATTGTTTAAATACTTGCAACATTACTGTCCTGGGGAAAAAAGGGATGGGACTTGAAAAGAATATATTGTTATTATACAAGCAGGCATTTTGCATTATGGGACCTTTTTGGGAAATGTGACTATGAATAGAGTCTTCAGAATGTGTGCTCAAAGTAGGAATTGGTATTGGATGGGCTTATTCATATTTCTACTTATGAGAAGGCAATGGCAGCAAGTTCAAGTCCTAACTTTATATGGTACAAGAGTACTATATGGGATGACTTTTAGCAGGGAGGGAGGAGATTCAAGGTGCAGATGACAAGAAAATTAAGAGGATAACAAAAACAAAACTCTTTTAAAATGATGGCATTTGGTTACTGATGGATATAGAAGAAAGAGAGGGAAAAGTCCCACATTCTGAGCATCCAAACCTAAGAGTCTTGGAGCTAGTGTCTATCAGGCGGTTGAATGAAATGTTTGGATCTCAGGAAAAAGTGCTAGGAATGAAAGTAGTATATTAAATTATCATCAGCCCAGTGATGAGGACTGACTATTTAAGAATGGATGGATTATACGTGGAATCTAGAAAAATGATACAGATGAACTTATCTCCAAGAGAGGAAGAGAGACACAAACATAGAGAACAGAGTTATGGACACAGAGGGGTAAGAAGGGGTGGGATGAACTGAGAGTGGCATTGACATATACATATGTTACCATGTGTAAAATAGACAGCTACTGGAACCTGGTATATAACACCGGGAGCTCAGCCTGGTGCTCTGTGCTAACCTACATGGGTGGGATGGGAGTCAGGGAGGGAGGTCCAAGAATGAGCGGATATATGTGCTGGTTCACATTATACAGCAGAAACTAACACAGGACCGTAAAGCAATTATGTCCCAATTAAAAATTATAAAAAAAAAAAAAAGAATGGATTAGTTCACCAAGGAGGACAATTTGTAAGGAAAGAGTTCATAGAAGCACCAGAGATCTTATGGAGAAGATAAAAAGCAGAAGAGCTACTAAAGCTGGAGAAGAATTAATCACAGAGTATGAAGAAGAAGCAGAGTAAACCTTGGTCTCAAGAGTGGAAATGATTTATAGGGTACGGGAGCAATGACTAATAATACCCTAGGTGACAAGAAGATGAAAGGGGCTAAGGGGTAAGGAAATAATAAAGACCCATAGATGTGTTATTTTTCAAAAGAATTATTTTATTAGGAAAATCATCAAAGCTGTGGCATACATTCACAGTAATAAAGAGGATGTATCATGTGTAGACCATCTTCTCAAAAAAGAGATGTGGGCAAATGTTTCATCTAAGGAAAAGGAATGAGTAGAGATAAACGAAATTTCAAGGGAAGGCAAACATAACCGATGAATCAAAGAGAGAAACAGAAATGAGGATTGACAGAGATCCGTTAATACAAAACAAAGTAAGAAAAGAGTAAACATGGTAGAATTTGGGATGCAGAGGAAGGGGTTCTGGGGAAATCCACAATGAATTGTCTTGATCGTCTCAGTAAAGTGTTCTGAGCTTCTAAAGAGATTAGGAAAGGTCTGGAACACATGCTATGTGTACTATCACAGTCAGAGATTAACAAAGGATTAGAGATTTTTATAAAACATGTGGTATATGTAGCATATGTAGTGTAGATAGCATATAATATAAAACATAATGTAATATAAAGCATATGTGTGTTAAATGTATATAAAATATCTTAAAACATATCACAGACAAGCACTAGTACCTTACTCCTCACTTTTATGAAGACTTCATAATAAATTTTTTAATAGGGAAAACTTCCCATTAGGAATTGAAATATGAAAAATAAAAGGAATCAAGAAATTATATAAGAAATCTTCAGAAAGGAACAAAATGCAGGTAGAAGAACTATTGATGACCTCTCTCATGAGAGAGAGGGCTTTCTGGAGAAGTGAAGGACTTCTACACTAAATTCCACTTACACTTTCTAAATGAGAAATGAGGAAAGGTAGGACTTCACAATGGTGAAGAGATGGTTGTGACAGAGAATTTCCCCCCAGGGAGCAGGACTTCAATAGGACTAAAAAAAAAAAAAAAAAAAACATGAGCTGAGTTTCTCCCAATGGAGCAAATAGAGGAAATACTCCTAAATATAAACTGCAGATTAGAAAAAGAGAATCACCTTGAAAACAGAAATCACAGGGATTCCCCTTTGTTTAGCAAACAAATAGAAGAGCATTTTAAAGAATTCTGATGTGTATTCCCAAAAAGATATAAGAGGACACTTCATCTATGAAAGTGAGGCTAAGCATTTATTTTGAAAGAAATCTTCTAAAATTAATAAAAACTATATAAAGACTTTTTAAAATATTGACATAGAAAACAGCAGATTAGATACTTTCCATAGAGTAACAATGTACATGATAGATGATGATACATGATGCCACAAAATACTAATATGATGGGAGAGATGAGAGACAAGATAGATATAAGAATCCAAAAAAGAGATGGAGAAGAGAAGAATAAGATAAAAATAATAAATAAAAGACATAACAAAAATTGCTAACTCAAACAACACAAACGTGCAAAATGAAAAGGCTCTTCATGTACCATAAAGAACTGTAAGTATATAGTATCATGAGTATTATATAAAATGCATATAGTTCAAAAACTCTTTTGTGATTATTTAATTTAAAGGGTTAAAAAAAATCACATATAACTAGCCAAGAAGAAAATGCCTGCTAGTTGTACAGCATCCAAAGCACTCTTCTTGAAGAATAAACTACTTAAAGATGTATAGCAGCCTTACAGAGATAAATATCTCCTAAAGGAAATGGTTATTATATGAGGCTGAACTGTGTGCAATAAAACTAAATTAAACGAGATAACATTGAACTAATTTTTGTCAATATGGTTTTAAAGTTTATGTAACAATCAAAAATAATTTTAAGTCTTGGCACATCATTCAACAGCTTATAACTAACCAATAATAATATAGGGGGGTTAAAATACAAAAAGCATGTGGTTATATGCACAAATACTTAGAAAACCACAAGTGGAAAGGAGAAGTAAAAATTGGACTAAAATTCGTATCTTACACAGTCAACAGTTTTTTTAATTTCAGTATAGACTTTTGTAAATAAAAATCTCAATATATATATATATATATATATATTTTAATTTAGCAATAACCACTACTAATGGTGAATAACTCACCTGCCAGTGCAGGAGACATAAGAGACCCGGGTTCAATCTCTCAGTCAGGAAGATCCCCTGGAGGAGGGCATGGCAACCCACTCCAGTATTCTTGCCTAGAGAATCCCACAAACAGAGGAGCCCAGTGGGCTAAGTCCATAGGGTCGCAAAGAGTTGGACATGACTGAAGTGACTTAGCATGGCATGGCACAGCACAGCTAAAATAAAATATGATATAACCTGTTCCACAAACTTGGGGTTTAACTATGGTCACATGCCTTGTTTTTCCAGTTAACTGCTCTTACCAACAAATCGCCCATTGGCAGTAGGTTTAGTAGCTCCCTTTCAAGACTCTCCTGTCCCTCCAGTAATCTACAGAGCCTAGGGATTTACACCCAAGACCACTCTGAAGGATGTACCTAGTAGAGAACACCCTGGGGTGAGACGTGTAGACCACAGCTATTCCTTCTCACTTCCACAGGGCATTGCTGTTGAAGAGTATCTATTCACAACCTGGAAAGCACTCTGGCCCATCTCTGGGAGAATTATTCATGGATTCAGATCACTGTACCAGCTGTCCTGATTCATCAATAAATATGATCAGTGCAGATTTGGGCAGGGACAGTCCTGGCTTGGGTTCCTAGGGTTACAGCTCTTAGCACTCTGCTCTCTGGATTTTAATAACCACCTCCCATGAAGCCATGCCCATCCTCCTTGGCAGTGATGATACAGACAGATTCCAGGCTACTCCCTCCTGGACTCAAACATATCCCTCTTCCTGGAAAAAATTATTTTAACTGTCTCAGAGGTTCTTTTAACATGTAGTTTCCCTGGACACATGAGCTTCTCATGTAAATTCTTATGGAAGACCCCTTCAGGAACTCCAAGGAGCCTTACAATTCTGAGGGAGCCCACCTAGAAAGACTCAATGTGGGTATACTTCCAAGGTGACTCCCCAAGTGACCTGAGATGATTCTTTGTTCCACCGTTCAAAGAAACACATACGTACATTTGATATAGTCCTACTTAGGGCTTCCCTTGTGGCTCCACTGGGAAAGAATCTGCCCACAATGTGGGAGACCCGGGTGGGATCCCTGAGTTGGGAAGATTCCCTGGAGAAGGGAAAGGCTACCCACTCTAGTATTCTGACCTGGAGAATCCCATGAACTATATAGTCCATGGAGTCGCAAAGAGTCGGACACGACTGAGTGACTTTCATTTTCATTTACTTCAGATGTATATGCCTCTCTAATAAACATAATAAAAGAAAAACGTGTGTATGTACATGTGAGTATCACATGACAAAAGATATGGAAGGAGAAAAGGCATCAAATTAAAAAAATAAGAAAAATCTTAAAGTTAAGATGATTGTAATAAAACTAAACTTATCTCCTATCTGAATGAATATAAATGCATTAAATCCCCCAAAAGTAAAGGTCTTAAAGATAGGAGGACTAGGATCCCAATAAAAGAACTTACAAAGAAATATTAAGGGAAAAAACATGGGTTGGCAAAATAAAGTATGATTTAAATCAAGGTAAAAATTTTAAAAAGAAGTCATTTATATTGACAAAAGTTAAGTATAAAGAAATTAAAGATGTGAGTCATGAACCTTCAGGTAGAAAATAATATAGAATTGAAATATAGCAATCAAAACTGTCAGAATTACAGAAAGAAACTGGCAGAAACACAAATAAAGTGGGAAAATTTAATACACCATCATTAGCTTTTGACAGAACAAGTAGAAAAAAATAATACATATAAACAATATATAGAAGTTTCAAATATAATACTTGATTATGTATAGAACAGCTTTTTACACACCAAGAATCCACCTTATTTTCCAAAGATTATGGGACATTTACCAAAATTGGTTACATTCTGTAGCAAAATAAGAACTGTATAAATTCTCCAATGCAGAAATTATATACCACTTTCTCTAATAACAATCCACTAAAGGTAGAATTAAACAATGAACTATACTTTTGAAACGTATCAAAGAAAACTTTTTTAAATAGGAAAATCAAAACTATAGTTATGAGCTATTTATAAAATAATGATGACTACTATAATATAGAAAAATGACTAAAAGAAAGAAAGTTATACTGTTGAATCAGATCAATATTTTAAAATAAGTGAAAGGAAATGAAGTGAACTTTTAACCTCAAAATTTAAAAAAGGAACACTAAAATTCCTTTGAGGAAAACAACTTGGAAATTTTTAATTAAAAATTCATCAGAAAAGCCATAAAACTGACCTTTTTCTATTTATCTGGATATATATATTACATAGTAGATACTTTTCTGTGTATCTGGATATATATATTACATAGTAGATACTTTTCTGTGTAGTGGAATATACATATAAAGCACATAGGATAAAAAAACAAAAGCTTTAAATAAAATCGGATAAGTCTTAAAACAAAAGTGCCAAAATATGCCTTAAAAAAAAAGAAAAATAAACTTAAAAGAATGACAACACTGGGAATAACAGAAAAAGATGCTGAATAATTGCTTGTAAAAGTAGTCACTTGCTTAAATGGCTTTACAAGTGGCAACAATATTTAAGACAGGGATTAAGTCCTACTCTCCATTACCTCTCCACTACACCATGGGGGGGAATATAAAACTTTTCACTTCACTTATTTTATTTCGTTCATAAAACACATTACAACAAAATCTGATAATTGAACTAGATTTAAAATATTTAATAAAATGTTAGCAAATTAAAATTACTAAGACATTAAAATAATAAAACAGTAAGATACAAGGTGAGTCAGTCTGAGGAAAGCTTGAGTTCACCATTAATACTAGCTTTGTCAACTTATGACTTAACCTTAATGAGTCTCCATTTCCTCAAATGTAAAATGGTAATAGTACTGAACAGAATTATGGTGAGGATTTTAAAAGATAATATATATGGAAAAATAATTTAATAATATTTATTGAGTACATATAGGTAAACACTCAAATAAAATCTTTTCTTACTGTTAGCTTTTCAAACAAATTTATTTGAGGTATGCAAAAAAGATTTATACTAAATGTTTGCTAATACAGTTCACCACAGTAATAAGTCAAAAGATAAAATTGTGTGGACATCTTCATATATTCTAAAACAGCACTGATAAAATTTAGTGTGTTCTTCATAAAACACTGGGTCCCCAAAATGAGAGATGTACAAGAAGCATTTTATAAATTGAAAATTTACTTATGAAATAGAAAAAGGAGAAATGCTTCTTAACTCTATTTTGCTTGAAAATAGTCATTAAGTGAGCATTCCCAATGTCCTGGGATAAACAATAACAGAGAAGAACAAAAAAAGAATATATATATGTATATATATGTGTGGACATATACATATATATATAAGAATATATATATATAATTGAATCACTTTGCTCTACACAGAAATTAAAGCACTGTCAATCAACTATACTTTAATAAAAAGTAAAATATATCAAAATGAGCATTCCAATACTTCTAAGAAACCATCTAAAAGCAACAAAGAGAATGTGCACACTTGATTCTCAGTTAAATAAAGTGACAGCTAAGCCTCAAATCTAAAGATGTATCAAAGGACAGCTAAAGCCATGGATAGAAAGCAAGAAATCATGCAAGGAACATTTGGAATAAGTTCCCAGCTTCAAATAGTCAATGGTTCAAGGAAGTCTTCTGAATGTGAGAGAATGCACACATTGGTACAATGCCTGAATCTTGGTCTACACCCACCCAAAGGGGCGCATGGTCTAGTGACAGATGTTTCCCCAGATAAGGCTCAAATCTACCAGCCAGAGGAAGCAGAAACTCATCACATGAATAAATCATGTTTTTAGAAATTAGTTCATATCTTTGGAAGTGAGATGTTTCATTCTGAACCACCTCTCCACTCCTTAGTCCAAATTAAACTACTCTCAAGTGTGAATCATTGCTAGAGAGAGAAACAGAGCAAGTTCACCAAATATTATTGGCTCCCAAAGTACCAGCACCAAGTTTTAGAGGGAAATTCTATGAAGTATTTGGAAAAGAAAAATAATTACAATGGTATTTAAAATTTTCTGGAACATAGAAAATAAGACACCTCTAATTTTAATTAAATGAACATAACCTTGATACCAAGAGTTCAAAAACAGACAAAGTCAGTCTAAAAACCAACCTAGATGTCATTCTAAAATCTTAAGAAATATATTAGGTGACAGAATTCTGAAATATATTAAAATAATTATGCACCAAAGCTAAGTGGACTTTACTCCATAAATGCACGTGTAGTTGAACCTCAAGATATTTATTAAAATACACAACATATCTAAAAAGAAAATTTGTTTTATCTTCATAGATGCTGAAATATTCATTTAATAAAATTCAAAATTGTGTCTTAAGAAAAAATTTTTTTAAGACAGAAAAGGATAGGAACAAATTGCTAATTCTTAATATCATAAAATATGTGCCTCTCAACCCCAAAGTCAACATCTTATATAATGAGAAAGCACTTAATGCATTCTCACTTAAAATCAAGATTAAGACAAAGGAGTCCATAGCCACCATTATAATTTTGTATTATTTGACATTGCTCTGGAGGATGAAAATTGCAATTAGGAAGTACAAAAACTAGAGATACAAAAAAAAAAAATGGAAAGGAGTTAAAATTACAGAGGACATCATGCAAACAATGAGATAATAAGTAAATTAACTGGAAAACAATTACAAACAGAGAATTAAATAAAGAGGCAGATTGTACAAGTAATACAAGGAATCAATAGTCTTCATACACTATGCCAACAGGTTAGAAGTTAAAATGGAGAAATAAATCCCATTTAATACTGCAACTCCTTATTCCCTTAAAAACAAAACAAAACACTGTACCTAGGAAAGAACTATGTAAGAAGTTTGCAGGATCTATATGACACAAACTGAAACTGACTTAAAGATGTAAAAGTGTACTTCAACTAGTTTAAAGGGGTATCATTGTATTGAAAAGGAAAACTCATACCATAAAGATACAATCCTTTCTAAAGTAATCTATAAATTCAACTGAACCCAAAAACAAAGCAAAACTCACTAAATTTTGTGAGAGGAGACTACAAAAAAAAATTGTAAAGTTCAAATGGAAAAATAAAGAGGCAAGAACATACAGGGAAATTTTGAAATAGAAAAGTAACAAGGGAGACCACCTCTATAGTATACAAAAGCAAATCTTAAAAGTAAAATAAGTAAAGCATTATAGTACTGGTAAATGACTAGAGAGAGAAAGTTTTATAGCACATAGTTACTGAAAAACTGTTCACTGAAATTCCCAGATACTATCTGAACAATAAGTAATTAGTCAGATAAAGATAATGTTCAAGGTTGGCAAGAGTTCAGAGCAATAGAAATAGGCAATCTCATACACTGTGCAAAATTGAAACAAACTGATTCCTTATTACCTATCTAACACTTTAAATAAATTTATACAGTTGAATCTCTTGTATTTCTGTTTTGTTTTTAAATAGTGTTTAAGAACTAAATAGAGATGTATACAAATGTACTAGAATACTCATCACACACATTTTGATTTGATCCAATCAAAATATTCAACAATAGAAAATAGGTAAATAGAAAATAGGTAAAACAAATTCTAATACATAAAATAGACTATTTTATAAAAAAGCTACTGATATGAATAGGAAAAAGACAGAAATTCCGTTGCAAATAGGCAAAGAAATGAACAAGAAATTTGCAGACAGGAAAACACAGAGGGATAACCAAAACAAAGACTTCCTTACACTCATTCATTGGCTTTAGAATATGTCAGATTATATCCATCAGAGTTCAAAAAGTTTTAAAAATTGGATTACCTCTAGATTTAACATGTGAAAATGAGATAGATCCTCAAGCACTCACTACTCATAGGAAGCTTAACAGATACAGGTGTTCAAAAACATTATCTGATATCACTTTAGAAATTTAATCTCCATTTGCCTTTTGACTGAGAAATAATACTCCAGGGATAGAGTCCAGAGATATTTTTGCTCAAATCCATAAGGAATCTGTGCAAGGATATTCCTCACAGCATTATTTATAACTATTAAAATCTCATGGCATTGTTTATAACCATAAAGCATCTACCAACTGAGGAAAGAAAAAGTAAAATGTGATGGGTAATCATTATGGATAATACAAAGCAGCTAAAGGCAGTCAGAAATAAACACACACAGAGATAGATAAATCTTAAAGTATCAGTCAGTCAGTCAATTCAGTCACTCAGTAGTGTCTGACTCTTTGCAACCCCATGAACTGCAGGGCATCAGGTCTCCCTGTCCAACACCAGCTTCCGGAGCCTACCCAAACTCATGTCCATTGAGTCGGTGGTGCCATCCAACCATCGCATCCTCTGTTGTCCATTTCTCCTCCTGCCCTCAATCTTTCCCAACATCAGGGTCTTTTCAAATGAGTCAGCTCTTCACATCAGGTGGCCCAAAGTATTGGAGTTTCAGGTTCAGCATCAGTCCTTCCAACAAATATTCAGGACTGACTTCCTTTAGAACTGACTGGTTGGATCTCCTTGCAGTCCAAGGGACTCAAGAGTCTTCTCTCAACACCACAGTTCAAAAGCATCAATTCTTCAGTGCTCAGCTCTCTTTATAGTCCAACTCTCACATCCATACATGACCACTGGAAAAACCATAGCCTTAACTAAACAGACCTTTGTTGACAAAGTAATGTCTCTGCTTTTTAATATGCTGTCTAGGTTGGTCATAACTTTCCTTCCAAGGAGTAAGCATCTTTTAATTTCATGACTGCAGTCACCATCTGCAGTGATTTTGGAGCCCCAAAAAATAAAGTCAGCCACTGTTTCCACTGTTTCTCCATCTATTTGCCACGAGTATATTGAATTTAAAAAAAAAAAAAAAACTAGAAATGGCCCTTATCCTAGGCAAATTATAATTTCAATAACTTGGAAAACATACAAAATTTTTATTTTGTAACACTTTCAAAACTATTCACATGTCTAGGGCCCTACTTCAGACATCTAAAGAGAAGGTGTCTAGATGAATTGAGGGAGGAGTGGGTTGGAATGTAAACATAGATCAGTAATGAGAGGTTGTGCAAATTCTGAAAATGATGTCCTCTGAATTCTCTGCATGAGAGACTTAAACAAAATTGCAAAAAGCATGATGCTGAAGATGATTTAATGCCAATAGACCATATATATAATCTAAATAATTTTAAAAATCAAGATACAATACACTATACATAACCTCAATTTGTTTAAAATACATTATGAATGAACAGAACAATAGAGTAACAGAATGGTCACAACAATACAAGTATTTTTCATTCTTTCTTCTTTCCACTTTTCAAATTTTTCACTTTTTACTTAAAATAGTTGATTGCTTTTATAATAAAAAGGAACAGTAACTCCAAGAAAAAAACAGTGAAAAAGCATGAAGGGACTAGAAAAGAACATCTAGTTTCAAATCCGAGTTCTCTAGTCTACCAGCTCAGTGGTCAGGGACCTACATTTTTAAACTTCACTCTTTGTGTCTGAAAAATGGGTGCAGCAATGCATCCATCACACCTCTGGATTGTTTTAGGGATTATTCAAGGTAGCACAAATGGAACTATTTATAATCCACAAATTTAAAGGTATGTGGGTCCACAATTCTCTCTCTGAAACATCTGGGATTGGCTATTCTTCAGAATTTTTTTTTCTGTTTTAAAGACATAATAGTCAAAGGCTTTTTCTGCATCTATTGAGATTATCATATGGATTTGATCTTTCAATTTGTTAATATGGTGTATCATGTTGATTGATTTGTATATATTGAAGAATCCTTGCATTCCTGGGATAAACCCGACTTGAGCACAGTGTATGAACTTTTTAATGTGTTGTTGAATTCTGCTTGCTAGAATTTTGTTGAGGATTGTTGCATCTATGTTCATCAGTGACATTGGCCTGTAATTTTTTGTGTGTGTTGTCTTTGCCTGGTTTTGGTATCACAGTGAGTGTGGCCTCATAGAATGAATTTGCAAGTGTTCCTTCCTCTGCAATTTTTGGAAAGAGTTTTAGAAGGATAGTCACTAGCTCTTCTCTAAATGTTTGATAGAATTCACCAGTGAAGTCATCTGGCCCTCAGCTTTTGTTTTCTGGAAGATTTTTGATTTCAGAATTTGTAATCAGGTTGTTCATAATTTTTATTTCTTCCTGGTTCAGTCTTGGAAGAATGAACTTTTCTAAGAACCTGTCCATTTCTTCCAGGTTGTCCATTTTATTGCCATGCAGTTGCTCATAATAGTCTCTTATAATCCTTTGCATTTCTTCACTGTCTGTTGTAACTGACCTCAACATAGTAAAGGCCACATATGATAAACCTGTAGTAAACATTATTCTCAATGGTAAAAAAACTGAAAGCATCCCCTCTAAGTTCAGGATCAAGACAAGGGTACCCACTGTCACTGCTATTATTCAACATAGTTTTTGAAGTTCTAGCCACAGCAATCAGAGAAGATAAAGAAACAAAAGGGATCCAGATCAATAAAAAAGAAGTAAAATTCTCACTATTTGCAGGTGACATGATACTATACATAAAAAACCCTAAAGATACTATCAGAATATTACTAGAGCTAATCAGTGAATATAGCAAAGTTGCAGGATACAAAATCAATACTCAGAAATCACTTGAATTCCTATATACTAACACGAAAAATCAGAAAGAGAAATAAAGGAATTAATCCCATTCACCATTGTAACAAAAAGAATAAAATATCTAGGAATAAACCTACCTAAAGAGACAAAAGAACTATATAGAGAAAATTATAAGGAACTGATGAAAGAAATCAAAGGTGATATAAACAGATGGAGATATTCCGTGGTCCTGGTCAGAAGAATCAATATTGTGAAAATGACTATGACACAAAGACAATCTGAAAATTCAATGCATTCCCTATCAAATTACCAATGGCATTTTTCACAGAACTAGAACAAAAAAATTTCACAATTCATATGGAAACACAAAAGACCTCGAATAACCATAGCAATCTTGAGAAAGAAGAATGGAACTGGAGGAATCAGCCTTCCTGAATTCAGGCTATACTACCGAGCCACAGTCATCAAGACAGTATGGCACTGGCACAAAAACAGAAATATAGATCAACAGAACAAGATAGAAAGCTCAGAGACAAACCCACGCACCTATGGGTACCTTATTTTTAACAAAGGAGGCAAGAATATACAATGGAGCAAAGATAGCCTCCTCAGTAAGTGGTGCTGGGAAAATTGGACAGCTACATATAAAAGCATGAAATTAGAACATTTCCTAATGCCATACACAAAGATAAACTCAAAATGGATTAAAGACCTAAATGTAAGACCAGAAACTATAAAACACTTAGAGGAAATCATAGGTAGAACACTCGATGACATAAATCAAAGCAAGATCCTCTATGACCCATCTCCTAGAGTAGTGGAAATTAAAACAAAAATAAACAAGTGGAAGCTTTTGAACAGCAAAGAAAACCACAAGCAAGGTAAAGAGACAACCCTAAGAACAGGAGAAAATAATAGCAAATGAAAAAACTGACAAAGGATTAATTTCCAAAATATATAAGCAGCTCAGGCAGATCAATACCAGAAAAACAAACAATCCAATCAAAAAGTGGGAAAGAGACCTACCCAGACATTTCTCCAAAGAATACATATAGATGGTTAACGAACACATGAAAATATGCTCAACATGGCACATTATTAGGGAAATGCAAATAAAAACTACAATGAGATATCACCTCACACCAGTCAGAATGGCCATCGTCAAAAAGTCAACCAACAATAAATGTGGAGAGTGTGGAGAAAAATGAATCGTTTTGCACTGTTGGTGGGGATGTGGACTGATACAGCCACTATGGAAGATGGTATGAAGATTCCTTAAAAAACTAGGAATAAAACCATCATTAAGACCCAGCAATCCCACTTCCAGGCATATAACCTGAGGAAACCAAACTGAAAAAGACACATGTACCCCAATGTTCATTGCAGCACTGTTTACAATAGCTAGAACAAGGAAGCAAACTAGATGTCCATCGACAGATGAATGGATAAAGAAGCTGTGGTACATATATATACAATGGAATATTACTCAGCCATAAAAAGGAATGCATTGAGTGAGTTCTAAGAAGGTGGAAGAATCTAGAGCCTATTATACAGAGTGAGGTGAGTCAGAAAGAGAAAAATACCATTCACTAACACATATATATGGAATCTAGAAGGATGGTGCTGATGAAATTATTATCAGGGCAGCAATGGAGAAATAGACATAGAGAACAGACTTTTGGACATGGAGTGGGGGAGGAAAGAGAAGGTGAGATATATGGAGAGAGTAACATGGAAATTTATATTACCATATATAAAATAGACAGCTAATGGGAATTTGCTGCATGACTCAGGGAACTCAAAAAGGGGCTCTGTAACAATCTTGAGGGGTGGGATGGGGAGGGAAGTGGGAGGGAGGTTCAAGAGGGAAGGGACATATGTGTACCTACGGCCAATTCATGCTGATCTTTGGCAGAAATCAACAAAAAAAATCAACAAAACAAACAAAACAAAACAAAAAAACAAGAAATCAACAAAAAATACTTCAATTAAAAAAATAAATTTTTAAAATAATAAATAAAAGACGTAATAGTGTAGAAAAATATGTTACATGTAATCCCAACTAGGGTCAAGGGAACCATCTTGGAATTACATTTTTCTTCCATAAAAAGTATTAATCCTCTCACTGAGAGAGAAAGTATGTAGCCCCAGCTCAATTCAGGTTAACGTGTTGTTGACAAGTTAGTTCAAGTCACCTCAAGTTTTGCCACCAAGTAAATTACAAAACCATTTGATTTTCAGAACTTGTTTTGGTATCAGAATTGCAGAAAAGCAAATGAAACATAATCTCATTGTCTTGTCTATATGAAATTAGAACTTGGCATTTTTACATAAATTTACCTAGCTAGAGACCTACATGTTTCAAGAAAACTGGAAATAGAATTTATTTCAGAATTGGAAGTTGGCAAGTAGACAGGGGAAAACTTGGAAGTGAAAAATACATCAGGTGATAAATGAAACATAGCTGAGGAAGGAGGTAGGAGACTCTTGATAAGAAAGTCTTGATGACCCTAATGTTGAGACCAAGTTTAATCAGGGAGGAAGAGAAATAAGAAGACTGTGCTGAGTGGGGACTTTCAGAGTTCCAAGCCATGAATGGGTATAAAACTCGAGGAAGTGGATTCTAGGCTTCATGGTTCCCAAGCTTTCACAGCCATGCCTAATTGTTCATTTACCCTCCCAGAAGTGAATCCTGGCTTTTCCACTGAGCAATATTGTCAACTGTCACAGCTGTCAAGCCAACAGATGGTGTGGGCCTGTGTTACCAGTAGTTTCCAAGTGTAAAAATACAGTCATTTAGATGTTTTTGGTGTACATCCATTTCCTCATTAATCTTCCAAGTGCAGCTGCAAATGGATAATTTCCACGTGAAACACAGTGGCACTCTCAGCACCTTCTTTCACATACTTTTGGATCACCTGCTATGTCCCCAGTACTATGCTACCCCTGGAAGCGAGCAAACAACACAAAGTCCCTCTTGCATTTTTCTCTTATTATTTAGCGACTCTGTGTTTTATCTCAACAATATTTAAAGCTTTCTGAGAAAGGGTGCTATACTTAATTTTTTAATCCCAGAAAACACAGGGCATCATTCATTACACAAGAATTAAGGAATCCTTCTAGGAGGATGGTAGAAATAGGTAGAGGTAGCTAAAAAGGTACAAACTTTCAGCTTCAAGTTGAATAAAGTACAAGGATCTAATATATAATCGGTAACTACAGCTAATAATGCTGTACTTTATAACTGAAAACACTAAGAAAGTAAAGCTTGCATGGGTGCCTGGCCACTTGTATCCGACTAGATGAGAGGGGAATGCTTTCACAACGTGAAGGTACATCAAACCATCACAAAGTATATTTTACATATCTTAGTTTTATTTTTCAAGTATACCTCAATAAAGCTGAAAAAAGTAATTCTTAAGTTGATTTAAAGTAAAAACTAATTTGTAAGAAGTGCCAACATTCCCTCCCCGCGCCCCCCCAAAAGGTACACACACAAACAAGACAGAAACAAAACAAAAGCTGAAAGAATGACTCTACAAAATGTAAAGCCAAATATAAATGGTTATTGAATCGTTCACTACTTTCGTTTTGTAATCGTTATTAAGAAGAACAAGTGAAAGCTATAAATCTGTCCATTACTTCCTACCTTGAGGCTAGCAAGAGTCTGAAATTAGAATCTGTGCCACAAATGCCTCCTTCCTCCAATTTATCTGAAAAGTTCTGACCAAATTAATCTCCCTCAAGTACATATCCAATTTCTCCAGCTTAAAACAAATAGTTTCTACTACCCATGTAAAAATATTTTTTAAATCACCGTCTAGCAGTTTTTCATTATCTTTCACCATAATGCCCTCCCAAAAGATTCCTAACTGATACGTTAACCTCTATTGACTCAAATTTGGACTTTGAGATGAAAACAATTTGAAAAGCACATGCTTTCCTAAGCATTAACACCCAAACCTTAGCCTATTTGCAATTAAAAAAAAAGTAATAAAAGCAACTAATATTTTTTATCTCATATGCCAGACATCAAGCTAAGCTCCTTATATCACCGTCATGTAACCCTGTATAGTATCAGGGTTGTTCCCACTTTCCAAGTGGGAAATCTGAGGCTCAGAAACTGAGTAACTTGCCAAGGCATACCAAGATAGTAAGTGCTAGAGCCTGGCTATGAACCCAGGCAGTATAATTCAAATTTCTCTGCAATTTTTCTGTGCCTATTGCAGAAGCAGAAATATCCACTGCCTTTAATCTTCTTTTTTCTAAGCAATTAGATGACACTAAGAGCCCCTTTAATTAAAAAAAAAAAAAATGATAGCATTGCCTCTTGCCTTTAATTTTAAACATTTTAATCAATCCTTTATGAGTGATATGACTGCATTAAAAATCTCCATTTGAAGAAATAAAGGAATGTGAAAAGGAAAAAAGAAAAGGCAACATGGGCATCTTTTGAGTCCAGTCATCCCAGTTAGCCCGACCACTGGCAGCTTAATGAATTGTGTTTTGTTGATGGTGCTAGAAAAATTAGAACTTTAAACACACAACTCTAAGATCAGAATTTTCACAATTGCTGACTCATCCTGTATCATGAATCTTAAAGAACACCTAAAATGGTTTGCTTAGTTCAGCAACTCCTATTATTTTTTTCTCTGTTTTTTTATCTCCTACTTCAGTCACAACAGCTTAGGAGATAAAATAAATGTGCTATATACATCTGGCAAAAAACCCTCAAATAGTTTATGACAATTAAGAACTCTGATATCATTGTTCTCACTATGAAATGTCCTTTCTTTATAATATAGACACTCTATTGCTAGATACTGTTATTCCTAACAGCATAGATAATATTCACCATTGTAACAGCGGCTATGACAGTAGTTGGCACAGAGTAGGCACTCACTTATATATACACAGGGAAGAAAAAGACCAGGTGGTATCACACTGATACCCATGAGCTGTCCAGCCAAATCATTCTTTCTCTGATATAGTCATTAAGAGACAATTTGCACCATTTGCTTTCTTTGTCAATTTCAGAAATTTTAAAACACACTCAAAGATCTATTAGCTGTTTGTTTTAGCTTTTCAAAGATAGGTTTTTATCAAAGTATAGCTGATGTAGAATATTATGGGTTATAAGTGTACAATATACTCATTCAGTTTTTAAAGGTTACACTCCATGTATAATTATAAAATATTGGCTATGTTCCCATGTTGTACGATATATCCTTGGAGTTTATTTTTATATAATTTGCACCTCTTAATCCACCATCTTTATATTGTCCCTGCTCCATTTCCTCTTCCCACTGCCATGAGTTTGTTCTCTGTGTCTGTGAGTGTGCTTCTTTTTTGCTGTTTACTAGTTTGTAGTATTTTGTAGATTTTACATATAAGTTATATCATACAGTATTTGTCTTCCTCTGACTTATTTCACTTAGTATTATATACTCCAGGTCCACCCACGTTGTTGCAAACAACAAAATTTAATCCTTTTTTTGTGGCCGAGTAGTATTCCCTTGTGTGCACGCATGCGCGCGCGCGCACACACACACACACACACGCACACACACCCCATATCTTCTTTAACCATTCATCTGTTAATGGACACATAGATTACCTCTGTACCTCGGGTTTGTAAATAATGCTGATATGAATATTGGGATGCATGTATCTTTTTGAATTTCTCTATGCTTCTAAAAGTTTTAGTTTCACATTTATGTTTACAGTCCATTTTCTGGTTCTGTGCGAGTTCTGAGGTTTAGTCAGAAGTCCTTTCTTCCTCCCTTTTTCCTCCCCTTTCTGTGGTATCTAATTGCTTCAGCACCGTTTGTTGAAAAGACTGTCCTTCCTCCACTGAATTGGCTTTGCACCTTTGTCACCGCTCAGTCTGGCATGTTGGTGTGGGGCTCTTTCCGGGTCACTCTGTTGACCTATGCATAGACCCTTCAGCCAGGGCCACACTGCCCTGATTACTCTAGTTATGCAGCAAGACTTAGCATTGGGCACAATGGTTCCCCAACTTTATTCTTTATCATAGCTGCTTTAGCTATTCTATTTAGGTCCTATTTCTTTTCATGTACATTTTAATACTACTATTTCTACAGAAAAGTTTGTTGAGTTTTTTTAAATTTATTTATTTTTTATTGAAAAAATATTGCTTTACAGAATTTTGCTGTTTTCTGTCAAACCTCAACATGAATCGGCCATAGGTATATATATATATCCCCTCCCATTTAAAACTCCCTTCCAGCTCCCTCCCCATCCCACCTCTCTAGGTTGATACAAAGCCCCTGTTTGAGTTTCCTGAGCCATATAGCAAATTCCTGTTGGCTATCTATTTTACATATGGTAATGGAAGTTTCTATGTTATTCTTTCCATACATCTCACCCTCTCCTCCCCTCTCCCCATGTCCATAAGTCTATTCTCTGTGACTGTTTCTCCATTGTTCCCCTATATATACATTCTTCAGGACCATTTTTCTAAATTCCGGATTTTGATGGGAATTGCATTAAACCAATAGATAAATTTGGGGAGACTTGACAACTTCACTATCTTGAGGCTTTAATTACTTTCATGTATTGTATTGTTTATCTATCATCTATAATAAGATGCTTTTTGATTTCTGCAAACTCTAGAAGAATGAAACTGTCATTATTACATCAAGATGAGTATCTTCAAAACAGAGCAATATTAAGAAAATCAACTTTGTTTCAGCCCAGTCAATCAAAAGTCTCGCTGAACAACTGAGGTCATGGAAATGTTTGGCCAAACTGTTTCTGTTATTAAAAAGCATATTTATTAAATACCTCACCTTTTCTAAAATAGCATAAGAGATTTCTCTTGAAGGCAGAAAGAGCTAAAGGTCAATATATTGTTTATATTTCTAAAACCCTTTATCTTAAGGTTGTTAAAAGAAAGACTACTAATATGGAAACATTATCCGTTGGCAGGAAAATTAGTATTTTTCCTTCTTTTTTCCCCAATAAAAGGAAAAATAAATTTAAGTAACTTTTTTCAATAATATATGGGGGGAAATGCTTTAAAATATTTCCGTGTGCTAGGTAGTTGCAGTATGTACATGCTCAGTCACGTCCAACTCTTTGCAATTCCATGGACCATAGTCTAGTAGGCTTCTCTGTCCAAGGGATTCTCCAGACAAGAATATTGGAGTGGATTGCCATTCCCTTTTCCAGGAGATCTTTCTGACCCAGGGATGGAATCTAGGTCTCCTCCACCACAGGCAGATTCTTTACTGCCTGAGCCACCAGGGTAGCTCAAAACATCTCTATTAGCCTATATACACACTGATTTTTCACACACTTGTCAACAAAATACCATATGATGCATTCAGTTGCTTTCTCTCATTTTGGAATCAAGGAAAAGACTAAAATTAAGGCAAAGAACTATGGGATAAAATAATGAGTATGTTAATATAAACCAAATATTGTGCTGTTAAGTAAACTATTGAAAGTATTATTAGATGGTTGTTAAGACAATCAGTATAAGTGGTAGCATAAGGAAATTAGGTTTGATATGGTTTGCATAGATGTTACAAGCAAAAATTGAAAGTACCACAATCACGGTACCACATACAATTTTCCCAGATCTTATCCTCTGACAAGAGCTCTGGGACCCTTATTTCAATACCTTCTGGAATAATAAGTTTTGTTTACTCATATAAGGACCTTCAATTGTCAAACACCCCAATAAACTCAGCATCACTATAATCACATGCATATACTTCTGATTCCTAATTTCATACTGAAATCACAATCCTGATGCTTGTCTCAGCCAGAACACTGCATCATCTTTCACCATTCACATTCAAATATTGACTAAGCTGCACAGATTCAAATTCAGGGCCATGATCTGTCAATCCATGATCCACATGTTGCCTGGAAATGTTGTGGTTTTCTTGACCCAGAGGGTGTTAACCCACACAGTCTTTCACACCTTAAAATTCAAAAGATTTTGCATAAAAATGTGGATGTCCAACTTCTTTTTAAAAAAAGTCCAATTTGACAGTACTGGGTCTGCACTCCCACCTATAATAATCACTTCTATAATTATCTAGAAGTGACCATGGCTCCCCTCTTTAGATAGGACAAGAATGTGCCATTTTTCACAGCTCTTTCCTCTCCTTGTGATCTCATACCTAACTGCTTCATACATTTAAACTGTCTACATGGACAGTGTAAGCATTTGAGTTTGAGGCCCATATCATAAATGCATTGATTTTCTTCTGTTTCTTCCTCATTGTCACATTATCTCTAAATAATCTCCTATCTGCAGAAGTTTCTCCATTCTACATGTTCTTCACATAGTCACCAAAATTCTGTTACTATACACTTCTATCAAGACTGACCTCTTCTGTAAAGCCTTCTCTAAAGAAATGTGATTATTTCTTTGTGTTCCTGAAACTTTTAAAATGGTTTTGGCCTTTTAAAATAACATCAAAAATAAATAAATAAATAAAATACAAAGAAATAAACCTGACCAAGGAGGTGAAACACTTAATATGTTACGAACTATAAAACAGTGAAAAAGGAAATTGAGGATTCAAAAGGAATGGAAAGATATCCCATGCTCTGGGATTGGAGTAATATTGTTAAAATGGAAATACCACCCAAAGCAATCTATATATTTAATGTGATCCATATTAAAATACCCATGACATTTCACAGAACTAGAACAAATAACAGAAAAATTTATATGGAACAATGAAAGACCCAGAACTGTCAAAGCAATCCTGAGGGGAACAGAACAAAGCAGGAGGCATAACTCTCTCAGACTTAAGACAATACTAAAAAGCTACAGTAATCTGAACAGTGTGGGAGGTACAAAAACAGATATATGGAACAAAATAGAGAGCCAAGAAATAAAGCCACAACCCTACAGTCAGTTAATCCTTAAAGGAGTCAATAATATAAAATGGGGAAAAGACAATCTCTTCAGCAAGTGGTACAGGGAACATTGGACAGTTGCATGTAAATCAGTGAAGATGGAACATACTCTCGCACCATGCACAAAAATAAAGTCAAATGGATTAAAGACTTAAACATAAGACATGATACCATAAAACTCCTAGAAGAGAGCATAGGTACAACATTCTCTGACATAAATCATACCCATGTTTTCTTAGTTCAGTCTTCCACAGCAATTGAAATAAAAATAAACCAACAGGACCTAATCAAACTTCAAGTTTTTGCAAAGCATCATTTTTTTTAAAAAAGGGAAAGACAACCTATGGAATAGGAGAAACCATTTGCAAACAAAGTGACCGACAAAAGTTTAATTTACAAAATACGCATTTCAGACAATGCAACAACAAAAGAACAAACAACGCAATTGAGAAATGGGCAAAAGAGGTTGATAGACATTTCTCCAAAGAAGACATACAGATGGCCAATAGGCACATGCAAAAAAGCTCAATATCACTAATTACTAGAGAAATGCAAATCAAAACTACAATGAGGTATCGCCTCACACCAGGCAGAATGGCCATCATCAAAAAAAATACAACAAATAAAAGGTGGAAAGAATATGGAGAAAAAGGAACCCTCCTACACTACTGGTAGGATTTAAGTATGTGCAGCCACGAAACAAAAAAGAGTGTGGTAGTTCCTCAGAAAACTAAAAATAGAATTACCCTATGATCCAGCAATCTCACTCTTGGGCATATATCAGGACAAAACATTATTCAAAAATATACATGTGGACTTCCTCAATGATCTGGTGTTTAACACTCGGCTTTAATGTCAGGGGGCATGGGTTCAATTCCTGGTTGGGTAATTTCCACATGCCATCAGGCATGGCCAAAAAGGAAAAAAAAAAAAATACATGCACCATTATGTTTATAGTGGCATTATTCACAATACCCAAAACATGATAACAACCTAAGTGTCCAAAAACAGATTAATGAATAAAGAAGACATGGTACATATAGAAAGTGGAATACTACTCTGCCATAAAAAAGAATGAAATAATGCCATTTGCAACAACAAAGATGCAACTAGAGATTACGATACTAAGTGAAGAAAGTCAGAAAGAGAAAGACAAATGTCTATCTACAAAATAGAAACAGACTCACAGACATAGAGAACAGACTGTGTCTACCATGAGTAGGAAAGGACTGGGAGTTTGGGGTTCAGTTCAGTTACTCAGTCATGTCCAACTCTTTGTGACCCCATGAACCACAGCACACCAGGCCTCCCTGTCCATCACCAACTCCCAGAGTCCACCCAAACTCATGTCCATTGAGTTGGTGACGCCATCCAACCATTTCATCCTCTGTCATCCTCTTCTCCTCCTGCCCTCAATCTTTCCCAGCATCAGGGTCTTTCCAAATGAGTCAGCTCTTTGAATCAGGTGGCCAAAGTATTGGAGTTTCAGCTTCAGCATCAGTCCTTCCAATGAACACCCAGGACTGATATCTTTAGGATGGACTGGTTGGATCTCCTTGCAGTCCAAGGGACTCTCAAGAGTCTTCTCCAACACCATAGTTCAAAAGCATCAATTCTTCGACACTCAGCTTTCTTTATAGTCCAACTCTCACATCCATACATGACCACTGGAAAAACCATAGCCTTGACTAGACAGACCTTTGTTGGCAAAGTAATCTGCTTTTTAATATGCTGTCTAGGTTGGTCATAATATTCCTTCCAAGGAGTAAGCGTCTTTTAATTTCATCACTGCAATCACCATTTGCAGCAATTTTGGAGCCCAAAAAAACTCAGCCACTGTTTCCCATCTATTTGCCATGAAGTGATGGGACTGGATGCCATGATCTTAGTTTTCTGAATGTTGAGCTGTAAGCCAACTTTTTCACTCTCCTCTTTCGCTTTCATCAAGAGGCTCTTTAGTTCTACCATAAGGGTGGTGTCATCTGCATATCTGAGGTTATTGATATTTCTCCCGGCAATCTTGATTCCAGCTTGTGCTTCCTCCAGCCCAGTGTTTCTCATGATGTACTCTGCATATAAGTTAAATAAGCAGCGTGACAATATACAGGCTTGATGTATTCCTTTTCCTATTTGGAACCAGTCCGTTGTTCTATGTCCAGTTCTAACTGTTGCTTCCTGACACGCATATAGGTTTCTCAAGAGGCTGGTCAGGTGGTCTGGTATTCCCATCCCTAAGAACTTCACACAGTTTGCTGTGATCCACACAGTCAAAGGCTTTGGCATAGTCAATAGATGTTTTTCTGGAACTCTCTTGCTTTTTTTATGATCCAGAAGATGTTGGCAACTTGATCTCTGGTTCCTCTGCCTTTTCTAAATCCAGCTTGAACATCTGGAAATTCACGGTTCGTGTATTGCTGAAGACTGGCTTGGAGAATTTTGAGCATTATTTTACTAGCATGTGAGATGAGTGCAATTGTGTGGTAGTTTGAGCATTCTTTGGCACTGACTTTCTTTGGGATTGGAATGAAAACTGACCTTTTCCAGTCCTGTGGCCACTGCTGAGTTTTCCAAATTTGCTGACATATTGAGTGCATCATTTTCAAAGCATCATCTTTCAGGGTTTGAAGTAGCTCAACTGGAATTCCATCACATCCACTAGCTTTGTTCATAGTGATGCTTCCTAAGGCCCATTTGACTTCACATTCCAGGATGTCTGGCTCTAGGTGAGTGTGAGTGATCACACCATCGTGATTATCTGGGTCATGAAGATCTTTTTTGTACAGTTCTTCTGTATATTCTTGCCACCTCTTCTTAATATCTTTTGCGTCTGTTAGGTCCATGCCATTTCTGTCCTTTATTGAGCCCATCTTTGCATGAAATGTTCCCTTGGTACCTCTAATATTCTCAAAGAGATCTCTAGTCTTTCCCATTCTATTGTTTTCCTCTATTTCTTTGCATTGATTGCTAAGATGGATAAACAAGGTCCTACTGTATATCACCAAGAAATATATTTAATATTAGAAACCACAGTGAGTAAGAATATAAAAATGAATATATGTGTATAACTGAGTCACTTTGCTGTACAACAGAGATTGGCACAAGATGTAAATCTACTATACTTTAAAAACAAAATGTGTTTTGTTTATTTTTGGAAAAAAGCTTTCCCCACTCAAGGTTACACAAATATTGTATTCTCTTAGGATTTTTAAAGTTTTAGCTTTGACATTTAGGCCTCTGATCCATTTCAGCTTTATTTCTTAATTGTATATTTTCCAATTATAGAGTAAAAGTTGGGTTTCACTTATTTTAACCAGTATGAAATATAGTTTATAATAAAAATATATACCCATTTTAAGGATACAGATGGATGAGTTTTTATTATCTTGTGCTAATTTAAACATTATCATAATCAAGATAAAGGACATTTCCATTACATCAAAAGTTTCCTTTGTAGGCACTCCTTCCCATCAGCTATTTAATATATTTGATCCAGTGTTCCAGCTATTTATAGTGAAAGTGGCAATATACCACTTACTTAATCATTGCCAGAAGCAGGACACTCCTGAAATATTTTATTGCTATCTTTATTACAGTATTTATCACATTAACGATTATTGTTTTACTTTCTGCTCATTTCATTATTGTTGGACCTCCTGAGGGGATGAACAGTGCACTAGAACCACTAATATAATTTTTGATGCATTGTTGGTGCTGAGTCAGTATCTAAATATCTGCAATTATATAAAAGATGAATAATAGATTTACTCTTGCAATACTGTCCTCAGTTGTCCATGGTTAGATATGATTAATATTCTCATCATTTCTCATTAAAATCAAATAATTTATGAACAGTTTGTGAAAGAAGGGGCAACCTTTACTAAACAAAGTGTGTAACTTCACACAGTCCAAATTCACCCATTCTCTCACACCAATCCAAAGGGCAGGTTGGAAACAGACTCACAGACATACAGAACAGACTTGTGGTTGCCAAGGAGGAGGAGGGTAGGAAGGGAAGCACTAGGAGTCTGGGATTGGCAGATGTAAACGATTACATTTAGAATGGATAAACTGCACGGTCCTTCTATATAGCATAGGGAGCTATATTCAGTATCTTATGATGAACCATAATAGAAAAGAAAGTTACAAAAGAATGTGTGTGTGTATATATATATATATATATATATATATAGTGTATACCAATATCTATATGAATAAATAAGTCACTTTGCTGTACAGTAGAGATTGGTACAATACTGAAAATAAACTACACTTCTTTTTTTTTTAATGTGGGGATAAAATCAAAGGGCAGATTAGAACTGCTTTCTATATAAAACATCCAAATGAGCATAACTGTTAGTCATCCTCAACATCACAAATCAAATTCATCTTCATTTGCTTGTATGATAGTCCCATTAATTTTTTAAATGTATTCTTTTTCTTTACTTTGCATAAATTTCCAAATCACTTTTAGAAAAATATACAAGAAAAAACAAGATACCCAAAACTCCAAGTTGTAATTTAAAACTTTTAAGTTACACATAACTCCATAAATACACATAATAGATAAATACACAGTCTCATTAAAGAAAAATTAATTCATTAAAAGTAAAACTAAAGTCTTCCTCCTTTGAACTTACCCCACCTTTACTATGAGTTTGGTATAATCTTTTTTTCATGTTAAAGATTCATGAAAATGTGTGTGTAAGTTTATCTTTAAAAATCGTATGGTATACTAAGCGCTATATGTTTATTAATTAGTGTTAGGCTATCTGCTTTTTGAGAGATGATGTTTTGAGAACTGATCTGTGTAGTTGTTAGAGCCACTTTCTTCCTTTTGTAAGTTCACAGTATTATTGTATGCATTTACCATGCTTTATCCATTCTTCTAATAATGACAACTGAGATCACTCTGGTTTCTTGCAACCTTAAGCCTTTCTTGGACTTCTCTCTCAGTGATTATCAAGGATTATTATCAAGAATGACTAAATGTCTAACTGACATCATAAAAACATCCCACCCCAATGACTATACCATTTTACACTCCCCCAGGAATGGATTAGAATACAGTATACTCATACACAAGTGTCAAATTCCCTTTCCACAGTTTAATCATGAAGTATGTGACAAGTGAGTTCCTTTCCCCTTCTATCAGCTATAAAGTTAGAAAGAAGATAATCCAACTTTGAAAGACAAAGGTGACTCGGTGGTAAAGAATTCACCTATCAATGCAGGAGACAGGGGTTTGATCGCTGATCCAGGAAGATCCCACGTGCTACACACAACTGCTGAGTCTGTGCTCTAGGGCCTGGGGGCCGCAGTTACTGAAGTCAGTGAGCCCCAGAACCCATGGTTCACAGCAAGGGAAGCCACTGCAATGAGAAGCCAGCACACCACAACTAGAGAGTAGCTCCCACTCCCAAAATCTAGAGAAAAGCCCAGGAGCAACTAAGACCAAGCACAAGCGAAATAAGTAAGTAAATAAGTATTTTTTAAAAAAAGAAAGACAAAGGCACTAAATTACTGAATCCTGAAGTAGCTTTTGTTGTAAATTCCAAAAGTTCTTGAAAAATATCTCCCCACCAGAAAAAGACACCCAGACGTAAAAACACATACACTCCAAACATATCTTGTCTGATTTCAATAATCTACCCTGACTTTCCAGTTATCATGTCCTTGGGCCTTATTTTAGGACCTTGAATCTATTTCTTGCTCCCCAATCAATATGTCAGGTTCCGGGTATATATTCTGTCACATATACTGGCCTACATAACCCTAAGATTTGGCTACCTGTCAAAAAGGTTGCTTACTAAAGAGATCTACACAAAAATGAGGACTATGTCCTGACAAAATGTTTACACCTCTTTCCAATATAGTCTCCTTCAACTCACCTCCGGCACTAACTGTGCTGCCTGACTGAACTCCTTGTCTTCCTCTTGCTATATCCATAGAGCTGAATATCAGAGATTTCCAAATTACCAAATTTAAACTTCAGACTTCATCAGGAACAATTTATTGGGGATTCCACTGCAGATCAAACATCATCTTTCCACCTGCTCCCACCTCACTGAATCACCACATTTTTACATGACATACTCACCTCTGGATAATTCATTGAGAACATCAGCCAAAATCTTTTTTTCTTTTGTTGGCTTAATGCAGGTTATAAACATGACATACTCACCTCTGGATAATTCATTGAGAACATCAGCCAAAATCTTTTTTTCTTTTGTTGGCTTAATGCAGGTTATAAACAAACAGCTGACCATCTTCACTTTCCATTCAGCTGGTTTCTCCCTAAGTAGGTAGACCCAGCTTTTGTTCATTTATTTGCTATGCAGTGATTTTGAAAAATGCCTAGCTATTTAATTCTGGCCTACATGTTCCTCTCAGGTGTGCCAGGAGAAGGGCTGAACTGAAGCTGGAGCTGGGATTCAGAAAGAGCTGCTTTGGCAGGATAAGATAAATGTAGGCAGGTGGTTGGCAGAAAGGGATGCTACCCAGCTGGCAATGTTTGAATGGAGAGGTGGGTAGGTCTGGCTGTCATCACCAGAGCTTGTTGGCTCTTGGCCAAAAAACTGGGTGGAATCTTAATACCAGAAAATACCAATCCAAGGTATGAACTAAAGACACAGATTCTTGAGTGGGAGCCAGACATGGACTCCACTAAAGTCAATAGTCTGAGAAGGAGTCCAATTGGTCTGAAAGAAAAGAAAGGTGGCAGAACTCCACTCATGACTACATTTATGGGATATTATTTTGATGAGTGGGGAAATGGGAAGATCATATCATGGCACAGTAGGAAGCATACAGGACATTAACAAACCTGAGTTCAAGCATCAGCTTTACCAGCTTCAACTTGGTCAGTGTATTTCCTTTAAAAGCATTTTCTTCAACTATTGAATGTAAAAAATACTAGTCCTTAAACTTGTGGGGGAAAAAAATTCAATGATAAATTGTATGCCGATGCTTTGCAAATGATATAATGTTTGCAAACTAATGTTAGCTATTATTTGGCACAAGCATAAATAATGGCCTTTTAAAATAGAGGTTCTAGAAAAAATAGTTCAGTTCAGTTGCTCAGTCATGTCTGACTCTGTGACCCCATGGACTGCAGCACACCAGGTCTCCCAGTTCATCACCAACTCAAACTCATGTCTATTGCGTCGGTGATACCATCCAACTATCCCATCCTCTGTCGTCCCCTTCTCCTCCTGCCTCCAATCTTTTCTAGCACCAGGGTCTTTTCCAATGAGTCGGTTCTTCCATCAGGTGGCCAAAGTATTGGAGTTTCAGCTTCAGCGTCAGTTCTTCCAGTGAATATTTAGGACTGATTTCCTTTAGGATGGACTGGTTTGATCTCCTTGCAGTCCAAAAAATAGACAGTTTAACAATAATTCCTAGAGATTTCAATATCCCATTTTCAATTATACATAAAACTACTAGACAGACCAGCAAGAAAATAGAAGATTTGGACAACACTACTATTAGTAACTAGTCATCTATAGAGCAACTCCACCCAACAAAAGCAAAATACACATTCTTAAGTGGTGTAAGGTACAGTTTCGGCGAGGCAGAAAAGGAAAGACGACCTCAACAGAAGTAGGTTACCTTTATTCAGGCAAGGAGGGGCGACAGTCGGCCTAACGACCAGGCTGAGCGCCGAAAGGGATCAGGGAGGCTTCATACTTATAGGGAGGTTTGTGGAAGCGATAAGGGAAACGTCAATCAAGTGGGATATTTTGAGTATTCTTTTGTTGAGATGACACTTGTAGTCGGGCAGGGGGTGATAAGTCTTCTGGGTGGGTGTAGGGGGTGGTAGGTTTTCGGACAGGGGGTGATAAGTTCCAGATAGATGCAGCTGGCCTGGAGCATCAGGATGGAACTAAAGTTATACTTTGTTTTCTCCGAAGTTAGATGATTCAGCAAGGGGCCTTTGAGACTGTTGTTCTCTTTTCTAGGCCCAAAAGACTCCTTCAAGTGGAATGGAGTAAAATAGGCCATCAATAACAGAAGATAATTTTGAAAATTCACAACCATATGGTAAATAAATAACATATACCTCAATAACCAGTATATCAAAAAAGAAATTAAAAGGGAAATTAGAAAGTACTTTCATAGGAATGCTAACGAAATCTTTAATGATTCGGACTTCTCTGGTGACTGAGTGGCAAAGAATCTGCCTGTCAATGCAGGAAGACACAGGTTCAATCCCTGGTCCAGGAAGATCCCATATGCCATGAGACAACTAGGCCTGTAAGCCATAAATACCGAGCCCTCTCACTGCAGCTACTGAAGCCTGCATGCCTAGAGCCCATGCTCCACGACAAGAGAAACCACTGCAGTGAGAAGCCCATGCAAGGCAACAGAGAGTAGCCCCTGTGCTCTGAAATTAGAGAAAGCTGACAAGCAGCAACCAAGACACAAGGCAACCATGAATAAATAAATATATCTTAAAAAATTAAATGATTCAAAAAAAGCAATCCTCAGAGAGAAATTTATAGCTGTAAAAAAACTCACTAAAAAAGTGACATCTCCATGTGACACTATATAGAAAACTGTAAAGTTTCCACCAAAAAAAAAAAAAAATACTAAAAATAGTAAATAAATTGAGTAAAATTGCAGGATACAAGATTAAAATGCAGAAATCTATTGCTTTTCTATACACTTATAATAAACTATCAGGAAGAGAAAACAAGAAAACAATCCCATTTAAAATTATATCAAAAAGAATAAAATACCTAGGAATAAAATTAAGCCAGACGTAAAAGACCTGTATTCTTAAACTATAAAACACTGATGAAGAAAATTTAAGACAATATGGAATATACATAGACAATGGAATTACTCAGCCATAAAAAAAAAAATGAAATTTTGCCATTTGCTACAACGTGGACGAACCAAGAGTATTATGCTTAGTGAAATAATAGAGCATTTATATTTCTCTGACTTAATCACTTATATGTGTGATTAATCACTTTAAAAATAAAATGAATGTATTTAACACATCAAAAAAATTCATAGATAAAGAGTACAAACTAGAGGTTATCAATGGGGAGGGGTAAAGGGCAAGATGGGGTGGGAGATTAGAAGATACAACCTATTTTGTACAAAAAGATAAACAACAAGGATATATTGCACAGCACAGGGAAATATAGCCAGTAATTTATAACAACTATAAATGGATACAATCATAAAAATATTTAATTACTATGTTGTACTGTACTATATCTGAAACTAATATTATAAATCAATACTCTACTTCAATAAAGGAAAAACAGGAAAGAAAGGAGGAAGGGAAAGAAAGGAAGAAAGAGACTTCTTGGCTACCGTGAATCATGTTGCAATGTACAAGGTAATACATTCATATATCTCTTCAAGACAGCCAAGACACGAAAGCCAAATAAATGTTGGCTGCATTGATTGATGAATGGGTAAAAAAAAAAAACTGGTCCTAACTTAAACATATGTTTTTATCATTTTTTAAAGATTTTTGATGAAGAGAATCAAATTAGTAAACTTTCAAGGAACATAATGAGATTATTTTTTCTTCACCTTAATATTTATATATCCTTGATAATTAATAGATCTTAACTTGGAAATGGTAAGGACCTAACAGAAAAGATTAGGAAGAGGTAGCAGGAATACATAGAATAAATATACAAAAAAGGTCTTAATGACCCAGATAACCACAATGGTGCGGCCACTCATCTAGTGCCAGACATCCTGGAGTGTGAAGTCAAGTGGCCCTTAGGAAGATTACTATGAACAAAGATATTGGAGGTGAAAGAATTCTAGCTAAGCTATTTAAAATCCTAAAAGATGATGTTAAAGTGTTGCACTCAATATGCCAACAAATTTGGGAAACTCAGCAGTGGTCACAGGACTGGAAAAAGTCAGTTTTCATTCTAATCCCAAAGAAGGGCAATGTCAAAGAATGCTCAAACTACCACATAATTGCACTCATTTCATATGCTAGCAAGGTTATGCACAAAATCCTTCAAGGTAGGCTTCACTAGTACATGAACTAAAAATTTCCAGATGACCAAGCTGGCTTTCAAAGAGGCAGAGGAACCAGAAACCAAATTGCCAACATTTATTGGATCATGGAGAAAGCAAGAGAGTTCTGGAAAAACATTTACTTTTGCTTCATTGCCTGTGCTAAACCTTTTGACTGTGTGGATCAAAACCAACTGTGGAAAATTCTTAAAGACATGGGAATACCAGACCACCTCACCTGTCTGCTGAGAAACCTGTATGCGGGTCAAGAAGCAACAGAATCAGCCACAGAAGAACTGACTGGTTCCGAATTGGGAAAGGCTGTATATTGTCACCCTGCTTATTTAACTTATGTGCAGAATATTAATACATCATGCAATATACCTGGTTGGGTGAATCACAAGCTGGAATCAAGATTCCTGGGAGAAATGTCAACAACCTCAGATGTGCAAATGATTCCACTCTAATGGCAGAAAGCAAAGAGGAACTAAAGAGTGTCTTGATGAAGGTGAAAGAATAGAGTGGAAAAGGTGACTTGAAATTCAAGATTCAAAAAACTAAGATCATGGCATCTGGTCTCATCACTTCATGGCAAATAGAAGGAGATAAAGTGGAAACAGAGACAGATTTTATTCTCTTGGGCTCCAAAATCACTGCAGACACTGACAGTAGTCATGAAATTAAAAGACGCTTGCTTCTTGGAAGGAAAGGTATAACAAACCTAAACAGTGTATTAAAAAGCAGAGACATCACTTTGCCAACAAAGGTCCATATTGTCAAAGCTATGGTTTTTCCAATAGTCATGTATGGGTGTGAGATTTGGATCATTAAAGAAAGCTGAGCACCAAAGAATTGATGTTTTTGAATTGTGGTGCTGGATAACACTCTTGAGAGGGTCCCTTGGACAGCAGCAAGATCAAACCAGATAATCCTAAAAGAAATCAACCCTTAATGTTTATTGGAACAGCTGATGCTGAAGCTCCAATACTTTGGCCAACTGATATGAAGAGCCAAATCATTGGAAAAGACCCTGATGCTGGGAAATATTGAGGTCAGGAGAAGAAGGGGGCACAGAGGATGAGACAGCTGAGAGACAGATGAGACAGAGGATAAGACTGACTCAATGGACATGAATTTGGGCAAACTCCAAGAGATAGTGAAGAACAGGAGAGCCTGGTGTGCGGTAGCCCATGGGGTCTCAAAGAGTTGGACACGACTGAGCAACTGACCAATAAAAACAAACTTGTATAACTCCCTGCAAATTAAAAACAGCATATTAAAAATGATGATGTAGGTATTTTTAAATAAAATAAACATTTTTAGAAAACAAATGTGATCTATGCAAACCATGACATATTATTCAGCCTTAAAAGTGAAAGAAATCATGCCATATGGAACAATACAGAGGAAGCTTGAGGACACCATGTTAAGTGAAATAAGCCAGTAACAGGACAGACATTGTGTGATTCCACTTGTATGAGATACAGGATTGGAGGGTAGAATGGTATCTTATTCTTCAAATCAGATTATTCTTCAAATAATGCCTTATGCTTCAAAGAAGATAGACTGTCTTTCTACTTGCAACTCAAAAGTAAGAAACTTCTATATATCTATGACAAATTGACCCTTCAACATTATCCTAAGAAAGCAGAAGTGTCATTGAAACATATAGATGTTCATAGACATTTGAGCAATAATGACTCAAAATTAGAAACCAGCAAGGTGTCTATAAACAGATTGAAGAAATTGTGGCCCACAGATACTGGAATACCTATGGATATTAAACAACAAAAGGAAACACTACCAAAACATGCAACAACATAGGTAATTCTCACAGCATTATGCTGAGTAAAATATGCCAGACACGAAAGACTCAATATTGTAGGATTCTATTAATATGACAATCTAGAGAAGGCCAAACTATAGTGACAGAAAGATCAGGTGTTGCAAGAGGCACTGACAGCAGTAAAGAACGACTTGCAAAGGGTCCGGGAGAACTTTTTAAGATTACAAATTGTTCTGAATTTTACTGCAGTGTTAATTACATATCTATGTTAAATTATCAAGTCTCATATGTAATGGTAACTTTTGTGTTTATAAATTATACCTACGTAAAGCTAATTCTTAAAAACAGCATAGAAAATATATTTATATTTATTCAAATATTTAAAAGTAAGAGTCTATATTTAGGGCTTCCCTCATAGCTCAACGGTAAAGAATCCACTTGCCAATGTAGGAGACATGGGTTTGATTTCTGGGTTGGGAAGATCCCTTGGAGAAGGAAATGGAAACCTACTCCAGTATTCTTGCCTGGGAAATCCCACGGACAGAGACACATAATGGGCTACATTCCAAGGCCTCGCAAAAGAGTCAGATACAACTTAGTGAGTAAACAACAAAGAAAGAAAAAATATTCTGAAAAGAGTGAGGGAAAATTATTAAAGATGCATAAATAGTGAAAAAAATGCTCTTAACATACCAAAAAGTTAATAAAGGAAAACTAAGAATATTCATTGTACTACTCAAAAACCCATTTTCAGCTAAACTGGAGTAGGTCAAAATTACATACCCTAAGAAAAATATATTCATCTTTTGAAAAACAGTGACATGGATTATAAAGGATTTATTGGAAAATTACAAAAGAAAACATGTTTTTTGCAACCTCAAAACATTTAGCCAATTTATTCAACCATTTTGTCAGTGAAGTTGTTGGCACTATTCATAGACAATGGCCAGGTGAGTAAGAGCAACTCTGAACAACATTCTGGCATCATAGGAATGCTGATTGTACGATATTTTTACAAAACTGCATAGTACAGAACTATGCCTGGGTACTTACGCTATCATCATTAGTAAAAACCAGGTGCTAATTCAATCAATGTTCATGCTAAAATGACTGTAAAAGTTGTGGTAACTGGAAGTAGGGTAGAGTTAGAAATAGATAGCAAACACATACAAAAATATCCAGTACAGTCAGCACTCATCAAATGTTTAATGAATGGAATTAAATTCACTCATTGAGATAAGTCATGTACATAAATGTGTGTGTATACATATGTAAAGACCTATATTATAAATGTATGTATACATATATGCCAATGATATCAGACATAAATATAAATATGACATATATATGTGTATATACATATTTTTTTAATGCAGCAATTTGAGTTAGACCAGAAATGCTTATCCAATGCAAGTGGGATTCAAGCTGGCCTTGAACTCATACTCTTTAAATAAGTAAATAGAAATGAAGAAGACAAAGGAACATTGTAAACCAATACCCACTGGGGAACTGGCATTGCACGGTCAGGATACAACAGCATCTTAAACTCTTCTCACTTACACAACAGGAGAGGTCTCAAGCTCGCCTTGTGTAGAAGGACACATTAGCTTTCAGGTCTCCATCCTCCATAGTTAGGATATAACTAGAGGTAGGCTGGGAGGCCACTCCTGGTCCTTTCCCCATAGCCAATTCCTTCATTCTGGAACCCTGGGTATTAGAATTAGCCTCAGAATTCTCACTCAGAGAAGAGGTACCCATAAAATTGAGCCTTAAAAAAATTCAAGAACTCTAGAACCTTATCCACTACAGTGCTTGCATTTTACATGTCCTGGGGATTACCTAGAATAAACAGATAAAGCTGATCTACAATAATGTAAGTAATATTATTCTTCTAATAAAGTCCAAAGACTGCAGGGGGCAACGTATGTATCATCTCAAGTTCCTTACAAAGGGATATATATCACGGCAAATCACCAACTACCTCTGGGCTTCCCAGGTGGCGCAGTTGTAAAGAATCTGCCTGCCCATGCAAGAGACACAAGAGATGTGGGTTCAATCCCTGGGTTGAGAAGATTCCCTAGAGAAGGAAATGACAACCCACTCCAGTAGTCTTGCCTGGAGAATTTCATGGACAGAGGAGTCTGGCGGGCTACAGTCTATGGGATCTCAAAGTGTCAGACACGACTGAGCACCTGCACCAACTGCTTCATCCTCCCACACATCAAGAAGGGTGACTTTTGGTGTCAGACTTTTCCAGAGTTGTGCATTCTGTACGATATGCATGGAAAACATGAGTTCTTACACTCAGATTTTTGGTGAGAGAATACTGAACTTCCTACCTTTGAAGACTCCAAACTGTCTAACTTCTATGGCACATCAGAGTCCAGGTTCCCTTCAGGGCCATGAAAGGCTTTTGGCAGCAAAGATAAGAAGGATCAGCCAGAAGGTCTTAAAAAAATTTGCAGCACTAATGAAATAAACAAAAGGCTTATTAGCATATGTCTGGGCATTCACTTTATTAGCCCTTAAAGTAATTTTCAAACACCTCAAGATGAGGGGAAGTTGGGAGAGAATGCTATAAGGCTTTAGCTTACCTATGTGGTTTACTTCATTGTTATCAAAAAGCCTCTATCACCTCAACACAGGTTAACTCATGTATCCTGAAGGAGCACCTCCTCAGCCCTTCCTGAACACAGCTGGGGATTTCATATCCCCAGAACTCTTCATAGCTTTCAGATACGAAGGCTGGTGGAGCTCAGGGTCTGCCTTCAAACAGATCCCAGCGGACACATAAGTCAGCGCCGGGCTGGGAAGCAGAGCAATAACAGTTTCAGAAGGTGATGTGAGAACACAGACAAGCCAGAGTAGGAGGGAAGGGTGAAACAACGAAGGCTTGGAAAAGGAATTGCTATCTGCGGTGAGCCTTGCAGAGCCTTACTGGAGGTAAGGCAGCCGAAGAAAGAATAAAAGAGGGAGGAGGAACTAAATCGGACAGGAGGAACAGCATGTGAAAGTGCAGGTGGCAATGGAGAACCTCCCACATTTAGGAAGATGTGGCAGTTCTGGGAGCCAAAACTGTAACTGCCAGGAGAGGGTTGGGAAATAAAAGGCCTGGTGGGTCATGACCATTCATGGAAGGAGGGAGTATGAAAGAAGGAACAAGTTGGGAGGAAGATGGGCAGCACAGGGAATGTGAAGAGTTCAGTATCAATAGACAGCATTTAGCAACATAATTTGAATATAAAACATCTTTCCTGAGGCAACACTTAATATTCCATTTGTTCTATAAAGAAACAACGTTTTAATTTCCTTCAGGCTACTGGTTTGGACATCTTACAAGTATTAAATTCACTGAAAAGTGTAAGCACAGCATGGGCCTGTTACTCTAAATCTCCTCTTCTATTCATTGGCGAGCTGTTTCACAACCATGCTGACTTTTAAGAAACAATTATGAACTATTGCTCATGGGGTTTGTTAACTGAATTATTGAGTGGTGCTGCATGCAAAGGTCAAAAGCAGGATTTTCTATGCCTGGTATACACTCATTTCCATTTTTTAAACAGGACAGGATTATTTAGGTGTCTATTACTACAATAGGAACCTACCAAGGAGCTAAAACTTAAATAAAAAATAATCATGCAGGCCAGCAGATCCACATGGGAAACTGATACGCCTGTCTACATTTCCCAAAACACAAAAGCACATAGTGGAAAAGTAATTGTTGTAAAACCGTGGGACAAAACCCACATTCTCAGAAATTATAAGGTATTGTTATTGTAGTTTTGATGCACTGAATTTAGTAAGAAATGAGAAAGATACACAACCCATAAGATAAAGCTTTGTTTGTAGCTCACTGAACACACAATCAGAAGAGCAGATAGGCATTATGCATAAAAGTAAGGTCAAATGTGCAGAAGATCTAATCATTATTTCCCAAGCTGAGATCATTTTGCACAGCTTTTAGAGTGAAATTGGTCTCAATTTGTTAATTTTTTAAACAAAAATGTCAAGCTGCACAAGTTTTTGAATTTGTCTTAAATTTGTGTGAATAAATACAATCCCTCCAACATATCTGCAACATTTTTCAATGTCAGATGTTGCTTCCAGCTGCAAGAAAACATATTCTTTATGCTCCTTTATGCTCTAAGCAACTAGAATGCTTACATCTGTAGCAAGAGTAGCTTCACGTGGAGGCCAGCATCCAAGTGGTGGTTGTTTCTATACACTGTTGCACTATATAAAAGATAGCACTGCCAAGTACGCAAAGATTGGCTTTGCATGTGGGGGTGCAACATTTCAACAGTCTTTATTATTCATACCAATCTGGCTTTAGTTCACCTTCCATAGACACTCCAGATTAAATTTTCTTCATTATCATTATAGAACTTGATGAATAAGTGGCACATCTGCTCATGAAGTAGTTTATTATTTGTTCTGATAAGGTTTGAGATGAATAGAAAAATAACTACAGAGGAGACAAATGCACCCAGATTTATGCCCATTGTGAAATGCAAGACTAGCTACGCTTTCTTTGAAAATCCGTAGATCTCCCCACTCCAGTGAATGGGGAATTATTACCTAATGAGTTGATACAATTTCCCATGGGGGGAAAAATGCAAAGCAGACAGGAATCAAACCAAAGCAAATGCATACAAACCTGGCATGTGACAAGAGCCTAATGAAGACCTTATATTGTTCAATTCAATTTCCAGCCCATCCTCTAAAAGATAATTTGAAGATCTGTAAATATTTTCCCAACAATCCCATATCAGATATTTCTCATACAAAACAAGACTGTATAAATAAATCTGCTGTTGATGAAGACATCAACATGTTCCAGATGTGCCATTCACATGGGGTTTACAACCAATTTCTTCTATGACTGTTAGGCTTGTGGGATCCATCCATGTTGAGACTAGCATCAGGTCTCTGCAGTGTGAAGAGTTCCTACCACTCCTGAACTAGCTCTCCCAGGCCTATGTTCATGCACTTTTCTGCAGTATAACTTGACTATACCTCCCATTTGCCATAATCCAGCTATATAGCCTAGTGAGGCTGAGGGCCTAGGTATGTATGAACAGGTTCACTTCTGCCAACAACAAATAAAATAGCAACAACCATAACAATTAAAAAAAAAAAACTACTCAGACTTTAATGTACACCATCAAATCACCTGAGAATCTTATTTAAATGAAGGTTCTGATTCAGTAGGTCTGGAGTAGGGCCTAAGAACACATTTACAGAAACATCCCAAATTTGTACTTGCTGCTGGCTTTTAGAAGATACCAGCATGGAGGTAGACTTGTGATGTTTAATAATAGAAGCCACCTGTGGCTATTGGGCATTCAAATGAAGCCCCCCAAAAGGGCTGTGCTGTGAGCACAAAATACACATCAGATTTAAAAGATTTACCACAAAAAAGTTAGTGAAAGTGAAAGTCACTCAGTTGTGTCCAACTCTTTGTGACCCCATGAAATCCTCCAGGCCAGAATACTGGAGTGGGTTATCTTTCCCGTGGAACCCAAGTCTACCACATTGCAGGCAGATTCTTTACCAACTGAGCAATCAGGGAAGCCCTAATAAAAAGTTAAACAGGTCATTAAAAATTTTTTATTGATTAAATACTGGAAATTTTAGATCTAGTAAGTTAAATAAAACATCAAAAAGTAAACATTGAAAAGATATTTTATATATAGTGAGTTAAATACAACCTTATCAAAATGAATTTCATGTTTTTTCTTTTTTAAATGACAGAGCTATAAATTTTAAAATTACATATGTGATGTACAGCAAAAGAACATTCTTTATTTTTAACATACTAAGATGGCCACCTCATGCGAAGAGTTGACTCATTGGAAAAGACCCTGATGCTGGGAGGGATTGGGGGCAGGAGGAGAAGGGGATGACAGAGGATGAGATGGCTGGATGGCATCACCAACTCGATGGACATGAGTTTGAGTAAACTCCGGGAGTTGGTGATGCACAGGGAGGCCTGGTGTGCTACAATTCATGGGGTCACAAAGACACGACTGAGCGACTGAACTAAACTGACTGAAGATAGCCAAAGTACATGTGTGTGTACAAATATATGTGTGTGTGTATACATACATATACACACACACACACATATACACACACATTAGATAGAAATGACAAAAATCTATACATATGGGATACACATATATCTTGCCACACCTGATGAAGAACCTCTTTACCTGCCTTTGTGGATGGGAAACAACTATTATTGCCTCTAAACAAGCGATGAATCTATTAAAATATTTTCAACTATAAGGAATCAAACTATTTATCAAGCTAAGGGAAAATGTGTAAAATAAGATTAGATTCTGGAGTGCTTTGTTTAAGATTCTAACTTCATTTCTTTTCAATTCTCTTAGCTCTGGTTCAATGTTCAGTCAAAATGACCCACTAACAACTGAAAAAAAATCCAGAGAAAGAAGAGATGATCATCTCCTGAAGTCTCTACTTTAAGGAAATTTTTCCAGAAACTTACTCTCATTTCCACATTCCAAACTAAGTCAGATTCCCAATTCTAAACTAATCTCTGTGGCCTAAAAACTGACATATTCTCATTACCGTAGACACAATGTCCCAAATTAATCACTGGTAAGAGCAATGGCTTGAACGAATCCTGGCCCACCCCCAGGAAAGTGAAGTCGACCCTTCAAAGGTCAAGAAGTAGGATGGAGGAAGAAGAACTCATTGCCAACCGAAGAATGTGGAACCCCACTCCTGATTTAAGGCATAGAGGACTTCTTTTGTTTTTTGTTTGTTTGTTTTTTTGTTTTGGCTATGCTGGGTCTTCGTTGCAGTTCATGGACTTCTCTAGTTGTGGTGCTTGAGGGCTTATTTGCCCCATGGCATGTGGGATCTTAGTTTCCCAATCAGGGATCAAACCTGCATCCCCTGCATTGGAAGGCAGATTCTTAACCACTGGACCACCAGGGAAGTTCCTACATAGAGGATTATTATTTGGGGAAAATTACACCTGAAAGGGGTGAATGTTTTTAAATCCCCCAAATACATGAAAAAAAAAAATTTTAAATAGCACTCAGAATTCACTTACTAGTAAAATACTGGTGACTTTTCCTCTAGACATTTCTTTAGGCATACCCAGTTGAATAAGTTGTATAAACTATACACACTCAACTTTAACCCTTTTTTCTCTTATAAAATCTGCTGTAGACATTTTTAATGCTAACACATTTAAATCAATATAATCATTTTTGGCCAGCTATAAATATTCCATTATATATATATATATATATATATATATATATATATATATATATAAAATTCAGAACTTTCTAATCAGTGTACTATGCCTGGGCTTCAGACATACCTTCAGATTTTGGTCTACTTGGTCCTAAGAGCAGGTATTATCATAGGAATAACCAGGGACTCTCAAAACTCATCTGTATTAGACCTATTTTCTGACGGCCCTCCTAAGTCAATACGTTTCGTGAAGCACAGGCACTATTTTTGGATAGCTATGCTCTTTCCAAACTTTCCTTATTAGAAGCAAATCATTATAAACAACATTAGACACATACTTTCTCAGCTGAGGGATCTGATAATAGAAATTTAGACCCTTGTATTTTCAGCAGGCTTATAAAGGCTGTAAGAAAAAGATGTGTAGAATTTTATTACAGAGATATGTGGATATATAGAGAAATAGTGATTATATCTCCATCAGCTCTCTTGTCTTCCTTCCTAGGCCTATGAAGTTCTCAATGAAGCAAGTATCACAAAGAATAGTCAAGTTCATTTGACACCACTGGGATAACAATTAGAATATAAGTGACCTATTTCACTAGGTTCACTGGTATTTATACATCCTAAAATAATAAAATAGTTATTGTGAAACTAAGAAAAAGGCTAATTTTAAGTTCGCATATGGTTGCTTTGAGCCAGTATTTGATCCAAGGTACAGGGAGCTCAGTTGGTAAAGAATCCACCTTCAATGCAGGAGACCGGGGTTCGATCCCTGGGTTGGAAAGATCCCTGGGAGGAAAAAATGGCAACCCATTCCAGTATTCTTGCCTGGAAATCTCATGGACAGAGGAACCTACAATCCATGGGGTTTCAAGAGTCAGACAGAACTTAAGGACTAAACTACCACCACCTCCAGAGGGGGTTTCATTTAAATTTCCCACTGTTCTTTGTGTGTTTGAATGTACATATGCAAGAAGAGAAAAAAAGAAAGAAAAAGACAGGAAAGCAGACAAAAGACTCTGAGAAGCAATATTTTCTAATGAATTTGGCTAAAGTTTAAAAAATCAAGTTAGAAACCTAGAAAAGCAGTCTTCCAAAAGTAGGTTTTAGGAGCCCAACTTTACAACAAAAGATAAATGAGACTCACAGAATAACAAAACCAGAAAGTTTTCAGAGCAATCATTGACTCAAAATCTTGTTTCTTTTTTTAAGCCAGCCCTAACCTCCAGGGGCTTCCCAGGTGACTCAGTGGCAAAGAATCTGCTGGCTAGGCAGGAAACGCAGGTTCAATCACTGGGTCGGGAAGATCCACTGGAGAAGGAAATGGCAACCCACTCCAATATTCTTGCCTGGGAAATCCCATGGACAGAAGAGCCTGATGGGCTACAGTCCGTGGGTCGCAGAGTTGGACAGGACTTAGCGACTAAACAATAATAACCACATTCAGTGTGATGAAAGTACCAGAACCACAGTAGTACGGGACAATCACAACCAATTCCCAAGACAGACCTCTATGAGAAAACGGCTACCTTAATGATCACCCATTGACAACCTAAGTTCTGGGTAGATATTTGCTAAGAATGTGGCTGAGATGCATAAATAGCTCAGCACTATGTATTATCCAGCCTAGTTCTTTTATAGGGTTTATCATTCTCATACAATATACAGACATAGAATCAACTGGGTAAATGACAGCTTGATGTTAAATTCTGTAGAAATTGATAAATAAGCTATGAAGTTGTGATGACTTATTGGGATGATTAAAATATAATTTTATGCATCATTGGTTTGAGCGAAATAGATGCTGCTTCTAAAAGGAGCCCATAATATGCATTCCGCTTGAAAAAAAAATCAGAGCTTTGTCTCTAATGTTAAATATATTCATGTGAAAAATAGATCTTAGATGAGCAAAACATGCAGAATAGAGACACGCATCAATACTCATTTTCTCCTACATATATTGTCAGCCACTTGTTTTCTGAATCAACAAAATAGTCCAGATCTGAACTTGCTCCATATGTAAACTTTCAAGCACACAAGCACATTTTCTTCCGCAAATATTGTTATAGGTCATACCCTGGGCATACAACAAGGATGCAAGATGTATATGGCCCCTGCCTTCAAACAGCATGATGTCTGGAGAGAGATAAACAGGTTAATAGGCAATTACTACACAGTGTAATGGGCTTCCCAGGTGGCTCAGTGATAAAGAATCCACCTGCCAATGCAGGAGATTCAGGAGACACAAGTTCAATCCCTGAGTAGGGAAGATCCCCTGGAGAAGGACATGACAACCCCCCTCCAGTATTCTTGCCTGGGAAATCTCATGGATAGAGGAGCCTGGCCGGCTATAATCCATGGGATAGCAAAGAGACATGACTGAGCACACACGCAGTGTAATAGGATGTCCGGTTGGAGAACAGCAAGCATGGTGGCCTCTAACCTAGACTAAGGAGGTATAACATCTTATCTGGTCTGACAAAAGACTTAGGAGATGGATGGTCTGTTAAGGAGTACAGTATGTGAAAAGCTCGGGAGATTACAGAAAATATATTTTCAGGGAACTGCCGATATCCAGACATGGGTAAACACAAAGTCTACATGGGAAATGGTATAAGAAGAGGTTGGAGAATTAAGCTGTAAACAAAAAGCCCATTACATTTATTTGAGTTTAAAATAAACAATTTAAATTTAAACAAAAATTTTAAAAAATCATTATTTATCTGGAATCCAACTTTAACTAGGTGTCCTATATTTTTATTTGTGTACTGTTGCAAACTTAACAGGCAGCCACTAAAGAAGTCTAACCAGGGGAATGACAGGATGTAATCTGAGCTTTGGGAAGACACTACTGAGTGTGATACAGAAAACATATACATTCGTTCGTTCACCTTTGACTGGATTTTTGAACAGCCATCTTACATACTAGACAAAGCTTTAGATTAACACACACACACACACATACACACACACACACACAGTGATACCAAGTAAAACGTAGAGCAGTGACTCCTGAGTAGCAACCTCCCTGTTTTTGCCAACTAATTCTATGTTGATACTTTAGAGGGAACAGACTGACTACAGAGTAGAGTCACTTTGACTATGGAGCCAGAGTACCTGGATTCATCCTTAAGCTCCCTCTACTCATGAGCTGCGTGACAATGAACACGATATTCAACGTCTATGTCTCTGGGAGTGTGAGGTAACAGTATAGTAGCACTTTATGCAAACTGTGACCAAATGACAAATATATGAAAAGCCAGACACAGGAAGAAATGCCAGGAAAGCATCAACTCTTATTATCATTGACAATTTTTTTTTCCAAGTAGAATCAGTGTAACTTAAACTTACCTAAAATAAATAGAAAACTAATTTTGCTTACCATGAATATAAAGTAATTTAAAAAATAAATACAACAGCAAACAATCATACAGTATTTATTCTTTCATAAAATGACAATGAAAGCTATTTTTAAAATATAACTGTCATATCTCATAGAAGAGAAAACTGAGGCTCAGAAGGGGAAAGATTTGCCCTGAAGTCATAGGGTGACTTAAACACAGAGTTGGGAATTTATGTTCATTAATAAAAGCAGATGTTTCTCTATTATTCATATATGGTTGCCCTACCACATGCCTCTAGTATACACATCCACAAAGCTGTGTAGCCTTGAGCTGCCAATGATGTTAAAAATCTTTTTTAACTCCAGTCTCACTGCCTAGTTTCCTGTCTCTGAAACACACACACACACACACACACACACCACTACATCTATAAATCATTATGTCTCTCTGGCTTCCCATTTCTGAAACACACATACAGAGACACATCACTACATCTATAAATCCTTACATCTCTGGCAGGATCCCAGGTTCCAAGACCTTTCTTAGCATTGGATCCCTTTCTCTTTTTACTTCCCTTAGTGCTTCTCTTTTTTACTCCCTCTTTCATTCCTCTTTAGCTTTTTCTTCTTCTGAACCTCTGAAGGCAAGGAAGGTAGGAAGTAGGCTTAATCAGGAGGCTTAATGCAAAGACAGACAAATGTTGCAACTTCTAAAATCAAAATATTTGCTCACATACCACCTAAAATTACTCTGCCTGACACATTTCAGAAACCTCTGCCACAAAGAATTCTGTCCTGAAATAAAGGAAAAAAGCAGCAAACACAAACAAGGTGAGCAGCTGAAGCCCCAGTCGGCTGACACTGAGAAAGCACCATCTCTCCCAGCAGCCAATGTTGAAGGCCAAGGACAAAGCTCTTATTCTTCTCTGGCAAGTCTTTTCACATGCAGTGGTGATTTATGAACATGCAGAATAAACAAAAGTCCTAATGATGCCACCACACATGGCTAGCACCATTTGCCTTCCCATATTTATTTGCTAGATTTTACAAGTCAAGGTGGCCCTCATAATGATTTTGATAAAACAATGTGATTTCATACCTGGATGGCTGCAGAGAACATTTAAAATACAAAATCCATTTAGCACCGATTAGCCTTAGAACATTATTTATATAATATGTCACAATGGCAGATATTAGAAAGAACATTTTTCTCTTTCCTTTGCAACAGTTTATCAATCACCCTTGATTCTGACAAGCCCTTAGGAGAAGAACATTTATCAGGGTGTATTAGAAGACGCTAAAAATAAAAGCCGAAACTCGTGTTTTATAAGGAGAACACCGGCTGATTGCAAAAACTTGAGAAATGCCTGTTTAGTGGCCACGTCACTGCAGGCAACAGGAGAAGGCAGGCTTCCAGAGATACACTGGGAGTGCTCTCAAACAGCGGAAAGAACCCTTCTGGAGGCTTCTTAAAACTTGTAAAGTGCAGAGTTGAAGGAGTTACACAATACAATGATTAACACTTGGCTTCCAACAAGACACAGGAAATGCATCGATAATTCCAGGCTTTTCAAGCTTGCAAATGTCACAGAATTCAGATTACCCAGGAGTCAAACAAGTAATAAAAGCCTCACATGAGGTTTGATAATATTTAGTACTTACACAATATGGTTCTATTCATCTCGAAAACAGGGCGGGAAACTCTCTTCGCATTGAAAGCAGCAACCTGGACGTCCTAGAGCTCACTCCGTGTTTCCTCTTCGCAAGTCCTTGCATTCCCTTCAGGCCTCTACTCCACTTTTGGAAACAACCGTTTTCTGGCCTGGCCTCCAGGAGACTGAAAACAAAGTTTCTCAGTACTGGCAGCATATTAAAATTACTTGGGAAGATTTTTAAAAAAGAAATACTAAACTGCACCCCAAAGCTATCTAAATAATGCCCTCAAGTGGTGTGCGCCTCGCAAACCAGCCCCCATACACAGAGGACAAGGACAGACCTCAGAAAGAGGCAATCAGTCCAGACTGCGAGACGGCAGTTCTGAGAATCAAGGGAACCTAACAAACGAGGCGCATCTCCGACGCCACAAGACAGGAGATCTCCACACCTACCCCCAATCTTCCAAGTTTATACTGATTGCTTAAGGGGTTTCAGGCCTGGGGGCCCCAGGTGGTTTCAATAACCTAGTGCTCCCTACAGGCTGCCTCCTTGTAAAGGGCTGCCGAGCGGTGGGCGGAGCTTACATTCCACGGATGGAGGGGGTCTGGGGAGCTTCTGTGGGTCAGCCTCAGGGGCAACAGGCAGGTCCAACCTCTCCAGGATCTCCCCCAACATTTTACTCCTTGGAACTAGCTCTCACAATTTTTCACGCCCCCCTGAGTGGTCAGCATGGGGTTTCATTAGCTTGGAGGTGGCTCCTGTGGCCACTACCTGGCTGCTTTGGAGGTGGAGGCCAGAGCAATTGTGTAGGCACAAATAAGAGAAAATTCAGATTATAATAATAATTCCCAAGATAAACAACTTTTTTTTTTTTTTCCCACCAAGAGCCCTGTGACTGGAATCATTGACTTAGGAGGCTGGTAGTCTGATCACTTAGGGTATTCAGTGGGTCCTCATGTGATTTAACAAAAATGATATATTAGGAGACTCATCAAGTATAAACACACAGCACTCTGTTGGATAATGGCACAGGTGCATCCCTGCAAGGCACTAATAATGTCTAAGACCATTGGCAATACTGTAATTTATAGTAAGAAATATATATTAAATCTCTGTCCCAGTTTCTGACACAGAACTCCTAAACTTCTTGGAATTTCCTAAGTGATGGGGGAAAGCGGAGAAGGAAGGTGTCTTTAATTATATTAATAAGATGACTACTGGCTCCTCCTTAAGGAAAGGGAGCTGGTTGCCAGGAGAGCTAACTACCAGCTTAGAGGTTTGGAAGTTACAGTCCCACCCCCTCGACCTCCAGGGAGGAAAAGAGGGACTTGAGGTTGATTCAGTTTCGGTGGCCAATATTTTCATCAATCATGCCTGTGTAATGATACCTCTATAGATGCCCTGTATAGACACCTTTATAGAATGGGATTCGGAGAGGTTAATGACCACGTGGAGATTTGGGGACCGAGATGGGAATGGAGAGGGCATGGAATCTCTGTGCCCTTCCCACACTCCCTGCCCTGTGCGTCTCTTCTATCTATCTGTTTCTGAATTATAACCTTTATTAATAAACCGGTAAATCTCGTAAGTAAGGTGTTTTCCTGAGTTCCGTCAGACGCTCTAGCAAATGAATTGAGCCAGCCAGTATCCCAGAATTGTTTACTGGTGTTAGAAGTTCCCCTCTCATGTTGGGTTATCCTATTTTGAATGACAGATTTTCTTATTAGAGACATTTCACTGTTTGCTGGCTATCATTTAAGGCTCATTGGGTGAATTTATTAAGGGCTTCTGTGTGTGTTACATTGTCCTGCAGGACACTATAGAGGACAAGGCAGTCAGATGATCACACCAGTCAAAAAGAGAATCAGCCAGTGCTAAACCAGTCACTAGCCTTCAGTGTGACAGAATGACTACACAGTGTCAGTGACATCCATGACCCCATATCCCTGGTGCAATTGGGTTGGTTCTGTTTAAAGGGATTTTTCTGTTCTCAATTTAGGGGTGTCAGATGCTCAAATATCCACAACAAGGGATGAGCCACATGAACCCTTATGAAATCTGCATGCAACTGCCTGTAGCTCTGAAGGTGATATTTTTAGGACACTTCTGGTCAGCAATTTGATGGTCTGCATATGTAGTTTCATTAACAGAAAAAGAATACTATGCCCAGTGTTACTGACATTGTGTGCCACAAACCAGGTTTTTGGATCAATAGTGGTAATATCATATGAGCTGAGCACTAGTCTTACTCAATTGAGTACTAGTCTTACTCAAGAAGACTTGAGTTTTTTCCCTTTGTTGTTGTTCAGTCACTCAGTAGTGTCCAACTCTTTGCAACCCCATGAATTGAAGCAGGCCAGGCTTCCCTGTCCTTCACTATCTCTCAGAATTTGTTCAAACTCATGTCCATGGAGTTGGTGATGCCATCCAACCATCTCATCCTCTGCCGCTCCCTTCTCCTTTTGCCTTCAATCCTTCCCAGCATCAGGGTCTTTTCCAATGAGTCGACTCTTCCCATTAGATGGGAAATATACTATTTTATAGCCTTCTAATCTTCACCCTGAAGTGGTGATATCTACTATGCCAACCCTGAAGCATTGGAAAGTTTTAAAAAGTCAAATACTCAGGTCACATTCAATACCTATTACATCACAAGCTGCAGAGACAAACCTAAGCTTAGTGTTTTGTAAAGCTCTCAAATGATTCTCACGTACAGCCAAATTAGTGAACCAGTGCATCTCAAACTTTAATATGCATCTGGATGATTCAGGGATCTTATCTTTATGTAGATTCTATACAGTACATGGAAGCAGAACTTCTAGAAAGCTCCTAAGTGAAACTTCTGTTGCATCTCTGTGGACTGCATTTTGGGTAGCAAGAAAGGTCCTAGAGGAACAAAAGAAAACTACTTACATAGCCATTTTAAGTCCCTTGTATTCATCAGAAAAACAAATTGCATGTTTGGGCTAGAGAGGACCCAGATCTATATCTCATGAAGAGCTATCTAAGACCCAAAAGCTCTTATATGGCACATCCCCAAGTACTTTTCTATTAATGCATCTTTTCTCTGAGAAGGTACCAAAAATGGGCAAATAAAAGATAAGTATTATGAGAGCAATTTAAAGTCATCGTTTGGGGTCCAGTCATACATCCTGCCTGAATCCATCTACTATTTCCCTAGAGGAAAACAACAAAATGGTCTATTTTACTAACATATGGAAGCGATGAGAAACCCAGTCTTGAGACTTGAGCCTCAAGATCTGCAGACTATAGGAATCATGCTGTTAGTCTCCCATTGTAAATGATCTGAGAGTCTGACTGAGGTTAAAAGCTGTCTTGGCTCATATATTGTAGTAACAGCAGAATTGGGTATCAAAAAATCCTTAAACTGCACAGTCATGGCAGGAAGTAGCTGGGAATATCCACATCGTCAATACTCTTAGTAGATACTTCTTATAACTGTCTCCCTCTTTTGATTTTCACAGTAATCATCCTTGTTCAGATTTTTTTTTCATAATCTTAACTACTCCATTAATTTCCTGACTGTCCTGCCTATTCCATTCTCCTCTCTACTCCATATCATCCCCCAAGTGCATCCCCTATGCAGATAATGTTACTAGAAGGCAGTTTTCATTATCATGCTGTATTTAGAAATCATCAATGGTCCCCATTGCCACTAAAGTAACCATTGTTGAATGGCTCCAGTGGAGGAAGCTCTGAGAAACCCTCAAGTACGTTTTAAGAGAGTGACCAGCTACTAAGCTTCCAATGCACAGAGATCTCAAGCTTGGAGTAACAACAAGCACAAAAAGCACCCAGACCCTGGTTTCTAATACCTTTCTCCAGTAAAATAAATCAGGGCTCCTAAGAAATGGCTAATTCTCAAGCCAAAGCATGAAGAAAGCAAGGTGAGCCCAGAGCATCTCTTAGCATCTTAGTGTGTAAAAGTAAAGAAATAATCAAAAATCAAAGGATGGGGCTTGTCAAAGGGACATAAGAGCCAATCTAAAAAAGTTGCCAATGGCTGGAGGTGGAACAATTGAGCAACAAAATAAATCATGAGTAGAGTATTGTATTACAACACAAAATATAAAATAAATACACATGAGTTCATGCTGATATAAATCAATGAATAGATGGATAGATAGATAGGAAGATTAAAGTGGAGAAGAAGCGAATCTTCCTTACAGAAGAGTTCAAAATAATTTATGTATATATACCAGGAAGTAAAGCTCATCATCTCTTCCCCACCTCTTTGAGTGTGGCTGACTGGGATAATCCCATGGACAGAGGAGCCTGGCAGGCCACAGTATATAGGGTTACAAAGAGGCAGACATGACTAAGCAACTGAGCACGCATGTACTCAGACATTAGTGACTTACTTCTGAAGAACAGACTATATAACAGGGGAAAAAAGCAGTTTCACAGTGCAGAACCTGGTGAACATGACCTTGACCAGAGAATCAAGATTAACACCACCAGTAATAATGTAACTGAGCAGGACCCTATGAGCTCTTCCCAGAACAAATCTCCCACATGTCTTCTGCCTACCTTTTGTCTGTAGAAAATGTTTAATGAAAGAATAAATTTAATCTGAGAAGTGAGCAAATATAGAAGAAAGGAAAACAGTCATGCAAGACAAAATAATAATAATTTAGCCATTAAGCAAAGTCAAGGACATTTAGTTCCTCCTCATGGGCTATAATGGCACCCCACTCCAATACTCTTGCCTGGAAAATCCCATGGACAGAGGAGCCTGGTAGGCTGCAATCCATGGAGTCGCTAAGATTCAGACACGACTGAGCAACTTCCCTTTCACTTTTCACTTTCATGCATTGGAGAAAGAAATGGCAACCCACTCCAGTGTTCTTGCCTGGAGAATCCCAAGGACGGGGGAGCCTGGTGGGCTGCCATCTATGGGGTTGCACAGAGTCGGACACGACTGAAGCAACTTAGCAGCAGCAGCAGCAGCATGGGCTATAGATAATGTTCTCAGCCATATCCTTTGAGCTGTTTTGCAGATACTAAAACCTCTACCAGGTGGAATAAGTTAACTGCCTGCTGCCCACAAGCACTTAGACCCCAGGCTGGTTGGAACTAGAAGTCTGACAATATTGACTCCCCATTACCTCACCACCAATCAATCAGGAAAAGGTCCATGAGCTGATGGCATACCCCACAACCTTCCCTCACCTTGTCTTTTAAAACCTTTCCCTGAAAGCCTTTGGTGAGTTCAGGACTTTTAAGCACTAGCTGCCTGGACTCCTTGCTTTGGTGCTTTGCACCAACATTGCACTTTACCACAATCCAGTCTCAGCAGACTGGCTTTACTGCATGCAGGTGAATGAACCCAAGTTGGTTCAGTAACAATAAGTCACGTTCAAAGCACTTACCCTGAGATGATGTGGTCATCCCTGTGGTCTTCTCAGAAACTCACGACTTCAGTCTAATTATGAGAAAAATATCTGACAAACCCAAACTGAGGGACATTGTGCAAAATACTTGACAAGTTGTCCCTAAATCTGTGAAGGTCATTAGTAACAAGCAAAGACTGAGAAACCTTCACAGACCAGAGGAGGTTAGGGATACATGACAACTAAATGTAACTGATATTTTGAATGGAAACCGAGAACAGAAATTGGACGTTAGTGGGAAAACGTGAAATCTGAATAAAGTATGAGTTTGGTTAATAGCAAGGTGACCATGTTGCTGTCTTAGCTGTGACAAGTGTCCTGTATGATAATGTAAGGTGTTAACATGAGGGAAAATTGGGTGAGGGGTGTATGAGAACTGTATACCATCTTTGCAACTTTTCTTTAAATCTAAAACAATTTTAAAATTAAAAATTTGTTTCTTAAAAAAAATACCATTCATGTAAGAGACAACACTCTCCACCTTAATTAGCCTCCTCTCCATCTGGACTCTGACCCTGAAGCAGCTAAGCAATATGGAAGGAGTTGCACCCAAAAAGAGAAAAAGTTTTACAGCTACACAGAGTCTGGTACAAAGAAGTTACTCAAAGTTTTATTAAAGAAAAAAAAAAAAAACAGAATTAAAGATCATGCAAAGAACTGTGGAAAGAACGTGTAGAGATGGAATAGACAGTCTTAAGCTAATGTCACTGAAAAGATAAGATGGAAGGATAAAAAACCACACCACAGAGAGAAAATGATCTGTGCCATCAGTTCTCTATGAAAATTGAGAGACATTTATTCTAACTGGAGGGCTCAGATCTATTATCTTAATAGAGTCTCACAAGAGTGTCTGGACAGATGTGAGTACTTCTATTTCATAGTTGAGGAGGCTCAGACACAGGAAGGTTAAATGCTTTACTGGAGGTCTTCCTGTGTCCTTGAAGAAAGATGTTAGCAGACTATAGTGAAGGTGAATTTGTCCTAGGTCCACAACTCACTTTCCCATCTTTAACACCTAAGGATTTATTAATTAGCAAGTGTAGAAGCTGCCAGATTGTGTTGCTCTAAATGACAATGCAGAGGATCTATGACATATGCCAGCAGAGAGTTTTAAACCAATCCAGGCTTTTGAAGTTTGGAAATTTTTTTAAATTTATTTATTTATTTTAATTGGAGGCTAATTAATTTACAATATTATGGTGGTTTTTGCCATACATCGACATGAATCAGCCATGGGTGTATGTGTGTCTGACCATCATGAACCCCCCTCCCACATCCCTTCCCACCATTCCTCTGGGTTGTCCCAGAGCACCAGCTTTGAATGCCCTACTTCATGCATCGAACTTGCACTGGTCTTCTACTTTACATATGGTAATATACATGTTTCTATGCTATTCTCTCATATCATCCCACCCTCGCCTTCTCCCACATAGTCCAAAAGTCTGTTTTTTACATCTGTGTCTCTTTTGCTGTCTTGGATATAGGGTCATCATTACTGTCTTTCTAAATCACAAATATATGCATTAATATACTGTATTGGTGTTTCTCTCAATCTGACTTACTTCACTCTGTATAATAGGCTCCAGTTCCATCCACTTCATTAGAACTGACTCAAATACATTATTTTTACAGCTGAGTAATAATTCTTTTGTGTATATGTACCATGGATTTCTTAACCATTCATCTGCTGATGGACATCTCGGTTGCTTCCATGTCCTAGCTATTATAAACAGTGCTGTGATGAACACTGGGGTACATGTGTCTCTTTCAATTCTGGTTTTCTTATTGTGTATGCCCAGCAATGAGCATACTGGGTCATATGGCAGTTCTATTTCCAGTTCTTTTACGGAATCTCCACATTGTTCTCCATAGTGGCTATACTAGTTCACATTCCCACCAACAGTGTAAGAGGGTTCCCTTTTCTCCATACCTTCTCCAGCATTTATTGTTTGCAGACTTTTTGATGAGAGCCGTTCTGACTGGCGTGAGATGGTACTTCATAGTGGTTTTGATTTGCATTTCATTGATAATAAGTGATATTGAGCATCTTTTCATGTGTTTGCTAGCCTCCTGTATGTCTTTGGAGAAATGTCTGTTTAGTTCTTTGGCCCATTTTTTGATTGGGCCATTTATTTTTCTAGTATTGAGCTGCATGAGCTGCTTCTATATTTTAGAGGTTAATTCTTTGTCAGTTGCTTCGTTTGCTATTATTTTCTCCCATTCTGAAGGCTGCCTTTTCACCTTGCTTATAGTTTCCTTCATTGTGCAAAAGCTTTTAAGTTTAATTAGGTCCCATTTGTTTATTCTTTGTGTGAAGTTTGGAAATTATTAAACAAACTGTATAATGTGGATAGAATTACCTAACAAGACAACCCGAATGTCCAGATTTACAACCAACCACTGAGCCAAAATTTCTAAACCTTCTCCAGATCATAACTCAGACTCAGCTGCTAATGTTATTGCCTTCTTTCCTAGGGAGCAGCTCAGTGGTAGGTTGTTGGGATCTCTCACAAGAGTGCTACACCTCCTTGGGAGGAGGGAGATGGGCAGTGCATAGGTGGCAGGAGCGCTCCCTCAGATGTGGTGAATATCAATTCTGCTGCTCCACAAACCAGGCACCTCCTTGGCAAAGATTTGCAGAGATACTAGGAAAAAGGGCTCACGCGATTGTGGTCGCCAGCCTTGAAAACTCTTCAGGTCAGCTGGCACGCCAGTTTAATCTATTTTAAAAAATCTCTTTTGAGACCAGGCACGCTTCCCAAATGAAAAAGCCCTGGGTTCTAAAATTAAACACTGGCTGTTCTGCCTCGAGTCTTCTTCTCCTAAGTTAAAATGTTACCCTCTTTTCTGTTGTAATATTTGTTTAGAATCTATTAACATCATCATTCATCACTACCACCACAATCAATCACAGCAATATCTTACCAAGTTTCTGTTCTGTATGAGATGCTATGCTAGTCAGTCTATGTGCATTATTTCCTTCAGTCTTAAAAAAAAAAAAAGTCCCTTTGGGGCAAGTATTCCTGCTACTAACCCCATTTTCTTTTACAGAGGAAGAAAACAAGGATATCACTAGGAAATAGAGGGTGCTGATTCAAACCCAGCTTAATAGGGTTTGCTCCAACCGCTTGGTTAATGTGCCTTCAGAGTTAGGAGAAAACGTATATTCTGCTCCTCACTGCATTAGACTGGATTAAATTCTCTCTCAGGTTCTAACTTTGACAACAGAATGTAAGCTCCAGAAGGGCAGATTTTTACTTCCTTTTTTTTTTCTCTTCTTTTTCACTGCTATGTCCCAAGAGCTGGACAAATAGGTGGCACAAAATGAACACTCGGGAACTTTGAAAAAAATATTATTTATTTGGCTGCATGGGGTCATAGTTGCGGCATGTGGCTCTTCATTGCCTCATGCGGGACCTTTCACTCTGGCACATAGACTCTCTAGCAGTGGCATGAGGCTGAGGAGCTGCGGCCCACAGGATTAGTTGTTCAGCAGCATGTGGGACCCCAGTTCCGTTGCTAGGGATCAAATCTGAGTCCCCTGCATTGGAAGGCAGATTCTCAAGCCTGGACCACCAGGGAGATCCCTCAATAACTTTTTATGGAGTGAATAATTAATAACACTTCATGGAACCAGTAAAACATATTGGAAAAATCTTAAAACTTGGAGATTTTTTATCACACAAACTTTTATACTTACCAAGTAAATTGATTTTAGGCAGATTACAAGATGTCTCTGACCTAAGGAAACAAAACAGCAATTCCTTCCTCATAGGCAACTCTTGAGACCTAATGAGAAAACCTACCCCAAACCCCACAAAGCTGGCACATTATGAGTTTCACTATAGCTACCTGTCAACAGAAATTTCATTTCATTGACTGCTTCTGTCTTCTGACTAGCTTTCTTATTGGAAATCATGTAAATAAATTCAAATTAGTCTTGTGATAAGTCTGGCTTCATCATTCATTGGTCAAACCTCTTCTGTGAATATTCGACAGGCACATTTGAATTCCAGTTTCAAAAACAAAAATAGCCTCACCAGGATTATCAACAGAATCTGTCTGAATATAGATGATAAGCTAGCATGATGACTGATCAGTAAAGAGCAAAGATGGGTCAGCCTTCATTTTAGGTAAGAGGAGAAGTGGGCATTCATGAGAAGCAGAAGTTTCTCATTTAGAGGAAAAAGATATTGCAACAAAAAAGGCCTTAATGGTTGATGACACATTTATTCTATAAAGTACCACAGAGATTAGGCTCTATTTTTTCATTCCCTGAAAATGAAGCAGCATTAGTTGGAATTCTCCGTAGAAAAGTGAATGTCTGTATACATCCAGTCCAAGATTTTGGCAAATAAGGAAAAACGACTTCGGCACAAATCACAAGGCCAATGGTCTCCAAGGAGGGAAACGAAAGGTAAGGCTTCCACGAAGCTCTTTTGTATTGCCAAGCACATCCAAAACTGTTTGCCTGCTCCTGCTCCAAGAATTTTCTGTGTTCTTCTCGGCACCAGCCCAGTAGACCTGGAAACCAGTTCCCCTGTGGCAAGGAGCTGGCACTGAAGCTGACCAGTGTAATACAGGCTGCACATCACCACCAGGGTGTCGACTCCCAACAGATGTTGCAGAAGGCAGTCCAGATTTGCCATCCTTTCCCTGGCAGAGCTCCTTGTTTGCTCTTCTGAGGCCTGATGCTTCCTTGCAGTACACAGTGTCTGTCTGCACAGCAGATGTGATAGAGATGGCTATTTTTCTAAGCTCATTCTCCTCTACTGTTTTCTGATTAAATCCCAAAATGTTCTCTGTATAGGCTCCTCACCAAGAGGAGGGAAGAGAACTTATTCAAAGCTGGCTATCATCTGACAATTTTAAATCATGCATTTGCTTTCCATGGAAAGAAATAGGAAAGGCATTTTATTTCACACTGAAAGTTGTTCCACCTTGATATGCTATGATGTACAAGACGGGGAACAAAATATGATTTGTCTATGGCTGAAAACACTGAAATTTGTCTGAACTGCATTTAAAGGTGACTGTGAGTGCCTGTAAAACATATTAGGTACCCTACACACAAAAAGACCCCCAAAGTGGCAGGTGGCACTGCTTTTCCCAAATGCTAATTGCGTGTTCCTTTTGTGTGTTGCCTTCTGATCTCTTTGCTGATACACTAGCTTCAGAAATGCCAATGTATAATTTCTATGGAAGGCGTACAGTGGTGAATATTTTCAATAGGTGTTCTCCAAATTCCCACCCAGAAGCATTTCCATGGACAAGACAAACTTCAGAAGTATTCAAGAAGTAGAATCTTTTCCATTTCACTGACTGGCTTGGATACTTTCAGTTGAAATGAACAAGCAAGACTATAGGTTATCTTGAGGAAGTGGAGGATGGGCACAGCCTGGAGCTGAAGACAGGACTGTCCCAAGTCCAGGTCAGCTTGAAGAGCTGTCTCCTCATCTGTTTCGTCCTCTGGGGCTTCATAGCCTCTGTCTCACCAGAAGCCTCCTCTCAGCATGATGCACCCGTCTTCCCCCTCTGCTGGATTCCTCCTCTGTTCTCCACCCTGGAATCAAATTGCAAGTGGATCTATCTGATGCATATGCATTTCTCAGTGCTTCCCACATACACACAGAAGTGAGCATAAGATGGGTGTCCTAAAACTGCTGTTCCCGTCATCACTTTCCATTTCCTGGTGCCTCCTGTACCATGATCATCTCACAGCACCAAGTATAATACTAGTATTTAGAGATACATATTTTCAGTAAAACATGGACTCTAAATGCACGCCAACTGCTTCATCTGGTGCTCTACTGAAGGAGCAATAGTCTGTTCCAAAACTAGAGGAAAATTATGTTATATTGAGCTTACTGAGAAACTGTATGCTGGTCCCAAAGTGGCACCTTTGTAAGGGATTTCAAGGGTAAATTTGACTGCCTGTAGCACCAGCTGCCTTTAGGTACCAGGTTCCAATCCATGACTGCTCTGCACATCTTTTATGCATCCTTATAACTCTAGGCCCTGATGTACTGCCACAGGTATTTTTGCCTTCCAAATAATATCTCAGCCTCAAGTTCTAATTTCCAAACTCTGAAGGAGAAACTGATTGGATCATTTCATTTTTTATTCCAGAAAGTCAAGCAGCAACAAGATTGTTTGTGCGTAAATCATGTGTTCGTCTCCAGTCTAATTTCTCAGGGCACAAGGAGAGCTGCTTGTGGATATGGATATGACTTCCTAATATCAGGAATTTTAGGCAGAACAATTTTCTGTAAAACTCTGTATGCAAAGCACATACGAGATCGTCACTCAAGATATTTTCATTCTAGAAGTTTGTAGTAAACCTCCCCAATAAAGTGTCAATATGACCACCTCTAAAGGTAAGTGAATGTTTATCTCATAGAAAGACAAGCAACTCAAATCATCATGTTCAGTGGTTCCATACTGTTGGGATCTATGAAGAGAAAGAAGCTCAGAGAAATAGTAAAATGGTCTTCACACTTATCAGCAGAATTCTTTATGAAATAACTACTTAATTAGCAAACCAATACTATTGATATATGCCATGGGAGATACAGGATGTTTTAGACATTGAACAGGTCCAAAATGAATTTCTTTTGTCTTCTTTTATTCCTTTTCATTTTCAGAATTTTCAGAGAATAATGAAGCCTGTATGAGAGATCAGTGCTAAAACAAAATAGGACCTGATAGTTCTGAAAACAGAGACAGATGAATCAGATACTTTGGGACACTGTGGTTATGGAGCTATAATCCAGCTGGGGAGAATTTGTGAAGGAATTAGTAATTGTTCTAGTTCTCAAAGGTAAGCAGGAATCATACTAGAAAAGGTGAAGAAGAGAGAGATTCTAAGCTAAGGCAGAACTAGAATAGTTAATACTGGGGCAGAGTGAGTAAAAGACAATTCGGTAAAATGAGTTTGTATTGAAAGTATCTGAAATTTTGAAAGTCAGGAGAGGCAAGGTTTTATACCTTACCCAGAAGCCCAGGGAACCCCAAACCAGGAAATGGTGGGATCAGTTCCATGGTGATAAATCTGGAAGGAATGAGAAAGATTTGAGAGGGCAGAGAGTAGAGATGGGCAAACAAGTTAAGAACTTACTGCCAATTTACTTCTAATGAACTTATCCAACAGAGACAAACTGAAGTGTACAAAAAAAAAAAAATTACTGCATTTCTATAATGGAGAGAAAATGATGGGCTATTTTCATATAGGTGCAGGTGTCTCTGATATGTCAAATAAAAAGAAGGTAGTTGCAAAACAATATGTATGAAATCATCACAACTTTATTTTTAAAAAGCAACAAAGAATGAAATAAGGATAAAGAGTGAGGCTTTGGAGTTAGCCAGGCAAGTTTAGAATTTTGGTTCAATCAGATATCAGATAATACAGCAGGAGTTACATGAGAAAATGTATATAAAGTGCATGACACACCACTGACTCACAGTAATTCCTTAATAAATATTAGCTAATTGTAATATATTATTTTGATAAAGGTATATATATATAATTATATTTTATGGGCATAATAAAATCAGAAAATAACCATTGTTAACAGCTGGGCAATAAGATTAGAGAAAAGGAAATTTTTTATTTTTACTTTATTCACTTTTATTTGACTGTTACCAGAAAAGTATGCATTATTAAAATTAAACAGAAGTTGAATACTTTATTTAAAGAAAAAAAAAAGATTATGTGATCTGAGCTTGAACTTCAGTGGGAGACAAAAGGATACATAAGAAATATCTCTAAATTGACTAGAGAAAGCACTTACCACTGAATGAAAACCAAAGGCAAAGAAGGGGCAGAAATTAAAGATGACACAGATGCTTGGAGCCCTGATGCCTGAAAGAACAGCACTGCTTCCTAACAGAAGGGGAGAAGGAAGAGTTTGGAAGTACAGGCACATCCTTTTTGTTAATTGATAGTTATGTAACTTTATTAATTGATAGTTATGTATCAATTACCACTTCCCTGATGGCTCAGATGGTAAAGCATCTGCCTTCAATGCAGGATACCCGGGTTCAATCCCTCCAGGAAGATCTCCTGGAGAAGGAAATGGCAACCTACTCAAGTACTCTTCCCTGGAAAATCCCATGGACGGAGAAGCCTGTAGGCTACAGTCCATGGGTTCGCAAAGAGTGGGACACGACTGAGCGACTTCACTTTCACTTTCATGTAACAATTACATAGCCATTCATTCTCTTTGTGAAAAGTTCTCCCAGAAGGATTTTCACTCCTTAACTGATGAGGAACCCAAGTTAGAGGGGGGAAAGTTTCTAAGGTTAGTTTCTCTTTTCTTTTTTAATCTTCACCAGCTTTTAGTGATGTCAGCATCCCAGATTTGGCCATTGTAATAGGCATGTAGTAGTACCTCATTGTTTTAATTTGTAATTCTCTAATGGCACATGATATTGAAAACCATTTCATTTATTATTTTGCTATATGTATATCCTCTTTGGTGAGGTGTTTGTTCAGAACTTGTTGAAGCTTGTTTAAATAGGTTATTTTCTCACTGTGAAATTTTAGGAGTTCATCCATATATTTTGGATTCTGGTCCTTTATGATTTTTGCCCCTTCCAGTTCAAGATGGCGGAGTAGAAGGACGTGTGCTCACTTCCTCCTACAAGAGCACCAACATCACAACTAACAGTTGAACAATCACTGTCAGGAGGACCCTGGAACCTACCAAAAACATATGCCCCATGTCCAAAGACAAAGAAGAAGTTACAGCTATGTGGTAGGAGGGGCACAATCACAATAAAATCAAATCCCATACCCGCCAGGTGGGTGAGCCACAGGCTGCAGAACAATAATACTGAAGAAGTTCCACTGTCCTGAAGGTTCAGAACCCCATGTCAGGCTTCCCAGCCTGGGGACCTGACAAAGGGACTGGGAATCCCCAAAGAATCTGACCTTGAAGCCCAGCAGGATTTGAACACAAGACTTCCATAGGACTGGGGGGAACAGAGACTCCAGTCTTAAAGGGCACAGACAAAACCTTGCACACACCCATTATGGCTTGCAATCATAATCATCTTTTATTTTTTGTCTGGCTACTGATTGTAAAAACTTTACTGATTTTGGACATCTTTTCCTATTGTGATTATGTAACTATTACTCACTTATGATTGTATCTTGATTGATCAATAGAAAAATTATAGAATTCTATATCACCAAAACTAGCATTTAATAGAAATTCCTGTAATCTCTTTTTAAAATCCATACACATATCAGAATTGTCTTGGAATTTTTTGAAAAATACAAATGCCCAGGTATTGCCTTTTTTTCTTTTTTTTGTCAGAGCTCCAAATATGTTTCTAATGAGCAGCCATGTTTAAAAACAACTGGACTATATGTGGACATTTTACTTTTATCTAGCTTATTTTACTTTTTCTACTTCATATTCAGTGCTCCCATTTCATTTAGTTTATACTTCCCAATTTCTCCATCTCTTTGTTTTTTTTTTTTGGATGTTCTTTCTCAAGCCTTTATTAAGTGTGGTAGAAAAGCTGTTGTATACATGTATATAAATAATATGTATAACATATATTTTAGAACACTTATGAATTTTTGTCTAATTTAAAAATGTATGACATTTTGATTCCACTTATTTGACTTAGTATGAATAGAATGCTAGATTTCTAATTAAAAGAAACAGATATGCAACAGTATTTATCTTGTAATAACCTATAATGGAAAATAATTACAGAAATAATATAGGTATATACATATAACTGAATCACATACACAGAAAAGAAATCTAATTTTTGAAATTTAGTAATGTTTATCTTTTTGCCAGTTTTTCTAAATGTCCTATAAATATGACAACATAGGTGATACAAAATTTTAAATATATTTGTGTAGCATATGATTAATATAATTAATTAAATATAAATATATTATATTTAAATTATTAATGACATCATTCAAGATGCTCTTATTCATATTTTTTCTGTACTTGATAAAATATTCTCAGATAAATGTTAATATGTCTCACTATGATTATATGTTTTTTCTTTTCCCTTATATTTGTTCTGATTTTTGCATTATGTATATTTGTTCCTTTGTTTTTAAGGTATCTAATACTTTATGATGTCTATCTTCTTTGTGAATTGCACCTTTTATAATTAAAAATATTCATCTTTGGAAAAAAAAGATGTCTTTGGCAAATATTTTCCCCCTGTCTATGGCTTGTCTTCTCATTCTCTTGAGATTGTCTTTTGAAGAGAAAAAGTTTTCATTTTAAGGAAGTCCAGTTTATCAGTTATTTCTTTCATGGATCCAGCCTTTGGTGTTATATCTAAAATCACTGCCATACCCAAGGCCAACAAGGCCTATGTTATCTCCTACATTATCTTAGGTTAAGTTTTCATAAGAGAAATCCTTTATTTTTCTGGAAATATTTTAAAGAACCTAGAATCTGATTCATAGCATTGGTTCTATTAACTGAGCATGAATTTTCAAGCCCTGTATCTTGAGATTGACTTCTGTGTTCATCAAGTCAATATGATATCAAACATCTAGATGTTTAAAAGAAGATCCTGTCAGAATTAGCCAGATGTTTCCAAATGTTCAGCTACTTGGCCTTGTGTGTACAGCTGGTACCAGAAACAACTAATTGATTGATAGATGCTTTTTCCTTCTTATCTACATGTGAAATATCAGTATACATTTCCACCCTCACTTTAACATCTTTACTCTTTTTTTTAATATAAATTTATTTATTTTAATTGGAGGCTAATAACTTTACAATATTGTAGCGGTTTTGCTATACATTGACATGAATCCACCATGGGTGTACATGTGTACACCTGAACCCCGCTCCCACCTCACTCCCCATCCCATCCCTCTGGGCCATCCCAGTGCACCAGTCCTGAGTACACTGTCTCATGCATCGAACCTGGACTGGCGATCCATTTCACATATGATAATATACATGTTTCAATGCCATTCTCCCAAATCATCCCACCCTCGCCCTCTCCCACAGAGTCCAAAACTGTTCTATACATGTGTATCTCTTTTGCTGTCTCGCATGTAGGGTTATCATTATCATCTTTCTAAATTCTAAATTGGTGTTTTTCTTTCTGGCTTACTTCACTCTGTATAATATGCTCCAGTTTCCACCTATTTAGAACTGATTCAAATGTATTGTTTTTAATGGCTGAGTAATATTCCATTGTGTATATGTACCACAGCTTTCTTATCCATTGGTCTGCTGATGGACATCTAGGTTGCTTCCATGTCCTGGCTATTATAAACAGTGCTGCGATGAACATTGGGGTACATGTGTCTCTTTCATTTCTGGTTTCCTTGGTGTGTATGCCCAGCAGTGGGATTGCTGGGTCATATGGCAGTTCTGTTTCCAGTTTTTAAGGGAATCTCCACACTATTCTCCATAGTGGCTGTACTAGTTTGCATTCCCACCAACAGTGTAAGAGGGTTCTCTTTTCTCCATACCCTCCTCAGCATTTATTGCTTGTAGACTTTTGGAGAGCAGCCATTCTGACTGGCCTGAGATGGTACCTCCTTGTAGTTTTGATTTGCATTTTTCTTATGTGATGTTGAGCATCTTTTCATGTGTTTGTTAGCCACCTGTATGTCTTCCTTGGAGAAATGCCTGTTTAGTTCTTTGGCTCATTTTTCGATTGGGTCGTTTATTTTTCTGGAATTGAGCTGCAGGAGTTGCTTGTATATTTTTGAGATTAATTATTTGTCAGTTGCTTCATTTGCTATTATTTTCTCCCATTCTGAAGGCTGTCTTTTCACCTTGCTTATAGTTTCCTTTGTTGTGCAAAAGCTTTTAAGTTTCATTAGGTCCCATTTGTTTAGTTTTGCTTTTATTTCCAATATTCTGGGAGGTGGGTCATAGAGGATCTTGCTGTGATTTATGTCGGAGAGTGTTTTGCCTATGTTTTCCTCTAGGAGTTTTATAATTTCTGGTCTTAAGTTTAGATCTTTAATCCATGTTGAGTTTATTTTTATGTATGGTGTTAGAAAGTGTTCTAGTTTCATTCTTTTACAAGTGGTTGACCAGTTTTCCCAGCACCACTTGTTAAAGAGATTGTCTTTTCTCCATTGTATATTCTTGCCTCCTTTGTCGAAGATAAAGTGTCCTCAGGTGTGTTGATTTATCTCTGGGCTTTCTATTTTGTTCCATTGATCTATATTTCAGTCTTTGTGCCAGTACCATACTGTCTTGATGACTGTGGCTTTGTAGTATAGCCTAAAGTCAGGAAGGTTGATCCCTCCAGTTCCATTCTTCTTTCTCAAGATTGCTTTGGCTATTCGAGGTTTTTTGTATTTCCATACAAATTGTGAAATTATTTGTTCTAGTTCTGTGAAAAATACCGTTGGTAGCTTGATAGGGATTGCATTGAATCTATAGATTACTTTGGGTAGTATAGACATTTTCACAATATTGATTCTTCCAATCCATGAACACGGTATATTTCTCCATCTGTTTGTGTCCTCTTTGATTTTTTTCATCGGTGTTTTATAGTTTTCTATATATAGGTCTTTTGTTTCTTTAGGTCAATATATTCCTAAGTACTTAATTATTTTCATTGCAATGCTGAATGGAATTGTTTAATTTCTTTTTTTATTTTCTCATTGTTAGTGTATAGGAATGCAAGGGATTTCTGTGTGTTAATTTTATATCCTGCAACTTTACTTTATTTGTTGATTAGCTCTAGTAATTTTCTGGTGGAGTCTTTAGGGTTTTTCTATGTAGAGGATCCTGTCATCTGCAAACCGTGAGAGTTTTATTTCTTCTTTTCCAACCTGGATTCTTTTACTTCTTTTTCTTTTCTGTTTGCTATGGCCAAAACTTCCAACACTATGTTGAATAGTAGTGGTGAGAGTGGGCACCCTTGTCTTGTTCCTGACTTTAGGGGAAATGCTTTCACTTTTTCACCATTGAGGATAATGTTTGCTGTGGGTTTGTCGTATATAGCTTTTATTATGTTGACATATTTTCCTTCTATTTCTGCTTTCTGGGGGGTTTTATCATAAATGAGTGTTGAATTTTGTCAAAGGCTTTCTCTGCATCTATTGAGATAACCATATGGTTTTTATCATTCAATTTGTTAATGTGGTGTATTACATTGATTGATTTGTGGATTTGAAGAATCCTTGCATCCCTGGGATAAAGCCCACTTGGTCATGATACATGATCTTTTTAATATGTTGTTGGATTCTGTTTGCTAGAATTTTGTTAAGGATTTTTGCATCTATGTTCATCAGGGATATTGGCCTATAGTTTTCTTTTTTTGTGGCATCTTTTTCTGGTTTTGGAATTAGGGTGATGGTGGCCTCATAGAATGAGTTTGGAAGTTTACCTTCCTCTGCAATTTTCTGGAAGAGTTTGAGTAGGATAGGTGTTAGCTCTTCTCTAAATTTTTGGTAGAATTCAGCTGTGAAGCCATCTGGTCCTGGGCTTTTGTTTGCTGGAAGATTTCTGATTACAGTTTCAATTTCCATGTTTGTGATGGGTCTGTTAAGATTTTCTATTTCTTCCTGGTTCAGTTTTGGAAAGTTGCACTTTTCTAAGAATTTATCCATTTCTTCCAAGTTGTCCATTTTATTGGCATATAGTTGCTGATAGTAGTCTCTTATGATCCATTGTATTTCTGTGTTGTTTGTTGTGATCTCTCCATTTTCATTTCTAATTTTGTTGATTTGATTCTTCTCCCTTTGTTTTTTGATGAGTCTGGCTAATGGTTTGTCAATTTTATTTATCTTCTCAAAAAACCAGTTTTTAGCTTTGTTGATTTTTGCTATAGTCTCTTTTGTTTCTTTTGCATTTTTTTTCTGCCCTAATTTTTAAGATTTCTTTCCTTCTACTAACCCTGGGGTTCTTCATTTCTTCTTTTTCTGGTTGCTTTAGGTGTAGAGTTAGGTTATTTATTTGACTTTTTTCTTGTTTTTTGAGGTAAGCCCGTATTGCTATGATCCTTCCCCTTAGCACTGCTTTTACAGTGTCCCATAGGTTTTGGGTTGTCGTGTTTTTATTTTCATTCATTTCTGTGCATATTTTGATTTCTTTTTTGATTTCTTCTGTGATTTGTTGGTTATTCAGCAGCATGTTGTTCAGCCTCCATATGTTGGGATTTTTAGTAGTTTTTCTCCTGTAATTGACATCTAATCTTACTGCATTGTGGTCAGAAAAGATGCTTGGAATTTTAATTTTTTTGAATTTACCAAGGCTAGATTTATGGCCCAGAATGTGATCTATCCTGGAGAAGTTTCCATGTGCACTTGAGAAAAAGGTGAAATTGATTGTTTTGGGGTGAAATGTCCTATAGATATCAATTAGGTTTAACTGGTCTATTGTATGATTTAAAGTTTGTGTGTCCTTGTTAATTTTATGTTTAGTTGATGTACCCATAGGTGTGAGTGGGGTATTAAGGTCTCCCACTATTATTGTATTATTGTTAATTTCCCCTTTCATACTTGTTAGCATTTGCCTTACATATTGCAGTGCTCCTATGTTGGGTGCATATATATTTATAATTATATCTTCTTTTTGGATTGATCCTTTGATCATTATGTAGTGTCTTTCCTTGTCTCTTTTTACAGCCTTTATTTTAAAGTCTATTTTATCTGATATGAGTATTGTTACTCCTGCTTTCTTTTGGTCTCTATTTGCATGGAATATCTTTTTCCAGCCCTTCACTTTCAGTCTGTATATGTCCCTTGTTTTGAGGTGGGTCTCTTGTAGACAACATATATAGGGGTCTTGTTTTTTTTATCCATTTAGCCAGTCTTTGTCTTTTGGTTGGGGCATTCAACCCATTTACATTTAAGGTAATTATTGATAAGTATGATCCCGTTACCATTTACTTTGTTCTTTGGGGTTCGAGTTTATACACCCTTTCTTTGTTTCCTGTCTAGAGAAGATCCTTTAGCATTTGTTGAAGAGCTGATTTGGTGGTGCTGAATTCTCTCAGCTTTTGCTTGTCTGTAAAGATTTTGATTTCTCCTTCATATTTGGATGAGATCCTTGCTGGGTACAGTAATCTGGGTTGTAGGTTTTTCTCTTTCATCACTTTAAGTATGTCCTGCCATTCCCTTCTGACCTGAAGAGTTTCTATTGAAAGATCAACTGTTATCCTTATGAGAATCCCCTTGTATGTTATTTGTTGTTTTTCCCTTGCTGCTTTTAATATTTGTTCTTTTTGTTTGATCTTTGTTAATTTGATTAATATGTGTCTTGGAGTGTTTCACCTTGGGTTTATCCCATTTGGGACTCTTTGGGTTTCTTGGACTGGGTGACTATTCCCTTCCCCATTTTAGGGAAGTTTTCAACTATTATCTCAAGTATTTTCTCATGGTCTTTGTTTTTGTCTTCTTCCGGGACTCCTATGATTCAAATGTTGAGGCATTTAACCTTGTCCCAGAGGTCTCTGTGGTTGTCCTCATTTCTTCTGATTCTTTTTTCTTTTTTCCTCTCTGCTTCATTTATTTATACCATTCTACCTTCTACCTCACTTATCCTATCTTCTTCCTCTGTTATTCTACTGTTGGTTCCCTCCAGAGTGTTTTTGATCTCATTTGTTGCATTATTCATTATATATTGACTCTTTTTTATTTCTTCTATGTTCTTGTCAAACATTTCTTGCATCTTCTCAATCCTTGTCTCCAGGCTATTTATCTGTAACTCCATTTTGTTTTCAAGATTTTGGATCATTTTCACTATCATTATTCAGAATTCTTTATCAGGTAGATTCCCTATCTCTTCCTCTTTTGTGTGGTTTTGTGGGCATTTATCCTGTTCCTTTACCTGCTGAGTATTTCTCTGTCTTTCCATCTTGTTTATCCTGCTGTGTTTGTGGTGGCCTTTCCGTATTCTTGCAGTTTGTGGTTCCTCTTTATTGTGGAGGTTCCTAGCTGTGGGTGGGGTTGGACGAGTGGCTTATCAAGGTTTCCTGGTTAGGGAAGCTTGTGTCAGTGTTCTGGTGAGTGGAGCTGGATTTATTCTCTCTGGAGTGCAACGAAGTGTCCAGTAGTGAGTTTTCAGATGTCAGTGGGTTTTGTGTGACTTTGAGCAGCCTATATATTGAAGCTCATGTTTCTGTGTTGCTGGAGAATTTGCCTGATATATCTTGCTATGGAACTTGTTGGCTTTTGGGTGGTGCTGGTTTCAGTGGGGGTATGGAGGCTTTTGATGAGCTTTTATCGATTAATGTTCCCTGGACTCAGGAGTTCTCTGGTATTCTAAGATTTTGGACTTAAGCCTCCTGCCTCTGGTTTTCAGTCTTATTCTTACAGTAGCCTCAAGACTTCTCCATTAGATCGCTGGCTTGTTACAAAAGATATAACTCAGGAACAGCCACCTGGGAGAGGTGCCCAGGGCAGGGTCTGAGAGGAGAGGACTCTTTCCAGGCTGCCACTGTCCCCCCAACATCTTTACTCTTATGCATATAATCAAGCAAATGAGAATTAAAGGTTCAGATTAAATACTGCAGGGCTAACTGTAAGTAATCAGAGATGCTACTTTAAGCCCATTAACTAAAATATCTAGTGAAAGAGCAGATTCTTCTAGAGAAAAGGAAATAAGGGATCTAATTATCAGTGGCATTTGTTTTTCTTTTATAATATATTGTTGTCATTATAGTGGTATCCTCTGCAAGTCTGCATTGAAATTTTGAATCTTTTGTTTATGAAGTATCTCTTGGCATGCCAAATGATAGTAACAATTTCATTAACAATTTTAGGCTCCAGGTTCTTGGAGCCTAAAACAATAATGCAGATAGAGAATGAGGATCTAATTCTCCTATGGCAGTAGATTATAACACAGCTGACCTATGTTCCTATAACAGGAACATAGCTTTGGTTCATACAGTGAAGTCAGTTATAGTACAGCTGAGCTATCATCATGGCATCTGTTCCCATTACTCCATGGTCAATAGATGGGGAAAAAATGGAAACAGTGACAGACTTTATTTTCTTGGGCTCCCAAATCACTGTGGACAATGACTGCAGCCATGAAATTAAAAGGCACTTGCTCCTTTGAAGGAAAGCTATGACAAACTTAGAGTATTAAAAAACTGACAAAGGTCCATATTGTCAAAGTTATGGCTTTTCCAGTAGTCATATACGGATGTGAGAGTTGGACCATAAAGAAGGCGGAGCACCGAAGCATTGATGCTTTTGAACTGTGGTGCTGGAGAAGATTCTTGAGAGTCTTTGGACAGCAAGGAGATCAAACCAATCAATCCTAAAGGAAACCAATCCTAAATATTCATTAGAAGGACTGATGCTGAAGCTGAAGCTCCAATACTTTGGCCACCTGCTGTGAAGAGCTGACTCATTGGAAAAGACCCTGATGCTGGGAAAGATTGAGGGTTGGAGAAGGGGGCAACAGAGGATGAAATGGTTGGATGGCATCATTAACTCAATGGACATGAGTTTGAGCAACCTCTGGGAGACAGTGAAGGACAGGGAGGCCTGGCATGCTGCAGTCCATGGGGTTGCAGAGTCGGACATGACTGCAACTGAATGACAACCAATGACCTATGAAGCTATAGAACTTTCAGTGAGATAGATTAGAACACAGTTGATACATAGAGTAGAGATCCTGATACTGGTCTACAAAATATTGGATCTATAATGCTAGAATCTTTGCACTGGACCTTACAACAAATATGAAACAATTGGACATTATGTGAAAAAATATAAGCAGGCCTATAAGATAGTGAGATCCATGTATAAGGACTGGAAAAATTCAAAGTGTATTACTCAGGGTTCTCTGGAGAGACAGAACCAATAGAATATATGAGAAGATTTATTATGGGGATTAGGTCATGCAAACATAGAAGTCAAAAAATCCTTTGGTCCACCATCTGCCAGCTGGACAACCAAGAAAATTTGCGGTATAATTCAGTCTGTGCCCAACAGCATGAGAATCAGAGGAATAATGGTTCAGTCCCAATATCAATCCAAAGCCCAATAACCAGGAGCAACCATGTTCAAAGACAGAAGATGGATAACTGAGTTTAAGCAGAGAAACATAATTCACCCTTTCTCCCCCTTTTTGTTCTGTTTGAACCCTCAGTGGATTCGATGACACACCCTCACATTGGGAACATCATCTGACTTACTCAGCTCAAAAATTCAAATGCTGAACTCTTCTAAAAACATCCTCAGACACACCAAGAAATATTTTACCAGCTACCTGGGTATCCCTTAGCTCAGCCAAGCTGACAGATAAATTTAACTATCATAGAAAATAAATTAGAATTCTATCAACTCATATTGGGGAAGAGGAGGAAAGAATGGAGATTGGAAATTTGGCAAAGTATCAGAGTCAAGATTTCTAAAGAAGGTAAATTACTACTTAAATCTTAAGAGAGGGCTTCATCTGCTTCTTCTGGCTGTGCTGTGCTGTGTAACTGAAAACTAGGAATGAAATTATTGTAAAAAGAACCAAGTCTAGGCTGTCCTGGTTCATGGTTTGTTGCATCTTTCCTGGCTAATCAAAGAACACTGGGTCTGATCAATAGCCTGTGACCCCTTCATACTTTTATTCCACTGTTGCTCTTGTGTCCCTAGATTCCAGTTTCTTTGTTTCTGTTGTTTGAAAGTAGTTTTGACCAATCAAATTCTGCTCCCTTTTCAGATATCTACTGCTGTAACTGCCTGAGACAGTCTAGCCTGAATGGGAAAACTTTAAGAACACTTGCATTGGAAGGTTTAAGAATATAAGGACTATCGCTTGCCCCAGTGTTCTGACTTGTGGAAACATTAGTGCTAGCATTAGATTTACCCCTATTAGGGTACTACCTGGAGTGATAATAAAGTCCATCTACAGAAGCAGAAACATACAGAATGGACATTAGACTAGTCCATCACTGGTGAGCTGGGCCTCTGGGTCTAGCCTAACCAGGAAAATGAAGAGAAGCTGTACATAACAGTGAGCTAACACCCCTCCCTCAATAATGAGCAGGTAAGAAAGACAGGTTACGAGCGGCATGAGCACACATCAAAAGAGCAAGGAACCAATCATCTTATGTGTAGAGTAACCATGACAATGTGGTACACTGGGCAGATCAAATCATTCAAACAATCATGCTTTCAGGCAACGTACAAAATTCAAAGATCAGAGCATGGTTCTTCCCAGGTGACTACAGCAGCCAGCTAGCAAACAGGTCTCACCTTCTAAGAACCCACTAGAGGTAAGAACAGGGAATTATCTTTTGATGTGAATAATCCCCTTTCAAACCCAAGAGCAACCCTCTCTAGGACAGCCCTAGAGAACAGAAGTTCCTATCCCTGAAAGTTTGCTTAATAAATGCTAACACAAGTTCAAGTAAAACCAAAATATTCATGGCAAAGGTACACATAGATTGACAGAGCAGTCATGAGAGGGCAAATACAATACCTGAAAAAGAATATAGATGTTAAAATAAAATAACAAATTTTTGAGCTGTTAGCAAGTGCAAGGCACTGTGCAAAACATATTACATAAAGCACAGCATTCAACTCTAAAATAATTCTGCAGAGTAAGTGATATTACTATGCTCCTTGTACAGAGAAAGAAAGGCATACTCGGAGAGTTTAAGTAATTTACCTAAAGTCACACAGAATATTGGTTTTGTATTGCATCAGATGACTATTATATCTGCTACTGTATTCAGGAATCCCTTAGAAGAAATGGAGTAGCCACCATGGTCAACAAAAGAGTCCAAAATGCAGTACTTGGATGCAATCTCAAAAATGACAGAATGATCTCTATTCATTTCCAAGGCAAACCATTCAATATCAGGGTAAACCAAGCCTATGCCCCAACCAGTAACACTGAAGAAGCTGAAGTTGAAAAGTTCTATGAAGATCTACAAGACCTTCTAGAACTAACACCCAAAAAAGATGTTCCTTTCATTATAGGGGACTGGAATGCAAAAGTAGGAAGTCAAGAAATACCTGGAGTAACAGGCAAATTTGGCCTGGGAGTACAGAATGAAGCAGGGCAAAGGCTAATAGAATTTTGCCAAGAGAATGCACTGGTCATAGTAAACACCCTCTTCCAACAACACAAGAGAAGACTCTACACATGGACATTGCCAGATGGTCAACACCAAAATCAGATTAATTATATTCTTTGCAGCCAAAGATGAAGACGTTCTATACAGTCAGCAAAAACAAGACCAGGAGCTGACTGTGGCTCAGATCATGAACCCCTTATTGCCAAATTCAGACTTATATAGAAGAAAATAGGGAAAACCACTACACCATTCAGGTATGACCTAAATCAAATCCTTTATGAAAATACAGTGGAAGTGAGAAATAGCTTTAAGGGACTAGATCTGATAGACAGAGAGCTTGATGAACTATGGATGGAGGTTTGTGACATTGTACAGGAGAGAGGGATCAAGACCATCTACATGGAAAAGAAACGAAAAAAGGCAAAATGGTTGTCTGAGGAGGCCTAACAAATAGCTGTGAAAGAAGAGAAGCAAAAAGCAGAGGAGAAAAGGAAAGAACATCCCATTTGAATGCAGAGTTCCAAAGAATAGCAAGGAGAGACAAGAAAGTCTTCCTCAGAGATCAATGCAAAGAAATAGAGGAAAACAATAGAATGGGAAAGACTAGAGATCTCGTCAAGAAAATTAGAGATAGCAAGGGAAAATTTCATGCAAAGATGGGCTTGATAAAGGACAGAAATGGCATGGACCTAACAGAAGCAGAAGATAATAAGAAGAGTTGGCAAGAATACACAGAAGAACTGTACAAAAAAGATCTTCATGACCCAGATAATCACGATGGTGTGATCACTCATCTAGAGCCAGATATCCTGGAATGTGAAGTCAAGTGGGCCTTGGAAAGCATCACTATGAACAAAGCTAGTGGATGTGATGGAATTCCAGCTGAGCTATTTCAAATCCTGAAAGATGATGCTGTGAAAGTGCTGCACTCAATATGCCAGCAAATTTGGAAAACTCAGCAGTGGCCACAGGACTGTAAAAGGTCAGTTTTCATTCCAATCCCTAAGAAAGGCAATCCCAGAGAACGCTCAAACTACCACACAATTGCACTCATCTCACATGCTAATAAAGTAATGCTCAAAATTCTCCAAGCCAGTCTTCAGCAATACATGGACCGTGAACTTCTAGATGTTCAAGCTGGTTTTAGAAAAGGCAGAGGAACCAGGGATCAAATTGCCATCATCTGCTGGATCATTGAAAAAGCAAGAGAGTTCCAGAAAAACATCTATTTCTGCTTTATTGACTACGCCAAAGCCTTCAACTGTGTGGATTACAATAAACTGTGGAGAATTCTGAAAGAGATGGGAATACCAGACAGACTACCTGACCTGCCTCTTGAGAAACCTATATGCAAGTCAGGAAGCAACAGTTAGAACTGGACATGGAACAACAGACTGGTTCCAAATAGGAAAAGGGGTACGTCAAGGCTGTATATTGTCACCTTGCTTATTTAACTTATATGCAGAGTAGATCATGAGAAACACTGGGCTGGAAGAAGCACAAGCTGGGATCAAGATTGCCGGGAGAAATATTAATAACCTCAGATATGCAGATGACACCACCCTTATGGCAGAAAGTGAAGAGGAACTAAAAAGCCTCTTGATAAAAGTGAAAGAGGAGAGTGAAAAAGTTGGCTTAAAGCTCAACATTCAGAAAACTAAAATCATGGCATCTGGTCCCATCACTTCATGGCAAATAGATTGGGAAACAGTGGAAACAGTGTCAGACTTTATTTTGGGGGGCTCCAAAATCACTGCAGATGGTGACTGCAGCCATGAAATTAAACGATGCTTACTCCGTGGAAGGAAAGTTATGGCCAACCTAGACAGCATATTAAAAAGCAGAGACATTACATTGCCAACAAAGGTCCATCTAGTCAAGGCTATGGTTTTTCCAGTGGTCATATATGGATGTGAGAGTTGGACTGTGAAGAAAGCTGAGCACCGAAGAATTGATGCCTTTGAACTGTGGTGTTGGAGAAGACTCTTGAGAGTCCCTTGGACTGCAAGGAGATCCAACCAGTCCATCCTAAAGGAGAACAGTCCTGTGTGTTCATTAGAAGGACTGATGCTGAAGCTGAAACTCCAATATTTTGGCCACCTAATGCAAATTGTTGACTCATTGGAAAAGACCCTGATTCTGGGAGGGATTTGGGGCAGGAGGAGAAGGGGATGACAGAGGATGGATGAGATGGCTGGATGACATGACTGACTCGATGGACATGAGTTTGAGTAAACTCTGGGAGTTTGTGATGGACAGGGAGGCCTGGCGTGCTGCGATTCATGGGGTCGCAAAGAGTTGGACATGCCTGAGCAACTGAACTGAATTGATTGCACCAACTTAGTTATCTTGGGCCTACATTTCCCAGAATTCCTTTCCACATATGGCTTCAGGTTAGGGCTGTCCACAATAAACATTAACCACAATTTTCGCAACAGAGGGAATCACCAGCCACTTTACTTTGTTTAGAGAGAGATGCAGAGTGTTCCTGTTTATCCTGTCTGAATTCAAGTCTTTCTCCTGATTGGTGTCCAACAGCAACTCCAGGCCTATCACCAGATGTTTTCACTGAAATCTCACAGAAGCATTTCCCACAAAGAGTCAAGAACCTTCCTAGTCTTCCACAGCAACCCCTTCACAGGCTCCTCCAAGCAGCTGGACATGCCTAGCTCCTCGTGGGTCCCAAATGACCCACTTGCCCCACACTGGTTCACCTTTACCATTGACTCTGATCCTTTTGGACCTTTTATTTCTCAGATCCACGCACCACTGGATAAGATACACTTCCTATTACCTAATATTTATAGTGGTTCTATGTCTATAATTAAGTAGTAATTACACAAAATTATCAAGTGATGGAACCAGGATTCTAATATGGGGCCATGTGATTGGGCTCCAGAATCACCCACTGGTAGTTACCATGCAGCTATCTAAGGCAATATTAGACTTTTCTTGTTAGAATTCTTTGTCATTTTACTAGGAAGGAAAAAAAGAGAACTTTCAGCAATTTTCTACCAGGAATATGTCATTATATATGAAGCTTCCTGATGTTTCCTATAAACCAAAGGGTATGTGCATGTTGGTGTATGTGTGTTAGTTGTTCAGTCATGTCCGACTCTTTTGCAACCCCATGGACTGTAGCCCACCAGGCTCCTTTGTCCATGGGATTCTGCAGACAAGAATACTGGCACGGGTTGCCATTTCCTTCTCCATGTGCATGTTGGTAAGTAAAGACATAAAATGTACAAATGAGAGGCCATTGGTGAACTGCATCTTATAATTAAACCCTCCTAAATGGAAATATTGTACCTATAGAAGAGTTAGAATATATGATTCTACTCATACAAATCAAGCTTCTTTTGCCCCAAAGGATTCATAAAGGTGTCATTCCTCTAGTTATAATGTCTAGTGCTGCTATACACAGAGAATTCTGTGCATTTTGAACTCGTTAGAGTACTGAAACCTGGTGGATTCTGGTAGGCAGAAGGGATATAAGATTTGCTCATCATTTGCAAAAGGCCTACATTCTCTCCCATTCACAATCATTTTTATGACCGTCAAAGCTTATTTTTCTGAAGACACTGCATTTTTCCTATCCATTGCCCTCTTTCCTGGGTCTGAAACATAAATAGCTGTAAGTCCTCATGTGTTCTAGGAATATACCATGCCTGGCAATTGTGTTCTTAAGCACACATTTTTGGTAATTTTCTTCATCCCTAAAAATATCAAAGCCATAAACATTATTTTTCAAAAAAGACAGAAATAGCCAACTGTACTACTTCTTCACTCAAGCATAGGTGTTACTAGAGGAAATATAAAAAACAAGAAAAAGCCCTGGGGATATGGTACAAGATAGCACTCAGTCAAACACTTACTTAAATCTAGAATATTTTGATTTGAGAAATATTGGACCCTCACTCATCTTCCTAGGGTCTGAATTCTTTTGTTGAGGATGTCTGGCCAGCTATATACATAGTCAGAATCATCCAAGTGAACAACTGATGGAGATATAATTTTTGCATCCATAAACATAAAGCTTATCTGAGGTACCCAGACAAAAGCGATTAGTATAAATCTGGCTGTTCTAGGTTTTGAGACCTTTAAGATTCATCACTGGAACTTTCACATTTTTAATGGTAACAACAGCTAATGCTTGTGGAGTTTCCAGTCATTAGTGAGACACTCAGCTTGGGCTAGAAATTAGATTTGTATACAGCTTGAGTATTGAAAAATGGATATGTGCTTAGCTTAACAAAATAGCTGTGAGAATATTTTCCCATCATCTCTTTCCAAGGATGTGACCATCCAAAAACATAGACATTGCCATGGTTATTTTCTCCACTTTACAGGTGACAGTGACTTTCCTGGTGGCTCAGATGGTAAAGTGTCTGCCTACAATTCGGGAGACCTGGGTTTGATCCCTGGGTTGGGAAGATCCCCTGGAGAAGGAAATGGCAACCCACTCCAGCATTCTTGCCCGGAGAATCCCGCAGATGGAGGAGCCTAGTAGGCTACAGTCCATGGGGTCACAAAGAGTTGGACACGACTGAGCGACTTCACTTACAGGTGAGGAAACTGGAACTGAGGCTCAGAGACATTTACCTGGCTAACTGTCAGGGCACCGAAGCTCAGGAACAGAGATTTGTCTCAGTGCCTGCCTCTCTGACTACATATTCTACACTCTTTCCATACTTCTCCCCCATGTATTTAGAAATGCTCTTACTAATTTGAGTTCTTAAAGACTTAGGCATCAGATAAGACACATTATTTGAAAATTAAAATTTGCAAGCTGTTTTCAGCTTCAATTAATATCCTATGTCCTGTTGAAGATTCTAACATTCAAAGATACAGAGAAAAAAAATAGCTCTTTAGCTTAAGAAACTTTAAAAGAAAATATTTAGGCACAAGTTTAAACACACAAATGCTACAATGATAATAAACTTATTAAGGAATTATTTGTGCAAACAGTGTTTTCTTTGCTTTTCAAAACTCCCTTGCTTAATTTTCTGGTGTGGTACCCTATGGCTAACCATCCTATTTATTCATATTTTTTATTTTCAAACCATGATATAGTAAGTTAGCTTTTTTTTAATTTAAATATTTATTGGGCTGTGTCAGGTCTCAGGTGCAGCACCCAGGCTCTTCACTGGGGCACTCAGACTCCACAGTGTGCAGGCTTAGTGCCTGGACCGGGGATTGAACCCGGGTTCCCTGCATTGAAGAGCAGTTTCTTAACCACTGGATCACCCGGGAAGTCCCAACCATCCTGTTTAGACTAGATGCTCCAATGAAAATCATGACAATGCTGCACTAGATTACATTTAATAACTATATAAATATTCCCTCAGACAAATAATAAAATTCTCATGAATATTTAAGATAGAATTTTTATAAAACATAATATGAAGAAAATGAAGATCATTTAACTTCAGTTTGATAAAGCAATATTTTCTATCATTTAAATACCTGATCAGGGACTTGTAAAGGTATAACATAGACATTATTATTCATATCCCATCAGTAAAATGAAAAGCAGAGAATAAACATTGCAGTATTCTGCAAAAAAAAAAAATGATGAGAAGCTTTGAAATATAGAATTTATAACAGGACATAGATCAGTGAACTATGAGATATTTTTACTGCAACCACTATGTCTTATCTCTGTATCCCCATATATATGGTAAATAGTTCATAAACATTTGAAAAATAAAATAAATGGGATTTATAAAGATAAAGAAGCTGTGACATCTGGGAGACAAGGAGACATTTAAGGTTCAAAAACTACATTTCCCATATAAATAAAGTAGAGCATTAGAAATATCTCAGTTTCTTATTTGGGTCATCAGAAGGTAGGATACCATGATGGGTATAAAGAGATTAAAACTTTGGAGTTGTAAACACCTGGATTCAACTCCTAGCACCACCACTGGCTAGATGTAAGATTTTTAGATAAGTTACTAAGCCTTTACTTCATCATATGTAAAATGAGAAAATACGACCACCCAACACTGCCTCCTCAATATCTGAGAACTGTGTGCACTGCCTTTGGAAACCTACCAACTTGATTTTTTTTTAATTAATTAATTTATTTACTTTACTTTACAACATTGTATTGGTTTTGCCATACTTTGACTTGAATTCGCCATGGGTGCACTGGGATGACCCAACTTGATTTTTTTGGAAAAATAATTACACAGGACTACCTTATTATTCCTGGAAACTAAACTTTGATTAAAAGTAGGCAAAGCAGGACTGCCCCGGCAGTCCAGTGGTTAAGACTTTGACTTCCAGTGCAGAGGATGCAGGTTAAATCCTTGGTCAAGAGAGCTAAGATCCCACATGTCTTGTGGCCAAAAATCAAAACATAAAACAGAAGCAATATTATGACAAATTCAATAAAAGCTTTAAAATGGTCCACATCAAAAAATCTTTTAAAAAATTAATAAAAAATTTAAAAACAGAAATAGGCAAATCATATTATATCACTCTGTGATTATCACACCAAGGAAGAGCCACTTGGCTTTGAAAGTATACATGATATAAATGATTTTTAAAAACTTACTTTTCCTTGTTTCACGGAGTAGTAGTTTATAGGTCATTTCAGTTTATTTTTCAACACAACCATCTCCGATACAACAATGTCTCATTAAAGCAGATCCCATTTAAGCTGAAATTTGGCATGACCTAGGTCTTAGACCTTAAGCAATATAATTTTATTGTGAAAATTCTAGAAGGAACTTATTATATAGTAACTTTCCCCCCAGCTATAAAATAGTCCCACCACAGAGACAGCAGACACAGAGTCTTAAGGACCTGGATTCAAGTCCTGGCACCACCATTGATTAAATGTAAGATTTTAGAGATATTATAGGCTTATTACTGAAAACAGAATTGATTCCCAAGGCATGCAGCCACACCACTAACATCATACACAAAATAATTACCAGAAACACTAGACAACTGAGCTAAAAGTCTAAGGACATCTAGGGAAAAGGATTTCTATAAATTTTGCAAAATATCTTCTTGCTTCTATTCGATCTATTGGAGTATCCCAGAAAATAGTGGCTATAAACAAAGAGATGGGTTAGGTTGAAATTGGACTCCATGGAAATTCATTTAATGATGCTTCGAGTTATTTTCAGTAAATTGGCAAATGTGTGAGTTCAATCAATCCTTAACAGGAGACCCAATCAAATAAGGAAATATCAGTTTCTTGCCTTTCATTAGTAACTCACAGAAAAGCTTTTTAATAGAACGCGTCTGTGTGCTCAGTTGCTCAGTTGAGTCTGACTCTTTGCAGCCCCTTGGAATGTAGCTCACCATGGAATTTTCCGGGCAAAAATACTGAAGTGTGTTGCCACTTTCTACTCCAGGGGATCTTCCCAACCCAGGGATCTGATCCACATCTCTTGCATCTCAACTGCATTGGCAGGCAGCTTCTTTACCACTAGCGCCTCCTGGGAAGCCCCTAACAGAACATATTACATATTACTTCCAAGTCTTTGCCTTACTGACAGATTTTCTTTCTGTCTTTTCCTTCTCATAACACTATCAATTAGCCCTTATTAAGTCAGATTATCCTTGGGCCTAAGCTACTCCCCAATGAGAAAAGGACAGCCTGGGATGCTGCCAAGCAAGCAGCCAGGTGGTCCAGCTGATTTCAGACTATTGATGATCACAGTAACCAGACTGCCTGGGATTCTGGTGGCTGCCTCAACAACTCATTCAGAACTACAGAGTGCCTTAGAAAAGTTCAGATGGGTTATGCACTGTGTACACAGCTCACGTGAGGAATTTCTAGAGTTAGGTTGCTTGGGTTTGGATCCCAATTATACTCCTCACTAGCTGCTTGAAGTTTAATTAATTTTTTAACTTAAAGAATGCCTCTATTTCCTCCTCTATAAAATAAGAGGTTATAACACTATCACAAGGGTTGTTGTGAGAATTAGATGAGGTGATATTTTCCATGGCTTAGTGCCTGGTACACTGTAAGTGTTCAACAAAGGTGAGATGCTTATAGAAGCAGTTGTCGTCTCTGGTGGTGATAGTGCTGGTGATGGTACTAGGAATTGTGGCCATGGTGGAAGTCATGGCAGCACTGAAGGTGATAACGGCAGGAATAGTTTATAGGAATACATTATTGAAGTACTATGATGTATCATTAACTACAATGAAAAAAGCATCCATCTAGTCAGTTGGGTAAGGTTCCAAAGCCCCATTCATTCAGCCTTTTAAAAACACTAAGCGTTGTGTCACAAGACTTTTAAAAATACTAACTTCCTGTGTCACAAGACTTAGTTAAGACTCTGCGCTTCTACTCCAGGGGGCACCGGTCCTATCTCTGGTAGAGGAACTAAGATCCCCCTTGCTACAGTGTGGTAAAAAACAAAAACAACAACACACCAATCCCCCTCAAAAAAGCAAACAAACAAAAAACATTAAACATTCTAAACCTTCTATAGCCTCAGACTTATCACCAGTGTTCCTTACTTAATACTACTCTTAGAAAATTAACCTTTTTTTTTTTTTTTTTGGCTGCATCACATGGCTTTTGGTATCTTACTTCTCTGACCAGGGACTGAACCCTGGGCCCAACAGTGAAAGCACCGATTCCTAACCACTGTACCACCAGGGAATTTCATCAATGAATTTATTGATTGCCTATTATATGCCACATATTTTAAATGTATCATCTAATTTAATCCTTACTATGATCCAGCAAGGTATTATCTCCACTTGATAAATAAGGAAACCAAGGGTCAAAGAGGCTAAGTGATTTTCCCAGGGGCACAGTACTCGGATATGATAGGTAATCTGACTTCAAACCCAAAACCCTTCCCATCAAGCTGCTACTCATAATCCTTAAGGTCCATAAGAGTGCCTAGGTACAGAGCTTGCTCTAAGAAGTTACCAAATTAATACAATCTCTCTTCTCTAACCCACGTTGCCATCACTATGCAGGCTCATGGAGGACTTGGGGAATATCCAGATGGATCCAGCCAGCTCACTGCCACCGTCAGGACTTCATTGCTGCATGTGGCAGAAAATATTTCAAACTACATATGTCTCCAACATGTTACTTCTTAAAACTTTGTCAAATTTATATTTATTTTATTTTATATTTACTTTTTAAAAATTTTCCTCCCAAAGGAAACATAAGCTCCACAAGGGCAGAGACTTGTCTCTCGCTCCCATCCGTACCCTCACCACCCAGCCCAGTACACGGTGTGTGCACGTGTGCGCGCGCTATTGCTTCAGTCCTGTCCATCTCTTTGTGACCTTATGGACGGTAGCCCGCCAGGGCCCTCTGTCCATGGGATTCTCCAGGCAGGAGTACTGGAGCGGAGTGCCATGCCCTCTTCCAAGGAATCTTCCCAACTCAAGGATCAAACCCTGTCTCTGTCGTCTCCTGCATTGGTAGGTAGGCAGGTTCTTTACCACTAGCACCACCTGGGGAGCCCACATGAGACACAATACTTCTGCTGCTAAGTCGCTTCCAGTTGTGTCCGACCCTGTGCGACCCCATAGATGGCAGCCCACCAGGCTCCTCCGTCCATGGGATTTTCCAGGCAAGAGTACTGGAGTGGGGTGCCAGTGCCTTCTCCTATGACACGCAATAGGTGCTTACTAACTCTCAGTTGAATGAGCGAAAGCATTTTTGAAACAGTATTTATACACCAACGGTCATCTTTTTTCCAGGTAACATGTATGCAATGCTCTAGCTTGACGGAATGCACACTTCTAATTTAAACAGCTTTGTTGACTTCCACCACCACCAAGAAAGAGAAGGGGGAAAGGCTGTAACCTGCCTGTAAAATACCAGTATAAGTAAGAACCCTCCTCCTTGATCCTGGCTCTTGAAAGGTAAGGGCATGCTTTCATCTCTGTAGTATGTCAGATTTTTCTGCTAGCACTGCACACCAGGCAGTTTTTCATATTCATTTTTTTAAGGTCAGTAAGCAGGACAGAATTATATAAACAAGCCACACTCCAAATTCGCTTCTTGGTCTTTCCCACTACAAGTATAACTGGCTTTCAGTCTTTGGCCTTACAGGGAGAAAACCATTCCTTTATCATCAATAAACCTGGCCTGCACATTTATACAGAATATCTAATGTCTCATGGACACCTTCTCCCTGTGGATTCATTTTGACTCCCAGCAGGCAGTTTACTGTATATTTCACTCAGCTTGATAGAGTGCAAGTAGGTAAGTATTTTCAGATGATTTATCAATATCAACTGATGTTTGCTTGTCACAGATAAACAGCCTCTGCCATGAATCAATAGCGTGTCAGCGATGCTGTCACAATCCCCCCTAAAGTGAGTGCGGTGTATCGACAGCAGATATATTACCCTGAATGTCTGCAAATATGAAACAGCTTAGCTATTTGTGTGCCACGCTCAGTGCCTCTTTACAAAGTAGGGCATTTGTTTCAGTGACGGCCAGGGAATACGACCCGGGCCCGTCTGTATGCACAACGGCAGACGGCTCCAGTCCATCCCATTCCAGCTGTAAGTTTCCATTGAGCCAATTAGCAGAAATCCATTTACGCTCCGTGGCTTTGATTACACAGCTGTGCCCAAAACAACATACTGATTTTTTGTTCACAGCAAAGTCATGCAGTGTCCTGAACCACAGCCCTCTGAACCAGCAGTCTGTAGATACCCCCACACACTGGCTAACGTGTGAGTCAGACCAGGATGCTCCCGGCTGGGAGTTCTGGGTCAAACAGATTTTCTCTAAAGGGTTCCTGATCCCAGAGCTACGAGAACAGCATCAGTAGTCCAAGCAGGGCTGTCAGCAGCAGGTGAGTCCATCCTGGAACCTGGATTGATGTCTTCACCAATTTCTATATTGGAGAGCATTGAACTTTGCAATTAGACTAAGCTTGTTTCTAGTCTTTTCATTTTCTATTTATGGCTTTGAGAAAATCATCTAGGCTCTGTTTCCTTAGTCTGACTTTAGTTCCCTTAGTTTCCTTAGGCTCTGACTTCCCTGGTGGCTCAGATGGTAAAGCGTCTGCCTACAATGTGGGAGACCTGGGTTCGATCCCTGGGTTGGTAAGATCCTCTGGAGAAGGAAATAGCAACCCACTCCAGTATTCTTGCCTGGAAAATCCCATGGACAGAGGATCCTGGTGGGCTACAGTCCATGGGGTCACAAAGAGTTGGACACGACTGAGTGACTAAACTTTCTTTCTTTCTTTTCTTCCTTAGTTTAGAGTGGGAATTGTAATAATATAACTTGGTTATTAAGACAGCTTAATGAGATACTACATATACAACTTAGCCTAGGGCCTAGAACTAAATATGTTCTCAAAACCTGAAAGTTATTGTTATAGAAATGAGTAAGATAAAGAAACAAGTGGACAACATTTTAATGAATGGTCTGTCTCATTGCAAGATGGAACTGACGATGCTGCCCTGACATGGAAATGAACAGCCAACATTTATATGACTTGACTTCTTAGGTTGAATGCCACCCCCATTTTACTTTATACAGATGTTAGAATTTTTAATGAGCTTTAGGGTAAGACAAGGAATAAAACCTTTCCAGAGTCCTATATGTGAAAGCTTGTCTTAGTAGAAATTCCTAGCTGAGTGACACTTGATACAAGGTGATAATAATGTCTTCTTATTTTTTTGTTAACACACATACACATACAAGAAATACAACCAAACAATTAACTATTTCTCACAAAGGTTTATGTTCCTTCAATCCTATACTTTTACCATAACTCTAAATGCTTTCTAAAAAGGCGTGCCATATGAGCCCTATTTGCAGAGCAGCTGTGGAGACGCAGACATGGAGAGTAGGCTTATGGACACAGTGGGGGAAGGAGCTGCTGCAGCTGGTGTAGTTTAGTCACGTCCGACTCTTTGTGACCCCATGAACTGTAGTCTGCCCGACTCCTCTGTCCAAGGAATTCTTCAGGCAAGAATTCTGGAGTGGGTTGCTATTCCCTTCTCCAGGAGAGAGAGGGACAAATTGAAAGAGTAGCACTGAAATATATATATTAGCATATGTAAAATAGACAGCCAGTGGGAATTTGCTTCACAACACAGGGCTCACAAGCCCGGTGCTCTATGAAAACCTGGAGAGGTGTGATGGAGCGGGAGGTGGGAGGGAAGTTATGTATGTATACCACGTATGTGTACCTGTGGCTGTTTCATACTGCTATATGGCAGAAACTAACACAATATTATAAAGCGATTATCCTCCAATTAAAACTTATAAAAAGCAGTAGTCGATACTGAGACGAAGAGAATAAAGAAAATGGAGAAAAAGTTAAAAGGCATGCAAATGCAATCTTACATTTTTCAAGAACACTATGAGATAAGTAGATCAGGGGTAATATTCCCATTTCTCAGGCAAGAGTAGCAGTTCTTAGAAAAGCAACTTGCACAAAATCATGTGCATAATACTGTCCTAACACTCAAGAAAAAGCAGACACTGCTCTAAGTTCCAAGCCTTGGAGGGACCTACATAACAAAAACAACACACACAAGATAAATGGAGGGATGCACAGATACCTGGTCTGAGTCCAACACACAGACCAGCACCCTAATTCCTAAATATCCAATTTCCTGATTAATACTGTTCAGGCCAAAGAAACATTTCTCCACCCCTCTTACCCAATCCCCTCTAAAAAGGCAATAATGCTGAGAAGCAGTGAATGGCTGTGGTTGTCTGCTGCTGGTGTTGGAGACAGACACGGCTTTAGCTCAGGGAGAATGGTGGAGGGTATGAGCTGCAAAAGTGCTCAGGTAAAAGGAAAGGCAAATTAATTAATCTGTCAAATCCTTTCTCTCAGATAGTATAAAAACAATATATTCCTGCACAACAAAGTAGCCTCTCCCCCAGAGTGCCTCTGTTTTCACACTTCTATTTGTCTCACAATTAGAGTTCCAGAGGCATTTAGGAATTATTGCAACAGGCTTCCCAGGTGGAACTTGTGGGAAAGAACCTGCCTGCCAATGCAAAAGATGTAGATCTGATCCCTGCACAGTTAAGATCCCCGGAGAAGGAAATGGCAACCCGCTCCAGTATTCTTGCCTGGAGAATCCCATGGACAAGAGGAGCCTGGCAGGCTACAGTCCATAGGTTCGCAAAGAGTCAAACACGACAGAGTGACTAAGCACATAGGCATGCAGCAGTCTCATCATGGTGGCTGGGAGTATTTGCAATATTAAACAACACATCAGTTCAGTCGCTCAGTTGTGTCCGACTCTTTGCAACCCCATGGACTACAGCCAGGCTTCCCTGTCCATCACCAACTCCTGGAGTTTACTCAAACTCATTTCCATCCAGTTGGTGATGCCATCCAACCATCTCATTCTCTGTCGTCCACTTCTCCTCCTGCCCTCAATCCTTCCCAGCATCAGGGTCTTTTCCAGTGAGCCAGTTCTTTGCATCAGGTGGCCAGAGTATTGGTTCTTCATCTTCAGCATCAGTCCTTTTCCTAAACAATACATATTACCCTGAAATTCCTATGTGTGGAAGTTAAAGTGAAAGTCACTCAGTCATGTCTGACTCTTTGCAACTCCATGAACAATAAAACTAAGATCATGGCATCTGGTCCCATCACTTCATGGCAAATAGATTGGGAAACAGTGGAAACAGTGACAGACTTTATTTTCTTGGGCTCCAAAATCACTGTAGATGGTGACTGCAGACATGAAATTAAAAGATGCTTGCTCCTTGGAAGAAAAGTTATGACCAACCTAGACAGCATATTAAAAAGCAGAGACATTACATTGCTGACAAAGTTCCATCTAGTCAAAGCTATGGTTTTTCCAGTAGTCGTGTATGGATGTGAGAGTTGGACTATAAAGAAAGCTAAGCACCAAAGAATTGATGCTTTTGAACTGTGGTGTTGGAGAAGACACTTGAGAGTTTGGACTGTAAGGAGATCCAACCAGTCCATCCTAAAGGAGATCAGTCCTGGGTGTTCATTGGAAGGACTGATGCTGAAGCTGAAACTCCAATACTTTGGCCACCTGATGTGAAGATCTGACTCATTTGAAAAGACCCTGATGCTGGGGAAGATTGAAGGCAGGAAGAGAAGGGGACAACAGAGGATGAGATGGTTGGATGGTATCATCAATGCAATGGACATGAGTTTGAGTAAACTCCTGGAGTTGGCGATGGACAGGGAGGCCTGGAGTGCTGCAGTCCATGGGGTCACAAAGAGTTAGACACGACTGAGCAACTGAACTGAACAATACTATACTATAAAATCCATGGAATTCTCCAGACAAGAATACTGGAGTGGGTAGCCTTTCCCTTCTCCAGGGTATATTCCCAACCCAGGGATAGAAACAAGGTCTCCCGCATAGCAGGCCAATTCTTTACCAATGGAGCCACAAGGGAGATTCCCACAGCAGGCTATCAATTCCTCCCATGTAATTAGGTGATTGAATGTGTAAGGGTTAAGGAGTCTCCACATGATGTGCCACACAGGTAGAACCTTTGACCTTTCCCTTAAATGCCTAGAAGCATCTAAATGGAGGACCCAGTCCAGGAAGGGGACTATCACCACAGAAAGCTAGAGTATAACACAAACTAGGTGTGGTAGACAGGGAAGAACTAGCAGGCCTGTTTGATCAAAGTCCTCTCTGTGTTGTTTAGGGGTGTCCCAGAAAAACGTTTGTTTATCAAGCGTTTACTCTTTCATTTGTCCTCTGAATTGCCTTCCTTTCCTTTGAAGTACGGGCCTCTAACCCTTTCTCCTGAGTGCAGAATAACATATATATACCTCCTTTTACCTGTCTTTGCAATTTCTCATGTTAATGTGGATTTCCAGTATGTAAGCAATTAAGTTTGATTTTCTCCTATAAATCTATTGTATGTCATTTTAGCTATTTGACCAGCCAAAAGAACAAGAAAAGGAGGAGAGTGGAAATTTTTCCAAATGTTCAAATTATAGTTCAATTAACATAAAAAATTTAATGAGGTAATTATGTTTTTGAAATGTAATTAAAATTAAATTACAAGTTTTTAAATTAAAAAAATATATTTTAAAGTGTTGATGATCAGTATTAGTAATTTGAGTTTTCCCTTTTACTTCTGACAAATTTACAGAATTTCAAAAACACACGGAAAATATTTCTTGTATTTTGTGACATTACATTTACTGTGGTTTCCTTTTTTGAGTAAAATATAGTCAAATTTTGAACATTTTAAATGAAATTATATTTTTAATCTTTAAACAGTTACTATTACAAATAGTTACTATTTTAATATTACTATTACAAACCTTTAAATAGTTACTATTTATATTAAAAATACAAATACTATTACAAACTATCTGAAAAGATTTTTGTTTTACCAGCCTTGTTAGTGCTTTAGCTGTAATAAATCAAGAAAAGATTTGAGAAAATGTGTATTAATAATTTACTAGTTATGCATGTTGTGTACTTTAAAAATATTCACAACCTAAAAGTTGAGAGTTATGTTTTATTTGGTGGAAATTTTTAGGATTTCAAGCCTGGGAGACAGCATCTTAAACATCATCTTTAGACATCTTAAGACAGTATCTGAACAGTTTTTAAGCTTGATTTATTGTCCTTGAAATTTAGATGTGTGGTGTGCTACTGTCCAAGTGTATTCTTGCCCTGGGCCCTGAATGCACAGTTACTAACTACCTGAATGAAGGCTTAAGCCCCTCATATTTGAATCCAAGTCCAGGACACATTTCTAGCATTTGCCACCAAACTTATGTATCTACAGAGTGCTAAGCCCCCTTATGCTGGGTGCTGCTTACATCACTGCACATAAAAATGTTACAGCCATTTTAGAGTCTAGGCAAGAATTCAAAGAGTAACAGATTTCTCCTAAGGCCAGTTTTCCCCTACCCCTCCCTGTAGGAGCAAAGGCAAGGGGTCTCCCCTTTAGTAAAGGACCAAGAGCCCAGACCCAGGGCATGCTGCTTAGTTCAGGGGCAATAACTAAAGTCACTGAAGGTTCTGGCAAAAGGACCACACGCCACCCCTCCAACTACACACACACACATACTCATACACACACCTTTTTGCCCTCTAAATTATCCCTTTGCATCCTTTTCTCTGTCTTCCTTTGAAACAAAGTAATGTCAGGACTTCCCTGGCAGTCCAGTGGTTAAGACTCTGCACTTCCAATGCAGAGGCACAGGTTTAATCTCTGGTTGGGGAACTAAGATCCCACATGCCATGCAGAGCAGCCAATTATATTTTTTTTTAATAAATAAAACTTTTAAAAATTTAAAAAGCATCGCTTGTTCTCTCAAATTCAAACCTTGTCAAACCCAAATCTTCAAACTCAAGTCCACTCTTTTCTTCTCTGTTGTCACTGGACCCCCTGTCTTTCTAGTAACAATCTTTGAGTTGCTAACCAGGTTTAGATTAAGAACTTAAAGCTTTCAGTGGAGGCCCAGCTCCTTCCTGGGACCATTTCCTAAGCTCTAGGAGCCAGGTTTCTGATCAAGCCTGGAACAAGTTTTTCAAAATCAAAGGATGTGATCATACACCCCTCTTAAATTCTATGTAAATCCAGACCAAACCTCCCTGAGAGGTCCTTTACTACACTGATACAAATGCAAATTAGCACACATTCCCTCCAGGGATCTGCTCTCTGAGGGACAGCTAATCTGATCAACAAACACAGTGTTAATATGTGCTAATATATTCATGCATTTACTGCTCCCAAGTAATACTTGAGTTTTAACAAATGCCTTCACAGAAGGTGTGATTTAGTCCTGACAGGTGTTAGTGGAAATGGGGAATGACAGCAGGATGGAGTGCTAGTGGGTTACAAGGTCTACAACCCCTTGTTGCAAGGGGCTGCTTCTAATCACAACTTACATCGCCAAGTCCCAAAGTATCTCCCACACTTGTGTTTCTTCAAAATTTACTGCTAACACTGAATTATTCATCCTCCCAGACTGGGATCATTTACTCTAAAAGTTGAGAATCCCTGGAGAGTATTTGAGAGACTGATAACCAAAGAGAAAGGCAACTCTGAAACTCTTGGGGGAGGCATTTAGCTCAGTGGTGTTATTAGTGGCACCATTTACTCCCCCCCTGCCTGCCTGAGGACAAGGAGAGCCCCCTGCTTGGTAAATGGGGCACTCCAGCCAGGGTAAGCCTGATTTCTGTCTCCAGATCAAAATTTCAGGTCTTGAGCCTCACTTGATTCAGCCAGGGGGGGAAAAAAAAAATGAGGGGAGTTTTTATTCCAAAAGAACTTTGTGCATTTGCCTCATAATTGGTATCTAATAATGATGAGTGAATTTCATTTCTAAGCAGCTGTTTCTTACAAAGAAAGGGGCAGTTTTTGAACATGGACATATCAAAATAATAGTGATTAAAAATAAGACAGCATTTATTAAATGTCTACTGCTCTTCTGGAGCTGTGTGCACTGAATCAATAAATGATCACACAAAAACCCATGCATCATCTCTGTTTCATAGGTTGAGGAAACAGGATCTATGAAAGGTAAAAAATGAAAGTGATCAGGACACTTAAGTTGAAGTCCTGGCACTGCTACTTTCTGCTGTGTAGCATTGGACCGGTAACTTAACTTCTGAGTCTCTTAGGAATATGGAAATATCAATGTTTACTTCATTGAGCTATGATGAGGAATAAATGAAAGAAAGTTAAAAATAAATAACAGATTCACAATAAATGTTGATTTTCCTTCCCTTTCTGTTGTTTTACAAATAAGGGAGAAAGAGTTCTAAAGCTATTAAACAACTTGCCCAAGAACCCCCAGAAAGTTATTTGTGTCCCAAAGAGAATTTAGGTTCCCTGAGTATTAGCACTGTTCCCTTTGTGAGGCTTCTCAGTGTCTGCTCCTGTTGAGCATGGTTTCAGCTAAGTGACTCTTTCTCTAGATTTTTCTGTCTGGTCTCATAAGGAGTTTGGGTGTTAGCTGTCAACCTTTAGAATAATCAACTTACTGGTTTCCCACAAGACTGCCCTGGTTGATATTTATTCCACTAATTTTGGTATACATTAACTGTATGTGTGTGCTCTTTCTCCACAACACAGAACCTATCCATCTGAATAATGTGAGTTTTGTGCCTCGAATCATTATGGAATGAACTAAACCATTATCTGACCTCCATCAAGAAAACTTCCCTAGAGATGAAGAAAATTTGTCAAGGACTATTTATCTATATACCTGGTGGGAGGCCTGAGCTGAACACACACACACACACACACACACACTCACACACACACACCCCTATCCACTCATATCAGTATCTCAACCTCAGCGCTGCTGACATTTCAGACTGGTTAATTCTTTCCCACGTGGGCTGTCTCATGCATTGTAGGACGTTAAGCAGTTTCCTCTGTCTCTATCCATTAGACACCTGTGGCAACTCTTCCCCCACCAACAACCACAATTGTCTCTAGACATTGCAAATTCCCCTGGGTTATGGGCGGTGGGGGGCGGGGGACGCGGTGCTGCGCAAAAATTGGCCTCAAGTGAGAACTACTGGCTTATACAGTTTTAAGTGTCTTCTGAGCACCACTTTTTCTCCAAGTCCACCTCCCCACTATCACCCAGAACAGAGGAGTACATGAAGCAAGACAGATGAGGCAGTGTCACCAATCGTTTTTTCTTTTCCAAATTTGTGCAGCGGGCTGGCCTGAGATGTGGGATCGCTCTGAGTGTTCAAAAGATGACTCTTGGCTTTTGTAGGAGATGAGCCAGTCATGGGGGGCCGGGGGTGTGATACTTCCAAACAGAGCTTCCTTATAGGATGACCTGTGGGTCCCAGTCTAAGCTTAGCTTAGCTCCCTTTTCATTTATCCCTTTTCTCAAACATGTAACAAAGGAAGAGAGCTGGTGAGGACAGTGAGCTTAAATGAAGGTGACTCCCTTTCATTTACTGAGTAGAATTTGATATATGGGAAGGCTGGAAGGGAAAATTATAAGACAAATCAACAAACCTCAGCCCCCAGAGAAATCTGAAGTTAACAAAAGCCCATTTATTTAACTAAAATATGAGATCCACTTTAAAAACAAACCCCTCCCAAATAAGCACTACATTTTAACAGAACTTACCTGTATGGAATGGTATTGTGGTGGGCTTTCTCTTTTTAGTTTATACAATTTTGATCCTCGGGGTGGGGGGGGGGGGAGTTAATTTTAATAAGTGTGCATTATATGGTTTTAGGAGGGAAAAGAGACATTTTAAAACAAGCAAATATATCAGGGGATTGTATATCGAAATGATAATAGCAACTGACACTTTATCTATTTTCCAGATGTTATAAAATACATGGCACTACTTTATAATGTTTATTAGGCTGCTTTGTTGAAGAATACTTCTTATTCATCCAGGTCAAGAAATAGAACAATAATGAGGTCTCCCAGAAGCCCTCATCCTCCATTGCTAGTCACTGTCTGCTTACTCCTCCTGAATGGGAACTACTACTGTGATTTCTAAAAGCAGAGCATAGTTTTGTTTGGAATATTGCTGAATGGACTTATCCAGTACATGTTCTTGTTTGTGGCCAATCTGTTATGGAAGGCCATTTATGCTGTTTCCAGTGTGGAATTCTTACTGATATTTAATAGATAATGCTGAAGCAGCACATAGCACATTGACCCCCTGCTTAAACTGGGTTAGCCCCCTTAAATAGGTTGTGGATTAATCAGACCAGGAATCCTTTTATGGAGCTAGCACCGCCACCGCTCCTGTGTAGGATCACAGCCCCTGTCCACAGGTGACGCTGGAGCAAACAATCTTCAGCTTGTAGAACTTAGAGCATAAAAGAGTTGCCCCTGGAGAGCATCACAAATGAAGCAAGAAGTCCATCAAGGAAAAGCTGGCTTCCAGTAGCACCTGTAGGTTATTAGGGGCTGATTTGAGACTAGCCAGTCAGCTTCCAAGTTTGAAATTTCCCTAACCTCTTCAATTTTACCACAGCCCTGGACTAGGACACAGGTTTTAGTTGTGCCTTCTATCTCCCTGCTGGTTAAACTCACAATAAACCTTTCTCTTTTCTCAAAATCCAGGGTACTGACATCTAGGTGTGTAGAACTGCAAACCATTGCTTGGAAACAATGCTAAAAAGATTTCCAAAGTAGCTGTACTACCTATTCTCTTACCAGTAAAGTATGAGAGTTCCCACTGCTCTGTATTCTTACAACATTTATTATAGTCAGTCTTCTCAGTATTAATATTAAAAAAAAAAAAAAACTAACACTATTAATGAAAAACAATCTTTCCTAAAATTCACTTGCATAAAATACCAGAATATGTTATAAGCAGAAATAAAAGTTACAATGGGCACATATACTCCTATCCCTATCCTTAAGATCTCTCCCTCCCTCTGACACTACTGCTGTTTTTACTCTAGTTATCTAATTGGAATTTTTGATATATTATTGAATTTCTCAGAGTAACCCAAGATTAATTAGGTAAATCCTAATTACACATGCCTCCTGAGAAACCTGTATGCAGGTCAAGAAGCAACAGTTAGAACCGGACATGAAAAAATGGACCAGTTCAAAATTGGGAAAGGAGTACGTCAAGGCTGTATATTGTCACCCTGCTTTCTTAACTTATATGCAGAGTATATCCTGAGATGTGCTGGGCTGGATGAAGCACAACCTGGAGTCCAGATTGCTGGGAGAAATACCAATAACCTCAGATATGCAGATAACACCACCCTTATGGCAGAAAGCAAAGAGGAATTAAAGAACCTCTTGATTGAAGTGAAATAGAGTGAAAAAGCTGGCTTAAAACTCAACATTCAGAAGGTGAAGATCATGGTGTCACTTCATGGCAAATAGAAGGGGAAACAATGGAAACTGTGACAGCCTTTATTTTCTTGGGCTCCAAAATCACTGCAGATGGTGACTACAGTCATGAAGCTAGAAGATACTTGTTCTTTGAAAGAAAAGTTCTGACAAAGCTAGACAGCATATTAAAAAGCAGAGCCATGATTTTGCTGACAAAGGTCCGTAGAGTCAAAGTTAACGATTTTTCCAGTAGTCATGTATGGGTGTGAGAGTCTGACCATGAAGAAGGCTGAATGTTAAAGAATTGATGCTTTTGAGCTGTGGTATTGGAGAAGACTCTTGAGAGTCCCTTGGACTGCAAGGAGATCAAACAAGTTAATCCTAAAGGAAATTAATCCCAAATATTCATTGGAAGGACTGATTATGAAGCTGAAGCTCCAATACTTTGGCACCTGATGGGAAGAGCTGGCTCATAGGAAAAGGCTCTGATGCTTGGAAAGATTGAAGGCAGGAGGAGAAGGAGATGACAGAGGATGAGTTGGTTGGATAGCATTACTGACTTGATAGACATGAGTTTCAGCAAGCTCTGGGAGATGGTGAAGGACAGGGAAGCCTGGCATGCTACAGTTCATGGGGTTGCAAAGGACAAGACTGAGCAACTGAACAAAAATAACAACCTAAGGTTAATTAGGTTATTAAAATATTACACCTAAATAACTGTATCAATAAAGTAATGTTATCATATAGTTTTGCATCTATTCACATGATTATACCTAATTTATATTCTTAATAATATTTACCTATATGAATTATATACAATGAATATTTTATCTATAGGAATTATATATGTATGATTATATATCTATTTACCTGTATAATAGATTCAAGGGATTTGACCTAGTAAATAAATAGTGTGCATGAAGAACTATGGACAGCTATAAGCAAGGTGAAAAGACAGCCTTCAGAATGGGAGAAAATAATAGCAAATGAAGCAACTGAAAACGAATTAATCTCAAAAATATACAAGCAGTTCCTGCAGCTCAATTTCAGAAAAATAAGCAACCCAATCAAAAAATGGGCCAAAGAACTAAACAGACATTTCTCCAAAGAAGACATACAGATGGCTAACAAACACATGAAAAGATGCTCAACATCACTTATTATCAAAGAAATGCAAGTCAAAACCACAATGAGGTACCATCTCAGGCCAGTCAGAATGGCTGGTATCAAAAATCTACAGACAATAAATGCTGGAGAGGTTGTGGAGAAAAGGGAACCCTCTTACACTGTTGGTGGGAATGCAAACTAGTACAGCCACTATGGAGAACAGTGTGGAGAGTCCTTAAAAAGCTAGAAATAGAACTGCCATGTGACCCAGCAATCCCACTGCTGGGCATACACTCCAAGGAAACCAGAATTGAAAGAGACACGTGTACCCCAATATTCATCACGGCACTGTTTACAATAGCCAGGGCATGGAAGCAACCTAAATGTCCATTGGCAGATGAATGGATAAGAAAGCTGTGGTACATATGCACAATGGAATATTACTCAGCTATTAAAAAGAATGCATTTGAATCAGTTCTAATGAGGTGGATGAAATTGGAGCCTATTATACAGAGCAAAGTAAGTCAGAAAGAAAAACACCAATACAGTATGTTAATGCATATATATGGAATTTAAAAAGATGGTAATGATGACCCTATATGCGAGACAGCAAAAGAGACACAGATGTAAAGAACAGACTGTTTGACTCTGTGGGAGAATGTGAGGGTGGGATGATTTGAGAGAATAGCATTGAAACATGTATATTAACATATGTGAAGTAGATCGCCAGTCCAGGTTCAATGCATGAGGCAGGGTGTTCAGGGCTGGTGCACTGGGATCACCCTGAGAGATGGGATGTGGAGAGAGGTGGGAGGGAGGGTCAGGATGGGGAACACATGTACACCCATGGCTGATTCATGTGAATGTATGACAAAAACCACCACAATATTGTTAAGTAATTAGCCTCCAATTAAACTAAAAAGAAAAAAAAAAGTTTACAAGATACAAACATAACTAATACATTCCTACTTACAAAAAAAAAAAATCTATGTACAGGTTTTGTATGGATATAGTTTTCAATTCATTTGTCAAAGTTTTAAGGGCCGTGACTGCTGAATACTATGATAAGATATTTAGTTCTCCAAGAACTACCATCTCTCTTCCCAAGTGGCTGTGCCATTTTGTATCACTACCAGCAATGGATGAGAATTCATGTTGTTCCACATCCTTGTCAGCCTTTAGTACTGTCAAGGTTTTTAATTTTAGCAACATAGTATGTGTGTAGTAGTATCTAGTTTGTCTTTTACTTTGAAATTCTCTAATTACATATAATGTTGAGCATCTTTTCATATGTCTATTTGTCATGTGTATATCTTCTATGGTGAGAATTCAGATATTTTGCTCATTTTAAAACAATTATTTTCTTATGATTAAGTTTTAAGAGTTATTTGTATATTCTAGATAATAGCTCTTTTATCAAATATGTCTTTTGCAAATATTTTCTTCCAGTGCATGGTATGTATTTTAATCCTTTGACAATATATTTTTCATAACAATTAAAAAAATGTAATGACCAAAAAAAAAAAAAAAAACAAACTGTGGATGGAGGTCTATAATGTTGTACAGGAGGCAGTGAACAAAACCATCCCAAAGAAAAGCAAGAAGGCAAAGTGGTTATCTGAGGAGGCTTTACAAACAGCTGAAGAAAGAAGAGAAGGGAAAAGCAAGGGAGAAAGGAAAAAGTACATCCAACTAATGCAGAGTTCTAAAGAATAGCAAGGAGAGGCAAGAAGGCCTTCTTCAACAAACAGTGCATGAATCTAGAAGAAAACAACAAAAGGGGAATGACTAGTGATCTCTTCAGGAAAATTGGAAATATCAAGGGAATATTTCACCCAAAGATGGGCACAATAAAGGAAAGAAATGTTAGAGACCTAGTAGATGCTGAAGAGATCAAAAAGAGATGGAAAGAATACACTAAAGAACTGTACAAAAAATATATTAGTGAACCAGATTACTATGATGGCGTGGTCAGTCACCCAGAACCAGACATTCTGAACAGCAAAGTCAAGTGGGCCTTAGGAAGCACTGCTGTTAATAAAGCTAGTAAATGTGACAGAATTCCAGTAGAACTATTCAAAACCCTAAAAGATGATGCCACCAAGGTGTTGCACTTAATATGTCAGTAAATCTGGAAGACCCAGCAGTGGTCAATCCTCATCCCAATCTCAAGAAGGGTAGTACTAAAGAATGTGTGAACCATCAGACAATTGCACTCATTTCCCATGCTAGTAAGGTCATGCTTAAAATCTTGCATGCTAGGCTTGAACATTATATGAACCAAGAAATTCCAGATGTCCAAGCTGGGTTTAGAAAAGAAAGAGGAACCAGAGTTCCTCTGGTTCAAATTGCTAACATTCTCTGGATCATAGAGAAAGCAAGTGAATTCCAGAAAAACATCTACTTCTGTTTCTTTGACCACACTATAGCCTTTGACTGTGTGGATCATAATAAACTGTGGAAAGCTCTTACAGACGTGGGAATACCAGGCCATTTTACCTGTTTGCTCAGAAAACTGTATGTGGGTCAAGAAGCAACAGTTAGAACCCTGTATGAAGCAACTGATTAGTTCAAGATTAAGAAAGGAGTACAACAGGATTATCTGCTGTCACCCTGTTTGTTTAACCTAAATGCTGAGCACACCATGAGAAATGCCAGGCTGGGTGATTTACAGGCTGGAATCATAGGCTGGAGAAACATCAGCAACCTCAGATATGCTGATGACACCACTCTAATGTCAAGAGGAACTAAAGAGCTTCTTGATGAGGGTAAAGGGGGAGAGTGAAAGAGCCGGCTTAAAACTAAAAAAAAAAAAAAAAAAAAACCAACTAAGATCATGGCATCCAGCCCCATTACTTCATAGCAAATAGAAGGGAAAGTGGAAGTAGTGACAGATTTCCTCTTTGGAGGGCTCTAAAGTCACTGTGCATGGTGACTGCAGCCATGAAATCAGAAGATGATTGCTTCTTGGCAGGAAAGCTATGACAAACCTAGACAGTGTGTTGAAAAGCAGAGACATTCTGCTGAAAAAGGTCTGTATAGTCAAGGCTATTGTCTTCCCAGTGGTCATGTACGATTGTGAGAGTTGTACTACAAAGAAGGCAGAAAGCCAAGAATTGATGCCTTTGAACTGTGTTGCTAGAGAAGACTCCTGAAAGTCCCTTGGACAGAAAGGAGATCAAACCAGTCAATCTCAAGGGAAATCAGTCCTGAATACTCTTTGGAAGGACTGACGCTGAAGCTGAAACTCCAGTATTTTGGTCATCTGATGTGAACAGCTGACTCATTGGAAAAATCTCTGAGGCTGGGAAAGATTGAGGGCAGAAGGAGAAGAGGGCTTCAGAGAATGACATGGATGGATAGCATCACTGATGCAATAGACATGAAGTTGGGCAAACTTTGGGAGATGGTGAGGGAGAGTGAGGCCTGGCATGCTGCAGTCCATGGAGTCACAGAGACTTGGACATGACTGTGTGACTGAGCAATGGCAACAACAATACAACTATATATATTATGTATATATATACATATGGTAAATACATATATACAAAGAAAGTGGCAGACAGGCAGACATGTTAACTATGATTGTAGCTGATAGTTGCAATTATGGTTAATTTTCATTGCTCTTTTTGTTTATATTTAGATGCTAAACTTTTATTATATTGAAAATTTTTTATGTAACATAAATTTTTAAAACTTAATAAATATTTCTTTATTTAAGCACAGAGTGTAATTCCATTTACTAGTGGTATTTTTATTTCCCACATGACAGTCTCCACATCATCTAATTCCATGGCCACACATGGAACAATCCACCTCTTACATACCCCTTTACCCTCAACATCTTACCTCTGAGGCTATCCCTATGCATTCAACCATACCTTATAGACCAGTGTTTCTCAAAGTGTAATGTACCTGTTTGAAACAGGTTCTGCTGAAACTCAGATTCTAATCCAGAAGGGGTGTGTGTGTGGTGGTGGGGGGTGGTGGTCCTGAGAGTCTTTAGTTCTAACATGTCCCCAGTGATGCCAGTCTTGCTTGTCCCCTGGCAGACTTTGAAAAGCAAGCCTCCAGACCTCCCTCCCTTTTCCCTCCCAGATGCTATTTCATTCCAACCCCTTGCTGCCTATTTTCTGCCTCTTTTCTAGGTTACTCTGAGAAATTCCGATAAGACAACCAGAGCAGAAACAGCTGTAGAGTCAGGGGAAGGGAAAGATCTTGAGGAAGGAAAAGCTCATGAGGTTAGGTTAAGTAAGTTTGTCCATGAGAAACATCCTGAGTTCTCGTATCTGGGAGATATAATTGTTTGACCTCCTGTCATTCTGCTCTATAATATTTCCCATGGTTTCTGTAGAAACATCCTGAGAACTCAGCCCTTTTATATTGATGGCTTCCAGCACTGCCCTTTGTCTTCCTTAGATCTGGATCTTATCTGTCTCAGAGGCCTCTTTTGTTTGGGGGGTTTCACCATCCTGGAACTAAGAAGATAGGGATCTATATTTCCTGCACATCATAAACCAGAAAATACTCATTTTCCCTATTCAAACAAGAAGACATTCCTTGTATATTTTTGTCTTTGGTTGAGATTTACTTATTAATAAAAGAGTACTACAAAATATGGTAAACAACTGCCCTGAAGATGTTTTCTATGTTATCTTGTTAACTTTTATATTCTGTTATATTTCCAGCATTTCCTCAAAACCTCATAAATATCAATGCAAGGCACTCAACAGCTACACAAAGCCATGTGATAAAGGGTAGATTTAAGAAGAAAATCCTAACCTTTTGCTCCTGCTTTTGAAAACTTCAGATGAACAAGCATATTCACTGCAAACTTCAAGGTGCCAGGTGACAGACAGTATGCACTCAATCCCCATGATGAACATAGAAACTGGGGTTTGGAAGCACCTGCAGGTATCAGCTTCCTGAAGAGTAGATCAAGATAATTACCATGCTACTCATTGACTTTCACAGCTTCCCAGATGGCACTAGTGGTAAAGAACCTGCCTGCCAAGGCAGGAATCATAAGAGACACCGGTTCAATCCCTGGGTCAGGAAGATCCCCTGGAGGAGGGCATGGCAACCCACTCTAGTATACTTGCCTGGAGAATCCCATGGACAGAGGAGCCTGGTAGGCTACAGTCCATAGGATCACAAAGAGCCCAACACAACTGAAGCAACTTAGCGCATACGCACATGCCTCGGGTACACAGACCTGGTAGTTACTAACATCTGTTTCCCTCTTCGTGTGCTGTCAGATTTGTTAATGTCAGATGACAGAGAGAGTAGAGTGTCTATCTCTTATTTTTAAGAATATCTGACAGTATATTATCTCTAGGTACTGAGGGATACACTTTTCCAGGGGCAAAGAGAGGAAGAACAATTTGCTATCAACTGTGGCACTCCTGTCTCCATCTCCAGTTAATCGAGTCTTTGTCCCCCTTGCCGATCCCTTCCCTTCTATCCACAGTGAATGAAAAATAGAAATTCACACTGGGCTTGCTGAAACAAAAGCTACAGCCCTGGGTAATGCAAGAGGTGAGTCACAGAGAGTCCACTTCACCTCCTGGGAGCCCCGGTGTCAGGGAAAGGTGAGAGTTGACCCATTCACAATAATGTTGGAACAACAAAATTTGAAAGTACAAACCAGCATCCAACTTACTGCCTTGTCCTTTGTTCTCTTTTAGGGAACAAAGCTGCTCCCAAACAAAGCTCTTTTGGGAAACCAGCTGCTTTCATTCAAAGACAATCTGAAACGGTCAACTGTTGGAGTCTCCAAAGTCCTCTTTCTCCCCTCCTACCCATACCTTCATGGAGACCTAGGTAAAAATACATAGAAAGGAGGGATGGAAAATAGTACATAGAAGTGTTTCCTCCAGGTTCCTCATTTATCACTCAGATGAGGAAACTGAGGCCTGGAGAGAAGTGTGGAGGTGGGAGTAAGAGTGCAAAACAAGAGGTTCTGTGCTTTATTCAAAATGCTTGTTCTCTGTATCAGACATCCAAAGAACAAACAGAATAGAATGAAGAGATGTAGAAGTGGAGAGGCCAGGAGAGATGAAGAGGAGGAAAGCTTTATTTGTGTGAAGGATGCATGTGGTTTGTGATTTTCTGTTTCAGAGGCAGCAGATTGAATTGTTTTACATCCACCATGGATTTCATAGTCTTGGACAACACATTTGAGCCCAGATCTAGCCACAGAGAAACCCATCTCAATGTTCCTTCTTAAGCATGTAGGGTGTTTCATTTCTTGGTACCCTATTAGGGGGAATGTATACAGTGAGGAGGAAGGAAGGGGAACACAAGCTGAAGTTGGAGTTTTCATGTCCAGACTTTCTTTCTGGTGCTTTCATGACATGCTTACTGAGACTAAGTAACACGGGGGGCTCTCTGAGGTTCTGAGCATTGGCCCTCCTGAGCCCTTGCTGCTGACACATTGTTATTTGTGAGCCTTGCAAGGTAAGCCGGGCTTATTTGAAGTTGATGGTGTTCTGTCTGGCTGGGGGCTATTACCAGCCTCCCTACTGGGATAAACACCTGTCGTGATTCGTCTCAGTGGCTGCTGCCGTTGGGGTCGAGATTGACGTGGCTCTGGGTGTTTTGCAGGCTTGGGATGGAACGCTGCTTTTGGGTTGAAATTAGAGGGGAGGAGGGCTATTGTCTGAGAAGGTGATGTTTTTCCCTGCTTCACTGCCCGCATTCCAAAAGCTATGATCCTTCTGATCAAGTCCTGCTCAACTCAATTTGTCAGACGGACGAGCTTTTGGACAGCAGCTGTATGCCTTCACTGACTCTTCATAACTTCAGTGCTGAGATGGATGAAGTCTCCTACAGACTCCCCAAGTCTCCCCAGAGAGCCCAAGAGGGTGTCTTTCTCCTGACCCACCATCACAGTGCTCTGACTGGGCACCCCGGCACACCTTCCTTTCCACCCGGGCTCCAAAGACAGCACAGAGAGCAGACCCGAGTGCTCACAGCCCTCACCTCAGAGGCTCCTGGCAGTGTTCTCCAGACCCTTGATCTTCAGAGAAAACTCACCTGCTGTCTGGGGCAGGGCAGTGGTGATGAACCTGTGGCTGTCTCTCGTCCACCACAGCTGCAGCCGGGGTTTCCTCGTGATGTGGCTCCTTCTCTGTCCACATGCCTCCGGAACTGTGGCAGCCTCTTTCCTTGTGACTGCCCCTGATGAAGCTTGGGTTCTATGAAAGCAGTGTTAGGGGCTGTGGAGGGCAGCAACTTCACAATTTCTCAACATAGGGGTCTTCTCACTAAGTTTTCTGGAGGAAAGCCCCCAGCTTCCCACTAAAAAATTCATAGGAGGAGAACTCCCTGGCAGTCCAGTGGTTAGGACTCTGCACTTCTACTGAAGGGGGCATGGGCAGGTTCAATCCCAGCCAGGGGAACTAAGATCCTGCATGCTGCACAGTGTAGCAAAAAATTAAATAAATAAGTAAAACCCTTAAAAAAATTGGAAGGAAAACTCCCCTCCAAGCCATCCCATCATTTGGTCCATTTAAATTCTTAACCCAGTGGTAGGTGGAGGGACGGCCCCGCCCAGCATCTGTGTCATGGTCGGGACCATCTCTAAGGAGAGCTTTTGAATGCCCAGGCAGGACAAGTGTCTGTCCCTGAGCCATCTAAGGAAGGAGGCCTGGTTGCTGTGTCCTTGCTTTTCCTGTTTGGGCTTCAGTATCTCACGTGACCCTTTACTTTGGGTCTGCACTGGAAGGATGTGAATTAAGAAGGGCTTTTCAGACCAATGCCATCACTGTTGTCAGTCACTTAGCCAAGAGTGATTTAGGTGCAAGTGTCCTAGCCTGGGTCCCTAGATGGGGGTTTAGACCTAGGATCATCTCACCTTCAGCTTATCCCTTCCCCAGTCTGGGTCTTAGCTTTCTCTCCTATATAAGGAGGGACTGGGCTAAATTAGCTTTTCAAAAATTATGGACTCATATTTTCAGAAACATCCTCAGTGAGAGAAGTCTAGGAGATTCTGGGTTAAATAAAGTTTGAAACTTCCTTTACTGTCTAACTCCCAGGGCTTCAAATGTGATAAAAAGCATTTAAAAACTAAAAAGAGAGGTATGTAAAAAGTTATATTTCCCAAACTGTATATCATCCAATTCCCTTTGTTTTTTGGCACATATCATGGGACAAGTGTTCTGCTGAATATACTTCATAGCAGCAAAAGGCTAAATGGTTTCTAAAGCCCCCCACCCAATCTGTAGAGTTCCCTTTTTCCCCCTGTATAATTTTCCCTCTTGATTAGAAAACATACTGAATGTTTAACTCTATAGGCAATGCCATAAAGGCTAAACAGGAAAAAAAAAAAAAAGAAATATATTCAGACTGTTAAATCCAAGCTCCTCTTTGAGATCTGTATTTTAGATAGCAGTAATGAGAATGAATAGGGATTATTAAACATCTATTTAATGTACTAGATACTGTGCTAAATGCTTTAATTGGATTATCTAATTTAATTCTCACAAGAACCTTATGAGGTGTCTATCATTTTTACTCCCTATTTCCAGATGAGGAAATGGCGGTTCAAAGAGGCTTGATAAATAGCATAAGGCCACCCAATTATGAAGAGGCAGCGGCAAGGCCTCAACTTACTGCAGTCTCATTCTAAGAATTTTAAATAACCAACTTATCAAGTCTCCTTATTTTGTACCCCAAGCCAGCAAGCTGCCACAACAAACCAGAAATAAACTAATTGCAATGGTAATTACCTTCCATCTAAAATTTTTGAGTTAGTGTTAAATAATGTTGAATCATCAGTCTCTCATGTATACTAAAAATAGATATCTCTAACAACTAAATGTTACCAAATGATTTATTATGATTGGTGCTAAATTACAATGTATATGAAATGGAGTCATTTATGCAAACACATAAAAAATAGTTACCTATTTCTGTAATTATATTCACACAAGAATCTGAAATATAGTTTCTGGTCTGCCTTGTAAAATATATCCACAGAATGACTTTTGTAGTTTTCACCACACAATTTTACAATACTGATACTGCACCTGTATCATTTACCATACCATAAGAACTAAACAGAATATGAAAGCAGTTAATAGCAAATTAAACTTTTTATGTCCATCAATGATTCCAAAGAAAATAGTTTGTTTCCATTGGCAGTGAGAATAGATGGTAGTAATTAGCATTGTAGATATTGCATACATAGATATGTATGTATATATTTATATGTTGCTCAGGGCCATTGTTCCATCACAGGCAGTTACCTTTTGGGTGGAGCAACGATTGCCAAAATGATGTGCAATTCCATTGGGACAATTAGCAGTGCTATCTTTTACCATGTTTCTCTTGCAAAACAATAGGTAAGAAAGAAATACAGCAGGCTAAAATCTAGTGTTCAATACCAAGGTAGAAACAGTTACTGAGTTATTAATCACAGTAGTTTATGTATATATGCTATTCACAGACCGCAGACATTTTGCTGGATAACCGAGCTGCTGGGAGTTGAGGACATGAAGACATGCATTCATGTGAGTCCATAATTAATGATGTTTATACTGTAATAAGCACATTCATTTTAACACCATTCAGTAAACAGATTCCTTTAAAGTCTGAGCTAAATCTGCTATCACAATTACACACAAAAAGAACCTGTAAACAATTTGACATTACACTTATGTACAAGTGAACTGCATTGGAAAGGAGAAGAGGTAATTTCAGTGGGTGTCACTTGGTATACATCAATGTGCAACAAACTGACCCAAGTCATCAAGCACTTGAATGAGGTCAGGAAAAAGTAACATGAGCAAGGCCCCAGTAGATCAACACTCAGGGTTAGTTCCAGCAAAATTCAAACTCCTCTATCTATGGTGACATTGCCTTCAAAGCATCCAAGATGGATGTCAGAGGAGCTTAATAATCCCTGGCAAACTGTACTTGGAGATACCCAACTATCCTAATCAACAGTCTTTATAAGTGTTGAAAGTGGTACTGATGCTATTGAAACATGTCAATTCAATTTGGACAAATGATTATGTTAGGTTCTATCCAGTGCTCTGTTGGTCCTGAAAGACACAGGGAACAGGAAATCAACTGAGGTCATTAGTTCAATTCCTTCAGTCAACACAAAGATTCTTGACTTTACAGACAAAGTTCCTATCAGAGAAACAAGGGAGATGCCATTGTTAATCTAAGTGGTGACCCACTTACAACATACCCCATTAACAGCTTTCAGCAGAACTCTGAAATGGGACTTCCCTAAGTTTCTGTTTCTGTGTTTTAAGTAGGATACCACTCCAGTAATTACCGAATCCATTTTCTTACATCAGAAACAGGGTAATGAGGGGTTTTTGGCACCCCCACGTCTCCACCCCTCATGTTTTACAGAAAAAGAAAAAATTAATTTGTCCTTTACTAAACTAAGCAGAGTATTCTAAGCAAAATCCTCTTGATTCAACAATCTCCTATAGAATAAAAATGAATGAAAGGAAAATGAGAGGAGAACTTGGAGCCAAGGTTGGTGTTAACCCCCTCCTCTGCTCTAAAATTTGGGAGGAAACAACCATTACTTCTTCAAGTGTCCTTAAACCTAATTAAAACATGTGTGTAATTGCTACAAGATTGATTTTCTTTCTGGTGCTTTTAAGACCACATCTTCACGGATCCTCTGGGGGAAAAATAAATGAATGACCATACTCGATAGGTTTGCAAATGTTTCTGACTGTGTGAGCAAACCCGACAGGTCCCTGGGAGGAGGAGTCTGTGCTTGGACCATCAGTTGAGCTCTGGGTTGGGAGCCAGGCTGAGCTTCTAAAGGTATGGTCTTGTGTGCATACAAACTGATCCCAAGGAGCACCAGGGAAGCTCTTTTGCATAGGTTGGCTTAAAACACTTTTCATATTCTCCAAAATATGCAAAGCACATGGCAGTGAATGAAAACACAACTTACTGTATCCTTAAAAGAGTTCAAATTTCAGTCATTTGGTTGTATGCATGTACCATGCCAAAACAAATAAGTAACATTTTATTTCATTTAACTTTTTCTTGTTCTTTCTTTGAGCAACTATTTTGGTATCTGTATAATCAGGCTGAAAGGGTTACTTGTAGAAGTCTAGAAAAACGTTTGGTTATTATTACAATGTGCCCTTGAGCTTTAGTATATATTTACAATATGCATATTATAAATTATTTACTATAGTTCTTAAAAATATTAAACAGATAATTAGCTTCACCTACAAATATATAAGGCCACAGAGGCCCTCCATGAATGATGAAAGAAAAATCAATAAGATAGTAAATTAACCAATAGGTAGGTAGGTGAAGTACCATTGGCATGATAACTATTGGATTTGTGCCATCATGGACCCACATTTTCTTATTTGTTTCTTCCTAAACATCATCATGATCATTTGGTGGGCTGTATGTGTGCTATTGTTTAATGAACAAGTCTGAAAACACATAGTTTGAAATTCCAACAAATGGTTCAATTAAGAAAGCCAGTTTTTCCAAGTTTGACTTTTCCTTAAATACACTTTTGTTTGGTTTTGCATCCATAGATGTTAAACCTAGATATTCTAATCATATTTTCTGTACCATAGATATATACATATACTCATAGTGGAAAAGAATTTTGGAAATTAGAAGTATTTTAGACTCTCTAGGAAATCAAAAATAAATTATCAGTCTTTCAAACTCAAAATTCCAAACAGTTTCAAACTAAGATTTGCTTATGTGTATATATAAATGTATAGATATAGATATATATATATATACATTTAGATAGATGTACACACATATATACATATATACACAAAATTTATACATAAACACACATACACAACATACAAGTATATACACACTCCTCAACACACACACACAGTCATATATTTCAGTGCAGTTTCTTTTCTCTAGCTGCCTCTTTTTTCCAACTCAGAACAATAATGATAAGATGCCAGGGGCAGTCAAATCATATTTGGATTTCTGACCTGTCATGAACAAAAACTGAGACTGTTTAAAAAGCCCAAAGGTAAAAATGGAATATACATGCATGTACACATATGCACTCATATACAGACAGTCATTTTACCTCTCCTGAAACTTGCCCTGATCTCCTGTAAACAGCACAGCCAGCAGCTTGGGTGCCAATCTCCTGGCATGGAATCTATCTTACCCCTGTGGGTATGATAGGGCTTGGTTCTCACTAGATACTTGTTCTAAAACAAAGCTCTTGATGGCATTTTTACCATCAGGTACAGTCTGTGGTACGCAGCCCCCCCCCCCCCCACCCTCAGACTTGCTTCTCCTTGATCTCCTAGAGACGTGCATGTCTAGTGGAACTTACAACACAAAATAGCTAACAACTTGCAGGAAGAATGTCAGGCTAGAATCATCCTGGCTACCTTCTGCTTAGACCAGAAGAAGCTATACAAAGATGAAATCCAGAACAGAAAAGAGTTCATATCACAGGTGGTTGCGAGCCTTCAGAGTTTAATAAACCCAGATGAGAATCTGTCTCTGCATTGTCAAGCTATGTGCCACTCTACCTTTCCATGTCTCAATGACCTCAGCTGTAAAAAGAGGACAGTACCAGTGTCTGCCTCATTAAGTTACTCTAAGATTAAAGAAGATAAGGCATAGAAAACACCTAATAGAGTTTCTGGTGCATGCTAACAAATTCATAGTCTACATTATTCATAACAATATTTAAACCATAAGTCTCAAATGTTGATCAGAGCTACATACAGAAATAATGTTAACCCAGGATTTGAACTTGATCTGAATTCTCTGTATCCCAAGTCCAACTCCCTAGTAGATTATAATGCTCCTTGTGGTGACCAGTCCATGGTATGCATTAAGCAAATACCAGTGAGTGAATGCACAAATAAATGAATGTCTGACTTCAGTTCTCTGGTCTTCGGTTTCCCTTGCACAAACTGGAGGTAGAATGGCTGGACCTTTATTCAGTCACTTGGATGTGAGTTTGATAAATTAAAAGAAAAATGTCAAATGACTTAAGATACAAACCTGATTTGTGCTCTAATGTAGTCAGTAACTACAAATGGAAAAATAAGATTCAGTAGCTAGGGACCTGTGCTTAGATTTGTCATTTCTCTGAAAACAAGAGCATGGGGGCCATCTGTGTGAGTCTGACGATCACATTTTCCAAGATATAAATGTCATCTTTAGTGAAGATATTCAACCCAAAGTACACAGTGAGCAGTTAAAGATGATAAAACTGTTGGCCTGTTCTAAGCACTCTTGCCCTGACTTTTCTGTTTCATTTCTGAGACCACCTTGCTGTATATTGTTAATCAGCTTGAAAGACATCCTTAATAGGGTCACATGAACTGAATATGCTCCCAAAGTGCTTCACAACACATTTACTTGTTTTAAGGTTGATGACTTCACTGAAGTATCATTTTTCTGAGGCAGAGAAAGACTTAAATAGAAGACAGATTTAGACCCTAGACCTGTCTCATCACTACTGGAATCCTGGAAAAAATGACATATTTCTATCTAAATCTCAGCATTCGCTTCTATATAAAAGGATAATAAATAGAGCCTATACATATTACAAGTGGTACAAATTATTGTTCATTTCATTTTATTTCTTGATCCAGAAGTCTTTCTCTACATGGTTAAGAATGGCTTGGAAAATTGGTACCAACCCGTAACTCAGGGTTTCTCAGCCTCAGCACTATTGACATATTGACATTAGGGTTAGATAATTCTTTGTTGTGGGGGTTGTTCTGTACATTGTGGGATGTTTAGCAGCATTCCTGGTTTTTACTCACTGGGTGTTGGTAGCACCTCTCAAGTGAGAACAATCAAAAACATCCTCAGACATTACCCAAAGTCCCCTAGAGTGCAAAATCACCCCTGTGTGAGAGTCATTGCCTTAAATGCACATAACCCCCAAATCAGAGGCTTTCCTGAAAATGTTTCTGTCTCTCACACACAAGTTAACCACTGACCACTGGCTGCAGTTGAGAAAAACTACTAGTGATCAATGTGAATTCCATGCATATTTTAGCTTTCAAAGCTTTCTTTTTCTTTCCTCCGTGGTGGCTCAGATGATAAAGAATCCACCTGCCATGCAGGAGATGTGGGTTTGATCCCTGGGTTGGGAATATCCTCTGGAGAAGGAAATGGCAACCCACTCCAGTGTTCTTGCCTAGAGAATTCCATGGACAGAGGAACCTGGTGTGCTGCAGTCTGTGGGGTGGCAAAGAGTTGAACATGATTGAGCATTTAACACTTAAGTTGAGTATGATGCCACTAGTGACTATATAAATGAAAACAAGTTTTGGTTTTCATCCAGAAATCTGTAATGTTTGAATTTTGTATCAGGAGATCAGCTTTCTCAACCTTCTCAGGTATTCATACCCACAGTAAAGACAAACTACTGGGCTGAATTAAAAGCTGTTAAACTTTGTAACTAGAGACTTGAATAACATTGAATATTCCTGCACTTGAATAGCATTACCATAGACACTAGTTACCAACCCAACACTGACGTAAAAGTTGTACGTGTGTATACCTACCCCCCCCCCCCACACACACACAATTATAAAGCAGTTCTCCTCCACTACTGAGTTATGCATCAATCCTCTTCCATTTGTGATGGATGAAGCCAACATCAGCAGTGAGAGTCTGAAGTTATGTTGATTTTTATTGTGCAAACGCAGGTAAATTAGCTAAAGGTCAATTCTAAGAATAAACTGACAAGATGGAAGAGGTCGCTGGAGAGAGGAGACTTACTAAATCCTCCACTTGGCAGTTAAGTGCTTTTAAAAGGCTGATTAACAGGAAAATCACCTCCTCCTTCCTCCAGGACAAACCCCTTGATAGTCATTGGACTGGGACACATTTTTCTTAAGCCCTTTAAAAGTAAATTCCCAAAATAAAGCAAAGAAGATAGTCTAGGAACTAAAAATTCTTTACCCAATAAACAATACAACTTTTTCACAAACAAGAAGAACATTGTTTAAAGTTTAGAAAGCTGAGGAATAAAAAGATCCATTGGGAAATAAAGGAGGGAAAGGATACTAAATCCAATTTAAGATTTTAAAAAAATTCTTGGCCAAAATAATTTGTGGTTCAAATGCATTAGTTTCGCTGACCATTCTTCACTTTCCTTTGATAGTAGTTTTTACTTAAATATTAATTAATGATTATGACAAGCATGAATTTAAGTCATTTATTCTCTGTTTATTGTAGTGGGGTGGGGGGGCAGGATTTGGTACCTCTCCAGTTATTCTGTTATATGGATAGGATCAACTGGATCCCTTAAAACCTCCAAATTTGGTTTTTTTTTTTTTCTTCTGAATAATTACAGTACAGCCATCTCCCCTAGTCAGAGTGACTGAAAATTCGAGAACTTCATATCATTACAAATGAAATTTTTGAATCCACTCCCTATTTCTTTTTTTAAATGCATTCTTCTTTATGGATTTTGCTTTACATTTTTAGTTAATGTTGAGGTTCAGAGTCATCAACTCTCTGAGGGTTTCTTAATACTGCTTGAGTCAAATTGGACAAAGTAAGCAGTACAATGACTCAGGATTTTCTTCATGATATAGCTAAATTCACTCAACATCCCATACTCATTTTGGTGGTTTGTATGTGCAGTTATAGGAACCTCTTTCGGGCCACACACTCCACTAAATTATGGATCACTCTGAGGTTCCTCTGATGCAAACTATAAATGGGCCTAGAGATGAACAACTGTCTTCAGAAAAGGGCATTATCTTTGTTCCCTGTTGGGTATCATTAGGACACATCTCACTCAGAGATATGCTCCCATCTACCCAGTCATACAACTATAGTGATGCAGGTTTTCAGTTTGGGGACAAAAAGGTACAAACATCAAACATACACAAAACGGAGAGGAGGTCATGAGTGACAAGCAGATGAAAGGGCAAACCAACTATAGAAATCTGCCCGGCCCTAGTCCTAGGATGTTCTTCTTTGGATTTTGTTTTGTTTTGTTTTTTCCTTAAGATAATGAATTATGCATGCTCTGACTCATCTGTAGTAATAAGTGAGAGGGAGTGCCACTAGGAAGTAAGAGGAATGGTGACCTCTACATAGTCCCTAAACACCAGAGTTTCTCAAAGGAAGGTCCACAGACCATCCCACAGAAATCATTAAGGATGAAAGCCCTAAATGCAGGTTCCTTGGCCCCCTTTGAAGTTTCTGGATTAGACCTTCTGGGAATAGGGTCAGGGATCTGCATTTTTACAAGTGCTACAAATGACTTTCCACATGCTGAGTACTGGAAACACTGCCAACACTTCTGCGATGGAGGTCACTGAGGGATGAATCTCCATTACAGTGTATATGGCAAGATGAGAAAAACAACATTTCAAAGTAGCTTTGTGCTTGCATCGCAAAGCTGTGATTATTAAAGCTTAACACTCTTTTTCTTTCAGCAGGGGTGGAGAGCAATAACCATTTCATCTAAAATCAGAATGATGAAGGCAATATAAATCAAACCCATTTCAGCAGGTTTCATTTGGTCTAATTTCTCTGCAGATATTAATCATTGTACAGTCCTGTACAAATGACATCTAACTTTATTTTAACTCAGAATACAGAATGCTCACTCTAATGCTGTCTCTCGTGTATTATTTTGACAATATAAAAGAAAATAAATAAATTGGGTCATCAAGATTGCAAGATGCCAACAATACCAAGACATTAAGAGAGAAACAGCCCATGCTGACCCTATAACCAAGCATGCAAATTGGCAAAAATATTTATCTGTCATGGTCATGGGGGAAAATAACTCTCATCATTTTTCCTCTGAAAATTGCTATGTCACATGGAAGTTGACAAAGGATTCTTCCTAAAAGTGTGTAGTCTTAACTCTAGGAAATATAATCCAGATGACCAAGACTAGTCAAGTCCCACTGTATGATAGAAAGTGCCAGAAAATACCAGCGTTTAAGTGCTCTGGGTTAAACCACTATGATAAATACAAAGTTGAAAAGTTGAAATTGTAACAGAGAAAAATATATGAGAATCAAAGTTTGTCTCCCATTTTGGGAATTGGTGTCAAGTAGTTTTGCAAAACACCATGTATGCCTTTTCTTTGTCTCACTGCAGCCTGTTTTGCTAGGTACCAACAAAGCAATAATCAGAGAGGAATCTAACCCTGAGAAGCAAAGTTAATCCAGAAGCTCAAGCAGTAGTAACTAAGAGGACCCAGCGTGAACAGTACACATCTGTGCTATGGGTAAAGGTGTCTGTGAATCAAGCAAGCAAGGTGCCCATGAATCAAGCAAGACCAATAAAAAAAAGAAAAATTCCCTGTTAGCTCCCCTTTTATACATGTGCCCCTGCCTCACATGAATCAGTCGGGAGTAGACATATTATAGCTATGGAGGAATAAAGAACAAAGGGAACACTTATGATTTGTGCATTGTTCCCCTTTTATTGTAATTCACCATGCATGCATTTCCAGGAAGATAACTGTGCCTACAAGTACAAAGGATAACAGCACAGCATATTTTGGAAGCCACTTTGTTGTTTTACGGCCACATCTCAATGCAATTTTTTTCTTAGCAGAGGGAGGGAGAGCACACTACCACCATGATCCAACAGTTTTATTTTCCTGTCTTCCCCCTTTCCTGCTGAATACAGATCACTCCCTCTTTGATAGTGGGTCAGAGGACTTTATAAATATAGTTCTTACTTCAGAACACCCACATACCATAGAGAATGACCTCCACAAGCTCACTGGATTTTAGCATGGCAGAATTTTCCAAGGTCTCTGTGCATATGATTCCTCATTGATTTGACCCATTTGATGCTACTAGTCTCTTCAAATCAGCCTTTGTCCTCACCAGTATTCAAGAAGCAAACCATACATATTGTTCTGTCTAGAAATGAATTAAAAAATTCTTGAAACTATTTTAAGTTTGAGGAAATGAATATGATACATGGTGCAGGGCCACTATAGCATTTAATCTTCTAATTCACTTACCCAGAATTCATTTCCAGTGTTGTAGGCCACATAGCCCTCACTTCAATTCCACTTGAACTAGGACTGAAGATGTGCATGGACCTGGTGTCTCTGTAGAGACTTTTACTAACCAGGTCTACAAATCTGCCTGCAGTGCAGGAGACCCAGGTTCAATCCCTGTGTTGGGAAGATCCCCTGGAGAAAGGAATGGTCACCCACTCCAATATTCTTGCCTGGAAGATTCCATGGACAAAGGAGCCTGGCGGGCTACAGTCCATGGGGTCACAAAGAGCTGGACACAACTGAATGACTAACTTTAACTGTTATTTCCATACCAACAACCACACAAAGGAACACACTGTTGCTGTTTCAGCTATGTGAACTATTTGGTTTGAACTGACCCCAATTAAAAATGTTATTACTTTAAACAGACTTGCCACCACCAGTTTTGTTTTCTGGGGGTATAAAGACAGCCTAAACAGAAAAAAAAAAAAAAAAGACAGGTCAAAGAACAGAGAAATGCCATTAACATTTTCTTTGCAATGTTTCATTTCCTATTTAAAGTACATACATAGTAGGAATAGTGAGTTGATGGCCATCTTACTAGTTCTCCACTTCTTACTAGTGTGTTTCTATCTTGAAGCCATTACAATCAGGTCTGAAATTTAAGAAAGTTGGGACTCTGGCCATTTTAGTTAGACCCCCAACTCTTTGACAGAACTCCAATAGGACCATAAGAATCATTTGGGCAAAGTGAGTTTGGGGATATTTTCACCAAATTCAACTTCTTGACCCATTAAGTTCTATGATCCTTTGCAGAATCTTCTATTACCAATATGACCAATATGAAATGGTATAAAGAAACACTGAAAACAGTAAAGACATACTGGTAGACTGTACAAAGCTATGTTGTAGTTAAGATCAAGTGTCTGCTGATACACTAATGTATGAAAAAACAGCACTTAAATTCATAAATACAATTATCTTACAACACAACTCCCAAAATGATCTTTCTTTTTTCACTTCAGCAAAATTGTTAAGTCCATTTGAACCATCAGGACAAGAAAACATTGGCTGAGTCTGTTGCCCAGGTGTGAAGGTAAGAATTAACAAAAATTCAGAAAGCTATCCATATGTTAATGAGCACTAATAACAAGTATCAAGATACACCTCTTACATAATAATATGCATCAATGAAAGATTTCAATGGGAAGCAATGGGTCACTATGTCTTCCTCCCATAGACATCATCCAGTTGCCTTTATTACCTGTGGTACATATACACATACCCACACACACACAATTTAAAAAAAAAAAATAGGAGTTCTTGGCACACAATTAAGGATGGGAAAAAAATATTTTTTCAGTTCCCGCTGAAATGCATGAGGAATGCTGAAAGTCAAATCTTGCCCTTTAGTCTTCATTTACCACAAATCTATGAAAAAAACTATGAGTACATTAATAGAATACAGAGTCACATGGATGGATGGTTATTAACAGTTTCTTTTTGGTTGTGTCCATACAGGTCAAGGATGTAAACAAGAAAGACCGTTTAGAAAGCCCAACTCTTAATTTCAGAGCTTCAATTATCTAGTTGGGTTGTTCAAAGACATCAGAGAAGTGACAGCCAAATTCTAGTATGGACACAGCCAAAGCCCAGATTCCAGAGGCAAACAAAACTGGCTCCAAGGAAGTAACAGTGAAGCACTGTAGTTTTAAAAAGTTATAAGAAATTATTAGGGGATGTGTGAAATACAACTTCCCCTTAAAATAAAAGGCTGGACCCTTATTCAAGTACTGTGTGCTGTTCTTACTGCCACAACTACACAGGAATGCAGAGAACTTAACATGGAGTACGTGGAAAGGTCACACCATTAAAACATGGGCAGAAACATTGACAGAAGAAAGGTAATTCAGCTCAGGGTAGAGAAGGCTGAATTGGGGTCATTTTGCAGGAATTTTTGTGGATACGGATGTTTGGGTTTTTTAAAATACTAAGAACATGTGACTAGCTCTTCTCACCTTCTCCTAGGGCTGAGAGAGAGCAGTGCAGTAAAATGGAGCCTGAGGGTGTTCATTTCCAAATAAGGGAGACAATTTGCTGATGATGGGGGTTATTAGATGTAAGGAAATGATGCCAAGAGAGGCTCAGAAATCTTCCCAGAAGGGTTTTTAAGAAAAAAGCAGAGGCTCCTGTGGCTGAAGGACTCTAAGAGGGCGCTGCGGGGGGCAGGAACAACCCCTTAGGAGGCCCAGGCCCTGGGGTCATGTGCTCTGTGTGTATATACATACTTGGTTGTGCTTCTGTTGCACAGATACTCATGCATACGGAGTCAATATAAACTGGCACATAATCAATTTGAGTGAAAAGTCATATAAATCTGCCACTTTCCCCCCATCACCCCAGAAACAAAAGGAAAAAGGAAAATTTAAAAATCCAAACCTATGGCATTGGGCCAGATCACTACCATAATTTTCATTCAACGGAGGGAGGTAGAAGAAGAGAGGAAAAACCCAGTTTGGGATAAATGATTCCCAAGGCCTCTCAGCTGTTCTTACGTCACTGGCTCTCATCTATAGACAAGATACTCAGCACACGGGGCCAAGTTAACAAACAGACAAAGAACCAAAAAAAGAGAGAGAGAGAGAGAGAGAGAATTTCTTATACTTCCACATCTGGAAAGAAATCTACCCTGTGGATTGACATGTTAAGGTGAACTAGGTAAATAGGCAGTAGTAGATCAATGGGCTATTGTGTTCTAACAAATGTGTATTGTTAGTTGTTGTTTTATCTTTTCAAATATGGATTTCTTTCAGGAGGTTTATTTCAAAACGGTGACACACTGTTTTTTCTCCCACCCCCACCCCCTCATCCGCCCCTATAGATGATACTTCCGTAAAAGTTCAGATTGCCAAGGGTGTTTTCTCTCTGGGAACCTATCTGGAATTTTGATCTTTAGGAAATCCTGGATGCATTTCTCCAGCTCTTCCTCAATTGACAGCTTTTCCTTAACAGCTTTTTTTTTGCTACTCATGTTCGACTCCCTGGAGCTGGAAGTCAGAGTCCGGAGCAGGTCACTTTTCCGTCGCATCTCTGACTGCTGGATCAGCTGGACGGGGCCCTTCTTGATGGGACGGTCCAGAGTCTGGATGTTGGTCTGGCGTGTCACGGGCCCACAGATGACTGTCTCCTGGGGAGAGCTGGCCTCAGACTGGCTGTCGCAGCTGGAGGTGGAGAGGTCGTTGCAGGAGGTGCCGCTCTCTCCTTCTTTGTCACCCTTACCGTTCTTGCAGCAGCAATCACAGTGCGACGATGACCACCTGGAAGGCTCACCTGCAAAGAAGCACAGGACCCAAGGAGTGAATGTCAGGCAGCTCAGCTTGGGGTAGGAGCACTGCACATCAACACACACAGACACGCTTCCACAGCCGTGTCTTTAGAAGAAGCAGGACAGCACACAGAATGGGTTGCAACAGGAGTACCCGCCAGCCGAGTTCACTGAGGGAAGGAAGTTCATAAGGGTAAGCTGCATAAAGGGAAATACATTCTAATGCATTAGTCCATGGAGTCGATAGTTACTCAGCTGCACAGTGTCACCACTAACTTTGTTACCTTGGCAGACCATTTAATTCTTAAAGCTTCAGTTTCCTCATCTGTGAGAGGAAGAAAATAACTTCCCTACTTTCAAGAGTTGAAGGGGGGAATTAGATAAGGCAAGTGAAATTCTCTGGGAGATAGTGAAGGACAGGGAAGCCTGGAATGTGGCAGTTCATGGGGTTGCAAAGAGCTGGACATGATTGAGCGACTGAACAACAAACAACAACAAAAATGAAATTTTAATGCAATGTGTGCCACACAATAAGCACTCAATATATGCTAACTGACTTTACCGTGGCTGATGTTAAGCCCTAATCCTATGCTCCATGTTATTGCAGTCAGGTAAACAGGGAGATTCTAGAAGAGTGGAATGACAGCTACCACTCAGGGAGAGCTTACTTTGTACAAACCCACATGTAAGTTCTTCGCACCCATTAACATACTAGACCCTCATGACAATTCTAAGATGTCAGTATCTCCATCCCCAGTTTCCACATAAAGAAACTAAAGACTTTAGAATTTTAGAAACTTGCTCTAGGATTTCCCCAGTGGCCCAGTGGCTAAGTATCTGCCTGCCAATGCAAGGGACACAGGTTCGATCCCTATTCCAAGATTCCACACTGTGGTGGGGTAACTAAGCCATGTGTCACAACGGCTGAAGCCCATGCACCCTACAGCCTGTGCTCTGCACTCAGAGGAGCCACTGCGATGAGAAGCCCACAGACCATAACTAGAGAGTGGCCCCTGCTCTTGGCAACTAGAATAAGCCCTTGCACAGCAACAAAGACCTAGCTGCAGCTCCCCAAAAAGAAATTTGCCATAGTTTGTTCAAAGCTGTGCAATTTGTAAATGGCAGAGCTGGGATTTGGAAACAGGTCTCCCAAATACTATAACTAATCTGTCTGTAAAATTCATGCTTCTCTTTCAAAACAATTTTCAAAGTATCACTTCTCTCTGAAGTCCTTGTTCACCTATCCTCAGAAATAGTTGTCAATTTTTCCTCTGAGTTATGATCTTCCCTTGTAAGTGCCTCTATTATTACACATATCACATTTTGTTATAGTTATTTTCTACCTTAGGCATCTCAGCTATTATACCATGAGCACCCTGAGGTAGATGCAGTGAAGAGTTCATTGTTGTCATACCAGAAAAGGCTCCAGTAAGAGTATAGAAATTAAATAATTCAATAATTATTATTATCCTAATAATTATTCTGAAATACCTTGACCCAGCCATACCTGAAGCTAGACCTTTCAATGAGGTTTCACTTATACAATCCACTACATTATATTTAAGCCAGTGTGAATTCCTCTCTCCCTGTTTCCCTGAGTCTTGATTCATAGCAGTACATTCAGCTATTTGGAGCAGAGCCATTTTTTAGATACTCAATTGGTGGCTCCCTAAACTAGGAAATCCAGAGTCACTGCGCAAACAATTTCCTGAGTTTAAGTCATTGCTCCAAGCCTTCCACTCTCTACATAGCCACAGTCTTCTTGGAGTCATAAACCTAATACTGTTTACTGATCAGATGTTATACACTGGGCACTTCATATATTCATTGTACTAATGCCATGAAAAAATTAAAGTGAAATCAATCCACTTTATGATGCTAATATTAAGGGCAAAGTTAATGTGGTACATTTATATGTTTTAAAAGGGATCCAGTTTAGATTTGCACTATATCTTATTCTCATAAATAATGAGTCACATGATAATAAGATCCCACTTTGTTATCATTTCTAATGTGGTCAAAGTAGAGGAACCTTAGGATGGAAACTATTAGGAAGGTTATATCCTGTCATCTCTTACAATGTCTGCCCTCTACATATCTAAACCATTTAAATATTTATAACAAGTTATACATTTTTCCTCAGAGATGGTAAAAAAGAAAGTCCCTATAAATCACAATGCCAAAAGGATCTCTAATATATATTCGCTCTTCTCTACTACTTTTCAAATGTGACTGAATATTCGTTGTATTTATATACCCATCAAACAAAATGCAACAATCCAATTAGCCAGAAGGAATCACCACAGCAGTAATGTCCTAGTTATCACAGGCTATTACAAATAAATATCTTCCATGCAACAGAGAAACTATTCAATATGTGCCAGCTGGTGACTGAAAGTATCAGCTATAGAAAATGGTTTCTGTCTGCCAGCCCCGATTCTGAGGAGGATGTTTTTTGTCCTTCAGAAGGTAGAATTTGCCTCTGCCTCTCCAAACCTGGTCATCCCTATACTAATATGATTCCATGGAGAAATGGCTCCAATGAGTTGGCTCAAGGAAAAGTAACACCAACCCAGGACTGATCTAGTTTGATCTTTCTTGAGCAAAATTCAGAAACTGAACAAAGCTTTAAAAGAAGAAGGAAAAGGAATAGGAGAAAGACAGAAAAGAGAAGAAAAAGATATGTTGGAATACACCTGCCTATAACCTTAAAACAAGATGACAAAATATTTTGGCCATAAACCCTCCTAAATCAGTAGAAATACAAGCCTGGGCGACATGTCTGATGGCCCAGTGATTAAGACTTGATCACCCAATGCAGGGGTGCAGGTTTGATCCCTGGTCGGGGAGCTAAGCTCCCATGTGCCTTGTGGCCAACAGACTAAAACACAAAACAGAAATACTATTGTAACAAATTCAATAAATATTTTTAAAATGGTCCACATCAAAAAAAAAAAAAAAGAACAGGCCTGCATTTCTCTGTCCAACAGTTACCTTCCTCTGAAAGTCTTTCTATTCAACGGACATGGAGGGGAACCTGAGGCTTCTTTTCTGAAAGGCAGTCTAACAACACGAACACCAACATGTGAATGAGTCCTGTGTGCTCATGTGGAAAATTGCACGCAGCCCTCCACGACCTATCCAAGCCAAGACCCTGGCACAGATGCATTATTTCTGCCCTGAACTTCTGGGATCATCATGGATTTAAATGTCGGTTGGGATCCACCAGCTTCCAGGCAAAGAGAAGTATTACTTTCCACTAATTCTAGGCACTATCACTATTAAAGGGAAATTAAACAGATTAATTTTAGTGGAGCCCATTATACTTCCACATGTTTCAATATTTTATGAGCACATCTGAATGTTTTACTACTTTGGAAAGGTAATTCATAAGATGGCTTCTGAAGTCTATATATTAGTTTGAAATCAAGGAAGAAGATGGTATTAATACAGTCCAGTTAGAAGTGCAATCTGAAGGGTCATTATAAAATCTGAAAAATAATCAGATGTGAGAAGAGAACCATGTTGTTTCTTTTTTCTATTGCTTACACTCTTCCCAAGAATTTAACCACAGCAGACAGAGGATTTAAACCAGAACACAGAAAACCCTTTCACCCTTGCAGTTCCACTGACATAAGCTTACCTGTTCTGGAAAGAGTAAAAGGATCTGTGAAAGGTCAATTCTGTAACTCAAGGTATTCTATAATCTTCCCCATTATAGCAAATTATGATCTACTAAATACCTTGGTATTTCAAATTACAACATACTTTTACTCCCAATTTGCTGAGGTTTCAATACTGGCTGGAATAATTCTCTCCATTTGAGGAGAAAATAGGTTACAATTGATTAGTCAGATATAGGGAGAAAATAATTTCATTCCCAGAAAAGTCTCATTTGTTGATATTAAAACAACAAAATATCTGCAGCCTTTTGGGGGTGTATTAACTAGTTTCTGGTCAAAGAGCCTAATAGCGCTTCCTTATCTTTAAATAAACCACTGCTGAATTTGTTGGACATCATTTTTGCTGCCAGGCACATAATAGAGGCTTGATAAATGTTTGATGGTTAAATGAATGAGTCAAACACATGTGTTGAATTATAACAAGTTGATAACACAGTAGATAGATGGCAGGCTCCAGAGTCAGGCTCTGCAATATGTCAGCTTGGATCAACACTTTACCTCTCTGAGCCTTAATTTCCTCTTCTGAAAAATAAGGTTAGTAATAGCATCTTCCTCATAATGGTTTTAGGAAAATTAAATGAGATAATTAAGGTAAAAGCGTTTCATGGTTTGTGGCACCCAATCCATACTTTGACCAGTGTACACATTCATTCTGCTAGAAGCCAGAAACTGATCCACATAAACAAAACAAATCAGAAGCTTGTTAGATATGATGATTATGTTTCTACTAACATGCTATACAACCAATTCTTCAGTCTGGCTGGAGCATCATGTTAGAAAGAACACTAATGCTATAACTGGACTCTTCAAGAAAATGTACACTGAGCATATCATAATGTCTGATTTTGTTTGGGAGTGGAGAGTAACCATTAGCACTTATAGTGTCTGGCACATACTATGAGACCAGGGGATAATTTTGGGAAGACGTTTCCTTTACAGTGCAGTGCTTAGAATTTCACAAACGGATGGAACTTCCAGGATAAAAATTTACGCTAGGACACATCAAATAAATTTAAACCCAGAGCCCAGAGGTGTTTGTAGTTGGGATTAAATGGGAGGGGCAGGAAACTCAATAGCCTTGAGTCTTTAAACACTAAATCTTCCAGCAGTTTATAACTTGGACAAATTGAGAACCAATCAAGAAAATTAAATGAGTGGACTTAGTCCCTCTCCACTATAGCCCTGAGTCCTTACTGACAAAGAAGGAATAAAAGAGGAAAGGCTACAGAATCTTTCTCCTCAATGAAAAATTCAAACCAAGCTGAGTGAATCACAACTTAGCAAACTCACAAAGTGCTTATGCATTTTTAAAAGAGGCAGCTCTGCAATCTACCAACACTTCAAATCCTCCACCTGCTAATGGTTGTGAACACAATGCTCATCATTTACAGCAACAGCTGGGAAAACTGCTTCTCCCTGTCTTCTCTGTCAGTGATGTAGGAGCCTGCCAGTCTGGGAGCTAGGTGGCCAGATTTAATTTATCGAGGCTGCTGAAACACTTTCTCGGTATCCCGGTTGAAAAGTCAATAATGCCCAAACTGATGTTTTTATAATTCTGCTAACCTTGGAAAAGATATTGCACAGTGGAGATTGGGAATAGACAGACCATGCAAGCACCTGGGAAAAATACATCTTCCAGATTGACAATCCTCATTTCTTGCTTGTGGTTGACCTTTTCTGCACTTGGACATTTGGCCTTGGAGGGACCCAGCTGGGGACCCTCATTAAGATGAGGTAAGTCTGGGAAAGAGCAGACAGTGAAACCATCCATGCATCTGTCAGGGCCAATCAGGAAAACAGATGTTCCACCTGTTATCTTAAAAGGGAGAATTTAATATAAGGAATTGGTTAAACAGATGTTGGAAGGGCCAAAGACAGTGACTGCGAGAGGCAGCTACCACCCTTAGGACCAAGGAGACAAATAAAAGAGATAGGGTCACTAGAACTGAGATGTGGGCAACAGGCATCCTGTGGGAGGTGGGACCCAGGCATATGAGGAGGGCACCCTCCCTGCTGCTGGTCATGGTATCTGAAGGGGCCTGGCTCTGGGATTAAAGAAAAACAACAATAACAACAAAGTTGAGAACTAGAACCAACTCCTTCTGGGGGAAATACAAGCTGGATTGATTCTGATGAGCAGGAAGCAGGCAAGGAGTCCTTCTTCTCCTGCTGTGTTACAGTCTTCCTCTATGTCCCCTACGGACAGAACCTAACAGGAAGCCAGCTGAGCCCATGAAAAGAGTGGTGAGCTGAATCACAACCTCAGCACAGCAGAGAGGGGTGGGTTTGAAGCCCAGAGACAACAGCTAAATAACAGGACACTGACCCCTCCAGGGATTCAACAGAAAAGACAGACACAGCTCTCGACCTGCTGGACCATGAGTGCAGATGGAGGAGTTAGGGAATGGAAGTGAAGAACCATCATTGCCATTCAGCCCCCAGCTGCCCTTGTTATGCATTACTAAGGGTTTTGTATGTGCTCATCCATCGCAACTTATTTTCCTGATATTCACCTGTTAAGGTCTTTTTTGACCATCCCTTTCTCAGAGCACCTTACCTATCCATCCTCCAGCCCAATTTAAACCAGTCCCAACTTCCAGCCTGTTTCCTTCATATCCACCACGATGTGTAACTATGGATGTGTTCTTAGGTTGGATTAATGTCAATTTTCCTGTGTTTTAAAGCCTGGCTTTATTCCCTTTTGAATTCTAATGCATACTCCAGGGCACATACACACTGGGCTTTCACGGCAGTAGATGCTCAGAAAATACCTGCATGAAAATGAACAGGAGAGGAAATGGATGAGGTGTATGGTTTAGAGTATTTGTGAGAGGCAGTAAACCCTCTACCACACACACAAAAAAAAGATAGAAAAATATGACACGCAAGATGGAAAAATTTAGTCATTTCACTAGACATTTATACACATGTAACAAAAGCATAAGATAGGCCGATCAACAGAGATTAATGGCAAAATCCATCCAGAACATATATTTTCTAATTGATCATCACTCATACTTATTTATTAATATCCAAAAAATCCCTAAAGGCATTAAACAACTTCAGTAAAAACTTTCTTAACTACTCGGCTATGGTCTCTAATCACATAATTTTCCACTTTGGTGATGCCAAAACACCCGCCTAGCTCAGGTTTTTCACCTGTGAGCTTTCTCTCTGAATAAAGCAATGCAGTGATGTGTATAAGCTTTAGTCCTGAACTTTAACTTTCTGGCTGACTGCCTTGCTCTTTCAAGTGTTCCTTGATGACACACTTATTTCACATTTTTCCAGGTTCTTGTTTTCTTTCCTTTTATTGTATTTCTTCCTCTTAGTCTCAGCATTTTTCAGCTAAGACTCTACTGAATTACTCCTGTCCCCAAAGTCCTTATTTGCCTATTTCCTAGAGAGTTCGATGGCCCATCTGATCTCTTTTCCCACGGTGTCCTCTTCATCCTGGCTACTTACTTTTATATTTTTCTTCACCAGTTTTCATAAACTTGACCATTTCCCCTGAATAATAAGTTTCACTACAACTCCTCTCAATCTGTATCTCAGAGGATTTTATCTCTTAGAGTGAAACATACATGAAATTATTACAGGATTTGTATGCTTCCCCTTTCCAGTAAAAACATCCATCCTTTCCTTTCGGGAACTTCCCTTCACTATTCCATCCTGAAGGAACTGTCAACCATGCTGCCATGTCTAGCCACAAGGGGAGGACAAATGGACTCTCTGTGAAACAGCCATCTCCCAACTGTAGTGGGTGATTCAGGCATGGTTATATGAGCCAAGCTGAGTGAATCAGAGTCCCCACTGGGACTGTTCTGTGGGAACTTACAAGTACTATCCCTAGTGATTTGGGATGTGCCAAACTGGGAGGATGTGAGTTCACTGGCCATCTTCCTTACCAGCTGGAGGGGAGTTCATGCATGAAGAAGCCAAGCAGACAGCCAAAGCTAAGAAATGGTCAGGAGACAGAGCCCAACATCTAGCAGTATCACACACTGGCCTCATCCCTATAATTTTATAAGCCAAGAAATTCTCTTCTGGCTTAATCTAGTAGAGTTAATTTTGCATTACTTACAATAAGAGTCTTGAACACTTGATCAAATTCATGTAATCACACTCAATATCTATCTAGTTTACTTTTGTCATCCCCTGAGTCTGTCTAGTCAAAGCTATGGTTTTTCCAGTAGTCATGTATAGATGTGAGAGTTGGACTATAAAGAAAGCTGAGAGCCAAAGAACTGATACTTTCAAACTGTGGTGTTGGAGAAGACTCTTGAGAGTCCCTTGGACTGCAAGGAGATCCAACCAGTCTATCCTGAAGGAGATCAGTCCTGAACATTCATTGGAAGGACTCCAATACTCTGGCCACCTGATGCGAAGAACTAACTCATTAGAAAAGATGCTGATGATGGGAAGATTGAAGGTGGGAGGAGAAGGGGATGACAGAGGATGATATGGTTGGATGGCACCACTGACACAATGGACATGAGTTTGAGTAGGCTCCGGGAGTTGGTGATGGACAGGGAAGCCTGGCGTGCTGCAGTCCATGGGATTGCAAAGAGTTGGACATGACCAAGTGATTGAACTGACCGAGCACTTGTACCATTCTAGCACTAATATTACTCTAGGGTGCAAGTACAACTACTTTCTAAGCTACTTTGTAAGTTACCTGTTTCTTCTCTGGACTCACAGCCCTTTTGCTACACTAGTCCCAACAAATTTGACTAATACTGTCAAGAAACATACTAAGACAATGCTGCCTCCTATTGTACATAATTATTCCCACAGTGAATGACAATATCTGTCCCTCCAAAACCAGAAACTTAACATAATAGTAGATATCATTTACTGAGGACCCCCATGAGCCTAGTATTGTGCTTAGCACTTCACATAATCTAATCTTCACAATAGCTCTCCTAGGTGGATGTGATTCTCTTTCCTTTTTAGGAAAGAGGAAACTGTAGCTCAAAGTGATTAATTATCCCATCCAAAGTTAGAGTTTACAAGTGGCAAATTAAGAATTCAAATACAGATCTCTTTTAGTACAAAGTCTCTGCTCTTTTTGGTGGATACGTTATTCAATATCTACTAAAGATATTTAAAAATACCGACAGACCAAAAAGATTAAAAGTGTGGACTTTAAGACATAATAATCCCAGTGATTCCAACTCTTCAGTAACTTTAAAAAGTAATCAACTGACCAAACAACTTGAAAGTCCAGGTTTTTGTAGGTTTTTTAAATCAGTTTATCTATATTAAAAATCTCATCTCCCTTTCTCAAGTTCACTGGAGAAAACTGAAAATAACTAAGTGAAGGATGAAGAGTTCTGGTCCCTTTCTGATATGTCACCCCCCTCCATAAGTCTTCTGCTACCCGGGTTGCCCCGGTAGCAGTCAACAGTGTTTGAAGTATGCATTTAATTAGCACAGGGAAAAAGCCCTTTGCCAGTTAATTAAGATTTCATATTTACTAATACTGCTTAATATATTTTCAACAACCAACCAATATATAATACCTCCTCAAAGTGCGGAAATCAAAACACAACAATCTATGGCTTATTGGTAAATGCAGGCATAAATTTCTGTTGATTCTCCTGGTAAAAGAAAAAATAATCAAATTAACCCAGAGCAGTTTTTCAAGAGCCAGAGTGTCCTGGGAATTTTTCAAGAATCACAGATAAAATAAAAGAACTGTAGAACAGGGGTTGCTAGGCTCCAGGATCTAATGCCTGATGATCTGAGGTGGAGCTGATGTAATAATAATAGAAACAATGTGCAATAAATGTAATGCGCTGGAATTATCCCAAAACCATTACTCCCTCACCCCTGGTCCATGGAAAAACTGTCTTTCATGAAATTGATTCCTGGTATCAAAAAGGTTGGGGACTGCTGTCTTAGAACACTTATAAATCATAAACTGCTTTTAAGTTGGAGTTAACCAGAAAACTTCAGATGGTGAGAAACACAGCCATGAAAAGGTCAACTGGGATGTGGTTCAAGACTCACTATGGACAGGCCTGGACAGAATCATAGAGCACAAGACCTAGAAGGGACCTGTTTAGAGGCCACTGAGCACCCTTGTTTTACAATGAGGAAAGAGAAAGATGTCTAACTATGGTGTCAAGACCCAGCTCCTGAGCCCTGTCTGGGACCCTGCCAGGGAAACAGCTGGAAGGGTGCGGAGTTATGGAGGCAAAGTCAGACCCAAGTAGAGAGGTTTTCATTTCTGAACAGTCCATCAAATAGGAAAGAAAAACTCTCAGGAAGAGTCCATTACTAAGTACAGTGAAGACTAACATACGACAGAGCAGCTTGAAGAAAGCAGATTCCTCTAACATGACCACATGTCTAAGAGAGACAGAGATAGACAGACAGACAGACATTGAGTGATGATGACACTGACCTCCGCTGGTACCTACCTATGCTGTAGACAGGGCTGGGCACTTTACTCACATCATCTCTTTGACCTCACGACCAGTGAGGAGAATTAGGGACCATAATGCACTTTACTCGCATCATCTCTTTGACCTCACGACCAGTGAGGAGAATTAGGGAACCATAATGCCAAATTCCCACCTTCCTGGGGGTGAGAGGAGATGAGCAGGGACCAAACTTCCCCAGTTCCAGGGAGGCTGAGATTCATCATACAGGTTTACTCAGAATCAGCATCTAAAAGGTCTGCTTTTAAACTGCACACACCCTTGATGGAAGCTGAGTCTGACACCTCCGTGTGAATTAGTTTAGCACAATGCTTGGACCTGACAGAGGAAGCTGGGAATTCACAATAGTGAGTCACTCCTGGCAAATGACATTCATGAACTGTGAGCTCTGACCACATGTCAGGTGTGGGGCCAAGTGCTTTACAAACATTTGTATTTTATGTTAGCAACACCACCAAGGAAGAGTTTCTCCAACTCGGTACTACGGATATTTGGGCTGGATGATTCTCTGTTGCAGGTGCTGTCTCTTACATTGTATGATGTGCAGAAGCGTCCCTGGCCTCTCCCCACTAGTTATCAGTAGCACCTCCACTCCTCACTCAACACAACTAAAATCACCTCCAGCTGAGAACCACTGCTCTACAGTAAGTGTGATTCCTATTTGGTTGATGAGGACACTAGATTTCATAACTGTTGACTAATTTGCCCGTGAGTCCCAAAGCTAATAAAAGATGAAACCAGGGATTGATATTTGGCAGATTTGACTCCAAGGCCAAGGCCTGTTTCATCAGTATATCATGGTGCTTCAGTGAAATGATGTCTTTTTGAAAAAGGAGCTTCTTGGGCAGAGATCCAACCATTCCATTCACTCCAAGTTCCAAAAGAAGACCAGTGAAAGGAAATGGAGTTGCCCTTTCACTTTTTATAACATGAAAAGAGCATCTTATTCTCACCAGGCTATCTTCAGATGATAATGGAGAAAGAAAGATTTATAGAGTTTAGAGGCTCTGCCTGAACACATATCTCTGCCAACTGGCCACTGATTAATTGCTCTTCTTTTAAGTAGGAATTCAAAATGAGACAAAGGTGGCTTAACCTGGGATTTTCCCATATAGCCACAGCCTATGTTCCTATCATGTAATAAAAATAGGCAACATTAAATTGAATGTTTACCACATACCAGGTGCTGTTTTGCACTTTGCCTGCAGAATCTCATTAGAGATTCACAGCATTCCTATGAAGTGAGCTCTACTGTCATTCACATTTTGCAGAAAAGTGAACTGAGAAACAGGTTAAGCAACTAAAATACAGTCTTTAAAAGAAGAGGTGTGATGCAGATGAACATAATCTGATCCCAGAATTTCCATAGTGAGGTAGGTAGGAAAGCATAGTGGTTCAGAAACTGGGATTGAGAGTCAAAGAAACAGGAATAGGGCACAATTCTGCTGTTGGCTGTAAGTTTTTTCATCTGAAAATGGTAGAAATACCAATACTGCTGTGGTAGGACGATGAGAATTAAATGATATTTGTCTCCAGCATGATCACAGTGCCTAGAATATATTTAATACCCATTGAAAAAATTTTTTAAAAGACTACTTTGATACCCAAATTGATAATGTTCATATCAATCACAGTTGTAAAATATTTAAAAGGCAATTTCAATAAAGATACTTTCATAGGTAATCTATGTGTTTTTTTCCTGCTTTTCTTTCAATAGACAGTCTGCCCAAAGCACATTTCCATATTACTTTACCAATATTTCTACTTTCTATTCTCATGGGCTATCAAACAAGTATTGACTTATTTGCATAATTGATAATACTTAGGAAAGCACTGCTGATGAACATATTGATTCATAGAGAGCTTTTCCTCCTCTTTGCTCTGAAGCTAGGGTTGTCACAGGTGACCTGCAGTGATTCTAAAGGCAACAAAAATTCCTAAAAGGAGGGTTAAACTGTGCACTGTGATGATAGTCCACTATTATTCCTTTATATATGATTTGCCTATTTGTTAAATCATTTTCATTACACATAAATGCACAACTTCAAAGATTTCTCACCCTTCTTTTAGGGAGAAAAATCTTTCATTGTGGAGCCCACCATTACTTTTATGGTTAATTCACTTAGATAGTCAAGTGGTTTGACAGATGCATCCAATAAGCAATGAACACAATGGAGTGCTACCTAAATGAGCACTAATAATTTCCAGGGTGACATTATTGTCACCTTGTTTCTTTAATTTCTACGCAGAGTACATCATGTGAAATGCTGGGCTGAATGAATCACAAGCCGGAATCAAGATTGCTGGGAGAAATATCAACAACCTCAGATATTTAGATAATACCACTCTAAAGGCAGAAAGCAAAGAGGAACTAAAGAGCCCCCTGATGAAGGTGAGAGAGGAGACTGAAAAAGCTGGCCTGAAATTCAACATTCAAAAAACTAAGATCATGGCACCCAGTCCCATCACTTTATGGCAAATAGAAGAGGGGGAAAGTGGAAGCAGTAACATTTTATTTTCTTGGGCTCCAAAATCACTGCAGATGGAGACTGCAGCCATGAAATTAAAAGACGTTTGTTCCTTGAAAGGAAAACCATCACAAATCTAGATAGTGTATTAAAAAGTAGACATCACTTTGCCGACAATGGTCTGTATGGTCAGAGCTATGGTTTTTCCAGCAGTCATGCACAGGTGTGAGAATTGGGCCATCTAGAAGGCTGACACTGAAGAATTGATGCTTTTGAATTGTGGTGCTGGAGAAAACACTTGAGAGTCCCTTGGACTGCAAGGAAATCAAACCAGTCAATTCTAAAGGAAATAGCCCTGAGTATTTATTAGAAGGACTGATGCTGAAACTCCAATACTTTGGCCACCTGATGTGAAGAGCAGGTTCATTGGAAAAGCCCCTGATGCTGGGAAAGATTGAAGGCAAAAGGAAAAGAGGGCAGCAAAGAATGAGATGGTGAGACAGCAACACTGACTCAGTGGAAGTCAATTTGAGAAACTCTGAGAGACACTGGTCGTAGGAAACACCCTCTTCCAACAGCAGTGCTATATACTGGTCATAGCAAACACCTTCTTCCAACAACACAAGAGAAGATTCTACACATGGACATCACCAGATGGTCAATACCAAAATCAGACTGATTATATTCTTTGCAACCAAAGAGGGAGAAGTTCTATACAGTCAGCAAAAACAAGACCAGGAGCTGACTGTGGCTCAGATCATGAACTCCTTATTCCCAAATTCAGACTTAAATTAAAGAAAGTAAGGAAAACCACTAGACCATTCAGGTATGACCTAAATCAAATCCCTTACGATTATACAGTGGAAGTGACAGATTCAAGGATTAGATCTGATAGACAGAGTGCCTGAAGAACTAGGGATGGAGGTTTGTGACATTGTACAGGAGGCAGTGATCAAGACCATCCCCAAGAAAAAGAAATGCAAGAAGGCAAAATGGTTGTCTGAGGAGGCCTTACAAACAACTATGAAAAGAAGGGAAGCTAAAGACAAAAGAGAAAAGGAAAGATATACCCATTTGAATGCAGAGTTCCAAAGAACAGCAAGGAGAGATAAGAAAGCCTTCCTCAGTGAGCAGTGCAAAGAAATAGAGGAAAACAATAGAATGGGAAAGACTAGAGATCTCTTCAAGAAAATTAGAGATACATTTCTAATACATTTCTAATGTTCAAGGGAATATATCATGCAAAGATCAACACAATAAAGGACAGAACTGGTACAGACCTAACAGAAGCAGAAGATATTAAGAAGAGGAGGCAAGAATACACAGAACTGTACAAAAATGATCTTCACGACCCAGATAACCATGATGGTGTGATTACTCACCTAGAGCCAGACATCCTGGAATGTGAAATCTAGTATGCCTTAAGAAGCATCACTATGAACAAAGCTAATGGAGGTGATGGAATTCCAGCTGAGCTATTTAAAATCTTAAAAGATGATGCTGTGAAAGTGCTACACTCAATATGCCAGCAAATTTGGAAAACTCAGCAGTGGCCACAGGACTGGAAAAGGTCAGTTTTCATTCCAATCCCAGACAAAGGCAATGCCAAAGAATGTTCAAACTACCACATAATTGCACTGATCTCACACGCTAGCAAAGTAATGCTCAAAATTCTCCAAGCCAGGCTTCAACAGTATGTGAACCATGAACTTCCAGATGTTCAAGCTGGATTTAGAAAAGGCAGAGGAACCAGAGATCAAATTGCCATCATCCACTCGGTCATAGAAAAGGCAAGAGAGTTCCAGAAAAACACCTACTTTTTCTTCATTGATTATGCCAAAGCCTTTGACTGTGTGGATCACAACAAATTGTGGAAAATTCTTAAAGAGATGGAAATACCAGACCATCTGACCTGCCTCCTGAGAAAGCTGTATACAGGTCAAGAAGCAACAGTTAGAACTGGATATGGAACAACAGACTGGTTCCAAATCGGGAAAGGAGTACATCAACGCTGTATATTGTCACCCTGCTTATTGCAGAGTACATCATGAGAAAGGCTGGGCTGAATGAACCACAGCTGTAATCAAGATTGCTCAGAGAAATATCAATAACCTCAGATACACAGATGCCACCACCCTTATGGCAGAAAGCGAAGAACGAAAGAGCCTCTTGATGAAAGTGAAAGAGGAGAGTGAAAAAGTTAGCTTAAAACTCAACATTCAGAAAACTAATATCATGGCATGTGGTCCCATCACTTCATGGCAAATAGATGGGGAAACAATAGAAACACTGAGTGATTTTATCCTTTTGAGCTCCAAAATCACTGCAGATGGTGACTGCAGTCGTGCAATTAAAAGACGCTTACTCCTTGGAAGGAAAGTTATGACCAACCTAGATAGCATATTTAAAAGCAGAGACATTACTTTGCCAGCAAAGGTCCATCTAGTCAAAGCTATGTTTTTCCATTAGTCATGTATTGATGTGAGAGTTGTACTATAAAGAAAGCTGAGTGCCGAAGAATTGATGTTTTTGAACTGTGGTGTTAAAGACTCTTGAGAGTCCCTTGGATTGCAAGGAGATCCAACCATTCAATCCTAAAGGAAATAAGTCCTAAATATTCATTGGAAGGACTGATGCTGAAGTTGAAACTCCAATTCTTTGCCCACTTGATGGGAAGAACTAACTCATTGGAAAAGACCCTGATGCTGGGAAATATTGAAGGCAGGAGGAGAAGGTGATAACAGAGGATGAGATGGTTGGATGGCACCACTGATGTGATGGACATGAGTTTGAGTAAGCTCCGGGAGTTGGTGATGGACAGGGAACCTGGCGTGCTGCAGTCCATGTGGTTGCAAGGAGTCAGACATGACTGAGCAACTGAACAGAAATGAACTGGTAGGCAGTGAAGAACAGGGAATCCTAGTATGCTGCAGTCCATGGTGTCGCAAAGAGTAGAACGCAACTTAGTGACTGAACAACAATGGCAATGATTTTCAGGTCAAAGGGGATGGAAATTTTTATGATCTCTGTGACAACTATGGGGAAATTAGATTGAGAGATACTTGAATTCTACATTGCTAAGTACCTGGTTATTAAATACATTATTCCCTTTGCATTAATAACTATACCCTTAGTAACACACTCTTAAGTGCTAACATTTGGGAAATATATTGATGGGAAAGATCTTTTTAAAGAGACAATCAAAAGAGTGATGTAAGATAAAGGTCCAATTTCATTCTTCTACAAATGGTTATAAAGCTTTCTCAACATCATTTATTGACAAAACTATCCTTTCCTTATTGATTTTTTGCTCCCTTGTCAAATGTTAGTTGATCATATATGAAGGTTCGTTTCTGGGCTCTTGATTCTGTTCTGCTGGTTTCTCTCTATTTTTATGCAAGTGCCATCCTATCATACTGTTTTGATTACTATTACTCTTTAATATAATTTGAGTTCAGGGAGTGTGATGACACTTGTAGTTTCTAGTTGGTTTTTTTTTTTGACTTTTGCTTTTCTTTTTTTTTTCTAATCAGGATTGCTTTGGTTATTCACAGTTTTTTGTGGTTCCATATAAACTTTAAGATTTTTTTTTCTATTTCTGTAAAACATGCCATGGGATTTTGATAAAGGTTACACAAAATAAAAATAGATTAAATTAATACACATAAAATATGAAACCATAAATCTCTTGGAAGAAAACATAGGATAAAAGTACCTTGACAATTAGTCTTGGTAAAGACTATTTTGGTTGTGTAACCAAAAGTACAAGCAACAAAAGCAAAAAATTAATTGAGATTACATCAAGCAAAAAAACTTATATGGCAAAACAACAAACCACCAAGATGAAAAGCCAACCTATGTAGTGCAAAAATATTTGCAAATCATATATCTAATAAGGCATTAAGATAAAAAAAATAGAGCTTCCCAGGTAGCACAGTGGTAAAGAATCTTCCTGCCAATGGAGGAGGTGAAGGAGATGCAGTTTTGATCCCTGGGTATGAATCCAAAAAAATACCAAAAACTCATTTAATTCAATAGGCGAAAACAAACTAAAAACAACCAAACATTTTTAAATGGGCAGAGAAACTGAATAGATATTATTTTTCCCCAAAAAGTTATACAAATGGCCAACCAATATATGAAAATGTGCCAGGAAAAGAAAGAAACTGGGAGTATAAGGGAGTGGGATGAAGGTGACTAGTTAAATATGGGAATTCTCATGGAACTGTAGAAATGCCAAATTGATAAATCCTGCTCTCTCCCTGCATCAACAGTGTTTCAAATTCCCCTTTTCCATGTTTCTCTAATTCTATACAATCATTCTACCTGACATCCATGCATCCATATAGTTAAATAGAGTGGTGTGGTAAAAAGAAAAAAAATGACCTTAGCAAAATGAATATAAGGTATCTTCTATTTTTGATATAAATATTTTATTTTACTCTTTGTGATAATCTAGTCTTTCATTACATTGTAAGTTTCTGGAAAGTAAGTTCCCATTTGAAAAGTTCCTGGCTGAAAATTATGCTTGTTCCATTTTTGACAGAGACTTAAGAAGAGCCATGACTTAGCCGGAGAGAAGAAATTATAAAACATAGTACTTGTATAACATTTGATAGATTAGAGACACACTTCATTTACTACACCTCATTTGATTCTCATATTTATTAACTCAGCACTCAATTAATATTTGATTGCACTTTTAGGCAATGGGTACACAGTTGCTCACAGGTATTTTACATTTTAGTAAGGAAGATAAACACTAAACAAGTAAAAGAGAAAATTCCAGGTAGTGATGAGGACTGTGAAGAAAATAAAACAGGATAATATGATGGGGTGAGTTGGATGAGAGAGTTGTAATTGACAGATATAATGATGAGAAGGCATCTCCGGAGAAGCTGATATTTGAGCAGGGATCTATTGTCCAAAACAAGCTAGCCTATGAGGATCACGTAGAAGTCATTATAAGCAAAAGGAACATCATATGCAAAGGTCCTGAGGTAGGAATAAGATAGAATATGTAGTGAGAGAGGAGGAATTGTAGGAAGTGAATTTGGAGAGAGAGACAGTGGTTAAACTGTAAAGAACTTCAAAGCCTACAATCAGCAGTTATGCAGGACAATAAGAAGGATGGTTTTAAGGAGGAATTACACGATTCATCTTTGTAACAAGCTTACTCATGCTGCTCTCTAGAGAACAGATTATAGGTGAGTCAGAATGGAGGTAGGGAAGCAGCTGATGGTTTCCAGGCTACTCGTAAGGATGACTTATAAGAGTGGAGATGGAGAGAAAGAACTCTATGAGATAGATGCTCTTATTCCCATTTTATAGATGAGGAAAGTGAGGCTCAGGAAAGCAAATGATGTATCTATGCTGAATATCAGAGTCAAGAATTTTTGTTTATAAGTCCAGTTCTTCCCTCATTATGCCATGACTTATCAATGGTTAAGACATCTCAATATACAGATCATGCAAATTTTCAACAATCAATCTGTTTTTGGCAGATGTCTCTAGCTTTATCCTGTATATCAGAACATTTATTTGGTTAGCCCTTCTGCTGATCTGCACCTGCTGGGGTTGTTTGATTGACTTCACAAACTAGAAGCCTGGAGTTTAATTCCACCATCAGGAATCATTATATTGTTTGTAAACAATGACAGACTATGATAAATATGCATTCCGGTTAATTACTGCCTTCCTATGTGCCTTCTTCACTTTCTCATTTCCATCATCCTGTCACATCTTAATACCTGATTGTGCATCTCTACAACAGGGAGACAGAAAGGAGCTGCAAACACATTGACGTGCAAAAAGACAGCCCTGCGTCCTGTCGGTGTCTTGGGAACAGAAGCCAAACCTGAAGCTCAAACACTGTTGAGAATTAACAGGTTTTCAGTATGTTCAGTTTTTCATCATCCCATTGGTTTATATATTAGGTTTTTACTAATAGATTTCCATGATATGCCCACCCTTGAAGCTGAATTAAATAGTAAGCCAAGTTCCATTAGGGTTTGAGACATTCAGCATTTTTTAATCATTCTTTTTTTTTTTTTAATAGCAGGGCCAAAGAATAGTTAGTAAACATTCTAGAATGGGGTTTCTTTAGCTACAGAGCAGCAGCTTCTGCCACAGAATTCTTGGAACAGAGAAAGAAGTCTCCATATGTTTTATTAAATACCAACAATTCACATATGGTACAGTACAGGTGTTATATAAATCAAGGAAGAGTACATGAGACAGGCAGTTTCACAAAGTGGTGATGAGCTTGGGCTGTGAGGTCAACAAATCTCAATGTCACTGAACTTCTATTTATCACTTTAGCAAGTTGTTGAACCTTATTTTGCTCACCTGCAAAATGGGGACAATAGCAGTAGCTACCCCATGGGGTTGTTTGAGAGGTAAATGCAAAGTGCTCTGCTTGGTGCCTGGCCCTGAAATATATCTGTCACTGTTGTCACAAGTTATTATTAGCAGTATAAAAACATATTAGTGAAAGTGAAGTCACTCAGTCATGTCCAACTCTTTGCAACCCCATGGCCTATAGCCTATCAAGCTCCTCCGTCCATGGGATTTTCCAGGCAAGAGTACTGGAGTGGATTGCCATTTAATAATATGTTACTAATAACACTATGTGCTCAATGTGCTCAATGGCTTCAGTCATTTATGATTCTTTGTGACCCCATGCACCGTAGCCGGCCACACTCCTCTGTCCATGGGATTTTCCAGGCAAGAATACTGGAGTGGGCTGCCATGTCCTTCTCCAGAGGATCTTCCCAACCCAGGGATTGAACCTACGTCTCCTGTGGCTCCTGCATTGGCAGGCAAATTCTTTACCACTAAGCCACAGGGGAAGCCCAATAACACTATATATTATTATTAATTAAAGTAATTAATAATTACTAACATATTATTAGTGATTACTATGGACTATTCTTTCTTTTTCTTTTATGTGAAGAGAATGAATTATACGTACAATATGATTTTTTCCCCCATCGGTGGGGTTGGCCCCGCCCTACTTTGCCAAATAGAAGTCTATCTTACTGATCCCTCACATGAGAAGATGGCTGGCCTGGATTTCAAGGTATGGTAAAGACTGAACTAAGATGCCTTGGTTTTAGAGGCAGGTGATATATTGCACCAGTCATGGTATGAGACTCACGTCCCAGCCCTGACATGGTACCAACAAATTATAAGGCCTTGGTCAAATTCTTAAAATCCCTATATTTTTCTCATTCCTAATTTGATAGTATTATTACCCTACTCACATCTTGCTAGGTTCTCTCTGTCAAATAAGAATATTCATGAAAATATTTTGAAAAATAATAATAATAATATTACTGCACATGACTCTGAGGTAGAATTTGTAATTTTGGTATTATTCTTATTGTCAGGCTTCAGTTTGGTCTCACTGACCCTGGATTACTCTTCTTTGCAGACAAAAAGAGAGTTGATCTGGTATTTGATTCTCTCCTTAATCTGGTCTCCTTCCATGCTCTTTATTCATTCCTTACTGTTTGTACAAGAGGCTTCTTGCCTCATTGACTTTGCTCAGATTGTCCCTTTTTCCTAAATACCTTTCCTGTCCCCTCTTTGCTTTGAGTGACTCATCAGTGAAGAGTCAGCTTAGCTGTACTTTCTCTGGAAAGTCTCCTAATTTCTCCCAAGCCCAACCTAATGCCCTTGGAGGTCAAGTAACTGACCCTTCTTCTGCCCTTTCACCTGGGACATCTCTCTCCTGCACTCACAGTGCTGTGCTGTACTCTGTGAGTGGCTCCCATGTCAGACTCTGGGTCCCTTACCAGGAGGGACCACACTTACTCATCCTGTAACCCAACAGATTACAGAAGAGCAAACTGTTATATAAGGACCACTCTACTACAGTCATTTGAGCCAACAAATAGATGAATCATTCAATCAACCAGGCCATCTGATGGCAGGTTCATTGTTACATTTAAACACACATAGTCCAGTGATTACTGCCTTTCCATCACAAGTTTGCACTTCATCTGAGCACAGATTCATTATTTCCCTAACTAACTCACTTGAAGCTTAAACTACTTCCCATCTATGTCTATATGCATATTTTATTTAGAAAATTTCTGCATTTCCCCACCTCTCAGATCTTCAAATACCACTCTGAATAAAAGCAGTCTGTATAGTATATGGTGTAAAAAGTATTGAGGGAAAGACAATTTCAAAGTGTCTATCTTTTCAAATACTCATCTTTACAGTCATTACAAGAGGTTATTTATTTTTCCATTCATGAGGAAAGAAGCAATGTGGTATAGTATCAAAGAGAGTGTTGCCAAAACGAATTCAAAAGCCTAAATCTACCCAACTCTCAACTTATCCATCAAAAATAATTTCACCAGTTAAATGAAGTCACTGAATCATGCATAAAGGAAAATGAAGAGTAAACCTGAGACCATGGCAGTGTATCTTCCTCAGCTGAATGAGAAATTGGCAAGAGAACTTTGATACTCAAATTGTATTGTTGTAACATGTCCCTAATGAGTCTAGCCTGGGATATACTGTATCTGTGTTGGGGGGGGGGGCATGGGGATGGGGGGTGGGTGTGGGGTGGGGGGGCAGGGAGAGGGGCAGGGTAGGGAATGAATAAACAGTACAAAAAGTGATATAGCAAATCAGAGAGAAAAAAAGAAGTATATCCTGAGTTGAGAGACAGGTTATATTTTCAGTCATAGTTAATTTTAGTTAAAAGAATACATGTATTTTAAGTCAAAATGTAAGCATTAAAGTCAAAAACTCATACACTACTCTGATGGTATCTCTATTGGTCAAAATCCCAACACAATTATGCTTTTTTGTTTGTGTGTAGGAGAGAATTAAAAATAGTGAAACTATATAAAGAATATAAAATAGCATATGCATATAAAGAATAATATATACCTTTTAAAATATACCTACAAAAAGGGTTAAATTCCAAAAGACTCCTCTTACTCCTATTATTTGAAGATAATATGTGTATACCAAATACTTATTTCTATGAGTAGAGGAGCATGGCAGTTTGGTAGAACATTAAAATGGCATAATAGGAGTCATGGCAATGGCTTGCAGATTATCTGTGAATCAAGTTTGTATTTATGGCATTTTTAATGCTGTTCACAAATTTCCCTTGTTTGATGTTGCAGCAGGAGAATGAGGCATTGATGCAGGGTACCAAGACAACGAACGATGTCTTTAGAACTGCACCTGTGTTCAGACAGCCTCAGACTGGTGCACTCCCAATTTGTTTAATCCCTTTATTAAAAATCAAAGTGTATCAAAGATTCTACTTCAGCACTTGAATACTCTCTAAACATTGCCAGTCCTACCTAGAAACATCCCTTCCCCTTCCTTCACTCCACTACTAACCCTTTTAGGTTGCAACAATCCCTGGCTCCCTCCTTCCACCCTCAAGGTTACCCCACCCTCCACACTCACCTCTCTTCATTCCACTCCTGGCTCAGCTGATCTTGCCCTCACCCCACTGCTTAGTCAGAGGGATCCCAGCAGCTAGGCGCTGCCTCACAGCCCCACACCAAACGCCGTCACTAGAGTCCACATCGAACTTCCTCATCCTCTCTACATTGCTTCAGTCCCCAAATTAGCTGCCACCATGATCTCTACCACAGCAGAAGACTAATCTCTAATAAAAATAGGTTCCGTTGCAGAAGCTGAATGTGCCTGTCTCCTCTCATGTGTTGCTGAGGCACCACACCCATTAACCCATGAGGCATGGAGGTGGATACCGGCTAAGGGGAAGGAGTCTCCCACTCTGGAAGGACGGGGGCCACGCAGAAGTAAAAGAAAGGTGAGAGAGCCTCTCTGACTTGAATCTATACCATCTGCTCGAGACCCAGGGGTGCGCACACGCCTCAGTGCCGCCATGTTGAAGGAAAGGGGGAAGGGCCTGCAATGACTCACAGGAGAGGCTGCAGGGTGAGGCCACTCAGGCAGCAGGCAGTCCGTGACCTCACAGGACCAATGCTTGTAGCAACTGTCTCAAAACTTAAGACTCCTGACATGCTCTAGCATTGTAAGCTTCCTAAGACTAAGGCATTGTTGTCTCTTTTATCTACTGCTGTATCTCCAGTTTCTACAAGAATATTTGCACATATAGATACGAACCCCCAAGATTTTAGTTGAGTGAATCAATGTATTGCATTGACTTTGGCCATTATATTTACATTACATATTCCTATTCCAGGAAAGCATAGGTGGAGTAGACTTTTACGGCTCTAAATTTCTGCAAGCATTTCACTAGATATTTTATATTTTCTTCCTTATTGCAGAAAAAAAAATGTCAATAAAAGTAATAATTACCTAGAGTCCTTAGTGAGGACAAAGATCTGTGTGCACCTTTGTCCAAATGACAGATTCCATATTACTGCACCAAAGAAATATACAACACTTTGAAGTGTTGTATATTTGTGCATGAGAAATATGTTCAAACATTCTTTCTGCATGCCTGCCTGGTACTGGTGCTCCTGGAGAACAGACAGTGATTCTTAGCATCAAGCATACCTCAAATGAGATAACGGGGACGGGAAGCCTTCACCTCCAGTTTGAATGTAGATGCCTGGTTGTGAACAGAATTCCTCAGATGTTGAGGTGCAGGATCCCCTTCATTGCAGATATTTGAAAACAAACAAGAGGAAATCTCAAGCAGAAGATGGAAACTGATGCAATACCTCCAAAATGTGATTACTTCAAAACATGGTGTTATGGTGTTGGGGTCTATAACATAATGGTAGCACAGTCACTTCCTGGATGGAAACATTTTTGGTGACTTGAAACTGCAGGTCTATTGGTTTCTGTATGTTTGTTAATTTACTTGTCACTGTGAACATCTCTCCATCAAGACCTTAAACACCAATCCCAATGATGTCTTAAAACAAGTTAAATCATGACCCAACCCAGGAGAAAGGTATGACCCAGGCAAAGAGACCCTTGGTAAGGGGGAAAAGGCACTCACATCCCAGGTTAGCGAAAAGACAATGAACTCTGAGAGGAGCTGCCTTCTCAAAGTTGATGTTATCAATAAGGGATCTTTACATATGAAACCCCAAGACTTCCAATAGAAGTTGTAATGACTTTAACAAGTTTCTGACATCTAATTAGGGCCCCAACCACAAACTTTACCATTATTTCTGAGAAAATATAAAGTTAATGTTTATATAATTGCAGAAATGTGGCCCATTCATAATTTGGGAACCCCTGAAAAAGGTAGCTGAAAGAAGAATCAACATTCCCTGGATATTATCAGGGTAGAAGATAGAGTAGTATCAGTAATAATTATTATTAATAACAAGCACATACTGTCTTAGAAAACACAAAGTTGATCTACAACAAGTCCATGTGACAAAAATGAAAGGTATAAAGGTATAAAGTGGTACTTCTGGTTTTATGAATGCTTTGATTTTATGGAAGATAATGATTTTTTTTTAACTTTTTTAAAGATAATTTTTACTGAAAGAAAACAGGTTAGAGATTCGTTGGATGGGTAATTTCCTAAATTCTACCTTATGCAGCAAAATAATGCACAGCATAAGAATTGAAGACAAGCACAGAGCTGACACACACGTATGTGCTTAGGGTCTACTGATCCACCATTGATTTCCTCAGCATGCTTAGAATACCACTTAGAACAATGGTAGGTCAATTTCTTATCAAAAGAAATCTGAGAGTTCAGTTCTTCATGTCTCATTCCCATTTGCTAGATTTAATGAGTCTGACTGAGCTCAGTGTTACCCTGAATAGCTTTTCCATGAAGTCACACTGAATTCATGAAGGGCTATCTCTGAGACCGTAGACAAATTAACCATTGCAAAGGGTTCATTCAGTTCAGTCACTCAGTTGTATCCAATTCTGTGACCCTATGGACTGCAGCACGCCTCTCTGTACAACACCAACTCCCAGAGTCCACCCAAACCCATGTCCATCGAGTCAGTGACACCATCCAACCATCTCATCCTCTGCCAGCCCCTTCTCTTCCCACCTTCAATCTTTCCCAGCATCAGGGTCTTTTCCAATGAGTCAGTTCTTCACATCAGGTGGCCAAAGTATTGTAGTTTCAGCTTCAGTATTAGGCCTCCCAATGAATATTCAGGACTGATTTCCTTTAGAATGGACTGGTTGGATCTCCTTGCAGTCCAAGGGACTCATGAGTCTTCTCCAGTGCCACAGTTCAAAAGCATCAATTCTTCAGCACTCACCTTTCTTTATAGTCCCAACTCTCACATCCATACATAACTAATGGAAAAACCATAGCTTTGACTAGACCAACTTTTATTGGCAAAGTAACCTCTTTGCTTTTTAATACGCTGTCTAGGTTGGTCATAACTTTTCTTCCAAGGAGGAAGTGTATTTTAATTTCATGGCTGCAGTCACCATCTGCAGTGATTCTGAAGCCCCCCAAAATAAAGTCTCACTGTTTCCATTGTTCCCCCATCTATTTGCCATGAAGTGATGGAACCAGATACCATGATCTTAGTTTTCTGAATGTTGAGTTTTAAGCCAACTTTTTCACTTTCCTCTTTCACTTTCATCAAGAGGCTCTTTACTTCTCTTTCTGCCATACATTTTTAAATCTCAGTCCTAGTTCAAGGCCAGCCTAAAACCAGGAGAGTAGTTGGCTACTACAGGGTATGATACTAGAGTTTTGATGGGAGCACCCCTCCCCTTCTGCCCCAAATACTTCTTTCACAGGCCTATCAAGAATTTTGCCATGATGAAAACGATAACACTAACAACAGTTACTCAAGGTTCAACAGTTTATTGAGGGGATTTATACAGCTATAATCACACTTTAATCTTTAATCTCTGAAATAAATGACTCTTTCTTCCATTTGCCAAATTAATAAATTGTGATTCATATTAACTAAGGATGTTTCCCAAGGTTCCACAATTAGTGTGGCCTCAAATTGGGTGTTTCTGACACTAAATTCTATCATTGTTTATCTTAGGGCATTTTCACTTTAAAAATCTCCAATGAAAATCCACACAGACAGTAAAGACATGGGGAGAGATTGACAATTTAGGGTGAAACAGCTTCTTTCCAACATCAAGATGAGAGGAAAATTTGAGGAGCAGTATATATTTCAGGTTCCTTCTGATGGTGAGGGGGAAAGGTGGTCAGACGAGGAAATCAAATCATGCTGGCTGGGCAACTTCAGTGAGAGACTCTGAAGCACCTTAGGCTGCCCTGGGCACCTAAACATCAGCTTAGAGGAGGAGGAATGAGCCCTGCAGGTCAGACAGTGCAAGGAGACAGAAACAGTAGTCCCTGAACGACCTGTCTAGGATGAGTTCCAATTATGGATCATCTTCCCAATGACACAAAAAGCTGCAGATAGCTCTATCTTCAGGGAAGGAAGGGCCAACAGGACCAAACTCATTCATTTAGATCCTCCACCACCTCCTCCCAGGAACCCTTCCATTGGTACATACCTGTGGCAACACCAGACAATGATTTTTACCAGCCAATTCCTCCATCTCAGATATAATTAATGAGTTATGCTGAGGGTAAGCCTGTACTATTTCTCGAATAATAAACTCTGAAGCTTGGAACTTTAGAGAAAAGCAGCCAGATTCTCCACTAATGTAAGCACTTAAAGAAGGTCCAGTTTTCTCATCTCTTCTCTTGGGGTGCTGCTTGTTTGTTTTCTTTCCCCCATTCAGCTTTTACAATGTCCCTATCACCACAGTGATGAGACATAATTTTTCATTTAGATCCTGTTTTGTCTCCTGATTTGGCAAATGACCAAATCAACTGGTCATTTTCCAATGCTCAAATATCCCAAAGCATATTTTTTTTAAAAATTTATTTATTTTTTTTTATTAGTTGGAGGCTAATTACTTCACAACATTTCAGTGGGTTTTGTCATACATTGATACGAATCAGCCATAGATTTACACGTATTCCCCATCCTGATCCCCCCTCCCACCGCCCTCTCCACCTGATTCCTCTGGGTCTTCCCAGTGTACCAGGCCCGAGCACTTGTCTCATGCATCCCACCTGGGCTGGTGATCTGTTTCACCATAGATAGTATACACCAAAGCGTATTTTTAAGCTTGGATACTATGCTTTGCTGTAGCAGTGTTCTCTTCTTTCTCTTTCTGTTTTCTCTTTATTCTCTTCTCTCTCCTTTTCTCCTTCCCTCCTCTCTCTTGCTCTCACTCTCTCATTGGATTAACACTAATTGTACACATATTCTGGGTGATTCACTCCCTTTCTCCCTTCCTTGATTTCTCTTGAACAAAGATTATTACATGCCACTGGATAAAATTCTACCCTTAAGTCTGTACTGTAGTTAGGTCTCATCCTTTTCTTTGATTTACCAATCCTGTTCCTTGAGATGGGTTGATGTTACTTTGTATGTTCAAGCTCAGTTTATCTCAGAATTTGCCACATGATTAATCTCAGGATTATATTAGTTCCAATGTTCCACACTATCAAAGTAAAAGGACTAATGTTTCTAAATGCTAAAGGGGTGCATCTTTCCACTCACTCTGGTCAATGAGGAACTATTTAGAACCAGTTAAAGGCTTAGGTGCGGAGAAAGCAATGGCAACCCACTCCAGTACTCTTGCCTGGAAAATCCCATGGACGGAGGAGCCTGTAGGCTGCAGTCCACGGGGTCGCGAAGAGTCGGACACGACTGAGCGACTTCACTTTCACTTTTTGCTTTCATGCATTGGAGAAGGAATGGCAACCCACTCCAGTGTTCTTGCCTGGAGAATCCCAGGGACGGCGGAGCCTGGTGGTCTGCCGTCCATGGGGTCGCACAGAGTTGGACACGACTGAAGCGACTTAGCAGCAGCAGCAGCAGCAAAAGCTTAGATGAGAGAGGTGTCCACTTTGTAGTACCAAGAGAAATTAATATGCTGTGACTAATACAAATTTCCCTCCTCAGTATTATATCTTTCCCTCTCTCCCTCCTTCCTGAAGATTCATTTGTTAAGGGAGATGTCTGAAGTCCTTCTCACAGTTAATGAGTAACTACGCTCAGGAGAAGTTTCTCAGAACACCTGCTTCTGAGCCAGGGTGTTGAAGTGATGAAACCCCGGTTCCAAATTGCCTTGGGAAATGCAATGCATTCATGTTCCAAGTACAAAGCCCCTCAAACTCACTTTGAAAGTTTGCTTAGAGTCTAAATAAATCAAACTGAAAGACTTAATTATGAAGTCCCTGAGCTGGTCATGGGGATAATAAAGTGCCTGGGTTTCTGTTTCAATAGATGTGTTAATATTTTAGCAGCTCCTAACTGCCTGTGTTCTATTCCACAATTCATGATTAAAGTTTGATTTTAATAGAGCTTCCAAAAAAGGTGAGATTTGTGTTTCAGTGCCTTGCTATTGCACTGGTTTGTCCTTTCTAGCATGTAAGTAAAGCCTCCCTCCTAGCCAGTATGTCCTGGTGGGGCAGAATCAGCATAGACAAAGCTGAGCCCCATGGGGCAACCAATCTAAAGGGCACACAAACACACACAGAATCACCAGATGGCCTTTCCTGTGTCCTCATGTGCTATTTGTCCCAAGTATAGGTTTGGAGAGTAAAAATACTTTTAACGAATTAACCATCCTACTCAAAAAAAAAAAAAAAATACTCCCTCTCCTTTAATTTGGAGTCATAACTTGAGACCTCTGCAGTGTCAAGGAGTGAAAGGAAGCAGGTTAAGTTGCTTTGGGAGACTCTTTAGCTTATGTTATTTAGATGAAAAAATATAAGAAAAGTACAAAAACTATGAAAAGTGATTGATTCTACAAATCCCTCAATAAAGTCCTAAAAAGGCCAATGTCTCCTAGTTTAGAAGAAAACTTTTTAGCTACACTTAACCTCTTTAAATGTATATGTACAAAGATATTCCTTGTTAGAAAATTGGAAAGACCAGATGAGAACCTGAAAAAACATAAAACTACCTGTGTGCAATTCATCACAAAGAGGAACTATTTTTACTTCCTCAGTGGCTCAGCATTAAAGAATCCACCTGTAATGTAGAAGAGGTGGAGATGCAGGTTCAATCCCTAGGTCAGGAAGATTCTCTGGAGGAGGAAATGGCAACCCACTCCAGTATTCTTGCCTGGGAAATCCCCTGGACAGAGAAGCCTGGCATGCTATAGTCCACGTGGTTGCAAAGATGGAGATATGACTGAGTGATTAAACAACATGAATCTTCTCAGACTTTATATCATTTTTCCAGAACTGGAAAGATGAATCTATGACATTATTTTTAACTGCTTCAAAGTGGTTACCTGCTTGTACCAAAAGTTTATTTTATTCCAAACCAAGGTGAGTTATTTGATATCTACTGGGACCCAATGTGGTACAATAAAAGGAAAGAAGAAGTTGTTCATCATTTTTCTTAAGAGTATAAACATTAAGAAAAAGAGCTTTGATTAAGAGAATATAGAGACAAATCAAAATCTTTAATCCAGGGCTTAGCCTTTTGAAATCATGATTTAATCTAAAACAGGAAGGCTCCTTAGAGCTGTCATTTAAAAAATATGTTTGTTCTTGTCTCTGATGCTGTTTTAATGCAACCACTGATAAGAATCCACTCTTCACAATACCAAAGCCAGACCGAGCATATTTTAAAGTGGCACTTCTAATTTCCAACTTCAGCCCCAGTATTATAAATATAAATCATTCAGAGAAGTACATACCCTATAGAGCTCCTGGTCAGCAACTTATCCTTCTCAATAAACTTCCCAAAAACCAAAACTTAGTCTTACAGAGACAACCAGAAAGTGCTAAAGACTCACCTCCAAGCAAGAAACGGTTCATGATATCGTGCAGTTTGGTCCAATAATGGGCATAGTATGAAGAAAGAAAACCTAAATTTACAAAGAATCAGCTATCTCCCTTACCTTTGTTAAAGTTAGGTACCTATAATAATCTTTAGATTTTCTACCATCAAGTTATATGGTGATCATCAGGTGCATAGTCATTTTAGAGGGAAAGGGTATTCTGAGGCAAGAAGACAGGGTAATGAATTTTAGTGCTCTAAGTAATTTGATATGACTGATGAGTGAATTATATGAGGGCTTGCTGGGCAACATCATCATGGACAGAAATAGAAATAGACAAGCGCTGGATAAGACTGTCAAGGGTCTTCTAGTCAATGGTTCTCAAATATTGGCATCATCCGGGGAAACTTTAAAAACTACAAATGCCTAGTCCCATCTGCAGATTGGTCTTGAGTACAATCTGGGCCTCAGGATTATTAAAAATACCATATGTAATTCTAACACAAAGCAAAGTGTGGGAACCATTCTTACAAGCCATTATAAGAAGCATGGACCTCATCTAAGGATAGTAAAGATTTATAAAATCATTATTGTAAAGAAGTATCATATTCAGATTTGTGTTTGCAAAAGATTGCTCTGCAGGATTTGGGGAAAGTGGAAGAATTAGCAACATTATTTTTAAAACACTTTGAATATCCAAAGAAAAAGAGGAATTGAAAAATCAGCATATATGCTATAGGTAATTAATTTATAACAAAGAAACCAAGAATACACAATGGGGAAAAGATAGTCTGTTTAATAAACGGTGATAACACAACTGACAGCCATGTGTAAAGAATGAAACTGGATGTCTATCTTACACCATATACAAGATTCAACTCAAAATGGGTTAAAGACAAATTTGAGATCAGAAATCATAAAACTCCTAGAATAAAACACAGGGGATAGATTTCTTCACATCAGTTTTGGCAATGATATTTTGGATTTAACACCAAAAGCAAAAGTTTAAAATAAGTGGGACCACACCAAACTAAAAAGCTTCAGAGTAGCAAAAGAAACAATCAACAAAATGAAGACAAACTTGTAATAGGAGAAAATATTTACAAATCATATATTTGATAAGAAGTTAATATCCAAAATATATAAATTACTCATACAAACTAATAGCAAAGAAACTAATTTAAAAATGGACAGATGATCTGAATAGACATTTTTCCAAAGAAGATATATAAATGGTCAACAATTACATGAAAATATGTTCAACATCACTAATAATCAGGGAAATGCAAATCAAAACCAGTGAGATATTATTACTTTATACTCACTAGAAGGGCTGTCAAGAGATAAAAGACAAGAGATAAGTATTGGTGAAGATGTGAGAAAAGGGAATATTTATGCACAGTTGATGGGAATGTAAATTGAAGAGCTACTATAGAAAACATTATGGACTTTACTAAGAACATTAAAAGTACAACTATCATGTGATTGAGCAATCCCACTTTTGGATATATATACAAAAGAAATAAAATAAGAATCTCAAACAGATATCTACACTCCCATGTTCACTGTAACATTCACAAGAGTTAAGATACGGAAACAACCTACGTGTCCGCCAATAGCTGAATGTATGAAGAAAATGTTACATACGATATACAGCCATGAAAAATAAGGACATTTTACCCATTGCAGCAACATGGATGGACCTTGAAAACATTTTGCTTAGTGAAATGAGTCAGCCAGCCAAAGACAGCATTACTTACACGTGGAACCTAAAAAAGTCAAACTTAAGAAACAGTAGAAAAATGGTTGCTAGGGGTTGGGGGTGAGGTTAGTAGGGAGTGATTGGTAAAAGGATGCACACTTTCAGCTATTAGATGAATAAGGTCTGAAGATCTAACATAACATGGTGACTATGATTGATAACACTGTATTTTATAATTGAAATTTGTTAATAGGGTAGAAATGAATGTTCTCACAATAAGTAAATAAATAAGGTGATGGATGTATTAATTAACTACATGGGGGAAATTCTTTCACAATATATATGTATGTCAAATCATCATGACATACTTTAAGTATCTTATGAATTTTTTCAGTTAAACCTCAAGATTAAAAATAAGGTAGAATGCAAGAGAAAGGCGGGGGTGGGGGGGCGAGTAGCAAAAGCAAAACCATGGACAACATTTATAAGAGAACCCCACAACTAGCAAACACAAGCAGGAGGGTTACCTATTGCTTAGGATAATAGCATCTGTGTGGAAAGAAGAAATAAGGTGGGGCTGAAAGGACCTGAAAACAGGAGAACCCCAAAATAGCCACGCACTGGAAAGCATAGAAAGCCAGTGTGAGAGCTGCTGCTGCTGCTAAGGCGCTTCCGTCGTGCCCGAGTCTGTGCGACCCCATGGACGGCAGCCCACCAGGCTCCCCCGTCCCTGGGGTTCTCCAGGCAAGAGTGCTGGAGTGGGCTGCCATTGCCTTCTCCGAATGTGAGAGCAGCAGCATAAATTGGGAGGTTTTGTCCTCCAGTACTGAAGAAAGGTCCATAATACAGTCTTAATTGACTGCAGCAAGCTAGTCCAGTAAACCTAATTACCAACCTACCAGGACTCCTTTCTAAGATAGGTCCTATACTAAAAAGAAATTACTGGGAGTAGCATAAAAATTGAACAAGACAGAAGAGAAATAAAAGAAAAATAAAGTGTAGGCCAAAATGAGAAGAATGTAACCAGGAAATCCAAGAAAGCAGTAAACATATTTTTAACATTATATTCAAACAAGAGAAAAATCAATAGTAGTTGGTAAAGAATCTGCCTGCAATGCAGGAGACCCCAGTTCGATTCCTGGGTTGGGAAGATCCCCTAGAGAAGGGATAGGCTACCCACTCCAGTATTCTTGGTCTTCCCTTGTGGCTCAGCTGGTAAAGAATCTGCCCACAATGTGGGATACCTGGGTTCGATCTCTGGATTGGGAAGATCCCCTGGAGAAGGGAAAGGCTATCCACTACAGTATTATGGCCTAGAGAAATCCATGGACTGTATTGTCCATGGGGTCACAAAGAGTCGGACATGACTGAGCGACTTTCACTTACTTTTAAACAAGAGAAGAGGGAGCTCTGCAAAATTGGAACATCCCTAAACCTCACCTCATTCTAAAAAGTCAGGAAACATAATTTCCCATAAATATAAGCAACATAAAACTGTTGAGCTCAAATTTTATACATCAAAATAAGAAAAGTGAGAGAAGGTGGCAGAGTAACAAACTAAAGAAGAAAACTGAAGCAAGGGAACAGAGAATATGTTAAGAATTATAAATAAAGAAAATTCAATTATTACATATATGTATATATGACTTTAAGAAAGATAAAAGAAACATCTGATTTACTAGGGAGAGAATGTTAAATTATTATCAGGTTTTTGATAGCAATGATTTACACCAGAAGAAAATGGAAGATCATATTTAGGGTATTCAAAGAAAGAAGGTAGAAGCCAAGGCTTTACATCTAGCAATACTATCTTACAGGTATAAATGGCACAAACTGTTATCAATTGTAACTATTAAATGAATAATCTCTTGAGAACTTTCTGGAAAATATATAACAAGATTTAGCTATCCAAAATGACTAGAGAGGTGCCAACATAAGGACTTGCAGTTAACATTAAATACCTATCTATCAGAAGTGGTAGTTTACTACTATGTTCATTTATCCAAGCTGGAGTCACATTGTCCAGCATTTCTTTCCATGTGTATTTCCAGATTACAGATGTCTATAACATAAATTTGCACAAATTTTGGAAAGCAGAACTGCAGGCGCCATTCTGTGAATGTCAGTGTGGGACTCCATGTGCTGCTACAACTTGCCCATGCAGTTGCTATCTGCTAGCTCACCTTGTTGGTAACTGGCATCAGTCACGTCCTAACCCACTTCAATCCCTATCAAATATCTTTCTTCAGTTTTTCTGAGTCCTCAGTCAAGCATGTGTATAATTATATAGCAAAAGTCACCAGTTTCTTCTGCATATAACTACAGTGTTAGGGCTATAGGTGCTGAGACATGAAACACAGGTTCTTCTTGTGGGTTCCACTTTTTGCGTGCTTTTTATCTGCTTCATGTATGGTGTTTCATCCCTCCTTACCTACATCAGCTTCAGACCCAGTATCAGACTTAGATGAAATAGCCTTCAACAGACTTCTTTACTAGCTCTCACTATTATGTAAATCCTAACCCTTAAGACCTATCCCTTACTCCATATTATTCAAAATGGTCTGCTTCCCTGATCAAACTCTAACAGATATACTTGTAGAACTAAATTAAATGAAGTCCAGGAAGAAGAGAGTATAGTGTGTATGATTTTTGATGTGGAGAAAAAGAAAAGAGAGTTTAAGTAAAAGTCCTGAAGTTTTTAATCTGAATTATAAGTATCACTATGAATTTAGAAGACATGTGTATGTGACTATTCCAGTACCAATGAGAACTTTTCACACAGAGATTGTGATCTTTTTCTTTGTCCTGTCAATTCCTCTCATATTTATTGCTGCTTTGTCTAAAAAGCTATAAAAGCTGCCTGCTTTGGCCATTTTTTTTGTCCCATTTCTATGAGACTTCTGTGTCTTGAATTAAAGTTGCTTTTTTTCTATTAATCTGTCTTGTGTCTTTTCAAAAAAATTTATTGGAATATAGTTAAATTATAGTATTTTGGTGGTTTCAGATATACAGCTAAGTGAATGGGTTATAAATATGCATTACATATATTACTCTTTTTTAAGATTTTTTTCCTATATAGGCCATTACAGAGTATTGAGTAGAGTTCCCGGTGCTCTACAGCAGGTTTCTATTAGTTATCTATTTTACATATAGTAGTGTATATATCGGAGAAGGCAATGGCACCCCACTCCAGTACTCTTGCCTGGAAAATCCCATGGATGGAGGAGCCTGGTAGGCTGCAGTCCATGGGGTCGCTAGGAGTCAGACACGACTGAAGTGACTTAGCAGCAGCAGCAGCAGTGTATATATGGGGCTTCCCTGGTAGCTCAGTGGTAAAGAGTCTGCCTGCAGTGCAATAGACTTGGGTTCAATCCCTGAGTCAGGGAGATCCCCTGGAGGAGGGCATGGCAATGCACTCCAGTATTCTTGCCTGCAGGATTCCATGGACAGAGAAGCCTGGCAGCCTGCGGTCCACAGGGTCGCACAGAGTCAGACAAGGCTGAAGTGACTAAGCAGCAGCTGCAGCAGCAGCGGTGTATATATGTCAATCCTAATCCCCCAATTTACCCACCCCCCCCCACCCCACTCTGGTAACCAGAAACTGATTTTGAAATATCATTTCTCACTAAAATAAACCAGACCTTCTTGGAGAAAATTAATTACAGGTCAGAGGTAGAAAATATACCAGATGAGCCTGGACTTCTTCATCATGCTTGATAGCAAGGAAGTCATCAAAGACTGCTAAAGTCATTTCAAAAAAATACAAAAGCCAAACTGAAGAAACTCACAAGCCAAAAATAGAACAATTTGAGCTTCATAAGGATAATAAAATCGATCGATTTAAACTGATCATGTAAACTGATTGATGATGATAATAAAAATAAAGTAACTCAATCACATATGGAGGATGAAGAGGAACAAATTCATTATCTTGACACAAAAACATGTGTAATAGGCATACCAGAAAGAAAGAAGACAAAAAAACTACTTAAAGAAGTAATGTCTAAAATCTTTCCAAATTTGATTTAAAACATTAATTTACACATCTAAGAACTTCAATAAACTCCAAGTAGAATAAATACAGAGACTTGAATCAAGGCACATCATAATAAAAGTGTTGAAAGACAATGACAGAATGTTACAGCAGCATGAGAAAAATAACTCACCATGTACAAAATCTCCAATAAGGTTAACAGCTAACTTCTCATCAGGAAACAATGGAGATCAGAACGTAGTGGGATGGCACAACGTATGGAAAATAAAAAAACTATCAACTGAGAATACTATATCCAGCAAAATTATCTTTTAAAAATAAAGTCAAAATAAAGACATTCCCAGGCAAACAAAAGCTGAGAATATTTGTTGCAAATAGATCTTCCTTACCAGAAAATCTAAAGAAAATTCTTCATGCTAAGAAACAAGTGATAGCAGATGTAACTAGAATCCACATTACAAAGAGTACCATTAAAGGTAATTATATAGACAATTTCAAAAGATAGTATAATTGCATATTTCATTTTGTTTGATCTCTTGACTGATATACAAAGCAATTACGTAAAACAATATTATATAATTATAACATGGAGCCTATATCACATCAAAAAGTAATAAATTTGACAATAACACACAAAGGAGATTGGTCAGAAAAAAGCTGTTTTGAAGTAAGAAAATGAAACCAGATGGCAACTAAATCCAAAGAAATAATGAAGAGACCTAGAAAGGGTAAACAGGAAAGTTAACATAGCAAACTCATGCCAGGGGATCTTCCCGACCCAGGAATTGAACCTGGGTCTCCTATATTGCAGGCAGATTCTTTACTATCTGAGCCACCTGGGAAGCCCCCAATAAACATATACTCACATTCGTTTCTTTCCTTAGCTTCTTTAAAAGATGTAAAATTGTGCAAAGTGAAAAATACAATTATAATGTATTTTTGGTTTGCAACATAAACACAAAATATATAACAGTAAATGCACAAAAATTTTGGAAAGATGGGATGAAATGGAGCCATATAAAAGTAATACTTCTATAGTTCCCTGAAGCTATGAATAAATCTGAAATAGATTATGATGAGTTACAACGTTTATTATAAGGCTTAGAGCAACCACTATGAAAAGAAATAAAAAATTCAAAAAGGAATTAAAATGCTACACTAAAAATTACAGTTACTACAAAAGAAGGTAATAAAGGAGAAATACATTTTAAAAAAATACTCAGACATATTGAAAACAAAAAGCAAAATGGCAGCTATAAATTCAAATATATAAAAAATGTTACATGTGAATGGTTTAAACAATGCCATCAAAAGGCAAGGATTATGAAATGGGATATAAAATAAGATACAACTATATGCTTTGTGTAGGAAACATGCCTTAGATGCAAGGATATAAATAGTAAAAGTATACAAAAAAATATGCCAAGTAAACAACAACCATAAAAGAGCTTAACTGGCTAGACGAATAGAAAAAAATATATTTTATAACAATAGAGGTTATTATTCTTACATATAATATATAATGAGATTAATTATATGTTAGTTGTATATAATATATGAGAATTCTAAAAATATTATCAAATAATAATATGAAAATTACTTTAAAACAAACAAAAAACACTAGAAGTGAAGAGTGAGATGTCATGATAAGGAACAGTCCATCAGGAAAATAAAACAATTATAAACATACAGTTGACCCCGTATTCATGATTCTGCATCCACCAATTCAACTAAGTGCAGAACAAAAATATTTAAAAAAAATAGTATCCAGGAAGATCCAAAAAGAAAAACTTGAATTTGTAACACATTGACAATTATTTACATGGCATTTACATTGTTTTAAAATTATTTATATAGCATTAACTTTGTATTAGGTATTATAAGTAATCTAGAAATGACTTAAAGTATTTAGGAGCATGTACACAGCTTGTTTGCAAATAAATATCACTTTATATGAGGGACATGAGCATCCTCATATTTTGGTACCCACATGAGGGTTCTGCAACCAGTCCTCATGGATACCAATGGAGGGCTGTATATGCAATGAACAGCACATCCCCAAAACACAAAAAGCAAAATCTGACAGATTAAAAGGGGATAAAGAAAAAAGAAAACTCAAAAATATTAGTTGGAGACTTCAATATTCACTTTCAATAATGGTTAAAACAAACTAGGAAGAATAAATAGAAAACTTTAACAACTCAATAGCTTTTAAATATTAAAAAAATATATATAACACTTCATTGAGCAACAGCAGAATATAATATTATCTTAATGTTTATTGATGACTTACTATTATTAAAATGGCAATAATCCACAAATAAGTCTGTAAATTCAAAACTATCCATATTAAAATCCCAAATGTGTTTTTTCCCCCAGAAATTGGCAGGCTGATTTTAAAATTCATATGAAAATGGATGGGAGTCAGAATAATCAAAACAACCTTGAAAAAGAAGAGCAAAGTCAAAGGACACATGACTCCTGATTTCAAAGCTTAGTGGAAAGCTACCATAGTCAAAACAGTATGATACTATATAAGGATAGATATATAAATTAATAGAAAAAATTGAGAGTCCATAAATAAAACTTTACATTCATATTCACTGGGTTTTCAATGAGTACCAAAACAACCAATGTGAAAATAATAGTCTTTTCAGCAAATGAAATGGGAACAATTGGATATCCACATGCAAAATAATGAAGTTCAACTCCTATCTCACACAATATACAAAAAGTAACTCAAAAAATTTACAGACCTAAATGTAAGCTAAAAATAAAACTCTTAGAAAAAATAGACTGATACATATTTTTACCCTTGCATTAGCCAATGATTTCTTTTATATGACACTAACAGCATAACAAACAACAACAATAAAAGTGAGCTACATCAAAATTATCAACTTTATACTATAAATCTGCAGATGGCTCTACCCTAACGGCAGAAAATGAAGAGGAACTAAAGAGCCTCTTGAAGAAGGTGATAGAGGATAGCGGAAAAAAAAAAAAAAAAACCTGGCTTAAAATTCAACATCCAAAAAACAAGGATCATGGCATCTGGTCCCATCACTCCATGGCAAATAGATGGGGAAACAATGGAAACAGTGACAGACTTTATTTTCTTGGGCTCCAAAATCACTGTGGATGGTGACTACAACCATGAAATTAAAATATGATTGCTCCTTGAAAGAAAAGCTATGACAAACCTAGAGAACATATTAAAAAGTAAAGACATCATTTTGCTAACAAAGGTCTGAATAGTCAAAGCTACAGTTCTTCCAGTAGTCATGTACAGATATGATAGTTGGATCATAAAGAAGGCAGAGCACTAAAGAACTGATGCTTTCAAACTGTGGTGCTGGAGAAGGCTCTTGAGAGTCATTTGGACAGCAAGGAGATCAAACTATTCAGTCTTAAAGGAAATCATCTCTGGATGTTCATTGGAAGGACTGATACTAAAGCTGCAGTTCCAATACTTTGGCCACCTGCTGTAAAGAGCCTACTCATTGGAAAACACCCTGATGCTGGGAAAGATTGAGGGCAGAAGGAGAAGGGGACGGGACGACAGAGGATGAGATGGTTGGATGGCATCACCGACTCAATGGACACGAGTTTGAGTAAACTCTGGGAGATGATGATGGACAGGGAGGCCTGGCATGCTGCAGTCCCTGGGGTTGCAAAGAGTCAGACACGACTGAGTCACTGAACTGAACTAAACTAAGGCTTGAGGGTGGGCTGGGGTGGGATACGAAATAACTCCTAATAGGTACAGGGCCTGTTTTGAGAGGAGACAAAATATTCTAAAATTAGGTTGTGGTGATCTTTCACAGCCATATGAAATATTTTTAAATCTTTGTATTATACATTTTTAATGAATGGCTTTTATGACATATGTTTTACATCAACAAATGGTTAAAAATAAATAAAAATTGAGTAATAGAATCAGCATGTCACCATTTTACAAATCACAATTAATTAACAGATATAGGCATTAAATATCAAGGGCTATTAAACCACAAAATAAAAGACAACCAGATATATGTTATCATAATGTAGCCAAGTAATCTACTCTGAGTTAGGTCCAGTCTCTAGACTCAGCTGTTATTTTCAAGAAAATACAGAGGTCAGAGGAACATATTTAATTATTTGATGTGTTTGCCTTCAGCCACATCCAAACTCTGAGAAACTCCACAGTTCGAAGAGCTTGAGTTTTCAAAAGTTTAGTTGCAATGCAAAGAAAGGGATGAAGAAATAACTATGAAAATGCCAAAGAAATATTTAGCATAAAAATCAGAGTGGTTTTTAACTTTAAAAGTTACAAAGGGGAACAAAGGGATTGTGTTTGGATTGGGACTCATGGAAGGGACTTTTAGAGTATCTTGTGGTTACAAAAATGTTTACTTTTGAACAGTTCATTGTCAAACATTTTGTTTTGTTTAGTTTTCTATATACATGTGTCTTATAAAAAATGTTTCATTAATTAAATAAATAATTATTCTAAGTAGTCTGGACAATAGATTTTGGATTTCAGCAAAATGAGATTAAAACTAAGGATAACAGCTAGGAAGCTAGTGCAAGTGGTAGAGGGTGTTTGGGTATGTATGAAGCTGTCTAGGAGGCAAATTAATAGGATCTGGTGAGTGATGGGATGAAGTGTATGAGGAAGAGTGCAAGATGATGACTTAGAGGTTTATGGCTCAAGTAAGCATGAGATAAAGACACAGGAAGAGGAACCCTCTTTTCCCCCCTACAGCCTATGATGATTGATTTTCTCTGTCAAGTGGCCATTCTGACTGGTCCTAGGAACAGAAACCATATTTTCTTGGTGATCCTCATTCGTAGGCCATGGGGTTCAAATTATGTCTCCAACTTTGCTCCAGTGAGTACCTAGTGACCTAGGTCTGGCTAATCAAAGCATAATATGCCATACTTATTATGTGCAAGTATGGGCACATGATCCAAGCTAGATTTGTTGGGATTAAGGGAATGAGACTACCTCTTGTTCTCCTAGACTAGGATACATAAAAATTTAGATGTATTAGTGCTGTGGCTACCAGGAAGTGAGGACATGACTAGGAGTGAGGCCAGCACAGTGGAAAACAGCTAAGAGATGGACAGAATTCACCTATATGCTCACACAGAGTAATGACTTAGATTCAGTCCTTGGATTTTAGTCAAGTCTGAAGATAGGCTATTTCTGTACCTCTCATGAGCTATTGCATTCCAATTATTCCTATTATATTAGAGCAAGTTGAGTTGGATTTCTGTCTATTGAAAATGAAAATATCTTAACTAAACAAAGATCAAGCATTAAACTGTTTCCAGAGTACTCAACTATGTAAATGCTCTAGCCCAGCAATGGCCAAGAGATATATAATGTGAGTCACATAAGTCATTCAAAAGTTTCCAGTAGCCACATTTTTAAAAAGGTAAAAAGAAATGGGGGGATTTAATTTTAAGAGTATGTTTTATTTATGGGCTTCACTGGTGGCTCAGACAGCAAAGAATCTGCCTGCAATGCAGGAGACCTGGGTTCCATCCCTGGGTTGGGAAGATCCCCTGGAGAAGGGATTGGTAACCCACTCCAGTATTCTTGCCAGGAGAATTCCAAAGACAGAGAAGCCTAGCGCACTACAGTCCAAGGGATTGCAAAGATTTGGACATGACTGAGCGACCAACACTTTCACTTTTTCATATAAATATATGATATAATTTCTACATGTAACCAATACTTAAAAAATTCCTAATATAATAATTTACAGTCTTTCTTTTTGTACAAAGTCTTTGGAGTCTACTGTGTGTTCTACTCTAATATCACATCTCAGTTGAGACCAGCCTCATTTCAAGTGCTCAGCAGTCACATGTGGCTGGCAAGGACTCTGTCTGGCAACAAAGCTGTAAACCATCTCTTATCTTTTCCGCAAGTATCCTTGCCTTTTCCTAAATCCTATTCATAGTATTTTAGGATTGTCAGATAGCTTAAATGTCATGTGCCACCTTCTAATTTTACAGATGAAGACAGTAATAATAACCCAGTCTGTTGAAAGTGGAATTCCAGTTTCATAAATTGTAATAAGAAAAACTGCCATCAGCATGGAACATGTATTATGTGTAAGTGTTGATACTGGTGGGTAGGTTTGTTTGTTAATTTTTGTGTTTAGCTATCCAGTATTACTTCCTTCTTATCTGAGAAAATTAATAATATAAGAGACAATGTCTGATGAGCTTATTGTATGTCAGATATCATTCTAAGCATTTTACACCAATGCATTCAATTATCAGGGTAATTCTAATAAAGTAAGTATCTTAACCATCCTCATTTTCCCACAAAGCAAAAGTGGATTAAGGAGTGGCTCTAGGATTTGAACCCAGGGCATCTGGACCCCAAATCCATGCATTCATCACTCCATTTTTCTTCCATTATGGTCTTGTTGGAGGCAGCATCACATTTCCCATCATAGAGGACAAGAGACATAGTTACTTCCTCTCTTGTCCCCCGCACCCTGTGTATTGAGTTCTTAACTCAGGCTGGGCCAACTGATTACTACCCTCAGAAATTCAAACCTTGGGAAAATGGTGTAAATATGAAAAATGTGTAAGTATATATTCACAGTGGAGACCAAGGGCATCCTAGCTAGACTGTACCTGTGACCAGCCTTCCAAGAACCTCATTTATTGCCTGTTTTCTAGAACTGAATCTACAGCCTCCTCTTAATCTAAGAAGTCCTGATGCTTTTACAAACAATGTCCTTCTGCTTAAAACATTGTGAGTTCATTTTTATTATCTATAACCAAGAATGTTGATAGATGGCAGTAGGAAATATTAATATAACCATATGATACAGGAAGAAACTAAATCTACAAAAAACTTAAACATTTTCCCCAGTGTTGCCTAGGAAGTAGTTGACAGGATGGAATTTGGACCCTGACCTCTAGTCTCTTAACCACCTGCTATCCTGGGACTAGAATCTAGGAGTCCTGACCTCAAGGTCAGTTTTCTTTCCATGATACCAATTCCCTAGGCCATAAGCAATAGCCTTTTAGAGGGAGGACAAAGAGATAAATAAAGTGCATAGTTTTTCATATGGTCCCTAAAAATTAAATTCTATGAGGAGAAGGTTTAACCCTATGACGCAGCAGTGCAGGAGATATTTAAGGAACCAGATAATTATAATTGGTAGTTGGCAGTAACACCATTTCTCACCACACTAGGTCAGCTTCTTCTAAACTGTAAACACTCATTAAAGTCCCACAGGACTTTAGAACAACAGAGAGGAAGAGAAGAATCAGGACTTGAACTGCTTTTACTTTGGAGTCACATCTGGACAATAGGTCACTCAGTTAAAACCAAAGTTGTTTCCCTGGGGAGCTAGATACAGACGCTCTATAAAGATGCTCCTACGAACACAGCTGCTCTTTGCCCTTTGCATGTGTGGATGGCAGAAAGCAGTGTGCCAGAGAGTGGAATCAAAATAAAACTACACATGCACGCACACACACACATATATATACACGCACACATGACAAGTTACTCATGGACGCACAGTTACACAAAAACAACCATTACCATACAGCAAAATCACCTCCACTGAGGCCAGCAAAAGTGCAGAGCAAAGGGAAGTCTCAGATAATATTAACAGAAGTGTAAATCAGTTCAACTAGATTGAAAGAGAATTGGTAATATTCATCAAACTTAAATACATAGATCTTGTGTCCTAGCCACCCCATTTCTGGTAATATGGAATGGGTATATATGTAGGATATTTTTTGCAGAATTTTGTTTGTAATAGCCATTAGGCAATACAAATGGCAATGATGTAAATATTCTTTAAAAGAGGACTTATATTTAAAGTATATTCACATTTTGAAATAAAAAGCAGGTGTTAAAAGAAAGATAGTTCTTTTCGCAAGAACATGAAACAACACTGCTGATACATTGATCTGGTGAGAAGCAAGTGGAGGAATAATACAGTGGATGGATTAGATCCATAGAGAGATTCGCTGATCTGAAAAGACATTGCTATAAGTTGTTTCCATATATTAATTCATTTAAAACTCACAACAAACCTACAAAGGTGATATTACTGTGATATTAGCTTTATAGACAAGGAAACATAGAAAGTTACAGAAAGGTAAAATACACTAATCAGGGTCTTATTTGTTTGGTGGAATGAAGAGGGAAAGGGACTAACTATGAGCTTCTCCTTTATACAGTTTCACACAATATTATTTTTCTTCAGTTAACTACCATTTTGTGAAGCTAAAAAAAAAATAAGAAAGAAAAAAAAAAACAGTAGCATGTACATCTTTTTAAGAGACCAAAAAGCTGTGAACCCACAGATTTTCTGTTGTTTATCTTTGGCCCCCTCCCCACCTAAACCCCACAGCGCATTTCTCAGCTCCCCTCCTCATGTACTTCCCTTTTTCACTTTGAAATGACACAAAGAACTATGCTCCTCTTACTTTCCCAGAGCTGGTCCATCCAGCTAATGGCCTTCATCATTAGGAAATATGTGCTGATATTCAGACTAAAGGCACCTTCACTCTGTCACCGCCCACGTGTGCCACATTAAAAATGCAGAACAAAGTATTTTATGTGACCTATTAAAGAGTAACTACCACTAAATCCAACTGTGCTATGACATGTATTTTAGATACTAATTAGGCCAATAGTCTAATCACTTCAACTAGAATGAAAGAATCAGCTTCGGGTGATGCCTTCAAAACATAATCAGGCTGCACCATTCCACATTCCAACCAACAGTGCAAGAATGTTTCTTTTTCTCCATACCCTCTCCAGCATTTATTATTTGTTGATTTTTTTTTTAATGACGGCCATTCTGACCAGTGTGAGGTGATACCTCATTATAATTTTGATTTGCATTTCTCTGCACTTAATATGCCAGCAAATCTGGAAAACTCAGCAATGGCCACAGGACTGGAAAAGGTCAGTTTTCATTCCAATCCCTCAGAAAGGCAATCCCAAGAATGCTCAAACTACCGCACGATTGCACTCATCTCACACACTAGTAAAGTAATGCTCAAAATTCTCCAAGCCAGGCTTCAGCAATACATTAACTGTGAACTTCCAGATGTTTAAGCTGGTTTTAGAAAAGGCAGAGGAACCAGAAGTCAAGTTGCCAACATCCGCTGGATCATCAAAAAAGCAAGAGAGTTCCAGAAAAACATCTATTTCTGCTTTATTGACTATGCCAAAGCCTTCAACTGTGTGGATCACAATAAACTGTGGAAAATTCTGAAAGAGATGGGAATACCAGACCACCTGATCTGCCTCTTGAGAAGTCTATATGCAGGTCAGGAAGCAACACTTAGAACGGGACATAGAGCAACAGACTGGTTCCAAACAGGAAAAGGAGTAGGTCAAGGCTGTATATTGTCACCCTGCTTATTTAACTTATATGCAGAGTACATCATGAGAAATGCTGGGCTGGAGGAAGCACAAGCTGGAATCAAGATTGCCAGAAGAAATATCAATAACCTCAGATATGCAGATGACACCACCCTTACAGCAGAAAGTGAAGATAAACTAAAAACCCTCTTGATGAAAGTGAAAGAGGAGAGTGAAAAAGTTGGCTTAAAGCTCAACATTCAGAAAACTAAGATCATGGCATCTGGTCCCATCAGTTCATGGGAAATAGATGGGGAAACAGTGGAAACAGTGTCAGACTTTATTTTTTTGGGCTCCAAAATCACTACAGATGGTAATCGCATCCATGAAATTAAAAGACGCTTACTCCTTGGAAGGAAAGTTATGACCAACCTAGATAGCATATTAAAAAGCAGAGACATTACTTTGCCAACAAAGGTCTGTCTGATCAAGGCTATGGTTTTTCCAGTGGTCATGTATGGATGTGAGAGTTGGACTGTGAGGAAAGCTGAGCACCGAAAAATTGATGCTTTTGAACTGTGGTGTTGGAGAAGACTCTTGAGAGTCCCTTGGACTGCAAGGAGATCCAACCAGTCCATCCTAAAGGAGATCAGTCCTGGGTGTTCACTGAAGGACTGATGCTGAAGCTGGAACTCCAATACTTTGGCCATCTCATGCAAAGAGTTGACTCATTGGAAAAGACCCTGATGCTGGGAGGGATTGGGGGCAGGAGGAGAAGGGGACGACAGAGGATGAGATGGCTGGATGGCATGACTGACTCGATGGGCATGAGTTTGAGTGAACTCCGGGAGTTGGTGATGGACAGGGAGGCCTGGCATACTGCGATTCATGAGGTTGCAAAGAGTCGGACACGACTGAGCGACTGAACTGAACTGAATGAGTGATATTGAGCATCTTTTCATGTGCCTCTTGGCCATCTGTATGTCTTCTTTAGAGAAATGTCTATTTAGGTCTTCTGCCCAATTTTTGATTGGGTTGTTGTTGGGTTGTTTTATATTGAGCTGCATAAACTGTTTAATGCAGCACTATTTACCATAGCCAGGACATGGAAGCAATCTAGACGTCCATCAGCAGAGGAATGGATAAATATGTGGCACATGTACACAATGGAATACTATTCAGCCGAAAAAAAGGAACAAAAGTATGCTGTTTGCAGAGATACAGAGGGATCTAGAACTGTCATACAGAATGAAGCAAATCAGAAAGTGAAAAATAAATATCATATATTGACACATATACGTGGAATCTAGAAAAATGGTATAGGTGATCTTATTTGCAAAGCAAAAATAGAGACTCACACATAAAGAACAAATGTAAGGACAGCAAAGAGAGAGAGAAGAATGGGATGAATTGAGAGATTGGGATCAACAGATATACACTACTAGGCATATAATAGATAACTAATGAGAACCTACTATATAGCACAGAGAACTCTACTTAATACTCTGCAGTCATCAAAATGAGAAGGAAACACAATAAAGGGAGATATATGTATACACACAGCTGGTTCACTTTGCTGTACAGCAGAAGCTAAGACAACATTGTCAAGCAGCTTTACTCCAATAAAAAGTAAAAGCAAACAAACATCATCAGGTTTGTCCAGTTGCAATCAATTCCTTGTACCAAATCCAAAAGGGTGTCATCTGGAGCGTTTCATCAACACTGATTGAAAAACAGAGGTGTAGGTAAATGAGATGAAGCATGAGGCCAAGGAAGCTTCAACTTCTCTCCCTTTGGCCTTTTAAGAGGATTACTGCAATTTACATTAGCAATAGTATTTCATGAGCTGCACATCCCTCCCTCACGTGACATCTATGTACTGAATATTATGCTTATGAATAGATATGCCCTCTAAAAATACAATTAATTTAACTATTAATCCCTGCATCCACCATGAAAAATGTGACTATTTCTAGTACCAAGTAAAGGGAAGTCACTTCTCAGACGGAGAATGAACTTGGGGTTTTAAAATAAGAGACAAAGATCGCCCAGAAAGGGAAAGTTGCCCACATGGTCAGCTCACTCTTTAAGGTTAATTATGCCCCAATGGCTAATACTTATTAAAAAAACAAAAAAGAGAGATAAGCTGACTGTCACAGGTGAGTAATTTCCCAGTTCAACAAACTGGCTCAATGGATAGCTTTGTTTCATTGAAGAAAGCAATTAGCTTTTAGTGCACTGGAAAGTGGGAAACAATTTCTCAGATTAGTAGAGCTGAGGACTCTGCTGGTGATGTCAGTGTGTGGCAAGAACCACTTCCCACATCCTTTCTGGGCCAGCATAATGAGCAGATGACAACACAACACATGGGGACAGCTGCTTCCACTGACAGGCTCTTAACCAAGAGAAGGCATTCTCTGAAAAACCTGACGACAGTAAGTACAATGACAAAGAAATAACATATACCGCCACATTGCTTTTCATAAACAAAAGGGTGTGACACAGTAGAACAGGAAAGACAAAGTTTTAAGGACTTCTAACACCATCATTATTGTAGACATGATAACTCCTCCAGGCACATAAGGAAGAATAGGGGAATTTAATAAAGCATAAGGAGGAGGAATTTAACACAGTCTACTTGGGAAGCCAGAAAAGCTGACTGCTATGTCATATTCTGGTTTTCTATTTATTTTTAAATGTCAAGTAAGTAATAATTACAGCGGTAGAAAATAAGTGGCCTAGAAATTTGATTTGGCTGGCATACTTGTTTTCTTTAGCTGACACTTTAAAAAAATACTCTAAGACAATTTTTTAAAAATTAAAGAGATGTTACATAAAAATCTAGAGTCCCAGATTTTCTTTAAAACTTAGAAAATCCGATCCCCCTAGATCATTATGTTCTCATGCAGCAGTTGGCTTGGGGGGAGTAATAGCTGTTCCTCTAAATGTCCCAGTTCACTGCAGCCTGCGCATTGCTCCCGGTTGCTTCTTGACCCCAGGGATGGTCATTGCTTGTCCTTTATCATTAAACTTGATCTATTATTTTCTAATAGCAGAGAAATATTTCTCTGTTCCCAGTTCCCTATATAAACTGGAAATATAGCCGAGTGACCAAGAGAGCTAAGTAATTTCTTTTTTAACTCCTGACCATCTACCATGGTCATTTTCATGGTTAGTCTGGCATTTGAGTTTGTGATACCTGCTGCAGCTGGTAAGAAGCTATGAGAACAGGCTTTCAAAGTCTACCAGACTTAAGAACAAACCCTGGTTCTGTCACTTAGTTATGTTTGACCTTGAACAAACTGTTTTTTCTTGCAATAAATCTGTTTTTCCAGGAGTAAGAGGGGAATAATTATGGCAATAATGTTTATCTTCTATATGAACTATGAAGATTAACTACATGTATGTATGTGTGTATCCATATACATAAATTGGTAGCTAGCACATAATGAGAACATAAAAAATGGTAAGAAAACTGAGGTAATTCAAGAAAAATTGGGCTTGACAGAAAATGATATAATAATAAAATTAGATTAGCTGATGAGAGCAATTTGGGTAAACTGCAGTCTTACCAGTAACCTATTTTTCCCAATATCTAAGAGAATTATATGTATACACACACACACACACACACTCAGGCCTTGTTTTAGTCTCTGCCACTGGAGTATAACTCTGATCCAATAGAAAACATTATCTCTGGCCCAGGTAGACCACTGGCAAGTTATAGTCATATTTGACAAATTATATTCAAACACATGAAGCTTGTTACAAAGGATTACTTCAGTAAATCCTGATAACACATGTATACTGGACAATGGTCATTAAAATGTTAGACAAAAACAATTTTCAAATCCACTGGCTACTGGCTGGGTGACTTTGAGCTATTTATTTCTCTGAATCTGTAACTTCATCCATAAAATGGGTATAACAACTGCTTCTTAAAGGGGTTGTGGTGAGGCTGAGACAGCTATAAAGTACTAACATATAGGTTACTAACACATAAAAGGAGTGAACACATGGTTTCATTTACATGATTAAAATTAATTTATGTATTTACTATTCATTTGGCTGTCTCGGGTCTTAGTTGCAGCATGCGGGATCTTTCATTGCAGCACATGGACTCCAGTTGTGGTGCGCAGGTTTAGTCCCTCTGTGGACGTGGGATCTTAGTTCACGATTGAACACATGTCCCCTGCATTGGAAGGCGGATTCTTAACCACTGGACCACCAGGTAAGTCCCAGATTCCATTTACCTTGTTTCTAGTGATTCATTCAAAAAGCATCCTAGTCACAGTTTAAAAAAGAAAAAAAGATGATTTTGGTTTTATTTTTAACGAAAACCAAACCAGAGCAATTTCAAACACTGATGAAATGACACTAAGGTGACCTAAATGTCCATACCATCAAAAAGCATCTATTTGTGAGGTGCATTAGAATAACAGGAAAAGAAAGAAGTCACCACGCCATCTATTCCATTTTTACTGAATTACAGAATGTTCATGGCTCCTTTTTCAGGATTAGAAAATGAGCAGCTTAAAATGATCAACATATTGAAAAAACATCGTATAGGAAATTGAGTTGTGATTCCTAAGACATATGGTTTGGTGCTAACATTTTCCATTGCTGCGTATATTATACTATGCAATGCTCTGCAAAACATTTCTGAGCCCAGGCAATTTTCCCATGATTCACTAAAACAGGAATAATTCAAGTTAATGAGCACTTATGATCTATTCTATACAAGGCATTGTATCAGAATAAAAACAAGATACGATCTTTGCCTCACACTAGTACAGAGTTTATCCAAGCAGGAACCCAGGATCACTTGCGTGAGAATCACCAGGAGAATATTTTTAAAATGCGTATTTCTTGGCTCTTCTCACAGACTCAGAAGTCCAAAATTTGGAGCTCTGGACCTGATAACACACATTTTAACCCACTAGGTGATCTGTATGCCCACTAGATTAAAAAGCCACTCAACTACTAACACCAACCGAGTTAAGCTGAACTTGATTCCGTTAGTAAATGGTGTGCTAGTGAATCATTTAACTGTGTGTGAGTGTGTTAGTCATTCAGTCATGTCCGACTCTTTGCATCCCCATGGACTGTAGCCCACCAGGCTCCTCTGTCCATGGGATTCTCCAGGCAAGAATACTGGGTGGGCTGCCATGTCCTCCTCCAGGGGATCCCAACCCAGGGATTGAACCCACATCTCTTCTGTCTCCTGCATTGGCAGGCAGCTTCTTTACCACTAGCACCACCTGGGAAACTCATTTAACAATATACTAGAACATTATTAAGAGAGTGAAAAAGTTGGCTTATAGCTCAATATTCAGAAAACTAAGATCATGGCATCCAGTCCCATCACTTCATGGCAAATAGATGGGGAAACAGTGAAAACAGTGGCTGACTTTATTTTTCTGGGCTCCAAAATCACTGCAGATGGTGATTGCAGCCATGAAATTAAAAGACGCTTACTCCTTGGAAGGAAAGTTATGACCAACCTAGATAACATATTAAAAAGCAGAGACATTACTTTGCCAACAAAGGTCCATCTAGTCAAGGCTATGGTTTTTCCAGTGGTCATGTATGGATGTGAGTTGGACTATAAAGAAAGCTGAGTGCAGAAGAATTGATGCTTTTGCACTGAGGTGTTGGGGAAGACTTTTGAGAGTCCCTTGGACTGCAAGGAGTTCCAAACAGTCCATCCTAAAGGAGATCAGTCCTGTGTGTTCATTGGAAGGACTGATGTTGAAGCTGAAACTCCAATACTTTGGTCACCTGATGTGAAGAGCTGACTCATTTGAAATGATCCTGATGCTGGGAAAGATTGAGGGCAGGAGGAGAAGAGGATGAGATGGTTGGATGGCGTCACCGACTCAATGGACATGGGTTTGGGTGGACTCCAGGAGTTGATGATGGACAGGGAGGCCTGGCATACTGCAGTTCATGGGGTTGCAAAGAGTCGGACATGACTGAGTAACTGAACTGAACTAAGCACATTAGAACTGACACCACCCTTAAGGAGTCATTCATCCAACCACCTCCTTTGACTTGTGGAAAACCTAAAACAAGTCTCTTCACCTCTAAAGTGACTTGACTACTGACTCAGTTGCTAACCTACCCACATGAAACAACTAGTTATTAAAAAAAAAAGGAATCCTTGAATTTTTCCTATTGAAGGAACTAAACATGTAGTATGTATAGGCAGATAGGATGCTACTTAGTTTGACAGAGGTAACTTGATTTAAATACATAATGAGACTTTTTTCTAATTTCTCAATTTGTAATTACAATTTTTTGACATGATTTTAAAGTAACACTGCACCTAATATCAACAGTACTGGAGGGTATCCTTGGTGCTATATGGGTTTTTAGGAAGATTATGAAACCCCTGAAATTTTATGCAAACAAATGGGATATTTATGTATTTTGGTAGGTCCTCCTGGCCCCTGACTATAATTAGATTCTCAAGGAGCTACGTATATATCAGAAAACAGCACAAATCACTATAACATGTTAACTGGGAAAGCAATATGCAGAAAACTCATTCCAGAGATGCTGCCAGTAAAGATGGAGAGATCCTGGGTCTGGCTGCATGGATGGGAGTCTGGACCAGCTTCCTCATACTCCTCTCTGGTGGGGGGAAATGTCTCATCTTCACATGGAAAACTCCTAGCAAACCAATTCCCACTGAAGCACTAATGACAACTGATGGCTTAACGTGTTACCTGTCTCATTGCTTGAAATCCTCCTCACCGAATCCAGACGTAATCCTTCTCCTAGTTAATTGATCAGAAATTGGAACTTATGATGAAACAGTTTGCCATCCCTGATTTAATTCAATCTCTCTCATTTTAGAGATGAGAAGTTTGAGATCCAGAGAAGTGAAAGAACTTGTCTGAGGCCACACAGCAAACAGGTGTCATAGCCTGGCATAGTAGCCAGTCCTTTGGCTCCTGATAAAATGCATCTGCCACAGCCAAACCGACAAGCATGAGACATCACTTTCTCTCACTCTGCGTGACCTTGTCCCACCCCTTCCCTGGGCACTTATATCCTGGGTGTTGTCCACCGTCTTGCTTCGTCAGCAATTCCCATTCCAAATCCTTCATCCTTTTATTTTAAAGAAACAGTGAGTTATGTCTATAGAATATAAAATAAATCTAACTATAACTGGAAGCATATCTGCAAAGTAAGAAGGGAAAATGAGGTCTCTGGTGTTGCTGCTTTGCTTTGTTAAAAAAAAAAAAAAAAGACCACACAAAGAACTTGCAGAGGGACTATGTCTTCTGAGGTACTGTATAGTCTAGCTGAGCTTGTACATTTCATACTGGATTTACTGGTTTGTTGTTTGTTTTTTCCCCACCACTATCATTTTAGTCTTCTTACAACACTATGTATTTGTCATTCTATAGGAGGCCTATCTTCTCTCTCCTCAACACATTTCCTTCTTTTATCTTTTCTATTTCTCTTCATTTTTCATTTCTCTCTCTTCACTTTTTGCTTTGATTTCTGGATATTAAAAGTATCTGTGAACATGTCTTAGTTTCATGACAGGACATATATTTCTTGAGTACAGTGTATATTTCTGTATCTCTGTCTACTTTATTCATCTTCATATTCCTCATTTTAGTTTCCTTCAGTTATTCAGGGAAAGTTTGCTATCACTTCCCACCCCGCCCCCCCACTTTCATCTTTCCTTGTAATATTTCTTTCCTTTCTCTCCAACTGAAAACATGATTCTTGTGGCAACTGTCAATCATGGTACCCTGCCACCAACCAAATGTGGGTGCATGACTCACATCTGGCCAATCATAGCGTACCATCCACCCAGGCCAACACGATTGGTTAAAGGGAGGTATGTGACCCATGCTGGACCACAGTTCATCACAAGATTGTTTAAGCTGAGCTGTCAAATCTTGGGTGACACAAATAAAGTGATGTTTCACTGTCTGAGGCCATGTTCCTCTGTGCTCAGGGAGGAAGCTCCAGTTGCTAAAGAGAATAAAATCAACTTGTAGGGGAAAATACAAGCCATCAGTTGAGTTCAGGCAGTTAGTCATGTCCAACTCTCTGCGACCCCATGAACCGCAGCACGCCAAGCCTCCCTGTCCATCACCAACTCCCGGAGTCCACCCAAACCCATGTCCATTGAGTTGGTGATGCCATCCAACCATCTCACTCTCTGTCATCCTCTTCTCCTGCCCTCAATCTTTCCCAGCATCAGGATCATTTCAAATGAGTCAGCTCTTCGCATCAGGTGGCCAAAGTATTGGAGTTTCATCTTCAACATCAGTCGTTCAATGAACACCCAGGACTGATCTCCTCTAGGATGGACTGTTTGGAACTCCTTGCAGTCCAAGGGATTCTGAAGTGTCTTCCCCAACACCACAGTTCAAAAGCATCTTCTTCTGTGCTCAGCTCTCTTTATAGTCCAACTCACATCCATACATGACCACTGGAGAAACCATAGCCTTGACTAGACAGACCTTTGTTGGCAAAGTAATGTCTCTGCTTTTTAACATGCTGTCTAGGTTGGTCATAACTTTCCTTCCAAGGAGTAAGCGTCTTTTAATTTCATAACTGCAATCACCATCTGCAGTGATTTTGGAGCCCAGAAAAACATAAGCCATAGGGAACCCAGTTTTCCTCTTGTCTCTGTATTCTGAAAGCTACACCAATATCGTTCCAATAAACTCTATCTCTTCCTTGAGCTTGCTCAAGTTGAATTATTGACACTTTATAACCAAAAATAGTCATAGTGCCTTGCCCCAAATAAGTGCTCAATAAATATTTACTAAAAATTTTTTTCTTCCAAATCAGACTATTTCTAGACTTGCTATTTCCCATGGTGTATTCCAACAGTGAAGTAGTAAGGCTTGAGAATAATATTGCTTATTATTTATAGAATACATAAAGAACAGCTCACCTTGAAATTTCAAGAATTCTTGTGAAATACCAATTTAATTTAAGTCATTTACTAGGTGAACATGATTTCTGGAACATCCTGCCAAAACCACACAGAATTAAAGGTCTTGTGATGGATGAGGGAGCAAGATCTAATTGGTGTTTTAATAAATGTATTATGATTTGGTAATCTACCTAGATTTATCAACACAAAATGCCCCTGTCTAAATAAAATTATCAAGTTATGGTATAAAAACAATGACAAATGTCTTGTAATTGGCTTTTATACAAGTGCTGGAATGCAGACGATAGGCAAGATAGTGGTGCCAACAATTGTTTTCAAAATTCTGAGTAACAGATTAGCGACAGCAAAGGACAGCTGACCATCATTTTGTCTATTTCAAATGGTCCTGAGTCAGACCCCGTAGAAATGCAAGCTCTTACTGAGGAAGTCATACATAGACTAATGAGCTTGGGAAGATACTGCCAATTAAGTCAGCATCCTTCCAGGTAGTCTAAGGAAAAGAAAAGATTTATTATGTCTCTAAATGGAGCAAACACGGCCTTAATGCTGCCACATATCAAGAGCTAGGAACATCCCAATCCCACATGGAGGTATATATTCATCTTTGTAACCTACTTTTTTGGCTTAGCATTACACTATCGATATCTTCCCATGTTATTAGGTATTCTTTTTAAATATGTCATCATTTTAAATAGCAACATTTTCCTCTATAGAATACCAAAGTTTGTTTCCTTTCTCTCCCCATTATATAAGTTCTTTATCATCCATTCAATAGATTAAAGATGATGGGTGAATTTGACTTTAGATGTTGTTCAATAGTATAATTCATTTCTCCAGTCAGACATCCAAATCAAACACATAGGGCTGTACTATTTGGAGACAGAGCTGAGATGGACCTATGCCAAGCAATAAGCATAAATAGCACTTGCTGAAAATTTTCAGTACAGCCTGTTGTATTTTTCACAAAAATAGGAGAGCATAAATACTTCCATTTGTGGATCTGTTTGAAATTTTTAAAATGTGGATGTTCTAACTTTCAAGCTTCCTAAGTAAGTGGGAAGATGAGTACATGGCACCCCAGTCAGATTCCCAAATCAACACACAATCAAACAGAACACTTAGATGGAAATCAACAGCTCAGAAAGCCTGGTCCTGCCTTCTCGCACACAAACGCTAGACCACAGCCTTGATGATTATCAGCTCAGCAAAGTTAACGGCACTTTCAGATTTTACATACCAAGCAGCCCAGAGTTTAGCCAGGCAATTTGTTTCTAATCTCACATTCTCTTCTTTGTCACTCAGAAGGCAGAGATTTTAGATGACATTTAAGAGTCAGAGAATGTGATAAGTAGACAAGGGACATTGATTGAAATTCTACCAGGGGACCCACTCCAGGTTTTTGATTAAAGTTTTACAGCACATATAAATGTTCTCCTGTCCAGGGCTTTTATGGCAAACCTAACATCTCAGGTCCCACATACCTTTAAGTAGAAATGAGGTAAGATGACTCAGACCCTGTTCAGGTTTTGTCCAATTCTTTGGAAGGCTTCAGGCCATCCTCATCAGAGTCTCCCACAGTTTCTTCTGGGGTTCCCCAGTGTTGACTCAGATGCACTCAAATCTACTTCTATTTCTGTTTATCATTCTGCAACCAATGTCCATGCTCAGTATGGATGTTCCCACAGTCACCAGTCCTAGTACTGCGAGAGTAAAGGTAAGGTCTATGCAATGACAGTGACCTTCTCTCTGTCTCTATGTCACATCCTCCCACTTAAGGTTTTGAAAGCAAATTCCTCCAGCTCTGGTTCACTCTTTTAACTCCACTAGCATTCAAACCAAGTCCACGGAGTCAGGTGGAATGCTCATGACACATCATTTCATCACGTTCCAGATCCTAGGTATACATACAAAAGTACTTCCTACTGCTTTAGCCAATGTACAAAGGACCCTTATAAGTCCAGCCATGCAAACAGATGCTGCCTGACTCCCCAGGCCCACAGACTCACACATAGCCCAACTATAAATACAAATTTGGGCTTCAAGGAGCACCCTCTTCAAACGTCATAAATCACCTCCTTGCAGGGAGAAGCAAGTCTTGGGAGAATCATTTCATTTCACTTTGAGATCAAATGATTCGCCCGATTTTAAGAACCTAAGTCAGGAAATATCCACATTAAGTCATTCGGAGTTAAAGGACAGAAATTTCTTCTGTATATTCTGAACAAGATTTCCCAACTTAAAATAAGTGACTAAGACAAGCTTAGACTTGCCCTTGTAGCCTGCCACACCACAGATGGGTAAAGGTCTGAGAAATCAGAATAACAAAGCAGAGCTTAAAACCACCAAGGAAAAGGACTGAGGAGAGGTGCTCGAGATGCTAGAATAGAACAGAGGCCAAAGCAGATTACATAAATCTCATTTCCTCTGCCCATATTCTTTCCATGGGTTTTGAGATGACTTACATCAAGCATGAAATTCACATTCAGAGGGCAATCCAATGCAACATCATGAGTGAAGTTATTGTGAGAGTTATCAGTGAGCACAAGACAGCTATTTTCCCCCAGTCTCTCTCCTTTGATAGGGTCCCCAAGAACATCACCCTTCACGATACACTAAGGCTGCTATAAGCAAGGTGTTTTCTCTTTGGATTTTTATCAGCCTTGAGGCAGAGATATCAGCCACATATATGCATCTTTATAGCGCACATGCATGACTGCTAAGTCTCTTCAGTTGTGTCTGACTTTGTGACTGTAGGCCACCAGGCTATTCTGTCCATGAGATTCTCCAAGCAAGAATACTGGAGTGGGTTGCCTTGCTCTCCTCCAGGGCATCTTCCTGACCCAGAGATCTAATTCACATTTCTCTTATCTCCTGCATTAATAGGAGGATTCTTTACCACTAGCGCCACCTGGGAAGCCCCTTTATGGAATATATCAAGCTCTTAAAGTGCAGTCCCTTCCCAAGATGGAAATTAAAGTTTATTCCCCTTCCTGAGAACACCCAACTATAGATTCAGTTCTTGGTTCCTATGAGAAAACTACAGCTGCCTGGTTTTAACCATGGTATCTGGAAAAGAGACAGAGATACACACATAGACAGACAGACAGACAGACACATACAAGAAGAACTTCAGTGTGTGTACATGTGTGCATGGTCAGTCATTCAGTTGTGTCCAACTCCTTGTGACCCTATGGACTATAGCCCACCCAACTCCTCTGTCCACAGAATTTTCTAGGCAGGAATACTCAAGTGGGTTGCATTTCCTCCTCCAAGGGATCTTCCCAACCCAGGGATCCAACCAGAGTCTCCTGAGTTTCTTGCATTATTGACAGATTCTTTATTGCTGAGAAGGGGGGAGAAGCCCTCCCTTCTCCCTTACCCCTAGATCCAATCAGTCATCAATCAAGTCTTGTCAAGAGCCCCTTCCTAAATATCACCATAATCTGCCTGTCTCCTCTCTATCTCCATGACTATTGCCTTAGTTCAAGCCATGCTATCTTTCACTAAATTAATGCAGGGCCTTTTAACCAACCATGCCCTCTCTAGCCCATCTCCCACTTTGCATCCAGTATTAAAGAACAAATCTAATCAGGTTATAGTTCTACTTAATACCCTTCAGAGGCTCTTCAAAGCCTACAGGGTAGGGTCTGTGCTGCTTAGAATAGCACACCAGATCATGACCCAGCCTACGTCCTCCACCCTAGGTACATTTTTGACCACTTCCCATCTCTTGATGCTCAGCCAGACCAGGTACGATAATTCCCTGAAACACCATGTTCTCTGCACCTCCAACTCTGTGCACATATGGTGCCTTCTGACTGCAGTGCCCTGTCACCTGTTTCACTTCCCTTAGTCCTACTTATAACTCAACTTGAACTCAGGCCATTCCCCAACTGCTTCCCCACTTTCCCACCCTGGGATGGGCATGTACTAACTGTAGCACTAGGCAGACTCTGCTTCAACTTTATGTTGACATATATGTACATGTCTTCCCCATTAGACTGTGAATGACTGGTGGTGGCGCTAGTGGTAAAGAACCCACCTGCAAATGCAGGAGATGCAAGAGACCTGGGATTGATCCCTGGGTTGGGAAGATCCCCTGGAGGAGGGCCTGGGAACCCATTCTAGTATTCTTGCCTGGAGAATCCCATAGACAGAGGAGCCAGTCCATGGGGTCACAAAGAGTCAGACATGACTGAGCAACTAATTCTTTCACTTTCACTTATCCACTAAATCAGTGATTCTTTTGGGGGAGGTGTACAATTTCACTCCCACAGAGAATATTTAGTAATATATACAAATATTTTTGATAGTCACAACTGGGGCGGAGGGGTATTCTGGCATCTAGTGAGTAGAGGCCAGGGATGCTGCCAGTCATCCTAAAATGTAGAGGACAGCCTGTCACAACAAAGGTTTATCTGAACCAAACATATTTTGTATCACATGGTTTCCTTTAGGCCTAAGGGATGAAAGAGATGTGTATTCAGATATCATGGACAGAATAGCTTCCTGTCAAAATGTCCCACAGCATCACTTACAGTCCCCACTGTCAAAAATTTAATTGCTGATAGCAGTAAAGAAGTTTGACATTTACAAGATATTTCAAAATATCTTTTTAAGTTTGTTCCCCTTAATAACCATGAGGAATAGGACAGTCTAGAATAACTTGGTCCCATTTTCAAAGAGGTACTTGCCCAAAGTTAAATAGTCAAGAGCTTGTCTATGAACCAGGATTCTCTCCACTGTTCCTCAAAGCTTACTCTTGGTCTATTTCTATAGGCAAGTTTTCTGTTGCAAGTGACAGAACATGCAACTCCCAAGTATCTTAAACAACAAGGAAATTCATTGGCTCATAAAATTGATATGTGCAGAGGAAGGTCTAACTTTAGAAGTGGCTCACACAATGCTACAGGTCTAAGTCTCTCCCCATTTTTGGCTCTGTTTTGCTCCAGATGACTTCATCCTCCAGGTCCCCACTGATGGCAACACAGTGGCCAAGAGCTTGAGACACAATCAACAAACATGTAAGACCAGCCTAATAGGAACATGTGCGTCTATCTCTCAGCAGTGTGTCTCAGTGTAACCAGCCCACATGTCTATCCCTGAACCTGCAGCCATAATAAGATAATGCTTTGATTTTCCCACTCTCACGGCTGGTAGAAAAATGACTTCAACCGAAAACCCACTGACAATGAGTTGGAGAGGGAGTGATATTGCAGAAGACAGTTGGGGTGTAAATGGGTCAGCAAAACTCAAAAATATCAACTGTATTGTGATAAATAAAACTTTCCAAAGTTAAACTGGCTGAGTCTTGTATGTTGGAGGTCATGTACCAGCAAGATTCTGATATTTATTCATTTGTTTATGTAAAAACCATGCACTAAAGTGCTTATTTTAATATAATGCCTAGAGATTCAATGATTATAGGACATCATCTCTTCCCAAGTTCAGTCCATAATGAGACTTGAGTTGGATAATGTCCTACCTTCACACCATTACTGGCTCCAGCTTTCCCACTGCAAAAATAACATGGAACAGTTTGCAGGGACACACAGGCCATGGACTCCCAGTACACTCTGCAGGAAAGAAATGTCATCAGTCGTCATGACAACCCATTTGGGTTCTGAGGCTATGTAGCATTTTTCATACTATCAATCAGAAGACAGACTTATTTTACAATACTATACAGCATTGACCCCACAGAGAAGAAAATACAGATGAAATAACTAGAAGGACATTAAAGAAATGACAGTGTATAAAATTTCTACTAGTTTTCTACAGATTGACTTCTAAAACTAGTAACTGGATGGATTGCTTTTAAACTCACCAAAAAGTCCAAGAGGCGTGAAATGTTTTTCACACACATTTACCCACTGGGGACACATATTAAATGTTAAGGATAGAATGGACCTACAAAGTCATCTAGGACAATCCCTTTAGCTCACAGATGACAACTGTGAGATACACAGAGTTTCCACAGACCTACTGACAGATCTCAAATCCAGCTCTGCAGATTTATATATCAATACTTATTCTACAGGCCCAATGGTAAAGAATCCTCCTGTCAATGCAGGAGATGCAGAAGAAGTGGGTTCAATCCTTGGGTTGGGAAGATCCTCTGGAGGAGGAGTCAGCAACCCACTCCAGTAATCCTGCCTGGGAAATCCCATGAACAGAGGAGCCTGGTGAGCTTCAGTCCATGGGGTCGTAAGGAGTTGGACACAACTGAGCATGCACACACTGAGCATTCTACAACACTGACTAGTGAAACCACTAGAGACTTGTTCATTCAAAAAAAAAAAATTTTGTAAATTATAAACTGTATATTGATTCCAAAGCCTATGACATAATTTCAGCTCACATCTCTATCTTTACCATGCCCTAAAGATGGGATGACTTGCCAGTATTATTGTCATAAACACCACAATCAGTCAATCAGTCAGTTCAGTCACTCAGTCATGTCTGACTCTTTGTAATCCCATGGACAGCAGCATGTCAGGCTTCCCTGTCCATCACCAACTTCCAGAGCTTGCTCAAACTCGTGTCCATTGAGTCAGTGATGCCATCCAACCATCTCATCCTCTGCCATCCTCTTCTCCTGCCTTCAATCTTTCGCAGCATCAGGGTCTTTTCCAATGAGTCAGTTCTCATCAGGTGGCCAAAGTATTGGAGCTTCAGCTTCAACATCAGTCTTTCCAGTGAATATTCAGGACTGATTTCCTTTAGGATTGACTGGTTGGATCTCCTTGCAGTTTAAGGGACTCTCAAGAGCCTTCTCCAACACCACAGTTCAGAAACATTAATTTTTTGGTGCTCAGCTTTCTTTATGGTCTTACTCTCACATCCATACATGATTACTGGAAAAACCGTAGCTTTGACTAGATGGACCTCTGTCAGCAAAGAAATGTCTCTGCTTTTTAATATCCTGCCTAGGTTGGCCATAGCTTCTCTTCCAAGGAGCACTTCAGTTCAGTCACTCAGTCATGTCTGACTCTTTGCAACCCCATGGACTGGAGTACCCCCAGGCTTCACTGTCCATCACCAACTTTCAGAGCTTACTCAAACTCATGTCCATTGAGTCATTGAGTCAGCCATTTAACCATTTCATCCTCTGTTGATCCCTTCTCCTCCCACCTTCAATCTTTCCCAGCATCAGGGTCTTTTCAAATGAGTTAGTTCTTTGCATCAGGCGGCCAAAGTATTAGAGTTTCAGCTGCAGCATCAATCCTTCATAAGAATATTCAGGGCTGATTTCCTTTACGATGGACTGGTTGGATCTCCTTATAGTCCAAGGGACTCTCACGAGTCTTCTCCAACACCACAGTTCAAAAGCATCAATTCTTTGTTGCTCAGCTTTCTTTATAGTCCAGCTCTCATATCCATACATGACTACTGGAAAAACCAAAGCTTTGACTAGATGGACCTTTGTTGGCCAAATAATATCTCTGCTTTTTAATATGCTGTCTAGGTTGGTCATAACTTTTCTTCCAAGGAGCAAGTGTTTTTTAATTTCATGGCTGCCCTCCATCAGAGAGCAGACCACAACGAAAACCACAATCACAGAAAACTAACCAATCTAATCACATGGACCACAGCCTTGTCTAACTCAATGAAACTATGAGCCATGCCATGTAGGGCCACCTAAGACAGATGGGTCATGGTGGAGAGTTCTGACAAAACGTGGTTCACTGGAGAAGGGAAGGAAAACTACTTCAGTATTCTTGCCTTGAGAACTCCATGATCAGTATGAAAAGGCATAAAGATAGGACACTGAAAGATGAACTCCCCAGGTCAGTAGGCACCCAACATGCTACTGGAGATCAGTGGAGAACTAACTCCAGAAAGAATGAAGAGATGGAGCCAAAGCAAAAACAACATCCAGTCATGGATGTGACTGGTGATGGAAGTAAAGTCTGATGCTGTAAAGAACAATATTGCATAGGAACCTGGAATGTAAGGTCCATGAACCAAGGCAAATTGGAAGTGGTCAAACAGGAGATGGCAAGAGTAAACATCGACATTTTAGGAATCAGCAAACTAAAATGGACTGGAGTGCTACTGTGGGCATGAATCCCTTAGAAGAAATAGAATAGCCATCATAGTCAACAAAAGAGTCCAAAATGTAGTATTTGATGCAATCTCAAAAATGGCAGAATGATCTCTGTTCATTTCCAAGACAAAGTATTCAATGTCACAGTAATCCAAGTCCCCGACCAGTAATGCTGAAGAGGTTGAAGTTGAATGGTTCTATGAAGACCTACAAGATCTTCTAGAACTAACACCCAAAAAACATATACTTTTCATTATAAATGACTGGAATGCAAAAGTGGGAAGTCAAGAAATACCTGGAGTAATGGGCAACTTTGGCCTTGGAGTACAGAATGAAGCAGGATAAAGGCTAATAGAGTTTTTCCAAGAGAACGCACTGGTCATAGCAAACACCTTCTTCCAACAACACAAGAGAAGACTCTACACATGGATATCACCAGAAGGTCAATACCGAAATCAGATTGATTATATTCTTTGCTGCCGAAGATGGAGAAGCTCTATACAGTCAGCAAAACAAGACTGGGAGCTGACTGTGACTCAGATCATGAACTCCAAGGAGCAAGTGTCTTTTAATTTCATGGCTCCAGTCATCATCCACAGTGATTTTGGAGCCCAAGATAATAAACTCTGCCACGGTATCCATTGTTTCCCCATCTATTTTCCTGAAGTGATGGGACTGGATGCCATGATCTTTGTTTTTTTGAATGTTGAGTTTTAAGTCAGCTTTTTCACTCTCCTCTTTCACCTTCATCAAGAGGTCCTTTAGTTCCTCTTCACTTTCTACCATAAGCACAATTCCTCATAACTGATTCAATTGTTTGAATTCTTCTTATATTCCCTTATTTTTCCCTTTCAAGTGGGTCTTGTAGACTTGTCAGGGGAAGCTGATAACACTCTTGAAAGCAAATATGGATAAAACATTCCTGAAAAAAATGCATGCGATTATTTCCCCCCAAATCAATAAAAGACATACTAGGCTAATTCATAAATGAATGAATGATGCGTAATCTTCAATTTATTTATATAAAAAGGGGGTCAGAGGTTGTATTAGTTTTCAAAGACCATCATAACATCATAGCAAAGTACCACAAACTGTGTGGCTTAATTAACAGAAATCTATTTCCTCACAGTTCAAGACGTTAGAGCCCAAAATTAAGATGTCACAGGATTGTTTCTTCTGAGGCCTCTCTCGGAGGCTTGTCAGTGGTTGGACTGCCCATCCATCTTTTCATAAGCTTTCTTCTTTGCATGTCTGTGTCCTAATCTCTTCTTCCTATAAGGACACTAGTTAAATTGGACAAAAGCTCACTCCTATGACCTCATTTAACCTTAATTACCTCTTTAAAGTCTATCTCCAAAAACATCTGGGGCCTTCCCTGGTGGTCCAGTGGTTGAGAATTCGCCTTCCAACGCAGAGCATGTGGGTTCGATTCCTGGTCGGGGAATCAAGATCCTACATGCTAGGGGGTAACTAAGCCCATGTGCTGCAACTGGAGAAAACTGCGTGGCCAAATAAACAAACAAACAAACAAAATATGAATTATATGGGGGTTGGGGGATGGATGGGAAAAATATCAATAACTTCAGATATGCAGTTGACACCACCCTTATGGCAGAGCGTGAAGAGGAACTAAAAAGCCTCTTGATGAAAGTGAAAGAGGAGAGTGAAAAAGTTGGCTTAAAGCTTAACATTCAGAAAACTAAGATCATAGCATCTGGTCCCATCACCTCAAGGGAAATAGATGAGGAGACAGTGGAAACAGTGTCAGACTTTATTTTTGGGGGCTCCAAAATCACTGCAGATAGTGACTGCAGCCATGAAATTAAAAGACGCTTACTCCTAGGAAGGAAAGTTATGACCAACCTAGATAGCATATTAAAAAGCAGAGACATTACTTTGCCAACAAAGGTCAGTCTGGTCAATGCTATGGTTTTTCCAGAGGTCATGTATGGATGGGAGAGTTGGACTGTGAAGAAAGCTGAGCACCGAAAAATTGATGCTTTTGAACTGTGGTGTTAGAGAAGACTCTTGAGAGTCCCTCAGACTGCAAGGAGATCCAACCAGTCCATCCTAAAGGAGATCAGTCCTGGGTGTTCATTGGAGGGACTGATGCTGAGGCTGAAGCTCCAGTACTTTGGCCACCTCATGCGAAGAGCTGACTCATTTGAAATGATCCTGATGCTGGGAGGGATTGGGGGCAGGAGGAGAAGAGGACGACAGAGGATGAGATGGCTGGATGGCATTACCGACTCGATGGGCATGAGTTTGAGTAAACTCCGGGAGTTGGTGATGAACAGGGAGGCCTGGTGTGCTGCAATTCATGGGGTCGCAAGGAGTCGGATACAACTGAGCGACTGAACTGAACTGAACTGAACTGGGGGATGGAATGGCCCCAATATACTCGTCCAGAGTAGAATTGTATTCATGTGTTCTTAGAACAAAGTTTCAAATTATCAGACTTTGACAAATAAGCACATATTTGATGTTCATAGGCATGACCAAGGATTTGGAAGGAAAAAAACAATCTCAGAAATGTTTTTTTCTCCCAGCAGTATATTGCCTCGTACCCAACCCCAAGTACCATGACAACATGGGCTGAGAACCTGGAGAACTTGACACATCAGATCAAGCAGGATTAAAAACTAAATGTCACAAAGCTAATGAATAAACACATAATTTGCCAATAAGTGGGAACTGGCAAAGTTTGAAAATTCACTGTATTATCTAGTGTTATTTTTTACATCCCATAAGGGAAAAAAATGCAACTTCTCTGCAAATAGTCCTCTGAAATTATCCCATTAAATATGAGAACTTCCCTGGTGGCTCAGAGGTTAAAGCGTCTGCCCGGAATGCGGAAGACCTGGGTTCGATCCCTGGGTTGGGAAGATCCCCTAGAGAAGGAAATGGCAACTGACTCCAGTATTCTTGCCTGGAGAATCCCATGGACAGAGGAGCCTGGTTGGCTACAGTCCACGAGGTCGCAAAGAGTTGGACACAACTGAGCTACTTCACTTTCACTTTCACTTTCACTATGTGTATAGTATTATCATGAAAGCCAAATGAAATTGTAAGGCAGTACCAATCTTCTATCTTCTATACAATTAGATTTAATATGCTAGTGTTATGGAGAAAAAGTAATTTAACAACCATACAAACCAAGCAATTTGTCCCCTTCTAGATCTTGTATCTCAGAAGACACTTATGAAGGCCCTTCCTTTAGAAATCAGAGAACAAACAACATACGATGACGTTGGCTTTGCCAGAGCCTGTGCACAGTCAGGCTCAGCTACATTGCTGTCATCACCTTGCAGTTTCTGTTCCACCCAGTCTAGCCGCAAAACTCAATGGGAGCATGTCATGTTCTCCCTCCCGTCATGCATGTTGCTGCCTCTTCACAGAAACCTGTTCCTCTCATCTCACCTCACTTCAAATATTACCCTTCTGGTCATATTTGAACTGTTTACAGCATCAGCATCATGGGCGTCTCCCTGATGCCTCCTAATTCTGTTAGGTGTTCTGCCAATGGGCCATCATAGAACACTCCCCCATCATAGTACTTATTACTGTACTGATACTGCTTATAGTAATTGTCTTCTTGTGAGTCTAACAGCCCTGAGAGCAGAGGTCTGGCTCACTGCTATGTTCCTAAAGCCACTTGTGCCTGTTTCTCAAAGAACGCTTATTGAATGAATGATAGATAACACCATTGTCCCAAAAACTAGGTCAAAGGCTCAGTTAGTGGGAACTGTTCACAGATGTAAATGTGAAATGCTCTTGTGGAAATAGTCTTTTATGCCCCTAAGGTGAAACAGGATTCAATGAAGCACAGTCAGTGTAAAAGCTTAAAAATCATGTGTGAAACTAACCTTAGAAATCTGGCTCAAATGTTTTTGTTACACAAAAGGTGAAGTTGAGACCAGCAGAGTTCTAGGAAATAAAACAGCTTAATAATGGGAAAGGTGGAACAGCACATAGATCTTTTGACTTCCAATTCATTCAACTACTCAGAGTGCAAATAGACATGTACATGTGCCAGTCACTGAAGATACAGAGGTGAATGAGAGAAGGACCTTAAGCTCATAAAGCATATATTTTGGTGAAGGAAGACAGAGTTAAAAAGGAAAGTGAAAGTGAAGTCGCTCAGTCGTGTCCAACTCGACGGGACCCATGGACTGTAGCCTACCATGCTCCTCTGTCCATGGGATTTTCCAGGCAAGAGTATAGGAGTGGGCTGCCATTTCCTTCTCCAGAGGATCTTCCTGGCCCAGGGATCAAACCCAGGTCTCCCGCACTGTAGGCAGACGCTTTACCATCTGAGCCACCAGGAAAGTCCATGTTAAAAAAGAAATTACAGAAAAAAGGACATAATAGCTTGATGATATATGAAATGATTAGGAAAGGCCTCTCTGAAGTGGTGGCGTTTGACCTGAAGTTCAATAAAGGACTTCCCTGGTGGTCCATTGGTTAAGAATCGACCTTGCCGAGCAAGGTGATTGGTTTCGATCCCTGGACCAGGATGATCCCACAGGCTGGGAGGCAACTAAGCCCGTGTGCTGCAACTACTGAAGCATGAGTGCTCTGCAGAGTCCATGTTCTGCAATGAGAAAAAACCACCACAACAAGAAGCCTGCACACCACAACTAGAGAGTAGCCCCCACTCACCGCAACTAGAGAAAGCCTGTGCAGAGCGACAATGACCCAGCACAGCCAAAATAAATGAATAAATATATATTTTTAAAGTGTCAGCCATCTGAAGATCTGGAGCTGCAATAAAACGGGATGAAGGTTGAAACACTGGAAGTAAAAAAGGAGGTTGGAATGGTGGGAGCAAGAGGAGCAGTGAGGATAAGCATGGAAGATGAGATGGGAGCCACAGGCGGGGGATTCATCGTGCAGACCTGGGACACCAGGGTAAGAACAGTGGATTCATTACGAGTGCATGGGAAGTGCTGAGAGGAAGTGATGTAGTTGATATAGTTCTACCCCAAGGTCTTTTTAATCAAAGCACAGCGTCTCTGCTTTTGTTGTTCAGTTGCTCAATTGTGTCCAACTCTTTGCGACCCAATGGACTGCAGCATGCCAGGCTTCCTGTCTTTCACTATTTCCTGGAATTTGCTCAAACTCAAGTCCATTGAGTCAATGATGAAATCTAACCATGTCATCCTCTGTCATCCCCTTCTCCTCCTGCCCTCAATCTTTCCCAGAATCGGGGTCTTTTCCAATGAGCTGGCCCTTCACATCAGGTGGTCAAAGTACTTGAGCTTCATTCAGCTTGAGCATCAATCCTTCCAATTAACATTCAGGGTTGATTTCCTTTACCCAGTCATCACTGTTGAACTGATAAATGAACCAGGGTGAAAAATTTGAGAAATAATGTAAAAAAAGAGCCAAGGAATCATCTCTAATGTATTTTTCACAAACATGTGGAAGATTGTATAGTTGTACATAAATATACTCATGTATATTCACTCTGGGAGCAATCTGACCAAAGAAAGGGTGCTGATACCATGCAGTGGAGTAGGCCTTGCAAATTCCACCCAGTTACAGTATCCAAGATGGTGTTCCCATGAGGATTCTCTCAGCCAGCAGTGTGCAATGATTGTTTACAAAGATTATTCAAATTCTAGCCTTTCTGCTCCTGGCTTTGTGCTTCATTCCAGCTAGTCAATGTGCAGAAGAGCAATGGAACAAAAAGTGTAGCTAAGATCTTAATATATTCCCTTAAATACACCTGATTACCCTAGGCCCCAAACTTCTGCTTTACATTAAACATGAATTTAATGAGTTTGTGATGAATTTCTAAAGAAACTCTAAATGAAATGTTTTCTACCTTACCTATTTTAAGGTTTTCAACTCAAACTTTGGTTGGTGGAATAGATTTTAAAAAAAAGAATAACAACAAGCTTTTTCACTTGGTGAATCTTGGAGAATCTTGATAGTCCTGTGTATAGCATTTTTCCAGCTGCCTCTCTTCCTCTCACCGACCCCCATCAAAGGCATGAACTTTACAATGAAATGCCTACTGGAGAGCTCTTCATTGACTTTTCCAAAAGCCTTCCTCCTGTTTACTCGCCTAATTTCAGGGCCAGGGTAATCAAGTTCTGCCTTTAAAGATTAGCTAAAAATCCTATTTTTGTGCCCTCTATGAGATAGTTAGATAATGTTTGATGATAAAGAGTGATTGGTCACTTGGAAGTAGATCTGAAAAACATAGCCTGCAAATCCTAGGAAGTATCAAACTGCAGAATGACCAACAAGTTTGCCTGTCATATAATTGCAGAGAGAGGTAGGTGGCAGATAAAGAAAAGATCCCAGGAGATGCTTGCATTGATTGTCACATTACTGGCTTAGTTGAAATCTCCCCTGTCTAAATCCTCTGTCTTTTTCTATTTCTAATAGCTTTTACTCTCCATCCCTATCAGACTGTACTTGCCCTCTATTGGTTGCTGCTGAATGAATGTTGTTGGCTAGGCTTTGTGAAACAGGTGCCTGCTTGATTATTTGCACCAATGTGATGTATGTGTTATTATGAAATGAGATGAACCGTAACTAGTGCATCTGGACCACAGGATAATAAGGAAGGGAAAAAAATCTTGCCTCTTGACAACTAGGGGAGAAAACTGTCACTTATAAACGAAGATTTTTTTCTAGAAAGGATCATTGGTAAGGCATTCAAGAGTCCATACCATGGAGCTGATTTTTAAATCCTTTCTTTAGTTAAAATCATTAATAACTATCTGACCTTTAACGACTTGTTTTCCCTTCTTGGCCTACAGTAACAAACAAATGTCCTTCCGTGACAATAAATTTGAGATGAAGTAAGGAACTAACCCACTGTGCTTCATGATGGGAAAACATCAATCACTGCCTTTCAGCCACTGCTTAAGGCTAGAATACCCTTTGTCCAAACTAAAACACTGTGCTTGGTGTGGGTTTTCTATTATTAGCCTAAAATAGCTTTGGGAATTCTCAAGATATTTCCTCGGAATTCCCACTGTAGTCAGGCACAAAGGCTATGACATTCATATCATTTGCTAGTGCAAATCGCCTTGTTTGTAGGACACTTGCAACACTGTTATGAGCAAGCAGCTCCAATATTTCACGAGAATGAAATGGGGTATCAGCCATTTTCCTACTTTTCAGCAAATCTGTCCTATAAATAGAATCGAGATCAGCTTTATTTTTCATCCACTCCCTTAGAAACTCAAAATGAACTGGGGTTGCCAATGGTGCTGAGTGCCACCAATGTCTTCCAGGTAGCTAGTGAGGAGACAGAAAGCTCATAGATAGCCGTATTGTCTTGGGTCTTTCCAGTCATTTTGCAGGAGATTACCCACTGGTCCTCCTGCCATCCCAATCAATGGTGCAAAAAAAAACAGAGCTGTTTACCAACAAAAGCCCAGTGAAACTACCATCATCAGGGAAGCAGCTCCCTGCAGATGAGATGCTTGCTAGAAGGCTTAGCCCTGGAGCTACAAGTTCAGAGCTAGCTGGTAAGCTATGAAAAGCAGAGAGTCTAAGTCTCCACCTTAGCAGGACGAGGCTTTGTGTGTGTTACACAGAAATAAAACTAAAACAGGAGTCCAAAGAAGAACCTTCAATCACAGTGACAGTTTCTTTGAGGAAACAGTTACTGGCAGGTCTCCATCTCTGCTTAAGACAGACGAGAGGAATGAGATTCACGCTGTGACAGTGGGGATTAAGGCAACCTGGAAAGTAATTTTCTAAACATCACAGGGTCCCAGCAAAGTCTTTTTGGCTCATGACATTCTCACTGGCCTGAATTCACCCCAATCTCCAGCAAAATGGGGTAGGAAAGCATGTTTAAACTTCCTGTTGATTTTACCATAATTTCCATACTGCATGCTATAGAAAAAAGTACTAAAATCAGGTGGGCTTTATTTAATGTGGAATATGAATTTCCAGAGGTGATTATAGTAAAACATTTTAAAGCTTGAACTTTGGAATTAGAAAGTCCTAGGTTCATATCCTGATTTGGGTATTTTATAGCTATGATCATGGACAAATGACTTAACCTCAGTTTCCCTGGAAAGAGGAGAATCATAGTGTAAAGTACTTAAGAGAGCATCAAGGTAAAGTACTTAATCAATATCAACTAAGTATTACATCGCTATCCATTTTTGAACTCTACTTATGACATGGGACATATCTGATTTAAGGTGTTCCTATCAGAGAATGGGAGCCAAATGCCTGGATTTCCTGATAGTGCTCTGCACTCTGGCCACAGTGCATCCAGCTGTGTGGGTTGATTAAGCTGTCTGATTAAGGGCTGGAATGATACGCCTCCTTCTCTCTCCAGTGGCTGTTTCCCCACCAACATAGTAACAACCAAGTAAACCTGTCACCTCTCGACCACAGCAAGATTCATAATAGCACATTCCCAATATGTCATGATGCCTAGTTCCCTGTTCTGGCTTCTCAATAAAGAATAAGGTCCAGTGGTCTTGCCTACTCAATTTTCCTCCATAATTACACATTTCTACTTTTCTCTTTCCAAAGCATGTCCACATCTGCCAACTTAGATGGATCAGTCTTAGTGTTCTTGTGACACACACAAGAAACAAGAGACCATGCACAAATGATAGTTTAGCGATAGCCCCGTGATCAGAATGTCAACCAACCAAATGATACACATCTTCTCCAGATTGACGGGGAGAAATATTCATTGATTATGAGGGACAGTCAGATAGTTGACCATCCAGGCTGCCTTTTCCAACACAGTGCTGAACATGATGACAATAATATCAATATTCATTGATATTTATTGAGTGCTTATAATTACTGGTAGGCATGGGGGCATCTACCTGTTTTGTTCTACATTCCATATCAGTCCATAAGGAACAGCATTTTCCCCTTTTCCAATGGGTGGGGCGTTGTTACACTGAAATTTTCTAAACTCTTTTTTCCATCCTCTTTCTTTCCCCAGTAAGCAGTGTTACTAAATGGATCCAGTAGAGTCAAAGACATTTTTCAGGCTCTGTTTGTTAATGGTTAGTGAGAGTACTGTGTGTTAAAGATTGGATTCCATTCTCTGTCCTCCCAGGGCACATCCCATGCAGTGAGGCCCCGGAGGGGATACACAAGGTCTACCTCCCAGGCCTAGTTTCCTGCTTCTCATACTCCAAGCTCACTGCATGTGCACACGGTGGAGTCAGTGGGCCATGAGTTTGCTCTACCAATTCAGAATTAGTGTGGGATTTTTTTTTTAACTTTTAAATTTTAAAAAGTTTTTATTTTCTATTGGCAGTGCTCGGTCTTCATTGCTGCATGTGGGCTTTCTCTAGTTGTGATGAGGAGGGACTGCTATCTAGTTGTGCCATGTGGGATCTGTGGTTGCGGCACACAGACTCTCTAGTTGAGGCACACAGGCTTAGTTGTCCCACGGCATGTGGGATCTTCCCAGACCAAGGATCAGATCTGTGTCCCCTGCATTGGCAGGCAGATTCTTAACCACTGAGCCACCAGGGACATCCAGTCTATGATTTTAGAAGCCTCATTTACCCACAGTGTCATAACTACAACTTATAACTTGGAACTGCTTACCAGAGGGTCTGGCATTAAGTGATTGGGGAAGGAGGTTTGAGCAATACGTGTGGGAAGTGGGCTGAATAATGGACTTTTCAAGTGGCCCAAGTGATAAAGAATCTGCCTGCCAGTGCAGGAGATGGAAGAGATGCAGGTTCAATCCTTGGATCAGGAAAATCCCCTGGAGAAGGAGTATTCTTGCCTGGAGAATTCCATGGACAGAGAAGTCTGGCAGGCTACAGTCCATGGGGTCACAAAGATCAGACACGACTGAGCATGCACACGCCATGCCCCACCAAAGATGCCTATGCCCTAGTTCCCAGAATCTAAGGATATGTTATCTTACACAGTATCTGTCCTAGGGCTACTATAACAAGTTACCACCAACTGGTAATTTACCGTCTCACAGTCCGGAGGCCAGAAGTGTAACACCAAGGTATCAGCAGGGTGTTTGTTCTTGGAGGCTCAGAGGGAGAATTTGTTCTATGCCTCCGTCTTAGCTTCCAGCGATTGCTGACGATACAGTCCTTGGCTTTCCTTGGCTTGTAGACACATCAGTCTCTGCCTCTGTTTCCATGCAGTGTTCTCCCTGTATGTCATCTCAGTCTCTATCTTTTCACATGGTATTCTGTTCTGTGTGTCTCTGTCCAATTTCCCCTTGTCATATAAAGACAACAGTTATTGGATTAGGGTACACCCTCATCCAGCATGACCTCATTTTAACTTGCAAAGTTGCTATTTCCAAACAAGGTCAAATTTGGTTGCACCAAGGATTAGAATGCCAATCTATCTTTTTATGAGGCACAGTTTGACCTATAGTACATGGTAAAGAAAGACTTTGCAGATCTGATTAAGGATACTGAAATGGGCAGATTATTCTGGAGTATCCAGGTGTGCCTGATGTAATCTCAGAAGTTCATAAAAAGGGGAGAAAGGAGGGTTGAGGTCAGAGAGGAGAAGGCTATTTGACCACAAAGGCAGATATTAGAGTGATATAGCCACAAGCCAAGGAATGCTGGCAGCCCCAAAGCTAGCAGAGGCAAGGAAACTATAAACCCCTGGAGTCTCCAGAAAGAATTAGCTCTAGGACACCTTGATTTTAACCCATTAAGACTATTTTCAGACTCTGACCTCCAGAACTGTAATAGAATAAATTTGTTCTGTTTTAAGCCCCTGCATTGGTGGTAATTTATTGCAGCAAAAATAGGTAATAAATATATTAGGTGATTTTAAGAATTAGAACTTTATGTTTTGTTTTCCACTAATACTTTGGGCCATAGTTGCTTTCACAAAGCAAAAATAAGTCTTTGGTAGAATCTGAAAACCAAAATTATGCCATCAACCTGTAACAACTTGGTTACACCACTCAGCTATACCTTCCTGAGGGATTAGCCTATGAATTCTTCAAAACAACCTTTTGCAGTAGGTACTATTATAATTCCCAATAATAAGTCAAGAAAATTGAAGGAACATTCAGTTAAGTTCAATTGCTCAGTTGGGTCCAACTCTGTGACCTCATGAACTGCAGCATGCCAGGCCTCCCTGTCCATCACCAACTCCTGGAGTTTACCCAAACTCATGTCCATTGAATTGGTGATGCCATTCAACCATCTCATCCTCTGTCATCCCCTTCTCTTCCTGCCTTCAATCTTCCCTAGCATCAGGGTCTTTTCAAATGAGTCAGATCTTCGCATTAGGTGACCAAAATATTGGAGTTTCAGCTTCAACATCAGTCCTTCCAATGAACACCCAGGACTGATCTCCTTTAGGATGGACTGGTTGGATCTCCTTGCAGTCCAAGGGACTCTCAAGAGTCTTCTCCAACACCACAGTTCAAAAGCATCAATTCTTCGGTGCTCAGTTTTCTTTATAGTCCAACTCTCACATCCATACATGACCACTGGAAAAACCATAGCCTTGAATAGACGGGCTTTTATGGACAAAGTGATGTCTCTGCTTTTTAATATGCTGTCTAGGTTGGTCATCACTTTCCTTCCAAGGAATAAGTGTCTTTTAATTTCATGGCTGTAATTACCATCTGCAGTGATTTTGGAGCCCAAAATAAAGTCAGCCACTGTTTCCACTGTTTCCCCATCTATTTGCCCTGAAGTGATGGGACTGGATACCATGATCTTAGTTTTCTGAATGTTGAGCTTTAAGCCAACTTTTTCACTCTCCTCTTTCATCAAGAAGCTCTTTAGTTCCTCTTCGCTTTCTGCCATAAGGGTGGTGTCATCTGCATATCTGAGGTTATTGATATTTCTCCCAGCAATCTTGAGTCCAGTTTGTGCTTCCTCCAGCCCAGTGTTTCTCATGATGTACTCTACATATAAGTTAAACAAGCAGGGTGACAATAAACAGCCTTGACATACTCCTTTTCCTATTTGGAACCAGTCTGTTGTTCCATGTCCAGTTCTAACTGGTGCTTCCTGACCTGCATACAGGCTTCTCAAGAGGCAGGTCAGGTGATCTGCTATTCCCATCTCTTTCCGAATTTTCCATAGTTGATTGTGATCCACACAGTCAAAGGCTTTGGCATAGTCAATAAAGCAGAAATAGATGTTTTTCTGGAACTCTCTTGCTTTTTCAATGATCCAGCTGATGTTGGCAATTTGATCTCTGGTTCCTCTGCCTTTTCTAAAACCAGCTTGAATATCTGGAAGTTCATGGCTCAGGTATTGCTAAAGCCTGGCTTCGAGAATTTTGAGCATTACTTTACTAGTGTGTGAGATGAGTGCAATTGTGCAGAAGGAACATTAAGTAACTTATATAACAACTCATAAGTAGTGGAGTCAGATGGAGAAGGAAATGGCAACCCACTCCAGTGTCCTTGCCTGTAGAATCCCAGGGATGGGGTCGCACAGAGTTGGACACGACTGAAGTGACTTAGCAGCAGTAGCAGTGGAGTCAGAACTGAACCCAGATCAAAGACTGGGTTCTCTAAGCTTATATTTGTCTCTATCGCTAAGCCATACTCTTCTCCCATCCATCTGTCGTCATATAGATGACCTAATTGGATAGAGGGCATATAGTCTGGCTTATAAATGTGGCAAAAACACCACACTTGTCATTTGTCTTCATGCAGGAATAACAGCCACTGTTTACCTGGCTACCAAAGGGGAGGTAGAGAAAGAGAGGCCAAGTAAACCTCTTCCTGCCACAAATGCTATTTTGAGATAATCAATCACTGCAGCAAAGCCTCTTCTGAAACCAATGAACAGTTAATGGTGCCAGTGTCCAATTGGCAGAAGAAGAAGAACAGCCTTGCATGCTGCATGTGCCAGGAGACTGGCTTGTACATAAGCAACCTGTCCTGCTCTTCCAAAAACTGCATATGAGACAAATCATCTGCTCCTCTTCATTTCTGTGAGTTATTTCTGAGATGCTGGAAGGTTATCCAGGACAGACTGCAAGAGCCATGTCTGATGTCTCAATGCTGCTCTCTGGACCTAACACAGTCCCCCAGATAGAGGTACTTTGCAAATATTTGGTAAAGGAAGAACAGAGGAGTCAGATATGCTTGGGTCCAGACACCAGTTCTATCATCTATCAGCTGTGTTAATTTGAGTGATTCAAGTTACTTTACTTTTCTGAGCTTGTGTCCACATCTGTGAGATACAGATGTAAAATGATTGTCTTATGGAGCCTTCTAGAACTCATCAAGGTGGGCTGCACAGAAGTTATTTCTTAATAAGTGGCCATGGACAAATGGTTGGATGGGTGGTAAAAGTACACTAAACACATCTTTGTTGCCCAAGAGTGATGCTACTATTGCAAGCAACCATCTGTCTGCAACTGCCCAGAAAGCCCCTTTCCAATGCTGGCAGTAGACTCAAGACGGCCACAGACTACCGAGGGGACACCAGCTAGGTCAGAGTTCTGTGGGAAAATTGGCATGATTTTACCTCATTTTCACAAGCATTGCTTTGTGTGTCTGCTGTTGTGTCCATGCATTCTGCATGTGTTTCAGTGGAACATAAAGAAACATAATCTCACAGCACGAGGAATTAAGGTGACAATGTTAGTTTGCAGTGTTTGCCTCTGCTCTGGGCATGCTCTCAGTTCTTTTGCTTCTTATCAATATTGCTATTAAGAATACCATATGATTGGTGCTATCACCCCCATGATACATGAAAATCAATGTATGATAGAAGAGCTTAAATGAACCCCACCCTTGGCAGGAGTGTGACATACAGGTCGGAGCAGCAGTCGGAGCCCAGGTTGCCATTTCCCGTCCTGACCAAGGCATTCTGCCTCTCTGAGCTTGAGCTCCTTCACCTTTAGAAGGAGAGATTCACACTTGATGTTTACTTTGGCCTACCAGGTCTCTTGAACTGTGGTGTTGGAGAAGACTCTTGAGAGTCCCTTGGACTGCAAGGAGATCCAACCAGTCCATCCTAAAGGAGATCAGTCCTGAATATTCATTGGAAGGACTGATGCTGAAGCTGAAACTCCAATACTTTGGCCACCTGATGCGAAAAACTGCTCATTTGAAAAGACCCTGATGCTGGGAATGATTGAAGGCAGGAAGAGAAGGGGACGACAGAGGATGAAATGGCTGGATGGAATCACCGACTCAATGGATGTGAGTTTGAGTAAGCTTCGGGAGTTGGTGATGGGCAGGGAGGCCTGGTGTGCCGCAGTCCATGGACACAACTGAGCAAATCAGACAGGACTGAGCAACTGAACTGAACTCAACCAGGTCTCATGATGTGGTTCCTGCCTACCTTTCCAAACTTCAGCTAGCCACTCTTCTCTTATTGTGCCCCAAACACACTGGTCTTTTCTCTGATCTCAGACACAGTTTTTTCCATAGCTCATGGCCTTTGTGCTAGTTGTTCCTTCCACCTGGAGAAACTCACCCCCACAAATCTTCATACTACTGGCTCCTTCTCTTCCACAGCTCTCAGCTCAAATGCCTCCACCTAGATAAGTCTCTTCCAATTGTCCAATCTAAAGTTGTCATCCAACTACCGTCATATGATCTTGTTTCCTTTTCTTCATTATATTTATGAATAGCTAATATTTTCTTCATACTTATTTGTCCTTTTTATTGTTCACCTCCTTTCTTTACATAGTGAGATCCACCTAGGTAGGGGCTTTATCTGCCTTGTCCAGCATTGAACACCCAGCACTTAAAACAATGCCTTGCCACATACAGGGTGTTGAATGAATGATTTCCAAGGTTCCCTTAAGGTGTAATGTTCCAGATCATGTTATAATCTACTGCTATTCATCTCGCATTGCTAGTCCAAGTAGTAAAAGGAGACAAGTGTGCTGATATGTTACACAAGGGTTCATGTGACGGCAGTTTCCCTGCAGCTGTGCCTCAGACAAGAGGATCTGATACAAGCACTGTGCCTTGGAAGTCTACCTGACTGGCTGCTAGAGAGTTCTAGCTGGCCACCTCCTTCCTCCCTCTTAGGCTTTAGATCACTTCCTTGCTCAACGTGAGTCAACTGTGTGAGCACCTCTCAGTCCCTCCCCACTGCTCTTCTTTCTTCACTGCAAGGCCCATCCAATAGGAACCTACCCCTCAAGAATCTATTCTAATTTAGCTAACCTACCTTCTCCTGCTTGAAGTAGAGCTGAGAGAAACTCTTCTTGCAAAAGCCGAGGGTGAAATTGCATCATGCACAGAAAACAATCACAGCATTTAAAAAGTAAAGACGATGAAAATGAAGAGACACTGAGGTCATCACTAGGTCTAGTTTATGGCCTTATGAATGGGGAAAATGGGAGCAGTACAAGTAAAAGGAAAAGGATATGGACTCACATGTACAGACCCTCAAAGGAGATGTGCTAGCATCCTACATTCCTTAGTTCCTGTCTGCTACTAGATGTAGAATTTATTTTAGATCTTTTCTCATGTGGAGATTTAGAAAATATGCACCTGTAGTACACTCTTGGTACTAGAATCAAGGCAGAGGATGAGAAAACAAAATGAATATAAGAATGTCATAATAATTGTTGCTTTATTCATGAGAAACTCATTTCTATATATGAAGTGTTGTTTGCTCATCTGATTTATCAATCAGACTAGTGAAGATTACAATGAATGCATTTCATGGACTGGACTGGTTATCAATGAAATATATCTTTGATAAAAGTTCTAGTATGAGGCATATTTCCATATGCTTTCATTATCTATTCAAATGATTGCACTTCAACAGAAGTACCCTAGTAATTGACATGGCAGCCCCCAAACGATAAAACATGACCACTTTGCTCACTGAAAACTGATTCTATTTAGAAAAGGATCAGAAAGAACACATTACAAGTCAGAGAAGCCTAGTTACTGTCTATTTTTTTTAAAAGTAATGTCCTGCTTTTGCACTAATACTAGATTCTGCAAAAAAGAAAAAAGTATAGGAGAAAAAAATTCCCAGTTAATGGTGAGCTGCTTATAACTGAGGGAATGGAGAAAATAGCAATGACTTAGATAACTTCAGGGCACAACATAATTTTATGTTAATCATCTTCTGAGTTAGATAACTCTGATAAAACAGCACATCTAGGTCGTGAGTGTCCCTAAGGCTCAGTATGCACAGCACCGGTATCGCTTTAATCTTCAGATTCCCCCCAGCACCAGGCATCACGCTCCACACATAGTAGGAGTTCAGTCAATGCTGCCTCAAGAGAATACAAATCAGTGCCTGCTCCTCTTCATCAGCAGACTTGCTGCCATTTCTCCCTCACACCTACAGTAGAGATACACGCTGAGGACTTTAAACCACAGGAACCAATGGGGAATCTCATATTTTACTCTTGCAGCAAAGGTTTTTTTAAAGAGGTACGGTATCTAGAACATAAAGGCAAGGGATTACTGAAATACAACAACAAAAACAGTATGTTTTTTATTGCAGGCTTTGCTTAAAATCTTGAAGAAATAAAAATGTTTTGAAAAAATAGTACAAGCACACAGCTAAAACAAGAAAATCTGTATTAGAGTCTCATTCTGGGGTGAATCTATACAAACATGTGCATAATGTGTGTAGTTATGTGTGTGTGTGTGTGTGATGTATTCAAAAGTATTTATATCAGTAGATTATTTGTATTAACTACTCTAAATCTTTTTATAGAAGAAGGCATTTTCACATCTAGTCAAACTTGAAAACTTGTGAACACATTTTAAAAACAACTTGAAGATATAAGATAACTAATATTTTTAGAGCTCATCCTGAAAGGACTTAATGGAGAATCAACCATGAAGTAAAGAAAATTCTCACTTTTCTCTGAACAATCTGCCTGGCACTCTGGCTATGTAAATTAGCATGAGCTCAAAATCATGTTGGGCTAAAATAAATCATATTGGACATAAACATGAGAAGATTGAAGAAAAACAGGATTTAATAAAAATGTTTAAGTGCATATAATAATAATGGGTACAGGAAGCTCTTTTCTTTACTAATATGTTATCTCTATTTCAATCTATATATGAAATATAATAGTAAATACATTATATAATACTTTGTAAAACTACCAATTAGCAAAATAGCTAGTCACTGCTGGAAAATGAAAAGCTGAGCAAAATACAGTTGATGGGTTTTGCTGTGGGATTTCCACTTCAAGCAAGACAACCAGTCAGTAAGTTCACCACACAGTTCTTTGGATTTGGGTATTAAGAGTACAAAATAATCAAAACCATGGTTTCATGGTTCAGCTATTTTGATTACTTTTTCATCAAACGAGCTCACCTACACAGTTTTGTAACCAGTTGCTAGAATGAGCACTGGGCTTGAAGGTCTTATGTAACATGTTCTGTCCACATGGTCATTTTACTCTTTTGAATCATCTCAAAGGGAATCCAAAACACATTCTCGCTCCTATCATGGAGATTCTTTCTCATAGATTATTTTGTCTGTGTTTCTATTTCCATCATTTCCAAAATAACATAAGACAAATACTTCTATAAAGTGAATCCAACAATGCTACAAATAAAAGTACATAAATAATAAACAAGGTACTTGACTGAAAAATGTTAGAAGTCAGTTTCCATCTCAAAAATTGGAAAGTAGGCTGATTTTCTCTGACACATAGGATCATCGATCAGCATGAAACCTATCTTGAGCCTGTTTGAAAGAAACAGAGCAATGGTCGGATTTTTTGCTTTGCAATGTTAGGTTTGATCAGAAGACCTGATGTGGATCTGAGAGGTGATTAAAATATATTACTTGGGAAAGTCATCAATAAACAATCTCAGAAAACTTGTGTGTATCTCTTTAATGATGCCTCTGGCCCTCAACTATAAATTATGTGAAAAAGTATCAGTTAATTTTTAATTTAACCCACACTGCATTTCTTCTAAATCAAGATCTAGGTATGTCATCTGAATTTTATTTAACTGTCTAAACACAAATGTCATTGGATGTAAATCATGAATTTTGGCCAAGGGTGTCAGGTGATAAGTTATCTTTGTTTAGTTGCTAAGTTGTGTCAGACTCTTCTGCGACACCATGAACTATAGCCCACCAGGCGCCTCTGTCCATGGGATTTCCTAGGCAAGAATACTGGAGTAGGTTGCCATTTCCTTCTCCAGGGGATCTTCCTGACCCAGGGATTTAACCACGTCTCTTGCATTGGCAGGCGGATTCTTTACCACTGAGCCACCAGGGAAGCCCCAGGTGATAAGTATCAGGCCAAAATAAGGAACTGAATTAAATTGTGTGTTTTCAAAAGGTATGGCTAAGACCTGCCTTATAACTCTTGGACTACTGACTTCCATCAGGGGAACAAAAGGGTTGAGAGCTAAAAAATATAGAGGGGACTTATACAGGGATTTATTGGATTGAGCAGCTGCCACGTGGCTACCTCCTTCCCTCAAAGGTAAGGGAAGAGTAGGGTTGCTTCAAGGAGACCACCTAGAGATCTTAAACTCCTGGAGTTTGAGAGGCAAAGGGGGCTGGGGTCCAACTTTCCATTACCTCCTCCTATTTCCTTCCCCTTCTTCTCCCCTCCTCCACCCTCAGAAATCTAGAACAAGGGTCGGCAAATAGTTTTTGCTAAGAGACTGCAAATGTTTTAGGCTTTGAGATTCATGTAACCTGCATCATGTTGTAGTGCAAAGCAACCATAGACTAAACAGAAAACAAATGGATATGGCTGTGTTCCAATAAAACTTTACTTAAGGATAAAAAAGGGGGCGGCAGGTCAGAACTGACTCATGGACCAGAGTTTTCGGGCACCTGGTCTAGATGCTAACAGACATCTCGGGTAGCAGAGCCTGGAGTAGTCAGTCTCTGGATTGTAGTCCATCTACTTGACCACAGCTATTGGGCAAAGATGCCTGAGGGTTTCCCACGGTCCAGATTAGGACCATGTTGGGAAGAGAAAGCCATCCTAGAACTGCTTGATTTCTGCCCAGATAGACTACCCAGAAGGGCACTAAGACTCCACCAGGGGGAATACCGGGAAGGGTGATGTCAGAAAGTAAGGATGGACTTACTTTCCAGGGAATGGAAGGACTGAGTAAGGAGGAAGGTGTGAGTGAGGAAGAACAAAGAAGCCTTTGAGGGGTTCCCCTGTAGCCAGCCCAGCTGGGGTGAAAGGAGGACTGCACTGAGGCTGAGGCTTATTTCCCCTTAATGTGTCCATGAGACTTTGATTGCCTCAGATGCCTGGAGAGGGCCTCCAGGAGCTTTCTGCTCAGGGCAGGGAAGACCCTCTTTCGCTGAATAAAATTTAAAGGAAGCTTGAAAAATGAAAATCAACTTGCATTTTGATTACATTCCATGTTATTTGATCCAATATTCAGCTCCAGAAATATCCTCTCCCCATCTCATGCATGAAAAAATAGATAATTGAAGCAAATATTAGGGTTTTCAACTCAAATAATATTCCCATACCCACTTCAGTTTAAATCAGTGGTTCTCAAAGTTTTCCAAACATCAGAATCATTTGGGGGCGGCGGGGGGTGGGGGGAGCGGTGTTCTTAAAAACACAGATTTCTAGGCCCAGCCCCCAGATAATCTGGCTCAGTAAGTCTGGGGTGGGCCTGAGAATGTGCATTTCTAAAAAATTCCCAGGTGATGCTGATGTTTCTGGTCCAGGACCACACTTCGAGGACCAGTGGTTCAAGCCAAGCCTTGTTTCCAGCTGTGAGTTGTCATCTCATCAAGAATAGGAGGTTCTAGTGTTGGCACACTTTACTTGTTCACATGGGTCATTAGTCACTCCCGTTCAGTGTTCAGAGAACAGCTATAGCTAGAAGTGATTCACTTACGTTACCAACACCATCCATCTCTTCTGTTACCATGGGTAACTTTTCTCAAGGCTTGGATTTTCTGGCCTTGCCTCTTCTTTGCTCACATATAACATGAAGGTAGTTACCTACCAACAGCAAACATTTTACATAATGTCACCAATCTATCCAGTGCAAAAAAAGGATATTGAAGGGAGTTTACTGACATATTGTCTGACATTGTCATGATCCATGAGTGGCAGAAAATAGACACCCAGTGAGTAGGCAGATTTCCATCTGGCAAGTAGATGGCTGTAATGAGCACCAATGTGAAATGACTGATAGTAATAGAAACTAGAAAGTCGATGGGAAAATTAGCTTTCCTCATTTCACATCTGCACGACAGGGGGAGCTGCCAATCACAGTCTCCAGAGAGAGAGAGGCTTATCTGGGTTCCCAATCACGTGCAAAGCCATGTTCTCCTAAGTTTAAAAAAAAATCATGAGGGAAAAAAATAGAATCAGTCTGTTAGAGAGCTTTAAACAAATGTGGGACTGTGAAACAAGCTGTCGCAAATTGGCACAGAGAATGCAGAAAATCAATGTGAAATGAAAGCTGCCTCTCCTAACAAAATAAAGCAGGCAATTAACCCTTCCTATTCCTGCTGCAGCCTCCAAGCCATTTAAACTGCAGAATGCAGGTTGCTAGGGAATGGGCTGATGCTTTAAATATACAGCCTACTCTATCCAATAGCATGGGTGGGTATGTGGGTGAGAAATAGGCATGCAGGTGGCAAGGAAGAATCAAGTTGGCTTTTATATATACATACCTAAAAACATCTATATATTTTATATATAGATATATTGTATAGTTATATTTTATACACACAAATCCACACATAAGTGTATGTATATATGTACATACATGCATATACATGTGTATACACACATTAAATAATCACATGAGACTAAGAATAGATACGTGAATTCCCAAAATTATATGTGTTTCCTAGGTCTAGTAGGAGTGATACAGGAGTAGAAAGCATCTCACAAGAGTCTTAATAATATTCACCTAGAGAAATATACAAATTCACTACTTTAAAAAACAAATTAGGGAATATAATAACTCTAATATCCAGAAGGAGAAGGGGACGACAGAGGATGAGATGGCTGGATGGCATCACTGACTCAATAGACATGAGTTTGGGTAAACTCCGGCAGTTGGTGATGGACAGGGAGGCCTGGCATGCTGCGGTTCATGGGGTCGCAAAGAGTTGGACCCGACTGAGTGACTGAACTGAACTGAATCTCCTGTATGCTTTGCTGTTCAACTCTCTGTTTTGAATGATATATAAGTGATGATGCATAAAAGAAGGTAACTAAAGCAGTTACAAAAGTCTTGGAAATGTACTTCTTCAAAGGCTAGGATATTGATATAGTTCATAATTAATGTTATAAGAATATTGCTCTAAATCAGAATATGAAGCAAATACTAAAAAAAATGAGCTATAACTCTGAGAACAGAATTCAAAAGGGTCATTCATTACAGTATCAAAGTTTTTGTAAAAATGCAAAGTTTATTTGAACACAAATTAGTATGTTTATGTGTAAGGATAGGACCAGTCAGGACACTTTCTGCTGCAGTAACAAACAACCCCCAAATCTCAGGGGCTGCACCTCACAAAGATGTACTCTTTTCTCATGCTATATCCGATGTTCCTCAACAGGGGACTCAGTTAGTCCTTGGTTAGTCACTCAGGGACCCAGGTGGATAGAAGCTCCTCTTGGACATGTGTTCATAGGAACACAAGGAGGAAGAAAGTGAATATCAAAAATCACACATTTGTTCATAAATTTTCTGTCCAGAAGTGACAAGTCACTTCTTAGTCTCACTGACCAAAGTAAGCTTTAAGAAGTTCATAACCTAACTTTAAAAGGAGTTGAGGAATGAAATCTTACTGGGTTCTCAGAAAAAGTAGAGCCGGAAAAACATGGTAAACAGCACCAAGAGCAACCACAATCATCTCCATTTCCTGCCCGCCCGGATACTGCAATAAACTCTTCGCCAGGCTACCTGTTTCCATGTAGATTCACCTCTAATCTATTCACACTGCATCCAGAGAGTGAAGGATTTAAAAACAAACATAAATCTAGTAGCCCTATCAGTCTCATGCTTCAATACCCTTTAGTGGCTTGCAGTGAACTTATATAAGATTGAGCATCTCAACCTTGGGTTACAAGGTTTTGCATGATCTAAGTCCTACCCACATACATGAGCTTACCCTTTTATCCACTATTTGACCCAGTCAAAGCACTTTCACTACCCACCTCACTCATAGTCACCTTGGTTTTCTTCAAGTTTTCTGAGGTTATGACGTTTGGTCTATGTGCTATTCCCGTTGCATCCTTCTTCCATTCCTGACTTGGCTTTACTCCTGTTCATTTCTTCTTCAGCATCAAGCTTTACTCTTCATCCCCTCTCTCTCACAGACCTTGTAGCTTTCACTTTGTAGCAACTCACCGGATTTTAATTATAAATTTATGATGATATAGTTATGTATGTGTTTATTTAAGGTCTTCCTCTGTCTATAAATTCCTTAAAGGAAAAGATGTCATTTTGTTTTCACCATCTATACACAGCACTTAGTATACTACCTGCTGTTCACTAGATACTCGACTACCACATGAATAAGTAAATTCCGCACCTCATTCAACCTCTAATGACTAATAAAGATCAACAAACCAGTTGAAATGTAGCTGAAGGCTTACAGTTAAAAATGTAGCTGTGATTAAACATGAAAAGCCAAATGTCAGAATTGAACGTGACTTTATGTCTTTGTCTATAATTCAGAGTTTGTGAAGGAGATGCTTATCCACTCTGACAGACAATCCTTCAGCTCCACAGTTACACAGAGCCACTGTTTTACACTAAGGACATAGAAGCTGGAAGAAATGAGGAGACTCGCCAAGTATCCTACTGCTAGTAAGATGCAGAGTGAGAAGGTGAATAACAGACTTCTGACCGTGCATCTGCTTCATTTTCCAGACACCATCCTGTCTCAATTCAAGAAGTTCAACCTTGGGAGTATACATGTGGGGACAGTGTTAATGAAAGGAAAATTATTAATGTAACACCTGGGTTGGTTTCTGAATAGATATGCAGAGGATGACCTTCAGTCTCACTATGCATTTCAGAATCTCTGCCCAAAGGAATTGCTTGGGCAAATGAAGAACTTCATCAAGGGTTCAGCTTTATAAATACATTTCCTCCTGATATCTCTAAGGACCCTGAAGCAGCCAAGGAATGTTTCTAAAAAGTCTTTTAAATTTGCCTGTGGTATTCGGTAGGGTTTACCTACTAAGCTATGACCACATTTATTCACAAATTATATTTTGAGCACCTACTGTATCCCAGAGGTTGTACATTACACAATACACCAGGTTAGCTAGGAATGGAATCAGGAGGCTTATGTTCTAAAGAGAGTAAGGATACTTGGACTGCAAGGAGATCAAACCAGTCTATCCCAAAGGAAATCAATCCTGAATATTCACTGGAAGGACTGATACTGAAGTTGAAGTGCCAAAGTTTGGCCACCTGATGTGAAGAGCCCACTCATTAGAAAAGACCCTGATGCTGGGGAAAAAATGAAGGCTGGAGGAGAAGGGGATGACAGATGACTGGGTGGTTGCATGACATCACCGACTCAATGGACATGATTTTGAGCAAACTCCGGGAGATGGTGAAGTACAGGGAAGCCTGGTATACTGTAGTCCATGGGGTCGCAAAGAGTCGGACATGACTGAGTGACTAAAAACAAAAGCATTATAGGAGAAGAGCAGGGTGGGTCTGGGTGGAATCTCATGGGAGAAGATGGAAGAAGAAAATGAGCAGTAATTGTTGAGGGTAGGGGCTAAGAGGAAGCTCATGAAGGAACCAGTCACCCTGGAACAAAAGGAGAGAAAGGAGAGCAGAGAGAGAAAAGAGAACTAGAACACAGAAGACAAATGTCACAATTATGTCCTAGATGTCACTAACCGAGTAAACTCTGGTTTGAGAAGAATGCTCTTATGACCTGTTTGAGCTTACCTGATGAGTTTATTTAATAATTTAATGACAGAATTTTTAGACGCTGCAGAATGAGCTTCACTTCCAATCCTAATGTACAGACCCTCCCAACACTAGTTGGAGCTAGGCTCTTTTCCTCTTTCCCTCTCCTCAAAGGTTCCATCTTTAACTTTTTCCTTTTTCTTTTGAACATGTCACCAGTTCCGTTTCCTGCCACATGGTGTCCCCAGTGCATCCTTCTCCTTGTTCCCCAAAAGGAGATTTAATAATCAGTATCAGATAGTGATGCATTAGAAATGAGGAAATCCGCCTGACTGGGAAGATACCCACGATAACTTATCACACACAGAAGGAGGTACTAAGTAGTTAGATTGGCTATAATTCCATTCACATCCATATAAAAGAACTCTATAAAATATTAAATGTGTGTAGCCACTTGCTTCAGAGATAAATGATAAGACTCATTAGTCTAGTTTTGACAAAAGAATTTTTAAAATATGAGATTAGGTAATGAATATCCTTAAGAGGTTCTGTAGAAGATGGTTCATATTCACAGATACTCTACATGCTGGAATCCAATTTTAATTAGGTCATTATTCCATCAATAACCAAGAGCTTTGGAAGAAACAGAAACTAACTTTTCTTTCTGCCAAGCAGGGTAAGGATGAAATCACTTCTGAACTTAAACCTTTTATAACCAGGAGAAAGGGAAGCTTGATGCAATCAAGAGAATTTTTATAACCATGTCTATTCATCACAGAGGGGTTCCCGGATAGCTCAGTTGGTAAAGAATCTGCCTGCGATGCAGGAGACCCTGGTTCGATTCCTGGATCGAGAAGATCCCCTCAGAAGGGATAGGCTACCCACTCCAGTATTCTTGGGCTTCCCTTGTGGCTCAGCTGGTAAAGAATCCACCCGCAATGCAGGGGACCTGGGTTCGATCCCTGGGTTGGGAAGATCCCCTGGAAAAGGGAAAGGCTACCCACTCCAGTATTCTGGCCTGGAGAATTCCATGGACCATATAGTCCGTGGGGTCACAAAGAGTCAGACACAACTGAGTGACTTTCTGTGAGTGACTGATAATGCAGGAAACCCAGGTTCAATCCCTGGATCAAGAAGATCCCCTGGAGAAAGGAATGGCAACCCACTCCAGTATTCTTGCCTGGAGAAACCCAAGGACAGAGGAGCCTGGTGGGCTACAGTCCATGGGTTTGCAAAGAGTCAGACTTGACTGAGTGACCAACACTTTCCTTCTTTCACTCATACATCACACTCTGTATATACTTCTTATCTACTGGCTGTTTCTCACTTGCTGATTTCTGCCTTTGGCAACCATTTGTTTCTAATGACTTGCTTGCAGAGCAGATATGTCCATTTACTCTGGGAAGTGCTTAGTCTGCTGCAATAGGCAGCTCCAGAGGTAGTGTGCCTGTTGGGAAGGTGGGAAGGAAGCTACCCTCAGAGGCTAACTTTCCATAGCTCTCAAAGAGGTCCTCCATGCCCACCTGTACAGAATACCTACTAACATCTATCATTCTACATCACTCTTACCTAGGTTTCTTTATCTCTAGAACACCTGCAATCCCTCAAATACTCATATGTAAACACACCTACTCACACACATATAGGTGCACATACCCTTATCTGTTTTATTTACCAGAATGGAAATTTCATGAGAACAACAAGAAAATTTCATGTTCCCACAAGTGACTTGGTTTAGGTCACTGTTTCTTGAATAGTGCACCCTCAAATACTGTAGATATTCAATAATTATTTGTTGAATGAATAAATGTTTTCCCCATGTTTCTGCCTCTCAGAGAGGATGGGAAGAAGAAATGGAGTAACAGGCTAAATAAATGACTGAGAAACAATTCCATTCCACTCCAAATCATGAAGACTTAAAATATAAATGAAGACCTCCCTAAGGTTTGCATGCAGCTGAGACTGTATATATTATAATTCTAGGGTTAAAATGGAAGTTTTCTTCTGCACTAAATGGTGGGTATTCTATGGTATCCAACTCTAATAAGATGAAAGCTGAGGAGAGCAATCTCAAGAAAGTGTATTAAACCCAAGATAATATTCAGAGTAGATCATTAAAGGAAAAGAGAGAGATTACTAATGAAAACAAAGCAACAATACATAAGAAGTTCATTTATTTTAAAGGCTTACCCTAGAATTGAAATTAGGCTTGTTTTCTTTTCTTGATTAATAATAACGTGTTCTATATAATATTTCACCTAAAAAAAGTGAGAATAATTCATGGAGACTAGAAATACTGGCTTTGCTGCTTAGTAGCATTGTGTCCTCAGGAGAGTTATTAAACCACTCTGACACCAGAATTGCTGATTGGTTAAACAAGGGAGAGAGGTCACTAATGAATTGCTAATGTATAAGTACTTGCTTAAGTACCTATCGCTTATAGTCTGAACTGAAGAGTTTTGTCCACTTGGTGACAAAGTTGTTGCTGGGTCATATTTTAAGGAAAGAAATCTCCTTTTAAGCTACACCTACATAGTCATTCATGTGACTGACAGAGATTGTCACACTCCTAAACTCTTTAATACCTCAGCTCTCACCACAAACCTCCAGGCCTAGCACTGGGCTCAGACATAATTACAAAACCTGTGGGTTGGATGACTTCCTTTCTGATAAAGCAAAGGGGTACCCAATTCTTCTTTAAACTTTGAATAAGTAAGAAACATCATTATTCATTAAAACAATGCATTATTACCCTGCAATATTTGTTCTACTCTAGAGGAAGGAGTTCAGACTTAGATTCAGAAAAACAGAGCTTGAACCTTGACTTCACTATTAAAGTATATGACCTCAAACCAATGACTATCTTTCAATGAATGTTGCTTCATCTGTAACACGGAGATTACAACATAGTGCCCTCATGAGGTTGCTGAGAAAACTGAAAGGTAGACTAGAGATGAAAGCACTTTGCAATCAGTAAAGGGCACTACTGGAAGTAAGTTATTTTAGTTGAGGTGAGCCTGGTGTTGTCTTTTGTAACAATCACACCCCTTTACATCTTACCAAGTATTCTCATGTGCATTGATTCATTCAAATCAATGTAGTCTGAGTTCCCAAATTAATTCTAATTCTTTGAGGAAAGGCAGGTTTTTCCCCCCAAATAAAGTTTCAAAAGTACTTTATAAAGTGCCTACTTTCATTCCTCATTTCCTTCATCTACTATGTAATAACTGAACACTGTTATAAGTATTTCATTAACCCAAGACACAACTCTACACATGGACATCACCAGTCAATACCAAAATCAAATTGATTATGTTCTTTGCAGCCAAAGATGGAGAAGTTCTATACAGTCAGAAAGAAAAGAAGAAAAAAAAGACCTAGAGCTGACTGTGACTCAGATTATGAGATGCTTATTATAAAATTCAGGCTTAAATTGAAGAAAGTAGGGAAAACCACTAGGTCATTCAGGTGTGACCTAAATCAAATCCTTTATGATTATACAGTGGAGGTGATGAATAGATTCAAGGAATTAGATCTGATACCATAGACAGAATGCCTGGTAACTTTGGACGCAGGTTCATAACATTGTATAGGATACAGTGAACAAAACCATCCCCAAGAGAAACAAATATAAGAAGGTAAAGTGATTGTCTGAGGCTTTACAAATAGCTGAGAAAAGAAGAGAAGCAAAAGACAATGGAAAAAGGAAATGAATGCAGAGTTCCAGAAAATAGCAAGGAGAGATAAGAAGGCCTTCTTAATGAACAATGAAAAGAAACTGAGAAAAATAATAGAATGGGAAAGACTAGAGATCTCTTCAAGAAAATTGGAGATATCAAGGGAATGTTTCATGCAAGGATGAGCACAATAAAGGACAGAAATGGCAAGGACCTAACAGAAACAGAAGAGATTAAGAAGAGGTGTATTAAGTACAAGAATACAGAGAAGAACTACACAAAAAAGGTCTTAATGACTGATTTAGTCATGACAGTGTGGTCACTCACCTAGAATCAGACATCCTGGAGTGTGAAATCAAGTGGGCCTTAGGAAGCAAGATGAGGAATAAAGCTAGCAGAGGTGATGGAATTCCAGCTGAGGGAATCCTAAAAGATGATGCTGTTAAAGGGCTGCACTCAAAGTGCCAACAAATTGAAAAACTCCACAGTGAGCACAGAGCACAGGATTGGAAAATGTCAGTTTTCATTCCAATTCCAAAAAAGGCCAATGAAAAGAATGTTCAAACTACCGTACAATTGCGCTCATTTCACATGCCAGCAACATTATGCTCAAAATCCTTCAAAGTAGACTTTAGTAGTACATAAACCAAGAACTTCAGGTGTACAGACTGGATTTCAAAGAGGCAGAGGAACCAGAGATCAAATTGCCAACATTCATTGAATCATGGCAAGGGAGCCACAGAAAAAACATCTATTTCTGCTTCATTGACTATGCTAAAGCCTTTAACTGTGTGGATCACAACAAACTGGGAAAATTCTTAAAGATATGGGAATACCATACCACCTTACCTGTCTCCTGAGAAACCTGTATGCAGGTCAAGAAGCAATAGTTAAAACCCTACATGGGACAACAGACTTGTTCAAAATTTGGGAAAGGAGTACGACAAGGTTGTATATTGTCACTCTGATTATTTAACTTATATGCTGAGTACATCATGTGAAATGCTGGGCTCATAAGCTGGAATCAAGATTGCTGGGAGAAATAACAATCTCTGATATGCAGATGATACCACCCTGATAGCAGAATGTGAAGACAAACTAAAGAGCCTCCTGATGAAGGTGAAAGAAGACCGCGAAAAACCTGGCTTTAACTGAACATTCAAAAAACTAAGATCATACATCTGGTCCCATTACTTCATGGCAAATAGAAGATGAAAAAGTGGAAGCAGTGACAGACTTTATTTTCTTGGGCTTCAAAATCACTGTGGGCAGTGACTGCAGCCATGAAATTAAAAGACAATTGCTCCTTGAAAGAAAAGCTATGACAAATCTAGACAGCATATTAAAAAGCAGAGATGTCACTTTGCTGACAAAGGTCCATATAGTCAAGGCTATGGTTTTTCCAGTAGTCATGAATGGATGTGAGAGTTGGACCATAAAGAGTGTTGAAGAACTGGTGCTTTCAAATTGTGGTGCTGGTGAAGACTCTTGAGAGTAACTTAGACATCAGGGAGATCAAATCAGTCAATCTTAAAAGAAATCAGCTCCAAATATTCATGGGAAGGACTGATGCTGAAGTTGAAGCTCCAATACTTTGGCCAGCTGATGTAAAGTGCTGACTCATTGGAAGAGACCCTGATGCTGGGCAAGATTGAAGGCAAGAGGAGAAAGAGGTGGCAGAGGATTAGATGGTTAGATAGCATCAGGGACAACATGGACATGAATTTGCACGAACTCCAGGAGATAGTGGAGGACAGAGGAGCTTGGTGTGCTGCAGTACATGGGGTCACAAAGAATCACACATGACTTAGTGACTGAACAACAACATAAGCACTGTATTAAGCTAATAAATCTAGGGGATATTAAAAATGAATATATGTTCCATTTGTAAACACACACATTCATTCACTTAATGAATATGTATTGAGTATTTCCAACAGACTGCAAAGGCATATGAGCAAATACAGTATCATAGTGAGAAATCGTGTAAATGAAGGAGAAAAAAGTGACCACAGTACCACAGCCTTACCACAGAGGGGTCAATAGATACCAAAAAATTTTAAAAATGCATCAATCTCAAATCACCAATCACTAGTCTTTTTACAGTGCCTAGAGATCTGTAATACATGCTCAAGAAATTCCTCTCCTCACTAACTTCATGAAGGTACTGGGGTTTACTGGTATTGGTTACAATGCAGCTAGAGTGCTTACATGGTGAAACTGCCATTCAGAATATGTGTGGTACCCATCCTAGACACAGTCAATTCAGAGAGCCTTTTATAATCAACTGAGAGGGAAAGTCAACAGTCATTCAGCTCTGCAGAAGAGAAGAGATTAAAAATTATTTGCCTTGCTCTTAACTTAGTCTTTCTGCCAGTCCAGTAGACATATCCATTTTATCATTTTCTGTCTGTGCACATTTCCAGAGCACTATCTCTCAGTGGCAGCTAGATGATGTGAAACCTTATAAGAACAATCTTTAGAATCCCAAACAATGGTTACTAGATGCCTCAGCCTCACTCTCTACCAATAGTATGTTTAATGAAGAGCAGATGGCATGTAAAAAATTTTAAAGGTAACCTGCATGCCTTTTTAAAATAAATGTCACTATGAGGCCCTATTAGGACCACATGAGAAGCAGTAGACATCCCACTTGCGGGGAAACACTTTTTTCTTTGAGGGAACTCACCCCCAATCCCACTGCACCCCCCTACAAACCCACTGCACATACACTTAACATGATTTGAGTGGGAGCAACATTTCAGTACAATATGAGCATTACTCATGGAGTAGCTGAATGGTCCAGAGACTTACATACTTGCAAATTTAGGATTGGGTCAAGAGTTGATTCAGTCTCTTCTTAGTGGCTGGACAATTAATACATGAACTTGGGAGCTTATGGCAGCCACATCCATATTTTCTGTTGTGAGAATGAATAGAGATTTAAGATGGGAAACAAAGAGTATTATATTGGGTTCATTCCATTCATTGTCAGTGAAGGTAGAATAACATCCCAGAAAAGAACAGGGAGCTGCACTCAGAAGAAGCAGAAGTGGATGTGCAAGAAACAAAAAATCTGTAAGGCTTAACTTCAAGCCTATTACTGAGGACTATTTAAAACTAAATGTGGAAAAGGTCATATACCTGAATACACTTATGTTTCAATGATTTGTTGATATTATGCAATATATTGTCTTCACCAAAGTCATCAGTACCTATGAGTAAATAGAGATACTTTTCTGAATTTGTGTGTCTTATATTTTATTGAAAGGTTACGGCCTCAGTCAACATTTCCCTTTAGTGACAGCTATAATCAAGGCAAATGGTTTTACGCTCATATATTATTATTTCACAATGAACTGAAAGGAGTCATGATTCATAACTTGCTGATTGTTTGTTCCCAGCTGCAGACAACATCCCCTTTAGCCAAAACACAAACTATAATGCCTCACTTATCAGAATGTCAGACTTCCAGCAATGAATCCAAAAGGGAATGAGCTTCTCAACAGCTGACACAGACACCACAAAATATCTGTACTTTGCACTATGAAAGAGTCCATCCAACAATTGTATTGGCTCTCACTTAAATATCACCTTATTTTACATACCTGATTATTTATCCAGATTTAAAGAGTATTCAAGTGACCATCATTATAATGCAAAAGATGGAAACTAGAAACACAATCTTAAAAATCGGCCACAATTACCATAAAAATCCATTAGCTTAGTAGCATTCAGTCTCTACACTAAATAAATAACACTTCAAATAATAGTAATGCTACAAAATTACTGGATGTTTGTAAAACCCATCTTCAGTCATTGAAAAAGGATAAATTATTTTCAATATATTTTGTCTTGAGATGATAGCAAAATGGGAAATATACACTGGAAGATGTGTATTTTAAAGTTACTTGGAAAATAGATTTATGTTGAAAATGTCATTGTGAGGAATTAGACTCAGCAGTAATGCATATTGTGCTGCTGTTTCCAGATGTCTGATGGAGACAAGAGAGGATGGAATTTCAAGCATGGGATGGCCCATCACCTTTCCCACCCTCTTCCTCAGCCTTCAGTTTTGAAGTCTTACCTTTGCTCCTTACCAGCTTTTCACACCTGCGAGGATGTTGAAAAGGGCCTAAAATTTATATTATACATTCATTACAAGGAAATGACTGACAGCCATTGTGCAAAGGTTTAAAGTGAGTCATTGGATGCTATCTAATCATGGGGCATCATGAGAGAAGCCTGTGAATGTAAAACCTCTCCATCCTAAGCCCTCTCCCATTTCACTGGCTTCTACTCAGCTTGAAAATCAAACCCAGTGTTTGATTTCTTCCACTGCAGAAGGACTAATACTTCACTACTAGAAGTCACCTTTTCCTATCTGTTAATTCATAGCTGCCACATTTACTACTTTCGCTTTTCTGACCGTAGAGACATCTACAACTCACCATTTTTAATGAATAGATTTTTATGTGTGCATCATAATACTGGTTTTTAACCCTGTGTTTCACACCTTTCAGAGCTGCTGCTAAGCTTTAGGCTCAGTGGTCCTGAAGGCAGATGACATGACTGGAACCAAACATAAGATGAGTAAGGCAACCCTAGGGTAGTCACAATAATGCATTTGAAAATTTTTTAGTGTGTGACTCTCATTCAGCTCTATGATGAAAACCTACCAGCCACCATTCCTTTTGCAAGCACCGATCCTGGAGTCTTGTGGGCTATTGTAAAACAAAAATAAAAACAAAATCTCCTGAGAAAATATTGCAGTTTTAGGAAAGCAGTGTTTTCAGCTGCTGTAATCATTCTAATTACTTTAGAATGTTTCTTTTTTTCCCCTTCACCCTCTGGGGCCTTTTTGCCTTCAAATCAGCTACAGAAACAAAGCAATTTAGCACAGTAAAAAGCTTATTAACACATGATGCAGTTCAATGGCATGAGAAAAAGCTAGGGAGAAAACAAGTAATCCATCCCATGAAAAAAGGTAGATCTGAATATTTCAAATAAAAGAAGCTGAGCTGGGGAGTGAATAACTCAACAAAATGTGAGGAGACAGGTCAAAATGGCAGCTCTGACTGCAGAGAAATCTCAGCTCCATGAGATGAAGGATGGCAGTTTAATTCCTCAACTTGCCCAGCAAATGCAGTTTACAGCTAAGGTGGGCAATTTTCTAAATCCTCATTTATCATTTCAGAGTCCCCAGGTTCTCATCAACTGTGATTTCTTCTGCTTTTTGCAACTTATCTGTGAGACACCAGGGAAGGTGGAATGGCTCCAGCGATGTACAGAAAATGAATCTGAAGGTTTCCGCTTCTCTGCAGAGGCAGTAGGAAGGAAGGGTGAGGGTAGCAGCAAAGTGCCAACGCCATTTCATCAGAGTGGAGTGGAAAAACAACCTGACGCTGCTCACCAGAGAATCTGGTGCTTATAACAGAAAGGAATGCTGTGCAAGATGTACATGAGTTGGACGGAGCAGTGTGAAGATTTAGTCGTGACTTTATTATCACAGTCTCATTTTCTTGAACAACATGAACATGGAGGGGTTTGCTGTAGATACAGAGATCCTCTGTCTCCCCACAAATAAATGTTCATCAATTCACCACATGGCTATTGTGTATCTATCATACACCAAGCATGGTGTTGGCCAAATATATGGACATGAATAAAATAAATTTCCAGTTTTCCTGGAGCTCACAGACTAATATGGGAGAAAGACTACAAATCTATTCAATATTTACTCATTCAATACATGTTTACTGAGCAACTACATACTGTAAGCTCAGTAAGAGGAACGGAAGTGTGATGTCAGAGGAGCAAGGGATCCAGGGAGCCTTCTTGGAGTTGCTGGTGTCTGCTCTGGGTTCTAATGATGAATTCTGTATTATAGTGAGCTGTATTCTAGGCAGAGGAAATCACATTCACAAATGCATGTATGCACAAAACTGGCACACTGATGGTGCACACAATTTGTATGTGAGGAAAATGAGAAAGATTAAATATATAGACAACTTATATGATATAGTATATTTAAGTGACGGAAATACTTAGATACTTGGCTTATTCTTTCACCTATACTTTATTAGGTTTGAATACAACTTCCTTGGCCTATTTCTGAAGGCAGTGATACCATGAGGAGAATTTGAAGCTACCATCACTGATAGACTCAAGCAAAAATTCTCAATGTCAGACAATAAAATCATGGGGGGAAAGCACGTGTAATCTTATTTGGTGCATTTTGTAGGAGCCAGCAATGTGAAACTTTAAAAGGAAGAGTGAATAGTCCCGCATTGGTATTTTCTGTCATGCCTGTACAAAGAAATCTATCTGAAAAATTGTCAACAATATTATCTCTGAAAATAAAATAACTATATTTAGGACTGTAGCATGTCCTCAGTCCCCCTGATGAACTCCTGGTCTCTAATCTCACATGATGATGTCCTTAAAGATACCCTCCAAAAGTATCCTCCAAAGATATCTCAGCAATGGGCTCTGTTCTCTCACGGCTCTTGTGGTCACAGAGTTTATTTACAGAACTCCTAAATTCCTCTCATTACAATTCTAAGCCCATCTCACCTAAGCCTCTCTTCTCCCAGGACATGAAAGATCTCTTTATTTATTAATTCTGCAATCCTTATCCAAAGTCCAACCCAACGTGTAGACTGGTAGTTGATTTCTAGATTGAATGCATGCATGAATACTCAGTCACTAAGTCATGTCCAATTCTTTGCAACCCCATGGACTGTAGTCCTCCAGGCTCCACTGTCCATGGGATTCTCCCCTCAAGAATACTGCAGTGGGTTGCCATGCACTCCTCCAGGGCATCCTCCCAACCTAGGGATTGAACCTGTGTCTCCTGCATTGCAGGCAGATTCTTTACTGCTAAGTCACTGAGGTAGCCATCCAACATGTAAACACAACCTAAATAACTAAAGAGCCTCCTTCCCATGACTGTCTTGTCATCAGTCAAATGCCTGAGGAATGTAGCCACAGAGTAGTCATAAAAATGGGGAAAACTAATGGGCAAGAGAGAAAGAATGGGTAGGTAATTGTGAAAATCATGAGGGTGCTTTGAACATTTCATGATAAACTGAATCTACTTTAGAGCACGAAACGTACTAAGGGCAGAAAGTTCTGGTAATACCCGAAGTGTGTATCCCTTTCTCCCTCGGTGGTAAATGAATATTCACTCTGAAGCCAGGCACCTAAGAGAAAGCCTGCAATTAATATAGCAAAATCCCATTTCATGAACACTTTCATCTTTTCCTATGATGAATATTAGTTTAGGATCAATGCATTGTAAAAAGTCATCTAAGACAAAGCAATCATGTGTTTATACTCTTTGAAGCAGAGAGAATAGGCCAAATAATACATTGGTCCAGCTCAATCTATGCCTGGAACATTGGCTGTTTACTTGAATAATTTAAAAACATGTGTCTATTCTGTGGCCTTGACCAGAGCTAAACCCCATGATGTTGAGCTGCCATTGATGACACATGTGAGATGATTGTTTCTAATGCACTTAAAACATCTTATTTAAATTATACATGAAAGTAACAAAAGGCATAGAAATGACATAGCCAATAAAGTCCGTTTCCAAAGCTGTTTCAAAAAAAAAAAAAAAGAACAAAGAACACTGCAGATCAACTATAGCTTGTCTGCACACATCTGAAACAAAATAACCATTTCTCTAACTTGACTGCAGAAATTAAAACCACTTTGTGATGAGCTAGATATAAATTTTCAGCATGATAAGAGCTTATAATGGCTCAGATATGTTATCAAAGAAACTGAAAAAGGTCGACTTAAATCCTACAAACCACTTAATGATCTGACAAAGCAGAGAACTAGATTTGGTATATTTTTTACTCGACAGTATATTGACTTATCCATATACACAACAGGCTCATTTCACTCCTGTGTCTGGAATTCCTTAGCTATAAGTTATGACTTTTCACGAGGATTTTTCCTCCAGCTCTAACATCCCTCTCCCCACCCCACCTCAGCCTCATGGCTGGTAGTGCCCCCTCTGGAGAAGAAAAGGGAGGGCAAACAGGAGGGAAAACTATATTCTTTGAAATTCATGAAAACATGCTTAAAAGTCCAAACTATGCTTGGACAGATGCTGAATGTACAAGCTCTTTTATTTCTGTCAATTTTAATGCCCCCCCAACAGATTCTTATTAATAATATGTATGTATGTGAGGATACACACCACACAAACACAAACCACATACATACACCCCACACTTCACATCACACACCACACATATACACAACACACACATAATCCTCACACACATCACATAAATACCACACATACACACAACACGTACACCCCACACACATTGAACGCACCACACATACACACTCTACAGAAACATCACACACACCACACACATACACACACCCCCCACACACATAATACACACCACACAGACACACAATACACACATGCACACCCTACACAAACATCACACACACCATACACACACACACCACACTCATACACACTCCACACATACACACCACACATACAATACACACCACACATACCATACACACCACACATACCATACACACCAGACACACACACCAGACACAACACATACACACAAACGCACTGCTCCCCTAGATGTAATGAAAGTAAGTGAGAAAAACAAAAAGTCTGTATAGAAAGAGATGGGAAAGACAGTTACCCAGTGAGCTGCACAAAACCCTGGCATTGTAGAAAGAGAGACACTGCAGATTGTGTAATTACAGTTCTCATCCACATGTCCCTACTCATTCCTGAGTCTGGGGACTTAGGGAACCTGAGATAACACTCTTAGCACAATAGCCTGCAGAAGACTTGTCAGCAGGATGTTTTATGAGTGCTGTGAAAGGGCTGACAGATTTTTGGATAAGCTTCCAGAGGCCTGAACCTAGCAGGGGGTTTCTCCTCTCCCTCTTCAACTTGCAGAGACTTAAATGTGTACAGCAGATTGGGTAAATTTATAGAAGAACGTATTAAACCAAGCATCATAAATTGATGAAATGTGGATTGGCTCAGGCCCCAATGCTGTAAAATTAGTAAATATTACATATAGTTCCTAATTTCCATATTCTGTTGAAAATCAGATCTGGCTACATTAGATTGGTATATATATATATAGTATAGTTAAAATATATATGGGCTTCCCTGCTGGCTCAGATGGTAAAGAATCTTCCTGCAATGCAGGAGACCTGGATTCAATCCCTGAGTCAGGAAGATTTCCTGGAGAAGGGAATGGCTACCCACTCTAGGATCCTTGACCGGAGGATTCAACGGACAGAGGAGCCTGGCAGGCTACTGTCCATGGGATCACAGAGTTGGACATGACTGAGTGACTAAAACTTTTTTTATACTTTAAAATATATATATATATATATATATATATATATATAAAGACTGTCTGGCAGCAATCATCTAGAGTTGAGCATAATTTGTTCCCTTTGGCCAGGATATAAATTCACCAGTTTACCACAGGCCTCACCATTCCACATAGTTTGACAACCAGCCACTTCAGTCATGTCCACTATATCCAGGATCGCTAATAACACTTGACTAGAGCATGTTATTGTTAGCACAATCAAGGAGCCCCAGGAGAAAGTAAAATGAGATAGAGTTCAATAGGGGATCTTTCTCCTTTAACACAGAGAGGCTCTGTGAAGGATAGTCAACATGGCAGAGCTAAGACTGCAGGCCTACTGGGAATACGGGGAAGGAAATGAGTTGAATATAGTAGATAAACCACTCCCCAAATTTCACCACCTCATCTGATGTTATCCCAAATTTGAATGGGCAGGTACATGCATCCAAGGCTCCAGTAAAGGATATTCTTTTGGAATTATTCTGTGAGCTCACATGGCTAACAGAAATATTGCTCAGTTACAGAGGGCATAAGGGGCACAGCACTGTGGTCACACCAAAGCAAAGCTCACCTCATCGTCACTTTGTTACTGACAACAGCCAATGAGATGATGATATCTAGTTTATAACATTCAACGTCTCATCTTAAAATACAACTCAGCCTTTTAATACGCTTCTGCTGGAAAGCTAAATAGACCAAGAATATCATAGGATTCTTTTAACTGAAAAAGTAGGGCTCCCAGAGGGGTTCACATTCTAGCTTATAACACATTTCACTTAAAAATATAACTATGACACATGAGTCTTCTTTCAGGAATCCCTTGCTCCTCTGTAAATCAGGGTCCTTAACTCACCTCCCCCATCCTTTTCCCTGTGTAAATCAGAACCCTTTCCTTTCTCCTCTCACTAGTCTATTATACAGAATAACTCTCTTCTGCATGAAACTTGGGTTCCAGTTTCATGCCTAGAACCCAGAGGCTCATTTCTTCTCTGTGAAGGTCTTATCAAATCATTTCCCAGTAAAATCAGTCTCTTACTATAAAAGAATCACTAGATCAACTACCAAGATTATAACATTTTATTCACATCATTGCACATGTATTCAGTATATTTCTTTTTGACAAAGAGTGTGCCTTCTATACATACAGTATAAAGCAAATGCACTTGAAAACTTGCATATATAATGAGTTAGCTATCAACCAGCAGAAAGCTAAATCATAAATGAAAAGAAAAGTATTGGGTCCAGATGTCCCAAGAGAAGGAAAAATAATTTATAATAAGAGAAGAAGAAAGTCGAAATGCATCAGAATGAAGAAGGTTTATGTAAGAAAAAAGGATTAATTATGTAAGAAAAAAATGTCTTAGAGGCTTAATGTGACTGTCTTAGGGTACTGGCCCTAGAAAGTGCCTCTTGGAGATCAACTTCTCCATTTCCAGATGGGAACACTGGGGCAGAGTTCTCTGTAGCAAAACACACAAACACAATTGCTGAAATGAGAATTTTCTTTCTCTCACACCCCATATACCTTTCTGATTCCCTGGTTTCACCCAGTTGGTGGTTCCACATCACTTAGGAAGTTGTTCTCTTCTGCACGAGCAGCCTGGCATGACGTGGCATATATACATCCTTGATCATGGAAGAGGAGAAAGACAGGAAGTTCAGGTCAAGCATTTTCCTTTTAAGAAACTAACTTTTATTACATGTGCTTACATTTCATGGGTGAGAAATAGGACATATTTCTATCATACCTGCAGAGAGATGTGCTATTGAAAGCCCCATTCATTCAGCTGAATTTCTATCCTAATGGAGGGACTCACGCTTTTGCAGGCACTGTGAGCTGACTAGGAAGTGCGCTGTTGGAGAGACTGTGAGCCAACTGGTGTAGATATCAGGAAGGTAAGATACTTGCCAGAGGCCACGTGCTGTTTTAACTGTTCCAGGGTCCAAGCCAAGGGTGATGGCACCCTTCTCTAAGGCAGCTCACTTCTTGAAGAGCAAGGCAAAGAATCCCATGAACTGGGAAGAAATGACACTTTGGGAAGTAGATGCTGCTGCTGCTGCTGCTAAGTTGCTTCAGTCGTGTCCGACTCTGAGCGACCCCATAGACGGCAGCCCACTAGGCTCCACCGTCCCTGGGATTCTCCAGGCAAGAACACTGGAGCGGGTTGCCATTTCCTTCTCCAATGCATGAAAGTGAAAAGTGAAAGTGAAGTCACTCAGTCATGTCCAACTCTTAGCGACTCCATGGACTGTAGCCCACCAGGCTCCTCCGTCCATGGGATTTTCCAGGCAAGAGTACTGGAGTGGGGTGCCCTTGCTTTCTCCGTCGGGAAGTAGATGAAGAGGTTGCAAATGAAGGCCACCCCGGAACGGCGGGCCCTTCTGAATGCAGCCAAACGTCTTGCCTAGAACAAAGCAGCACTGAATTTTACTGACTTCAGAGGTTTTGCAGTTAAATGCATTATTGCTGGGGAGCATCACAGAAAGCAGTGTGGACCAGAGGACAAGAGCAGTCCCAAAGTGAAACCCCCTAGTTTACACTGGGGAGAAACTAAGAAAGTAGATTCAAAATAAACCTGTCTCCAGGAAAAGCATAGCACAGAAAACAGACTGTGTTGACAAGGTCTACAGGCATATCATTCACATTAGCTGAGCAGAATTTTATAAGAAAAAAATAGCTATTTTTGTTTCTTGGGAGAGCATAAAGACCACAAGACTGACTATAGGCTATCAAAAGAAATAAAGAGTCAAAGGAATTGTCATCCCAAACTCTTCTACTCTCCTTTCTACCACACACAGGCACATTTCATTTCCATTAGAAAGACATTAGAAACTAAAAGTTCTAGTGTGAAATCTCATTTTAGCAAAAGAAGTTAGATCTGTAAAGAAATCTGAATTCTTTTCCCTTCACCCTTCCATCTAGTCTACACCACATTATGTGGCTTCCCTCGCAGCTCAGTTGGTAAAGAATCTGCCGGCAATTCGGGAGACCTGGGTTTGATTTCTGGGTCAGGAAGATCCCCTGGAAAAGGAAACGGTAACCCACTCCAGTATTCTTGCCTGGGAAACCCCATGGACAGAGGAGCCTGGCAGGCTACAGTCCATGGGATCACAAGAGTTGGACATGACTTAGCTACTAAACCACCACCATATTACGCTTCCCCCAGGTAGCGCTACTGGTAAAGAACCTGCCTGCCAATGCTGGAGTCATAAGAGGCACAGGTTTGATCCCTGGGTGGGGAAGATCCCCTGGAGGAGGGCATGACAACCAACTCCAGTATTCTTGCCTGGAGAATCCCATGGACAGAGGAGCCCGGTGGGCCACAGTCCATGGGATCACAAAGAGCTGGACATGACTGAAAAGACTCAGCATGCACATGCAAGCACAACATTATGAGGTGATGCTATTTTATCTTGTGACTCTCCCTACTGTTTCAAATTTTAACCTTGCTCTCCCATAACTGCTAAAAATGCTAGAATTTAATGTCTTCAGATGTTGAAGGTATCTCATAATCTCTACTATATTCCTCAGTACTTAGCAGAATGCATCAGATATCATTCATTGCCATCTCTTCCAAAGGATGAAGATGCTACAGGTCCTAACTGAAACGACACTTCCAATCTCAACCATTTCTTATGGGTATTCTAGCACTTTGGCTTTGAAATATTTGTCATGTTATTGGCTGAATAACAGGCTTCCCAGGATGCGTTAGTGATAGGTAAAGTACCCTCCTACCAATGCAGACCTAAGAGACGCAAGTTCGATCCCTGGGTCAGGAAGATCCCTTAACCCTACTCCGGTATTCTTGCCTGGGAAATCTCATGGACACAGGAGCCTGGAGGACTCGCAAAGAGTCAGACACGACTGAAGTGACTTAGCACACACGCATGCACAGGCTGAATAATGGTCTCCCAAAGATGTCCACATCCCAATATCCTAAACCTGTGAATATATTACTTTATGTGGCACATGAGACTTCGTCCACATGATTAAGTTAAAGATTCTGAGGTGGGAAGATCCTCCCAGATTATCCGTGTGGGTCCTAAATGTAATCATAAAGGTCCACACATGAAGGAAGAAAGAGGGAGAACATGGTGTAATGGCTAAAATAGGGACTGGAGTGATGCAGCTAGGAGTCAAAGCCCACTGGGAGCTCCAGAAGCTGTAGGAGGCCAACCCTGCTGAGGTAGGATTTTGGCTTTTTAAGATTCAGTCTGTACTTCTGACCTACAGAACTGTAGAAAAATAAATTTGAGCTGTTTCAAGCCACTGAGTTTGTTGTAATTCGTTACAGCAGCAATAGAAAACTAACACACATACCCTCCCAATTTCCCAGTTGCAGTGTAATCCCATGGGCTAACTAATCTTATTTTACCGATTATCAGATGTAAATAGGAAGATGTGATTTGCCATATGTAAATGCCTAAGCAAGCAACTCCATGTCTAGAAATATTTTATAAGGATGGTTATACAAAAGGATTTCAAGCATCCATTAAAAAGAATGAGAAAGATCTATAAATGTTGACCTACATACTGAGATGTAGATGGTGTACCATGTAAAAAATAATAAGTAACAGCATACATGTAGGATCTGAGTATATCTCTCAAAGATACACATGCAGTTGATGAGGGTGGTTATCTCTAGATGGTAGGACTACAAGATGACTTCCTTTACTTTAATTCTGTACTGTTCTTTTTACAATGAACATTCATTATTTTATCAGTCTAAAACTCCATGGAAATTTTTTCATCTTGGACAAAAGGAAGGTTTTATTTACAGATAAAGACTCAACTTAGTGATTTTCTGGGACTGCTATAGCTACCACCCCTGTCTTGGTCTCCTCTACCTTCACGTCAATGTCCTGTTTCTATTATCTGACTGCCAACAACATCACTGGTCTATTTTCTGGGAGAAATGAAGGCAAACTCAAGAGTCAGAAATACCACCAAATTTAATATAGGAGCCTCCATTTTCTCCCTAACCCAGTTCTGTCTCCTGTTTTTCCCTGTTTTGGTGAATGACACCACCACCTACCCAGCTGCCTAGCTAGAGTGTCAGGACTGTTTTGATTCCTCTTTACAACCCACATCCCATGATTCACCAAATTCTCCCATTCTATGCCCTCAATTTATCTTAAATCCATTCCTTATGCTCCATCCCCATTATCAGTGATGAATTTAGATCATGTTGCTTGATCATTTCTTCCCCAGACTAATGTAATACGCTTCTTTGGCTGGGTTCAGTAACTTTAACCTGTGTTCACCCAACTCCCCTTGTCAGAGGCAAAAAAATAAAAATAAAAAATAAAAAACAAAGTCATCCTCCTCCTTCTTATAAATCTTCAAAGGCTCTGCATTCTGGGCCAAGAGCCCTCCAAAGGGACTGACACATGTTTTTATGATCTGGTACTTCCAATTTTTCTGTCTTCTTTTTCTTACTATTCTCCACCTAGACACCTTGGATCCATTTATTATTACAGTAACCCAGAACTTCTCTTCCCATCCCCACTACCAAGCTATTAAAGATGCAATTCCTCTGTCTGGCTTGCCCACCTATTTATGCATCTTCACCCTTCAGGATTTGGCATAGATGTTGCCTCCTGGGTCACTTGAGTTAGACGTCTTAGTACCTAAACTCCTATGGTATCTCGTAACATACCAAGGATACAGATGTAGGCTACAGCATTTGCCACTAGAGTATAATTAACCACTATGGAATCTGCAGCCCCACCCCTCTCTACCCAATCTATGAACTCTTAAAAAACACTGTTTTTTATTTATTTCTGTATCCCCCAGCTCATGGCAGTTAACTGGCATAAACAGAGAATTAATACATGGTCACCAAATGATTTCATAAATAAATGAATGGTTAACTTTTATTGGAGGCTTACTCTGTAGTAGGCATTGTGTGAACATTTTTGAATTGGATCCTAAAAAAATCCTATTGGTCATACTATTATTTGCATTTAGATTAGAAAACTATGGCACAAAGGGGTTAAATTTGTCCTAAATTTACCCATTTAGAAATTGCATAGAGGGAATTTGCTGGTGATCCAGTTGTTAGGACTCCACACTTCCATTGCTGGGGGCACAGGTTTGATTCCTGGTTGGAGAACTAAGATTAGGCAAGCCACGTGGAACAGCCAAAAAAAAAGAAGAAGAAGGAAAAAAAAAAAAGAAATTGCATAGAGACTGAGGCAATCTGACTCTGGGACATTAGCTTCTATGCCAGAATGAATGGCTGAATTAAAGAATGAATGGATGAATGAGAGAGCTAACAACCTCCTGACCCTTCCTATTAGGATTTAATATGTAAGTATACAGTCTAACCTTTATCTGTGAGATAGATATGTCCAATCCATCATCCTTCATTCCCTCTTGCTTTGATAATATGGTGAGAAAGTGAGGAGGGGTATTATTAAACAGAACATAGGTGAGAACCCACGACGGCTTGTGGGAGGAGAGGAAGGGGAGGTTTTGAGTTATTAGAGTGTTAATTATTCATTAATAGTAAGTCGGGGCTCTTGCCCAGCAGCTATCCCATAAATGGCATGACAGAGAAAAAAAATAGCAATGGTTTTGATCAAATATTTCTTAGGTCTAAATTAAGAAGGCAGCCTGCAAGGTGAATTTAATTCCTCACCACATCCTTAACCTCCCTGGAGTTTTTCCATGAACGTCAATGCTATGGAACTTAAACTAAAGAGAATGATTTTAATTCCAGCTGAATTCACTAACCATGTCAACTTGGTGACATATATAGAGTCAGCAGCTTCTGGTTGCTGTGCTTGTGTCTAGGAATGGGGAACATTCAGAGCCCTTTCTGATAGATAAGCAGAAGCAGCAGATAATAGAGCTTCATCTTCTGAGAGAGAGAGAGAGAAACAGAAGGCCTGTGAGGTTGTCATGTGGGCAAAGTTACACAGCAATTTAGTGCTGGACTCTCAAATCCCTGAACACTCCTGAACTACATGCCAGTCAGGAGCAATGACCAAGCAGGGACAATTTCCATTATGCCATACCACTGAAATCATTATTTCAGACTGACGGTTGAATAAAAAATTACCGCCAGAAATACCGCAAAAGCCTAAAACCATTGTTCAAATAAAGAATTCAAGTAAAAAGAAGAGTAAATAAGAGGATAGCAAGTCCATCTTGTCAAGACATACAGGAAGAAATTTTCAGTTGCAGTTGGTAAAAACCACTCCAAACTGTCTTAGACCCCAAAGGGGGAACTCTGAAGTTCCTATCACTAAACAAAAGGAGAGACAGTGTTAGTCAGAACCAGAGATTCAACTCCAGCAGAATCTTTGCATCTCCATTTCTCAAATGATAGCATCCATGAGGAAACAGACTGGCTCCATGGTTAGAACTATGATGGGTGGCTGATGGACTAATAGAACCCTCTATACCTTTTCAGCAACATTTGTATTTTCTTGAAAACATGTTTGTTTCTGAAGTATAACAGAGGTAATGCCAGTAAGCAAGAGAGCCATTCCAAGACATTAACCAATTCATCTTCCATCTTTATTGCCTAATAAATACCATTTATATTCCCATGAATAAGAATCTGTGCAATACCTTGTCTCCAAATAGATGCCTAAGGATTAGCCGCAGATTCTTTCCTATATAAACAACTGTTCCTACAAGCAATAGAATTCCAAGTCTGAAATATGGGAAAGGCAACTAGGGGGCAAAGGCAGCAGAAAGAGTACTATTTCTAACAGGACTCCAGCACACTCATTCAGGTTGCCTGGCTTAGAGAATTTTTAAAACCTCCTACCAAACCTATCAAATACTGTTTAAACAAACCTTTACTAGGGAGGACATGCAGAATTGTAGTTAAGGGGGTTACAGGAAGAGCAGCTGCCTACTCTGAGCACATTCTCCACAAGCAGCTTTTCCACTTTTAAAAATTTGAATATGTAAGGTTATAATGGCTTTTAAAATCATGGGGATGAAGCATAAGAGGGAGAAGTATAAAAGCAAAAGCATAAGACTGACAGAAAAGAAGGCCAGGATTGAAGCACTTCTCTCTATTTGTTCTCTATCAACTATCCACACAAGGCCTGGGGTTTAAAATTCCTTGTCTGACTCTGACAACGTCTGTATCAGGATGAGTACATTCAAGAGGGAGTCACCAGTCATGGACTGGAGTCTGTGAGACCTTGGAGAAATCATTTACCTCCCCTGTGTCTGCGGTTTCTTGTCTGTAAAATGAGGAGGATGAACAGGGCCCTTCCAGCTCCAACATTCTGTGAGGGCTACTATTCTATCAAATGACGCCAAAGTAAATTCTGCCAGGACAAAAGAAATAAAAGAATCTCTCGGTGCACAGCCTGCTGGCAGGTAAAGCAATTTGAAAGCCACAGTTACTCTCTTAGGCCAATGGGAATCACATTCATTTTTCCTTCAGTCTGGGTAGAACTAGAAGAAAAAAATTTGAAGCCACTTGACATGAATGATCTCAGACTTCACTGTCAAGGGCTCTCTATCCCGTCAGCTGTGGCTCCTTGCAGACTTGGCACTCACTTCTCCTCCATCCTCATTTTATTCTTTGGGAGACCAGGACCTTTTTCTCTTCTTTCTCTCTTCTCTTCACATCTGCCTTGAAACTAATCTGATGAACTGAAGAGAAGTCACACTAAAGCAGAGATTCCCAAATATCCATCACCCACAAACTGCCTTCATATTGACCTCCTGTTTGTACTGCCTATAAATAATTATAATATTTTCCTTCCAAAAGGTATACTATTTTTACCTACTACCAACTTTAGTCATGTTAGAAATCACACCCTTAATATGCTATGTTATGTTTTCTTGTAGTTTGAATTAAAATATTATAACTATTAAAGTCATATGTTCATCTGTGATTCACTAAAATCATTTCATGTACCTCTAGTAGCATGCATTTGTAACTTCAAAAATGCTTTATAGAGTATGAATGACAAATGTCTTTTACCAGGGGAATTAGGTTTGGATTGAATGAAAATCCTAACATCTTTTAAGCTATCTTTTATTTTCTTATAATGGTGTGCCTTTCATTAAGTGTCAGGGAACAGATGACAAAGGTAAGAAAACATTTCACAGGACATTAATCTTAAACCAGAGGAATGGGAAGATCCCTTCATCATGACTCCATACATTTTGGAGGCCAGGAGCATTTATCCATGCCCTTGAAATAATCGTATAATAATAGTGAGGTAATAATAACAGGAATGACTGCCACTTACTGTGCGTTGACTGTTGTTGGGCTTCAGAGAGCTGCCCTGTCTTCCCTCCGTTTGTATTCCTGCCTTCTCTGCTGGCTGTCATATCGTACAGAGGACCTGGGAGACCTTTTTCATGCCTGTCCTTATTTCATCTTTAAAAACAAACAGCAGGGGGGAAAATAGCCAAACCAAGCTCAATGCACCGTGTCTCTCAGGCTTCAGCGCAAAACCCCATTTCATGCTTCGGAGCCTCGATGATGACACGGCGCTCAGGTCGCCAGGCAGGGTGGGAGCCGGGCCCCAAACGAGCTCCCGCCATGGACCGACTGTGGCTAAATGAGCCCCGTGGGCCGTGCCGTCGCTTCCTACAGGTGCAGAGCTACTGCCGGCTCCTCTGTCTCTCCGACAGGCAAGCAGAGTGGGGGTAATGTGAGCTACGTGCCCAGCACAGTGGTCCCTGGGACTCACTGCGTCTCCAGGGATGACAGGGCAGTCCTTGGTTACAGCTGGCCGAAGTGTCACATCTCATTTGGTGAACAACTTCACTGCGGGCCTCTTACAGACAGATCTGGGTTCAAATCCTGCCTATGCTGTTTATTGAAACTATTATTTTGAATCACTTAACCTCTCTGTGCCTTAATTTCCCCATTTATAACAGAGATGCAAGAGTCTCTACTTCTAGGGCCCTTTGATGATTCTGGTGGAGTGACTATAAAGCACTGTGCCTAGGGCATAGCAACGTGGTTTCCTATCACTACTGTAACTACCTACCAGAAACACGGTGACTGAAAACAATAGCCATGTATCATCTCACAGCTTGCACAAGTCAGAAGTCCAGGCACAGTCAGGCTCCATGGGTTCTCCCTGAGGATCTCACAAAGCCAAAATCAAAGTGTTGGCTGCAATGAGTTCTTACCTGGAGGCCTTGGGACAGAATTCACTCCCAGGCCCTTTCAGGGGGTTGGAAGAATTCAGGTCCTTGTGTGACTGTAGGTCTGAGGTCTCCATTAGCTGGAGCCCCCTCTGCTCCTAAAAGCCATCTAGAAATCAGTCCTACCCAGTCCCCCACATTTGCCTTTCTCCTCTATTTTTAAGGGCTCATGTATTTGGGCTCTCCTGGATGATCCAGAATAATCTCCCTACTTTAAGTTAATTGAATAACTTTATCACCTTCTGCAATTTCCCTTCTCTGTGTTACTAATGTATTGATATTTATGAGTGTGACACCAGGGGCAAAAGTCATGGGGATCAAAAATCTGCCTACCATCATCATTCTATATTAATTACTGTTCACAGGCCAGCTCTCCAAAGGAACACCATTATTTACCGTGACTGCCTACAATGCATAGAGATTAAAAACCACAGTAATAATCCCTTACTTTAATCTTTGCAATAGCTCCTGAGTGGGAGAGGTACATTGTTACTCCCATTCTACAGATGCTAAAATGTGTTTGAAAGGTTTAATGTTTGGAGATCTGAAAAGATTCCAGGGGTATGGCAAAAAAAAAAAGAGAGAGAGAGAGATGACTTTCCTCAATGGGAGGGATTTATGGCGAGGAACATTCGGTGATAAGTTGTGGCCTCCTTGTAGGCATACAAGATTATTCTGAGTCTCAGAGTAACCTTCTGAGACTGGGAGGCATGGCGGTGACTATCACAGAAAGTCAGCTCTTTTGGTTGTAAGTAATGAAAACCCCCTTGACAAAGCATAAACAAAAGATTTTAAAAGGTCCGCAGACTTAACATTAAGTGTACAAAGGGCTCTCACATAACCCATAACCAAAGACCCAGGGCAGGCCCAGGAAAGCCTCAGAAATGTGGCAGCTACTCCTGCATGGTCACTCATCTTTGCACACCTGCTTCATCCTTCTTCTCTGCCAAAGGCACCTCCTTGCATAGTCCCACACCTACCCTTCCCCCAGGTCCAGAGTTTGCCTGTCCGCTATTCAAGTAACCAACGTGATGAGGGAATCTAAGTTCTAATTCTATATTCATGGAGGATAGTTTAAGCCAGTTGTACATCTCTGTTCTAATCAGCTGCAACCAGAGGGGCAATCGTACAGGACAGAAATGCCTGCTGGGCCCAATGTGTGTGTGAATGCATGAAGCAGAGGATAACTCTCAGAGAGGAGGAGACCAAGAGCTAGGTATATAATGTCAAAGAGCACTTCTCAGCCTTCCTCTCAATGTAGCCAGAACTCAAAGGATCTACTTGTTCTATGTATTTTCTGAGAAATTACACTTCCTACAGTGAGGATCTGAGTGGATCTGACTGCCACCATCCACATGATCTGGCTAGAAACTTGTTCTGAGTAGCTGTGGCTGACGGGCCTCCTCTGTAGCCAGTCCACATACAGCCTGTGTGGCTGGTTTGCACCCCTGCTCAGTCCCTTCTGAGCAGGGCAGCAGGATTGACTTCCTTCTAGACACACAGTGTAGACCCCAGAGACGTTACTAAAGAGATAGCGTAGGGCTCTTTCCTCAAAAGAGATCCACAAGCACAGCTGCATCCTGACGCTCCATCATTTGCCCACAAACAGAGCTGGGTCTTTATCCCAGATGTTAGGACTCCAAATTCCTTATTCCTCCAATTCACTCTCTAGAAAAGTTAAGGAATTCATGGAAACATCTCACAACCACATGCTCCATTTAAAGCAAATAATGATAGTAAAGAATGTCAGGGGGCATACTTATATTGCTTAAGTAATGTCTGGCACAAAAACCAGTGGTCTGGCCATTTAATGTCCTTACACTCCTCCTTGGGATCTGCAGGTCCACAAGACTCCAAAGGTGAGTTTTCTGAGCATCAGTGATTTCAAGCAGGCAAATCTTGACAGGGTACTTGGAACTGTAGGTGTCAGCAATATTCCAGTCATGCATAAGCTTTCCGTGACTGAACACAACAGTAATAATAGCTTATCTTCACTAGAATCAGGTATATGTGTTTATATGTATATATTCCAAGTAGGTAAAACATGCATACATAAAAGTAAATATATTAATTAAGCAGTAAAAAGTGCTCTCACCCTAACCCCATGAACCTTTCCCAAAGAGAAACTGTTAACCAGTTTCTTGGTACACTGAAAAACTCCACTATTCTAATTGCTATTCATATCCCACTGCCTTTCAAACTACCTGTAACAGGAGGATTTTTCAGGAAAATAACAGTCTAGTGTAACCTCAAGCAACTAATAAAGGCTATTGATCCTTTTTGGTTTTGTGACTGAAGATGCATGCAATTATGTTGCCTGAATTTCAAATGGGAATAGGAAACAAGTAAAAAAATAAATGTTCTGGCATTGTGGGCTTAATTGGTTTACAACTATCTTTTTTTTTTTGAAACTAACTTGAAAACGAAAACCTCATTACTGATCTAATGATAAGTAGTGATTAAAAACATAAAATATTAAATAAATAAATTGCATAGTTATAGAATACAAGACAGTTTAGAAGCTTTGCTTGAGTAAATGTATTATCTTTCTTTAACTCACCACCTCCAGTAGCAAATAAATTAGTGGCAATAGCAAATCAGAATAATCTCCAAGGGGAATCTTTTAAAGATTTCCTCTTCTAGAAAGAACATCTCCCAATAAGAAAGTTTGGGTATAAAAAGAGTTGTCCTAGCAATTGTTAAAAATAACGAGAGGAAATGCTCCTAGGACTGATAAGCTCGTTGCTGAATTTATGGTAATGACAACATAGCAACAAAACAAATAACGGAGATGTTAAAAAAAAAAAAAAGAAGTTAGCTGTTTTGAATTAACTTGGACCCATTTTAAAAGCAACCACTAATGATAACCACTAAAAGAGTCATAAGTAGGATTTGTTCTACGGAAATCATTCTACTGTCCATATTGTTTCAAGTAAAAAAAAAAATGAATGCATAAAAATAGGATGGAATTTGCCTTCTTGGTATGACTGCATGGTTTCTAATAGCTAGACAGTATTGCCTATCAAAGGAAAGATTCATCTGTTTACCTCTCACTGTTTTACTTGGAACAATTCCTTTCCCAAAATAATTATAAAGCAATTACTCACCAGTTTTCACTTTATTGGTTACTACTTTTACTCAAAGGATAACAGTTACTACATAATTACAGTACATGGTTATCTGAACAGTCTTAACTGTGTTTACCAATGATAAATTATACAGTCAGCATAGCTCTAATTATGTAGTCTATACTGCATAAATATGTAATGACTATGTAGTTACATATTAATAAGTCCCTCTTTATTTTTCAGAGTCTAGTACAATAAAAGACCATTTGATCTCCTTCCATGGGGTAACCTCTGGAGTCAGGCATATTGTTCTGTTTCTATTTCTGGAAGTCAATGGGCTACAGTGTGCATTTAGCACTTGCCACCAGTTCTCGGTCTCATCCAAGTACACCCACTAGGAGAGAGAAAATTTTTAAAATGAGAAGTAAAAATTTGTTTCTAACCCTCCTTTTTAGGATGTGTCCTCTTTGATGGAAACTCAGCAGCTATGGCTTAGATTCAAGAATTGCAGGTGCAGAAGCTTGAAAGTGTCACTGCAGCCTTACCTACACATAATCACTGCACCCAAAACGCCCAGATTCAAAAGCAGGAAAGAGGCTGGAAAATGTGGTTTTGAACCATAAATACATTGCTTATGTTCTTAGGATTTTAGTTTGGTTCTTAGTCTGTACTGTTGGTTCCTAAAGTGACCACAGGGAATCAAGTTATCTGAAATTCAAGGAGTTAGAAGTGCAATTCTCTAAAGGACATTTAATTTTTTTCTCTTTAATTACAAAACTAAATTTCACAAAAACTAAGTTGTATGAAAACTAAGGTAAGCACATCACCATCAAGCTAAACAAAGCTCATCAGACGGCATTACACCTGGGCTACAACACAAAATTCAACTGTAACACAAACAATGGAAGAGAATGGATGGCAAGAAAAAGCTTCACAGAGGCAGAAGAAAAAGACAAGAAACGGCTCTCCCGGCCTTAACTGATGATCTCCGAACGGTGTCACACTGAGGGATGGAACCTGACATACACAGGTGAGGTGCGAATGAAATGAGGGGAGACAGCTTAGCAACACGCCCCCTGCCCTTGGCTACTTGCCCTCTCCTGTGGCCACCGCGCTCTGAAACACTGCTCCTTTCCATTGTGCCCCTGGTGTTCCTGGAGCAGAAATCATGCTGACTTGCCAATTATTCCTCTCACAGGGAAGAGCTGTAAGAGGCAAGGGCAGAGAACACGCATCTCTGATAGACAGCCAAGGCCACGACTACTGGGGTCACCACAGAAGGAAGACGGTGAAAAGTATTAGACCTATCTTCCTTGAATACTGGCCTTGAGTTCTGGATTCAGGGTAGCCTGCAATGAGCAGCTTTTAAATAAATAATAAGTAAATGAGTGAATAAGAAGCTCTATAGAAGTTTTCAGTCAGGGAGCAATGTAAATCAAAGAAATGGAAAGGAATTAAGGAGAGAGAGAATACTTCTAAAGAAACTATTACTAAGCACCCATCACTCAACATACACCTTTTTTAAAAAATTTATTTTATTGAAGCATAACTGATTTATAAGGTTGCTGTTTCTGCTGCACAGCAAAGTGATTCAGTTATATGAGTGTGTGTATATATATGTATATATATTCTTTTTTAATATTCTTTTCCATTATGATTTATCACAGGATATTGAATGTGCTCCCTTGTGTTACACAGTAAGACCTTGTTGTTTATCCATTCTTTGTAAAAGAGTTTGCACCTGCTAATTCCAAATTCCCATTCCGTCCCTTCCGCAACCCCCTCCCTTTAAGCAATCACAATTCTATTCTCTATGTCTGTGAGTCTGTTTCTGTCTTGTATCAAATAGATTCATTTGTGTTTATTTTAGATTCCACATATAAGTGATATCATACAGTATTTGTCTTCTTCTTTCTGACTTACTTTACTTAGTATATAATCTCTAGGTCCATTCATGTTGCTGCAAATCATACATCCTCTTCAATCTTTGCAAGGATTCTGTGTACTGGGTATTATTATTATTATCGTTTAACTGATAAGGAAGCTGAGGCTAGGACTGATGAAATCCCAATATTACACACTAAGTGAATGGCAGGATTCACGAGGATTTGTACCTCAGTCTGCCAGACTCAAAAACCTCATGCTCATTCAACTCTGAGACCTACACCTAACAACACCTCAGAGTACTAAGGATTTTTAGTAAGGATTTACTAGTACTAAGGATTTTTAGTAAGTACTTACTAGTGCCTTACACACATCATTTTATTTAGTTCCGTGAAGTAGGTCTATAAAAGAATTAGTGATAACTCTATTTTCATTCCCAATCCACAGATAAGGAAACTTGTTCTTTAATGAAGTGAACTCTCTTGCCCAGATGACATAGTAAGTCCTAAAGCCAGGATCAAACTCAAATCAAATAGCAAAGCCTGTGCCCTTAGTCACCATCTCTGCCACTCTTATTCCAGAGGTCCACAAAAGAGGTGGTTCTCTGCCCCAAGGAGGTTTACAGTGTCGCCTAGCTTTGGCGTTCCCACAGGAATCATCCTACTACAGATTCATTACTGAATTATACGCAAGTGATAAATGAACACATTTTCCTTTTCTTGCCTGAATCACCTTTCTTTTTCCCCATCTGTGTTAGGGATTCACTTCCACACTGCCATAGCAGCCTTGGTATAGACTTGTACTCTTTCCCTACTGGGGCCTGATGTTTTTGAGATCTAAAAGGGTAATCTTTATTTCTGTACCTTCAGGGCCTGGCTGAGAGCAGGTGCTCAGCTGCTTTGAAGTGATGAATGAAAGAGTGACTGAATGAGTGAATGGATGGATGGATGAACACATATAGAATTCAAGACTGGAAGGGCCTTGAAAATAATTTATTCTGATTACCTTATTTTACAGAAGTACTTTCTTGAATTCAGAAAAAAATCAGACTTGACCAAGAGTAACTTACATGAGAACATGTTCACACACACACACACACAATGACACCAGCTCATATCAAGAGTAGTATATAAATTGTGGCTCTCTCAGGCCCAATCTTTATGCATATTTTGAATTTCTTACAGAATTTTTAGCTATATAGGCCACAGACTGTGATAAGAACACACCCTAAAGTGGCAAGTGTTTTGTATCCATAATGAGATTTCTAAATGTTATCTGTTTTTAGTTTATAAAAATATCCTAAGTAAAATATTTAATGCAATTGTGTCACTTGTCATATACTTTCCTTATTCTACACCCCCAAAGGATTAGATAGCCTGAGGTGGAAGTCAGCAGGGAAGAGATGCTGTATATTTGTGTATTTTTCCTGTATGCATTTTTTAAACATACAATTTATGCCTCAGCAGTGAGGAATTCCTAAAATCATGGACACAATACGTCTGACTGACCTGGTAACTCACCATGCAAACCAGGCCCAGACATAAGTGAGAATGAATGGAGATGTTATTAGCGATTACGTCTGATATAGATAGCCAACAAGCGCATGAGAAGATGTTCAACATAACAAATTATTAGAGAAATGCAAATCAAAACCACAATGAGGTAGCACCTCACACAGGCCAGAATGGCCATCATAAAAAAAGTCTACAAATAATGAATTCTGGAGAGGGTATGGAGACTAGAGAACCCTCCTACACTGTTGATGGGAATGCAAATTAATACAGCCACTGTGGAGAATAGTATACAGGTCTCTTAAAAAACTAAAAACAGAGTTACCTTATGATCCAGTAATCCTACTCCTGGACATATATCTGGAGAAAATTCTTAATTTATAAATTTATATTCATCCCAATGTTCACAGCAGCACTATTTACAATAGCCAAGACATGGAAGTAATGTAAGTGTCCATCAATAGATGAATAGATAAAGAAGATGTGGAACATATATATAATGTAATATTACTCAGCCATAAAAAAGAATGAAATATTGCCCTCTGCAGCAACATGGATAGACTTAGATCATATACTTAGTGAAGTCAGAAAAAAGACAAATATTGTATGATATCACTTATACATGGAATCTAAAAAATAATACAAATGAATCCATACACAAAAAAGAAACAGGAACACAGACACAGAAAATAATTCATGATTACCAAAGGGCAGAGGAAGGGGGAGGGATAAATTCAGAGTATTAGGATAAACAGATGCAAACTATTATATGTAAAATAAATAAACAACAAGGATTTATTATACAGCACAGGGAACTTTATCAACATGAACTCTACTGGAAAATAATCTGAAAAAATAAACACACATAACTGAATCACTTTGCTGTATACCTGAAACTGGCACAATATTATAAATCAACTTTACTTCAGTAAAAAAAGATAATTAAGTCTGTTAGGTCCCAAGCATCTTAGGACAGACAGTCACCCTGTCACCATCTGAACATACAGAGCAATGCTAAATAAGTTTTAAATGAAGGTGAGAGGCATGGCTGGAAAACAGGCAATAGTGAAAACATTATGGGTATGGGAAGTGATAGAAGCAGTTTTGCAATCTGTCACCTTTGAGAGATTTAAGAATCTGATAGAAATCACAGACTGGCTCCCCCAGACAACATATGTACACATAAAATTTTGCCCAAATTTTTGAACTCCCATAAACTGAAGTTCATTTCCATTTATGGAGTAGACTGTTGAATAGGACCCTCAGATTAAGAATCATCATTTCAGAATGAGATTTCTAAAACTTGGCATTATTGACAGTTTGTGCTGAATAATGCTTTGTCATTGGGGGCTGTCCCACACGTCCCTAATGGTAAAGAACCCTCCTGCCAATGCAGGAGACATAAGAGACATGGGTTTGATCCCTGGGTCGAGAAGATCCCCTGGAGGAGGGCACCGCAACCCACTCCAGTATTCTGGAAACTCCCATGGACAGAGGAGCCTGGCAGGCTGCAGTCCCTAGGGTTGCACAGAGTTGGACAAGACTGAAGTGACTTAGCACACATGTACGAGCATCACAGGACATGTAGCAAGATCCCAGTCTCTATGCTCCAGATGCTAGTAGCAGCTCACCCTCAGTTTTGACAATCAAAAATGTCTCTAGGCATTACCAGTTGTCCCATGGGAGGCAATACTGCCCTTAGTTGAGCTCACTCTTCTAGAGGTATAAGCACAGAAACATCACATAAAGGATAAAAATTAGATATAACTGTTAGTATACAGGGCTTTCCACGTGGCTCAGTGGTAAAAAATCTGCCTGCAATGCAGGAGACCCGGGTTCAATCCCTGGGTCGGGATGATCCCCTGGAGAAGGAAATGGCAACTCACTCCAGTATTCTTGCCTGGGAAATCCCATGGATGGAGGAGCCTGGTGGGCTATACCCCATGGGGCCACAAAGAGTCGGACATGACTTAGCAACTGAGCACTCACACACATACTAGTACACAAACCGTAGCAAATGAGAGTTTAATATAATGTGAAGCAGTGCTGTATAAAAATTGCCAACCCTCCCATATGAATCTGCTTATGCTCTTAATTCATGACAGAGAGAACCATTCTCTTCACAAAGGAGAGTAATGACACCCACTTAGGAGAATCTTGATCCATTGAAGAACTCCTGGGCCCCACCACCTCTCGCCACTGCCTGACAGGTGTCGAGTGGAAATGATTCTGCAGAAAACATTCTAAAGTGTTTGTAATGAGGAGAACTTGTAACCTAAACTGTGAGAAACATTCTGGGAGGCTGTTCCATTTATAATCAATCCTACAGAGACAGGGCATATTAAGCACCTGGAGAAGTGTAGTTTCCAATTCAGTAAGTCTATTTATTAGGCACACATGCATCCTCAGCATCTTCTCATTTGGAGACACATGATCTCAAAAATCCATTTAGCCACAAAGTAGTTTTTTTTGTTTTTAATGTAGGTATAGTTGCTTCACAATGTTGCATTAGCTTCTACTGTACAGCAAAGTGAACCACTATACGTGTACATGTTGCCCCTCCCTCTTCAACCTCCCCCCCACGCCATCCCCATCCCACCCATCTAGGTCACCACAGATCACTGAAGTGAGCTCCCCGCACTACACTGCAGGTTCTATAGTGTGTGTGTGTGTGTGTGTGTGTGTGTGTGTGTGTGTGTGTGTGTGTGTGTGTGTGTGTGTGTGACTCAGTCACGTCTGACTCTTTGTGACCCCCGTGGATGATACCCGCCAGGCTCCTCTGTTCATGCAATTGTCAAGGCAGGAATACTGGAGTGGGTTGCCATTCCCTTCTCCATGGGCTCTTCCCAACCCAGGGATGGAACCCAGGTTTCCTGCATGGCAGGCAGATTCTTTACCATCTGAGCAAACAGGGAAGCCCCAGATTCTATTTTACTAGCTATCAATTTTGCACACGGTAGTGTATATATGTCAACTCCAGTCTCCAAACTCATCCCACCCTTCTTTCTCTCACCATGTCCAAATGTCTGTTCTATGACTGCATCGCTATTTCTCTGCTGCAAATAGGTTAATCTGTACTATTTTTCTAGATTCCACATATATGCATTAATATATAATATTTGTTTTACTCTTCTGACTTACTTCATCTGTATGACTGACTCTAGTCCATCTACATCTCTAGAAATGACCCAATTTCATTTTTTTTGGCTGAGTAACATTCCATCATATATATGTACTACATTTTCTCTATCCATTCACCTGTTGATGGATATTTAGGTTTCTTCCATATCCTGGCTATTGTAGAGTGCTGAAATGAATATTGGGGTGCATGTGAATCTACAAACAATAAATGCTGGAGAGGGAGTAGAGAAAAGGCAACCCTCTTTCATTGTTGGTAAAATGTAAATGTTGGCATGTAAAATAATACAGCCACTGTGGAGAACAGTATGGAGGTTCCTTAAAAACTAAAAATAGAACAACAATATGACCCAGCAGTCCCACTACTGGGCATATACCCTGAAAAAAAAATCCTAAATCATAAAGTTTTGTGATTATATTACTATGTTTATGTGTGAGAAAGAAAGAGAGGTTATATATGTATATGTTGTTGTTGAGTTGCTAAGTCATGTCCAGCTCTTTGCAACCCCATGGATGGCAGCAGGCCAGACTTCCCTATCCTTCACCATCTCCTGGAGTTTGCTCAAACTCATGTCCATTGAGTCAGTGATGCAGTCCAACCATCTCATTCTCTATCATATTCTTTTCCTCTTGCCTTCAATCTTTCCCAGCATCAGGATCTCTTCCAATGAGCCAGCACTTTGCATCAGGTGACCAAATTATTGGAGCTTCAGCTTCAGCATCAATAATTCCAATGAATAGTCAGGGTTGATTTCCTTTGGGATTGACTGTCTCCTTGCTGTCTAAGGGACTCTCAAGAGTTCTCCAGCACCATAGCTTGAAAGCATCAATTCTTTGGCGCTCAGCCTTCTTTATGGTCCAACTCTCACATTCATACATGACTACTAGGAAAACCATAGCTTTGACCATACAGACCTTTGTTGGCAAAGTGATGTCTCTGCTTTTTAATATGGTTTTTAATAGGTTTGTCATAGCTTTTCTTCCAAGGAGCAAGCATCTTTTAATTTCATGGCTGCAGTCAACATCAACAGTGATTTTGGAGCCCAAGAAAATCAACTCTGTCACTGTTTCCGTTGTTTCCCCATCTATTTGACATGAAGTGATGGGGCTGGATGCCATGATCTTTGTTTTCTGAATGCTGAGTTTTAAGCCAGCTTTTTCACTGTCCTCTTTCACCTTAATCAAAAGGCTCTTCAGTTCCTCTTTGCTTTCTGCCATAAAAGTGGTGTCATCTGCATATCTGAGGTTATTGATATTTCTCCCGGCAATCTTGTTCCAGCTTGTGCTTCATCCAGTCTGGCATGTCACATGATGTGCTCTGCATATAAGATAAATAAGCAGGGTGATAATATACAGCCTTGACGTACTCCTTTCCCTATTTGGAACAAGCCTGTTGTCCCATGTCCAGTTGTAACTATTGCTTCTTGACCTGCATACAGATTTCTCAGTAGGCAGGTCAGGTGGTCTGGTATTCATATCTCTTTAAGAATTTTCCACATTTGTTGTGATCCACACAGTCAAAAGCTTTGGCGTAGTCAATAAACCAGAAGTAGATATTCTGCTGGAACTCTCTTGCTTTCTCGATTATCCAATGGATGATGGCAATTTGATCTCTGGTTCCTCTGCCTTTTCTAAATCCAGCTTGAACATCTGGAAATTCTTAATTCATGTACTGTTGAAGCCTATCTTGGAGAATTTTGAGCAATACTTTGCTAGCATGTGAGATGAGTGCAATTGCGTAGTAGTTTGAACATTCTTTGGCATTGCCTTTCTTTGGGATTGGAATGAAAACTGATCTTTCCCAGTCCTGTGGCCACTGCTGAGTTTTCCAGATTTGTTGGCATATTGATTGCAGCACTTTCACAGCATCATCTTTTAAGATTTGAAATAGCTCAGCTGGAATTCCATCACCATCACTAGCTTTGTTTGTAGGAATGCTTCCTAAGGCACACCTGACTTCAGACTCCAGGATGTCTGGCTCTAGGTGAGTGATCACACCATCATGGTTATCTGGGTCATGAAGATCTTTTTCGTATAGTTCTTCTGTGTTTTCTTGCCACCTCTTCTTAATATCTTCTGCTTCTGTTAGGTCTGTATTAGTTCTGTCCTTTATTGTGTTCATCTTTGCATGAAATGTTCCCTTGGTATCTCTAATTTTCTTGAAGAGATCTCAAGTTTTTCCCATTCTGTTGTTTTCCTCTATTTCTTTGCCTTGATCACTGAGAAAGGCTTTCTTATATCTCCTTGCTATTCTTTGGAACTCTGCATTCAGATGGGTATACCTTTCCTCTTCTCCTCTGTCTTTAGCTTCTCTTCTTTTATCAGCTATTTGTAAGGTGACCCCAAGGACTATACAGTCCATGGATTTCTCCAGGCCAGAAAACTGAAGTGGGTAACCTTTCCCTTCTCTAGGGGATCTTTTCAACCCAGGGATTGAACCCAGGTCTGCCACATTGCAGATGGATTCTTTACCAGTTGAGCCACAAGGAAAGCCCAAGAACACTGGAGTGGGTAGCCTATCCCTTCTCCCATGGATCTTCCCAACCAAGGAGCTGAACCGGGATCTCCCACATTGCAGGTGGATTCTTTACCAACTGAGCTATCAGGAAAGCCCAAGAACACCTTGGTTATATCTTATTTATACGGTACCTGGCACCAGACATATTCAATAAATTTGATGGCTATAGTGTTTTATTTTATCATTTTCTTCCTATTACAGTTTGTCCCAGAAGATTCCAAATTTCAAGAAAAGGCCATAGCTTCTGGTCCTACAGTGGACCTACACTGCATTCTGGAGCAACATCTGAGAGAGGGAATTGCGAGCATGGTCAGGTGAGGGCCTTCTTTCAGGATGCAGACTTCTTTTGTATCTTCATGTGGCAGAAGGAATTAGAAGTCTCTCTGAAGATGGAGGACTGATCCCATTCCTGAGGGTCTACCATCATAACCTGACCACTCCCCAAAGACCCCACCTACCATCTCTTGGTGGTTAGGAATTCAACATACGACCTCTGGGAACACAAACATTCAGACCATATCACTTACACGTTTCACTGAGTAAAACTGTGGGAGATTCTAACCATGTTAAGTGGGAATATAAGACATAGTTCCCACCTGAAAATTTTTGCCATCTTCTCAGGAAAAGGACATTCACACATGAAACAAGAGAGCAACAAATTCAGAGGAACTGAGAATTTAATTGTGTTCCACAAGCTCCTGAGAGGAAGGTCAACAAAGGCTAAAAGGTCTCCATTCAGTGTCTCAGAAGCTACACTGAGGCTTCTCCCAAATGAAATGACGTTACTAGACTTTAGCTGATTTAGAAAAATAGATGGGATTATAATAGAATAGAACAGGAAGGGCATTCTGGGCAAACAGAATAGATAGAAGGGCAGGGCAGGGAAAGGCAGAAATCAGCATGGTGTGTTTCTAATAAATGACTGAGACCGGTCTGAACACATTGAGGTGAAAGAAAAGCAGCAGCAGAATAGAGCATGATTATAAAGAACCAACTGTCAGAAACTCAGAACGGGCTTCCCTGAAGGTCCAGTGTTAAGAATTTGCCTTGTATGCAAGGGACACTGGTTTAGTCCCTGGCCTGGGAAGATCCCACATGTCATGGGGCAACCAAGCCTGTGCACCACAAAACTACTGAGTCCACGCCACAGCTACTGAAGCCCTGCACCTGGACCAGTGCTTTACAACAAGAGAAGCCACCACAATGAGACGCCCTTGCACCACAACTTGAGAGTAGCCCCAGCTCGTCACAACCAGAGATAGCCTGCGCAAAGCAACGAAGACCTGGCGCGGACAAAAATAAATGAATAAATATTTTTAAAAGAGAAACTACAGAAAAATGATAGGTTAAAAAAAGAAAAAGAAATGATGCATAGGAAGGCACATTAATATGAGAAGTGCAAGCAGATACTGGAGTGTATCACCGCTCACCATTCTATGGAAAGAAACCAAGGACCACAGAGGGTGAGAGAAACACCATGTGAGGTTGATTCTCTGGTTAGCCCACCAGGCTACCCAGTGGGTAATATTCCTCCAGAAACTTCACATTTCCTAACATAAAAATTGAGTAAGAGAGTTACTTTGGAGATCTGATATTCCCTAAGGGTAAATAGATATCTTCTGAAAATTGCTTTTATACATCTCTGAACTAAACAGCAAGAATACAAATTTGGGGACTTATTTTTCTATTTTGATGTTGTTCATGTATTTGTTTTGATTTATAAAGTTAAGGTCATATGGACAGAAGCTAACCGGACAACTAAATCTCAGATCAGACATTCAATATTGCTATCATCTGCAACTGCCAATCTATAGAATGGGTAGAAGGCAGGCCATAAACATGGCTGGAGTAGGTTTGTTTTCTGATTCCAGAACTTTATGGATGTGTGCATGCATGAGTGCTAAGTCACCTCAGTCATGCCCAACTCTTTGTGACCCTATGGACTATAGCCCACTAGGCTCCTCCGTCCATGGGATTCTCTGGGCAAGAATACTGGAGTGGGTTGCCATGCCCTCTTCCAGGGGATCTTCTCAGGTCAGGAATCAAACCCACGTCACTTCATGCCTCCTGCATGGGCAGGCTGCATTACCACTAGCACCACTGGGACGCCCTTATGGATGTGTAACATTAGCCAATTCACTTTATAAAATTAATTTCCCTCATCTATAAAATTGGGTTGATAAAATCATTAAGCTCCTGGGAATATTGCTATTTATGTCCAAATCTTTGAATCCCTATGGAGTACAATACTCTAGACTTCCCTGTCCTTCACCATCTCCCACAACTTGCTCAAGCTTATGTTCATTGATTTGGTGATGCCATCCAATTATCTCATCTCTGTCACCTCCATCTCCTCCTGCCCTCAGTCTTTCCCAGCATCTGGGTTTGTTCCAATGAGTCAGCTCTTCACATCTGGTAGCCAAACTATTTGGAGCTTCAGCTTCAGCATCAGTCCTTCCAGTGAATATTCAGGATTGATTTCCTTTAGGATTGACTGGTTTGATGTCCTTGCTGTCCAAGTGGCTTTCAAGAGTCTTCTCCAGCACCACAATTCCAAAGCACCAAATATTCAGCACTCAGCCTTTTTTACGGTCCAGCCCTCATATCCCTATATGACTACTGGAAAAACCATAGCTTTGACTATAGGGGCCTTTTTCAGCAAAGTGATGTCTCTGCTTTTTAATACACTGTTTAGATTTCTCACAGCTTTTCTCCCAAGGAGCAAGTGTCTCTTAATTTCATGGTAGCAATCACCATCTGCAGTGATTTTAGAGCCCAAGAAAATAAAGTCTGTCACTGTTTCCATTGTTTCCCCATCTATTTGCCATGAAGTGATAGTATCAGATGCCAGGATTTTCATTTTTTTAATGTTGAGCTTTAAGCGAGCTTTTTCATGCACCTCTTTCACCTTCATCAAGAGGCTCTTTGGTATCATCTGCATATCTGAGGTTGTTGATTTTTCTCCCGGCAATCTTGATTCCAGCTTGGGAATATTGTGCGGATCAAACAGGATAAGACAGGCAAAGTGCTTAATAAAGATCCTAGAACACACTGAATCCTCATAAATGTTAGGTATTATTGACTATAATACTTTCAAATACATGTTGCATTACAAGAAAATTTGGAAGTTATACCTTAGAGTAGCAGAGTATGTACTGATTTGTAAGCCTTATATTAAATTTACTTAGCAGCTCACTTTCCTTTCTAGTTCACAGGTGAAATTTATTTTTATATGAATGAACACATAGACGAAGCACATATTTCAGACTTAGCAGAGAAGGAATCCTCATAAAATAACTTCATTCTATTTCAATAAGTGTATTCAAAATTTTGCAGTCATATTATCTAGAACAAAGATATTTTAATTTCAATGTATATTAAAGCTTTGTGTTTTACAGTTTATTATTGTTTTATGTGTGATTAAACATAGCAAGCGATTTTTGCAGAGTTTGGGGGCTCCAAGGATTTTAACTGATCATGGTTCTAGGAAAAGACCCTGATGCCAGGAGATTGAGGGCAGGAGAAGAAGGGAGCGACAGAGGATGAGATGGCTGGATGGCATCACTGACTCAGTGGACATGAGTTTGAGCAAATTCTGGGAGAGAGTGAAGGACAGGGATGCCTGGAATGCTGCAGTTCATATGGTCTCAAAGAGTTGGACATGACTGAGGGACTGAACAACAACAACAACAGATAATTATAGGAAACGAGGTTGAAAAGGGTTCAAGGTGAACTCTAGGAAGATCATAAAGTCCAAGAAGGTGTATGTACAACTTGGAAGCTTAAAAGTGTCTAGAACTATTAATATTATCATATTCTCAAAAGAATTCATGATAATAAAGATTTCAATCTACTGAAAAATATCAGTAAGAGAATGGTAGAATCAATCATTGCATACACATTATCAGTAGCAACTCTTACAATTGGGTTGTTACAGTGTGCAGTCAGACAAAACGTGGTCCACTGGAGAAAAGAATGGCAAACTACGTCAGCATTCTTGCCTTGAGAACCCCATGAACAGTATGAAAATGCACAAAGATAGGAAACTGAAAGATGAACTCTGCAGGTTGGTAGGTGCCCAGTATACTACTGGAAGAGAGTAGAGAAATAACTCCAGAGAGAATAAAGAAACAGCCAAAGCAAAATCAACACCCAGCTGTGGATGTGACTGGTGATGGAAGTAAAGTCTGATGCTGTAAAAAACAATAATGCATAGGAATCTGGAATGTTAGGTCCATGAAACAAGGTAAATTAGAAGTGGTGAAAAAGGAGAAAGCAAGAGTGAACATTGACATTTTAGGAATCGGTGAACTAAAATGGACTGGAATGGATGAATTTAACTCAGATGACCATTATATCTACTACTGAGGGCAAGAATCCCTTAGAAGAAATGGAGTAGCCCTGAGAGTCAACAAGAGTCCAAAAGGCAGTACTTGGATGCAATCTCAAAAATGACAGAAAGATCTCTGTTTGTTTTCAAGGCAAACCATTCAACATCACAATAATCCAAGTCTATGCCCCATTCAGTAATGCTGAAGAAGCTGAAGTTGAATGGTTCTATGAAGACCTAAAAGATCTTTTAGAACTAACACCCAAAAAAGATGTTCTCTTCATTATAGTGGACTGGAATGCAAAAGTAGAAAATCAAGAGATACCTGAAGTAACAGGCAAATTTGACCTTGGAGTACAAAATGAAGCAGGGCAAAGGCTAACAGAGTTTTGCAAAGAGAATGCACTGGTCATAGCAAACACCGTCTTCTAACAACACAAGAGACGACTCTACACATGGATATCACCAGATGTTCAATACCAAAATCAGACTGATTATATTCTTTGCAGCCAAATATGTAGAAGCTCTATACAGTCAGCAAAAAAAAAGACTGGGAGCTGACTGTGGCTCAGATCATGAACACCTTATTGCCAAATTCAGACTTAAATTGAAGAAAGTAATGAAAACCACTAGACCATTCAGGTAGGACTTAAATAAATTCCTTACGATTATACATTGGAAGTGACAAATAGATTCAAGAGATTAGATCTGATAGAGTGCCTGAAGAACTATGGATGGAGGTTCGTGACATTGTACAGGAGGCAGTGATCAAGACCATCTCCAAGGAAAAGAAATGCAAAAAGGCAAAATGGATGTCTGAGGAGGCCTTACAAATAGCTAGGAAAAGAACAGAAGCTAAAGGTAAAGGAGAAAAGGAAAGATATGCCCATCTGAATGCAGAGCTCTAAAGAAGAGCCAGGAGAGAAAAGAAAGTCTTCCTCAGCAGCTCCAAGAAAAAGAAAGAGCTCCGAAAGCTATCGCAGGAGTTAGAATGTACATCTTCCTAGTGGGGCATAACTTACAGAGGTATTCCCCATCCCATCCCCTCAGTTCAGTTCAGTCACTCAGTCATGTCTGACTCTTCACGACCCCATGAACTGCAGCATGCCAGGCCTCCCTGTCCAACACCAACTGCCGGAGTACACCCAAACTCATGTCAATTGAGTCGGTGATGCCATCCAACTATCTCATCCTCTGTTGTCCCCTTCTCCTCCTGCCCTCAACCTTTCCCAACATCAGGGTCTTTTCCAGTGAGTCAGCTCTTTGCATCAGGTGGCCAAAGTATTGGCGTTTCAGCTTCAGCATCAGTCCTTCCAATGAACACCCAGGACTGATCTCTAGGATGAACTGGTTGGATCTCCTTAAAGTCCAAGGGACTCTCAAGAGTCTTCTCTAACACCACAGTTCAAAAGCATCAATTCTTCGGCACTCAGCTTTCTTTATAGGTCAACTCTCACATCCACACATGACTACTGGAAAAACCATAGCTTTGACTAGACGGACCTTTGTGGACAAAGTAATGTCTCTGCTTTTTAATATGCTGTCTATGTTGGTCATAACTTTCCTCCCAAGGAGTAAGCGTCTTTTAACTTCATTGCTGCAATCACCATCTGCAGTGATTTTAGAGCCCAAAAAGCCCAATAAAAATAAAAACAAATTACAAAAAAAAAAAAAAAATCTCCCTCAGTGATCAATACATAGAGGAAAGCAATAAAATGGGAAAGACTAGAGATCTCTTCAAGAAAATTAGAGATACCAAGGGAACATTTCATGCAAAGATGGGCACAATAAAGGACAGAAATGGTATGGACCTAACATAAGCAGAGATAAAAAGAAGAGGTGGCAAGAATACACAGAAGAACTATACAGAAAAAGATCTTCATGACCCAGATAACCATGATGATGTGAACCACTCACCTAGAGCCAGATATCCTGGAATGTGAAGTCAAGTGGGCCTTAGGAAGCATCACTATGAACAAAGCTAGTGGAGGTGATGGAATTCCAGTTGAGCTATTTAAAATCCTAAAAGATGATGCTGTGAAAGTGCTACAGTCAATATGCCAGCGAATTTGAAAAACTCAGCAGTGGTCATAGGAGTGGGAAAGGTTAATTTTCAATTCAATCACAAAGAAAGACAATGCCAAAGAATGTTTAAACTGCCACATAATTGCACTCATCTTGCACACTAGCAAAGTAATGCTCAAAATTCTTCAAGCCAGGCTTCAACAGTACATGAACCATGAACTTCCAGATGTTCAAGCTGGATTTAGAAAGGCAGAGGAACCAGAGATCAAATTGCCAGCATCCGCTGGATCATCAAAAAAGAAAGAGAGGTCCGTAAAAGCATCTACTTTTGCTTTATTGAATACGCCAAAGCCTTTGACTGTGTGGATCACAACAAACTGTAGAAAATTCTTAAAGAGAAAGAAATACTAGATCACCTGACCTGTTTCTTGAGAAATCTGTATGCAGGTCAGGAAGCAACAGTTAGAACTGGACATGGAACAACAGACTGGTTCCAAATAGGAAAAGGAGTACTTCAAGGCTGTATATTGTCACCCTGCTTATTTAACTTATATGCAGAGTAAATCATGTGACATGCCAGGCTGGATGAAGCACAAGCTGGAATCAAGATTGCTGGGAGAAAGATCAATAACCTCAGATATGCAGATGACACCACCCTTCTGGCAGAAAGTGAAGAAGAACTAAAGAACCTCTTGATGAAAGTGAAAGAGGAGAGTAAAAAAGTTGGCCTAAAGCTCAACATTCAGAAAACTAAGATCATGGCATCCAGTCCCATCACCTCATGGCAAATAGATGGGGAAACATGGAAACAGTGCCAGACATTTTTGGGGGGGTGGGGCTCCAAAATCACTGTAGATGGTGACTGTAACCATGAAATTAAAAAAAAAAAAAGCTTGCTCCTTGGAAGAAAAGCAATGTCCAACATAGACAGGATATTAAAAGCAGAGTCATTAGTCTGCCAACAAAGGTCTGTCTAGTCAAAGCTATGGTTTTTCCAGTAGTCATCTATGGATGTGAAAGTTGGACTATAAAGAAAGCTGAGTACCAAAGAATTGATGCTTTTGAACTGTGGTGTCAAAGAAGACTCTAGCGAGTCTCTTGGACTGTAAGGAGATCCAATCATTCAATCCTAAAGGAAATCAGTACTGAATATGCATTGGAAGGACTGATGCTGAAGCTGAAGCCAATACTTTGGCTACCTGAAGTGAAGAACTGACTCATTGGAAAAGACCCCAATGCTGAGAAAGATTGAAGGCAGGAGAAGAAGGGGATGACAGAGGATGAGATGGTTGGATGGCATCACCAACGTGAAAGACATGAGTTTCAGTAGGCTCCAGGAGTTGGTGATGGACAGGGAAGCCTGACATGCTGCAGTCCTTGGGGTCACAAAGAGCTGAACACAACTAAGTGACTGCACTGATCTGAAGTGAGCTGAACAGTGTGCAGTAGTTAGAGATGCTGACCTAAAACTTCCTCTTTTTAGTTTGGATTCCAAGGAGCCCTGACATAGCTTTCTAGAATGTTGTGAAGGCCTCAAACATTGATTAGCTTCTGTTTTTCATTGTAAAAGTCATTGATAAGTCTATGATGAATAAAAAAGTCTATTATGAATGGGAGAAAATATTCACAAACAAAGCAACTGAGGAGGGATTAATCTCCAAAATATATAAACAGCGTATGCAGCTCAACATAAAAAAAAAAAAAAAAAAGCCAAAAAACCCAATCAAAACCCGGGCAGAAGATCTAAATTGACATTTCTCCAAAGTAGACATACAGATGGCCAAGAGACACATGAAAAGATGCTCAACATCATTCATTATTAGAGAAATGTAAATCAAAATGCAATGAGGTATCATCTCACTCCAATCAGAATAGCCATCATCAAAGAATCTACAAACAATAAATGCTAGAGACAGTGTGGAGAAAAAGGAACACTCCTGTACTGCTGATATGAATGTAAATTGGTACAGCCACTATGGAGAATAGTTTGGAAGTTCCTAGAAAAACAAAACAGCTACGATATGATCCAGAGATCCCATTTCTGGGCATATATCTGTAGACAACCATACTTGGAAAAGATCTATGCAGCTTAATATTTATTGCAACACTGTTTACAATAGCCAGGACATGGGAACAACCTAAATGTCCATTGACAGAGGAATGGATAAATGGTACATACATCTAATGAAATCTAAGTCATAAAAAAAGAATAAAATAATGCAATTTGCAGCAACATGGATGAACCTAGAGATTATCATACTGAGTGAGGTAAGTTAGAGAAAGACAACTAACATATGCTATCACTTACATGTGGAACCTAAAATAATAGTACAGATGAACCTATTTACAAAACAGAAAAAGAGTCACAGATGTAAAAGAAAACAAGCTTATGGTTACCAAGGGGAAAGTGGGAGGAAGAATAAACTGGGAGATTGGGATTGATATATACACACTACTACATATGAAATAGGTAACTAACAAGAACCTATTGTATATAACAAGGAACTTTACTCAATACTCTGAAGTGACTTATGTGGGAATAGAATCTAAAAAGAGTGGATATATGTATAACTAATTCACTTTGCCATACAGCAGAAAGTAATACATCACTGTAAATCAACTAAACACCAATAAAAACAAATTTTTAAAAGTCTACAATATTTTGTGGTAAAAGCAAGTTACAGAATTATTTTCTCTTAGTTGCAGAATGATATTTATGACACATATATTTATATATACTAAATAAATTCATTATTTCTAAACAGACATCCTATGTGTGTGTGTGTTAGTCGCTGAGTCACGTCTGACTCTTTGCGAACCCAGGGACTGTAGCCCATCAGGCTCCTCTGCCCATAGCCTTCTCCAGGCAAGAATACTGGAGTGGATAGCCATTCCCTTCTCCAGGGGATCTTCCCAATCCACGGAGTGAACCCAGGTCTCCCACATTGAAGGCAGATTCTTTACGATCTGAGCCACCAGAGAAGTCCAAGTTTTTAGAAAATAAAATTAAATTGTGCATATACATGTGTGCATGTGTATATGTAGGAAATGGCAACCCACTCCAGTATCCTTGCCTGGAAAATTCCATGGACAGAGGAGCCTGGCAGGCTACAGTCCATGGAGTCACAAAGTCTGACGTGACTTGAGCATGCATGCACACAAATGTATGTGTACTACATACACATATTTTTTTTATTTATTTTTTTACATACACATATTTTAAAGAATTTAGAAACTGTATTTCAATGGTTAATAATGGCTATCTTTACATAGTAAAAATACTCTACGTGTATAATAATAAAAATAATATATTTACCATATTTTCTCAATTATAAGTTTTTCTCTATTTTCATATTTGTGAGATCAGAATTCACTATATAATCAAAATATGTATCTAATTAAGTATCTCTTTGCTTCCTCTTACCAAGAAAAGGAAACTTATTAATATAAATTTTGTAATTGGGGGGTGAGTTCAAGTCAAGAAAATGTTTATATATCCTAATTAGATTATTTTCAAGAGGCAAATACCTATTTTATGACTTTATCTCTAAAATCCTTAGAGTTAGGGCTAGGGTTAGGGTTAGGGTCAGATTTTTTTAGCACAACCACTCATTCTCTTTGCTTGGCTCTGCAATAAACCCTTCTCTGTTCCAAAAAATAAAATAAAATAAACTACCAGAGTACATAAGTTTTAAACTCTTTATTTTTATTCTATGTTACTACTCAAATAAACTAGGTCACAGGAATGTGTATCTGCCTATAGACATTCAGTATTTACATATATCTGCATATCACTCAGTATCATTAAATGTTAGTTACTTAAACCTAGGAAAGTTCTCCAGTGGTAAAATAGTACTACTAAGAAATATTGCAGCTAGAGGAATTCTTTCCCTACCCTCTCAACTTTGAACAGATAGGAATATATAATATATAATAATATGTAGATAATTATAGAGTTTTTACCATATGTGAGGCATAGGTCTGTACCCTTTATATGCATGATATTATTGAATTTTCATAATAATGACATAAAATAAGTTCAGTAGATTAAACCCAATTTACACTTAAAGAAACCAAGGCTTAGAGATTGCAAATTATACTGAGTCCCATAGCTAGTATGAAGCAGGGTCAGAAGTCCTACCAATCTCTGCCTGCTTCTAAAGCTTCATTTTTAACAATTGCACTGCTCCATATGCACTTCTTTTAGCTCCATTCTCTTGACCAAAGAAATATCAATATGGAAATTATTGTTTGAGTTCAACTGTGATTAAGCCAGAGGGTTCCCCAAACAGGGGGGTAATGAGCAATAACACAGGGCAGACCACTATCAGAAGTTTATTCAAAAATCTCTCAAAATCAACTGTGCTTATTGGGATCTACTTCCCCCAAAATGTACCAGGGTCTGAATACAGCCCCTTGGGGCAGACATTATTTTCAAGGGTTCCTTCAGGTTTGGCAGAAGCAGGTGGCAAACATTAGCCCTGGACTACATTTAATTAAGATTTTATCAGGTCTCTTCCTATTTAGATTACCATGGTTTGTATAGTTTAAAAGGCATGTTACCATCTTAAAAGCTAAGTGGAATGAACAGAGTCTAATTAAATGTGATTTGCTGGTTGATTCAGTATTTATAAGCAGACAGCTCACTGGCTTCAGAAGTGAGTTGTTGGTTTCAGCAGAGTAGAGGATATTCAGAGAGGTTAAAAATAAATGGCTGGAAGATGAGACTCAAAAATCTGTTAGTGCCGAGTCAGATGATTTATTTCCATAGATCATTCCAATGTTCAGATTTCATGTATTAAGAAAATTCAAAAATCATTCTGCACCACCTTTTGATCTGAAATCATAGCAAGCACTGCCACTGAAGCAGATGAAAAATTAAGGTTCTCCATTTCTTCTGAACAGAGCACAACCAAATTGCTTTATCATAAATTTTAATACCCACAAGTCAGTGCTTGGTGGGAACTGTGCTCAATTTGTTAGGTTTTGCCACCACAGAAACCAAAGAGCAATTAGCCATAGGACAGAAAACCTGGAATGAAACCCCTAGGGACAGAAAGGACAATCAAAAGCAAGTAGCCCAGATTCAGGGGCGAGAATAAGAGAGTCTATGTGGGTCACAGGTGTTTCTGGTGTGAAGGTATCACCTGACACTACTGATTCCCTTATATTTGTTTAGCTGTCATCCTTCAGCTGTATTTCTCATCTTGGTACCCAATGCAAATGTGCAGGTTTGTCGTCATCTGCAGTTCCTTCACATCTTTATCCTGATCACCTTCCTCCTCTCCTTGATGTGTGTGTGCATGCGTGCTCAGTCACTCAGTCGTGTCCAATTTCTTGCGACCCGGTGGATTGTAGCTCACCAGACTCCTCTGTTCATGGGATTTCCCAGGCAAGAATACTGGAATGGGTTGCCATTTCCTACTCCTGGGGATCTTCCAGACCCAAGGATTGAACCTGAGTCTCCTGCATTGGCAGGTGGATTCTTTACCACTGAGCGACCTTGGAAAAGCTTCCTGGTCCCTTTCTTTATCCAAATAGCACATTAATCATATCACAGCTACTGTGTTTGCTATATCATATTGAACTGTTTGTCAACCAAGCTGATCAGTGCCTCTCTGCTCACTAAAGAGTAGATGTAGACACCCTGAAAGCATGTTCCCGTGTCTGACCCAACCCTATACAGTACTCCACCTTGCACAGGATGATTAAGACATTCTTACAAATGAGTGAAAGGGGGAAGAGACAAGGACAAGGGACAGAGAACAAAGACAAGGATCATAAATCTCCATAAAACACGTTGAATGGCAATAACACGAGTTGCTGATGACAAGCACTTTTGCCCATGATCCATCAGACACAGAGTCTCTATTCCACTTTGTCACCTCTCTCGTATTTATTTTATTTTTGGCTCTGTTAGGTCTTCATTGCTGTGCAGGCTTCTCTCTAGTTGCAGTGAGTGAGGGCTACTCTAGTTGCAGTACACGGACTTATTGCTGTGGCTCCTCTTGTGGCAAAGTACAGTCTCTAGGGTGTGTGGGCTTCAGTTAGTGTAGCAAGTGGGCTCAGTAGTTGCGGCTCCGAGGCTCGAGAGCACAGGCTCAGCAGTTGTGAGCTTAGCTGCTCCACAGCACATGAGATCTTCCTGGCCCAGGGATCAAAATCGTGTCTCCTGCGTTGGCAGGTGGATTCTTTACCACTGAGCCACCAGGAAAGCCCCTGTCATCTATTTTTAAAATATATTTTACTTCAGTGGTATTCACACTCTAATTTTTAATTGAAATACATTGCCTTGCTTCTTGCCATTAAGTTTCTTTTTTTTTTTTTAAACATATCTGGATCTAGGAGTAGTTGGATTTAATAGGGAATATTTATACAAGCTTCATGCCACTCTAATAGGCAAACAAAATATCTGAGGGGCTTAGCACAACATGTAACAAAGGGGACCAATAATAACTGCTGTCTCTGGAAATATCAAGGGGGATTAAAAAAGAAAAAAAGGAGAAGAAAACTGAACCATTCATGCTGGCTTAACTTAAAAGAGAAATAGCAAAATTTCATTAAGATGTCGATTACTTAAGGCTGCAAGTAATGTTTCCTTTTCTGTACAGGTATGCCCAGAGCTCTGAGTATCAAGATTCAATAACCCCCAACAAGTGGCTAATCACTTAGCATCAGCTAATTTTAAAAAATAAGAAATAAAAAATAATAAAGCATGTTCTAAATCATTTAGAATACCAACTCTTCATAACTATGCTGGGCCATGTGAATGATCATAGAAAAAGCAGACACCACAGAACTTCTCACACCAGGAAAAAAAAAGGCAATTCATTTGGCTTCCTTCAGGTCTCAGATTTGAGAGGCAGTTCAGTGAAGGACAGTAGGTTGAAGTAACAAGATGAAGATGGATACAGATTTGGAAAAACCACTGAGTTGTGGGTTGGCCCACTTAGCATCTTGGTGATTTGGGCCATGGTACTGCAGCTCCCTAGCATCATATTTTGTTCTCATCTATATAAATGGAGGTGTGGATGGTGATGATAAAGACTATAATAGCCATGGTAATACTGATAGTATCAGCCACACCTCAAGTATCAAATGTGTTCATGCATGTGCAAGTGCTTGGAAATGTATGAAAAAAGAACACTAGAAACAGAAACGTAGCTAGGACAGTGGGGGATGCTATGCGGAGAAGAATCAGTGAACACATTAACAAGGGTGGGATGGGAGGGGACAAATAGAGGTGGAGAGACAAAGAGTTACACCATTGGATAAAGAAATGACTTGGAGAAAGGAATTAAGCTCTTCTCTTCGCAGATACATCAGAAAAGATTTAGATGTGGAAAGTAGGTTTGGCAGCAAATATATCTTGTGCTACCTGTAGACACTTGGCATGTGAGATGCTGAAAGGGCATGGCCAGAAGCATTGGAAAATGAATCAGCTCTATGAATCAGCTGCACTAAGGGAAGAGATGGCCACTCCACTAGGAAAGAATGGAAGTGGGCCTTCCTGGCCACTCCAAAGCCAAGTCACACTCCCACGCAGAACCAGGCCTTCCAGAGGAAAGTCTCATCCAAAGTTAATGCTGCCCTAATAGTGACTAAAATGGATAACTAATGAGACCCCACTGTATCACACTGAGAACTCTATTCAATGTTCCATGGTGACCTAAAGGGGAAGAAGTCTAAAAACAGAGGATATATGTTTACATATAACTGCTTCACCTTACTGTACAGCAGAAACTAACACAACATTGTAAAGCAACTATACTCCAGTAAAAATTAATAAAACAAACAAAGGAGATTACCTCCAGTCCTGGTGTGGGTCTGGGAAGGGGCAGACGTTCAGTGGGAAGAGACAGCACATTCAGCATGCTCCTAAGAAAACTCACGCTATATGCTTACTGTTCCTTCTTCCTTCAGCTCCTACAAGCCTGGCTCCTCCTCACCCATCCCTCTCTAGTCCTTCTCTCTGAAGTCAGCCTCCTCCACTACCCCCATCACATTGCCTGTGTATCCCCCATCCTCACCACCCCTGCCAGCACTTTTCACAATCTGAATATGTAACAAAGAAGAGCTAAAATTGGACTCCACATTGGACCTGTTTCTTTGATTTTAATCTTTGATTTTTATTACTTTTACTATTATAATCATACATAATGGTCTGTCTCATGGAAACTCAGCCCTCTGCCTGAATGTTAAACTAAAGTGCCTTTGTTCAGCTCACAAAGTGACAATCTGACCCTGCTCACCCATGAATGGCTGCAGAAAAGAAGAAATTAACACACCCTCTGAGACTGGCCATTCCAGGAGATATTTGGAAGACTTATGTCCTTTTTTATTTTACTTCCTCACCTCCTCCCTTTCTCTGTTGTATAAAAGATACTGATATCTAGACCCAGATAAGATGGTTATTTTGAGATATTAGTCTGTCATCTGTATGTCAGCTTTCCAAATAAAATCATTAATCCTTGCCTGACCACCTCCTCTCTGATCTACTGGCCTTTTGTGTGGCGAGCAGAGTGAGTTTAGAGAGCTTAGATTTAGTAACAGACACTGATTTTGCATTTACTTGTTTACAATCAGTCTCTTGCAGTAGAACTGTACCATCTAAAACAACAGCCAGGAACCCTGTGTGGCTATTTACATTTAAATATAAAAAATTAAATAATTCTAAAAGTCCAACTTCTCAGTTGCACTATCCATGTTTTAAATGCTCAATAGCCCCACATGAGGTTAGCGACTACTCTCCTGTACAGAAAATCTGTCCCCAGTGTAATCTAATCATGTTACATGTCCACCAAGACAGAAACTTCTGTTAGTGCTGATCCAGGATGTAAGTTTCATAGGAGCAGTGCCCTTACCTATCCTGTTCATGGCTGTGTTCTCCTTGTCCAAGACAGTGCCCAGCATATACAGAGGCTCAGGAAATATTTTCTGAACAAATGAATAAAATAATAAGAGAAGGATAGCCCCCAAATCTTATACTCATCCTGAGTAAGAATAAAACATAAATAATATGGTTGAGGAAAATGAGTTTGCAGGCTAAAATTACCCAGGAATTCTCAATATCTAAAATGCATGTAGCCTATAAAAATTGCTGGTTGACATGTATGTTACACTACATTTTACGCTAATTAAAACTTCTTAACATAACATAACTTCATGGTCAATCCCATATTTCACATATTCCCAGCTCTCTGAAAGGAAGGGGAGGTAATAATATTGGAAACTTTCTAAGAAATGACTTAACATAAGAAACAGCATGAAACCAATTCAAGGATCCTATTGTTAAACAAATATGTGCTGTTAATGGGTGACAAAAAATGAGAGAACGGTATTTACATTTCCTATGGGGTTAGAAACACTCAGCTTGTTCCTTTAACAAATATAGGAGCATATGCTACATGAAAGTGAGACTACCCTATTCCCTAAAATCCAAGCTCTATACCCTACTGTGGCTGACAAATGCAAGCTCAGAGTTGCAGGGGTGCCTTCTCACAATGCACTGAGTCAACCAGTTACTAGTGGGTGAACCAATGCAGGCTGTTCTGTTTCATGAAATTAAAGATCAAGAATGCAAATACACTTTTGAAGGCGTTTTCTGTTTATAATGAAACTAATCTACTCTAATGGAGTCTTGTTTTTTGCAGATGTTCAAATCTCTCTTGAGAAAACAAATCTTTTGCTATACCCTCCAATTCTGGGTAGAGAGGGGCCCATGGGATGGGTTAAGGGTAGGCATGAGAAGGAATGCCATTTCAGAGTCCATCACCTAATCCTGATACTAAGCAGGACTTTGCAGGGTTCCTGGGCACAAAATCCTTTCAGTGTCTCCCAGGTTTTGATTATAGGAAATAGGCTTCATTCAGCCTCCAAGATCTTCCCTGAGTTCTAACAGAGCAGATTCAAGTAGTTGCTAATTAAGAAAGGAGAGGATGCAGAGACAAAGGAGGAACAGTCAAAAGAAACAACAGTGCAACCTTGGAACAGGGTCCCGGTTCCCCTCAGGAGACATATATAACAATATGTGAGCTCTTTTGCGGATCCAGTAACTCCCACCAGGTAGAAGAAGTTAACTGTGTGCTGCTCACAAGCACATAGACCGCAGACCAGCTGAAACCAGAAAATTGATGATGCTGACTCCCAATGACCTCACCACCAACCAATCAGAAGAATGTCCATGAGCTTATCATATGCTCTTTGAACTATTTCTACAGAACTCCTCACCACCCCTCCAGGCCAGGACACATAGTGTTGAGGGCATTAGCCCACTGTGTCCCCCTTTGCCTGGCAAAGAAATAACGCATTTTTTTTTCTCTTCATCCAAAACTATCAGATAGTTCAGTCACTCAATCGTGTCTGACCCTTTGTGACACCATGGACTGCAGCACACCAGGCTTCCCTGTCCATCACCAACTCCTGGAGCCTACTCAAACTCACGTCCATCGCGTCAGTCATGCCATCCAACCCTCTCATCTTCTGTTGCCCCCTTCTCCTTCCACCTTCAATCTTTCCCAGCATCAGCATCACTTCCAATGAGTTGGTTCTTTGTATCAGGTGGCCAAGGTATTGGAGTTTCAGCTTCAGCATCAGTCTTTTCAATAAGTATTCAGGATTGATTTCCTTTAGGATTGATCTCCTTGCAGGTTGGATCTCCTTGCAGTCCAAGGGATTCTCAAGAGTCTTCTCCAACACCACAGTTCAGAAGCATCAATTCTTTGGTGCTCAGCTTTCTTTATAGTCCAACTCTCACATCCATACATGACTACTGGAAAAACCATAGCTTTGACTAGACGGACCATTGTTGGCAAAGTAATGTCTCTGCTTTCTAATATGCTCTCTAGGTTGGTCATAGCTTTTCTTCCAAGGAGCAAACAGCTTTTAATTTCACGGCTGCAGTCCCCATCTGCAGTGATTTTGGAGCCCCCCAAAAATAAAGTTTGTCACTGTTTCCATTGTTTACCCATCTATTTGCCATGAAGTGATGGGACCAGATGCCATGATCTTAGTTTTCTGAATGTTGAGTTTTAAGCCAACTTTTTCACTCTCCTCTTTCACTTTCAACAAGAGGCTCTTTAGTTTCTCTTCACTTTCTGCCATAAGGGTGGTGTCATCTGCGTATCTGGGGTTATTGATATTTCTCCCGACAATCTTGATTCCAGCTTGTCACATGATGTACAATGCATATACGTTAAATTGGCAAGGTGACAATATACAGCCTTGACATATTCCTTTCCTGATTTGGAACCATCATGTTGTTCCATGTCCACTTCTGGCTGTTGCTTCTTGACCTGCATACAGATTTCTCAGGAAGCAGGTCAGGTAGTCTGGTATTCCCATCTCTTTAAGAATTTTCCACAGTTTGTTGTGATCCACACAGTTAAAGGCTTTGGCATGTCAATAAAGCAAAAGTAGATGCTTTTATGGAACTCTTTTTCTTTTTTGATGATCCAGTGGATATTGGCAATTTGATCTCTGGTCCCTCTGCTTTTCTAAATCCAGCTAGAACATCTGGAAGTTCATGGTTCATGTACTGCTGAAGGCTGACTTGGAGAATTTTGAGCATTACTTTGCTAGTGTGTGAGATGAGTGCAATTGCGTAGTAGTTTGAACATTCTTTGGCATTGCCTTTCTTTGGGACTGGAATGAAAACTGACCTTTCCCAGTCCTGTGGCCACCGCTGAGTTTTCCAAATTTGCTGGCATATTGAGTGCAGCACTTTCACAGCATCATCTTTCAGGATTTTAAATAGCTCAACTGGAATTCCATCACCTCTATTAGCTTTGTTCGTAGTGATGTTTCCTAAGGCCCACTTGACTTTGCATTCCAGGATGTCTGGCTCTAGGTGATCACACCATCGTGGTTATCTGGGTCATGAAGATCTTTTTGTATAGTTCTTCTGTGAATTCTTGCCACCTCTTCTTAATATCTCCTGCTTCTGTTAGGTCCATACTAGTTCTGTCCTTTATTGTGCCCATCTTTGCAAGAAATGTTCCCTTGGTATCTCTAATTTTCTTGAAGAGATCTCTAGTCTTTCCCATTCTATTGTTTTCCTCTATTTTTTTGCATTGATCACTGAGGAAAGCTTTCTTGTCTCTCCTTGCTAATCTTAGAACTCTGCATTCAAATGGGTATATCTTTCCAGAAATCCTTTGCCTTTAGCTTCTTTTGTTTTCTCATCTATTTGTAGGGCCTCATCAGACAACCATTTTGCCATGTGACAATACATGATCCACTGAAGAAGGGAATGGCAAACTACTTCAATATTCTTGCTGTGAGAACCCCATGAACAGTATGAAAAGGCAAAAAGGTATGACACTGAAAAATGAGCTCCCCAGGTCGGTAGGTGCCCAATATGCCACTGGACAAGAGTGGAGAAATAACTACAGAAGAATGAAGAGACAGAGCTAAAGCAAACACAACACCCAATTGTGGATGTGAAAGGTGATAAAAGCAAAGTCTGATGCTATAAAAAACAATATTGCATAGGAACCTGGAATGTTAGGTCCATGAATCTAGGCAAGTTAGAAGTGGTCAATCAGGAGATGGCAAGAGTAAACATCAACATTTTAGGAATCAGTGAACTAAAATGGACTGGACTGGATGAATTTAACTCAGATGACCATTATATCTACTACTGTGGGCAAGAATCCCTTAGAAGAAATGGAATAGCCCTCAGAGTCAACAAAAGAGTCCAAAATGCAGTACTTGGATGCAATCTCAAAAACAACAGAATCATCTCTGTTTGTTTTCAAGGCAAACCATTCAATTTCACAGTAAACCAAGTCTATGCCCCAACCAGTAATGCTGAAGAAGCTGAATTTGAACAGTTCTATGAAGACCTACAAGACTTTGTAGAACTAACACCTAAAAAAGATGTCCTCTTCATTATAGGGGACTGGAATGCAAAAGTAGGAAATCAAGAGATACCTAAAGTAATAGGTGAATTTGGCCTTGGAGTACAAAACAAAGCAGGGCAAAGGCTAACAGAGTTTTGCCAAGAGAACACACTGGTCATAGCAAACACCCTCTCCCAACAACACAAGTGAAGACTCTATACATGGACATCACCAGATGTTCAATACCAAAATCAGATTGATTATATTCTTTGCAGCCAAAGACGGAGAACCTCTATACAGTCAGCAATAAGAAGACTCGGGGCTGACTGTGACTCAGATCATGAATTCCGTATTGCCAAATTCAGACTTAAATTGAAGAAAGTAGAAAAAACCACTAATTCATTCATGTATGACCTAAATCACCAATGTTGACTGGGGGAAAAGTGTTGACTAGAGGCCCAGTAGACATGCATTGCATCCTCACAGTGGATCTAAAACATGTTTTAATGATATTTATTCTACTCTGCATTTTATCTGTACCTCAAGCACCTATCACAGTATTCAGTATAGAACATTCACATGATAAATATTTGTGACGGGGAGAAAGGGAAGGAGGAAGTAGGGGGAGAGAAAGGAAAGCAGGCAAAAGAGCTTCCAACCTTTGGGATTTCAGCTGAAATAAGTCATTTATTGACATTCTCGAGGGCATTTCACCACACCTAACACCATATATTTTTGGTGCTTTCTGACAGCACAGTAACAGGCATTATTGAGAAATAAAAACACAGAGAAATAGAATCACTTTACAGAAAGCTTGGCACACTACATGTGTTCCATAAATGTTGAGGGATTGAGTGTGTAAACAAGAGCTTGGATGAGGGCAAGAATAGGAGGGGAGAGGTAGACAGGAAGGAAGTGTAGTGCCCTGGGGAAGTGGTAGTAAGGGGAAGGAGGGAAGGTAGCAACTGAGCAATAATTTTGCAAAGAGATCTTATAAAGCTACTGTCAGAGACTGCAAAGAGCAGTGGTTTTGAGGCAGTACTGGATTTGACTTTGACCTCTACATTTATTAGCTATATAAACTCTTCAAGCCTCAGTTTCCTCATTAGTAAAATGAGAACAAAATTAGCACATGTTTTTCTTGTTCTTGAGAGGAATGAGTGAGGTCAGGCACTTAATGTACTAGGTAGAGAACCTAGTCCTGAGGAAATGCTCCATAAATGGTAGATGATGATATGGCTCCTACATGATGCTAATCTAGGTGGTTCACCCTCATTCTGTTGATGTGTCAAAGCATTGCTCTAGAACAATTCTCACCTTGAGACCCAGGAGACGGATACATGGAGATGATCTTCAGTGCAGAGCACAGTGCTACGTCTCTTGTTAACCACCTTCTGTACATCTCTTTTGTTAATTGGTCTACACTTTTTAAGTGCCTTTTGCCCTGACTCCAGAGGCCGTAGGAAATGTAAGGAGAAGGAAAACTCATCTCAGTGCATCTCAAAGAGCAAGCCTTGAGTCTTCCACCATCGGGAAACCAAGCCTGCCTTTTCAGCTCATTTTCCATCACTTCTATACTTGAGTCATCAACTTCACTTCGAAGTCGATAGTTTTCAACCTGTGTTCCCCGGTACATTCCTATGAAGAAGTCTGAGTTAATGCCATGCTACGCCAACTGCCTCCACTTTATATTGGGAGGTCATGATTGCTCTAAGAAGATGTCATTTGAGCAGAGTGCTGAATGATGATTAGAAGGAGCAAGTCTTGCCACGATTTGGGGGAAGGACATTTTTAGGAAACAAATTGTTCATATCTACAAATGTCTAATATTTCATAGAAGTGATTAAAAACTTCATGAGAAAAATAAAGTGAAAGTGAAAGTTGCTCAGTCATGTCTGACTCTTTGTAACCCCATGGACTATTCCATGTGTTCATGGACCCCATGGACATTCCATGGAACTCTCCAGGCCAGAATACTGGAGTGGGTAGCGTTTCCCTTCTCCAGGGGATCTTTCCAATCCAGGTATAGAACCCAGGTCTCTGGCATTGGAGGCAGATTCTTTACCAGCTGAGCCATAAGGGAAGTCCAAGAACACTGAAGTGGGTAGCCTATCCCTTCTCCAGCGGATCTTCTTGACCCAGGAATCAAACCAGGGTCTCCTGCATTGCAGGCAGATTCTTTACCAACTGAGCTATCAGGGAAAATAAAATAGATATCAAATACATAATGACATAAAATAACAATGCACATAAACTAAATATTAAGTAAGTGCTGGGGGAAGAAGTTCATGCTTCTCCCTACTAATCAAGGAATTCATTTTTTTCCTTTTTTTATTATATTTTTAACTGGAGGATAATTGCTTTACAATACTGTGTTGGTTTCTGTCATACATTAATATGAATTAGCCATAGGTATATGTATGTCTGCTCTCTCTTGAACCTCCCTCCCACCCATGGAATTTCAAATTAAGGCATCTTTGCTGTACCATTTTATGTCTACTAGGTAATATTAATAAAACAACAAAAAAATCTTAAAATCATAGCATACTACTGGGAGAATTCTGGTGAAAATGGCATATTCACAAACCTCATGACATAAAAAGCTTGACTACTTATTTTAGATAGCAACATGAAAATAATTAGAAGCTCTAAACTTTCTTTATAGCCTTTGCCCTAATAATTCCACTCTATGACCCTTATCCTGGAAAAGCCTGTTTGCAGTAAACCATGCAGAGATGTTCATAATAGCTTTGGTTATAATCATAAATACTTGAAATTGAAATGTCCAAGACTAGACTACAAGTAACTGAATTATACTACATTAACCAATATTATGTAGTAGTCACTAAGATAATGAAGAAACTTAGGAAATGGTTATGAAGATTACCTGAATAAAGCAAAATATAAACTGATATACACAATAATGGTTACTATCATGTATTAATATGAATACTGATACCCATTCACACAAGTTTCCTTTTTTGATTTTCACATAACTTTGAATTCCCCAGATCTCGACAACCTTCCACATTGTTTTCTGAATATAAGGAATATGCAAGAGTGTGTGTGGGTTCGTGTGTGGGTCAATGTGTGTATTGGGGTAAACAAGGAAAGTTACAAAGGGAAGAAGGGAACATATGAGTGAAAGTGGATTCACAACATGTAAACAAGCACTTTCTTTATTATAACTCCTGCAGAACAGCTTGTCTTTTTCATCTAGAAGAAATCATAGGAACAGGCTTACTAAGTGTCTACTGTTGTACCCTGCAACTTCTTTAAACGGTGAAAAATTCCCAGTGCTTTAAATGGGTGCCATGGATGTAAGCAGAGCCTAGTAGTGATAACCTCTAGGTCACCAGTCAAGCATGGGTCCAGGGGCAAAGAGACTGCTGAAGTATTTTCAGGCTGATAGAAGCAAAAGATGGCATTAGGGGAATCCACAGTGACAGCTTGCTTACTAATTCACACCATGAAAATGCAGATGCTCTTCTTGGCTTCCCAGTTGCCTCATTCTTTCACAACCTGTCCCAGCCGGGGAAGAGCAGACTCTGTGCACAATTGCGGACTGAGGTGCAGGCTTGCATACACCTTCATGCTTTGCTCACTGCCCACACTGCCATTACAGGTGCCAGAGAATGAGATCAGTGGCTTGCTAGGAGCCTGCTCCATCAGTATCCCAGTTTCTCCAGCACCGGCAAAAGGGAAGAAAAATCAGAACTTCTCAGAAACAGATTTTATAGCAGTGCTGCTTTTGTAAGAGCCGGCACACAAGATAGCCTGTCTGCCTCAATCCTGTCAGTGTGGAGATGCCGCATGGTCTCACAGGAGGGTCCTTTCAGCTTGATGAACAAGAGCCATCCCCACTCTGGGCCTCCGCTGATCCTATTGGAAAAGAGGGGCAAACCCTACCTGATGTGAGCATTGAAGCATTTTACCATTTCCACTTCTACTTCATGATGGATTTTCAGGTTCTTAAAAATTGATGGCTCCCATTTCCCAAGAAACATCTCCATGTTCTCTGCATGACCCTTCATGATCTGGACGCTGTTTGCTTCTGCACATTCATTTCCACCTCCTTCCCATGGCCTCACCCTCACATTCTGTCCTGCACCTGCTATGGTCTGCTCATGTCAACTAGCCTTCCCTACTTTTGTATTCATTTATTAGTTTTCTTTTTGAGGAGATTCTTCTCTCATGATTTTGCTAACTTGCCACCTCTTCCATGGAGAACTCCCTGGACTCAGCCCATGTTTCGCATCCTCATATCCAAACCAAAATCAGTCACGTCATAGTCACATCTTTGTTTCAGCACTTTTCCATGCTGCATGTTGTGAGTGTGTGCATGAGTGTGTATGTGTTTTCTTGACTAGAACATGAGCTCCTTCAGGGCCAGAACTGCCTCATTCATTTCTCTAACCTCTAGACCTCTCTTGCAGTAGTTTTCCAATAAATGATTGTTGGACAAACAAATAAAAGTAATTTTCATATGCAGAGGCCTCCAGGGTTCTCTCAATGGCATCATTCCTCTACCTGCTACCCATGCTGTCTATAAACTGTTTATTTTCTTTAGGTATGGATCACATTTTTTTTCAAAATCTTTAGCAGCATGATGTGCAAACCAAGTGCAGAATAAAGATTAGTAATAGTGTCATAACTGCTGTTGAATGTGATCTACGTCATCATGGGAATTAGTTATGGAGTTAAGACTCTGGACAGTGCAGAAGATTCACAATTGCACAAGATTACCAAAATGTACAGCATGAGAAGAATAATTAAGAAGACAGGTTCTGAAATTTGTCAGATCCCTTTCATTATATTCCCTTCAATACCATATGAGATTGGGTAAGTTTTCTGGCATTTCTAAAACTCGGCCTTCTATAAAACAGGGGATAATACTAACTTCGATAGCATTCTCATTAAGATTAAATAAAATTAAGAAGGTAAAATGCTTATCATTGTGCTCGGCACATGATACACACTTAGCCAACAAAAGTTATTATTGTTGTTGTTAATGCTGTCACAGGGGAAATTCATAATAAAATAGTTTTTGTTATAAAAGTAATACTAAAATTTTTAATTGATCTATAGTTATATACACTGGTTTGGCCAAAATGTTCGGGTTTTTCTGTAACATCTTATGGAAAAACCCAAACAAACCTTTCGGATAATCCAATATTTAGACTAGATATTATCATCCATTTGTCATTTAATCATTAAGTCTATAAGATAGATTTTCTTCAAAAAGGATCATCACCAAACATCCTCTGAAAAGGAAATAGTCAAGTGATTTTTCAAGGTCACCTAGCATGAGCACTGAAACCAAATGCTCAAATGTTTCCTCCACCATACACCACCCTAAAGGTGGTCCAAGAGTTTGGACTTTGAAGAGGGATCAGAGGAAGCTCCAAAGTAACTCTATCTTCAATTCTGAAAGGGCATTTGTAAATCCAGTCTCATTTTGAATAAACTCTTTATAACCACACTTCAGAGAATAGGAAGTTAGTGTTTAAACTAGTTTCCTTCAGCCTCTAACCTCAATCTCCTTTTTATGCCAGTGGCTTTCTAAGACAAATAAATTCTGGTTCCATGTTGAATTGTATATTTCAATAAACTGATAAGAAGTATACCGCTTGAGGTCTCTTAAGCCAAGAGCAAGTTGTTGGATAAAGATAACGCCCACACTGATCCTCTCTAAATTGCAGGGTGAAGTCCATATAAAAAGGAGATATGGAGGAATAAGGTGGAGCCAGATGTGCCGGACTGATGGCACTGATGGGCCCAAGTCCTCACGTCCCTTGAGTCCGGACTCATCCATAGAACATGCTTGGGCCACTGGGACATTAGCAAACACGATGTGAGCAGGGGCATGACAATCGTGTGCACACTGAGGCATTTCCCTCTTGCTCCTCTGCCACAAACACCCCCAGATAAGACTTCAAAAGTATGAGAAACTAAAGCAGAACTGAGTCGCCCCCAGTCACCCCAGCCTGAACAACAGGAGACAAGTCAACATCTTGCTGAACCCACAGACACCTAGCGACTCACAGAGAGAATGCAGGCATGAAATGCAGAACCATCAGGTCACCGCAGCTGACCCCTCACACATGAGATGAGTGAGCTGGCCAACAGAAAAACCAACAAGCCAACCTGCACACTCTTACATTAAATAAAGTCTTATATTTTAAAGACATTGAGATTTACAGGAGCTTCTTTTGCAGCATTATTATGGTAATACCTAACCGACACACCGGGACAAAGTGTAGAACAGAAGAGAAGACCAGAAGAAAAGCCACATTACAGTAGCTAGTATCTATTATTTTTCAAGATCTTTTGACTGGGGAACTCTTAGATGCTTCTTCAGTACAACTGCCTAGTAATTCCAACACTATGGACTAAATCACTGAAATGTTCTAATATTAAAGACCTGGATATCTTAAAGTACATAAGATAAATATTTAAAAATTGTGTTGGTTAGGAAGAAAAGGGCAATTAACATTATAACACATTTGCTTATAGGTTTTACAATAACACATTCAATCTGAGATTTGGCCCTTTCTTTGAGGAATCTCAAAAGTTAGATTTTAGTGTCCCCCACTGCTTGTTGGGCATATTAGTTTCTCTAAAAAGGAATCCTCCAATTTCTTGCCCAACTATTTAGAATTCTGAAAGATATGCATAGGACAGAAGTTAAGAGTCTTATGAGTCAATGAGATTTTAGCTTCACTCCCTATTTTCCATGGACAGTCCATGGGGTCACAAAGAGTAGGACAGGACTGAGTGACTTTCACTTTCACTTTCCCTATTTTCTGCATAGTTTTTCAGCATTGCCCTCCAATGGATGTGTTGTCTGAGTCCAAAGCCTCTTTGGTCCATTTATCTGAAGAAAACCCACCCCGTTCCTACCAGAGTGAGGAGGGTAGGTTACTTGGCTGTACAAGGTGGATGATTTACTGTGTAGTCTATCACTTTCACAGGATTCCTCTGTTTCCAGCCCTTTCCCTTGGGGTATCCTTAGCAACCTGAAATCCTCAGTCTCCCTGGGCCTTGCCAGGGTCACAGACTGATCCTCTTCATGTCTTTCCCTCCACATAGCTTCAGCTTCCTCCTCGCTACTATGTCAGTTATCTCTTGTCCATTCACCTTCTAACTTTCAACATGCTGTTGACATTTCTCATCTGGTGCATCTTCTGGACCATTCTCTTTGTCCTTGTCATTTTATGACATTTTGCTCCTCTTTGGTCATGTTAGGGAAATTTAACAAGCATCAGAGAGGGAAAAACTGTGTATTCAGTTTGCTGTCTTTTATCACAAAGTCTTATCCTTTATTTAATATACGTGGGCTTCCTCTAAGAATTACTGGCATCTTCTTGGTGGTCAGGTTACAATTACATATGCTCTGAATATAGGAATTATTCTTTAACCCCCAAAAGACATAGAGGAGCTTTCTTACTAGAACATAAGAGGCAGGAAAATTTCAGTTTGAAAATGAGAGTTGACTTCAACTACACCAAAGCATTCTTACAAATAAGCACACTCAAAGCATTCTTCTTTTTTCCAGTAAGCTCTGGGACTCGCCTACTGCTCCTTCAGGATAGAGAGTACCCCTAGGATGTTATTAGGATTTTCTCAGACTCTTAATGATATAGGATTCTCAGACTCCTAATGATATGATATCATTATTGTTGAGTGACAGGAACATCGTACTTTCAATCAAGAGACCTTAAGAGTCTTCACAACTGTAGAGAAAAGGACAGACCCTCCATGCCTCTCCCTACCTGGAAGGATATATTCCATCTAGGGTAATACATTGTTTGACAACTGACAACTCTCTTTCATCCTGCTCCTGCCTAATTATATGCTCCCTGCTTTCCAACCTCTGTTACAGTCTTCTATGTGAATTAGATATTTGACTTAAAGTCTTTCTGCATATTTTTAGTAGCAATCTTCACATTGTAGAGGGGTGATAAAGATCAATACATAGAAATTCACTAGTTCTGGATACTGTTGTGTGTTACTAAAACAACTAGTCCAGTAATGGGGCTGCTCTCCATGGTCTGATTACTGTAAAATTTTGAGATGCACTTTCTAGTTTTAAGCAAGAGTAATAGCAGGACCATGCCAGTGTTATAATCAACACCTCAACAACTGAAACAGTCCCATGAACTCCATGAGGATTCAATAAACTTTTTGCAACCAGTGAAGATGCTCTATGCATTATTCATTGTACAAACAATGAATCTTCTCCATGCCCTATCCAAAGAGGAAACCCTTAGATGTGATTCCATGCTTTTACCTATGTTTTCCTTTCTTGCTAGAATGCCTTTCATTCTTCCTTGCATAGAAAAGTTCTCTGGCTATTTTAATACCTCAGTTAAGTTTCACCTACCAAGGCAAATCCTCTCTAACTTTCTTCATTTTATACTCCAACAACACTTAATCCATTCCCTTGTTATTGAACTTCCCCAAAATTATTGCTATATTTTCTGTTCCTGTGTTTGCCTATCCCAGATCATAAGCCAAGGAGCAGAACATGGAAAGGAAGAGACACAGGTAAAAAGTATGGGCTTCTGGATCACACCAGCCCTCGAATGGAGTCTGCCTCTTATTGCTTACTGGGGAAATGAGCCTCGATTACCTCATCTAAAAAATAGGGATAATAAGAACTATAAGTGCATGCTAAGTCACTTCAGTCATGTCCGACTCCTTGTCCCTATGGATTATGGCCCACTAGGCTCCTCTATCCATGGGATTCTCCAGGCAAGAATACTGGAGTGTGTTGCCATACTCTCCCCCAGAGGATCTTCCTGACCCAAGGATCGAACCTGAGTCTCCTCTGGCTCCTGCGTGGCAGGTAGATTCTTTACCAATGAGCCACTGGGGAAGTTCAATAAGCTCTATTAAGGGCTGTTAGAAATAAGCATGACAAAGTAGTTTAAGTGGATAGCACATTGTTCAAAATATCATAAACTAGCATCAGTAAACATAATCTAATGTTGCTATTCTGTCCTTAAAAGCAGGGATGATGTGCCATTCTGTTGGTGTAGCTATTATAGCCTGGTGGTAGAGATTCCAAGTAAATTTTGAATGAGGAAATGAAGGGATAAATGAACAATCCTATAGGAATCAGAATGCTTTTTAATTCAAGTAAATAAAGCTGTAGATGTCTTTTTTTAAGTGATTGAACTACCTGTATGGATTGTTTATATTATTCTGATAAGCTGAATAGTCTACAAATCTTGACTTTTTAACTCCAGATGCTAAGCTTACTTCTGTGGACTTGGGGGATTTAGAATAGAAGTAATGATAGCTTTGCTGGTAGTTTTAAAGCCTGGAGTATAACACACAGGAGAGACACTCTAGCCACTCATGAAAATTTCAACTCACATCATTCAGCTTCTCTGGACTCCAAATTCTCTGACTGTGAACTACACCTAGCCCTTCTTAGGTTGGTGGATTGAACATATGATATATGCAAAAGTATTTTGCCAACTCTTTGCAAATACTTCTGCCTGTGCATTTGTTTATTTGATTGATTGTTTATTTGTAGAAGCTTCTTTCTTGGCACCACCTGAAAATCCCTATCCAACTTCACTAATATCCACATTCCTCCAAATATATCTAACAGATTGATTCAAGGCCACCAACAAAATCTGTTCCTGCTTTTGGTGCATAAGAGAGCTTTGCGATTTTCTGTAGTAAAACCCAAGAGGGCCAATAAAATGTTTTCATTGATTGCAGTGTCAGTTTTAGATGCTGCAATGGTTCTGAACAAGAGTCATCTTTTAGCACTCTGCTGTGGATTTACTTTTTATGGTCCTGGGATCTAGTGGGTAAATACAGCTTCTGCATTAACACTAACCTGAAGAGACAAACCTCTCAGGAGGACCGTTTCATCTTTATGCTTTTCCAACCCTGGGGTCATAAATCCTATCAGCCTGTAGAGAGGAGGCATACTAACTATTACAGTGGCACAGAGGTGCTCTTTAAGTGAACCAAGCTAATAAAAATTAAAGTTCAAAGTCACTGGGTAACCTAAGACATTCATTACACCTGCACTGAACCAGTCAGGGCTGATCAGCCAAATGGGCATTAGCCTGACAGTCAGAAGAAAGTAAATACCTCTTAGATTCACATCACTTCTCCCCAGGAGTGTCAGCATTGTGGGATACACACAATATTTCAAGTAAAGGTGCCTTGGAAAGCAGTGGAGGTCTTTAAAAACTTTCTGGAATCTCCAGTCTGGAATATAGAAGAGTGGCATATTTACAGCTCATTCACTACAAAAAGTGGGGTGCGGATTAAAATCACTATGGCAACCAATCTGAACCAAAAATGACGGTCATCTATGAATCAGACAACAAGAAATCCAATGATGATTTTAAAAGAAAAGGAAAAAACGGTGACAACAGCCAAGGTTCTCCCAGACAAAGACCAGGAAGATGAAAATTCTTTTCACAATGAAACAAGACAGAATGATCCTGAAAAACTGGCTGGCAAAGTCCACCATAGGTCTCCAGCTGACCAGAGTAGCTGGATACACACTCGAGACCGTATGGATTGGGGTAGCCTTGCTGGTCAGGCTGGAGAGTTTAGAATCTACCCATTAGGCCCTTTGGAACCACAGTCAGTTTTACATGCATCATGGGATGCACATGAGAAATGACAGGAAGAAATTGATGTGCCAACATTTAGTCTGGCAGGATTGCACACTCCCTGTTGGGGGCAAAGAACAGAGGATTTTCTTGTCCCCTCTAGAACCCATCCAGATACTCAAATCACCAGTCAGCAGGTCTGCTGGCCCCAGAGGATGGTGTCCCCTTAAAGAGACAGGATACAGATGGATCCTGGAACTATCCTTCCTTCCTCTTCCTGAACCTCTAAATAAGATGAATGTGGAGATGGTGTGCAACTGCCTGATGAATTCATAACCACCTGCACACCTTTCCATGAATTATCAAACTTGTCTGGCTGTGACATTAATGTGTGACTTTAATATTACCACTGGCATAACTCTGATGGTATTAACACAGGCTAAAGTATGAATAGAACTTCGCATTTGTCATTTCTTCCTTCTGCAAATATTTACTGAGCACTGGGCTAAGTGCTTCAGGGATCAAGAGATAAAAAGCACCATCCTACACTCAACTTTCTCACCTTCTAGGTGGAGAGAGAGAAAAGTGAACTAATTTTTACAGAGAGTGCTATGCTGATAAAATGTGAGACATTTTCTATAGAGTTAATCCACCAATATTAAACAGGCACATGCCCTCTGACCCTGAAATCTCACAGTTTGGCATGTATCCTGAAGACATACTCACAGTTCACTCAGGATTTGCACTGCTGTGTTTATAAAGACAGGAAGCTACAAAACAATCAAAGTGTTCATAATTGGGAGCCTGGGTAATTATAATTTATAAAACATCCATAAAACAGAATTACTCGGCAGCTGTTTAAAAGAATAAGGCATGCCTGCATATGTTCATAGAAATATAACCAAAAGAGAGTAAATAAAAAGCAAGGGGGAAATGATTGCCTAAAATATGATCTTTTGTGTTTAGTTTCATATGCATCAGCAATATGCAAAATTTATGTTTTAGGGAAAGAAACCCAAGAAACTGTTAACTGATTACCTGTAGAAAGAGGGTTTGAGGTATGTATTTAAAATACAGGAAAAAAAAATTTCAAAATGTAGTGTGGCAACCATGCATGCGTGTGTGCTCAGTTGTCTCTGACTCTTTACAACCCCATGAACTGTAGCCCACCAGGCTGCTCTGTCCATGGAACTTTATAGGCAAGAATACTGGAGTGGTTTGCCATTTCCTTCTCCAGGAGATTTTCTCCACCCAGGGATCAAACCCGCATCTCTTGTGTATCCTGCATCGGCAGGCAGATTCGTTACCAGCTAAGCTGTGCCACCAGGACTGGACACAGCTCTATGGTGAATGCCATGCAAACACAAGGAAGGGTTCTTAAATAATGGGAAAGAAACAGGGAAGCCCAACAAAGCTATCCACAAAAGGTAACAGTGAAAGAGAGCCAGTGTTACACCTGGAGGAGCAGGCAGAAAGACACAAAGGGTGAACAGAAGAGAATCTTTGGAGAAACATGCAACTCTTAAAGCAAGTAGATGTATATCTCTCAGAGCAAGAAGGGCTCAATCGGAAACAACTTCCAGATTCCATAAGTCACTGCACCATGTACTCTTAGGGTAGGTCACCAACGTTACAGTTTAGAAACTATGACATACTTGTGTCTGAGCAAACACTATCATGCATGGACCCAGGGGCAAATCTCTACCATTGCCAAAACTGCCGCCAAGCTTCCTGCTCTAAACACTTTCCCTTCCAAGAATGAGCTCAGAATGGATGGCTTAATTCCCGCACTCTATTATGCTCTGTTTCCCTCAAAACTCCTACACTTCCTCAAAACTTCCTCTGAACTCCTAACCAGTATTGGATTTAACCATACCCTAAACACTTCAAAAATGTCAGGGCTGACTATAACAATATAGCATGGGAACAGGAAAGCTTTTGATTGTGAGTATGGTTTATCTGTTCCATAGAAGCCATTACTTAAGTTAAAGATTTTTTTTAATTATTAGCATATAGTTGATTTAAATTGTTGTATTAATTTCTGCTATACAGCAAAGTGAATCAGTTGTGTGTGTGTGTGTGCTTGCTCAGTTGCATCCAACTCTTTGTGACCCCATGGAATTATAGCCCACCAGTCTCTTCTGTCCATGGGATTTCCCAGGTAAGAATACTGGAGTGGATTGCCATTTCCTCCTTCAGGGGATTTTCCGTCCCATGGATTGAACTAGTGTCTCCTGCATTGGTAGGCAAATTCTTTACCACTGAGTCACCTGGGAAGCCCATATATATACAAATATCCACTCTTTTAAATTCTTTCCCTACGTTAGTCATTACAGAGCATTGAATATAGTCCCTGGTGCTACACTATAGGTCCTTATTAGTTATCTACTTTATATGTAGTAGTATGTATATGTTAGTCCCGATCTCTCAATTTATCTCTCACCCTCCCCTTTTCTCCCTAGTAACCATAAGTTTGTTTTTTATATCTGTGACTCTGTTTTATAAATAAGTTCATTTACACCATTTTTTGAAGTTAAAAATTTTTTAAACATTGTATTAAAGCTTGTTTTCTGAAATTCTTTCTCAGGATAATGTATCCTCCAAAACACAAAAAATTAGGCTCTGAGGGCAGATGAAGAGAACTGGATTTTCTTTCTTTTTTGAGTGAATCCAAACTGATTTCCAAAGCAGGTAAAAGTTTGGCTTAGAAACACCCATAAAAATCTCTTTGCCATCATCTACAGTAAAGAACAGTACTCTTGCCTGGAAAATTCCGTGGATGGGGGAGCCTGGTAGGCTACAGTCCGTCAGGTCGCAACGAGTCGGACACGACTGAGCGACTTCCCTTTCTTTCTTTCTATAGCTCCTTTTGGAGAAGGAAATGGCCACCTACTCCAGTGTTCTTGCCTGGAGAATCCCATGGACAGAGGGGCCTGGTGGGCTGCGGTCTATGGGGTTGCAAAGAGTCGGACACGACTAAGCAACTAATACACACACATACAGTAAAGAAGAGAACAGTGGAAGGTACTGTTCTCTAGGAAGCACAATTAGTTATAAGGTCTAATTTGATCTGTGATACAAGTGTTTCCATTTCAACTTTAATATTTTCAGTCACATATATTAGTGCATCTTGATGAGCTAGATGACAAAATATCTCATCTCATTAAAAACTAGTATATTTAGTAGGAGAAACAATAGGTATTAAAGAGTGACAGTATGGATTCATGTATTTGCTCTTCTATTAAATAATTATTTTTTATTTTCTCCTTTTCAGTCTTTTCAGCCTCTGACACCCATCATCTCTGATCACACTGGTATTCTAATTTAAGTCAGTTCACTTTAGAGACTTTATTGTCATAGATGTGGGGATTCATATTAGAGAGGATATTTTTGAAGGAAGGTATCCCATGGTAACTGATGGGATAAAATAGTCACATATTTATACCATTTGGTGTCTTTCTTTTAAAAACTGCAAAACATTTTATAAAATAGAATTGCCTTTGTGGATGGCTTTAGGACATTTAAGCCTATCATTAGAATAACCAAATTAAGAACAAATTTTATTCTCATTATTATTATTATTATTGAATTTTTATTAATGAATGGATTAATTAATTTTTATTTTTGGCTGTGCTGGGTCTCTGTTGCTATGTGGACTTTTCCCTAGTTGAAGTGAGAGGGGGCCACTCTCCAGTTGGAGCACATGGGCTTCTCATTACACGGGCTTATTTTTATCGTGGAGCACAGGCTCTGGAGCATGGAGGCTTCAGTAGCTGTGCCATATGGGCTCAGCACTCGCAGCTCCAGGCTCTAGTGCACAGGCTTAGTAGTTGTGGTACATGGACTTAGTTGCTCTGTGGCATGTGGGATCTTTCTGTACCAGATACCAAACTCATGTCTCCTGCATTGGCAGATGGATTCTTTACCACTGAGCTACCAGGAAAGCCCTTTATTTTTATTAAATACCTTTCTCATAAGTCTCATTATAAAGAATGAAATAGAATACACATAAAATCATTCACATGTTATAGAACTACATGAATTATTCTGTTCTTAAACAAGCATTTACAGACCTCCCTGGTGGTCCAGTGGTTAAGACTTAGCCTTCCAATGCAGGAAGTGCAAGTTCAATCCCTGGTCATGGAACTAAGATCCCACATGTATTGTGATGTGGTCAAAAAAACAAAACAGAAAACAGAAACAACACTGTAAAAAAATTCAATAAAGACTTTTTAAAAAAATGGTCCACATCAACAAAAAAGTCTTTAAAAAAATAAGCATTTATTGAATGTCTGCTGCCGCTGCTGCTGCTGCTGCTAAGTCGCTTCAGTCGTGTCCGACTCTGTGCGACCCCACAGACGGCAGCCCACCAGGCTCTGCCGTCACTGGGATTCTCCAGACAAGAACACTGGAGTGGGCTGCCATTTCCTTCTCCAATGCATGAAAGTGAAAAGTGAAAGTGAAGTCGTTCAGTCATGTCTGACTCTTAGTGACCCCATGGACTGCAGCCTACCAGGCTCCTCCATCCATGGGATTTTCCAGGCAAGAGTACTGGAGTGGGGTGCCATGTCTACTATACACCAAACCTATTCTAGACATTGGAGCTTTCTCAATGAACAAGACATAGTTGCTAAGTTCCTTGTCTTCTCAGTGGAGGAGAATGGGAAACAGGCAAGTCAAGAGGCAGCTACAACACAGTGCCCCAAGGATTTTCACAGGGAAGGACTTGATGTTACGGGAACTCCCAGGCAAGGAGCTTCCTCAGGATGTGTTGCCTGTGAATGCCTCCTGAAGGTTGTCAAGTTCAAGTTGAGACTTGAAGGCGAACAATAAAAAACTAGGCTGAAAGGGAAGAGAGAATGAAAAAAGAAGGAAGAGAAAAGTGTTCCTGTCAAAGTGAGCGTTTATTCAAGGGCCCATAAGTGGGAGAGCACATGACAGGTAATTCAGTAGGGCTGCAGTAGCATGCAGTCTAAGATGAGAGGAAGATTATGTGGGGAAGGAACATGAGGAGATGGAAACCAAGGACACAAAAGGTCTTTGAATGCTGGTGAAGGGCTGAGACCATGCTCTGAGGGTGATGAGGAGTCATCAGAGACATCTCAACAGGAGGTGGTAGAAGTCTGGACCACAATAACAAGAGGGTTGGAAAGAACTGCACGTGTGTGAGTGTGTGTATGTGTGCATGCGGGCGTGTGAGTCTAGTATAATCACCATCATTTTTCACCCAAGTAGTCAAAGGGAAGAGATCTGGTCTATAAATGCTGCAATTACACCCACAGATAGCACACAAAAGCAGTCTTTTGGACGAGTGCTTTGAAAGTCCAATTGACTGGTCACTGCTGGGAAATGCAATCATCAGATAGCTTCACAGGAGGAAATTAAACAAACACATTGACTCTCAGGCTGCTCAGGAAGTGCCAGCTGGAGTCTGAGGTCCTATTTGGTTACTGAGGATGGCAAATGTAGAGACGGAGGCTCCTAGGACCATTCTCTTTAAAGCAATCCCACATTTCAACCCATGAGGAGAGACTGACTTTGGAAACAGGTAAAAAACAAAAGCCACACAGAACTTGTTTGTCGCTAATGTGGAGAAGCAAATAAGTGAATTAACCTAGTATCACAAATCCCCAAACATAGCACTTTTATTTCAACAGGAGTGAGGCCTTACACACTTTGTGAGGACTAGATAGATGACAGTTCTCATTGTCCAAAACTTTATTCATGACATTTCCAGGAGAAAATAAAGTCTATTAGCGACAGAAAGTAAAGAATAAGGCATTCATTTGAATCAGTTCTAATGAGATGGATGAAACTGGAGCCCATTATACAGAATGAAGTAAGCCAGAAAGATAAAGAACATTACAGCATACTAACACATATATATGGAATTTAGAAAGATGGTAATGATAACCCTATATGCAAAACAGAAAAAGAGACACAGATGTACAGAACAGACTTTTGAACTCTGTGGGAGAAGGTGAGGGTGGGATATTTCGGAAGAACAGCATGTATATTATCTATAGTGAAACAGATCACCAGCCCAGGCTGGATGCATGAGACAAGTGCTCGGGGCTGGTGCACTGGGAAGACCCAGAGGAATCGGGTGGAGAGGGAGGTGGGAGGGGGGATCGGGATGGGGAATACATGTAACTCCATGGCTGATTCATGTCAATGTATGACAAAACCCACTGAAGTGTTGTGAAGTAATTAGCCTCCAACTAAAAAAAAAAAAAAAAGAATAAGGCAAAATTTAGACATGCTGAGGCATTGGTGATCTGGGAGATAAGAAATGTCAAATAAGGAGGATTTCAGTTACTTAAAAAATTGTCAAAATGGCAGTTATACAAAGCTCAAAAAAGAAACTAAATGGACATAAGCTCAGAAACCAAAGAAGAATTCATCATTATGTGAGAAGTCAGCAAAAATGGCTATTTTGCCCACAACTAAGCCGGACAGAGGCGGGAGGGTGGTGGGAGGTAACAGAAAGGTTCTTGGTCACCACAGTGATTATGGCAGATGATAATCAGTTTCATGGTTGAGACTCAATTTATCACACTGATCCCGAGCCTAGATTAGTGGTTCTCAAATAGAGTCCTAGGAAAGTGCTCAGAATACTCCAAAATGTGAATCCTTTCATTTCATCAGCAAATGGCACATTCTTCCAAGTACTTTTATTTTTATGTATAACTAAAGATGACCCACTAATGATCCACTGTGGAAAATAATTATGGATTAATAAAATTAACCCACTATCAGTATTTAGGGGCTGAGGGTTACAAACTACATTGCAAATTGTAGAGCTCCTTTTCTGCACATGTACCTACAGAGAGCTGGAACTGCCACAATTGTAAAGTGGAACACTGTGCTGTCAGTATGCTAAAATATTTACTGAGTGCTTATATGTGCCAACCACCATGCTTAGTGTAGGTGATACAATGGTAAGCAAGAATGGCATAGGCTCTGCCTTCACAGAATATAAGCTCTATTAGGAGAGTTCATCAGTGTAAGTTGATCATGACAGGTTCTGGCCACAGATGTGTCACCTTCGGTGGTTCTGAGCCATTAGTGGAATTCAGGGCAGTGATTCCTAAAACTAATCATCAGAATTCATGGGCCACTTTATAAACTCAAAATTCAGGGGCCCTGCCATAGACCTAGTAAGTCTGAATTTCTCGGCAGAGGAGCCTGGGAATACCTATATTTAACAAACTACTCAAGTACTTCTCAACATTAAATTTTGAGAAGCAGTGGGAGAAAACTCACCATGGTTAGAGATAATATATGAGTAATTTCAATCCCTAAGTGTATCTAACAATGTTTTTCTCACCAGTCTCTCATCTTCTCTCACGATGCTGATGCAAGATTGCTCTGATCCCAAACTTAGTTCTCTAGTCATGCCAAGACAGACACAGGGTCCTACTTTCTGCTTTTTTTTTTTGTTGTTGCTTGCGCTTTTTGTGTCATATTCATGTTCTAAAAGTTTCCCAGTTTCAGGGCTTAAGCCTCTAATCCATGTGAGTTAATTTTTATGTATGATGTAAAACAAGGATACGATTTGATTCTTTTGCTTGTGGATATCCAATTTTCTCAATAATACTAAATGAAGAAATTATACTTTCTCCACTAGGCACATTTGTTGAACATTATGATTGAATATGCATGATTTACTTCTGGGCTCTCTAATCTGTTCCATTGGTCTAAATCTCTGTTCTTAAACCAGTTCAATATTGTTTTAATTACTTTAGCTTTATAACATAGTTTGAAGTCAGGGAATGTAATGTCTCCAGCTATGTTCTTACTCAAGATTGTTCTGGCTATTTAGGGTCTTTTGTGGTTCCATATGATCTTTAAGAACTTTAGAGTTTTTTCTATTTCTGTAAAAAAAAAATGGTACTGGGATTTTTGATAAGGAATGCATTGAATCTGTAGCTTGTTTGGGGTAATATAAACATTTTAACAGTCTTAAGTCTTCCAGTCCATGAACGTGGGATGTCTTTCCATGTCTTTATCTAATTTAACTTTTTTTTCCCCCATTTATTTTTATTAGTTGGAGGCTAATTACTTTACAATATTCTAGTGGTTTTTGCCATACATTGACATGAATCAGCCATGGATTTACATGTATTCCCCATCCTGATCCCCCCTCCCACCTCCCTCTCCACCCAATCCCTCTGGGTCTTCCCAGTGCACCAGCCCCGAGCACTTGTCTCATGCATCCCACCTGGGCTGGTGATCTGTTTCACCCTTGATAATATACATGTTTTGATGCTGTTCTCTCTAAACATCCCACCCTCACCTTCTCCCACAGAGTCCAAAAGTCTGTTCTGTACATCTGTGTCTCTTTTTCTGTTTTGCATATAGGGTTATCATTACCATCTTTCTAAATTCCATATATATGCATTAGTATACTGTATTGGTCTTTATCTTTCTGGCTTACTTCACTCTGTAATTTAAATTTTTAAATCAATGTTATAATTTTCAGTATACAAGTCCTTCATCTTTTAAGTTTGTTCTAAACTATTTTATTCTTTTTGAGGCTTTGATGCTATTCTAAATGAGACTGTTTCCTTAATTTCCTTTTGGCTCATTGTTAATATGCAAAACACATCTGATTTTTGTATGTTGATTTTTTGCATCCTGCAAATTTATTAAAGTCCTTTGTTAGTTCTAGCAGGTAATTGTGTGTGTGTGTGTGTGTGTGTGTGGTCTTAAGGGTTTTCTACATATGATATTGTGATACTGTTGGAAAAGTGGATATTCACATGGAAAGAAATTGTTCCCTTACCTTGTACTACACAGAAAAAGCAACTCAATTATATTGAAATTTTAAATACAGAATTTGAAAGTGCAAAACTTCTAGAAGAAAACACAGGGGAAAAAACTATGAATTTTTGTCTCAGCAATGATTCCTTGGACATGACAACAAAAACAAGAATAGGCATGGAACTGCATCAAGCTAAAAAGCTTCTGCACAGCAAAAGAAACAACACAATACAAAGGTAACCTATAGAATGGCAAAAATATTTCCAAACCATGTATTTGATAAAAGGTCAATATTCAAATGTATAAGAAACTCCTACAACTCTAGCAATAAAATAAAAACAAATGATATGATTTTAAAAGTGGGCAAAGGATTTGAATGGGCATTTTCTCAAAGAAGGCATACAAATAGACAGTAGGTACATGAAAGGATGTTCCACATTTTTCATTATAAGGAAAATACAAGCCAAAACCACAATAAGATATCTCTTCATACCTATCTGAGTGGCTGTTATCCAAAAGAAAACAACAAATGTTTGCAAGAATGTGGAGAAAGAAGAACTTTTGTGCATGGTTGGTAGGAATGTAAACTTATGTACCTGCTGTGGAGAGTAGTATGAAGGCTACTCAAAAAAAATTTTTTTTAATAACTGCCATATGATCCAGAAATCACACTGTTGGGTTTATATTCAAAAGAATTGAAATCAGGGTCTTGAAGAGATACCTGCCCTCTCACATTTACTGCAATGTTATTTTCAATAAGCCAAGATATGGAAACAATCTTAATGTTCCTCAATGGACAAAGAAAATTACACACAATGAAATATTATTTGGCCTTAAGAAGGAAAGCCTGCTATATGTGACATCATGGATAAACCTGGAAGATACTATGCTCAGTGTAATAAACAAGTCACAAAAGGACAAACACTAGATATCTGAGGTATCTAAAACAAGTCAAACTCATAGAAATAGAAAGTAGGGGGTGGGGGTCAAGGGAAATGCAGGTTCAATGGATATATAGGCTCAGTTACATAAAATGAGTAAGTTCTAGAGATTTACTGTACATTATCGTGCCTGTAGCCAACAGTATTGCATTATGCACTTAAAAATTTTAAGATCAATTTCATGTTGTGTTTTTATCATAATTAATAAAAATTAAATATATTGTAATAACAAAAATAAAAGTAGGACACAGGGTGCTTTGCCCAGAGAACTAGTCAGATACCTCCTCCGTTTTGTCCAAGCTAGTTTTATGTCTCAGCATCCTAAGAATGTGCCACAAAGACTATAACTGACAAGGACCTGGTTATTTCTGAGGAGTTCAGCTCAGTTCAGTTGCTCAGTCATGTCCAACTCTTTGCGACCCCATGAACCGCAGCACACCAGGCCTCCCTATCCATCACCAACTGCCGGAGTCTACCCAAACCCATGTCCATTGAGTCGGTGATGCCATCCAACCATCTCATTCTCTGACGTCCCCTTCTCCTCCTGTCCTCAATCTTTCCCAGCATCAGGGTCTTTTCAAATGGGTCAGTTCTTCGCATCAGGTTGCCAAAGTATTGGAGTTTCAGCTTCAGCATCAGTCCTTCCAATGAACACACAGGACTGATCTCCTTTAGGATGGACTGGTTGGATCTCCTTGCAGTCCAAGGGACTCTCAAGAGTCTTCTCCAATACCACAGTTCAAAAGCATCAATTCTTCTGCACTCAGCTTTCTTTATAGTCCAACTCTCACCTCCATACATGACTACTGGAAAAACCATAGCCTTGACTAGACGGACCTTTGTGGACAAAGTAATGTCTCTGCTTTTTAATATGCTGTCTAGGGAGGTCATAACTTCCCCTCCAAGGAGTAAGCATCTTTTAATTTCATGGCTGCTATTACCATCTGCAGTGATCTTGGAGCCCAAAAAAATAAAGTCAGCCACTGTTCCCACTGCTTCCCCATGTATTTGCCATGAAGTGATGGGACCAGATGCCATGATCTTAGTTTCTCTGAATGTTGAGCTTTAAGCCAACTTAGATATACTTTATTCAGTTAGTTAATAAATGTTATTGGGTGTGTTGTAAACTAACACTGTGCTAGGCTTTGGATTTAAATTATAAGCAAAATCAAACATCACCCTTGATCTTACATTGGGAAGACAACCATAGGAATAAATGTATTATTACACGCTAACAGAAGTTCTAGATACAAAAGGAATACAATTTTAGGAGCACAATTCTTAGAGGCTATATTAATAAAAGAAGCAGCTTTACTAGACTGTGGAGTCAGAGTAGACCTACCTGATTAATTTATGCTTAAAATGACCAGAAGGATGAGCAAAAAGCAAGCGGATAAAGTAGAAAAGCGTGGAAAGTAATATCCAGATAGAATGCTGAGTCCAAAGGCTCAGGAATAAGACAGAAAAGGACTGTTTGATATACCAAAAGAAGATGAGACAGACCTAAAAGACGTATTTAGGGCAAGCCAATTCCTAGGGGACATGGGACTAGGGCATGAAAACTCCCCTGTGGCGGTTGTTCTTCAGTTGCTAAATTGTATCCAATTCTTTGCGACCCCGGAGGCTGCAGCATGCCAAGCTTCCCTGTCCTTCACTATCTCCTGAAGTTTGTTGAAATTCATGTCCATTGAGTCAGTGATGCTATCTAAACAGCTCATCCTTTCTCCTTTTGCCTTCAATCTGTCCCAGCGTCAGGGTCTTTTCCATTGTGTCGGCTCTTCTCCAGTGAGTCAGCTCTTCGTATCAGGTGGCCAAAATATTGGAGCTTCAACTTCAGCAACAGTCCTTCCAATGAATATTCAGGGTTGGTTCCCTTTAGGATTGACTGCTTTGATCTTGCACAACTACTGGAAAAACCTTTGACTATGTGGACCTTTGTCTGCAAGGTAATATCTCTGCTTTTTAATATGCTGTTTAGATTTGTCATAGCTTTCCTTCCAAGGAGAAAAGTGTCTTTTAATTTTGTGGCTGCAGTCACTGTCCACAGTAATTTTGCAGTCCAAGAAAATAAAGTCTGTCACTGCTTCCACATTTTCCCCATCTATTTGCCATGAAGTGATGGGACTAGAGGCCATGATCTTAAGTTTTTTGAATGTTTGAGTTTTAAGCCAACTTTTTCACTCTCCTCTTTCACCTTCATCAAGAGGCTCTTTAGTTCATCTTCGTTTTCTGCCATTAGACTGGTATTATCTGCATATCTGATGTTGTTGATATGTCTCCCAGCAATCTTGATTCCAGCTTCTGCTTAATTCAGCCCAGCATTTCTCATGATGTACTCTGTATGTAAGCTAAATAAGCAGGGTTACAATATATAGCCTTGTTGTACTCCTTTCCCAATTTGGAACCAGTTCGTTATTCTATGTCTGGCTCTAACTGTTGCTTCTTGACCTGCATACAAGTTTCTCAGGGACAGGAAAGGTAGTCTGGTATTCTCAACACTTTAAGAATTTTCCATAGTTTGCTGTGATCCACACCGTCAAAGGCTTTGGTGTAGTCAGTAAAGCAGACGTTTTTCTGGAATTCTCTTGCTTGTTCTATGATCCAATGGATGTTGGCAATTTGATCTCTGGTTCCTCTGCCTCTTTAAAACCCAGCTTGTACATCTGGAAGTTCTTGGTTTGTGTACTCCTGAAGGCTAGCTTGAAGGATTTTGAGCATAACCATGCTAGCATGTGAAATGACAGCCTTGCAAAACCTAGGACACTTCTAATGTATTCTTACTTCCTCTAATTGTTCTCCTATCCTTTTCTGCCTTCTCACTTCCTTTCACGGGGATGTTTCCCTAATAAAGTCTTGCACATTTTACCCTTTTCTGGCATCCATTACTTGGGAGACCCAGACTAAAATGGTATTCAGTAAAACATTTTTACAACCAGAAAGCACTACTAGAAAGGAACAGTTCTCAAGGTTTTTCAGCAAGCCTATTGGTTTGCCATTTCAGTTGGTTAGGACACAGAACAAAGCTACAGATTTTATTCTGTTTATTTTCAATCTATTCTGTTCTATCAATCTCTAACTGACTGACAGGACAGTCTGATCAATAGGATTGATTGCTAGGACAGTCTTAGTTTGCACCTGCTATCCTGGCACAATCATCCCTCCTTTTCATTCTCAAAATGTTATCCAATGAAATGATGATGTCTGGGATTCACTTCAAAAATAATATTAATAGTAGAGGTAAGAGAAGTTGATGGGATATGAATGAGGCAGAATTGGCCAGTGGATTGATTATGTTGGAGCTTGCTGATGGTTCCAGTCAAGTTTATTATATTATTCTGCTTATGTTTATGTAGGTTCAAAATTTTCTATAATTAAAAGATAAGTTGGAAAACGATTCTGCTTCATGTAATACATTATATTGTCAACTTAGATCTAATTCTGTCCAGTTACCAATCTGCTCCTCTGGTCACAATGAAGACTCAAGAACACTTGCAAGACTAAGTGCAAAATCACTTCCTTTCTTGGAAACTTAGAAGTTCAGAAGGTTTTAAACATTTTCTTGTCTTTTTGTTGCTGCAAGTGATGGAAATCCAACTCATAATGGCTTAAGCAAAAAACAGAATATTTTGATTGAATAATGTTAAAAAAAAAAAGCAGTTAACTTTAGGCTTGGGTGAATTCAGGGACTTAAATTCTGTCATCAGGAATTGGTTTTATCCCCCTTCCCTTCTCTTTTTTCTATGATGGTAGACTTGCCTTTCATGGTGACAAGAATGAATATCAGTCTCTCCCAATTGATGCCCTATCATGTACATGGTCTCAGTACATAGCTTTCTCAATTGCTCTAGAAATCTTAGGATGAGCTCTGATTGGACCAACTTAAATCACATGCCATTGTTAAGCCAGTCACAATTCCCAGGAGAATGGAATATGCTGACTAGTCACTCCTGGGTTGACTGTCCAGCTATGGCTGTTGACTATTGTTCCCACATAGACTAAGGGAAATGGTTGTTCTGCATCGTGATGTGGATGTAGGATATCATGATATACAATATCATGATGATATCCTATATCAAAGATAAATGGATGCTGGGCAGGAGACAGAACAGGTGTCTACTTACTCCCTTCTTTTCTGCCTACATATCAGCTGCTTAATTATAATCAATGTGAGTAGCAGGTTTTCTTTTTTTTAAACCTAAGGAAACATGACTTTAAGTTTACTCAAAACTTCAGGCTAATAAAAAAATTTTACTTACAGAATTATTCTTATGCCTTGAGATTCACTATAAGTGATGCAATTGCACAAGATTTATTCATATATTGTGTTTACTCTTCCTCCTTCTTTATCAGCAAGGACTTTGTTTTGATTTACTTGTATTTTTAAAAAATAAAAGGAACTTGGATTTTTATCCCACTAATTAGATACATTATGCAGCTAATTATGTAGCAAGGACAGAGTTAAGAGCAGAATAAAGAGGAGGTTTTTCAATACATGTATTGTTCTTTTCTCCTCTGAGAAGACATACTTGAAACTGAATTTTAAACACTTCAGCACTGGTGAAACAAATTAATGATGGCTCAGACACAGAGGTGTTGCATATTATTCATGATCTTGAAATTATTAATGTAACACTGAGCCATTATTACCACATATTGCCATCAGAGTAATTAACACATCTTATCTAATAGAATAAGGCCGTCAAATCAAACTAAGAAGTAATTAAGTTACATAACTACACAGCTGAGGCAGAAAGATGCATGTTAAATGAATTAAAAAACTGCAGCTTACCTAGGTGGTTTTGAATAGCTAAGCATGGTGATTTCTTCTTTATTGTCTAGTTTAACCATGTCATGCCTCAATTTCTATGTACCATGAGGAGATTATAATAAAGTCATTATTAAACTCTAGTGTTCATACAAATTACTTAGGGAGTTTCTGAAAAATCCATCTTCACCATCTCTATTGAAAACATCCACATGGTCAAGAGTGGAGACCTAGAATGTATACATTTTTTTTTTTTTTTATGTTTTTTTTTTTTTTAATTTTTTATTTTATTTTATTTTTTTTTTTTTATTCTTTGAATCAGCCATGGATTTACATGTATTCCCAATCCCGATCCCCCCATTTTTTTAACACCCTCAGGTGATTTTACAGTTGTTGTACCATGAGTCACATTTTGAGGAATTCTAGATAAAAAGACTTTCAAAAGTCCCTTCCAATCATAATTGAGCAGAAATGAGATCACTGGCTTTCCCAGATACAGTAGGGAGGCTTTGTCAGGAAGTGGCATTTGTTTTACATATGGAATGCCCATGATCTCCGTTATCTGCCTATGGTTGACCCCTTTCTTCCCCTGAAACTAGAGTGGAAAAAAAAAAAAGCTTATGAAAAGAAAAATAACCATTTTCAATTTTTAAGAATTGTCAGTCAGCTCTGAAATTATTCTAAGCCATGACACTTATATCCTATCATAGATAGTAAATGAGCCACACAGAAGAAATCACAAATGTGAGAAACAATTTATAATTTTAATGAAACTAAGAAAACTCCATAATGTATTCTTCCAAATGTCTTTTCCCTTTAGCCCTCTGCTTGCAGAGTGTGGACTTCTGGAGAGAATGTACATAGTCTTAAACTTTAAAAGTTTACCTTTGGGTGGCTTCCACATCCTGGCTATTATAAATAGTACTGCAATGAACATTGGAGTGTATGTATCTTTTCATGGTTTTCTTGGGGTATATACCCAGTAGTGGAATTTCCGGGTCATATGGTAGTTCTATCTTTTTCTTAAGGCAAATCCATACAGCTTTTCACAGTGGCTGTATCAGTTTACATTACCACCAACAGTGTAGGAGGGTTCCTTTTTCTCCACACCCTCTCTAGCATTTATTGTTTGTAAATTTTGTGATGATGGCCATTCTGACTAGTGTGAGGAGATGTCTCATTGTAACAAACTTAAATGTTCATTGACAGATGAATGAATGAAGAAGATGTGGTACATATATACAATGGAATTTTACTCAGCCATTAAAAAGAATGAAATAATACCATTTTCAGCAACATGGATGGGTCTAGAGAATGTCATCCTGAGTGCAGTAGGTCAGACAGAGAAAGAGAAATATAATGTGACATCCCTTATATGTAGAATCTAAAAAGAAATGATACAAATGAACTTACAAAACAGAAAGAGATTCACAGACTTTTAGAATGAACTTATAGTTGCTGGGGGGAAGGAATAGTTAGGAAGTTTGGGACGATCATGTACACACTGCTATATTCAAAATGGATGACCAATAAGGACTACTGTATAGCACATGGAACTCTATTCAATGTTATGTGCCAGCCTGGATGGAAAGAGGGTTTGAGAGAGAATGGATACATGTATATTTATGGCTGAGTCCCTTCTGCTGTTCACCTGAAATTATTAATACCACAACACTGTTGATTGGCTGTACTCCAATACAAAATAAGAAGTTTCAAAAAAAATGTGGTACATATACACAACAGAGTATTACTCAGCCATAAAAAGGAATGAAATAGGGTCATTTGTCGAGATGTGGATAGAGTCTGTCATACAGACTAAAGTAAGACAAAAATAGAAAAAACAAACACTGTGTATCAATGCATATATGTGGAATCTAGAAAAATGGTACAGATAAACCTATTTGTAGGGCAGGAACAGAGACACAGATATGGAAAACAGATGTGTGGATATGGCAGAGAGTGGGATGAATTAGGAGATTAGGATTTACATATACACACTACTATGTGTAAAATATACAGCTAATGGGCACCTGCCGTGTAGCACAGGGAGCTCAATTCAGTGCTCTGAGGTGACCTGGTGGGCGGCGGCAGGGGGTGTGATGAGAGGGAGGTCAGAGAGGGAGAGAGTATATGTTTACACGTGGCTGATTCACTTTGTTGTATAGCAGAAACAGCACAACATTGTAAAGCAACTATACCCCATTTTTATAAGAGTTTACATTTGCACTAAATTAGAAGCTACTGGTATCCCAAGACTTACTGAAGACCTGAAAATGGCTTTCAAGAATGCAGTCAGGTTTTATCAGATTGTGAGACTTAATCAATATTTGGCTTGTCCATACTACCCAGGCTAATAGGTCATTGTGCTTGGCACCATACAGACACAGTAAAAATATAAAGTGAAGGGTGGTGAGAGAAGCTCTTCGTCCATTTAAAGGTATAATTGTTTAGTTACATGAGTGACATAGACAAATATCAACTTAGAGCATTTATAAATTTACTTATATATCCGTACGTAAAATCACTAACAAAAATAGTATAGGGATTTTGAAAAGCTCTATTTCACTCTTATCAAGTCACACATGTACTTTTGATATCTTGGTTACCATCAGAGACATTTTTTGAGTCAAGTTGTCCAAAGCAGTAACATCAGAGCCATATAAGCTGTTTCAGATAGAGTTCTGTTTGTGTCAGCCTATCATGAAGCCCCTGGGAGTCTTTGCTTAAGCTATGATATGACATTCCCATAACACTGACAGAGAAGCTGAGCAGGCATTCCAGACAAGAAGGTAGAAGAGATAGAAGTCAGACTTATTCGGGAACTTATAAGACTTCCCAAAGTGCAAGGTGTTTAAGCAGGTCAGCTCTGGCAAAACGTATCAAGTGCACGGTCCTGGCAGCACACTTGTCACAACAGAGATATCTGAGCTAACCTTTAATGAATTGGAATAGTTTTACCACCTTAGGGAACCTGGGTAGAACTGGAAATAAAAATTTCATCTTAACTTGCAGTATCTATGACCCAGAGATGTGTACAAGTCAAACACTTGGGGTTTGGTGACAGAGAAAAGACCTACAACCACCAGCTGTGATGGTGCATAAGTTATTTTCTATGGCTTGGTTCCTTCATCTATAAAATGAAGATAAATTGTCAGCTTGCAAGTCAGAATCAAAGGGCATAACATTTATAGCCCAGTGACTGGGCACAAAACAAGCATGTAATAAAGAGTAGCTACTATCACAGTTTTTAATATTCATTCATTCATTCATTCCAATAAATATTGATTGAGTATCCACTACATATCAGGAACTGTCCTATATCACATTTTCAGACTTTAGTTATTGGAATATCATCTTAATATTTTAGTCATTGCTTCAGATAACTTTTAAAGCTATTACCTTAGATTTTCTTTTTTAAAGGGTCTATTTATTTATTCTTGTCTGTGCTGGGTCTTTGTTGCTGCGTGCAGGCTGTTTCTAGTTGTGGTGAGTGGAGGCTACTTTCTAGTTGCAGTACACAGGCTTCTCATTGTGGTGGCTTCTCTTGTTGCAGAGCATGGGCTCTACGCAAGTGGGCTTCAGCAGTTGTGGCACACAGGTTCCAGAGTGCAGACTTAGTAGCTGTGGCCCATGGGCTCGGCTGCCAGGCAGCATATGGGATCTTCTCAGATAAGCTATCAAACCCATGTCCCCTGCATTGGCAGGTGGATTTTTAACCACTGGACCACCAGGGAAGCCCTAGATTTTCTTTTAAGTTGACTTACTGCAATATCCACTTTACCTCCCTCTTAACACCAAATCTGTGAAATCACAGGTTTTATATACTAGTGGTTTTTCTGGTCAATATTAACATAAACATGTAACAATTAAACTTGTATAAATGTTTATCCATGAACCACCTAAAATCATCAGTACTGGGCATACCTCACTTTGGAGACAATCAAGCTGGGGTCTCTGTCCTCTAAGAGATTTTCTTCCTCTGCCAAGCTAATCTGCAATCACAAACAGGACAGGCATCGGCACTTGCTAGGAAGCATTTAGGAGCTGGCTGTCAGGCAGAGCCAATGAGATACATGGCCTGATGGAAAGGTGACCGCAGGGAAATGGTTCTGACTGTGAGCAGGACTGAAAACTGATGGGCGAGCCCAAGATTCCCCTTAATGAATCTGAAAGTGGCAGGGTAATGCAATTACCTTCCTCTAACAGAGAGTTTCTGCTGTGGCACCCCGAGAATCACATTATGCACGCAGACCAGGCTCTGCTGAGAATACATTACGCCTAATGAAATAAACCCATACATTCCTTGAGCAACACCTGGCTGTCACACAGACTTCCCCTTATTGCATTATACAATAGTCTCATCGCAGTGTACTGTGAACAAGGGTACCATCCACATCAACCAAGTGAGATCAAAGTCTTCAGTAATATATACAGAAAATCCTCCTCTTAGCCCCACACTGCAAAGGGAAAGTGTGAACAAAAGCTTGAGCAGACAACTCAGGGCTGTGCCTTTGATCTCTCTTTCAAGGCTGGAAAGAAATTTGCAGGAATGGCCACTACAAGGAGCCTCTTCCTTCAACCTCCCCAACTCAGGGTTGAAGGAAAGCACTGCAATCAGGCACCCATGCCTTCCCATCTCAGCATGCTAGAAGACCAAGAGCAAACACACATGCCCCAGAATATGGGTTCACTCATTCAGCAAATATTTGTGGAGTATATTTGCCAAGAGGGGACAGACTCTGGGGAAACAGAGATGAATAAAACCCTACCACTTCCCTCCTGGATTTCATACTATAGCAACACACAAGCCAAAACATGCTTGCGAATCTGGGTGATGCTAAAATAGAAACACCATGTACAGTGGGGACAGAGCAATGAAGTCACGTGAAGGAACCCCTTGGCTCTGCTCTAGGAGATAAGAAGTTCAGGATCAGAGAGAAAAAGGCACAACTGGGGACTTGAAGGGATTTTCTTAGAAGAAAAGAGAAGGGAAAGATGAGGGTGTGCATTCCAAGAAGTCACAAAGGCAGAGGGACCAACTCCAGAAACAGCATGGCAGGATCAAGCATGATGGATTATTTGGTTAAGTGGAGGGGCAGGGGCTGGATCACATAAGGCCTTATAGGCCATGCTAATAAATTTGGGCTTTCTCTGGAACGAAAAAAAAAAAGGGCAATTCTTAATGGTAGATTTATACAATTAATTTCTTCAGTTATGTTTCATTTTTCTAGCGCTGGCTCAGTCTCATGGGAGAGGCTCTAGAATGTTTCCTTCCTGGGGAATTCATTGTATTCCTTATTGTGCATGTTTTGAAGACTTGGTTATCAAGACCAGTTGAAATTGGAGAGATACGTGTTACAGGGAAGAACATACTCCATGTTGAATCTGTTTTTTATTTAACATTTGCTTTCCACTGCTTTTGTTCACTAAAAGGATACTCTTCGTATATAATGGCCTGCCTTGGGGAACGCTGCCCCTCTGCCAGAATGTTAAACCAAAATGCCTGTGTTCAGGATCCTATCCACCTGTGAATGACTACAGGAAGGAAGAAATTAACACAGCCCCTCCCTGAGACTGGCCATTCCAGGACACATTTGCAAGATTAATGGCCTTTTCACTTTACTTCTTCACCTCACCCATATCTGTTCTATTAAAAAACCTGGCATCCAGACCCTGATAAAATGGTTATTTTGAGACATTAGTCTGCCATCTTCTCTGTTTTCTGAATAAAGTCATATTCCTTGCCTCTAATTGACCTGTCCTATGGCAAGCAAACTGAGTTTGATCTCCATAACATACAAACTTATAATGTGTGTGCATGCTAAATCGCTTCAGTAGTGTGCGACTCTTTGTGACCTCATGGACTGTAGCCCACCAGCCTCCTCTGTCCATGGGATTCTTCAGGCAAGAATACTGGAGTGAATTGCTAATGCCCTCCTCCAGCGGATCTTCCTGACCCAGGGGTCCAACTGGGGTCTCTTACAGTTTCTGCATTTGCAGGTGGATTCTTTACTGCTGAGCCACCAGGGAAGTTCACAAATTTACAATATTGTAAAGTAATTATCCTTCAATTAAAAATAAATTTAAAAAATGTGAACATACATACAAAAGATGCAAAAAATGAAAACAAATTGAACAACAAGTTCTGGTAAGCTTACACCTTGAGAGGTATGGAGCACGGGGAAAAAAGAAACATTCCCCTCAATGAACAACTTTGGCAGATGCCTCTCAGTATGCTTGATATTAAGTTAACTCCATCATAAAGTTCTCCTAACTGAACTTGACTTTCCCAATACACCTATAAGCACTAACTTTATTCTGCAAAAGGTTCAGGCTGATGCCCAGGGCAGTGCTGAGTGCTGAGAGCTATAAGCCCCAGGCACTTCTGGCCTCACATGTTGTATTGTTTGCTTACAAAGAATCAGTGGCTTTTGTCCTCAAAACTGCTTAAAGCTTTAATACTTGCTGTAATGATCTAGTTTCTTTTAAAATACAGAAGTTAGTAAGATGTTAAGACTAAAAAGAATTGCTTCTATGAAAACTAAATTGCTTTGTGAAGACTTTATAAAGGAGACTGTCTATAAAATGCAACAAAAACAGCCTCTGAAGAATTTATCATCCATTACAAAGTTACAGCAATTATGGGTGTGGTTTATTTAAGAAAAGCAAAGGGTGTAGCCATCCTTAAGAAAAGGTCTTGGTGTTAGATCAATGGTTAGGAAATTAGCATATAAATGAGGTACATTTTAAGTTAAAATAAAATATTAAGGTGTGCTTAGTTCATCTTTTATGATTTGTTTAACTTTTTAAAGTTGAAGTTAAATAAATGATCAGCCATAGTAATTGGTTGCAGACTCATACTTTCAGTAATTAGGTTCTAGCTTTGCTACTGACTACCTGTGTGGTGGTGTACAAACTTTTAACATTTTATTCCTCAGTATCCTATGTACTAAACTGAGAAATAACAGTACCTACCTTACAGAACTATTCTAACATGTTAATGAGCCTAAAAGCTTAGCTTGGAACATGGTCCTTAATAAATGCATTATTTTGGTTTTTATTATATCATCATTATCTTTGGGATGAGGCTGCAAAGAACTTCCATTTCTACTTTATATACTTCTCCATTGTTACAATTTTTTTTTTTTACAATAGCAGTGTATAATTTATACTTAGTAAAAATAAAGATATTTAAATTTTGGAAATAAGTCAGAGAAAAAAAGTCTTTTTAACATACATAAGTGAAAATGTTCAAAGTCCATCAGGAAAATTGTTTCAAAAGAAGGAACAATAGGGAAATATAGCAGATTTCTTGTTTTCACACAGTTGGATTAATTTGAGAATAATGGTCCACAGCAGAACTTACTGGAGGAAAGGTCCAGGTGAGGATGTGTAGATGAGTCTACAATGTTCCCAAATCAACCACAGGATGTTAGGGGCAGCTCACTGGCCTTCAAGAAACATGGGTCAGGCCGTCATGAAATTGCACAGTGTGAGAATGCTTGTGTCTTTAAAATACCTGTGAATATTAGAAACCCAGACGGACAATGCAAAATGCAGAACAACTAATCCAATGAATGATAATAATTAGACCTTTCCATCAGACACAAGAGCTTCCCTGGCAGCTCAGCTGGTAAAGAATCTCCCTGCAATGCGGGAGATCTGGGTTCAGTCCCTGGGTTGGGAAGATTCCCTGGAAAAGGAAAAGGCTACCCGCTTCAGTATTCTGGCCTCGAGAATTCCATAGACTGTATAGTCCAAGGGGTCACAGAGTCCCCATGGTCTCAGACACAACTGAGCAACTTTCACTTCACTTCACTAGCCACAAAGACCACCACAGTTTTTAGGACACACCCATGCTGGCATACCTCTGCTATTTATCACAGATTTGCTTATCCTTTAATTGCACAGGAAGCTGGGACAGGTAAGTGAGGCTGAATAGATACGGACAAAGAGGTGAAGTTTGGTCCTTTTAATTAGCCCACCAGCATTTCAGCATGAAGTTTCCAATGTTTAAATGATCTATTTTTCAGTGCACGTGTGTGTGTGTGTACCTGGGAATTCATGCATATGTGTTAAAAACACCTCGGCAAATAAATATAACAAAAAAGCTATGTGGCCTTCAAAAATAGGTTCTCTATTGTTAAGAGAAGGGCATCTAAGCAATGAACATAGCCAGATTCCTTTCATCATGATTCCATCTTCTGGTCTCTCCTGTCTCTACCCCCACAGGACAAGCCCTAAGTGTCTAAGCCACTGGCTGGCTGATAAACCAAGATCAGGGTACTCTCTTATTCCGTTGTCATTTAGTCGCTAAGTAGTGTCTGACTCTTTTGTGACCCCATGGACTATAGCCTGCCAGGTTCTTCTGTCCATGGGATTTCCAGGGCAAGAATACTGGAGTGGGTTGCCATTTCCTTCTCCAGGGGATTTTCCTGACCCAAGGATCAAACCTGCATCTCCTGCATTGGCAGGCAGGTTCTTTACCCCTGAACTACCTGGTCCCATCTTTAACAACAGTTTTGTTACTGGGCTGCCTGACCTAACTTCCCTAAACCAGAGTAGAAGGCACACTTTGTAGTTCATCACCAAGCATGTGGACTCTGAGAACAGCAGACGACACAGTCTGAAAACATGTGTGAGAAATTTCCTGTGCCGGCGCTTTCATTACTCTCAAGACAGTTATGCTTTGTCTTAATTTGCTGTGGTTGAATGCTCCCCGATATTCCAAAGAATTCATGTCTCCCAGCCACAAAAAAAGAAGAAGAACAACAAAGCACTTTCATTACTACCCAGATACTTTGGCATCTGACTATAATATTTGTATGAACCACCTGCGTTGATTAATAAATCTGCTAAATGCCAAATCTCTTTTGTTCCCAGGGAAATGAAACTGATACGGAAATTACTGAGACAATTCCAGTCTCTTGTGTGATTCTTGTAAATGGGTATTTAACTATATGGTACCTGATATTAGACTTTCTAAGTCAAAATCCTATATAATCTGTATAATCTTAAGCAAATTAACTGATCTCTTTAAACCCATCTCTGGTCTGCAAAATACAGAAATTGTAAAAGGATCTATCTCAATGGGTTACTGTAATGACAAAATAAGACACTATATACCAAATGCTAATTCCAGAGCCCTTTCAATTTGAACATAATTGACAGTGCCTGGCATAGTGTGGACTCAATCAATGTTTATTACTACTATTACTACTACTGCAATCACTACTGAGAGACAGAAATACTTCTTGGAGGCTTAGAAGATTTCAGACTGACTACCCTCATGGATCAGTTTTATCACATAAATTTTCAGCCTGCCACTAGGAGGATGTCATAATCGTAAAGAAGGCAGCTATCACTCCCTTGTTCCCAAACAGGGGAGGGTAGTACTGTTTATAAAATTTAACTACATCTTGGGTGTCATTGGGCTTCCCTTGTGGCTCTGCTGCTAAAGAATCTGCCTGCAATGAGGGAGACCTGGGTTCAATCCCTGGGTTGGAAGATCTCCTGGAGAAGAGAAAGGCTACCCACTCCATTATCCTGGCTTAGAGAATTCCATGGACTAAATAGTCCATGGGGTCAAAAAGAGTCAGACACGACTGAGTGACTTCCACTTTCACTTTCACTTGGGTGTCATTAAATTAAAGTAGAAGCATTCAGAACTGTGAAGAAGTTACTCCTTTTTACATAATAATTTAAAAAGTACCTGCAGTATCTAAATTCTGATCTAAACTTTGATAATAAAACCTTATGGTAAATTTGGTATTTTTCATCTCCCATCACAGGTGTCAATCTAAGGCTCATTCATACAATGGGGCCCCAAGACCATCACAGTAAATCTACTCATCTACAGCTTACGGTATTGCAAATAGGTGTGTTTTGGCAGAAAGTCTATGCTGGCAAAAGTTGAGATTTTATCATCTAGCAGCACATGGATGCTATATGAATCTGACCCATTAAGCTCATGTTGTTTAATTTCGGTATATTTGACATTCTCGCTTGTTTTCTATTAATCTTTCATCTCATCACAGAAATTAAAAAAACAAAATTGTAAACATTCCCACCAACTTTCACCACCTTTTTTTCTTCACTCTTGTTTCATTCCTCCAAACTTCCACTATCATTATCACTCTTACGTTTGTTACCTACAGTTTCTGACTTAAGGCTGTAGGTGGAAGTATAGTTATTAAAAACTTCCTTTGAAGGCTGTTTAGAGGAGACAAATGTGACAGCTTTTCTTAAGAACCCAAACAAGTTTCTTCTGCCTTGTCGCTTTCCCTCACAGAGTTTTGCCATCATATTTTACAGTGAGTTTCAACACCATTTCGAATTCCATGAGAAGTCCTAGGAAAAGGAATAAACAGGAAGTCTTCACTCCCCTTTGCAATGGAGTTTCCTCCAGCCCTTTGCCCACAAGCACTGTCTTATACTCTACCTTTGTGGAAGACACCTTCTTATTGGAAGGAGAAAAGATCAAGACAGAATTTTTTCTTCTTCTCGTCTCTGTATTCATTCTAAAAACTTAGTCTACAAGTGGTACTCCATTCTGAGGACACATCAGTACAGTGAAAAACTGAACCAAGCACCTAAAATAGCCTTGACTGCCTTCTCAGGCAGAAGCAGCTCCAGGATTTCATCATGAAGAGGGCTTAGGACAGCAATCTGATGGAAAGGGTTAGGAGTCTTATCTTGAAGTTACAGTGGAGGTTACTTTCATTTCTACTTCAAGTGAATATGTTTAATCAGGGTGATGACAGCTAAGAATGAAGGCTGACAGACATTACTGATGGAGCTGACACAGTCCAGCAGCCTTTGCTCAGTCCCTGCGCACACAGCAGAAAGACACAGGGATGCAGAAGACCCAGTTCCCACCCCTGTTATTAGAAACAACCAAGTCCAATGCATCTCCCTCTCCTGTGCTTTGGGATGATCTGGTACAGTCTTAACTCTAAGAGAACAGATTGCACATGTTTTTGTGAACCATCTAGCAAAGTGCCTGGCATCTAATAAACTCTTCATAAATATTTGTTGAATGGAGTTGAAGCAGAGTCTTGGCAGAAATCTATGGCAAGTCGCTTTAACAATATGTATGTTTAGTAGCTTTAAAAGGTATATAAGCAACACATTTTCATAGAAGAACTGAAAATGCTTAATTGAAAAAAGAAAATAGAAGTTACCTTTTAAGATTTGAAAGTCATTTGTCCCAGATTTTATTAACATTTTGAGTAAGATTAGATATACTTTTTGGTCTTAAAAAAATAGCTAAATATTCATTGTGCGTGCAGTGTTGCTTCAGCCATATCTGATTCTGTGCGATCCTATGGACTGTAGCCTGCCAGGATCCTCTGTCCACAGGATTTTCCAGGCAAGAATAATGTAGTAGGTTGCCACAGCCTCCTCCAGAGGATCTTCCCGACCCAGGTATCAAACCCGTGTCTCCTACATCTTTTGCATTGGCAAGCAAATTCTTTACCACTAACACCACCTGGGAAGCCCCAAATATGTATTATATGTATAGTTTTATAAAGTCTATAGTTTTTTAAAACCTATTTCTGCTACTTGTGGTTTATATCCTGCCTGTCTCCGTTTATTTATATTTGTATTTATAGTTGTATTTATCATTATCCATTTTTGGAAAATAAGCTGCTCTTTATAAAATAATATATCATAAACTGCTTTTCATGTCACTAAATAAAATCCTATTACATAATTTTAATGGCTTCAGAGTATTCCTTGTAGTAAACATTTCATTGTTAATTATTACTGGACAATTCTTGAATAATTAGGGTCCCAATTATAAATAATACTATGATGAACAACTATAAATATATGGCTAGATAGAGTAATAAGTATATCTGTATGTATATATCTTTGCATGCAACTCTAATTATATTTCCAGCATACTTCCTAAGAGTAGAAGGTCTAGATCAAAAAGCAGGAAACTTTTAAAGAAAAATAATAATTCCTTTTTTTTTTTTTCAAAATAAATGACTTTTAACTGAAGTATAGTTGATTTACAATGTTACTTTAGTTTCAGGTATATAGCTGAATTTTATATATATATGTTGCTATTTAGTCGCTAAGTTGTGTCTGACTCTTCTGCAACTCCATGGACTATATAGCCCACCAAGCTCCACTGTTCATGGAATTTCCTAGGCAAGAATACTGGAGTGGATTGCCATTTCCTTCTCCAGGGGATCTTCCTGACCCAGATTAAATATAGTTCCCTGTGCTATTCAGTAGGTCCTTTGTTGTTTATCAATTTTCTATACAGTAGTGTATATCTATTAATCCCAAATTCTTTTTCTGAGTGTTTACTATATGCCATGTATTGCCTAAGTAGTCATTCACATAATTTTTATGACAACCAACGAGTTAGAAGCTACTATTGCCACCACTTTACACATGAGAAGACTGGCATTTCAAGAGCCTCTGGCAAATCTCAGAAGACCTGACCTGCCCACATCTAAACCATTCAGAGCCAATGGAGGCAGAATTACCGTGACCAACTGGGGGTGGGAAAGATCACCCTCCATCGGACACTGGGAAATCAATCACAGTGCACCCTGCACTACTGTTTAGAAAGACTGAGACGCCACTACTGCAGCCTCGTGGGGAAGAGTGTGCCATGGCACTGTGCGGCATGTCCTCTCCCACTTCCCAGAGCTGCCTCATAGGAATAATCATTAAGTGGAGGCAGGAGAAAGACTAGGAATAAAAAAAACCAGAAACAAAAACCTGCATTCTTTTAGTGCATTTACGTTTCGGTAATTTTCCATTTTCACCAACCAATTAAGTATTTACCCTCACAATCACATAAGGTGGGAAACAGAAAATAATAAAGCCAACTGTAACTCTACAGCACTACATTTCTGGAACTGTTCTGTACATTAGAGCAGTCAGCCCTATGAATCAGACCTTAATGTCCAGTTTTAACCTTAGGGATGACACATTTTTAAAGAACAAACCTTGTATTTCTGCTGACTTAAAACAAAGCACATTTGGGAAAGAAGAAAAAAATTCATAAGAGACCAAAAAAAGATTTCACAAATTATTTCTTAAATGCACATGATGACACCATGCAGAACTCAAAATAAATTAAACTGCACTGTATGCAAATTTTCCTGCCCTCCTCTCTCCTCCTACCCTTCTGCTTCCATGCTACTCAGTAAGTTCCCGAGGAAATAAATTCTCCCAAATAACTCGGGTAGCAGCATTTTCCCACTCGCCACACCCCAAAATGGTCCGTTTCTTTTAGGATTTCCTTAGGAGTTTCTCAGACTCAGGGCCAGTGTGTGAGGTCCTGCAGAAGCCACACTTTGTGGACTGACTGAGCAGATGCGTCACCTCCAGTATGCCTCTGAGGTCTCTTTTGCCATCTGGATCCAGACCTCCAGTGGACTGAGTAATAATGTTGTGGCTCAACAGTAACACAAGTTTATCTGGTCTCAGGACTCTGTCTTCAGGATTATAAATTGATCTGGCCCATTTCCCAATCTAAAAAGGCTTGGAAGACTCAAAGATTAGCATGAAGGCTTCATTCAAAATTCGCCAAAAATGTGTCAGCTCATATCACACCTCCTGGGTTTTACAAGCAATTGGTTTGACTTTGAACCATTATTATCTTTTCTGGATGAATCTGGGGAGATTATGAATGTTGTAGGTGTCCAGTCAAGAGGACCTTACGCTGAGTGGGTATCTTTGCAACTGTAGTTACAGGATGCATTGATCAAGACTTTCAAATGTAGGTATCCGAAGAGCACATAAAGTGCTTTGGGAAGTTTTGCACAGAACTGTCCATTAAACACACCAGTGAAAAAAAAAATTAAAAAAAAAATAAAAAATAAAAAAATAAATAAACACACCAGTGAAGGAGAAAGTCTTAATTCCTCCTAATGTTTTACCTCCTCACACAAATAATTGGTTTCTTTCGGAGAAGAAGCAGCATGAGATGTGTTGAGAAATGTGATACCTCATCTCAGCAGTCAGAGGTAAGCATCAGGATTAGATAAGCCCAGCTCCAGCATTTCCATCCCTGTGACTGTAGTCTTATTACTCCCTCTGGTTCCTAGTCTTCTCTTCTGTGCAAAAGGGACAATGAAACCTGCCTCAAAGGCCTAGAATAAGAATTCAACAAGACACCATGTTGAAAACTGCCCACCACTAAGCAGTTCTCAGTACTGACCAATTCTCTTCCTTGTGAAAAAATAAAAGGAGTGGCAAGGGGAGGGGGAGTTGTCACACTTTAACCTTTTTTGTTTTCACTACCTTTTTTCTTTATCAAAGTTTCTTTCTCTCACCCAACTCCATCTCACAATTTGAAAGAGGAGGCAAGTTTATCTCTCTTTGTATCCTATTATGTTTATCCATTGATTTGAGTGGAACTCATTAAGATAGATATGTAGTTAGATATATACATACATACATAGTACATAGATAGATAGGGTACACATATATGAATATCATAGAACAACTGACTAACGTGAAACTAGGAAAGTCTGTATATTGTCACTCTACTTGTTTAACTTATGTGCAGAGTTGTTGATGTTCAGTCACTTCAGTTCAGTTCAGTCACTCAGTTGTGTCCGACTCTTTGCGACCCCATGAATCGCAGCATGCCAGGCCTCCCTGTCCATCATCAACTGCCGGAGTTTACTCAAACTCATTACAGTCGAGTCAGTGATGCCATCCAGTCATCTCATCCTCTGTCGTCCCCTTCTCCTCCTGCCCCCAATCCCTCCCAGCATCAGGGTCTTTTCCAATGAGTCAACTCTTTGCATGAGGTGGCCAAAGTATTGGAGTCTCAGCTTCAGCATCAGTCCTTCCAGTGAACACCCAGGACTTATCTCCTTCAGGATGGACTGGTTGGATCTCCTTATAGTCCAAGGGACTCTCAAGAGTCTTCTCCAACACCACAGTTCAAAAACATCAATTTTTCGGTGCTCAGCTTTCTTCACAGTCCAACTCTCACATCCGTACATGACCACTGGAAAAACCATAGCCTTGACCAGACAGACCTTTGTTGGCAAAGTAATGTCTCTGCTTTTTAATATGCTATCTAGGTTGGTCATAACTTTCCTTCTAAGGAGTAAGCGTCTGTTAATTTCTTGGCTGCAGTCACCATCTGCAGTGATTTTGGAGACTACCCAAAGAATGCTCAAACTACCACACAATTGCACTCATCTCACACGCTAGTAAGGTAATGCTCAAAATTCTCCAGGCCAGGCTTCAGCAATACATGAACCAAGAATTTCCAGATGTTCAAGCTGGTTTTAGAAAAGGCAGAGGAATCAGAGATCAAATTGCCAATATCTGCTGGATCATCAAAAAAGCAAGGGAGTTCCAGAAAAACATCTATTTCTGCTTTATTGACTACGCCAAAGCCTTCGACTGTGTGGATCACAATCAACTATGGAAAATTCTGAAAAAGATGGGAATACCAGACCACCTGACCTGCCTCTTGAGAAACCTGTATGCAGGTCAGGAAGCAACAGTTAGAACTGGACATGGACCAACAGACTGGTTCCAAATAGGAAAAGGAGTATGTCAAGGCTGTATATTGTCACCCTGCTTATTTAACTTTTATGCAGAGTACATCATGAGAAACACTGGGCTGGAAGAAGCACAAGCTGGAATCAAGATTGCCAGGAGAAATATCAATAACCTCAGATATGCAGATAACACCACCCTTATGGCAGAAAGTGAAGATAAACTAAAAAGCCTCTTGATGAAAGTGAAAGAGGAGAGTGAAAAAGTTGGCTTAAAGCTTAACATTCAGAAAACTAAGATCATGGCATCTGGTCCCATCACCTCATGGGAAATAGATAGGGAGACAGTGAAAACAGTGTCAGACTTTATTTTTGTGCTCCAAAATCAGTCACTTAATCATGTCCAATTCTTAGTGACCCCATGGACTGCAGCATGCCAATCTTCCCTGTACTTCACCATCTCCCAGAGTTTGCTCAAACTCATATCCATTGAGTTGGTGATGGCATCCAACCAACTCATCCTCTGTCATCTGCTTTTCCTCTGGACTTCAATCATCCCCAGCATCAGGGTCTTCTTCAAGCAGTCAGTGAAATGCTGAGTTGGATGAATCACAAGATGGAATCAAGATTGCCGGGAATAATATCAATAGCTTCTGTAATGCAGATGATACCACTCTAACGGCAAAAAGGGAAGACAAACTAGAGCATATTGAAGAGGAAAATGAAAAAGCAGTTGAAACTCAACATTCAGAAAACTAAAATCATAGTATCCAGTCCCAACACTTCACGGCAAATAGGAGGGGAAACAGGGGAGGCAATGGCACCCCACTCCAGTACTCTTGCCTGAAAAATCCCATGGATGGAGGAACCTGGTAGGCTGCAGTCCATGGGGTCGCTAAGAGTTGGATACGACTGAGCGGCTTCACTTTCACTTTTCATTTTCATGCACTGGAGAAGGAAATGGCAACCCACTCCTATGTTCTTGCCTGGAGAATCCCAGGGACGGGGGAGCCTAGTGGGCTGCCATCTATGGGGTTGCACAGAGTCGGACACGACTGAAGCGATTTAGCAGCAGCAGCAGCAGCAACAGGAAGACAAAAAGTGGAAGCAGTGACAGATTTTATTTTCTTGGGCTCCAAAATCACTGTAGATGGTGACTGCAGCCCTGAAATTAAATGACACTTGTTTCTTGGATGGAAAGCTATGACAAACATAGACAGCATATTTAAAAGCAGAGACATCACTTTGCTGATAAACATCCATTTAGTCAAGGCTATAACTTTTCTAGTAGTCACACACAGATGTGAGAGTTGGACCATTAAGAAGGCTGAGCATCAAAGAATTGATGCTTTTGAATTGTGGTCCTGGAGAAGACTGTTGAGAGTCCCTTGGACAGCAAGGAGATCAAACCAGTCAATCCTAAAGGAACCTTTGTTCCTTCAGGGTTAATACCCTGAATATATTCATTGGAAGCACTGATGCTGAAACTGAAGTTCCAATACTTTGGCCACCTGATGCAAAGTGCCAAGTTATTGGAAAAGACCCTGATGTTGGATAATATTAAAGACAGGAGGAGAACGGGATGACAGGATGAGATCCAGCATCACCGACTCAATGGACATGAATTTGAGTTAACTCAGAGAGACAGTGGAGGGCAGAGGACCCTGGCGTGCTGCAGTCCATGGGGTCACAAAGAGTTGGATACAACTTATGACTGAACAATGACAACATACGGATATCAATATTTAGACATATATCTCCACAAATGACAGGCCAAGGAATTGTCAGTGAGAACAGCAGAAGCTGGGATTTGCCAAGACCCTAGACCCCCACCGAATGGATCTTGGGTTTCCTGTAGAGGTGATGTCAGCCTGAAATATCTATACACCCTAGCAGCTGAAGCATCTCACTCATAAAAAGCAACACCTGCCCACCAGCCTCAGGCAGGCTAAATTTTGCTTGTTCAAATTAGAATCTGCCCACTGAGCCAGCAGAAATAAAGGCAAGGGATAGCAAATTTCCTCAGAATATATGCTTACCTGACTTGGTTGGCGGTAGCCATTTTCAGAGATATGTGTGAAGCTGTCACTTGGGTGTGGGATCAGAATGTGAGCATGTATTTTAAATTTACTGATATGGGGGTGGGTTGCTATGATAGAAAGATAAAGGTCAGTGTCCTGGGCAAGCAGAATAAAGGCAAATTAAAATTTCAGAGAGCCTAACGTATTCTTGTAGCTATTACTAATGCTACCTTGCTTTACCATCTAAACCTGTATCCTATATTATTCCCTTCAAACTAATAGGTATACAGCCATGAGCTTGAGAGATAGGGAGAGTCTGTTGAAGAGCCTGAGCCAGGCAGACCATCTGTCAGCATGATTAATGTGCTGGTTAACATTCCGCTGTTCTTTCCATAGTATGGCAACTGCATCCAACACATCATCTTTGTTCAGCTACCACATGGCTGGGCAAGATCAGCAATGTACCTCCATCATTAGCAACACTTAAGGATTTGTAAACTCCCTGAACCCCTATTAGGGAACCTTCTGGGCTGGGGATTACAGAAAGAAGTTGGTAGCAGGCAAGGGAGCAGCAGCAACAGCAATCATGACTGTGGGCCATTCCATGGGCTCATCTTTTTTTTTTTTAATTAATTTCTTTTTAATTGAGAGATAATCGCTTTACAATATTGTGTTGGTTTCTGCCACACGTCAGCATGAATCAGCCATAGGTATTTATGCCCCCTCCCTCCTGAAGCTCCCTCCCACCTGCCTCCCCTCTAGGCTGTCACAGAGCACCAGTTTGAGCTCCCTGAGTGATACAGCCAATTCCCACTGGCCATCCATTTTACATATGTCAGTGTATATGTTCCCATGCTGCTCTCTCCATTCGTCCCACTCTCTCCTTCCCACACTGTGTCCACAAGTCTGTTCTCTGTGTCTGCATCTCCACTGCTGCCCTGCAGATAGGTTCATCAGTACCATCTTTCTAAATTCCATATATATACCTTAACATCATCTAGTTCTTAAAATGGAAAGGCTGTTTCATCCAAATCAATTCAGCCTGCATATACTGACTACTGAAAACAGCATTATACATTAGTGCTGAGACATCACAGGGAAATGCTGCCTCCACCATTTGCAAACAGTGAAATTTTGGGGATGCTACTCAAGCTTTCTAAGCTGTCAAAGCTTTATTTTAAAACTGTCGCCTATTAAATGAAATAACGTATACTGAGCACACAGCTTGGCACAGAGTAAATGTTTAATAAATGACAACTATTATTCTAACATTGCTGAATGGATACTGGGAGCAGATCTACAGGAAGACAGGATACTGTCCTAATCCTAAGGAATTTAGTGGAGGATACTGAAATAAATCCTTAAAACTATAATAATGCAGCTATGAGCAAGGCCAGGCCCTAATGGAATTATGAAGACTGGGTGATAGTAACAAGGAGAAAGGATTCATTACACTTTGGGAGCAGGTTTCTATGGAGAAGAGCACACTTGATCTAAGATTTCAAAAATGGATAAAATTTAAAGACATGGTGATGAGAGGAAAAGGCACCTTAAACAGAGAAAATTGCCCAAGCAAAACATGAGAAGTAATGGCTGAGCTACAGCAAGTAGACTTATGAGGCTGGTGTGCGGTTTTGGATTAGGCCAGAGATATGAGATGTTGTCTAGTTAGAAACCTCCGGAAAGCACACTAAGAAAATGCAAAAAAGGAAAGAAAAAAAAAAGAAATATTTTGCAAGCAGTAGAAAGCCATCGCCCATTTCAGGGTAAAGGAATGATCTCCGTAGATGACATCAGAGTGGACAGAATTTGTCTTTGGCTCTGGTATATGTTAAGAATAACTATTCAATTGAAAATGTTTGCTTGCAACACAGTGAGGAAATTCCCAGAAGGGAGGAACTCTGACCTCCATAAATAACAGCTCAAGTATCCAGTGATATTTGGGGGCCTTTAAAAAGGTTTGTTAGCAAACAGGTGAGATCCTGGGGGAAAGAGGAGTTGCTGGTGAGCTTCATTAATGCTAACAGTTGTCCCTGCACCGCCAGGCAATCCCGAGGCATGTCCCTGAAGCTCAAGTCAAGCAGAAAATTGAGGGTGCAATGTGAGCAGTTTGAGCCAAAGGAAAGTCACTTAGTCCTAACAGGTTTACATCTGCTAAGCAGTTTGTAAAGGCCAGTACTGGGTAAAGTCAGTCCCAGTAGCAATCAGTGGCATAGAGTGGGCTGCGAAGTGACTCCACCTTGAATAGAGCTCCAGCAGTGGTACTCAATGGTGCGGAAGCAGAGAGGGTGGCGCAAAGCTCGCCGTGGTGGAGCTGTTAGGGGCCATCAGCATGGTTCTGGTTGGATCTCCTATCACAAGCAGCCACGGCTGCAGAAACACAAACTACTATGACTTCTCCCTTTCCTACAATTTCTGCTCCAACAAAGTACAGGCTAGAGATTATTCAGAATAATTTAGAGTGATGACCTGACCTGCTGCAGTCTCTGTTCCAGCCCTAGAAAAGTGAAATACTTAGATCCAGTTATAAATTCCTAACAGGGGGGTCAGTTATAGTTATATAAATCTCTGGAGAATCATCACATATGGTTGATGCAGGTAATTATAATGATTATAGTGGTGATATCAGATTTCTTGGAGTATTTTCTCAGATCTATTTCTCAAAGAACTTACACAGACCACTTTATTCATTTGTTAGGGTTACCATAAGCAAATATCGCCACAGACTAGATGGCTTAAACAACAGACACTTATTGTCTCACAATTCTGGAGGCTAGAAGTCCAAGATTAACATGTCACTTAATTTAGTTTCTCCTGAGGCCTCATTCCTTGGCTTGCAGATGGTCACTTTCTCACTATGTCCTCACATGGTCTTTCCTTGATGTTCATGTGCACCTGGCTTCTCTCTATATGAGCAAATATCCTTTTCTTGTATGGACACAGATGGATCCAGTGAAGGCACACCCTACCAACTTCCTTTTACCTTATTTACCTCTTTAAAGACACTATCTCCAAGTAAAGTATGAGGTTTGGCGGTTAGGGCTTCAATATATGGATTTTGGAGAGGACACTGAGAAGGAAGAAGGAAGAAGGGCACAATGACTAAAAGAATTAAGAGGGGGACAGAGCCACTGAGAAAAACAGGATACGACAGTTAGAACAAACTAAGCCCAAGATGGTGGAAAATTTGCCAATAGAACATAAGCCTCATTATATGCTCATTGTAATACATTAACTAAGTGACACACCCACCACCATAGGCGCCATAGTTCCAGGGACAATCACGACAGGCCAACGAGTGGGCAGTGGCCCAATTCCTGGAAGCCCCCACTCCTTCCCCAAACAGTTAGAATATTCCTCCTACTTGTTAGTACGTGAAGTTACCCAGCCCATAAAAACTAACCGCCTCAATATCCCAAGGTTGCTCTCACTGTTCTGAGACAGACTGAATTCTGCCTATGGAGTGTGACCTCTGAATAAACCTGCTTTCACTTTTATTTGGTTTGTTCTTGAATTCTTTCCTGCATAGAGTCAAGGACCCTCACTCAGTGGCCCTTCCCAGGAACTTGCCCTCACTCCCCTGTCTCCTGCAACAACACCATTTAACCCATAACACATTTAACCCTAATGCTGGTAGGTCCTCCTACCAAATAACTCTCACCCTTACCTCAAGGTATGATTTATTGAAACCAGGTTAACACTTTTCCCAAACTAGACACAACAGAATCTTTGTCCTAAGAATTTGGGTTTGGGGTTAAGAGATGGTCACTTTGATATCTTGTTCTTCAGAGCTTTAAATGCAGAGTTGCCCCCATGCTGGGTGAACTAGACAGGGCAGGTGACCAGGAATTAAAAATGAGTTCTACTATCCCAGAAAAAAAAAAAAGATTTTGATATTCTCAGTGGCTTTGAAGTTCTATTCCAGTACCTCAAGAGGGCCTTTGGCTATCTTTATTTGAGACACATTCACTATGGTTAAAGGAGATGACTATAAGATGGTAGGGGAGGGGGATGATGGTGATGCCAAACAAGACCATTCCAGATTAGAGTGCTGACCAGTTGCTCCTTACCATCAGGATAATCAGATTAATCACTCACCTTTTTCTATATGATGATCCCCCAAGGCAAAGATATCAAAATATCTCTCAATAGACCCTGCCAGCATTTTGCCACTCTACTATCCTCCCTAATTGTCAATCACATCTCCATTGCTTTTATTTAAGCTCACTAATTCCAGCTTCTGTCTTTACTCACAGATACAGAGGAAACTGCTTTACATTCTCAACATGAAAATACATCCAATCCTTGAAGAATAATTAACCCAAATTCTTCCCTTCTCTTCTCCATGATCCCAATTCAAACTCTTTTAGTCTTTTCTCAAAAGAAATAATGTCTGTTCTTCGAAATTCTGGTTGCTCCTTGGCCTTTTCATACCCCTTTCAAGGGTCCCTGACATCTGGGGCCTTCCCTGGTGGGTTCATGTTAAAGAATCTGCCTGCCAATGCAGGAGACCTGGATTCCACTTCTGGATCAGAAAGATCCCCTGGAGAAGGAAATGGCAACCCACTCCAGTATTCTTGCCTGGAAAAAATCTCAAGGACAGAGGAGCCTGGCTGGCTACAACTTTAAGACTGAACAACTTTAAGACTGAACAACAACGACCACATCTGGACACTGCTATAGTGAGGGTCAGACCAGTGCTGAGGGCAGTTTAAAAAAAAAAAAAAGAGGACCTCCAAACACCATGTGACAGGTTTTCCATGTTTCATTTTAGGATTATACAGTCCTTTTCCTTCCCCCACAGCAATAATAAACTAGCTATTCACAGTCAACTTGTATGTATTAAACTATGACACGCTGGCCTTTTTTTTCTATCTAAACTAAGTCAGTTTTTATCGTTACATAATTTGCCTTATTCCTTCAAAAAAATTTTTACTATAAAGGATTTATTCATGCCTTTCATTTGATCTTTTGTTTTTCTTTTGTGGAAATAGAAAATACAGACCAAAAAAGAAGGGGGGGATAGATAATATAGCCTAGAAGTAGTAAACTGACAACTATCGGCCAAATATTTCCCATAGATGTATTTTCTGTGGGAGGATATTTTTAAGTGTGTTTAAGGCTGTAATATTTTTAGGCCAGGTGGACATGCTCTCTCCAATTGCCACAGACTTTATATTCTTTGCCCAGACCTCAATGGTATTTGAGTTTAAACTCCCGAAACCAACCAACTCATATGCAAAGAAAATGGACTGAAGAAATTACTTCCACTTGTCGCAGAGCACAAAGCCTGAACTGCAACCTGGAGCTTCATTTTTATCACTCAGCCTAGTCTTTCCATCAGCATGTCTTTTTTGGCTCATTATAACAGCCGGGGGAAAATTTTAAGTAATGAAAAGTTTTAGGTATTTCAACTGATATTTTTGATGCCAACCAAACAGTTTCAGATCACTCTGAAATAATGAGCATAAAAAGCTCGATCACATTTGAAACTTATTTTTGACAAGAGGCTGAACTTCAGAGCATTCCCGTTACCCTTGCCACATAAAGGCCCAGACCTCTTTCCATCTCTACATAACCCCTCCCCACCTGGAAGCCTAGAAAATCTTAAAAAGTCTGTGTGTGTTAGTCTCTCAGTTATGTCTGACTCTTTGCTACCCCATGGACTATAGCCTACCAGGCTCCTCTCCATGGGATTCTCCAGGCAAGAATACTGAAGTGGGTTGCCATTTCCTTCTCCAGGGGATCTTCCTGACCCAGAGATCGAACCCAGGTCTCCCGCACTGCAGGTGGACTCTTTATGGTCTGAGCCACTATGGAAGAGGTTTTAAAAAGTCTAACTGGGTTTTTAACAAATCATAATGGATTTAACAGACATCTCAGGAGCCTATAAAGTAATGCTTTGCTACCCCACTAGAGGAAGAATCACCTCCAAGACAGGTAACTAACAATCAGTTGAAGCTTAGAGGACTTGTACTTGAAATATAATTCCAATGTCATTTGCAAGGAAAAAAAAATTGAGTTAACTAGAGAAAGCCAGCTACCCTGCTGTGGAGAGAAAGTTTGCTTCCCTTCTTAGGTCTGTTCTTCTTGACATGTCTATCAAGTTTGCTAATGACCAGCAACCACATGCCTTGTGAAAGAAGGCACTGATACTCTAATGATGCCAATTATATAACTGAACACTAAACAAAACAGGGAAGAGGAAAGACTGGATGAATGATCAATAGAGGTAATTAGGCTTCCCCTCTGCATATATAGAAATGATTTCCATATTCCACAATATCCCGCTGCTTGCTCTATAGACTGCACTCCTTTCCACCGGTCATAGCCAACCCAAAGGGATACAAATTAAAAGAGACAGAACAATGAAAAAGGAAGAGGTGAGTGGGCTTTTTAATCATTCTGCCTGTATCAAATTATGAAAAGCATTATGACCTTCATATACAACTGTGGTGTAATCTCTTGTGTTATTTGAGAATGTATTTTATGCACCAGAGCAATTGCTTTCACTGAATATGAGAATCTCAGATCCAGAATCAGAAAAACAGGGTGCTTTACAATTAAGTTATTCTTTCCTTGATACTGTATTTGAAGTACGGTAATAAGTATTCTGAAGGCTAGAATCATTTGGGCTGATCCTAACTAGAAGAAAAAAATAGTGAGTGAAGATTTATGAATTTGTTAACAGGCCCAGAAATAGCCTGGGAGTGAGTGAAGCTGCAATCCACACACACAAAAAAAACATTTATAAAGACACAGTTCTTCCTAACCAAGGACAGAACCCAAAGCCATGGTTGAGGGCCCTCTTTCACTCCATGCCATGAAATCCTCCTTTGTCTTTCATCTTTCATTTCATTGAAAAATATTTATTACATACTCACTGTGACAGCATATTAATACATTCCTGTTTTGAACTCATTTCTCTGTGTTCTTTTATTCTTTTTTTCCCCTCTTTTTTCTCTCTGAATCCTGCCCAGAGTCCCTCAAAATCATGCCACCACAATGATACTAATAGGGTCCCAGCCCTTGATCACTGTGCTACCCTAAATCTGCCTATCTTTTCATTTTTTATAGTGAGGAATGTACCTTGGGGTCAGAAAACCTGATTCTGAAGCTCTTCTGTCTCCAGCTACTTCATCTTGGATAAGCTACTTAAGCTGTGTTCCAATTTCTTCATTTTTTAATGTGGGATAGTAATAAAACCTACCTCATAGTGAATGTGTAAAAATTAAATGAGAAATGTCCCCAGACTACTTAGAAGAATAACAACCACAGAGTAAATGTTCAATAAATGAAACCTATCATTATTATTAGAGACAAAAATAATAAAATGAAAGATGAAATAAAATAATAATTTTGAGGTTTATTTTTTCATCTCCACAAATCCTAAAAATATCTAAAAGTTCAAAAGCTATGATGTTGAAGACCCAAAAAAAAGTTTTTGATGGGCAAGTTTCTGGGCATTTGACTATCAAGGAAAGCTTCAAGACACTTTTCTATTCATGGAGTAATTCATAAAGCCGTAATTTTCATGTTCTTAAAAATGACAGAGCTTTTCCAAAAACACCATCTTCACTGGATCAGGACTACATTATGTAAGTACATTTTCCTAAGTACAGATGGATTCCTAATCTATTCATAAGGTGAGTATTTTTCCATCATCTACTATGTGCACAGAATTATTCTAGAAACAAAGAAAGATACAAGCAAAATACAACTTAGGCTTAGTGTCTCACCAAGAAACTTAGAGTTTTGCTGAGAAGTCAAAACACATAGTCTCGTCTAGGTTAGGAATTCATCATCTGTCTGCCTACCTACTTAAAGAGCCCACAATTGATCTTACCTCTGGCCTTAATCCCTTTCAGTTCAATATCTATACGGCTCTGATGGAACTGTCTGTCTAAAGTTCTTCCTTCAAAAAAAAATCTACCTCCTCTACATCACTCTCCAGGTCCTTCACCATCTAAGTGATTCAGTCTTCTTGCCTCACTCTCCTTGCCATATACTCTGGTGAAACTTTCCACCATTTCCTGACTATAACTTGTCCTTACTCTGCAGCTGTTGGGTGTTCCACTTGGTACATCTTTCTTCCATATCTATTCCATACCTTCTGTTTCCTAGCAAGCTTCTGCCTAGTGCTTAGGACAGAGATCTAACAGTATGAAATCCTTTGGGAGAATTCTCCTGTTTCAGCATATTAATAACGAGCCACACAGCATATTAATAATGAGCTTAGTGACTACCTTTCACCAGTGTTGGGTCCTCACTAGTGGGATATATCTCCTTCATCTCACATCCCCTATAATTACCATGATGTCTGCCATGGGTTAAAAAATCAATAAGTATTTATCACAGGACTTAATATAGAAAGTCAGTTATTACTTACGTATATATTACATTGCAAAATACCTTGTGGATTACAAGATGCTTCCTACTACATTATCTGAGTGAAACAGTGTAAAGATATTTGTGGCCTATGTAATAGTACAAGTGGTAAGTTGCAGAAATGGTTGTTCAAAATTAGCAGCAGCATTCACAAAAGGTTGCAACAGTTTGGGGAAAGAGATACAGTCAGGATGGGAAGGGTAAGACTGAAGCAGAGATGTCTTGTGATGCCAGACATAAAAAACTGAGATCTATTTGGTAAAGGAGTAACTAGCTATGTCAGGAGACCAAGAGATTTACTTCCTTACACTTTCCAAGTTGGTCCATATCTCCTGATTCAGTGCTCTTCAAATTGTGGAGCTAAAAAACTGTTCTGGCAGTAATACAAGCACATGCCCAGATCATATCTGAGTACGGCCGAGGTGCTCCATTACAGTCAACCACAGCCAATAGGCTTGACTGGTTTAGAACACTGCAGGTATATTGATCATGAAACAACCTACATTGATTTCTAGGATAGCCATCCATAAATGAGTACCTATAAGTTTTTCTGAGCTGCAATCCCTTTATTTATCCTTGTACAATGAAACTTAAATTTGTGCTGACAATACCAGCATTATAGGTTTCTTATTTTTCATGTGAGACAGATAAATACTTGCCATTGTATTTTTTGTTGCTGGTTAAAAATCAAATTCTAATTTTTGTATTATGCTTAGTGGTAAATACCCTCCCATTCCATGTAATTTCTTTTCCCTAAAGCCTCTGTCTCTTTCTTTCTATTATTCTAATCACAGCAAACGCACATGATCCAAAAGAGTAGGCCAAGGGATATGGCTATAAAAAAACAAAAGTTTACCACTTAGTATTTGTAAGGCTGAAAAACAAATGGTGCACTTTTATTTTTCAGTCGAGGATTCTAGTGAATCAGACAACCCACTACTGACATGTGAATGCTTTGGTCTTAGAAAATGAATTTGCTGGAATGAGGACATTCATATTTGATTATAATGTTACTTTCCATTAAAGTATAGATGTATCCTAAGAGCCTATCAGGGAGGCCATATAATGCAGTGGTTAGAATCAGCTATGTGACTTTACATAAACCATTAACTGCTCTAAAACTCTTACCTAATCAATGAAATGAGAATAATGGTGTAATAATAACATCAGTGTCAGAGACTTATATAAGAATTGCATTTTATAATTGAAATGAAATGCTCATCATACCAAAATTTTTGCTATTATTTTTATCATCCTTTCATGAACTCAATATAAAACAAAATAAACCTTTTTTATTCCTATATGTGGAGAGAACTGCCCCCATCCCTCCCTTAAAAAAATACTTTCAAACAGGCAGTCTTGGTGAATAAAAATATGAAAAAATATGAAAACTCTCCTCTGCTTGCCTGGTACTCCTTCTTCCCCACACCTCCTGTCCCTTCTGTTTCCTGTACTCTGGAGTCCTTGGTCTCAGAAATGACATCAAGAGAAATGGGTCCAGAATACTCCTCCAGGTAATCTTCTTGCTAAACAACAGGCCTATCAGGATTCTCCTTCTACCTGTTATACAGGAAGCAAATAAAAGCTACTCACCTTACCCTCAGATGTCCACTGCTTTCCAATTAACCAAGATCTAGCTTTAAAGGACAGAACCTTGGCTTTCAAAGGAAGCCAAGAGAGATCCCAAGGAGACTCATTCAGGTACTTTTCTCTCTGTTTAAGGTCTAACTGTCCCAAAGCAGTAAAATATCTGAGTGAAGAAGTTTTCACATCTTCAGGAAAAGGTAATATAACAAATCTGACATAAATGGACCTGGATTTTCTACCCAAGGTCTAGTTTCACTGGTTGTAATGTCCCTTAAAGACATAATCAGCAATATTGTCGCCAAAGTACAGGGCACTAGCTGACTTGTTTCTGCAATTAAATGTCTGTCTGAGCACTTTCTTTCAGACAAAACACCAAAAAAATAAGGTGATAAAACTAATGGTGGATGTAACTAATTCTCCTTTCAAACCTAGAGGGCAGCTGGTAGTTAGGCAAGTGGCAAAAGAAAAATGAAATCCAAATGGAGTGCCCATTTATATGTGCAACATCAAAACAGAGCATATAATTTCGAATGCAAAGATGAATTTAGGTCTGCATGGTCACCCAATAACCCATGGGCAGAGGAAATTAAAACCAGGATGAGAAAGAGAGAAAACAAGCAGTACATTTAAGATCAGTGGAATCTCTTCCTTATCTAAAGTTTTGTCAGACCGTTTTTAAGTAGATCATAAGGCATTATTCTAATCGAATACGGCTGTTAGCAAAGCAGGAGTGGCACCTCCCGATGAACAGCAAATTGGTCTTGCTTCCATTCTTGGTTCTCTTTGGGGAAGGGACTGAAAAAGGTTGAAGGTTTCTGCCAAAGTATTAGTGGTCCATTTTCTAGGATCTCTAGGCAACATGAAATAGCTCAACAACAAGGGAAAGAAAAATAGATTACTCCATTTTATGTATTCATAACATTTCCTTTAAGTATTGCTTCTTAAGAGAAGTGTACCTTAACCTGTTCTCTTCCTGAGACTTCATTGTGTTGATCAAAATATTGGGTGAAAAGGAAAACTAAAAGAACACTGGAGAGACTAAATTGATCTGCATAATAAAGAAGGAGGTCAGAAAAAAGAACTTAAGAGAAGGGCCAGAGCTGGGGAGAGACCCAAGTACAATGGGGAGCATATGTGACTATGAGAGAATATTAGAAAAGGGAAGATGAATGAGGGAAGAAGTTTTAGATATTTTTCAGTGTCATACAAAACAATTGCCCTGTGTCTGCTTTCAGAGACTCATTAAATATAAATTCTATGCCTGCTTGGATGTTTGACTGGTGTTGCAGCTGGGCATTAAAACTGCTAACACAGTAGCAAACAGGTTTTCAAGGAATTATGTTGCAGAAGGCATCTTGAGACTAGATGCACTTGTAGGCACCATACTAAGCACTTAACAACATGATCTCATTTCACCATCACAATAAATGCATATCTATACCCAGGGCTGTACGATCAATAGTCATCCCCATCACTTCTTCCTTACTGGCAGAACCAACCTCCCACTCTAGAGGCTGAACATAGCTTTCACAGACACACAATTCCCAAGCCTTCTCTGCTTTTTTGGACATGGTAAGTGATCTAATCCTGGCCAATGTGATCCAAAGAAGAGTGAGCTAAGGTGGAATGGAGACATCTTGAAAAGCTTTCACTCCATATTAAAGGAGACTCACTAGAGTAAAATTCTTCTTCAATATATGTGGTATAACTGGATATATCTGAATCTCTGCAGCCAAGTTGGGACCATGTCCAGAGTCATATTTGATGTGATCACTTGAAATATGGAAAGCACCAGGGTCTTCAATTTCATTACTAAACCAGTCCTGTACCTGCCCTATCTCTCAACTTCCTTTTATAGTTTAAGCCTCTTTTGGTTGCATTTTTCCCTTACATGCAGCTAAAAGCATTCTTACTGATGTAGCATTTAAATCTAAAAGGTGCATGCTCGTGGTGGTATAGTTCTACACTTCGCATCAGTATGAGTATTTATTAAAATGTTTTACTGGAAGAGAGATAAAAGTTGAAAATGTCACTTTAAAGTGATACAAGAGGGAGCTAGAATGAAAGGAAATACAGATCTGACACTTCTATGAGCATCTCTCAGACAACTCCCATAACCTCATCTCTAATCTTATCAGATTTAAAGTATCTCTTTAGGTGATCTGAAACCACATAAAATTATAGAAACCCTGTCCCCATATACAGGACATTAGCAAACTAATTCTCCTTATGTCTGATATTCCAATCAACTGTCTTTCTCTAACTTGCATACATGGATATAACAATAGAATTAATCATTCACATATATAGATCTTATTATATGTAACTATAAGAAAATTCATTTAGAGTTCTTACCCAGGCACAAAATGTGAGAGAGTAGAGAGGGAAGATAACTACAAAAAAATGGAAAATATTCCATTAGTTTATTTTTCTTCCCATTGATTTCTCAAAACATTTGCCTTTAAAGGCCATTCCTTTTCCATTTCTAGGTAGATGTGTTTTGTTTTTCTGCCAAGCAAGCCAAATGCTCCAGAGGATGATGAATTCTCCAGCTGGTTAGTTACAGCAGTTTACAAGTCAGGCACTTAAAGTACAATGAAATTCTCCAGAGAATTGTTGAATTTTCTGAAGGATTTCTACAGCACAGACATACCTTTAAAGTTTGCTCGTTTTTATTATGTCTAAAGAACACTTTTACTTTTCTAATCCACAGGCCCCTTAGAGAATCTGAAAACAAGGGAAAGGCACTACATGTAGAAAAATGTTTTGATTGCCAAATACTCTTTGCATGGGAACTGCCAGCACTACCTTGTCTACTTGTGACAAGAAGCCATTTCTTATACAATCTCTCTGTCATAGTAGTTTACATAAATTTGTTTGTTCAACTATTTATTCATTCATGCATGCATTCATTCATTCAGGTAACAAATACTTACTGAGCACTGTAGCAAAAACTGGTGGTGGCTCCCCATATCTTCTCGGGTCCCTTTGGTCATTTCTGGGTTCATTCTACTTTGGCGTACTTTTGCCTCCAATTCCTAACCTACAGAGGTTCTTTGGAGAATTTCCCATAGACAACTGGCATTGCTTTCCACAAAAGAGTAGAGAGATTTAAGTGTCTATGAGTTTATGTAGCCATGTTAGTTTTCTATTGCCACTATAACAAATTACTATAAAAGCAATGCAAATTTATTACTTTACAGCTTTGTAAGTTAGTAGTCAGGACACAGTTCCCACTGGGTATTGCTAGATTGTATTTCCTTCTAAAGGCTCTGGGGAAAAATCCATTTCCTTGCCTTTTCCAGCTTCTTGAAGCCTCCCACCTCAATTAGCTCATAGACCCTCTTCCTTCACTTTCAAAGTCAATAATATCATTTTTCTCTGTCCCATTTTCTGTCATCACATCTCTCTGTGTCCTTAGGTGGGAAAGGATTTTTAAGGATTCCTGTAACTAGACTGGGCTCCTTTGAATAACCCAGGATAATCTCCCTATCTGAAAATCTGTATCTCTAATTACACCTGCAAAATTCCTTTTGCTATGGAAGGTAATATAATCATAGGCTCCAGAGATTAGGGCATGAAAATTATTGGGGACCATTATTCTGCTCATCATAGTTCCCATGATTCACTTGGTCAGTGACTAATAGGTACAATGACTGACATAGCTCCTCTCTTGGACCGGAAATGCTCTGAGGGATGATTTACTCTCCAGAGTCTCCTGAAGCATCAGGTCTCCTCTACTGGAGCTTGCCTGAATCCCACCCTTCCTTGGCTTCTCCTACTTTCTTGCTGCTTCCCCCAATCCTTAACCAGTTTTTCCTAGAAGATCTTCCCTAATTAATTATTTGCATACAAATTATCATCTTGGAGTTTCTTCTAAAGGATTTTACCTAGGACAAGAGCCTGATAGGTGCTAACAAGTATGCTAGGCACTGGAACAAGACTACAGTGGGTAGTCAGAAGACTTACAAACTAATAATAATATGTTAAAATCTATCATTTGTTGAACTCTTACTTTACATCTGTCATTTCATCACTTCCTTGGATAATATTAGTTCATTTGCATAAATTTATATGCTAGGTTCTATTCTCCATTTATCTGTAATCTCCATCAAGTCAAGCACCACGCCTATCCCTAAGAGTTTAGACAGTGCCTTCCATATAGTAAATGTTCAACAAATGGTAGTTGAATGAAGAACTGAACAGTACAGATAGGAAATTGAGGTGTGGAGAGGTTAAGTTAGCATTTGTTATTCAGTCAGTCAGTTCAGTTCAGTTTAGTTCAGTCGCTCAGTCGTGTCTGACGCTTTGCGACCCCATGAATTGCAGCATGCCAGGCCTCCCTGTCTATCACCAACTCCCGGAGTTTACTCAAAGTCATGCCCATTGAGTCGGTGATGCCATCCAGCCATCTCATCCTCTGTCGTCCCCTTCTCCTCCTGCCCTCAATCCCTCCCAGCATCAGGGTCTTTTCCAATGAGTTAACTCTTCGCATGAGGTGGCCAAAGTAGCTGTGTCCAATTCTTCACAACCCCATGGACAGCAGCATGAGAGGCCTCACTGTCCCTCACCATCTCCCAGAGCCTGCATGTCTACTGAGTGGAGATGCCATCCAATCATCTCATCCTCTCGTGCATAAATTAGCATATGTACACTGTAAATAAACAGTGATTAGAACTCAGTTCTGCCAGCTTCAAACTCCACACCCTTGCTGTGCTATTTTGCCACCTAAATCTACCTGTTCAATCTAAAAAGAATCCAGGGCTGGAAACACTAGGTAGAACAAATTAGGAAAGGTTTCCTTCCTTCTCTCCAAGTCCTCGCCCCGAAGTAAAAGTATTTATAAAAGGATTCCTCCACAACTAAAGTCTTTTAACACTCTGATGAGGAACAAGAATATTTATGAGAAAGTCTATCAATTGTGAATGGATGTGTAAAATTTAAGTCAGATAATCTGATAATGTGGGGCTTCCCTGGTGACTCAGAAGTAAAGAATCCACCGACTCCACCTGCCAGTACAGAATATGCAGATTCTATCCCTGGGTCAAAGATCCTCTGGAGAAGGAAATGGAAACCCACTTCAATATTCTTGCCTGGGAAATCCCACAGACAGAGGACCTTGCGGGCTACAGTCCATGGGGTCAAAGAGAGTTGGACATAACTTAGTGACTAAACAACAAAAATAACAATAAATATAATAATGTAGTATATTAAAAAAAACCTTCATAAGAAAAAATAACATTCATGTGCAAACATGCCCACATATACCCAGAAAATTAGGTATCTGGGAATGTGTCATTAAACATCTCTATGCATCTTAGACATCTAATTAAAAAGCAAGCAGTATCCAATTGATAAATTGGACTTCATTATAATTTTAAAAAAACTTTTGCAAAAGGCAGTGTGAAAGAATGAGAAGACAAGCCACAGACTAGAGGAGAATATTTACAAAAGACACATCTGATAAAGTACTGTTATCCAAAACAAAGAACTCTTAAAACTCAACAATAAGAAAACAAAGAAATTTTAAAAATAGGCCAAAGATCTTAATAGACACTTCACAAAAGAACACAAACAGACAGCAAAAAAAGCATATAAAAAGATGCTCTAAATCATGTATCATCAAGGATATGCAAATTAAAACCACAATGAAATATCACTGCTGCTGCTAAGTCACTTAAGTCATGACAATTCTGTTCACTGTCAAGTATGTGGAAAAACAGAAACTCTCATTCATGGCTGATTGGAATGCAAAGGGGTACAATCACTGGAAGACAGCTTGGTGGTTTCTTACAAAACTAAACATATTCTTAATCATATTTGCCAGCAATTGTGCTCCTTCACACTTACCCAGAAAACTTGAAAACTTAATGTTCACACAAAAACCTGCACACGAATGTTCAGAGAAGTTTTATTCACAATTGCCAAAACTTGGAAATAACCAACATGTTCTTCAGTAGATGAAGAGATAAACTGTGGTACACCAGGCAATGGAATATTTTTCAGCACTAAAAAATAATGAGATATCAAGTCACAAAAAAAGGGGGGGAAGAAAATTCAACACATATTTCTAAATGTAAGAAGTCAATTTGAAAAGCCTACATATTGCAGGATCCCAACTACACAACCTTCTGGAAAAGGCAAAATTATGGAGATAGTAAAAAGATCACTAGCTGTCAGGTGTTGTGGGAAGGGATAAACAGGTAGAACACAGAGGATTTTAGGGCAGTGAAAATACTTTGCATTATACCCTAATGATGGACACATCTCATTATACATTTGTCCAGTCCACAGAATGTAAAACACCAAAAGGAACCCTGAGATAAACTAGGGACTTCAGGTGATTATTACTGATATAGATTCATCAGTTGTAACAAATGTAACAGTTGATGGGGGTGTTGATAATAGGATGTTTACACACATGTGAGGGCAGGAGATATATGAGAAAGCTCTGTACCTCTACTCAATTTTGCTACAAACCTTAAACTGCTCTAAAATAATAAAGTCTTAACTTAAAACAGCAAGTTGCACTGAATTGTAGCATTATCAGCATATCTTTGATGGTTATCAATTGAAAATAAGTCTATGGCTATTTAAAAATTCATGATAATCTGTTTCAGGTTATTCTGTCATTATTTTCATTTTAGTGCTAGCAAAAGAAAAATAAGATATGACATATTGATATTCATTCAAAAAACAGCAGTTTTAATTTAAGAGGATACAGGGCTTATAGTCTAGTTAAATCGCTAGATAATCTTCTAAGAAACACTCAAAATTATATGCAAAATGTAACTGGCTTCTTGTTTAATTACATAAAAGCTGACTAATGAAATGGAATGGATATTTTGTTTTATTAAACTACGCTTTTGTGGTTAGTTCATCATTGAAATTGGCATGGACCTAAGGGAAATTGGTATTCCAGATGCAGTCTACTAAGTAGGTTACCATCTTTCCTGCTTCATTTGAATGCTTTTGAAGGTCTTTAAAATAGATGGATCAAGTTTCAGTCAAAATTATAAGATACTTCAAAATAAAATTTCAGCAATGGATGGGGTTGGACACAGTCATGACATAAGACTAAAACTTCAATGCATTTTTAGAAGAGCAGACTTTTATAAGCAATGATTTAAATGTCTAAAAAAGCCACAATAAAAAACTGTGAAAACAATAAATACAAACATCAGTATGGCTCCTTAAGTGTTCATAAAAGGAACAATTTAGAGGAGCAGCTAATTGTGGAGGTTAGCAAAATCTCTGTATCATGGTAACAATTTTTAAAAACTTGAAAGAATGAGTGTAAGACTATAAAATTAGACACTCTGGAAAAGAGCCACAGACTGTCTAATAGACAGAGGCTAAGCTTAGGAACAAGGGCATGCAATGGAAGAAAAAAAGGAACTCAAGTGATAAGAGAGTAGTAGCCTTAGCAGAAACAAGAGTAGGGTTTGGATGCTGTGAGGGCTATAGGAAGTGAGACCAGTAAAGAGAAATAGCCATGCTCCTAATGAGTTCAGTAATGATGTGCATGAGACTTGGCCTTAAATATCATCAAGCTTCTGTATAATGGGTAAGAGGATTTTATGCGTTGAGCTTCACAATTTGAAGCCAACCTAGGGCCTTGGTCACTGCTGAACACTGGCCCTTCCTGAGCAGCATAGCTCTCTTCTAAAATATGTGCCATCCAGAAATCCAGCTTGCCCTTTGGATCCTAACTCCACAGAGGGTAAAAGCTAGGGAGAGATCACTGGGTAACTCCTGAGAGGTAGAAAACTAAGAACTTTCCATTGAACCTGAAGCTTCCTTCCTAACTCTCAGCCTCTTCTCTCATTTTGCTCTTCCCATTGATGAACTACTTTGTTCTTTTTATTTTACCTCTACACTCTGTAATAGGAGCTTTTAAATCCCCAGCTTCACACCGAAACGCCAAACCAGCATCTAAACCTAACAAGATTTTTACATAAGTTCAATGTAATATCATCAAAATTGAACTCTTGCTTTTTTCCACCCAAAACATCACTTCCAGGGCTCATTTCTATCTATTGCTTCTATTTCACCCTTATGTGGTCCAGGTCAAGTCTTCATCTTAAATTCTAACAACCAACCATCTTTGATCAGACCTCCTCATCTCATAGTTGGACTGAAATAGATTTCTAAATGAGTTTGGTCCTCTAACCCATCCTGTGCAGAACCACCAGACCCAGTTTACTAAAAGAATGACTTCATCAAATCAAGCTCTGCAGTAGTATCCTGGATTATTCAGACTTCCAATTCTAAATCCATTACTACAGGAAGGACATCCTCACCATATTCCCAGATACCACTCCCTTGAACTGGGCTTTCAAGGACACTGCCAGCCTCCCTCATAAACCCTGTCCTCACTGAGCTTACAATGCAAGTGCTCCTAACCATTGTTCTGCCAAATATTCCATCAGGAATCTGACAAAGTCTATGAACTCTTTCTCATAAGGTTTTAAAATTCATAAAATAAAATATATAAGATTACAAAGGAAACCAATTATTTTAAAAATAGTTAAGATATTCCTTTAAATCTATATGGAAACATAGGATTTCCTTCATTAATGGATCAAACAGCTAGATTTAGCAGTGGCCTAATAATTATCCCAATTTTGAAGAAGTGATCTTAAGCAATATTTCAATAATTTGAAATAACTGATATGATACAAAAATATCTGTTATATCTACCAATGCCAAAGTTAGTGATATTCCTAATATACTGCATGGTGACAGTCATTTGCAATTAAAGTAAATATTAAATTTAAGATAATAAAAATATAGATTTTTTTTTCCCAACCAAGTTCCAAGACTCTGTGAGTTTTACCTCATTTTAATAGTCCCTGATCTAATGCCTTTTAGAAATCCCTACAAAAAGCATAACTTATTTTTCAAACATGTCATGTTCAATGCATTTCAATTGAAACATTCAGCAAGCAACTAACTCACCATATATGAAGTATGATATTAAATACATAAAACCTGCCTTTAAAGGTCACACAACCTACTGAGGATAGTAAATCTTTAAACAAATCACAGAATTGTATGCTGCGCATCTTATTAGTTCAGTTCAGTTCAGTTGCTCAGTCATGTCCAACATTTTGCGACCCTCTGGACTGCATCATTCCAGGCTCCCCTGTCCATTACCAACTCCTGGAGCATGCTCAAACTCATGTCCATTGAGTCGGTGATGCCATCCAACCATCTCATCCTCTGTTGTTCCCTTCTCCTCCTGCCCTCAACCTTTCCCAGCATCAGGGTCTTTTCCAATGAGTCAGTTCTTCGCATCAGATGGCCAAAGTATTGGAGCTTCAGCTTCAGCATCAGTCCTTCCAATGAATATTCAGAACTGATTTCCTTTAGGATTGACTGGTTTGATCTCTTTGCAGTCCAAGGGACTCTCAAGAGTCCTCTCTAACACCACAGTTCAAAAACATCAAATCTTATTAGTACCATATGCTAAGTTCGAAGGAAGTATAAGAGAAGAGCAATGAATTTAGTACAGGAGAGCCAAGGAAGATAACACAGAGGACAAATGATCTGAGCAAAAGACCAGAGTATGTGCAGTCATGGAGTTGAGTGCATTGGGACTTTAGTGTGTTAGAAAGGAACAACAGTTTGCAACTAGTAGATCAATCAAATCTGGAGACTTAAGGTACAACATAGCAAATACAGTCATCAATACTGTATTGTAAACTTCAACATTGCTAAGACACTAGAACTTAATTGGTCTCAATACAAAAACAAAAGATAATTATGTGACATGATAAAGGGGTTAGCTTACATTATTTGTAGTAAGCATAGTGCAATATACAAATAAATCAAATGAACATGTCATACAACTCAAACTTACACAAAGTTGCAAGTGAATTATGTCACAATAAATAAAATAAAAAATTCTTAAAGGCTGTTAATGGTCTAGATTATAAAATTAGAAATAGTCTAGATTGTAGTTTAAAACTACAACTTTATTCCTTTAGCCTGTACAATTTTTTTTTTAATAAAGGAACAATGGGAGATGAAGATAAGATCTTGGTTTCAGCCAGATATTGTAAATTTAAGAACAGGAGCTATCAGAGGATTCTTCCAGACAGTGCATGCTTAATTTCATTTCTCTGCTCCTGCCACTTCCTTAGCTCTGGGCATTATTTCTCCTCCACTTTGCTAACATATATACTGCTACTTTCTGGTTTCAGACCCAACACCTTTCTTCTTTAAAATGTCTTCACTGAACACCCTAGCTGTTGATGTTCTGAATTATTTTAGTGTCCTATATTGTTATATCCTTATAATCCACATTAAAAATACTTTTGAACCAACATGGTTATAGATTAATAAAAGTTCTTTAAAAGCATGTGGTTATTTCTGAACAGTTAAACAACTGGTTGGCATGAGGTCAGAGATCAAGGGAAGCTGCATGCAATAATTCAAACACTTCAAAGATGACTTCTAGGCACCCTATCTGAAATTACTGAAGGCAAAAACTGCTCTTCTTAACCGGTATCAAGAGAAAATAAAAACAGAACTTTTTGCAAGCAAATGTCTTGGTAATGTTATATTACCAAAAGAGACAATTTCACATCTGTCTATAAAAGCACAACAATAACGGATGCTCAGAAGGAATGATCTTATTGATATAAAAGAGCAAAAGACCCTTGAAAAAGAAGTTATTATGGGAACTGCTTTTTCATGGACGTTTACTATTCCAGTAATTGAGAGGCATTCAGGCATACTGACTCGATGATAAACATGTTTAAGATGGATAAAGGATACTTGTGATTATAAAAGGAAAATTTCAGTACAAAAATTAATAATTTTAATAGATATATTTTAGTATATTTTATTCATACAGTTCATGTAGAAAATGTTTCCAGAAGGAAAATTTATGGTAAAGGTTTTCACTGTTTGGTTTTACATGCTTAATAAATGTTCATTAAGTTTCAATTTGGATTTTCATTTCATTTCATTTATTTTTGATAGATCTCTAAATTTAATAGTATAAAGTCCATTTTCAGAAACAAAAGTACAATTTATAATTTTTTTTGCCAATTGGAAAGAATGTCCAGTATTAAAGATATCTTAATGTATTAACCAACTAGGTCTTAACAAAGGGGTTGCCTCTATCTTATCTGACTCTCACTGAAACATGTATATTACCCTCAAGTTCCAAATAAGGAGACTGACACTCCAAGTAGCTAAGTGGATTTTTTCTTTCCTAAGATCTTTGGCTCAAGAACAAAATGTAAAGTAGAAAAGCACGAGGACAGAATCCACAGAGGGAATGTGTGTGGCATTGTCCCAGTCCTGGACAACAGGTATCCCTCTCCTGTAAGAGTGTTTCCCAGGCAGACAAGAGAAGGGTGATATGAGGTCAGTGATAAGTAATCTCTGCTGCTGCTGCTGCTGCTAAGTCGCATCAGTCGTGTCCGACTCTATGCAACCCCATAGACGGCAGCCCAGTAGGCTCTACCATCCCTGGGATTCTCCAGGCAAGAACACTGGAGTGGGTTGCCATTTCCTAAGTAATCTCTACAGACAGGTAAAAAAATATTAATGACAGGCACCTCACAGACTTAAAACTCAGTCCTTTTAAATTCTTAGCAGACAGGCAATGGATCTGATCCCTAAGATTTGCTTTCATGGGCTGTAAGGACATTAGATATTTTAGGGTGAAATGCAGTAAGATGTGGTTTCTGCCACATTCTGGTTCCCAATGAGGAAAACTTAGGATAATCAACTGTATTTAGGTTCATATGTGTGCGTGCTTAATCATGCCTGATTCTTTGCAACTCCATAGACAAGCCCACCAGGCTCCTCTGTCCATGGGATTATCCTGGCAAGAATACTGGAGTGGGTTGCCATTTCCTCCTGCAGGGGATCTTCCCAATGCAGAGACTGAACCCAAGTTTCCTGCAACTCCTGAACTGGAAGGTGGATACTTTACCACTGCACCACCTGAGAATCCTAAGATGCTGAGGAATAATTTTAGGCTCTCAGATTTTCTCAAGTGCTGAACAGCCACCCTGCCATCTGCAATAGGCTGAGAGACTTGTCTAAATCTCTGATCTCTTTCTTGGTTCTCAGGGAAAATTTTCTCTTGTGATACAGCTGCATCAGCAATCACACCTGACTCCTTGTGAATAACTTCTTCACACCATACTGCAAACAAACTCCCCTCTGGTGGGTAGAGACTCAATCTTTTGTGACGCAATTTTGTTTCTAAGCATTGTCTCATGTCCATGCCTCTGGTGACAGCTGAACAGTGGTGGTTTATGTGAGGTGCTTCTATGATGACATGTCTCAGATGATCCCTTGGGTATTCTGGCCATGACACTCAACCCTTAATCCTGAGCAACCCAGTTTATGGTGAGAGTTATGGAAGATTGAAAATGAGCACTCATACTTCAGAAGTGCCTACCCTGTTTACCTAAATTCTTTTCTTCAAGCAATGATCTGATTTTAATTCTCAGTGACTTTTTTTCCTTATCTATGAAGATGTTGACATTAAAAAAAATATCTGAAACACTTTTTAACTTGAAAAGCAATCTTCTTTAACTGAAAATCTGTTCCTTATTTTTTTAATAAGCAAAAAAATATAGCAGGTACCAATTATTAAAAAAAAAATTAGAAAGAAAGAAACATGGCCTGTCTTTTGTATATGCCACTGAATATTACTGGAGAATTGCATTTACTATACATGTCAGAGTTAAAATCAGGGACTATAAAAACTCAGCGTAATTCACTTACTCCCCTGGATTCAAGAGAATTGTTACTGCTAGAGTTTTAGAAAACCAGCCTTTAAACTTTCCTTCTTATACAAAATAGGCTTCTAAACCACACTGTGAAGCAGGAAATGTTTCTTTTCATAGCTTTCCACCCTTCTTTCAACATCACCTACAGAGTGGATAGCTCTTTGTTTTGCCTTTTTAGAGTCAAGGCCTTCTTACCTCAAATTTCCTGGGGGACTTATTTTATCAAAGGCTAAGCCTACTTCCTAGGTTTGGAAAACCAGAATAATAGTCAATGGTTCAGAGATGGAAATAAAGCCCAATCCAGACCAATCAATGAGAATCTCCAACTTCCAATTACAATTTTGAAGAAGATACTCTATTTGATGTAGTCACTTTGAGGAAAAATAGTAAGTCTGAAGATACTAGTGACTTAGTTACTAGTAACTAGCCACATCATGGGAAGCATCTGCTTGAGAACAAAGCTGACAGAAACCAGGACTTCCCTGGCTGGACAGTCCAGTATTTCAGACTCCACGCTTGCACTTCAGGGAACACAGATTCGATCCCTGGTTGGGGAACTAAGATCCCACATGTCATGAAGCCCAGTCAAAAAAAAAGAAAAAGAAACTATACAAGCCATGAAAATGAGAAATAGAGATTTTCCTGGCTACATAATTTGAGTAAGTGAATGCAGCCATTTATGTAGTGAATTAACCATTTATGAAGCCATTTATGAATGTAGCCTGAATTTTTCAATACATTTCTTTCTTAGTTTAAGTCAGAGTGTTGCATCTCTGAAATCACAACTAAATGAGTACTTTCTGATAAAACATAATTAATACCTATGGATTTATATCTCGTAGGTAAACAAAGTTCTTATTTATCTTTCATTTATTGAAGGGTATATATTTTCATGCCCTATAAAGACAGTATTCATAAAACCAGTCACTTTTCCATTTCGTTGAAAGAAATATAGTTCTCCACTTTTTTTTGTTATCTCTTAGTTATGATTTATGCTAATCTTACTGAACTGATCAGAATTAACGTATAATTGGCTGAAAGTAGTTGGCTGTTGCCCTAGTATCAGTTACATGTATTAACAGTATTAATAGTATGTAATATGGAACTTCAGGCATAATAATAAAACTGATTAAGACAGTTATTTTTGACCAAAATGACAGAGAAGGGTGAGGGGAGGAATATTCTGAGTTGTCCAGTATGGAGTAAAATGTGATTTACGAAGTGATGATTCCATCTCCAATGGAGTAAGCTCATTCCATACTTTCTCTAACTACAACTAAAAACACTGGATAGCATGCATAAGGCCCCTATCTAATAACATAAAAGTAAATAATGGAACTAGGAGTGTGACCAGCGTGGTACAGACATTCTGTGCTTTTCCCTCACATATCTCCCAGCTTGAACTCCACAAAATCTTGAATTCCAAGACTAAGCAGCAGGTGCAATCAGAAGACATTTCAAAAGAAATTTTCTTCAGATTTTCCTGGTGGTCCAGTGGTTAAGACTGCAAGTGGTGCAGGTCTGATCCCTGGCCAGGGGATCCCACATGCCTAAGGGAACATCACAAACAAACAAAAGGAAATTTTCTTCTCTAGTGGCCAGAATACCAGGAAGGGGCCCCCATGTGGGATGGATCTGCTAGGGGAAGACTGGTATAATTTAATATTTTTTACTCTCCTGTGCTGGCCTCAGGTATAAGGCCAAACTCCTATGCAGATGTGTTTCAACTACTTATTTATTCACTTGTTCTTTGGCTGTGAGAGGTCTTCGTTGCTGTGCAGGCTTTTCTCTAGTTTCCACGAGTTGGGGCTACTCTCCAATTGCAGTGCAGGGGCTTCTCACCGCACTGGCTGCTCTTGTAGGGGAGCACAGACTCTGGAGCACACTACCTTCAGTAGTTGCTGGGCCTTCAGTAGATGCACGCCTGGGCTCTAGAGCACCGGCTCCATAGCTGTGGCATACGGGCTCAACTGCTGCAGGGCATGTGGGATCTTCCCAGATAAGGAATTGAACCCATGTCTCCTGCATTGGCAGGGGGATTCTTCACCACTGAGCCAGCAGGGAGGCCCCTCCTCTGCAGATTTTTAGATAACTGGAAAGGATATGCTTCTTTATGACCAGAGGAACTGGAAAATGGAGTCTCAAGGGCCTTTCTTCATTCCCTCTCATATTCTGTCACCAAGTTAGCCTCAAGACTGGCCACATAAAGATAAGATAAAGCAGTGTTCTGGATAAAAAAAATTATCAGAGATAAAGAGGGACTTTACAAAAGATTAAAAAAAGAGTCAATTCATAAAAATAACAAAATCCTAAGTGTGTCTGCACCTACTAACATATTCAAAATATGTGAAACAAAAATGAATGCAATTAAACAGAGAAGAAGTCAAATTCATAATTATACTTGGAGACTTCAACACTCATCTCTCAGTAATCAAGCGATCAAGAAAGAAAATCAGTAAGTATACAGAAGTCCTGAGCAACACTATCAATCAACTTGACCTAATTAACATTCATAAGGCACCCCACTTAACAACAGCATAATACATGTTCTTTTCAGGTCCACGTGGAATATTCAATGAGATAGACCATATACTGGGTCATAAAAAACTATCTTTAATAACTTTTTTGATTAAAATAATGCAAAGTATTATTCTCTGATCATAACAAAATTGAACCATAAAATCAATGACAGAGAAATATCTTTAAAAATCTCCAAATATTTGAAAATTCAAAATGCACTTCCAAATAATTCATGAGTCAAACAGAAAGTCTCAAGGAAAGTAGAGAACTGGATTTCTTTCTGTGGACTACCAACAGATGACAGAGTAGAAAGACCCTGAACTGACTTCCTCTCAGAAGCCCACCAAAATCAAAATTACCTTCAGTACAACCATCAGTGAAAAAGATTGGAAGCTACCAGAAAATATTTGGAACTGAATAGAATTCAGTTCCATTAAAAATTATGGGATGCTTCTAAAATGGTGCTAGAAGAAAATTTATATCATTCAATGCTTCTCTTAGAAATGAAGAACACTCTTCAACACTCAAATGGATAATTTAAGTTTCTAGTCTAAGACACAAGAAAAAGAAGAACATGTGGAACTTAACCAAGTGGAAGGAAGTAAGAAAAATAAAATAGAAAAAGGGAAAATAGAAAACAGAAAAAAAAAATCAATAAAACCAAAAACAGCTTCTTTCAAAAGATCAACAAAATTGGTAGACTTCTGTTCATATTGACAAAGAAAAAAGCAGGAAGGCAGAAACTATCAACATCAGAATATATCACTACAGATTCCACAGATACTAAAATAATCAAAGGGGAATGCTAAGAATGACTTTATGGTCATAAATTCAACAACTTAGATGATGTGGACTACACTGCCAAACTTACTCAAGAAGAAAAAACATAATTTGAATAGCTCTATATCTATTTAACCCTGGAGGAGGAATTGGCAACCCACTCCAGTATTCTTCCCTGGAAAATTCCATGGGCAGAGGAGCCTGGGGCTATAGTCCATGGGGTCGCAAAGAGTTGGACATGACTGAGCACACATGTGATATCTATTTAAAGACTTTAATTCATAATTTTAAGTGTCAGTCACTCAGTCGTGTCTGACTGTTTGTGACTCCATGGGCTGTAGCCCATCAGGCTTCTCTGTCCATGGGATTCTTAAGGCAAGAATACTGGAGTGGGTAGCCATTCCCTTCTCTAGGGGATCTTCCTGACCCAGGAATCAAACCCAGGTTTCCTGCACTGTAGGCAGATTCTTTACTGTCTGGCCCTCATAATTTTAAACTTCTAGCAAGGAAAATTCCAGACCCAGGTGGTTTCACTGGTGAATTTTACAAAGCAGATAAGAAAATAATAATAATGCCAATTCCTCACAATCTCTTCTAAAAAACAGAAAAGGAGGGAATACTACTCAACTTGTTTTATGATGCCAGCAGTACTCTGGCAACAAAATCAAACAAGGCAATATAAGAAATGAAAACTACACACCAATATCATTCATAAATATAGATATAAAAAATCTCAATGAAATATTAGGAGTCAAATCCAGCAATATATAAAAAGAAGCATAGACTAGGACAAAGTATGGTTTAATCTCAGAATGCAAGGCTGATTTATTACGAGAAAATAAATCAATGTAATCCATCATATTAACAGACTAAGGAAGAAAATGACATCAATCATGCCAATAGATACAGAAAAATTTTTGATGGAATTCAATATTAATTCACAGTAAAAATTTTTAGCAAACTAGAAATACAAGTGATCTTCTTTAACTTGATTAAGAATCTCTATAAAAACATGCAGCTAACATTATAATTAATGTTTAAAGAATTAATGCTTTCCCCCTAAACCAGAGGCCAAGATAAGGATATCCACTTTCATCATTCCTATCTAATACTATAAAAGCCCTAGTTATTGAAATGAGGCACAATAAAAGAAAAAAACATACAGATTGAAAAAAAAGGAAACTTGTACATCACTGTCTATATAGAAAATGTCAAGGTATCTAAAAAATCTCCTACACCTAATAAGTGAGCTCAACATGGTTGCAGGATTCACAGTCAATACATTAAAATAAATCACATTTCTTTACAGTAAGCAGTAAACAACGTAAAGTCAAAATTTGAACAGACATTTAAAAATTCCAAATAGACATTTTCCAAAGACACACAGATGGCCAAAAAGTACATGGAAAGATGCATTAGTAATAATCAGTAATTTTCAGGGAAGTGGAAATCAAAACCACAATAAGATATCACCTCATACCTGTCAGGATGGCTATTATCAAAAAGGCAACAAATAACAAATGTTGGTAAGAATGTGAAGAAAAAAATCCTTGTGCACTGTTGGTGGCAATGTAAACTGGTATAGCCACTCTGAAAAGAGGTATGGAAGATCCTCAAAGAATCAAAAATAGAAATAGCAATATAATTCAGCAATTCCACTTCTGGGCATTTATCTAAGAAAACAAAAACACTAACATGAAAAGATATATGCACTCCCTTGTTCACTGCAGAATTATTTATAATAAGCAAGATAAGAAAGCAACCTAAATATCCACTGACAGATGACTGAATAAAGCAGATGTGGAATCTAAATGCAATGAAATACTACTCAGTTATTAAAAAAAAAAAAAAGAATAAAATAGTGCTATTTGCAACAACATGAACAGACCTTGAAGAAATTATACCAAGTGAAATAAGTCAGATAGAGAAAGACAAATACCATAAAATCTCTCTTATATTGGACTCTGTTTTTCAAAAAGCTCCTAGATACAGAGGATAAGTTGATGGTTGCTACAGGCAGGGGTGAGGGGTAGCAGAAATGGATCAAAAGGTTTTAAAAAATGATGTTCACAAATGCTCATAGGAAATTAGAATTTAAACACTGTCTATTGACATTGTAATAAACATAAGGTCCTGTTACGCACATAAACTGGACATGCTTTAGAAAAAGGAAAGGAGAAAGGAAGGACAGAAAAAAAGGAAAGCAAGCAAGTGGGTGGGCAAGAATACCAGATAATTCAAAAAAAAGAAAGAGAAAAAGAAAATGAGAAATCTTGTAAAATGCCCCCCAAAACCTAACAAAATATATGCTACAACTGTTGCTGAAAATTCTAAAACACAGATGTAGGAAAGTAAAGAAGAATACAAATAAGTGAGGAATACACCATGTGTCTTGATTGGAAACTTCAATATTTTAAGAGTTTAATTTTCCTCAAATTTCCCCAAAACTGATCTATAAATATAACACAATTGCAATAAAAATTCTAGCAAGATTTTTGTTGTTGCTGTTAAGAGATACTCACAATGTAGTTCTAAATTTTAATGAAAAGCAAAGGAACTAAAGGGGCCAGAACAATTTTGAAAAATAAGAACAAAGTTGGAGCACTCATTTTTTTTTAAACACTTATCATAATGCTACAGTAAACAAGACAGTTCAGTACAATGAATCAATGGAACAGAATAGAGACTTTAGAAACAGATAATAGTCATTGATTTTGACAACAGTGTAAAAATACGTCAATGGAGAAAGAATAGACTTTTCAACAAATGGTGCTAGACAACGGAACATCCCTAAGTAAAATAAATAAATAATAAATAAAGGTAATCTCTACTTATACTTCATACATTAAACAAAAATTAACTCAAAATGGATTCTACATTTTAAGAGAAAATATAAAACTATTAAACACAGAAGACAATATCGGAGATCTTTGAAAGCTTGGGTAAGGCAAAGAGTTTTTAGATATATTAAATCACAATCCATAATAAAAAATTCAAAACTTTTGCCAAAAACAACAGCAGATGAAAAGACTAGCTACACACTGGGGAAAAATAGCCACAAATCACATATCCAATAGAGTACTTATATCCTGAATATATACATATATACACACATATATATATATACACATGCATACACATATAACTCACAACTCAACAGAAAGGCAACAAATAACTCAAATAAAAACTAGATAAAAGATTTTAACAAATAATTCCTCAAAGAAGATTTGCAAATGGAAAATAAGCACACGAAAAGACACTCAACCTCTTTAGTCATTGTTGTTTTGCTGTTCAATTGCTAAGTCATGTCTGACTCTGTGACCCCATGGACTACAGCACAGCAGACTCCACTGTCCTCTACCATCTCCCGGAGTTTGCTCAAATTCATGTCCATTGAGTCAGTGATGCTATCTAACCATCACATCCTCTGCTGTCCCCTTCTCCTTTTGCCTTCAGTGTTTCCCAGCATCAGTGTCTTTTGCAATGAATCGTCTGTTTGCAGCAGGTGACAAAAGTATTGGAGCTCCAGCTTCAGCACCAGTCCTTCCAATATTCAAGGTTGATCTCCTTTAGGATTGACTGGTTCCATCCCCTTGCAGACCAAGGGACTCTTAAGAGCCTTCTCAGGCACCGCAGTTCAAAAGCATCAATTATAGGTATTTAGCCTTCTTTAGTCATTAGGTAAATATAAATTAAGAACACAATGAGATACCACTGTTGTTGTTTAGTCACTAAGTCGAGTCTGACTCTTTTGCAACCCAATGGACTGCATGCAGCCTACCTGGCTCCTCTGTCCATAGGATTTCCCAGGCAGGACACTGGAGTGGGTTGCCATTTCCTTTTCCAGGGGATCTTCCCAGCCCAGGGATCCAGTACATGGCTTCTGCCAAGTCTCCTGCGTTGCAGGTGGATTCTCTACCACTGAGCCACCAGGGAAGCCCTTTCTTAAAATGTTTTATATACATATATATATATATATATATGCCCAGAAATTCCTACTTTTGCTTGTTTAACCTTCCACATTTAGTTATCTACCCTAGAGAAACATCATCTTATGTTCACACAAAAATTTTAAATGAATATTTATAGCAACATATTTTTAATCATCAAAAGTTAGAAACAACCCAATTCTTCAGGGAGTAGGTGGGTACATAAACAGGGGTGTAGTCATACAGTGTAATGATATTCGGAAATGAAAAGCTATGGACTTCTAATACAGTCAACAACATAATGAAATCTTAAACATATTAAGTAAATGAAAGTAGCCAGGCTTAAAAGATGAAATACTATATACTTTCATTTATATGCTATTCTGGAAATAGCACAACCATTTCAGAAGTCAGACGTTGCTAGAGGTTAGTGATGGAAGTAGGATTTGACACAAAGAGGGCAGCATGTAATTTTCTGGAGTGATAAAACCATTCTGTATCCTCATTATGTTGGTGTATTTGTCAAAATTCACAGGAAAATATACCAAAAAGGAGGGAAAAGTGAATTTTACTGTATGTAAACTTTGAAAAGTAAATTTTTTTTAAAAAAATCTGGTTTATAATGTTAGTCCTGCTTTACTTTGCTAAGTGATCTCAGATACTTCCATCACCTCTGTGAGATGAAAGTGTCTTAGATGGAATAGGAGGGTATTGGTCTAATTTCGTTTCCAAGTTTAACAGTCTGTGATTGAAATTACACAATGCAAATGCCCTTCTACTCTCTAACTAAGCTTAGTGTGCACTCTACAATGGGAAGTCATTCTGCAGTCTATGAGGTGTTTTTTTTTTTGTTTTTTTTGTTTTTTTTGAGTGAGGATTCCACTTAGCTGAAAGGAGCCTTATAACAATTATCATCATCAACTTTGAGCCTTCTATTCGGCCCAAATTCACAAGATAATTCAATACTTCCAGACTTTGAAGCCCACCAAATAACACAATTATTTATTCTTGCAAATTATTATTTCTGCCCTGCAGCAAACTTTCCAAAGAGAAATAAAACATTTAGGTGAAAAATATATAGAGAGTTTTTCACCCTCAGGGAAGAATACAGAATCCACGGATATATAACAACACTGAATAAATGATATTAACTCCATCACTCAGAACTCTGCTTCACACTCTGTCATTTGCACTGCGGATTAACACAGGATGTGACTGTCATAATGATGTGATTTCTGCAATATTGTTATTTTATAATTACACAGAATAGAGTAGGAATAGGAAACCAGAGCTCTCCTTCCTGAAAACAAGAATCTATTAATTAATAAGGAACATTTCCAGGTGTCTGTCAGATACAGAGGGACTAAGAGAAAGGCACAAAATCCTTGAAAAATAAGAATCATAGTAATTTCCCTTCTAAGTATCCATCCTAAATAAACCACATGCAAAAAAATTTCCTGCAGCAATTATTTATAATAGTAGAAAATTATTAGTCATCTAAATGTCTACCATTAAGAGATTAATTCCATGGACAGAGTAGCCTCCTGGGCTACAGACAGGGGTTGCAGTCAGACATTGTAGAACAATGTCATTTCCTTTTTTAAAGATACACACAATAGTTCCATACATCATCTATAGATACATACTAGAATTTTCTGAAGACTACACATCAAATTCATAACAAAGTTAACTCTTGGGAAAACAGGTTGGTACTGGATTTAAAACAAAAGAGTCTTTAAGAAAAAATGTGTTCATGTATTTTTATAAAATTAAAAATTACTTTTTTTTTTTTTTTTATTAGTTGGAGGCTAATTGCTTCACAACATTTCAGTGGGTTTTGTCATACATTGATATGAATCAGCCATAGATTTACACTTATTCCCCATCCCGATCCCCCCTCCCATCTCCCTCTCCACCCGATTCCTCTGGGTCTTCCCAGTGCACCAGGCCCGAGCACTTGTCTCATGCATCCCACCTGGGCTGGTGATCTGTTTCACCATAGATAGTATACATGCTGTTCTTTTGAAACATCCCACCCTCACCTTCTCCCACAGAGTTCAAAAGTCTGTTCTGTATTTCTGAGTCTCTTTTTCTGTTTTGCATATAGGGTTATCGTTACCATCTTTCTAAATTCCATATATATGTGTTAGTATGCTGTAATGTTCTTTATCTTTCTGGCTTACTTCACTCTGTATAAGGGGCTCCAGTTTCATCCATCTCATTAGGACTGGTTCAAATGAATTCTTTTTGACGGCTGAGTAAAATTCCATGGTGTATATGTACCACAGCTTCCTTATCCATTCATCTGCTGATGGGCATCTAGGTTGCTTCCATGTCCTGGCTATTATAAACAGTGCTGCGATGAACATTGGGGTGCATGTGTCTCTTTCAGATCTGGTTTCCTCAGTGTGTATGCCCAGAAGTGGGATTGCTGGGTCATATGGCAGTTCTATTTCCAGTTTTTTAAGGAATCTCCACACTGTTTTCCATAGTGGCTGTACTAGTTTGCATTCCCACCAACAGTGTAAGAGGGTTCCCTTTTCTCCACACCCTCTCCAGCATTTATTGCTTGTAGACTTTTGGATAGCAGCCATCCTGACTGGTGTGTAATGGTACCTCATTGTGATTTTGATTTGCATTTCTCTAATAATGAGTGATGTTGAGCACCTTTTCATGTGTTTGTTAGCCATCTGTATGTCTTCTTTGGAGAAATGTCTGTTTAGATCTCTGGCCCATTTTTTGATTGGGTCATTTATTTTTCTGGAATTGAGCTGCAGGAGTTGCTTGTATATTTTTGAGATTAATCCTTTGTCTGTTGCTTCATTTGCTATTATTTTCTCCCAATCTGATGGCTGTCTTTTCACCTTACTTATAGTTTCTTTTGTAGTGCAAAAGCTTTTAAGTTTCATTAGATCCCAGTTGTTTAGTTTTGCTTTTATTTCCAATATTCTGGGAGGTGGGTCATAGAGGATCTTGCTGTGATTTATGTCGGAGAGTGTTTTGCCTATGTTCTCCTCTAGGAGTTTTATAGTTTCTGGTCTTACATTTAGATCTTTAATCCATTTTGAGTTTATTTTTGTGTATGGTGTTAGAAAGTGTTCTAGTTTCATTCTTTTGCAAGTGGTTGACCAGTTTTCCCAGCACCACTTGTTAAAGAGGTTGTCTTTTTTCCATTGTATATCCTTGCCTCCTTTGTCAAAGATAAGGTGTCCATAGGTTCGTGGATTTATCTCTGGGCTTTCTATTCTGTTCCATTGGTCTATTTTTCTGTCTTTGTGCCAGTACCACACTGTCTTGATGACTGTGGCTTTGTAGTAGAGCCTGAAATCAGGCAGGTTGATTCCTCCAGTTCCATTCTTCTTTCTCAAGATTACTTTGGCTATTCGAGGTTTTTTGTATTTCCATACAAATTGTGAAATTCTTTGGTCTAGTTCTGTGAAAAATACCGTTGGTAGCTTGATAGGGATTGCATTGAATCTATAGATTGCTTTGGGTAGAATAGCCATTTTCACAATATTGATTCTTCCAATCCATGAACACGGTATGTTTCTCCATCTGTTTGTGTCCTCTTTGATTTCTTTCATCAGTGTTTTATAGTTTTCTATGTATAGGTCTTTTGTTTCTTTAGGTAGATATACTCCTAAGTATTTTATTCTTTTTGTTGCAATGGTGAATGGTATTGTTTCCTTAATTTCTCTTTCTGTTTTTTCATTGTTAGTATATAGGAATGCAAGGGATTTCTCTGTGTTAATTTTATATCCTGCAACTTTACTATATTCATTGATTAGTTCTAGTAATTTTCTGGTAGAGTCTTTAGGGTTTTCTATATAGAGGATCATGTCATCTGCAAACAGTGAGAGTTTCACTTCTTCTTTTCCTATCTGGATTCCTTTTACTTCTTTTTCTGCTCTGATTGCTGTGGCCAAAACTTCCAACACTATGTTGAACAGTAGTGGTGAGAGTGGGCACCCTTGTCTTGTTCCTGATTTCAGGGGAAATGCTTTCAATTTTTCACCATTGAGGGTGATGCTTGCTGTGGGTTTGTCATATATAGCTTTTATTATGTTGAGGTATGTTCCTTCTATTCCTGTTTTTTGGAGAGTTTTAATCATAAATGAGTGTTGAATTTTGTCAAAGGCTTTCTCTGCATCTATTGAGATAATCATATGGTTTTTATCTTGCAATTTGTTAATGTGGTGTATTACATTGATTGATTTGCGGATATTGAAGAATCCTTGCATTCCTGGGATAAAGCCCACTTGGTCGTGGTGTATGATTTTTTTAATATGTTGTTGGATTCTGTTTGCTAGAATTTTGTTAAGGATTTTTGCATCTATGTTCATCAGTGATATTGGCCTGTAGTTTTCTTTTTTTGTGGCATCTTTGTCAGGTTTTGGAATTAGGGTGATGGTGGCCTCATAGAATGAGTTTGGAAGTTTACCTTGTTCTGCAATTTTCTGGAAGAGTTTGAGTAAGGTAGGTGTTAGCTCTTCTCTAAATTTTTGGTAGAATTCAGCTGTGAAGCCATCTGGTCCTGGGCTTTTGTTTGCTGGAAGATTTTTGATTACAGTTTCGATTTCCTTGCCTGTGATGGGTCTGTTAAGATCTTCTATTTCTTCCTGGTTCAGTTTTGGAAAGTTATACTTTTCTAAGAATTTGTCCATTTCATCCAAGTTGTCCATTTTATTGGCATAGAGCTGCTGGTAGTAGTCTCTTATGATCCTTTGTATTTCAGTGTTGTCTGTTGTGATCTCTCCATTTTCATTTCTAATTTTGTTAATTTGGTTCTTCTCTCTTTGTTTCTTAATGAGTCTTGCTAATGGTTTGTCAATTTTGTTTATTTTTTCAAAAAACCAGCTTTTAGCTTTGTTGATTTTTGCTATGGTCTCTTTAGTTTCTATTGCATTTATTTCTGCCTTAATTTTTAAGATTTCTTTCCTTCTGCTAACCCTGGGGTTCTTCATTTCTTCCTTCTCTAATTGCTTTAGGTGTAGAGTTAGGTTATTTATTTGGCTTTTTTCTTGTTTCTTGATGTAAGCCTGTAATGCTATGAACCTTCCCCTTAGCACTGCTTTTACAGTGTCCCATAGGTTTTGGGTTGTTGTGTTTTCATTTTCATTCATTTCTATACATATTTTGATTTCTTTTTTGATTTCTTCTATGATTTGTTGGTTATTCAGAAGCGTGTTATTTAGCCTCCATGTGTTTGAATTTTTAACAATTTTTTTCCTGTAATTGAGATCTAATCTTACTGCACTGTGGTCAGAAAAGATGACTGGAATGATTTCAATTTTTTTGAATTTTCCAAGACTAGATTTATGGCCCAGGATGTGATCTATTCTGGAGAAGGTTCCGTGTGCACTTGAGAAAAAGGTGAAGTTGCTTGTTTTGGGGTGAAATGTCCTATAGATATCAATTAGGTCTAGCTGGTCCATTGTGTCATTTAAAGTTTGTGTTTCCTTGTTAATTTTCTGTTTAGTTGATCTATCCATAGTTGTGAGTGGGGTATTAAAGTCTCCCACTATTATTGTGTTACTATTAATTTCCTCTTTCATACTCGTTAGTGTTTGCCGTACATATTGCGGTGCTCCTATGTTGGGTGCATATATATTAATAATTGTTATATCTTCTTCTTGGATTGATCCTTTGATCATTATGTAGTGTCCTTCTTTGTCTCTTTTCACAGCTTTTATTTGAAAGTCTATTTTATCTGATATGAGTATTGCGACTCCTGCTTTCTTTTGGTCTCCATTTGCATGAAATATTTTTTTCCAGCCCTTCACTTTTAGTCTGTATGTGTCTCTTGTTTTGAGGTGGGTCTCTTGTAGACAGCATATATGGGGGTCTTGTTTTTGTATCCATTCAGCCAATCTTTGTCTTTTGGTTGGGGCATTCAACCCATTTACATTTAAGGTAATTATTGATAGGTGTGGTCCCGTTGCCATTTACTTTGTTGTTTTGGGTTCACGTTTATACAACCTTTCTGCATTTCCTGTCTAGAGAAGATCCTTTAGCATTTGTTGAAGAGCTGGTTTGGTGGTGCTGAATTCTCTCAGCTTTTGCTTATCTGTAAAGCTTTTGAGTTCTCCTTCATATCTGAATGAGATCCTTGCTGGATACAGTAATCTAGGTTGTAGGTTATTCTCTTTCATTACTTTCAGGACGTCCTGCCATTCCCTTCTGGCCTGGAGGGTTTCTATTGATAGGTCAGCTGTTATCCTTATGGGAATCCCTTTGTGTGTTATTTGTTGTTTTTCCCTTGCTGCTTTTAATATTTGTTCTTTGTGTTTGATCTTTGTTAGTTTGATTAATATGTGTCTTGGGGTGTTTCGCCTTGGGTTTATCCTGTTTGGGACTCTCTGGGTTTCTTGGACTTGAGTGGCTATTTCCTTCCCCATTTTAGGGAAGTTTTCAGCTATTATCTCCTCGAGTATTTTCTCATGGCCTTTCTTTTTGTCTTCTTCTTCTGGGACTCCTATGATTCGAATGTTGGGGCGTTTCACAGTGTCCCAGAGGTCCCTGAGGTTGTCCTCATTTCTTTTGATCCTTTTTTCTTTTTTCCTCTCTGCTTCATTTATTTCCACCATTTTATCTTCTACCTCACTTATCCTATCTTCTGCCTCCGTTATTCTACTCTTGGTTCCCTCCAAAGTGTTTTTGATCTCATTCATTGCATTGTTCATTTTTAATTGACTCTTTTTTATTTCTTCTAGGTCTTTATTAAACAATTCTTGTATCTTTTCAATCTTTGTCTCCAGGCTATTTATCTGTAACTCCATTTTGTTTTCAAGATTTTGGATCATTTTTATTATCATTATTCTAAATTCTTTTTCAGGTAGATTCCCTATCTCCTCCTCTTTTGTTTGACTTGGTGGGCATTTTTCATGTTCCTTTACCTGTTGGGTATTTCTTTGCCTTTTCATCTTGTTTAGATTGCTGTGTCTGGAGTGGACTTTCTGTATTCTGGAGGTCTGTGGTTCCTTTTTATTGTGGAGGATTTACCCAGTGGGTGGGGTTAGACGATTGGCTTGTCAAGGTTTCCCGGTTAGGGAAGCTTGCGTCAGTGTACTGGTGCGTGGAACTTGATTTCTTCTTTTTGGAGAGCAATGGAGTGCCCAGTAATGAGTTTTGAGATGGGTCTATGTGTTAGGTGTCACCTTGGGCAGCCTGTATGTTGACATTCGGGGCTATGTTCCTGTGTTGCTGGAGAATTTGCGTGGTATGTCTTGCTCTAAAACTTACTGGCTCTTGGGTGGTGGTTGGTTTCAGTGTAGGTATGGAGGCTTTTGGACGGTCACTTATTGCTTAAAGTTCCATGTAGTCAGGAGTTTTCTGGTGTTCTCAGGTTTTGGGCTTAAGTTTCCTGCCTCTGGATTTCAGTTTTATTCTTCCTGTAGTCTCAGGACTTCTCCAACTATACAGCACTGATAATAAAACTTCTAGGTTAATGGCGAAAAGATTCTCCCCTGTTAGGGACACCCAGAGAGGTTCACAGAGTTACATGAACAGGAGAAAAGGGAGGAGGGAGATAGAGATGAGCAGGAGGAGAAAAAGGGGGACTCAAGAGGAGAGAGACAGATCTACGCAGCTGTCTGTTCCCAGAGTGTTCTCCGTATCTCAGACACCTACAAGGATTCACAGAATTGGATTGGGAAGAGAAGGGGAAAGGAGAAAATAGAGGTGTTCTGAGGTAGAAAACAGAGAGTCAAGATTGGGAGAGAATAATCTTCGGTTTAAAGATAGGGCTTCTTTTTTTTTTTTTTTTTGGTAAGGTTATAGTGTAGTGAAAATGAAAATGAAGAGTAGTAGAGGAGTACTAGAGGACTTTAAAAGAAATAAGAGAAGAAGAAAAATAGAAAGTAAAAGAGAAAACGGAAAGGAAAAAAAGGAAGAAAAAAGAAAAAAAAAAGAAAAAGAAAAAAAACAAAAAAAAAAAAAAGAAAGAAAAAAAAATTTTTTTTTTTTCCCCTAATTAAAAAAATCGTAAAAATCTATGTAAATAAAAGTTAAGGAGTAATGGGGGAGTAATAGGGAATTTTAAAGGAAAATGAAAGAGAAAAAAAAGAAAAAATATAAAAAGAAAAAAAAATTTTTTTTTTTTTTTCCTTACTTAGAAAAAAAAAAGTAAAAATATATCTAGGAGTTTCTCTGGAGCTGCTGCGGTCAGTGTGGGTTCGGCTCAGTTTCAGATAGCTCCTCGTTCCAGCTTACACTTCTCGATAACTACAGGGCCCTTCCGGTGAAGTCGGTGTTTTCTACAGGGATTTTAATCTGTTGCACCAGTCCCTTCTGAAGCGGTTCCCTTTGTTTATTTGGCTTCTGTTTGCCGGTCTCTTCAGACCCTCATTTCCGCCCTGACACAGGCGGGCGGAGGTGGACTCTTATTCAGTTAGCTAGTTCCTTTGCGCTGCGGGGCGGGGCTGACGCTGCGGGGCGGGGCTGACGCTGCGGGGAGGGGCTGGCCCTGCGGGGGCGGGCTGGCGCTGCCGGGAGGGGCTGACGCTGCTTTCTCCCTCTGCGCTGCTCAGGCTCCCGGCTGTTCTATATGGAGCGCGCCCCGCGCTGCGCTAGGTTCCAGCCCTGGGGTGTTACACAAAAGCACGGAAGGAAAAGCTGCGCCTGCTCTCTGTGCCTTCCCCGTCAGAGCGGTCCAGGCAGCGAGGGGCTTGATGGGCGCACTATCCCCAGGTGTGGCACACTCACTCCCTTCCGCGGACCCAGTCTCAGTTTCCGCTGACGCCAGTCGGGTGCGCGCGCCTTCCGCCCTCTGCGTCCCCAGCCCCAGTCCCCGCCCGCGCCGGTCGGGTGCCTGCGCCCTGTGTCTCGCCGCGACCTTCCCCTCCCCCCTGCCTCCTGCCTCCGGCGGGGCTGGGCGGGTCCGCAGCCTGCGACCTCTTCTTGGGACTTTCTCCGTCCCTTTGTTCTGCGAACGGCCGGCAGTGTGTTCCGGCCGGTTAATTTTCTCTCTTTTGGTCTCCCACAGTTCAAGTTGGCACCTCATAGAAGTTCCCTCCGATTGTCCTCAGGGCCCTCAGGCCCGGACCCTAGCCCAAGCAAGGCCGCCTAAGACTCCCTTCCCGGGACGGGTCTCCGTCCTTAGCTCTTTTGTCTCACTTTTTATCTTTTATATTTTGTCCTACCTCCTTTCGAAGACAATGGTCTGCTTTTCTGGGTGCCTGATGACCTCAGCTAGCGATCAGAAGTTGTTTTGTGAGGTTTGCTCTGCATTCAGTTATTCTTTTGATGAATTTGTAGGAGAGAAAGTGGTCTCCCCGTCCTACTCCTCCGCCATCTTGGCTCCTCCCCCTAAAAATTACTTTTAAACAAAGAATGCAACGAACTATATATACCAAAGAGAGATATTTCATCTGGAAATTTTCCCAGATTTTGACTTAAAAAAATCCTAAAAACACCTCACCTGGAGAAACAATGTCAGAGAATAGAATGCTCATCCTTGCAAAAAAGGCTTTGCTCACAACCCAGGCTATCTTAGAATATTAATTTCGGAGCTGCATTTTAGGAATTAGGAGTCCATTCTATACCATTCAACCACAGTCCTGAAAGGATATCCAACATTACATTTTCAAATCTTTTGAGCAGATCATTATTTAATTTCACTCCCACAACTCACCTTACCAGAAGCCTACATACTTCACCACTAAATGGCCCCAAAGCACAGAATGACACCTATTTATTTTTAAATTTAGGGTAAATTAAAACTAATTTTATTTGAGACTCCTGTGACACCCTTTGGGATAATTAGAAGGACCCCACGGTATCACAAAAGCAGAACTGGGAAAGCACTGGCTTGTATAGTTGCCATGGGAATCTGCCTCTTATAATCACCTAGCTCTGGAGAGAACCAGAGAAAGGGGAGAAATCTCAGAAGGTCTGTATATAGGGCAAGGCAGAGTCACAGAGTACAAAATACCAGTGGGTCAGAAGCTTGGCCTTCCCCTGTTTGTCCAGGCAACATGACACATGAAAAAGGAAGGCAGAGCATCTGGCTGTCAGACTGCAAAGAGTCCACTCTGCTCAGATCCATTTTGCAGAATTACACGGGGACGGAGGAAGAGCAACTGGGTGGTAGGATTGTTATTCTCCACAGGTGTCCAGACCTGGTCGCTGACCAACTGTGTGATTACAATACAGGGAGCCCAGAGCACTGCTTTCCTCTCTGCTGTTAAGAGCATCAGCCCCTCCATGGAGGTGTATTATGTTTCCCAATTTTAATTTTAGCATCTACACTTTGGCAATTTGCATTTAAATGTGTTGTCAGAGAACTTCCAGAAATCTTTAATAGGAAGACCGATTTGCATTTTAATATGCTGTTAAAGAATTTCAAAATATCTTTTTTTAGTGTGAATACATATTACCAGAGGAATGGCCACAGTTAAAGAAATTATAATTACCTGGGTACAATTTAAACAGAGCTGGCTTTCAGAAGCACTGTGGCTTTGTTGGACTTTGTTAAAAGTTCCTTGTAAAACAGGGAGTCCAAAAGAAAAAAGAAACCTTCTGATTCGTGAGACTTTGAAGGTTGAATTGATACCTTCAAAGGTATAGAAATCTAAGCCGAGAAGTGAGTACACAAGGGCTGAGGTTGGGATTAGTTAAAAGAAAGGAAGATTATCAGAAAGAGGAAATAGGGAGATAAGATGTTTCATGCTGTCCCTCATCAGTGCATCAACCAACCCTCTCCTCTCCGCTCAACTCCACAGACTGAATTCAGGCAGGTCAAGTCCTGACAACACGTAGAGTGAATATTTCTGCTGCCCACCATGCTTATACAATATTTCATAAGAGTAATCATGATTCTGAATAGACACTTCAAGTTTTCATGGATTCTGGAGAAATACTGATGAGATCACAACCTCACGTTCATAAGAATAAAAAGTATTATACATCCCATTTCCTCTGCCTCCTCAAATAACTCTGGGTTACCATGTCTAAGTGTGACATTTTAAGCCTTGGTTGAATCTATCTGGTATTATGATTATACAGTGGAAGTGAGAAATAGATTAAGGGACTAGATCTGATAGATAGAGTGCCTGATGAACTATGGATGGAGGTTCGTGACACTGTACAGGAGACAGGGATCAAGACCATCCCCAAGATAAAGAAATGCAAAAAGCAAAATGGCTGTCTGAGAAAGCCTTACAAATAGCTGAGAAAAGAAGAGAAGCGAAAAGCAAAGGAGAAAAGGAAAGATATTCCCATTTGAATGCAGAGTTCCAAAGAATAGCAAGGAGAGATAAGAAAGTCTTCCTCACTGATCAATGCAAAGAAATAGAAAACAATAGAATAGGAAAGACTAGAGATCTCTTCAAGAAAATTAGAGATACCAAGGGAACATTTCATGCAAAGATGGGCTCGATAAAGGACAGAAATGATATGGACCTAACAGAAGCAGAAGATATTAAGAAGAGGTGGCAAGAATACACAGAAGAACTATAAAAAAAAGATCTTCACAACTCAGATAATCATGATGGTGCGATCACTCACGTTGAGCCAGCCATCCTGGAATGTGAAGTCAAGTGGTCCTTAGGAAGTATCACAACAAACAAAGCTAGTGGAGGTGATGGAATTCCAGTTGAGCTATTTCAAATCCTAAAAGATGATGCTGTGAAAGTGCTGCACTCAAATGTCAGCAATGCATGCAATATGTCAGCAAATTTGGAAAACTCAGCAGTGGCCACAGGACTGGGAAAGGTCAGTTTTCATTCCAGTCCCAAAGAAAGGTAATGCCAAAGAATGCTCAAACTACCGCACAATTGCACTCATCTCACATGCTAGAAAAGTAATGCTCAAAATTCTCCAAGTCAGGCTTCAGCAGTATGTGAACCGTGAACTTCCAGATGTTCAAGCTGGTTTTAGAAAAGGCAGAGGAACAAGAGATCAAATTGCCAACATCCGTTGGATCGTCAAAACAGCAAGAGAGTTCCAGAAAAACATCTATTTCTGCTTTATTGACTATGCCAAAGCCTTAGACTGTGTGGATCACAATAAACTGTGGAAAATTCTGAAAGAGATGGGAATACCAGACCACCTGATCTGCCTCTTGAGAAACCTGCATGCAGGTCAGGAAGCAACACTTAGAACTGGACATGGACCAACAGACTGGTTCCAAACAGGAAAAGGAGTATGTCAAGCCTGTATATTGTCACCCTGCTTATTTAACTTATATGCAGAGTACATCATGAGAAATGCTGGGTTGGAGGAAGCACAAACTGGAATCAAGATTGCCAGAAGAAATATGAATAACCTCAGATATGCAGATGACACCACCCTTATGGCAGAAAGTGAAGAGGAACTAAAGAACGTCTTGATGACAGTCAAAGAGGACAGTGAAAAGTTGGCTTAAAGCTCAACATTCAGAAAACTAAAATCATGGCATCCGGTCCCATCACTTCTTGGCAAATAGATGGAGAAACAGTGGAAACAGTGACTGACTTTATTTTTGGGGTCTCCAAAATCACTGCAGATAGTGATTGCAGCAATGAAATTAAAAGATGCTTACTCCTTGGAAGGAAAATTAGGACCAACCTAGACAGCATATTAAAAAGCAGAGACATTACTTTGTCAACAAAGGTCCATCTAGTCAAAGCTATGGTTTTTCCAGTAGTCATGTATGGATGTGAGAGTTGGACTATAAAGAAAGCTGAGCCAAAGAATTGATGCTTTTGAATTGTGGTGTTGGAGAAGACTCTTGAGAGTCCCTTGGACTGCAAAGAAATCCTACCAGTCCAACCTAAAAGAGATCAGCCCTGGGTGTTCATTGGAAAGACTGATGATGAAGGTGAAACTCCAGTATTTTGGCCACCTGATGTGAAGAACTGACTCATTTGAAAAGAACCTGATGCTGGGAAAGATTGAGGGCAGTTGGAGAAGGGGACAACAGAGGATGAGATGGTTGGATGGCATCATCAACTTAATGGACATGAGTTTAGGTAAACTCCGGGAGTTGGTGATGGACAGGGAGGCCTGGGGTGCTGCAGTTCATGGGGTTGCAGAAAGTCAGACACGACTGAGCAAACGAACTGAACTGATCCGCTATCAACTTTTTCAACTATTAAAGGCTGCACTCCATAGTAACGTTTAACCTTCCCAAGCTACCTGACTCCCACACATCTTGCTCCCTGAAGACTTCCTACCATAAATGCCGTACACTTAGACTGAAGGAGGAGAGAAAAGGGTGAGGAGAAGTAAGAAGGGACAGAAAAGAAAAAGAAGTAAGAAGAGGATGATGAGGACAAGGAGACAGCGAAAAGGAGAAGGAAAAATTCAGAAATTCTATCTTTTGAAAAATCTTTAAAAAAAAATAAACTTTTTTATTTGGCTGTGTTGGGTCTTGGCTTGCAGGCTCAGTAGTTGCTGTCTTACAGGTTGCATGTGGGATCCCAGTTCCCTTATAAGGGATTGAACCCAAATCCCCTGCATTACAAGGTAAATTCTTAACCACTGAGCCACCAAGGAACTCTCTATCTTTTCAAAAATCTTTTAACCTTTCTCCTCAAGGTACTTCCCACTAGTCTAGTAGCTAAGGCTGTGTACTCCCAATGCAGAACCAGGGTTGGATCCCTTGGCAGAAAACTAGAACCCAAATGCCTAAATTAAAGATCCCACATGCCTAAACTAAAGATCCCACATGCCACAACTAAGACCCTGCACAGCCAAATAAATATTCTTAAACACAAACAAAAGAAACAACAACAACAGAAAAAAACCTTTCTCCTTAAAATGCCCACATGGTTTTAAATAAATAATATCTCCTTTTATTGAATTAAATTACCTCTAGAAGCTTCCAGATGAGGTTATTTTGCAAATGATGCTTTCATATTGCTAAAAAATAAAATAACTAGCCCAATAATGGGATTGCTTATGCTGAACTTCAAACAGAAACTTAATTAAGGTTTTGGCTTTCCCAGAAATGGAATCTTAAATCAGCCAATCTGGAGACAGCTGATCAGTATTAGTTAGGTCATCTGCCTGAACAAAGTGTTAGTCGCTCAATCATGTCTGACCCTTTTGTGATCCCAGGGACTGTAGACTACCAGGCTTCTCTGTCCATGGGATTATCCAGGCAAGAATACTGGAGTGGGTTGCCATGCCCTTCTCCAGGGGATAGATCCCTGCCATCTTCTCCTCCCCCATATCCTCTGCCTTAGCTCCTCTTTGAAGCACCTAGATAATAGTATTGGATTCACATTTCCTGAGTTGTTCTGCAGATATTAAAAACCCTTCCCTCCCCAACAAATAGAAGATGTTTGCTACTTGATGACCATAAGCATGTAGACCCAGGCCTCCTGGAGCCTAAGGACTGACAATGTTAACCTCTGTGACAACCTGCTACCTCACCATCAGCCAATTAGATCATTTTACATGAGCTGAGCACAGACCCTGCCACCCCCATCCCCTCACATTTGGCTTTTAAAAGTGCTTTGCAGAAACCCTTGAGGGGGTTCTGGGTTTTTTAGGGCATGAGCCACTATCTCCCCGCACGGCCTTGCAATAAAGCTTTCTCTACTCTGACGTTTCAGTTTGCCCTCTCTAAGCATCAGGAGTACAAACTTACCTTAACAGAACTCCCTTGTCCCTACTCTCTCTGGCTCTAAAAGTCATCTTGCACTGCTCCTCAGAGCTCCTTCCTATTGGCTAGTTTGGAAACTTCCTGATTAGATTGATTTTGCTCAAATAACTTTAAAATTTTAATATGCCTCAGTTTATCTTCTCACAGGTCTGGTGACTGAAGAGGGAATCCAAGGAGACCCCCTCCACCTCCCTGCACAGGCCGCAGAGGCAAGGAGCAACAGCAGTGAAGTTACCTGCGGAGCCCCTGGCGTCACTGCTCCCTCACTGCCTCAAGGTAAGTGCCCTCCGGTGCTCCAGCCAAAGCTTGTGCCCTGGGAGCTTTCAGACTGAGCGTTTCTTTTCCAGCCTGGATCCTGAAAATGGCAGGAGCTGGGCTGAATCTGGTGTAGAAATCAGACTTTCAGGTGATGGATCAGGTCCGACTTAGAAACAGGAGAGGTCTGACTTAAGCTGGACATGGGTCCAGAGTAAGGCCTCGGGTGAATAGAATTTTGTTTGAAGGTTGAACAAGCAGGTTAAGCTTATTCAAGATAACAGAGAATTACAGTGGTCACAGGGTTTCCCAAGTGGCTCAAGTGGTAAAGAATTTGCCTGCCAATGCAGGAGGCACAAGAGACGCAGCTTTGATCGCTTGGTCAGGGTGATCTCCTGGAAGAGGACATGGCAACCCAGTATTCTTACCTGGAAAATTCCAAGGGCAGAGGAGGTTGGCGTGCTGTAGTGCATGTTAGTGACTGAGCACATCCTAAGCTAAAATGAAACTATGTATCCAGAGAGAAAGAAAAAATGGTTGGAAGACATTTAGAAAACATTTACTAAAATATCCAAAAGACACAGAACTCTAAATCTAGACTATAGGTATTTCTTGATGTCCATCTTTTAAAGCTCTTCTTTCTGATACTAAAAAACAAATTGAGGACAATGTAGTGGGATGGGTGGGTCAGCCTCCACAGCATTCAGGCTGTAACCCTATTCTTTGAAAAATTTAAAGCAACTGAACTTTTCTTACAAATTGAGTTTTTACAACACCAGAACTGTGGCTCTAGAAACAATCCAAGACCCACCAATCCTTTTGTGCTACCAGCAAAGAGCCCGCCTGCCACTGCAGATGTAAGAGACATAGGTTCAACCCCTGGGTTGGGACGATCCCCTGGAGAAGGGCATGGCAACCCATCACAGTATTCTTGCCTGGAGAATCCCATGGAACAGAGGAGCCTGGTGGGCTACAGTCCATGGGGTGACAAAGGGCTGGACAGGACTGACGTGACTTTAGCAGGTATGCTCTCACACCTCCGCTGTTCATCTCAAAGGCTTGTAGAAATTGTAAAAGTCTAGAATTATGAAACAAAATCATTCTTGGTGAAACTTACATTCTTTCTCTGGTCTTTTGAGATGTAAGTGTTCTACCTGGTCTTCTCTAGGAACCAGGGTTATTTTTATCAAGAGAGAAAAAAAAAGGAAAGGCTATTTTGAAAACTAGGCCCATAAAACATCTTAAAATTCTTGTTCAACTCTTCTTTTAAAAACTAGTGAACTTTGCATTATCATACTCATCTCATGGCCCAAATCTTAAAATGAAAGTGATACAATCTCTGTTTGTGTCTATATGTATGTTTATGTATATCTAAGTATGTATGTTATAGACGTCTGATGTTTCATTACCTTCAGATGCTATTACCAAAATTAGTTTGCAAAGAGTTCTATTTAATTGGCTTAAAGACAAACAAGTATTGTATAAATCAAGTTTACTCACAGAAATATAGAAGTTTTTTCCAAGTTCATATGATCTAGGATAATCTTTGGTAAATAAAAGGCTGTTTATTGTTTTAATTAAAACAGGCTTATCTTTAGAGTTACCAGCATTAAATACAAAGCTTTTATTATACCTAAGTTTACTAAAAGTTAAAAAAATCTCATGCTAATTCTGATAGAGAATTTGTCATCAAGAAAGATAACTTAAGATGATAATTAGCTGTTTAATGTCTTGTGAGATTTTCATGACTAATCTAAACATAACTGTTAAGAACAAATGAACTAAACAGATGTAAAAAAAAGTTTACAAACTTTCCAATAATGATTATGCTTTATGGTGTGTCTAAGTAGTTTCCAAAGTCTTTTTGGTATTTTAAAAACTTAAAGTTATATTGAGCTAAATAAAATAATTGATATTCATTGGCTATCTAGATCATTTTAAGATAAAGTCCTGAAATATTAACTATTAAACATGATTTATCCTCCTTCGTCTTCCCTTTGCAGAAGGACTTTGGGTATATTATTAAACATGACTTGTGAAACATTGGAAAACTTAATACGAGAAGAATGTACTTCCAGAAATTATAAAATGTGTTTATAAATTTGCCAATCCACAGAACCCTATTGTAACAAACAATCCACAGTTGCTTACCTCTCTGCTGTCTTAGCTCAGTTGGTAAAGAATCTGCCGGAAGTACAGGAGTCCTGGGTTCATTTCCTGGGTCAGGAAGAGTCCCTGGAGAAGGAGATGGAAACCCACTCCAGTATTCTTGCCTGGGAAATCCCATGGACAGAGGACCTGGAGGGCTATACTCCTCAGGTTGCAAGAATCAGATATGACTTAGTGACTGAACCACCACCTGCCCTCTTAGGCAGGAACAATTATCTACAATTACTAAGCAAGGAAGCTGAGATACAGAAGACTTACAGAAGGTATTCAGTGTCACACAGCCCATATGTGCTGTAGCTTAAATTCAAAGCAGGCCATCTGACCAGAGCTCACAACTTTTACCACTAAGTCAATCTTGTCCTTCTTTGAGAAACCACCATCTTTGGCAAATGCTTAGACTCTCTCCTGGGGAATGATGAGGAGTTTCATGAATCATCCTTATTTTCTTGTGTGGCTCACCTTGTGAGCAGAAAAAATAGATTTTACAATGAGTACACACAAAGTATGTATGCTAAGAAACACAGATCAGTGGATTAAAATGCATGGGGGAAATTCATACTTAATAAGGAGAAGATGGACTAAAATATCTTTGTTGTAGGACAGGGAATATAAGTCAGCAAACAGGTTAAATAAAGAATTGATTCAATGACTTCTTCCCAGAGATGAGCAGAGCATCCAACTGCTGGCTATTAAAAGAAACAGCAACTAGAAATCTTGAGTGCTCAGCTGGTCTCGAGCTTTGTGCACAATGCCTGTTAAGCAAGACACTGAAGCTGAAATTTTACACACTAGGTGGGCAATTACAATAAATTCATTTTTGCGTTACAGGTTTTTTTTCCCCAAGAGGAAAAAACAAAATACTGAAATGGGGAAGGGTGTCAGGTCAAAGCCTTGATGTTCTTTTATTAAGTTTTTTTTAAGCCCATTAGAGTCTCAGGCTTTTGAGGCAATTGTACAGTTTTTGATAAAACATTACCCAAGTGAATTATTTATAAAGCTGCAGGAAACTGCAGACTCTGGTGAACAAATCTTTTTGATGTCCTCATCTCCTGCAGGGCTGTTTTGGTGCCACCCTCCGCTCCCTTCTGCAGATATTCTGGGCTCTCTTTGGCTATGGCTGACCATTTGCCTCAAAAGGCAGCCCAGCCACCAAAGAAAGCAAAACATAGGAAAGAGGAATCCAGTCAGGATGTCCCTCTGAGCCCGTGTCCCCTCTGCCACCTCACCCAGTCTGTGAGACTGGTGAAGAGAGATTGCTGTTGTTGTTTAGTCATTAAGTCATGTCCAACTCTTTTGTGACCCCATGAACTGTAACCCACCAGGCTCTTTTGTTCATGAAATTTTCCAGGCAAGAATACTGGAGTGAGTTGCCATTTCCTTGTGCAGGGGATCTTCCTGACCTAGGGATCGAACCAAAGTCTCCTGCATTGGCAGGCAGATTCTTTACCAGCTGAGCCACCAGAGAAGCCTGAAGCATGATTAGACAGTGGGAAAAAGAAGATTGAGACAATGGACGCACATACATATATAGTTGTTTTCTAAATAGAGCCTAAATGTGTTAATAATGTCTATCAGTCACCAAAGTTCCTCCAAACCCTTTAGAGACAATTCATTTAAAAAATCTGTCTCACAGTCTCAGAAACATATTCATATATGGATTTCTTTTTTTTTAATGTCACTATTATCAGACCATACAAAAAAATCTGAATCTGCACCATTGGAGTTTTCCCTTTCATATATGAAGCCCTTTTTGAGGCCATATAACTCTTTTCCATTCTGTAAGAGAAACACTTGAAATATTGGCATCGGACAAATCTATAATAACTTTAATTTCTACTCCCATCCCTGTATGAACTTAACACTCCTGAACTTGTTTCTTCAGTGTGACAATACAGCTAATAACAACTACAATTTAGAGTCTTTGTGAGAACTGGAATTATTACAATAAATCACAGCACCTGATACATCTTGGCTACCTGATGCAAAGAGCCAACACACTGGAAAAGAACGTGATGTTGGGAAAGATTGAGGGAAGGAGGAGAAGGAGGCAACAGAGGATGAGATGGCTGGCTAGCATCACCGCCTCAATGGACAAGAGTTTGAGCAAACTCTGGGAGATAGTGAAAGACAGGGAAGCTGCAGTCCATGGAGTCACAAAGAGTTGGACATGACTTAGCAGCTGAACAACAAATACATCTTGGGTATTTAGGAAGAGTAGCTATTATGATGATAGCTCATTCAACACTGTTGAAGAGTCTTCTAGGAACCAACAAGTGTTTTCAGCACAGGAAGACAACTTCATGGATTCCTAGTCTTCCTGGAGACTACAGTCCTTAAAATGTATTAGTATTTATACTAAAGTTGAGTGGAGCTGGTGGGAATGGACAGGAGGGTTATCTTCTTAATTGCATCGCTTCCTGACAAAGTGCTATAACAAGATCATGTAATCCCAACCTCACACCATAACATTGAAATCAAATGGTGGTAGAGCCATTCTGGGTCTGAATAGAGAACTCTTTAGGAAGGGAGAGGAACAGTATCTGTTATCAGTGGAACAGCAGGTTATCACATCGGTGTGGATGGTTATTGTTCTACTTGCTGTTGTTGCTGTTTTTTAAACCATCTAGGCTGCCTGTGGCTAAGATAATAACATTGCACAGTGCTGATTTTCTGCTTTGGAAAAAAATGTAAATAGACATTTCCCACACCTATATCATTCTTATAAGTAGACAGTTATCTCCCTACACCTCTTGGTTTGCTATGGCAATAGGTTCAAAGCTGTATCCTCTCACTGAAAATTAGAGCACAATTCAATCTGCTATGCTTTTATTCCTCCACAGTAGGAAAGTAAGTCTGTAAGGAGCCAGAAATTGTACCTCTCTGGCAGGTAAGAAAAGTGGGATTTTAAATACACAATTTCCAAAAGGAAACTTCATTCATCTCACTATAACTGACCAAAATTCTATGAAATTGTATTTAGTAAAGATGTGTCTTAAGTTACTTCATAAGTATGGTCCTCAATATTAAATGTATATAAATTTTGAGCAAATTAAACGTTTTTTTTTTTGGCCGTGCCCAATGGCTTGTGGGATCTTGGTTCTCAGGCCACAGCAACCGAACCCAGGTCCACAGCAGTGAAAACACCAAGTCCTAACTCCTGGAGTGCTAGAGAATTACTGAGCAAATTAAAAGGAAAGGTTTCATATTTAAAGTCATTCTATTGTTAATTGTTTTTAATAAATGGAACCATAATCCTTTTTTCTTATGTAAATTTAGATTTACACATGTATGAACATTTTGAGAGTCAAAATCATCATATTTATAAAAGAAAAAATCCTCATGTATTAAATGCATTTGTTCTTAAATGGTGATCATCTGTTTTTAATTTTCAGCTTTATGCTATAAGTATTTTCCAGGATCATATTCCAACAATAAGCATGCACAATTCTTATAATGAGAAGAAGAGTACAAAAATAAACAGTATATGTACATATTTATTTTTTCTAAATCATTAATTTTTAAATTAATTTCATTTATGTATGTATGTATGACCTTTCAATTTTACTTCAGAATTTCTACATAACAAATAGTAATAGAATATATTCTACATAACAAATAGTAATAGAATATATGGGTACTTTACCATTTCTAATTATTTAAAAGAGAAACTCTCCATTAAGAGCTAGCTTATCTTTGGCTCCTTCAAACCTCTTCTGATCTTCCTTTTTGTGTTTTTTGTTTTGTTTTGTTTTGTTTTAATGAAAAGCGAACAAATCTCAGGATCAGACCCTTTGAAGAGAAAATGATATTTGGCTGGAATTTAATATTATGTTAGTTATATTTATTTCTATGCCTTCCTTCATGGCAAATTATGATCATTTACCAGATAGGATTGGGAAATAAAACTTCCTTTTAAACAAATCTTTGGAAGTAAAATATATAAGATTTAAATATATATATATATATATATATGTATGCTAAAGGTCATACATGGATTTTGACAAAACCCATGAAATTGAAATTGATTTAATTTGAAAATGGAATTATGACAGTGTGAATAAATATTATTATCTTGATTCCCTTGCCACCTACAGACATTTCCTGTGCTATTATGTCTCCCATGCCTTGAGAACCATTGGTCTAAACCAGCTTGGGCAAATGAACAGTCCCTTCTAAAAGACCTCCAGAATCAGAGAATTTACAATTTTTCTCATAATTCATTACAATGATTATCAAGATGACCACACATTCCAGTTCAGTGGGCGTCCAGTCCACTGTTGCCCCAGCATAATCATCAGTCACATTGCCTTTTATACTCCAATGTGTCCTGATTTGTGACAATCCATGATTGCTCATTCACCTGTTCATTGTTTTTTGAGCACCTACTCTGGACCTTCCTCTGTGATAACAACTGAGGATATAAATGTGAGTAAGATAGTTCGCAGCCCTCAAAGAGCTCACAAACAGAAAATCTGGGCAAAGGACCACTTAATGTCAGTACAAAGTGATGAGGTCTGTGCCATGTGCTGTTAGGGGTCACAGGGAAGGAGGACAGATAAATCAAAGGAACACTGCAGTTTCCTCCGTGTAAAGGGCAAGAAGACTAGCTAATCAGGGATGAAAAAACTGGATGAATCAGCTCCACAGTAGGAGGTAGGTCTTTGCTTTATAAAACAATGTTTTACATTGAATTCCTGAGTATTTAGGGAACTGGTGTGGTAAGGATTAACGTAGGAAGAACACATACAATTTCCTACTCATATTCTTTCAGTGGGTGTGAGGCATGAGAAAACCTGCCCTGCCTGGTGAATCTTATGTAAAGACAGATAAAAATGCTTGCTGAGAAAGGATATTCTCCAAAATTCACTAGTTCTAAAACACGAATCAGATTATGTTAACACCAGGCTTAAAACCTTTCGTGGTTGGATCATGGTTCTCAGGATAAAATCCACACTGCTTCCCAGGACCCACAAGCTCCACCCTTCCTCTACAACCACATTTCCTACTAGTCTCAATCTTGCTCATTAAGCTCTGGCCATCTTTCCATACGCCAAATTTTTTCCCACTTGAGCTCTGGTCTTTACTTTGGCTGTTACCTCTGCCTGGAGCACTCTTCCTCCTGTACTTTGAAAATCTAACTCATTCTCACGCTCCAGGTCTCAGGTCATATGCCACTCACTTACAGAAGTCTTCCCTGATCTATCCATTCCCACCCACCTCACCTAGCTCACGATGTTTATCATCTACACGGGACTGACTCAGTGTATCTGTTTCCTGTTTACTGTCTTTCTCATGAAGGGAGGAGCATGACTGTAGTGTGTTCTGGAGTCTGGCACAATGAGTGGCAAAAAAAACAACTAGTAAATATTTGTTGTCTGGATTAATAGACAAGTTTGGGGGCATGAAAGAAAACATGGTCAATTATTGAATCAAAATAATTCATTAAGATTGTAAAAAATAGCCATGTTCTGTCCTCACTCAGCTTTGAGTGGGCTAGGAAAGAAGAGAGCTAAGGTCTGCGTTTCCAGGTATGTGGGTTCTTCGTGAGGCTGAGAAAAGGCCAACTAGAAGAAGCCTCCCTGTAAAGATTAAAGGTTATTCATCCCTTCAATGGCACTTGCCAAGGGATGCAATACGTCTGTATCTGCAGCGAGGCTGGGAGGTATGTTTTACACTTTGAATATCCATTTTCAGATTACATGAAGGACTTCTCAGGTGACCTTGAGTAAGTCATTTAGGTAAGTTTCTGTGTTACTTAAAATGAACCATCTCTATAGAGAGAAGTGATAAGGCTTGTTAATTTACATTTGTAAAACACTTTGAAAACTCTGGATGAAAGAATTTCTGCAGAGAGGTACAAAGGATAAGGTAATATGTTGGGTCAAATTTGACCCTTTCACAGAAGCAGAGAGGGAGAAGGCAGGCTTGAGACACTTAAAGCAAGCCTCTGGCACATTCATTTTTCAAGTTAATCTTCTTCTAAGAAAACCCCCTGCTTTCAAGACATCAAGTGTTTTAATCACACATATAAGTTATTATTCTAATAATTATTTTCCTTCAACATTTCTCTCCTAAAATCCCAGCTTTGTATAAAGGGAATCTTTGGGTGGGGGCTGATTTGCCCGGGAGGTTTTACCTTTACAATGCTTTCTTTAGTTTGTTCATTTTTACCATACATCAGTGATATCAGGTCTTAGTGTGACAGTCTGTGGCTGAGCTGATTGGGACCCAAATGAGGTCATTTCATCAATTCCTGACAGATGTTTACAAGGTACAGTCAGAGATGAGAGTATGCTTAGGAAACAGAAAAGAGAATTTCGAAGAAAGTTGTCAGTCTCTGAGTTAATTATATCCGTTCATAAAAATGGTATTAATAGTTACTTAAGAAACAATACCAATAGGATAGAACATTTTCTGAGGATAATGATCTCTTTCAGCAAGGTAAATACAGACTCAAAGATAAGGCTTTAATTGTGAAACTGTCAAGGCAAAAGCTAAGCCTTAAAAAAAAAAAAGGCAACCACTTTTTCAACATGCCACACCAAATATATGCTTATGTTGTGCCCATGTAAGCATATAGCTTTCTTACATTTTCCCTGATCTCACAACTTTGTTTTCTTTGAGTGGGAGGTGGGCAATAAGCAATCATATTACTTGCTCTCAGGAATAGGAAGGGCTTATCTGCCTTCTATACCTTGCCCTCCCTGGAAGAGGACTGAGCTCCTTGCCCCTTTTAATGGATCCAGGTACTTGTCTGGGGGAAACTGTTCCCTCATAAGGCTACAGATAATGGTGTTCCTTCTCTATACGTCATATCTCTGAGATTTTTTAAAAACTTACCTTCTAAATGCTCAGAGGCAATGCACAGATGAGATTTTTCCAGTTCAAACCCTGCATGCTATCCAAGAGCACACTCCAGCTGATCACTGGTGCATCCTGGACCATATCTATGATTCCAGTTGTGTGAATATTGTACATGGACCCACAGGGGTTGCCCCCAGCCAACCTTAGCAGTCAGGATTTCTTATCTCCTGATACATGAACTATGTATATGGAATGGAGCCAAATCTACTCCCTGGCCACTGGGTGCTCATATTTCCCCTTGTGTACCAAAGTTTACTTAGCCTTTGAACTATTTATCTGAATAGATGCCAATCACTTCATATGGACTGGAAAGATGGAGTGCAAAGTCCTCAAGGACTGAATTGCAAACTCCTGCTCCACCTTAAGATTCATCACCTTGACAAGACAGTATTGAACATGTTGACATGACAGAAAATGGTTGAACCACTAAATTCCTGTGGTCAAGGCATCCTAAACAAACAATAAGATATTGTTTAGTTCCTCAGTCATGTCCGACTGTTTGTGACCCCATGGACTGTAGCCCATCAGGTTTCTCTGTCCATGAGATTTCCTAGGCAAGAATACTGGAGTGGGTTGTCATTTCCTTCTCCAGGGGAGTTTCCTGAGCCAGGGATCAAACGTATGTCTCCTACATTGACAGGCAGATTCTTTACCACTGAGCCACCAGGAAAGCCCAAAGAGTAAGATATTATAAGCGAATGTTATTTCAAAATAAGTAATGACTGCAGGTTTTTCTCTAACTTTTGGTAGGACACCTATTTGTCCTGTTGGGTTGGCAAAGAGCCTGATCATCTTGACCTGAAAGAAAGGAACTCAGGGTGTCATCACCATCATCTACTCAGACAACATCAAAGAGCAGCCACTGAGTACAAAGCATGTTATAACACACACACTAAGAAAACATATTTTCTCTCTCTGTAAAGGAAGGCAATCTTCAAAGGATGTATTCAAAGGCATTAAAACACCCATTTTTCAGTCACTTACCTGAGCACAATGCCAACAGCCAGGTTTGAGGTATATGGAGCAGCCTGCAAATGGGTGAATTTTTGCCTCCAACTATCGGTTCTGTAATTGTCTCAGAATCCCCTACATTTAGAAACAGCATCAAAATCCTACAGTGACTATAGGAAAGGAAACGGCATACCATTTGTTTAGAAGATCATCTCAATTTGAGATTGATCAGGCAGCATCTATGATCGTGTCTAACCTGCTAACCCATTGACTGTTCTCAAAACGATGCATATAGAACCTGCTACAGCTCACCAAAAGTTTTCAGTCAGAAGTGTGGGGTGGTAAAGAGTGGAACTTTGAGACAGCCTTGGATTTGAGTCCAGCTTCCCTGCTTACTTAGAGTCATCTCTCTCTGTAGGTAAATGACTAATCTTGCTTCTACTCCTTCATCTCTAAAATGGGTAAAATAGCATTGAATTCATAGAGCTGTACAGAGGAAATGAGACCAAGTGTAAAAAAATATAGTATAGTAGTAGAAAGTTGGAAAATAGTAAGTATCCAAGAAACAGGAGTAGTTTCCTTATTTCCCACACTTTGAAATTAAAGGGGACTTAATTGTGTCAGGGGACTTCCCTGGCAGTACAGTGGATAAGAGTTCATGTTTCAACGTCAGGGTCATGGTTTCAATGCCTGGTTGGGGAACTATGATCCTGCATGCAGCATGGCACAGCCAAAAAAAAAGTATATGTCAGTGACTGAAGGATACAAGGACTCTTAATAATTGTGATTTCTTTCCCCAGGAACTTTTGCAAATGCCCTTAAGATCTATTTTAATTTTATGGCAACTGTATACAATCATGCATTATCTCTTGTGTTATCTAATATTTCAATCACAGCATACATTGGTTATACTTTTAAACACACGAGATATTGTAAGCTCCCAGCTGAATGAAACGTTCTTGCGCACAAGGGCTGTTAGCCTCTGTTCACAAACGCACTTTTCAGTTCAGTTCAATTCAGTCCCTCAGTCATGTCCAACTCTTTGTGACCCCATGGACTGCAGCATGCCAGGCCTCCCTGTCCATCACCAACTCCCAAAGTTTGCTCAAACTTATGTCCATTGAGTCGGTGATGCCATCCAGCCATCTCATCCTCTGTCATCCCCTTCTCCTCCTGCCTTCAAACTTTCCCAGAATCAGGGTCTTTTCAAATGAGTCAGCTCTTCACATCAGGTGGCCAAAGTATTGGAGTTTCAGCCTCAACATTAGTCCTTCCAGTGAATATTCAGGACTGATTTCCTTTAGGATGGACTGGTTGGATCTCTTTGCAGCTCAAGGGACTCTCAAGAGTCTTCTCCAACACCACAATTCAAAAGCATCAATTCTTCAGTGCTCAGCTTCTTAATAGTCCAACTCTCAAATCCATACATGACTCCTGGAAAAACCATAGCTTTGACTAGATGGACCTTTGTTGGCAAAGTAATGTCTCTGCTTTTTAATATGCTGTCTAGGTTGGTCACTACTTTCCTTCCAAGGAGTAAGTGTCTTTTAATTTCATGGCTGTAGTCACCATCTACAGTGATTTTGGAGCCCCAAAAAATAAATCTGCCTCTGTTTCCACTGTTTCCCCATCTATTTGCCATGAAGTGATGGGACCAGATGCCATGATCTTAGTTTTCTGAATGTTGAGCTTTAAGCCAACTTTTTCACTCTCCTCTTTCACTTTCATCAAGAGGCTCTTTAGTTCTTCTTCTGCCATAAAATGCACTTTTCGGGTACATTTAAATGCTGTAATGGTTTGATCATAGGTATTTACCATGTTATTCAAGTTAGTCATTTAAAAAACACATCAAACACTTGAATAACATGATAAATACCTATGATTAAACCATGACAACACCTATCTCCTCATTTATAGGTTTATTTGAGGGCAGGAACTACAGTCTGTAGGTACCTTATAAAGGCCCAGGGCACTCAGAACACTGTATGAATACAGTGTTCTTCCCGTGTCTTTGGCCACTGTGTCTTGATTTAACATATTTTATTATTTCTAGGAAATAAGATTGAGTCTTCTGACACACAGCAAATATACTATGTTTGATACATAAAAAAATAAAAGTCTCAAATAGTATAAATGTTGGTGAAATTGAAACACTGGAGTATAGCTCAATGAATTAAGAAAGATGTACACAGAGTCCAAGGGAAAATGTGGCTACAGATGATCTAAATAGCTCCTAGCAATCTAGGTCTTCCAGCTTTCTGGGGCTGATAACATGATGTTGGGGGATCCTAGGTGAAGTTGGTGGTCTCAAATACTGTGCCATGATAATCTGACCTCCAAGAGTATAACAAGAAGCTATGCCTAAACTTATGTTAATTACTTCGAGATGAAGAAAAGGGAAATGGTTGCTTGAAACAATTTCAGGATTTGCAAACTTGAAACAAATAGTTTGTCTTAGTGATTCACTAACCATGGGAGCCTTCAGTTGAACTGGTCCTACCTTGCAGGTAAAAAATGATTCATTTTATTATTCATGAATATTTATAAAAACTTTCTCCTACAATTATCTGAAACTGAGGTTACTGTACTGTGGTGGTGGTGGCAGGCGTGTTTTAGAATAAAAGCAATTCCTTGAATTCAGTATTTCAATATCATGCTTTGGGGGACATTGGGGTAAATAATGCAGATACCTCTGCCCTCTAAAAAATATTTGGGAGGGATGCAGATATATATATATGTGTTTGTGTGTATCTGAAATATAAAGTAGAATGAAATAATATAAAAAAATCTTAGTGATTATGGTCTACATATTGCTTGCTTCTTCTAAGGAGCAAGCATCTTTTAATTTCATGGCTGCAGTCACCATCTGCAGTGATTTTGGAGCCCAAGAAAATAAAGTCTCACTGTTTCCATTGTTTCCCCATCTATTTGCCATGAAGTGATGGGACTGGATACCATGATCTTAGTTTTCTGAATGTTGAGTTTTAAGGCACCTTTTTCACTCTCCTCTTTCACTTTCATCAAGAGGCTCTTTAGTTCTTCTTCACTTTCTGTCAAAAGGGTGGTGTCATCTGCATATCTGAGCTTATTAATATTTCTCCTGGCCATCTTGATTCCAGCTTGTGCTTCATCAAGCCCATCATTTTGCATGATGCACATATTGCTTAAAAAAGGCAAAATTTTTGCCACAGCGTTCACCTTGTATATTCTGATCTTTCACTACTCCCCGCTTAGAAAGACTGTTAATAGCTTAGAGATTTTGTTATCAATAAACACTTTCTCAAGTTCTATATAGACGATGTTGATCACACTTACTATCTGAGCTTCTGTTTCACCTAATATGTGTAATCCCATTGATGGCTCATATTCTTCACAGGCAGTGGTATTAAAGTCCTAAAATTCTAGTAAACTATGATTTTCCTTTAGCAAAAACTTCCCAGTTTGATCACTAAGCCTCTTAGGACTTTTTGTTGCTTTTGCAGTGTTGCTAAGAAGATGTTCCTTTTTGCCTATCCCCAGGGGAAGTCAGGTAGACAGAATATCACTAGTAAAAGGTCCCTTGGGGACTTTTTGGAGATCACAGTTGCTTGTCTTCCTTGATACTGTCCTTAATGCAACACAGATAATAATGAACATATGGATGTAAATTTATATTCTGTTCCTAAAAACTAACTTATAGATGATTCTGTTTGCAGAAGCCAGACAGATTTACCTACAACAGATAATCTGACAATCTGTCTCTTAGCACAATACTTTGCAATCTCCCTAATCACTTTTTTTTAATGAGATAAAAGAGGTCCATAGAAGTCAACTGTTTTGATCAAGACTACAGCACTTAAGAGTAATCAAAGACTTTCTTTGTCTTTTGATTCCAAATAGTAGGAACAGAATGGAAAATATGATGTTTGTATCCTTTCAAAGAATCACCACTGCACTTTTTTCTTCTGTTCATATGATGCTGTACCTGTTCTCACAGGTAATTCTTGGTCAGTGAAGAACACAGTTTGAGAAAGGGGGCATCTAGATCTGATATGCCTGGATTCAAGCCCAGACAATAGCAACATAACCTCATTTTATCCACTGGAGGTTTGAAAGCATCCCAGTACAATTTGTGGAAGAAAAGATGGAAGAAGTATAGGTCTGGCATATACAGTATTATTATCTCCCTGGGTGATTATAAATGAGCCAGGAACCTACTTCTAGAAATATACTTCTGCCAGTAATTATCTGTATGACTTCAGTTAAACCACTTAATTTCTCCAAATCTCCACTTTATCATTTGTAAGAGAGTCACACATTCTCAAAGGTTTTTATTTGCTCAAAATTCTATGCTTGGTTTTAAAAGTGAAAGAGTTAGTCTTCAGTTATATCTCACTCTTTGTGACCCCATGGACTATAGCCTGCTAGGCTTCTCTGTCCATGAAATTCTCCAGGCAAGAATACTGTGGTGGGTAGCCATTCCCTTCTCCAAAGGGTCTTCCCAACCTGGGGATCAAACCTGGGTCTCCTATATTGCAGACAGATTTTCTGCCATCTGAGCCATCAGGGAAGACCCCAAAATATGGAACACCTCACAAATTTGCATGTCATCCTTGCTATGGGGGCCATGCTAAGCTTCTCTATATAGTTCAAGTTTTAGTACATGTGTTGCCGAAGAGGGCACTTAATTGACTGAAGCTGTCCTCTTTGCTAAATGTTGATAATTGTATATGTCCCTCGATTGTCTGATGATGTGCTGCAAGCAAGATAAATTGCTTCTAGAAATGAACTCACGCTGAGCTTCAGGAACTACATTTTTTCTAGAGTCAAAGGTGATTTGGTTTCTTCCTTCAACGTCAGAAATTAGTTGGAGCAAGAGGCAACACATTCAAAAAGGAAGAAGGAGTTCTGGTTGGGTTGTCCACTTTATCTTAAGGAAAGCACTTTCCATATAATGTAGTGAGTGCTAGCATGTGCATTTGCCAACCAGATTGGTTTTGTCCAGAGACCTACCCAGGCCTTAGATACACAGACCCATAGACAACAGGTTGTTACCCTAGAGATGCCCACAATCAACTGCCTGCTTCTTTCCAAAGTCCCAGGTGGGATCAATGGTGATTTAGTAAAAACGTATCTGACAACAATCCTTTTTAAAATCCCTGATAAAGAAAAACAGAGACTTTTATATGAAACAACTGTTTTTAAAGGTCTAAGTATAAAACATGCTTCCAGATTCCATTTGCATTTAATTTGGTATTAGTAGACGTATATTTTCTTCTCTTTTAGAAGCATTTAATCTCTCAAGGTTAACTACCTTCAAAGAGCCACCATTTCAACTTGTAATAAGGGACACTTTTTTTAGGATAGGAGAAAGCCTGTTATAAGTTCCTCTCCAATCAACTATAAGATCTTGAGAAAACTACAAAAATATGACCACATGATCCTCTTTAAAAAAAAAAAAAAACAAAGATTCTGTTATTTTCTATAGCCACATGGAGGCAAGAAGTTCATTTTTGAACACCTCAAAAAGGGAAGAAGGTCTCCAAGTACAGAAATTATACAAAGTTCTTCCCTATTTTTTAAAAAAGAAATAAATTTGATGAACATACAATCATCTTGATGAGGAAACTTGTATAAAGTACGTGTTCTGTGCCAGTCACAATTCTGGTGCTCATGAGGACACACGAACACATGAAGTATCCTAGTCCCTGAAATGGGTGCACTACACTACTCTCACTATTTTTATAGCTATTTGAGGATTATCATAATAAAAAACGTTTACTGATACCCAGCTTCCAATATTCCATAACTAGAAGAGAAGTGATATATAGGATATATTTCTGTAATATATAATCACATAGTATGTAAATATGTAATAATTGTTGGCACGGTAGCAGAAGAAAATACGCTGGCTTGGGGATAAAGATGACAACGAAAGGGGGTTTGGTGTGAGACACAGCAAGATGACCATGAATCTTGAAGCATACAATATCCTGAATGGAATTGGGATCCCTTCCCAAATAGATACATCTAAATTACAATACTATTAATTCTACTCTATTAAGAGACTTAGATATAGCTCTGGACATGGCTGGCTTTAAACAACAGGTCATAGAAATTACCTACTGAGTTCCTTGTGGTCATTGACCAAACAAATTCCTGATAGTAGAGACATCAACTCCTAGTGAGGATGGAAAAGAGGAAGAGCAAGGGGAGGAGAAAAACAAGATAGAAGGAGATGAGAAAAAAAAGAACCTGCCTTAGGCTGCAATCTCCAAGCTGTAATCACTGAGTTAGAGACAGTTCCAGATGGATGAAACTTCTCTGACACTTAGCCTTTTCCCTGAAACTTGCTTAATGTAGCATGATCTAGTTGCATGTCTTTTCCAGCAAAATGTTCCATTAAGGTTTCTGACATGAGCCTCATAATCACACTGAAATCCAAGAAACTCAGTAGAATGATTCTTTGTGATCTGTTTGAACCCCACTGAGAAAAAAATTCACCTGTGAGACCGCAGGTGCCAACTGTCACCCTAGCCTGTACTAATCAAAGGTGAAAACTCTTGGCTCTTTTAGTTTTTCTAAGGAAGTGAAATTCCCATTTATTATTCATCTACTTTAAGTTTTCAAGGAAAGCATTAGGCCACCTGTCCAACGTTGGCACCCAAGGAAAACTGACACACAGAAAATTAACAATAGCAGGTTGAAACACTTGCAGACTTTCTGAAAACAGAAAATAAAAGGATCAAGATTAATTCTGATTTGGCTTTTGGTAGCTCTCTCCATGATGCTATTTACTAGAAAATATTTACGCAGCCTTTGCCCACCCAAATAAATCGGCACATGGATACCTGGATTTAGAAAGATGATAAGTGGAGTGGGCACTGGTCTCTTGCATTTTAAAAATAGATTAATGACAGCATTTTTCTGAATAAAGACTTCTTTTTCCTTAAAATTTTCAACTTACAAAAGCTAATATACACACGATGTTCAGAAATAGATTTACTACCTACACTATATTGATAGTTCACACACTATAAGCTGCCAGTGACATGTTGGTATATGGAAATTGCACATGCACGTGCTACTCTGCATAGAAATTGACTGCATAAATGGTCAGGAACCTATTGGAGAAAACCTAAAACTTTGGGGATTGGAGAAGAGGTTTAAAATGCTACTTTTCATGGCTGTCTTACTCAAAATTTATCACCATGCCCATTTTAGTTAGAAAATAACACTAAAAGGGCTGTCTTTTGTTTCTGCTACTTGCAAATCAACTACTCAGTTCAGTTGAAATAACACTAACAATAATAATAGCTACCATTTATTTAGTGTTCTGCCAGGCTCTCAGCTAATAATGAACTTGCAATATCTCACCATGTTCACAAGAAGCCTTTGATATTAGTAATATTGTTAACCATGAGGAAACTGAGGCAGATAGAAATTATATATATATTAATTAGCCCAACATCATGCAGCAGTCAACAGTGGAGCCGGGGGTGAACCTGAGTACTTTGACTCCAGAACTTCCTTTTAAACAGTATGCTGTCCTTCACTACCTATCCGTACATGTTGATTTAAATATAGATTTGTCACTCAAAACTCTTCAAGCGTCACCTTAAGTGACCCTCATTGATTCATCACTTATATTTCAAGATTTCTCTATACAGATCACAGAATCTGGCCAAACTGAGACTGGCCACTTCGCCACACATCCTGTACTTTTCCCTTTTCCAACTGTACTAATGGTATTTCCTTAATGCAAAATGCAGTCATGCACTAAGAGCAGAAGGAATTGAAACCAATTTAAAATTTATATACATATATATATATTAATGATAAAGGCTAACATTTATCAAGCAGTTACTACATGCCAAGAACTGTATTAGTCCATTTACATAAATGTATCATGAATGAAATAGTGTGAAATGACACATATAGTTATTGTTACCCCAATTTTCCAGATGAGAAAATCAAATCTTAGGAATGCTAAGTATTTTGTCTAAAACAACCTAACTTATAAGTATTGGGTTGGCCAAGAATTTTTTTTTTTCCTAAGATATTACAGAAAAACCTGAACAAACTTCTTGGACAACCCAATAATAGAGTCTCAAACTGAACTCCAAGTCTGACTGACACTAAAAAGCAAGTTTTTAACCATACATTCTAGGCTACATCTATCCCAAATTTTAATTTCCATTATAGTTGTTTAAAACTAAGTTCTATATCTTCCTGCATGCATACTCAGTCACTCCATTGTATCTGACTCTTTGCAACCCTATGAACTGTAGCCTGCCAGGCTCCTCTGTCCATGAGATTTCTTAGGCAAGAATACTGGAGTGGGTTGCCATTTCCTTCTCCAGGGCCTCTTCCTGACCCAGGGATCGAACCCACATCTCCTGAGTCTCCTACATGGGCAGACAGATTCTCCACCACCCAGCCACATGGGAGGCCCTCTATATCTTCCTACTAAACCATATACTTCTTAGAACTAAAGCAAGATTTTGCATCTCTGCCCCACCCGCCAATACACACACAGTTCCAAGTACAATGAAGTAAGAAAAGCAAACTAGAGACAAAGAAAAAAGTGAAGGGAGTAAAGGCAGAGAATTTCAGAGCAAAATGTCAACTGTGTGACTTCAGTGATACAGAATCCCTGAGCGGAGAGCACTTTCCCGGCCCTTTGAAGCACCGCCTCTGCTAAATGTGCATCACTGTTGTCATGGCGGGACTGGCATGGCAGTAGACTTCTGCAGAAAGAGCCCGTGCACTCCTCTTCTGTACAGCTGTGCCAGAAATATCCCTAGATGTAAATCTAACCTTCATTCCAAGACGTATACAGTTTAGTAGAAAGATGACTGTGCCAGAATCATCCCCAGGTGGAAATGGCTCACAGCCCCCTCACTTTCTCTGAATGCTGTGAAAAGCCCTGTAGTTTGTAAACATATTGGAACCCATTGTTAATTCAGGCTTCACAGAGATTCTAAAGCCCCAGAGACTGTATAATTAGTTTAACATTTTTAAAGGAGTAGGTTTTAAGTGAGATTGGCTGTATCCTCAGTTACACTGCCAGTGGTCAGTCAAAGAAATAGGTATGTAAATTGAAGAAAGTTATTTAAACATGCCAGAGCCAGAAGATATTAATAAATCTGAGTGTGATTCTAAAAATGTGCAAAGACTCGAGTCAGCAAAATTTGAAACCACTTCTAATTTTATCTGACCCATTCGGTTATATTCTGCTTCTTGTGACAATATCAGTCCCTATGGTATCATAGAGAACTAGCATGGGAAGAACAGCAGACTCAGTCAAGAGACAAGGATTGAAGGTCAGGTCAGACTGTCACTTAAAGCAGAGTAAACGCCAGGAGGTTATCTGGTCCCTACAAGCCTTGTTTTCATGTGTACAATAGATATGGCCTGACTTATTGAATTTGTATTCTTAGTACAAAAACCCACAAGAAATACTTTACCATTTGTAAGGTCTATAACATGATATGTATTAATCAATGGGGGAAAAACTATAGCTACACTGTGAAGATAATATGTGATAAATGTTTTTTATTTGATTAAGAGAGAATTGTTTTTTTTTTCTCCCTACCTCCTCCTTTTCTTCTCACTTGAGTGCATAGTATGTGCCAGATGTTGTATGAGGTGCTGGGAATATAGTGACAAACTAATCAGATAAGATACCTTTTGGGGTAGGGGGTGGGATAATAGTGAATGTGTAAATAAAAACATGAATACTTTCAGAGGATGAGAAGTACTATGAAGAAAATCATAATGATTACAAAAGAACTTCTTGAGAAATAACACATGGTCGACAATTGGAAAAATCACAGAGTCTCTAATATAAAAAAAAAAAGTAGGAAGAAAACTCCAGAAAAAGAGAACAGCAAATGCAAGTCCCTAAAAATGAAGCAATTTTAGCAAATTCAAGAGACAGAAATAAGTCCCTTACAGAAGGAACACAATGAGTGAAGAGGAGGGTATCATGACGTAGGTTGGTCAGGCAATACATAGCACGGGTCTTGGAGATTCAGTTTACAAAAAGCAATTTAGATTTTAGTCTAAAGGCAATGAGAAGCCAATGGATAGTTTTAATTAGGAGAGCAACTCAATCTGATTTGCATGGCCAGAATCTTTGATAAGACCAAATAAAGAGGTGTGCATGCTGAGTAGCTTCAGTCGTGTCTGACTCTTTGCAATCCTATGGACTGTAGCCCGTCAGTCTCCTCTGTCCATGGGATTCTCCAGGCAAGAATACAGGAGTGGGTATCCATGCCCTCCTCCAGGGGATCTTCCTGACCCAGGAACTGAACTTGTGTGTTTTATGTCTCCTGCTTTGGCAGGCAAGTTCTTTACCACTAGTGCCACCTGGGAAATCCCAACCAGCTGATATGAAGCCCAACGAGGGCCATCTGTATGCCCAAACATCATCTGATCTCTGGGATATGGCATCCTCATCATCACATCATTTCTCTGAACACTTCAATGGCCCCCTCACTGTCCTTGGGATGAAGACCAGAATCCTCAGCATTGCCACAAAGCACTGCAAGGTCTGAGCCTTGCGTGTCTCTCAACCCCACATGATGGTCCACTTCCTCCTGCCTCTGCCTTCTAGACCATCTGGAACTTCTTTAAGGTCTTTGAACATGTGATTCTCCCTGTAACCTCAGAACTTTTGCAGATGGTAGTCCTTTGGCCTGGAATACCCTTATTTCCTCCATGTATCTTACCAACCCCCATACTTAAGTCTCATAGCAACTGTCACTTCTTGAGGATGTTTTCCCTAACCTCTATGATGAGATCAAATCTTCTATCCTCTTATTATATATTCCTATAGAAACACAGCCCTCTCCATGAAAGTATATATCACAGTTATGACTTTACACTGATTGGTTTGATTCTTTAATTAATTTGTATCTCCCTTACGAGGCTGTAAGTGCCTCAGGGACAAAGATTGTATAAATATGCATATTTTCTCTGAAATTCCCAGTATCCAGCACAGTACTGAAATCAAGAGGGAATTCAATTAATAAAAAAAAAAAAAACCAACCAGGCAGAAGAAGAAATAAGAAAAAAACGATCACAAACTGAGAGAAGAAAAACAGACAATATAAATAAACTCACATGAGATCCAAGTAATAAAGTTATGAGATACAGACTATATGTTCAAAGAATTGATAGACATAATTAGGAATTTTGACAGGGGACTGAAAACTATTAAAAAGAATCAATGGAAAAACATGTAGTTGAAAATTATAATAATCAAAATTAAGAACCCAATGAAGGTTTTTAATAGTACAGTAAATTCAGTTGAAGAGCAAGTTAGTAAACTAGAACATAGGTCAAAAGAAAATATCCAGAATAAACATGTGAAAATAAAAAGCATTAAAGGAGGGGTGGGAAGCAAATCAATCTGATCATATTGCAAATGTATGAAATAATCTCACTGAAAAGGATGCAGGGAAAAGATGCCAACCTAAGTAATGCTGGAAATATATAGAGTCCATAAAACTAAATGTAAAAGAAATTGTACATAAGCACTGTCCTCTGGTTGGTTAAGTTGTACGCCACAGGGTACAGGTTACCAACTCTGAAATTGCTATGCATGCACATTGGAATTGAACAACTAGGTAAATGGATAGCAAAAAGCAGGAACAAGTTTCTCCCTGTTGGCGGGGGCGGGGGGTGTTTACAGAAAAACAAGGGGAGGAAGCAAGATCTCCTATACAGCTTAATACAGATGAAGATAGTTGTACTATCTGGATAATAGGTAGGTAGGTAGATAGGTAGGTAGGTAGGTAGGTAAATAATAGATATAGCTATGTATATATACATGGCTGGGCTTCCCTGGTGTGGCTCAGTGGTAAAGAATCTGCCTGCAATGCAGGAGAAGCAGGAGATGCGTGTTCCATCCCTGGTTTGGAAAGATCCCCTGGAAGAGGAAATGGCAACCCACTCCAGTATTCTTGTCTGGAAAATTCCATGGACAGAGGAGCCTGACAGGCTATAGTCCATTGGGTCGCAAAGAATCAGACATGATTGAGAAACTGAATACACACACATTTACAAGATTAGTAAACATACTCTTATGCCCTTGCTATGTCAGATAAGAGAAACTAGAAGCAATGTCACTTCAGAAGTAATGAGTTCATCAGCAACTTGATTTTGATTTCTAATACTATTATTCGAAAAGAAACCAGGGCTCCTCAGGGAAATGGCTGATCCCAGGACAAGGGTAGGAAACATTCAAAATAAACTTGGAGAATCTTATAGTAACAGAAATAATGAAGTGCTACCCCCCCAAAAAAAACCCCACAAAAACAAAATACTGACAAAGATGGACTTATATCAAAGGAATATGGGAGTCACTGAAAGAGTTCCAAAGTACCAGAGCCAAAACAACTTGAATAACAAAATAAAGTTTTAATATAAAGCTGCATTATAACTCAAAATATGAAGTAAAAGTCCACAACATAAATAAATAACTGAATAAATAAATAAATGGGAAAAAAGAGACAAAGCTCTCATGTAGAAGAATTCGAAATAATTTAAGTGGATATTGTGCCCTTGAGGAGGAATATAACTCCACTCCTTAAGTGTGAGTGGGCATAGGACTTCTCCCCAAGGAGTACAGTTTGGAAAGATTTAAAAAAAGAGAGACAGAGAGTAAACTTAGAGTAAAGAAACTTGACAACCACTAACTCAAAGGATTAAGGTCAACAATAAAATGATGTCAACAATAGTGTGAACCTGTGATATGACATCATAAAAATAGCATTTTACCTCTATGGTTTTCCTCCCAGAAGCCCACAACCCCAGTCTAATAATTACAAAAACATTGGCCAAGACGAACCTCAGGAAATAAGAAACTATACGTAACATGGTATCTTGGATGGAATCCTAGAACAGAAAAAAGGACATTAGGTAAAAACAAAGGAATCTGAATAAATTATGAACTTCAGTTAATGATAATGTGTCAATATTGGTTTATTAGGGTGTCCCTGGTAGCTCAGTTGGTAAAGAATCTGCCTGCAGTGCAGGAGACCTGGGCTTGATCCCTGGGTCAGGACAATCCCCTGGAGAGGGGAATGGCTAACCACTCCAGTGATCTTACCCGAGAATCCTACGGACGGAGAACCCTGACTGGCTACAGTCCATGGGCTCACAAAGAGTCGGACATGACTTAGCGACTAAACCACTACCACCATTGGCTTATTAATAAATATTGACTGTATAAAATTACTATAATGTCTGGTGAGATGTAAGATCCATATAGAATTAAAAAGATGTGACAAGAGTGACACATTAGTTGAGAAGTTGGTAAGCGTGTTTTGAGATGTAGGAAGTATATAATTGCCTATGGTTTGTATTTATTCAATAATAATAATGATAATTGTAATAAAATTGTATTGTAGTTAAATGCTCATTACTTTCTACACAAGACACCTGCTAAGCACTGTAATCCGAGTCTATGCCCTGACCACTAATGCTGAAGAAGCTGAACAGTTCTGTGAAGACCTACAAGACCTTCTAGAACTAACACCCAAAAAAGATGTCCTCTTCATTATAGGGTACTGGAATACAAAAGTAAGAAGTCAAGAAACACCTGGAGTAACATGCAAATTTGGCCTTGGAGTACAGAATGAAGCAGGGCAAAGGCTAATAGAGTTCTGCCAAGAGAATGCACTGGTCATAGCAAACACCCTCTTCCAACAACACAAGAGAAGACTCCACACATGGACATCACCAGATGGTCAACACCGAAATTAGACTGATTATATTCTTTGCAGCCAAAGATGGAGAAGCTCTATACAGTCAACAAAAACAAGACTGGGAGCTGACTGTGGCTCAGATCATCAACTCCTTATTGCCAAATTCAGACTTAAATTGAAGAAAGTGGGGAAAAACACTAGACCATTCAGGTATGACCTAAATCAAATCCCTTATGACTATACAGTGGAAGTGATAAATAGATTTAAGGGACTAGATCTGATAGACAGAGTGCCTGATGAACTATGGACGGAGGTTCGTGACATTGTACAGGAGACAGGGATCAAGACCATCCCCAAGAAAAAGAAATGCAAAAAAGCAAAATGGCTGTCTGAGGAGGCCTTACAAATAGCTGAGAAAAGAAGAGAAGCAAAAAGCAAAGGAGAAAAGGAAAGATATACCCATTTGAATGCAGAGTTCTAAAGAATAGCCAGGAGAGATAAGAAAGCCTACGTCAGCGATCTATGCAAAGAAATAGAGGAAAACAATAGAAAGGGAGAGACTAGAGATCTCTTCAATAAAATTAGAGATACCAAGGGAACATTTCATGCAAAGATGGGCTTGATAAAGGACAGAAATGGTATGGACCTAACAGAAGCAGAAGATATTAAGAAGAGGTGGCAAGAATACATAGAAGAACTGTACAAGAAAGATCTTCACAACCCAGATAATCATGATGGTGTGATCACTCACACTCACCCAGAGCCAGCCATCCTGGAATGTGAAGTCAAGTGTGCCTTAGGAAGTATCACTACGAACAAAGCTAGTGGAGGTGATGGAATTCCAGTTGAGCTACTTCAAATCCTGAAAGATGATGCTGTGAAAGTGCTGCACTCAATATGTCAGTAAATTTGGAAAACTCAGCAGTGGCCACAGGACTGGAAAAGGTCAGTTTTCATTCCAGTCCCTAAGAAAGGCAATCCCAAAGAATGCTCAAACTATCGCACAACTGAACTCATCTCACACACTAGTAAAATAATGCTCAAAATTCTCCAAGCCAGGCTTCAGCAATACATGAACCGTGAAGTTCCAGATGTTGAAGCTGGTTTTAGAAAAGGCAGAGGAATGAGAGATCAAATTGCCAACATTCGCTAGATCTTTGAAAAAGCAAGAGAGTTTCAGAAAAACATCTATTTCTGCTTTATTGACTATGCCAAAGCCTTTGACTGTGTAGATCACAATAAACTGTGGAAAGTTCCGAAAGAGATGGGAATACCAGACCAATTGACCTGCCTCTTGAGAAACCTGTAGGCAGGTCAGGAAGCAACAGTTAGAACTGGACATGGACCAACAGACTGGTTCCAAATAGGAAAAGGAGTATGTCAAGGCTGTATATTGTCACCCTGCTTATTTAACTTATATGCAGATTACATCATGAGAAACACTGGGCTGGATGAAGCACAAACTGGAATCAAGACTGCCGGGAGAAATATCAATAACCTCAGAAATGCAAATAACACCACCCTTAAGGCAGAAAGTGAAGAGAAACTAAAGAGCCTCTTGATGAAAGTCAAAGAGAAGAGTGAAGAAGCTGGCATAAAGCTCAACGTTCAGAAAATTAAGATCATGGCATCCAGTCCCATCACTTCATGGCAAATAGATGGGGAAAGAGTGGAAACAGTGGCTGACTTTATTTTGGGGGGCTCCAAAATCACTGCAGATGGTAATTCCAGCCATGAAATTAAAAGATGCTTACACCTTGGAAGGAAAGTTATGACCAACCTAGACAGTCTATTAAAAAGCAGAGATATTACTTTGTCAACAAAGGTCCATCTAGTCAAGGCTATGGTTTTTCCAGTAGTCATGTATGGATGTGAGAGTTGGACTATAAAGCAAGCTGAGCACCAAAGAATTAATGCTTTTGAACTGTGGTGTTGGAGAAGACTCTTGAGAGTCCCTTGGACTGCAAGGAGATCCAACCAGTCCATCCTAAAGGAGATCAGTCCTGGGTGTTCACTGGAAGGACTGATGTTGAAGCTGAAACTCCAATACTTTGTCCACCTGATGCAAAGAGCTGACTCATTTGAAAAGTCCCTGATGCTTGGAAAGATTGAAGGTGGGAGGAGAGGGGGACGACAGGAAATGAGATGGTTGGAAGGCGTCACTGACTCAGTGGACATGGGTTTGGGTAGACTCCGGCCGTTGGTGATGGACAGGGAGGCCTGGCATGCTGCAGTTCATGGGGTGGTAAAGAGTCAGACATGACTGAGCGACTGAACTGAAGTGAACTGAGGAACTATATATTTTTTATAGTACCATAAACTCCTGTCTATAAACTAGAATACCAGTACATTGTCTTTAGATAAATAAGGATTTCCTGGTTTTGGAAGTCGAAGTAAGGGATCTTGCTTTAATATCTCTTAATACTCATAAGAAGTCTAACATATTTCAAAAGCCACTTTCCTTTTCAAAAAAAAAAAAAACCCACAAGTTGTTTTGATTGCCATCTCTGCTTCTGAATTTATAAATTTCAACTTATAAACAACTTTTAGAAAAAGTGGGTAAAGTATGCTGTGCATATGTACTAAATCACTTCAGTCATGTCTGACTATCTGTGACCCTATGGACTGTAGCCTGCCAGACTCCTCTGTCCAGAATACTGGAGTGGGTTACCATTTCCTTCTCCAGGGGATCTTCCCGACTCAGGGATCAAACCTGCATGTCTCAGGTCTCCTGCATTGGCAGGTAGATTCTTTACCTGGGAAGCCCCTAAAGTATGGTGTACTCATGTACTGTTCCTCTAAAGAACAGAATGGGAACCTTAAATTCTCAACTGCAACATGGTTATCAGGTTGTATCATTGACACGGCACAGGTAAATGAAGCAAGACACTGAAATGAGATTCCTTTCACATTTCATAGAACACAGGGATTGTGTGTTTTTTCCCCCTGGGGGGAGGGTAAAGATTGAATGTAATATTTCAATCATACCCAAAAGAACATGAGTTAATATTTCATAGCTACTTAATCCACTCATTCAGAGACGGTAATGCAAATGTTCAAATATTTATGCTTCGTAGCCAAAACATGGTGCCCTGAATTATTGTATTGTACTCTCTTATGCCACTGACTTACAATTCATTTCAGATCAGGTAACCAGAAAATCACTGTATTCAGCAGGGGAGCACTAGCAATAAACTCTTTATACTCACAATCCTTTCATTTTTATTCACACACGAGGCTCATCTGCCTTCTTGAAAAAAATTAAAATACCCACCAAAGTTAGTGATTAAGAAAGGGATTAGTACTAAAAAATACTATGTATTTAATTGATCTAATTGCAATTTCCAATCTACATTATGTATAATAATTCAAAGGCCCTTGTAAGAAGAGTGATTTTGCTGTAATAGCCTGTTATTCTCAGACATGAGTCCTTCAATATAAAGTCACCAAATCAACCATAATGAATATCACACACTGAGTTTTCAACCTCACCCTTTAATGCTCCTGAAGAGCATTTAGAGAACATGAGTAAGGTCAGAGAGGAATTGCATTATTTGGAATGTTTTTTACTCAGTTAGTTCCCTTCTTTCTACTCTGACTACCCCCAGGCTATCGAAGCAGGAAATTAGGTTCAGACAAAAGTTTAAGACCATTCACAGTGAATTTCAGAGTTGAAAAGAGGACATAGGCACCATACATAACTTGAGAGAAGAATCTGCCCCGTTCTACACTGTAGTAGTTTCAAAGTGTGAAGAGTAAGATTCAAGGATGAGAGCTCATCACCTCCCACTGCCAACCTCTGCGCACACCAACCCAGCTGTTCTCAGAGATATCAGTCAGTTCAGTTCAGTCGCTCAGTCGTCTCCGACTCTTTGCGACCCCATGGACTGCAGCACACCAGGCCTTCCGGTCCATCACCAACTCCCCGAGTTTACTCAAACTCATGTACATCGAGTCGGTGATGCCATCCAACTATCTCAGCCTTGTTATCCCCTTCTCCTCCTGCCTTCAATCATTCCTAGCATCAGGGTCTTTTCCAATGAGTCAGTTCTTTGCATCAGGTGGCCAAAGTATTGGGGCTTCCGCTTCATCATCAGTCCTTCCAATGAATATTCAGGACTGATTTCCTTTAGGATTGACTGGTATGATTTCCTTGCAGTCCAAGGGACTCTCAAGAGTCTTCTCCAACACCACAGTTCAAAAGCATCCATTCTTCAGCACTCAGCTTTCTTTATGGTCCAACTCTTACATCCATACATGACCACTGGAAAAACCATAGCTTTGACTAGATTGTTGATAAAGTAATGTCTTTGCTTTTTAATATGCTGTGTAGGTTGGTCATAGTTTTTCTTCCAAGGAGCAAGCATCTTTTAATTTCATGGCTGCAGTCACCATCTGCAGTGATTCTGGAGTCCAAGAAAATAAAGTCCGTCACTGTTTCCATTGTTTCCCCATCTATTTGCCATGAGTGATGAGACCAGAGGCCATGATCTTAGTATTTTGAATGCTGAGTTTTAAGCCAGCTTTTTCACTCTCCTCTTTCACTTTCAACAAGAGGCTCTTTAGTTTCTCTTCACTTTCTGCCATAAGGGTGGTGTCATCTGCATATCTGAGGTGATACTCAAAGATATATTTCTTCCTTTATCTCCTCAATAACCTAAACAATCTAGTAGCATTGAAGGACATTTTTAACCCATGTATTATCATCAAGTACCTTTTGATACGGGCTTCACTGGTGGCTCATCAGTAAAGAATCTACCTACAATGCAGGACACCCAGGTTCAATCCCTGGGGTGGGAAGATCCCCTGGAGGAGGGCATGGCAACTGATTCTAGTACTCTTGCCTAGAGCATCCTGTGGACAGAGGAGCCTGGCAGACTGCAGTCCATAGGGTTGCACAGAGTCAGATATGGTTGAAGTGACTAAGCAGCAGCACTATCCCTTGATATGAACAGCTGAGAAGGACACATAAACTCTCTGGAATCTTCCTCAATAATATGTAATCTCAATAAAATTATCATCAAACATCAGACATTGAGAAGCATTAATCAAAGTAACTGACCAATACTCTTCAAAAGTGTCAAGGTCCTAAAAGTTAAGGAAAGACTAAGGTACTATCACTGGAGAAGCCAATGGCACCCCACTCCAGTACTCTTGCCTGGAAAATCCCATGGATGGAGGAGCCTGGTAGGCTGCAGTCCATGGGGTTGCGAAGAGTCGGACACGACTGAGCAACTTCACTTTCACTTTTCATTTCATGCATTGGAGAAGGAAATGACAACCCACTCCAGTGTTCTTGCCTGGAGAATCCCAGGGACGGGGGAGCCTGGTGGGCTGCCATCTATGGGGTCGCACAGAGTCAGACACGACTGAAGCGACTTAGCAGCAGCAGCAAGGTACTATCACAGATTGGAAAATACCATAGAGACATGACTACTAAATGCAGCATAGGACTCTGGATGGGATCCTCTGAAAGAAAAAGGATATTCTGGGGAAAGAATGGTTAAATCCAAATAAGTTCTGTACTTTTGCTAATAGCATTATACTAAGGTTAATGTCTTAGTTTGGGTAAATGTTTTAAAGTAGTATCAAATGCTAATGGAAGGAGAGGCTGAATGAAGGGAGACAGAGTACTGTATTATTTCTCAACTTTTCTTTCAGACTTAAATTATCTCAAAAATTTAAAAAGTAACTATTAAAAATAAAAAGAAAAAATCATATACTGTGATGTTTTAAAAATCATACACTGTGATGAAGGAAAGAGATTTTAATCTCAAGAGATACTTGGGAAGTTTCAAAACTGCTGACTAGTTCCTTGGTAAATATGAATTATTCATTTGAATAACTGATGCACAGAGTCAGAAGATGGCATAATATGATGGTTAATAACATGGACTTTAAGATCAGATATATCTTAGTTTAAAACTTCATTTTACCACTGAGTAGCTATGAGTCTAATGACACATTACCTAATGTCTCTGAAACTCAATTTTCTCACATGTAATAGTGGGGTATAAATAATACCAACTTCACAGGGTTGTTGTGAAGCTTACTATACATAAAGCAGTCATCCCCAACGTTTTTGGCACCCAAGACCAGTTTTATGGAAGACAATTTTTCCATGGATGGGGCAGGATGGTTCACATGGTAGTGAGAGCTTTGTGGAGCAGCAGACGAAGCTTCACTAGCTCACTGCTACCTACCTCCTGCCGTGAGGTCTGTTTCCTAAGAGGCCATGGACTGGTAGCAGCCCATGTTCCCAGGGATCGAGGACCCCAACTTAAAGTTCTTAGCTGATGTCTAACATATAGAAAGCGTTTGAGAAGTGGAAGAAACTAAAATAATCCCATAAACTGGCACTATTTATCCTATTCATTTCCAAAGTTTAAGCCTTTCTTTTCACTTGGAAAGATTAATAATTTCCCTATTCCATTCAGCCTTATCCAAATCTTGTCCATCCTCCAAGAGCCAATGTGATCTCAATGCCTTCATAAACCTCAGGTAAGTTCTCAACTTCCAGTCTTACTTATGATCTATGCATTACGGAGTTATCATTCACTATCGTCTTATGTGTGGCAGTCATATACCATCAGTTAGACTATAAGACCCTTGATAGTAAAGACCATTTTGTTTCTTCATATATTTTCCTTAGCTCCAATGTTGAACAGAATTCAAAAAGGCATGGTAGTTCATGATTATGCTATTTTTAAAGGTTTCCAGGGGAATCTGGTAACAACATGGATTTAATCACTGGGAATTTAGAGAACTGTCAAAATAGGACTTGAGGAGGTAAACATATCCTTAAAACCTCTTTTAAGAAGAAATAAATGTCTTTCAGAATTCTCTTTACTCTAAATGCAAACTAAATTAGATTTTTCATTACTGTCTCTAGGGTCTCTCATGCGTTTTTGTCTTGTAAAGAAGACACTTTAAAATTTCTCAGGGGCTTCCAGAGACACATTCCTTTGGCAGAAATCTTCTCTCTTAGGAAATTCACCCAAAATTCTTAATAACTTCCACATTCGGATACCATGACCAAACACAAGATCAGAAAGAGCACCATCAATGCTTTTAACAATTCCATTATACAGCATCATGGTTTCTTAAGTGCTTTTAAGTGCATTTTTTTAATTGCTTCTCATAAAATCTCTTAGAGGCCTTCTAGAAAGTGTTATCATCCCCAGTTTGCAGGTAAGGCAACTGCTGCTGCTAAGTCACTTCAGTCGTGTCCGACTCTGTGCGACCCCATAGAGGGCAGCCCACCAGATTCCCCCGTCCCCAGGATTCTCCAGGCAAGAACACTGGAGTGGGTTGCCATTTCCTTCTCCAATGTGTGAAAGTGAAAAGTGGAAGTGAAGTCGCTCAGTCATGTCCGACTCTTAGTGACCCCATGGACTGCAGCCTACCAGGCTCCTCCATCCATGGGATTTTCCAGGCAAGGCAACTGAGGCTCAGCCAAAAATTACACAATCAGTAAGCCATAATTTAAGACTCTTGTTTCATTCAACAAGCATTTATCGAGTGTTCCCCATGGGTTCTCTCTGACCTGTGTACTCCTTCTCAATCCCACATGCTTGCTCCTATCATAATATTGTGCTTCTCCTGAAGGATTGCAATTGTCTACCTACTTATCTGAATCCACCTCTGGACCATAAGCTCCTTGCAGGCAAGCATTTGCCCTGCCCTAGTTGTATGCCTAGTACCTAGCCCCCACCGCCCCCCAAAGGCACTCAATAAACAATTATGGAGTAGATGAATGGGGACAAAATAAAAAAATGATGAGGAAGAATGAGTTAAAAGGGCACAAATTAATTGTTTTGGGTGAATCCAAATTATATCATCTCTTTCCAGATCTTAGCATCTTATAACCCAATTCTTCTCAGCAGACAGCAAGGCTACTGGGAGGTTAAAACACTATGCTCCTGAAAAAGGAGCAAAGCCTATCACAGAGATCAGTCAACAGGACTAGATGATTGTGAAGAAGCATGGAATGAAGTCTGCTTATTGTTCCACTTTGCAAATAAAGCTGTTCACCTGCACAGGTTTCCATTCTGACTATGTCACACTCCTTAGGCAAGTCTAACTTCCTCCAAAGAAAAGGAAAGAAGTGGCAACCTCTGACTTAAAGTTACCAAACTAAAGGGAACCAAAGCTCCTAAATGAAAGGAAGAGAAGTTCATTGACTCTGGGGTGGAGAATTACTGAAACAGACTCCCAAGGGACATTGAGAAGTTAGCCCCTGAAAATTTTCAAGAAGACCATGGAAATCCATGTGAAATATTTGCCTTCCTGAGTCCTTCTCAGCTGTAGCATCTTACCACCTACTTCTCTCATTACCCTATACTCTTAACCAACATTATTGCTCCTACCTTCTTCCTTGCAACATCTTTTTTCAGTCCATAGCCATCTGGTTGCACAGTCTCCACCTTCAGAATCAGAACCACAAAACATTTGCAGAACTTGTGGTTTTTCAGAAAGTTGGCAGGGAATGTGTTCTCCATAGTGATGGTATCAATTTCCCCATGTGGGAAAAACGCCAGTTGCTAGTAACAGTATCTGATGCTAAGCAACCAGACTGGTTCCAGGAGGCACTTTGGTGTCTGAAAAGAACACCAAACAAGAATTTGAAGACACATTTATGGCCTTGACGCTTTCAAACACTTCAATGTGACCTCAGATAAATCACTCAGTTTCTCTGATGCTCTGTTTTGTTTTTCACCTCTAAAGCAAGCATGGGCTCCTCCAGACCCTATATACTAAGTTCTCTGCTACTTACAACTGTCACTGGAGGTGGAGGGGGATGAGGGTTCATGATTAAGAACTCTTGACAATAACAGAGCTTTCTCTTCCAGACTAATTAACAGCATGGCTTGTTTTTTGTTGTTTTGTTTTCTCCTGTTCCAGAAAAACTAGGAAACAAATAGAACAGCATTAGGGGAGACAACCTGGGTCAACACTGAGGGAAAATATGTATCAATCAAAATCAAATACTTTGTCTAGAAAAGGATAAAGAATAAGAGAAAACATCTGTAATCACTAGTAAAACAAAAGTCACAAAAGAAAAATTCTATGAAGCCGTTTATGTTTAACCTGATCTAAATTAAAATAACCAAAAGGTAAGTTCACTGTTTGGACCATCTGTATCCGATAAGCACAAGTCTAAATCCTGGCACCATCTGCTCAACAGAAATTTAGTACTCTGTCAATATGCCACATCACAATGATGATAGCAAGGAAAGCAGCCTCATGGAGTAGGATCTAAATAATGACCATTCTTGAACAGGATAAGAAACCAGAGCCACACCAACTTGTTTAGACATTATTTTAGTGTTTTATGTTCACCCTAATTAAGACCCATTAGAGGCATGTGACTGACAAAGTCAAGCAGGCAGACTTTCATAGCAGAGGAAATATCTGGGTCAGGGGCCCAAAACACCCGAGGACCTTGGATTGATGAGAAGGAATACTGAAAGTAGAAAATCAAAGCAGAGATTCAACAGTATTTCCATCTATCTAGGGTTAGTCATTGATATCTAGCCACCTGACCTACTAATCATGGGGCATTTTTCAGTGGGGAACAGGCAAGCCATTAAAACATAGTTAAGTAGTGAGATAGCCATTGTTAATATGATAAATCCTTAAATTTTGAGACTTTTAAGATCACCTAAAGTCCTTACCTTACAAATGAGGAAACTGAGGCCCACAAAGTTAAGCAACTTTCCCAGGTCAACACCCAGGTAGTAACAGAACAAATCTCCTTCCTCCCAAACCATTGTTTATCCCGCGATGGCTTCCAGCAGCTCACAGCATCTGTATTTATCTTCCCTTCCTTCCTCACACACATACCAAAAACGTCATGTGCTTTTCAAGCTACTCATCCTAATGGCTTTTCTAAATTTCCCTACTATAGTACTACCTTACAAGCAAGCTTCTCTAAGATGGTGTCTTTCATAATCTTTAGCTTTGTTTCATGAAATATGAGTTATTCATATTTTATATTACCTCTTCACCACTATGAGAGAACTATGTCCATGATTTTTAGCTAAGTATAATTAATTACATGGTCTCTACTGTGCTTTATTCTAGACATACCAGACTACCTGCCAATTTCATATAATTCCCTTCAAAGTTTCATGACTTTTTACATGCTGTTCCTTCTGCCTGAATAGCTCTCTCCCCCATTCCAGAGCCCCATCTACCAACCCAAATCCTGTTCAACTCAAAAGACCCAACTCAAATGTTCCCTGTTCTTTGGAGCTATCCTTGATTTCATCCAAAAGGCAGAGTTGATTTCTCCCTCTGCATTTTATTTGTGCCTCAGATACAGTATTTATTCATTATCTGGTAATTAGTTGTACCTGTATTTGTGTCTTCACTAGAGTATCAGTATTTCATGTGCAGAGACATGTTTTTATGTATCTTCAGCATCTAATAGTGCCTGGCATGCAGGAGGACCTAGGTAAATGTTTCATTGTCTAATGCTGTCAATCCTGTAACAGAGTCATTGCCAAGATCTATGCCATTTTCCTTTTTCTATAATCTATACACTGAAAATGACTGTGTTTTTTTTTTTTCAGCCGCACTGGGTCTTCCTTGCAGCACACAGGCTCTCTAGCTGTGATGTGTAGGCTCCAAAGCAGTGGGGTCAGCAGTTGCAGTGCACGGGCTTAGTTGTAGCATGTGGGATCTTAAATCCCCAGTCAAGGATCGAACCTGGGCTCCCTGCATTGGAAGAGCTGAGTCTTATCCAGTGGGCCCCCAGAGAAGTCCCTGACAATGACCTTTTGATAGAAAAATTACTATGGTAAGTGTCGGGTCTATGATAAAACTTGGAGATACAAAGAAAGAATAAGGATGTTCAAAATAACAAGTTATTTAAAGTCTTATGGTGGGTTTTGTGCCCTTTAAAATAAGAATCAGACATTTAAGTGTTTTTGAAGAGCATGAAAGCCATTTCCTTAGGCATAAATTTTCAATAAAGAATCTCAAAATACCCATCTGTAATTTGATAAGAAAGAGAGACTATTATGCTATAATTCTCGATGTAAAAACTAAATAATAATCTCTCACTTCTGTAACAACAATAACAATAATAAAAGCTAATATTTATTGAGGGTTTACCATAAACCAGGTATTTTGCTAAGCACTTTATATTTGTAATTTCATTTAACGTTCTTAGCAACTCCATAGGAGAAGGCAATGGCACCCCACTCCAGCACTCTTGCCTGGAGAATCCCGTGGACGGAGGAGCCTGGTAGGCTGCAGTCCATCGGGTCGCCATGAGTCGGACATGACTGAGCGACTTCACTTTCACTTTTCACTTTCACACATTGGAGAAGGAAATGGCAACCCACTCCAGTGTTCTTGCCTGGAGAATCCCAGGGACGGGGGAGCCTGGTGGGCTGCCGTCTATGGGGTCGCACAGGGTCGGACACGACTGAAGTGACTTAGCAGCAGCAGCAGCAGCAACTCCATAAGGTACATACTATCATTTCCATTTTATAGATGAAGAAACTGAGATATCAAGGGTTTAAGGAACTGTCAAATAAGAAATAAGTGATAGAGTGAGGGTTTGACCCAGTCAGACTGACTCTACAGCTCCTGCTCTAAATATAACCAAGGAAACAAAGAACTCAGCAAATTTACTGACGATCTGTGGGCTAATGAGGAGACAGAGGATTTTATCCTCCGTTAGCTATGACAGAGAAGCCACATCCTTAGGAAGCGGAGCAGAATTTGCCCTTCTCCTAAATATATCCGCTTGGTGAAATGACTATTTTAGGCTGATTATCTTCAAAAAACAACAGGTATAGGAAAAGCTCTAAAAACTTAGAAGCTAACATTTTCAAAGATACATTACATTTATAAAGGAAATCTCTGTTTATAAGGGTGTCTCTCTCTCTCCATCAGGAAGAGGATTATCAAGTCTCTTGAAGTTCTTATCGATGGAGAAAGCAAGGACTTAAATCTGCGTAAAATCTTACCACTGTATGTTATGCTTTGCCTGATTGTTGTTGTTGCTATTCAGTTGCTCAGTTGTGTCCAACTCTTTGCAGCCCCATGGAAGTGCAGCATGCCAGGCTTCCCTGTCCTTCACTATTTCCTGGAGTCTACTCAAATTCATCTCTATTGAGCTGGTGATGCCATCCAACCATCACATCCTCTGTCACCCCCTTCCCTCCTGCCCTCAATCCTTCTCAGCATCAGGGTCTTTTTCATTGAGTTGGCTCTTTGCATCAGGTGGCCAAAGTATTGGGACTTCAGCTTCAGCATCAGTCCTTCCAATGAATATTCAGGTTTTGCCTTTAATTGGTTTCCCACACCCTCTACCCTCATGTTCTTTTACCTTTAGCTGAAGATGGTATTAAAGATGATGGGTTGGGCCATTTCAGGAGATACTCAGTTTTCCTGGGTATCTCCCATGTATACAGAAGGCATACATATTATTATAGTTTTGTTTGTTTTCCTCAAGTTAATCTATCTTTTATTACAGAGGGTTCTGAGCCAAGTACCTAGAAAGATAAAAGGAAAATTATTTTTCCTCCCTTCACTTGAAAGAGGCACTAGAATCTTCAAAGAAATAGGAAGCATAAGACTTTTATCAACCCAGAGGAATAATGGATTGTTACATTGAATGGACTGTTATTGAAATCACTGAATCAGTAGACTAAGCTTTGTGCATAAAAACAAGATTATCATCCATGCAAAATGATTCCTCCTAGCATACACTGAGAACATTTTTTCCATCATCTGGGTATGCTTGTGTACTTTCATGGGATAGAAATTGAGCTGGGCTTTAGTGAGGCTAGTGTGTATATTTCCTGGCAATCATTTATTTATTGCTTATTGGACAGTTTTATTCTTTCATCCAGAAGAGACAGAGTTAGTGATGTACTTCTGTTTTCATTTAGAGAGAGAGGAAAAGGCTGAGGTCCCTTTAGGGAGAGATTGGTTTCTTGCCCATCTCAGTAACTCATTTTTTTTTATCACAATAACTTTTATCTTTGGAAAAGAGAGGGATTCTGAGGTATACAGCTTATATATGTATCAACTTCTTTATACAATACGTTATAGTTTACTAAATGTTCTCCTATAGTCATCATCTTATTTGAGCCATACAACAACCTACTAAAGTAGGTGAATTTGTTCCCATTTTCCACAGGAAAGCCTGACTCAGCTGGACACCTTGGTTCACAAAGCTGGTAAGTAGCACAGATAGGGTATAAGACTCACTCTCATCCTTCTGATTCTATGGAACAGCCATTTGTCTTCATGGTTTGAGTGAAACTTCTTACAAACTACCTCATTGGTTCAGCATCTCTCATGTTACCTAAATAGTTTGTGATCCCTGGGATGGAGAAGGTATTCATGTAAATAGTAATTCTTCAAGCAAGACAGATTGAGTGGGGAAACAATGTGTGAGGCTTTTATATATCACACTTCTCCAGAGTGAAATCCTGAACTGTTTCTAACGGAGTGAGGTTCAGGAGCAACAGCGTAAGAGATAGATGGCCACAGTCTCTACCAAACAGAGAGGTTTGAACAATTCATCTTGACTTTTGAATTTGGAACATCCAAGGGAAACATCAAAAGCAAAAATGATTCATTTCCTCCCCATTACTGAGACATGGCTATAATACGGCACCTGTTTTGCATCAGGTAACTGGGAGTACAAACGCTTCTGTACAAAAGCAACTAATTGAAGATTATATTCTTTACAACAGATCATCTCCCCCTGCTCATTTAAATTTGTTTTTGCCTAACCAGAAAATATTACAATTCTGTTTTAATCCTTGAAGACTTTTGTCTAACAAATACTACAGCTTCCTGGCTGCAAAGCAGATAGTGCAGAGATTAAATGATGAGTACTAATTAGGTTTTTTTTTAATTCTCCCTTGTCTCCCTCCCCTTCCCTAGGATTGACCACCTGGACAGGAAATGATTTATCACAACCAGATAAAACCAGTCAGCACAATTCAAACACGTGGGCAATTTTGCCTTATCTTCCTAGGTAAGCTGGGTTTCTTTTATGTTCATTATCTGTCCTGTTTATGGAAGATCGAAAAGGTGTAAAACAAGAAAAACCCAACTAGAACAATGGATTCCACTTAAAGTGCAAATAATGCAACAGTCCTTTGGGGATGGGACTAAGATAGACCCTAAAGCCATTATCACTAAACTCTTGGATTTTTACAATAAAAATTAAAAGAGGTGGATGGGGAAAAGAACAAAGAATTGTGAGGAGGACTGACATGCAAGTTTCACACAACTCTTTGCTTTCTTCTTTCTCTCTTTTCCAGGCTTAGGGCGAAAGCTCTGATAGATAGACTCCTATAAAACTCAGCTGGAAACAGAGTTGACCTTGATGGAATCAAGCCCTCACAATGTAGACTTCAATATCATAAGATAATGAATTTAAAATAATAGAGTCAGAATTTCTCCTGGGACTGAAGAAAAGTGACAAAGATCACAATCTTCATCTCCACTTGTGCCTACAAGAACAATACCAGCAAAGTTAAGTTTCACAATTGACATCACTATCTTTTATTTAATGGTTGATATGGCTTTCATTATGAAACTGGAGGCCCATTCAAGTGGGTACCGGCAAAGCATGTATCCAAATCAGGAAGACACTATTCTACAATGATTGCAAAACAACTGCTCTGCCAGAAACAAAGGTTCCATGCTTCCAATATGACATGAAAAGAAACAGAATCTCAGGGTCCACAAATGAATCTATATGTGATATCAGTGAGCAACCTGGGGTTCCTTTAAACAGAGGCTGCTAAAGCTTCATCTTCCAAGATAGTAGCCACTTGTCATTTGTACCTATTGATGGGGTTCCTTTAAACAGAGGCTGCTAAAGCTTCACCTTCCAAGATAGTAGCCACTTGTCATTTGTACCTATTGAGCATGTGAATATGGCAAGTGAAACTGAAGAATTCAATTTTTAAAATTAATTTATTTATTTTACTTGGAGGCTAATTACTTTACAATACTGTGGTGGTTTTTGCCATACATTGACATGAATCAGCCATGGGTGTACATGTGTCCCCCTGTTCTGGACCCCCTTCCCACATCCCACCCCATCCCATCCCACTGAGTTGTCCCAGTGCACCGGCTCTGAATGCTGTGTTTCATGCATCAAACTTGGACTGGTCATCTAGTTCACATATGGTAATATACATGTTTCAATGCTATTCTCTCAAATAAATCCATCCTCACCTTCTCCCACAGAGTCCAAAAGTCTGTTCTTTATATCTGTGTCTCTTTTGCTGTCTCACATATAGGGTTGTTGTTACCATCTTTCTAAATGCCATATATATGCATTAATATACTGTATTGGTGTTTTTCTTTCTGACTCACTTCACTCTGTTTAATAGGCTCCAGTTTCACCCATCTCATTAGAACTGACTCAAATGTGTTCTCTTTAATAGCTGAGTAATATTCCATTGTGTATATGTACCACAACTTTCTTATCTATTCATCCACCAATGGACATCTAGGTTGCTTCCATGTCCTAACTATTGTAAACAGTGCTGCGATGAACATTGGGGTACATGTGTCTCTTTCAATTCTGGTTTCCTCGGTGTGTATGCCCAGCAGTGGGATTGCTGGCTCATATGGCAGTTCTATTTCCAGTTTTTTAAGGACTCTCCACACTGTTCTCCATAGTGGCTGTACTAGTTTGCATTCCCACCAACAATGTAAAAGGATTCCCTTTTCTCCACACCCTCTCCAGCATTTATTGTTTGTAGACTTTTTGATAGCAGCCATTCTGACTGGCGTGAGATGGTAGGTACCTCATTGTGGTTTTTATTTGTGTTTCTCTGATAACCAACCTAGACAGCATATTAAAAAGCAGAGACATTACTTTGTCAACAAAGGTCTGTCTAGTCAAAGCTATGGTTTTTCCAGTAGTCATGTATGGATGTGAGAATTGGACTATAAAAAAAGCTGAGAGCCAAAGAATTGATGCTTTTGAACTGTGGTGTTAGAGAAGATTCTTGAGAGTCCCTTGGACTGCAAGGAGATCCAGCCAGTCCATCCTAAAGGAGATCAGTCCTGGCTGTTCACTGGAGGGACTGGTGTTAAAGCTGAAACTCCAATACTTCAGCCACCTGATGCAGAGAGCTGACTCATTTAGCCTCCAATTAAAATAAAGAAATTTCTGTTAAAAAAAAGAAAAGACCCTGATGCTGGGAAAGATTGAGGGCAGGAGGAGAAGGGGATGACAGAGGATGAGATGGTTGGATGGCATCACCAACACAATGGACATGGATTTGGGTGGACTCCCGGAGTTGGTGACGGACAGGAAGGCCTGGCGTGCTATGGTTCATGGGGTCGCAAAGAGTCGGACACTACTGAGCGACTGAACTGAACTGATAATGAATGATGTTGAGCATTTTTTCATGTGTTTGTTAGTCATCTGTATGTCTTCTTCGGAGAAATGTCTGTTTAGTTCTTTGGCCCACTTTTTGATTGGGTTGTTTATCTTTTCTGGTATTGAGCTGCATGAGCTGCTTGTATATTTTGGAGATTAATTCTTTGTCAGTTGCTTTGTTTGCTATTATTTTCTCCCATTCTGAAGGCTGTCTTTTCACATTGCTTATAGTTTCCTTCATTGTGCAAAAGCTTTTAAGTTTAATTAGGTACCATTTGTTTATTTTTGCTTTTATTTCCATTACTCTGGGAGGTGAGTCACAGAGGATCCTGCTGTGATTTATGTCAGAGAGTGTTTTGCTTATGTTTTCCTCTAGGAGTTTTATAGTTTCTGGTCTTACATTTAGACCTTTAATCCATTTTGAGTTTATATTTGTGTATGGTGTTAGAAAGTTGAAGAACTCAATTTTTACATTTTATTTAGTTTTAATGATTTAAAAATTTTAAAAACTGAAGTCCTAAAAAATATTCAGAAATATATTGAAAAGATATATTTGATATACTGGGTTACATTAAAACATTTTATTCAAATTCATTTTACTCTTTCTTTTTGCTTTTTGTCATGTGGCTACTAGAAAATTTTAAATTACATATATGGTTCCTGTAAGGTTTCTATTGATGACTATTGCTCTGAAGACTGCAGAATCTACCTCAGGGATAGAACCCACCATAGATCTAATGGAGGAATCTCGGGTTGGCCAAAAAGTTCCTTTGGTTAGTGAATATGCTATTCAATAAAGTTCTTGCTGAAAATGAAAAATACGTCTTTTGTTTTTACTTAAAACCGAATGAACATTTTGGTCAACCCAATACTTTAAATTCCATCAAAAGGTGCTAATTTGCCAGAAAGAGAAAGATTGGTAGCTTGGTCTTCTGACAGCATGGTCACACGTCATATGAAGGATGAGAGTCAAGGTTCTAGAAACCCATGGCTCAGGTCTGAACCCCAGCTCTCCTACTTACTAGGAGACTTGGGCAACTTGCTTAGTCACTTTGATCCCATCTCAATGTGACTTTTCCCATCACTTTGAGTGTTCAGACAGTGAATCTAATCTATTTAGCAAGTAAGTGCTCATAATATATAGCTATTACTATTATTGTTGTCATTAGCAGAAGCTTTGATATTTGAACGTTATTAGTAGATTATCTGAAAACCAAATGTAAATTTAAGAAAAACTGTGGTCTTATGGACCATACACAATAATATATTTGCCAAATATACACAAAAAAATAATAACAATCCATCCTTTGGCAAACCATCAGGTATCAAGAACATTCAAGATTTGAGAATAGTTTATTCTTCTTAATGAAGATTTATGACATGGTTGAAAATGTTTGTCTTTTCTTTTTGTGGTACTTTCATTTCTGGAACATTCTTGACAGCAGTAGAGAGCAAAGGTATAGAAGAGGATGGGAGGGACTTTGTCAAACTCATAATTCAGCCTAATGCTCACCTTATAAGCAGCATTCATGGAAAGTGATTTATATACAAATTTTCTTATCAGTCTATGCCCTCCACTTAAATATAACCTTCATGAGAGCAGAAATTGTGTTCACTCTGAATCTCTAAAACTTAGAACATATCTGGTAGATAGCAGGTATTCAATAACTATTTATCAAATAAACTAATGAAGACTTAGCAAGTAATAGTTTAGCTATAAAGAAGAAATATATGAGAATGGGTCCCTAAAATGTACCCCAAATATTCATAATACAGTCAGATATCATGAAGTGTCACATAAGCATTAAACAATAGTGAATTTAGGTAACACTAAACTAGCAACTGGAGAAGCAAACTGGAGAAGGAAATGGCAACCCACTCCAGTATTCTTGCCTGGAGAATCCCATGGACAAAGGAGCCTGGTGGGCTACAGTCCACGGGGTCGCAAAGACTAGGACACATCTGAGTGACTAACACACACAACACACACAAACTAGCAATGAAAGCAAAAGGAAGACACTGGTAAGAATAAATGGTGATTATTAGATGCTTACAAGTCTTCTCACCATGTAAGATGAAATCCAGCAGCTTAGCATGTCATATAAGGCCATTCACATCTGATTATTACTTAGCTCTCCATACAGCGTCTTTGTCTGCCCTCTGCCCTTATATTCTAACCATGAGGTTAGGGAAACAAGCCATGATCCATCTCATTCCCATGCCTCAGCACCTGCTTTTCCTATAATGCTATTCCTTATATTGTCTGCTTCATAAATTCTTCATTCTTTATGTCTTTGCTTAAGAACTGCCACCTTGGGGAAGACATCCCTGATCATTCAATATTCCACACAGAATTAAGCTCTCCTCTTCTATTTTTCCCAATACCTGTATCACCTCTATATTATGAAAGCAGTCCATACATTCATACATAACACACCACTTAAGTCATGTATAAAGATCTGGTGGTATAAATCAAGCCATAGATTTATACATAATAGTCATTCCAAAATAAGAAAAAAATTCACATTCCTAATTACAGGAATTTAAGGTAGTAACTTTGAAATACAGTTCCTGTATTTAATACCTTTTTTTAACTTTGATATTTTTTCCTTCCTAATTAAAAATTCACTCAACTGGCTTAAGTCCAATGATATCCATTTGAGGCTAAAGATTTGCTTCAGTAAGCATGCCTAAAGATGTCCATCTTTGTCTCAACTATATTAAGATTATGACATAAATGATTATCACCTATATTAGCACACCCATTTGCTATTTTCTACGCATCCTCATAAGATAATAAGGGCGAGATGCAAGAAAATATTCAAACAGTTGTTCAAACTCTTTCGTACTGGCAAAGATGATAATGCAGCTGAAACTGTATCCTGCAATTCCTTGCAACACCTTTTACCCCTGCAGCCCCAAAACATGGAAGGGTACAGTGCACTGGTGTTCAGTTGGTGCTTAATAAATCTATGCTGGTGAATGATTTGGTAGGCAAATGACACAAAGCATCTGACCTGCCTCAGCCACTTTTAATTAACCATGGGGTAGAGGTAGGGCAACATACCACACATAAACCATTATGTATGTCATGTGGGTAAGAGAGATGAGCCTTGCAAGCCAGATTAAAATCGCAGTACTGATGCCTCTTAGGTTTGGAATCTTTGACTTATTTACTAATTCTTGGCCTCAATTTTTCTTTCTAAAATGAAGGACACAGAGTTGCTACAAAGTTGAAATAACTTAATTCTTGGTGCTTTCAGTACCAATACAGATGATCTTTGAATTCTCTCAAATCCTCTCTTTCAATAGTCACATTTTCCACCTTCCCTCAGCCAGTCTCTTCCAGAGTCAAACCCTGAATTATGTCATTAATAATTGTTTGACCCTCTGTAAGTTCAGTTTCAAACATCTTACCATCTTCTCCTAGCTTTCCAGCTCGTTTTCTCCAATACAAGATTCTAACAACCTTTGACTCCACAGGGACCATCGGTGCATTGATCCTACATCTTTTTATTGTCCTTCATCTCCCTCATGTCCTTGCTGCACTTCTTAGCAACTTAAATTCAATAGCCAATCATTTTAATAACTTTCTTGCTTACATTTTCAACTCTTTTTGCCTGCACTTTGCAAAACCTCACACTTGCTGGTTATGATCAAATCTGGGTCTGCTCTTTACCTGCTCCTGTGCAGTTGGATGTGGCTGAAGAAAAATGCACAGCCATGCTGAATAATATCACTTTGAATTCACAGCCAGTTGCTTCAATTGAGTCCTTAATGCTGCCAGTCAATACTTCCCCCTAGTTCATTCACTCTCCCACAGCACTAAAGAACTATTTAAAACATCTCCTCACTCTTTAAATCTCACTTACTTCCTTCACCATCATCAGTATTTCAGTTTCTTATTTTATTGAGCAAACAGAAGTAATACAAAGAGAAATCAACAAGCTCCCACCAAAGCATTCCAATTGTGTCTGTACCCAAATGCTCCAGTACTATTTGCTTTATATATATTATATACATATATACACATATACATATATATACACACATACATAAATGTGATTGTATGTACATATACTATTTCGATATCTATTATATATCTAATATGTATTCATACATCTTGTTACTCTAAGTGAACTGTCTAGGCTCATAACAAAGAATAAACTCTATATGCACTCAATTATATTCTGTCTTACTTATCCAAGGATATCACTCCAACTGTCTCTCCTCTCTCTCCTGTATTGTTGAATTTTCCTTAACTCCTGAATCCTTCATGCATGAATGCTAAGCCACTTCAGTAGTGTCCGACTCTTTGCAAACCCATAGACCGCAACCCGCCAGGCTCCTCTGTCCATGTGATTCTCTAGGCAAGAATACTGGAGTGGGTTAGCCATGCCTTCCTCCAGGGCATCTTCCAGACCCAGGGACTGAACCCATGTCTCTTACATATCTGCATTGGTAGGTGGGTTTTTTACCACTAGTACCACTGGGAAGCCCTGAATTCTTCCTCTGTGTGTGCTCAATCCCTTCAGTTGTGTCCAACTCTTTGCAACCCCGTGGACTGTAGCCTGCCAAGCTCCTGTCACCATGGGATTCTCCAGGCAAGAACACTGGAGTGGGTAGCCATGCCCTCCTCCAGGGGATCTTCCGATCCAGAGATCGAACCCGTATCTCCTGCTTCTCCTGCACTGCAGGCAGATTCTTTACCACTGAGCCACCAAGAAGTCCCAAATCCTTCCTACCAGCATACAAATATACTTTTTCTTCTACCACATTAAAAAAAAAATTTGATCACATTTTCTGTTCTACCATCTAATTTCTATATTCCATCTTATAGAAGAGATCTGTACTCTAGCAACAAACCAATATATCTTAACAATTAAGAAGGATTTACAATCTTAGGAGTCAAACAGACTTGACCAAAGTCTGAATCTTAATTTTATTATTTACTAGCTGTGAACTTGGGTAAGGAGCTCCCAAGGTCTCAGTTTTCTTCTCTGTAAGAAAAAGTAATCCTCAGCTCCTAAGGTTATTCCAAAGGTTATTCCACTGTCACATCTCTAAAGCACTTGTCATAGTGTCTGCCATATGATTTGTGCTCAGTCAGTGACATCTATAATTTTAGAGCACAGTTAAATGAAGAAAAGCAAAAACCAAAAGAAAAGGAGGACAGCGAGAGGCTATACTTCCCTATATCTAAGGTTTCAGGATTTTCACCAAGATTCAAAAGGAAAAGGGGTTGTAAGGGTCAACTGGTTTTAACATCAAGAATCAATTTTTCTTTTTACTTTTTGTTTCTAACTTTGCTGTTATATATGTCTAGACTTCTAAGGTATAGAAAACTGCTAGTAACATAAAGTGGTTATACTAATATTAGAGTCTTAAGGAACTCTCCTCAAATGCAAAACTAGTAGAGCTGGTAAAAGAAGAGCTCAGTTTCAGTATACTTCATGATTTAAACAGAGTTTCAGGTTAGTCAGAGGTTCACGCGTAACTGTGCCTTTTATCTGGAGATGAAGAATGCCTGCCAGAGCATTCGGATTCACCTTCTATTGGACTAACTCACTCATCTCGATTTGCTACAGATTCAAGAACCAGAACTTGCAAATATGTCTTTGTATTTTAATTTTTAAAGACACATGTTTATTTATTTATTTAGCTTAGGTATTTGGTAGCATGGAGGAAGACAAGGATAAATCTCTCCTATTCCATTCCAAATGTTTTTGACTTCTTTTTAGTACTATGAAATCTTGTGCCTTTTCATATCTGTGGTACCTAAGAAATCAAAATCTTAAAAATAATGCTGTGTAGGAGTCCCTGGGAGAAGAGATCGTATCCCAGGAGTTTTGTGTGGGTAACTGAGGACAGATTTGCAGATTTCAGCTCAATCTGGTTTAATTTTTTTTTAAGCTGTATCATAGGAAAATCTTGTTCATAAGGCTTGAAATTTAAAGAGGAGAGAAGAAGGGAAGTCAGCCCTGTCCAGCACCTTCTGCCACCCCACTGTCTGGTGGAGGCTGTATGTGGGCTTCTCACTTAATCTTGAGAGTCGGTTTCCTTGAAGAGTTGCTTTTGACAGTTCAAAAAAGATAGGACTGCCATCTGGTATTTCAGTGGCGTTTCACGACAGTTAAGAGTGCAGGAATTGGGGTCAGGGTAGCCGGGATTTGAAATCTTGCTCGCAGCAATTATGAGATCACTGTGACTTGGGTGTGTGGGGTAGGGAGAATTGTTATAAAGTTAAGCCCCATCACCCACCCTTGATCTCCATCACTCCACCTTCACCTTCACTCTCGATATGAGTGAATGAATTCTGCTTGAACTTCATACTACTAGGTTTTTCCCATACAGAAATTTTGAAGGAGCCACTAACAGTGACCTGGAGCAAGTCAAACCTCTCTAAGCCTCAATTTTTTATTGTAGAGGTTTCATGAGGATTACATGAGGAACACTTGACAAAATACCTGACATCAAGTTCAGGTATAAAAGATAGCTATGATTATGGTTAGCAATTCAGAATTTAAATATATGCCACTGCAGACCTATATTTTATTTCTTTCTGCTCAGGAGGACTTCAGCAGCAAATTAAGACAGCAATTATTTGATTACATTGCATCTGGTTGTTTGGAAGAAAACTTGTTTTCCCATAAAAGGAAGCAAATTACCAAGGCAAATCACAGACTATAAACAATATGAAAATACAGCTATGATAAAAAGAAAGTGTTCCTACTGTTTTTATATGGAAGACTATCGCTGCTATGAGGGATTATTTGCAAATACCCCCAAAATAGATTTTTTTGTTTACAATTAATTCTTCACATTAGGATGGAAAGCAGAGATTTTACCATGGTCCCTTAAGTTCTTTGGAGGATATATACATTAATAAAATAACATACTAACCTCAGGTTTTATTCACAATATATAAAACAATTCCAGACTACTAGGTGAAAGCATATAAAGTCAGTTGTAATGACCATTTTCCATGCTTTCAATAGTAATAACTCCCACTGTTTATGTTCTACAAAAAAATAAAATAAAATGGATAATTAAGGTAACCTTCTCTGTACTGTAACAAATTAAGAGGTAAAATTAATTTACTTTTGTTCTTTACCTTTTTTAATAACTGCCTTTCTGCAATCCATCCTTCATTTAGACTTGCCCTTAGAACTAAACATAAGTCAATGAAAATTTTAAAAGTAGAAAGGAAGAACTTCCCTCATGGCCCAGTGATTGACAATCCACCTTCTGGTGCAGGGGATGCAGGGTCAATCCCTGGTTGGGGTACTAAGACCTCACATGCCTCGGGGCAACTAAGCCCATGTACCACAAGTACCGAAGCCCATGCAGCCTTAGAGCCCATGCTCCGCAACAAAAAAAGCCCACTCACCACAACTAGAGAAAGCCCATGTGCAGCAGCGAAGATCCAGCTCAGCCAAAATTAAATAAGCAAACTTTTGAAAAACCAGATAAAAAGCAGAAAAGAATACACAACTAATAAACCTGACCAAAAAGGTAAAAAGCTAATTTTTCAATAGATAAAAATTCACCATATGTTTAAAATGTCCAAGTTAGAGTTTTCAAACAGCTACACTGACCCCTTGATGCTATGGTCAGTGACTCAGTCATGTCTGACTCTGTGACCCCACGGACTGTAACCCGCCAGGCTCCTCTGTCCATGGAATTTTCCAGACAAGAATACTAGAGTAGGTTGTCATTTCCTAATCTAGGGGATCTTCCCCAACCAGCAATCAAATCCATGTCTCTTACGTCTCCTGCATTGGCAGGCAGTTTCTTTACCACTAGCACCACCTGGGAAGCCCATACCTATACCTACACGTATACCTATGCGGCCGCTGCTTAGTCACTTCAGTCGTGTCTGACTCTATGCGACCCTATGGAGTATGGCCTGCCAGGCTCCTCTGTCCATGGGATTCTCTAGGAAAGAATACTGGAGTAGGTTGCCATGTCCTCCTCCAGGGGAATCTTCCCAATCCAGGGATCGAACCCAGGTCTCCCACGTTGCAAGTAGATTCTTTACCATCTGAGTTACCAGGGAAGCCTCATACCTATACCTATACTTATATCGTCAGTTGCTTTCACCATGAGAGGTAATCCTACTATTATAATTTCACATGGTAGGGTAGGGAGGATAGAGAAAAAATAAGTTAATGCCTCCTACACAACCAGACACTGTGCTAGGGGCTATGGATACACAAGAACAGGACAAATAGAGTTCCTAGCTCCTGCCCCCATGAAGTTTATAGTCTACTGAGAAAAAAATTAACAAGTAAAGCAAGCAAATATTTACACATGTGAACAGTGCTATGACAGAAACACAGAGCTGAATAGAGAATGATGAGGAAGCCCCGGCTCCTCCAGCTGGGATGGTGACAGAAGGCCTTTCCAAGGAAAAATTATTAAAGCCTGACCCAGAAAGGCAAGAGGCAGAAGGAAGAGTTCACAAATGCAATGTCTCAAGGCGGGAGACTGACCGACCTGTTATAAAAGCTGTCAAAAGGCCATGTGACTGTGCTGTGGGCGGGCCAGGGCCTGCAGAAGCAGCAGGAGAGGTGAGCACAGCAAGGGAACTTCAGGAATGTGTTACGGGGTGTGTTTTCCCTCTTGTTAAGACAATGGATTAAAAAAAGAAAGAAAGAAAATGGATAGCATCAGTCCAGAGAGAAACCAGTGAGAAGCAGCCTGATTTTTGTTTGAGAAAACACAAGATCAGCTCCATCAGATCCACATTTTCTCAGTTTATTCTGAATGCAAACATACCTATTCATAAGACGAATTCAAAAGAGCTAGAAACGAACTAAGACAAGCAAACAAGATGGCATGACTTTGGCTTAATCCTCACAGTACCACCATGAGAGAGGCTTCTGTGTTCCCCTTTTAGAGATGAGACGAATGTTCTGAAGGGTCAAGACGTAAGATACTCTCCCAAGGGTGCGCTGGTAGGAAGGAACAAAACTAAGGTTTTCATCCAGATGTATCTGATGCCATTACTGTGCACAATCATATTTTCACTGTCATTCACAGGGTGCACATCCATGGTTAAAAGTAAGTATCAAGTAAAACCGGTATTATCATTCATTTCACACTTCATTCATTTTATATTTCGCATTTTATATCTTGAAGTTTTCTTTTAAATTTTACATTTAATTTCTTTAAGATAAAATTAACACATTATTTCTTTAAAATGTGGTGTTTTAGGGAATTCCTTGGTGGTCCAGTGGTTAGGACCCCACAGTTGCATTACCAAGGCCCAAGTTCAATTTCTGTTTGGGGAACTTAGATCCTGCAAACAGTGTAGTCCTGCCAAAAAAAAAAATTAAAATGCGGTGTTATGAATTTATTGATCCCACAAATGCTTATTGAGCTCCTCCTGTGTGTTCAGCACTGGGGTAGTTACTGAAAAAGTTATGTGTGAGACTGACAAGGCAAATCAGTAATCCTTAAAGTTAAAATAATAATCTTGACATCATTTTGAGAATCATTATAAAAGGAGACTATAAATATAATTATAAAGTATCTTTAGAGTTGATTACTGTTCATCTAAGGCTATCATTTGGCTTCTGATTTTGCACATATACTTTCACAAGACAAGGTTTGATGGAAGGGAGAAATGAAGAGTTTAAAAACGAAGATATTGGTTCCTGGAGTAATCAAAATCATTCATACTGGAAATGATGGAATTAACTAAATGAGAAATGGAGCGATAGCTAATGATTTTCAGATACTCCTAAGCCATCCTAGGATAGAATTTCTATGAGTCCATCAGTCAGCTAGTATCTTAAAGTCAACAGATACATTAGGATTTTAGCATTTTCTCCTCTAAGCATTAATATAAAATGTGGTTGGATTTCCTGACACCCCAAGTTCAGATTAGAAGTTTCCTCTCTACCCTTTTATCAATTTACACTTCTTTATCACATGAGATTGAAATTGCCCATTAACTAGTTCAATCTCTCCTTAAACTACATGCTCCATGAGAACACTGATGACCAAATGCATCTCATTTACAGGTGAATCTCTGGAACTGTGTGCATGCTCATGTGCATAGTAGGTGTTTGAAATATATTCTAGAAGGAATGTCAGGGAATGAGCCCAGGTCTCCTGTGTCTCAGGCAAATTGTCTACCATCTGAGCTACCAGATGTGCACTAGGTTATATATAAAGAATGGGTTGCCTCCTATTTTCACCCATGTAAGTAGTTCACAATCACATATTAGATACACTCAGAATAAAAAGTTGCTGTAAATGGGGATAACTGGGGCTTCCTAGGTGGCACTAGTGGTAAAAGAACCCATCTGCCAATGCAGGAGATGTAAGAGATGCAGGTTCAATTCCTGGGACAGGAAGATCCCCTGGAGAAGGAAATGGCAACCTACTACAGTACTCTTGCCTGGAGAATCCCGTGGACAGAGGAGCCTGGAGGGCTACAGTCCATGGGGTCGCAAAGAGTCGGACCCAACTGAAGTGACTTGGCACACACACACAAATGGGGGTGCGGAAATTATCAGAACTTTCTGCTTCGGAATGGAACTGATGAATACAAGTAGAAAAGTATGAATTTCTTCACATGGGGTAGTTTTTAAATGGGTCACACGGTAGCAGACTCCAGAGAACTCTTGTTATTGTTCAGTATCTAAGTCGTGTCTGACTCTGCAACCCATGGACTGCAGCACTCCAGGTTCCTCTGTCCTTCATGATCTCCCACTCTTTATTTCCTTTCAAAGTCACACAGTACAGCTACTCAGTGTGAAGCAAATGTCTTGTTTTCACTTCTGGAGCAATTTAAATGATCTTATTGTCAGGGGCATTATTCAGTAGCCATTTTCTATCACCGTGAAGGAAAATTCTCTCTAGGCTAAGATTCCTAAAAGGTTATTCTAATCCTTCAATGACTGAATATGTAATTTAAATTATATTCTTAATTTTAAATTCTACCATATATTCTCATAGATTCTGAAAAACCACACTGAAAATAGGGTGGGGAGAAAAGCCATTATTAATGACTTGCATTATGGAATAGCGAAGGGAAGAAAAGAGTTACTGGAATTGGAAACTTTTTGAAGCGTTTATTTTTATGTTTATTCAGATTCAATCAAAATCAGTAGCTTGAATTTCCTCTTTAAAAGTCACTTCTAGATGCTTTTGTTTGTTTTTTTATTTTTTTTTAACAGTCATAGAATCAACAGACTGGACAGAGTATCCAGGAAGACTATTAAAAAGAATCAAGTGAGTTATTTACAGGAAGGACCTGTATCTTGTCATTCTCAGAGGTCCTTGAAATTACTTAGTAACATTTCCTTAGCATTGCCTGGGTGACGGGAGCTGTCACCAGCACTTTCTATATAGCAACCCATTCAATTCTCGTAACCACACTGAGGCAAGTACCACTGTTACCATCTCCATTTTCCAGGTGAGGAAACTAAAGCACAAAGTCAAGTGATTTGCCAGTGATCAAACAGGTAGGGATTCAAATTCAAACAGCCTGGGCTTCCACACCCAGGCTCTCAACCACCATTTCACTTTGCCTCTGCCTCTGATCACTAAGGAGCTAAGAATGGAGGGAGAGAGGAAGTAGAGTCCCTTGGCAGTAAGAAGATTAAGAAGGCCAGCTAGTCATCCTCACAGCACACTTTGCATTCTAGCAGATCCCTCTCAATTTTGTAGCACTTTTCTGAATCCCAAGTCTCTCCTTGGGTTGTTCCTTAAACCCTGGCTCCACCCCAGCTTCAATTTGCTCCTGCTTGGGTGCATCAACTAAAAGGAAACCACAGGAGACTTCGCTGCTGATAAGTGTTTTTCTCAGTTCCCTGGAGCTAGAATGTCTGTGTAGGTGCTAAGAGCTAGGCTAAGCACTTTACATACAAAATGGAATTCTCCCTGAAAGATGCACTGCCCTTAGGACTCATGGCAAGTCAGGAAATGCCATCATTATTACTAATCACACCAGAGCAATCACACCATCACTGCTCTCCAGTTCTTCCGTTAAGAGATGATGTAATGGTAGATTCAAGACAGTGGCATGTATGACCATAACAGAAGTCTGCTCTGTGACGACCTAAAGGGGTGGGATGGGGGAGGGGTGGGTGGGAGACAGGCTCAAGACGGAGGGGATGTGTGTATACTTCTGGCTGATTCATGCTGTTGTACAGCAGAAAATACCACAACATTGTAAAGCAATTAAAATATACATATTTTATATATATATATATATATATATATATATATAAGTGCGTGCTCAGTCACTTCAGTAGTATCTGAATTGGCGACCAAGTGGACTGTAGCCTACCAGGCTCCTCTGTCCATGGGATTCTCCAGGCATGAATACTGGAGTAGGTTGCTGCGCCCTCCTCCAGGGGATCTGCAATGGGCATTAATTTCCTTCTTTAAGAAATATTTATGGAGTGCCTACAATTTTGCAGGTTTTTGGCCAGATGTATCACAAGGAATGTGACTGACAGTTCCTACCTTCACAGAACTTGCTATCTAATGTTACAGAAACAGTTAAATAAGCAGTAATGCAGCATTATTTGTGTCATGGTAAAAAAGGGATTGGGGGCAGAAGGAGAAGGGGACGACAGAGGATGAGATGGTTGGATGGCATCACCGACTCAATGGACATGAGTTTGAGTAAACTCCGGGAGTTGGTGATGGACAGGGAGCCCGGGTGTGCTGCGATTCATGGGGTCACAAAGAGTCAGACACGACTGAGCGATTGAACTGACTAACTAACTAAAAGAAAATAGGGGCCTTTGGAGCAAATATAAGAGGTACCTAATCTAGATGTGATGGGCTAGAAAAGCTTCCCATAAGAGGAACCTGTAGATTTGGGACCTGAAGTACTTAATCAAAGCAGGTGGAGGCATCGTTCCAGGCAGAGGGAACATGATGTACAAAACTGAAGAAGCAAGTGTATAACAGCATTCAGGATCTAAGGTTAAAAATGCAAGGGATGGGAGGGCAACAGAAAAGGCAAGGGACAGAAGCAGAAGTCATGTCACGAACAGCTGTGATTCATGTTAGTGAGTGACATGGTCAGACTCACACGTTAGAAATCTCACCATATCTGCAGCAGGAAGAAAAGACCCAAAGGGGATCACACCAGACATGGATGGGAAGGACAATTTTATTTTCTTTTTAATAGTCTAGAAAAGCAATACTGGTGGCCTGGGCCAGAGTAGCATCAGTGGAGACAGGAAGAAATGGATGGATTTTAGGTGGATGACAGAAAAGAACTAATAGAACTTGGAGTTTGGAGAACTGGTAAGGGAGAAAGAAGAGCCACTCAGGTTTTATTCTTCCCTGGGGAACTGGGCAACTGATGAAACCATTTACTGAGATAAGGAACACACAGAGAGGTTTGGGAAACATATATAACAAGTTCAGTGGAGTTTCCACACAGTTGAACAAATCCAAGCATGCAAAATTAGAATAGCCAGTAGGCAAACTTTCCCTGGCTATTCTAAAAATGATTCTCTCTCCCAGTCAACAGGAGCCTTCTTGGTAGGTTCACTGCATCCCTGATGGTAACTCAGCCTAGTGACAAGAAGAGCAATGGAATACTAAGCAGTTCTAGGCCTTCCCTGGCGGTTCAGATGGTAAAGAATCTGCCTGCAATACAAGAGACCTGGGTTTGATCTCTGGGTTGGGAAGATCCCCTGGAAGAGGTCATGGCAACCCACTCCAGTATTCTTGCCTTGAGAATCCCCAGGGATGGAGGAGCCTGGTGGGTTACAGTCTATGGGGTCGCAAAGAGTCAGACACGACTGAGCATCTAAGCACAGCACAGTTATTATTAGATGACTAGAAAGGAAGACACGGGCCTGCTGTATCATCAGAATCAACTTGAACAATGGAGAGAATAGGTCCCAATTGTTATTTGCCTATATGATAATTATGAAAAAACGAACAATAAGAAGGTGTCCTTCCCTTACTTCCAAAACATATAGCATTTCAATCTGCCAAAGCAAATTAAAAATGGACTTGCCAGCAAATGAAACAATCGACAAAGGACTAATCTCCAAAATATACAAGCAGCTCGTGCAGCTCAATACCAGAAAAATAAACGATTCAATCAAAAAGAGGGCCAAAGAACTAAACAGACATTTCTCCAAAGAAGACATACAGATGGCTAAAAAATACATGAAAAGATGCTCAACATCACTCATTATCAGAGAAAATGAAATCAAAACCACAATGAGGTACCATCTCACTCCAGTCAGAATGGCTGCCATCAAAAAGTCTACAAACAATAAATGCTGGAGAGGGTATGGAGAAAAAGGAACTCTTTTACACTGTTGGTGGGAATGCAAACGAGTACGGTGTGGAGATTCCTTAAAAAACTGGAAATAGAACTGCCATACAACTTAGCAACCCACTGCTGGGCATACACACCGAGGAAACCAGAATTGAAACAGACACATGTACCCCAATGTTCACTGCAGCTCTATTTATGACAGCTAGGACATGGAAGCAACCTAGATGTCCATCGGCAGACGAATGGATAAGGAAGTTGTGGCACATATACAGAATAGAATATTATTCAGCTATACAAAAAAGAACACATTTGAGTCAGTTCTACTGAGATGGATGCTATTATACAGAGTGAAGTAAGTCAGAAAGAGAAATGCCAGTAGAGCATATTGACATATATGGAATTTAGAAGGATGGTAGCAATGATCCTATATGCAAGACAGTAAAAAGAGACAGATGTAAAGAACAGAATTTTGGACTATGTGGGAGAAGCGAGGGTGAGATGATTTGAGAGAATAGCACTGAAACATATATATATTACCATATGTAAACTAGAAGACCAGGGCAAGTTTGATGCATGAATCAGGGCACACAAAGCCAGTGCTCTGGGACAACCCAGAGAGATGGGGTGGGGAGGGTGGTGGGAGGGGGTTTCAGGATAGGGGGACACATGTGCACATGTGGCTGATTCATGTTGATGTATGGCAAAAACCACCACAAGGTTGTAAAGTAATTAGCCTCCAATTGAAATAAGTTAATTAATTTTTAAAAATAAATTTAAAAAGAAATCAAGATAATAAATAAATAAATAAAAATGGGCTTTCCAGCACTTGTGAAGATTTCTTGCAAGAAATTCTGAACTTGAATCTGATCAAGCCTTATAATCTGCTGTTTAGCTCTAACAAATTTATAGAAAATGCAGGGGTAAGAAAAAATGTGTCACTGACATCACAGAGATCATAGAGATGGATGAGCAAAACCCAGAGTGCCGGACATTTAACATGACAAATAGCTTGGTTTCTTCAAACAAATAAACTGAAAGAAAAAAAAGGAAAGAAAGAAGGAGAGAGAGAAAAAGTGTGAAGGGGGACAGGAGGAGGGAAGGGAGAAATAAAAAGATTTAAGATTTTTGTCACTTTGTGGTAATGTCATATGCAGTATTCTTTTTCTTTTATAGATAGCAATAAAAGATAATAAACAGGGACTTTCCTGATGGTATGGAGGATAAGAATCCAGCTGCCAGTGCAGGGGACACAGGTTCGATCCCCTCTTCTGGGAAGACTCTACATGCCTCAAAACAACTAAGTCCATGAGCCACAATTACTGAATCCCCATGCCTAGAGTTGTGCTCTGCAATGAGAGGAACCATTGCAATGAGAAGCCCAAACACCACAACTAGAGAGTAGCCCTCACTCACTGCAACTAGAGAAAAGCCCATGCACAGACACAGAGACCCAGTGTCTCCAAGAATAGATAATTGTTAAAAATAAATTTTTAAAACATAATGGATGTACCTCATTTGACTCTTGATTCAAACAAGACAACTTTAAAAAAAATACTGAGAGAATCAAAGTTTGCACACCAACTAGATATCAGAAGATATTAAAGTACTATTTGTTTTGTATGATGATGTTACCTTGATGCATTTTAAAATTCATTTTAGTTTAGAAACATATAGTTTTTAATGGATGAATGAATGATTAACACCTGAAATTTGTTTCAAAATAATCCAGTGCAGACAGAAGAAAAAGTAGGTAGGGATATATATGAAACAAGATTAGTCTTGTAATAATCACTGTAAGTTTTGGAGCTGGGTGTTTCTATATTTGAATGTTTGAAAATTTCTATACTGAAATGTTTTAGCTGACTTGCCAAGAAATGCAGTATTTGAGGAAAGCTACAGCAAAGTCCAAAGAAAAGAGCAACAGTCAGCTGTGATGCAGAGATTGAACATCACCTCTTCTTTCAAAAGAACTGTTTCTGTGCATGGAACCGGCACTCTCTCCTCTGTCCAGTCACTCCTCTCCATGGTTTGTGCTCGGAGGTGTTCCAAATGGAGCGCAGCAGCATTTTCTCTGTTTATGATTCCTTTGAGAAGATCCAAATCTCTTCAGGCTGTCAGAATCATTTGGTCTTCTCTTTCTAATCATATATATACCTACTCATACACACACACACACACACACACATATATGTTTTAACATATCAAGGGACTTGGGGGAAATCAGAGTTCTCCCCCTTTTTTCTCACATACTGACATTTCTCGTGCTGCCAATTTCATTCAGGGAGGCCAGAGACTTAGGAAGAAACTACTCAAATCATCTCTCACAAAGAATCAGGCTCAGGTAACATATCCCTTTTAGCATGAAAGTGAAAACAAATGACAGAATATTTTACTAACATGCAGGAGAAGAAGGGGTCGACAGAGGATGAGATGGTTGGATGGCATCACCAACTCAATGGACATGAGTCTAAGAAAACTTCAGGAGATGGTGAAGGACACGGAAGTCCATGGCGTCTCAAAGAATCAGACATGATTTAGTGACTTAACAACAACTAACATGTTTGTAGTACTATTACATTGAGTCCAGTGGTCAGAGAACAGCATCTTAAAGAGACAAGAAAAAAATGATACCCACTGCCCCTGTCCTTTATCAAACCAGCCAATATCTCCCTAAGCAAGGTCTAGGCTGACTTCATGATTAAGCCTTATACTTAAGATTATGTTATATATTTAAAATATAAATTATAAAATAAGAAGGCACAGGCCTTAAGAACACTCCCTTTGGGATATAAAGTCACCTGATCAATGACTATTAAAAGGTTTCTTATGTACAAAAACCTCTGAGAAAAGTAACACCATGCCTTAAAAATGTTGTAAATATAATGACAGGACAGAACTTTACTGAGATCTTGATTGTTGCATAAAGAGAAAGAACTTGAAAGCAGGAATGACTAAAGCATGAAGAAAGGGGAGCATTTAAGATGGAAAAGACAGAAAAACATCACAGAAAGAGGAGAGGTAGGTAAACACCAGACCTTCACGGTTTGGACTTTGCTGTTCTGTGTCTTCATTTTGAATGTGCCAACATCATATTTCTATGGACAATAGAAATTGAAGTTGTCATTGGTAACTTTTGAGGAACAAGGAAAAAGAAAGCTAGAATTATTTCAAGATAGATGCTTTTCTGCCTGTTTTCCTTTAAAAACTCACCCTTTTACAGAAGGTTTAAAATCAACATTGGGTAAGTTACTCACAATGGTTAGAACCACCATTTCTTCCTAATACAAGGTCATGCAGAATTCTAAATAAGAAATCGTTTCCTGATCTACTTTTCTCCAACACCCCCATCTCAATCAACCACCCTGAAGATATATATGTATACAAAGTTATTTAGAAACTTTGGTAGAAACAACCTTTAGAATGTAAGGAAACCAAGTAAAGAGAAAAAAAGGTTAAAATGCACTTCCAAGTAGTACTCTGTTGAAAAGGCAATGAATCGATGTCTCTATCTATGATTCACAGAACTCGGTTTATGGTTTTGGATGTTATGAATGAAACTCCTACTTGTGGTCAGGTTATCACAATTCTATTAGAGGCAAATGCCTTTGAATCTGAATGCTTTCAGTAACTCACTCATAGGAATAAGATTAAGGAAATGTACATAATCTTCTCCAATGAAGAACAACTTTCCCTCTCACTAGGGCATTGGAAGAGGGCTCTAAATAAGAGGTTCATTTATTTCCATACACCTGTGATTTTGTTCCTAAGTGGTATGAATGGCTATTGATTCAATATCAGGACTTCTGTCTTCCAAATTACTTAACTCATTCCATCTGGAGGTGAGTCAAGACGTCATCCTCTGATGTTTACGATATTGCCTTCCATACAATACTTGGTAAGAAAACAGAGGTAATTATTTACCTAGTTGGATGAGAAAGAGGGAAAAATACCTTCTTGTTGTTTTAAATTAAAACAAGCAAAATACTTTGTGAGGCAATTCTAGGACAGACATTTTTATGTTCCTATACCACTCACATTTTCTTGCTTGCTGATAAGTAAATCATAATCCATATCTCACATATTGTATTTTGGTGTATAAGCAGTGTAAACAAACATATTTCTTGCCACCCTGTTGAACACACACAAACACCTGTTGACTTTTTTTTCTAGTTTTACATTAAACAGTCAGTCAAAACTATTTGATGTTGATCATCAATTCTAGGTCTACATGAAGACCGAATGAGGCAAGAATCTAACCTGTTAATAACTGACAGATCTCCCTGGAACATCTAGAAGAAAATTAGGCAAACAGAGGAAGAAGGGATCTCTCCCCATGACTGTCAACCACCATATCCAATGTATTAATTTCTTGCTGTTCATTTTTACTGTGATATGGATCCAGGCAAAGTGATTCTGCATTATCCCTTGGTTATTAGAAGAGTCTGATTTCTTGGAGTTCACTCCTTGGAACTAGGAAGTTTGTCACCACATATCTATATCTTTATCTACAGATATTTTTATAACCTAGGAGGAAGTTGGGATCCCCTACAAAGAACACCTTTTCTGTTGGTTGGTTGGTTTTTTTTTAAAAAATGGGGGAAGTGCTCCCTGAAACACATACTGCTCTTCAGACCACTGCCCTTCAAACCTGGATGGCAGGCAGGCGGTGGTTTCTGGGCTCCACGCCCTCTGCAATGCATGCAGTGGATCGGGGCTGGCGACTGGTTGATTGGCGGGGCTTGGGGCATCTTTGCATACAGGCAATTCCCTGCTTTAGAGCACCTCCCAGAGTTTTGGCCCATTAACCCAAGCACAACAGCTTGATGAATTAATGCCTATAGAGGCACAGTTGGCAGCTTCTAATTAAATAATTATGGCTAAGCAGCTGCAAGGAAGCTATCATGCACCCTAGAAAGCCAGCTGTCAGCTTTATTGATCCTGAGACTGAGGAAGAGTTAACACTTAGCTCTGGTTGTTAGGTACAAAGAGCAAGTATATCATATGCAGTATATGCGCTGTGCAATGTGAAGCTGTTGCATATTTGTGCTAGTCTGTCCATGGAGTAATGAAGAGCAACCTGCTCCTTGGCATCCTCTCAGCAATCCAACAAAAAAAGGAAGTGATTATATGATTAGAGAACAGAGTCTGTCTGGAGCAGTCTACAGAGGGCTTAGTATTATACAGATGAGCCCTTGATAAACACAGAAATGTCACTGAACTAGCAGGCAACTCAGGCTCTAAGTCTCATTTAGATGAGCAAGTGATTGGAATCAAGTGTGGTCTTTTTGAGGGGGTATGACTGATATGTTTTCTTCTGTTTGACTAAAGTTTCTTAAGAGGCCGTTTTCAAATATTAGAAATTGGGGAACAAGGTAAATATCACAAACCTAGATTTAAATTCAACGATTCATTTTTTTTTCCAAGTTAGAAGATGTCTGTTCTACAGAATCACAGATAATGTCATATTCCTTTATAGAAAGCCAAAAAGCTAAAGCTTTATCTCTACACTAATGGAAAACTCACCAGAAGGAAGAAAGCAGAATCTGGCCACTAAGCCCCAACACAGAGGAAGGTATAGATTATAGATAAAAGCCATAGATAGGGGTATTGGACCAAACAATGCTTGTTACAGAACATCAGAATGCGACTGAACTGCTAGCTGATTCCACTTTTCTCCGCAGGCTGTTCTTTCTATACAATCCATGTGTCTTCACTTCTAAAAACCAAATCTGTGAAAACCCAGTACAGAACAACTCGGCTTCCCACAGGCCTTGTCACCAAGGCTCCCAATATCGTCTCCAAAGGAATAAACACAACTGTAGGCAAAATTCAGTCCAACAGATTCAGTCACACCTTAATGTGCAGAGACATTTAGATACTTTAATTCTCAAAATTTATGGATTTGCCTTAAAATAAGAATAGGGGAAAACTGGAGACATATTTCTCATGGAATTCACTTCACCCAGCTCCCAGACCTGTTGACAATCAGCAGTTCATCAAGCACTGAACTTTATAGACTGATTGATTGTTTTCCTCCCAGATATCAATGGCTTATGGTTAACTTAGAGTAATTCTTAAAATAAGGCATTCTGTACAGTAAATTGTCATTTAAACAACTGGACTGACTCTAAGAAATTCTTACTATAAAGGCTTCAGTACAATTGTTTCCTTTCTTTTTTTTTCTCTTCTGGTTTCCTTTTATGCCAGTGATTCTATCACTTCAGTTGTCTGAAGCTGACTGTGTGTGATTGACAATTCTCAAGGATTCATTTCTTTTGGGTGAATCCTAAATGCAGCTCAGCTTAATTAAGTCTGCAGTGCAACTCAAATCTCAGTACAAATTGCTAAGGAATCAAATCACAAATTCGTGAAAGCCTAGGCAGGCAAATTTCAGACTTGGGGTCAGGCTAGTGGGGGGGGATGGGGGTGGGAAGGGGTCTTTCATCAGTCTGTACTGCCATCTAGCCAAGATCACGTCATTCAGTGCAACATCCATTTTGCTTTCAACGTCCCCGATGAAAGCCAGTCTTCAGAAACCAGCTTAATAGACCCAAAGTTCAGATAAGACAACAGTCAGCAGCACTTCAGCCACTCTGCGTCTACCAAGCTCCTGTGACTCAACAGCCAAGTTCTCATCATTGCTTTATCTTCACAGTTCAATATCTGACTGACAGACACACATGTCTATTTTCAATCCACATATTACCTATACCAATATCATTTGTATCCTGTGATTTCTGACGCCTTTAAATATTCTGTGAGTTGACTGGGAAAACAAAAGTTACCTTAGGTAAAACATGAAAGCAGATTATAACCTCTAATCCCCTAGCTATACCTCAAGAGTTAAAAAAAAAAAAAGAAAATCCCAAAACAGCATTCCTTAGACATAGACTGAACATGCAGACCATACATACATATATATATATGTATCTGTTAAACAAATCCATACACATGAAAAACAGCAAGAACGCTCTGTACTTACGGTAGAAGACGTACTCAGTGTAACTTGACCAGATCTTGTCTTCTGTATATTGGTTGACGAAAGATGCTGTCACTGAGGAGTTACAGGCCACCATGTGGAATCCACATTCTGACAACATATCAAAAGCCCTTTCCAGATGCCTGAATTTGAGATAAAATCTGGACGTGTATCTTTCTGGGGCTCGGTCAGGGTCTCTGCTCTCATTCAAAGTTTCTCCAAAGACCTCCTTCGCCAAGGAAATCCTTCCACAAACCAAAATCCGGGGAACTCTCCGAAACTTGGCATCCGCCTGCCCCTCTCTGCCCATGGTGCAGGACCCCCTGTAACCCACAGTAATAAAACCCCACTTGCGGTCAGAAGGGAGCAGTGAGGAAGGGGGGCAGATTCTCGTGTCACTTCCTTGGGAGACATCTTCAAAGTCACTGTGGCAGAATTCATCTGGGCTTTGCTTGATTTCATCAGGGGTCAGGAGTTTGACCAAGTCTGGGAGCTGGAAGTACTCAGCTTCTCTTTTCAGTCTTCCCCTTTCTGGAAAGTGATCAGGCAGGACCACCTGCCTGTCCCTGAGATAGTCCAGAATATAACGGAACAAGAATCCATCTCTGTCAATGAAAAACCTTCCCTTGGAGTCCTTGGCTAGGTCGTTAGCTGTGTCTCTCTTTGGGGAAAACATTTTCCACAGGAGGGAATGAGGGATGCTTATTAATGTGGAATGGCGAGTAAAATAAACTTGACCCCCAACATTCAGCTCCACGACCTCGGGGAAGGAGTTGGGAACTGCAGCCCCTTGTTCTCGAGCATAATAACGACTACAGTTGCCACTCAGAGCCATGGTACCTTTCTTCTTTTTCTTCTCCTATTTTGATGTGAAGGAGCGATCCAATGGAGTCACAGCCTGATCCTTTGCAGCAACTTATAAGGGAAGGAGAGGATGCTAACTTGTTAAAAACAACCTCCTCTTACCCCAGTTTCTTTTTCCCCCAACAAAGCAAAATTTCAAAGAGTCCACAGGTGAAGTGATGCTACAGAAGTAGTTTAAACCCTGGCAGGTGGTGAGCTATGACTTCATGGAATATAATCAACTCATCTGCATCCAGTTTTCCCCCAAGCTCAGTAGGCAAGGCCGGCCAGGTCCCCAGTTACTGAGAGGTCTGTCTGCAGGAAAAGAGAAAATTATTTCCTCAAACACAGCATGAGTCAGAAAAAAAGAGACTGCCTGAGAGAGGAGAGGGAGGTAGAAGGAGGGAGGGAAACCGAAAGGGAGGGAGGGAGAGATTATTTTACATAAGCAGCCCTGGAATTACTGATTTCAGCCATTCTTCAACTAAATCGTAGCTTCTCTCAAGGTATTTCGTGTCTACATATTTATCTATAAACCTCTGTCTCCAGCATTTAGTATTAAAAACATTTCTATTTGATTTCTGCATTAAAAATGAATATGCAATTTTCAACTTCTAAAAGGAGATTTATTTTCTTTCCCCAGCTGGAGAGGAAAAGCAATAAGCCCTGGAACTTACCTCAGTGAGTGCTGGAAACAGTTCTTGTGAAGAAATACCCATTTGCAAAGCAGTCAATCCCCAGCCACACACAGAGTCTGGAGCTTGTCAAAATCCCAAACAGGTAAAATACAGAGGTATCAATGAAAAGTGCCAGAGAGATGTGCTCTTAGAAAATAATAATTATATATATATATATATAAATATTTATATAAATGTATATTTGTGTATATGTATGTATATATTCACTCCCAATCTCAAGTTAAAACAAGTCACAAAAAAGTTAAACCGTGACTAGAGGTGGTTGGATTGAAGAAGCAAAGCAGAGAAAAATATTCAAAGCTTCTCCAGGAAGAAAAAAAAAATCAAACCTTTGGAAAGAATCCTTAAAACGGAAGAGAGTTGCAAGAGGTACCGGGACTTAGAAGCTTTTCAGAAAGCCCAGAAGCAAGACAGATGCGCCCTGCTGGGGTCCCAGGTAGCCACCCCACCTGCCGGCAAGGGCAAGCGGGCTCCCATATTCCCAGCCAGGTGGGAGCGGGCGGCCGCCGCGGCGCAGAGATGCCGGCGCGGGGCTCAGGCTCGGGCTTCTCCGGCGGAGGAGCTGGGTGGTTCCACAGTTCCCAGTGCAGTTCGGATGCTGTTGTTTCAGCAGTGCAGGCAAGAAACCATCCAGGGAAATGACTATTACATCATCTTAAAGGAATATGGCTTGGAGAGAGCGGAGGCAGCTCCGAGTCACGTCCGCCTCGGTGACAGGTCGCCGGGACTGCACGGGGACGCCGCGCTCCGGCCGTGCGCACGCGAGTCCCCCGGGCGCTCCGGGCTCGGGGCGGGGACGCAGCGCGGCGCAGCCGCTTCCCTCCCGGTCCTGTCCGGGAGTCTGGAGTTTCCAAGGGCCTTTGCTTTGCCCTTTCGTGCTGTCTGTAGACCGACACAGCCACCACCATGCCCCAGAAACAACCTCTCAACCCAGATGAACACGGCGGTTTTTCATTTTAAAAAATCAACAAACAATTCCTTTGCATGTGCACTAAATTTCTGCTAAAGGGCAAACTGCCCCCTCTAAAGCTTGTTTAAAAGAAAAAAAGCATACCCAATGACCCCCAATGTTCAAGCTACAAAGTGTTCCCCCCCACCCCCGAAGAGGACTAAGCCATGTTCTCTCAGATGCCCTCTCCTCTTTTTGTTTTTGTTTTGTTTTGTTTTCCTTTTTCTCCATTCCTCTGCCACCCTCACCCCAGCAAATAAATAAATAATGAATATATACATCCATACCTTCAGTCTCTCTGGAATTACTGATGCTCCTTCACAAGACTATAGGAAGCACTGGTACCCTCAGAGAAAAACAGGGCTTCTACCAGTTAAGTCATTATCTTGGCTTCTATGTAAGACATCGTTACCTGCAACTTTTTTCTGGGTCTGTTTCCTTACGGAGCTTCTCTCTGGATGTGCCCCCGCCCCTCCCGTCTCATCCCAAGAGGACTCTGGTGGAAGACACGCCTGCAAAGAGACATTTTACTCTTGTCCCAGAGGGTTCCCTTAAGTGCATCATTAGAGTTTCAGGAAGGCATTTCCAGGGCAACCTAATCCACTAACAAAGTGCTTCCAGTTGATCCTGCCAGTCAATAATGGCCCAGCCAACAGCTTACAGTAAGTCAGCCATTTCCCCTTTCAAACACCGATGTCTTAGGACTCACATTCCTAATGAGAATGTAGTACTTCACCTATGAATAATATATGCGGGGCACACTCCATTCCAAACAACTGCTATTTTTAAAAGATGAAAACCAAAAAATGGAGCGAAAAGTGTGAATTAGACACATTTTATGGGATACATGGGTTTATTGCCAGCTCTTGCCCCAAGAATTAGCGTGAAGATAGACTCAGCAGTAGCATAAAATAATTTCTAATTTAACACTCTTTTCTTTCACTAAGAATCAGGTTACTGAACACATTCAGAGTATTAGCTAACACTCCAACACCTGATTATATTTAACTTTGTTTCTTTAACTAATGTATTAACCTACTCTGGCCTCAATCATTGGGATTTTCATGCTGGACCAATCAAGGATGTGCTTGTTATTTGATGCACTCATATCGCCATCTAGTGTCCTCAAACTATCAGTGCAGGACTATATCCGGCAACGTGTGTGAGTGTGTGTGTGTGTGTGTGTGTGTGTGTGTGTGTGTGTGTGTGTGTGCGCGCGCGCGTGCTCAGTCGTGTCTGATTCTCTGGGAAACCATGGACTGTAGACCGCCAGGCTCCTCTGTCCATGGAATTTTCCAGGCAAAAATACTAGAATGGGTTGCCATTTTCTACTACGCCAGGGAATCTTCCGGACCCAGGGATCGAACCGCGTCTCTTGTGTCTCCTGCGTTGGCAGGCGGACTCTACCACTGCACCATTTGGGCCAAAGGTCAGATTTTTTTCCTCTTGGTTTTAAAGTTCTTGAGTATTATCAGAAATGTTCTGTTCACCAAGATGACAAAGTAAACATCTAGTTGCTATCGGGTTAAGGGGAAAAGTAAGTCTGAATCTGTAACTAGTAAGTACTGTCTTTGGTTGTAGTAAAGAGCAAATTATTTTATGTCTAACCAAGTAGGCCAGCACACTATGACAGTGGCTTTGGAGATTGGATATTAAAGTATTTGGGAAATAGTTTGGCAAGAAATGAAGAAGGGGAGGAAGAGAAATCATAGTTTTTAAAACTAAAAGGAGCTTGTGAAATGGAATCACCATCTCATCTTAAAGACATGGAAACTGAGTATCAGAGAGGGAAAGCACCTCCACAGGGTCACACAGCAAGGTGAGGTTGGACCCCTGCTATCCAGTACAGTCAGTACCCTAGCTTTAACCTTGTGGATTCTGGAATAGGGATGGAGAGGTGGCAAATAAAGAAAACAAGAAGAATTTTAAGATTATTACACATTTGAAAAAGCAGCAAGTCATGTAGAAGAGCTTTTAATATGAAATTAATATGAAATTTTTAATATGAAATTTTAGCAAGGCTAAAATATTTTCACAATTTAAAAGAAGAGTATTCTGTATCTCAGAAATGAGAAGCTCTTTTCATTGGTCTGGGCTTCATAGGTTAGGCTATTTCTGAGACAAGAAGTTCTTAATTTGGGGGAGAATGGACTGCTTGGAGAAAATCTAGGAAATGAATACATGAACATAAAAGTTCACGTTCAATGTCAGGGACAGAGCCCCTGAGGAAGGGCAGAATAAAGAGGCACCAGGGAGATCACGTGGCCAGGGACTCACATTCCCAGCAATACTCACATTTGGACTATGAACCTTCTTTCTTTGAAGTTTTTTCTTTTTTTTTTTCCAATGTGGACAATTTAAAAGTCTTTACTGAAATTGTTGCGATATTGTTTCTGTCTTATGTTTTGGGTTTTTGGCCAGGAGGCATGGGAAATCTTAGCTCCCTGATCAGGGACCCAAGCTGCACCCCCAGCTGCACCCCCAGCGCCCCCAGCGCCCCCAGGCAAAGCCGTAACCACTGGATGGCCAGGGAAGTCCCTGAGCCTTCTTTGTAAAGTGAGATTACACTCACACTCACAGAGACACATTCTGAGGACTGAAAAAAAAAGAAAACATAAAACATTCACCACACAACCTTAACCTTGTGACCACACCACCTGAATGCAGTCTGAATTCATATTTTTTAATAAACACTTTTAAGTACCCCAGACATATATTGCTGAATATTGTTTTGTGCTTAAAAGAATTTATTTAGTATAATAAAGAGTTAAAAATAAACAATTGTTTTTACAGCCCTCTTGAGGTATATTTGCTTTTTAATCTACCTGGATCCTCAAGAAACTGAGAGGGTCTGGACCTCTTACCCTTTGAGAGGTCAGGGATTTGGTTCCAGGTTGGCCCTAAGTCTACTCACACTGGGGTTTGTAGAACCCAGGTTAATAGCCTCTGATCTGTACTCTTTCTTGTTCCTTTAGTCTCAGGGAGGCAAAGGATAAGAAGTGAGATTAAAGCCATAATTGGCTTGGAGGAAACAAAGCAATACACTATCTAGAGAGATTTAAATAGTGCTAAAGTAAGCCAGTGTGTCCCAGGGTGTCTCAGGGAGGTTGTCAGTAATCCCAGCTGTTTGGTGCCTGAACAAGAGGCAAGAAGCCAAGTCTAGGCTGTAAGTGTATTCCTGTCCTTCGTGTCAGCAGATAACACTGCTAGTGTTATTATTCTCTTCTGGCAGCTCTCCACTGAAGCACCGTGGGATGCCACACTCTGCGCAAAGGCTGAACATCCAGCAACAGATTTCTCTTAAGGGAAGAGCGAGGAAGAATGTTGCATTCCGTTCCTTGTAATATTCAGGCCCACAGCTCATGAAGACACACCATGGGTAACTTGTGGAATTGATGGAACGTGTCTTAGCTTCTATTTCCTGTTCCCCACTTTCACACACCCCCAGAGCTGAATGTTGAAGAGTGTGTTCTCAAAAGGACAATTTTAATTTTGGAATAATGTGATCACCTCCCACATCCTCACCCCCTAACACATCCTTAAGTTTCCTGTCCCTTAAAGGGAGATAGCTTTTATGCTGACTGTCTGTGTTATCAGGGAGGGAGTTGATCTCATCAACTTACTCATGCTAAGATGCTGTGCATTCATTGTGTTACATGCCCCAAGGACTCCTGAATTATCAGCATCGTCTTAATAGCTACTGTTGATGGAGGGCCTGTCAGAGCCATTACCTCTCTCTCAGCTCTCCCCGACTGGTGGTGTAACATCGGACAGAAGACTGAATGTGTCTGAGCCAGGGTAAAATGGAGATAATAAGAAGACTGCCTCTCAGGTGTGCTGTGCAGATAAAATGCGGTGATCTGCATGTTGGACCCCTAGCACATTCCCCAGCTCAGGCGAGTGCTTAATGAATGTCAGTAGTATCCATTAAAGAGGTAGAAGCAGCCATATTTGTTGTTGTTCGGCTCAAGTTGAGGCATAAAGAAGTTACCAAAGATGCCCAAAGATCGAAATTCAGCTCTGTTTGCAAATTTGTTGCTCTTCCCACTATGTAGTTTTAGGTAAAGATTATTACTTGGTATAAATGTATTTCTCGGTAATGGGGGATCAGGCTTTGGTGGGGGAGATGGGTGGCAGAATAGGGAACTGAGAATAATTGATACCACAGTGGTTAAAAATAGAAATGCCACTATCTTCTTCCAGACAAGGTTGCATTCCTGGTACCCTTTCATCCATTCCACACGGATTTACTAAGTACTATATCGTATCCATCACAGCTGTTAGGTATTTAAGATACAGAGATGAATTCAATACAATCTCTGAAATCAAACATTCACATACAAACACACACTCATACTCAAAATCATAACAATAGAAGTTAAAGATTAAGGTTCTAGATTCTTGAACACTACTACTTATTTGCAGCAAAATGTCTGGTACTGTATTCAGCTTTGGATCCTACATAGTTCACATATGGTTTGGACAAATCATTTAACCTCAGGTGGCCTCTGCTTCCATATCTATAAAATGAAGCTGTCTCCCCTTATAGAGATACCGTGACTGATGGCAAAAGAAAGATAAAATATTGCCGCCCAATCTTCAGAAGCATACTAGGATGCAACAGAGGAAGAAGGCAGCAGACAGCAGTCTGTCTTGTTAAAATAAAGCCTCCACAAGAAAGAACTGGGATTCGACTTGTATAATTTTAAAGTTGGAATGGGAGACCCTTTGAGGTCATTCTTTGCAGCCTCTGCTGCTGCTGCTGCTAAGTCACTTCAGTCGTGTCCGACTCTGTGCGACCCCGTAGACGGCAGCCCACCAGGCTCCGCCGTCCCTGGGATTCTTCAGGCAAGAACACTGGAGTGGTTTGCCATTTTCTTCTCCACTTTGCAGCCTCAGCTCCACCTAAAAGTTTGAGGTAATAGGAAATGTTCAGCTTAGTCACTTCTCTCAATTTCTTCCTGAAAATACTGTTGAACTTGACTCCCAAAATACAAATAATAGCTAAAGTTGTTCGTACCAGCATACAGTCTCTGAAAGGAAGTCTGCAGAATAAAGTTCTGTGTGAACTCATTTTGAGATCTGAAGTGTTTTTGTTTTTTTAATGTTATGCTGATCTGAAAAGCAAGTATCGGCTGCTCTTCACATACGAAGGTAACACCTTTTCAGGTTTTCTTCAAAATAATGACAATTTTCTGGAACAAATGGTCCAAGTTAGGAGTGCATAATTTGATCATGAAGTGAAGCCAAGTCCACATATGTGTTTTGAAACTGTGATCTCATCAGCCTGAAACCTAACCAACAAAAATACACTCTTCCTTAAAACAGATTGGAGAATAAGGGGGAAAAAAAGAATATAACTGCCCGACTTTGAAACAACTGGTTCCAGCAAATACACAGGCAATATTTTAGGCATAGCCATAAAAAACAAAAGAGGTCCACCTTTGCCTACCCCACAGTCCTACTGCAAGCAACCTGCTTAACTATGCTGTATCATTCACGGTGTGATGCTCGTTGCGTATGCTGGATTCTGCATATTGGCACCATCCTTACTATGTTTGCTATGCATTATGCAACAGATCTCTTGGCAAAGTAATAGTGTAATTTGTAAGCCAGTAATTGTCAACCTTTTATCTTCTACCTAGGAAACCCATTTTTCAAACGATGTCTCCGTTGCCTTTCCAAAATATGCAACAGATACAAGCAATATCAAATCCAAAAACACTTAGGTGTTAAGTTCAAAAACACTTATTATTTAAAAAGCAATCAGTCAGAGATTTCAATAACATGTCAGTGGTCTCTAGAGTGCATTTTAATGTTTTTCTAAATAGTTTTCTATATGCATACATGGAATTTATTGAACTCCCTGAAGCAACTTGTGGGGAAAGAGTTTGAAAAGCCTAGTTGTAATAAAAGGAACAGGTTTTAGAATCAGGCAGAGCAAGGTGTGAAAGAGGTGCCTAGCAGCTGCATGCTCATGAGACAATCACTTTACTTCTCTGAGGATATTTACTTCATATATGTATTAGAGAGAGAAAAATCCACTTTCAGGATTGTTGTGAGGATTAGAGATAAAATTCTGAAAGTGCCTGGCACATAGCAAATATTCAATAGGTAAGTGGCAATGTGGTTATAGTTATGCTTGGCTTCATCACCTCCTCTGTCCCTCTTCCACCACTTTCTGCCTATACCCCATGGGTCTGTGTGAATGAGTGGATGGGAGGGTACCACATTACTTATTCATGCTGGTGATGTGACTGATCCCTTTTCTAAAAGTCTGCTTCTTCCTGGGAGGAGGGGGATAGAATAAAGGCAAGGGATACTGGGATTTCTAAGCACAATTATCCTTGGAGATGGATAATTAGTTCATTTAAAAACAGATTCACCTGCCTTAGAAATAGCTGTACTTTTCAAAGAATGATAAATAGAGGAAAGCTCATTCAGAACATCTCATACCATTTTACAGTGATTCAGCAGTCACTTTGGTGTAGCCATTGTTTGTAGAAGGCATTTTTCACAACTAAATCCAAACATGTCATACTTATAGACTGAAATGAATTCTACCGATGGCATCTGCAGGTGGGGAAAGCACTAAGACAGAAGGGCAAAAACCAAATAACAAATGGAAAGATTTATCTCAAGGACTTGAGAAGTCAAAGCCGGGAAATTCAGGAATGCTCTGAAATACCACTGTCATTGCCAGTGCACTTTTTCCTTGCCTTTTGAGTTATCTGCAAGATATTCATGGAGGAGGGAATTATTTTTCATTCATCTTGGTAACCCTCAGTAGCTGGCACAGGCTATGGCATTTGGAGGGTGCTCAATAAATGTTTGTTAAATTTAATTGCAGGAATGAGAGTATTTGCTTAGAATGACACAAAATTGGCGTGTTAAACTTACGATTACCAGGGGAGAAAGGTGGGGGGGGAGGGGGTGATAAATTGGGAGATTGGGGTTGATATATACACACTACTATATAAAAAATAGGTTAACAAATAAGAACCTTCTCTATGGCACCTGCTCAATACTCTGTAATGGCCTATGTGGGAAAAGAATCTAAAAAAAGAGAGGATATATGTATATGTAAAACTGATTCACTTTGCGGTATAGCAGAAACTAATACAACATTGTAAATCAGCTATACTCCACTATAACCCCATAAAAAGTTTTTAAATGATTTGTCCATTCTGGACATTTTATATAAATGGAATCATACATTACTGCAAAAAAGAAACTGGCAAGGTTATGTCAGAATGAGTGTTAGTTGGGAATATAAGGTGGTTGATTTCAGTTTAGTTCTCAAAACATTGAGTTATCCATACTGTCAACTAAAAAAAAAAATGCACAACTTAAATATTGAGACTTGTGTTTTGCTTGGCAGATGAAACTGAGAACTTAAGCCTGGGATGCAGCTTCTCAGATAGCTCTGAGGGACTGCTCTGAAGAGGTAGTGGAGGAGCCATGATATAAAGGGGTTTTTGCTACAAAGACCAGGTATGTGAGTGCTCACTCACTTCAGTCGTGTCCAACTCTTTGTGGCCCTATGGACTGTAGCCCGCCAGGCTCCTCTGTCCATGGGTTTTCCAGGCAAGAATACTGGAGTGGGTTGCCATGCCCTCCTGCAGGGGATCTTCTCAACTCAAGGATCAAACTAGTGTCTCTTATATCTCCTGCATTAGCAGGCAGGTTCTTTACCACAAGAACCATCTGGGAAGTCTACAAACACCAGGTAGCAGAACTTCATAAGATTACTGTTGGGGCTTCCCTGGCTGCTCAGTAGTAAAGAATTCCCCTACCAATGCCAGAGACAAGGATTCAATCCCTGATCTAGGAAGATCCTACATGCCTCGGAGCAACTAAGCCCCTGCACCACAACTATTAAGCCTGTGCTCTAGAGCCTGGGAAACCCAACTATTGAGCCCATGCTCTGCAACTACTGAAGCCCTCACACCTAGAGTCTGTGCTCTGCAACAAGAGAAGCCACCACAATAAGAAGCCGAAGCACTGCAACGAAGAGTAGCTCCTGCTCGTTGCAACTAGAAAAAAGCCTGGGCAGCAACAGGAGTACCCAGCACAGCCAAAAATAAACAAGTGAATAAATATATTTTTTTTAATTTCAAGGAAAGATTGCTGATAATTAAAGAAAGCCAAACACCTCGAGTTCATGAATTTAGCACTTTTCTATGTATGGGAAGATGCAAGGGTCTCAGCTCATTGAAATCACTCCTTTGATATGTGCCTCAGCTATCTGGGGCCAGAATCCTGCCTTTCTCCATCCTGAATCCCCTCAGGGTGCATGTGTGGGGGTGGCTGCCATGGCTGAGGGTTTGCCAGCCTGTTTGTCTCCATCCTGAGTTCCCTGAGGGCTCCCAGTCTGGGGTGGCTGGAGTGCCTGATGGCTGTAACATCCTCTGTTTACTGATTTGCCAGGCAACATTTTTCATTCACAATGCTATTAGTGACCTTTGCATTTGGTCAAGTCCCAGAGAAATCAACTCACTGCAAAAAATAGCCTTTCTTAACTCATCACTGCAAAGAGGTCATTCAAGCACCCAGTGCCCAATCAAAATGGAGTGAAAAAAAGAAAAACCATTAGAAGGAACACCCTTGGAAGAGGAAGAGATCACAAAGTTTTTAGTTTCACAATTGCACTGACACCAGTTTCCTTAAATATTCATGTCGATGTCTGTAGCCAAACTAACAAAACTGACGATGACTCCCAAACATATTCACATTCATTTAATTCCTACAACAATCCAGAATTGTTGGCCTTGTGGGGAGAATAAAAGAAACTCTGAGAGTTTAAATAATCACCAAGAGGTCACACCAAGCTTGTCTGATCCCAAAGTCCCCTATTAATTACACCAAACTTATTTAGGCATAGTTCCTTTTGTTAAATATCCTCAGCCTCTATCTGATATTTGCTCACTCAGAGCAACAACACATCCCTAGCAGAGATCACAACCATATCCCCAATCCTAGTTCTGTACCAGGCTCAGGGAAAGCACTCTGTAAGTAAGCAGGTGTCAAAGGTTTGTTAGAATGTGCAAGTGAGTGAAAAAATGAAAACATGCATAGATGAACAAACTACCACCTGGGACAATGGTATCCAGAGATTTTATCTGGATACAGCAGAATCTGATCTCCTGTAGTATCTAATTGTCTTTACTCCTGAAATGTTGATTCCCAATGGAAGACTGATCCCAATGATGAAAAGGGGTTCTAAAGAGGTAAAATAAAAAGGTTTCCATAACAATATCAGAGAATTGGCCCTTCATGAAGCCACAAGGATGAGTAATATAGATTTATATGTTAATGCTCTAGAATTTTAAAGTTTTTAGAAATAAGAAACTGCTTTGGGGATAAAGCTAAAAATCCCAGTTTTGGGGGGCTTTTTTTTTTTTTAGGAACGTAGATGGTAAAAAAATGTATATATGATTCACTTTAAAAAAATCTTGACAAGGTACCAGGCAATTCTAATCCAGTCATTTTATGCATCAGTCACTCTGCATCTTTTCCAAAAATGTGTGTGGAGTTGGAAAGCCTGGTAATGATTGACCTATACAGACACACACATGGGGCACAAGATTTAAGGAGCCAAAGCACACAATTCAAACGTGAGTTGGGAGACATCATTCTTATGCTGTTTAATGCAGATGTGCTTAGCTGCTGCCAAGGAAATCTCATGTTACCTTTATAGACAATGATCTGAGCCCCAAGCACATCTCCCAATTACCCTAGGGTCTCTCCAAATGACAGGCTGGTTTGCAATGTGTGGTTCCAAAGACTGCCAGAGGACATCAGGCAATTGTTTGAAAATGCAACCAGTGTCATATATCTTCATGATAAATCTGGTTTCCATTCCATCAGGAAAAATAATGTCTATGATATTTAAAAAAAAGAAAAAGATTCATGTATCTGATAGAAACTGGATTCAACCTGATGCCTCTTGACCAACCCTTTGAATTTTTCATATATGTAAATGAGATCTTGAGAGTTGTTACATACTGCTACTCTGTTGTAGAACCATCCTATTGAACACAGAGGCTAAGATTATCCCTAGATAGGATATTAAATAAAATTATAAATTTAAATGGAAAATTGGAGAAAGAATTATGGATGGAACAGAGATGGAATTCTAATTTGCACCAAAGACAGTAAGAAAATGCATTTCTCTTATTGCCATTTTGCCCATGGACATTTGTACATATAGGTCTAAAGAAAGAAAGAGAAAGTAACTGTCCAATGAAAGTGACCAAGGGGTTGAAGCCCAGTTTGAGAACATCAGTGCTTTGCCGCTAGCTAATCAGAGTCCAGAAAGAGTCCTTTCCCAGAAGCCCAATGAGTTAACGACAACTAAGGTTGTTGGAGTTCAACAAAAAAAGCTTTTGAAATCGTAGTTCTATTCCATGTCTCTTATAATCATTCATTTACTCAAATATTTAATCAAATATTTACATGTCTATTTGTACAAAGAACTATGTCAGACACTGTAGAGGCTGCAATGATTAATGAGACTAGAGTTGCCCTCAACAAGCTGATAATCCAGTAGGGCAACAGTTTACTCTGTGTCCAAATTGGAGATAGGTAACATATGTGCCAAGGAGAGTGATGGCTGCTTTTAAGAGAAGTGGAGAAAGTTCTATGAGAAAGACACAGAGCTAACCAAAAGGAAGTCATTTTGAAACTCTAAGGAACATCTTGTCTCGCACAAAGTACCCATTAATAAATTATTGATGGGCTAAAGAAAGTGCCTCCTTGCATCACTACATATTTACTGGGCATGAAGTCAGAGGCATCCATTTAGAATTCATTTAGAACTGCCCCAAACCAGGCTGATTCATTAGTCTTGATGCTCTCAGAAATATTTCTGTAAGCCCATTATAGCTCTAGTCCACAGTTAATTTGTATTTGATTCTCAGCCAATGAGGACTAAGAGCCATTTGAGTGTTCCTCCTGAGGCATTTATTGACTCCACCAGGCCCCTCTTTCTGCTATTACTTGTGTGCCACTGAACACGTGGGTTCAAGACAGCTGAAAAAAGGAATGCAAGCGATGGTGCTGAGGATTCTACCAAAGGTCAAGGAAGATACTGGATGGCAGAAAGGAGGCTTTACTACAACAGCTCCAAGTGCCTTTAAGGAGACAGTCTAAGAAACCCAGATCAACAGACAATTGTCTGGTGGAAATCCTTTGACATTTTGAAGGGCAGCATAAGCCTCATTCCAGCAGAGAAAGATTGTCCAACAACAATATGAAGGATAAATAGAGGAAATCTATGGCCAAAGGCATATCACAACTTCAGGGGCCTTCAGGAGAAAGAAGAGCAATTGCCAAAGTATATCAGTAGCACATCCCCAAGGATGTTCAATAATCTCATAGAGTACCCATAACGTGATTATTTCCAGGAACAGATTCCCACAATAATTTCAGGTTGGGGAGTGGAGGCAGAGGGTGATGTAAAACACTATTTCTATTTCAGATACTCCAAGAACCCTGTAATTAAGGATATCCTAAGGGTTTGGGAAGATTCACTTTCTGTAAGCAATAACTTACAGAGGATAAGATGGTTGGCTGGCATCACGGATTCAATGGACAAGAATTTGGGCAAACTCCAGGAGATGGTGAGGGACAGGGAAACCTGGCATACTGCAGTCCATGGGGTCATGAAGAGCCAGATATGACTTGACAACTGAACAACAACAAGAAGCAATAGCAGTTCTTCGAGGCAATTGTATGACACAGAGGAGACTGAATAAAAGAACATGAGGAACTTTTGTTCATACAAAAGGACAATCTTATGAGTAATTTTGGTCACCCTGCATTATTGCAAATAAAATTTACCTGGTTTATTAACCTAACAGTCACAATTTGGGGATGGAAAGGGAAAGAAACCTACAAAGCAACCTACAACTTAAGCTAAAAATCACTACTTCCTATGCTGGGAAGTGTTCATGCACCATGGTTGAAAGTGGCAGCTTTAGGATCAGGCAGTTCTGGGACCAAATCCCAGCTCCATCATTCACCAGTTGAGAAAGCTGAATGACTCTTCTAGTCACGATGCTCACATCTATAAAACAGGTAATAATTGTAGTTCCTTATAGGATCAAATAAGAGAATACATATCAAGTATTTAGCGCATCACCAGCTCACAGTTAGTACTCAACAAATGTAGCTTTGCAGTTTTTTATGTATTTTTTCCATAATGGTTTTAGACTACCATCTCCCTAGAGTAGAGACACATTGTTAATATCGTTAATGTTGGCCAGTCCTCGTTCTGTGTCCCCTTAAAGACTGGGAGGGCAGAAATCAAGGCAGTCACACAGACCCCCTTTGAGAGTGTCGAGTCTGCTACTGACAGCTGTTTTGGGTAGGTCACAGGGCACCATACGGCAGATAATGGTGATACTTGTCTGAATAACACACTCTTCACTTGCTGAATTGTCAGTGTCACCACCCCTGGCCTCATGAAGCTCTAGCCCTTGCTCCTCATTTATCACATGTCACTTGACCCAGCATGGTTTCCTGCACACAGGATGTTTGGACAAAAATCTGCACATCTTTTAAGTTCTGTTTTCCCCCCATACCCTCCCCCTGTTGACCTAACTCAGTCTGAGTGGGCTGTCACCACTATGCAAATGACTTCAAGTTTGGTTACCAAATTATATATACCTGCTGGGCATCTTAACATAGATCTGCCAGAACATCACATTCAAGTCTAAAGCCAGATATCTGTTTGCTACTCCCATTCATTATACTCTATCATATTCTCTGAGTTAATGGTATCGGTGGCCTTTCTCCAAACCCAATTATCTTGTCTATCCACTTTACAATAAATCTTCCAGGTATCTCTTCTTTTTCATCTCCATTTGCCCTACCCTTTTCTTTACCTTTTACCCAAATCAGTTTGTTCAACAAATAATTACTGAGATCTACCATTGACTAGGTGCAGCATTCTGTTGTAAGCTCTGTGTGTTGAAGACCTAGAGATGAACAGGTAAACATGGTTCTTTTCCTCATGGAACTTTCATTCTAGGCAAGCAATGCAGATTTTAAACTGGTAATTAAATAAGCAAAATCATTTCAAATGGTGACATGTTATGAATAAATTAGAACTTGGTAATATCAAAAAATGTCTTGGGCAGAGGATGGGGAGACAAAGAGCAGAGGTTGGGACTCTGAGTAAGTGATATGTGAGCTAGGGCAAGATGCCAATCGTGTGAAATTCTGGGAATAGCATATTCTAGATGGATGGAATGATAAGAACAAAGGCTCGGATGTCTGAAGTCAGACTATGCTTGACATGTTCAAAAACCCAAGAAAGCCAGCAAGTTGGAGCAGAAGTGAGAGTGTAGTTCTGAGAAGCACACAGAGGCAGGTCAAGCCGTGCAGAGGATCATGGACCAGGGTAAGAGTGTCGATTTCATAATAAGTATTATAGGAAGTCACTGATGGGTTTAAAGTTAGAAGAGGCATGGTCCAGTCTATGTGTGTGTGTGTGTGTGTGTGTATGCTTGCACGCTCAGTCATATCAGACTCTTTGCAAACTCCTGGGCTGCAGCCCGCCAGGCTCCTCTGTCCATGGGATTTCCCAGGCAAGAATACTGGAGTGGGCCTTGCGCAAGGGAAGATGGCAGCATCTAGGTGGAGGTCTTGAGATCAGATCTGCAAGGCGTTGCTGTGGAGGCCCACAAAGGTTCGCCCCAGGTGGCTTGGCCTTCTGTGCTGCAGGGCCCTGAGATGCAGGGCATATGAGTGGGGCATGCAGAAGTCAGAGACTCCTCCCCTGGACAGGGTATACAAGATTCCTGGACTAGAGTCCATCACCTTCATGGGGAAGATGCACTCTATGCCCAGGCTGGCACGTCCAGTCTTCCCATCCTGGGACCCTGACTGGATGCGCCTCTTGGCCCTGCTGCGTGAGCACCTGCTGTACAGACCAGGTCTGCTCCATCTTCCACCAGTGTTGCCGCCTCCTCGAGGGTGTAAAGCAGGCTCTCTGGCTTAACAAAACCAAGTTAATAGAAGGCCTTCCTGAGAAAGTGCCTAGCCTTACTGGCGAGCCAAGAGACCACACATAAGATCAAGATGAACCTGTTCTGAATGCAATCTCTCACGCTCATCTCTGGCACTCTACTGAAGACATCCCTAAGAGAGAGACCTACTGCTCAGTCAGTGTGGACAGCCTGATGTGGCTGCGTAAATCCCAGATGCTCAAGCATCCTTCTCTGACCAGGCAGATCTATGCCCAAAACAACATGTGATCCACCACCTGGAAATAAGAGTCTACCCTGATTCAGGTCCGTAGTTCCGGTGGAGCCCAAGCGAATGCCAAGGATCCTCTGCCTCCCATTGCCCCCCGAGAGGAGGTGGAAGCTACTGAGAATCATGTTCTTGAGACTTTCTATCCCATATCTCCCACCATCAGTCTTTAGGAGTGCAATGTTTATGATGTGAATGATGACACAGGATTTCTGGAGGGCTATCTTTACCCCTATCCCCACACCCAGTATTTGCTGGAGTCTGCCAACTTAGAACCACACTGCTTTCAGCCAGATCAGTTGTGGGCCAAGATGATCCTGTCTGCCTTTGGCAATGTGCTGGCTCAGGCTAGGCTCCTGTACGGGAATGACCCTAAGGTTTTGGAGTAGCCAGTAGTCATGCAGAGCATGGGCACCCATGGGCGTGTTTTCCTGGTGCTACAGCTGAACACCACAGATCTGGCCTTCGAGGAGGACCTCAAGAATCTAACCTAGGTGGACTCCAATCAGCTCCTGCATTGGCACTTTTGTTGTGTTCCAGTGATCAAAAAGAAAGTGGTTGTGGACCCTGTTGGACCAACTTGTTCCCAGCCAGAGACATTCAGAAAGTTTTTAGCTCTGAATTTTCATGGTGCTGTGTGACCCAAGGACTGTCCTGAGGCCTGGAGCCCCCAGACTGCTCTCTTCCTGAAGATCCTGGAGTCCGGGCCGTGCCTGGGGCTTGTCCAGAGCTGCAGCACTCCTTTGGCTGGGGGTCTCACCTGCAATAAAGAACCCTTCGGGTAGACTGGAGCCTGTGTTTGTTGTGAGGGTGCTATCAGGTGGGACACCCACAGTTGCACACAAGCCCTTGCCCTGAGCCTGCCTCTGTGCAAGGGCCAGCCCTGGAGCCTCACCTGTCCCAACTTTATTTGTGACCCATCTTGTGACTTTACATAAGAACATTCATCTCTCTGAGTTTCAAAAAAAGAATCCTGGAGTGGGTTTCCATTTCCTTCCACAGGGGATCTTCCTGACCCAGGAATCGGACCCACGCTTTCTTGTGCCTCCTGCATTGGCAGGCAGATTCTTTACCACTGTGCCACCTGGGAAGCTCCGAGTTCTAGTCTACTTGTTTTTTAAAGTTGACGTTGACTGCTCTGAGGATAATGAATTGTAGGGAAGCAAGATTGACTATAAGGCAGAGTAAAGAGTGTTGCAGGGATCCAGGCCATAGTTGAGTGACTTGACTAGGGTTAAGGAAGGACAAATGAGGAAAAACGTGAGGATTTTGGACGCATCATGGAGGTACTAGAGATGGTACTATTACACAGATCTGCTAATGTTCTCCCTCCTTCCAAGGTTTTTCATCTCAATTCATTCAACACAAAGCTGACAGTGTCATTCTTCTAAAGATGTCATCCTTTGCCTGAATATGTCAATTGGTTCCCTGCTGTTCATAAAATAAAGTCCAAATTCCTTGGTATAGATTCAGTCTTATGCTTTAACTACTTTAGAGAGATACACAGAGGGGGTTAGAAGGAAAGGATAAAATAGTTACAAAACAGTTCACACAATACTATTCACAGAAAGTGGTGCTGGCTGTTGTGTGAAGAGCTGGCATTCACAACTCTTTAACTGTTCTTACTCTGAGAGGATATGCGGTAAATGCAAGAGTCACAGGGTGTCGAGCAGTGCTTATGTTTTAACTTCTAAGGGAAGAATAGGGAAGTTTTAAGAACTAGGAGAAATGTAGTCGCTCCTCAGGTCACAAATCAATAAATGAATTGATTGATTTGGTTGTGATCCTCTGACTTCATCCATTCCCCTGAAATATAATACCCAACTACAATGGAATTGAATGAACACTTCATAACAAAACCTGTTTTTTAATGGTCAGGTCATCATGCTTTACATTAAACATATGATTCCTTTTCCTCTCTGCCTTAAGTAAGCATTTCTTGGAAAATGAAAATTCATGTCAGGATCTTCAAACCAGATTTGAGAAATCCTGGTATTAATATTCCCTGGAAGAGGGCATGGCAACCCATTCCAGTATTCTTGCCTGGAGGATCCCCATGGACAGAGGAGCCTGGTGGGCTACATACAGTCCATAGGGTCAGAGGGAGTGGGATACGACTGAAGCTACTTAGCACACATGCACGTATGTTATTAATATTAACAATACAGAAAAACAGAAGAGGGCAGTGTTACCACAGACTCCTGCATCAATGCCAGGCTTTGAAGAGAAAATGCAAGTTTCTCTGAGTCACCCTGTTCATATCCAGAATCTCAAAGAGTCACAGTTTCAATTGCTTGTTTCTTTCTACTTGCTAAGTCTCAAACTCTCAAACCAAGTTAGCAATGAGGGCTCCACTTTGATCTACCACTCTATTACCTCCTGCCAAGCTTTCTTAGCAGAAAAAGACCACTTTTATCTGTGATATCAAGAAATACAAGCCCAGCTTCATGTTCACAGTGGTTATAAATGATTTTGTCTTTTGCAGGATGGATGCTGAAAGAACTTCATCTGCATTTCTGCATTGGCCTCAGGAGAAAAACCCTCTACATTTAACTTGTTAGCATCTATGGGCTCAAAAGATTTTTTGTACTTCTAGGAAAATAGGTGTATGCAGCTACATATCAAGAGGTTTAGTCAAAAGCTTTCACTGAATGCCTGGTACACATAGAAAACCAGAAAAGAAAGCATTCCAACCCTTGAGACAATTTAACAGACAAGTTGAGAGATAGCTCTTTGCAGGGAAATGATTATTAATTCAATAATCAGTTGATTATTGAATCAATAGTAATAATAATTTATATAATAATAGAGACTGCTCCTTGGAAGAAAAGCTATGACAAACCTAGATAGCATATTGAAAAGCAGAAATATTACTTTGCCAACAAAGGTCCCTTGTCAAAGCTATGGTTTTTTCAGTAGTCATGTATGGATGTGACAGTTGGACCATAATGAAAGCTGAATGCCGAAAAATTGATGCTTTTGAACTTGGGTGTTGGAGAAGACTCTTGAGAGTCCCTTGGACAGCAAGGAGATCAAACTAGTCAATCCTAAAGGAAATCAGTCCTGAATATTCATCAGAAGGACTGATGCTAAAGCTGAAGCTCCAATACTTTGGCTACCTGATCCAAAAAACTGACTCATTGGAAAAGACCCTGATGCTGGGAAAGATATAAGGCAGAAGGAGGAGGGACAAGAGAGGATGAAATGGCTGGATGGCATCACCGACTCAATGGACTTGAATTTGAGCAAGCTCTGGGAGTTGGTGATGGACAAGGAAGCCTGGTGTGCTACAGTCCATGGGGTCACAGAGTCAGACACAGAACTGAGATACCATTATTATTGTCTATAGTGACTGTCACTGTGATAAACAGTATTTCATTTACTCTTCACAATAAACTGATACAACTTATTAATATGATACTTTTAGGTGCAAAGGAAATTGAGAGATAAAAGGAAGAAAACATGGAAGAGAGAGGGAAGGAGGGAGGAAGGAAGGAGGAAAGGAAGAGAACCAAGGCTCAGACAAGTTAAGTAGCTTGCCCTAATGATCCTCCTCCCATGTACAGAGCATGGATTTGAATGCAGACAGTCTGACTCCAAAGCCTGCACTCTTAACCCAGACACTGGATTGGGGTACAGAGATAAATAAGCCAGGGACTCTGCCTTGGAATTGCTCATGGTCTAGTAAAAGAGACAGACTCATAAACAAATAATTCCGGTGCAGTGATAGCAGCTATAATCGAGGTATAACAGGGAAAAGGAGACAGGGAGGAAAAAGTGACTAAGTGCCTGACTTTGGGTGAGTGGGAAGGGGTCACAAAATACAGACATATTCATTTGTGTTTATGTAATTCATTGCACTCTGTGGGCTGGTTACCCACAACGAACCTGAAGTTGCTTCCAAAGCCACTTTCCGGTGGATTTCCCCTCTCTGTCTTCACAGGTTGTGGTTTGTCAGCCTCATCCTGCATGCAATAAGTAGCTCTGACTTGGGGCCATGTAGTCTTTAGAACCACTCTGGAGAAGGAAGAAAAACAAGGTAGCAATCTATTTACTCTCAAAAAAGAGTAAGGAATGTGATAAGCAAGTGAGTAATAAACAATGTCATGTTATAATGGAAGAAAAAGGGGAGGGAATGCTGGCAATCCATAAGAAAACCCCCAAAATCATTCTGGGCATTGTGCAGGTGGCTGACAACATCGTCACTCAGACAGGAAAACTATGCCATGAAGTCCTGATTACCTAGCCCAATTTGCTTTCAAATATCAAGTTCTTCCATGGGATTTCCCATGGGATTCTCTCTGCCCATGGGGTTTCCCAGGCAAGAACACTCAAGTGGGTTGCCATTTCTTTCTCCAGGGGATAGTCCCAACACTGGGATCCAACCCAGGTCTCCTGCATTGCAGGTGGATTCTTTATCGTCTGAGCCACCAGGGAAGCCCAAGTCCATGCGGAGATTTCACAAAATCCCATGAAACTGTGTGTAAAACCCCATATACCTGTTGTGCGTTTTCTAGAGATTCCAGAGAGTTCATGCAAATTTCCGAACAGTGTGCCTTCCCCAAGTAAGTTAAACATTATGCATTAAATACTTATAGAACTGTTACTCAAATAAAGTATAAAACAGTGTATGGCATCATTGAAAACTCCAAAAAGTCTAAGTGAATTCTTTGATGCCATTAGTATTCATCGTGTTTATAAAAATGCTTACAAGTGTGTGGTGCCATCAGGCGTACACACATGTGGTGTGGTGTGGTGCCATACATGAGTACAAGGCCTTAGCAAGACCTCAGGACTTGTCTTTGATGATGTTATAAATAATTAACCATTTATCTTCCTTTTGGCATTTCTGGGTTGGAGGATTAGTTCTTAAGTTTTAATTCAGTATTGATTCTCAACCTTTGTGTGTGTAACAGGGGTTGGAGTGGAGAAAGAGAGAAGGGTACTTGATTGAAAAGAATAGTAAGATATCACCCATCTGGTGTCCTCAAGCTACACACTCTCCTACCTGCCCCTTCTCCAACCCCTACCCTTATTCAGTCCTTTATTGATGCTGCCCAGTGGCCAAATTGCTAGACGTTGAAATGTCTCACTTTTCACCATCAGCCAAGCCACTTGTAGTTAAGTATCCTTTAAGGGTTAAGAAAGTTTCAGGTTAAAGAGCCCATCTCCAGAGGTATTACTCTACCAGAAAATGAATCATTAAAACTAGCTTTATATTTTCATGGACCTTCTGTGGAGAGGCACAAGAAAAAAGAAAACCTAACATGAGAATTTGGCCTCAATGATTCCCTACAGCTAACAGTAGGTAACAGTAAATCTACAAGTGACATAAGGCAAATATTTATTAGCTTTTTTTTCTGGAGAAAATGAAGTCACTCAGTCGTGTCCAACTCTTTGCGACCCCGTGGACTGTAGCCTGCCAGGCTCCTCTGTCCATGGGATTCTCCAGGCAAGAGTACTGGAGTGGGTTGTCTGGAAGTACCAAACAAAAATTCACAGAGAAGGATCACATTAACAGTAAAACCTGGGTGAAATTTTAAGATTTGTATTTGTTCATTATCAATCAAAATTTTTGCCTAACTTCTTCTACATTAAAGCAGCCTTGCTGTTGTGACAGAGCCAGAAACTTATAATGACTGCAGGTTATCAGAGCCTCTTGCTGCCCTAGCGAAAAACAGCTCCAGAGATAATCAGCTTTCTTCCCAGCAGTACATATAAGCTAGATTCAAAGGGAAGAGTGCCTTCTGTTAAGCCACCCACATCCACTTCCGGTGGAGCTGGAGGGGTGGTTGCAGAAGCCGTGACTCGTGCATGTTATCTTTTCATGAAATAACAGCCTGAGGTGGAAGAGCTGCTGGCAAAAATATTCTAAACAGAGCCATTGGTTGGCACTCAACGAATAGCCTCTTCCTCTCACACATTCAGCCCAACTTAGATATCAGGAGAATTTTTACAGGTAAAACCAAACCTTTACAAAAGATTTAATTAACAACCTGACCTAAGGTATATGAAGCAATTCAGAGAAGAACTACCAAGAGGAATTGTAATTAAGAAGTCTACCTCTCACTAGCCTCAGGTCGTTAATGATTCAGTAAAGACACTTCACTTCACATTTTTATCCATGTTGTATCAACAAAACTGAGATCTGAAAGAAAGGAGGAACCCTGGGTATATTTTATTATAGCTATAAGAATAAACCCACCTGTCTCTTTCTTTCTTTAGTTCTTACCTTTGAAACTCTTTGAAGAAACAAAATGACATCACAACAGACTTCAAGAGTGTGTGTGTGTGTGCTAAGTCACTTCAGTCATGTCTGACTCTTTGCCACCCTATGGACTATCGCCCGCCAGGTTCCTCTGTCCATGGGATTCTCCAGGCCAGAATACTGGAGTGGGTTGCCATTCCCTTCTCCAGGGGACCTTCCCGACCCTGAGATGGAAACCATGTCTCTCTGTCTCCTGCAATGGCAAGCCAGTTCTTTCCCACTAGCACCACCTGGGAAGCCAACTTCAGGATTAAGAGCTATTATTTTTCAACCTCTCTTTGTTGGAGAAAAAATGCAGCTCCAAGAATGAGATGAAAATGAAGAGTGGAATATTATCTGAAATTAAGCATTGAGTATGCACAGTAAATACTATTTACAATAATAAACCAGGTCAATGCATTATGTCATTGACATGTAGAAAATTGCCATGAGGGATTTGCAGTATCCTTAGCAGACAGTCTGGGAGGGGGGTGGAAATGAGTCTAAGAAACAAAGGAAGATTCATCAGATCTCTCCAATAAACAAATATGATAATTGGTACTTTATTCCTTCATGTTTATGTGTACATGGAACTTAGGCACTGAAAAGTCCTAAGGAGTCCTGTGACTATTTGATAAGTGATTATTTGAATCAGGTTTGTCTTCCCCAATGAGACTGTATGCTCTGTCATGGCAGGACTCACACCTGCTTTTGCTCAGCACTTCAGTGTATCCACAGCATTGGCACCGTGCCTAGCACATGAGAGGTGTCCAATAAAGACTTATACAATGAATGGATGAATTGATACATCGTCATTCCAGTTTTTCTTCCAGCATTTTTCAGTTGAGGTAATTGAAGCCAAAAAAAAAAAAAAAGAACCCACTAAATATCACAGTGAGTGACTGAGTGAGTGAAAGTCGCTCAATCGTGTCCAACTCTTTGCGACCCCATGGACTGTGGCCTGCCAGGCTCCTCTGTCCACGGAATTCTCCAGGCCAGAATACTGGAAATGGGTAGCCATTCCCTTCTCCAGGGGATCTTCCCAATCCAGGTCTCCCGCAATGCAGGCCGATTCTTTAACAGTTGAGCTACGAGGAAAGCCCAAATATCACAAATCTTGTGAAAAAATTGACTCTGGAATGATTCTTCCCCCATGTTTGTGCATTTTTTCCCCCCAATACTACATTAAAGAATGGTGATTCTAAAAGAAAATGTGAAAAATCTCTTACCTTAATCACTTTTTCCAAGATACTAAACATTTAACATACCTTTGGCATTTTGCCTTTGATGCTTTGGCTGTTTATTGGGTGTGCCTTGGAAAGAAAATGTGGGCACATGGAAGAGATCTTGGCACTTGCTTAAGCAAACTGGTTAAAAATTTCTTTTTTTTTAAGAGAAAATATTTTCAGAGAGATTTAGCAGTTATTTTTTTTCACTGCAAAACTGAAATGTTACTAAAGTTCTCACAAATAAAATATTCAATGTTTCTGATGATGAATAGGTCTAATAGCATAGACAAATCTTTTTTTTAACTCTTAATCATACTCTCTTAGACTCTGAACAGGGACCATTGACCATTCTTTTTTATTTTTAAATCAGTGTCTCACATAACTCGATACAGTAAACTACATATTTCTATTTTCCCTATTTATCTATAAACCTTAGTTGCTATTTTTAAGACTTAAATATTAAATGTAAGCTGAATTGGCCAGATGAGCGTCCCTGATGTCTTTCCTATTGGTGAACACCAGGCATTGACAAAAGTGATAAATTCTTCTGTTTCTTTCGTGAGCTTCAGTGTCTATATGTGACCAGCACCCTCCTTTACAATACAGTTGGAGAAGAGGTTCTGAAGCCAGCCTGGCTGGGTGAGAATCTTGCTGGCACCACTTATAAACTGGGTCACTGAAGACCAGTTATTGCTTCCTGTCCCATGTACACCTGAGTTTTCTCATGAGCAAAGTGATAATAGCATCTGCACCTCAGTGCTCTTGTAAGGGTTAACTGTGCATATATGTAATACATACCATAGTGTCTGGTACAGTCATTAAATTAATGTTGGCTTTTTAAATTATTCAAACCATATAAGCAAAAGCTTTTAAAAAGCAATAATATTGAGTCCTGCCCCAAGGCCCCAGGTGTGAGGCCTTCTACCACAACTACAGAAGTGGAGCCGAGAACCAACATCACCTCTGAAATTGACTGCACCCTTTTGTAACTGTTGCCAAAAGCCCCCCTGAACATCACCAGCAGGCTTCCTGACCCCAAGTTAGGCAAAAATGCCCACCCCAGTAGTCACCCTACAGTGCCTTAACCAATCATCTAATGCCAACCTTCCAGCAGCAGTTTTCTTTATCTTGAGGCTATAAAAACTGGCCACTAACCCAGGAAACTGTTGACCCTTCTTGATCTGTTAGGAGGTGGACCTCCTGTGCTTGCAGTGCCCACACTATCTCTTCCTTTTGCTCCTAATAAACTCATTCCCTTCTGAAATATTCTGTGTCTGGAAATTCTTTTCCAACCTGCGCTTGGACTATCTAACAAGTAATTTCTCTTACAAATTTGTTCTTAGAGGGAGAAACACAGCCTCCCTTCTCCCTTAAAAAAAATATAGTAATAATGTGAACAGATGCCTGGGGCCCAACCCCCACCCCAACTCCGAATTTCTGTGGTTTCAGTGGTATTTATGCCACCTTTGTTTCAAGTGTGGGCATGTGATTCACTTGGGCAGATCAATCAGAGCATTTTGTACTCCCTGCCACCACCGTTATTTCAGTAACAAGCATGATGCTCAATCAGAACAAAAGAGACATTTGAGGATGTTTGCTGAGATCGCTGGGATATATGGAAAATTGTTTGAGCCACTCGACTCGAACACATCCTAAGCTAGCTGTAACCTAGATTTGCCATCCGTGGGGGTAATTAATTTCTCCTTACAATGCAATCAATTTGCACTTAAGTTTTTTTTCCTTTTATCAGCAACCCAAATTCATACAAACTTGTACATTAGAGGTGTTGAGGAAGATATCACATAATATGTAGGTGATATTAAAAAGGTATAAAAAAAGATTGAGGGGGTCTGAGAGAAGCAAATTACATCTGGTTAAGCACACAGACTCTGAAGCTAACTTCAAAGGTACAAACCCTGGTTCTACTGTTTAGCAGCCACGTGACTCTGGACAAGGCATATGCCTTCTTGTGCCTCCATGCCTCCCTCTGTAAACTAAGGATAGTAATAGTACCCACCTTACAAGGATGTTTTGAGAAATAAATATGTTAATGATATAAGGCACTTAAAACAATGCCTCACATGTAACAGGTACAAATATAATGCAAGTTTTAGTTATTATTTTATCACTATTCAGATCTTAAATAAATGGAAATATAGCATATCAAAGGAAAAAAGGAGAGAAATGGCTCTTATCAGGTGATTTCTCTGTATACAGAAGAAGCAAGTGATGAATTAAGTGCCTCTTTTAATTATACAAAGGACTAAAAAGCATAGTAAAGCATGCTCAATATCACTAATTGCTAAGGAAATCCAAATTAAAACCACAATGAGATGTTGTCTCACACCTATTACAATTGCTATCATCAAATAAATAAAATAATAAGCCTTCGCAAGTTGGTGGAGAAAGTGGAACCCTTGTGCACTGTTGGTGGGAATATAAAATGTATCCACTGCAGAAAACAGTGTGGACCTCCCTCAAAAAAATTAAAAATAGAATTACCAAATAATCTAGCAATTCCACTTCTGTGTATATAGCCAAAAAATAAAAAGTAAAATTAGGATATCAAACAGGTACATGGGCATAGTAGCATTATTCACAATAACTAAAAGGTAGAAACAATCCAAGTGTCCATCAATGGATGAATGGTTAAGCAAAATGTGGTCTATACATATAATGGAATATTATTCAGCCTTAAAAGGAAGGAAATTCTGACACATTTTCAGCATAGATGATGTTAGACCAAGTGAAATAATCTAGTCACATAAAGATAGTGCATGATTCCACTCACATGAAACATCTAAAGTAGTTAAATGTATAGAAATAGAAAGTAGAAGGGTGGAAGCTGTGGCTGGGGGAAGGGGCAATGGGGAGCTATTTAGTGGATACAGAGTTTCATGTTTTTCAAAGTAAAAAAGTTCTGGAGATTGGTTGCACAGCAATGTGAATATATTTAACACTATTGAACTGTATACTTAAAAATAGTTGAGGTAGCAAATTTTATGGTAATATATTTTACTATAATTTAAAAATTTTAATTTAAAAAAATGTAAGTAATTTGTTGTAGCCCTATAGGTAGCACAGTGCCTGAGGCAGCTGGTACTCACTGAAGGTTAATGAACAAGTGAATAATAATGTAATAATCCTAATGACAAAAGGATGGGTAATGGGTAAAGTAGTTGAGTGATGGGTAAAGTAGTTGAAGGATTTGAAATAGTTGTGGAGTAAAATAAAATCAAGTGTCAAGTGCTATGAGAAAGACATGATGAGGATAAAAAGACAAACCACATAGTAAACAGCATAAAGCATGGAATCTAAAGATATTGGTCTTAATCTTGATTGATTAATTATTTTTTATTATCAGATTTTTACTGAGTACCTCCCACTTGCCTGACACTATTTCCTATTCATCAATGAACAATAGTGGTGTACTTCTGCAGGTCTTATTTGTACTTGGATGAGACAGCAATATTGAATTCTAAATCTATCTGGCTGTGTGACATCAGACAAGTCCCGCAAGTTCAGTTCAGTTCGGTCACTCAGTCGGTTGTCTGGGTCTTGATCTTCTTATGTAAAACGAGGCATGTGGCAGAGGGGACAGAGTGGTACTTTCCCTTCTTACATTCCAAAAAATGTGGACATTAAATATAAACACGGAACGAGGACATAAGAAGCCACTAGGGGGCACAATGAGTACAGCATAAACTCTCTACTGATAAGAAATTCTAGAAACAAAACAGTCATCCTTTTTTGCATCATGAGAAAAATAAACAGCAAATGTTGTGTATTGTAGGTAGAGAAAGTGCTCCAAAGAATATTTATCCAAACTTGCTTTATTCTATGACTATTGTGTTTGGTTTAGAGACCATGTTTTTCTGAGGAATAATGGCATGTAAGCAGGATACTTCAATAGTAACTGAATAGCATTGCTAAATGCACATGATCAGACCATCTCTACAGAACCACAAAATATCAACTAACATACCCAGTCTTGAAGCAGCCCTTTACTCACATTGTCAGGATCTAATACATATTTTGAATTCTTTCATTCTCTTTCACTTCATTTCTTCATTGCTACTAGTATGTACCAATCTGTCTGATTACAAAAGAAAACATGTTTTTCTGTTTACCACTTGTATGCCATTGGAAGCAGTAGTTTTAAAACATATAAAAAATCTTTGATAGCCTTCTACAAGAAGTTGGAGTCTAGTTCCCTTTTCTTTGAATATGGATCAGCTTTCATGACTCGTTTCTAGTCAAAAGAATGCATCAGAAGTGATGCTGGGTGACTTCTGAGGATCGTGTAGAAATGGTGGTTGACACAGATTCTGACTGGTGCTCCTTCTCAGGATGCTTTTCTTTAGTCCACTCACCGTATTTTGAGGAAGCCCATGCCACATGGAGAGGCCTCATATAGCTGTTCTGGTAGAGAGCTCCAGCTAAGGCTCTGTCCTGCAGCCAGCAATAGTCAGACATACATAAATACAAGAGAATTTTCAGATGATTGCAGTAAGCAGCCTTTGAGCACCACTTCCCTCACCTCCCCAGCTGAAGCTGTATGAAACACAGATGAGGTATCCCTGCCATGCCCTGCCCAAATTTACAGATTTGGAAGGAAAATTAATGTTAGTATTTTTGTTTTAAGCCACCAAATTTTGAGGTCTTTTTTTAAATAAAGCAATAGATAACTAGAACAAGAAGAATTGTCTTTGGGAATATGACAGAAGAATTTAAGAAAAGTTATTGCCAAGGAATTAGATTAGTGCTTTTGTGGATTCCCATTGGCATGGATCCACTCAAACTTGACTTGAAAACAAACAAACAAACAAAAAGTGTTCTCAAGACACACGATACCCCAGTGTCTGACCTCATGTGCACTAATGCTCAGATCCAGAGAGTCTTAGCGATAAGGACCTCTCAGTTAAGGCAGGTCGCTATCGCTGCCATTCACTGGCAGGTTACTATAAACTTTCTCCCAAGCAGCAGGTCTCCAAATGAGAGACTTTTCCTGGCCTGGACATTGCATTTCACAAAGAAGAAATGGCAAGTTTGGCCTGATGCAATCTCAGGATGATTTCATCAAGCTGGAAGTACTGGGGAACAGAAGTGTTTCTCCAAGCAGGCTACTCAGGAGGGCTAGCATACAGCTACCCTTTCTTTTGCACTTAATACATGAAGAGGCAGACACAGAGTCTGTTTGTTGCATATAGTAATAAGCACATGATAGATTCTCAATAAATATTTTTTAAATAAAATACAAACATACCAAAAAGATGGCATTATTTTATGCCCTAGAGTTGGAACACAAAGTAAATCTAATATGACCTTTAGCCTAACAAAGCTTCTGATGTAATTAGATAATTATAATTACTCATTTACCATCTCATCTTTATTTTTCACCTACCATCTGCAAGTCACAATAAGGATACAATGATGAACCTGACACAAGTCATGTTAACATACCTGATCAAATCCCTTGTTCTGATCATCTGTTCACCTTGTTGGTGAAGGAGGGATTAGCTGAATATATGACACTCAACACTAGACAGATGAGATTGGCATCAGTTTGTTAATCACATATGCTCAGTCCTCCTGGGGACACTGTAAGTCATTCAGGTTCACATGGATGGTGCATATTGCACTCAGAATAGAAGGAACCCACAGGGGCTGTGGGAGACAGACTTTATAGTGTTTGGAGAGTGAGGTGATCCCTGGTTCCCATGGGGGGACATGCTTGGTCTCTGAATAATTTCACCAGCTTGTAGGAAGGTAAGACCAATAAGGTTGACAACCAGGAGGTATAGCTGGTGTGGCTGGCAGAAGAACTAGCCAGGTGTGCAGCCTTCCCTGCTGGGTGGGGCCTTGCCAGTTATGCCCCCTAGTTGATGAAATTGAGACAACAATTTACAAACTAGGCTTTTAGAGTCCATCAGGGTCAGAAATGTCAAGGCAGCAGTCTAGGTTTAGGTCTTACAATAGATTTCTTGGCCTCAGATTCTTACTCATAAAATCAGAAGGTAGGAAATGAATGATGTCAAGGTTCCTGTCGGTTTTAGTAGTAGTAGTCGTGTTAGTCGCTCAGGGATATCCGATTCTTTGCAACCCTACAGACTGTAGCCCACCAGGCTCCTCTGTCCATGGGATTCTCCAGGCAAGAATACTGGAGTGGGTTGTCATTCCCTTCTCCAGAGGATGTTCCCAACCCTGGGATCAAACCTGGGCCTCCTGCATTGCAGGAAGATTCTTTACCATATGAGCTACTAATTTTCATTATGGGAAGCCAGTCAAATGAGAAGTGTTTTGGTCATTTTCTGAGACACTTGCTGTTCTGATTGTCTTTGAAGACCAGTCTATTTTTTTTTAACTTTAGAGATATCTCGGTGAAGTCAGGCTAATCTCTTACAGCCCTCTCAAAATCTTCATGTGAAGCTGAGATATTTAATTTCCAGGGAATGGGAAGAGGGGTCTACTATTACATTTCAATTTTGGAATTGACAGGGAGAACTTTTGGAGAGTCCAGGAAAGAAAAGATATTTATGAACCTAAAATCAACTACTCTTTTAAATGACATTAATCTTTCTAAAATAAAACCTTAGCAAGAGTCAAGAAATAGTTATATTTTCTTCCAGAGAGAAAAATTCATTATCTCAGACAGTAGGGGATTTGTGATTTTCATTAATTCCTGCAGATTTAAGACTGCAGGGGAAGAGTTGAAAAACATCCTAATGGTTTAATGTAAAATCAAGATGCAAAAATGTGTTTGCCTTTGATTTCCAGATCCAAATTTTCAGAATTTAATAAAAGTTGTAAGTTTGATTTCACATACCTCTGTTTTAAAGAAATTATCTTCATTTAAAGAAAACAGTTTAATCAGTGTTATAAATAGAAGTCTTAAGAATAAAACATCATACCCAAGTACATTAAAAGCAATATGGTTAAGAAAGAGTAACCTACTCTTTCTCAAGACCATAATAATAACCATTCTCTGTTCAGAGAATATGCATTCACTAACATTTAGGAAAGAATTGAAGAAAGTAAGAATAATGATTTTTTAAAAGAGTATGCTCTAGAAATGAATGAAAATGAAAACACAACAACCCAAAACCTATGGGACACTGCAAAAGCAGTGCTAAGGGGAAGGTTCATAGCATTACAGGCTTACCTCAAGAAACAAGAAAAAAGCCAAATAAATAACCTAACTCTACACCTAAAGCAATTAGAGAAGGAAGAAACGAAGAACCCCAGGGTTAGCAGAAGGAAAGAAATCTTAAAAATTAGGGCAGAAATAAATGCAAAAGAAACTAAAGAGACCATAGCAAAAATCAACAAAGCTAAAAGCTGGTTTTTTGAAAAAAAATAAACAAAATTGACAAACCATTAGCAAGACTCATTAAAAAACAAAGAGAGAAGAACCAAATTAACAAAATCAGAAATGAAAATGGAGAGATCACAACAGATAACACTGAAATACAAAGGATCATAAGAGACTACTACCAGCAGCTCTATGCCAATAAAATGGACAACTTGGAAGAAATGAACAAATTCTTAGAAAAGTATAACTTTCCAAAACTGAACCAGGAAGAAATAGAAGATCTTAACAGAGCCATCACAAGCAAGGAAATCGAAACTGTAATCAGAAATCTTCCAGCAAACAAAAGCCCAGGACCAGATGGCTTCACAGCTGAATTCTACCAAAAATTTAGAGAAGAGCTAACACCTATCCTGCTCAAACTCTTCCAAAAATTGCAGAAGAAGGTAAACTTCCAAACTCATTCTATGAGGCCACCATCACCCTAATTCCAAAACCAGACAAAGATGCCACAAAAAAAGAAAACTACAGGCCAATATCACTGATGAACATAGATGCAAAAATCCTTAACAAAATTCTAGCAAACAGAATCCAACAACATATTGAAAAAATCATACACCATGACCAAGTGGGCTTTATCCCAGGAATGCAAGGATTCTTTAATATCCGCAAATCAATCAATGTAATACACCACATTAACAAATTGAAAGATAAAAACCATATGATTATCTCAATAGATGCAAAGCCTTTGACAAAATTCAACACCCATTCATGATTAAAACTCTCCAGAAAGCAGGAATAGAAGGAACATACCTCAACATAATAAAAGCTATATATGACAAACCCACAGCAAGCACTACCCTCAATGGTGAAAAATTGAAAGCATTTCCCCTGAAATCAGGAACAAGATAAGGGTGCCCACTCTCACCACTACTATTCAACATAGTTTTGGAAGTTTTGGCCACAGCAATCAGAGCAGAAAAAGAAGTAAAATGAATCCAGATAGGAAAAGAAGAAGTGAAACTCTCGCTGTTTGCAGATGACATGATCCTCTACATAGAAAACCCTAAAGACTCTACCAGAAAATTACTAGAGCTAATCAATGAATATAGTAAAGTTGCAGGATATAAAATTAACACACAGAAATTCCTTGCATTCCTATACACTAACAATGAGGAAACAGAAAGAGAAATTAAGGAAACAATACCATTCACCATTGCAACAAAAAGAATAAAATACTTAGGAATGTATCTACCTAAAGAAACAAAAGACCTATACATAGAAAACTATAAAACACTGATGAAAGAAATCAAAGAGGACACAAACAGATGGGGAAACATACCGTGTTCATGGATTGGAAGAATCAATATTGTCAAAATGGCTATACTACCCAAGGCAATCTATAGATTCAATGCAATCCCTATCAAGCTACCAACAGTATTTTTCACAGAACTAGACCAAAGAATTTCACAATTTGTAGGGAAATACAAAAAACCTTGAATAGCCAAAGTAATCTTGAGAAAGAAGAATGGAACTGGAGCAATCAACCTGCCTGACTTCAGACTCTACTACAAAGCCACAGTCATCAAGACAGTATGGTACTGGCACAAAGACAGAAATATAGATCAATGGAACAGAATAGAAAGCCCAGAGATAAATCCACGAACTTATGGACACCTTATCTTTGACAAAGGAGGCAAGGATACACAATGGAAAAAAAAAAAACCTCTTTAACAAGTGGTGCTGGGAAAGCTGGTCAACCACTTGTAAAAGAATGAAACTAGAACACTTTCTAACACCATACACAAAAATAAACTCAAAATGGATTAAAGATCTAAATGTAAGACCAGAAACTATAAAACTCCTAGAGGAGAACATAGGCAAAACACTCTCCGACACGAATCACAGGAGGGTCCTCTATGACCCACCTCCCAGAATATTGGAAATAAAAGCAAAACTAAACAAATGGGACCTAATGAAACTTAAAAGCTTTTGCACAACAAAGGACACTATAAGTAAGGTGAAAAGACAGCCCTCAGATTGGGAGAAAATAATAGCAAATGAAGCAACAGACAAAGGATTAATCTCAAAAATATACAAGCAACTCCTGCAGCTCAATTCCAGAAAAATAAATGACCCAATCAAAAAGTGGGCCAAAGAACTAAACAGACATTTCTCCAAAGAAGACATACAGATGGCTAACAAACACATGAAAAGATGCTCAACATCACTCATTATTAGAGAAATGCAAATCAAAACCACAATGAGGTACCATTACACGCCAGTCAGGATGGCTGCTATCCAAAAGTCTACAAGCAATAAATGCTGGAGAGGGTGTGGAGAAAAGGGAACCCTCTTACACTGTTGGTGGGAATGCAAACTAGTACAGCCGCTATGGAAAACAGTGTGGAGATTCCTTAAAAAACTGGAAATAGAACTGCCATATGACCCAGCAATCCCACTTCTGGGCATACACACTGAGGAAACCAGATCTGAAAGAGACACGTGCACCCCAATGTTCATCGCAGCACTGTTTATAATAGCCAGGACATGGAAGCAACCTAGATGTCCATCAGCAGATGAATGGATAAGGAAGCTGTGGTACATATACACCATGGAATATTACTCAGCCGTTAAAAAGAATTCATTTGAATCAGTTCTAATGAGATGGATGAAACTGGAGCCCATTATACAGAGTGAAGTAAGCCAGAAAGATAAAGAACATTACAGCATACTAACACATATATATGGAATTTAGAAAGATGGTAATGATAACCCTGTATGCAAAACAGAAAAAGAGACACAGATGTACAGAACAGACTTTTGGACTCTGTGGGAGAAGGTGAGGGTGGGATGTTTCGAGAGAACAGCATGAATATTATCTATAGTGAAACAGATCACCAGCCCAGGTGGGATGCATGAGACAAGTGCTCGGGCCTGGTGCACTGGGAAGACCCAGAGGAATCGGGTGGAGAGGGAGGTGGGAGGGGGGATCGGGATGGGGAATACATATAACTCCATGGCTGATTCATGTCAATGTATGACAAAACCCACTGAAATGTTGTGAAGTAATTAGCCTCCAACTAATAAAAATAAATGAAAAAAAAATAAAAAAATAAAAGGGTATGCTGCTTCACAGGGGCTTCAAGCTAGGAGATTCTCTCACATGGCCACCTGTCACGTGCCCAGTGATCTAACTCATACTCAGGTAGGGGTGTGTGTATGTGTGTGTGTGCATGCTCAGTCACTAAATCATGTCCAACTCTTTGTGACCCCATGGATTGTAGCCCACTAGGCTCCTCTGCCCATGGAATTTTCTAGGCAAGAATATTGGAGTGGGTTGTTATTTCCTATTCCAGGAGATATTCCTGACTCAGGGATCAAACACATCTCTTGCATCTCCTGCATTGGCAGGTGAATTCTTTACCACTGTGCCACCTGGGAAGCCCTACTCAGGTAAGATACTGTTATTATCAAAACATTAAGGTGAAAATTATACCAAAATTAAAAACTAGGATTTTGTAGCTCAAGCATGTGTACACCAAGAGGCAAGATACAAACTTGAACAAGAACATCTTAAACTTACATTTAAATTATCTGCCTTAACGCATCCAAAGGAGCAATATCTAGACCTGGAAATATTGTTTAATAATAAAAATAGAGTTGAATATGACATTCATTATAACAGCAAAGAGTTAAACTATAGTGAGAAGCATGGTAGCTTAAAGTGGGTATAACTGAAAGGGTCAGGAGGAATCTTAACAGAAAGATATAAAGAATGAACTAAGGAAGTGTAATAGATTACACTTGCAGTAATTTCTAGACTTTACTCTCATTGAGTGTATAAAACCTGATCCCTTTATGATTTTAAGAAATGTTATATATTAAAATGTTATGGTAATTATTTTTACTTGGCCAAGACAGTCATTTTCTTTCTTTGCACATAAAAATATCTTCTGCAACCTTAATCAACTTATGCATTGTCTCTTTATAAATTAAATTCTATTTACTGAGGAAAGAAAAGAGAAAAAGGCACATAAAGCAGAAATATGAACACATTTTCTTTAGTGTTTGAAATAACATAAAATATATCAAGAAAATCAAATATGGATAGCACTGTAAAATTTTCAAGTACCACTGCTTCAATGTATGAGTGGTTCTTAAACCAATAATATCTGACATGAAAAGATATTTGTGAGACTAAAATTAGCAATGCAAACAAGCCCAATTTGGAGAATCTGGGGCAGAAGGTGAAGAAAGCATATTTTTATATACCCCAAAATATGAAAAGACAAATTTTAAAATAATGCAAAGTCTGTAGGGAAGCACTGGAATGAATGTATGTGGCTGATCAGAGAAATGCAAAGTTTGTTCAAACCTTACCATTATAGTTTTTAAAAAGTCCATTTTGGTTGCTGATAAAATCCTATTGCTTCTGCAGCTATATAGATTTAGCAATGATAATAACTGTGTGCATTCATTGAGTACTTAGTACTTAGACATAGATGCATGTGTCCTAATTGGCTTCAGCCATGTCCAGCTCTTTGCAGCCCTATGGACTGTAGCCCGCCAGGCTCCTCTGTCCGTGGGATTCTCCAGGCAAGAACACTGAAGCAGGTTGCCATTGCCTCTTCCAGGGGGTCTTCCCCACCCAGGGTTCAAACCCACCTCTCTTATGTCTCTTGCATTGGCAGGTGGGTTCTTTACTGTTAGTGACACTTGGGAAGCCCTAGACATAGATAATTAGATGCATTATCTCATAACAATCCTCCTAGCAACCACACATGATGAATACGCTTATTATCCTGCTGTTACACATGAGAAATATGAGGCCCAAAGCCCTTAAGTAAGTTACTGAAGGTTCATGGCTAGTAAGTGTAAATGGCGAGTGGTTCATGGCTAGTAAGGATGTAAATCCAGGCAGTCTGGCTCCAGAACATGCATCGTTTATCACTATACATTATTAACTAAATTACATGACTAATATAAGTAAACTTGAACATTAGGAGATTTGTTACGTAACCAACAAGAAGACTACAAAAAATATTTTGAAAATCAATTTGAACATACACACATTTGGGGATGCTGATATAATTATCAACTGTCCAATTGTGATTTTATATTATGTATACATATATAGATAACAACACATTAGACAAAGTAGTATATTCATTAAAAATATTGCCTTTCCCCCATTTACATATGTAACATAATAACAAAACAGTCTAGTGGTTTAGCACAAGGACTTGGGATCCAGACCATCTGGGTTCAAATCTCAGGTCTACAAATTATTTCACCTCTCTGTTCTCAGTTTTACTAAGAAAAAACAGAAAGTACTTACCTTATCAGGTTGTTAGCGAAAGTAATTAAGCTCAAAGGTGTGAAGAGCTTGGAGCAGTGCCTAGCACACAGTAAGTACACACAAGGGTTATTACATTTTTCAAATACACCTTTGGCATGAGGGGCTCTGCCATCACTAGAACCCAGTTCTCCAATGCTGTTTTGTTTTGTTTTTAACATTATTTCCCCTTCCATCTAATGTATTTGAGATGCAGAACTTCTATTACCATCAGTGAAATTCTTATTGCAGACCACAACATCTATCCAGGGGTCCCCAACCTCTGGGATCTAATGCCTGATGCTCTGAGATGGAGCTGATGTAATAATAATACAAATAAAGTACACAACAAATGTAACGAGCTTTAATCATTCCAAAACGAACAACCTCTCCACTGCTGGTCTGTGGAGAAAATGTCTTCCATGAAACTGGTCCCTGGGACCAGTTGGGAATTTCTGCTGATTGAACATTAGAAATGCTATTTAAGAGGATATTTGTGAGCTCTACATTAGAAATATTTACAGTGTTGTTTTAAAAATTGTCTTTAAAAGACTTAAAAAAAATAAAGGACTATTAAGCACTTATAATATTGAAGTCAAAGTCCCAAGAATAATTATTACATTATGGTTAAAGTTCATTGCCTTTTGCAAATCAGTTCTATCCAAAAGCATGCGGTGCTGTTATAGGCAAATGTCTTCATAAACAATAATTTATTGTTAAAGGTAAAATAATTGAAATAACAGGTCCAGAATTTGATGAGGAAGCTCTTTTCTAAGGGATAAAGGATAACTTGGGAGAATATGATGGTCATATTTGAGCTAGATAATTAATATTCATGGATAGTGAAAACAAAGCTTCAGCACTTACATTGGTTTTTACCAAAATTATCAGGTTTCATTATGGAACTTGACATAATAAGCACACAGCTGTCAAATGCCCACCTCACTTGACGACCGTGGATATAGCTGAAAGCAAGGGGAAAGGACCCATGTTCAAACCATCATTTCCTGGCACAATTCCCCATGATATATTTACTGTAAAAGAGAGAGAAAAGAAGGCATCTCCAAGATAGCAAAGCACAATTTAACTGCCATTCTGAAAAAGCAGAGTTTTCTTGTATAAGAATGTAGAATGTTGTATAAGAATGTAGAAGTGTTAGTGTGTAGATTAGCATGACTGTCAATATAATTAACAGATATTGCTCACGATTAGAATGTTCTTCCCTTATTTGTTTCAAGTTTAGAGACTGACATCTAGGTCCCAGGGAAGGACTGGGCAGCCTCTCCAGAACCCTTCATGTTCCATCATCCCTTGACCTGGTTGAGGTTCTCTCATAATGAAGCCGGCTCAATGACTTTAACAGAAGTCAGCACGTTTACAAAGTACTCCGGTTTCCTTTAATATATTTTCTGGAGACTATCATGGGGTGGCACTAGGTGGGGTATGCACACCAAAAAAAAAAAAGAAAGAAAGAAAACTTCTAAAAAGAAAAGCCTGCATTACTAGCTATGAAATTGATTGATAGTCTCAGAATCCCCAAGGGGCTTCTGCAGGTTACCAAACAAACAATAAGGAAGATTTAATCATATAACAATTTTCTTGCTTGGCTTCTCATTTGTGGCCGGGATTGAAGAAGAAAGAAAATCCAGTAAGTATAGTAATTACTCTCATGGACAGAAGCAGAAGTTGAGTAACATCTTTAACAATTCATTCACAAGCAAGTAATTTTTAAATCTCATATTCTTGTATTGTGTTCAAGTTTGACAGTAATATCTCTTTTGGACAGGAAAAAAGTGGAAACATCAGAATAAACAGACCGGAATTTTTTTCAGTAAGATCACTAAGTAAATGAAGTGATACATTAATGCACATTGTTGGTAACTAGAAACTGCTTCCTAGGCAGTGAAGCTTAAAGAGAGTACAACATACAGTTTATCAGCCAAACTAATATTTTTGAAAATGAAAAGGGAACAAAAAGCAGGGTTAGAATGGGACAACTGAGGCTGTCTCCAACAAATCGGGTTATAGTCATTCTACCTAGAATTCTGCAGATGGGGGGTGGGTGGTGTGTGTGTGTGTGTGTGTGTGTGTGTGTGTGTGTGTGTGTGTGTGTGCAGATGGGGGGTGGGTGGTGTGTGTGTGTGTGTGTGTGTGTGTGTGTGTGTGTGTGTGTGTTCTTACTTAGTCTGGACTGCAGCCCACCAGGCTCCTCTGTCCATGGAAATTTCCAGGCAAGATTATTGGACTGAATTGCCATTTCCTCCTCCAGGGGATCTTCCCAACCCAGGGATGGTACCATAGGTCTCCTATGTCTCCTGCATTGGCAGACAGAATCTTTACCACTGAGCGGATGGTACATACATCAATCAATTATCAAATTATTTGTAAAACATGATAAATTACATAATTGCATGATTGATTTCAGAAATTCTTTATGGAGCATAAAATCTCAAAAGGGTAGCTGCTCTTCTCTTTCTAGAGTATATTCCTTTTCTTTTTATAGTTTATGTCTTTTTGTTAGTTATTTTTGTTTGCAGGGAATATGTTTCTTTTTATTTCTTTATTTTTGTTTGTCTCATTTGGGGTTAGTGTGTGTATCTGTGTTGAAAGGCGCTTCCACGCCTTCACCCAGGCACTAGGTCTACAAAGCAATTCTCATTCTGAAGTAGTAAGCAACAATCGCTGCGCCTGCGCCTTTCTGCCTCCACCGCTAACCAAGCTGCCAGGAGCTTTCCCCTCTTCCCGTAAATCCGCCGCGGGAGTTATTTGGCAGATACCGCGCATGCTCCACATCGCGTTTACCGCCCCACCAACCCCGCCCCCCGCCCTCCAACCCGAGCCCAAAGTCTGCCAACACGCCTGCGTGAGCGGGCGTGCCCCGGAAGTAGTTCTTTGCCCTTCTGACACGTAGCAACCGGCCCGGTACAGGGTCCTTAGCTGAGTTTGGGGGATTTAGGGGGCTGCCAGAGCTACCGCCGCCGCCGCTGCTTCCACGTTTGGTGAGTGCCCAATTCCGTGGGATGATGTTCGATTTCTCCCCGCACCTGGGCACGGCGGCTCCTGGCCGCCTCTTGGCGCCGCGCCTGGGCCCTTTCTCTCCGACCCTCCCTCCTTTTCGGGCCTTGCTGACGCGGATCCTGCGAGACTATGCGCTTTCCTGGCCGGCCCAGGCCTTACTTTGCAAAGAGGCTGTCGTGTTTTCAGCTGTAAAGCCCTATCCCGAGGTGACGAATCATCTTTGCTGTTGTTGGTATTTTAGACCCCACAGAACCCCTCCTCCCGCGTCCCCGCCTCTACCCAGGGCTTATCAGCCCCTCGAAGTGGAGGTGTCTTCCTGGGCCTTGACTTAGAGACATTTCTTTAGCACACCCCACCCCGCGACCCACCTTCCAAATGCTGCAACCCTAATATCTAGAAGAATCATTTGCCGCCTTCTGCAGGTATTCGCTTAAGTAGAGTGTCAGGGTCGAATTCAGGAGGCCGTTGGGCATAAGATATCTTTGCCATTTCTTTTCTGTTGCAGATCATTTGCAATGTCAGGCTTTGATAATTTAAACACGGATTTCTACCAGACAAGTTACAGCATCGATGACCAGTCACAGCAGTCCTACGATTATGGAGGAAGTGGAGGACCCTATAGCAAGTAACATTTCAACTTTGGCCATTTGTTTTGTCGAGATTACAGTGAAAGCATGTACCCTGAATGTTTGGTTCTGCCTAAGACTGAATGTGGGAACAAATTGCTTATCAGGAATGTGACGTTTCAGAATCTTCCTGCCTCCGGAGAGATCTTGACACTTGTTTGGGTCGGACGACGTTGTCCTTTTTGAGTTCGGTATTTTCTGCAAGATATTCAGATGTGCCATGAGTGGAAAAAATAGATTGTTGAGGAACCTTTTTCTAGTACAGTATTTGAACATCATTTAGGGTATGGGTAGGAGCGTAAAGTACCTAGAGATAGGCTGTTTAGACCACAAGAGTAGTTAAAAATTAAATTAAAATCTTTTGACGGCTTCGTTAGTAGTTAAATCAGTCCAGTTTTCAGAGTGTATCGATTGTTAACTGCAAGCACTAAGGGACTCTGTTGAACAGTGTCAGCTCCCTGCTGTGGTTCATCGGGTGGTTTTCATATAATCATATAAACTGATAATCACTTTTATTACTTCTCACACCAAAACTTTTGGTCAGTCAGTACGTGCAACTTGCCAGTTGCCGATTGAAGGAGGGGGTGCGGGGTCGGAGACTCAAAACCTTCCAGTCCTGAACTGTTGAAAAAACAACAACAACAAAATGTATTTTTTTCCCCTAGTTTCTGGTGTTTGTGGAAAAAAATTTAAAAAGGAGGGATTTTTACCAGTTCCCTCTAGGACATCAAATTCTTAGTTTCTTGTGTGTGTTCATTCTCTCAGTCATGTCCAACTCTTTATGGCCCCATGGACACTAGCCCACCAAGCACTTCTGTCCATGGGACCTCCCCGGCAAGGACACTGAAGTGAGTTGCCATTCCCTTCTCCATCTTAGTTTCTTAGATCGTTAAGATTAATCTTTTCAGCCTCCCTTTTAGTGAAGGAGTTTCCTACACCAGGGTTACTTAACCGTTTTTAGACGGTCCAGGATCCCTTGGAGAATCTGAAGAAAACTGGGGGCCTGTTTCTGAGAAATACATGTTTGCAGTCAGACATCTGTATTAATGTGTGTATAACATCCAGACAGTTCATGTGTTAACTGATGTGCATATGGACCCTGAATTAAAAACCATGGAGACTGTCCCAGGACGAGGGCATGGAAAGGCTGTGTATCTAGTCTGAGAGAAGCATTAGTATTAGGTCGTGTGGAAATTAACACAGTGTGGCTTGTCTTGTATAGGTTATACTTTTTACAAAAGCAAAAACAAAAGAAACCTGGAATCTGCTTATTTTGGTACATTGTAAAGCCTTTTCCCCTAAAACTTAACACAGTGAACAGTGGAAGTGAGCATGGAGATAATAATCTTTATCTCTGAATCACTTTTTTTCTTTCTGTTAAATTCTCAAGTACGTAATACCATTGAAGATTTATCTCTTTTTATCAGTTAATTGGTCAGGATTGGAGAAAATCTGTTGAGAAATCTCTATTCATTTATTTACCTAAATATGTATTTTTTTGTGATTGTTCAGTGTATGACAGGGCAGATGAATGTAAGAATGGCTGGAGTGCTGCAATAGGGCTTTGGAAAACCTATCTCTGTATGTGGACCTGGATGTATTTTTAACCAAATGATATTGTTTAGACTCAACAGGATTATTCCACTTAGATTTCAAGTGGAAATGTATCTCTGCCTTTCTTATGTTTCTTTCTTTCTGTCCTTGTTAGCATCTCTTAAAGGTGTAACTTAGCTTCTCTGTACACTTAGCATCTCACTACAGTTCACCATAGAGCAGTTGTTTTAGATATGCTGTTGCTAACTATCCTCACAGTTCCATTTCAACAAAAATCATGTACTGGTAAGCGTTGCTTCAGTGCTTGTAAAGAAGTTTATTCCAGGTGCTTACATAAATGTTACTGCCAATTAATGAATATGAATTTTTTGATGTTGCTGAGAAAAATAAGACTAGTGTGTTAGCAGTAATAATTGAGTTTCTGAACTTTAAGAAAAATTGAGCTTTTCTGTATGTGCCTTCAATTGGATCTGCCCCTTAATGACATTTTTATGTTTATCTCAGTTTATCAAATAGTATTTTGTTTGTTATGTCAACTAGGTAACAAAGGTCAGCTAACTTTTCTCTCTCTATTGATGAAAATACAGGTTCAGATATAATCTGACTTGGATTGTCTTCAAGTTTGACTTGGGTTATTATTAGTTCATAGTTCTACATTTGCCATATGAAGTCAGCTTTAACATTTTGCATAGTTTCCACCATGGGTACTTTATGTTCATATAACAAAAAATAAACCCAAAAAGTAAAAGGACCTTTGATCTCAGTCTGCTGAGTTTTATGAATGTCTTATTAGACATTGTATTATCAATATGGGTATGAAATATATAGAAATACCAACTATGTATTTTTTCAAGTACTGAAAGCTAGTATTTTTTCATCTTGCTTTAACTGATAATACCTTTATGGACTGCCTGTGGATTTTGATGAGCTTAAGTTGTCAACCCAGTATGTTAAGAGGCTTTGTCTTTGTTATTGATACTGAGTGCTTATGAGAGCATTGGTTTCATCTGCTACTTTTCCTGCTGTAGAAGTGTTGATTTAGTCTGTAAAGGTCATGTCTGCCATATTATGTTTTAGTTTAAAATCAGTAGGAGTAAGTCAGGAATTTTCCTAAGCAGATCCTGCCAGAAAAGGGAAAGTGTAAAATTCCATGGCATTCTCTTTCATCTGATGAAGGAATAATAGTGCCACATTTAAAGCTCTTTTTTTTTTTGCTTGCATTATTTCTCTTCCTTACATGAAATTTTTGGGTCTGTATCAGTGGTTCTAAAGTGTTGTCTACAGACCTCAGAGTGTCCTTGAGATCCTCCCAGGAGGTTTTGAAAGATCAAAACTATTTTTGTAATAGTAGTGAGACATTTTGCTCTTCTGTGGTGGCTCAGATGGTGAAGGATCTGTCTGTAATGCCGGAGACCCAGATTCGATCCCTGGGTCGGGAAGATCCTCTGGAGAAAGAAATGGCTACCCATTTCAGTATTCTTGCCTGGAGAATCCCCATGGACAGAGGAGTCTGGAGGACTACAGTCCATGGGGTCATAAAGAGTTGGACATGACTGAGTGGTTAACACACACACAGTGAGACATTTTATACCTTTTTGGGTGTGTTGACATTTGAACTGATGTAAAAGCAGTGGTTGGTAGAACTGCTGGTACCCAAATATGAATCAAGACAGTGGCATCAAATTGTTCTAGTAATCATTGTATTCTTCATCACATACTTGTTGGGGGTGAGTGAAGCCATTTCATTTAAAGATGCCCTTGGTGAAGCTATAAGAATTATTGTTTTAAATCCTGACCCTTGACAATACACGTTTTTAAAATATTCTATGTGACAAAATGGGAAATAGTTCTAAAGCACTTCTACTTCATACTAAAGTATAATAATTATCTCTAGGAAAAGCACCTATGCAATTTGAGTCACAAGCTGAATCAGCCACTTTTTCATGGAAACCTTTTTTTGGAAAGAACATCTGACAGACAAACTATGGTTATTCAGACTTGAATAATTTCTCAAAATGAATGAAGTGACCTGTTAACTTCAAGAAAAGCAGTTGACAGTATGTGTGGCCAATAATCAGATTCACATTTTCAGGCAAAAATAAACACTTTGGAAAACTTGTATCCATCACTGTGAACTTGTCAGCTTCCCGGTAATTATATTCTGATGAGATCAGTGATAATATTAACAAATATGATTTATATACATATATTTCATATTAAGTGAGTCTATATTTGGAACATCTGCATAACTCATATTAATATCTTCTAAATGGCCAATGCATGATGTTACAAAATTATGCCTGAGTAAAGAAAGGATCCAAAGTACAAGACAGGTCATTAGCATTCTTTCCAATTGCCACATTGCAAGTTAAGTTTAAAAAGCTATCACTTTGCTCTGTGCTTTGATGTATCAAAGAGAATATTAATAATCTGGAAAGATTATTAAAACACTATTTTCCAACCACATGTCTGCAACAGTAGATTTTCTTCAGATACTTCAACTGAATGGTACATCACACAACAGAATGAATATAGAGGCAGATATAAGAATTTTCAGCTGTCTTGAAAAATAGCTTTTTCATTTAAAAAAAAGCTTATGGTAACATGATAGATTTAATCTTACTTTAATATATTATAAGTATTTTAAACATTTCTGTTTTAATTTATAAAATGAAAAATTATTGATAGATATTACCCACATAAAAAATTTTAGGAGTTCTCAATAACAAATTTTAAGAGTATAATGGGTTCTAAGATCAAGGAGTTTGAGAAACATGGGTTTATGTCATTCTTTTTGTTTTTTCTCTTGCATACACATTTATATTCTCTTTCTCTCCCTGGAGAAAGAGAATAAAATATAGTCTGTTTATGCAGATTGTACAAACCTCCATATGGAGCTTTTCTACTTGTTCCATGAACTCTAAGGTGAATTTATGATACATCCTTAGAGAGATGGTACTATAGTGTATTCTAAATTAGAAGATGTGAGTTATCCTAATTCAGCCAGCTAGTTCCATGGGGATTGTGTGTGTGTGTGTGTGTGTGTGTGTGTAAATAAGTAAGTAAATAGTAATCAAAGTATTTGCATACAAAAATGACTGGGGAAATGCATATACAGGAAAAAAAAAATAACAGATGTTGATGTCAGATAGGATTTGAAGGTGATTTTTATTACAGTTGTTATTAAGAGTTAGCTACTAGAATTAGAAAGTCTGGTTTTGAATCCTTTCACCACTGTAGACAAATCATTTTAACCCAAATATCAGTTTTCACATTTTGGTATTGAAGAGGATGATAAAGTTAACCTTCTAGAGTAGTGAGAATAATGTGAGGCAATTCACATTAAACACTTTACACAGTACTATTCAAAAAGTTATTATACATGTTTTGGGATATTTCAGTAGCTATAACATTTTAGAGTTAATGGATTTCAACAAATAATAACTATATAGGATTTTTAAAGGTACAAAAGATTATAATCTGAAAACTAAGTGTCTTACTTCACCTGTTTTGGGGTTCCTTTACCTATATAATTGTGTATATAATGTATATGTATATAAAACACATATACCTAGATGTGCATATATATTCTAAAAAGCATAGTCACAGTGGGTGCATATGATGTATACTATTCCACTTATTAGTTGTTTTTCCTGTTTTAAATTTTTTTTTTATTTATGTGTTTTTTGGCCACACTGCATGGCATGCGAGCTCTTAGTTCCCTGAAGAGGACGAGAGCTTTGAACCTGCACTGGAGTCTTAACTCCTGGACCACCAGAGAAGTTCCTGAATATTAGTTTTTTGTCTTCTCCACTAAATGTTTTTGATTATCATTTCTTTTGAGTACCTACAAAACTGCCTCATTCTGTTTAACAATGGATAGTAATTTATGTTCATATCACACTGTAGTTACAGGTATATATTTATATTGTTTTACGGTTTTTGGTTTTTGCCGTTAAAATATTGCTGCAGTGCATTCTATCAATATATCTTATACCCAGAAAAATAAATAGTATTTTTAAGCATGTGTTGGACTAGCATAAGACAAGAGAATATGAGCTATGTGTAGCTGAAATTTTAATTACTTTTTTATTAATTAATTAATTTTTGGTTGCACTGGTTCTTCGTTGTTGCAGGTAGGCTTTCACTAGTTGCAGTGAGCAGGGGTTACTCTTTGTTGCAGTGCACGGACTTCTCATTGTGGTGGCTTCTCTGGTTGCAGAATACAGACTCTAGGCACACGGGCTTCAGGAGTTGTGGCACACTTGGGCTCAGTAGTTGAGGCCTGTGGGCCTAGTTGCTCTTCAGCCCATTCAATCTTCCCAGACCAGGGATCGAACCCAGTATCCTCTGCATTGGCAGGCGAACCTCCCATCCACTGTACCACCAAGGAATTCCACCTTTGATTTGCTTTTAATCAAGATATTCAGTTAATTTAAAAATTAGATTTAACTTTAAAATCTCAAGTAATAATGAGGTCATTAGGTTTTTATATTTATGAAAAAGCAACTATAAATTTTTAAAGAGACTTAGAGACTAAAAGATCTCTAAGGCATCTCAGTTCTCATTTTTAAAGTGTCTTACCTTTAAAATAATTACTTCTTTATTTCTTACTGTGTAATTGGATTGGTCCCACTGATTGATAGGTCATATTTTTCCAGAAAATGGTGAGACAGATCATTAAAAGCTATTGCTTCGATATTTTTCTGTTCGCTTCACTATTCTTCAGTTGTTTTCATCACTAAAAAAGCCATAGCAAAGTCTGCTTCTAAAGTGTAAGATTTGTTACAGTACATAGCAAAGGACATAATAAGTGTACATTTACTTTAAAAAATTAAAAGAACTATTCAAATGCAAGGTGTGTTAATTATGTTTTGTTATATTCAGAAAGCTTTCACAAGAAAATGCTTCTTATTTTTCACTGTTTGAAATTGATGATTGTTCTTAAAGACATTTATCCACTTGAAAAAAATAACATTCCAGAGAATACAGAAGAGTGATTTTACACCCAATGGAGAGAGCTGATTTACAATGCAAAATATATAGCATGCAGTACAAAGTCTTTCATCCTAAGTTTTTATTCATAGTCTTAGGCAAACATTATATTTCACAGCTCTCTTTATGTATGCTCGCTAAAAGGGGGAAACAAACCATTTATATTTTCATTTATTGATCTCTTGATACTCAAAAGATTAGTATTTTGTAAAATGTTTCTGTGCTGCATAAGTGACTTTTGGCATCATCTGGAAATTTTCTCTATAAAATACAACTTCAGTTCAGTTCGTCACTCAGAGTCCGACTCTTGCGACCCCATGGACTGCAGCACACCAGGCCTCCCTGTCTATCACCAACTCCCGGAGTTTACCTAAACTCATGTCCATTGAGTCGGTGATGCCATCCCACCATCTCATCCTCAGTCGTCCCCTTCTCCTCCGCCTTCAATCTTTCCTAGCATCAAGGTCTTTTCCAGTGAGTCAGTTCTTTCCATCAGGTGGCCACAATATTGGAAGTTTCAGCTTGAACATCAGTCCTTCCAACGAACACCCAGGACTAATCTCCTTTAGGATGGACCGGTTGGATCTCCTTGCAGTCCAAGGGACTCTCAAGAGTCTTCTCCAACACAACAGACAAAAGCATCAGTTTTTGGCGCTCAGCTTTCTTCACAGTCCAACTCTCACATCCATACAAGACCACTGGAAATACCATAGCATTGACCAGACCGACCTTTGTTGGCAAAGTAATGTCTCTGCTTTTTAAGATGCTATCTAGGTTGGTCACAACTTTCCTTCCAGGGAGTAAGCGTCTTTTTATTTCATGGCTGCAGTCACTATCTGCAGTGATTTTGGAGCCAAAAACAATAAAGTCTGCCACTATTTCCACTGTTTCCCCATCTATTTGCCATGAAGTGATGGGACCGAATGCTATGATCTTAGTTTTCTGAATGTTGAGTTTTAAGCCACCTTTTCACTCCCCTCTTTTAACTTTCATCAAGTGGCTCTTTAGTTCTTCAGTTTCTGCCATTAGGGTGGTGTCATCTGCATATCTGAGGTTATTGATATTTCTCCTGGCAATCTTGATTCCAGCTTGTGCTTCATCCAGCTCAGCATTTCACATGATGTACTCTACAAATAAGTTAAATAAGCAGGATGACAATATACAGCCTTCACGTACTCCTTTCCCTATTTGGAACCAGTCTGTTGTTGCATGTCCAGTTCTAACTGTTGCTTCTTGACCTGCATACAGTTTTCTCAAGAGGCAGGTCAGGTGGTCTGGTATTCCCATCTCTTTCAGAATTTTCCAGTTTGTTGTGATCCACACAGTCAAAGCCTTTGGAATAGTCAATAAAGCAGAAATAGATGTTTTTCTGGAACTCTCTTGATTTTTTGATGATCCAGCAGATGTTGGCAATTTGATCTCTGTTCCTCTGCCTTTTCTAAATCCAGCTAGAACATCTGGAAGTTCATGGTTCACATATTGTTGAAGCCTGGCCTGGAAAATCTTGAGCATTATTTTACTAGCGTGTGAGATGAGTGCAATTGTGCAGTAGTTTGAGCATTCTTTGGCATTGCCTTTCTTTGGGACTGGAATGAAAACTGACCTTTTCCAGTCCTGTGGCCACTGCTGAGTTTTCCCAATTTGCTGGCATATTGAGTACAGCACTTTCACAGCATCATCTTTCAGGATTTGAAATAGCTCAACCGGAATTCCATCACCTCCACTAGCTTTGTTCATAGTGATGCTTCCAAAGGCACACTTGACTTCATATTCCAGGATGTCTGGCTCTAGGTGAGTGATCACACCATCATGATCATCTGGGTTGTGAAGATCTTTTTTGTACAGTTCTTCTGTGTATTCTTGCCACCTCTTCTTAATATCTTCTGCTTCTGTTAGGTCCATACCTTTTCAGTCCTTTATTGAGCCCATTTTTGCATGAAATGTTCCCTTGGTATCTCTAATTTTCTTGATGAGATCTCTAGTCTTTTGCATTCTATTGTTTTCCTCTATCTCTTTGCACTGATCATTGAAGAAGGTTTTATCTTTCTTTGCTATTCTTTGGAACTCTGCATTCAAATGGGTGTATCTTTCGTTTTCTCCTTTGTTTTTTGCTTCTCTTTTCACAGCTATTTGTAAGGCCTCCTCAGAGAGCCATTTTGCTTTTCTGCATTTCTTTTTCTTGGGGATGGTCTTGATCCCTGTCTCCTGTACAGTGTCACAAACCTCTATCCATAGTTCATCAGGCACTCTGTCCATCAAATCTAGTCCTTTAAAGCTATTTCTCACTTCCACTGTATAGTCATAAGGGATTTGATTTAGGTGATACCTGAATGGTCTAGTGGTTTTCTGTACATTCTTCAGTTTAAGTCTGAATTTGGCAATAAGGAGTTCATGATCTGAGCCACAGTCAGCTCCTGGTCTTGTTTTTGCTGATTGTATAGAGCTTCTCCATCTTTGGCTGCAAAGAATCTCATCAGTCTGATTTTGGTGTTGACCATCTGGTGATGTCCATGTGTGGAGTCTTCTCTTGTGTTGTTGGAAGAGGGCGTTTGCTTGATCAATGCAGTCTCTTGGCAAAACTCTATGAGCCTTTGCCCCGCTTCATTCTGTACTCCAAGGCCAAATTTGCCTGTTACTCCAGGTGTTTCTTGACTTTCTACTTTTGCATTCCAGTCCCCTATAATGAGAAGGACATCTTTTGGGGGTGTTAGTTCTAGAAGGTCTTGTAGGTCTTCATAGAGCCTTTCAACTTCAGCTTCTTCCGCATTACTGATCTGGGCATAGACTTGGATTACTGCAATATTGAATGGTTTGTCTTGGGAACAAACAGATCATTCTGTCGTTTTTGAGACTGCCTCCAAGTACTGCATTTCAGACTCTGCCGCTGACTATGATGGCTACTCCATTTCTTCTAGGGGATTCTTGCCCACAGTAGTAGATAAAATTGTTATCTGATTTAAGTTCACCGATTCCAGTCCATTTTAGTTTGCTGATTCCTAAAATGTCAACGTTCACTCTTGCCATCTCCTTTTTGCCCTGATTCATGGACCTAACATTCCAGGTTCCTATGCACTGTTGCTCTTTACAGCATTGAACTTGCTTCCGTCACCAGTCACATCCACAGCTGTGTTGTTTTTGCTTTGGCTTCATCTCTTCATTCTTTCTGGAGTTATTTCTCCCCCCGTCTCCAGCAGCATGTTGGGCACCTACCGACCTGGGGAGTTCATCTTTCATTGTCGTATCTTTTTGCCTTTTCATACTGTTCATGGGGTTCTCAAGGCAAGAATACTGAAGTAGTTTGCCATTCCCATCTCCAGTGGACCACATTTTGTCAGAACTCTCCACCATGACCCATCTGTCTTATTGTAGATAATTAAGTTGATCTTAGTAGTTAATTTCTACCACTGTTTATAAAAACTGGGAAAGTAGATATTCTGGAAATTGCATGACATATTTCTTGCCTGTCAGGGATATCAGATTTGGGTGTTGACATAATTCTGAGGCATGTAACCTTACTTGGCTTTTTAGACAGTATGCTGGCTATGACTACTCGCACCAAGGCCGGTTTGTCCCTGCAGACATGATGCAGCCACAACAGCCATACACCGGGCAGATTTTCCAGCCAACTCAGGCATATACTCCAACTACACCTCAGCCATTCTATGGAAACAACTTTGAAGATGAACCACCTTTATTAGAAGGTACAGTTGGTTGCAACTCTTGATAGTACTCTGTAGTATCCAGATGGTGAAAGTAAATCTTTGTTTGGAGAAGTTCCTCTTATCTTTAAAAGAATAAGGTTGTAGAAAAATGTTTTCTACTAAGTGACTCATTTTGAACAACACTGAGCCAGAGAACCAGGTTTTTAATAGATCTTTATACAGTGATAATAAAGTATGTCAGTATGTGAGCAGAGTAACTTTTACTTTACTTTATTGATGAAATTCTGTCAGTGGAAGAAATGAGAGGAAATAGCATGGTATTGACTGTTCTGCATGAAAACAAACTCATAGAGCTAATAACATCAGTGAATGGTGTTTTTCAAATTGTATCTCCAAACCCAAAAGGCAATAGTTCTAAAAATTTTGGGGACGATCAGATACTCTTTGGAAGTCCAGTGAAAGCTATGCATACTCTTCTCAGAAAAATGCACATATATACATAGAAGGCATACTTTTGTATATGTTTTTGCAGGGCCTCCTGTGTTTCTAAGCCCTGGGTGTAGAGCCCCTTACCATGAATGCTGTCTGTGTATTCTTTGCTATAAAGTCATAGCTCAGAGTGTCTGATTCATTATGTCCTTACCTTTTTCTAACACCAAACCAGAGATTTGATATTTGTGGAATAAGCACCGTAATCAGTAAAGACTGATTGAGGACTCACTAAAATAATATCATCTGATGTTGCTAGATCACTTTTTTGATAGTGGTTGTTTCATTTTTTCTTTCACCCTGTTACAACATAAATTCTGGTAAACTGAAAGTATCTCACAAATCCTAATTGACTTTCTTATTTTCTTTTTCTTTAGAATTGGGTATCAATTTTGACCACATCTGGCAAAAAACACTGACAGTTTTACACCCCTTGAAAGTAGCAGATGGCAGCATCATGAATGAGACTGATTTGGCAGGACCAATGGTTTTCTGCCTTGCTTTTGGAGCTACATTGTTACTGGTAAGATTCTAGTTGGAACTCTCAGTGTGAGATAAAAGAATGGAATTTAAATATTCCATGAAGAGCCTTTATTAAGACTCTTCTTTTACATCAAGTTTTGATGTGTCTTAAAAGGTATTGAGTTGTTTAAGTTTATACATATTCATCACTTCTCTGTTGATAATATGGTATATTTAGAAATCGTTTCTTGTTCCAATAAGTGGTCCAATTATTAGGGAAAATTGTTAATAAATAACATGTGGCTTTAGTCGCTCATCAGAATTTCTTTTTTTTTTTTAAGTCGTCCTTGAGTAGTGTTTGTTGCGTAAGTACTGGTCTTTCTTATATATTATTTTACTATTTAATGAATTAATAAATTAAAAGACAACAAGTTTTAGTCTCTGTCTCTCCTCTCTCTCAGAATATTGAAGCATATTGAAAATGAGAAATTGTAAATATAATTTTTCATGTTTGTTTTATTTTATCTTATGTCCTCTTCTGAATTAGAAGAGATAAACAATATAATGAATTAAAGATGGTATTTTTAGCCAGAAAAGCTAGGCATGAACTCAGTGCTTCTAATCTGCTCTTGATTTCACCCTTCACTTCCCTCTGATAAATAATGCCTCCCACCTAACAGGATTGTTTTGGAGATTAAGACAGGTTATATGAGAACACTTTGAAAAGTTTAATGTATTGTACCCAGTGTCAGATTTTATTATTATTAATAAAACTTTTTAAACTTCTACACTCTTAATCAAATATTTACAAATAAGTATTGATTCTAACAAAAATCCCAGAGAGTTTTCCATTAATGTAATTTGTAGAGGTATTTTTATAATTGAGTTTCATATGTCAGATGTGTGACAAACCAGAACTTTTTAAAGGCTTTTCTGCAGACTGATTTTAGTGATAGCATGACCTAAATACAATGTTCATGTAGCATGACTAAGAGTACTAACTCCAATTAAGCTATTGTTTATTGTCTTAAGATTGTTTAGTGATGTCTTTTGTAAGAGCAGAAAATTTTTAAAGTTTTTGCTTGTCAGAGAACTGTATAAAGCAACCAACAATTTGGAAAAATAGTGAAAGAAGAAAATATCTTCCATTTTATTCCTCTTGCCCAGTAGTTAATCACTTTTCTTTTCTCCCCTCCCCACAGAACCCTGGCTCCCTGCTTATCCTGGCTTCCTATCTCCTAATTCCTTTAACACCCATATAAAGTCAATGATGAAATTATTTCTGCTGTTAAACTTATTATGACTACATCTGCCAATGAAAATAAGTTGCTTCAGGGCAATTTTGGTGGAGTTGGGTGTGTTCAAGTGATATTAGCTACTATCCAAATATTTGAATGACTTTCCATCTTGTTTTGGTAGTTTATGTGCTTAAAATCAGCCAGATTTCTTTTTAGAAATCTATGACTTGAGGTGATTCTACAGTGGTTTTTATCTTTATTAGTTGAATTCTATGCCAAACTCAAATGGTAGCTAGAAAATGAAATCCTGAATATCTGTGTGTTGAGAGGTGGGTACTTTAAACTTCTTTAGAAAGATATAAAAGGCAGTCTGCTCACTGTTTTACTTCCCTATATAAAGAATAGATACCTCTGTGGATTTTAATCCTCACAAATTAAATATCTTCTATAAGTACCATTTTAGGTGAAAGAAGCCCAAAGTAACTTTCTTTGCCTCTAACATGTCATCTTTTTGTTACCCATAGGCTGGCAAAATCCAGTTTGGCTACGTATATGGGATCAGTGCAATTGGATGCCTAGGAATGTTTTGTTTATTAAACTTAATGAGTATGACTGGTGTTTCATTTGGTTGTGTGGCAAGTGTCCTTGGATATTGTCTTCTACCTATGATCCTGCTTTCCAGCTTCGCAGTGATATTTTCTTTGCAGTAAGTACTGATCTTTATTTTGGGAGTTGATTGACCCATTCTGTGTAATAGAATTTAGTTCACTATCAGTTTGAGGTAAATCACTGATTCAGTAAACAGTGGCTATTATAAATGAAGACTGTGTTACATACTTTTCAGTGGTGAATAATGGAAGTGAGAATAAATTTAAAAATCATTTATACCATCTCTGCTTTCCATATGATAAGGAATTTCACTAGTTTTAGGTAAACTTAGCAGTGTCCATAAACAAATTGAACAGAGGTGATTGTTAACTTAAATATTGCATGGAGGAGATCAGGTTGTTAAAATTATACTTACCTTCTCTTTGAATTTTTTTTTTATATCTCATTTCTTAACTATATCAGGCATATGCTAAGTGAATGAATAATAAACGCATATTCTCTGTTTAGTAGCTTCTTAACTAAAACTGGAATTTTTTATGTCAAGAGACTGTTTTTAGCCTACTGTGTTCTCAGATATCATTGTACACAGCTTTAAAGTTGTGTTATTTTAAAATAATACTTTAAGTAAGGGTTAAAGAGAGAGGTACATATTACTGCTCATAAAGTTGCTCCTCATGGCCAGTGCACAGGTCCTCTCTCAGTAGTTACAGTTCCCTCCTGGCTAGTGCTGGACATGAGGAAAGACTGAGCTTTGTTATACCTAGAGTGGAAAAGACAGCATAGGAGAAGAGTATGTATCAACTGATACTAGAGGTTTGGAAGGGTGATGGCCTCAGTGTCCCTGTTTTGGATGAAAATGCTTCAGATTTTCATTGTAGAAACTGCTTCACTCTTCTCATTTGTTAAAATTGATATGTTTATATTTGAATTTTAAAGACAGTGTTTCTAGTAAAACAGTGTTTTCCAGCCAGGGGCACTTTTGCTACCAGGGGACACTTTGCAATGTCTGGAGACAGTTTCAGTTGTCAGAACTCTGGAGGGGCAGGGGTACAATGGGTATTTTATGGCTAGAGGCCGGGGATACTGCTGAATGTCCTAATGATGGACAGAACAACCCTCACAGCAGTACACACAGGCCAAATGTCAGTGCTGCCAAGGTTGAGAAATTGTGGTAAATTAAAAAGCAAAATATGTTACGAGTAAGCTTTTTATCACATGAAATAATTGAATTAACTGAGATATATCAGCATTTGAAGAAAGATCTTGGTTATTTCTGTGGACGTCTACATGTGATTTAACTTTTAAACACTTCTCTTCAGAATTGGTTATGGTAGTGCTCTTACATAACTAGCCTCACCTTCTGCTTTCTCTCTCTGCCCCCATTTCTCTTTGTCACAGAGGAGTGGTAGGAATCATCCTTACTGCTGGGATTATTGGATGGTGTAGTTTCTCTGCTTCCAAAATTTTCATTTCTGCATTAGCCATGGAAGGACAGCAACTTCTAGTCGCATATCCTTGTGCTTTGCTATATGGAGTCTTCGCCCTAATTTCCGTTTTTTGAACTGAATTTATCTGGGATGTGGACATCATTGGGCCAAGTAATGAAAAGGACTTTGAACTCTTTAATCGGACCAGCAAACGGCTGCAGTGCAACTCTCATGCAGATCTAATGTTTGACTCTTGGAGCAGTGGAAGTGAATATCTTTTGTTCATTTTTGTAGAACTTTTGAATACTATATTGGATTTATGCGGTATGACTAGATTTAAAAGGTGTTTGTGCTTATACAAATAAGAAGTGCTATTTCTTTCCTGTTCCTGCAGCCTTAGAAAAACAACTTTTTCCCTTGCTAATTGTATATTATGGTGTTTTTGATAGATTTTTATCAACTGTGGGAAACTAACCACAGAGATGATATCTTAAAAACAATCCATAGTAGAGAAGACACAGGACTTATTGGAGAAATATTTTCACAAGGAATTAGGAAAGAAAACTTGCCTGTATTGTCAAGTCAGATGCAATTGAAGCCGAAAAGTGATCCCAATGTAAAGTTTTATGAGTTTGCACTTCAGAAATTTGACGTTCCTCTGAGTTATTTTATGGAATTTTGGCTAAAATTCAGCAATACAGGTAGTTCACAGTCTACCTTATTGTAGACATGGAATGGAATATCTATTTAAATAGTAGCATTAACTAAAACATAGTGACCTAGACTGGCCACATTAATGTTATAGTTGGATTTCCATGTTTCCCAGGAAAAAGAAAATCACTAACCATTTTTGAGGAAAATACTTAAAATGTCACAATTTCAGTATTGCAGTTCCCAATGTAAAGTGCGTTTGATGCTTACTGATTAAAATTTTCCCAATTAATTTAAATTGTGTTGTTGAGTTTACTTTTGCAAAACCAAGATTTTCGGTGTTCCTTTTTATTTAATTAGGCTCTGATTTTGACTTGTATTCCCAATTTATTCTAAGCTTCAGAAATAGTGGTCATCTAGTACAGAATAAAAAAAAAAGTGAGATTGAACAAAAAGCAGTTTGTTTTGAGCTACAACATTATTTTCTTGTATTAAACTTATTTCATTAATGTCATGCTTGCATTTAAAAAAATCTGTAAGGAAATACTGTATCTTGTGTACTGATTGGCTTTTTCTAGAGAAACTGCTTCTGATTTTGGACAAAGCTCAGTTATGAGAAAGGTGCCATACTGGGAGGAAGTATTGCTTTTTTTCTTTTTCTTTTCTTTTAAGAAGAGACTGTTAGACTAAAAAGAAATGCCAAGCTGACATATTCTCAGTTCTTTTTTAGAGCTAGTTTTCAACCATAAAAGATTGAAATAATATAAACATACTACTTATAAGAAGACCATGATTTCTGTTCTCGAATTATGAATTTGTTTTTCTTCATTAATATTTAATCTTCTGGAGGAGTGCACTCACTAATAATTAGGTTTTGGCTGGGTTTTTAAACTTACCAAATTGTTTTAGAATATTGCTATTACAGTCCTTGGATAGTATTTTTTTTTTTTTTTTTTGCCTTTTTCAATTCATTTTATAAATGTAAACAGTTCTTCCTAAGATGAATGTCATGGGTGCCTTCTGTTAGTATCAAGTTATTCCTAATGAAGAGGGCAGATGATGTGCTGGGTGTTAAAATCTTCCACTGTTGGTTAAACTTAAGACCATTAATCTTCAGCCAGACTCCCCAAATGAATCAAATTGTTTTCTTATTTTTTGCCTCCACCTCCAACAAAATAACCTTTACCTTAAATCAGTGATGTAGAGATTTTTGTTGTTAGCTGGCTTTTATTTAACCCAAAATAATCAGTTGCAAAGCTATTTTATATCTAGCTATTTTGTCAAAACAGCTATACAGTGGAGTTGCCTTTGATATAAGTTAAGAGTTGAGCTCTCAAATATGCTTGTTTACATGAAGAGTCATATGTAGCCAAAATTTCCCCTTTGTAAAACTCAAATCAAAAATACAGTATATATAGCCATATTTGTGCATACTTAAAAAACAAATATACTGTGTCTCAAGAATACTATGTGGTAACTTTTTTCTACTGGTTCAGTTAAGTGTCAGGAAGAGCATATGGTTTGCTTTTACACCCATTTTATGCCAAAACATGCTTGTACCTTTAAATACTGGAGATGCTCACAGCATTACTAAAAGCTTGCCTGTTCACCGTCTCTGAGTAAAACTGTCTGGGAGTGGAGTTTGCAGGTTCACTCACTCAAGCTAGTGTGTCGTTTATGCAAGCATGTGTATGCCAAGGACGTGTAGTTGATTTTACATATAGTGTAAATGTGTATTTTACAACTTTGCTGTAATACTGCATTTACCAATGGATGTTTCACGAGCTGTATAACAAAGCTTATAGAGATAGGCATTCTTTCACCAGATATAGTTAGGCAGATAATGAAAAAATCTGTAAATCTTTAAATACTCTCTATCCTCAGATGCTGCCCATCCAGTCAAAGAGAATTGTTTAAAATATATCTGATGACCTGATCATTGGATAGGACCTAAGTGTTATGCATATGGCATTTTACAACTCTAATAGGCATTGCTCAACTCAGATATACTAAGTATATCAAAATATACTTATAAAATATACTAAATATTCTCAAAACTAAGGACTGTTATCTCTATAATGTTATCTTACAGGATATTCTTATGCAATCATGAAGAATTATGGGCATCATGATAACATTTTGAGATCTGCCTGTTTTCATATAGAGCAGGTCTAATGTAATGACTCAGACAATTTGCTTAACTTGCCCTGTGGGAGGAAAAATATATAAGTGACACAGTGCTTGGCCTTTCATAAAGTAGGGCCAACGGTTTTCCAAAAACTCAGTACACAGATCATAGCATGAATAGAATAGCATTGGGCCTTCCTTCAAAACTTTACCTAGAGCAAACTTCCTCCCCAAATCGTGGCCCCAAATGAAATTATCCTGCCAAGTATCCACTGATTCATTTTGTAGTGTCAGATTCCAATTACTGGTCACCAAACGAACTCACTTATTAAAAATCTTAATTTATTTGGGAAAAAAGCTTAAAGTTATTTCTCAAGCAATTTGTATCTAATAATATGCTTATTTCAAAATAACTTTAAGAATGAAACATTTAGTATCAAGGCAAAAACATAAGTACCTTTTCAAATATAGTAATTAATAATGAGTTTCTTTTTTTCTTTTTAGGATGTATTTAGGGTTTGGGAAAAAGAGTGGCAATAAGAAGATATCAAGGTTGATTGGAAATACCATAAGGAAAAATTGGTTCCTATACTTTAATGAATAGATAAGTATGATCTGTCATTCACTTGTCAAGCATATAGTGTTTCCTTTCAAACATCTTAAATAAAGCCTGTCCTCACCACTTTCTCCACAATGTAGGCTCTTATTACTTTACACCACCAATGAAGAAATAATTGACTTTTAATCAACTCTACTTTGGCCACCATCCAAATTATTGAAGTCTGAATTTTAATACATTATTATTACTTGAATTTCAATAAGGTACTTGTTCATGAATACTCTTTTTGTAATTGGGAAATAGGTAAAAAATGAAGCATTAGATATTAAATTATTGATTTCTAGAGATTGACAGATTACTTTGCCAAGTGTTTTATATTATTATTGTATTGTTATCTCAGAGTGGGGACCTTAAAACCTGAAGAATGAAATCAAGACGATGTGTAGTTCTGATTTTTGCGTCACAGATAGGAATATTTCTTCTCGTCCATTAAGTTCCTAGTCTAGTTAATAAAGAACATTACCTGCTGATGGAGCACAGTGTCCCGTGTTTATGCAAATAAATTAAAATGATTACATACTCAAATGAAAACTAATTAATCACAAAGCTGTTCTCCTAATTTAAAAGCATAATTACTTTCTTGAGCACATTAGGTTCTAAAAATCGGATGTTACATTTTTTTGTGAGTTTAATTATTAATTAGGCATACTTTGCATATATAATTTGTTCTTCCGTAACTGCTACTAAATCTGCTGATTGCTTGTAGATTAATTAATTACATATTAAGGTTTTTTAAATAGCTTTGCAACACTTGCAGCACAAAAGAAATTTTAAATATGAGAAAACAAAGGAAGTACTCAGTAGAAACATTTGAGATACTTGTAAATTTATACCTACCTAGCCTATTCTGATTCTCATAAAAGTAGAGAAAATAGTATGGTTATTTCATTTTTTCCTAGGTAAATATATTTTAAATAAATGTCTTTGTAAAATTTAATGACACATTTACTTTCAGTTTTCAGTTTTGTAATTTTTTATAATATTTCAGGACTTTTTTTCTCTTGGCCATCAGTGATCCCCAAAGACCTTATTATTTTATATGATTTAATTTGCAAAATGGAAATGTCTTTTTATTTCCTTTTCTGATTACACAGCATCATTATAATAAAAAGTTATACCTCTATACAGCAATAAATACGAATAATTCTTGATAAGATGTTTCAACATGGATAACTTGAAAATAGGCTAAGTAAAAGAAAAACTGAAAGATCACATATCATGATTTCATTTATATGAATTTCTGAGAAAGAGAAATCTCTAGAGGTGAGTTAGTAGTTGCGTGGAAGTGGGGATTGACTGAATGAGCAGAACGGAACTTTTTGAGTGATAATGGTTTTGCAACTGTATATTTACTAAAATCAGTAGAATGTACACTTAAAATCGGATTTTATGATACGTAAATTATGTCAGGAAATTCTATTTTAAAGCATGGGGAAGTATGGGAGGAAAAACAAACTGCTGGAACATCTGTATTTTTAGAGTCTGCAACAAGGAATATTAGGATGGATTTTAATAGAGGAAAAAATAACATAGTACTTTTGCCCAGAGAAAACAAATTGAAGTGAATTTGCCCTCCCCTCACATTCCACTCCCTACATAGATCCCTTGAATAGATTGGTGTATTTGTTATCAGGCCACACACAGGTACCTTCTTCCTCTCCCCCTTTCCACCAGTGATTTCTATACACATGAATACATGCACACACCTTTTTTTAAATTAAAATTCCTATTAACATAAAATTTATTTTAATGAATTTGAAGTGTCCAGTTTAGTCATTTTAGTATATTCAAAGTGTCTTACAACTGTCATCACTATGTAATTTCAGAATATTTCCATCACCCCAAAAAGAAACCCTTTACCTCTCAATTCCCCACCTCCCATGGCCTTTCAACCACTATTTATTTTCTGTCTCTGGTTTTGCTTATTCTGGACATTTCATATAAATAGGAGCATTAAATGTGGCCTTTTACTTCTGGCATCTTTCACTTTGCATATTGTTTTCAGTTGTCTTTTTATATTTTAACCAAGCAGTCTATTATGGGCATCATTATGTATGTTGAACACTGAAATTTATTATTTACTTCACCAGTTCCCTGCTGTTGAACAATTGGGATCTTTGTACCTTCTTTTAATAATTACAAATAGTGCTACATTGGTATTAGCATCTTTCATTATTAGAATGTAATGTTTGCTTTTAACAGTACTGAGGTTGGTTATTATTTAAACTCAGAGTTTAAATTCTGAGAATTACAATAATTTTATTCCCTGATAGTTTTGTTTAGTGTGAACATGGTTTGCTGTGATTTGTTGAAACATATACATCTACATCCGTGTTTGTACAAAGCGTTAGTCTTTGGTTCACAGTTATCACAATGTTTTTTCTACTCTTAAGCAGTGGAATGTAAATACTGCTAATGATATGATGTCACATCCACACCTCAAATTATTCCCACATTAGAATGGAAGACTTCACTTAAAGTGAGCTTTTTTTTTTAATTTTTGCTCATTTAGAAAAGTCATTCCAAGACTCTCATTTAAAAAGTTTGAAATGTGCCCATTTAAAATTTCACCTTGAGTACTGTATGCCTGTAGAATTCAGTTGTTCAGGACCTTCCTGAGCAGCAGTATTCATCCTCTGAGACAGGATATACAGTATGATCTGACAGTGGCTCAAGTTAAGCCTTGTTACCCAATGTCCTCCTGTTTCAATTCCCGAGTTAAATTTTTACCGTAGTAGCAGTTAAAAAGAAGCCTAAAATCAACATTTCCAATTCAGACATCTACTGAAATCAGTTATATACATTTTTATTGAACTTTAAGTGTTAAGTTTCTTAATTTTGATAAAATAATTTAAAATGCTTTCCTTCTGCCTTTTTTTTGTTTGGTTTGGTTTTTTGCTTTGTGTGTGGGTGGGATTTGTTTTGAGGGTATTTGTTTGCTTTGGCATTCTATTTATTATATTCTAAGACCTGTAAGTAGGCTTACTTTTTAAATGCACCTTTTAAAAAACACTGTTTCTGTACTGTTTAAATGTGGTGCATTTTAATCACTACATGAGCATTCATTGATTAACGTCTCCTAGCTTAAATGCCCATTCAGATACTACTTGGATATCTATGGCTGACACAAGGTCATGTTTAACCAGGTTCAATTTTTACCATCTCTTCAGACCATATTCTGTTCTGACTCTGGTCTAGGTCACAATCTTCCTAGTGGGATAACATGGTTTTGGCTTTTTCTATAAAGGATTCACAGTCATTGCTACAGTTTAATAAAAGGTTAAATTACATCTCCAGTGATGTAAATGGTATTTAAACATGGCTATCTTTGATCATCTGTTACTTTGCACCAAAATTAGAATTTAATATTTGACATAAGATTCACATTGATTTTCTGCTTTTATAATATCACAAAAATAACAGAATCATTTATGAACAAAACATGGGTCTTAACCAGGCCTAATTAAAGGCAGAATGGGAGTTGAGAAAGTCAGGATTGAATTGAAGGTGATAGAGGGGTGTCTGGAACCTTAAAAGAGAATCAGCAGTGGAAAGATTGGAGAGTTTGTGATAAGATGTGCAAGGGAATTTATTTTAATATTTATAGACATAAGAATTTTTAGTATATAAAAATAAAACCTGTTTACATGATGTAAAAAGCAGTACCAAAAAAGGATAAACAATGGAAAGGTATGTTAATACTTTAAATCAGTTTCATAATGAAACTCAGTACCAAAGCAGTTTTTAAATATTCACATAACACAAGGTAATTCTTACTGATATGAACCTTGTTTGCAGAACCTCTCGGAAACCTGTTTCAGCCCTAAGACTGGAAAATTTTTCTAGCCACTAATTTAAATTGCTCATACTTCAATTTATGGGCTTCCTCATAGCTCAGTTGGTAAAGAATCCACCTGCAATGGAGGAGACCCCAGTTCCATTTCTGGGTCAGGAAGATCCGCTGGAGAAGGGATAGGCCACTGACTCCAGTATTCTTGGGCTTCACTTGTGGCTCAGCTGGTAAAGAATCCACCTGCAGTGCAGGAGACCTGGGTTTGATCCCTGGTTTGGGAAGATCCCACTGGAGAAGGGAAAAGCTTCCCACTCCAGTATTCTGGCCTGGAGAATTCCCTGGACGACATACAGTCCATGGGGTCCCAAAGAGTCGGACACGACTGAGTGACTTTCACTTTCACTTTTCATGCTGTAATTAGAGCTTGGGTCTTTTTCCCTCTTCATTGGAGATGGGATCAGGTCACCACCCTCTAAGGTGGCACCAGTGGTAAAGAATCCACCTGCCAATGCAGGAAACACAAGAGACGCAGGTTTGATCCCTGGGTCAGAAAGATCCACTGGAGTAGGAAATGGCAACCCGCTCCAGTATTCTTGCCTGGGAAATCCCATGGGCAGAGGAGCCTAATGGGCTGCAGTCTATGGGGTTGCAAAGAGTTAGACACGAATGAGCACACATGCCGCGCCACACCACCACCCTCTAAGACTGGAGCAGAGGAGCTGTGGTCTCTGGTCACGATCTGAAAGAGTATCCATGGAAGAGAGACCACTCCAATTGGCTTCATTTCTTACCTGCTCCCCAAACTGAACATGCTCTGGCTGCTGGTCCTGCTTGAAAAACCCTTTCTTCCACATTGGAAATTATAATATTATGATTCAGAGTAGAACCTTTGATTCTGAACAGTTAAAAAGCCACAGAAAGTAGGCAGTTGTATCAGCATTTTAGAGAGGAACATTACAGCTAATGCCCAGGGTATGGCTTCTATGCTTGCCCTTCTGTCTCTATCCTGGTGTCCCTTCCAGTCTTCTGTTTATGTCTGTTCAAACTTTAGTTGACTCTTAATATAGAAATGAGATGTATTTGTAGCATTTTGTGCATATTGAATTTTTATGTTGCCTTTTCTCAATTCTTTAACAACAACAACAAAACTTAAATGAACCAATTATTTCATCTCGAAGTGACGGGGAAAGTATTTTGGATATATTTCTGCAAGGGTTATGGAAAGGAATAGGCCCTTGCTTTGAAGTCTTCCTGGTTCAATGACTGGGGGAATGTTTCCCACCCTTGTTCAATGACCTTGTCCCGTGAAATATAGGTCCAAGCTATCAAGTTGCTATTATGAACAAAATCCTTTGGCTTCCTCCTTACAAGCTGGATATTCTCTGCCTTAATGCTTTTCCTCACAACTGAGTTTCTGATTGCCCTTCCAACTCAGAGTTTTCTAAGTCTCTTCCAAATTCTTCACATCTTTCTTTCATTGTGTAACCCAGATAGGGACATTTCATATTTCATATATCTGATGACAAGTAAATAACAGTGACCCATATTTGCTTCTTTTCATGTAGCTAAGAAGGACATGTTTCTTGCACAGTTTTGAACTGAGAGCTAAGAATGAAAAATATATATCTCAGCACTAGCCTTGCTAATAACTAGACCTTGATTAAATCATTTTTGAGCTTTAGTTTTCTTTTTAAAGTTGTATTAGATTCCTTAACACATTTTAATTCTGGATATTTAACTTTTATATACAGCATGTAATACATATATACAATATATGTATTGTATATATACAATATATATATATATATATAACAAATGTGTATAATTTTTGAAGTAATAAAATTTCAGTCATATTCCAGAAGAATATATTTACATATGTATGTATGTATATATATAAAAATATTCCCTATCTGTGTTCTAATTTCATCAGGCTATGTGAAAGTATATATGGGATGATATCTTCTTTGTTAAAAAATATAGTGTGCACACACACACCCGCCCCCTCAGACACGCATTCGTCACCTGGCACAAATGTTTCACTAAGTAAAGAGAGAGAATTGATGACTACTTGCTCTTTTCTAGACCTCTTGAATTGCTTGAGAGTTTTAACTGTACTAGAAAGAAAATACGGTTTTGCCTCAATAACTAATGTAACCTTGGCTGTTAAATATTTGTCTTTCTAACTTAGTTGCAATCAAAAATATTAAGCAGACACATCATCCATAGGCTAGAGTTTGATATTTTACCAGTACAGTTAATTCCTTTTTTTTTCTTTGTTCATCAGTGCACCTTTTAATCTGACAAAAATAACCTAATTGACTCCAAGGTGCCAAGGACTTTGATCTGAACTATCACTGGACTCTGGGGTATTACATGACTCTTCTCAAAGAGTCCTATATCCGTGTCCTTAGTTCAATAACTAAAATGTCTTGGACAAACTAAAAGCTATGCTACTCTTCAGGAAAGCAATTACATCCCTTTCAGCAACATAAGATGTACAGGAAAAACCAGCATGGCTCTCAAATAAGGTAATGCTTATAAAGGAAAAGAAGTTTGGGGGGTTCTCTCTTAATTTGATTTTTATACTTGCTCTAATGCAGTGAGATATAAGATGCATAATATATGCAATAAGATTTTTAAAATACAATGAATAACTTTGTATTCTGCCTCTAGGTTGAAATGTAAAAACATGAAGTATAGTTAAAATGCCCTATGAATATTCTAAATTGTAGCCTATGTCTTCCCAGAAGTTACTGATACTCTGAATTTTCAGCTTATTCTCAGCGTTCCTTTATATTTTTACCACATGTGTATCTATTCTTAAATAATGTAGTATTATTTAGTGTGTTTTTGACTTTTATATAAATGACATCATACTGTGTTACTCTTATAGAATTTGCTTTTTTCACGTGCAAGTTTGTGAGATTTTCAGCTATATGACTACTTCGTGAAGCTCTATTTATTAGCATATAATTGTCCGTTAATATATCACTGTGTATTGATACCTTTACCACTTATGACATTAAGTTTGTGCCCAATTGCCTACTTTTCCAATGGTCTGAACAATCTTGTGTGTCTCCTTGCATACATGTGTACAAGTGTTTTCCTAGGACTACTTAAGGTTTAAGTGTTCCATCTTCCTGATGGTTTGTGTCTCTTATCCCAAAGCCAAAAAGCACCCTCAATATTTTCTGTTAAGGATTTTAAAGTTTTGCTTTTCACATAAAAGTATTTTTTTATCCACCTGGTATATGAAGTTGGGATCCAACCTTGTTTTTTCCCATACGTATCATCAGTTCTTCCATCACCATTTATTTACTAGGTGTCCAGGAAAGGTACTGGTAAGGCATTCGTCTAACTTAGACCTAAAAAGAATGGGAGGGGGGAAAGAACCTCTTTTTTCCCATTAAAGAAAAAAAACTCTCTTTAAAATTTGTCTCCCTTTCACTCTTTGCTCTAGCCTTATGTCTCTCAGCTCTTACCTACATGAAATTGACTTCATTAATAGAAAATATGTGACTTAGCAGAAGCAGTACCTTGGGATGGTATGATTTCCTACCTTCTAAGCAGAGGTCAGTAAACTACTTATTCTGTAAGGGACTGGATAATAAATATTTAGATTTTATGGGTCAAGAGGCAAGGATATTACATATATGTATATATATGTATACATACATATATATGCTTTGTAGGTCAAGAGGCAAGGATATTACATAAATATATACACACACATATATATCCACCCTGTATATATGGGGGTGTGTATGTGTGTGTGTGTGTGTGTATACATACATATATATAGCTGTATATATATATATACAGCATATAGCTGTATATATATATATACAGCATATAGCTGTATAAATACCAAGAGGGAAAACAAATTTCTACCAAATTTGTATTGACAAAATTATAATAATATTGAGTATAATTTTTTATCATGCAAGTCGACTAATATGCAGAGTGAAATTCTTCGTGATTATCTCATTTATTCCTCCTCATAGCCTGATGAGGTGGATATTATTCATACCTATATTCATACCTATAAACCTATTTATGAGGAAAATGAAGTTCACACAAGTTTACCTTGTCAGCAGATGTTGGCGTTATCATTTGAGCCGAACTCCAGAGTTTGTACTCTTGACCCTGAGAGGAGTCAATTTTGAGAGGAGAATTAACATTAAGTGTTATTTTAAAGATGATAAAATGGAAGCTCAAAGGGATTGAGTAACTCAGACAAGGTACATGTAGGGCCAGATATGTCTAATATAAAACACATGTTCCTTCCCTTCTACTCTGCAACTTCAAAACTTCCAGGAACCTCCAAAACATGGATAATAGCTGTAATTAGCAAGTCAGGTCTCAATTTATGTTACTGTCGGGAGAGTGTGTAATTTCCTTGATTCTGTCTCACCACAACAAAGATTTGGAACTGTGGACCAGTGTTACAGCTCAGTTTCGGTTCAGACTTTTATTCCTTCGCAAACAAAGGATAGTACACCCTTGAGGCCCAAGGGCGGGCCAGCCTTCGAAACAGAGGCCTCAGCTCTCTTGGCTCCCTCTTTTTATATGTTTTGTCGCCTCCCCCCTGAGCCTGCCCTATTGAAATTAGGGCTAGCCAGGAAGGGGCATGTTTGTTTCATCTGAGGTTCTCACTCCCGTCTGTGGATTTTTCCTTTGTTCCCGTTTGTGGACTTCTCTCTTTCTTTGTCTTTTAGTCTCCACCATTTTGTACTCCTTTTTCCTGTTCTAACTACCTAAAATTACCATTTTAACTGAAATAGTTTAAAATAGAGATAAAGAACTGTATACATTTTTCTAATTGTAAAAGGTAAATTGACAATGTAGCACTGTAAATAAACTGTATTTCAATTCTAAAAAGATAAATTGACTTTAAAAAAAATGTAATACTGAAAGGTATTTGGTGAAAGGTAAAAAATAAAGTTCATTGATTCATTTTTTCCTCTCCTCCTATTTGCTATTGCCTTGTTTCCCTTTAATTTTTCTATTTTTCTCTTTCTATCTCCCTTCCCATTTTTGCTTAAGAGATGCTCAAGAGTAGAATTAAGAGATGCTCAAGAATAGTATTAAGAAAAAAAGAGTAGAATTAACATCCCAGAGAACTCAGGGTACTTTTATTGACCAAACATAGTGGGGATCTCACAGCCAACATAAATTATTTTAATAGATGAATCTTTTAGTTTCTTGGCATCAAGTCAGTGTTCAGTCACCGTTCACAGAGTGGCTACCACATGGTGGATTCTGTGAGAGAATACAGATGGAAGCATCTGCTTCTGCCTTCAGGGAGCTCACAAGCTAGTGAAATTGTAAGTCAAGGCAAACTTGAGAAGATAAAGACAAAGTGGAAGTAAACTCATGCAAGGGAGAGACTTGGCATCGCAGCTCTGGCACCTCATGTACTTTATTAAGAAAAACATGCAAGTTAATTATATGAATTCTCAGTTAAATGATGCATTTTATTAGGTGATAAATTGATTAACTTCAAGATAAAACAAGTTAACAAAAGCATAGACACTCTTTGCATATTTGATTTCAAAGATGCATTTTTAAATGCTTTGCATAGTGAAATCACCAACTAAAATGTACTTGCCAAGCCCCGACAGATGTGTCACATGCATATCTCGTTTAAGGATTACAGCAATCCAGTGAGACAGGTGTTGCTATCATCATTTTAGATTATTTTAAAAATTCAAAGTATTTGCCCAATTGTTATACAGCTGATTATAGCTGTGATTTGACTTGAAAAGTAGTTATGAAAACTTGAAAACATGGTAACATTTGAAAAGGATCCATCAGTTTAGTTCAGTCACTCAGTCATGTCCGACTCTGCAACCCCATGGACTAGAGCACGCCAGACTTCCCTGTTCATCACCAACTCCCGGAGCTTGCTCAAACTCATGTCCACTGAGTCAGTGATTCCATCCAACCATCTTATCCTCTGTCGTCCCCTTCTCCTCCTGCCTTCAATCTTTCCCAGCATTAGGGTCTTTTCAAATGAGTCAGTTCTCCTCATCAGGTGGCCAGAGTATTGGGAGTTTCAGGTTCAGCATCAGTCCTTCCAATAAATATTCAGGACTGATTTCCTTTAGGATTAACAGGTTTGATCTTGCAGTCTGAAGGACTCTCAGGAGTCTTCTCCAGCACCACAGTTAAAAAGAATCAATTCTTTGGCACTCAGCCTTCTGTATGGTCTGACTCTCACATCCATACATGACCACTGGGAAAAACCATAGCTTTGACTAGATGAACATTTGTTGTCAAAGTAATATCTCTGCTACTTAATATGCTGTCTAGGTTAGTCATAGTTTTTCCTCCAAGGAGCAAGCATCTTTTAAATTCATGGATGCAGTCACCATCTGCAGTGATTTTGGAGCCCCATTTTTTCCCCACCTATTTGCCATGAAGTGATGGGACAGGATGCCAAGATCTTAGTTTTCTGAATGTTGAGCTTTAAGCCAACTTTTTCACTCTTCTTTCTCTTTCATCAAGAGGCTCGTTAGGTCTTCTTCACTTTCTGCCATAAGGATGGTGTCATCTGCATATCTGAGGTTATTGATATTTCTCCCCGCAATCTTGATTCCACCTTGTGCTTCATCCAGCCTGGCAATTCCCATGATGTACTCTGCATGTAAGTTAAACAAGCAGGGTGACAGTATGCAGCCTTGATGTACTCCTTTCCCAATTTGGAACCAGTCTGTTGTTCCATGTCCAGTTCTAACTGTTGCTTCCTGACCTTCATACAGATTTCTCAAGAGGCAGGTCAGGTGGTCTGGTATTCCCATCTCTAAGAATTTTCCAGTTTGTTGTGATCCACACAGGATCCATATTGCCTTATAATTTATTTTCAACCCTAAGAGCATACTAAAAGAAATAAATCACATATACAGTATCGAACTGATAACTGAATTAAAGTTTTGGTTCTTCTCCCAAAGGACTTTTTATTTTTTTGGCAACAAATCAGAAGTTGTGCTATCTCTCTGAGATTTGGATTGTTTGGATTACTTTTGGTTTGGCGCTGAAATGAGCTAGAGATGCCTGCCTATGGTTCTAAATTCTTGATTACATAAGAACATGAAACGCTATCCCTACTAGGTATACTCAGTTTGTCTAGCAGGCTCCTAGAGGGTTCCTTTGGGCTTGGCAGTTGGATTCTATATGCAGTTCCATCATGTGAAGGGGCCGAGCAGAAGAGGAAACCTAAAATCCAGATTCTACCTCTGGCTCTTCTAGCCCATGACATGACTTTGAATAAACTTAAGTTTTATACTGTCTATAACATGGGGATTAAAAATGGTTTCCCTTCTCACTTCACTGGCAGATCAGAAGACCCTGTTCATGTGAAATGGCTTTACAGAGCTCAAAGGGCTGTGCACATAGAGAGCACCAGCTTTCTGAGAACAAACCAAGCCGTATGGGCGGGAGCCGGTTATCCTATGGGCGGGGAGACCAGAGCCCAGGCCAGATTAACTGAAGCAGAGGCTGGACCTCATTCACACTAAGACAAAGAGCCGGCCAGTTCAGCTGTATACAGAAGACCCACATAAACTCTCCACATTTGAAAACCTGTTTGTCAGGAGAAACTATTGGTTAACAACTCAGGCTTTGTAATCTGATCAGTTAGAGCTCAAATTGGTATCTTCTTTGGTAGCTCAGACGATAAAGAATCTGCCCAAGATACAGGAAACCCAGGTTCAATCCCTGGGTTAGGAGGCCCCTGGAGAAGGGAATGGAAATCCAATCCAGTATTCTTCCCTGGAGAATTCCATGGACAGAAAAGCCTGGCAGACCATATAGTCCATTGGGTCGCAAAGAGTCAGACATGACTGAGCAACTAACACTTATACTTTTTTTCACGTTAGAGCTCAAAAGCCAGCTTCTCCACAAGAATCTTGTGGAAATGTCCTCTCTCAGCCTCAGTTTTCTCATCTGCAGGATACGTATAACTGGGGCATCTGCCCTTGAGGCTCTGTGGATTAACTGAGCGAAAGAATGCTAAGGACTTACTCTGGTGCCTGTAAACTGAAAGTAGGCAGTAAGGAGTAGGTCGTGTATTTTACCATGGTCAGTAGTTGTCTCAGCAACAGTAATTCAGAAATATCAGGAGGGGGCTTGGATAGTTTTTTTCTTAAAATTGTGAATATAATTACTTGGGACCTAATCTGCTTGTATTATGCTTAGATGGGTCTTGCATGCATTTTTCATTTGTATTTTCTAAGTGAGTGGTTCAGTTCAGTTCAGTCATTCAATTGTGTCTGACTCTTTGCAACCCCATGGACTGCAGCACACCAGGCCTCCCTGTCCATCGCCAACTCCCAGAGTTTACTCAAACTCATGTCCATTGAGTTGGCAATGCCATCCAACCATTTCATCCTCTGTTGTCCCCTTCTCTTCCTGCCTTCAGTCTTTCTCAGCATTAGGGTCTTTTCAAATGAGTCGGTTCTTTGCATCAGGTGGCCAAAGTATTGGAGTTTCCACTTTAGCATCAGTTCTTCCAATAAATATTCAGGACTGATTTCCTTTAGGATTGACAGATTTGATCTCCTTGCAGTCCAAAAAGAAAAAACAATCGTCTGTAATACAGATGTTCTTTTGTTCCGGGCCTGTATTTCTTTTCATTTACATATAATTCACTATTAACTAAACCTGGGGGGAATCTATGCCAGTTAAATGATGGGAATCTTGACCATGATTTTCACTCTGTGGGACTGACTCATAAAGTCACATAATATTTGTATCTAATTGCAGAGACTGCAGGTTTGTTTTTTTTTTTATGCATTCAGTATTTGCATACTAGTTAACATTTCCTTAATGAGATTTATTTAATTTGGCTCAAATAAAACAAGTGCCTGGTTACTCAACTTGACATGCACATCTGAAAATAAGATTGATGAGATCCACTATTGGAATTTTCTTTTTTTCACGGAGGTTTATACTGTTGAAGAATAACATAAATGGTTGAAAGTCCTAAAACATAATTTGAAGGAGTGTCAACAACCTATATTTATTGTAATAGCACTTGGGCAATATCTCATTTCCACTCAGCTTCAGTGCTATAAATAGTTCTAATTTGTTTTCTTTGTACATTCACTGAATTAATTACAGTAGACTAAGCCAAGTGATATTACTGTAGCAGTTGGCTAAACTTGACATAAACATAATAATTAAAATGATTACTTTTTAATTTCTCCCCCGTTCAGTAGTTTACTAAGCTGAATCTACAGTATTATAAGCCTTAAAGAATCTGATTTGAGACTCTGGGCTTTTCTGTCGATATGTATTCATTGTTGATAGTAGATCTCAGTGTGTTGTTGGGAGTTTGCTTCAGAAAGGAAGCACCTGGGTCCTGCTTCCATGCGATATCTGCTTATTTAAAAAGCATATTGTTTCCATCATCCTTGCAGTACCATGGAATAATCACGTGTTTCCATTTACCTACCCCAATTGATGCTAGCAACACACATATGCCCACTTGCCTGCACACACACAAACATGTGTCCTTGTCAGAGAAATGGTTACCTGAATAAAAGCCACATATATTTATTTTAACATGTCCTCCAACAAGCTATTTGGTGCCTCAGCATTACTCTAGGCAAAGACGGTGCGCTGCTGCTCCCCATCCCGTCTCCGGCTTGTCGCTACATGTTTTTGTTCAGGTGTAAGAAGAAGGCCTCTGGGAAGCAAGAAGGTGAAAAATGGTCACTGCCAAAGGTGTGGTCCTTTCATCCTAAGAAAGTTTCCTGAGCCACTTTTGGTCCTCCCATTATGTTCCTGTGCTGTTTGCCAGTTAACTTTTCCAAAGCTCAGGGGTCACTGATCTGGACAGTATCCTTTGGTTTCTCCTCCCACTGGCTCCCAGCAAAGCTGTTATAAATGCACTATACTTCCTTTTTGATTTTCCGTCAGTGGCTGGGTTGCTCTGAGAGTTTGATGCACAGGCTTAAACAACCTCTTTACAAAGTAGAGACAAAGCAAAAATAGAAGGGGGGAAAGTACACTCCAATGAGCTAGAATGAGAGCAAACTTCAGCTCAAACTTTTGAACTGAAGCGCTTTGATTTTTGTTGCTTTTGACAATTTTAAAACAGAGACCAACTGAGAAATGTGAATCTCTTTTTTTCCCTCCGTATATATCTCAGAAGGATTTCTCCACTGCATGTCTGATTCTGAATGACTTTCTCTGTAGTCTACATTTAAAATGTCAAGTAATTTCAGCAGGCCTTTAGTAAATAAGGATTCAGTTGGCAGTTGGAGAAGCTTATCACCTGCAACTTTCTCCAGTGTTGCCAGCACTTTCTGAAAGAAGGAACATTCCTCAGAACTTAATTCTCAGAACTCAATTTTCTCTCTTTACATCCTGCCCTCCATGGCAGTTCACTTGCTTTTATAGATTCAACTCTTGCCTCCGTGTTAGAGATAACCCAGATCTTTATTCCAGATGCTAACCTCTTACGCATGCTCACATCCTTCTCCACATCTCTGTAAGATGTCCCATTGTCAAACTCAACATACTTGCATTGAATGGCACTCATCTTCTCCCTTCTTCTCCCCTCTGCTTTGACAGGCTACCTCTCCACAGTCCACAATTTTTGTTCTCTCTCAGTTGGTCTCTCCCTTCTCTCTCTCTCTGTCTCTCACAGTCATGCCAGTAAAGATCAAGACTGCAGTCATCATTTGCTCTCCTTTCTCCCCAGCTTCTCACACATCTCTACTAGGTAAGTCATCTGCATGCTTTCTTGCCTCTCCTCTGTTCCCTTTCTCTACAGTACTATAATTAATCTTCCACAGACATTAACACAGCCAGGGTTTATTAGTCATCTCTGCCTTGCCAGGCACTGTAACAAGCACATGGAGAACTTGATGTTAGGAAAGAAACTGCCATGGCAATAAGCATAGCAGTTATCCCCAAATTACTACAGCATTTTCCTAATTGGCATCTTGGAAGCCACTGTCTATTCCTCTCCAATCTGCTTGTCCTAAACAGAGTTCAGTTCAGTCTCTCAATCGTGTCTAACTCTTTGTGACTGCATGGGGTGGGCAGCATGACAGACTTCCCTATCCATCACCAATTCAGACATGTCCATCAAGTCGGTGATGCCATCCACCCATCTCATCCTCTGTCATCCCCTTCTCCTCCTGCCTTCAATTTTTCCCGACATCAGGGTCTTTTCAAGTGAGTCAGTTCTTCCCATCAGGTGGCCAAAGTGTTGATGTTTCAGCTTTAGCATCAGTTCTTCCAGTGAATATTCAGGACTGATTTCCTTTAGGATGGACTGGTTGGATCTACTTGCTGTCCAAGGGACTCTCAAGAGTCATCTTCAACACCACAGTTCAAAAGCATAAATTCTTCAGCACTCAGCTTTCTTTATAGTCCAACTCTCACATCCTTGACTACTAGTCACATGCATGACTACTATAGCTTTGACTAGATGGACTTTTGCTGGCAAAGTAATGTCTCTGCTTTTTAATATGCTGTCTAGATTGGTCATAGCTTTTCTTCCAAGGTGTAAGCGTCTTTTAATTTCATGGCTGCAGTCACCATCTACAGTGATTTTGGAGCCCCCCAAAATAAAGTCTCTCACTGTTTCTTTTGTTTCCCCATCTATTTGCCATGAACTGATGGGACCAGATGCCATGATCTTAGTTTTCTGAATGTTGAGCTTTAAGCCAACTTTTTCACTCTCCTCTTCGACTTTCATCAAGAGGCTCTTTAGTTCTTCTTCACTTTCTGCCATAAGGGTGGTGTCATCTGCATATCTGAGGTTATTGATATTTCTCCCCACAATCTTGATTCCAGCTTGTGCTTCCTCCAGCCCAGTGTTTCTCATGATGTAGCTCTGCATTAAGTTAAATAAGCAGGGTGACAATATACAGCCTTGATGTACCCCTTTCCCTATTTGAAACCAGTCTGTTGTTCCATGTCCAGTTCTAACTGTTGCTTCTTGACCTACATACATATTTCTCAAGAGGCAGGTCCAGTGGTCTGCTTTCCCATCTCTTTAAGAATTCTCCACAGTTTGTTGTGATCCACACAGTCAAAGGCTTTGGCATAGTCAAAGCAGAAGTAGATGTTTTTCTGGAACTCTCTTGCTTTTTCAATGATCCAACAGATGTTGGCAATTTGATCTCTGGTTCCTCTGCCTTTTCTAAATCCAGCTTGAACATCCGGAAGTTCATGGTTCATGTACTATTGAAGCCTGGCTTGGAGAATTTTGAGCATTGCTTTTCTAGTGTGTGAGATGAATGCAATTGTGTGGTAGTTAGATTGTTCTTTGGCATTGCCTCTATTTGTCATTGGAGTAGAAATTCACCTTTTCCAGTCCTGTGGCCACTGCTGAGTTTTCCAAATTTGCTGGCATATTGAGTGCAGCACTTTCACAGCATCATCTTTTAGGATTTGAAATAGCTCAACTGGAATTCCATCACCTCCACTAGCTTTGTTCGTAGTGATGCTTCCTAAGGCACGCTTGACTTCGCATTCCAGGATGCCTGGCTCTGGGTGAGTGATCACACCATCAGGGTTACCTGGGTCATCAAAATCTTTTTTGAATAGTTCTTCTGTGTATTCTTGCCACCTCTTCTTAATATCTTCTGCTTCTGTTAGGTCCATACCATTTCTGTCCTTTATCGAACCCATCTTTGCATGAAATGTTCTGTTGGTATCTCTAATTTTCTTAAAGAAATCTCTAGTCTTTCTCATTCTGTTATTTTCCTCTATTTCTTTGCAGTAATCACTGAGGTAGGCTTTCTTATGTCTCCTTGCTATTCTTTGGAACTCTGCATTCAAATGGGTTTATCTTTCCTTTTCTCCTTTGTCTTTAGCTTCTCTTCTTTTCTCAGCTATTTGTGAGCCCTCCTCAGACAACCATTTTGCTTTTTTGCATTTCTTTTTCTTGGAGATGGTCTTGATCCCTGTCTCCTGTACAATGTCACAAAACGCCGTCTATATTTCTTCAGGTACTCTGTCTATCAAATCTAATCCTTTGAATCTATTTGTCACTTCCACTGTATAATCATAAGAAATTTAATTCATGTCATACCTGAATGATCTAGTGGTTTCTGTACTGTCTTCAATTTAAGTGTGAATTTGGCAATAAGGAGTTCATGAGCTGAGCCAGTCAGCTCCCAGTCTTGTTTTTGCTGACTGTATAGAGCTTCTCCATCTTTGACTGCAAAGAATATAATCAGTCAGATTTCGGTATTGACTATCTGGTGATGTCCATGTGTAGAGTCGCCTCTTGTGTTGTTGGAAGAGGGTGTTTGCTATGGCCAGTACGTTCTCTTGGCAAAACTCTGTTAACCTTTGACCTGCTTTGTTTTGTGCTCCAAGGCCAAATTTGCCTGCTACTCCAGGTATCTCTTGACTTCCGACTTTACATTCCAGTTCCCTATAATGAAAAGGACATCTTTTTGGGGTGTTAGTTCTAGAAGGTCTTGTAGGTCTACATAGAGCCTTTCAACTTTAGCTTCTTCAGCATTGCTGGTCTGGGCATAGACTTGGATTACTGTGATATTGAATGATTTGCCTTGGAAATGAACAGAGATCATTCTGTTGTTTTTGAGACTGCATCCAAGTAGTGCATTTTGGACTCTTTTGTTGACTATGATGGTTAGTCCATTTCTTCTAAGGGATTCTTGCCCACAGTAGTAGATATAATGGTCATCTGAGTTAAATTCACCCATTTCAGTCCATTTTAGTTCGCTGATTCCTAAAATGTCGATGTTCACTCTTGCCATATCTTGTTTGACCACTTCCAATTTGCCGTGACTCATGGACCTAATATTCCAGGTTCCTATGCAATATTGCTCTTTACAGCATCGGACCTTGCTTCTATCACCAGTGACATCCACAACTGGGTGTTGTTTTTGCTTTGGCTCTGTCTCTTCATTCTTTCTGGAGTTATTTCTCCACTGATCTACAGTAGAACATTGGGCACCTACCAATCTGGGGAGTTCGTCTTTCAGTATCCTCAAGTTAACCTTCCCAAATACTACTTTGATGATATTTTCCTAAATATCATGGATTTAACTATCAGTAACTCTAATTCTTATGGCAGAAAGTGAAGAGGAACTAAAAAGCCTCTTGATGAAAGTGAAAGAGGAGAGTGAAAAAGGTGGCTTAAAGCTCAACATTCAGAAAACTAAGATCATGGCATCTGGTCCCATCACTTCATGGGAAATAGATGGGGAGACAGTGGAAACAGTGACAGACTCTTTTTTGGGTCTCCAAAATCACTGCAGATGGTGATTGCAGCCATGAAATTAAAAGACGCTTACTCCTTGGAAGGAAAGTTATGACCAGCCTAGATAGCATATTAAAAAGCAGAGACATTACTTTGCCAACAAAGGTCCATCTAGTTAAGGCTATGGTTTTCCCAGTGGTCATGTATGTATGTGAGAGTTGGACTGTGAAGAAAGCTGAGCGCCGAAAAATTGATGCTTTTGAACTGTGGTGTTGGAGAAGACTCTTTCAGAGTCCCTTGGACTGCAAGGAGATCCAACCAGTCCATCCTAAAGGAGATCAGTCCTGGGTGTTCATTGGAAGGACTGATGCTGAGGCTGAAACTCCAATACTTTGGTCACCTCATGAGAAAAGTTGACTCATTGGAAAAGACCCTGATGCTTGGAGGGATTGGGGGCAGGAGGTGAAAGGGACGCCAGAGGATGAGATGGTTGGATGGCATCACTGACTCGATGGGCATGAGTTTGAGTAAACTCTGGGAGTTTGTGATAGACAGGGAGGCCTGGTGTGCTGTGATTCATGGGGTCGCAAGGAGTCAGACACGACTGAGCGATTGAACTGAACTGAACTCTAATTCTATATACATTATGACCTAAACCTTGAGAACTCCTCAGATGGAGCATCATAATTCACCCAACTGCATTTTTAATTTTGACTGCAAAATACAAGATCATCTTCACTTTATCTGCCTGCCTTACTTTGTCCAGATGCCTCAGTGGACAGGGAGCAGGAGCTTAGAGCCTCATACTGCCAGAAGCAAGACTCTGTGGGGAAGACTGGCATGCCTGGGTTAACAACACCCAAGGATTAACTTCCCAGTTGAATAAGTTAGCTCCAGTTAGTGCCGAAGCCACTGTGAATGCCCGTAATGCCCGTTGTATTTCTGGAAAAAAAAGAAAAACTTATGGAGATTCATAAATAGAATGAAGTGCAGGTCGACCACACTCTGCTCTGAGAACATGAGGGAAAACCTCCTTGAAGAACTGACGTGCTCAATCAATCACTCGTGTCTGACTCTGCAACAGTATGCATTGTAACCCACCAGGCTCCTCTGTCCATTGGATTTTTCAGGCAAGAATACTGCGGTGGGTTGCCATTTCCTACTCCCGGGCATCTTCCCGACCAAGGGATCGAACCTGTGTCTCTTGAATTGGCAGGCAGATTCTTTACCATCTGAACCACCAGGAAGCCCAAATATATACTGTAAATCAGCTCAAACAGTAAAGAAGTGTATAAGGTAGACATGAAAAGTCCCTCGTGTGACCTCTACGCCCACAGATTACCAGGAGTGAGGAGAGCTTGCTGCACTGGCATTTTCACTCAACTTTGCAGTCTCCTTGGTCATTTCAACACCTCTCCTTTCCCAATACCTCCGTGACAAAAATAGAAATGAAAAGCCAATATAACTGACTCATTGTATTCCAAATGTCTGCTCTCAGCAGCATTCTTAAAAGTAGGAGAAAGGTGGAAGCCAGGGAGGGCACCTCAGGGGACCCTTCAGTGACCAGGGTTCCTGCTCCGCCAGGCCCGGTTTTGGTGCTTATGATCCAGCATACAGCATCTGAGGTCTCCACTGCTGGTGCTGCTGCTCTCTGACCACTAGGTGGTTCTGTAACCTATCTGATGCGTTTCCCACTTGCTGGCCAAAGTGAAAGGAAATGTTAGGGCAGAGTCCTGTCCCCACACATTCCCCATTTGTTTTCATCTTCATTTTCACCCACTCCTTTGTATACAGATAAAATCTGATCACGAAGGATCTCACTGAGGCCACTCTGTGTTCCCTGCTGGGGAAGGAAAGAAGACTGTTTCCCCCACCAGGCCAGCCTCTGGCTCTAACACTGAGGATGTGTGGGACTCCCCAACACTGTGTCCTAGTTGCAGCAGGAATGGAAATTTCCTCTCCATGATGGCTCCAGTTCTGCTGCATTCATTTATTTAACACAAACTTACTGGTGTCTGTTATATACAGGGAACCTTGCTGGGTCCATAAGATAGATACTGAGTATATAGTCCTTCAGAGTCTAAAAGTCATATAGGAGCAAAAAGGTTTCTTGCCTAACACCCATCTCCCCTTCTCTTGGATCTCAGTTTCCCCCTGGGGAACACCCCTTCCTCTCTCAGCCCGTGGTCTCGGGTGTCTGACTCCACCTCTGACTTCCTGGTGGGGCACCTGACTCCATCCTGACCTGAGCACTGTGTCCACACTGACACTGGTTGGTTCAGGGATGAGCAAGTCGCCTGATCCAAAGAGAGGAGGCAACCTGGGGAGTTTTGCCGGGGCTACTGAGAAACAAGCTTTATCTCCTTTTATCTTGGTCTTGAAACTGGTGGTATGTAAGCCTGAATCTGTTGGCAGCTACCTTTCCATTATATTCATCGCATGCATGCAAGTCGCTCAGTTGTGTCTGAGTCTGTGCAACCCCATGAACTCTAGCCCACCAGGCTCCTCTGTCCATGGGGCTCTCCAGGCAAGAATACTGGAGTGGGTTGCTATGCCCTTCTTCAGGAGATCTCCCCAACCCAAGAATCGAATCCACATCTCTTATGTCTCCTGCATTGGGAGGCTAGTTCTTAACCACTAACACTGCCTGGGAAGCCCCTATATTCATCACATCTTTCTTCAAATCTTTCTAAAATATAGTATTGATTTTACCATGGGTCAGCAAATACTGGCCATTGGGCCAAGGAATGATGTTCACATTTTTAAAGAATTCTAAAAAATAAAAGCAAAAGAACATGGACAGAGCCTACAGAAAAGGTATGACCAACAAACATGTTCTAAACCTTTGGATGTGCTCTAATAATTGAGCCCTCTTCCCTCCCTTTATTGCTTAACTAAATATTTAGGTAACTTCATGGATGGTTTAGGGTTAGCTCTAAAGTAGCTTTTGAGCCAGGCAAAATTTCTCTGCTGATATATTTGTTCATTGCATTTTATTTTCTTTATAATAAATCAGGTTTTATTTTCCCTCTTCTCTGTCTCACATGTCTGACTTATGATCACCTGTCCTGTGCACCAAATTCAACAACAATTATAACAATTACAAGTTGTATACTTCAGGCAGAGTCCTAAGTACTTTATGTACATGTTCCTGCTTAATCCTCACCCTAACTCTTTGAGGCATCTTAATCATACAATAAAAGCCTAAGGCACAGTTTGGTTAATAACCTATCCAAGGTGATGCAGCTTCTCAGTGGCACATTAACAAGAATATTTTACTGCTCTTCCCATCATCAGTGTCTGCCGTGATCTATTGTGATAGAAACTTCTGGTCACCACCAGGAGAGTAGGTGACATGCTGATAAGATACAGGAGGAAAAAGATAAGAAGGACTCTTACGTGTCAGAACTCCTGTTAGGCTTTGGGGAAAAAACAGTTTGCTCAGTACTTGACAATAAAGGTGAGAAGGCTCTTTCCATTCTTCTACATGAAGAAAACAGAATTCAGAGAACTCCAGAGATTTGCCAAATTAGAGCCAGAATTTGAATGTGTATTTGTCTGAGTCAGAGTTAATTTCTGAAATTATTGCCATGTCATTTGGAGGAGCAGCTGCCAAGGGCCAGTATGCATCTCCTTATACAGTATGTTGATTATGTAGACTGGGCTTAAGCAAATGTTTATAAAGCACTCACTCAGTGAGTAAGATGCTGAATGCTAGTGATAACAGAGCTAAAACAGGACCCAACTGCTTCCTTTCTACAAATTCTTGGTTAAGAGTAAGTCATTGTATGATTTGGGGAAGAAAAAAAAAAGCTAGTGAACACTTTACAAATATTGTGCCTTGCACTTGAAGCTGGCTTTCTTACATTTTGGGGTTGGCTGTTTTCTGCCAGTCAGTCATGTAGAATTAATTAAAAACAAGGCTTTCTGCCTTGCCATGAGTGGATTTCATAGGGAAGCTAGTTTTCTTTAGAAGCCATTGAGAGAGCTCAATCCTAGGTAGGTTGATAAGGAGTCCAGGGCCCTTGAAGAGGAAGGGGTCCCAGGCCCTCAAGGAGGAGAAAGGGGTCTAGGGCCCTTGAGAAGGAGAAAGGGATCCAAGGCTCTCAAGGAGGGGAAAAGGACAAACTTTTTTTTCTACATTGCTGTGTCTTGGTCAATATAACAGTGTATCTTGTTCGAAGGCATGTTTCTCCTTCACAAGAACTAATCTTGTTGTCTTATGTTGTGGGAGTGGGTCTGTAAGATCTTTCTACTGTTAGTTCTGATCTTGTTAATTTAAGATGTATATTGTGGGGATGGGTCTGGTAAAAGTATATAAGGCCTTGCTGAGACTCGCGAGGGGGACACTCTCCGTCCCCCTTCTGATGTCCATGTCAGAAGCTTTCTCTGTCCCTTTGCTTACTTTAGTAAAACTCTGCTACACGAAAGCTCCTGAGTGATCAAGCCTGGTCCCTGGTCCTGAAGCTAAACCTTCTTCAGAGATTTCAAATCCAACACCATAAGCTATCACCATCACAAATATCTTCTTTAAAAAAAACTTTGTATGACATAAATGTGTCTATGCCTGTAATTTAGTTAATAGTATGGTGCTGATGTTAACGTCCTAGTTCTGATAAATGTACCACAGCTTTGTGTAAGATGTTAAGTTTAGCAGAAGCTGAATGAACGGTATATGTGAATTCTCTGTACTAGCTTAGCAGCTTTTCTGCAAATATAAAATTATTTCAACATAAAAGTTTTTAGAAAATCCATGCCCTCACAGACATTAAAATCTAGTGGGAGAAGTAAAATACAATAAGTAAATTGTATGTCAGTATCAAGACTGGATGATTTAGAAAATTCTCAGATGTTCTAAATGGCAAAAGATACTAAAAGTCAGAAACGGCTGCCCAAACTATGGTGTGGAGAAGAAAGGCTGAATGTTTGACTGTACTTTTCATTAAAGCTGCAGAAAGACAAAAAGGTCAGAGTATTCAGTCACAAAAACGTCTCTTTTGCTATTTTGTTCATTGTGCATTTTTGGTATTAAATTTGAATTTTTAAGAAAATAGCAATTTAAAACATCATTAATCTCTTTTACTGAGTTTTCTGGGGCCTCCCCTTCCATTTTGCCCAAGGGAGGTGTCTCATTCACCTCACTCAAGTCCTCCTACTGCTCACCACGGCCCTAGATAAGTGTTATTATCTCTACTTTATAAGTAAGGGAACTTAAGCATAGACAGGTAATACAGGGCCAGACAGCAATGAAATGGTCAAGTCAGAATCCAAAAATCTCTGTACTAACACTGTACTACACCATTTTTTCCTTATACCAGGAACTAGGCTATTTCAGTAAGGCCTAGCAGAACAGAATTTGGTAATTCTGTTACCTCCACTTCCTGCAATATCTGAATATGCAGATTTTTGGTACCATCATCTCCAGCATACCTTCCTGCCTGATCCCTAACCGAATGACCTCCACAGTAAATCAGATCATCAGACCCACTGGACTTTTTGCCCCAGTATCGGTTAGTAACCCAGTTCTGTAACTCCATAGCTCTTCTCTGATATAAAGGGCCTAGACTTCATATTGCCTATTTTTCTCCTGTTCTCTTTTATGTGAGCTGTTTGGTTGGCTATAAATCAGATGTTAAAGTAACAGTGTAGTGACAGATCATGTTGACTGTGAATCCTGAATCTCTCCTAGAGAGAAGTTCTGGTCCCAAAATTGCTTTGGCTTATTATGACCAGTCATGAAGAATACCAACAATGCACAGCATTGTTCAATGTACTGTGAAAGGATTGCATTTTTTTTTAACACAGAAAAAAATAACGTCATATTTTTGTTTAAGGTAGAATAAAAAAAAAAAAAACTCCTGGAATATTGTTAGGGAATCATAGCCGTAGCCATGTTCTAAGTGGCTCCTACATCCTTCGTGGTTAGCATGACACATGATCAAAGTGTACATAAGCACACTTGAAAAGATTTTCAGCCTAACCTAACCTCCCATCTACGCAAACATCCACAGTTTCTTCCCCATCTACTGACTGAGTTTTGAGTCTTAAAATAGAGTACACAGCCTTTAGGTCTACAATAGGCGTTAAGTCTAGAATGCTTTGCTTCTGCAAGAAGGGGCACATGATTTAAAGTCACCTCTGCTTCTAAAAGGAAGCTATTAGATCCTTTTCAAGAAAAAAGGAGAAATAGGGAGGGTGGGCTTTATGGAGTCCAAATAACAGGCTAGGTGCTGACTTCCTTCAAAACACTGTCTGCTTCTGTTCTCGTAAAAAATGATATTGCCTGAGAGCCCTGGAGTGGTAACCCAATTAATGAGGGTTTGCAAAAGTTTCCTGCAGTATGTTCTTTGCTGAAATATCACAATAATGTGCTAGAAAGCTTTTGTAAGTGTAAGAGGTTCATGAGCCCATGTGGAGCTCATGTAGTCAAGAACCCTAGAGAAGCCTCAGGTAGAAGTATTGCTTTTGTAATTGTTAATCTAGAAGAATCCAAGTTAAGACCTTGCCAACTAGGGCCTGTTATAATTTGGGGGTGAGGACAAAGAAAAGAAAATTCCATTAATCAGAATTACTGTGACTCTTTTACCTCTACCTAGATGGCCCTCCTGGATGACTTCCCTTTACCACTGAAGGAGGCTAACATTTCCATGGCCTGTGATGCTCTACGTGGACTGACCACAACTGGCCTCTCCAGCCTCAGCTCACATGACTGCCCAGCCTCTCATAAAGTTCCCCCAGTATTCGGCTTCTTTCCTGTACTTGGACCAGTCTCCCTCTTCTTCCCCTGGGCCACCCCTGCTCATCCTTCAGATACCAGTTATCAAATATCACTTCCTCAGGGAAGCGTTCTCTGATCCTTCCAAGTATATATAACTCACACTACCCAGCCCTTCCTCATCATACTTAATATAAGCACATTTGAATTCTTATATACATAATCAGTTGCATAATGCTTACCTCCATTGCCAGACTAAAAGTTTCAATAGAACAAAGAATCTTGTTAACTAGTACCTGTTGTTGTTGTTGTTTAGGATTAGTCACTAAGTCATGTCTGACTCTTTTGAGATCCTATGGACTGTAACTTGCCAGGTTCCTCTGTCCACAGGATTTCCCAAGGCAAGAATACTGAAGTGGGTTGCCATTTCTCTCCTGCCTTTTCCAGGAGATCTTCCCGACCCGGAGACTGAACCCAAGGCTACCCTCATCTCATGCATTGCAGGTGGATTCTTTACCACCGAGCACTTCAAAAGTCCACAAAGACAAAGACCCAAAACAGTGCCTAGCACATAGTACACACTCAATAACTATTTATTAAGTGGATGAATAAATTAAAGGCAGTTTATTAGAAAAGCTTTTGGAGAGCCTAGTCAAAACTCTAATTTACAGAAGATACTAAAATCTAAGTAAATTTGCTGCCTAGCCCAAAGCTGGACCTAAAAGCAAAATTAGAGCTAGAACTCACATCTCTTCAATTTCTCTGCACTTTTTTCCCCCTGTCCTGATGGGAAGCTCATAGTCTAGTGATTCATCACACTGAAGGGAATAGCAGTTCCTGGCAAGTTCTTCAGGACCTTAATGAACTTGCGGGTTTGTGCTTTATTTAATATTCACTTTATTTAAAATGAGTCCATGGTCTATGTTTATGTCCCCATTCCTCAGTTGCTGGATCAAATGTTAATTGTCACAAAGAAGAGATAATGTGGCAGTTTGGCAAAGGCTCTGCTGAACTAACGAATGTTTAACAGGATCACAGATGGAGTCATTTGCATACAGGAGATATTTTTTCCAGGGTTTTGTCCCAATTAAAAGTTACAAGTTCAAACCAGGTTACCAGTTCCAACAAAAAGAAGTTTCCCCACATTCCAGAGCCTAAAGACATGCTACTCTTTCTTCAATATGGTCCTTTTTTCCTTTCCCACATTTGACAATCTAAGAAATAGTTAATAGTCATGGCTTTCTTCAGTAAAACAGAATAGCTACAATAGCTACAAATCTTCATGACTGCCCCTGTGCATCAGACAGGTAGCCAGTTATGGGTCAATAAGAAGGAAGATTGGCTTGATTTTGCAGCCTGTAGTAAGAGCCAATTGCTTAAACAATTGAATGCCTTCTTTATGCCAACCACTGTGGTCAGTGCTGGGGATGCAAAGGTGAATAAGGCATGGTTCCTGCCCTTGAGGAGCCCTTGAGGAGCCCTTGAAAAGAAGGGGAGAGAGGCATGCAATCCTTAATCCCCACAAAGTACCAAGTACAGGAATAGAGGTGTAATGAGGATGCTTTTTGAGGATGGAGGAAAGGTAACAGAAGTTCCTTTACCTCAGATGAGACCATGCGTAACCCAAAACTTGAATCAGTAGGAATTACTCAAGCAGAGAGTGGAAAAGGATTTCTGAGCCAGAGTTAGAATAAGAAGAGCAGCATGGAGTGGTGTATGTAAAGGAGTCAGGCTGATCTGTCTCAGAGGAGAAGACACTGATAAAATAAAGAGGCTAATAATAACTAACAATAATAAGCAAAGCTATTCCTAAGTATCAAGCCCCTGTAATCTTCACAGTCGATTAAATTAGAGCCCCCCCACAAACCGATTTGTATCCCATCTTCACAATTCTCCTTATAATTGATTACATGCTGCCATGGCTATTATTTACTTAATATTGTTTTTAAAATCAACCTATTGTAGTTTCATCCAAGCAAGACTGTCCGTTAAATCAGTGATTTTATCTTAGTTATATATTTCTAATACTTACTAAAATAAGTGAATGAAGTTAAAGTCACTTAGTCATGTCTGACTCTTAGCGACCCCATGGATTATACAGTCCATGAAATTCTCCAGACCAGAATACTGGAGTAGGTATCCTTTCCCTTCTCCAGGGGATCTTCCCAACCTAGGGATTGAACTCCTGCATTGCAGGCAGATTCTTTACCAGCAGAGCCACAAGGGAAGTACATAACTATTAAAATATAAAATGTATGCCTTCTGGAATCATCTTAAATACAACCAGCGGCATACATACCACTTTGGTTAAAACATTGGAACTGGACTAAAGAAGAGTCCACGAGTCCAGTTCATTTGATTTTTGTAAATTATTATTTATTTGTCTGTGCCACATCCTGGTTGTGGTATATGGGACCTTCAATCTTCATTGCAGCATGTGGGATCTAGTTCCCTTACCAGGAATCGAACCCAGTCCACCTGCATTGGGAGTGTGGAGTCTTAGCCTGTGGACCACCAGGAAGTCCCTCGCTGGACTGATTTGATTAGGGAAGTGATAGGGAGTTCAGCACAACGCTAAATTTAAGGCATGATTCCTACCATCCAGGTGCTCAGTGACAGCTTGGTTTAGTTTTCCTGTTCATAAACTAATTATATTACCATGGTCTGAATGTTTGTGTTCCCTCAGAATTCACATGCTGAAATCCTAATGCCCATTGCAATGTTATTAGGATATGGGGCCTTTGGGAGCTGCTTAGGGCATGAGGGTGGAGTCCTCATGAAAGGGATTAGTGACCTAGTAAAAGAGCTCACTAGCCCCTTCCACCATATATGAGGACACAGTAAGAAGTCTGCAACCAGAAGAGTGCCTAAACCCAACCATGCTGGCACCCTGATCTCAGACTTCCAGCCTTCAAGACTGGGAGAAATGAATGTCTGTTGTGTATAAGCCACCTAGTCTGTGGTATTTTGTTATAGCAGCCCAAATAGACTACTTCTGCTTTATTGACTATGCCAAAGCCTTTGACTGTGTGGATCATAACAAGCTGTGGAAAATTCTTAAAGAGATGGGAATACCAGACCACCTGACCTGCCTCCTGAGAAATCTGTATGCAGGTCAAGAAGCAACAGTTAGAACTGGACATGGAACAACAGACTGGTTCCAAATAGGGAAAGGAGTACATCAAGGCTGTATATTGTCACCCTGCTTATTTAACTTATATGCAGCGTGGATATGAGAAATGCCAGGCTGGATGAAGCACAAGCTGGAATCAAGATTGCCGGGAGAAATATCAATACCCTCAGATATGCAGATGACACCACTCTTATGGCAGAAAGCAAACAGGAACTGAAGAGCCTCTTGATGAAAGTGAAAGAGGAGAGTGAAAAAGTTGGCTTAAAGCTCAACATTCAGAAAACTAAGATCATAGCATCTGGTCCCATCAATTCATGGCAAATAGATGGGGAAACAATGGAGCAGTGAGAGACTTTATTTTGGGGGGCTCCAAAATCACTGCAGATGGTGACTGCAGCCATGAAATTAAAAGACACTTGTTCCTTGGAAGAGAAGTGGCCAATCTAGACAGCATATTAAAAAGCAGAGACATAACTTGGCCAACAAAGGTCTGTCTAATCAAAGCTATGGTTTTTCCAGTAGTCATGTATGGATGTGAGAGTTGGACTATAAAGAAAGCTGAGCACTGAAGAATTGATTCTTTTGAACTGTGGTGTTGGAGAAGACTTTTGAGAGTCGCTTGGATTGCAAGGAGATCCAACCAGTCCATCCTAAAGGAAATCAACCCTGAATATTCATTGGAAGGACTGATGGTGAAGCTGAAACTGCAATACTTTGGCCACCTGATGCAAAGAACTGACTCATTGGAAAAGACACTGATGCTGGGAAAGATTGAAGGTGGGAGGAAAAGGGGATGGCAGAGGCTAAGATGGTTAGATGGCATCACTGACTTGATGGACATGAGTTTGAGTAAACTCTGGGAGTTGGTGATGGACAGGGAGACCTGGCGTGCTACCGTCTATGGGGTCGCAAAGAGTCGGACACGACTGAGCGACGGAACTGAACTGAAAATAGACTAAGACAAGCAACAACAACAGTAGCCGCTACCGTAGGATCAGTCCTTGTGTGCGTCAAGCACTGCATTTGGTGCTTTACATTCTTTGCTTATGTAATCCTTACAACCCTCTGTGAGATAAGTTTGATGGTTATGCTCATTTTAACAGTCTCTCAGAGGCTACATGTCTTGTGGGAGTTCTGACCCGTTATTTAGGAGAAGAGATCACAAGAAAGCTTCTTTATGTACTTGAAAGAGCTTCATCCAGACTCTGGAGCCTGGGGCTTTGGTCCCAACACAGCCACTGTGGTTCACTGTGGACTTCAGAAGAGTCTATTAAACATTCCAGGCTGCAGCTTCCTTCTGTGAAATGTTTACAGTCCATGATCTCTAAGATCATTTGTAAGCTGGAGACTCTTTCTAGGTCTATTTCTTTATCTGTAAGGTACAGCTAATAATACCAACTTCATAGGATTATTGTGAAGATTAAATGTAGGTAAAGTCCTAGCCCAAAGTCTGAAACATGGTAAAAATACAATAGAGATGGCATTATAAATAAAAACACTATTAACCATAATAATCCTGATAATCTTGATAATCACTTTGATGATTTTCAAAATCTGCAAGTAAATAAAAGTGAGTGAATTATACCATTATATAGAAATGAGTGTGCTATCTCATTTTCATTTCAGGTAGGACAGTTGGGTTTCTCTATACTTCGATATCATTACATCAGATTCTAAGAACATCCTCTTCCCTGGTGTGGTTGTTGGCCTCCAAGATATTCTCCATGATTCTACAACCCCTTGGTAGTCCCTCCCATGTTGAAAAGGGCTGATTTGTGTGACCACTGAGATATTGTGGAAATGATGCTATATGACTTCTGAGGCTAGGTACTAAAAGACATTGTAGCTTCTACCCCACGTTCTCTTGGGGACACTCGAGAAGCCCTATGGAGAGGCCCCTGTGATGAAGAACTGAAGTCTCCTGTCAGTCAGTGAGGAACTGAGGCTTTTATCCAACAGCCTCGGGAGAGAGCCATGAGGCGTATGGATCCTCCAGCCACAGTTAAGCCTTCAGATGACTACAGCTCCTGCAAGCATCATGACCTCATGAAAGACCCTGAGCTGGAACCTCTCAAGCAAGCCACCCCTAAATTCCTGACCCAAGGCCAAAGACACTGTGAGGTAATAAGTATTTGTTTCAAGTTGCTCTGTTTCAATATAATTTGTGATGCTGTAAGAGACAGTGAATACAAATGAATCTTTGCAAAGATCCAAGAAAATATTTTAATTGAAAGCATATAGCCACTGTTTGGTATAATCTAATTCAAGTCATTGAAGAGCTGTGAATGTTCAAAGGAAAGGATAAGGAAGGGAGAGAAGAGGGGCATGAAGGAGAAGGAAATGTCAGGCTCCAGGGACTGAGGTCTCTAAGAACACCTTCCCCCTAGCAGCAGAGGATAAGCAGAAAACTTCACCAGGTTTGACTCACTGAGTTTAGGGACTCATTCAGAAGCAGGGTGGATGGTGGCAAGGGAAATGCATCTGCAAACACACCAAGTCCACCAAAAGCCTTTTTGCAGTCACAGAGTAGAGTCCAAGGCAGTAATTTGGAATGGCTCTCATTTGAACAGCTGAAGCTTCATCTCACCAGCTATTTAGTCCTGATTACTTTTGAATAATAAAATATGATAGAATCATTTTCCACTTAGCAACAACCATTTATGAATGACCAATGTTACTATTCATGCTTCCCTGTTAAAAATAGGCCCCTTTTCTTGCTTTCCAAAAGTGCATTATGTAGTGTGAGCATGGATTTGGAACACAGCAAAACCTGGTTAATTTTGTACCACTCTATACCATGCAAATGTGTAATAACACCACTTAGGAAACTGACCTGAGGATACAATGCAGAAGATCTTTTGAGGAGTGTGGGGATATTTGTATGCCATCAAAAGTGAATGAATGTGATTCATTCCGTAAAAGCAGGTGTCAGGGCATTTTTTAAACAGCATTCTCTCTTCCCTTCAAGAATGACTTCTTCCAATTTTAAAAAAGTTTATATTAAAGAAAATGACATGAAAAAATAGAGGATTAGAAATGAGAGAAATATATATTAGAAAATATATATCTATATTGTATATTAGAAAACATGGAAAATTAGAAAAATACAGTTTAAATTTACCCATAGAGCCACCACATAATATATATAATCACCCTCAATCTTTTGGTATATTTCCTCTGCTTACTTCCAGATTTGACTTTTCTCTATGGCTTTGGCTTTTGTGTGTGTGTATGTATATATCTGTGTGAAGGAGAGACAACAGAGACATAACCAGCCCCATTTCATTCAAAGCTCTATTTTTAAAGGAAATGTCATGTTCATTTATCTGTCCCACAGTTACAGTTGAGTACCTATTGGGCAGCAGGCACCAGACTGAGTGAGCGAAAGTCGCTCAGTTGTGTCCGACTCTTTTCAACCACATGGACTATAGAGTCCATGGAATTCTCCAGGCCAGAATACTGGAGTGGGTAGTCCTTCCCTTCTCCAGGGGATCTTCCCAACCCAGGGATTGAACCCAGGTCTCCCGCATTGCAGGTGGATTCTTTACCAGCTGAGCCACAAGAGAAATCCAGGAATACTGGAGTGGGTAGTCTTTCCCTTCTCCAATGGATCTTTCTGACCAGGAATCGAACCAGAGTCTCCTGAATTGCAGGCAGATTCTTTACCAATTGAGCTATCAGGGAAGCCTATAAATAAGACAAGACTTATCAAATCCCAAGGTTTGATCTCTCACCATTTGCCCACTTAGCCTCCATCTGTTCAGACTACTAATTTGTGAAGCACTTAAAGCTGTACCCCAGGAGCAGTTTACTGTATAAATTCCATGTGGAGCCTCACATTAAAATTGCAGACCTTTTCTTCCAAACGCACTCTGGTTTTTGCAAAACTGAAAGGAGGTTTACGTGGAAAGTGTTTTCCTTTCTCCTCATAATGACTGTGAGAACTAAAGAGAATGGATTTTACAGCTTGAGCTAATTACCTGGCATTAAGGCAGTGCTGCTAACAAAATAGTCTGCTGCCTGCCAGTATTCAGTAACCATCTAAGCCTCCTAACCTGTGCTCTGGTTATTATGATTTTCCCCCCATCCTTCACGTGCACTATGTCCAACGCGGAAGCTCTCAAGACAAGGGGTTTGGTCTTCTTGGCTTCTTTCAGTTACTGGAACATTCAAATCCTTCCCACCTCAGGGCTTTTCCTATAGTTTTTCTTCTATGTGGCTGCTCTACCAAATGCCATTCCTAGGTCACGTGGCAGCAGAAATGAATTATCACTGCCTCAGAGCCTTCCCTGGCCTGCCTCATGCAGAGTAGATCCCTCTTGTTATTCTTCCTTCTCAGGAATTTGAGTTTGTTTGTTGACTTTCCCTTTATTTCACTGGTCAAAATTATCCAGTATTCTTTTGTTTGCCCTTTTGTTTAACATCCATAGGAGCAAGGATCTTCTTTGAGCACCCATCTTAATATGTGTCATAGATATACTTTTACTTGACTATATTGTTTGGTGTGCATGCATTTTAGGCAAATAGTACTTGATTATAGCTCTTTCTGTTTTTTTTCCTTTTCTCACTTTGCTTGCTAGATATATCTCTTCTCCACCTTTCTCTGTGTCCATGCATGCTAAGTTGCTTCAGTGTGTCTGAGTCTTTGCAACCCTATGGACTGTAGCCTACCCTGCTCCTCTGTCCATGGGATTCTCCAGGCAAGAATACTAGAGGGGGTTGCCATGCCCGTCTGCAGAGAATCTTCCCCACCACGGATCAAACCCGAGTCTCCTGCAGCTCCTGAATTGCAGATGGATTCTTTACCGCTGAGCCTCCAGGAAAGCCCCACCTTTCCCTGACTGCTACATAACAACCTATGGTGTGGACTGATCACCTTTTCCTTCCTCCCTCTCCTGGTAATGGGTACCTCCAACTTTCTGCCATTGCAGACAATATTTCTATGAAAACCCAAAAAAGTCCTTTTGAGAGAGAAACCCACTAGCACATATACACTAGAACAGCTTTTCTGAGTCACTGGGTTTGTGGTTTGTATAAAACTAAGTTAATCAAATTAAGCCAAATTTCTCCCCCAAAAGTTGCCGTGGTCCATACTCCCACCAACAGTACTTGCAGGTTACAACTCAGAAAACGTGTATCAGTTTCTGTTACCTAGGTACTTCAGAGAGGAGCTAAAGCAAAGGACATGGGGGAGGAGTCTGTCCTGGGAAGGTCCCCAAGGGTTCTGAGTTTACAGCGTCTCCAGATGCACAGAGAAATCATAGAATGCTTTCTCAGGCTTTCTCTTCAGCGTTGAGGTATTTTGGAGCCAGGCCTTGGAAGTCAGCCACTCTCGATTCAAATCTTGGCCCTGTCCCTTACCAGGTGTGTGACCCGAGGTGATGAGCTTCTTTTCTCTGAGGTGCTGTCTGTGCCTCAGAGGCTCTTCGTGAGGATGAAATAGAACAGTGCATTTCAAGTGTAAGCCCCAGAGACTCACACCATGGGAGGGCTCAGCAAACCTTGGGAAGTAGGTACTGTGGGGTGTGTCCCGTGGGCTAGTCCCTGTGTAGGGTGAAGGGCCATGGAGATGAGTAACACATGGTTTCTGCCCTCCAAAAGCTCACCCACATGAGGTGAAAGGTTACCAGAGAGTAATGTGGTAAGTGGTGACATCTTGACCTGGCCACTTAACCAAGGGAAATGCAGACCTGACCAGGAGCCATAAACCCAGCCAGGCCCTTCAGGTCTGCAGAGGGGCAGCAGGACGCTGGTCCTCAGACAGAGACTGCCCCCCTGCAGCCAGCCCCGTGTGGACCAGCCCACAGCCCAGGTAGAAGCAGCCAGTCAGCACCACAGGGACTCTGCTTTCCTGCCTCCGACAAAGGAGGTTTGTTGTCTTTTTGTGCAGAAGACCCACTCCTTTCCCCTCCCTCAGACCTCATCCCTGCAGAGCCTAGACTCTCCTTGGCAGGGAAATCTTCCTACTCACTGCTCCATCTCTGTAGAATTTTCCTTGAGCTAAGATGATGTTTACCCAGGGTACAGGGGAGGCGAACTTGTGCAAGCTGGGGCTTAGAGAGCATCTTGTACCGGATGTTGGGGCACAAGGTTAATCTTACAGAGTACCCGTTTTGACTCTTCCTATAACTTGACAGCACATTGCACAGAAGTAAGTCTTTCAATTAATGAGGGAGCCTCTCCAAGCAGCCAGCACCCGCGTCTCATCACATCATTGTTAGTTTCTACTCACTAATAGAATTTTGCATTTATGGTGAGAAGGCATAGGTTAATTTTGTCAGCTGGAGTTCATGCTTTTAAGACATAATTTGTATGTTTTTGTGGTGGGAAAACATTTGGAGCCTCCTGCTGTGTTTTCACTGGTATTTCCTGTGAACCCCTTGACTCTTCCCTAAATTGGGCCACCAAGCTGAGAAACTGCCTCAGGGAGGAGACAGAGCAAAGGTTTTTGAGTTTTTAAAACTGCTTTTGCATTTCAGATTGTAGGAAGAAGGAAATTGGGCACAGAGAAGGTACAAGCAAAGCTGCCTAGTCTTCTAGACTAGAAAGTGTCTCTGTTTAAGAGTAGGTGGGGAAGGAGTGAGTAAGGAAGCTTACATTCTAGGGTGTTAGCTGAAAAAAAAAGGTCCTTTAATCTTTCTTTCATTTCCACGCTGCCGACCTGGAGTGACTGACAAAAATCCAGTGATTTAGGGAGATCTGAGAGGAGACAGGAGCTGTGCCCTGCTTCTGGTTTTGCTCCGGGAAAGGATAAGACTCCTGAGAAGAAATAGCTCTGTGGTGCTTTTAGGAAGATGGACCCAGGACAGAAATGGCAGAGTTTCTAGGCATGGCTTGAGACGAGCAGGATGTTCCCCACACACGTGTCTAGGGTCAGCAATCAGAGAGAGACAGCATTAAAGCAACCCTAGATCAGGAGCAAGAAAGGCAATCCCAAAGAATGCTCAAACTACCACACAATTGCACTCATCTCACACTCTAGCAAAGTAACACTCAAAATTCTCCAAGCCAGGCTTCAACAGTACATGAACCATGAACTTCCAAACGTTCAAGCTGGTTTTAGAAAAGGCATAGGAATCAGAGATCAAATTGCCAACATCTGCTGGTTCATTGAAAAAGCAAGAGAGTTCCAGAAAAACATCTATTTCTGCTTTATTGACTATGCCAAAGTCTTTGACTGTGTGGATCACAATAAATTGTGGAAAATTCTGAAAGAGATGGAAATACCAGACCGCCTGACCTGCCTCTTGAGAAATCTGTATGCAGGTCAGGAAGCACCAGTTAGAACTGGACATGGAACAACAGACTGGTTCCAAATAGAAAAAGGAGTATGTCAAGGCTGTATATTGTCACCATGCTTGTTTAACTTATATGCAGAGTACATCATGAAAAACGCTGGGCTGGAAGAAGCACAAGCTGGAATCAAGATTGCCGGAAGGAATATCAATAACCTCAGATATGCAGATGGCACCACCCTTATGGCAGAAAGTGAAGAAGAACTAAAGAGCCTCTTGATGAAGTTCGAAGAGGAGAGTGAAAAAGTTGGCTTAAAGTTCAACACTCAGAAAACAAAGATCATGGTATCTGGTCCTATCACTTCATGGCAAATAGATGGGGAGACAGTGGAAACAGTGACAGACTCTTTTTTGGGTCTCCAAAATCACTGCAGATGGTGATTGCAGCCATGAAATTAAAAGACGCTTACTCCTTGGAAGGAAAGTTATGACCAGCCTAGATAGCATATTAAAAAGCAAAGACATTACTTGGCCAACAAAGGTCCATCTAGTCAAGGCTATGGTTTTTCCAGTGGTCATGTATGGATGTGAAAGCTGGACTGTGAAGAAAGCTGAGCGCCGAAAAATTGATACTTTTGAACTGTGGTGTTGGAAAAGACTCTTGAGAGTCCCTTGGACTGCAAGGAGATCCAACCAGTCCATCCTAAAGGAGATCAGTCCTGGGTGTTCACTGGAAGGACTGATGCTGAAGCTGAAACTCCAGTACTTTGGCCACCTCATGGGAAGAGTTGACTCATTGGAAAAGACCCTGATGCTGGGAGGGATTGGGGTTAGGAGGAGAAGGGGAGGACAGAGGATGAGATGGTTGGATGGCATCACTGACTCAATGGACATGAGTTTGAGTAAACTCTGGGAGTTGGTGATGGACAGGGAGGCCTGGCTTACTGCAATTCATGGGGTTGCAAAGAGTCGGACATGACTGAGCGACTGAACTGACTGACTGACTGAACTCACACGGTGGTGTATGCAGAAGTTTACATCCAGTTCACCCTTGAACAACATGAGGCTTTAGAGTGCCAACCCACCATGGATCATGTAGTATCATATTATCTATTTTCTGAAAAATACTCACATATAAGGGGAACTGCACAGTTCAAATGTGTATTGTTCAAGGGTCAACTGTACAAAGTTGTCTACGTGAAACTTATATAATGTTATAAACCAATGTTACCTCAATTTAAAAACTTAAGAGATACAAATCAAAAGAAAAGTGGAAGTGTAGTTGCTCAGTCGTGTCTGACTCTGCAACCCCATGGATTGTATGGACTCTAGCTTGCCAGGTTCCTCTCTCCATGGAATTCTCCAGGCAAGAATACTAGAGTGGGTTGCTGTTTCCTTCTCCAGGAGATCTTCCCAACCCAGGGATCAAACTGGGGTCTTCTGCACTGTAGGCAGATCTTTACTGTCTGAGCCACCAGGTAAGTCAAAAGAAAAAGTTGTTGTGAAATAGTCTGTCGTCTTCCTGTACTGATACAATATCCCTTTGGATTCCCCCATCCTTGCCGTAATTTTAGAAGTTCTGCCTTCTGCTGGAGGATTCTGCCTTTTGCTCACCCAAATCATCACCACCCTGCCTGTTGATGATGCCTGAAATCCTACCATTTGAGATTGATTTCCTAAAGCCCTTACTTTTTCTCTGAGGTTTTTTTTTTTTGTTTGTTTGATTTAATGGAAAATACCCTCAAAGAGAATGTTTGTGGGAACTAAAACAGCAATTATTTAAATACAGCTCTTCTCTGTCCATGATTCCTGAAGAGACTTGGCTTTTTCTCATTTCCTTACAGTTAGCAATATCTTTTCCTCCAGAGATTTAGAGAAGGGAGAGGAGAAGAAAGAACCAGCTGGAGCTTTCCAAATTTTGTGAATCTGATACAATGAAAGAACTTTAATCACACAGGTAAAAAGAAACTCAGAATTTAGGTGCTTCACACAGATGTACCTTTGATACACCTTCTGGCAGATATGTAGGTCTGACTTTCCTCATTTTACTTTGTCAGTAAGGGTGAGGGTGGTAAGTACTATGGCAGAAACCTGCAGGAAGAGGTGGGTATGTGTATACATTGGCTAGATACATTGTTTTGTCTGCCCCTCATTTCCACACTATATCCCTATACATTGTTCAAACTATTCCACCTCTCACAGTTGATTGGTCCAGGGGAGACATGTAACCTATACTGGCCAGTCAGAACAGTCTTGGGTATTTTGGGCTTCAGTTCTAGGTAATAAAGTTATTTTCTCCTGGAGGTAAGTGAAGCTATAGGCTTGTAAGATCACCATCATCTAATTCCTGTTTAGAGGATACAATCAGAACCCCTTTTCTGAGGATGTGGAATTGAGACAGAGAGCTAGCTTAGGTCTGTCTAGGATGCTGGGTGCAGACATGTCAAGTCAAGAGTTGCATACACTCACATCTGCCTGCCATGGGACTGGAGATTCCAAGGAAGCTGATCTGATGAGAAAGAGCCAGGAGCCATGTGAGCACACCACACAGAGAGGTGAAGTTCTGAGGGTTCTGGATCTTAGCTACAGCCCCTCCTGACCACTCTGGCCAACTCAGGTGAGCTACAGGACCCTGTTGCATCTGGAAAATAAATTCCTCATCTTGAAGTTAAGGTAAACAGAGTTGGTTTCTGTTACTTGCCACCAAAAGAATCCTAATTCTGCTGGCAGAAGTCTTTCAAGATACTGTCAAGTAAAGCAATTATAAAGTGTACTTTCATTGTGAAAACACCTAGAAAGTATCTAAGTTTCTGTGGGGAGAATGTTGGTGTGTGCATGTAATTCACTCCAATGTAGTGCACTACAAATAAGAGGTTGAGAATCGCCTCAAGAGAGGTCCCACAATTTTAGAAATGTGCTACCTGGTCTGTTTCAATAACTTGATTTGAATAACTCTATTCAAATTCAGAATAGAAAACTAGAACTCTGATTAGGAGTGATCTCTTGACCCTCTCAGTAACCCTTTAGGCTCAAAAGTAAAGGTGCAGTTCTTATTTTCATACCAGTTCGATAACAACAACAGTGATACAAATAATCATTTGTTATGTGGCTTACAAAGTGCTTTCATGTACATTGTCTTGTTTTGTTACTTTCTACTCACGCTCCAAGAGGAAGGTGATGTGAGGCAGTAGTTATTAGCTGTATCTCATGGAGGAGGAAATTGAGTTAGAGACATTAAATGACTTGCCAAGGTATGTGTGGTTGAAAAGTGGTACTGCTGGGGCTAAATGCAAGCCTTCTGATCCAGAATTGGGTGTTTTCTCCAAAACCTTGTGTTGCTAGGAGAAAGGCTCTCACGTAGCTACAAGGGACTATCCATCCTGAAGGAAATGATGCTGCAGAAGTGTATCAAACAAGGTAATTCACTTTTCTGCAGAGCAAGAAGAATCTCTCCCAATGTACAGAATGGCTTTGTGACACAGTACAGAGAATAACACCCCTCTAGAGCCTGCGGGTGCCCACAGAACCATCCGGGTGCAATGGAAGATACCATGAATGTAATGGACTTATAACTGTGCATGGTGTGCCACAAGTTACATATTTGGCTGGGTGAATAATGAGTGAGTGAATGAATGAATGTACCCATGAATTAATGAAGTGGAAAGAAAAAAAAATGTATTAGTCTATAATCCAGGAATCTTAACCTTAGAAGAATATAGATGGGCTTCAGAGGACCCATGAAACCCTGAACTTTGAATACAATTTCATGTATGAATATGCATTTTTCTGGAAAGAGGGTCTGAGTTCCATTAAAGTCTCAAAGATAGGGTTGAGCCTGAAGGTTAAATATCACTAGTATTAGTTAAAAGAGGAAAAGCTAATTTGTAGAAGAAAATTCTCTTTTTTTGTGACCAAAGAGGCATATTGTTAGTATGTTTTGGGATTGAAGAATCAAGCCCAGCCATGTTTAATAAGGGCTGGAGTTGAGAAAGGCTATTTGGGTCACATTTTTTGGCATACCAAGGGAAAGATAAAATCAAAGAGAGAGTTATTTAGGATGGTATTACACAGAGAATGCCTGCAGGTTAGGCCATTTCCACCTTGCTTGCAGAATCATGAACCAAAATTTGAAATGAGATAGTAGGATTTTGATTCCCCAAATCTTGTTTCTCATTTTTATAAAGTAAGCTTATAGTCCATCTTCTTGGAAGTGTTAGAGCACTCTTTCTCAGAGCAGAAGATTGGACCTAATCATCTATAGAACTGCCTTTCATAGTTGTAACGTAATGCAAAGATTTCTGATAGAGAATGCCCCCTGCGCTGGGTTTCTATATGGTGAACTACATCTTGTTGTTATGGTAACTAATGCTCTAAATATAGCAAGAAGCGCAAAAGAGTTCCATTTACAAGGCAACATGAAATTGTTATGACAACAGCAGTTTTAAAAATAAGTAGATAATGTTTGTGTTTTTCTTCTTTTTTCCCTATAATGAGTTTTATAAAGTCTTGGGCATGAATCAGACTATCATCCAAACTTAAAAATATAAAAACAAACAGAAACAGAGTCAGCACACTTTGAAAAGTTTTCTCCTTTAAGGAAAGAATAGTCAAATCAATTATATTGTGGGTGTTTGATAGAATAATACTAACGTTAAAGTACATATTATATATCATGACTTGAGAAGAGTCTACAGGATATACACAAAAATATTAACATGATTATCTCTAGATGGTAATATTACAAGTCACACACATAGAGCTGGTCTTTTTTTTTAATTTATTGAAATATAGTTCATATATCATAAAATTTATCTACTTTAAGTATTCACTTCAGTGGTCTTTAATATATTCAGAGTTGTGCAAGCATCACCATGGTCCACTTATAGAAAATTTTCACCAACCCAAAATAAAACCCCATCTCTATTAGCAGTCATTCCTCTTTCTTGATTCCATACACCCAACCCAGACCCTGGCAACTACTACTTTACTTTCTATCCCTTTGTATTTGCCTATACTAAAGGATTCACATACATGGTATCATATAAAATGTGGCCTCCTGTGTTTGTTTCATTGGGGTGTTTTAGGAGAAAGGATGGTACCCAGCATAGTAGCTATAGAAGAGGACCAGTGACCTACATGGGAATTCCCACCCTCCTGGCAACTCTGACTGGTTGAAGAGTAACTGACCCAACTGGACCAACCCGGGCCTTTCTCTAGCTCTAAAATGCACCAAAGAGAGAGAAATCTGCACTTGACTTTGGGAGTGTTAAGCCTGCAGATATGGATTTACAGTTGTTGAAAACCATTATACCTATTGTGTGGATGAAACCTGTTGGCACAGTAAAGAATACAAGCTACAGTTGAGGGACACTGCATAGTTCAAGCCTCTGCATCTGAACTTCAAACTATGAGAAACAATAATTTCCCCTTTTATTTAGTTCTATTTTTTTGTAGTTAAAAAAATGCCTGTGTATGTTTTAATGAAAATATATATTACTTTTGAAAAAAAAGTTCAATTTTAGTGTTTTCATACAATGTCTCGCTGGGGTGCCTGTATAAATGAACAAAGAATTTGTCTCATCATGTTATTATAACCTTCAATATTCATAATTTTTCATACTCTTTGTTGTGAAATTTATTTCCATCACTTCATCTGAGAATAGTTCTCATGTAACAAGTGACACCTGATGATGTGTGAAAGATGATGCTGTGAAAATGCTGCACTCAATATGCCAGCAAATTGGGAAAACTCAGCAGTGGCCACAGGACTGGAAAAATTCAGTTTTCATTCCAATCCCAAAGAAAGCTCAAACCACTGCACAATTCACTCATCTCACACGCTAGTAATGTAATGCTCAAAATTCTGCAAGCCAGGCTTCAACAGTACGTGAACCGTGAACTTTCAGATGTTCAAGCTGGTTTTAGAAAAGGCAGAGGAACCAGAGATCAAATTGCCAATATCTGCTGGATCATTGAAAAAGCAAGAGATTTCCAGAAAAACATCTACTTCTGCTTTATTGACTATGCCAAAGCCTTTGACTGTGTGGATCACAATAAACTGTGGAAAATTCTGAAAGAGATGGGAATACCAGACCGCCTGACCTGCCTCTTGAGAAATCTGTATGCAGGTCAGGAAGCACCAGTTAGAACTGGACATGGAACAACAGATTGGTTCCAAATAGGGAAAGGCTGTATATTGTCACCCTGCTTATTTAACTTACATGCAGAGCTACATCATGAGAAATGCTGAGCTGGGTAAAGCACAAGCTGGAATCAAGATTGCCCGGAGAAATATCAATAACTTCAGATATACAAATGACACCACCCTTATGGCAGAAAGTGAAGCACTAAAGAGCCTCTTATGAAAGTGAAAGAGCAGAGTGAAAAAATTGCCTTAAAGCTCAACATTCAGAAAACTAAGATCATGGCATCTGGTCCCATCACTTCATGGCAAATAGATGGGGAAACAGTGGAAACCGTGATAGACTTTATATTTTTAGGCTCCAAAATCAGTGCAGATGGTGACTGCATCCATGAAATTAAAAGACGCTTGCTCCTTGGAAGAAAAGCTATGACCAATCTAGACAGCATATTAAAAAGCAGAGACTTAATTTGCCAACAAAGTTCCATCTAGCCAAGGCTATGGTTTTTTCAGTAGTCATGTATGGATGTGAGAGTTGGACTCTAAAGAAAGCTGAGCACTGAAGAATTGATGCTTTTGAACTGTGGTGTTAAAGAAGAATCTTGAGAGTCCCTTGGACTGCAAGGAGATCCAACCAGTCCATCCTAAAGGAAATCAGTCCTGAAAATTCATTGGAAGGACTGATGCTAAAGCTGAAACTCCAATATTTTGGCCACCTGATATGAAGAACTGACTCATTGGAAAAGACCCTGATGGGGAAAGATTGAAGGCAGGAGGAGAAGGGGACAACAGAGGATGAGATGGTTGGATGGCATCACCGACTCAATGGACATGAGTTTGAGTAAACTCTGGGAGTTGGTGATGGACAGGGAAGCCTGGCGTGCTGCAGTCTGTGGGGTCTCAAGGAGTTGGACACCACTGAGAGATTGAACTGAACATCCAGTGACAATTCCAAAATCAGGACTTCTGGTAAACTGGAAAAGTGGAATTGTCTTTTTTTTTTCCTGTTCTTTGTGGCACTTTGGTTATCTCGTTCATGAATTTGTGGCAAGCACTACTTATTGTCAACCCACAAACCATTCCATTATTCTTTTTCTTAACAAAACTCCACTTCTGTTAAAGCTTTGGATGACTCTGTGATGTTGGGGAATTTTCTGTCCCTATCACCAGGTGGGGAATCTTGACTGGCCCCAACCAAACTTGATACTTCATGCCTTGGTATTAAAGATTGACTTAAGAAATAAGCTGATGACCCAGTTAAGGCTCATGAAAAACAAAGGGAAGTTTTCTGAAGTGCTTTTGGGAAAGGTTTTGCCACCTTGATCAAAACAGATGCCTTCTTGACTTTGGATGGAGTTGCTTGAAAAAGTTATGCTTAAAGTTCTTTTGAAGCCCTGAGGGGATAAGCCTGAAGATAAGAGATAGCATGCTAATGATGCCAGTGCAGAAAGATGGAAAACACCCATTAGGTCTTTGACAGAGCTGTCGAGGCACAGAATTAATCAACCCTAGATGTTCCTACCATTGGGCTTCTCATTCTATAAAATGTTATTTATGCCACATGAGTCTGTGTATAGTTGTGCAGATGTTACCCTGCTGCTCTCTGCTCCCCATGCTATGTATTCTGATGTAGATTGAGTGTGCCTAGAGAATGAGGCATCTTGTTCTCATTTGCACAAAAACACGGAATAAACTAGAAGCCTTGCTTTGAGTCAAATGTAATACTCTGTGCAATGAAAGTATCCAAATTTGATACATTAATCATTCATGCTTTCTTGTGGTTTACTATGTAACTTGTGTGCCACTAAGTGAACTTCATGAAGGGCAGGAACAATGGCATGTGTCAATCCTTCCTATGTGGCTGGCACTTAAGTGATGATGATAAATGTTTAATGATCAAAAGAAATGGGGATTTTTATATTATCCAATTAGTGCCACCACAGGCTATGCTTATGTCAAACATCTGTACACTTGAGAATATCTAGATGGCTGACTAAATATTTTTCATCTTAATCTGGACATTTTGGCATCAAGTAATGTAACCCCAAAGTTAGCCTGCAGAAATCAGGGGCTCATTCTTTTACTCTTAAATGTGGTAAGATGCTGAACTGTCACACAGATGAATGATGCCTGTTTAACATGCTGTCAACCTAACTCTTAGGGAATTTCCTCCAGGGGAGCAAAAGGCAGCCAAGGGTCCTTTAGGAAATCTTTCTTCATTCCAGATGTTGAGTATATGACATGATATGTTCTAGTGTGTTATTGAAGGAAAAAACTGATGAGAATGCAAGAAAGGAAATTTATATCTAAAACCAAAGTTCTTCCATCAGATCAGAGGTCTCTGACAGATGTTTAAGTGTCAGAATAATTGCTGAATTTTTCTCTTCTGTTACCCTTCACACATTTTCTCTCCAGATTCATATTGTCAGATTAGGTGAATAACAGAAAAGAAACAATAGGGTTAATCAAAGTAACTTAAAAGAGAAGGGAAATCATCCCAATCATTCTTAATTGCCTTATCGTTCCTTGTCCTAAGGGTGTTTTTTATTTAAAATCCTAGTTCAGGCATATTTGAAGATATAGACTAATTTTTAGCATATTTGAAATCAAATGTATGTATAGTATTAAATTTATTAGATCATATTATCTTGTCTTTTGAGTTCCGAATTCTATTTTGAGAATTTAAATTCAAGCTTTCAAAATTTTAGAGCTGAAAACAGAAAGCAGAATAGGATGGTGTCGAGATGAGGACATTTTTTTGTTTTAAGTGGTATCCCATAAATCCAACGACTTACGCAAAAGGGCACTTATTATTTCATAGATATAAATAATACAAAGGGTAAGGCTAGCTTCAGTTATGGCTTCATCCTGAGTTTGAGCAATGTCTGTAGGCTTTCTTCACTGTAGTGACTCAATTCCCATGTTTCTCATAGTAGCAAAATGGCTGCATTTGCTTCAGCTCCTGCTTATTTTCAAGTTCACACTTAGTGAAAAAGGGAGACTGTTTCTACTCAAGGATTGTCAGTCAAAATTTTATGGCATCTCATTGGTCTATTAGGTTCATGTATTCATTCCTGAATCAATTACAATGATCATGGGAATAAGAGCCACTGCTTAGCCTGAGTTGAAGGAGAAGTGCATGTCCCATGATGTAGGGGCAAGGGAAATTCCCTAGTTAAAATTAGGGGCTATATTCAGAAGAAGTAGGAGTGAATATGGGGAAGGCAAACAAATTTTCCTTCATATATTCAGAACATTCACATATACAGAAGAAAAAGCACACATAGAGAAGAAAAAGAAAAAAAAAAAAAGGATCCCACCAGTTAGAGCTCAAAAATTGCTCAACTGTCAACTGGAATGAGCAGAAGGAAAGCATATAGATAGTGCCCACAGGGGCAGGGGAAATAAAAAAGATAATAAAGCATAATTTTTTTTTAATTTCTACAGTGTATAAAGAATGCCATTTTATTAGGGAGAGGAAATAATGTCCACAATGCTTTTCTCATTTATCTATCACTATTGAAAGGAACCTCAGATATGCAGATGACACCACTCTTATGGCAGAAAGTGAAGAAGAACTAAAGAGCCTCTGGATGAAAGCGAAAGAGGAGAGTGAAAAAGTTGGCTTAAAACTCAACATTCAGAAAACTAAAATCATGGCATCCGGTCCCATCAGTTCATGGCAAATAGATGGGGAAACAATGGAAACAGTGAGAGACTTTATTTTTGGGGGCTCAGAAATCAGTGCAGATGGTGACTGTAGCCTTGAAATTAAAAGACACTGGCTCCTTGGAAGAAAAGCTATGACCAACCTAGACAGCATATTAAAAACCAGAGACATTACTTTGTCAACAAAGTTCCATCTAGTCAAAGCTATGGCTTTTCCAGTAGTCATGTATGGATGTGAGAATTGGACTCTAAAGAAAGCTGAGCACTGAAGAATTGATGCTTTTGAACTGTGGTGTTAGAGAAGACTCTTGAGAGTCCCTTGGACTGCAAGGAGATCCAACCAGTTCATCTTACAGGAAATCAGTCCTGAATATTCACTGGAAGGACTGATGCTGAAGTGGAAACTGCAATACTTTGGCCACCTGATGCGAAGAACTGACTCATTGGAAAAGACCATGATGCTGGGAAAGATTGAAGGCAGGAGGAGAAGGGGACGACAGAGGATGAGATGGTTGGATGGCATCACCGACTCAATGGACATGAGTTTGAGTAAGCTCCGGGAGTTGGTGATGGACAGGGAAGACTGGTATGCTGCAATCCATGGGGTCACAAAGAGTCTGAAACGACTGAATAACTGAACTGAACTGAAAAGAAAATGACAATATGCATTGCTTTGTGAAACTGCTTTATAAATCAAGGGGATGACAATCCTTTAGACAACGTAATATTCATATAACAAGATTCACAGTCTATGCGTAAACATTACACCAAGTATTTGAGTACAAGACTATTTATTTTAATAAAGTTTATATTTAAAATAGAATTTTAACCTGTCTACTCACAAAACCTAATTCAAAACATGATACATGTATCCTTCTAGCTGATTTGATGTTACTGTTTTACAAATAATCCTCAATTTGTAATTGTTTTATATTAAGAATATGTCCTAAATGAAGTCTATTATTTTTATCAGAAAACATTTCCCTTTATTCTTAAAGAGTGCTTTTTAAAATCAAGGCACCAACAAGAACTACTTTCAGATGGTACAGAATTTCTTATTTCTTGAGGACTCTGCGGTTGGCCATTTCTTTATTAGTTACCTGCAGCAAGACATCTTCCTGTGGCAAACAGGAAGAAGCTCAATATTGGCTTCTCCTTCCATAACTCCCACTTCCTCCAATGACTTCTGGACCAGAGTCTCTTCAATCATATGGTTCCCCATGTTCCTGCTACCACCAAAGTTTCCACTCTTCACTGGATCATAGTTAGAAGACTATGGGTTATAATTTCCAAAATCATAATTTCCATAACTTCCATAATTTCCTCCTCTATAGTTGTCATAACCACCTTTGTAGCCCTCACCCTGGTTGCCATATCCAGGTCTTTCACCACTATATCCTTCTTTTCCTCCATAACCAGGGCTACCTCCAAAACTGTCACTTCCAGGTCCTCCTCCATACCCATTATAGCCATCCCCAAATCCACCAGCACTTCCATATCCATCAGACCCTCCTCTATAGTTACTTATAGGCACTAGTCCAAAATTTTCACCACCACCACCACCACTAGAATCTCTAAGACCAAAGACACCTCCTTTTCCATTTCTAGAACTTTTTACTTCCTATACTTCTTGTCTAGACAAAACTTTTCTAACTACTGCATTATGACCTAGATAGCATGCTATTTCTGCAACACAATCTTATCCACAGGATCATGGTTATCAAAGGTAACAAATTCAAATCCTCTTTTCTTTCCAGACTGCCTATCAGTAATTATCTCAATGGTATCAATTTTTCCATGTTCTCGAAGTAATCTCTTTGGAGAAGGAAATGTCAACCCACTCCAGTGTTCTTGCCTGGAGAATCCCGGGGGGTGGGGTAGGGGTGGGGCCCTGGTGGGCTGACGTCTATGAGGTCTCACAGAGTCAGACACAACTGAAGTGACTTAGCAGCAAAGTAATCTCTAAGATGATGTTCCTCAGCATTTTCTTTATTCCACCAACAAACAGCTTCCTCACAGTTACATATGCGTGGGTATGTGCACTAAGTTGCTTTAGTCAGTGTTCCACTCTTTGTGACCCCATGGACTGCAGCCCGTCAGGCTCCTCTGTCCATTGGATTCTTCAACCAAGAATACTGGAGTGGGTTGCCATTCTCTCCTCCAGGGGATCTTCCCGACCTAGGGATCGAACTTGCGTCTCTTATGTCCCCTGCTTTGGCAGGTGGGTTCTATACCATGAGCACCACGTGGGAAGCCCCATAGTTACAGGAGCCCCTGGCTTTCCAGATTCCCCTCTTGGAATAGCACGTTTTGGCTCAACCACTGTCGCATCAACTGAATGAGGTTCTGTGGCCATGGCAGCCTCAACCTCAGTCATGAATGAAAAAGTTACAAAATCAAGCCTTTCTGATCTTTTACTTGCAGGATCCCTCATTACTACATCTGTAAGTTTTTCTCATTGCTTGTCCCTCAAACTTTCTTCTATAGTTTCAAAGCTCAAGCCACGGATAGAGTTTATGGAGTAGTTCCTTTTCTCTGTCCATCGCGGACTCAGACGCTTCAGGCTGCATTCACCATAGAGAGAGAGACCTCCGCGGAGGAACACGAACCGGACTCGTTCTGATGCCGGGGCGAGAGCTGCCGCCGCTGGAGAAACAACACTGACAAAACCTCTAGGAGCACCTCAGCTGGAGTCTGGCGCTGTTGCTACTCAGTATAACATTTTTTAAAAAAAGAAAAGATGCCTCCACTGGCTGGAGCTTGGAGATGGTGCATGTCAGCCAGTAGGCCCCTGATTGTGTACCGAATTAGATTCCTGTCAGACAGACACCTTCAGGTAAACAAATGGCAACCTACTCCAATATTCTTGCCTGGAGAATACCATGGAAAGAGGAGTCCATGGGGCCCCAAGAGTCAGGCACGACTTAGCGACTAAACCACCGACACATATAGTCTGGTGGTGGTTTCCAGATCTCGCCGCCTCGCTAAACCCTATCTGGGTGAGTTCAAGTGTGAGCCCTTTAAGAGGTGTCTCCCAGGTTCGTGTAGCCTTGTCGTCTATGGACACAAACCCTGCTAGTTTTCAAAGCTAGATGTTTTGAGGAGCCGACTCTCAGGTACAGGTTTTGAAAGTTAGGGTGCTGTGTGTGGGGATCAAACTCTGCTCCTCAGGGAGAAGCTCTGGGTTTTCTATTCACTGCTGATTGTGGGTGGTTGTGCTAGGGACGGCCTTTACGCGGAGATTGTGTCCCAACCATTCCTGTTTGATTTGACGTTGCTGCAGAGTCGCTGTGTCCACCGGAGGGCATGACCCAACCTCCTCCAGCGTGGCTATCTTGAATCAGAACCTCTCTCTTCTTGAGCCGGAGCGTCTTTCTTCTGCTCCAGGCTCCAGGTTCTCGGACTTTGGACTCAGAGACTTATACTAGAAGTGCCTTGGTTCTCAGGGTCTCAGGCCCGGCCTGGATTATCCCAGTGGCTCTTCTGGCTCTCCAGGTTGCCTCCAGGCGGCAGGTTGTCAGACTTCTCTGGCTTCATTCATAATGTGTGTGCGTGTTTGGTGGCTAAGTCAGGCCAGACTCTGCCTGCTAGCTGCCTCTGTCCATATGATTTTTCAGGTGAGACTACTAGAGTGGGTTTTCATTTCCTACCTCAGGGGATCTTCCCCACCGAGGGATTGACCCCCTGTCTCCTGCACTGGAGGTGGATTCTTTACCACTGAACCACCTGGAAATCCCTCATTCTTAACACAGGAACCGATTCTGACATCTCCTCTTGAATACATCTCTATCCTGTTGGTTCTGTTTTCTCTGGAGAGCCCTGACTAATGCACTGCCATGATCAAGTAAGGCAAATCTAGTGAACTGAGACAACACTCATTATTTCAGGGTTATGTAGGTAAAATATCCAAAGGGTTTGGCTGTTTTGAGTCTCAAAAGGCCAGAAGCAGGTGTCAGCAGGCTATGTTCCCTCTTGGAAACTCTACGGGGAGAATCTGTTTCCAAGCTGCTTTGTGCTGTGGAGAGAATTCGTTTCCTCACAGCTGCAGGTGGAGAAGGAAATGGTGACCCACTCCAGTACTCTTGCCTGGAAAATTCCATGGACAGAGGAGCCTGGGTGGGTTACAGTCCATGGGGGCATCACAAAAAAGTCAGGCCTGACAGAGCACACATGTGCACACACATCTGCAGGACTAGGTTCTGTGTCTTCGATGGCTGTCAGCTGGGGCCGCCCTTATCCCTAGAACTCATTCACTAGTAACTGCCCGGAACCTGCTGTATCTCAGAACCAGCCTTGGCGTCAAAGCCTCCTCACACTATTTGCATCTCTGTCTCCTCTTCTAGTCTTCAGGGCTCCTGTAATCACATTGGGCCCCATCTGATAATACAGAAGTATCTCCCTATGGTAAGGCCAATTGATTAGTAGCCTCAATTCCATTGCAAAGTCCCTTTTGTCAATGTTAGGAGCAAAAGCCACAGAGACCAAAATCCTACCTACCTGATTAGGATGGGTTTGGATGGGTTTAACTGCCTTCAGCAATGTAAGAATTTCCATTTCCTCATTCTCCTCAAACAGGTCATTTTAGCCAAACAATGAGGACTGCAAACTAACTTTACATATTATAGGTGAAAAACCATCTCAGGGTTGCTTGTGTTTCATAGATTATTAATAAAGTGGGATTTAAGGCACTTTTTGATGCCCTTTTCCAGTCAATATGCAAAAATCCAGACAGTGGGGCTGGGGGCTGTACTCTGGGAGTGTAAATTGTAGTGATTTCTCTGCCTGGCAGCTGGGCGTGGAGGAGGAGCAGCTTGGAATGGCAGTGGACAGCCAGAACAGATGGATAGCAGCTGAATCAATCAGGAAGCGATTGCAATCTATGGTAAGTTCACCAGAACTGCTTTCGCCAAGTGCTGGCATGTGTTTTGATACAAAACCTACAAAGCCCTGTCTTTGTTTTAGCGTCTTGTGCCAAATGTGCCATAACATACATCACAGACTATTTATTTCTCACTTAAAAAAAAATTGATGCCAGTTCAGGTTGCTTTCAAAACAGAGGATATGAGGAACAGAAAATTCAAACTGCAGGATGACTGCTGAAGGAAGAAAAGAAATGCATTAAGGAGGCAAAGTACAGCCAGGTTTTCGATGGTTTGACATAAACTTTGTAAGATAAATATAAGCATTGACGCAAAGTCCTTTATTTTATACAGAGAGCTGATTTCATGAAAAAGAAATTGATAGCATCTTGGTACTCCTTTCATAGAGACTGGGAAACTACACATAGATTTGGATTTTACCTAAACATGTAGTTAGGCAAGCATTTGGTGCAAATGACATGGATTAAGTAACAAAAAGGCTATAAGGTCAAAGCCTTTCCCTTGGCATTGCTTTTATCAACAAAGTGAGTGGGAAATTAGGTCAGAGTGGTTATTTTTTTAAAGGACTGTTATTTTTTAAAATAAATATATTTATTTATTTTTGGCTGTGTTGGGTCTTCGTTGCTACTTGGGCTTTTCCCTAGTTGTGATAAGTGGGGTCTAGTCTTTGTCGCAGTGCTTGCCTTCTCGTTGTAGTGGCTTCTCTTGTGGAACATGAGCTCTAGGGCATGTGGGCTTCAGTAGTTGCAGCAGCTGGGCTCAATAGTTGTGGTTAGTTGTGATTCACAGGTTTAGTTGCTCTGCAGCATGTGGGATCTTCCTGGACCAGGGATTGAACCCGTGTCTTCTGCATTGACAGGCAGATCCTTTACCACTGAGCCACCCAGGGGGCCCTGGACTGTTATTTTAACCCTGCTGATACATTGTCTGAAATATCAGACCAAGGTTCCTAGCATGGCGACTATACATGTAGACTTTGCCTTTTGGCAATCCACAGTTTGCTGTGCTATAGCAATATTATAGTAATGTAGTAGTACCTGTACTATTACTGTAACTAATTTGTGCACAGACAGTATTCATTTGATGCATTAATTTGACTTTCAGTTCAGTTCAGTTGCTCAGTTGTGTCCAACTCTGCCGTGGGCTGCCAGGTTTCCCTGTCCATCATCCAACCAGTAAATCCTAAAGGAAATCAGTCCTGAATCTTCATTGGAAGGACTGATGCTGAAGCTGAAACTCTAATACTTTGGCCACCTGATACAAATAATGGACTCCTTGGAAAAGACCCTGATGCTGGGAAAGGTTGAAGGCAGGAGGAGAAGGGGACAACAGATGATGAGATGGTTGGAATTTGGCTTTACTTAGAAGAATAACAGAAATATGTCTGCAATCATGTTAATATTGTGGCACTGACTGGAAGAGGCCTTTCAAAAGGCAGATCATGTTCTGTTTCCAGAATTGAGTGTTATACATGTATGTTCAGTTTGTGAACCTGCGCACTTAAGATATATGCACTTTCCTGAATTCAGCTTATAATTAAATAAAATATATTGAAAAAAGAAGGGTACATGGCAAGGGTGGAAGATTAAATTTGGTCCCATTTTTAAGTTGTGGAAAAATCTTCAAAATTACAGGTGACTATAGGAAGTAGTTCCATCAGTTCCAGAGATTGCAAACTTGTGGTATGTATGCCTGATTCTAACCCACCAATGTTTTTGGCTCATGGGTTTAAACAAAGATTAATTGTGAACTGTTAAAAATTGAGGGAATTTACATCAAAATCCAGATTGTAGGATTCCTTTGAAAAGTTAGCAGGTCTTATACCATTGGGCTCACTTTGTCACATGGCAACAGTCTGGGGGAACAATCTGCCTCCTGTACACAAGACTTGTGCTTTCTATTTTGTCACAGCCTTCACCACGTCCCATGGTCCTTCTGACTAAATGTGTGACCTGTATTGCCTGCCAGTCTGTCTGGTTGAATGTGAAATTACTGATATTCTGATAGAAAATTACAGTGACGTACATAGACCCAGATACCTGGTAGCTTTTTGATGTGAAGCGAGGTTTGGTTTACAAAGAACACAGTCTTCAGTTCAGTTCAGTCACTCAGTTGTGTCTGACTCTTTGTGACCCCATGGACTATAGCATGCCAGGCTTCCCTATCCATCACCAATGCCCAGGACTTGCTCAAACTCATGTCCATCCAGTTGGTGATGCCATCCAACCATCTCATCCTCTGTCGTCCCCTCCTCCTCCTGCCTTCAATCTTTCCCAGCCTCAGGGTCTTTTCTAACGAGTCAGTTCTCATCAGGTGGCCAAAGTATTGAAGCTTCAGCTTCAGCATCAGTCCTTCCTATGAGTATTCAGGACTAATTTCCTTTAGGATGGACTGTTGGATCTCCTTGCAGTCCAGGGGACTCTCAAGATCTTCTCCAATACCACAGTTCAAAAGTGTCAGTTCTTCAGTGCTCAGCTTTCTTTATAGTCCAACTCTTACATCCATACATGACTACTGGAAAAACCACAGCTTTGACTAGATGGACTTTTGTTGGCAAAGTAATGTCTCTGCTTTTTAATATGCTGCCTATGTTGGTCATAGCTTTTCTTCCAAGGAGCAAGCATCTTTTAATTTCATGGCTGCAGTCACCATCTGCACTGATTTTGGAGCCCCCCCCAATAAAGTCTGTTACTGTTTCCATTTCTTCCATCTATTTGCCATGAAGTGATGGGACTGGATGCCATGATCTCAGTTTTCTGAATGTTGAGTTTTAAGGCACCTTTTGCACTCTCCTTTTTGACTTTCATCAAGAGGCTCTTTAGTTCTTCTTTGCTTTCTGCCATAAGGGTGGTGTCATCTGTATATCTGAGGTAGTTGATATTTCTCCCGGCAATCTTGATTCCAGCTTGTGCTTCATTCAGCCCAGCATTTCTCATGAGGTACTCTGAATATAAGTTAAATAAGCAGGGTGACATTATACAGCCTTGACATACTCCTTTTCCTATTTGGAACCAGTCTGTTGTTTCATGTCCAGTTTTAACTGTTGCTTCTTGACCTGCATACAGATTTCTCAGGAGGCAAGTCAGGTGGTATGGTATTCCTATCTCTTGAAGAATTTTCCACAGTAAAGTATGGATTTGGTCATTATATGGTTAATCACATCCAGGAAGCTAGTCTGAGTGGAGAATCTGAGTCTGTCAATTGATCTGTCCCATTTGGGGTTTTTAGATATAGACAAAATCGTCATCAGAGCCCACCATCCATATGTTCTGAAGACCACTACATATTGCTTTGGAACCAAAGTCAGAGGGATGAATTCCAAATAAACCCAATGCATATGTTTGGAACAACCATAAAAAATTAGCTTTTCAGGTTGCAGCTGTGGTCCTTTTATTAACCACATCTCCAATCCCTGGGATATAAGCCTCACTTAAAAATGAAGTGAGGCAAGACTTGGAATTGCTGTGGTTTGTGCTGGAGTGGTCTGAGTGGCTTGCCCACACAATCACATCAGAAGAGGTGAACTGAATCAGGATGACTGTGGAAAGAGAGCCTCAGTGGAATCAGCCATGGCCCTCAGCCTCCTCTATTGGAATCAGGGAACTGAGGGACAAAACCTGAAAACACAGATCCTTGCTCTGGACAATGCTAGAAAGGCAATTACAACTCCAGGGTGTGAGGATGACAACCCATGTGTTGATCATCCATGTTTTTGCAACAACTGTTACCTAATGTTTCTAGCTAATGTGTGAACAGATTCCAGTCTGAACAGGTCCCAGTCGCTGTCTCCTTTACAAAGAGATTGAATGTTAGAAATGAGCAGATGCCTGCAGATGTGACTGGGAAAGCTCTCAAGTCCTGTGAGTTTCAGTATTTGTCTTTGTTCTCAAGCTATAGAGCTGCTGACATTTGCAAAAGGCTGTGCACATAGCATTGGTGTTTCTGTCCTATCTTGGTTTTAAAATACTGTGGATTTTATAGGTATTTTTTTAATGTGGGCTTTGATAAATTTTTAGTTCTAAGATGGTCCTTCTCTAATTGGTTCTATGGTTTGGAAAATGGGGGTAGAATCTGGAATTCCATCTTGTCATTTATGCCTGTTGTCTGTGAGCCCTACTGAGGGGGACAAAAAAGAGGTGCTTCATCAAAATAAAATGCTTATATGGCTGGAGAGGTTTAATAGTGAAGCACTGACACTGACATTCTTCGGTCATTTAGACACCAGTACACAAAGAATCAAGTTACTTGCCCATGGTCACAGGACCAGTTAGCAGCAGGAATGACACTAGAACCCCAAATGTTTAGTTAAATCAGGCTCCCTTTTTCCAAGTAAAGTTAAGTAAAACAACAATATAAATAATTTCATTCAAGGACCATTTGGAGTGTGTCAACAAGATGACAAATATTTCTACAGAAAGTGAGGATTTATGTCTATCAAAATACATATGTTCCCAAATATTTCCATCTTTGGTGTCAAATATATCACAGCAATTGCTTCTGTTCTTTCTTTCTTTTTTAATGTTGGGTTTATATGTCTATTCTTTGCATTAATCCAGCACCGAAAGTATCCTACTTCCACCGTCTATAATCATACTTCTTACCCTGTATTAAAATGGCCTGTTTACTTGTCTGTGTCCAGACTAGATGGTAAGCACAGAGGGTCCACAGAGCAAGGGATGTGCAGAGCTTATCACAAAAAAACAATTGTCAGATTGTCAGAAATTTTGCAAGCTGTTTTACAACAAGCTATCAACTTGAAATCCTCCATGGGGGAAGTATTTATACCACGCAAATTGGCACATGGTATAAATCAGAGCTTCTTCTACCTCCCTAGAGCCAGTTTTCAACATTTTCCAGCATCCCTGTGGTCAGAGACCTTATTTGTTTGACTCATCATGGTATCCTTAGCTGTGCCTGTTTCATAGTAGGTGCTCAGTAAACATTTGTTAAAGGAGTGAATGATACTTGAATAAAAGGTAAATAAGTGAAGGAGTCTGTTGGTTTCTTTCCAGTCCTGATTTCCAATAATTCATTGAAATCTAGCACAGGCATTGCACTAGATAGCAGAGATTCTATTGATAGTTTCTAGCAGACATGGGAAGTTCTTGGTCCTTGGAAACAAGTGAACCTGGATTTGACTTCCAGTTCTGTTTAGCAGCTATGAATTATAGGCATGTTATCTTTCTTCTTGAAGCCTCTGGGAATGTTTTTTCTCTTCTATAAAAAAGTTCATTAATACAACTTGTGGTGCTGTCGTGAGGGTTGAAGATAAAGGTATATAAGGCATCAGTGCACAGATGCATAGCCTCTGTTGCAAAGTCACCCTCTTGGAGTCATATCTCAAATACCAGGTACATTTTCCTGCAGGCCTCAGACATTGCCCATGACACATTCAGCTTTAATATATTCAAAACACCTAATTATTTATTTGCTTGTTTATTATCTGAAACTTACTTTCTTGACAAAAGAGACAGACCAGGGACCTTACCTGTCTGCTTTGCTGCTCTATCTCCAGTGCCTTGAATGGTACGTGTTACACATAGTAACTCTTGATAAATACTCTTTGAATAAGTAAATGAACAAACAATGAATAAATTATATTCTTATTTATTAGGAAATAGTCTATAGCATTGCTCAGAAACTGTGTACCACAGACCAAATACAGCCTGCCACCTATTTTTGAAAATAAAATTTTACTAGAACATAGTCATACCCACTCATTTATGACTTGCTCTGGTGACAGCAGCAAATTTGAGTAATTGCAACAAAGATCATATGGTCTATAAAGCTGAAAACATTTACTACCTGGACTTTTATAGTAAAAGAAAAAAAATAATTTTGCTGACCTCTGATCTATAAGATCATCTTGGAAAGGCACTAGTTTAAAGTTCAGAAAACTGAGGAATTTTCTCAGCATTGCTAAATAAATTGGTAGTGATAGTGAAGAGGAAACAGGTCTCAGTGCACTGAAACATATTATCCTAAAAGCTGGGAGTTTGAGGGAGACACCAACCATCCCCCTCCTCCAGGCAAAACATCTCAACTCCCAAATAGATGAATGGCTGTACTATTTTAACATATCTCAGTACTAATCTTCCAATCTCTTTTCTCTGAGTTTGAATGATTATATTTTTCCATAGGTTGTTTTTTTTTTTTTTTTAATACTGGCATCAAAGGAACATTTGGGGTACTTTCAAAGGGGAGGGTGAAGTTTGAGATGGCAATAGCACTGCAAAAACATGCCCGGCCAAGCTCCAAATTCTCATCATGACAGCAGTATGTAATTACTGCACTAAACTTTGAGAAACCTAATATTATGCAAATAAATTCCAGCTGCATTTTATGACGGCACATGCAATTTTTATAAAAAAAAATTTTAATCTTTTTTAATATGGAAAAAATCTTTCTCTTACAGTATTTGGAATTAACCAAAGATACAGTGTAATAGAGTATAATAGCTTAATTCAGTACAAATGTTGTAGTACATGGAAATGCTCCTTTAGATAAAGAATTCTTTTTGGTGTATGTTAATATGTGGCGATATTTGCTGCTGCTCACTGTATGGAGGTTGTAAGAGGGCTGTAGAATTTGCTGTGGTCCTGGGGTGATGGTGGTAGTGGTGAGGGTTCCATTTTTCATGGCAGCAATATGTAACTTGAGAGCTAAGAAATGAGAAGGAGTTAGGCAGGTAAAGAAAGGAAGAACTGTGTTTAAGGCAGTAGAGAAAGTCTTCACTAAGGTTGGAGCAGAGGGAGCAACAGGGAGCAACAGGGAAAGAGACCTGGGAAGTAGGGAGGTGGTGAGAGTTATTGTCTATCAAGTGCTTATTAAGTGCCAGGCATTGTTTTAAGTGCTGTGCATGTATTAGCTCATTTATTCCATACAACAAACCTGTGAGCTCCAGAGGTGCTATCATTATCCTTATATGTGAGGAAATGGTGAACAAAACAAAACAAAACCTTGCCCAGTGTACTTTAGTTAGCAAGTGGCAGAGTTTGAATTTAAACCCAGGAATGAGGCTCAAGAAGTCACACTCTTAACCAGTGGGTAATGCTGAAGTTATCTGTCAAGGTCCTTGAGTGCTTCTTGTATGTGCTTGCACTTCTCTGAAGAATCTATTCAGTTCAGTTCAGTCGCTCAATCGTGTCCGACTCTTTGTGACCCCATGAATCGCAGCACGCCAGGCCTCCCTGTCCATCACAAACTCCCAGAGTTTACTCAAACATGCCCATCGAGTCGGTGATGCCATCCAGCCATCTCATCCTCTGTTGTCCCCTTCTCCTCCTTCCCCCAATCCCTCCCAGCATCAGGGTCTTTTCCAATGAGTCAACTCTTCCCATGAGGTGGCCAAAGTATTGGAGTTTCAGCTTCAGCATCAGTCCTTCCAATGAACACCCAGGACTTATCTCCTTTAGGATGGACTGGTTGGATCTCCTTGCAGTCCAAGGGACAAAGAATCTATTAGGTTGGTACAAAAGTAATTGAGGTTTCGGACCATGAATTTTTAAATCATTTTAACTAAGCTCAAATGCATCTTTATTAATCAAAATAGGAACCATTACAATTAACAGATTTTTGCCAATGAGAAATAAGTTTGTTTATTCCTGTAGCCTGAAAATCTGTGTTTCGGGATTTGACAAACTCTTGGGAAGCATTTTCTGCATCCTGCTGGTTGCGGAAGTGTTTTCCCTGCAAAAAGTTGTCAAGATGCTTGAAGAAGTGGTAGTTGGTTGGTGAGAGAGCAGGTGAATATGGCTGGTGAGGCAAGACTTCATAGCCCAGTTCATTCAACTTTTGAGGCATTGGTTGTATAACATGAGGTCGAGCATTATTGTGGAGAAGAATTGGGCTCTTTCTGTTGACCAGTGCGGGCTGCAGGCATTGCAGTTTTTGGTGCATTTCATTGATTTGCTGAGCATGCTTCTCCTATGTAACAGTTTCTCCCAGATTCAGAAAGTTGTAGTGGACCAGATGGGCAGCAGACTACCAGTGACCATGACCTTTTTTTGGTGCAAGTTTGACTTTGGGAAGTACTTTGGAGCTTCTTCTAGATCCAGCCACTGAGCTGGTCATCACAGGTTGTCATATAAAATCCACTTTTTGTCACACGTCATAATCTGATTGAGAAAATGTTCATTTTGTTGTGTAGAATAAGAGAAGATGACATTTCAAAAGGACAGTTGTTTGTTTTTTTTTTTAATCTGTGGTCAGCTTGTGAGACACCCACTTATTGAGCTTTTTCACCTTTCCAATTTGCTTCAAATGCTGAATGACCGCAGAATGGTTGGTTGAGTTCTTTGGCAGCTTCTTATGTAGTTGTAGGAGGATAGCCTTGATGATGACTCTCAATTGGTCGTTAACTTCCGATGGCCAGCCACTATGCTTTTCTTCAAGGCGCTCATCTCCTTTGCAAAACTTCTTGAACTATAACTGCACTATACATTCATTAGCATTTCCTGGGCCAGATGGATTGCTGATGTTGCGAGTTGTCTCTGCTGCTTTATCACCCATTTTGAAATTGAATAAATAAATTGCTGTATGACTCGGGAAGCTCAAACTGGTGATCTGTATAACCTAGAAGGGTGGGATGGAGTGGGAGGTGGGAGCGAGGTTCAAGAGGGAGGGGACATATGTATACCTATGGCTGATTCATGTTGATGTATGGCAGAAACCAGCACAATATTGTAAAGCAATTATCCCTCAATTAAAAAGTTTTTTAAATTAAAAAAAAGAAAATGACTTGAATTTCTATAGTCTAAAATTGATACAAAATGAATAGCAAGTGATAAGTCATCAGCAAAAAAAAAAAACAAAAAACAAAAAAAACGTGAGAAATGCACATTAAAATGATGTGTGAAAGTGAAAGTTGCTCAATTGTGTCTCTTTATGACCCCATGGTCTATACGGCCCATGGAATTCTCCAGGCCAGAATACTGGAGTGGGTATCCTTTCCCTTCTCCAGGAGATCTTCCCAACTCAGGGATTGAACCCAAGTCTCCTTCATTGCAGGCAGATTCTTTACCAGCTGAGTCACCAGGGAAGCCCAAGAATACTGAAGTAGGTGGCCTATCCCTTCTCCAGATGATCTTCCCAACCCAGGAACTGAACCAGGGTCTCCTGCATTGCAGTCAGATTCTTCACCCAACTAGGATGCCCACCAGGGAAGCCCAAAATGATGTGTAACATAACTACATTTAAGAATGTATTAATATTCTGATATCAAATGGCAAATTTCAACAATACAAAAGTTGCATTTACTTTTGTACCATCCTAATAGAGGAGAACTATTAGAATTAATAAGTAAATAGAACAGTGTTACTGGATATAAGCTCAATATACATAATCAGTTGTATTTCTATTGAGCAGCAGCAAGCAAACAGAAGATAAAAGTAAACAAAAATACTGTTATTGAGTACACTGGAGCTGCTTTCTGAAGTCTGTGGGGAAGAGCAGAGTAGCTAAGAAAAGTCCTGTTGAGGTACATCAGGCCTTCACTGAGTCCATTGCTACTCTTCTTCAAAAACTGGCAGCAGGACAGAGGTAGAGAAAGATTCTGAGGCTTGTAGAAAGTTAAAATTATGACTAAAGAGTAAAAAAACTCTGAGTGACCCCCAAAGCTGGCCTCCAGACTATAAAGCAAAGTAGGATTCCCTATGGTTCAGAAAAATGGTGGCTCATCTTTAAAGTATAAAGAAACCTTTGGTATCTGCCAAGGGTCTGATCTTAAGCCTTGCTATATGGAAAGTTCTCATCCCTCCCTTATAACTTTTGAATAAATGGTTAGCTGAACCTAATTAAAGTGGCAACAGGCTAGACTCAGTTTACCTACAGATCAGTTTCCTCAATCCCCCTTATTTTCAGTGTCTCAGAAGTGATATGGCCTTTTCTCAGAATTAATAGTATTTATTTTTGTATCTACTATCTTTTAACATAAAAATTTGACACACATAATGGAACAATAAAATGTAATTCATGATCGAAAGGGAAAAAAGACAATAGAATCATGCCCAGAAATAGATACTTTGTTGGTATTTTCAAATGGGGCTTTAACTGATACATATGTTAAATGATAAAATGATTAAAAAAGGAGGACTAAACAGTTATACCCAGTATTCATGAATTAGATGACAAATTATTATAAAGATGTGCTTTATATTTGTTTTATAGATTCAGTAACAAATCAAAATACCAGCAGGTTTTTGTTAAAACTTTGCAGTCTGATTTTAAAATTTGTATAGAAATTCAAGAGCCTAAAAATATCTAAGACACTTTTAAAGAAAAAGACAGCTGGGAGAGCTTACTTAAATCAAGAAATCAAGATTTGTTATTGTTATGTAATTATTACAATGTGATGTGGGCACCAGAATGAACCAATGATCCAATAGAATAGAATAAGGTCCAGAAAAAGACCCACATACATGTGATTGTGAAATTTGTAACGACAAAATTCTCATACACTCCTAAAGATGTAACTTCTTTCAGCTTCTTAGTAAAACAGTTTAGCATTGTCTAGTGAAGCTGAAGTTATACATATTCTATAGCATAGCAATTCTCACTTATAGGTTTATACTTAGGGTTGCCAGATTTAGCAAATGAAACTACAGGATGCCAGCTAAATTTGGATTTCAGTTAAAGAACAAATAAATCTTTAGTATAGGTACACTCCGTACATCATTTTGAATGCACTTATAGTAAAATAAAGTTTGGTGTTTACCTGAAATTAAAATTTAGCTAGATGTCCTTCATTTTATCTGTTAATCCTAAATATATTCCTCAGAAATGTGTGCATAGACACATCAGGAAGCAGAAGAGGCATATTCATAGCATTATTTGTAATTACCAAAATCTGGAAACAGCCCAGTGAACATCAATAGTAGAATGGAAAAGTAAACTGTAGTATGTTCATACAATGGAACATTCTGCAACAGTGAAAAAGATGAACACTAACTAGACTCAGCAATGTAAATCAATCTCAATGACTTAATGTCTAGTGAAAGAAACCAAAGACCACAATCATCCATGCTGTAATTGCATTTGTAGGCAATTCAAAAAAAGAGGGAGAGAGAAAGACATACTAAACGGTGTTTAGTAAGGTATGTTTAAGTGGTAAATTGCAAAGAGATTTTCATGAAAGCCAAGATAGTGGTTACCTTTTCACAGAAGAATGAGACTATTTTTGAGAAGGCCCTGAAGTAGGTTTCTGTAGTTCTGGTGAAATTCTATTGTTTGAGTTGTTTGGTGGTCACTCAGGTAGTTGCTTTCTGTCTTACATTTCATTTTAGCCAGATTTTTAAAAGGAGTAAGAACATAATACATTCTGCAACTAGCTTTTTTTTTGTAATAAATACTTTGTAGTTCTGTTCCTTGTCTATCCTGAGATGAAATTCACAGTATAACTTGTTTATACACACATTATTAACAGTAACAAAAAATTAAAATGTATTAACTACAGTATAAAGAGATAAATGTAATTTACTGTGAAAAAGTATGCATTTTAATCTGCAAAAATTTGGTCCTATCTTCACTTGTAGGCATAAGGAAATAGTAATAGTTGTATGCTTACCTCTGTGTACTGAATCACCGTGAATGTGACAGAAATTGTATTGGTGATTTGAATACTCTGAGCAGTGGCTAAAGGCTGAGACTTTTCTGAAAGGGTAACAGTTCTTGGTAATGTTCTGGAGAAAGTAAAAAAGAAAACAAAAGTCCTTCCCAATGTTCACATTGCTAGAAAATTGCTTTATATCAAAACTGTACCAAAAAAACACACTTGAAATTTATGTGAAAACAAAGACTGTGCTAAGATTATTATAAATAAGTTTCTCAGCCACAGGATTGTCCTTTTAGAAGATGAAAAATCTTTCAAATTTTGGGACAGTTCTCCCTTATGAAAATCAGCAGGATGCCTGAAACTTCCAGCTTTCCCGAATGCGTGTGGTGCCCTCCAATCATTGTGTAACTAAGATACCCCTGGAAATTTCCAAAACACCCGTTCAAAACTGTACTACCTCTCCTTAGAACTATTAGCCTAAATTTTTGACTTTGTGAAACTGTTAGAATAACCACAGTTGCTATGGAACTAGACTCTTAAATTTTTCTAAATAATTTTCTTTAATGCATTTCTTAAAAATTTCATTAAATGACAGCAAAATACATGCAGATTTATTATTAAGGAGATGACAATCTGGAGTTTTATCTGGTAGTCTTAGAGTTAACATAGAAAATTCAGCTGTCACTTTCCATTTCAACTTCTGTAATGCCCAAAAGAGAGGGGAAATGTAGGCAAAGATGGTACTAAATGGTAGGCAAAGTTAGAATCATTGTTTGGGAGAACTAAGAGAAATGACCAAGCCCACCCAGTCCCATCCCCAACCATTCAATGCCTGCTCAGACATTCTTGTCAGAGATCAGTTGGTTCTCACTATTTTTCGGAGGTGGCTATTTTTGGAGCCAGCCAGCATCCATCTACGGTGGACAGGAAGTCCCGCCTCATTACAGGACTTCTGAGGCTTATGGTGGGGAAGGGACTGGTGGAACAAGATGGGTCTGACTGGCAACTTCCAGGTAGGACTTTTAACCTTTCTCATAAGAAATGTTATCGATATCTATCACTGTGTAATCATTGGAAAGTTTGTTATTTATTCTCAGACACTTTGAGTTGGAATTTGCTGCCTCTGCCTATGATAAACAGTAGTTAGAAATATGCTTGATTTGAAGGAGAGTAGGCCCTGGAAAGTTTTGCCATTTGGTGATGGTGGTGTGGAGGAGGGTGGGAGGGATGCATATAAAAAAGGGAATTGAGTTGTTTTCTAGCATATAAGCTAGTGTATTTTTTAGATCCATGGTTTCTCTGTTGGATAATAAATGCTTTGAAGAAATTTTGCTTTTTCTTCCTTTGGAGAGAATGAAGTTCAGGTCTGAGAGATTCTGTGATGTATTTCTAAATAAAACTAAATGTTACCTTTACCAAATGCTTTCTGAAAGCTCTCACTTCTTATACAGGTTGCACTTCTATACCAGATTGTCAGCTCCCTGAGTGCAATATCTGTTTCATCTTTGTAGTTCCCTTACTAGCTGAATCAATTTGTTGAATACAGAAACTAATGAACAAATTTACCTCCGGGCTTTGTGAAGACTGGGAGCCCATTAATTTGGCAATTAAAGGACAAAGTACAGTTTCTGAAATTGCTAACCAAGGGATAATTTAAAATGGAACTTTACAATCTATTTTTATTCTTACTTTTATACTGAGTTATTTAAAGAATAATACCTTTCTTCCTGTTCATAAATTTTTAATAAGCATCCATTGTGAAAGTGTGTGAAAGTGTTAGTTGCTCAGTTGTGTCCCTCTCTTTGCGACCCCATGGACTGTAGCCTGCCAGGCTCCTCTGTCCATGGAATTCTCCAGGCAAGAATACTAGAGTAGGTAGCCATCCCCTTCTCCAGGGGATCTTCCCAACCCAGGGATCAAACCCGGGTCTCCCACATTGTGGGCAGATTCTTCACCATATGAACCACCAGGGAAGCCCACACTTGCCCACATCATTCTTCCTGTTCATAAATTTTTAATGAGTATCTATTAAGTGCCAGGTATTGAGAATATGAGATGGAAAAGACTGACAAAGTCCATTTTTTCCTCAAGGAGCCTATAATCCAGTGGATATTTGTTTTAATAATGTAATAATCTGTCTTTACATTTTATTCATAACAATGATTCAAAAAATGGATGACCAGTTCCCAGATCATGTGGATTCCTACCTGTTGTATTGATCCACATGCTGGTTTTTTTTGGGGGGTAACCCTATTAAGAACCGGGAGGAAGTAGGGCTATGATTATTCCCACTCATGTCTTTTAATCTGACCACTGTTAAGTCCACATCTCCCTCAGTTCTCACCCCCACCTCAGTTTCACACTTGCTGGCTTGAGAAGTGGTATTTGTTGTTGTCGTGCAGTTGCTAAGTTGTGTCTGACTCTTTGTGACTCCATGGACTGCAGCATGCCAGGCTCCCCTGTCCTTCACTGTCTCCCGGAGTTTGCTCAGATTCATGTCCTTGAGTCAGTGATGCTATCTAACCATCTCATCCTCTACATCCCCCTGTTTCTTTTGCCTTCAGTCTTTCCCAGCATCAGGATCTTTTCCAGTGAGTCAGCTCTTCGCATCAGGTGGCCAAAGTATTGAAGCTTCAGCTTCAGCATCAGTGCTTCCAGTGAATACTCAGGGTTGATTTCCTTTAGGACTGACTATTTTGATCTCTTTTCAGTCCACAGGACCCTCAAGAGTCTTCTGTGGAGTTCAGCCTTCTTTATGGTCCAGCTCTCCCATATTTTTTTACATTAGCAGATGTTCTTCTCTCAGTCTCACTGTCCACCTTTTATTGGCAAACATCAAAAAACCCACCTGGAAGAAAAGGATTTGAATGGGGATGTTTTTCACAGATAATCCTCAATGGAGATAACAAACTTCAGGAAAAATGAATATCAGTGTCCTTGTGACCAAACTTGTGTCCAAGGTAAGTGAAACAGAAGTAAGATGGTAGGCACTGAGAGAGGTGATCAGAGGGCATACAGACTGAAACTACAATCACAGGCAACTAGACAATCTGATCACATGGACGACAGCCTTGTCTAACTCAATGAAACTAAGCCATGCCGTGTGGGGCCACCCAAGACAGATGGGTCATGGTGAAGAGGTCTGACAGAATGGGGGCCACTGGAGAAAGAAATGGCAAACCACTTCAGTATTCTTGCCTTGAGAACCCCATGAACAGTATGAAAAGGCAAAAAGATAGGACACTGAAAGATGAACTCCCCAGGTTGGTAAGTGCCCAATATGCTACTGGAGATCAGTGGAGAAATAACTCCAGAAAGAATGAAGGGATGGAGCCAAAGCAAAAACAACACCCAATTGTGAATGGGACTGGTGATAGAAGCAAGGTCCAATGCTGTAAAAAGCAATATTGCATATGAACCTAGAATGTTAGGTCCATGAATCAAGGCAAATTGGAAATGGTCAAACAGGAGATGACAAGAGTGACCATTGACATTCTAGGAATCAGTGAACTAAGATGAACTGGAATGGGTAAATTTAACTAGGATGATCATTATATCTACTACTGTGGGCATGAATCCCTTAGAAGAAATGGAGTAGCCATCATGGTCAACAAAAGAGTCCGAAATGCACTACTTGGATGCAATCTCAAAAACAACAGAATGATCTCTGATCATTTCCAAGGCAAACCAATCAATATCATGGTAATCCAAGCCTATGCCCCAACCAGTAATGCTGAAGAAGCTGAAGTTGAAGGGTTCTATGAAGACCTACAAGACCTTCTAGAACACCCAAAAAAGATGTCCTTTTCATTACAGGGGACTGGAATGCAAAAGTAGGAAGTCAAGAGATGCTGGAGTAACAGGCAGAGTTGGCCTTGGAGTACAGAATGAAGCAGGGCAAAGACTAATAGAGTTTTGCCAAGAGAATGCACTGGTCATAGCAAACATCCTCTTCCAACAACACAAGAGAAGACTCTACACATGGACATCACCAGATGGTCGACACCAAAATCAGATTGATTATATTTTTTGCAGCCAAAGATGGAGAAGCTCTATACAGTCAGCAAAAAAAAGACTGGGAGCTGACTGTGGCTCAGATCATCAACTCCTTATTGCCAAATTCAGACTTAAATTGAAGAAAGTGGGGAAAAACACTAGACCATTCATGTATGACCTAAATCAAATCCCTTATGACTATACAGTGGAAGTGAGAAATACATTTAAGGGACTAGATCTTATAGACAGAGTGCTTGATGAACTATGGACAGAGGTTCGTGACATTGTACAGGAGACAGGGATCAAGACCATCACCATGGAAAAGAAATGCAAAAAAGCAAAATGGCTATCTGAGGAGGCCTTACAAATAGCTGTGAAAAGAAGAGAAGTGAAAAGCAAAGGAGAAAAGGAAGGATATACCCATTTGAATGCAGAGTTCCAAAGAATAGCAAGGAGAGATAAGAAAGCCTTCCTCAGCTATCAGTGCAAAGAAATAGAGGAAAACAACAGAATGGGAAAGACTAGAGATCTCTTCAAGAAAATTAGAGATACCAAGGGAACATTTCATGCAAAGATGGACTCAATAAAGGACAGAAATGGTAGGGACCTAACAGAAGCAGAAGATATTAAGAAGAGGTGGCAAGAATACACAGAAGAACTGTACAAAATAGATCTTTTCAACCCAGATAATCATGACAGTGTGATCACTCACCTAGAGCCAGACATCCTGGAAGGTGAAGTCAAGTGGGCCTTAGGAAGCATCACTATCAACAAAGCTAGTGGATGTGATGGAATTCCAGTTGAGCTATTTCAAATCCTGAAAGATGATGCTGTGAATGTGCTGCACTCAATATACCAGCAAATTTGGAAAAGTCAGTAGTGGCCACAGGACTGGAAAAAGTCAGTTTGCATTCCAATCCCAGAGAAAAGCAATGCCAAAGAATGCTCAAACTACCGCACAATTGCACTCATCTCACATGCTAGTAAAGTAATGCTTAAAATTCTCTAAGCCAGGCTTCAGCAATATGTGAACCATGAACTTCCAGTTGTTCAAGCCGGTTTTAGAAAAGGCAGAGGAACCAGAAATCAAATTGCCAACATCCGCTAGATCATCGAAAAGGCAAGAGAGTTCCAGGAAAACATCTCTTTCTGCTTTATTGACTATTCCAAAGGCTTCGACTGTGTGGATCACAATAAACTGTGGAAAATTCTGAAAGAGATGGGTATACCAGACCACCTGACCTGCCTCTTGAGAAACCTGTATGCAGGTCAGGAATCAACAGTTAGGACTGGTTCCAAATAGGGAAATGAGTACATCAAGGCTGTAAGTTGTCACCCTGCTTATTTAACTTATTTGCAGATTACATCATGAGAAACACTGGGCTGAAGGAAGCACAAGCTGGAATCCAGATTGCCGGGAGAAATAGCAATAACCTCATATGTACAGATGACACCACCCTTATGGAAGAAAGTGAAGAAAAACTTAAGAGCCTCTTGATAAAAGTGAAAGAGGAGAGTGAAAAAGTTGGCTTAAAGACCAACATTCAGAAAACTAAGATCATGGCATCCAGTCCCATCACTTCATGGGAAATAGATGTGGAAACAGTAGAAACAGTGGCTGACTTTATTTTTCTGGGATCCAAATTCACTGCAGATGGTGATTGCAGCCATGAAATTAAAAGACACTCCTTGGAAGGAAAGTTATGACCAGCATATTATGACCAGCAGTTATGACCAGTAGACAGCATATTAAAGAGCAGAGACATTACTTTGCCAACAAAGTTCTGTCTAGTCAAGGCTATGGTTTTTCCAGTGGTCATGTATGGATGTGAGAGTTGGACTATAAAGAAAGCTGAGCACTGAAGAACTGATGCTTTTGAACTGTGGTATTGGAGAAGACTCTTGGACTGCAAGGAGATGCAACCAGTCCATCCTAAAGGAGATCAGTCCTGGGTGTTCATTGGAAGGACTGATGTTGAAGCTGAAACTCCAATACTTTGGCCACCTGATGTGAAGAGCTGACTCATTTGAAAAGACCCTGATGCTGGGGAAGATTGAGGGCAGGGGTAGAAGGGGACGACAGAGGATGAGATGGTGGATGGCATCATTGACTCGATGAACATGGGTTTGGGTGGACTCCAGGAGTTGGTGATGGACAGGGAGGCCTGGCCTGCTGCGGTTCATGGGGTCGCAAAGAGTCAGACACGACTGAGCGACTGAACTGAACTCAACTGTGACCAAACTTTGAAGTAGCATGTTACTGTTCTGGTGACATGCAAAGTCCCCGAGTCATGGAACTTTACAGTTGGAAGTATCTTGAAGGTCATAGGGGTGATCTGGGGATCACCTACATTCTGACCATCTGGAAGGCTTATTAGAGATGCGGGTATAGGCATTCATTCCCAAGAATTTGCATTTTTAAGCGCTCCCAGGAGTTCTTTAGCTCACCTTCACTTTGTGGATGGGAGTGCTAAAGTGAACTCTAAAGACCCAGCAAGTAAGCTTTAGAGGCTACATCAGAACCAGAGGCTGGATCCCAGCCTAGAGCTCTTTATAAGGGCTATGTTATGTGGCAATGAAATGCCAAGAAAAACTAATCAAGTCCCTCTTCTGCCTCTAAATCCCTTTCCTCTCCTGAGTCCTGAGGTAGAATAATCAGTAATTATAAAGAATAAGAGGAACTTGACCCCTTTTCCCTATTGTATGCCAAATATTTTTCCTTGATGAAACTCATGTGAAACTTAGATTCCACATATTTCTTTCCCACACAAATGGCCACCCTATGCTCCAGGTCTTTACCAGTCTCCACGCTGGAACCTGGAGGGGGATCTGATCTGGCCTTGCTATAATCACAATAGGCAGCTGTTGGCTATGGGTGATTAATGGGCCATGGATTAACTGGGTCTTGGTGAAATCTATACATGTTCTAGGATTGTGAGAACTTACTTGGTAGGTTGTAGTTGTCTTTGCTTACTTCTCTCCACCCCAGTCCAAACCACGTACTTACAATCCCATGAATGTGCCTTGAAGAGGAAATGGCAGCCATAACTAATGTATTTCCTTTTGCAAGCTCATTTCCATGCCTCAAAAGCATAGGTACTGGCCAGGAACCAAGCTATCAAGGAACAGAACCTATGCTTAAAGGATCCAAGAACTACTGAGGTTCAGGTAATAACAATCATCCCTTGGTATCAGTGGGAGATTGATTCCAGGACCCCCTCATGTGCCAGACATCCATGGATGTTGAAGTCCCTTATATAAAATGGTATAGCATTTGCATATCATCTATACACACCCTCTTGTATACCTTAAATCAGCTTTAGATTACTTATAGTACCTAATATATTGTAAATGCTATATGAATAGTTGCTGGCCTGTGCACATTCAAGTTTTGCTTTGCTTTTTGCAACTCTGTGATTTTTTCCCCAAATATTTTCAATCTTCCTTTGGTTGACTCCATGGATGCAGAATCCATACAGAGGGCCCACTGTTTGGCCCACTGTTTAAAAACCAACAGAGCGAAGGCATTTCAGCAATCAGTCAAGGATTGCTATTAAAAAAGAAAGATGATACCCCAGTGGGGAAAGATGGGGCCCTGAAATTCAACTGCCTCAGCTGTCACTGATTCCATGTCTTGTTACTAAGACAGAACCTTCACAACTCTGCCGCTCTGTGAGTCATGTGAGGTGCTGACTCTAAGAACCCTGCTGAACAGACATGAAGTACCTACTGCACAACTGAGGCAACTCAGGGCATGAAACAGCTCCATCTGCAGGCCCCTTCTTGCAGGCAATCAGTGCATGTCCACAGGGACAGGGATGTGATGGAATCAGGGAGGAAAGATATTTTCAACTTGATCCTGGTTTGGGGATTGGCATAGCCTTTGTGTAAAGGCAGTTGTTTTTGTGCCAGGATGGAACTGGCTTCCTTTCTTAACACATTGAATAATAAGCCACACTATGCTAATTGTCTATATTGTAGAAATGCTGGAAATGGATTCATGTTGCTAAGATATCATACAGATCATTGAGGAATAATAATAAAAACATATTATTTTTGTTTGTTTGGTGAAGAACAGTAGCTTTTCCTGTGTTAATTAGATAAACTACAGTAATCATCATCATCATCATGATAGTAGACATTTATTAACACTTGCTAGGTATCAGAAGTACTTGATTTTGATGATCTACTTTGAGCCTCATAACCATCCTATGAGAATGGAATAATTATCCTCCTTTTACAGAGGAGAAAAGTAAGGCACATAATGGTTAATTCACTTACAGTAAATTACACATCTAGTAAGTGGAGAAGTTGGGAATCAAACTCAAGCACAGTCTGGAGCCTGTATTCTTAATCTCCTATACAATATATCTTCACTAACTATACTGTTAGCATATGAGAAATGGTGGTGGATTGAACTTTATTCAATTGCTCTTTCTTTCAGTTACTCATTCATTTATTCAATAAGCATTATTTAAGTACTAACTCACTATGAGACATTAAGCTCTGTCATAAAGATGAATAGGACAGGTTTGCCCTCAGGAAACTCACTTTGTGAGAGGAAGGCGTGCATTGAAATAAATGATTATAAGTGAAATGTAATAATATAATGAAAGTGCTTATAATGTGTTTGGTGAGGACACACAGTCAGGGAAGGTTCCTGGAGGAAGCCATTTTCCATCCAGGTCCTGAAGGTGAGAAGGAGTTTGGCTCAGAAGATGGAGAAAACTAACAACCCAGGCAAGAAGAAGGTTCATTATGCATTGCTGTGTGCAGTGTCCTCCACTGGCTTTTGGGAAGGACACAGACCAGTTTCTACTCTCCTGAAGTAGAGTGTGGGAGTTGCATTGACAAACAATCAATGAAGAGTGTGTTCACAGCTTGGATTCAAACAAACAATATTTCCACTTCTGGGAGAAGGAGGGGGAAACTGGCGACTTCTCCATGGAGGAACATTTTGAATCGGGCTTGGAAAGATGAGAATAGTTTTTCAAAATTAATAAGTAGAGGAGAGAAGGAATGTGGGCTATTTAGGGAAGGATCTGTTATAAATGGAAGGAGGCACATGGGCCTGGGTAATGGGGACCCCAAGGGGCTTGGTGCCAGTGCTTGCAAGGCCTGGAGTGCCACATGAAGAGTTTTGGAGAGGCACTGATAAAATGTGGACACTTTTCCAGCAGTGGTTTTGCTGGGGAAATTAGAGTATATCCCAGATCAGTCATTTTCAAACTTGTTTTTTGCTTGTAGGACCTTTCTTTCAAGCACAGTCTGAGATAAAACTCTAAGTATTAAACCATTAAGAACGGAGCCATTCTAGCTGGCATGGGCTGGAAAGGCTCAGGAGCCAGGTTGCTCAGCCCTCACCAAGGACTTTATGCAACACAACTTAAAATCTTCCTGCAAATGAGAGGTCTGAGCCTGGAGAACAGGGTGTTTTCACCCCATCCTCAGGCCAGCTTGTTAGGCCACAATCAGGCACATGGATATTACTTCCGGCAATACAGCAGCAACAATGGCAGGTTTGCCCAGTGGTGCTGATCTGATTTGTACATGGAACAGCCATTCATAGTTGATAAGTTGTGAGCTGAACTGCGAGTTACATTGCTGAAATGAGGCCCTTGGATGAAGCAGAGTTCCTGTCTTGAGGATCTCTCTTCCTCAAGGGAATCCGGGCTGCTTGAAGGAGTTACAACTTCAGAGTTGCCTCTCCCTTTCCCACAGTAGAACTTGCCCCTGGGAGAATCTGGCTCCATGCTGAGGGTTCACTGCCAGAAAGTGAAATGAAAGCCTTCACTGGATCTGTGCACCTGGATACCCTGGGGAGAAAGGAGAGAGGGAAGGAATATTTCATTTTTAGAGTTTCCAATAACATATCCCAACAGGTCAGGCTGCGAGGAGAAACTGTGATCCCTGAAAGCAATAAGCTGGAGAAGGCCCCCATCAAAGAGAAGGCTCCCCCAGGAGAGTGAATCAGATAAAATGCAGGATACCCCATCAAAGGAATTTCTGATAAAACACAAGTAACTTTTTAGCATGTCTCAAATGTTGCATGGGACATACTTACACTAAAAAAAAAAAAAAAAATCAGTAATTTATAATTCAAATTTAAAAGGGTGTTCTGTTTAATTTATTTGGTAATCTGGCAACCCTATCCTCAGGCCACCTCTCCCATGGAGGAGTGCCCCCTTTCTATCTGCCCTTGAATTGAACGTCAGCCCAGTTTTTGGTCCAGGGGCTCACTCCAAACCCTTTAAGCATGAACCCAAGCTTCTCCACGCCGCAATGACAGGCATCCTGTCCAGCCAAGAGAATAGGGTTGCACCCTCCAGAGCCCCCATGATTCCCCCAGCATGCTCCTTTTGAAGTCCTGGCTGGTTGGTCACAGGCCAGCATGGGGCTTTGGCAGGGCAGGGGATTAAAGAGGCCTACTGCCTGATGAATAAATGTTTACAATAACCACATTCCCTTCTTGACTAGCTGGGGAGTTTCCATCAGAGCTGCTTTGCCATGAGGCAAGCTGTTTGCTTTTTTGTTAGAAGTAAGTTATTGGTGCCTTGCTGCTGCAAACAGAAAACATCTGTGGAGAGCCCACAAACAGGAAACTTTGGAGGGGAAAGGGGAAAAACTCACACTGCCTGTGAACCTGCATGTCTGAAAAGGAAGAATGTAAGTTAAATCAATAACCCTCAAGTATGAGCTAGGACCAGAGTGTGACAAGGACCGAATGGCACTGAGCAGGCTTTGTCCTCAGTTCAGTTCAATTCAGTTGCTCAGTAGTGTCCGACTCTTTGCGACCCCATGGACTGCAGCACGCCAGTCTTCCCTGTCCATCACCAACTTCCAGAGCTTACTCAAACTCAAATCCATCGAGTCAATGATGCCATCCAACCATCTCATCCTCTGTCGTCCCCTTCTTCTCCCGCCTTCAATCTTTCCCAGCATCAGGGTCTTTTCCAATGAGTCAGTTCTTTGCATCAGGTGGCCAAAGTGTTGGAGTTTCAGCTTCATAGGCTTTGTCCTATGTTTCCCTTTTAATTGAAGCTGGCTGTGTTAAAGAGAGATCTAGTTTCTGCTAAATCTAATTCTCCAAGGATGATGGCAGCTGCCAAAATTATCTTTCTGTAAATACCCTCATATGCAAGTGCAGCTACAGGAGAGGGATGCTGTCATAAATTATAGATGATCTGTTTCAGTGGAGCATCCAAACATACATATCATCCTGAATTGCTGCAACTAGAGGAAAGCAAGCAAAAGAATACACCTGACAAGTTTTCCCCAAAGGGTGCATGAGCTTCATGTGTACTGGCTGTGAGATTGACTTCAGTGCTCTGCTTTCCCTGGGCTAGCAGGTTGAGAACATTTTTAGGAAAGAATGTATAGTGAGTGGGGTTGAAACTATGAAGTGCCAGGAATCAAACGGATATGGCTAGAGAAGGGAAGCAGGTAAGAAATTTACTCTCCATCTTTTCCCTGAGAAAAGGAGGATGATGAGGAGATAGAGGAGAGAGGGAGAGAGAGGGAGTCAGAGAGGTGGAGATGGAGACACAAGCCCTTTCCTTGGCCTAAAGCCAGTTTGCATACTCCTCAGAATTGATGTGCCTATGGGTTTATATAACTCATCCAGAGGACCTGGCTCTCTGTGACTTCTTTAATGATCTAGACTAAGGAAAAACTGAATTCAGCTTGATGAAATTTCCAGTGGAACATAAAGGTCAGGAGCAAGAGTAACCCCAAGTCATCATAGGAATATGTCATTGTAGGTGGTAAGGATGATATAAAGTTATGACTAATGCTTGGCAGTGGAAAAGAAAGGGAAACAAAAGAACACCTGAAAATGGATAGTTAGCAATTCTGATAGATAAAACATGTGAGTTGAGATTTAGCCAAGGCATGTTTCCTATTCCTGCCATATAATCTGGTTGATGAATCTGTGGTTCTCAATAGGCAAAGTCCATTAGGGTCACCTGAGGAATATGCTTTAAAAAAGAAAAGAGAACAATGATTCAGGGCTCCATTCTCAGGTTCTAGTTCTAAAGGTAAATTTTGCCAGCAGTTCACCGAGCACACTTCAAGAAACAGTATTTTGAACGTGTCTGGGTAATTTGCATCTGTGGATCATCATATAAGGCACTCTTCCTGATTCCTGATTCAAAAAGAACCAAAAGAAGGTTTATGAGTGGGAGCCTGGGAGTCAGTCAAATTTCAGCTTCATTCCTGGAGTGTGATACTTGCTAATTATGATCTCAAGTAGTTACTCAACCTCATTGACCCTCAGTCTGCTTATCTATAAATTCAGGATGTTATAATATATACTATAGTACATGCCAATCCAGGTGATTCCAAGGATAGACTGAGATGATGCGTGGAAAGAATTTAGCAGAGTCCTTGGCCTAAGAAATGTGAGTTTTTGATATCATTGTTTCTACTCCATCACCATGATTATTATCAGCAACAGTAATTTGTTCATTTATTGAGAACATGCTCTGTGCAAGGCAGTAAGCTCATGATTATTTTACTTTATTTTATTCTCAAAATAAATTTAAGAGATTATTCTTCCCATTCTACATATAAAGAAATGGAGATTATGTAGCCCGACCCCCATCACCCAGATGAGACTGAGAAGAACTGTGACTCCTCTTTTGGTGGGGATGTGAAGTGGTGCATTGATGTGGGAAACAGTATGGTGGTAAAAATTTATGACTAGAACTACCGGAAGTGGGATTACTGGATCATATGGGATTACTAATCATATGGTAGTTCTAGTTTTAATTTTTTGAGGAAGCTTCACACTTTTTCCATAATGGTTTTACAAATTTATGTTCTTGCCAACAGTGCACAAGGTTGCCTTTTTTCCACATCCTCATCAACGTTTGTTATCTCTTATCCTTTTATGATAGTCTTTCTAACAGTTGTAAGGTGATATTTCATTGTGGTTTTGATTTGCATTTCCCTGTTGATTAATAATGTTAAGTAACTTTTCATGTACCTGATGGCCATCTGTTTGTTTTCTTTGGAAAAATGTCTATTTAGTTCCTCTGTCGGTTTTTGAACCATATTGTTTTGTTGCTGTATGAGCTGTATGAGCTCATTTTTTCAGCCTCTTGCCAGATTGATAATGGGTGAAAAAAATGTGTGTTAAATTTGCATTTCTATAATTTTTTGTGAGATTCAGCATCTGTTACTATTTTTATTGGCCTAACATATTTTTTTCTGAGATTTGTCTCTTCATAATCTCTATCCATTTGTCTACTATGTTGTCTTTTGTTGATTTATAGATATTCCTTATGTATTCTGTATATTAATACTTTGTATATTGTATATGTTGCAAATAATTTCTTTGGATCTTTCACTTCTTTTTAAACTTTTCTTATGACTTATCTTTTATTTTATTTTTTATTTTTTTGGTGGGTTCCAACATCCTCCTGTCAGTGGTTGTTCAGCAACTAGTTGTGATTTTGGTGTTCTCACAGGAGAATATGAGCATATATCCTTCTACTCCACCATCTTGTTATCTTTTATTAGAATAATTTAAATTATCAGGCTATTCAATAGTTTCTGTGGTTTTATATCTGACTCTCAAATTTTGATTACTACACATTTTTCTAATGTTTCTCTAGTTTTAAATTTTATGCTTAGCTCTTGAATTCATAAAGAACTTGCATTTGTGTATAATGCTTGGTTGAGATTTAATTTTATTTTACTTAAAAAATCAATAGCTAATTTTCTCAGCACCATTTATTAAACAGAATTTCCTTACCCATGATTTGAAATATTATATTTATTTTAATATGAATTTTCTTACATACATGGTTTCTGTTTTATTGGTTTTGTCTATTCTTATGTTAGTTCTGCACTATTTCAACACTTTTAATTTTTAAGTGAATTCAAGTTTTTAAAAATGCCAGAAAAGGTGAGCCTTCCCCCTTAATATTCTTTCCTTGAAAAGAGTTTTCTTAGACATTCTAGTTTATTTTCTTCTCCAGATAAATTTTAGAAATGACTTAAAGTTTTTTTAAATCCTTTTAAGACTCTTATTGAGACTGAGTTGAATTTGTAAATTTATTTTGAGAATTTGGTTTCTTTAATACTGCCCAGGAATAAAATGTTAGTCTACCTAATCACATTTTCTTTTATATACTTCAGTTAGATTTTTATAGTTTTCTTCAAGTAGGTTCTTGTGTATTTTTATGAGGTTTATTGATATGCATTTAATAAGGTTTTGTTGCTACTGTGGATGAGAGTTTAAAAAAAATCGATTATATTTTCTAATTGCTATTGCTTGAGAAAAGGACTACTAAAGTTTACCTATTGCTATAGTCACCTTTAGTATATGGTCACCTTTTTGAACTCATTTATTTGTTCTAATAATTGACCAGTTAGCATCTTAAGTTTTATTAAAAAATATTTATTGAGCACTTACTATATGTCGGATGTTGGAGATATGGCTGGTCTGAACCCAGAGAGACTGCATTCTAGTGGAGGATGATGAGTCACAAACAAGGAAATAAATATATAATATTTATAAATATGTAGTGTATATATATATATATATATATATATAATATATGAACTTATAGTGCTATGACAGAAACAAAAGAGAATGATGTAACAGAGAGAGTAGGACTTTCGAAGCATCACCAAGGATCTTCCTTGACATGGTGCTGGAGACCAGAGACTCAGTCATGTCAAGAGCGTTCCAGGCAGAGTAAATAGCAAATGCAAAAGCCCTGTAGCTTTAAGGAGCTTGGCGTCTAAGGAACAGAAAGTGAATCCAAGAGGCTAGAGTGGGAATGAACAAGGTGGTAGTAGATAGGAACCAAGATAATATGAGAGTTTTTAGGCTGGAGCAAAGAGTCCAAATGTAAGTACTGTTTGGAGCTATTGAAAGGTCAGATAGTGATTTTTGTTTTAAAACAGTTCTTCAGACTATGTAGAGGAAAAGCTTCCAGTGAACAGGAGTAAGAGGAGGAGGAGGTTGCATTGTAAGAATTGAGAGGATTCGTGGCTTGACTAGATTGCCACCAGTGGATGGAGAGAAATTATTATATTCAAGATACATTATAAAGTAGAATGAATCAGACTCACTGATGCATTTAATGGAGAGGATTATTAGGCTCTTGGCTTGAGTAACTGGATAGATTGTGGTGCCATTTTCTGAGATAATAAACACTGGGGAGTAATGTTTTGTCAAGGGATAGAGAGGATCAAGGATTCTGTTTGGGAAATGTTTACTTTGAAACGTAGCTGACATTCAAATGAATATGTCAAATAGATGGTTGCATAGATGAATCTAGAGATCAGGGGAACAGTCAGTCCTAGAGACATAAACTTAGAATTTGGAAACATGTAGATAGAATTGAAAGACATAGGGCCAGATAAGATGATGTAGGGAAAAGAGAGAAGGAGAACACAGTACCAAGCTCTCAGTGACTGTAACATTTAGATGTCAATTAAGGGAGGAAGAGATGGCAAACCATAGAAAACTGTAGGAGGAAGAGATAGCAAAGGAACCCGAGAAAGTGAGGAAGTAGGAACTGGAGAAAGAGTGATGTCAAAAGTGGATGGCGTTTTAAGATGAGAGCTCCAAGAGTTCCATCAAGCACTGCTAAGAAGTTGAGAAGGAAGAAACATAATTGATGACCTTAAAAACAACTTAGGTGAAAGCCAGGTTGGGGTGAAATCCAGGTTGGGATGATTCAAATGATAATGGAAGATAAGGAGTAGAGGCAGCTGGAGTAGACAGTTAACTCCTTAAAAAAGTTTTCCTGCAAAAGAAGTGAATAAATGAAGTTGTAGCAGAAAGGGCATGGGGGGACAAAGAATGATTTGCTTGTTCAAAAGACTGAACATCAGAGCTTCTTTACTGCTGAAATGAGTAAATAATACAGAAGGAAGAAGTCAAAGATTCAGGAGGGCTAGAAGGAAAAAAATGCATGAGCAGAGTCCTTGAGAGAAGAAAAGGGAAGAGACCTAGAGTGAAGCAGTGATCACCCCTTGAGTGAAGGAGTGATGTTTGATAGTAGGAGAGGCACACCTTCTGTCAGAACTCGAGAAAATAAAAAATATGAGTACCTCTACAGATAAGTTTATAGATATTATTGTGAAATGGAGACATTTTTCTCTGAATCTACAAAGGAGATTCAGATCAATTGATCATTGATGATAGAATTGATCATAAACACGTCTAAGGAAATGATCAGAATATGTGGAAATAATTATAGGGTTGACTTTTCTTTTACAAATAAATATCTTATTACATTGGTTACTGACTCTAGTCCAGTATAGAATGCACTGAGGATAATAAGCATCCTTATAGTTCATTTGCTTTAAAGAAAATAATTGCACCATCTGACTACTAAATAAAGTATTTATACTTGTAGGTTTCTATAGTTATGGTACAGCAAATATTTACATTTTACATTTACATTTTTATATTTAATTACATTTATACTTCCATGATTGAATCATACTTGTGATGGTGTATCTCAGTATAAACTTGACATGATGGTATGTTGAGGTCCTTTAATGGACTGGAACCTGATGGTCTGGAGTCGACAATAAGAAAGTGAAAGAAGGAAAGAGGCTAGTACTCCCTGGGTTACGCAGCTGGCTTTCGTGCTGCAGGGAATCAGCCAGAAATAGAGAGAGAGAGAAGGACACGGAGAGAGAGAGAGAGAGAGAGAAGGACACGGGGACCCAAGTCTCTGGTGGGACAAGGGTGCTTTATTGAATTCTGTAAGAGTATACTGTAATACAAGGTAGCTTCTTCAGATAAAGATCAAGAGACCAGACTTTACAAGTTACCAAGGAAGCAATGAGCAATAGAGGCCATAAGGCCAAAAGGCAATCCATATCAAAAGAGGGTCATAAATAATCCCTTTCACCAAATGGAAAAGCTAATGAAGGAAATCCTATGCAAGCATCCCATCTCTTTGATCTCCTGGGCACGGCTTGCCTGCTCCTCTCACCCCTGATAGGGACTAATAAGGAACAGAGGGCTCAAGAGAGATAGGAAACAGCACACAGGAATCTTACTGTTAAACATTCCCTGACAATGGTGATGTCTTTTTTTTAATGCACTTCTCAATTTGAGTTGTAATACCTTATTTAGTTTTTTAAAAGTATCTATTCATAAGTTAAAATGGAAAACATTTCATAGACATGTTTTTATACATATGCTATTATAAATGAGTTGGTTTCATGGATACACTAGTTCCATAAACTGATTTAAAAAGTGTTCCATATTTTTCTAAGCTCCAGAACAAATTTCTCAAGGAAGGAAAATTATCTATTATGAAGAAATCTCTTTTAAAACCATTTGAGTCTGGTGAATTTATTTTGAAAGGAAGCTACCAGAGTATATCTTTAGTGTCTTCTATGATTATTAGTCTACTCAAATATTTTTACTTTTTTTGTGGCCAATTTGGGTAATTTTCTTTTCCTGAAAAAAATTTATTTCATCACCATTTTAAAATATGTTTTTTTAAAAGTTTTATGTATGATGATACAAGTCTTTATTTTTATGATATAATTCTTCAAAAAATCTCTATATCTGAAATTATGACCCTTATCTTATTAACAAAGGGGTTTACTTGTCTTTAAATTTTCCTTAATTAGATTTGTCAAATTTTGGCATCAAATACACTTTTATTTTATAGAATAATTCTAACTTTGTAAATTCAAGATTTTTTAAAAAATTATTTACTTCTGCCTTTGCGGCTACTCTTTTATTTGTTTGTTATGCTCTTTAGCTACCTCCTTGCACTAAATCTAGTTGATTTATTTTCAGTCTTCCTCATTTTCTAATAGATGCATAAAAAGCTATACATTTTTCCACTGAATACCACTTGGACCGTAGCCCACAAGTCTTAACATATAGTGTTCTTATTTTAAATTTTTTCTAAAGAGCTTGTAATTTTTATTTAGGTTACCTCTTTAAGACTTCCCTGGTAGCTCAGCTGGTAAAGAATCCACCTGCAGTGCAGGAGACCTGGGTTCGATCCCTGGGTTGGGAAGATCCCCTGGAGAAGGGATAGGCTAACCACTCAAGTATTCTGGCCTGAAGAATTCCATGGACTAGTTCATGGGGTTGTAAAGAGTCAGACACGATTGAGCATTTTTCCCTTTTAGACTTATTTTGGGGCTTCCCTGGTGGTCTAGTGCTTGAGAATCCACCGACTAGTGCAGAGGACACAGGTTTGATCCCTGGTCTGGGAAGATCCAACATGCTGTGAGGCAGCTAAGCCCGAGAGCCACAGCTAGTGAAGCCCACACTCCTAGAGCCTGTGCTCTGCAACAAGAGAAGCCACTACAGTGAGAAGCTTGTGCACTGCAACTAGAGAAAGCCCACACACAGCAACAAAGACCCAGCACAGCCAAAAATAAATTTACAAAAAGAAAGACTTATTTTGAAAGTGATTATTATTATTTTTGCCATCCTTTGTTATTAATTTCTAATTTTATGGTATTATATCCAGGAAACATGTATTTCAATATTTAAAACTTTTCGAGGTTGTGATCATGGTTTCATATATCAGTTCAGTCCAGTCACTTAGCCGCGTCTGACTCTTTGTGACCCCATGGACTGCAGCATGTTAGGCTTCCCTGTCTGTCACCAATTTCCGGAGTTTGCTCAAACTCATGTCCATTGAGTCAGTGATGGCATCCAACCATCTCATCTTCTGTTGTCCCCTTCTCCTCCTGCCTTCAATCTTTCCCAGCATCAGGGTCTTTTCAAATGAGTCAGTTCTTCCCATCAGGTGGCCAAAGTATTGGAGTTTCAGCTTTAACATCATTCCTTCCAGTGAATATTCAGGACTGATTTCCTTTAGGATTGACTGGTTTGAACTCCTTGCTGTCCAAAGGACTCCCAAGAGTCTTCTCCAACACCACAGTTCAAAAGTTCAGTTCTTCAGTGATCAGCTTTCTTTATAGTCCAACCTCACATCTATGACTACTAGTCACATACATGACTACTATAACTTTGACTAGATGGACCTTTGTCAGCAAAGTAATGTCTCTGCATTTTAATATGCTGTCTAGGTTCATCATAGCTTTTCTTTCAAGGAGCAAGTGTCTTTTAATTTCATGGCTGCAGTCACCATCTGTGGTGATTTTGGAGCCCTCCAAAGTAAAGTCTCATATATAATGAGGTTTCATATATAATGTTTTTGAAATGTGTTTTATCTATATTTTTTAAACTGCTTGTGCATTCATTTTGAATAACCAGATTTTAACATATATACTTTTTACTTAGTTTAAGCTTCTTAGTGTTTAATTCAAATATAAGTTCTTTTATTTCTTATAATACCTTTTTAAAATTTAAAATTAAACCCATTCTAGAAAATGCAGAAAATTATAAAAAGGAAGGGAAAACTTCAAGCCCTATGAACCTAGAGATAAATATTAATACAATTTTGGCATATATTTTCAAAACTTTTAGCCTTCTTACATGGTAAAGATAATGCTATACATATGCAGCTGGATCCTGAATTTTCATTTTCTTCCGTATATCTGCATGTCAAATAATTCATGACTACCATTTTAATAGCTAAATATTCCATAATAAGAATCTGCTATAATTACAAAGATGTTTTACATATTTTATAATGAATAATTCTGTAGAAAATATCTTTGTACATAACTCTTTTCCACATTTAAGATTATTTACATAGGAGTTCATAATAAAGGAGAAACTAGTAAGTCAAAAAGTATGAATGTTTTTAAGGTTTTTATGCTTATAAGCATTTTGCATATATGCAAAACAAATATCTGCTTTTTGTATGAGGTATACAGTCAAACCACCACAGATTATCTATCTCTATTTTCCTCAATCTACTTCCACTGCTTTAACAGTCAAAGAAATGTATATGTATATGCTTCCAGACCTTTCTATATGTATTTACATACATATATCTATATGTCTGTTTAATGTTTCTATATAGCAGTTCAGATGGTGAAGAATCTGTCTGCAATGCAGGAGATGCAGGTTCAGTCCCTGGGTCGGGAAGATCCCCTGGAGAAGGGAATGGCCACCCACTCCAGTATTCTTGCCTGGAGAATTCCATGGACGGAGGAACCTGGAGGATTTCAGTCCATGGGGTTACAAAGAGTCAGACATGACTGAGCAACTAACACTTTCACTTTTTTTCACTTTCAGGAGAGAATACATGCATAATAAGTGCATAATACACACTAAGCATTCACATTTTTTTAATTTGGAGGTTGTATGTGTGTATAATATGTATATACATGTATGCTTATTTTTAAAGTTTAAGAAAAATATGTACTAGTTCAAGTAAGAAATTTTCACATTGTCTGGTTATCATTGTTCTACTGATTACAAATAGACCCTCACAGTATGGATTCTCTCATTTGCTCACTAATATTTTGTAAGAGATTTAACAAAATAGTGAACTTCTCTGACCTTTCCTTCATTATCTGGTAAATAATTGTCAACATTCTCTAGTTTTTTTTTTTTTTATCAAGTTAGAACACTTGTTAAAAGACTTGCTAATCTTTCCTTAAATGCCTTTTATTTAATTAAGAGACAGGAGATCTTGTCACAGTGGAAGAATATCTTCTTCTTGGACAATCAGCTTTAAGAGCGTGGCTCTCAGAACACAAGAAGTGCTCCTAAGATGTCAAGAAAATGGAAATTAATAGATACTCAGTAGATGATTGGTGATGACATACTACAAGGAGCATAGCGTCTTCTTTTTCCATTTGAGTTGATGTTACTGTTTGGGGGGCATCTCCTAAAAGAGTTAAATAGAAGTTTGACTATCAGGTATATATCAGTCAGGCTGCTTTAGGCTACAGGACAGAAAATCTCAATTTAAATTGGCTTGTATGCTAAGGAAGACATAGCATTTCTTCTAACAAGCATTTTCAAGGTAGTTTAATTCCAGAGTTCATTAGTCATGTGGCTCATGATGTCATGAACAGCCCCTTCTTCTCCGGCTCTACTTCCTTGGCCTAGTCTGCTTTGTCGTCAGCTAGTTTCTTGCCTCTGGCCTCAGTATGACTGCCACAGTTTCAGCTGTCCCATGTAGACACTGAAAATGTCTAATAATAATTATCTCATCCTTATAAAATTTTCTGATAAGGAAGACCATTTCCCAGAAAGTCCCTAGCTGACTTTTGCTCTTGGTTCACTGGTCTGTCTCACATGCTGATGTAAATCAATTGCATGAATAACTTGACCAATCAACATCCATTCTCCCTTGAAGCAAGTAACACTACTAAAGAGGATGGATATCCAGACAAAATCAGGAATGGAGTAGGAAGGGACAAATTGAGGAAAGGGAAGAAATATCATGTAGGCAACTGATCATACCTACAAAAATGTGGATAATAATGCCCTGTTAATAGTGAAAAATTAATTAAACTATAGTTATATTCTAATGAATATTATATATTTTATATATTAACATGAGTTATATAAAATATGTAATCTGTACTGAAGTGTATTACATAAACCTGCTTTAATTTTGAGTATAGGTGATAAGCAAAGCTATCTTTAGGAAAGTTTATGCTTTCCAAGTATTTAAACATGTTCATTTAAGAAATAAGGCATATTTCCTTTTTGGATTTCAAAAATCAAGCCACTCCTTTAAATGTCAAAATTATCCTCCCTTGTCAGAATTAATGGCTACTGGGGTGGCTCAGTGGTAAAGAGTCAGCCTGCCAAGCAGGAGATTCAGGTTCAATCCCTGGGTCGGGAAGATCCTCTGGAGAAGGGAATGGCAATCCTCTCCAGTATTCTTGCCTGGGAAACCCCATGGACTATAGTCCACCACTAGTGGTGGACTATAGAAGAGTTGGACGTGACTCAGTGGCTAAAAAACAACAGAATTAATCACTGTAACATGAGAATGTGGCCAGATTGGGAAACTGTTACAGTGAATCATATCTATTTGTCTATAACACGCTTTACATTTTTAAAAGATTAAAGTAAGTTCACCTTAATAGAGGTATATTTTTAATTCTATCTTGATAGGGTTTTTCTTCCTCTGGTTTTATGTGATGAAAACTGTAAATTTTTGGTGGTAATATCATTGCAAACTACATCATATATAAGGCCATTAAGTAATCTAAAATGTTAATAAATAAGACATAAAGTCTTACTTGTAGAGAGGAAGCCATGTTTACCTCTAACACAAGGCAGGAGGATCCTATACTGCTTGTGAAAGATTGAAGTGTATAATCTATCAAAATGTCACCTTCTTCCTGAAGGCCTTTTTGAGAGAGGGAGATGATAATTTAAGACCTGAGGTACCCCAAACAGTATTGTTGTTCAGTCGCTCAGTTGTGTCCAACTCTGTGACCCCATGGACTGCACATATTTGATTTAGTTCTAGATGATGAAAAAGTTCTAGATGAGTGAATCATAAACTTGACAAATTTGACTACCGGGTAAAGGAATTTTTGTATACTTTTTTTTAACAGCTATGAATCTTGGTCATGGTGATGTTTTTTAGGGATCGACATCATTTATGCCATATCTTTATCCACATGGCCATTGTAGGATAACTATTCTACTCTATTTCATAGTTAGGGAAACATTTGCTCATTTCCAGCATTTGACTCACTTTGTCCTCTCCCTCCCACTCCAAGTGTAAAAAGAAAACAAGGATTCTCATCTTTGAATTCAAAAAACTTATGTGTAGTCCCTCTATGTATGCTGCATTATGCTACTTGAAGGTCATGAGTTATAACTACTGAAACTAGATGGTTGCTTTTCTTGGGGAAAATAATATGGAGGGGGGAGGGATATAAGAAATCCTGTATCCTTCTAGGCCAGGGATCCACCACTGAGTATTAGCTTGAGGATAGGGAACAAATCCTATACTGCTTTATTTCCCTAGAAGTTCGGGTTTTATGTATATTAGCCATTCAGTACATGCTGGTACTGAATGAGGATATTTGAGGTAGCAAAGAAGACACGTATTTCTGCTCACACTTTATTGTGAAATCCTTCAAGTGACTACTGATCCATTTGGCCAGGGGTCTAAAAGGGGTCAGATAGAAAGAATTTTCATCTTTGTGGGGCATATAGTCTGTTACAACCACTTAACTTAACTGTGGATTATATGTAAACCAATGGGTATGGCTGTGTCCCAGTAAAACGTCATTCACAGCAACAAGTGATAGGCAGAATTGAGCCTGGGGGCCATAACTTGCTGACCTCTGCATTAGACTGTAACACACTAGATTCTTCTTTGGAGATCCTTTCAGATGCTCCATCATAGCAACATTCTTCAAAGAAAGATGTTAGAGCAGGTCTCCTGGTGGAAATGATGCAATTTAAAAATCATATAGAGAAATGTAGGAACGGAGATAATTGCCAATTAGGAAGGAAATTTTAAATTGTTAGTACAGGACTTGGTACATAGTAAATACCCAACAACTAGTAATAATTATGATTCCTGATAAGAAAATTTGAATAGTGATGCTAGAGCTAACAGTGGTTAACCAATGTGACCACGGGTGAGTGTCAGTTCTCTCTCTGGGATTCTTCTTCAGTATAATTAGGGGCTAGGTTATCCATAAGTGCTTTTGAAGGTCTAAGCCTTCTAAAATAATTTGGGTAAAAGCCCCTTCTGCCCATCAAATGAAGTGGAACTAGATTGTGAATAGGAGCATTGTTACTCAACTGTGGTTTCTGCAGAGCAGGAAGATTCCTTGCATTGCTCAAATTGGCCTGTGAGGACCTAAAATATTCTGTAAGAGTCTGCTGGCTTTTTCATGGTCTACTATTAGTGTTTATTCATGCATTTTGTCTTTAACTTTAATCTTGTTCCAAGTCAGACAGATTTGGAAAAATTGGCACTAAGTCATGAAGGAACTTCAGAAATAATTGAAGACACCAAACAAAATAAGATTTTTCCTTCTTATATACCAGAAACCAGCAATAACAGGACCACTAGATAATTAATGATTCTAGTTTCCATAATGCAGAGCCTTTGGAGACTGTGGATCTGGATGCCAATCTAGGCCCTGTACTTACAAGCTATGTGATCTTGGGCAAATCAATTATTCTTATAGGATAGTTATAAAATAGGAAAGACAATCCTTCCTTTATAGGATTGTGGCAAGAACTCATTGTGATTACTTTGCAAATCATTCAGTACAGAACTAGGACTGTAGTTCCTGGATTCTAAGACATTTTCACATTTTGAAACTGGAATGTGTTCTTACAGCTGATGTACCTAATAGTGTACATTCTTTTTTTCTTTTTTTGAAAGATGTTAAGTTGATGGCTCTCAGAATCAAGCAAGTTTGGAAGTAATATTCAATAAAATTAGCTTCTATCATTATAATATTTATAATAGTTTTTGTTTGAATTATGTGCATATAAACAGTGTAGTACTTTTAGTTTGGGACACTGATATTATAAGGTCAAATTTGTAGAAAAACGTAGCCAGTCACAAATTCATATTTAATAAGGTTAACTCATAGAGGTGTAAAAGTTTCCTCATACTGATCATCATTGGATTGTTCCTAGTTTAAGAATAAATGATTTGTTTTACTTATTGTGTTAATACCTGAGCAAAGGCACAGTTTCAATAAATTCTATGCACTTGTTATTTCATCAGTATAATACTTTCATTTCCACCCTTTTATTTGATGCTATTAAATACAAAAAAAATCTCATTTGTATTTAGTATATTTGATTTTATTTTTCAATTGGTTACATGGTGTAAAACAGACTTGGTCTCTCTTTACAGGGCAATTCTTGCATCTGAAGAATAAATTAATGTTACTTCTCTTGTTTGGTTTTCTCCCTTGACCAAAGGCCACAGATACATTATCTTCCCAGTATTCTCATGATGTAACTATCTATATCCATGAATTCCTCTGAAGCCTGGTACTTGCAAACTTCATTTAGGCATGGATTTACTTTTAATTTACTTTTATGACCACCATTTATATTTCCAGGTTTGTGCCATGATGGTAATATCTACTTCTCATACTGATGTTTGTTTAACTCTATGAAATTACAATATACAGCATTAAATCAAGGCAGGAAATGAAATTAAAAATCATGTTAACTGCTGATGTCTTGTTGGCACAGGCTGAGCCTCACTAGTCTTTATATTCTGATCTAATTCACAGGACCTGGAGGCAATTACCACTCCCTCACTGAGAAGTCAATGAAAAGGATACATCAAAGAGTTATTAACACACTCATAATTTGTAAAGCATCTCCTAACAACACCACTATAACTGTCCCCATGTGTAATATGATCACAGATTACCTGAAAGAATAAGGCTTCATAATTTTATTTATTGAAGTATAATTTACACAAGTGAAATGTTTATATCTTAGGTGTGCTGTCCAATCAGTTTTGATAAATGCATACACTTTTGCAGACTATGCCCCATCAAGACACAGAGCATTTCCTTCAAACCCAAAAAGTTACCTGTGTCCCTACCCATGCAATGCCCTCTCAGAAACAACAACTAATCCTATTATTTGTCACTATATTCCAAAGTTTCATACAAATTGAATCCTATAGTTTGTCATCTTTTACATCTTGCTTCTTTATTTAGCATAATATTTTCTGAGAATGATTCATGTTATTTCAAGTACCAGTAGCTGATCCCTTTTTATTGCAAAGTAAGATTCCATTATAAGAAAATACACAGTTTAATAATCCATTCTTTTACTGGTGGGCATCTGGGATGCTTACAGGTTGGAATTGTTATGAAAAGAAGATTCTATGAGCAATTTTATTTGCCTTTTGGTGTACATATGTTTTTGTTTCTCTTGAATAAATATCTTGGAGTAGAATTGCTAGCTCATGAAGTATATGTGCATTCAACTTTTGGAGTTGAATTTTCTGAAATACTTGTTCTGTTTTATACTCCCACTAGTGATATATGAGAATTTGAATTACTCCAGCATTTGATGTTGTCAGTATTTTATTTTAGCCATTCTAGTAGGTGTGTAATGATATTTCATTATGGTTTGAATTTCCTGGATGTATGGTATGAAAACTTTTTCATACACCTATTGGCCATTTTGCATATCTTCTTTAAGCAAAAGTATTGGAAAATGTAAATTGTCTCTTTGAATCTTTTGTCCATTTTTAAATCACCTTGTTTGTCCTATTATTAGGTTGTGAAACTTCTTCATATATTCTAGATCAAAGACCTTTGCCAGATATGCTTATTATGAATATTTTCTTCTAGTATGTGATTTGCCTATTTATTTTCTCAAAAAGTGCTTTGGGGGCACAAATATCTTAACTTTATTTTTAATTAACCAAACTACACAGCTTACATTAGGGTTCATTCTTTGTTTTGTATGTGCGATGAGTTGTGATAAATGTTTAATAGCATGTTTGGAGAAGGAAATGGCAACCCACTCCAGTATTCTTGCCCAGAGAATCCCAGGGACAGTGGAGCCTGGTGGGCTGCCATCTGTGGGGTCGTACAGTGTCGGACACGACTGAAGCGACTTAGCAGCAGCAGCATCCACTATTATAGTGTCATACAGAATAGTTTCACTCCTCTAAAAATTACCCATGTTTCACCTGTTCTTTCCTTTCTCCTCCCAAAACTACAATAACTACTGATTTTTTTTACTATCTCCTTATTTTTGCATTTCCAGAGTATCATAGTTGGAAACATACAGTATGTTGCCTGTTCAGATTCACAACTCTCTTTTGAAACAAATAATGTCTTTCAGATTCTGAGTAGAAATTGATTTTTAATTATTCTTTTGTATAGAAGGTTTGCTGATAAGAACATGGAAATTATCTATAGATTTTTTTTTTTACATTGACAGTTTGAAAGTAGAAAGTGTCCCAAAGGAATAAAAGTAGTTGGCCTTAGTTTAACAGTCATCATGCAAACTATCAGCAAGGAGAAAAGCAAATCTTAGGAGGGGAGGATCTTGGGGCAACTCTTAGGGATAGATAAAGCATTGCTCTGGTATGATACACTCAGCTGTATACATCAAATGCTGTTTCAAATAAAATTTTTGGAACAGGGAAAGCAGAGGTGCTGCTGAAGCCTACAAAAGAAAGAGGTCTTCTTTGTTAGCAGTTTATTTTTGAACCTACAGAAAGAGCATTTTGTGTGGGAGCCTAGTTTTGAACTTGCCCAGCACTATCTCCTGTGCTCAAACTTAAACACATGAGCGAAAAGTATTTCAAAATTCATTGTGAGAACCTCTGTGGAACTGTCTTTACTAACCATTTTTGCCTGAACTTCTACTAATATCTAATGATATTTCAAAGGTCATAAATACACTGTATTTTTGAACTTAAAGTAGATACATATCTTCTTCACAGAAGGTATGATTGCTTGGGACTTGGCCTATAATACACAGTTGACCCTTAATTAGTGAATGGGTGACTTTATAGTCATCCCTTTGTACCAGCAGTTCTGCATCCTGTGGATTCAACGAACCAGGGATCATGTAGTTTGTATTTATTGAAAGAAATCCACTTATAAGTGGACCTTGTAGTCCAAACCTGTGTTGCTCCAGGGTCAGCTGTTAGGCATTTTTCTGCTTTAAATTACATGAAAGAGGCTGAGAGAATATATCTGACTCTTGTCATCTAGATGTTTAATTTCCAAGTTCTTTTGATAACACATCTATCAATTTAAAAAAATAAGTCATACTCATAAATTGATTTACTAATGAATTAATTTTTTGTATTTGCATTTGGTTTTTTCAATAATTATATTTACTTATTTTTGGCTATGCTGGGTCTTCGTTGCTGTATGGGCTACTCTCTAGTTGTGGCATGCAGGTTCCTCTGTGTGGTGGCTTCTGCTGTTGCAGAGCACAGGCTCTAGGACATGTGGCTTCCGTAGTTGCAGCATATGGGCTCTGTGGTCATAGCTCCCAGGCTCTAGAGCACAGGCTCTGTAGTTGTGGTGCATGGGCTCAGTTGCTCTGAGGCACGTGGGATCTTCCCCCATCAGGGATCAAACCTGTGTCTCCTGCGTTGGAAGGCAGATTCTTTACCACTGAGCCACCAGGGAAGTTGCTGCCTTTGGTTTTTATTTGATTTGTGTTTTCAATTATTTCTAGTTTTCTGGTGATAACAGGATTTTCCAATTTTATTTCTGTTGAAAGATAACGATTTTAGCTATATATCTCAAGGTGACAGCTACAGAAGCTTTTAAAGACCAGCAAAGATGCCCATAATAAGAGTATATTTTTTTAAGTATAATTTTAAAAAAGCAAACAGCAGAACAAATTAGGTTAACTGAAATTCTTTTCCAAGAAAACATAAGACTGGCCCCTTCACTTTATTTCTGAAGCCAAGCATATTTGGCGTGAGAACAGAGTGTTGGTAGGAGTAACATATTAAGCCTCATTGGGGTGATTGATCCTGATTTATCCATAAACTATCTGAGCAGCCTAGAATATAGCACCCAGGGGCACTGGTTGTCAAAAGCACACTTTATTCTTACTTATGCCTGCTCTGTTGTCTTCTCCATCATGAAGAAATGCAGGACCCTGAAAAATCACTGGGTGATTTTTGTCGAGAGAGGGGCAGTAATTCCCTATGCTTCTATTGCCTAGACAATTACATGTACTAGTTTTTTGCTTTCCTAGTATTAACTGTTACATAGTGACTGTTCTCGTAAGCCACTTTAATGCTCCCCCAAAATGTGTGTCTCTATCTCTTACCCTAGTTCTTTCTCTCCTTCCCATTATCCTATAGATAAGTCTCTTTAGAAAAAATTGCTAAGAATATTACTTGTGAAATGATATACCTTATATTTATATGCATTCCATTTTAGAAAAAAGTATGGAAAAGAGGGAAATTCAAAAGCAACCAATAGATTGTACCTACATAACCTAGTAGGAAGAAGAGGTATAAGATTATCAAGCTGACCAATTTAGAGAGAGACTACTCAATGTTCCAAGAATGATGGCATTTGGGGCCTAAATACTATGAAACTACATCTCACAACACACCACACACACTAAAAACCTTACCTAAAGCAAAGGGAATAGAAAGCTTAGAAACCTGACATTTGAAAGAAGAAAGGTGAAAGTTGGTTATAGTCCAGAGATGAACAAGGAAGGAGGTAGCACTGAAATAGTAGACAATAGAAAGAAATCAGAAATGCTGAAAATCCCCATCATGTCTTTATTTTTTTTTAATTGGAGGATAATTGCTTTACAATGTTCTGGTAGTCTCTGCTGTACATCAATATAATTCAGTCATAATTATATGTGTGTGTGTGTGTGTGTGTGTGTGTGTGTGCCCTCCCTCTTGAGCCTCCCTTCCCTTGCTCTATTCCAGCCCTCTAGGTCATCACAGAGTGCCAGGCTGGTCTCCCTGTGTTATATAGCAGCTTCCTGCTAGTTACGTATTTTATACATGATAGTGTATATATGTCAATACTACTTTCTTAATTTCTCCTAGCCTCTCCTTCCCCTGCTGTGTCCACAAGTCGATTCTCTGTGTCTGTTCTCCATTTCTTCTCAATCAGTAGGTTCATCAGTACTATTTTTCTAGGATCCACATCAGTTCAGTTCAGTTCAGTTCAGTCGCTCAGTCATCGCCGACTCTTTGCGACCCCATGGACTGCAGCATGTCAGCTTCCCTGTCCCTCACCAATTCCCAGAGCTTACTCAAACTCATCTCCGTTGAGTCGGTGATGCTATCAAACCATCTCATTCCCTGTCGTCCCCTTCTCCTCTCACCTTCAATCTTGCCTAGCATCAGAGTCTTTTCCAATGAGTCAGCTCTTCACATCAGGTGGCCAAAGTATTGGAGTTTCAGCTTCAGCATCAGTCCTTCCAATGAATATTCAGGACTGATTTCCTTTAGGATTGATTGGTTTGATATCCTTGTAGTCCAAGGGACTCTCAAGAGTCTTCTCCAACACCACAGTTCAAAAACATCAATTTAAAACAAAACAAAACAAAACAAAAGCACCAATTTTTCGGTGGTCAGCTTTCTTTATAGTCCAACTCTAACATCTATACATGACTACTGGAAAAACCATAGCTTTGACTAGACAGACCTTTGTGGCAAAGTAATGTCTCTGCTTTTTAATATGCTGTCTAGCTTGGTCATACCTTTTCTTCCAAGGAGCAAGCATCTTTAATTTCATGGCTGCAGTCACCATCTGCAGTGATTTTAGAGCCCCCCAAAATAGAGTCTCTCACTGTTTCCATTGTTTCCCCATCTATTTACCATGACCTGATGGCACTAGATGCTATGATCTTAGTTTTCTGCATGTTGAGTTTTAAGCCAACTTTTTCACTCTCCTCTTTCACTTTCATCAAGAGGCTCTTTAGTTCTTCACTTTCTGCCATAAGGGTGGTGTCATCTGCATATCTGAGGTTATTGATATTTCTCCTGGCAACCTTGATTCCAGCTTGTGCTTCATCCAGCCCGGCATTTCACATGATGTACTCTGTATATAAGTTAAATAAGCAGGGTGACAATACACAGCCTTGACATACTCCTTTTATTTGGAACCAGTCTGTTGTTCCGTGTTCAGTTCTAACTGTTGCTTCCTGACCTGCATACAGATTTCTCATGAGGCAGGTCAGGTGGTCTGGTATTCCCATCTCTTTCAGAATTTTCCACAGTTTATTGTGATCCACACAGTCAAAGGCTTTGGCATAGACAAATGAAGCAGAAGTAGATATTTTTCTGGAACTCTCTTGCTTTTTTGATGATCAAGCAGATGTTAGCAATTTGATCTCTGGTTCCTCTGCCTTTTCTAAAACCAGCTTGAACATCTGGAAGTTCACGGTTCACATTCCTGTTGAAGTCTGGCTTGGAGAATTTTGAGCATTACTTTACTAGCATGTGAGATGAGTGCAATTGTGCGGTAGTTTGAACATTCTTTGGCATTGCCTATCTTTGGGATTGGAATGAAAACTGACCTTTTCCAGTCCTGTGGCCACTACTGAGTTTTCCAAATTTGCTGGCACACTGAGGGCAGCACTTTCACAGCATCATCTTTTAGGATTTGAAATAGCTCAACTGGAATTTCATCACCTCCACTAGCTTTGTTCATAGTGATGCTTCCTAAGGCCCACTTGACTTCACATTCCAGGATGTTTGGCTCTAGGTGAATGATCACACCCTCACTGTTATCTGAGTCGTGAAGATCTTTTTTGTATAGGTCTTCTATGTATTCTTGCCACCTCTTCTTAATATCTTCTGCTTCTGTTAAGTCTATACCATTTGTGTCTTTTATTGTGCCCATCTTTACATGAAATGTTCCCTTGGTATCTCTAATGTTCTTGAAGAGATCTCTAGTCTTTTCCACTCTATTCTTTTCCTCTATTTTTTTCTGTTGTGTTCACAAGTCCATTCTCTGTGTCTGTGTCTCCATTTCTTCTCTGTCAAGTTCATCAGTACTATTTTTCTAGATTACACATATGTGCATTAGTATATGTTATTTGTTTTTCTCTCTCTGAGTTCACTCTGAATAACAGGTTCTAGGTTCATCCACCTTACTACAACTGACTCAAATTCTCTCCTCTTTATGCCTGAGTAATATTCCATTGTATATATGTACTATAACTACTTTATCCATTCATCTATTGATGGACATCTAGATTGTTATCAAGTTCTAGTTATTGTAAATAGTGTTGCAATGAATATTGGGATATATGTTCCTTTTTGAATGGTGGTTTTCCCAGGGTATATGCCCAGTAGAGAGATAGCTGCATCATATGGTAGTTTTATTCCTAGTTTGTTAAGGAATCTCCATACTTTTCTCCATAGTGGCTGTACCAATTTTCATTCTCACCAACAGTTCAAGAGGATTCCCTTTTCTCCACATCCTCTCTACCATTTATTGTTTGTAGTTCTTTTTTTTTTTTTTTTATGATGGCCATTTTGATTAGTATCTGACTTATTTCTCTAATAATCAGAAGTGTTGAGTACCTTTCTGTGTATTTATTGGTCATCTGTATGTCTTCATTGGAGAAATGTCTGTTTAGGTCTTCTGCCCACTCCTAGGCTGTTTGTTTTTCTGATATTGAGCTCTAAGAGCTGCTTCTGTATTTTGGAGATTAATCCTTTGTCAGTTGCTTCATTTGCAATTTTGTCTTCCATTCTGAGATTTGTCTTTTAATCTTGTTTATTGTTTCCTTTGCTGTTGAAAAGCTTTTGAGTTTAATTATGTTCCATCTGTTTATTTTTGTTTCTATTTCCATTACTCTGGGAGGTGGGTCATAGAAGATCTTGCTGTTATTTATGTCATAGAATGTTCTGCCTATGTTTTCCTCTAAGAGTTTTATAGTTTCTGGCCTGACTTCAGACTACACTACAGAGCTACAGTCCTCAAGATAGTATCACATGAGAAGTTCAGCAAAGGAGAGAGTTGCATTCCAATATGTCCAGGCGAGATTAGAAGAATAAATAAAATTGATGGAGTTTGGCAAATGAATGGATGGATGTGGATGGATAGATTGTGTGTGTGTTTTGATTAATTTATTTAGTATTTTCCCAGTGAAATTATGTCTTATTTTCTGGACTTAAACATTAAAGGTTTTTTGCTTGTTTGTAAAGCAAAAACAAAAGAAAAAAGAAACAACTGTTTCTGACTGAAGGGTTTAGAAGCAGTCAATTTCTTCTTTACATAATTATGTAGCTCTTAAATCAGGAGAAACATGGAAGACAGTTCTCATAAAACCAAAGAAACTATCCTTTGTAGTTTAATGTTTCAACTATGGTTTATTTGGTCTGCAGAGACGTGGAGACTCTATGTGTACTGTCCTGGATTCTTTACAAAGAAAATTACTTCACATAAAAAGGGTCCATGCCTACAGTCTAAGTAGGGAAGTCCTGGTACTGGTATAAATAAGACCATTTCTTATCAGTACAAAAATAGGTGACTTATACATATTAATAGTTGAAAGGAACCATATCTTACAGATGAATAAAATGAGACCCAGAGGGATTAGATAAAAATCCTCAGGATCACAGAGTTTGCTAATAGGAGATGGAACTGGACAAGGTTTCTTAACTCAGGTCAGTGAGCTTTCTACTAGGATGTTCTCTAAGTGTTTATACAGGAAAGTATAGCTATCTACTATATTTGAAGGTTGCATAGGAGCATAAACAGATATTTAATTAGAGTGAAGTGGCATATCTCAGGCAGGGCCAAGCTTGGGGCCATCAACTGCCATCTTGTTGTACTTGAAGAGTTCCCTTAGCAGTGAAAATGAGCGGAGAGAGACTAGTTCATGTACATGGCACAAGATAACATCTCAGAAATATGGGCAAGGAACTGTAGCATTTTACTTCCCTGGAACGTCCAGCATCTGATCTGTTTTGGGTTAACAATATTGCTAGAGTTAACTCCAAAGGAAGAAGGTGATAGAAAACAGATGGACTGTACCTCACTACATTCTAGACATCCCCTTAGGGTTTTCTTCTAACATGAGGATTAAGGAATAGGATATAGAATGTCTATATATTAAATACATAATGTAAATCAGTGTCTTTAAACTGTTTTTATCTGTTGAGATATAAAATAACCAGGGACTTTTGGAATTACCACATTTCTAGCAATCCTCTTTTACAATCTACTGTACTCTGTCCACCCTGGCTATACAGAACTCTAGGCTGGGTGACAACTGTAGCTGCTCCCTAGCAGCTCAATAAACCACACCTCCACACTGACCTACCCACCAGAGATTCTGTTTCAATTATTATATCAATAATAAGTTTTTTAAATGAATGTCCATTCAAAAGGTATTTAAATAGTAGTTCCATTGTCTGATTAATTTCCATATTTAGACTTTCAGGAAAACACTTTTGCCCTGTAATTTCAGTTCTGAATGTAGACCTAGGAAATCCAGTGAACTTTTAGGAGAAGATAGAGAGTACTCAGTGTTGCAGAATGCCTTTTTGTTTATCAAGAAACAGCTACTAAGCATGTCAAGACAATTCAAGTAAGGGGATGTAAATTCAAATAAGGCATGATTGGATCCCAATTTATTTGAGCTTATGGTCTAGTGGGGCAGGCAGACAAGCAACAGCCTGAAAAGGTTTACTCTGGGGCAGTCTGTGCACGTATTTTGTAAGAGAAGAGAGAATTTGTCATTGGGACTATCTGGAGAAGCCCTGCAGATTTCTTAAGAAGTTTCTTAAGAAAGACTTTGTTAAGTTCTGAAGATCGTCTGTCTTTGGAAAACCCTTCTGAATGGAGTAAGCAGGTGTGTGGATGGTACTCAGGACAGAGAGCCCAGGATTGGTGGGCAAAAACAGGGCTATAGCTATGGGGACACTTCAAGTGACTGGATTAAGGAATCAGAGAGAAAACAGTCATGGCCACAGAATTTGTAGTTTCCAACTGTTGGCTTGAAGGTCCTGCTTTGTTGAGAATAGATGGGTTTTGTTTTTTTTTAATTGATGAGTTTTTATTGGAGTATAGTTTATCTACAGTTCTGTGTTAATTCAGGTGTATAGCAGTGATTCAGTTATATATAGACATGTTTACTTTTTTATTGAATTATATTTGACTTACAGTGTTGTGTTAGTTTCAGGTGTAAAGCAAAGTGATTAAGCTTTATACACACACATACATTCTTTTTAGATTCTTTTCCCTTGTAGGTTTCTGTAAAATATAGATTATACTTCCCTGTGCTATACAGTAAGTCCTTAGATGGGTTTTGTTTTTAAAGTAGTTATAACTTTTGCTAATTGAATGATTTCACATAAAAATCCAATAGTTTATAACTACTTTAAAAATGAAACCCATCTAAGGACTTACTATATAGCACAAGGAACTATAATCAATAGCCATATTTCTAATTGAATGATTTCACATAAAAATCTGCTTCTCATGTGGTACTAATGGTAAAGACAAAATGTGGTCCACTGGAGAAGGGAATGGCAAACTACTTCAGTATTCTTGCCTTGAGAACCCCATGAACAGTATGAAAAGGCAAAAACATAGGACACTGAAAGATAAACTCCCCAGGTTGGTAAGTGCCCAATATGCTACTGGATATCAGTGGAAAAATAATTCCAAAAGAATAAAGAGATGGAGCAAAGCAAAAACACCCCGTTGTGGATGTGACTGGTGATGGAAGCAAGGTCCGATGCTGTAAAGAGCAATATTGCATAGGAATCTGGAATGTTAGGTCCATGAATCAAGGCAAGTTGGAAGTGATCAAACAGGAAATGGCAAGAGTGAATCTTGACGTTTTAGGAATCAGTGAACTAAAATGGACTGGAATGGGTGAACTTAACTCAGATGACCATTATATCTACTACTGTGGGCAGGAATCCCTTAGAAAAAATGGAGTAGCCGTCAGAGTCAACAAAAGAGTCTGAAATGCAGTACTTGGATGCAATCTAAAAAATGACAGAATGATCTCTCTTCGTTTCGAAGGCAAATCATTCACTATCACAGTAATCTAAGTCTATGCCCCGACCAGTAATGCTGAGGAAGCTGAAGTTGAATCATTCTATGAAGACCTACAAGACCTTTTAGAACTAACACCCGAAAAAGATGTCCTTTTCATTATAAGGGACTGGAATGCAAAAGTAGGAAGCCAAGAAATACCTGGAGTAACGGCAAATTTGGCCTTGGAGTACAGAATGAAGCAGGGCAAAGGCTCATAGAGATTTGCCAAGAGAATGCACTGGTCATAGTAAACATCCTCTTCCAACAACACAAGAGAAAACTCTACACATGGACATCACCAGATGACCAACACTGAAAACTGATTATATACTTTGCAGCCAAAGATGGAGAAGCTCTATACAGTCAGCAAAAACAAGACCGGGAACTGACTGTGGCTCAGATCATGAACTCCTTATTGCCAAATTCAGACTTAAATTGAACAAAGTAGGGAAAACCACTAGACCATTCAGGTATGACCTAAATCAAATCCCTTACGATTATACAGTGGAAGTGAGAAATAGATGCAAAGGATTAGATCTGATAGAGAGCTTGATGAACTATGGACAGAGGTTCGTGACATTGTACAGGAGACAGGGATCAAGACCATCACCAATGAAAATAAGTGCAAAAAAACCCAAAATGGCTGTCTGAAGAGCTCTTACAAATAGTTGTGAAAAGAAGAGAAGTGAAAAGTAAAGGAGAAAAGGAAGGATATACCCATTTGAATGCAGAGTTCTAAAGAATAGCAAGGAGAGATAAGAAAGCCTTCAATGCAAAGAAATAGAGGAAAACAACAGAATGGGAAAGATTAGAGATCTCTTCAAGAAAATTAGAGATACCAAGGGAATATTTCATGCAAAGATGAGCTCAGTAAAAGGCATAAATGGTATGGACCTAACAGAAGCAGAAGATATTAAGAAGAGGTGGCAAGAATACACAGAAGAACTATACAAAAAAGATCTTCACAACCCAGATAATCATGATGGTGTGATGACTCAGATAGAGGCAGACATCCTGGAAGGTGAAGTCAAGTGGGCCTTAGGAAGCATCACTATGAACAAAGCTAGTGGAGGTGATGGAATTCCAGTTGCGCTATTTCAAATCCTAAAAGATGATGCTGTGAAAGTGCTGCCCTCAGTGTGCCAGCAAATTTGGAAAACTCAGCAGTGGCCACAATACTGGAAAAGGTCAGTTTTCATTCCAATCCCAAAGAAAGGCAATGCCAAAGAATGTTCAAACTACCACACAATTGCACTCATCTCACACGCTAGTAAAGTAATGCTCAAAATTCTCCAAGCCAGGCTTCAGCAATAAGTGAACCATGAACTTCCAGGTGTTCAAGCTGGTTTTAGAAAAGGCAGAGGAACCAGAGGTCAAATTGCCAACATCCGCTGGATCATCAAAAAAGCAAGAGAGTTCCAGAAAAACATTTATTTCTGCTTTATTGACTATTCCAAAGCCTTTGACTGTGTGGATCACAATAAACTGTGGAAAATTCTGAAAAATTATGGGAATACCAGACCACCTGACTGCCACTTGAGAAATCTGTATGCAGGTCAGGAAGCAACAGTTAGAACTGGACATGGAACAACAGACTGGCTCCAAATTGGGAAAGGCGTACGTCAAGGCTGTATGTTGTCACCCTGCTTATTTAACTTATATAGGCAGAGTACACCATGAGAAATGCTGGGCTGGATGAAGCACAAGCTGGAATCAAGATTTCCAGGAGAAATATCAATCACCTCAGATATGCAGATGACACCACCCTTATGGCAGAAAGTGAAGAAGAACTAAAGAGCCTCTTGATGAAAGTGAAAGAGGAGAGTGAAAAAGTTGGCTTAAAGCCCAACATTCAGAAAACTAAGATCATGGCATTGGTCCCATCACTTCATGGCAGATAGATGGGGAAACAGTGGAAACAGTGTCAGACTTTATTTTTTTGGGCTCCAAAATCACTGCAGATGGTGATTGCAGCCATGAAATTAAAAGATGCTACTCCTTGGAAAGAAAGGTATGACCAACCTGGACAGCATCTTAAAAGACAGAGACAGTTCTTTGCCAACAAATATCCATCTAGTCAAGGCTATGATTTTTCCAGTAGTCATGTATGGATGTGAGAGTTGGACTATAAAGAAAGCTGAGTGCTGAATAATTTATGCTTTTGAACTGTGGTGTTGGAGAAGACTCTTGAGAGTCCCTTGGACTGCAAGGAGATCCAACCAGTCCATCCTAAAAGAGATCAGTCCTGGGTGTTCATTGGAAGGACTGATGTTGATGCTGAAACTCCAATACTTTGGCCACCTGATGCAAAGAGGTGACTCATTGGAAAAGACCCTGATGCTGGGAAAGATTGAAGGCAGGAGGAAAAGGGGATGACAGAGGATGAGATGGTTTGATAGCATCACCTACTCAATGGACATGAGTTTGAGTAAACTCCGGGAGTTGGTGATGGACAGGGAAGCCTGGCGCACTGCGTTCCATGGGGTCACAAACAGTCGGAGATGACTGAGTGACTGAACTGAACTGAACTGAATGATAAAGAACTCATTTGCCAATGCAGGTCATATAAGAGACTTAGATTTGATCCCTGGGTCAGGAAGATCCCCTGGAGGTAGGCATGGCAACCCACTCCAATATTCTTGTCTGAAGAATCCCACGGGCAGAGGAGTCTGGCGGACTACAGTCCATGGGTCCCAAAGAGTCAGACACGACTGAAGTGACTTAGCATACACACACTTATAAAAATCTGGATTTTTTCCTTGATAAATTAAAAGGTCTATTAACACACCATCTATTTCTCCAGGTGGTAGCAGTCTGAATAAGCTCTATCGTGAGTGTTCGCTGTGGTTTTAGCATCATAGGAACTGGTTCTCCCTAGGCCTCACTACTTCCTGGTCTCTCCCCATATTTATTATCTAAACGTGATCCTGTGTCATCCCTAATTCCTTCAGATTCCTATCCTCTGTTATTTTCAGTAAAACACTGATTTAGCCACTGCTATGAATGGATTTTGCAGTAAAGTTCCATGTCCCTTGATCTAAAATACAGAGGTTACCTAGGCTGCCTGATCTAATTGCATGAGCGTGAGAAGGTCAGGGTGTGCCCTTGCTGCTCTGAGGACTGAGAGGACAGGTGAAAGGGAATGTAGTTGGTCCCTAGGAGCAAAGATCAGACTCTGGCTGGCAGCCAGTGGGAAAATAGGGACCCCAGTCCTACAATCATAAGGAGCTTGTTTCTGCCAACAATCTGAATGATCTTCGAAGTGGATGGTTCCCGAGAGTCTTTAGATAAGAGCCCAGCCAACCTACATCTTGATTTTGGCCTTGTGATAAATTCCTCAAGCAGAGTCCAGCCAAACTCACCCAGATTCTTGGCCTATATAACTGTAAGATCTGAAATCCAAAAATGAATTTGTTTATACCACTAAATTTGTGATAATGTTAAACAGAAATAGAAAATGAATGTATGGACTTAAGAATCAGATAAATGCAATTTGTACTCTGGCCCTACCACTTGCTGTCTGCATGATCCAAGGGAAGTTCCTTAGGTTTCTTTCCTCATCAGTAAAGTGGGGATATGAATATAATCCACCTCATAAAGTTGTTATGAGGATTAAGTAAGATATCACTTTGCATAACAACTCACCTGGCACATAGTAGGTGTCCAATAAGTATTAGCTCCCAATAAACATTTCCATTTTCTGGAATCTTTAGTAAAAACATAATTTTTGAAAATTCTTAAAAAACAAATAATCCACATGGAGAAAATACTAAAGTGCTTGCCTGTTGTCACAAAGACCAAACCTATTGATTCAAATACTTTGTCACTGTTTGCCTAGTATGGGATCTTTTTGGCCACAAAGACCCTAAAACTACCAATTTACTGTAGAGTGAAAACCTATACTTGAGGAAGGGAGAAAACTTGGGTTTGTGTTTTCAGTCTTGTAAATAGCCAGAGAATCTTGGGAATATCTTCTATTTTTCTGGACTTCACTTTTCTTATCTGTACAATTAATGCAGGCTTTGTAAGGTCCCCCAGAACCTTACAAAGTTAAAATGAAAGATCGAAAAAAGGCACTGCCTGCTTTAGGGAAACAACTGTGTGTGTGCATTTGAAAACTGGTGGAGGAGAAGGTCCAGAGTACAGAAGTGGGGATGGAGTCTCCTCTGTTTTCCTTGGTGATTGTTTCCTTCCCATTTTGTCATATTTACTATGGGCTTGGAGAGTTGAAGAGAATCTTTGTGGATGGCAGAGTAATCCTTCTATCAAAAGGAGTGCCTTGCAGGATGTGCCAAATATTCATCAAACCAGCTTCTTCTTAATCTGTACACAGTAATAATGACTTCTGACTTCTAGGATTAGGAAAGATTTAAGGCAAGATTAATATTAACATTTGCATCTTGTTCCTTGGTACACTCCTTAATACATTATGAAATCTTTTTGCAATTTTCATTCCTCAGGAAGCCTTACCAGGTATCATTTCAGCTAAAGCACAGGGATGAAAAATGCCAACTCTAGCACTGGGGAAAAGCTTCATAGATGAAAACATTGGCATTTGGGACCACTTATGCTGCTTTCTAATTCTGAATGATTGCTGGTGTTCATGTTTATTCAGCAAAGCTCCTGGAGACCTGTTTGAAAGGGCATGTGATCCCTGGATAGGGAAGACAAACCACTCTGCCCTTTGGAACAAAAAGAGGGGCAAAAAAGAGGTCATCAATGACCTTAATTTTCTCTTGGATGTGACCTACCTCCCGGGGAGGTTATTAATGAAGACACCACAGAGAATATGGCTTTGTTTTCAAAACAGCTACTGGCTATGTGCCCTGCAAGGTACTTGACCTCTCTGGGCTTCTGTAAAGTGAGCATGAAGTAAAAGAGTGGACTCTTCCACTAATCAGTCTTTTAAAAATTTCCTCCACATTATTAGAGTATAAGGAAATTTACCTATATTACTTTTTCTAAATCTAAATGAATACCATTTATCAGGATTGATAAGAAATCCAGTATCAGTTATTACTGGATGGTGGCATGGGCAGCATTCAGCAGTCAAGCTACTTTAATGCAGTTCTGAAGCATTATGGGGGAGGGGCTCTGTACTTAAGTCTGTTGTGGTGCCCCTGAGGTTTTCGTTGTTCATGTGGATCATTCATTCCAAAGTGAGCAGCAACCGTACTCATGGCATCCATGCCTTCAGTACTCATCCTGGCTCCTGGAACCTTTCACATGGTTCCTGACACCATAGAGCATGAACTCAGGACCCAGTTGGTTGTGCTATATTCCAACCCTACCTGTTGTCATGCGTGATTGCAGATTTCTGTCATTCTTCATCATCCTTCTCTCTTTAGATCTCTGAGATTCCAGCCGTTCCCCTCTGGCGATACTATTTCTCCCTCCTCCAAGCTTAAAGACTTTCCATCTTGGGTCAAGTCAACTGCATATTTCAGTAATCCTAGACCAGGGATCACAATGGACTGGAACATGATGACAAATGGCAGCCACCAGTTGGTACTGAGGAAAGGCAAGATGTACTGGCCAGGACTGTGATGAGCCACTGAGCACACACCTATCTGAAAGAGGGAGTTACTACTCAGTTCCAGGTGATTTATGCCACATGGGAATAAAAATTCAGAACTGTAGCTATTTCAATATTTCAGGAAAAGCAGAGATCCATACTTTTCAGATGCAGTGTTCTGACTTTGAAATTTTGGTACAATTAAAAATTTAAAATATCGTGAATGCCAAATAGACCACATCTGATGATAGCTAAGTCTGTGATTATATTAGTTTGCCAGGGCTGCCATAACAAAGTACCACATATTGGGTGGCTTAAACAATAGAAATTTATCATCTCAGTTCTTGAGGTTTCAAGTCTGAAATCAAGATATTTGTAAGGTTGGATATTTCCAATGGCTGAGAGGGAAGGGTCTCTCCCAGGCCACTCTCCGTGGCTTGTAGGTAGTCACTCTCATATTTGCATAGTGTTCTCCCTGTATATTTATATCATCTCTACTCTCTTGAGTGTCTATGTCCGAATTTCTCCTTTCCGTAAGGACATCAGTCATATTGGATTATAGCCTACCCTTAATGACCTCATCTGAGCTTTACTGATAAATTCCAGATAAAGTTACATTCTGAGATACTGGGGGTTAGGACTTCAATGTATGGATTTGGGGGGATTATAATTCAACCTATAACAGTGACTTCAAACCAGACTTTTAAAAACAAGTCACTTCTCTTTATCAATAGAAGACCCAATCTTCAGTACACTAAAGATTGCTTACTGGATATGGGAAGGTGGAGAACGAATCAAGAGGAAGGCAAACATCACTCATTCTTTTGAAACAAGAAGCCACAATCCATTTTTCAACCAGGCTATCTGCTCAGCGTGGCATCTAACACACAACAGATTCTCAATATTTGTGGGATTAGAGTGAGTTAAGTTTGAGCAAAATTGAACAGAGGGAAAAGGATATAGACTAGAGGTGAATGGAGATATTTGAAGATGAACAGTCGGGTCATGGTGGAGAGGTCTGACAGAATGTGGTCCACTGGAGAAGGGAATGGCAAATCACTTCAGTATTCTTGCCTTGAGAACCCCATGAACAGTATGAGAAGGCAAAATGATAGGATACTGAAAGAGGAACTCCCCAGGTCGGTAGGTGCCCAATATGCTACTGGAGATCAGTGGAGAAATAACTCCAGAAAGAATGAAGGGTTGGAGCCAAAGCAAAAACAATGCCCAGTTGTGGATGGGACTGGTGATAGAAGCAAGGTCAAATGCTGTAAAGAGCAATATTGCATAGGAACCTGGAATGTTAGGTCCATGAATCAAGGCAAATTGGAAGTGGTCAAACAGGAGATGACAAGAATGAATGTCGACATTCTAGGAATCAGCGAACTAAAATGGACTGGAATGGGTGAACTTAACTCAGATGACCTTTATATCTACTACTGTGGGCAGGAATCCCTTAGAAGAAATGGAGTAGCCATCATGGCTACTCAACAAAAGAGTCCAAAATGCAGTACTTGGATGCAATCTCAAAAACGACAGAATGATCTCTGTTCGTTTTCAAGGCAAACCATTCAACATTGCAGTAATCCAAGTCTATGCCCAGATCAGTAACGCTGAAGAAGCTGAAGCTGAATGGTTCTATGAAGACCTACAAGACCTTTTAGAACTAACACCCAAAAAAGATGTCCTTTTCATTATAAGTGACTGGAACGCAAAAGTAGGAAGTCAAGAAACACCTGGAGTAACAGGCAAAGTTGGCCTTGGAGTGTGGAATGAAGCAGGGCAAAGGCTAATAGAGTTTTGCCAAGAGAACACACTGGTCACAGCAAACACCCTCTTCCAACAACACAAGAAAATACTGTACACATGGACATCACCAGATGGTCAACACCGAAATAAGATTGATTATATTCTTTGCAACCAAAGATGGAGAAGCTCTATAAAGTCAGCAAAAAGAAGACCGGGAGCTGACTGTGGCTCAGATCATGAACTCCTTATTGCCAGATTCAGACTTAAACTGAAGAATGTACGGAAAACCACTAGACCATTCAGGTATGATCTAAATCAAATCCCTTATGACTATACAGTGGAAGTGAGAAATAGATTCAAAGGATTAGATCTGATAGAAAGAGAGCCTGATGATCTATGGATGGAGGTTCGTGACATTGTACAGGAGACAGGGATCAAGAGCATCCCCATGGAAAAGAAATGCAAAAAGGCAAAGTGGTTGTCTGAGGAGGCCTTACAAATAGCTGTGAACGAAGAGAAGTGAAAAGCAAAGGAGAAAAGGAAAGATATTCCCATTTGAATGCAGAGTTCCAAAGAATAGCAAGGAGAGATAAGAAAGCCTTCCTCAGCGATCAAAGCAAAGAAATAGAGGAAAACAACAGAATGGGAAGGACTAGAGATCTCTTCAAGAAAATTAGAGATACCAAGGGAACATTTCATGCAAAAATGGGCTCAATAAAGGACAGAAATTGTATGGACCTAACAGAAGTGGAAGATATTAAGAAGAGGTGGCAAGAATACACAGAAGAACTGTACAAAATAGATCTTCATGACCCAGATAATCACAGTGGTGTGGTCACTCACCTAGAGCCAGACATCCTGGAATGTGAAGTCAAGTGGGCCTTAGAAAGCATCACTATGAACAAAGCTAGTGGATGTGATGGAATTCCAGTTGAGCTATTTCAAATCCTGAAAGATGATGCTGTGAAAGTGTTGCACTCGATATGCCAGCAAATTTGGAAAACTCAGCAGTGGCCACAGGACTGGAAAAGGTCAGTTTTCATTCCAATCCCTAAGAAAGGCAATCCCAAAGAATGCTCAAACTACTGCACAATTGCACTCATCTCACACGCTAGTAAAGTAATGCTCAAAATTCTCCAAGCCAGGCTTCAGCAATTCGTGAACTGACAACTTCCAGATGTTCAAGCTGATTTCAGAAAAGGCAGAGGAACTAGAGATCAAATTGCCAATATCCGCTGGGTCATCAAAACAGCAAGAGAGTTCCAGGAAAACATCTATTTCTGCTCTACTGACTACGCCGAAGCCTTCGACTGTGTGGATCACAATAAACTGTGGAAAATTGAAAAATGATGGGATTACCAGACTGCCTGACCTGCCTCTTGAGAAACCTGTATGCAGGTCAGGAAGCAACAGTTAGAACTGGACATGGAAAAACAGACTGGTTCCAAATAGGAAAAGGAGTACGTCAAGGCTGTATGTTGTCACCCTGCTTATTTAACTTTTATGCAGAGTACATCATGAGGAATGCTGGGCTGGAAGAAGCACAAGCTGGAATCAAGATTTCCAGGAGAAATATCAATCACCTCAGATATGCAAATGACACCACCCTTTTGGCAGAAAGTGAAGAGCAACTAAAAAGCCTCTTGATGAAAGTGAAAGAGGAGAGTGAAAAAGTTGGCTTAAAGCTTAACATTCAGAAAACTAAGATCATGGCATCTGGTCCCATCACCTCATGGGAAATAGATGGGGAGACAGTGGAAACAGTGTCAGACTTTATTTTTTTGGGCTCCAAAATCACTGCAGATGGTGACTGCAGCCATGAAATTAAAAGACGCTTACTCCTTGGAAGGAAAGTTATGACCAACTTAGGTAGCATATTAAAAAGCAGAGACATACTTGGCCAACAAAGGTCTATCTAGTCAAGGCTATGGTTTTCCCAGTGGTCATGTATGGATGTGATAGTTGGACTGTGAAGAAAGCTGAGTGCCAAAAAATTGATACTTTTGAACTGTGGTGTTGGAGAAGACTCTTGAGAGTCCCTTGGACTGCAAGGAGATCCAACCAGTCCATCCTAAAGGAGATAAGTCCTGGGTGTTTTTTGGAAGGACTGATGTTGAAGCTGCAGCTCCAATACTTTGGCTACCTGATGCAAAGAGTTGTTGAAAAAGACCCTGATGCTGGGAGGGATTGGGGGCAGGAGGAGGAGGGGACAACAGAGGATGAGATGGCTGGATGGCATCACTGACTCGATGGACATGAGATTGAGTAAACTCCGGGAGTTGGTGATGGACAGGGCGGCCTGGCGTGCTGCGATTCATGGGGTCGCAAAGAGTTGGACATGACTGAGCGACTGAACTGAACTGAACTGATGGCAAGAACTGCAGGAAGTCCAATCTTCCTAGCAGGATAGGAGCTCTGCTACTTTTTAGTGGGCATCAAATATTTCTGGTATAGATCAGGCATTTTCCTGGCTTAGAGGAAAAAATAAAAGAGATTCTAACTTGAATAGAATTTGGGGTGTTGTGGGGAAAGATTGTGAGAATTTATTTCTCAATGTTGAATGAAAATGAATCCTGTGATAACTAATGAATTATTAATTCTATAACCTACATCCTCATTTTATTCTCTTCTTGTTTCCCCATATTTGCTTAGTGAGATATGTTGGCAGAGTAGGTAATTTCTCCTTATCTGATGAAAAATGCCACTGCTTGTCCTCTCCTCTTATTTGCTATGTTCCCTCAGCCAAGATAGCATGCTTCTGAGTCCTAAAGTTCTCATTCATAGAGGATTAAATTGTGAAAATATTAGGTTCCTTTTCATTGGATTCTGGTACCCATTATAGGACAGAATAACAGTACTTCTTGTTTAGATCAAATCTTCCTTCAGTACTTTTGAATCAGTTTATCAATTTTTATTTTTTCCCTCTGAGTTTATTTTGTATTATGAAGTATGTTTACCAAGTACCACCCTAAACTGGCTTATGTACAAGAGAAGAAAAAAAGCAATTTATTTACTGATGAACTGGGAAGCCAAGCATGGTTGCTCCCAGGAGCTCAAATAGTATCATCAGAGTTCTGTCGCTCTCTCTGCCTCTCTCAGCTCAGTTAGACCCTGCTTGGCTTTATTTTCTGAATACTCTCTCTTTGTAGTGAGGAAAAGATTATTAATAAATAGCTCCATACTCACAACAGTCTTCCAGCTTTCAATTCAGAACAGGAGATGAAAATCTCTCTTTAGGTCTCTGAACTTTGATTGATGGTGCTTGAGTCACATGCCCTTTCCTGAACTCATCATTGTGTGTCAGAGGTTGCAGTACCCTGATTGGCTAAGCCTGAGACACATGCCCGGAGCCTTCATGGATCACAGGCTTATTGTGGCAAAGGAGCTTGGGTAACTCCATGAGACTATATGATCTATGCCATGCAGGGCCACCCAAACAGACAGGTCATAGTGAAGAGTTTTGACAAAACAGGAGGAAATGCCAACCCACTCCAGTATTCTTGCCTGGAGAACCCCAGGGACAGTATGAAAAGGCAGAAAGATATGACACTGGAAGGTAAGGTTGGAAGGTGTCCAGTATGCTACTATAGCAGAGGACAATTATTAACAGCTCCAGAAAAATGAAGTGGCTGGGCCAATGTGGAAATGGCACTCAGTGTAGATGTGTTTGGTGGTAAAAATAAAGTCTGAGGCTGTAAAGAACAATATTGCATAGGAACCTAGAATGTTAGGTCCATGAATCAAGGTAAATTGAACATGGTCAAGCAGGAGATGGCAACACTGAACATGGATACCTTAGAAATCAGTAAACTAAAGACAATGGACAGAAATGGGTGAATTTGATTCAGATGACCATTATATCTGTGGGCAAGAATCTCTTAGAAGAAATGGAGTAGCCCTCATAGTCAACAAAAGATTTCAAAATGCAGTACTTTGGGGCAGTCTCAAAAACAACAGAATGATCTTTGTTCCTTTCCAAGACAGACCATTCAACATCTCGGTAATCCAAGTTTATACCCCAACCACTGATGCCAAAGAAGCTGAAGTTGACCAGTTCTGTAAATACCTACAACACTTTCTAGAACTAACACCAAAAAGATGTCCTTTTCATCATAGAGATTGGAATACAAAAATAGGAAGTCAGGAGATAGCCAGGAAAACAGTCAAGTTTGGTCTTGGAGCACAAAATGAAGCATCGTAAAGGCTAACAGAATTTGGTCAAGAGAACAACCCAAGAGATGACTCTACACATAAACATCATCAGATGTTCAATACTGAAATCAGATTATTTATGTTATTTGCAGACAAAGAAGGAGAAGCTATATACAGTCAGTAAAAACAAGAACTGTAGCTGACTGTGACTCAGATAATTGGCTCTTCACTGCAAAATTCAGGCTTAAGTGGAAGAAAGTAAGAAAATCCAGTAGGCCATTCAGATATGACCTAAATCAAATCACTTATGATTATATAGAGAAGGTGATGAATAGGTTTAGGGACTAGATCTGGTAGACAAAGTGTCTGAAGAATGATGGACAGAGGTTCGTAACTTTCTACAGGAGGCAGTGACCAAAACCATCCCCAAGAAAAAGGAATTCAAGAAGGCAAAGTGGTTGTCTGAGGAGGCTTTACAAATAGCTGAAGAAAAAAGAGAAGTGAAAGGCAGGGGAGAAAGGGAAAGATATACCCAACTGAATGTAGTATTCCAAAGGACAACAAGGAGAGATAAGAAGACCTTATTAAATGAACAATGCAAAGAAATAGAGGAAGACAATAGAAAGACTAAAACTAGTGATCGCTTCAAGAAAATTGGAGATATTGAGGAACATTTATTACAAGGATGGGATGAAATGGTAAGGACCTCAGAGAAGCAGAAGAGATTAAGATGTGGTAAGAATACACAGAACTATACAAAAAAGGTCTTAATGACCCACGTAACCATGATTGTATGTTCACTTACCTAGAGCTGGATATCCTGGAGTGTGAAGAGTTAAGTGAACCTTAGGAAACATTGTTGTGAACAAAGCTAGTGGAAGTGACAAAATCCCACTGTTGTCAGTCACTCAATTGTTTCCCAGCTATTTCAAATCCTAAAAGATGATGTTAAAGTGCTGCACTCAGTAGCACTCAATATATCAGTAAATTTGAAAAACTCAGCAGTGGCCACAAACCTGGAAATGGTCAGTTTTCATTCCAATCCCAAAGAAGGGCAATGCCAAAGAATGTTCAAACTACAGAACAATTGTGCTCATTTCTCCTGCTAGCAAGGTTTTGCTCAAAATCCTTCAAGCTAGGCTTCAGCAGTACGTGAACTGAGAACTTCTAGATGTCCAAGCTGGGTTTTGAAGAGGCAGAAGAACCAGAGATCAAATTGTCAGCATTCATTGGATCATGGAGAAAGCAAGGAAGTTCCAGAAAAACATCTACCTCTGCTTCATTGACTGTGTTAAAGCCTTTGACTATGTGGCTGACAAAAACCTGTGAAAAATTCTTAAAAGAGATGGGAATACCAGACCACCTTACCTGTTCCTGAGAAACCTGTATGTAGGTCAAGAAACAACAGTTAGAACTGAACATGGAACAACTGACCGCTTCACAATTGGAAAAGAGGTATGAAAAGGCTGTATATTGTCACCATACTTCTTTAACTTCTATGCAGAGTACATGTTGGGAAATGCCAGACTGGGTGAATCACAAGCTGGAATCAAGATTGCCAGGAGAAATATCAACAACTTCATATATGCAGATGATACCACTCTAAAGGCAGAAAATGAAAAGAAACTAAAGAGCCTGCTGATGAGAGTGAAAGAGAGTGAAAAAGCTTGCTTGAAACTCAGCATTATAAAACTAAGATCATGGCATCCGGTCCCATGACTTCATGGGAAATAGAAGGGGGAAAAGTGGAAGCAGACAGATTTTATTTTCTTGAGCTCCAAAATCACTGTGGACAGTGACTGCAACCATGAAATTAAAAGATGCTTGCTCCTTGGAAGGAAAGCTATGACAAACGTAGGCAGCACATTAATAATAAAAAGCAGAGACATCACTTTGCCAACAAAGGTCGATATAGTCAAAGCTATTGTTTTTCCAGTACTCATGTACAGATGGGAAAGTTGTACCATAAAGACGACTGAGCTACAAAGAATTAATGGTATTGAATTGTGGTGCTAGAGAAGACTTAAGAGTCCCTTGGCCTGCAGGGAGACCAAACTAGTCAATCCTAAGGAAATAAACCTTAAATTTTCTTAAGAAGGACTGATGCTGAAGCTGAAACTTTAATACTTTTCTCACCTGATGCAAAGAGCTGACTTATTGGAAAAGACCCTGATGCTGGGAAAGATTGAAGGCAAAAGGAGAAGGGAGTGGCAGAGAATGAGATGGTTATATAGCATCACTGACTCAGTGAACATGTATTTGAGTATTGGGAGATAGTGGATAGAAGAGCCTGGTGTACTCCAGTCCATGTGATTGCAAAGAGTTGGACATGACTTAGCAATTGAACAACAATACTAAACATGATGATACTTATCTATCAAAAGACTGAAATTAGAATTTACCCTCTTCTTGGGGTAGAGGTAGTGAAGAATGAATTTTGTGGGTGTTTATTGTATCTCTAATTCTTTTCTTCACACACACATGGAAAAGACTGAGTATATATTCACCAAGATGTTAACTCTGCGCTATGGTCATCTCTGTTTGGTGAGATTATGAACAATTTTTTTTGTTACTTTTCTTCATTTTTCTTTTTTGGAAAGCATTTTTCTAAATTTACTGTAATTCATTTGTCTTTATAATTAAAAAATTGAGATTTTTTTCAAAGAAAAAGACACAAGAAAATTTCTAACTCTTAAGTTCCATTTTACAGTCTGACTCCTCAGTGGAGACATTTCTAGCTTTTCTTTCTCCTCCACTGCCCCTCAAATAATAAGGAGCTTTCAATCCTCTGAACTGGGGCAGCACCACCACCTCTGCAGGCACCTTTGAGCCCCCACCAAATGTTGGCTGTCTGTTGAAAGTACCTAGCCTGAGGCCTTAAATTAGTCATGTAATGGTTCCAACTCTTTTCATTTAATTAAATTTAATAACATTTGATTAATGCTATTAATTAATTAATTAATTTGATTAATGCCAATGCTATGCTGGGCGCTAGCCCTTTGTATATACAAAGTATAGTTAATTGCCCTAGTAGGAGTGCCTGAAATGCTTTAAAGTATGAGCCCACCTTCCTCATTTAACCCACCTTAGTGTTCCCAGCTCCCATGCCACCCTACCCCCATCTACATGATTCCTTACCTCTTTCCAGATCTAGGTCCCTATGCTCTGTCTATCACCTATCCTTTTCAGTAGGTTCATTCTTTCTCTTTTACAGGGGTTATCACTTACGATGTTCAAGGAATCTAAAAAGAAGAGGCTGATTTTTGACCCATGAAGAAGTTGACTGATACCCTCTGAATTAGTCAACACAGGCTTCTGTAACTGAATACCTTAGAGTAGGTGGCTTACACAACAGGAATTGATTTCTTACAGTTCTGTAGATTGGAATTCTGATGTCAGAGTGTCAGCATGGTTAAATTCTAGTGAAGGTCCTCTTACTGGCTTCCAGATAGCTGCCTTCTCACTATATCCTCACATGATGGAAAGAGAGAGAGCTCTGGTATCTCTCCCTCTTCTTAAAGGGACACCAATTCCATCATGGGGCCCCACCCATGACCAAATCTAAACTTAATGAGCTCTCAAATTTCTACCTTTAAATATTAGTACATTGGTTGTTAGAGCTTCAACATATGAAGTTTAGGAACACATAACACCCTCAGTGCATTGGCTTTCAGTTTTCACAGTTTAGTTTGATTAGCTTGAGGTTATATTGTCTGGCTTTATCTAGAATATCTCTCACAAAATAGAATACAACTCAGAAAGATTATCAATATAAAGGATCTCTTGTACAGAGGTTATAATCATCTCTGTAGACCCAGAAAAGGCTTTTGACAAAATTCAACATTCATTTATGATAAAAACTCTCAACAGAATGGGTATAGAGGAAACATACCTCAACATATGCAGGCCATATATGACAAACTCATAGCCAAGATCATGCTCTATGGCTAAGAGCTGGAAGCATTTGCTCTAAGATCAGAAACATGATAAGGATGCTTTTTCTCATCAGTTATTCAGCATAGTAGTATAAGACCTAGCCACAGCAATCAGACAAGAAAAATAAAATAAATCCAAATTGGAAAGGAAGAAGTAGAACTGTCACTGTTAGCACATTACATAATACTATACATTTAAAAATCCTCATAATGCTAAAAAAAAAAGAAAAAAAAAACTACTAGAACTCATCAATGAACTTGGCAAAGTTGCAGAATTAATATACAGAAATCTGTAATGCTTCTATACACTATATACAACAAAAATTATCAGATAAAAGAAATTAAGAAAATCCCATTTATAATTGCATCAAAAGATAAAATGCCTATATATAAATCTAATCAAGGAGGTTAGCAACTCATACTTGGAAAACTACAAGAAGCTGAGGAAAGACACTGAAGGCAATACAAATGAATGGAAAGATATACTGTGTTCATGGTTGAACACAGTATATACTCAATATGGTTGAAACAATATTTTTAATATGACCATACTGCCCAAAGCAATATTTAGTGCAATCCCTACCAGAATACTAATGACATGTTCCCATAGAACTGGAGCAAATAATTCTAATTTTTTAATGGAGACTCAAAAGATCCCAAATAGCCAAAACAGTCTTAAAAAATCATCATAGAGCTTGAAGTATCATGATCCCTGATTTCAAACTATATTACAAAGCTACACTAATCAAAGCAGTATGATACTGGCACAAAAACAGACACATAGATCAATGGAAGAGAATAGCCCAGAAATGAACCCACACTTAAATGGGCAATTCATCTATCTATAATATAGAAGGCAAGAATATACAATGGGGAAACACAGCCTCTTCAATAAATAGTGTTGATAAAAACTGGACAGCTATATGCAAAAGAATCAGACTGGACTAATTTCTCATACCTTGTACAAAAATAAATCAGAAATGGGTTAAAGACTTAAATGTAAAGAGCTGAAACCATAAAACTTCTAGAAAACATAGGTGATAAGCTCTTTGACTTAGTAATGAACTTAGTAATCTTTACATATATATATTTAAATATATAAATAAAATTTTATATATATATATATATATATATATATATATATCCTCAGATAAGGGAAACAAAAGCAAAAATAAGCAAGTGAAGCTGTGTCAAACTAAAAAAGTTTTGTACAGTGAAGCAATCTACCAACAAAACAAAAAGGCTGCCTACTGACTAGAAGATGATATTATAATATATCTGATGAATTAATACCCAAAATATACAAAGAACTCATATAACTCAACACCTAAAAGGCAACCTTGCAAATAAAAAAGGGACAGTGGAACTGAACAGATATATTTCACAATAAGACATTACATATGGTCAGCGGGCACATGAAAAGATGCTCAGCATCATTAATCATCATGGAAATGCAAATCAAAACCACAATAAGATATCACCTTACACCTGTTAAAATGACTGTCCTCAAAAAGGCAATAAATATCAAGTATCTGCAAGGATGTAGAGAAAAAGAAACTTTCATGCCCTTTTGGAAATATTATTTGATGCAGTCACTATGGAAAATAGTACAGAGATTCATCAAAGAAATAAAAGTAAAGCTACCATGGGTCATCCCTGGCAGTCTACTGATTAAGACTGTGCTTCCACTGCAGGGGGCATGGGTTCCATCTTTGGTCAAGGAATTAAGATCCCACATGCCATGCAGTATGGTCTAGCAAAAAAAAAAAACCCTACCATATCATCCAATGATTCCACTCCTGGGTATTTATCTGAAGAAAATGAAAACACTAATTAGAAAAGATATATGCACCCCTATGTTCATTGCAGCATTGTTTACCACAGCCAAGATATGGAAACAGCCTGTGTATCCATAAAAGTTCATAGATAGGTGAATGGATAAAGGAGATGTGGTGTATTTATACATACATGTGTACACAGTAGAATATTACTCAGCCATTAAAAGAATGAAATCTTGCAATTTGTGATAAAATGAATGGACTTAGAGGATATTATAGTAAGTGAAATAAATCAAAGTAAGACAAATACTGTATGATTCCACTTATATGTGAATTCTGAGAGAACAAATGAATAAACATAACAAAACAGAAAGAGAGTTACAGATACAGAGAACAGACAGGTGGTTGCCATAGGAAAAGTGGGTGAGGGGAGGAGAGACAGAGATGAGAGAGATTAAGAGATAAAAACTTTGTTACAAAATAAATGAGTTGTAGGTATGAAATGTATAGTGTGGGAAATAAAGTCAATAGCTATGTAATATCTTAGTATGGTGACATAACTAAACTTATGATCAATCATTTGAAATGTATAGAAATATCAAATCACTATGTTGTATAGCAGGAACTACCTATGTAATAGTGTTGTAGGTAACTAATACTTCAAAAATATACAACTCATAAAAATAAAAGGGATTAGATTTATGGTTACCAGAGGCAGGAATTGGGGGAGGGTAAATTGGATGAAGGCAGAGAAAAGGTACAAACTTCCAGTTGTAAGATTAACAAGTACTAGGGATATAATGTTCAGCATGACAAATATAATTGACACTGATATGTGTTATATATAAAAGTTGTTAAGAGAGTAAATCTTTCAGATTCTCATCATAAAAAACCAGTTTTTTTTCTATTTAATTTTGTGTGTACATGAGATTATAGATGTCCACTGAAGTTATTTTGATAATATTTCATGATTTATATAAATCAAATCATTATGCTGTATACCTTAAACTTGTACAGTGGTGTATGTCAATTAATATCTCAATAAAACTGGAAGAAAAAAAGAATCCCTTGATTAAAGTTATTATAAAAAGTCTAAACAAAAATAAGAAATATAAATTTCTTAATTTCTACCCTTGATCTGAATCAAGAGTAGAAATTTTACAGCCACATTCAGTGATGACTGAATGCTATTGATAAAGTAACCATATATAAATATATATTTCACTGAAATTAGTGGTCAGTTTTTCTTTAAGTATATTGTCACACAAGTTTTTGGTGTTCTGATATTCTGGTAAGCAGTGTTTCTCTCAAGTATTGAGATATCAGTATTTGGAGGAGGGAATCCAATGTAATTATTTTAAATCTAAAATCTGAATTATTTCTGTCTTAAATTATTCCTGGAGAGTAACAAACTGCATTAAAATTTCAAATCAAATAAAGATGCAACTCTTTAGGAAATGTTCTTCAGTATCTTCAAAATCCTCAAGAAGAGGAATAAAAGCAAAGCTTCTATTGAAAGAATAGTTCTTTTTCTAGCTCAAAGAGTTCCTGAACAGTGGAAAATAAATTGAAAATACTAAAACTGATACAGGGAATTTAATCTACACTGGAATCTCAATCTATATATGATGAAACTAGATGGAAAGAAACCAATAATGCTTTCTTTAAAACAAGTATTGTTTACCATCATTTAAATTACAGTTCTTGAAAAAAAGATTAATATGTTCTCAAAATAATAAAACAATAGAGGGAGTAGTTAAAGGGAAAAGAGTCAAAGGAAAACATTTAGAGTTATATCTTTCCTCTCAGCTTTTGTCAACTAGAATTCTAAAACTTTTCCAGAAACTGGAACAAATTTGTGTTAACAATTATAACACTTTAAGATTGCATTCTAAAAAATCAGATATATTCCATTCTCAGTGTTCATTGGTTTATATTGTGTTGGTTTATCTTTATTATTTGGGTTATTTTTGAATAATGCTTTATTTTCCTTGTAATTTTTTTAATAATATGTTTTTATTTAACTTTATACAGATTTGCTTTAATTTATTGTTTTTTAATGTATTTATATTTTTGTATGTTTGCAATATGGTGAATGTTTACCTTTACTTACTCTTTATATTATGGATTTTGAATATATGAAATAAGAAAATTCCTAAGTGAATATCCATGTGTTTACAATATACAGAGTATACCAAAATACTCTACTGTCATTTTGATATTTTTTATACTTTGAGGTGTTGTTAATAAAAGCGTGAAACCATCACAATTAGGGAGATTTTTAAAAATTTTTTGCTTATTTATTTTTGGCTGTGTGAGCACTTTCTTTAGTTGTAGAGATCAGAGACTACATATTGTGGTGGCTTCTCTTGTTGCAGAGCATAGGCTCTAGGGAGCACATTCAGTAGTTGTGGCTCACCGGCTTAGTTGATCCCTGGCATGTGGAATCTTCCTGGATCAGGGAGCTTGCTTGTCATTACTGGATGGAGAAAATAAGAAAATATTCCTTGACTTTAGTTCAGGAGATATTTCAACTGTATGTATCTGAATAGCCTTCCGTGAGTATCTGGTCTATGAGGTCATTTAGCTGAAGGCTTTCCTTTGTCACAGGGTGGAAGCAATAAAACTATCAGAGAGCAGATAGAGCTGTTCCAAACACGCATTTTTCTGTTTTGCCTTATACAGAGAAAGAGGAGAAGACTATATTCCTAAAGAATAGAAGATTATTTTGTAAAGCATCTTTTTAACCGAAATATAGTTGGTTTACAATGTTGTATTAATTTCTGGTGTACAGAAAAGAGATCCAGTTATATAAAGATACAGAGATAGATTCTTTTTCAGATTCTTTTCCTTTTTTTTTTTTTTTTTTTGAGAAAATATCAAATATAGTTCTCTGTGCTATACAGGAGGTCCTTGTTGTTTATTTTCTATATAGTAGTATGTATCTGCTAATCCCAAACTTCCCTTCCTCCTCCTCTGGTTACCATAAGTTTGTTTTCTATGCCTGTGAGTCAGTTTCTGTTTTATAATAAGCTAGTTTGTATCATTTTTTAGATTCCACATGTAAGTGATATCCTGTGGAATTTGTCTTTCTGTGACTTACTTCACTTAGTATGATAATCTATAGGCCCATCCATATTGCTGCAGAAAAAGGCCTTATTTCATTCTTTTTTGTGGTTGAGTAATATTGCAGTATATATATATATATATACACACACACACACACACATAAACACCACATCTTCTTTATCCAGTGGACACTTAGGTTGCTTGTTTGCCTTAGCTATTGTAAATAGTGCTGCTATGAATATTGAGGTGGATGTATCTTTTCATCTTTTCTGGATACATGCCTGGGAGTAGGATTGCTGGATCATGTGGTAACTCTGTTTTTAGTTTTTAAAGAAACTTTCATATTGTTTTCTGTAGTGACTGTATGTGTGTATGCTTAGCCACTTAAGTTGTGTCCAACTCCTTGTGACCCCATGGACAGTAGCTCTCCAGGCTTCTCTGTCCATGGGATTTTCCAGGCAAGAATACTGGAGTAGCTTGTCATTTCCTACTCCAGGGGATCTTCCCGACCCAGGGATCGAACCTGCATTGGCAGGTAGATGCTTCACCATCAAGTCTCCTGAGAAGCCCTTCTATAGTGGCTGTACCAGTTCACTTTTCCACCAACATTGTGGGAGAATTCCCTGTTCTGCACACCCTCTTTAGCATTTTATTGTTAGTAGACTTTTTGATGATGGCCATTCTGACTAGTGTGAGAAGATACTTCACTGTGGTTTTAATTTGCATTTCAGGAGGAGAAGGGGATGACAGAGGATGAGATGGTTGGATGGCATCACTGACTCGATGGACATGGGTTTGGGTGGACTCCGGGAGTTGGTGATGGACAGGGAGCCCTGGTGTGCTGTGGTTCATGGGGTCACAAAGAGTCGGACACGACTGAGCGACTGAACTGAACTGAACTGAATAATCACTGATGTTTAGCATCTTTTCATGTGCCTATTGGCCATCTGTGTGTTTTCTTTGGAGAAATGTCTATTTAAGTCTTCTGCCCATTTTTTTGATTGGATTGTTTGTTGAATTGTATGAGCTGTTTGTTTATTTTGGAAATTAAACCTTTGTTGATTGTCATGGCCCTGGTGCAGCTTGGAAAAGAATTTCCAGACATGAGGCAGAATGAGAGGGAAATAAAGCTTATTAGAATGGGAGACGCTGTTAGAACAGTGGGCCAGCTCAAGGGAGAACCGGCATTGAACAGGGGTCTTTAGTCCACTGTTATACTCAGGGTACAAGGAGTGGGATAGGGGTCTTATGGGTCGTTTACTGATTGGATGAGGCACATACACTGGGTGGGGGAAGAGTAAGGCAAATACCTTCTCCCTGTGTTGGGTAGGAGGGGAGACAGGTTACACTGCTGAAGAGGAGCTGAAATCCATTAATAGTTACAACGTGAGGGAGAGAAGGGCGGTAAGGGTCTGGTTTTTCTTTTCCTGCATTCCAAGACTCTCCTTGGTTTTATCTGCTCTTTAGTCCTTGAGTCACCACACTGATCACATTGTCTGCAGATATTTTTGTTTATAGATTGTCATTTCATTTGCACAGCATAGAAAATCCTAAACAAAATGATGAAATCTGGGAGGCTTATTTGTTCTTGTTGGGAAATACTCATTTGCAGATGGAAAAGGGGCTGACTTCTCTTATCAGATACAAATGATTTAAAGCCTCGAGTACTAAGAATTTATTACATACATGAAATTCAGCACTACCCTTACCCACATTAATGTTTTTAACTTCAAAGAGATGCTGAGTCACTGCAGGAAAAGAGAATACTTCACCTATTGCATCAGCAGTATTTGTGCTGAATCCCATCCTAATGGAAATGAGCCCTTGAGCAAACATGGGAATGATGGTCTTGATTTGTCACTTCTAAAGGTACACCTCTCTCTATATATATTTATTATTCACAAACATTGTCTCCATCCTTTCTGTGGAATCCTTTCTCAAATAGGACTCACACTTAGACCACATATAAATTTGGATTGCTTAGGTGTTGTCAGAGAATTTGGCACAGTGCTTTTCTAAATCAATGGAACTGTAGGAGAGACTGCATTTATCCTCAGCATGGATCAAATCTAGACATGCTTTTCTGAAACATTGCTGGGGAGAAACACAATTGAAGGGAAATCTGACATGTGACTGGAATATGTTAGGTAACTTCCTCAATTTCATAATCAAAAGCAGTTGTCATTTGATTGAAGTAGAAAACCAAGGAGGAAGTTGATTTTTCCACTACAAGAATTTTTTGAAGTTACAATCACCTATATCTACAAATAAATTCCCAGCAAAGACCATATGTTATTAGTCTTAATTGTGACTTTATTTTTTAATTTTAAATTTGAATCTTTTAAGAATAGTGAGAGGGAACAGGAGAGATTAATGAGGAAAAAATGAACATCTAAGAAAGCAATTAACTAAGATATTTGAAATTATGCAGTGAATTTGATTCATAAGTGTTTTACAGTCCCAATGCTAATAGTTTCTTAAAATTGTAGCTCAAGATTCCGACGGAGTTAGAATCTACACTCAAATAATATTCAATAAATTGAATTGTACATAGATGAAGTGCAGTTTCTCAGGGAATCTCCAGAAGATGAAATGGAAATGAATATAGATAACTAGTTAAAAAAAATGATACCTGTTTATCAGTGCATTTTTATTAACCTTATTTTTCATGTCTTTGTATCCTATATTTTTGATGCTTTTGACATCTTGGAGCCTTGCTAACCCTGAACCTGGATGGAATGCCTCTCCCAGAGTTAGCTAATTCTTACAGACAGCAAATAACTTTCCTATGAATGTGCCTTTCATATGCAAACCAATCAATCCTGAGCCTATACTTCCAACCACCAACTTTATTGAGCTGTTGTACTCCAAGCCCCTATTTCCCTAATTTAATCATCCCAGGGTCTGACTCCCAAACAACTCGGCATACTCCTTCCACTCCAGAGCATGCTGAATTATTCAAACTAGCCTGTTCTAGTCTCACCAATTACTTACTGAAGAAACCACAGTAAAGGCTCTTGACACAGGACTCTGCTTCCTGAGCAGCCCTATCACTTCCCCCCTGTGGTGTGATGCCCCTTCCTTTTGGATTCTGTGAGTATAACAAACTATCTTTTCAATGACAGTAAGAAAACTTGAATTTTAAAACACAGTATGCTGTATAAATGTTTCCTATGTTTTGACGGACTAGATTTCCTCCAAATCAATGTCCAGGTACAATTCATAAAAATGCTAAATGAAACATAAGAACATTTGAAAAATTCATAGCTGGTTCATTAGAAAATAAGGAAAAGCCAAATTGATGGAAAGTACAGTTCTGGACGTATAACCAGGCAGATGGTTGGAATACCTCCTGAGGATATTCACTAATTTCTAGTGCCTAGAGCTTTGGTTTTAGTTGACTTTACGTAGGAGGCAGAAGGCAAAGCCTAGACCTTACACAAGGTGGGGAGTCACTCTCATAAAACAGAGACCCCCCCCTGCCCTGAAAAGTGTTGACCTTGGTGGATGAATTAGCAAAGACGAAAACCCACAAACCAAGATAGTCTTGGCTTTGGGTTGGGGAGGATAAATTGTTGATGATCTCTTTTGAGGATTTATAATAATAACCCTGACCTCAAACAGATTTGGGGCTAGAAATCAGTGTATTTGTATCCCTCTAAAACCTCAGGCCAAGAAGTTTGTTTAAAATGGTCCTAGGTAGGAAGAATATTCAGTTGCTAGGAAGAAGCAGATGGAAGTCATATCTAGAGAAATTAACCTCAACCTTGGTCTCAAATATTTCCCACAGATAAAATTCCAAAAACTTAAATGCACATCAACACATATACAAAACATTGGAGTGCACGGTAGAATCTAGGTACACTGTCACAAGCCAGAAGCACCGTAGAATACTGAGTGCTCTAAAAGTACTGTTTGCTAAGTGAGTTTTCAAAATAAAGAGCCTGGGCTTGATGATCTTGGGGTCTCTTTGATCTCCACAGTTCAGACACCTAAATTAACACTCAATTGTGGAATGGAAAAATAATTGTTGGAAATACATAGCCATGTGAGAGGTCAAAGTTTAGGTTGTAAGGAGGAAGGCACAGAGTTGCTGACTCAGCCTTGATGTTTTCTAGGCTCCTTGCCTGGGCAGAGGTGTGGTGTATGGTCATCCTGCTCATGTTTGGGACAGTGTTAGGCATGGTGCCTTCTAGATGAGGATTTCTTCTGCTTCTTTTTTTTTTTTTAATAAGAATCCTTTAAAAGATTATTTATTTGTTTTATTTTTGGCTGTGTTGGGTCTCCATTTCTGTAGTTGCAGTAAGTGGGGTTTTCTCTAGTGGCAGTGCACGGGCTTCTCATTGCAGTGGCTTCTCGTTGGGGAGCACAGGCTCTCAGGTGTGTGGGCTGAGCAGCTGCGGTGCACGGGCTTAGTTGCCCTGGGGTATGTGGGGTCTTCCCAGACCAAGGATCAAACCTGTGTCGGCTGCATTGGCAGGCAGATTCTTGACCACTGGACTACCAGGGAAGTCCCTGGATGAGGATTTCTGATTTCCTTTCACATTCCTGTTGAAGCATCGAAGTATATCTGTCCCTTTACTGCTTAAAGCAGTGTTATCACCACAAAGAACAACCAGGAGAGCTCTGTGTCACAGACTGTCTCAGCACTCTGTGCAAAGTTCTCGTGTAGCTGAGGAGACTTGCTCAGATGTACAGAAAGGCCACGGGCCCTGATTCTTCCTCCTCCTCCCCGTCACATTGGCCATCTCATCATGGTGGTTCTGGTGTGAGTGTCAGTTATTGAAATTGGCTAAGCACCATGCTGCCACTTAATATATCTGAATCTATGAAGTTACTTCACTGCTTTGAGCCTTGGTCAGCATCCTTAACAAAGTAGGTGTATTCCTAGTACCTACTTCTTAGGATTGCTGTGAAGTTTAAACAAGGTAATCTCCCTGAAGTACTTAACACAGTGCCTGGTGTGATTGTTCCATAATTGGCAGTTAGTGTCACCGCCTTCCCAACTGAGGAAGATTAAATTTTTGAGTTTGATAAATACATCACCCCTGAATTATGGTGAGAATAATCATATCATCCGTTGGTAGACATCTGAGATACTATAAACTTCTGCACTTTATTAGTATGCATGAAAGTTTCAAGCTATGTTCAAGAAAGGGAGTTTTGAGCTGAATCAGTTACCTAATTTGTTTGTTTATTCCATAGCAACTTTTTACTCCAGAAAGATTTGAGATATCCCGAAGAAAATATATATCATGAAACAAGATATAAAATTAGATGTGGAAAATAAGTTTCAAGAGGAAAATTAAGGTAAGAAAATTGAAATATACAGTGCACGACAGAGGAAAAAAAAATTGTAAAAGAGGCTTAACCATCTGGTATCTGATGTATTTCAGTTGTCCTTGAACCCAGAGAAACATAATCTGGAACAGAGAGAGAAGGGCATCAAAGGTTTTGAGTCTTTTCCCTCAACTCATGAGACTATTTGTAGCTTATGTCAAAGCCTTCTACAGAAGGATAATTACATGCTTCTTTAAAGGATGGGCCAATGACCCCTTCAAGCTTCTAAGAGCTTCAGAAGGACCTATGCAGTGCCTTTATCAGCCTGTAGGTCCCCATGGTATAGCTAGAGAGTCAGAATGTTCGGTCTTGCTCAGTAGTGGGCATTTATTATGTTTTTGTGATTTCTCCGTGCCCTGTGAACACCTATCCTTTATTTGTGGCAATTCCTGCCTGTAGTGGAGTCTCAGGGAGAAGCCGTTGGCCCTAACATTTATTCTTCTCCCTCTGCTGTTTTCATAGTCCCTAAATTTGACTCTAAAGAAAAAAGAAATGTTATGATTTCAGGTCATGAAAATTAAACATAATGTAAAGCATAATAGTATAAAAACATAGTGAAAAGTAATTTTATAATTTTAAGGCTGTGTTTATCAGGACTTTGCATACAGCAGTGTTACAGTTTTCAAAATTAATTCACAAAAAGGAGGCTTTTATAATATCTGTTCTGAAGCTATTTTGCTCTTCAAATGTACCTAGTTTCCCTTAAGGTATTAAATGAACAATGTATGGTTACTTTCTAGAGTTGTATTTGAGTAGTTATCTGTGTTTTATTAGATATATTATGAAGAATTTAATCAAATAATTTCATTGTTTTTATCTTGAATTGTACGAGTTAACAGTTTAAATGGACCATCTACTTATATCAAATTAATATTTCAGATTTTCTGCAATCTAATGTACTCTTTGCACTCCATACTTTATCCCTCTTCTACTCAGTTATAAAAACAAAAAGATGTCATTTGATCATCAAAGCGTAGACAGGATTGTCAATTAAAACAGAAAAATTTAAGCAATGTTCCTTAAGTACTTGCTTTGGATTGTGTTTTCCTTTACTGCTTAAAAAGTCATCTCAGGACTGAATTTCCACCATTCTAAAGCATGTATCTTTTTCAAATTTTAACAGAGCTGAAAAACATTGTGTTTCATAATCAGTGACTTAGTATATTTGCTTTAGTATATTTGTCAGTTTGAAATTGATTCATCTTAAATCCAGTGAAATACGATGGCAGACGTTTATGAAGTGTTGTTTTCTGGATATTCTATATGGTAATATGCATTGGAGAAATGCAGCAGTCCTGACTGAGGGTGCCGGCTCCTACATGTGCCTAGGGCTTCTTGAAAGGAGGGAGCAGGGCGGGTCACCAGGGCAGAAACTCTGTCCTTTTATTCTTTCTTTCTCGCCAATGAGATTTCTCTACAAGCTCTCCTTAGAAGAGAGTCTGTGTTGCTATAATGTACCAAACAAAACAGAGTTTTGAAAATTAGTTACCAGGGAGATTGACTACCCAAGCAGAGTGAAAATCGGGCCCCTTCTTGAGCTCCTGCTGTGGGATGAGTCCAGAACTAGATCTCGTACATATGGGGCACAGGATTTTATTGTGGTACTGTTGTGCATTTTGCTGTGTATAATTTTACCGCTCTTCCTCCAGTTCTAGTCAAGTTCGTGTTCTCTTTACACACGGTAAGTTTATGGCAGGGCCAGAAGCAAGAATGGCCCTCCTTGGTTCTGATAAACAGTTCAGCTTTAAGGATGATACTGGCTGCCCTCCACTCTCCCCACCTCCACGCTGGGGGAGGGTCTAGGCCCGAGTTCAGTACTGTGCGCCGCATATACCCCCCCCCCCCCCCCCCCCCATCTTGTGAAGGTGGTCTCAGGAGCTGGCTTCTGAATACACATGGGAAGGTAAACCTCCATCTACAGGACTCTAATTCTCTGTGGCAATCCTGTCATAGACTCTCTCCTAGACCACATTTTAGTCAGGCTCCTCTGAACCTTCTGCTTGACTAGGCCCAAAGTTGGGCTACTGTCTCTGTCCTTATAGAGTCCAATTTTAGCAAGAATACTGCTATGGCAATTTGGCCAGGATCTCCCACTTTTGAGATTCTGATAACCTTCAATATCTGCCTCAATTCATCCATCATCATCATCCCTCTGGTAATATCTAAGCACCCTGGCCAGCCTTCAGTAAGAATCCAGCTAGGTCAGTTTAGCAAGAATTACCTTCTGTCTTGGGCCTCCCTGGTAGCTCAGATGGTAAAGAATTTGCCGGCAATGCAGGAGACTAGTGTTTGATCCCTGGGTCAGAAAGATCCCCCAGAGAAGGAAATGGTCATCCAGTCCAGTGTTCTTGCCTGGAGAATCCCATGGACGAAGGAGCCTGGTGGGCTATAGTCCATGGGGTCAGAAAGAGTCAGACACGAATGAGCCACTTTCACATACATCAACCTCTGTCCTAGTAATTTCCATCCACCAACCCCTTCCCCCTTCTCTGTTCCTTGGCTATAATCCCCACTTTGTCATATTTGGAGATGAGCTCAATCTCTCTCCTCTACTGCAAAACCCCATTGCAGTAGTTCCTACATATATCACAACATTCCTGCCTTAACATTGTAACAAGTGTCAGAATATTTTGTTTTTGAGAATCTGTGCCCCAAGAGTGCCAAGAGAGAGCAGAGCCACCAGACCTGTAGTGAATGTCTTCTTGGCACCCAGAGTGGGTGAAATTCTGGAGGAGTCTTTGATGCTTTGACAGGTGTAGGATGATGAGAGGAAAGAAGGCAGATCTCTAGAGGTGGCTGTACTTGAATTTCACACCAGCCTGCTGGGTGGACTCCTGGAGAAGATTTAAGTTGATCTAAAAAAATATATTTCTTGCACAGAAAAATACATTTCTTGCAAATTTATATCATGACATATTTTATCCTATTCAATGTCACAGCATCTGAAAGGTTAGTGTTATACCTGTTTTACCATTGAGGTCTTAGAGAAAAAGAAGAGATTTGCCCAGCTTTTCAGAGTGAACATGCAAAACATATGTATACTAAAAGGCATAAGAAGGATACCCTATTTCCTGGCAGAATTACTTAATTCTCTACTTGACAAATATTTTCTTGTCTAGTCATTCTTTAAAGGTATGTTTTCTGGTTCCTTTAAGACCGTTGAGTCATTCAGGAAAGGAAGCCAGACTTGAGGAAATATTCTTAATTATGCCTCAAATACCTGGATACAAGATAAACAGAAAATATATAAAAGGAAGCATTCAGCTTTAGTTGGAGAGTTAAGAGCCCTGTAGGCAAAGTCAGCATGGGAGAAGGATGAAAGACATTCACTTAAATTGTGGTGTAGTATCTTGTTCTGTGTTTATTCTTTTTTTTTTTTTAAGTGAAATCTAAGATGGAGCCTCAGTATTTAAAATGAACAAAAATGAATGGGGTCCTCAGGCAACTTAAATTTTGGCAGAAGCTAAAAATAAACCATTGTTTATGCAATCTATGAAGTATCTTCTTTGAACCTCTGAGGGCATCCTGAGCAAATCTGAAAACTATTTTTGGAGTCCTAATTGGGCTTCCCTGGTGGCTCAGGGGTTAAAGCATCTACCTGCAATGTGGGAGACCCAGGTTCGATCCCTGGGTCAGGAAGATCCCCTGGAGAAGGAAACGGCCACCCACTCCAGTATTCTTGCCTGGGAAATTCCATGGACGGAGGAGCCTGGTGGGCTGCAGTCCATGGGGTCACAAAGAGTCAGACATGACTGAGCGACTTCACTTTAATGGAAGGACAGTAGACAAGTGATAATTATCATGAACTCAGCAATGGAGGGACTAGATCCAAATTCTGTTTCTTGTTTTCAGAGATAAATTAGATAAACCATTAAATGTAAATAGCAAAGTGCTAACAGATGGCAACCCATATATTTTTTAAAAACTGTTTAGGAATGCTGATTAGAAGCTCAGGAATTCTAATTGTTACCGAATCCAAGCTCAGTCTGCTTGCCACATGACAGACCAATAATAGAGAGATGAGGTGTTGAGGCAAGGAATAATGACTTAATTCAGAAAGCCCGACATTCACAAAGATGGTAGACTAGTATCCTAGAGTACCTCTTATCAGGGTCTGGATGCCAGTTTCTTTTATAGAAAAGAGAGGGGAAGGAGGTGAGGAAGTAAAGTAAAAAGGCCATAATTCTTGCAGAATACCATCTGTCTTGGCCAGCCTCAGGGAGGGAATGTGTTGATTTCTTCTTTTCTGCAGCCATTTACAAGTGGGCAGGGTCAGAATTTCTCCCTGTGAGCTGAACAAAGACACTTTATAGTCTAACAGTCAGGCAGTGGGGCAAGGTTCATAGAGGCAGGCCAGTATGTATACTTAAAACTTATAGACTTACACTGTTGGTGGGAATGCAAACTAGTACAGCCACTATGGAAAACAGTGTGGAGATTTCTTAAAAAACTGGAAATAGAACTGCCATATGACCCAGCAATACCACTCTTGGGCATACACACTGAGGAAACCAGATCTGAAAGAGACATGTGCACCCCAATGTTCATCGCAGCACTATTTATAATAGCCAGGACATGGAAGCAACCTAGATGCCCATCAGCAGATGAATGGATAAGGAAGCTGTGGTATATATACACCATGGAATATTACTCAGCCATTAAAAAGAATTCATTTGAATCAGTTCTAATGAGATGGATGAAACTGGAGCCCATTATACAGGGTGAAGTAAGCCAGAAAGATAAAGATCATTACAGCATACTAACACATATATATGGAATTTAGAAAGATGGTAATGATAACCCTATATGCAAAACAGAAAAAGAGACACAGATGTACAGAACAGACTTTTGGACTCTGTGGGAGAAGGCGAGGGTGGGATGTTTCGAGAGAACAGCATGTATATTATCTATGGTGAAACAGACCACCGGCCCAGGTGGGATGCATGAGACAGGTGCTTGGGCCAGGTGCACTGGGAGGACCCAGAGGGATCGGGTAGAGAGGGAGGTGGGAGAGGGGATCGGGATGGGGAATACATGTAACTCCATGGCTGATTCATGTCAATGTATGACAAAACCCACTGCAATGTTGCAAAGTAATTAGCCTCCAACTAATAAAAATAATTGGAAAAAAAAAAACAACTTATAGACAGCATCGTTTTAGTGATTATACTAGCAGCAGCAATAGTGAGCAAAGGTTAAAGTAAAAGAAACAGATCCAACATGCAGTGAGATTCTATTATTCCTTATTACAGAATTAGGCTCTTCCATTTAGCAGCTGGGAAACTTATGGCATGTCATTTAACTTCAGAGTATCAGTTTTATCTTCTGGAAAATAGGAATCATAACAGAATGTGCCTCATGGATTGATGTGAGGATTAAATGAGATGATAGGTATAAGCTCTTAGCCTAAGACAGTAAGCACCCAATAAACGGCTGCCATTTGAGTAAGTATTATTCTGTGACTGTTGCAGGAAGGGGAATCCCTTCCAGGGCCGAGAATAGGCTCTTGTCTAACACTCAGAAATAGATTGTCCAAGGAGACACACGTGCTGACAAAGCAAGAGACTTTATTGGGAAGGGGCGCCTGGGGGAAAGCAGTAGGGTAAGGGAACCCAGGAGAACTGCTCTGCCATGTGATTTACGGTCTTGGGTTTTATGGTGATGGGATTAGTTTCTGGGTTGTCTTTGGCCAATCATTCTGACTCAGAGTCCTTCCTGGTGGCACCCACATTGCTCAGCCAAGATGGATGCCAGCGAGAAGAATTCTGGGAGGTGGTCAGACCAGTGGTGTCTCCTTTTGACCTCTCCTGAACTCTTCTGCTTGGTGGTGACTTGTTAGTTTCATGTTCCTTAGGGACCTTTTGTCATAAAATAGCTCACACAACTGGTTACTATGGTGCCTGGCCAGGGTGGGCAGTTTCAGTCAGTGTGCTTCCTCTAACCTAACAACTGCCCACTGCAGTTACTTGTACCCATGAGTCTACGAGTCTAACCTCTGACAGCAACCATTCTCTCCTGTTCCTCCTCCTCTTTCTCCTTCTTCTTCTGCCCTTTTCTCTCTTCCTTCCACTCCTCCTTCCAACACTATTTGAATTGAACTAATATCAAAGCTCTAGAACCCAAATCTTTTCACCATGAGCATGAGTTTCCCCATCTTTGTCTAAATTCTCTTAGAGGAAAAGCTCAGATCTGGAGGAGAATGACTCATTATTATTCACAGCTCTATAAAAACTGGAAAGTAAATATTGGTCTTCTAGATGCAAAGCATTACATTTCCTCTAAAATTTGTGTGAAGTGGTTTCCCACTAAGAATATAAAATAGATGATTTTGTTTTGAGAGCAGTTATTATTATGCAGATTAGAGATTAAACACCCAAATATCTTATTTGCTAATTCGCTATTCATGAGAAAATTAAACATGCTAAAGAGTTCCCATTTTAGAGCAAAGAATCCTCTAAATTCTCAACTCAAAAGGAGGGCTACCATTTTAAAAAGATATTTAAATGCATGCAGATCTTTCTCAAAATCTTCAATCCAGATGAAGAGTGTAATTCAGACTGCATTGCCGCTGCTTTTTGACAAAGCATTATGATTTCTTTCTTGTTTCTTTTTTTTTAATACATATATACAGACAGTCACAGTGAAAGCAGTAATTAATTTGTAAGACAGATGAATTGAAAGTTCAGCGTTCTAAAGAGCTATTTCAATGTATCAGAGCAATGACAGCATTGTGTTTCCTTCTTATTCTTAATGGGTCTCAACTTCCTGTGGCCTTTGTTGCTAGGAAACTAGCCTCTACTGAAAGCCACCTTTTTGATATTACTGTTGACTCTGTGGAGTCTGAAATGAATGAGGCAGATCTTGACTCTTTCGGGATTAACCATCAGTGCCTGTGGATGATGTGAAAAACCCTGAGCTCAATATCATCTCTGGAGCTATTACTGACAACCCCAGGAGGCATCCAGTTCCCTTATAACTTCCCTTTAGAAATTTCCATTAACCTGTCCTATGTGAAGTTAAACCTCCCAAAAGTAGAAAGATAAGAAGAATCTGTGGTCCATTTTCATTTATTTCCATATTGCATTAAGGTCTAGGCCACCTTAGGAACAACGCTGACTGATGTTTATCAAGGTAAAGTTTCAAAGGAATGACGCATTCCTGTGCAAATTGCATACTTTCAGTGTAGTCTTTTTGGTATTCACAGTTAAAATTCAGAATCTGAACGTATGCTGGAGGCCTTTCTGCTTTTTCAGTGTTATTGAAATTACTAAAATGCATTTGCAAGATGAATAACAGTGTTTTAGATGACGTCTTGGTCAGAGGAAGAATATGATGAATAAGACTCATTTCCTCCCCAGTCCAACTCAAAAATAGAAATTCTCTTTAATAGCATTTTAATTCTGGTGCAATTTGAAGAGTGTACATTCAGAGGCAGAGGTCATATCTGTAAGATGCAAATCATCTGATGGTAGGAGTATTCAAGGTAGTGCATTAAAATAACTCTGAAGTCCAATCTGACCAGAAATGGACCATCAGCCAGTGGCAGGATGGGGTAAGAAGCTCCTAGAAGAGCTCAAAGACTGGTTAACTCTACTCTTTGAAGCTTTTCTGATTTCTTCTCAATTCAGTTATGGTTGTGTGTGTGTGTGTGTGTGTGTCTGTGTGTGAGACTCCACTATATTTCAAGCTTGAATTGAGCTAATGTCAGAATTTTAGAGGTCACATCTTTTCAGCATGAGCATGGAAAATGGGAATTTCCGAATCTTTGCCTAAATTTACTTGGAGAAAAAGTTCTTTCCACTCTGCCTTGATCTCCTATTGCCTTAAGGATATAGATGGCATACAGATGGCAAGCACCGATAGTTGTTAGATTTACTCCAGTGGTTCCTCATAGATGACTCTAGTATGTCTAAATTATGCCCCAAGTTATGCATATCTGTTGTTAGATGAAATCAGTCAGATCAGTTGAAAGAAAACCAAATATAGACACAGTCAAATAGCTGATTACGTAACAAGCCATTTTAATATGATTGCATCAGCAGTATTTTCATTCCTGCTGTCATCAGAACATACCCTCAGTTTAGGTAGCTGGAAACAGAATAAGGACATGTCATCTTCAACTGTGACTATGAGGGAGGTGCTGGGAGCTGGGTGGCAGTAGCAGAACTGAAAAGACAGTGTGTATCTTCTATTCTGGCTTCTGTCATAGGTGCTAGTGCTGGCTCATTTCTCGAATTCTGAGTAGCCAGTTCCTAGATGCTGGACTCAGACCGATTAGCTCAGGATTCCTGCAATCTCATGGATCAAGAGCCCCATCAATTTTCCTTTCCCCCAATCCCTTCCCAGGGGACTGAGTAGAGTCTCTTTTTCCACCCTTAGACACAAAAGCTGTAATGCTGCTGCCTTTCCTTGTCAGTGTATCCTCCTGGTACACCCACACTTTTGAGTTCTGCCCTCAATGACTCAAAGGAAACTTACTCTCCTAAAGGCAATAAGTGCTTCCAAAGAAACTTTCTGAGATGTATCTTGTGGGTAAGAAAACAGAACTCTGGCAGGGCATCAGTCCGTACTAAATAAGGGTAAAACCATTCTGCCATTTCAGAAGTTATGTCTGCCTTTTCATAGTGGGATATTCACAATAAGGCAGTATTTCCCTGTGCCCTAAGAACTTGGGCTTTGTAAAAAAGCCAACTTGGTTCAGTCTATACCCTCCTGGGGACCTTGGGCATTTACTTTTCCTCTCTAAGCCTCAGTTTCCTCACTCATACAAATTATAGCAATATTTGTCTTATAAAGATTATTATCAGGATTCCATGACATAATGCATATTCTTAGCAAAGAACCTAGCATAGAGTGTGTGTGTGTTAGTTGCTCAGTCGTGTCCAACTCTTTGCGACCCCATGGACTGTAGCCCACCAGGCTCTTATGTCCATGGAATTCTCCAAGCAAGAATACTAGAGTGGGTAGCCATTCTCTTCTCCAGGGGAATCTTCCTGACCCAGGGATTGAACTCAGGTCTCCCACATTGCAGTCAGATTCTTTACCATCTGAGCCACCAGGGAAGCCCATAGGGTCAATTGTACAATAAATAGTTTCCATTATTATTATCATCATTATGTCTCACAATAGCATCATATGAGCACTTCCCATGCATGTACCAAGCATTCCTGGATACTAGGGAGGGAAGATGAATAAGAATAGGCATCCTTTTCTCAAGAAACTCTTAGTCCAGTGAAGGAAACAGATATGTAGAAAGTAGTTACAGAGGAAAACAACACTGTCATGAGAGTATTGAGGAAGTATAGAAGTAGAGATTCAGTAAGTTTTCACAAAGGAGAGACGTGATCTGGCTATTGAAAGAAGAATAATTAGGGGAGGAAAAAACACTTTTCAAGCAATGGAGCTCCTATCTAAACATAAAAGACTCCTACTGTGTTTGGACAAATTACATCAGCTTGGCACTAACCTTGAGCTTGGGGGTGTATGTGAGTAGGGTGTGGTTTAGAAGTGTGAGAGCCTAGAAAAGAGTCAGATCTTGGTCTGTTTCCTTCTTCCACTGGGCATTTATGGAACTTTCCGGGCTGTCTTACCTGTACTAAGACTGTCAGCTAAATAGTGTAATCCAAACTTAGTAATTCATTGGCCTTAACTACTAGTGGTTCAGCCAAAGAATTGACAGGCTTTCATTGGGGTTGCTTATATTCTCAGATATTGGTAAAGATAAAAAGATTTCAGGTAACTCTCTTAAAAAATTTACCTGAAACCTACCCTTACTTCAGTGTTTGAAACAATTCAGGTCAAAATTTCTCTAGCTTGAGTGATCTGGGATATTTGGTTTTGTTTTAACTTTATTCTTCATACTTACAGCTTAAAATTTTCTTTCTTAAAGAAAACAATCATTATAAATTCTTTGAGGGGCATTAGTGCTTTTTTAAAAACAAAAATCTGTAGTTAGGATGAGAAACTTGATATAATTTCAATCCTATTGTCTAAAAGGTATTGTAGTAGACTCAGATTTGAACTCTGCTTCCACCTCCTACTGTCCTTGTGTCCTAAGAAATATTAAAGCCCCTTCTAAGCTCATTTCTTTGTCTTCAGATTTGGAATACTCCCCAACTTAAAAAAAAAATAGACATTTTTAGAGCAGCTCTAGATTCATAGCAAAACTGAACAGAAGGTACAGAGATTCCCATTTCCTAATATTCTCATATATGCATAGTATATTGTTGTTCAATCACCCAGTCGTGTCTAACTCTTTGAGACCCCATGGACTTCAGCACACCAGGCCTCCCTGTCCCTCACCATCTCCTGGAGTTTATCAAGTTCATGTCCATTGCATCAATGATGCAGCCATTTCATCCTCTGATGCCTTCCTCTCCTTCTGCCTTCAATCTTTCCCCCAGCATCAGGAACTTTCCAATGAGTCGGCTGTTTGCATCAGATGACCAAAATACTGTAGCTTCAGCTTCAATATTAGCCCTTCCAATGAGTATTCAGGGTTGATTTCCTTTAAGATTGCCTGTTTTGATCTCCTCACTGTCCAAGGCACTCTTAGGAATCTGCTCCAGCACCGCAGTTCAAAGGCATCAATTCTTTGGAGCTCTGCCTTCTTCACAGTCCAGCTCTCACAACCGTACGTGACCACTGGGAAAACCATAGCCTTGAATATACAGACCTTTGTTGGCAGAATAATGTCTCTGCTTGTCAATACACTGTCTGGGTTTGTCGTAGCTTTCCTGCCAAGAAGCAACTGTATTCTGATTTCATGGCTGCAGTTACCATCCGTGGTGATTTTAGAGCTCAAGAAAAGGAAATCTGTCTCTGCTTCCACCGTTTCCCCTTCTATTTGCCATAAAATAGTGGGGCCAGATGCCATGATCTTAGTTTTTTAATATTTAGTTTTAAGCTGGCCTTTTCCCTCTGCTCCTTTACCTTCGTCAAGTTCTTTAGTTCCCACTCACATTCTTCTACCAGAGTGGTATTATCCACGTATCTGAGGTTGTTGTTTCTCCTTCCTATCTTGATTCCATCTTGTAACTCATCCAGTCCGGCATTTCTCATGATGTGCTCAGCATATAAGCTAAGCAAATGGGGTCACAACACTCAGCTCTGTTGTACTTTCTCAATCCTGAACCCATCAGTTGTTCCATACAAGGTTCTAACTGTTGCTTCTTTACCCATGTATAGGTTTCTCGAGTGACAGGTAAGATTGTCTGGTATTCCCATCTCTTTAAGAGCTTTCCACAGTTTGTTATGATCCACACAAAGACTTTAGTGTAGTCAATGAAGCAGAGGTAGATGTTTTCCTAGAATTCCTTTGCTTTCTCTGTGATTTGGTGAATGTTGGCAATTTGATCTCTATTTCCTCTGCCTTTTATAAACCCAGCTTGGACGTCTGGAAGTTCTTGGTTCGTGTAATGCTGAAGCCTAGCTTGTAAGATTTTAAGCATGATCTTGCTAGCATGGGAGATGAGTGCAGTTGTCCGAAGGCTTGAACGTTTTTTAGTACTGCCCTTCTTGGGAATTGGGTGGAAGATTGACATTTTCCAATCCTGTGGCAACTGCTGGGTCTTCTAGATTGGCTGATATATTGAATGCAACACTTTGATAGCATCATCTTTTAGGGTTTTGATTAACTCTACTGGAATTCCATCACTTCCATTAGCTTTATTGACAAAAGTGCTTCCTAAGGCCTGCCTGACTTCACACTCCAGAATGTCTAGCTCTGGGTGACTGACCACACCATCATGGTTATCCGATTCATTACAATCATTTTTGTACAGTTCTTCAGTGTATTCTTTCCATCTCTTTTTGATCTCTTCAGCTTCTACTAGGTCTCTACTGTTTCTACATAGCATATCCCACCACGAACTCTTTACTTTTGAAAGATAATTTTGCTGGGAAAATAGAATTCTAGGCTGGTTTTTTTGTTTGTTTTTTCTTTTTGCTTTTACCACTTAAAAAATTTTACTCCTCTATCTTCTTTGTTACATAGTTGTTAATGAGAAGTTTGCTATAATTCTTATCCTTTCTTCTCTATAGATAAGGTGGTTTTCCCATTCCACCTCCAGCTTTTCCCAGGGTTTTCTGTTTGTCCTTATTTTTTTTCAGTTTGAAAATGGTATGCCAAAGTAATTTTTGTTTTTTATTTTTCTTACTTGGTGTTCTCTGAGCTATTTATTTATGTTGTTTGGTGTCTGCCATTAATTTTCAAAGCTGTCGGGCATTATTGCTTCAAATAGTTCTTGTCCTCTATTCTTCTTCTCAAATTCCAGTAATTTATATGTTAAAATTATCTGTTAGTTCTTGGGTGTTCTCATTTGTTTTGCTTTTTCTTTCCATTTTTTTTTCTGTTTGCATTTATATTTGGAAAGTTTCTACTGACCTAGCTTAAAGCCCACTGATTCTTTCCTCAGCTGTGTTAAGTCTACTGAGGAGTCCATGAAAGGTATTCATTTGTTACAGTGGTTTTGATTTCTACATTTCCTTTCAACTCTTTCTTAGAATTTTTATCTCTCTGCCTCTATTACCTATCTATTTTTTGCATGTTGATTACTTTTCGCATTAGATCCCTTAACATATTAATCATAGTTATTTTAAGTAATGTCAACATCTGTGTCATACTTGAGTCTAATTCTGATTATTGCTTTCTTTTTTGTACTGTATTTTTTCTTGCCTTTTAGCATGCCTTGTAATTTTTGTTGAAAGTCAGATATGTTGTATCAGGTAGTAGAAACTTTAGATGGGGATTTGTATTAATCTACCTAGGAGTTAGACTGTGTTTAATGTTTGCTGTTGTTACAGGTGCCGGAGGCTTCAAATTCTTCTAGTGTCCTTGTTTTTGTCTCTTCTCTTGATTTTGGGCTCACCGAAGTACTCCTCCTAAAGCTCTTTGAGCTTTAATCCACCATACCAGAGCCCTGTTGTCATGGCAAGTTGTTGGAGAGGGAGAACATTCTACAATCTTACAATTAAATTAGCATTTTGATAGGCTTACCCATCTGGGCTGTGACCTTCACATATTGGTATTTTCACGCTGTCCCTACGTTCTTCCTTGGCTGTGCATTTTCAGTCTGCTCTTTTAAAGGGCTGACCTCAGTGACCATGCTGCTCATTGCTCTGCATGCTCAACTGTGTCCGAGTCTTTGTGACCCTGTGGACTGTGGCCTGCCAGGCTCCTCTTTCCATGGGATTTCCCAGGCAAGAATACTGAGGAGGGTGCCATTTTCTTCTCCAGGGGATCATATTGACCCAGGGATGGAACCTGCATCTTCTGCATTGCAGGCGGATTCCTTACCACTGAGCCACCTGGGAAATGCTGCCAATGACTGTGGTTTCTCCCTCTTCCCTCCCATTAAGTAAGATGAAAAGGCTGGAGGGGCCTGTCCTAGGAGGAAGGCCTTTCCTTCTGCTGAGTTGATGCTGGCAAAGTCTTCCTTGGAAAGTGGGCCTTTGTTATGGAGACAGCTCTGTGGTTATTTCACCATGATTACTCTTCCCTTCCCTCTGCCAAAGCCAGAAGAGGACGTTTCTTGAATCTCCACCACAAGAACCTCGCGTGCTTCCTGGAGATAAAAGTCATGGAAGTGTTGTCATGATTGTTTCTTTCATGCTAATAAATATGCCGTCTTCATCTGTCCATCAAAATCACCACTAAGTGTTCCTTCCAATTTATGGCTCTAGTGGCTTCTGCTCCAGGTAAGTGGTCTGGCAGTGACTCTCTCTGTGTGCTTGCATCTCTATATGTTGTGGTAGCTGTTTGTCCTTCAACCTCAATTCTCTGACATTTCCAGGAAAATGATTGATCTTTAGATTGCCCAAATTTTTGTTGTGGTTGTTGTAAGGACAGGAGTGATAACTTACAAGGTCTTTGCACCTTGGAGCTGAACCAGAGGTCCAAGTTGGGAATAGAAATAGTTTGTGGGTCAGAGCTCTTTGGGGGAAGATCCAGGGGGATAGTGCATGTGAAGTGCTTGGAACAGTTTCAAACACAGAGTAAATGTTTAATAAATTTTAGCTTCTATTATCATATCAGAGAAGGTTTACAATTTTATTCCTGTTAACATACAACAAAAGCAAAGTATTTTACTATGATACATTTATTTTTAAAAACCCTAAAATAAAAGAAGCTATTTTAACCAGACTACATGAATCCAGCCAAGGAGTACAAGATTAAAACTGAACACCATCCAAATTCTAAATTATACCTTCAGCTCCAAAAATACACAACAAGTCAGTCTTGTTCTGCTTTACTTATCAAAGCACACTTATGATTGGAAGTAAACACCTCAGTTTCTAGGATCCAATCATATTTTAATGTACATTTTATATGCCAGGTGCTAAGTGATATAAAATAGATTTTCCCTTTGTGCTTTCTGTGGAGCTATTCAATATGTAATGAGAAAAACAGTGAGATAAACATCTAATCATAATACTGTACAGTGAAAGAGTGGTGAAGATATAGGAAGAATATCATGGAATGATTGAGGCAAAGCCTCTGAACTCAGTCTAACTGCATTCAAACCCCAGTTCTGTGATTTCACCTTGTGGTGAGATTTGGGCAAAGTATTTAGCCTCTCTTTGCCTTAGTTCATTCATACATAAAATGGGATTAATGAATCTCATAGGTTTCAATGCCTGTAGAATGTTTAGCATGGAGCCTGGAGCAAACAAAGTACTCAGCAAATTTAGCTCCAACAGCTAGCTACAAACAAAATGCTGTGAGGAGGAGTAATGTAAGCTTGATGACAGATACAAAATTTTGTTTTTCAAGCTCTCCCAAATGCCAAACACATAGTAAGTTCTCAGTATATCTCTCAAGTCAATTAATAATTGGATGAATGAATGAGTCATGAATTCTGCAGAGTTATTATGGAAGGTGTCCCAGGTCAGCATTTGAAACTGGTTTGTAGGATGAGGAGGGAATCACCAAGTGGAGAAAGAAGGAAAAAACAATTGTGGGGAAAGATACCTATCATAAGAGAGGAAACTGGGAATTATCCAGTGTGGCTAGAGCTTTGGGTACAGAGGGTGATGTTACCCATTTAGGAAACATGGAGGTTCCAGAAAAACTTTCTTTGAAGCTTCACTTTAAATATGAGAAACAGGCTTTAAGTCTTATTTGTGTTTTCTTAAAATTGCCCCACCCATTCCCCACCTCGAAGACTAGAAAACTAAACTAAAGGAATGGGGCAGTGGAATCAGCAATTAAGAACTATATTTAGGTTTTTATTTTCAAGATTTTTAGGAGATGGAGAATTTTTAAAAATAATGTCACTTAATTCTACTTCTCTGGTTTTGCTATCTCATATTCTACTTATGTGATTTTTCAATCTCAAGTAACCTAGGGAGCTGCTAAAATTCAGATCTCTGAATCTGGCCAAGATCTCTGCCAGACTTACTAAGTCGGGGTTTCTGGGTATAAGGAACTAAGAATCTATGTTTTAAACATGTATCTCACCTGACGTGCATGTTCAGAACCTCCACACATGTGATGAAAATGAAAATACAAGACCTGCCCACATTCTACTCTGTTCCCTTCTACCTTGTGCTTAGCTATTCTGGGACACAGGGTACAAGGGGGAGAGGTTATGGGGGTGTGCCTGGAGGGACAGGGCATGAACTAAGATTATAGCAGAGGAAGTAGATGGCAGGGTGGATGGGAAGGGCTTGTGGACATTCTAGGACTTATAGGTGTTCATAAATCATTTCTATTTGTTTAAAGCAATCCCATCAATATTTCCTTCTGATTTCTTAAGATTTGTTTTTTCCCTATGTCTGCAGATAAAAGAATCAAGCTTAATCAGTTCACTGTGTGAATTCAGGGTAGCACTTTGGTTCTCTTCCATGAACTTTTTTCCCAAATTCTAGAGATACGAAAAGTGTTTCTTCTTGAGACACAATTTCTTCCTCCTTCAGTTTGTCTTAGAATTTCTATAAATGAAGGCAGACAGAGATTGCAAGTGTGAGTATTTTCTCTTTGAAAAGATAAATTTCAAAGTTTGCAACTTTTTTTTTTTTTAAGTTCAAGATAAGGAAGATAGTCACTCATTCTATCACATCTGGAGGGATAAAAGAATAGCAGACTATTAAATTCCTCAAGTTTAGAATCTTACAGAAACCATTCTGACTTGTATTTATTATTGCTTAGAAAAAGGCCTTTTAACAAATTGTCATTTTTTTCTTCTTTAAAAACAAAGTGAAAGTCCTTGGCAGACATACTAGAAATACCAAAGGGCTACCCAATTCCTATTTATGTATGTGTCTCAGTGCTTAAATAAATTCAGGCCTTGGCTCAGTGGTAAAGAATCCACTTTCCAATGCATGAGACGTGGGTTTGATCTGGGTTGAGAAGATCCTCTGGAGACAGAAATGACAACTGACTCTTGTATTCTTGCCTGGTAAGTCCCGTGGACAGAGGAACCTGGTGGGCTACTGTCCATGGGGTCACAAAAAGAGTCGGACATGACTTCACGACTAAACAACAGCAACAAAGCACCTTATGGATGAATTCTTAGGTAGCCTTTAAAGATCAAATTTACTTAAAATAATAAAGAAAAAAAATATTCTTCATTTTGAAAACCGGGATGCAAAACAATATGTGCTGATCACAATTTTGTTAAATATTAATCACGTGGGCACACATGTACACACCCACAAACATATATTCACACAAGAAGGAAAAAGACAGAAAGGAAATTTACCTGATTTTAATGACATTTCTCTTTCAGTAGGGTGATTATGTGTAAATTTATTATTTATGCCTTTTTATTACTATCCTTCTTTATCCTCCTCAATTTATTTTTACTATAATCCCATGGTAGTTTCCTAATCAGGAAAAATTGTAGCATTTTATCTTTACATGATGAGCTTTTTCCAATCTTGTTATGAGTATATTAACTGATGGTACGATTCTGAGTTTCCTGAGATTTTTGTAGTTTTTACAGCTCACCTCCCAGTTGGCTTTCAGTGTCCTTAGGAAGATTCTTGATCAGGACTCAGATACTGCCCTTAAACTTCTAGTTCTACTTCTGTTTTGCACTGGAGGACACCAAGTAGGGAAGTACTAGTTTATGGCATCTAAATGGAAGTAACCAAGCAAAGCTAACTCTGCAGGACACTGGACGTCCCTGCGTTCAGCTGAGTTAGGTGTCACTGTCTTAGATACCTCAATCTGAAGAGGGTTCATTTCAGGATTCATTAATATTTCACCTTGTAAAACAGTGGGTTTGATGACCATGTTTCAAGAATTGGGAATTTAAATCTGTTTTGGAATGACAGCTGACTTTGAGGCATTTGCATTTTAGCATAGCACTCTAGGATCAAGTTTTTTTCTGATGAGGAAAGAAAAGCTAGATTCTTGGATGTTGAAGCAGCTAGCCTAAACATAGAAATCCATTCAAATTATCTGGGCACTCATTTCTCTGAACACCTACAGTGGCCAGTGGATAATTGTAATCTCTCTGAGTCCCTGTGGCTAGACTTGCAGTGCTGCAAATTTTCCTAGGAAAAGCAGAAAGTCAGGTCAATATTCCAGATGTTTCCAATGATCCAGACGTCTGGTGTGGTGGCAAGGCCTATCCAGATGGTCACTGAATATTTAATCTTTTGCCTAGATGTTGGCTGCCATCTGTACACCCAGGCTCAGAACCTAACAGGGCATCAGTCAACACCACGTTGTCTGTTAATTAGAGACTTACTTGAGTACATTTTGTCCTCTGGGTGCCTGCTATTTCAGTAATTGTTCAATCAGACACATTTACCTGAATATCCATGGTCACTTAGAAGGCACTTGGCACTCATACACTAATAGTTTAATTTCTCCCACTTACCCTTCAGCATGTGATCTTTCTGTCTGTTCACCAAGCTTTTATTATTTCCTTTTTCAAATTCTGAAGATTGTTGGGAAGAATCCCACAAATGTGGCTTGGAGGTTGTCCAAATTTAGGTATTACCCATCTGAGCAATTTCTGTTTGCTGGTGAATGAAGTCACCTGTTATACTATTGCTCCTATGCAGTAGAGCAGCTTTTCCTGTTATCCATTCTTGGTTATCTGTCCTCCTCTGGGCAGCAAGAAATCTTTTAAAATCCTCTTAGGATAACACTTGAAATCTTTGCCATGGCTTAGAAGTCATCTAAGGTCCTATCCTTGATCTCTCTCTCTCGTTTTGTTTTGTTTTACTTTTGTCACGCTTCCTTTGTTTACTTCTAAAGTAGCATTTCTTCTCTAACATCTTAACTTTCACACATTCCTGGATTCCAGCTTTGCTCTCTCTCTGACTCAGTAAATTTCACTTAGGTCTGAGATGAAACCTCCTTTGCTTAAAGAAGAGGTCCTGAAAATCCCAAGCAAGGTCAGTGTGACTTATCTATACATCATTAGTGTCCTGGTTTCTCTTTATATATCCTGCCCTTATCTGTAATTATTTCTTCACAGTCTTCCCTCTGGACTGTATGATCCTAAGGATCAGTAACTGAGTATATTTTTAAAATGTGCATCCTAGTATCTGGCACATAGTAGCATTTGCAAATATTTGCAAATTAGTGAATGACAATAAAAGAGAGGTTTAACTTGGCAAGTTTAGAATCAATATAAATATTGAATCAGTGCTTCAATGAATCAATGATTTGATATCAACAAATATTTTCTTGAGTATTTCTCCTATTTGCCAGGCACTGTGTGAGATACAAAAAAAGTAGTATAGTCCCTTTTGCCAAAAGAGGTATCTAGTTAAAATACTTGCTATATGATGACCACTATAGCAATATATAACTTTTGCAAATTTAATCTATAGGCATACAGTCATATTAATGACTGGATGAGTGATTATTTTCCATTCTTTCTTTCTCCTTTGCTGGTTTCATCATGACTGTGGTTTAAATGGAAACTTATGATGTTGGGTTCTCAGACTTCTCTTCTAGGGTCTATGTATTCTCTCTATTTTAAGGAGTAATTTGGCACTTACTGGCCTTTATTGCCTCAGTCTCAGGTGCTATCTCCATCTAGCTCAGCTGTTCCACTCTCTTTATGAAGCTATGGGACAGGGAAGAAATATTTCTACTGTTGTATGATGCCTGCGTTACAGGCCTGCCTGCCACTTCCTCTTTGGATTGAAGATAAAGGAGGAATGAACTGAGATCAATCTTTAATTCCTCCTGAAGCTAAGCACCTGCTAGAGAGAGGAGAGAACAATTTTCCCTTGTGGTCAACCAGGCATGTGGTATGGTGATAGAGATTTTTAGAAGAACTTAACCAATCTGTTCTGCTGGCCTGGCACTTGCTTAAGGTTTTAGCTTTAAAATATTATTTCTTCACTCAAATCTAGTATTAAATTCTGTTTTTCCAGATAGGTTAACATGACTTGATTTTTCAGGTTGATTTTTAACTAAGGACCAGTGTGAAGTTAGACGATGCTAGAGATGTTTGACTTAAGATGACCACACTTGAGGTGCTTGTCTAGGATAAGGGCAGTACAAAGAGAAATTAGTCAGAGGGTATCTATCAGGTGTCTGTGGTGGAGTGGGAAGGAGAATAAGGATGGGGTGGAATCAGGGTAGTTACTGGCAGCTGAGGAATCATAGCAAGAGCACTGTGCTTGAAGGTAGACAGACCTGCTTACTCTTGGCTTTGCTATAGATCAGCTGGGTGATCTTGAGTACATCCCATCTCTGAGGCTCAACTTCCTTCTTCATTGTATAAGAGGTATCCTCCTTGAAAGGATGGCAGTGAGACTCAAAATAGAAAATATGAAAAATGTTTGTAGATGGTGGCAAACAAAACCATTCATGACGTGTTCTACTGACAAAATATTGAGTTGATGGGCTCTAGAGCCAGACTGCCTGGATCTCAACTGTGGCTGGACCACTTACAGCAGGCTGACCTTGAGTAAGGCACTTCCTTTCTTTGTCTATAAGATGAGGATGCAAAAAAAAAAATGAGGATGCTAAGTGTATTTACTTTATAAGAGTATGAGAATTAAACATGTTCATATACATAAAGCTCTTGAAGCAATCCTGAAAGGCTGTGTTTAGCTCAATAAAAGTTAGATGTGATAATAATAATAATGATGATGATCAGGAGGATGATGGTGTGGGTGGTGGTTAGCAGACGCAGCAGCATCAAGAGGCACTGAGTGATTAAGAGTGAAAACTCGGGAGATATCCAGCTGAGTTCAAATCCTGGTCCACCCCCTTGTTAGTAAACAAGATGCTTCATGTCTCTGCTTCATTTCCTCATTTGTAAAGTGGGGATTAAATACTGACTGTTCAACAAAATGTTTAGGAGTTAACATAATTCATCTGTAGCTCACACAGTGCTTGGCACATATAAGTATCCAATACATTTTGGCAATTATTATTGAAAGGTCTGTGTTAACAAAGACTGAGAGTTAACAGGACTGGGGAAAGATGAACATAAAACCATGAAAAATGAGAAAGACGTTAAAATCATTCCCCAGGTATACCAGCTTTCTCTAGTTTCCAGGTTTTAACTCAGTATGTCTTGTGGCTGTTCCTGCCCTCTGCCACCTCTTCTATCCCCTTTTTGTCTATTTAGGTGACATAATTTGAATGTTTACCACATACCAGGCAGTGGGGCTCGACATTTTACAAGGGTTGTCTCATTTGATCCTCTCAGTGTCTCTGTACCATAATCACAGTTTAGGAATGAGAAGTACAAAGCACAGAGAGTTAGTTACCTTGTCCCAGGACACAGAGCTAAGAAAAAGTAGAGCCTGGAGTAGAATCTGGCCTTAGCAACTCCTCATCATAAGGCCACACTGCTGTACATTCCATATTCCCACAGAGCCTATGACCCTGTCGGGGCCATCAGGCTGGCTTCTGCCAGCTCCAACTTCAGTAGCAGTATTTTCTGCTCATGCTGCAATATGGCTTGCAGCCTTTTAGAGGCTATCTGAACCTTGCCGAAAACCAAAGTAGGTTCTTGATTTGACTAATGACTAAGGTACTCAGGGGTTATAGAACAATAGTTATTCTATTAGAAGGCAGAAGCACAGTTCTCAAAAGACTTCCAGAAGTAGACCACCCTGAGATCTCTTTGACATTGTGAAAGTGAACTATACTGAGCCCCAGTGTCTCATCTGTAAAATGTGGATAATAATACTTGTTTGAGGGAGTTGCTGTGGTCATCAAATAGTCTAACATGAGTCAAGTGGTTAGGCCTAGTGTTATCACCATTTATGAGGCACACACTGCACAACATGGCAAATCAGGGTTAATTTATCTTGCTACCAGATAGTATACAAGACTGGAAATCCAGAATTTGGCCTGGGTTTGGGTGTTAATATCTTCTTTGAGGGGAGGCATTGCAGAACTTGTGTCCCCAGTTTGTGCTCTCTAGCCTCTGGGCCTGTCTTCTGGTTCAGTGATAGGACTCTTGCATGCCCTCAAGAATGTTTCCAGATGTCCAAAACAGTCAATTTAACGCTGATTCAATGTGGTTTCCTGCGGGATTCACACATGCTTCAGAGCTTTGTACAAGTTGAGGGGCAGAGGAAGAGGATCAGCCTGGGAATCAGGAGCTGGGACCAAACCCAGCTTGGCCACCACCAGCATTGTGTCCTTGTGCCTGTTTCCCCATCTGTGAAATGGACATTGAGGAAGAAAAAAAACTTCCCAGAGTGATTGCAAGCAGTTAACTCTCAGCAAACATTTGCTGAGCACCTACTGTATGCCCAGGCACCATGTTGGGCTCTAGAGATCCACACATAAAGGAAGCATTCTCTGCACAATGGACAGCAAATGCCCTTCACTGATAGGAAAGCCACATGAAAGCCACTCTTCCTGCCAGACCCACATGGTCACACCTGGAGTTGTAGTATTTTGGCTAAATCATTAAGTGCCCAGGAAAATGAATCTGCTTTGTGGTTTCAAATGTGGCATTAAGCCTCCCCATCTCTTCGCTAACTCATCTGTAATGCCACCTCTTCCTTAGAGCTTCCATGAAAGCTTTGGGGGATAATATATGTTTCACAGGAGCTATATTTTTAAATGATTAATAAATTTTTCCTTTTAGCTTTTGAGAGTACAAGACCTTAGTTGCATGGGACATCTATCTTGGGAAGTACTCATGAAGCAATGTGAGCTTGGGGAAGGATGAATTAGCATTTGTTTCAGAAAAAAATACAAAGAGAGAAGGGGTGATATTCAACCTCTGACATTTAAAATAGGATTTTTCAGAATGGTTTGATTTGCTTCCCGGATGTTGCAGGAACACTACCTAAGGGACAGTTTAAATTATTATTATTATTAAGCTCAAAATGGAATTGGAACAAGAATTGTTATTTTTTTCTTCTTAAGCAAAGCATTGGGCCTTGGAAGGAAGACCAGATAAATTGTAGACAAATTGAATAAGTTATATTTGCTCTGCACATCTGGTTTGAAAACTGAATTAAATTTGTACCTAGCACAGTTTTGGGAACATAGTCAAGAGTTACAATTATTATGTTTGCTCTCTGAATTTATAATAATTACAATGGAATTATGCAAAGCAAAAAAAATGACGCACAGTCCAAAAATCATTTATATTTAACTTTTTCTGGTAACACAGAAGGAAAAGAAACCACGTGGGCTGAATGCTCACTGAAGACAGGAGCTGTGCCTCATTCATCTCTGTAACTCTGTCACCCCGCGTGGTCCTTAGAATGGAGCCGGCAGTCAACAATAAGTGAAAGAATTAACAAATTACTCCGTATGTGGGCATGCTCCACATGTGGAGAAGCAAAACTACTAACTTACCCAACTCACTCTGGATGGTATTTGGCAGTTATAACAAAAAAATCCCAATCCCTGGTGGGTGGTCTTAAGTCTCTGAGCTAGTTGTGTAACCCTGGCCAAGCTATTTAACCACTCTGCAGGCCAGCTGCTTCTATCTGCAAATGGAACAGATTATCTGCCAACCTCACAGGTTTGTTGTGAGAACTGAATGAGAACATTGTATGGGAAAGCAGAAAAATGCTAGAAATATGAAACGCTTCATTCCCAAGAAAACTTAAGATGAATAGGCCACCTGTGGAACTCTGAGACTTGGCTGTTGTTTCATTCCCAGGAGGACCAAGGCATTTTAAGAGATTATTTCATTATTCTTCCCTACCTAAGATTTAGAAAAGGTACAGTCTTAATGACACCTGTTTTTATTTTTATTTTCCATAAAATTGAGTGATTAGCATCCCACTCCCTCAGAAATCCATGAAGTCAGCTAGAGAGTATGATTTGAAATTGTTTCTCTTATTTTTAATCAAGACTTAATTCTTACTAACAGTTCTTAAATTTCTGGCCCCAATTGGCATCTTTTAAAACCAGACTGAAATGAATTTTATGACTTCATGACAAAGCCAAGTGTTCATTCTTGTCACTTCAGTCAAAAACAGATGAGGCAATTTGAAAAAATTTCAATGTAGACATTGGTCTGGAGCTAAAAGTTCAACCATCCTCTGACATCCACATAACATCTGCCTTCTCCATGTCTGTGGCTGAACTATTAGGTTGGTAAAAAATAATTGCAGTTTTGCGTTGTTGAACTTTGCCATTTGATACTGGAATACATTCTTAAATAAATGTGGCTATGTTATACATCATTTTAATGCACATTTTTTGCTTTATGTTTGGTTTTTTTTTTTGCTAATGACTTATTACTTGCTATAATTTTATATTTATTTTAGACTATAGAAATGATGTTAGACAAAAAACAAATTTGAGTGATTTTTTTATTCAAGTTCAAAATGGGTCATAAAGCAGTGGAGACAACTTGCAGCATCAACAACACATTTGGCCCAGGAACTGCTAATGAACAAACAGTGCAGTGGTAGTTCAAGATGTTTTGCAAAGGAGATCAGAGCCTTGAAGAAGAGGAGCATAGTGGCTGGCCATTGGAAGTTGACAACAACCAAATAAGAGCAATTATTGAAGCTGATCCTCTTACAACTATTTGAGAAGTTGCCAAAGAACTCAGTGGCAACCATTCTATGGTCATTTGGCATTTGAAGCAAATTGGAAAAGTGAAAAAGCTCGATAAGTGGGAGCTTCATGAGTTGGCCGAAAAAAAAAATTGTCATTTTTGAAGTGTCGACTTCCCTTTTTCTGTGCAACAACGAACCATTTCTTGATTGGATTGTGATGTGCGATGAAAAATAGATTTTATATGACAGCAAGTAATGATCAGCTCAGTGGTTGGACCAAGAAGAAGGTCCAAAGAACTTAACCAAAGCCAAACTTGCACTAAAAAAAGGTCATGGTCACTGTTTGGTGGTCTGCTGCCCGTCTGATCCACTACAGCTTTCTGAATCCCATTAGAGAAACTATTACGTCTGAGATGGAGAAACCATTACATCTGAGAAGTATGCTCAGCAAATCGATGAGATGCACTGAAAACTGCAATATCTGCAGCTGGCATTGGTCAACAGAAAGGGCTCAATTTTCCATGACAATGCCTGACCACATGTTGTACAACCAATGCTTCAAAAGTTGAACGAATTGGGCTACAAAGTTTTGCCTCATCTGCCATATTCACCTGACCTCTCTCCAACCAACTACCACTTCTTCAAGCAACTTTTTGCAAGGAAATCACTTCCACAACCAGCAGGAGGTAGAAAATGCTTTCCAAGAGTTCACTGAATCCTGAAGCATGGATTTTTACGCTACAGGAATAAACAAACATATTTCTTTTTGGCAAAAATGTGTTGATTGTAATGGTTCCTATTTTGATTAATAAAGATGTGTTTGAGCCTGGTTTTAATGATTTAAAATTCACAGTCCGAAATCACAATTACTTTTGTACCAACCTAATACATACAATGCCTTTGCCTAGTAACAAGAATGAGCAATTGAAAAATTCAGAGAATTTCACTATGAAGCATAGTAAAAGCAGTAGAAGATCTCTGAAAAACTATCCTAAGATCAATAGCATCAGTGTTACTCAATTGTTGATGTACACCCACTGTTTCTGCCCAGCTCTGTTACCCATCACCCTTAAGTCAACTGTCCCTCCCATCAACATTTTCTAAAGCCAATACTTCTCAGTGGAGCTATTCTCCATAATAGTGGCTCAGGGATAGCACCAAATTTTGTTGCATGAATTGTTAAAGTATTTATTGGTTTCCCAGAATCTACTTTTGTCTACTTTGGTGTTTCCTTTGGAGGAGCTGCCATGTCTTCTCTCTTTGTTCCTGTTGTTTGGGTGGGCTTGACCCCAATCTTAGATGCATAAGTGGGCATGTGACCTATGCCTGTGCAAACCAGCATTTCTTTCCTTTTGGCTCAGGGTTTGGTTTAAGAATGGATGCATGACCCATCTTGGACCAATAAAAACTAGGCCCTTGTTCAGACTGTTGGGAATAGAAGAAGCATAACTTTTTTTTTTTTCTTCTACATTTGAATCTGGGAGGTTTTTAGACTGGGACTGACATGCTGCCATTTGGGATTTGAAATGAAAGCCAGCATAGGGTGAGAGGAGGGAGGGCATAGGAGACAGAACCAAGAAATGGAAAGATACTACTTGGATGATCTTTGAGCCTCTGGATCTAGGCATTCCCAAAGCTTCATGTTTCCCCTTCTATGTAAGCTCATGATTTTCCTTTTAAATTGAGCCAGTTTGAGTTGAATTTCCTATCTATAGTGAGGAACTTCCTCATTTTTGTCATTTAAAGTCCTGCATCCCAGGAAACCTCTCATTTCTGGGCAAACTGGGATGACTGGTTATTCTGTTCATTGGCAACAAAAGAGCCCAAGCTGATGCAGATGTATATGATATAGTTCCTTACAGTTGAGGTGATGCAACGTTACAGTGCTGTGTATTGATGCAATGGGATATGGGGCAGGGTTTGGCCCAATTTGATGTAAGAAATAAGATAGTAGAACAGAGTCAAAGAAGGCAGGACAAAGTCAAAGCATGAAAGAGAGATTGCCTCTTCCCTAGAACCTCTGAGAACTTTGCTTCTGATTATCCGAAAAGGACAGAGTCAGGCAATACTGTTCTGATCAATTGGCAGAAACTGAAGAGTTGACAGGAAATGGTAATGCTATTCTGTGAACATGTCCCTCATACACTTATAGACTCTTTTTCTGTACTATGTTATTGTAATTACTGCTCATTAATTTTGGTGTTACTTTGAATCTTTTTGTCAAGCCATTAAAAATTCTAGTTTTCAAATGCGTGACATGACAATTAAAGGATATAGAATAATTGCCCTGACCCTTGATAGTTTCTCCCTTAATGTATAGTTTCTGTGTAGACTTTACTTCTTAATTTTAAGACTTTTAAGTGCAGACATAATTCTTGCTTAAATTACATTCTCCTTCCATAGCAAGTCAGTTTGAATGTGGGTGGCAGTCTAATATTTTTGGAACAAATTAATCTGAAACCTTTTAGAGCATAGTGATTTTACATATAGAATTTGAAGGAGTTTAAAACACTCTACTGAATATGGGTTCTTTTGAGATGTTAAATTCTCAGGATTTTTTGAGATGACTGGATTGCATTTGCAGGGGATCAAGTTATCCGCTGGGAGCTGGAAAAGCTGCAGATGACTTTTTAGCCTTTGATTCTTAATGTGCAGAGAAGGTTTGTGTCTGCAACAAAGAAGAATTTCAGAGATGGCAGCTTTGTTTGATGCCAGTGGGGGTGAGAAGTGTTAGGTAAAGGAATTATAATAAGATTTCTTTTTTTGGAGATAGGAAAAATAAAGATGGATAGAGATCCAGGGAGGAAAAGAGAAATACTTCAGTTTATAAAAAGTCAAAGATCTCTCTATTCTCATCAGCTCAGTAGATGATCTGAAGCTGAAAATCAGAGACTGTAACTCTGTGCCTAGAGGGGCATTTTATTTTTTTTTAACCTTACTAGAATTTAAATGAGTCAGATCTTAATACTTTTAAATTTAATCTTATGTGATATTTGGATTATCATGAATTCTCATGATACTATACATAGCCATATAACTCACAGCATAAGACATTTATGTATATGTTATATACATATATGCATAGGGCTATATATCTATTCATATAAATGCATTCATATAAATACCTGTATATATATTCAGAAGGATTTTGAACAAATGCCTATAGATAATTGTATTTAAGAACTTAGCAAAATGCAAATTTCATCAACATGACTAGGTGTATTGAATCTCTCTATGATTCTAGCAACTCATTGTCCATGATGACTTAAGAGTCAGATAATTCTGCTTCTTGGGGTTTCACATCACATCAGGGTTTAACATCAGTTCACATAGACAGAGACTTTGCTTTCTTCAAAGATGTACACACTCAAGATTTTTCTGAATAAGAAAGACTAATCTCTGGACCTTATAAAAACCAGAACAGGGGTCACTATGCTTGAGTCATGAGTACTGATAAACAAGCAGAGAAAGCTTATTTTGAGAGGAGCTTAATAGATACAAAGTGTTGAGCAAAACACTTTATATGTATTAACTCATTTAATCCTTATAACACCTTGAGGTAGATACTGTTACTACATACTATTTTACAGAAGAGAACACTGAAGCACAGATTAGTTAAGATGGAAAGCTAGAAAGTCTAGTGCCAGAGTCCACACTCTTGCCAACTATGTATACTAATGTTGAATACCTGAGCAAACGAGTGAGAGAGGTGAAGAGAGAGAATAGAGATGGGGAGGGGAGAGCCTGTGTCTGGTCACATCTCCTAAGGTCCATTTCCTACTTATGGATTCAGTGATTTACTATTACAGCATTTCAAGAAATGTTCTTCTGTTCTATCTAGTTTGAATGGGTTACTCTTTTCTTTTTTTTTTTGAAAGCATCAATATCTTATTTTATTACAATTAATGTAAGCATTTGATGCCAAAGAAATGAAGGTGATTTTACAAACTGAATTTTGGCAAGTCCATGGAATTTTCATTTTATTACAATTTTATGTCACATTAGTTCAAATGCATTTCTCTACAGCTACTCCAACATTGCTCCTTTGGAATTATTTCAGTCATCTTTAACATGTGACTTTACCAAAGACTTTGAATCTAAAATAGACATAAAATTTAATATTGAGAACTTTTAATTATGAATGGGGTAAGTCATCAGATGATGGTTGGGGCTGTTAATTTCCAAGGCACTTTGTTGAAATGTTTCTTCTGATACCTGAGGTATAAATGACAACCTTCAAAAAACATGGGCAAAACCAAAGTACAATGAAGAAGCCTCTGCAGCTTAATCCTCCCATAGTCCTTAAGCCTTTGACAGAAGCTAGGCAAAGCATCTTTCCTGCAAATTAAGTGGGTTTCCAGTATTTCCATGTAGTTGAGCTTTCAGAGATAGACATTCAAACATATCATTAGGATATACCATCTTGGCTCTGATTGCATTAATTATGCCTGAAAAGTTTAATACCCATCTAAGTCCAAAGGTGGAAGAACACATAAACAGATATGGTAATTGGCAAGAGCAGATTGTAAAAGGACGGTGCTAATGCAGCCCTGTGGGAACTTCTCTTTCGCAGAGGCCAAGTAAAACAGTCCTGCCAAAGATTACCAACAGAGTAAAAACAGTCAACATAGGAGGAGACAGAAATATTCTTCTCCTCCACTTATTACCTGCTACTCTGACTTTTTAAAATGTAGATGGTATTTAGAATATTTAGTTGTGTGTTGTTGTTTTTAAATATGATCTAATGCTCCATTTCTTCTTGCTTCTTATTTTGATGTGTCATCCTAGCTGCCTGTTGTATCATGTTAGGAATCCCATCAATAATTGAACAGGCTATTCCTAACTCTTCATTGATCAATTCATTTGTTCATGCTTCATATCTGAGTGGCTTCTTGGAGAGCAGGCACACTAGGAACTCAAGTAGCACTGGGTCAAAGGAGTGGGGTGGTTTCTCCTTCCTCTCGCTCTTGTCTTGCAGAGTGTGATGACCCCAGTGCATACAGACACCTTGGGAGGGGGCAGGGAGTTGGTGACCATGGATGGCAGCAGGGTTGTCCCTCACAGCACAGAGGCGAGCTGACCGCACACTCCATTCAGCATGCTCTGGTAGCCCGCGACAGGACCTCTGCGTGCCCTCAGCTACTCTTATTTGCTGATTTCTGGCTCAGAGATTTCTTTCCTTCCTTCTTCTTGGGGACAGTTGGAGCCTACATTGACCAGGGGGACCCAAACTTACTCATGCATCAAATTGTCATGGAGGCGCCTGTAGATTGTGAACTAACCCTCCGACATGGCAGGCTGGAGAAAGAGCTTAGGTGCCTGGTGTCAGTTTAAAGTTAGGCTTAGGATTCATGCCACAGAAGGGATGAGAGGCACAGGTCATTGTTGAAAGTAGGGTGACATACTTTAGAACTAAGTTTTCTTGGAGAACGTGCGAGGTACTGCCAAGAGGCAGTGGCACCACTGTCACCTCAGATTATTTGTATTCTAGCTTTTTGGATTCTCAAAAATATTATCTCTGTGCCAGCTTTCACTGTTCAAGTAAATGGTAATTGGAATTGGACAGAAGATATTTTATATTAGGAATCTAGGCATCTCCATGGAGATCCAAGTCACCAAAATAAGTCAGAGGCAGACTAATTTTTTTTTTTTTTAAGTCACTGGGAAGTTAGGGGAAGAGGAGAGAGACAGCTGTGATGTCCCAAAAAGAAAGAAAGAAGAAGTAGCCTCTTTTTCATATGAAAATGAGATTCCCTGAAAGCTTTTAAGCATTGAAAGTACCTCTAGTGACCTAACTGCCTGTTAGTGGTGACACACATTATTTGAAGAAATGCCAGAGGGAAAGAGGAGAAAATTACATTTGACCCATCAAATATAGGTAGCCATTGAAGGGAAAACGCTAACACAAAAGTCTCTTGAGTCTACACAGTTCCTTCTGGTTGTCCCAATATTTTACTTTTTATCTAAGCTCAAGTCCTGTTTGCACTGAAAATAGCTGAATTCCAGGCCTGCTGGCAATGAGCTGGGCTTCATTCTTCAAGTGTGAACTCAGTTTCAAAATGAATCTCTCCCAGTGAAAAGAAACAGGCAAAGAAACACTGGAAATTTGTACAGTTCAGTTTGTGTACAGATTAAGGAGAAGAGACTCAGTGCATCTGGAATAACAAGAGAGATTTTTTCTTCCAGGCAATGTAAAAAGGATAACATTCATGACAACAATAAAGGTGAGCTAATTAACTGTAACAAAGCACCATTCTTACTATGGGTCTAGTCCCTTATATGAACAAAACTGGGAGGATTGTAGAGATATAAAAATATCAGAATCCAGGGATTTTAAAGCACTGGGTGGTTGTTACCTGCCACAATGTGAGCAAGCATTTTTATTTTCCTGCCTGCCAGACTTTGTGTTTCTACCCTCATTCTCTGGTTTTTCAAGCTTCCAGCTCCTTCTGCCCATGTTTCTCTCCACTCTAACATTTCACCTTTCACACATTGGATTAATGTTGTATTGGGGACAGGAATCAAGAGAGAGAAGTCAGAATGGAGGAGAGATTGGAAGGTATGTTAGAAGATGCATCAGAGAGAAAATGAGCCTGATGTCAAAGAAGGGCCTAAGGAACTAACTTCAAAGGTATGTGACCTGTGCAGTCACCAGAGTCCTTGATTTAGAATGGATTCACCCTTGGTTTAATTCTCTGCTGTCACCATCTTGAAATCCTTAATAATTTTGAACAAGGAGCCTCACATTTTCATTTTTCACTGGATCCCACATATTATATAGCTGGTTCTGAGGCCTGGTTGGAAGTATGTCCCAAGGAGATGTCCAGAGGAATGGCAGGGAGATAGCAAGTAGAAAGTTTTCCCAGATTATGGTGAACTGGGTTGACATGGGAGGTCCAAGTCATGAACTTACCAGTACTGAATTACCACAAGCAGAAAAGTGAAGGTAGGAAGAAAGAAAACCAGGAAAGCATATGTGGTCTGACTGGTCCAGCCTAGGAAGCTACTATACTTCCCTTTCTCCTTCATCAAACATAATGATACCCTCATTTCCATTCATAAAATTAAATTCATTTAGGTTAAGATTTTGCCTGGCCTTTTAAAAAATTGCACAATGCAGTTATAGCAGTCATTTATGTTTATTCAATCAGACAAGAAAATCAAAGGCCACTCTGCAAGGATATAGGGAAAAAATGCTTCAAGAAGAAGAATCCAAATATGGAAAGGCTCTCAGAAGAGAACTAGTTTGGTGTGTTTCAGGGGCGGACAGAAAGCCAGTTTGGCTAAAAGCTAGTAGATAATGAAGAGAATAAAGAAACATGAGATAAAAAAGTCAGTAGAGGTCAGATCACCTCGTAGTCCAGTGGAGGAATTTAGAGTCTATTAAAAAATAATGGAGACCATTATAGAATTTTATTGTAGGAGAGAGGAATGATCCAGTTTACATTTTAGAAGCCTTATTTGTAGACGATGGACTGTAGTGGTTATACTGGCAAGAATGGAGACAGGAAGATGATTTAGAGCTGTGGAAGTGACCCAGGGGAGTGGTAGGTAGCTGCAACAAGAGAGGTGGCATGGAGATGACAAGAAGAGATGGGATTTGGGATAGGTTCTGGGGAAGGACTCATAGGACTTTCTAATTAATGGATGTAGAATGTTAGGAACAAAAAGGAAATCTGAGTGACTCCTACATCATTGATTTGAGTAACGGATGATGTTGTGGCCCCATTACTGAACATGGAATGGCTGCAAAGAAGAGAGTTCTGCTGTATGGAAAGTGGGAGTGGGAAGCACGAATTCTAATTTGGTCCCTTTCCATTTGAAAAGTCATTTGCATGTAAGTGGAGATGTTAGATAGGCAGTTAGATATACGAGTGTGGTCATGAGAGAAGAGATGTAGGAGAATTATGAATGTCAGAGTGGTTTTTCAAGTCAAGATGGGATGAGAATTACATTGAGGATAGAATGTCAAAAAAGATGATGACAGAGCCAAGGACAGAGCCATGGACACTCCAAGATTGGCGGGTAATGTGATAGTAGGGGATTGAAAACAGGGGAGAGGCTGTCACAGAGCCAGAAATTTAAAAGGGGGAACAATGACTTTGTAAATATCCAAGGAGAATTCAAGATAGAACAAAAAATTAACCATTGACTTTGGCAAAGTGAAAATGATAGTGACCTTGAAAAGGACCATTATGCCCAATCAGAGTGGATAGTAAAGGATGAAATAAAGATGGATGTGCAGACAGCAAATACATGCAGCTCTTTTGTGACTTGAGAGAGAGTAAATGGGTTAAGAGGGATTGGGAGGGGAGGAGAGAGAAAAGAAATAGAGCAGTAGTAGAAGGACATGGGGCCAAGGAAGGGTTCATTTTAAAAATCTTTTTAAAAATATCATTTTGAGGACTGGGGGAGGACCATAGCATCCTGCTCCATTTTGGGTTCTGTCAGCACCCCGCGTTCACGCAGCATCACTCACAACAGCCAACATAGGGAAACAACATACGTGTCCTTCAACTGATGAATGGATAACGAAAATGCAGTATTTATACTCAGGGGAATATCACCCAGCCATAAAAAGAAAGAAATACTGCCACTTGTGACAAAATGGATGAATCTGGAGGACTTTATGCTAAAGGGAAATTAAGTCAGACAGAGAAGGGCAAAACTATATGATATACGTGGAATCTTAAAAATCCAGCAACAAAACAAAACTGATTTTATAGAAACAGAGAACAGAATGGTAGTTGTCAGGGGCTGGGGGGAGGGGGAAATGAGCTGATATAGGTCAAAGGGCACACATTTTCAGTTATAAGATGAGTAAATTTAGAGCATAAAATTATATCATGGTGACTCTAGTTAATAATATGGTATCGTATACTTAAAAGTTCAAAAAAAAAAAAAAAAGTTCAAAATAGATATTAAGCCTTCGCATCACATAAATGACAGAGGAATCTATGTTAACTATGAGAAGTGATGGATCTATTATCTTCATCGTGGTCATCAGTCCTTAATGTATACACGTATGCAATCATCTCTTTAGCTATGTACAATTATATTTGTCAATTATTCCTTTATAGTTAAAATAAAAATAATTTATTAATGCATAAAAAAATAAAAAAAAAACCATATTTATACAGAGATATAACTCATTTAGTAGAGAGGAAAAAACTGATAATGCAGATACACTAGTATGATTGAAATTCACTTAATCAGCCTCTACTTCAGACTGGATTAGCAGTCTTTGTCTATTTTTAGGGGGGGAGGGGGGTAAAGCATTGATCCCCATGACTGGTAATTCACACTCTGAAGCCCATGAATAACTGTGTTTTCCAGTTTGATCTGTTGTTTACAAAGATACAGTTGTAATTAATCTTCAAAACTGCTAAGTCTAATTTATAGACTGAATGTTGCCCTCCACCTCAGTCCATTATGTTGGAGTCCTAACCTCCAATGGATTGTAATTGGAGATAGCACCTTTAAGGATGTTCTGAAAAGTTAAATGAGGTCCTAAGTGTGGGGCCCTAATCCAGTAGGTGCTGTGCTCAGTCATGTCTGACTGTTTGCAACTCATTAGACTGTAGCCCACCAGGCTCCTGTGTCCATGGGATTCTCCAGGCAAGAATACTGGGGTTGGTGGCCATTCCTGAACCCAAGTCTCTTGTGTCTCGTGCACTAGCAGGCAGATCCTTTACCACTGAGCCACCTGGGAAGCCGATAGGACTGGTATCCTTTTAAGAAGAGGAAGAGAGGTGCCAGGAGCATGCACACTGAGGGAAGATACCTATGTGACAATAGCCAGAAGGTGCCCATCTGCAAGCCAAAGGCCATCGTCTCATCCTGCCCTGTGATCTCAAAGGAAACCAAACCTTAATCTTGGATTTCTAGCCTTCAGAACTGTAAGAAATAGAAAAAAAAAAAAAAGAACTGTAAGAAATAAATTTCTGTTTTTCAAGCCACTCAGTCTGGGTGTTTTGGTATGGCAGCGCTAATTGACCAGTACAGCCTATTGTATTCATTTCTATAGTTATGTAATATAATGAAATACTACATAAAATGAAGAAACCACTAAAAAAATTGCTTGAAACATTAGCTGAATGCTTTGAAAAGACTTTTCAGTAAGTTACTAAAAACATTGATCTATTCTTATGAGCAACACAACTATAAATAATTGAGGAGCTCATAATAATCAAGGATGTTGGCCTCAGATCATTTTTAAGCATCTTTCCATTCTCCCTGAACTGAAAAGAAACAAAACTAAAATTTGTAGATGACACAGTGTATGCAAAAGGTGAACCAGAACTGCAAGTTTTGTCCTGCAAAAGACTGGCAAATGAATGAATGGTATACGTTAGTTATAATTATTTTAATGATACCCAGTTTTAGTTAGCATTTTGATTTATGGATCAAGTGTGGGCCCCAGCTGTGCCACATTAGAAGACACTTGCCTCAGAGTACTTGAGAAGTTGAGATAAGATGGGATCCAATGCACAAGGAGAAGTTTTCTTTGTTAAGAACAGGGATACTGCTTTCATTTTCACAAGCAGGGATTTAGAACATATGCTGTGGGTAAGTTGGCAGAATTGATAGTGAGAAGATGAGACTGTTCTGATCTCACTGCAACTTTTCCCTTTGAAGTCTGAGGCAAAGTTACTAGCAGAAAGTAGAGAGAAGGCTCTGGTGGAGATTTGAGAAAAAAGAAAAGTATGAAATAGCCATTTTGAAGAGTGGGAAAGTTAATTTACTGAAGAAGTATATAGGATCACTATACAATATTGAATGCCCATGTAAGATTTGTGGTCATAAATTTTAAGTGAGTCCAGTTAGTACGGTTGCTTAGTTTTCTCCAGTAAAATTTATCTGCATAGGAGACTATGTACAGTAAAAGTATATTTGAGTGTAGTTATGGTTGTTATTTGCCAGGCAAGTGTAACAGAAAGAGAGTGGGGCAAAGAAAATAAGGTGTTTTAAAAGCAGTTATTTGAGTGGTGCATTATGGGATTTGGGCAGGATAATAAAGAGGAAAGTTAGGACATGAAGCAGAGACAATTTATAAAAATGAAAGTAATGCTACAGAGAACTCTGGGGTTAAAGAGCTGTTGGAGGGGAAATATCAGCAAGAAATTACTGTAAGGGTGAACAGCAAGTTCAAAGTATGAACTGGAGATTTTACAAGTGGCACAGTTTCTGGTAATAAAAATGTATCCAGGAAGTGACCACATGAATGGCTGTCTGAGGTTAAGTGGTTAAACAGTCGTTTGAGCTAAAGGACTGAGAAGCCAAATGGCAGATGGGCCATCATGTGGAGGCTGAGGTCTACAGTCATGATGACAGAAGTGGTCCCAGAGGATAGGTGAGTCAGGGCCCATTACTGATGCATGAGAAAGAGTCATGAGAAGTTCAGAAGATGACAGAAATGGTAGGGGTCATCAAGTCTTAGTGTGAACGATATTTCCATACTGAGAGGAAGTTTCAATTTGATCATTGGAAAAGGAACTGGGCAATGTAAGAGTGTTACTTAGAATTGAGGGCCAAGCCAGAATGCAGGAGGGAGGGGAGGGAGTCACTGAGGATGAATTTGTTTACATGCAGACCAGCAGACTGGCACTGTTTAGTCTTATGATTGTACGTGTGTGTACATGTGCATGTGTGCACATAAAGACATTCTCTGGGGATGGCAGAACCCATCCCCAGGTGAAACCAAATAGTTCACTGGGTAGTAAGAGTCCACTCTTAAATCTCATTCCCAGAATGCCTATCTCAAAGCAATGGTGTAGACATCCTCTGAGATGTTGATCCTAAGAATAGATGTAATGGCCATCCCTAGCTCCTGAAAGCTGGGCACTGGAGGGTTTCAGAGCCTGAGCTCAGTTTGTGGTCTTCATCTACAAGGCCTTTCTTTGCCCTCAGCATCTTCTCATGTTGCCAGGTAGCATCTATGTCAGCCCACATTCATAAAATGAGAAGATAACTTACTTGGTGCTCGGAAAGCAAATGTGGTCACTGAATGGGAGCCAGAAAATTAGAGCCCACAGTAAAAATACCTTAGGGAAGCAAAGGAATGTGACCTCCGTGTTGCATTTAGTGTGAAATGCTACCCAGGGCAAAGGACAACAATTCAGAGAGAAGTCTGTAATTATAAATACTCAAAGGAAAATTTATGGAGAAGCTTTCTAGACCTTAGGCAAGTTAGTCAATAATTCATTTGGAGAAACTGCCTAAGGTTCAGTTTGGAACAGTTTGGGTTATACAGTTTGTATTATTGCAGGCTTGGCTCTTTTTACCATTTCTGTTTGAGCTGCTAGATATCACCTTGTCAGTGAAGGTGACAGTGATTGGCAAAAGAAAAGCTCCAGACCAGCTTTTCTCAGGAAAATGCCTCACAAGATTGTTATGTCTGCCACTTTCTGGAATGGGCGTTTGGGATGAACTTCTCCAGTAAATGAACAACTAATCAATCACTACAGTAAGTTTATCAAGGGGTGCTCAAATTAGGTGACATGTAGACAAAACAACTGGTTAGTGTCATGTGTTGCTGCACACTTGTGGCAAAGAGCGGGCTCAGGGTAAGTTCAGCTGTAGACGGATTGCAAATATATCAACATAAGAGTTCCCAGTGTTGACTTTCCATATAACAGATGACTGGTTGAGCTAGAAATTCTTTAAAACCCTACCCTGCCCCCACCACCTAGTTCTAGGATTCCAATTCACTGCATCTCTAGGCCCAAATTAGCACATCTTTGCAAATAGAAGAGTTGTGGGTAGACATAGTCTAGTGAGTGTAACTTTCAACTGAGAATGAGGAAAGCATTTGTATTGCCTTAGTGAAATATGACTGTGGTCTTTGAGGAGGACAGACTCAATATCATAAGGTTATTGTGTTTAATTGGTAATTGGTAATTGTGTTTAATCAAGTAAGATATGATATGCAGAACCTGAAGCTTAGAGAGAGTACATGACTTCTTTTGATAACTAACTAGAGCAGAACTGAAATCTAGGTGGCTTGCTGGGGGCAAAGCAGACACCATCCTAACTAGTTTAAACAGAAATCAGTTTATTTATTTAAGACTGTTAGGTAACTCTTAGCCACAGAGACTACACTGAAGGGGAAAAAAGTCTCAATAGAGCCTCTTGATGAAAGTGAAAGAGGAGAGTGAAAAAACTGGCTTAAAACTCAGCATTCAAAAACTGAAGATCATGGCATCCAGTCCCATCACTTCATGGCAAATAGATGGGGAAATAATGGAAACAATGACAGATTTTATTTTCTTGGGCTGCAAAATCACTGTGGATGGTGACTGCAGCCATGAAAATGAAAGATGCTTGCTCCTTGAAAGGAAAATGATGACCAACCTAGATAGCATATTAAAAAGCAGAGGCATTACTTTGCTAACAAAAGTCCATCTAGTCAAAGCTATGGTTTTTCCAGTAGTCATATATGGATGTGAGAGTTGGGCCATAAAGAAAGCTGAGCACCAAAGAATTGGTGCTTTTGAAGTGTGTTGGAGAAGACTCCTGAGAGTCCCTTGGATAGCAAGGAGATCAAACCAGTCAATCCTAAAGGAAATCAATCCTGAATATTCACTGGAAGGACTGATGCTGAACCTGAGGCTCAAATACTTTGGCCACCTGATGCAAAGAACTGACTCATTGGAAAAGACCCTGATGCTGGGAGAGATTGAAGGCAGGAGGAGAAGGGGACAGCAGAAGACGAGTTGGTTGGATGGCATCATCAATTGGATGGACATAATTTTATTAATATGAAGTTGTGAGTTAGTGAAATTAACTTGAAGAAAATATTTAGATGTTCAAGAAATCTTTATTATTATTATCCATTATTTTATATTATGCTAATTCATTCTTGACTCATCTTTGAAATTTTTCTTTGCCCCCAATCATTTCTTATTCTAATGTATTTGTTCCAATTGCTCTATCTTGCTTCTGGAGATTCCTCAATTCTTAGGTATCTCTCTGTTCTTTTTTCCTTATGCTTACTTACCACCTTCTTTCATCTCTTGATCTTTTAGTATTTTCTCCTATATCCTCAGCAAGCATTTCCAAGTTATGGATTAAATTTTCTGTACTGACAGGCCTTATTTTACTACATCTGAGGTGGATTTAGATGGTCTTATTATAAGTTTATAGTCTTCTTGCAATTTGTAATAATATTATCCAGCTCCCTTTTTTTCTTGGCTCACTCTCATTACACTATACTCTGTTTACATCTCAGCTTATTCTCATAATAACTTTCTTCTCCTGTTTCATTTCAATCATATCTTGTAGCAGCGCACTAATGACATCACATGATATTGTAAAAGTAAAATTTTCTTCTGGGTTCTGTACAGGTCATTTTTAGAAGTCTATTCTTCCAAAGCTTCAGAATGATTTTTTTTTCTTTCCATTATTTGGCAGTGTGTTTTCATAAGACCCTTGGGTGTGTTTGGGGTCCTTTTTATTCATCTTCAAGCAAGGGGAGATTTTTTGGGAGCTGGCATTTGTCCATAGACTGATTGTATGGATCTCCCCTTACCCTATCATCCCCGCTTTGGGTGTGGATCAAATTTCTAAATTCTTGTAGTGGTTGTTTCTAACTTGCAGCTCAGTTCCCAGTGTCAAACAGCAATGCATCTATTGTGGCTCAGTCATATGGGGCTAAGACTTTCCCCCACATACACTAACTGGTTCTTTGATACTTCAAACTAATCCAGTATTTGGAAAACCACAATCCTAGCATGCATTCTTCTTAGGGTTTTTCTATCTTTATAGGAATCATATTTTGGGATGCGATGTAAAAAGGAAAAGTCCTAACCACTTGTTTCTATTGAATTATTTTATAGAAGTTGTTCCCAGATGGGTATAGAAAAGTCAGAGCAAAGAGGACCTTCAAAAGTTGTCACCATGCATTCAAGTCTGATCAGTTTTCCGTTAGGTAGAGATTCCAGATATTCTTTGGACCAGGAAGCTGGCAGTGGTAGAAGGATAGTTCTTTCTGCCATCTTTCTGTACTTGAAAAGGCTGTTTCAAGAGGTAAAATACAGATACAGTTCTTCCTGATTGAGTTTCCTAAGCCATTTCCACTGACCTTAGGTATAGTGCAAAGTCATTCTAGATTCCAGTCATGGGCCTCTTCCCAATATTAATCTTCAGCAGGCCTAGTTTTCATCTTTTTCTCTCTTCTTAAATACCAGAGTGGACAGTCAGGATTAGTTGCATCAGGGACCACTGGCTATATCCTTTTTACAGCTGAAAGTTGTACCTGCTTATCTTTAAAATGTTCAATGTAAATACTTTTTCTAAATGACAACTCACCTCGATGTAGCAGTCTCCTCTCACTGTTAGTTTTACCTCTTTGCTGGCATGTGATCACAGTTTTCTCTGTCTCCTATTTATCTTTGTATGTGTTCCATCTTTTTTCCCATCAAGTAGTGAGTTTCTGTAGGGCAGCAACCTTGCCTGGGTCATTAGTATATCTGTTGCCCTGCCTTGAAGAGAGTAGTGCTCTGGATATCTCTGGGTAAACAATAACAAGGGTGCATAGAGATTCTTCATGGATGTCCTTTTGGCAATAGAAGAAAAGATTGGGCATCAGCTCTCCTTAGGGTCCCTCCTAAAGGGGTTTAAAAGCAATTTGAACTAACACAATTGCAAAAATATGTACTATGCTCCTACTGGAGAGGGCAATGGCACCCCACTCCAGTACTCTTGCCTAGAAAATCCCATGGACGGAGGAGCCTGGTAGGCTGCAGTCCATGGGGTCGCTAAGAGTCGGACATGACTGAGTGACTTCACTTTCACTTTTCACTTTCATGCACTGGAGAGGGAAATGGCAACCTGCTCTGGTGTTCTTGCCTGGAGAGTCTGGGGGACAGAGGAGCCTGGTGGGCTGCCGTCTATGGGGTCGCACAGAGTCGGACACGACTGAAGCGACTTAGCAGCAGCAGCATGCTCTTACTACATGTAAGGTATTTGGGATTCCAAGATGACTAAGCCTTGCCTGCTGCCTTCTCCAATATGGATAGAAAAGAGCCCAGGCATGAGTAGCTCTAATGAAGGGCAGACCATGGCCATGGTTTATTAGAGGTTCAAATCAAGCATAGAACTCCAATGAACTGAATTATTTCCACTTGCTCACCAAACAAACATTTACTGAAGACCAACTCCAAGGCAATGTAACAAGCATAAAACATTCTCTTAATTCTGAGTAGCAGCCTCTGTCAGAAGGAGCCAAAGGATTATACTTGATCTGACTGAATAATGGAGAGGAGCACCCATATTCCCTTGTAGTTCCCCATTGTTGGGAAACTTTTGCCCTAGATCCTCAGCTCACAATAAGGCAAACAACTATAGCTCTGGAATCAGGTGTCAGCCTAAACAAATCTATTGTATGATCTCTTCTTGCTTTCCACTCAGTTGAGAAAATACCTTTTTTTTTTTTAGCAATAATATTGCTCATTACAGGAGAAACTAAGGTGCCACCCAAGGCATCTATATTTATGTGTTACTGGAAATATCCTGTCTTTCTTGAGCAGTTCTTAGTTGTAAGTAAGTTTCATTGCTGGAAACAGCTTTGCCTATTTTTCTGATGCCACAATTTACTGCATTTATCATTTAGCTGATTTTTCATATTTTCTTCTTTCTAATTAAAAGATGACAGATTTTTTAAGAGGCCTAATTCTAGCTAATGATGTAAAGGCAAGGAGTGAATGATATTTTCAGGAAAATATGGCATATGAATAATACAGTAGTTTTTAATCACCCTGCATATTTGTAAAGGAAACATAATGACACATTGTCCATTTTTTTTCCATTTATTTCTATTAGTTGGAGGCTAATTACTTTACAATATTGTAGTGGTTTTCGTCATACATTGACATGAATCAGCCATGGATTTACATGTATTCCCCATCCCGATCCCCCCTCCCACCTCCCTCTCCACCCAATCCCTCTGGGTCTTCCCAGTGCACAGGCGCAAGCACTTCTCTCATGCATCCAACCTGGGCTGGTGATTTGTTTCACCCTAGATAATATACATGTTTCGATGCTGTTCTCTCGAAACATCCCACCCTCGCCTTCTCCCACAGAGTCCAAAAGTCTGTTCTGTACATCTGTGTCTCTTTTTCTGTTTTGCATATAGGGTTATTGTTACCATCTTTCTAAATTCCATATATATGTGTTAGTGTACTGTATTGGTCTTTATCTTTCTGGCTTACTTCACTCTGTATGATGGGCTCCAGTTTCATCCATTTCATTACAACTGATTCAAATGAATTCTTTTTAATGGCTGAGTAATATTCCATGGTGTATATGTACCACAGCTTCCTTATCCATTCGTCTGCTGATGGGCATCTAGGTTGCTTCCATGTCCTGGCTATTATAAACAGTGCTGCGATGAACATTGGGGTGCACGTGTCTCTTTCAGATCTGGTTTCCTCAGTGTGTATGCCCAGAAGTGGGGTTGCTGGGTCATATGGCAGTTCTATTTCCAGTTTTTTAAGAAATCTCCACACTGTTCTCCATAGTGGCTGTACTAGTTTGCATTCCCACCAACCATGTAAGAGGGTTCCCTTTTCTCCACACCCTCTCCAGCATTTATTGCTTGTAGACTTTGTCCGTTTTAAAGAACAGTAAACCTAGGCACAGAGATGGAATAATACAGATCATGAGTGAATCAGTAAATTAGAGAAATAAAACACCATGGTTTTTATTTCACACTCTTTCAGCTGAATTATCTGATTTTCTTTCATGTTATAGGTGCCACCCATTTTCTGAAGTATGAGGATGCAGAATATTCTAATGTTGATAGCAGTAACCACCTGGATTGACCTCTTATGTTATGTCAGGCACCGTGCTAAGTGCTTTTTATACCTTGTCTCATTTAATGCGTACAACCATACTGAAAAGTAGACATTTTGTCCATTTTAGTGGTAAGGAAATAAAGGCTTAAAGATGGTGAATGCCCTGGCTAGTAGCTAGTACGTGGTAGACTTGAGATTTGGCTCCATTTTTGTCTGACTTCAGAGCCCACGTACAGCCCTTATGTGCTGTCTTAAGACCATCAGACCTCAACCTGTCATTTTACTTTTGCTACATCTGTGACCCAGAGAAATTGTGGCTCACGCAAAACCTCACAAAGAGTTAGTGAGAGAGGTAGAACTAAAAATGCAAATGTCATGATTTCCAGAGGCTCCTCTTCCTGAGAATGAAAGAGGGCATTTCTTCGCTGTAGTTAAGGGCTCCAGTTAGCACTGCTTTGCTGAATGTCAAAGCAAAAACAGGGTATATCTAGTGTCGGGAGCCATTATGGGAGGTCCCGCCCGTGACGAGGTCATGAAGAAAATACCGGGCAGGCAAGGCCATCCAGGACCCCATCCATGACGAGGTCACGAGGAAAATACCTGACAGGCAAGACCATCTAGGATGAGGGACCCTCCAGGTTGGCCTCGGCCTCTACCCCACCCTGTATCCTCCCCCCTTTTTTGCTGTTGTTCTTGTTTGCCCTGCTGCGGATTCTTGTGTTGCCTGCCAAGAGCTCTCCTGCTCCTCTTTCCCTGAATGAGAACCAACTTAAAACCCTAATTAATAAATCTCCTGGACGCTGGTACCCTATAAAGGGGCCAGGGATGAAGGAAATGCTTCAATTCAAACCCTTTTGGTGGCATTCTGGCTTGTTTGATAAATGTGTGCTCTCATTGCACAAAATGCTCATGATTGTTCTAAACATCCTAAACACAGTACGCTAACAAAAGAAACTATTAAGCATAGGCCCCTTCGCGGGGTGAGAAAAGCTCCACAAATATTATAGCCACAAATGTGCCTAATCGAAAATAGTTTAGATAGAGATTAGCTGGCAACTTCTTGCAGGTAATTAACTTTTGGACTAAGAGCCTGTTTTGTGCCATATCTGCTGTTTTTGCAATCCTTTGCATTTCTGTTCTGTAAAAAATGTAATCCTATCTAGTTCCCTTGGAGATGACACCTAATAGAAAGAAAATAGATTAACCACAAATAAGACAGGGTCGGCTACTGAAGTTGCTTAAAGTTGCACCAGGTGCAAGCCATAAATTGTCAACAGGCCTGAAAGCCAAAAGATATTATAGATTAACCATAAAAAAGGCCCTAATAGGCACAGACCCCTTTGGGGGGTGAGGAAGTCCTATTAGAGAATACAAAAAATATTGTTTTTAAAAGTGGTTATTAGATCAACGTTTGATTGATGTTAATGTGCATGTGCTGAGATTGTGCAGTGGAAACTATTGTTAATATAGTTAAAGATATAGTAAAATAAGAGTTTAGCCCTAATGTAAAAACAGTAAGATAATTGTTAGTTTTAACCAGGAGTGCTAAACAGGGGCTGCCTCACCAGAGCCACAGAGTCTTTGTGTGTTAAACTTTTTAGATAAATTTAGCTGAGAATTTCTGCAAAAAGACTGACTTTTATGTTAACAGGATTGTATTTCTATTATGTTGCAACTTGCTGTACCATGAGACTGCCAATTTTCTGTTTTCTGCTAACCTCAAGGCCAGAAGATAATGTACAAAAAATCTATGGGAAAAGACTCTCGTAAACAAGAAATATACAGAGCACACCTGGTTTCATGAAGGACAAGCTGATATAATGTTAAACTAAGTCTGTATGCTTATCTGCCCTTTAGAAATGTACCAACTTAGGGTATAAAGGCTATAGTGAAAAATAAAGCAACTGCCAGACTCTGCTGCACCTTCCTGGTCTGGTCTCTCTCTCTTTCTTTCTCTCTCTCTCTCTCATTTGCCGACGCCATTCATTCTGAGGGTTCCCCTGGATCCTGCTGGGGCTGGACCCTGGCAATCTAGCATTTTTACAGAAAAGATGTGGAATGTCTATATTTAGGAAAGTTACTTCAAGCTAATCAGCTATTTTAAATTAAGAGATTAGCATTAAAAAAAGTGGGATTTGGAGATCACTTATTACAAACTAAGCTAATTTTCTTATGTTGACTCTGATATAAGAAATTTCTAAATAACAGAGGAAATAGAACCACTAATCTGATCAGAATGTATATCTCTGAGAACTCTGTGTAGTGAAAAGGGCTTGGAATTTGGGGTAGGACTCTGGAACTAAAGCTTCATTCTACTTCTTCCTCTCTGGGTGAGCTTGGTGAATTGGTTTAACCTCTCTAGCTGCTGGTTTTCTCACTGTAGGATAGATATTAGTTCAGTTCAGTTGCTTGTCTTGTGCAACTCTTTGCAACCCCATGTACTGCAGCACTCCAGGGTTCCCTGTCCAACACCAACTCCCGGAGCTTGCTCAAACTCATGTCCATCGAGTCGGTGATGCCATCCAATCATTTCATCCTCTGTCATCCCCTTCTCCTTCTGCCTTCTATTTTTCCCAGCATCAGGGTCTTTTCCAATGAGTCAATTCTTCATATCAGGTGGCCAAAGTATTGGAGCTTCAGCTTCAGCATCAGTCCTTCCAATGAATATTCAGGACTGATATCCTTTAGGATGTACTGGTTGGATCTCCTTGCTGTCCAAGGGCTCTCAAGAGTCTGCTCCAACACCACAGTTCAAAAGCATCAATTCTTTAGAGCTCAGCTTTCTTCATGGTCCAACTCCATCCATACATGACTATCAGAAAACAATAGCTTTGACTAGATGGCCCTTTGTTGGCAAAGGAATATTTTTGCTTTTTAATATGCTGTCTAGGTTTGTCATAACTTTTCTTCCAAAGAGCAAGCGTTCTTCAATTTCATGGCTGCAGTCACCATCTGCAATCATTTTGGAGCCCAAAAAAATAAACTCTCTCACTGTTTCCATTGTTCATCCATCTATTTGCCACGAAGTGATGGGACCAGATGCTATGATCTTAGTTCTCTGAATTTTGAGTTTTAAGCCAACTTTTTCACTCTCCTCTTTCACTTTCATCAAGAGGCTCTTTAGTTCTTCTTTGCTTTCTGCTATAAAGGTGCTGTCATCTGCATATATGAAGTTATTGATATTCATCCCAGCAATCTTGATTCTAGCCTGTGCTTCATCCAGCCTGGCATTTCGCATGGTGTACTCCGCATATAAGCTAAATAAAATGGTGACAATATACAGCCTTGACATACTCCTCTCCCCATTTGGAACCAGTCTATTGTTCCATGTCCAGTTATAACTGTTGCTTCTTGGCCTGCATACAGATTTCTCAGAAGGCAGGTCAGGTGGTCTGGTATTCCCATCTCTTTCAGAATTTTTCACAGTCTATTGTGATCCACACACTCAAAGGTTTTGGCATAGTCAATAAAGCAGAAATAGATGTTTTTCTGGAACTCTCTTGTTTTTTTGATGATCCAACGGATGTTGGCAATTTGATCTCTGGTTCCTCTGCCTTCTCTAAATCCAGCTTGAACATCTGGAAGTTCACGGTTCATGTACTGTTGAAGCCTGGCTTGGAGAATTTTGAGCATTATTTTTCTAGTGTGTGAGATGAATGCAATTGTGCAGTGATTTGAACACTCTTTGGCATTTCGTTTCTTTGGGATTGGAAAGAAAAGTGACCTTTTCCAGTCCTGTGGCCACTGCTGAGTTTTCTTAATTTGCTGGCATATTGGGTGCAGCACTTTCACAGCATCATATTTTAGGATTTGAAATAGCTCAACTGGAATTCCATCACCTCCACTAGCTTTGTTTATAGTGATGCTTCCTAAGGCCCACTTGACTTCACATTCCAGGATGTTTGGCTTTAGGTACATGATCACACCATGGTAGTTATCTGGGTCACCAAGATCTTTTTTGTATAGTTCTTTTGTGTATTCTTGCCACCTCTTCCTCATATCTTTTGCTTCTGTTACGTCTGTACCATCTGTCCTTCTTTGTGCCTATCTTTGCATGAAATGGGCGAATCTAATTCAGATGACCATTTTATCTACTACTGCAGGCAAGAATCCCTTAGAAGAAATAGAGTAGCCCTTGTAGTCAACAAAAAAGTCCAAACTGCAGTTTGGGTGCAGTCTCAAAAATGACAGAATGATCTCTGTTCGTTTCCAAGGCAAACCATTCAATATCACAGTAATCCAAGCCTATGCCCCGACCAATAATGCCGAAGAAGCTCAAGTTGAATGGTTCTAGAAGACCTACAAGACCTTCTAGAACTGACACCAAAAAAGATGTCCTTTTCATCATAGGGGACTTGAATGCAAAAATAGGAAGTCAAGAGATACTGGAGTAACAGGCAAGTTTGGCCTTGGAGTACAAAATGAAGCAGGGCAAAGGCTAACAGAGTTTTGCCCACAGAATGCACTGGTCAAAGCAAACACCATCTTCTAACAACACAAAAGACAACTCTACACATGTACACATGGACATCACGAGATGGTCAATACCAAAATCAGATTGATACGATTCTTTACAGCCAAAGATGGAGAAGCTATATATAGTCAGCAAAACAAAACCAGGAGCTGACTGTGGCTCAGCTCATGAACTCCTTATTGCCAAATTCAGAATTAAATTGAAGAAGAAAGTAGAGAAAACCACTAGACCATTCAGGTATGACCTAAATCAAATCTTTCTTATGATTGTACAGTAGAAGTGACAAATAGATTCAAGGGATTAGATCTTATAGACAGAGTGCCTGAAGAACTATGGACGGAGGTTTATGACATTGTGCAGGAGGCAGTGATGAAGACCACTCCCAAGAAAAAGAAATGCAAAAAGGCAAAATGGTTGTCTGAGGAGGCCTTACAAATAGCTGAGAAAAGAAGAGAAGCAAAAGGCAAGGGAGGAAAGGATAGATATAGTTATGGCATTTATGGATCAGTAAATTAAGGAATGGTTAAAATAAGGCATGTGAAAAATTAAATGAAAATTTGCAAATGGGAAAGGGTATACAAATGTTAGTTTCTATTCTTAAGTACCATTTTCATCCTAAGTTTAAAAAAAGCCATACTTGTTTTAACTATGTTTTTTCTGCTTGTAGTCCTTGATTCGTTCATTTTTACACACATCATTTGTTAAGACATCTGCCATACCTCACACTGGGGGAAGTTATAAGGAATATATAAAAATTAGAAGGTGGAATCTAACTGCCTATTCACCCTCTACTCTTATACTTAATAGATGTCTCAACATATTCAAAACTGAACTCCTGATTCCTGCCCCAAATTTGTCCCCTTTCGCTCTTCTCCATCCTAGTTGATAGCAACTCCATCCTTCTGGGTTCCCAGAACAAAAAACTTTGGAATCAAATCTGATACCTCTTTTCCTCACATCCAGCCTTTCAGAGAAACTTACAAGCTCTTTGTTCAAAATATACTGAGTCATAATGCATTTTTCCATATCCACTGCTGCTACCCTGGTCAAAGCTACTAGAGAAGATTGAGTTATGTCTCCCCCAAGGATACATTTAAGTCCTAACTCCCAGTACCTGTGATATGACCTTACTTGGATAGGATCTTTGCAGAGGTCATCAAGTTAAGATGAGGTCATTCTGGATTAGAGTGGGTCCTAAACCTCATGACTGATGTCTTTATAAGAGGAAGGAAAGGGACATTTGGAAACAGAAGGAGAAGGTCCTGGAGGATTTTTGCTGTGTGAGGAGTATACCTTTAGTTGTCTATTGCCTGTACAGGTGGCTGTACCATCTAGTGCAGACATATTTCAGTATTTTAACAACCTGTTTGGCATTACTAACCTTCCTGGATGAATGTCAGCTTTGCCTCTGCTATATTTTCTGATTTTTAAAGAAACTTGTAAGGTTTCGTCTCTTACTGCCTTTAGGTCCTTGTTCAAATGCTGCCTTCTCTGTGAGTCCCATTCCAAGCGCTCTATTTTAAGTTGTACCACTACACTCCTTAAACAACTCCTTGACTTTCTGTTTTTCTGTGTAACTTAGCACCATCTGACATATATAGATATATTTTTGCTTATTTATCTTATTATATAATATTATATATAATAGAATATAAACCACACAGGATGGAGGTTTTGTTGTTGTTTTGTTTGTTCTGCTTTGCTTTGGTTTTCTTAATTCTGTTTAATCACTTGCTATGACTTCCCTGGTGGCTCAGGTGGTAAAAACATCTGCCTACAATGCAGGAGACTGGGGTTATCCCTGGGTTGGGAAGATCCCCTGGAGAAGGAAATGGCAAGCCACTCCAGTATTCTTGCCTGGAAAATCCCATGGACGGAGAAACCTGGTAGGCTACAATCCATGGGGTCACAAAGAATCAGACATGACTGAGTGACTTCACTTTCTTTCTTTCCATGATCTCAGCACCTAGAGAAGGGTCTGACAGGTCAAGGATACTCAGCATTCGTTAAATGAATGAACAGAAGCTTTTAAACAGCTTACAGAATGACTGCTTGTACATCTATGGAAACAATCAGGAGTCCTGAGCAGCCCATATACTACAGGAACTGTCGTCTGTATCAGCGTCTCATCCGGAAAGTTGAAGCCCAGGCCAAGGGAAGATGTTTCCTCCTCCCCCCGCCTCTCCCCCTCCAGCCTCTCTTCAAGGGGAGAACCAGTTCTCCTTCCTCCCACCCCCATCTGCCCCTCCAGTCTCCCTTCTCGGGGAGAACGAGATGAGCATGGTGGGCCCCGAAGGATTCTCTCCAGCAGTCCTCTTCATTTTTATAATTATGATTAAAATGCCTTTTGTGACACAATCCCAACATTCTCCTTCTTGGCAAAATAGTTTTATTTCTTTTTTGTCAGGTAAAGTATCATTAACAGTTTGCCTTGTTTTGATAGCATCGAGCTATAATTACTTTCTACCGGGAAAATGCTGCAATTAACACAGTATTTGCTTCTTGGCTTGAATCTAAATGGAGACTGGAGGAAGCTAACTGAGAAAATTTTAGAAGTATCATCAAGGTTAGCAAGAAATTCACCTGCAGGTGAATTAAGATGTTGTATGATAGCTTAGCTACCTCTTTCTTCAAGGAATAATGTCCCCTCTCCCTGTCAACTCCTAAAACATTTTACCAATGCTTATCCCATCTGTGATCTCTGCATTCTCTGAATTCCTATCATTTTTATATTATCATTCGTAACACTAGTCTTTTAAAATTCTTCTGTTTCCTAGATAAGTTGGAAAACTAAGAACATATATTTACATTTTTTTATCCTTGTGTAAAGAGGCCCTGGAAGGATATACAGAAAACTATTAATGAGTTATCTGGAGAGGTAAGGGGAACTGAAAAAATGAGGATGCTATAGGCATAAGGGTCTCAGTTGTTGTTCAGTTGCTAAGTTGTGTCTGATACTTTGTGACCCCATGGACTGCAGCATTGCCAGGCGTCTCTGTCTTTCACTGTCTCCTGGAATATGCCCAAATTCGTTTGTTGAGTCGGGTAAGCTATCTATTTGAAGCAGGTAGATATATTACCTATTCATTTTTTTGTTTTATGAAAGGACTATGGTATTAGACATATGCAGGATCTAATGCAGTGCTGGAATACTGGAGTGGGTTGCCATTTCCTTCTCCAATGCATGAAAGTGAAAAGTGAAAGTGAAGTCGCTCAGTCGTGTCTGACTCTTCATGACCCCATGGCCTGTAGCCTACCAGGCTCCTCCATCCATGGGATTTTCCAGGCAAGAGTACTGGAGTGGGTTGTCATTTCCTTCTCCATGTGTTTGCTGAGATGCTGTTTTTCTCAGGTCCCTGTCGTCCTGAATCTCCCTTTCACTCCACATGTCCCATAGAATTACATAAAAGTGAAAACTTTATGCCACATTCTTCCTGTTATAATAATTAACAGGTATACACTGCTTCACAGTTTACATTATTCTTTTCTAAAATTGTTCCTTTGGACTGTTACTTGTGGAACCTACGCCTTGTTCCCTTAAACAGTCAGGTGTCACTGATGTTCTGGGCCAGGCTTAGAAGAAACATGCAACAAAGCATAATCAGTTAAGTGGATAAATTCTGAATCAGGAATCGCAGATTTACCATGTATTTGCTGTGTCATCTTAGACAAGTTCCTTAAATGTTCTGAACATTTGTATTGGCATCTATAAGCTAGGTATCACTAACCTACTTATTAAGATTTTTGTGATGGTCCTATAGGGTAAGAGAAGTCAAATGTATATCACTATGTCTCTTACATGTGAATACCTAATAATTAAGACTGACTTGTTATTATTGCTTTTATTTTTATGTATTCATTTCAAGTGCATCTGGAAAGTTGTCCCCCACCACCCTAAATATCTCTTTCTCACTCCTTGGCATGATGCTCATTAGGTCATTAAAGATATATTACTTTGGGTTGAATATATTATCTGACCAGGTTTTCTCATTAAAATGCAAATTTACTTAGCTTAACTTTGATATTGTCTTTTTTCCCCTGGGATAACTAACTAAAAGCAGGCACTAAACTGAATGGAAACTGAGAGGAGTTGCAATGAGTAGTTTCATAGCATGGTCTTCTCCTCAGGAATACCAGACAGTGGAGGCAGAGCTGCGGGACTGAAGGGCATCTGCACGCTTGGGAGACCGACAGGCAGGAGACACTTAAAGACATGACCAAAGCTGAGAACAGGACAGGAGCAAGGGGCTGGAGGATCTGAGAGAGTCCTGCTCCACAGACCCTCCACACCACCATACAGGCATCACGCTGAGAAATGTGTCCGCTCAGACCCTTGGCACCTGTGTCTCTGCCTGTCAGAGCATACCTGGTCGCAGATTTCAGTCTTGCCACTGAGTCTGAGCAGGTGTTACTGTGAGGCTGTGTAGCATGTATGTACCTGCCTTTGCCCTTGTAAATCACAAGATTTGGAACAGGAGTGTGATATACCAGATTACTCTAGGTGCTTTGGTAGGATGAGTTGGAACAAAATGAGGCTAAAAGCAGGAACTGGGATTGGAAGGTGCTGTCCTAATCTAGGAGTGAGGTGAGGAAGGTCAGGTAAAATAGGACATCTTTACTATCTCTTCAAGGGTTTTGTGAGTCTGAGGCCATATTACTGCATGACCACCAAATTTACAACCCATTGATTCATTTTTGTCATCATGAGAATTTCCACGTAATAATTAGCTTGGTGTTAAAGCTTTTTTATTTTGGTGTTTTGGACTGATGGCTATAGCTACAATTTCTGACAGTTAATTTAGTTTTAGAGTCATTTCAGACAAACAGGTGACTCTCATCCTAAGCCAGTAGGTGTCACTATTGATCAGTTGGAAATAAACATGGTAGACTTACCTGGTAGGAGTAGATCCATCTCTGCTTGGGGAAAGAAGAATGAGTTTGTTATTTCAGATTAAAGAGCTACTGCCTCAGATCCACTGGCTTTGTGGTAGATAGCTGAGTTCTCAAAAGTGTGTAGGTTTCTTCAACACTGGTTCCCTGCAAGCACAAGGCAAGTAGAGGTCTTCATGGAGAATGGAGTCGAAGGAATGGCCCTTTCACTTTCTAGTATCAATGCTCTGACAGTTACCGATAGCCTTTTTCCTATACTCTTTTTTTTTATCTCCAAAATAGTTAAATGTAGCCAGGTTCACTAAATGAAACTTTCATAGTACATGTTAGCTCCAGAATTGCTTTCTTCCTTTGGTCCATCCTCAGTTATTAGACTTGATTTCAGAGAAGTCTATGCCAGAAACAATCAGGTAGATAAATCATGGAGTGCACTTCAAAATCAAAAAGTAAACTTTGGGAGAGGTATTTTTTGACTATGCATCATCCAAGGCACTGTTCTCTCCTCCAATACATAACTCAACATAGTACAATTTGTTAAATGTATCCATGCTTATCTTTCTCCACCACAAATATGTACTGAATATATTGTATGCAAACTATGGCGATTCCCCTGTGAAACCTAACCCTTCTCCTCCTCTAGAGAATTAATTATTTTATATGAGAGTCCTCCATTCTTAGTATTTATGTTCTCTCAACAGTTCTCTTGTTTAGTTTGTTGTATGTGTATTTTTCTATGGCTGAACTATGAGTTTTGTTTTTTAAGAAAACCAAAGATGTTAGATATTATGTACCCCAGACCCTCCTCATTTTACAAATGGGTTGTAACCATAGCTAGTATTACTTGAATCACTTTTATAATTGAAATTTTTAGAATATGCCTTGCATAGAAGAAATACTCAATAAATATTTGAGTACTGGGCATTTCAAATGTCAGTGGTGTAACAACAAATACCTTTTCTCTGCTCCCTCAGTGAGAAACTTATAGTCTAGTAGGGGACATAAAGCATTCATCAAATACAATTTCCTGCCTTGTACTAAGTCCTATAGCAATAATGCACATAAAGTATATTGGGAACTTGGAGAGAAAATGTTTCTGAGTGACTAGTCATAGAAAGTTTGTGGAAAAAATGGTTTTTAATCCATAAATATATGTATGTAGAAAAAGGGGGTAAGGGAAAGTAAGAAAAATATTTGAGATGAAGCAAACAGCTAAGCTGAAATACAGGGAAAGGGAAGTCTAGAAGATATATTATGTATGTTGTTCAGTTAGATGAAACCTTAATTAGGTTAAAAAAGAATGAAATATGACAGGAAAAAATAATTTAGACCTTGAACACATTACATTTATGTAGAGAGTAGTAAATTATTGTTTGAATCAGGAAAATAACATCTAGAGAATTAGATATACAATGTTCCTTGTTTTTAGAAAATGCAATGTTATAATTAATAGTTTGAATGGCACTATATTATCACTTTTGAATTTTTTCTGGTGCTTCTAATAACACAACTCCTTAGACTAATTGTAGATAATGGCCTGGGAAAATGAGAACCCTTTCTATTTAAACAATGCACTCCCAAAGATTTGAAGGACAAGAATTTCAGATAAAGGGAAGGGCAAGTTCAAAGGCCTTAACTATGCTTGAGAAACTGGGAAAAAACAACCATTGATGGGAACTTGGAGACCTACACTTGGAAATGGGAAGGAAGCAGGAAGTACAGGAACGGCCTTCTAAGAGGGAGTAGCAGTCTGGCCAGGGAGTCTCCACTGATTGGCTGGGCTCTGGTCACCTGTCTGTCTCCTGGCTGAATCAGAGTAATGAGAGGAAGAATTCATGAGAAAGGGCTTCCAGAGACCTCTTGGGGCTTCTTTTGTTGGTGGCAAGTTTCTTTTGTTGTGGGTTTAGTTTCATCATAATACCCAATGGAGAATTAAATATCCAATGGAAACTGAAGCGTTATTAAGAAGAGGGAAGGATTTCTAAGTGGCCTGAAAACAGCAAAAACCCACTTCAAGGGGGGAACATTGACATTTTCAACAGAAGGAAAACAGCTAGTGGCAAATGGCTAGTATAGAGGAGTGGAGTAGAGTGGTTTCTTTTTATGAAAGATCATATTACTCAAGAACCATATAAAAGGATTCTTGACTTTTACCTGTTCTTGTTGGGACCCACTCGGTCTCACTGTATTCAAATTTCCGCTGAGTGAGACATAGCACCGTGTGTTCAGAACTCATGTTGTTTGAAGAATGAGGATAAAGAGAATGTTTAAGATCGAGAGGCAGTTAATTACTGGAGTTTGGAGGAAATTTGTACACAGTGACAATAGTGTGGACATATGATGAAATTGTAAACCTTGAGGAAATTGTGTGCAATGCTGATTCAGAAAAGAGCCAGGTGGTACTAAATAAAACCTGAGTTCCTGACCACTTCAGCTATTTTCTCTTCCTCCCTGACTTGTGGAATGAGCAGGATTTATATGTGTGGTGAATGATTACTGACCAAATATATCGCAGAAGAAAATTCCTCATCCTGAGGGTTCTAACACTCAATCCAAACCAGACCTCTTATGACATTACTGACTGATTCATATCTGCATATTGCCATGTCTCTACTCACATGATTTTCTGTCAAAGATCTCAGCTTGTCCAAGTGTCAACTTCCCTGGGATTTATTCTATAATTAATCTCATCAGCTAGAAACTAATTTTTTTCCTCTAAGTTTCCATAGAGTTATAAACATCCTTCTTATAGTGCTCACTATATGTTTGTTTTTTTTCTGGTTATCTTTTTAACTCACATTTCCCAAGAATAAATAACTATCAGAAACAGATTATTCATAATCTATACTTATGATAAATTTGCACATTTCTTTAATGTGTAAATGTACGTGTCTATAGTAGATCCATTTTAACTCAGTAAACAAACAGGTCAGTATCTCAGTATGAAACATCTGCCCTCAAGTAAGTAATGATGTCTTTTTGTTTGTTAATTTGTTTGTTCATTTGTTTCAAAAGAATTGTTCAATTTCACTGGGTTGACTTAAGAACCCAATATGGTGGCCTCCCCAAAGCAAAGTGGCAAAGTGAGTTCCATAGTGTTTCCATGTATGATGAGTAATAACTGTTGATAACTTTTAAATGAGGCTTCCTCCTCTTTTACCAAGATATAAGTGTATTCTAGACTAAAGCCGCTTAGGGATAGGGACCAAGTCTGCATTCGCTGTATACAATGCTATCATATGGTAGCAACTTGCCTCAGAATTGATGAATCAGTTCAGTTCAGTTGCTCAGCCGTGTGTGACTCTTTGGGACCCCATGGACTACAGCATGCCAGGCTTCCCTGCCCATCACCAACTCCCAGAGCTTACTCAAACTCATGTCCCTCAAGTTGATGATGCCATCCAACCATCTTATCCTCTGTCATCCCCTTCTCCTCCTGCCTTCAAAGTTTCCCAGCATCAGGGTATTTTCCAATGAGTCAGTTCTTCCCAACAGGTGGAAGTATTGGAGCTTCAGCTTCAGCATCAGTCCTTCCAATGAATATTCAGGACTGGTTTCCTTTAGGATTGACTGGTTTGATCTCCTTGTGGTCCAAGGGACTCTCAAGAGTCTTCTCCAGCACCACACTTCAGAAGCATCAATTCTTAGGCTTTCTTTATGGTCCTAGTCACTAATGTTTCTGAGGAGGACTCTATGTTTATTATATAGGAACCAGAACTTTAAGCCCTGTCTCAGGATGGGGGTAGGTTCTAGTAGAAGGTCCATTAGAAGCCGGAGAGTATTGGAGAAGTCCTGATGGTAAGGGTAATGACCCAACTTTCCCTAAGGAGGTTTAATTCTTTCTGGTATGTCTTTCCTGGAGAGCCTTTCAGAACCGCTGGGCTAATTTCTAAGGAAAGCTCTAGCATATTTCTTTTTAATTCCTCATATTTATTTTGTTTAATTGAAGTATAGGTGACTTACAATGTTGTGTTAGGGTCATGTGTAGAGCAAAGTGATTCAGTTACGCATATTAATAACAGATGTCTCCTCATTTGATCAGCCATAGTTGCATCGCACACCCATTCCTGAGCCAATCACTTGCAAGGGGAATGGGGAGACTATTGTTGGTTTAGACCAATCAAAATTCACCCCATCTCTCCTGATACTCATGGCCGATCAGTACTTTAACAAAGATAGAATTTTCTCAGCTAGAAATAGGAAGGCCAGAAACACCTGTTGGGTAAGCAATCTATATTGTCTGCCATTGAAATCAAAGAGATAGATCTTAGTGACCAAGGGCATGTTACTGCTAAGGAGTGAAAGATGATTCCCATGCTTCTGGCTTAGGCCACTCAAATAAGTCTGTGTTAATAATTATCTATATAGACATGTTTCAATAGGTTTAGATTCAGAAGGACTGTATTATAGTACATTCGCATGTTCCTAAGAGACAAAGAAAAGCCTTGAAATGTAAGTTTATCTTAACTGCTCTATGGAATTAATTCTGTTTTATATGAAAACTGAATACTTAGTATATCATTGCCCTAAATTGAACACATTTGGGGACAATACATGCATATCCAGTGGTTTGATCTCATTTGTCAATAAAGTAAACAGAACTGAATGTCAGCCTTAATGCAAAATAAAATATTCTGCTTAGGAATAAATTCTTTTTAAGACAGGAAAAATTTGAGTTTTCTTTTAATATGTGGTCTCTGAATAAATATTGTACATGTACATATTATTTTCTCCTTCTACACTCACTCAAAATTCTTAAACTTGAAGCAGTTTATTTACCATGAACTAAAATGTCCAGAATTCTATTTCCAAAGCAGTCAATCTTTGCAGTCATTCTCATAAGAGTGGCTGAAAAAATGATCTTCAATAAGGGCGTATTTGGTCTCTCCCTATAGTGAGAGGCCTGTCTGTTTCTAACAGTAGGTTGCTATGTTACAAATGCACCATCCTTGTATTATAGGCAGGAAGATAGCTATTTGCAATTAGCCTATACAAAGCCAATAATGGGAAAATAATAAATCTGAGAGTTCTAAAAGCACCAGGCCTTGTTCATGTTCTTTTCATTTTCAGACAAATTTAATTTTTCTTCCTTTATCCCTTCCTTCTCTTTTTTTTTCCAGGAAAGTATATTTAATGTTCTTCAGTAGCTTAACATAAAGAGAACTAGACGATAGATTAAATTTCAGGTCAAAAGCCTTCCTGACCTGTGAATTTTCTACCACATCTTCCATAAAAGAAAGTATAGCACATTGTAGGTAAAAAAGTATGCCCAGCAACAATGTTAATTTCAATTTGTGGTTCAACCAGTACAAGGGACATTCTGAATATTGATTCATGTTGGAAGCAAACTTCAATTAGTATAAACAGCAAGGAGACATTTGACACTAATTTACAAGAGTATTAAAGCTTAGAGGAAGCAATGAGCCCTATAAAGTAAGATTTCACAGTGACAGCCCAAAGGACCAGTGATGTGTTCAACATGATTCTGAAGTAGATAAAATGAAACAGGATTCCACTATATCTCTGGCATGGAGAAAATAAGTTATAGTTCTGTAGTTTTCTAATTAAATAGCATTATAATCTAGTTTGTAGAATATCACATAATCTTCTCAGAACATATTCAATCTGGAACATTTATGTTTTTAGGCATAAAGGTGCTTCATCCTCTTAACAAACATTTTCCAGCTACCTACTATGCAAAATTTTATCCCAGCAGTTTATTACCCCTGCAGCAGCCTCCCGGTTGGTTTTCCTGATCATCTGCTCTTACTGAGGCTAAATCCATTTTATGCTTTATTATTATAGGGTAGCATTGATCATGTCACTCAGATGTTTTGTCCCTTAGCAGTGCCCATCACTTGCCTGTAAAGTCCATACTCCTCAGCCTTACATCCAAGGTCCTGTGGTGTATGGCCCCAACCTAACTCTCAGCACTGTATGCCATTGTTCTTCTACTTCTGTCATTGACATCAAGGCCCTCACTTGAGGAAGGACTTAATTACACTACTCAGATGTCTGCTTCTTTGACGGTAACCTGTGACTAAGGGACCATTTGTTTTCTTTGACTTCACTACATATTCTTCCTGCCTCTACATATGTTCTTCATTCTGCAAGGGGATAATCCCCATCTCACTCTACCTCCATCTTTTCTGAGTTCAAGGACTTGTGACATCTCTGCTTTCACATAGCAACTCCTGCATCTTATTTCCCTAACAGTAAGCATAGCGGTTCGTTATTCATGTTCATCTTTATGGCACATATATGGCTGGTACTTGGAGCAGGGAAGAATGTTGAGAATTCACTATGTCTTGATGGTGAAAATAGCTCAGTATTATTCTTTTGTTCATTTGTGGTAACTGGATGGCAGAAACTGGAGAATTCTAACAGATTTGCAAGCATATATCCAGCTCACTGCACATTTTTGGAGAAGGAATATGAAGCAGAGATTCAAAGCTTGGTCTCTAAAATCATTCAGACACAAGTCAAATCTGGCTCTGCCACTTACTACCTATCTGATCTCAGGAAAGTGTTTTTAATGTTCTGTAACCTCTATTTTCTCATAGAGGAATGAGAAGTGAAATTATATGATAGTCACAAAACAGCGATGTGATTTATGGACAAATACCAACAAAACTACTTAAAGGATGAAAACTCTCTTTATGTAAAAGAGAATAGAAAATTATGGATATTACTTGAAGTCAGAGATGAGGCAGGAGTCTCCCAGTTGGAGATATTGACTTTTCAGGTAGCCAGCTCTTGATGATATTGTAAAAAGTTTCACTCCCATAGAGAGAAGATTCTTCAAAGTGTGACATATACTCTTACCATTATCATGAAGGTTTATATGTCTTTCACCTGACTCTTCTGCCTTGATTGTGTCTGTCTGTCTGCTAGTTGCAGGTCATGGGTGTAAAGCAACAAGAGCCTATTCCTAAGTGTTTATTGTGACATTAAATAGGTTATTTTCCCTTGGGTGTCCCTGTCTATTTCTCTTCCAATATTGCCTACCTCATTTGTTAGAGGAAAGGATTAAGTGAGATATTATGCATGTAAAGCATTTACATGATACTGGACATAGAGTAAGTGTTCTTAAATGATAGCTGGAGTTATTATTTGATCTTTTGCATATTATTTGTTTCCCTCCAATGGGGAAATCAAGTGGAATGGTTTAAGTAAGCCATCCAAATCTTTTGTCAGGTGGAACTGCTTTGGATTTCCCCTAAGTCTTACTGTGACCAGTAGGGAAAGAAAGTAGAATGGAAGATATGATATTTTAATGTTAAGAAGTAAAGCTGACCCTTGAACAACATGCAGGCTAGGAGAATCAACCCCCACGGAGTCAAAAATCCACATGTAACTTTACAGTCTGTTCTCTATTATCTGTAGTTTCACATTCAAGAAAGGATTCAGTTAACCTTAGATCATATAGAATGTACTTATTGGGAAAAAAAAATCTGTATATAAGTGAACCTACACAGTTCAAATTGTGTTGTTCAAGGGTCATCTGTACATATTATTCAAGAGGAGTGTGGAATCAGTGTCATCCTTACTTACCCCTTGAAGAAACATGTTCTTTGTTAAGGTGGAACCAAAAGAGGTAAAGAAAGGCAATGAAAAGAGAGGCGATTGTAATAATGCGGTTTATAGCAAGAGATATATTTTTGGTCTTCATCCCCATTTCTGGCATAGAGCTCCAAAAAATTTGGAATTTCCTGTGATGAGAGCCATAAAGGTGTCTTTTGTTATGTTGATGAGGTGATGTTTTGGATCATACCCAAGGATGGGGGCTCAATGCCAAGAGAACTAACCAAGTGATTAATGAGTTGGAACTTTTAGTCCCACTCTTTGACCTCTGGGGTGGGGAGATGGGTTGGAGGTTGAACCAATTTCCCATGGTAAGTGATTTAAGCAATCCTGTTTATGTAATGAAGCCTCTGTAAAAACACAAAGGACTTCTGGGATGGTGAACATGAGGAGATTTGGGGAGAATGGCAGTCTCAGAGAGCATGGAAGCTCTCATACTTTCCTCATACCGGGTCCCATGCACCTCTTCCATCTGGGTTTCCTGAGTTATATCTTTTTATAATAAACTGGTAATGGAGGAAGTTAAATGTTTCTCTGAGCGTTGTGAGCCCCTCCAGCAAATTAATTGAACCTAGGGAGGGCATCGTAGGAGCTTCTAAATTATAGCTGGTCAGTCAGAAGTACAGGTAACAATTTCGATTTGTGACTGGTATCTGAAAGGTATCATCTGCATGCAGATAATACCACTCTAATGGCATAAAGTGAAGAGGAACTAAAGAACCTCTTGATGACGGTGAGAGAGAAGAGTGAAAAAGCTAGCTTGAAACTCAACATCTAAAAAACTAAGATCATGGATCTGGTCCTATCACTTTGTGGCAAAGGGGGAAAAGTGGAAGCAGTGACAGATTTTATTTTATTGAGCTCGAAAATCACTGCAAACAGTGACTTTAGTCATGAAATTAAAAGACACTTGCTCCTTGGAAGAAAAGCTATGACAAACATAGACAGTGTATTAATACTAAAAAGCAGAGATATCAGTTTGCCAACAAAAGTCTGTATAGTCAAAGCTATGTTTGTTCCAGTAATCATGTACAAATGTGAGAGTTGGGCCATAAAGAAGGCTGAGTGCTGAAGAATTGATGCTTTTGAATTGTGGTGCTGAAGAAGACTCTTGAGAGTCTCTTGGACTGCAAGGAGATCAAACCAGTCAATCCTAAGGGAAATCAACCCTGAATATTCATTGGAAAGCCTGGTGATGAAGCTCCAATATTTTTGCCACTGGATGTGAAGAGCTGACTCATTAGAAAAGACCCTGATGCTGGGAAAGATTGAAAGCAAAAGGAGAAGGGGGCAGCTGAGGATGAGCTAGTTAGAGAGCATCACTGACACAACGGACATGAATTTCAGCAAACTCTGAAAGATAGTGGAGGACAGAGAAGCCTGGTGTCCTACAGTCCATGGAGTAGCAAAGAGGTGGACACAATTTAGTGACTGAACAACAAATCTGAAAGATAGGGAGCAGTCTTGTGAGGCTGATTCCTTAACCTATGGGATGGGATCTGTTGCTATTCTCCAGGTAGATAATGTCAGAATTAAGATAAATGGAAGTAATTCAGTCTTTACTAAGTATCTTCAACTAATGATCCACTGGATCACTGATAAAGCAAGAGACTTCCAGAAAAACATCTACTTCTGCTTTATTGACTACACCAAAGCCTTTGACTGTACCAGACTACATGACCTGCCTCCTGAGAAATCTGTATGCAAGTCAAGAAGCAGCAGTTAGAACTGGACAGGGAACAACAGATTGGTTCCAAATAGGGGAAGGAGTACATCAAGGCTGTATACTGTCACCCTGTTTATTTAACTTATATTCAGAGTACATCATGCAAAATACGAGGCTGAATGAAGCACAAGCTGGAGTCAAGATGGCCAGGAGGAATATCAATAACCTCAGATATACAGATGACTCCATCCTTATGGTAGAAAGCAAAAAAGACCTAAAGAGCCTCTTGATGAAAGTGAAAGAGGAGAGTGAAAAAGCTTGCTTAAAACTCAACATTCAGAAAACTAAGAGTATGACATCTGGTTCCATCACTTCATGGCAAATAGATGGATGAACAATGGAAACAGTGTCAGACTTTATTGTTTTGGGCTCCAAAATCAATGTAGATGGTGACTGTAGCCATGAAATTCAATTCAATTCCAAGATGCTTGCCCCTTGGAAGAAAAGCTATGACCAACCTAGACAATGTATTAAAAAGCAGAGACATAACTTTGCTGACAAAGGCCCATCTATTCAAAGCTGTGGTTTTTCCAGTAGCCATGTATGGATGGAAGAGTCAGATTATAAAGAAAACTGAGCACTGAAGAATGAATGCTTTTGAACTGTGGTGTTGGAGAAGACTCTTCAGAGTCCCTTGGACTGCAAAGAGATCCAACTAGTCCTTCCTAAAGGAATCAGTCCTGAATATTCTTTGGAAGGACTGATGCTGAAGCTGAAACTCCAATACTTTGGCCACATGATGCAAAGAACTGACTCACTGGAAAAGACCCTGATGCTGGGAAAGATTGAAGGCTGGAGAAGAAGGGAATGACAGAGGATGAGGTATTTAGATGGCATCACAGACTCGATGGACATGAGTTTGAGCAAGCTCCAGGAGTTGGTGATGAACAGGAAACCCTGGCATTCTACAGTGCATGGGGTCACAAAGAGTCAGACATGACTGAGCGACTGAACTGAACTGATTTATATATATATAATATATACATATATATTATATATTTATAAATCTAAGCCAGTTAATGTTTTTTTTTTTTTTTGCTAACCTCCTTTAATGGTTTCCCAACAAAATCACGCAAAAACTTAAAAGGGCATATGTGATCAAATTCTCTTCACCTTCCTCTTATTCTACTCCAGCCATATTGACCTCTTTATAATTCCTTGAATTATGTTGAGCATGCTCCAAACTCAGGATCTTTGCATCTGCTGTCCCCTCAGCTTGAAAACTTCTTCTTCCTGTTCAATGCATGACTCAATTTCTCACTTGCTATAGACTTCCTCCAATCATATACAAAATCCTCATGGGACTCTTCCCTGACCTTCCTATATAAAGTGTCATAGTAATGCCCTGTCGGCTCCATGTTCCCTGTATCTCTTACCGTACTTTATTTTTCTCCATGGTACTTATCACTGAGACTTTAGTTCAGTTCAGTTCAGTTCAGTCACCCAGTCATGTCTGACTCTGTGACCCCATGGACTGCAGCATGCCAGGCCTCCCTATCCATCACCAACAGCCGGATTTACTCAAATTCATGTCCATCGAGTCGGTGATGCCATCCAGCCATCTCATCCTCTGTCGTCCCCTTCTCCTCCTGCCGCCAATCCCTCCCAGCATCAAAGTCTTTTCCAATGAGTCAACTCTTCGCATGAGGTGGCCAAAGTATTGGAGTTTCAGCTTCAGCATCAGTCTTTCCAATGAACACCCAGGACTGATTTCCTTTGGGATGGACTGGTTGGATCTCCTTGCAGTCCAAGAGACTCTCAAGTGTCTTCTCCAACACCACAGTTCTAAAGCATCAATTCTTCAGCACTCAGCTTTCTTCACAGTCCAACCCTCACATCCATACATGACCAATGGAAAAACCATAGCCTTGACCAGACAGACCTTTGTTGGCAAAGTAATGTCTCTGTTTTTTAATATGCTATCTAGGTTGGTAATAACTTTCCTTCCAAGGAGTAAGCGTCTTTTCATTTCATGGCTGCAATCACCATCTGCAGTGATTTTGGAGCCCTAAAAATTAAAGTCAGCCACTGTTTCCACTGTCTCCCCGTCTATTTCCCATGAAGTGATGGGACCAATGCCATGATCTTAGTTTCCTGAATGTTGAGCTTTAAACCAACTTTTTCACTCTCCTCTTTCACTTTCTTCAAGAGGCTTTTTAGTTCCTCTTCACTTTCTACCATAAGGGTGGTGTCATCTGCATATCTGAGGTTATTGATATTTCTCCTGGAAATCTTGATTCCAGCCTGTGCTTCATCCAGCCCAGCATTTCTCACGGTGTACGCTGCCTATAAGTTAAATAAGCAGGGTGACAATATACAGCCTTGACGTACTCCTTTTCCTATTTGGAACCAGTCTGTTGTTCCATGTCCAGTGTTAACTGTTACTTCCTGACCTACATATAGGTATCTCAAGAGGCAGGTCAGGTGGTCTGGTATACCCATCTCTTTCAAAATTTTCCACAGTTTATTGTGATCCACACAATCAAAGGCTTTAGTGTAGTCAATAAAGCAGAAATAGATGCTTTTCTGGAACTCTCTTGCTTTTTCGATGATCCAGCAGATGTCTCCAATTTGATCTTTGGTTCCTCTGCCTTTTCTAAAACCAGCTTGAATATCTGGAAGTTCACAGTTCACATATTGCTGAAGCCTGGCTTGGAGAATTTTGAGCATTACTTTACTAGCATGTGAGATGAGTGCAACTGTGTGGTAGTTTGAACATTCTTTGGCATTGTCTTTCTTTGGGATTGGAATGAAAACTGACCCATTTTCCAAAGTTGCTGGTATATTGAGTGCAGCACTTTCACAGCATCATCTTTCTGTATTTGAAATAGCTCAACTGGAATTCCATCACGTCCATTAGCTTTGTTTGTAGTGATGCTTTCTAAAGCCCATTTGACTTCACATTCCAGGATGTCTGGCTCTACATGAGTGATCACACCTAGATTATCACACCGTGATTTTCTGGGTCATGAAGATCTTTTTTCTTCAATTCTTCTGTGTATTCTTGCCAACTCTTCTTAATATCTTCTGCTTCTGTTAGGTCCCTACCATTTCTGTCCTTTATCGAGCCCATCTTTGCATGAAATGTTTCCTTGGTATCTCTAATTTTCCTGAAGAGCTCTCTAGTCTTTCCCATTATGTTGTTTTCCTCTATTTCTTTGCATTGATAGCTGAGGAAGGCTTTCTTATCTCTCCTTGCTATTCTTTGGGACTCTGCATTCAAATGGAAATATCTTTCCTTTTCTCCTTTGTTTTTAGCTTCTCTTCTTTTCACAGCTATTTGTAAGGCCTCCTCAGACAGCCAATTTGCTTTTTTGCATTTCTTTTCCATGGAGATGATCTTGATCCCTGTCTCCTGTACAATGTCAGGAACCTCCACCCATAGTTCTTCAGGCACTCTGTCTATGAGATCTAGTCCCTTAAATGTATTTCTCACTTCCACTGTATAGTCATAAGGGATTTGATTTAGGTCATACCTGAATGGTCTAGTGGTTTTCCCTACTTTCTTCAGTTTAAATCTGAATTTGGCAATAAGGAGTTCATGATCTGAGCCATAGTCAGCTCCCAGTCTTGTTTTTGTTGACTGTATAGAGCTTCTCCTTCTCTGGCTGCAAATAATCTAATCAATCTTATTTCGGTATTGACCATCTGGTGATGTCCATGTGTAGAGTCTTCTCCTGTATTTTTGGAAGAGGGTGTTTGCTATAACCAGTGTGTTCTCTTGGCAAAACTCTATTAGTCTTTGCCCTGCTTCATTCTGTACTCCAATTCCAAATTTACCTGTTACTCCAGGTGTTTCTTGACTTCCTACTTTTGCATTCCAGTCCCCTATATTGAAAAGGACATCCTTTCTGGGTGTTAGTTCTAAAAGTTCTTATAAGTCGTCATAGAACCGTTCAACTTCAGCTTCCTCAGCATTACTGGTTGGGGCATAGGCTTGAATTACCGTGATATTGAATGATTTGCCTTGGAAACGAACAGAGATCATTCTGTCGTTTTTGAGATTGCATCCAAGTACTGCATTTCAGACTCTTTTGTTGACCATGATGGCTACTCCATTTCTTCTAAGGGATTCCTGCCCACAGTAGTAGATGTAATGGTCATCTGAGTTAAATTCACCCATTTCAGTCCATTTTAGTTCGCTGATTCCTAAAATGTCGACCTTCACTCTTGCCATATCCTGTTTGACCACTTCCAATTTGCCGTGACTCATGGACCTAATATTCCAGGTTCCTATGCAATATTGCTCTTTACAGCATCAGACCTTGCTTCTATCACCAGTCACATCCACAACTGGGCATTGTTTTTGCTTTGGCTCCATCTCTTCATTCTTTCTGGAGTTATTTCTCCACTAATCTCTAGTAGCACATTGGGCACCTACTGAGCTGGGGAGTTCCTGTTTCAGTATCCTATCATTTTGCCTTTTCATACTGTTCATGGGGTTCTCAAGGCAAGAATACTGAAGTTGTTGCCATTCCCTTCTCCAGTGGACCACATTCTGTCAGACCTCTCCACCATGACCCGTCTGTCTTGGGTGGCCCCACTCGGCATGGCTTAGTTTCATTGAGTTAGACAAGGCTGTGGTCGGTGTGATCAGATTGGCTAGTTTTCTGTGGTTATGGTTTCAGTGTGTCTGCCCTCTGATGCCCTCTCGCAACACCTACCATCTTACTTAGTTTTCCCTTTCCTTGGACGTGTGGTATCTCTTCATGGCTGCTCCAGCAAAGTGCAGCCACTGCTCCTTACCTTGGATGATGGGTATCTCCTCACGGCTGCCCCTCCTGAACCTTGAATGTGGAGTAGCACCTCTTGGCCCTCCTGCCCCTCCGGATTCACTGTCTTCTTTCCATACCCATTCTGTTCCCTGGGAGGCTCATCAATGTGAACTGCCTCACATGGGCACTCTGGCTCCTGGTCTTCTAGTTCCAGTTAGATTCAACAATGGTGGGCAGTGGCAGACACTGCACCATGGGAGGAGGGCAAGTTTGGAGGGTTAATGCCCATCTCTCTTCCTCTCTTTCTGTGTTTTGGAGTGCCTGTTTATTCTCCCGTGATTACAGTTACAACAGGGATGTGGCCTCCCACTGCTACAGGTCTCTCTCACTGGATCATGTGACTGCTCCCTTCTCCTAATCCTTGAGACATAGAAAGGAAGCAGCTCTACTATTTTTACCCCAGGGTACTTCACCTCCTCCTTAATATTAGCACCTTTGTAATCAGTCACTTCATTAAACTCTGTCCAATCTAATTACCCTCTTCGTTGAGATATCTGTTTCCTATGGACATCTCAACTTATTGGAATCAGTTGCTGTATTTGCATTACTATTTCACACTATTTTTTTCATTAAATTACATAATATCTTTCACATTGGTATTAAATTAAAGGTTGTTAATTTTATTCTGATAACATGATATTGGATTGTGTCACATAGTTTGTGGATTAAGTCAGTTGCCACAGCAGTTAAATATCCATAAAGGAATATCTTCAGTTCAGTTAAGTCACTCAGTCATGTCCAACTCTTTGAGACCCCATGGACTGAAGGATGCCAGGCTTCCCTGTCCATCACCATCTCCTGGAGCTTGCTCAAACTCATGTTCATTGAGTTAGTGATGCCGTCCAACCATCTCATCTTCTGTTGTCCCCTCCTCCTCCTTCCTTCAATCTTTCCCGGCATCAAGGTCTTCTCAGTGAGTCAGCTCTTCACATCAGGTGGCCAAAGTATTGGAGTTTCAGCTTCAGCATCAGTCCTTCCAATGAATATTCAGGACTTATTTCCTTTAGGATGGACTGGTTGGATTTCCCTGCAGTCCAAGGGAGTCTCAAGAGTATTCTCTAACACCACAGTTCTAAAGCATCAATTCTTCGGCGCTCAGCTTTCTTTATGGTTCAACTTTCATATCCATACATGACTACTGGAAAAATCATAGCCTTGACTAGATGGACCGTTGTTGGCAAAGTAATGTCTCTGCTTTTTAATATGCTGTCTAGGTTGGTAATAACTTTTCTTCCAAGGAGTAAGCGTCTTTTAATTTCAAGACTGCAATCATCATCTGTAGTGATTTTGGAGCCCCCAAAAATAAAGTCTCTCACTGTTTCCACTGTTTCCCCATCAATTTCCCACAAAGTGATGGGACCAGATGCCATGATCTTAGTTTTCTGAATGTTGAGTTTTAAGTCATCTTTTTCTCTCTTCTCTTTTACTTTCATCAAGAGGCTCTTTAGGTCTTTTTTGCTTTCTGCCATAAGGTGCTGTCATCTGCATATCTGAGGTTATTGATATTTCTCCCAGCAATCATGATTCAGCTTATGATTCATCCAGCCTGGAATTTTGCATGATGTACTCTGCATACAAGTTAAATAAACAGGGTGACAATATACAGCCTTGATGTACTCCTCTCCCCATTTGGAACTAGTCTGTTGTTCCATGTCCAGTTCTAACTGTTGCTTCTTGACCTGCATACAGATTTCTCAGGAGGCAGGTCAGATGGTCTGGTATTCCCATCTCTTCAAGCATTTTCCACAGTCTGTTGTGATCCACACAGTCAAAGGCTTTGGCATAGTCAATAATGCGGAAGTAGATGTTTTTCTGGAACTCTCGTGCTTTCCCAACGGTCCAGAGGATGCTGGCAATTTAATCTCTGGTATCTCTGCCTTTTCTAAATCCAACTTGAACATCTGGAAGTTCACGGTTCACATCCTGTTGAAGCCTGGCTTGGAGAATTTTGAGCATTACTTTGCTAGCGTGTGAGATGAGTGCAATTGTGTGGTAGTTTGAACATTGTTTGGCATTGCCTTTCCTTGGGATTGGAATGAAAACTGACCTTTTCCACTCCTGTGGCCACTGCTGAATTTTCCAAATTTGCTGGCATATTGAGTGCAGCACTTTCACAGCATCATCTTTTAGGATTTGAAATAGCTCAACTGGAATTCCACCACCTCCACTAGCTTTGTTCATAGTGATGCTTTTAAGGTCCACTTGACTTCACATTCCAGGATGTCTGGCTCTAGGTGAGTGATCACACCATTGTGGTTATCTGGGTCATGAAGATCTTTTTTTGTATAGTTTGTCTGTGTATTCTTGCTACCTCTTCCTAACATCTTCACCTTCTGTTAGGTCCGTACCATTTCTGTCTTTTATTGTGCCCATGTTTGCATGAAATGTTTCCTTGGTATCTCTAATTTTCTTGAAGAGATTTCTAGTCTATCCCATTCTACTGTTTTCCACTGTTTCTTTGCATTGCTCACTGAGGAAGGCTTTCTGATCTCTCCTTGATATTCTTTGGAACTCTGCACTCAAATGGGTATATCTTTCCTTTTCTCCTTTGCCTTTAGCTTCTCTTCATTTCTCAGCCATTTGTAAGGCCTCATCAAACAACCTTTTGGCCTTTTTTATTTCTTTTTCATGGAGATGGAATCACTGCTTCCTGTACAATGTCATGAATCTCCATCCATAGTTCTTCAGGTACTCTGTCTATCAGATCTAATCCCTTGAATCTATTTGTCACTTCCACTGTATAATCATAAGAGATTTGATTTAGGTCAAACTTGAATGGTCTAGTGGTTTTCCCTACTTTCTTTAATCTAAGTCTGAATTTTGCAATAAGGAGTTCATAATCGCAGCCACTGTCAGCTCCCAGTCTTGTTTTTGCTGACTGTATAGAGCTTCTCCATCTTTGGCTACAAAGAATATAATCAATCTATTTTCGGTATTGACCATCTGGTGATGTCCATGTGTAGAGTCTTCTCTTGTCTTGTTGGAAGAGGGTGTTTGCTATAAGCAATGTGTTTTCTTGACAAAACTGTTAGCCTTTTCCCTGTTTCATTTTGTACTCCAAGGCTAAATTTGCCCATGATTCCAGGGTATCTTTTGACTTCCTACTTCTGCATCCAGTCCCCTATAATGAAAAGGACATCTATTTTTGGTGTTATTTCTAGAAGGTCTTGTAGGTCTTCATAGAACCATGCTACTTCAGCTTCTTTAGTATCACTGGTTGGGGCACAGAACTGGATTACTGTGATATTGAATGGTTTGCCTTGGAAACGAACAGAGATTGTCTGTCATTTTTGAGATTGCACCCAAATTCTGCATTTTGAACTTTTTTGTTGACTATTGTGACTACTTCATTTCTTCTAAGGTGTTCTTGCCCACAGTAGTAGATATAATGGTCATCTGAGTTAAATTCGCCTGTTCCTGTCCATTTTAGTTTACTGATTCCTAAAATGTCAATATTCACTCTAACCATCTCCAGTTTGACCACTTCCAATTTGCCTGAATTCGTGGACCTAACATTCCAGATTCCTATGTAATATTGTTCTTTACAGTATTGAACTTTAATTCCATCACCAGTCACATCCACAACTGGGTGGTGTTTTTGTTTTGGCACCGTCTCTTCATTCTTTCTTGAGTTATTTCTCTGCTGATCTCCAGTAGCATATTGGGCACCTACCAACCTGGGCAGTTCATCTTTCAGTGTCATATTGTTGCCCTTTCATACTGTTCGTGTGGTTTTCAATTCAAGAATACTGAAGTGGTTTGCCATTTCCTTCTTCAGTAGACTGCATTTTGTCAGAACTCTCCACCATGACCTGTTCATCTTGGGTGGCCCTACATGGCATGCTTCATATTTTTATTGAGTTAAACAAGGCTGTGGTCCATGTCATCAGTTTGATTAGTTTTCTGTGACTGTGGTTTTCATTTGGTTGCCCTCTGACCAATAAGGTTAAGAAGCTTATAGAAGCTTTCTGATTGGAGAGTCTGACTGTGGGGGAAACTGGGTCTTGTGCTATTGCAAGATGTTCTTGCCAAGATGGCAGAGTAGAAGGATGTGCATGCATCTTCTCCTATGAGAACTCCAAAATTACAATTTGTTGCTGAACAACCATTAACAGGAGAATGTTGGATCCCACCATTGAAAGATACCCCAAGTCCAAGGGCAGAGGAGAAGCACCAGCAAGATGGTAGGAGATGTGAAATAGTGTTTAGAATCAAGCCCCATACCTGCCAGAGATGCTTGGAGGACTCAAACGAAACTTTTTGTGTACCGGGAGACCCCACAAAGACTAAGCCAGACCTGCCTTTGAGTGTTTGAGTGTCTCCTCTGGAGGTATGGGTCAACAGTGGCCTGGGGCAGGGGCAGGGGCTCTGGGTGGAGCAGACCTAGGTGTGTCATAAGCCCTCTTAGAGAAGGTCGTCATTAACCCCACCATAGAACTGCCAGAACTTATACAGGACTGGGGAAACAGACTCTTAGAGGGTATAAACAAAGCCTTGTATGCACCAGGACCCAGGAGAAAGCAGCAGTAACCCCACAAGAGACTGACCCTGGAGTCTTGCCTGTGAGTGTCCAGGAGTCTCCTGCAGAGGCGTGTGTCGGCAGTGGCCTGCTGCAGGGTCGGGGGCATTGAGTTCGGCAGTGCGTGCACAGGCCCTTTTGAAGGAGGTCGCCATTGTCTTCATTACCTCCACCATAGTTTGGTCTCAGGTCAAACAACAGGGAGGGAACACAGCCCTGACCATCAATAGAAAATTGGATTAAATATTTACTTTAATTTACGAGAGAAATGCCTTAGCTTTAAGTATACAGTGGGCTTGCTGAGCCATCAACCAATAAAGAGAATATATTTTAAATCCAGCAGATACATGAAATCTAAACCATATGTAAACGTCCTTGACTGATAAGGCTGTTTCTGGGGCATATTGCTGAAACTGCTTCAGCAAAGTTGTTTTAAGTCTCCATTAGATGAGAGATGGGAGTCTGGGCCAGAGGAATGGCTGATTCAGAACCAGCTAGCATAAAATGCTTTCAACTCTGAAATGTGCTGATATAAGGCAGAGAGGGACCCAACTCCCACAAGAGAAAGCAAGGACTCTAGTCCTTGCTTTGCACCATACTAGCTAACTCTGAGGGCCGTGATCCATGTTCCTCTGCAAATCAGACATTTTACACTCTTACTCCTCTTAAGCTACCAAAAATACCCTCTTCTTCAAGCCTCCATAATAGCTAAGCCTCTGAAGATGTGGGATAGTAAGAAAAATATGCTAGTGGTTTAATGTCTTTTGAGGAAAATAGATGAAGAAAATCATAAAAAACAAACAAACAAACAAAAAAAAAACCCAGGGAACTACTGTGCATGCAATTTGAAAATGAAGATAAGCAAAAGGTCCTTGTTATTAAGGGATTAAGGGAATGTATTTTTCAGGATCAGACTGCTCTTCTAGGACTGGGGCTACTAAACCTATTAAAAAGTGACTATTCCTGTCTCAGTTGCCCCATGGGAAATGAAGGAGTCATCATCCCAGCATCTTTTTCAACATTAAATAAAACAACAAAAAACAGAAAAGCAGATAGAGGGAAGCTGCTTCCAGTCAACCAACTACCAAATGCCCACTGAGCATCTGTCATGTTCCTGGTGGAGCACAGGGCAAAGAGCATGTCGTGCTGAGCTCACCATGTGTGTACCCTACCCCCCAAGGGCTTACATCTTAACTGGGGAAACTTATATGAAATAAATAAGTGACTTACTTCTGAATATGCAAAGGGGTATAGTGGAGACATAGAGAATCTTGTTAGAGCTTATTAGACAAGAAGCTTATTTGGTAAGCAAAGTCAGGAAATCCCTCAGAGAAGGATGAGCCTGGAAAGATGAATAGATGTGGGAGGCTGTGGACCATGCCTACTGTGTTTGGAATTATAAACCGAAAACTAGCACAGGACATGGCAGATACTCAGTTTGGGTTATCATTGCCATGTAACAATCCACTCTTAAAGTTAGTAGCCTAGAATGACAACGACTTATTCATCTTTCATAATTCTGTGGGTTGGTGAGACTCCACTGAGGGTTATTCTGCTCCACATGTCATTGGCTTGAGCTACAGTTATCTAGGGTCTCAAATGGGCAGACATATCCAAGGTGACTCACTAGTACGTTAGGAAAGATGGCTGGAAGGCTTGGGCTCAGTGGGGATGGCTGGGACCATGAGACCTCTCTGTCCATGTTATTTCAGGGCCTTTCCTACTCCTTATGGCCTATTCATGTAACTTCTCCAGCAGGGTCACTGGACTTCTTACTTGACAGCTGAGGTATCCCCTAAGTACAAAAGTAAGAGTTGCCATGACTTCGTAAGGCTTAGACATGTTTCTGGAATGGAGCCACTATTGCTGTATCCTGTTGGTTGGGGGTGAGTCCAAGGGCCAACTCAGACTCAGCGAGGGAGAGGATCACACAAGGGTTTGACTCTTTGGAAGTGTGGTTCACCAGGGCTGGGGATCATCTTTAGAATCTAGGCACCCCTCTCAATGCTCAATAATTTTATTTGTATTAATGGGGGAAGCAATGAGTAGGAATCAGGCAATGTGGAGGGAGAGGCATAAGCAGCATCTTTGATGACAGAAAGGCAGGCACAATAAGTCTTTTTGAAGGACTTGGGAGAGGTTCAGTTTGGCTGAAGCACAGAGAGAGGAGGAGGGCTGTGGATGAGACTGGAGAGGGAGCTGGGGGCAGGCTGAGCCTGGAGCCTGACTACTGTTGAGCTTTTCAGCTTTTCCGTTATATATAATATAAACCAATCAGTTCCCTTTCTTCCACTGCCAGTTTGAGCTGGATTTCTATCTTTAAATCAAGAGGCCTGACTAATGGTAGGGAGGCGGCAGATCATGCTTCCTAGGAGAGGAAGGCCCTGGAGGTGACCTCACTATTGAATGCAGAGCCATTTGGAAACAACCTGTTCTGTACAAATGTGGAGCCTTGTGATTATCCCTGATGTGCAGACTGAACGTAGGATAGGATCTGCCCCTGACATCAAAAAGAGAAAGGTTTGTGGGTGGATGTTCCAATGGCTTCAGAAATCCCTTTCCACAGCATAATTAACGTCAATAGCCAACTGCTGCTCAGTATTCCTACAGTAACTGGTCAAACATTTCAAAGACTCTTCTCAAATTCCCACAATGTAAATTTGCTTGTATCAGTTTCCACAATCCACGTTACAGCTTTCTGAATCCTAGACCCACACTGCTTGAGGGTCTACATTACAATCTGTTGAACAGATTTAATAAGGTAATTCATCTACAATGCTCAACACAGCACCTAGTCAGAATCTAATAAAACCCCAGAAAGGGTTAGTTTTTATTTTCATCACTGCTGTCTTGACTTCTGGAATCCCAAGTGCTTTAATAAATGTGGTTTAAAAAAATCTTTAGTTTTCCCAAAGGTACAAAAGGATAGGGGAGCTAAATCAAGTGGAAAGAAAACTTCTCTAGGGCCCCCTTCTGGGCCAAGCTAAAACCCAGAGGTATCCATCCTCTTAGACATGAGGTGCTAGAGAGCCTCAGAATAAGGGTATGTATATGGCATCCCTCCCTGACCTCTGTGTTCAACCAAGGCCTATGCAGGGCTGTGTGGACAGTGACCAGGGTCCTTGTTGAGGGCTGCAAGCCCCACCTGCCCTGCCCCAAGCGGTCCAACTTCCTCTTGTCTCATATTATGTATTCCTTAGGTGTGCCATGCAGCCGCCTGCCATGTGGTCTTGGCATGGGCTATCCTCTCTGCATGGAGTAATCTCACTTCTACCACATTCAGATCTCAGTTCACTCTCACTTCCTTTGCAAAGCCTTCCCTAACCCCAGTCTAGGCCAGTTTATGATCCTACATGGTGTCATATGGCTCTGATCTTTTCCTTCAGAGTTTGGCAACACAATTTGTTAATATACTCTTCACTGTGATTCTTTGATGAATAATGAACTCCCTCACTTGACTGTAAGTTTCAAGAAAGCAGGATCCAATGGAGGTTTTTGTTGGTTTCTTTTCCTTTATATTAAGCATCCAATATTGTGCCTCCCTGGTGGTTCAGTGATAAAGAATCTGCCTGCAGTGCAGGAAACTCCAGTTCAATCCGTGGGTTGGCAAGATCCCCTGGAGAAGAAAATGGCAACCCACTCAAGCATTCTTGCCTGAGAAATCCCAGGAATGGAAGAGCCTGGTGGGCTACAGTCCATGGAGTCTCAGAGTCAGACACGACTTAGCGACTAAACAGCAACCTAGGGGGCTGGCACAAATTGCATGCTCAGTAAATTCTGGTTGAATCAATAGAGACAAAGAACAAATGTATGCTATCCATTGGGATTAGAAAATGAACTCGTCAGTTTATTCAATCCAGAAAGGCCATCCCAGAGAAATCATTGAGTTCCCAGAGGAGTGAAACATCATTAATTCCAGAAACAATCCATCGTTTCGTGTCTAACCTGGAAATCAATTGATTGTCCTTTGGGAATTAATCTCTTTTTAAGTGTTCCTCTCCCTAAAAGATGGCTTTTCCTACAAGAGTACTTCTTTCTTGCAGGAGAGATGTGTACAAAAGCTAAGACCTTCTTTTCTTGCCAAAATGTGCAAAACAGAGTCCACTGTATACTTCATACAATTTATACCCCTTTTCTCTGAAGAAACCTGAGAAACAGACTATATAAGGATTAATAGACTCTGGTTTAAATATAGCAGCTGTCTAAAAGGAGCACTCGTTTGTGGCTGTTTGTCTTTAGCTGCCTGCTTTATGATGGAGGAAATGAAGTGTCGTGGTTTAAAGATGCACTTTTCAGGACAATGTGGAGGTGATTCAAACCCAGGAGCTGGTCTTCCGTATCTGTTTTGTTGAAGGCAAATCAAGTTACCCCCTGTTTCCTGACTTATAAAATGGAGATATCTACTTGATAGAGTTTTTTGATGGATTGAGTGAGGTACTAACTATGAAACACTCCATGCCAGACTCACAGTAAAGGCTCAATTAGCAAAAGTTATATCATTATTCTTCTAGATGGTTCTCTTTTTCGTATCTTTGCAAAAGAGTGGTAATGAGGTTGTGAAGGGAAAAACAGACTCAATTAATTCCCTCCTAGAAAGACACTTTTCCCCCAAACCAAGAAACGCTTCTATGAATAAGCTGGAGTTGTTACTACCTAAATTAACCAATGATCTTTGCAGTCATTATATCCTGAGTATTCTAATATGATAGTAATTATGTCTCTCATTTTACATACCTAGTAGAAAACTGCTTCTGTGTTATGTCTGGTGATTCACATCATGATATTTTCAACCAAGACTTTGGTACTTCCTCTGTTTATTGGAAGCAGCATGTAATCATGGAATTCTCCCAGGTATGAGTCAGAAAAACCCGAGGTCAAATTCAAAGTCTACCACTTGGTAGCTGTGTGACCTAGGACACACTGCGTTGCCTCTCTGAACATTGATCTCCTTCAAAGAATTGGCAGAGTTAAGTGAAATGATGTAGATAGAATGGCTAGCATACATTATAGAGTGGGGTGCTAGTAATGGCCATGTAATCCCCCTTTGGGGTACATCTTCCCATGATAATGATATCTAAGGTGGAACAACTTTCATGGAGTGCTTGTTGTCTTATTTCCTTTTAGCAGTGATTTGATAGTTGTATGTGATTAGAAAAACTTCTAACTTCTTTGAACTTCTGTTGTTATGTGTATAAAATGAATTAGCCTTTGAATAAAGATCTCATCAAACCTAATACTCCCCTCATTTCTCATTTCTTGGTAGACCAGAAAAGGGCAAAGGTGATGGTTATTATAAAGTTTTACAGGAATCTGAGTAGTTCTATCTTACCTAATGTCTAGGTATCAGACTCTATAAAAATTCCTCTACCTTCTGATTATCTTCCCTCCGTACTGCTCACCTTCCTTCCAAAAAGTTCACTGCCAAATGCTCACTTAGAACTATGTGCCATACACCATAGTATAAAATGGGGACAGAGAGGGAAAAGACATGTCCTAGGAGAGAACACCCAAAGAAGCTGTTGATTACAACATAAGATCACAAAACAGAGTGGTAATAAAAGTCAAGATAACTATAACATGGGGTGATAAGAAAGCAATGAGAATAAGAAGATGAATGTAGAGGATGTTGACTCTTGAGTTCAGACTCAAAAAAAGAGGAAGGGAATGTATAAAAGATGCTGAGATAAGACAGACCCGAGTAAATATATGGCACAGTAATAGTTTTGCAAAGCTGTAATGCAAAGTACAGTCACCCTTCTGAGGAATATTTCTGCTATCCAGTAATTGCCACTTTCTTAAATATCCCAGGAGGAATCAGATCTGTAGAGCAAGGGTAAGCGTAGGTTTGTTTTTATGTTGCTTGTTTACTCATTCTGAGAAAACCAAGCTAGACTAGTTAGAAAATAAAAACAAACTGGTAAATAATAGTAATTTGGTTATTCTGTTGATTAAGATACGTATTCAATTACATATTTGGAACACGATATGACTGACCTCCAAAATGCGTGAAATTATTTTCTGGAAAGTTCCCCTCGGTTGAGCATTTTTCTTTAGCATAAGCCTAGAAATGCTGTTTGATCAAAAATAACTTTGCATTTGGTTCCTTTCAGTGAGTAGAAGAAAGAACAATGCAAAACTCTAGACCATTGCAGCTTTTCCAAAAAATGTAAAAAATAAAGCCCATCTTATTTCCCTATATTCACAATTTAGTTTCAGGGTCCAGGAAGCAAAATGTTCTGATGATAGTTTTTGAGAGAGGTCTGTGTGGGCCACACATTAAAATGCTTCATTAAGCCATCAAAAGTAAGTAGTCTTTTTAGCCGGAAAGAATATCTTGTATAAGAATTGGAGACTCTGTGATCCCAAAGTCATAAATTAGCAAAAAATGCAATTATGATATTCAATAAAACAAGTTAATATGAATTTTTTCTAGTACTCCCATGATGATGTGATAAATACATCTTGAAAAAGATGTTTATTTCTATTTCAAAGTGTGGTCTGTGGTCCTATTTCAACAAATGTAATAACTATTTATTTATCCCCTTTATAACACTAAGATTGGAACATGAGCTACGTCAACCAAACAGACAAAATTCCTGCCTCGTGGAACTATTATTCTAGAGGGGAGAGCTAAATAGCAAAGTGTAGACATATTAAATAAGTAAACATATTAAATAATGTTTATTAGAAATGGAGCAGAAAAAGCGAATGAAGAGTACTACAGGCACTGGGAGAGGCTGCAGTTTCAATAGGTTAGTTGGATGAGACTTTATGGACAGAGTGGGATTTGAACAGAGGAATGATAGAAATATGGATGTCTGCAGAAAGAGCATTCCAGGGAGAGGTGACAGTCTTTAGGTAGGGGCAGTGTGGCTGAGACTAAGAGAGAGCAAGAGTAGGAAGAGCTGAGGTCAGGGAGGTGACAGCTGGCTGGGGCAGATTATTTAGGACTTGTAGACTTGTAGGTGGAATGAGGAGCTACTGATGGGATTTGAGCTGAGTTGAGAGATCTGAAACTCCAGTACTTTGGCCACCTGATGTGAAGAACTGGCTCACTGGAAAAGACCCTGATGCTGGTCAAGATTGAAGGCGAGAGAAGAAGGGGATGACAGAGGATGAGATGGCTGGATGGCATCACCGACTCGATGGACATGAGTTTGGGCAAACTTCGGGAACTGGTGATGGACAGGGACGCCTGGTGTACTGCAGTCCATGGGGCTGCAAAGAGTCAGACACGACTGAATGACTGAACTGAACTGAACTGAGAGATCTGATGTGTTTCCGTGATTGATTCTGGTTTCTGAATCGAGAATAGACTGAAAGGTGAAAGGGAATCTGGGAGACCAGTGAAGAGGCTGTTGTAGTGGTCCAGTAATCGAACTGATGACTCAACTAGGGTGGTGACTGGGTGACTTTAAATGCTTGGTCTCTCAGGATATTTTTGAAATCTTATCAATACAGTTTGGTGATGGATTAAATATATGATATGAGAAAAAAAGGAGAAAAAAGGCATCAAGGATGATTCCATGGTTTTTGTCCTGAAACAGTGAAACTGAGATGCCTTCAGTTGAGTTGGGTAAGTCTGTGAATAGAGAAGGTTTTGAATGTTGGGGGAAGGAGGCATTAGTAGTTTGATTTTAGACACATTTGGCTTGAGGTATTTATTAGACTTTCGATCGGAAATGTAAAGGACGCAGTTGGAGATGGGAGTCTGGAGTTCAGGAGAGAGGTTTGGGAAAGAGTTTAAATTTGCAGATTTTTGGCATAAAGATGATATTTCTCGTCATGAGATTGGAAGAAATTACAAAGAGAATGAGTGCAGAGAGGGATGATGACAAAGGATTTTCATCAAAATTTCTTGTGACCTAGTTTCCTATTGCTGCTGTAATAAATAACCACACATTTAGTGGCTTAAAACAACTCAGATTTATTATCTTATAGTTCAAGAGGTCAGATGTCTTAAATGAGTCTCTCTTGGCTAAAATCAGGATGCCAGCAGGCCCGTGTTCCTTCTGAGGATCTAGGGGAAGATCTGTTTTCTTGTCTTTCCTAGCTTCTAATGGCTGCTGCATTCCTTGCCTTGTAGCTTGCTTGCCTCTTCAAAGACAAAAGTAGCTGGTCAAGTCTTTCTCTCATATCACTTTTACCCTGATTCTTCTGCTTACCTCTTATATATTTAAGGAACTTATGATTACATCAAATTCATATGGATAATCCAGGATAATCACCCCACCTCAAGATTCAAAGTTTAGTCATAGGTGGAAAGTCCCTTTTGCCTGCAAGGTAATATATATTCACAATTCTGAGGATTAGGATGCAGTTATCTTTTGATTGCAGGGGCCATTACTCTGCTTACTACATTATGAAAGCCTAACAATAATGCAGAATCCTGGGTTTTACTTCATACTTACTACTGAGTTACAATCTCTAGGGAATGGTGTCCAAGAAAAAGATTCATACATAAACCGCTTAGGTGTTTCTTGTGTACTCCATTGGCTTGATGATGAAAATAGGGGTGATGAAAGGGAATGAGTGAACATCTGGTTCCACTCCTTAGCAAGGCCATGGTCCCTGTGAACTACAGTGACCCTATGTATAATCAGCAATCTCTCAAAGTCACCATCGCAGGTCATCCATGTTTTATGGCAAAGTTTAGTCACAGCTGGAAAGCAGTTCTCGACCAAGGCCAAGCTACAGTTCAGAACCTTAGTGTTACAGGACCTTTAGTTAATATTGACTATCTTTAACATTACAAGCAATGCCCTAGCCAACATATTTGTATATATTGTTGATACATAGGTAATTATTTTTGTGGGATAGATTCCTAAAAATGAAAGAGCTACTCACACTGCATGTGAATTTTAAGTTATCTTTGGTAACATCAAATTGTCTTTCAAAAATCCTTTCCTAGTGGATAAAGTTGTCAGGATTATCAGTATCAGTTCAGTCGCTCAGTCACGTCCAAATCTTTGCAACATCATGGACTGCAGCATGCCAGGCTTCCCTGTCTATCACCAACTGCCAGAGCTTGCTCAGACTCATGTCCATCAAGTCAGTGATGCTATCCAACCGTCTCATCCTCTGTCGTCCCCTTCTCCGCCTGCCTTCAATCTTTCCCAGCATCAGGGTCTTTTCCAATGAGGCAGTTCTTCACATCAGATGGCCAAAGTATTGGAGTTTCAGCTTCAGCATCAGTCCTTCCAATGAATATTCAGGACTGATTTCCTTTAGGATGGACTGGTTGGATCTCCTTGCTCTCTAAGGGACTCTCAAGAATCTTCTCCAACACCGCAATTCAAAAGCATCCATTCTTCAGTGCTCAGCTTCCTTTGGAGTCCAACTCTCACATGCATACATGACAACTGGAAAATGACAGCTTTGACTAGATGACCCTTTGTTGGCAAAATTATGTCTCTGCTGTTTAGTATGCTGTCTAAGTTGGTCATAGCTTTTCTTCCAAGGGGCAAGTGTCTTTTAATTTCATGCCAACAGTCACATCTGCAGTGATTTCAGAGCCCAGAAAAATAAAAGTCTCTCACTGTTTCCATTGTTCATCCCACTATTTGCATGAAGTGATGGGACCAGATGCCATGATCTTAGTTTTCTGAATATTGAGTTTTAAGCAAGTTTTTTCACACTCCTCTTTCACTTTCATCAAGAGACTCTTTAGTTCTTCTTCGCTTTCTGCCATATGGTGCTGTCATCTGCATATCTGAGGTTATTGATGTTTCTCCCAGCAATCTTGATTCCAGCTTGTCCTTTATCCAGCCCAACATTTTGCCTGATGTACTCTGCATATAAGTTAAATAAGCAAGGTGACAATGTACAGCCTTGACATACTCCTTTCCCAATTTGGAACCAGTCTGTTGTTCCAGGTCTAGTTCTAACTGTTGCTTCTTGACCTGCATACAGATTTCTCAGGAGTCAGGTCAGGTGGTTTGATATTCCCATCTCTTCAAGAATTTTCTGCAGTTTGTTGTGATCCATACAGTCAAAGGCTTTGACATAGTCAATAAAGCAGAAATCGATGTTTTTCTGAAACTCTCTTGCTTTGTTGATGATCCAGCAGATGTTGGCAATTTAATTTCTGTAACTCTGCCTTTTATAAAACCAGCTTGAACATCTGGAAGTTTATGGTTCACATCCTGTTGAAGCCTGGCTTGGAGAATTTTGAGCATTACTTTACAAGCGTGTGAGATGAGTGCAGTTGTGTGGTAGTTTGAACATTCCTTGGCATTGCCTTTCTTTGGGATTGGAATGAAAACTGACCTTGTCCAGTCCTGTGGCCACTGCTGAATTTTCCAAATTTACTGGCATATTGAGTGCAGAACTTTCACAGCATCATCTTTTAGGATTTGAAATAGCTCAACTGGAATTCCACCACCTCCACTAGCTTTGTTCATAGTGACTCTTTAAGGCCCACTTGACTTTGCATTCCAGGATGTCTGACTCTAGGAGAGCGATCACAGCATCGTGGTGATCTGGGTCATTAAGATCTTTTTTGTATAGTTCTTCTGTATATTCTTGCCACCTCTTCTTAATATCTTCTGCTTCTGTTAGGTCCATACCATTTCTGTCCTTTCTTGTGCCCATCTTTGCATAAAATATTCGCTTGGTATCTCTAATTTTCTTGAAGAGATCTTTAGTCTTACCCATTCTATTGTTTTTCTCTTATTTCTTTGCACTGATCACTGAAGAAGGCTTTCTTAGCTCTCCTTGCTATTCTTTGGAACTCTGCATTCAAATGGGAATATCTTCCTTTTTCTCCTTTTCCTTTTCCTTCTCTTCTTTTCTCAGCTATTTGTAAGGCCTCCTCAGACAACCATTTTGCCTTTTTGAATTTCTTTTTCTTGGGGATGGTCTTGATCACTGCTTCCTGTACAATGTCACGAACCTCCACCCATAGTTCTTCAGGCAGTCTGTCTGTCAGATCTAAACCCTTGAATTTATTTGTTACTTCCACTTTATAATCATAAGGGGTTTGATTTAGGTCATACCTGAATGGTCTAGTGGTTTTTCCTACTTTCTTCAATTGAAGTCTGAATTTGGCAATAAGGAGTTCATGGTCTGAGCCACAGTCAACTCCCCGTTTTGTTTTTGCTGACTGTATAGAGCTTCTCCATCTTTAGCTACAAAGAATATCATCAATCTGGTTTCAGTATTGACCATCTGGTAATGTCCATGAGTAGAGTCTTCTCTTGTTTTGTTGAAAGAGGGTGTTTGCTATGACCAATGTGTTCTCTTGGCAAAACTCTGGTAGCCTTTGACCTGCCTCATTTTGTACTCCAAGGCCAAATTTGCCTGTTACTCTGGGTATCTCTTGACTTCCTACTTTTGCATTCCAGTCCCCTGTACTAAAAAGGACACCTTTTTTGCGTGTTAGTTCTAGAAGGTCTTGTAGGTCTTCATATAACCATTCAACTTCAGCTTCTTTAGCATTATTGGTTGGGGCATAGGCTTGGATTACTGTGATACTGAATGGTTTGCCTTGGAAATGAACAGAGATCATTCTGTCATTTTTGAGACTGCATCCAAGTACAGCATTTCAGACTCTTTTGTTGACTATTGTGGCTACTCCATTTCTTCTAAGGGATTCTTGCCCACAGTAGTAGATACAGCAGTCATCTGAGTTAAATTCTCCCATTCCAGGTTCCTGGAAATGAAGGAGCTAATCATACTGAATATGAATTTTAAGTTGTCTTTGGTAACATAAATTGCCTTTCAAAAATCCTTTCCTAGTGGATACAATTGTCAGGATTATAGAAGGTAGCCAACTTCCAATGTCTTTATCAGGAAAGATATTAGTCATTTGGGGCTATTCAGAAGTTTTGCATACCTTTTCTATGTTTTGATAATGTACATATTTGGATCTTTCTTTTCCAAAGAATTCAGTTCAGTTCAGTTCAGTCACTCAGTCATGTCTGACTCTTTGTGACCCCATGGACTGCAGCATGCCAGGCCTCCCTCTCCATCACCAACTCCCAGCATTTACCCAAACTCATGTCCATTGAGTCGGTGATGCCATCCAACCATCTCATCCTCTGTCATCCCTTCTCCTCCTGCCCTCAATCTTTCCCAGCATCAGGGTCTTTTCAAAGGAGTCAGCTCTTCGAATCAGGTGGCCAAAGTATTGGAGTTTCAACTTCAGCATCAGTCCTTCCAATGCACACCCAGAACTGATCTCCTTCAGGATGGACTGGTTGGATCTCCTTGCAGTCCAAGGGACTCTCAAGAGTCTTCTCCAACACCACAGCTCAAAACCATCAATTCTTCAGCTCAGCTGTCTTTATAGTCCAACTCTCATATCCATACATGACTACTGGAAAAACCATTGCCTTTACTAAACAGACTTTGTTGAAAAAGTTTCTTCTTTTCAATATACTGTCCAGGTTGGTCATAAATTTCCTTCCAAGGACTAAGCGTCTTTTAATTTCATGGCTTCAGTCACCATCTGCAGTGATTTTGGAGCCCCCCAAAATAAAGTCAGCCAATGTTTCCACTGTTTCCTCATCTATTTGCCATGAAGTGATGGGACCAGTTGTCATGATCTTAGTTTTCTGAATGTTGAGCTTTAAGTCAACTTTTTCACTCTCCTCTTTCACTTTCATCAAGAGGCTCTTTAGTTCTTCTTCACTTTGCCATACATTTCCCAGTTTCTTCTGCAGGTAGGAAACCACCAGTTAGAGTCATTCAAATGAAAGTTGGATCAGAAAAGAATTACATGTGAGAAGTTGTTAGGCAGAGGACTTCAGTTTTGCTGGTGCTGGAGGAGGCAGAACTTGTGATTCACGGTCCAGGATGGAAGCAGCTCCCTCAATAGGACAGTTCTGGAGCCTTGTGATAGATCTATTTTGTTATACAACTTATAGCCTGTTTCTGCAAGTATAATTTTCTGAGTAATCTTTAATGTTGTATTCCTTTTAAATTGTCTATAGTAGATTTTGTTGTCTGAAACTAACATGATAGAGTCACGAAAAACCAACAAATAGCATCTTTCAAATTTTTGCCAGTCTTATGGGAAAGTAAGTTTCATTATTATTCACATGTTTAAATAATGACTTTTCACATCCTTTAGAGGAAATAATATTTCAAAGTGGTATTATAAGATCTGCCATTTTGCCCAGGAAGAAGATGGAAAAACCGCAGTGTCTCCAAACTTGTATCATTCCTCTAATAGCATTATTGCTATTATGAAATCATTCTGAACACCTCATTTAAAACTGAGGTGCTTATATTACCTCTATCTATGATATAAGAGATTTACTCCCACCTAAAGATGGGCTCAATAAAGGACAAAAATGGTAGGGACCTAACAGAAGCAGACGATATTAAGAAGAGGTGGCAAGAATACACAAAAGAACTGGACAAAAAAGATCTTCAGGACCCAGATAATCACGATGGTGTGATCACTCACCTAGAGCCAGGCATCCTGGAATGTGAAGTCAAGTGGGCCTTAGAAACCATCACTACAAACAAAGCTATTGGAGGTGATGGAATTCCAGTTGAGCTATTTCAAATCCTAAAATATGATGCTGTGAAAGTGCTGCACTCAATATGCCAGCAAATTTGGAAAATTCAGCAGTGGCCACAGGACTGGAAAAGGTCAGTTTTCATTCCAATCCCAAAGAAAGGCAATCCCAAAGAATGCTCAAACTACCGCACAATTGCACTCATCTTACACGCTTGTAAAGTAATGCTCAAAATTCTCCAAGCCAGTCTTCAGCAATACATGAACCGTGAACTTCCAGATGTTCAAGCTGGTTTTAGAAAAGGCAGAGGAACCAGAGATCAAGTTGCTGACATCCGATGGATCATTGAAAAAGCAAGAGAGTTCCAGAAAAACATCTACTTCTGCTTTATTGACTATGCCAAGCCTTTGACTGTGTGGATCACAATAAACTGTGGAAAATTCTGAAAGAGATGGGAATACCAGACTACCTGACCTGCCTCTTGAGAAACTTGTATGCAGGTCAGGAAGCAACAGTTAGAATTGAACATGGAACAACAGACTGGTTCCAAATAGGAAAAGGAGTACGTCAAGGCTGTATATTGTCACCCTGCTTATTTAACTTATATGCAGAGTACATCATGAGAAACACTGGGCTGGAGGAAGCAGAAGCTGGAATCAAGATTGCCGGGAGAAATATCAATAACCTCAGATATGCAGATGACACCACCCTTATGGCAGAAAGTGAAGAAGAACTAAAGAGTCTCTTGATGAAAGTGAAACAGGAGAGTGAAAAAGCTTGCTTAAAGCTCAACATTCAGAAAACTAAGATCATGGCATCTTATCCTATCACTTCATGGGAAATAGATGAGGAAACAGTGGAAACAGTAGCTGATTTTATTTTCTGGGCTGCAAAATCACTGCAGATGGTGATTGCAGCCATGAAATTAAAAGGCACTTTCTCCTTAGAAAGAAAATTATGACCAACATAGACAGCATATTGAAAAGCAGAGACATTACTTTGTCAACAAAGTCCATCTAGTCAAGGCTATGCTTTTTCTGGTAGTCATGTATGGATGTGTGAGTTGGACTATAAAGAAAACTGAGCACTGAAGAATTGATGCTTCTGAACTGTGGTGTTGGAGAAGACTTTTGAGAGTCCCTTGGACTGCAAGGAGATCCAACCAGTCCATCCTGAAGGAGATCAGTCCTGGGTGTTCATTGGAAGGACTGATGCTGAACTTGAAACTCCAATACTTTGGCCACCTGATGCAAAGAGCTGACTCCTTTGAAAAGACCCTGATGCTGGGAAAGATTGAGGGCAGGAGGAGAAGGGGATGACAGATAATGAGATGGTTGGATGGCATCACCGACTCATTTAATGGACATGGGTTTGGGTGGACTCTGGGAATTTGTGATGGACAGGGAGGCCTGGCGTGCTGCGGTCCATGGGGTCGCAAAGAGTCGGACATGACTGAGCGACTGAACAGAACTGAACTTAGAGTTTTCAGGGAGAAATTTTTTAATAAAATCATTTGTAAAGAATGACACCTTTTCTCTGTTGTACCAGATACAATATTATAATAAATATACCTACATAGTACCGTATCATCTATTGTTGAAGAACACAGTCAAATAATCCTTCCTCTTTGTTACCTGATTAAATCTGTCAACCAAAGTTATGTATATTTATTACGCATGCAGAAAGGTAAGGTATGTAGTATAAAAATCAGGAAATGCTGCTTAGTGTTCAGTGGTGCATAAACCTGTCATTTTCAATGGGAAAATCAACTTCTTGTAAAGCATGAAGTAACCCTATAAGATATATGCTGCTTCCCCATAGTTGTATGTGCAAAAATTTTCAGAAGGCCCAGTTAAATTAATATTTACTTATTATAATTAGTATTTTAAATGTAATTTTTAAATAAAATAAATAAATGAACTAGTGTTTTAATCAGCTTAGGCTGCTATAATAACATTCCATAGACTAAGTGGCCTAAAACAACAGAAATTTATTTTCTTACATTTCTGGATGATGGAAAGTTCCAGATCAAAGTGTCTGCAGATTCATTCCTGGTAAGAGCCTTCTTCTTGGCTGACAGATGACTTCTTCCTCACTGGGTCCTCAACTGGCAGAGAGAGAGAAACTCTGGTCTGTCGTCTTGGTCTTATAAGGACATTAATTCCATCATAGAGTCCCCACTTTCATGAGTTTCTCAAAACCTAATTGCTTTCCAAAAGCTCCTTCCAAACACCATCATATGTGGATTAGGGCTTCAACATATGAATTTTGAGGGAACACAAACATTCAGTAAATAGCAGCTAGGTTGTAGGCTGTCGATCATAGTTTTTGAAGAAGCTTCTGAATTTATTCCCGGCTAACCAAAATAATTTTTTAAGTCCCTTAATTTCATTTTCTGTTTGTTTTAACAATATATTAAATTAGAGCACATTGATAAATGTACTTTAATAACAAGTACCTAATTTTTATTCAACTTTCAGATTTCCAAATGAAATAAATTATCTATTTACATGCATCACTAGACCATCTGGTTCTATATGAGAACCCAACACAGAATCAACTAATTGTCATCCATGTTTATTCATCATGCATAATTCATTTTCTTACAAATAATGAAAATCTAGGACCTTTAGCAAACAAACAGTTTTCACCATTAGTTAAAAGCTTGACCTCCTTGACTATATAATAGAACAGGATAAAACAGCCCAGAAAAATATGTACTTGAGAAAATTAATTGCTAGTCAACTTCATTTTGTCATTCCCATTTTACAGAGAAGGAAAGGGGTAGGGGCAGAGTATGGATTTTAAAGGACCTAATGGAATTAGAATCAGAGGTCAGTATTCCAGAGATTTGAGCTTGTTGTTTAGGCAGTTAAACTCAGTTTTTCAAGAGCATCTTTGAAATGCTTTCTTCTGGATTATTTCCTTTCCTGTCTTAGAATTCAGGAACACCCTCAATATTTACATATGCCAGGATTGTTGAGCTCACATTTAAGCAACTAATAGGGTGTTAAGGAGAAAAAGGACCAAAAATACAGATGAAGAAATAATTTCTAAAACGTGATCTTTGTTTGAATTAAAATTATATGCAGAAAAGTCCAAAACCCAGTATGTCACAAAAATATTATAACTCATCTTTTAGAAAAGACCAACATGAAAAATTAGTTGATGGTTCTCTGAATTTAATGATTATGAGGCAGGCAGTATTGAAAGCTACCTCCTACTCATTTTTTACCCTAAACATTTCTTTTTCTAATCCTCTGGGCTGATTTAGTTCTCCTTTATAGACATACAACACCACCTTCTGCTGATTCTTTGTATAATTATTTACAGTCACATGCTTTATGACTTATCCTGTAAATGCCAAGAGGGACAGTGACCTCTTTTGTTTTCTCAGCAGATTCTTAATAAATATTTGTTAAATAAAAGGACAGGCATGGCATATCTTTCTGAAACACCAGTTCTGCTCAATGATTTGGGGTATTTTTAAATTAAAACAAGCACAGTTGTGTCATGAAATGAAATTCCAGTACATGTTTTTTTTTAAGTTAAAACAAGCACAGTTATATCATGAAATGAAGTCTAAAATTCAAGATAGAATTGAAAACTTCTCCCTGTGAATGTTCACTTTCCTCTGTCAATGGTATTTCAGAGGAAAACTTAATGATGTGGTGAATTTGAGTGTGATGTACCAAAGATCAGGTAATTGAAGCCAACCGAGTTTAGTTATTTCATTAGGAAAAGAGAAGGGACATCTTCCCATTCATGGAGAAAACAGGAGGCACTGGAATAATGAAGTTCAGTGTGTATCTTAAATTAATTATTTTGATGCCTCAGATTTTCCAGCTGTAGATTAAAAATGGCCCACGAATCTCTAAAATTCTGTTGTGCATAAATTCTTGGGTTTTGTTGGCCTACCATCATTCTTACACCCACAAAAAGGAAAAAGATAGGAAGCAAACATGAAATTTCTTTTTTCTTCATAAGCTTCTAAGTGTTGTATTCATCTTTTGAATGACATCTGTAAACACTGTGTAGTTGTTTCTGCCCCTTTTTATGAACTTGTAGACCCATTCATAGGTCTAAAGGAGAAGGAATCGTAGAAGCAGTATTGAACCACAGAAGCACATTTGTATGAATCAGCCACTCATTGATTATCAGATGAGTTTCACGTTGTTTCATCATTACAACCAGATGTAATGGAAAATATTGATTTCAAATGCTACATTTAAAAAGGGAAGATCTATTTTAAACCTTCCCTTTCCTGTTTTATCCTTTTGCCCTCTTTTTCATTCTGTGAGCTTGACAATTTACCTTTGTATGAAAAAGTTTTGCCAGACTGTGTATGTAGTAACTATTATACCATTAATACAATCTCTTAGGGGTGGTTAGATAAAACAGTTGCTATGCCTCCATTCCAAGCAAAGATTGTCTGAATACAAATAGAAGGGAATAAGTCAATGTCAGTATGGTACCAAGTGCTGATAAAAAGTAAGTGGTTGATACTGCAAGCAAAGGAAAGTAATACAAAACAATTTTACTTTTCCAAGTCTGCGTGTATTGCCTAGTGATTGCTTGATTTAGTCAAACTCTGCAAAAAGAAGTACTTGTTTTGTTCTATTATGTGGTGTCATAATCAAATACATTTAATACGTATTGGCTACAAATATGACTTTAAGACATCAGTGCTGCTTATGCTGTGCTCTTTGTTAGTAATAATGAAAATACCCTGCCAACAGCTATTATGATATACCCCATATACAACCTGAAGGCTGGCAAAGTAAGAAATTATAAATCAGGACTCCTAATTCAAAACTCAGACAATTTGAAGTGTTTGTAAGTCTGTTAGAAATGGGAACTCTAGTACTCTTTTGTGGGAGTGTAAAATGGTACAGTTGCTTTGGAAAGCAGTTTGGCAGTTATCTAGTAAGGTTGAAAATACAAATGCCTACAACACAGTAACTTCACTTATAGGTGTATACTCTTGAAAAACACACATACATGTATACAGGAAGTTTGTAATAGAAAAGATGTGTGGGAAGCAGTAAATGTCATTGATAAAAGTGTTTGTAAACTCTGGTATACTTAAATGGTGAAATACAGTGTAGCGTTAACTAGATCTTCCTGTACTAAGTTGGATAGATACCACATTTAGTTTAAAAATGCAAATAACAGAATATACAATTGTAAAATAGACCATTTTTGTAAAATTTAAAATCACAAACAATAGCAATATAATATTTGGTTTCTGGCTCACTAGTAATCGATAAAAGTATGAATTAGAAAGATAACCAACAAGTTCCAAAGAGAAGGTGTCTCTGGGGAGGTAGAGAAGGAATGAGGGGTATAGAATTGGGGAAGCATACAAGATACTTCAGCTTTCCCTGTATTCTTTATTTTTCTTTCATTAAAAACAATTTTAGAAGTACATATGGTTAAATGTTAATATTTGTTAATTCTGGGTTGAATACACATGAGTGAAGTTATACTATGTGCTCTTTTGTATTAATTATTTTTTCAATTAAGAAAACAAAACTAAAAAAAAATAAAAGAAAACAAAACTTCAGTCACTTTTGGCCACTCATTGCAACTGGAACACTATATTTCTTAAATTTAAGGAACCACAACTCTATATTTAAAGTAATTAGCCTCCAACTAATAAAAATAAATGAAAAAAAAATTGTTTAGTACACTGTATTTTATTCATTTACAGTGTTTATACTGGGTGAATAAACTAGGAGCTTTGGAAAACTTTCCATGGAATTTCAGTTTAATTAGGTCTCATTTATATACTTGGTAGACATGGGCAAACTAAAAAGTTTTAGCATCTGTTTACACAAGGTATACAAACCAGAAAGCATTTTCTTTGGCTTGTTCATATTTTCCTATTCCCATGTGGATATTATCAGTTTACAGGGTTTTTCCCCACTGAGAGGTTTCAGGTTAATGTTTACTGTGTAAATGTCACGTGAAATCCATTTTGAAATAATTTACATATCCATACAAAGTATGGAAATGAGAGAATTTTAGTCCAGAGGGTCTCATTTAAGTATACACAATATGAAAATCACTTTTCATGCTTGGAGTTTTAACTCTCTCTTCTCTCTCTCATATGTCAGTTATGTTCAGATCATCCTGTCTGAGCCCCAGAGCTGAAGCGGGCAGTGACCTAGGACCCTGCAAAGAGCTAGAAGAGGATGCAGGGAAGGGAGGAAGGAGGGAGTAAGCTTTGACCTTAGACAGACTTGCGATCAAATTCTGACTCTTTCACTGTCATCTACTCTGTATGTGACTTCAAGCTGCCTACTTCAAGCTGGACTACTGAAATTCGGTTGTGCCTCAGGGATAATAAGAGCGACCCCTCAGGGGCTGGGGTGAGAACTAAAATGAGATCCTGAGGGCACAATTCATGCAGAGCTGAGCCAGGGCAAACATGATGAGTGGTTCCCATTATATTTATTGTTATCATCACCATGATCTGAATGGCCTAAATTCTTGTTGCTTTTAAGCTGATGCAAAATTATTTCTACTTCAAACAGAATTTAACAAGTTCGTGCTTCTTGGTTATGCCTACTGCTGTTTACAAGGGAGGAAGGGTAAGGAGAGTTGTAGCCTTTGAAGAGAATATTAGGGATGAGTCTTACCAGAGTGTTTTTTTTGTTCTCTTAAAAAAGCTTTTTTAGTTTGTTTGCCTTTTTTTTTTTCATTTTTTTAAAGACTTTTTTTTTTTTGAGGGGAGGGGTAGTTAGTGACAGTGGGAGGTTATGTTCTAAGAAGGAAAAAAATATTATTGTTATCAGTTTCTCATTCATTTCTCTCTGCCCACTCAGTTTCATCCTCCTGACTCTTTCCTTCTAATAAATTTATCCCATGTTTCAATACAAAGGACCGTTCCTTTTATTCACTGCTATTGAAAAGCAGTTTAATAGACTAGTACCTCCTTTAGCTATTTACTGATAACAGCTTAAGCTCATTATCTTTCCCAGAATAAGGGAAACAGTTGTAGTATTTTAATAGTGAAACTTTTCCCACAAAGTTTTTTAATAGTGAAAGTTCTCAAAAAGTCTTCATGAATTGCTAATCCTAGAATTTCAGTATTGTGACAAGATAGTAAAAAAGCTATTTTTGGGTCAAAGCCCTAATAACCCACCACTGAGTTATGCCATGTAGATGTCCAGTTCTTCCATCTGATTTAAGATTGGCCTTGATTCTTGTTTTGACCTAGGAAAACATGCAAGTCATCACCTATCCTCCTCAAGGCAACAGCAGACCTCACTACTTGACCACAGCACTCTTTCTGGCAGAACCTGGTTGTAACCAACAATCCTTCCTGATACAGCATGCTTAGGTAGCAATTAGCAATCTTAGCTGATAAGGAAAATGCAACCTTTTCACCCTCACTGATTCAAAATATATTTGTTGCTTTTCCATTTGTAGAAAAAAGAAATGGAAAGTGGCTCCTTTACAGAAGAATTAGAAAAAAATAAAGGAAGTTCCCTGGCAGTCCAGAGGTTATGACTCTACAGTTTCACTGCCAAGGGCCTGGATTCGATAAGAAAAAGAAAAAGAAAAAAAAATATATAGAAGGAAAGCCATGGGTTCTGCTTTGGTTTTATCTAGTACCCTCAAACATTCAAGATTGCAGAAGGAGCTTAAATGTGAACTGAAATAATATAATCATACAGAAGTGTGTGTGTATATATGTATATATATAAAATGTATATACATAATATTGGGATTGGTATTTAATGATTAGAATAATGAGAAGGAGAATTATTTTTGTTTAAAAAAATAACAGAAAATGATAAAATCATTTGCTTTTCCCAATAAGCTCCTATTACATTTTAGGTTTAAGCTAGAAATAGAAAACCATTCCTTACATGATGTCATGCTGCATTATTTCTAGCTTCATCAATTGGTCAAAAGTGACACTCCGGATTCCTTCTTGGACAGAATGAAACTCCAGAGTAGATTCAGAGCACAGCAAGGTAGATTTACAAATGGCTGAATGATATTAAACCTTTATGATGTTTTCATATGGAAGATGAGGGCCAAAGAAAGAATCTCAAGATGATCTTGAAGTTTTGAGTCTGAGTATCTCGGGGAATACAGTGGGTTCTAATAGACACAGGAAGTCAGGAGGAGAAAATAGAAGTTCCAGAGGACAGAAAAAGAGTTTATATTTAGGCTTGTGCCATTTAAGGGACTTCAAAATTGAGCACCTCTTGTGAGTATATGGTGTTACAGGCCTAGCCTTTGAAAGCCTAAGGATAAAGATTTTGAAATCTGTGTCCTTGAGCAGATGATGGGAAGAAATATGGACCCATTTCAACTCTATTTGTATCTGAAGGAGTTTGAAAGGTGCTGGAAATTGAGAAAAAGCAGATCTGGCTCTACACTGAGTCACTGGGATTCTGAAGAAATATGAGAGTGGCTGCTACAGTTTCCATATGAGGAAGGGGAGGCAAGTTACAAGTAGGAATCTGGTTGTAAGGTGAGTCATAAGCTTGTGTGTATAGAGGTTTGCAACAGGTCAAAAAGATCTTTATTTTTAGAGTGGAAAAGGGAAATGATTATGGGAAGGCTTTTAAGGAACTGCCACTGTCTTATACATTGATCAGGTAGAAAGGAGGTCCTTTTAATCAGTTTAGGCTTCACTAGAACTATAAGCCTTTCTGTGTAAAAACATGAGATTAACAAGTCCCTGAAAGAAATGATCAGAGCATTACTTGATATTAAGTAATATATAAATATTTGATAAGGACAGAACAATCAGTTCAAAATTTGCTTGAATTTTTCAGTTATGTTGACACTACTGCTACTTGGGAAATAAAGATCTGTTTATTTTAAAGGAAAGGTGACATACCTTGACCAGTGTTCCTTGGAGATGCTAATATTTTACTGAGGACACTTAGCAAAAATGGCAGTGAAGACTCATGTAGGCCCATGAGATTCTTTCTAAGCCCAGTGAGGATTGTTCTGTTTTAAACTAGGTGATCCCAGCACAATGCAAGTCATTGACCCTCTCAGGTTATATGGGGTTTGAATTTTGAAGAGATGCTCGTTCAGTCATGACTCATGCTCAGTGCAGAAGATATTAAGTGGACTTTTCCTCTTAAACATTTTAGATACCAGCTCTGATTATATCAGTTACACGTTGATTTCAAGTAACTTGACTTATGGTGAAATACATTTTGACTTGTGACCTAGAGTGTGTGCATGCCTGTCCCTACTCACACATCAATTGTAACACCACATGTATTTTGTAAAGTTTTACAAAGCAGTTCTTAACTTTACCGTGTGTGCTGCACTTTTATATGTTCTACCCTCTTTCCTTAAATTTGTCATGATGCTTGAAATTGATTTCATGATCCACGGAATAAATCATGATGTAAAACATTGATCTGCACAGTCATATCTCTATTTTTTTTCAATCTTCTTTAGTCTCAGCACATGAGAAGCTATACTATCCCCACAACTATAATGATTGATTGTACTAAGTATATATTACCTAGAGAGTATCTTAGTGGCCTTTAGATTTATTTGCATTTTTGTCTGTTCAGTTCAGTTCAGTTGCTCAGTCATGTCCGACTCTTTGCGACCCCATGGACTGCAGCACGACAGGCCCCCCCGTCTATCATCAGCTCCCAGAGCTTACTCAAACTCATGTCCATTGAGTTGGTGATGCCATCCAACCACCTCATCCTCTTTCATCCCCTTCTTCTCCCACCTTCAATCTTTCCCAGCATCAGGGTCTTTTCCAATGAGTCAATTCTTCACATCAGGTGGCCAAAGTATTGGAGTTTCAGCTTCTGCATCAGTCCTTCCAATGAATATTCAGGATGGATCTCCTTTAGAATGGACTGGTTGGATCTCCTTGCAGTCCAAGGGACTCTCAAGAGTCTTCTCCAACACCACAAAAGCATCAATTCTTCAGCACTCAGCTTTCTTTAGAGTCCAACTCTCACATCCATACATGACTACTGGAAAAACCATAGCTTTGACTAGACAGACCTTTGTTGCAAAGTAATGTCTCTGCTTTTTAATAAGCTGTCTAGATTGGTCATAACTTTTCTTCCAAGGAGTAAGCATCTTTTAATTTCATGGCTGCAATCAACACTGGCAGTGATTTTGGAGCCCAAAAAAATAAAGCCTGTTACTGTTTCCACTGTTTCCCCATCTGTCTGCCATGAAGTGATGGGACCAGATGCCATGATCTTAGTTTTCTGAATGTTGAGCTTTAAGCCAACTTTTTCACTCTCCTCTTTCACTTTAATCAAGAGGCTCTTTAGTTCACTTTCTGCCATAAGGGTGGTGTCATCTGCATGTCTGAGGTTATTGTTTGTATGTAAGGTGATATTTTTACCACACTGGAGTTAGGGCAAAAGACTAGAAAACAGGAGAAGCTTGTTGATTTACAGATGATTTGGTGACTACTAAAACAATTATAATGATGAAAGAACTCTGATCCCACACCCTCATCATCTGCCCTAGTTTCATGCCCAATATCCAGACCTGGCACTGATCACTATCTATATCTTCAGTTAGCGGTTGATTCTGAAGTAGCCTCTTAGCCCAGTCAAGTTAATTAGACCCTGTTTGGGGACTTTTATTAGAGCATGAGGAAGTTCTCTTTCTGTCTAAGATTGCCGAAACATGAGACAGAAGTCAGGACATGCTGTGGCAGGTTTTGCTACTAAAAGGGAAAGAACTGCCTGAAGATAGAAACAGCACAAAAGCATATGAGGTCAGGAGTTGGAAAACCTGAGGATGAGTCCTAAGTACAACATTAGAACCCCCGTTTCTGGTTTTGCCTGAAGCTTGCAAAGTTTTGAGGAGCGTCTACCATTTATAATCAAGTGTCATGACCAAGAAGAACCAGAGCCAAAAACAAAAAAAAAGATGAAGAAGAACAAGAGCACTGAAGAAAAATTGATATGTATATATGAGTGATGATATTATAGATGATTTTATACTTTCTTTTTTAAAAAAGTAATGTATTGCTTTTCTGATTCAGAGGGCTAAAATTATAAGGTAGCATTTCTCCAGATGCTCTTTGGAAAATCAGATGAGTCAATCTTATTTGGAGATAATATTCAAGATACACCCAAACTCTGTATTTATGAAATGCTGAAATGATTTTATTACTTATTTGATCATGCAGATTTTTCCTCCTTAGTTCTATTACCCTCACTGTTTCTATGAACTAAAATCAACAAATATTGGAACTTTTATTATCTTCCAACATTCATTTTCCAGACAACACTTCCCTGAATGTTGTGGAGGAATGCAAATAAAAGCACTAAGAAGAATTATTAATGTCTCCAGCATATAGAAAGTTGGAAGTGTCTTAAGTTAGACTTGGTCCCTAGAATACAGAGGGAGTGCGTTCTGTAGTAACTCCAGGCTTGTCCCCACTGGAGAAGTGTGGGGTAGAGAGGGAGTGCAAGGGAAGGACAACAGCCATTGTCAGTATAATCATTTTGTGTGCTTGAATTACATGTTTTAAATTTTTCGTTTTGAGATAATAATAGATTCACATGCAAGAAATAATACAGGGTGATCGTGTGTCCCCTTGTATAGTTTTCCCCAGTAGTAATCTTGCTTAATTATGCAGTAGCACAACTAGGGAATTCGCAAGCATCAACCTTATTTTGATTTGGCCAGTTTCACGCGCATGTGTGTGTGCACATGTGTTTCGTTCTGTGCAGTTTCATCAAATGTGTAGATTCTTGTGACCACCACTACAGTCAAGATATGTAAGTGTTTCATTACCACAAGGATCCTTTTTATAACTATACCCACCTACCACACATCCTCTGACCCATGGCAACTACTAATCTGTTCTCTTTCTCAGTAATTTTGTTACCTGAAGCATATTTTTAGTATCTGTGTCTCATATTATAGAAATACCTAGAATACTTGAATGTGAGACTTAGGAGGACCCTGGCATCCCTTTAGTTCACCTTCTCTTTACTTAAATCTTTTGACAGCTGTCTCTGCAGCCTTTCTATTAATGGGGAGGTGGTGGGGATAGAGAACTTCTTCTCTTCATAGTAGAGAAGAGCATAGTAATTCATATCATCACTCTGCTGTGTTCTAACTGCAGGATCTTTTAGGCTCAGCTGCCTCATGTGTAAAATGGGGTTAATAATTGCACTTATAGAGTGCTTTGAATTTTAAATAAAACAGTGCAGGTCAAATGTGGCAAACAGCTCATTAATAAGGGAGCACTCACTACCACATTACCTCAGACAGTTTATCTCACAACACACACCCAAAATTTGTTGGAATCCCTCTCTCTTGGATTCTACTCATTGGCCTTAATATAATTTTTAAGTACCATAGAATAAATTGGGTCCCTATTTCATTGACAGCGTTTTAGCTCCATGAAACCAAGCCCTATGTTTGTCTCTTATCCAGGCTCCACTTTCTTTAACTGATCTCTACATAGTCCCTTGAGGACGGAATTGGCTCTGTTTACCATCACGTCTTCATTTCTTGAAACAGTGCCTTGCTCACAGTTTGTGGTCATAAATATTTTAATGGATGGCATGCTTTATGTTCATGATTGCTGTGTTCCAGTCACTCTCCATTGGGCCAATTTCCCTTTTATTAAAAAAAATAGTACCCCAAAATGGTATTTATTAATCTGCCTATATAGAAGAAAGATCACACTGAAAGTGTTTCATTTCTGAGCTCCAACCACAACTATACATAGCAATGTACAGTTTTGTTTTTTTTTTAACATAAAAACAAGAAATAGACTTACATACAAACTTCTGGAACTGAAGTTACTCAATAATAGAGGGCATTCTATATTTCTTATTAGGTTTGAATCATGCTTATTAAGTCTCAGCTAGCTGACTGGTTAGTCTGCTAAACCTCTAGACTTTTCCATAGGAGAAGCCACCATAGCATCAAATGTTTATTCCATGTTGGTTAGAATTAAATCAAAACAAGCAGTGTCCCCTCTTGCTTCCTCTATGTTTTCAGAAAAGAAATTGTCATCAAACCAAGCCCAGAACTATCAGATGATCTCCTTCCAAATAAATGATACTCCCAACTTAAGCTTGGCAGATTGATGCCATCTCTTTTTCCCATCTCCACTACCATTTCTCTAGGTGGGGTCATTATCATCTCACCCAAAACATTTGCAACAGCCTCCTAGCTTGTCTTCAGGTTCCTGTTCTTCCCTAACTCTTACTACACCTGGTATGGTCTTGTAGAAGCACCCTCCCATCCTGACCTTTCTTCCTAGCCTGATCTCTCTCATCCTCATCACCCTTTGCTTACTATGCTCCATCATTTAAGTATCTTCTTTTGCCTTGTGAAGTTGCTCAGTTGTGTCCGACTTTTTGTGATCCCATGGACTGTAGCCTACCACACTCTTCCATCCATGGGATTCTCCAGGCAAGAATACTGGAGTGGGTTGCCATTTCTTTCTCCAGAGGATCTTCCAGACCCAGGGATTGAACCTGGGTCTCCCACATTGTAGGCAGACACTTTACCATCTGAGCCACCAGGAAGTCACTTCTTAGGGCTTAATGGCTTTGTGTTCTTTGTCACTTCTTGATTTTTGAGGATGTATCCTCTGCTTGGAACAGTTTTCATCTAGCTATAACTAGTCTCTCATATAGACATCACTGACCCTCAAGGTCTTCCCTGACCCCAAGTCAAGGTCAGATAGCTCTTCTCAGGACCCCTGGATTTGCCCCATTGCAACACTTCAGCATGCTGTATTATAATCCCTAGTTTTCTCACTGAAGTTAGAATAGAGTGCAGGGGTCAGGAGGGGCTATATTTGCATATATGCTATATAGCATAGAATAGGGATTATAAGAAGGCTTCATCTTTGAAAACTGAAGGAATGAATTGTTAAAATATTCTGGTTGTTTTCATATGATGAGTGAATTAAAGTGAATTAAATGGGGACTGCAGAACAGAGTTTGGTGTATTTCCATAATATTCTAAAAGGAAATGTTCTCATTATGAGTATTTCTCACAAGCAGACATTATACTTCAAATTTTAGTTCCCAAACTAGTTTTAAGAATTCTTTCTGTCACACAAACATTTTGAATATAGGGGAAATGATTTCTGCATGCCTTGTGGGCTCATCTGGAGTAAGAGTTGTACATTATTCATCCTCTTTTCACTCCAGTTATAGACTTTCTCGGTTTTCATGGTGGCTCAGGTGGTAAAGAATCCGCCTGCAGTGTGGGAGACCTAGATTTGATGCCTGGGTTGGGAAGATCCCCTGGAGAAGGGAATGGTTATTCACTCCAGTATTCTGGCCTAGAGAATTCCATGGACTGTGTAGTCCATGGGGTCGCAAATGTCCTAAGCTGTTAACATTAGTTATTCAGAAGATAGGACCAGAGGAGGGACATTTCTCTATATATCTTTAGACCATGTCATTTCTTACAAAGAACATGATTTCTTTTTGAAATTAAAAAATATAGTGAGAATTCCTAACAGAAAATAAATGACAAAAAACAAGAGTAAAATGAAGAGAAGGCATGATAAATCAGGGCTGTCAATCTATTATTCTGCATTCTATCAGTGGGGAAGGGAGAGCCTGCAGCCCTTGCCAGGGAAAGATGCATAAAACACAGGCAGTGAGAGGGTAGGAAGAGAGAAGGGGAGAAGGGAAGATGTGAAAGAGAATGTTAAAGAAAAAGATTTCTTTCAAGATTTCTACAAGATTTAGCATCTGTTGAGAATGCCAGCCTTTCGTTTAATTAACACGTGCTGAGCATATACTCAGTACAAGGTGTTACAGGATGTTAGGGACACACACACAGTCCACCCCACAACTATAAATGATAGCGAGGAGAGAGGACTCTGAAAGGCATGAGGGTGTGGGCACTGGTTCAGATTGTCATGGGAGCTAGCAAGCCTTCAAGAACAATTTCATTATGGGCGAAGGGAGAAAAGAAGGAGGAAAACTCTATAGTGAGTAAACTGCCAAGACTTTTCCTAGTTTTTACTAGGATTTTTCAATCCGGACGATTTATTGTCATCCTCCTTTCCAAACAGCTAAAATGTTATTCTAGGTCAGATTGTAGGGCTGCCACTAGAAGAAAAAGTTGACATTATCATTGCATAGCAAGTCTGAGAAAGAAGCTTATAAAAGTCTATCTAGAAACCTTGATAATTATAAAAATATAAAATAGGGCCTTTTGTTGTCCTGGTAATATTCTGTATTTTAACCAAGGTAGTGAGTACATGGGTGTTTCTTATATATAATTACTAAAACTATGCATACACATGAAAAATATTTTTTGTTCCATCAAACATCTGAAAAAGGAAACAACAGAAAAGTAAATTATTTTTGAGAGGAAGTTAACATTTCTGTAACATACCAGTTTACTTTGTATATCAAACCATTTTGATGACATTTAGGTAAAAATGTTCACTTTTTTTCTCCCCAGCGATTTTTTTTTTTCTACCCACAATAATTCATTTAAGCAAACAGATCGTGAATTTTAATGAAGTATAATAGAAATTTTAAACGAAAAGCAAACATTTAACACTGAAATGAGCTGATGCATCATGAATCCTGTGATATTTATACACTAAGAGTATTTTGCTTGAACTTAAGGCTTCCCTGGTGGCTCAGACGGTAAAGAATCCGCAGAAAAATCAGTGTGGAAGACCTAGGCTCAGTCCCTGGGTTGGGAAGATCCCCTTGAGGAGGGCATGGCAACCCACTCCAGTATTCTTGCCTGGAGAATCCTCATGGACAGAAGAGCCTGGAGGGCTACAGTCCATGGGGTCCCAAAGAGTCAGACACCACTGAGCAAATAAGCACAGCACAGGCAATGACAAGATAAATAGTGAATATCCTAACAATATCAAAAAGTTATTAATATACAGCAGCCAAGCAAATCCTAAGCTTCTTGTTTCTTTTGGAGTTGGGAAGGAGTATCCACCTTCTTGAAGGTGTTGAATGCTGACCCCACAGATACACAGAACACACCTTGTCAACAAAGCTGAGTTTATTGCTTGGGGCAAAGAGAGAAAACACCCCTCCATAGAACTTTAATAGCATCTCAGAGGGAGAAGGACCAAGATGAGACACTTACTGAGATTCTCAAGTCTTGTTTAAGGTAGCTCTTTCAACACAGGAAGGATTGGTTGAATATCATGATAAAATAGACTGGTTTCAGAAAAAACAGCAGGGTGAAAATTTTGATTCAAGGATTTTAGAGTCTTAGAAAGTAAACTGTTGTTTAATGCTTTCCATTCAAAAGTTGATCAGTTTTTAGTTCTTGGTGTGAACAACAAAAGGTGTTGCAACATTTTTTTCTTGGTAAGAGCTGTGGAATAGTAAAATTATGTTTATGAAGCTGTAGAGTAGTAAAGATGTGTTAATCATTATAGGTAATAAGCTGTGTGGATGATATCCAGTCTTGGTGAGTAGAGAGTCAAAGACAGAAGAAGAGAGGCACCACATCATTGCAGCCACATGTCTAAATACTTGGCTCATTCAGCCAGTGCCTTAGTAGCCTGGGTCACTAATGCCTAGAGGAGGTTGAAACTAATCTGTTATTGGTTGCCATTGGGTATATGTGATCTGACTTTCTTTGGGCCTTAGACTGGTCCTTGTTTCAGTAATTCAAGGTCTATGCTGAATCATCCTCTAGGTGCTTTCATTCCCTAACTATAGACAGGCAGGAGGTGGTAATGGATAAGAGCAAGGATTCTAGAGTCAGATGATGTTTGTTCAAAGCCCATCTCTGTCATGTAGTAGCTGTGTGTCTTACAGCAACTGCTTAACTTCCCAGTCTCTTGGTTTTCTTATTTTAAGAATAGACATAAGAATAAAATTAATCTTGTTGAAGAAGCTAAAAGCACATTTACTCATAAAATTGCTCATATGTTTGCAGTTGTGATTGCTGTCCTAAATATTATTATTAGTTTAGGTGTCAGAGGTTTCCTTAAAATGTGGACCACATAAAATATTTTAGGAAAAAAAATATATTTTAGGCTAGGGTCAGAGAGTTTTTTCCCATATATATATAATTGATATAGGTTGAATCAGCATGTATTTCTATGTGTTAGGTTTAAACAGAAAAGCAGTCATGCGTATACCTGAGAACTCCTGGTGTTTAATGTTATTAAAATAAACAAAATGGGAAAAAAATACTGAGGTCATTAATTTAAAATTTTTAGTGATATAAAACTATCATAAAATAATTTTGAGAAAGATTTTCTTAGACTTTGTAACTTACATGCAGCTGTTCAGTTGTTGTGGGTTGAAACTTGATGAGTTTACTAACTGATCTGGTTTTTCTTTCTTCTCTGTCATGAAAATAAGATCGATTCTGTATTTTCTTAACCAACCAGATTTAGGACTGTAGAATTTTATCACTTCACCAAATTCCTCCTTCATTTTGCATCCACCATTCTTTGAGCTCCAACTGGGAATTGCACCTTTGTTTGTTGGACTTGTGGCATCAATGGATTTTTTTTTTTTTTACTTCTCCATAAGTGACTAAGAGGAACATAAGGTACTCAGCTATTGGCCTAGCATCACAGAAAAGATGTCATGGCCTAGCTTACCTTCTAATTGTCAGTCTATACAGGATAGTGGTGGAAAATCAGAATGAGGATTAAAATTGAAAAAATGAATCACATTTGGGGGAAGTCAGCTCCCTGAAATAGCTAAATTTTGAAGGATATTTTTATGCATGTGGCATACACATCCTAACCCCATGTATTTATGACTAAGTATCAGTTCAGTTCAGTTCAGTTGCTCAGTCATGTCCGACTATTTGCGACCCCATGAACTGTACCACAACAGGCTTCTCTGTCCATCACCAACTCACGGAGTTTACTCAACTTCATGTCCATTGTGTTGGTGATGCCATCCAACCATCTCATCCTCTGTCATCCCCTTCTCCTCCCGCCTTCAATCTTTCCCAGCAGGAAAGGAAAGGAAATATCAGGAAAAGAAAAAAGGAAAGATCAGGGTCTTTTCCAATGAATCAGTTCTTTGCATCAGGTGACCAAAGTATTGGAGTTTCAGCTTCAGCATCAGTCCTTCCAATGAATATTCAGGACTGATTTCCTTTAGGAAGGACTGGTTGGATCTTCTTGCAGTCCAAGGGACTCTCAAGAGTCTTCTCCAACACACAGTTCGAAAGCATCAATTCTTTTGTGGTCAGCTTTCTTTAGAGTCCAACTCTCACATCCATACATGACTACTAGAAAAACCATAGCTTTGACTAGATGGACTTTGTTGACAAAGTAATGTTTCTGCTTTTTAATATGCTGTCTAGGTTGGCCATAACTTTTCTTCCAAGGAGTAAGTGGCTTTTAATTTCATGGCTGCAGTCACTATCTGCAGTGATTTTGGAGCCCCCCAAAATAAAGACTGTCACTGTTTCCCAATCTATTTGCCACGAAGTGATGGGACCAGATGCCATGATCTTAGTTTTCTGAATGTTGAGCTTTGAGCCAACTTTTTCACTCTCCTTTTCACTTTCATCAAGAGGCTCTTTAGTTCTTTCCTTTCTGCCATAAGGGTGGTGTCATCTGCATATCTGAGTTTATTGATATTTCTCCTGGCAATCTTGATTTCAGCCTATGCTTCATCCAGCCCAGCGTTTCTCATGATGTACTCTGACTATAAGTTAAATTAGCAGGGTGACAATATACAGCCTTGACGTACTCCTTTCCCGATTTGGAACCAGTCTGTTGTTCCATGTCCAGTTCTAACTGTTGCTTCCTGACCTGCATACAGATTTCTCAAGAGGCAGGTCAGGTGGTCTGGTATTCCCATCTCTTTCAGAATTTTTCAGAATTTGTTGTGGTCCAGACAGTCAAAGGCTTTGGCATAGTCAATAAAGCAGAAATAGATGTTTTTCTGGAACTCTCTTGCTTTGTTGATGATCCAACGGCTGTTGGCAATTTGATCTCTGGTTCCTCTGCCTTTTCTAAAACCTGTTTGAACCTCTGGAAGTTCACAGGTCACATATTGCTGAAGCCTGGCTTGGAGAATTTTGAGCGTTACTTTACTAGCATGTGAGATGAGTGCAATTGTGCAGTAGTTTGAGCATTCTTTGGCATTGCCTTTCTTTGGGATTGGCTAAGTATAGAGACTGGACTCTTGTTGTGAGTTTGCCAAAGACATTTTCACCATTAAGAATGAGAACCAGCTGAAACACAAACCAAGTGTCCTACTCATGATTCTTTTTGTATGTGGTCAGGCTTGATTCTCACATATACATTGAAAAGAGAATTTGAATGAAAGGTACAAATATGTTTTTTTCATAAACCATCAAGGTCATTGATGTAAAGATTGTCAGTAGCTAGATATCATATAATATTGACACTTATTTAGTTAAATCTTCTATCCAAAACAATAATTATCTCTTTAATAACTACCCAGCATTTATTTTTACATTTATTTCTACTTTTAGTAAGCTCAACACTTTATAAAGCTGCCTGTACTTTGATGAGCCAGTGTTGGAAAGTCCTTCCTTACATTAAGACGGGTTACACAACTCTATCATTACCCCTACCTCTGCTGCTCTGAGTTGTATTAAATATAGAAAACCCCTCTCTAACTTGATTTCCCCTCAAAAACCCATTCCACAGGAAATTGCTGAATATTTATTTTATACCAGGATGCATAGAAGAATAAATCAGAGGTGGTCCCTTACCACATGGGGTTTAAGGTTACTACCTTATTTTCACCACATCTCTTCTTTCTCAGGCTCACCATCACTGATTCATTTCATTTCCCTCAGGTAACATTTATCTCTTACTCCCAGGTCAGACATGTAAAGCAAGAAACCTGACACTATCCATGTTTCTCCAGATATGATTTGCCTAAGGAAGAGTACAGTGGTACTTATCTTCACATCGCTGTTAACACTGAAAGCAGCCCTCATGCACAAATGAGTGCTCAGTAAATATTTATGAACGGCTCTGGACACTCCACTTCTTCTCTTGTGGTCTCAACAGTTTTGGTTCTTCTATTTACTTCTAACGGTGGATGTGACCATAGATTTATGTGCATTATTAAAATGCTTGGGGAATAAATAATGAACCACATATAACTTAGAATTTAGTTTCGTAAAGAAGAAATTAAATCCACCTTACAGAATTCCTAGGGAAATACTTGCATTCAAATGAGTCTTTGGTCACAGAAAAGTAAGGTTTTTAGTCTAAATAATTCATAATTTCATCTGAAATGACAAAAATATCCCTGCGTTGGTGTGTAATTCAGGGTAGATTTTGTCTACTATCTATGGACTGCACATGGTTGTACTGAACTAAGCTGATTAGGTCAAAAGATGTTTATTTAATTGCTCACTTTCTCACTTTGGATCTAGGTTTTAGGAAATGTGATGTTAACATACTCTCTGAACCCTTAGAATTCACTCCCTTATATACTATACACACATACACACACACACACACACTCACACACACAGTGTTGGACCTAGATTTTTTTTTTTTCCATGCAGTATTTCCCATGCTTAATTATGTCTCAACAAGTAATCTTCAAAGAGAGCAGAGACTTGCAGTGTAAAGGAATTTATTTGCAAATGCCTCATTTGATTGTAACTGGCAATTAAAGGCAGTCAAGTGTGAAAAGGGCCTTTGCCATGGTAATCTGATTCTCTTTTATTGATCTCACCAGGAGACTCTGCTTTTTCTGTTTCCCATTCTGGTGCATCAACCATCTTTGTTTAATTCAGTCCTTCTCATATTTCCCAAACAATAATGTTTATACTTGTGAATCTTCTCTTTTCTGAACAATAATATTTATGTTTATGATTCTTACCCACAAGCTTATGAGCTTTCATTTTCTTTCTATGGTGAATCTTATTTAGCTTCGATTGTACTCTCGATCTATCCAGGTTATGTTTATTTTCTAACTTTAGTAGCATTGATGACATCTTACAATACAATGTCTGCAGTCTTTTGAAACAGCATGTTGATTCTTCTCTACAAATCATTTACAATATTGGCAGAATCAGAAACAAGTCACCCACTAGGATCCGCTAAACATCTCTTAGTCTGTTGAATCGGTATGGCTTCCCTGAAAGCTCAGTTGGTAAAGAATCTCTCTGCAATGCAGGAGATCCTGGTTCAATTCCTGGGTTGGGAAGATGCACTGGAGAAGATATAGGCTCCCCAGTCCAGTGTTCTTGGGCTTCCCTTGTGGCTCAGCTGGTAAAGAATCCACCTGCAATGCCGGAGACCTGGGTTCGATCCCTGGGTTGGAAAGATCCCCTGGAGAAAGGGAATGGCTACTCACTCCAGTATTCTGGCCTGGAGAATCCCATGGATTGTATAGTCTATGAGGTCTATAGTCTATGGGATCTATAGTCTATAGTCTATGGGGTCACAAAGAGTCAGACACAACTAAGCGACTTTCACTTTCAGGGCAATTTGAGCCAACTCTAATGTGGTATAATCAATCCATCCATTATTGAATCTATCAAAGCATATAGTCATCAGCAACTATTAAAATGCTCTCAACTAAATGGTCAAATCAAAGTCCACTCATATAGTGCTTATAGACACTATCTGTGCTGAAATGACATAATTTCAAAACCCAAATACAAGTACTAGGAAAGATGGGGCATAAAATGAGCCTTTGTGTTGGGAGTCTGACCTCTTTGTAGACTAGCCCCTGAGAAATAATTAAGTCTGGAGAAGACTGCATGGAAGAAATTCTGGGTCTGATGGCAGGACAAAGAGCCTGAACAGCAGTGAACCTCCACCTGTTAGACACTGATAATCAAAATCATTTTAGGAAATAATTTGTCAAAGTATTTGTAATTATTTTGGGTTATGAAAAAGATGTTTCAGTAATATGAAACTGTTTTTAACACTTCTTTTAAAATTGTTGAATAGCTTTTGTTTCCCCTGCTCAAAACTTGATTATTACAAATGCCAAAGAAGTTCTCATTTTGCTCTTGATTTTCTGTACACTCCTTGTTCTTTCAGAGTAATATTTTAAATTAGCTTGTTACCTCACCTCTAAAATATCACTTTCATTTGAGAGAGAATACAAAATAGCTCCTGTTATTTTACCTTTATTATTCCTACTTTGATTCTCTTTTTAAATTCACTTCTATTTGCAACTGATGTTTGTCACAAATGAGTAATGACTCTTACGTGAAAAAGAGGATGAACATAATTTCCAACAAACTTGAATTTAGACAAATATACTTTGTTTTTTTTCATACTGTTCATGGGTTTCTCAAGGCAAGAATACTCAAGTGGTTTGCCATTTCCTTCTCCAGTTCACCACGTTTTGTCAGAACTCTCCACCATGACCCGTCCGTCTTGGGTAGCCCTACACATCATGACTCGTAGTTTCACTGAGTTAGACAAAGCATCATTAGGAACAAAGCTAGTAGAGGTGATGGGATTCCAATTGAGCTATTTAAAATCCTAAAAGATGCTGCTGTGAAAGCACTGCTCTCAATGGGCCAGCAAATTTGGAAAACTCAGCAGTAGCCACAGGACTGGAAAAGGTCAGTTTTCATTCCAATCCCTAAGAAAGGCAAGCCCAAAGAATGCTCAAACTACCACACAATTGCACTCATCTCACACACTAGTAAAGTAATGCTCAAAATTCTCCAAGCCAGGCTTCAACAGGACATGAACCTTGAACTTCCAGATGTTCAAATTGGTTTCAGAAAAGGCAGAGGAATCAGAGATCAAATTGCCAACAGCTGTTGGATCATTGAAAAAGAAACAGAGTTCCAGAAAAACATCTACTTCTGCTTTATTGGCTATTGACTGTCTGGACCACAATAAACTGTGGAAAATTCTGAAAGAGATGGGCATACCAGACTGCCTGACCTGCCTCTTGAGAAATCTGTATGCAGGTCAGGAAGCAACAGTTAGAACTGGACATGGAACAACAGACTGGTTCCAAATAGGAAAAGGAGTACGTCAAGGCTGTATATTGTCACCCTGCTTGTTTAACTTATATGTAGAGTATATCATGAGAAATGCTGGACTGGATGAAACAGAAGCTGGAATCAAGATTGCCAGGAGAGATATCAATAATGTGAGATATGCAGATGACACCAATGTTATGGCAGAAAGCAAAGAACTAAAGAGCCTCTTGATGAAAGTGAAAGAGGAGATTGAAAACGCTGGCTTAAAGCTCAACATTCAGAAAACTAAGATCATGGCATCTGGTCCCATCACTTCATGGGAAACAGATGGGGAAACAGTGGAAACAGTGACAGACTGTATTTTGGGGGGCTCCAAAATCACTGCAGATAGTGACTGCAGCCATGAAATTAAAAGCCACTTACTCCTTGGAAGAAAAGTTATGACCAACCTAGACAGCATATTGAAAAGCAGAGACATTACTTTGCCAACAAAGGTCCATCTAGTCACAGCTATGGTTTTTCCAGTGGTCATGTATGGATGTGAGAGTTGTACTCTAAAGAAAGCTGACCACCAAAGAATTGATGCTTTTGAACAGTGGTGTTGGAGAAGACTCTTGAGAGTCCCAAGATCCAACCAGTCCTTCCTAAAGGAAATCAGTTCTGAATATTCATTGGAAGGACTGATGCTGAAGCTGAAAATCCAATACTTTGGCCACCTGATGGGAAGAACTGACTCATTTGAAAATCGCTGATGCTGGGAAAGATTGAAAGCGGGAGGAGAAGGGGACGATAGAGAATGAGATGGTTGGATGGCATCACTGACTCAATGGACATCAGCTTATGTAAACTCCGGGAGTTGGTGATGGACAGGGAGACCTGGCATGCTTCAGTCCACGGGGTTGCGAGAATTTGGACACGACTGGGCCATTGAACAGCAATAGCAAAGTATCAAATCACCTCGCCAGCCATACCTCCCTGGGCTCCAACACAGCAATCCTCTTGAAAACAATATTTTCCGATACCACTGCAGGTGATCCTTTTGGAGAAGACCCAAGCAGAGGATAAATATGTTGCTTGTAACATTCTTCAAGGCAAGAATCAGGCCTTCCCTTTGGGTTTCACCAAAAGGTCCTAGAATCATACAATGTATAAATTGATACTCATTCCATGCTTTGTAAGTGCTCAATGTTGACCAGATCTTTCAGCATATTATACTTCTTTATAATCAGATATTCTGATCCTGAGGCTGGTCTACTCTTAAACAATGTGGAAGGAGTATCTTTGAGTCTAAAGTGTGAAGGATAGAACTGTAATATTTTGACCTAGAATAGCCTGCAGAGTCTTCTCATCTTCTCATTTCTACTGTAACTATTGTCAGGCTATTCTGTACAGTTGGATGTTGATGAGAGGAAAAAAAGATTTTCAGTAAAAATCACTAGTATCACCTCAGTTCAGTTCAGTTGTTCAGTCATATCTGACTCTTTTTGACCCCATGGACAGCAGCATGTCAGGCCTCCCTGTCCATCACCAACTCCTGGAGTTTATTCAGATTCATGTCCCTTGAGTCGGTGATGCCATCCAACCATCTCATCCTCTGTCGTCCCCTTCTCCTCCCGCCTTCAATATTTCCCTGCATCAGAGTCTTTTCCAATGAGTCAGTTCTTCACATCAGGTGGTCAAAGTATAGGCATTTCAGCATCAGTCCTTCCAATGAATATTCAAGACTGATTTCCTTTAGGATAGACTGGTTGGATCTCCTTGCATCCAAGGGACTCTCAAGAGTCTTCTCCAACACCACAGTTCAAAAGCATCCATTCTTCAGTGCTCAGCTTCCTTTATAGTCCAACTCTCACATCTATACATGACTCCTGGAAAAACTATAGCTGTGACTAGGTGGACCTTTGTTGGCAAAGTAATGTCTCTGCTTTTTAATAAGTACCACCTACAATATGGCAATTCTGACTTACCCCTGAACAACATGTGATGGAAGCCAGACAGGCATAGCTTGAAGATCAGACAGATCTGGGTTCAGAGTTCAGGTTCATCACTTACCTTTGTGACCTTGGGCAAAGGACTTAAGTTTCCAAGGCTCAAAATTGATTTATCTGTGAAGTAAGGATGATAAGACCTATTTCCTCAAGTTGTCACTAATGAAAATAATGCACATAGTGCATTCATGTTTGTTAAATGGTAGTTCAGACTATGAACCTGAAGCAGTTTATCTCACAGTGTAGAGGAACCTGGCCTTGGCAGTCACACCAAATGCAGGTGAATCGCTCCCTTCCTCACTAGCTCTGTGACCTTAAATGGTGTAGCCTCTTTAAGTATCACTTCACTCATCCATAGAATGAGAATAATGACATTTTATAGTTTTCATTTTATAATTTATATAAGTATCTATAATAATTGGTATGTAATAAAACATCACCAAATAACAACAGTGTTACTGCTATCTCATTAATTCTTCACATGAGTCATATTGTAGGTATAGTTTTGCCATTTTATACATGAGAACATTAAAGCTTGGAGAGTATAATAAACTTGTCCAAGATCAAGGTTCTTAAGTGGCTGAACTGAGATTTGATTTAGGGCCTAAGTCGCCTTCAAAGTCTGTGCCTTTTCCAAAACACCCTCCTCTCTCTCCCTAGCACCCACCTCACATCCCTCACCCCTGTGGCTTTTACTTGCTTCCAGGAAACTTGTCAATCAGCTTCCTCTTCCTTTTACTCTTGTCATTTTTTTTTTCAGGCATAATAGAAAAATTGGGGGTAAAATAATAATTTATTAAAATTTTCAAAGTAAAATTGAGATTTTTAGATCATCATCTTAATTGACATATTTCTCCAGGATTTTTAATTCTCCCCATTTCTTCTACTAACATGATACATGTTAGTGGCTGCCAAAGGCTCTGGGTTTTGTTAAGGCCATCTCCAAGTTTTTTCTGTTTGTATCATAATGGTTATAAGAACATGTTAGTCCTCATCTAAGCCAACTGCATTTAGATATGTTTTAGTTAACCTAAGATAAATGTACAAAATTAAAAAAAATTTTTAATTAAAGAATCATTAAGAAGTCCACTAGTATAATAAAAGGGAAAAAGTTAAATAACAATATGGGCTGCTATGTATAACTAGCTCTCCTTTACTAATGAGGAAAATTTCTGGAGGCAATAATCTATACTAAGGAATAATTTGTGGGATTTTGTTTGCCTTTCACAGATGCACAGGGCAAAGGTACTAATTTAGATGCAAACCCTAGACTTAGATCTGGAGGCTAAATCCTGACCTGCCAATTATTAGCTGTGATCTTAGGCAAATTAGTTATTCTTTCTAGGTCTCATTTTGTCTTGGTAAAATTAGGATAATAAAAGCACTTATATTATAAAGTATATAGGAAGATTAAATAAGTTCGATCTTATAAAGTACACAGCATAGTGTCTGTCTTTAGCCCAAGATAGCTATTATTTTCATTATGCCTATGCTGTGAACTCTATTCCTAAATCTCCTTAGTTACAGAATATGGGATGTGATTCCATGATCTAAGGGCACATTTCTGGGTCACCAAACCATCAGTTAATCATTTACCTGGATTTTCCCCTACTACTCTGTACCATTTTGAATCTTATTTTTAAACAAAGAAAAACTCATGTTAGAGGTTTGTGTCAGTATAGCCCCAAAACAACCACTCAGATTGGTGAATTTGATCATGCAAATAGTAATTTCACTTTAAAAACAAATTATGAACTGAACTTAAACAATAACCTTGGTCTCAGCAGTCTAACAGTCCTAGAATGATAAAGACCACACAATCTTTTATCTGATATCTATAATAGAAATTCATCTATTCTACCTCTACTGTTGACAGACCAGTCTGGGTATCTAAAACTCATTGGATTTATGTTCTACTCTCAAAGGTTGTGGGATTTATAAAATTATGTGGTCTATTTCAAACTGCCGTCAAAAGGCATCCATGAGATGGTTAGATAGCATTACCAACTCAATGGACATGAATTTGAGCAGACTCTTGGAGGTAGTGAAGGACAGAGGAGCCTGGCATGCTGCAGTCAATGGGATTGCAAAGAGTCGGGCATGACTTGGCAACTGAAGAACAACTATATCATGGATGATAATCACACTATATAATGTTTGAACTTATTCCCACCTCTCAGCTTGGGGCATCTGGGAGGAAGTCAGTTTAATGTTTGGATCACACACTACATAGAAAAATGGGCAATGATACCAGCTTCTGCATCTCCAAAACTGGTCCAGGGGTTTGGGTACCCTCTTTGCTGGATGGACCCAAGCAGAGGAAGTCAGTTTAATGTTTGGGTCACACACTACATAGAAATATGAGCAATGATACCAGCTTTTACATCCCCAAAACTGGTCCAGGAGTTTGGGTACCCTTTTTTCTGGGTGGACCCAAGCACAATGGCTTTTTCCGCTTCCTCTTAGAGCCGGTGGTTCCTGAGAGCAGCACAGGAACTCCGTCCTAACAGTAGGAGAAGGGAGGGCAAGGCGGTGCACTCTTTAGGACTTTTAACAACCCATTCCTTCTACTTCCTTGCACCTCAACTTTCTCTTCACTACCTAGCTTGTACAAGCCTCAATTCCCATTTTTACTTCCTTTATAAGTTTTCATGATTCTCTCAGACCAGATTCAGTGTCCTCCTCCATCCACACTCCCCTTTTCAATCTTATTTCTTCTTTGAAGCTCTTATCACAGGTACTGTTATGGAATGCAAGTTCACATGCCCAGTGAACAGTGAGGCCAAACAGACTGAAATGTGAGAGTTTGGAGCAGAGAAATATTTATTGCAGGGCCATCCGAGGAGACAGGTAGATCATGCTCCCAAGCCCTAACTCCCTGAAGGGTTTCAACAAAGCATTTTTAAAGGCGTGGTAAAGGGAGGGCATGGTTAATTGTTGCAAATTTCTTGGTTTTGGAGACCTTCGTCTTGCAGCTGTCCACTGAGGTCAGGTCAGGACATGTTTCTACAAACCTCAAATAAGACAGATGTTATTTTCTGTTCTGCAAATTTTCATCTCTATATGAATGGACTCTTAAAAGTCAAAGCCCTGAGAATAGGCTAAATTTCAGGCTATAGGCAGCACACTTTTACAAAAGTTCAGAGCCAGCATGACTAAGCACAAGCAACAAAGCACAAAGGTTAAAGTAAAAGGAATGGATATAATATGGAGTCAGATTTGTTCTTCGCTATCACAGGTACAATTAATGAGTTGTGTGATAATTTTTAAATGTCCATTTCCCCCATGAGAACGTAAGCATCACAACTCTTTCTATTCCACCCCTCTGTTCTCAGCTCCTCGCACAAGTCCTATTTGTTCAATACCCAGGGCATGACTTCTCACCATGATTGACAAGAATTCATTAAGTGGATATGTGAGTGAATGAAGGGGTAGAAGGATGAGCAGTATATACTGAGAGGAGCCTCTTTGCTCTCCTAGCTCCAGACTTGGCAGGTAGGACTCTCTTACATCGATTTAGTTACTAGGTGAAGTTTTCATTATGATGCAGCAGATAGAGCCTGGAAGCTGGTAGTTTCATATTCAGACACCCTCAAAGATTTTCTCAGAGCCCACCCATGCCCTTAGCTGTGGTCTGACATGTGTAAGCCTAAGATCCTTATCTCCCTGAGACCTTGGGTCATGCAAGATTCTAATTTTTTTCCCTCCATTGTACCTAGTTCAGAGATTTGCACATAGCAGATACTATGTTTAATGAATATATAAAAGAATATATAAATATTTAATGAATATATAATAAAATACACAGAGAATTGTTTTACTATGAAGACTATAACAGCAAATCACCCTCTTGGTCTGAGCTATTTGTGTTTTTGTGTCCCCATTTGTGACCCCGCTTGTTAACCATTAGACCTACTCCCTTTATTCTATTGATTCAGCTACGATGTTTCTGAAGCACTTTTAGTCCTTGGGAAGAAAGAGACAATATATAAAAACATTATGATGATGATGATTATGATGATGATGATCTTTCTTTCAACTCTCCTCAGATGTAGGTTTCTAGAGCAAGTACTCTAACTGAATATAAATTTCAAAACTTATTGCAGTTTCAAAACAATTCCTTATTAATTTCTAGCCATCCCATCTTATATTCCTATCTATTTTTTAATTCAGTTAGTGGCATTGTCTTTTCATCTTTTCAAATAAGCCACCTAATTACATGAAAGAATAAAAAACCAGTAGAAGCCCAAATAGCGAGAAAGAAATTCAGGTTAAAAAATATTTAAGTCCCAACTATTTAAACATGGTAATCACTCTGATGATAGACAGCATTTATTTGGATTGTATAAGTCAAAAGAAATATGTACTGTCTTAACAGATCACTGTGAGGAGTCATGGCTGAAAAAGAAAAAACAAAAACAAAAAAACAGTGCATTTTGGACTCCATTGACTATCTTGTATGTTTGACATAAAAAAATGTCATTGAGCATATGACATAGGGTATGGTCTGATCCTCAGTCTTAACACATCAAATTCACCCAGTGCTATGATAATTTCTGTCTACTTTCTGCTGGAATCCAAGAGGAATTTCAGTCACTTTCTGTTTCTTTCACTTAAGCTGTGGCAGAACTCAAAAGCAGCCCAGAAAACTGTGAAATCCTGAACTTGCGCTGAAAGAGGCAGAAAGGGGAAAAAAAAAAAAGCCTTTTATTTTTCTTCCACAAAGATCAAGGAAACTGAAAGCACCACTTACATAACTGGGTTCAAATTCCGCTTTACTCTCAGGCTCCCCTCTTCTCTCTGGACTGGCTTTCAGCATGCAGGCTGTCATCATGGTCACATTCTCATTACTCTGAGCGGTGCCTGCAGAGGGCCGAGTGTGGACTTCTGACATAAAGGTGACCACTAACCTGCTCAAGGTGACCCCTTGATGGCAGTTCACAGCATAGCACTTAATGTCAATTTGTGATTTGACGGTATATATATTGCAGCATTTCAAATCCTGAAAGATGATGCTGTGGAAGTGCTGCACTCAATATGCCAGCAAATTTGGAAAACTCAGCAGTGGCCACAGGACAGGAAAAGGTCAGTTTTCGTTCCAATCCCTAAGAAAGGCAAGCCCAAAGAATGCTCAAACTACCGCACAATTGCACTCATCTCACACACTAGTAAAGTAATGCTCAAAATTCTCCAAGCCAGGCTTCAGCAATATGTGAACCGAGAACTTCCAGATGTTCAAGCTGATTTTAGAAAAGGCAGAGGAACCAGAGATCAAATTGCCCATATCTGCTGGATCATCAAAAAAGCAAGAGAGTTCCAGAAAAACATCTATTTCTGCTTTATTGACTATTCCAAAGCCTTTGACTGTGTGGATCACAAGAAACTGTGGAAAATTCTGAAAGAGATGGGAATACCAGACTGCCTGACCTGCCTCTTGAGAAACCTGTATGCAGGTCAGGAAGCAACAGTTAGAACTGGACATGGAACAACAGACTGGTTCCAAATAGGAAAAGGAGTACATCAAGGCTGTATATTGTCACCCTGCTTGTTTAACTTATATGTAGAGTACATCATGAGAAACGCTGGGCTGGAAGAAGCACAAGCTGGAATCAAGATTCCCAGTAGAAATATCAATAACCTCAGATATGCAGATGACACCACCCTTATGGCAGAAAGTGAAGAGAAACTAAAAAGCCTCTTGACGAAAGTGAAAGAGGAGAGTCAAAAAGTTGGCTTAAAGCTTAACATTCAGAAAACTAAGATCATGGCATTGGTCCCATCACTTCATGGGAAATAGATGGGGAGACAGTGGAAACAGTGGCTGACTTTATTTTTTTGGGCTCCAAAATCACTGCAGATGGTGATTGCAGCCATGAAATTAAAAGACGCTTACTCCTTGGAAGGAAAGTTATTACCAACCTAGATAGCATATTAAAAAGCAGAGACATTACTTTGTCAACAAAGGTCCATCTGGTCAAGGCTATGGTTTTTCCAGTGGTCATGTATGGATGTAAGGGTTGGACCGTGAAGAAAGCTGAGGGCTGAAGAATTGATGCTTTTGAACTGTGTTGTTGGAGAAGACTCTTGAGAGTCCCTTGGACTGCAAGGAGATCCAACCAGTCCATCCTAAAGGAGATCAGTCCTGGGTGTTCATTGGAAGGACTGATGCTGAAGCTGAAAGTCCAGTACTTTGGCCACCTCATGCGAAGAGTTGACTCATTGGAAAAGACCCTGATGCTGGGAGGGATTGGGGGCAGGAGGAGGAGGGGGCAACAGAGGATGAGATGGCTGGATGGCATGACCGACTCAATGGACATGAGTTTGAGTAAACTCCAGGAGTTGGTGATGGACAGGGAGGCCTGGCATGCTGCAATTCATGGGGTTGCAAAGAGTCAGATACGACTGAGCAACTGAACTGAACTGAACTGATATTGCAGCATTGTTGTTGTTTAGTCACTCACTTGTGTCCAGTTCTGTGACCCCATGGACTATAGCCCACCAGGCTCCTCTGTCCATGGGATTCTTCAGGCAAGAAAACTGGAGTGGATTGCTATTTCCTCCTCCAGGGAGTCTTCCCAACCCAGGGATTGAACCCACATCTCCTACATTTGCAGGTGGGTTCTTTACCACTGACCCACCAGGGCAGCATGTACATTACAATAATATATGCAGGGATCACAGTGCTTTAATAGGGAAAAGCAAGGTTATCATTGTTAGAGAAGTTCTATTACTAATCCTTTAAACATAGGAATAATATATCTGTCAAATGGAGTCTACAACCAGTAAATAATACCCCTCTGGTTGTGTCTGTTATCTACATGCCAGAAGATGATTAGCAGGAAGGGATCAAAAAGGAAAAGTTTATAGAATGCTCACTAGACATGAGCTAAGTGTTTTATAAACATTTTGTCATTTAATTTCACCACTATCCTATATATTAGATTTAGAGTATCTCTGTTTTACAAATGAGTAAACTGATGAGTAAACTGCGGCTCAGTTCGGTAACGCCCAAATTTATCCCTAGAACAGTGCCCGGTATACAATAAACACTCAAATACTTGTAGAAGAGAAGTAAAGAGGGAGAGGGAATCTAGTAAGACCTAAAATGTTTGAAGAAGTAATATTATAACATTCATAAAAACAAATATTACCTAACACCTGCTATATGCCAGGCAATATTCTATTTCCCTTATATTCAGTTTAGTTCAGTTGCTCAGTCATGTCCAACTCTTTGCGACCCTATGAGCCGCAGCATGCCAGGCCTCCCTGTCCATCACCAACTGCCGGAGTCTACCCAAACCCATGTCCATTGAGTCAGTGATGCCATCCAACCATCTCATCCTCTGTCATCCCCTTCTCCTCCTGCTCTCAATCTTTCCCAGCATCAGGGTCTTTTCCAGTGAGTCAGTTCTTTGCATCATGTGGCCAAAGTATTGGAGTTTCAGCTTCAACATCAGTCCTTCCAATGAACACCCAGGACTGATCTTCTTTAGTATGGACTGGTTGGATCTCCTTACAGTCCATGGGATTCTCAAGAGTCTTTTCTGACACCACAGTTCAAAAGCATCAATTCAGTGGTCAGCTTTCTTTAGAGTCCAACTCTCATATCCATACATGAGTACTGGAAAAACTATAGCCTTGACTAGACAAAATTTTGTTGGCAAAGTAACGTCTCTGCTTTTTAATATGCTGTCTGTGTTGGTCATAACTTTCCTTCCAAGGAGTAAGCGTCTTTTAATTTCATGGCTGCAATCACCATCTGCAGTGATTTTGGAGCCCCCAAAAATAAAGTCAGCCACTGTTTCCCCATCTATTTGCCATGAAGTGATGGGACCAGATGCCGTGATCTTAGTTTTCTGAATGTTGAGCTTTAAGCCAACTTTTTCACGCTCCTCTTTCAATTTCATCAAGAGGCTCTTTAATTCTTCTTCACTTTCTGCCATAAGGGTGGTGTCATCTGCATATCTGAGTTTATTGATATTTCTGCCGGCAATCTTGATTCCAGCTTGTGCTTCCTCCAGCACAATTCCTTCCTTATATTAATACACATATAATTTTACTTAATTATATCAACTGATTTTTACTTATTTGTTACTGACATTAACAATTTAAGACTTACAATAAGGTCAATTTTACAAATAAGGTCATATTTCTTAGGTCAGGTTCCTAGAAGCAGAGCCTGAGAAGGGTTTTCTTGTGCAAGTGATTTATTAAGGAAATGAGAGGAGCAAGGCACCATGGGAGAATCCTAGAGCCTGAGTAATAAACACCACAGTTTAAACTGATGCACAGCATGGATGTTTGGCATTTGTACTCCACATCAGTCGGTCATTGGCTGTAGGCAGGGGTTGGGATTCAGGCTGTTCTCTGGTAAAGGGCAGCTGTGAGCTGTAGCATCCAAGACTCATCACCAGTATCAACATCATCCTTATCAACATCAGCGGTGAGATGCATGCACCTACCTTGGATCGGGGATCTGGGTGAGGCATCAACTGGGTACACTACATCAAGTGATGTGCCTAAGTCACCCAGCTGGTGCCAGTGTCCTTAAACTTGATGACCAGGGTGTGTCATCTTCCCTAACCTTATCTTAGATTAAACCTCAGAATTGCTTCAGAAATTATTGCTCAGGTTTTGTACCTCTGCATAAGTGAGATGAGATGCCAGGAACAGATAATAGAGGTAGTGAATTGGATCAGGGAATCCAAGGAGGCCATCCTCCAGAAAATCATGACTGAGCCCACGGAGGGAGGTAGAGTTTTCTTCTTGAAACACACATCTAATCATGTTAATCCTGTTATGGAAAACATCAGCAGCTGCCCCCCCTGCTTAGAGAATAATAGGTTTGCTTCTTAGAATGGTTTGCAAAGGTTACCAAAAGGTGACTCACTCCAGCCCACTGACTTCCTGCTTCAGACATACATCCACATACATTAGGTCCTGCCCCATTGAGCCACTTATCAGTCCTCTGACACGCCATGCCTTTCCTCACGCTGTACCTTCCAAGCGTGATACCATTTGTCAGTACCACTTCTTTCCATGCCTCCTGCTCACAGCGCTGGAAACTCCACTTACTGTAAAACACCCAGCTGCAACACTACATCTTCCTCCACTGTAGATTCTCATGGTGTCCTCAGTCAGAATTAACCCGCTGTGTTGTATTACCTCTATGTGATTTCTTCAGGTCCCTCCTGTGCACTTATTACAATCTGCCTTTCTCCTCTATAATGATGCATTTCCTCACTAAATGGCAAAATTCTTAAAGCTGTAAAAGAATCTGGGCTCTTTCAGTTGTAAATAACAGAAATGCAACTCAACTAGCTTATACTAAAAGACATTTTGTTGGTTCCCAGAATGTGGAAGTTGAAAATAAGTGGCTGGCCCCACACATTGGCTGAATCCAATAACTAAAATGATGTGAGGTTTCCCTCTCTCACTTTTGACTCTGACAGTAAATATAGTCATAGCAACTTTGGTTTTATCATTCTCACAGTGAGTTTCCAGTGAAACAGATAAGCTGTTTCCCCAGCAACCACATGAATCTCCATAACTAGTGATTCCCAATAGCTTGAAACTCTCTCTCCAGGTCTCTGTTCGTCCTGCATCCATCAACGCCCACTTCTGGAACTGCTGTGGGTCCAAGCCATGGTATCCTGACTGGGTCATGTCTCCACTTCTGTTTGGTTGATAGCTTTACCAAAATCACATGGATGGATTACCAAATGAAAAATAAGAGATTCTGCTACTAGAGCACAAAGATGATAGACAAACAAAATCAGCAGATATCCACTCCAGCTTTGAATATCATCATCTTGAAAAAAGAGAGGGTTTCCAATGCTCACTAAGAGCACAGAAAAAGGAAAGAAAGAGAGAATCAACAAATGATGGAGGGAGGAGGCAGTGGAAAGGAACCCAGGGATAAGTCTGACCAATTGACAGCTTTGCTGGAAACGGGAGAATGAAGCTTGAGATCTGTAGGACAGTGTCCTTGGGGAGTTCTTGCTCTGCAAAGGAGCAATAAAAAGCTCTGTCTTGTTTTGAGACAAGCATTCTTACTTTGAAAGTCTTCAAAATAAGGAGTCTCATAAAACTTTATGGATATGGGAAGAAAATTCAGAGTGACTTTCACTTTAACAAGCAGTTAAAATATTCTCTTCAATCTTTTAGGAATCTAATAAAAGTTAGAAGAGCTCAGAAAGACAAGAGGAGAGCATGTTACATGTTTTCACCTTCTTATTAAACTTTGACCAACTTACATTTAAGGAAAAAAAATAATAAAGCAATCAATTCATGAAACAGAAACAGTATTGGTTATTTTGTGTCCAAGGTTTACCTTTTCCTTCTTGAGTTTTGCTTTTCTCTTTTGTAAAAGCTTACATTTTTCCTGCCAATGTTAAGGCAGTCTTGTCTTTGTCTTAATATTTATTTGCTTTTGAACAGTGTGTTCTTAGTCACACTGGGACATGGCCACGGGAAAGGAGAAGCTGAGCCTTTGCACACAAAAATGACACTGGTAAGGCACCAGCCTCACAGGCAGGTTGCTCAGATCTGTGTTTTGAGGAGCAGAGAAATAGCCACCCTAGTTTCCCAGGACAAGGGAATTCATTCATGACTTACATCAGTAGAGGAGGATATTTTCATCACAGACATAATTGGTTGTGTAGGAAATCATGCTTGCAATTTGGCCCCTCTGACTTTCATTATACAAATATATAAATGTCAGCCCTGCATGAGTTAACTCACCTTCTCACTGTCCTTGTGCGATGCTAGAGAGTCACTATCTGATTCTATTACTACAGGTAGTATCCCAGGTGGATAAAATGCTGTCCTTAGCCTCCGTTATAGCAAAATTTTAAAAGAGAGAGAGGCTTTAGAAGTAAGACTGCTCAAGGGAAAAGAGACTTGACTGAACAAACACACTGGCCACTTTGAGAACCAAGACACATTCATTTGCAAACTGTGACCAGGTCACTTCAAACACCTGGGTGCCAGAGTATTTTAAATAGAATGTACACATAGAATTTGTAATTCTTAGTTCTAATCAGTTAGGACTAGACTGAAGTAGAAAAGAAGGCTAAAGCAGAATTTTACATCTAAATTATAATTAAAAGGAAGCACAATACCACACATATTAGGAAGAGACCATGCATCACAATTTTTGAATACAAATCAAACAAACCCCCTGAAACACTATCCATAACGTCACTGGGAGAAATGAGGCATTAATGGGAATAGTGATCAGTAAGTAGTGGTAATTATAATGGGCTCAAAAAGTACGTGACACTAATGTGAGGCTATATGTATCACATTTTGCCGTAGTTTACCAGTTAGTTTTCTTAAACTCTTGAGGATTATTATTTTTCAATAAAGATTTTAACTATTTTCAATAGATGACCAATTGTAATTTATTCTGACTCTTATTTATAGTTACTGTGTTTTGGGCACTTACTGTGTGCTAAGTACTTAAGTACTCATTATTTTAATTAACATTCACAATAGCTCTACAGGATAGGTTGCCACTATCTCTGTTTTACTGGTTATAAAATGAAACTCAAAACTTACAGTAGTTCTATGACTGAGGTTACCTGGTGGTGATGAAGATGTGATTTGAATGTCTCCCAGCTGTGATGTCCTTTCACTGTACTGCATGCACTTTCAGGGGTGATTAGTGGGTATCCTTACCTAACAGATGGAGCCGTGGACCTCTGCGCCACTTCTGGCCTGCCCCATACCGTGGCACTTCTCCATGAACTCTTTAGTTTTCAGCTCTGTCTCCTTATGGTGATTAATTGAAATAGACAGTTGCCCAGTTTATACATGGCTTTAGGCAAATTACATAATCTGATTGTTCCAAAGTACATCCAGTGACCCAAAAGATTTGAGCAGTAGGAGGCTCATATCTATGGTCATCATTTTCATATATCCTCATTTGTATTGAAAGATAAGTGATAAAAGGATTTGGACAGGTTTGTTCAGTAAGAGCAACATTCATGATAATAGTGGTTATTATGTATGAAGTGCATATGTGCCAGGCCTTGAGCTAAGCACTCTACATACAAAGTCTTACCTAACCTTCCCAACACTGTGGTAAAGTATTATCTCCACTAGAAAGATTAAAGATTTGAAAGCCATAAGTAATATGATCAGAGAGTCACAACTGTAAGTGGCCAAACCAGAATTGGGCCAGGACAAAGGAGTTCATGGCTTTCTAAGGCAAGGAAGGTAATACAAATAAGTAAAACAGGTCACAAAGGGGTCACAGCAAATGCCAGAGTCCATGCTGGCTTGGCTGCTCAGTTCCACCACTTTGAGACTGTGTAGAAGTGTGTGCCCAGGTCTGCTGATTTATTTTCAAATCAGTAATCTGAATATTTTCAATGTGAAATCTCCTAATTTCAAAATGTCAGCATCTATTTCAAATGTGTTCCTTTAAATGTTTCAAGTACCCAATAACCATATCTATGGACTGAAGGAGTCCCTGTCTTCCAGATGCCATCTGGAAGACAGAGCATGTGTTCTTAGCCCTTGGAGTGCTGTGGTCCCAGTGTCTCCTTAGATCTCTGCGAATATCTATTTCCAGGGCTATCTTTTTTTTTTTTAATCTACATCTTCCTCTTCCTTCAATAAATGGAACATCATTCCCTGAACTCTCTTTTCCCAGGAGCAAATTCCTACTGCTCTGTGCATAAGACTGATAAATGTTTCCGTCTACAAAGGTGCAAGGGCCAACTTTAATTCAAAGAAATGCATGATGCCCTTGAGGGTTCCTTGCCTTTGGACTTGGGAGAGATTAAACAGATACACTTTCAGGGGCAGAATTCCTTCAAAGTTTGGAAACTGTGACCATATGTGTGGTGCCCTCGAATTTTTCATTTTGCTGAAAGCCATCTGCCTCTTGTTATCCTGATGGGCCCAGTCCTGATGGTAGTGCTGTAGCATGAAAATTGGTTCCATCTAGGTTTCCATCTTGGGATCCAAAAATTTGTTTCAATTGACAGATTCTTCCTTTAGGGTTTTTCCCTAAGACAGCTGGGCTCCCGGCATGCCTAATCATCACCCCATCTTCAGCCAAAGCAGAAGAGGAAAGTTCCACAGGCTTAAAAAGGCTGAGCAGCAGCACTTCATGCATTTATTCTCCTTCCCACTCATGTTATTAATATCTGGGCAGAAATGTGACAATGAGAAGTTTTGATGTGCACAAGGAGGGTGGCTAAGCAAGTTAGCATTCTCAGTTTAATATAGTACCAACCAATTTGGCTGTGCTGAAAAAAAGGATAGATCCTAAATCTATTTGTAAAGAAGGATTTAGATCCTAAATCTATTTTGTACAAAATGACTAAATGCTGGATTGAATTAACCAATAACCTACAAAATAATGTAGAAAACTAAGAGCTATAATGAAACATTGCTCTCATCTTGGCCTATGGATTTATAAATGTCATTTCTCTCTGGAAGGTAAGAGTTCTTTGGTGTATATATATATATATATATATATATATATATATATATATATATATACTATTAGAAAAATTGGATTTTAGTAGATTCTTAAAGTACTGTCAGGCATGACAGTCACGTTATAACTGAAAGGATGAAAGTGTCTGTACATTTCCACAGCCTTTCCCCTCCTTCCTGTGTGCAAAACAGTTTGGACTTTGCCTACTCTGACCCTGCCTCATCCTCTGCAGAGGGCTTTTCCACTGATGATGCTGAGTTTGGAGACTAACTGAAGGGGAAAAGGAAAACCAGCAAGCGCAGAGGAAGCTCACTCTCTAGAGAACCCTAAGCAGGAGAGAAATAACCTACTGATAGTCATTTGTGTGGAAAGGCAGAGCGTGGCGATGAGGAAGAGTTGTTCATCAAGAGGGATTACAGAGGCTAAGTGGTAGGTGATGAGGAAGGTGGCTCTGCAGAGAGGAAGAAATGATCCAGAGACTTCTGAGTCCATAGACGAGAACAGAGAATTTTAATAGTAGTCCCATTTATGTTGTTTGAAAGATACACAACTTATTAGAATTCCTCCTTGATAGCACTTTGAATTTTAAGTTTTTCAGGACTGAACCACATGGACCATGGTTTTACTAGGGTTACAACTGAAAATAATATTGCCTGTCCACCCCTCCTTTCCTCTTTATCAGGCCCTCTAATTATTTCCAAAGAGACATAGATACTTCACAAAGAAGCACAAACACATGTGACTTTTTCTCACCAAAGGCCAGGGGCCCTTTCAATAAATATAACACTATTCTCAGATTTCAGAATAATTGGCCTCTGAGAACTTAGTCCTCAGGAGTTTACTGTGATTTTTTTCAGGGAGACAGACACCTTTATGACACTTTAAACCTCTTATTCATCCATTTAATCAATAAGTATTTACTGACCACTTACCATAGGGCTTCTCTTGTGGCTCGGTTGGTAAAGAATCTGCCTGCAATGCGGGAGACCTGGGTTCGATCCCTGGGTTGGGAAGATACCCTGGAGCAGGGAAAGGCTATCCACTCCAGTATTCTGGCCTGGAGAATTCCATGGACTGTATAGTCCATGGGGTCGCAAAGAGTCGGACACGACTGAGCAACTTTCATACTACTATGGAGAAGGCACATGTTCTTGATTCTGAGGATATAGTTATTAATACCCCTGTCTCACAGAATCTACATTTCATTTTACACATATACTTTTCTAAAGAAAGTGTTTCCATTAAGTACACAAAGCAACGTGAGTGGCAGGTTATGAACTTGATATTTAAATAACTGGGAAAATTAAATCATATATCAGAATCCTCATGATAGAATTATAGAGAAATAAGAATTATACCAAATATTTCCTCCTTCATCCATTCCAAAATAACTAAACTCAAGAGGAAATTAAAAACATTTACCCTCTGCTGAACAGAGCCTGGCATACTTTGAAGAAACAGAAGGAGACAGGGCTGCAAGCTGAGGTCCATTAGGCCACAGGTGAATCTCAGCTGAATCTGTGTGCTTTGAGCAAGTTGCATAACCTAGGTCTTTCATCACTGACAACATGGAGTTAATAATAGTACCTGCCTCATAAGAGGCTTTGTGTGGATTAAATGAGCTAATGCAAAGTATTTAGCTCAATGTCTGCTAGAGACTCAATTATTATTTTTATCTAATTCCTTAAAGAATGGCCTGGAGGAATTCAGATCCTCTTAAGGCAAGACTCTGTTCACAAAAGAAATGAAAGTAAGTTATGCATGACAAAGACTCACTGACAGTTGAAGAGAGATAGGCTGAGCAACTCCAACAATGATACATAAGGGTGATGCAGGTCTGTGCAAGATTTAGAACAGATATAAGAGCGGAGGCTGTGGTTTCCCCACACAGCATGTGCATTTCCCCACATACAGCATGGCTGTATGTGTCTGTATAACCAGAGAAATTATTTCCTATTAACCACAGCTAGCTCTCTGACTACAAATGACAACTTTGACAAGCTTACATCACCAAAGAGACAGCAAGACTCCAGCAGTACTAGTTTTGTGTCCAAGAGCTATTTCCAACTCTTCAGCCCTTTGAAAACTGCCCCCATGGAACAAATTATAATCTGATTGACATGGGCAGACAATGCAAAATGCCAGTGTTGAGCGAGCAAAGTGGTTTCCTAGGCGGAGGCCTCACTGAATGGAGACGCATGTGACATCTCTCTACTCTCGAGGGTTTCTAGTGCTTGGATCAACAGCTCTGGTTTCCAGCAAAATTTTCTCTAGTAAAAGTTTTCTTGATAGAGCAGGAGGACATCAGTCATCCTAAGTCCCAAATTGGTCTGCACATTCTTCATGGGGATGTTGCCAGAGGTTAGGTCACCAGGCAAATTGTTATACTGAGTGGTCTCTAGATCATCTAATTCTGATGTTCTCATCAGATGTTCTCTGATGTTCTCTTAAACTGTAGTTTCATCTTACTCATCTCAGTGACGGTCTCTCATTGGGAGACAGAGTTCATCTTCATGCTCTGTGTAATTCTTGTCACCAGGAAGCAGGATGATGCAGCTAAAGAAGCCCAAGGAGAGAAAGCTGATCTGGATTCAAATCCTAGTTCTATCATATCCATTTTCTCACATGGAAAATAATATCCAGCTAGCAGTGAGGCTTTGAGGATTTGAGATCATCTTTATACACTTACTGAATGCTAACTATTGCTATGATTTATCACTTAGCGTCTTTCCCCATCTCTGTATCAGCTTCTTTCTTCCATCTTCTTGCAAAGTTCTTTATAATGGAATATTATCAAACAGTGTATAGCAGTGGTTGTTACAATGTGCTTTGAAGAGAAACTGAGTAACATTTTAACTTTGGGCTCCTCTTTTTTTAACTTCCTGTGTCTCAATTCTCTGCTGTAGAAAATAAGGTTAATAACAGAAACTACTTCAAAGAGTTGTCACAGGATGGCATGTGTGCAACATGCAGAGCTTTAATAGTGTGAGTTACTTTAATTTTTTATTAGCACTTGGAAATTGTCTAATACTGGATCAACATAAAGTCATCAACCAGTCAAGTAGGAGGTTAGAGATGGTACCTAAGCAACAAAGCATCAGATAAAAGAGAAAAGGGAAAACTCATTTTCTCTACATCATGTCCAGCCTGAGTTACGAGGAACAGAGGACAGGAAGCTCTCTCCCAGAGGTTATGGGGCTTCGAATCTCCTCACTGCACGTTCCTTGGGGCAAAGGATCATGCCTTGTTTGTCCAGGGACCCTTAGTAATTGGCCCCAAAGAAACACTCAGGGAAAGCTGTTGGAATAAATGAATCCAAGACAGAAGAGGAATACAGAGCTTTCAGTTATTGCCAGGCCACCAAGCCCTCTGACTTACTTACTTGGCAACCTGCACAATGTACAAATTGGTAACACACAGGGAAGGGCTTCCCTGGTGGCTCAGTGGTGAAGAACCTGCCTGCCAGTGCAGGAGACGTAGGTTCAATCCCTGAGTCAGGAAGATCCCCTGGAGAAGGAAGTGGCAAACCATCCCAGTTTTCTTGCCTGGGAAATCCCATGGACAGAGGAGCCTGGTGGGCTACAGTCCATGGAGCCACAAAAGAGCTGGACATGGCTTAGCGACTAACCAACAACAACAACAAACAAGGTAGCCTAAAGCCCTTTACAGATTGTCAACAGAGTATCTGGAACAACATGCACCTGCTCCAGAAGACTTGTAGGACACACTTCAGGGTCATTAAATATCTGGAAAGGTCTGACCAAACAGGCTATCTGGTCAACTTCATGGGCAAGGTTCAACACAAGTATCCCAATCCCCTTTCTGCAGCAAACTTCTGCTAGATCACTTTTCTGGCAGCAGAGTATCCTCACCAAAGGTGGGACTCTTCTCCATGTGACCTCTCAAAATCCATTTCTGGCTTATGATGCATTCAGTGACCTCCACTGGTGTGAAAAAAATGGTATTCTTGTGGCTCAAAAGGGTTTCTTACCCTCCTCCCTGTTCAACGGGAGTCATCTGTTTCTTCTTGCCAGTAGGTCACTTTTCTCTGTTCATTCCAAAACTTCCCTGTAAAGAAGGCAATAGGGCATAAAAATAAATCCTTCAGAAGCAGAAGTGGCTTGTTGAGTAGCCACCTGGCTTCTCTGAGGTCCTGTTCTAATACTACCCCACCAACTAGTTATTGGGTGTGTGGGCTGTTTAGAATGTTAGCTCTGAAGTTAAGACTGCCTCAGGTCACAGCCTTGCTCCCCACCTGCCAACTGTGTTTCCTTTGGCAAATTTCTTAACCTTTCAAAGTTTGCATTTTCTCTCTGGAAAAAGAGGATAAGAATAGTACCTACTCATAGCATTTAGTGAGGATTTAATACAGTAACATAAGCAAAGCATTTTGAACAGTATCTGGTTCATGGTAAAAGTGCAATAAAAATTACCTAGAAAAAAAATTACCTAGAATTTTTATTTCTGAGGCCAGTGTGAAGTCTCAGCACTGAATGCATGTGTGAATGAATGAAAAATAGAGCCAAGTTACCTGCAAAACTAAGAGTAAAATTGTATGATGATCATAGCACTCAGCCCATTCTTAGTTCCTCCCTCTGATCTTGTTATTCACTAATGTCAGTAGTCAGTTTTAATAAAGGATTTCTTCTTTTTTTATACTCAAAAAAATATCATTCACCCAAGGAATTCTGAAAGTGATTTAAAATATTTCATTTTTTTTCACCTTTAACTCTGAATCATTGTCTTTTCACCTAATGGGAGAGGTTGATTCTTTGGTTTAGAGGGTTTAGAAAGAGAGAAGATTTAAGTACTGTGACAGTTTAATTCTTGTTTTTAAATGTGTCCTTAAATAATATGTCCCTGCTTTCTTGCCTTGGCACCCAGGAGGCAACTGGCATGGAGCTGTGTTCTTAGTAGAGAGTGCTGAGCTGTCAGGATGCCAGAGTGGTTTGGGTTGCCTTCTCTTCTTGCTTTTAGTTGCAAATGAAGTAAATTTCTGGAAACCACTCACCATGTATTGACATCTGTGAATGGGGACAGGAAAAAAAGATCGTATAATTATCTTTCATAGAATACAGTGCACTGATGTGAGAGTTTTCAGGAGTGAGCTAGAATTACAGTTTGTAACTTTGTCTAGGTCCCTCTGATTTTACATTTTTGATACTTAGAAGAGAACTGACAGGAGTGTTTGACTATTAAAGATGGATTCAAAAGCATCTGGGAACCACCGTCCTTTGTATTTTTCAAACACAGCAATGGAAAGGTGAGCCATCTGCATATTCCCAAGGTTCTGCTGCTATGTGCACCAAGGGACAAGGATAAGAGGAAGTCAGTGGTTGAAACATCTGCTGAAAGTTTCCAACAGCAGTATTGGATAGAGAGGAACATAGAAATTCCTACCAGTGTTTTCCACACAATCTGATACATTCACTTTGTTCAGGCCACAAGGAGGTGAAAGGGAGAAGATGAATGAGGCTCTTTTCTATGCTGGTCTTTTCCCTGGCAGAAGAAGCCCACCATTAAAGAATACAGTATGGCTCCCTCTACCCTGAGTAGTTTGGCAAACATACTTTGTAACTAGCGATAGTGCCAACAGTTTGTAGCAGCCTCCACCACAGCAAAGCAACTGTGATATTAAAAAGAAAAACAGCCAGGCAATGTGGAAATTATCCCATCCAGCAGTATTTCCCCAAACAAGAGGCTTGATTTTGCTGCCCAAATGAGAGTGACAGAACTGATTAATCCTTTATTCCACATGTCATTTTTCTCCACCAAATTTTAGTTGTTTGTTAATCTTTTATATAAAAAGGCAACATTGTTACTATTTAAATAGCCCAAGTGAAGTGAAGATTTGGCAGTTGCATAGTAAAATTAAGCCAGCCAAATGAAGAAGAGAAGAAATCAGGTCATGCAAGGTAAAGAAATCTGTTGTTCCCTGAATTTACTGAATTGGCTCCATCTATGATGAAATCATTTTCTTTTCTGCTTCAGTAACTCAGATAGCCATCTGGATTATTTAATCTGCACAAATAATTTGTCCATATGCTTTTGACCCAAGGTGAATTTTTTTTTTTTTTTTTTTTTTGCAATCTGAATTATCTACAGGGCTGAAATTAACAAGGAAATTTCCAACTCTTTCTTGTGCCAGCTCACCCCCATGAACAGCATGTGTAAGAACGGGGATGAGGAAGAGGTTTGCATTTTTAGCTGTTGAGCAAAGCAGTTTCAGAAAGGATAGATTCATGTCTCCAGCCCTTGGTGCTCAAATATTGTAGGAGCTCAATAAGCATATGTTTTCTTTCTCCTTTAACTCTGCAGAGTTGTAGATGTGTAGGCTCTTCTTCTATGAGCTGAGGCCCATGGCTAAGGAATCATCAAAAGATCAGGAGCTAATAGAAGCAAAGGAGAGGCCAGTGATCATTGGGTTCTTGATCTCTTTACCAGAACTTTGTAAGTAAGAAAGAGAGTCACAACAGTATCATGCTGTTCTATCAAACAACTAATTGTACAGCCTTGGGCTCTAACTATCCGAGAGCTTCTAGGTTGGGAACACACCACCATGCCGGGAAGGTGGCATGCCTGGAGAAGGCATGGGAGCTCTGAACCCCGCCACATCTCTTTCATCTAGTTGACCCTGAGCTCTATCTGCCCATCCTTACCTTGCCTTATGCATCTCTTCCATTTGGCTATTTCTGAACTGTATTCTGTATGATAAAGTGACAAGTGTAAGTTAAGTGTTTTTCTGAGTTCTATGAGCCATTTTACTGAAATATCAGATCTGAGGGGAGTCATGGCAACCTTCTAATTTGTAGACAGCCAAGCAGAATGCAGATAGCCTGGGCACCCTGTTTGTGGCCTGTGGTTTTGTGGACTGAAGTGGTTTTGTGGACTGAACCCTTAACCTGTGGGGCTTGTGTTAATTCTAAGTAGTGTCAGAATGAAATTGAATTGTAGGACTGTAATATATCTATATAACCACTTATAATTGAATAAGCATATTCCTCAGTAGCCTTGCCAGCCAATACTGAATGAGATAGTTTCGCAACTTAACATTTTTCTAAATGGAAGCTTAGGGAACTAGGCTACTGATCTTATGATCCTGTGCTGAGTGTGAGGAAACACAAGGAGAAATTTCCATTACAGTTTCCGCATATATAAAATGAGCATCATATTGGTATCTACCTCATGAGGTTGATGTGGGAATTAAATGCAATATTGCAAGTAAAGTGCCAGTACAATGTCTGGCACAAGAAGCGCTCAGTAAACAGTAATGATAACTACCATTTGTTGAGCACTTACTATGCACCAGACATTTTTGGAACTTTACAAACATAGATTGAAGGGTGTATGACAATCCTATGAAGTAGATGTTGCTATACCTATGAAACAATAGGAAGAAAAACAGATGGTAATTAAAGGTAGGTTACTTGGTAGCTTCTTCTGATACAATCAACAATCAGTTAATAGACAACTGTTGGGCACAATGCTTATTGGAGGTGGGTTCTGGGAACCCTGGGATGTAATCTTAGCTTTTCTCCTTGCAGTTGGGTGACCTTGGAAAAGTAACCTCACTAGGTCTCAATAGTCATATCTGGAAATTGGGGCTAATAATCATAGCTAATAGGGTTGTCGTGAGGCTAATTTGATAATATAAATGAAACATGTTGGGCCCACAAGGTGCTGATAATACTCCAGTTCAAAACAGTCTGCTTGTTTTGAATCCCTGGACACTGCACTCACAGGCTGGGTGACCTTGGGCAAGTCACTTAACCTCTCAAACTGGTGTCTTTATCTGTGAGACAGAGAGGCTATGGTGAGGGTTGAATAGGTTAAAATACAGAGTTCTTATCTGGTAAGTGTTCAGCAAATAAATAAGCCTGTTTATAGACATGTTGTTGTTCAGTTGCTCAGTCGTGTCTATTTGTGACCCTATAGACTGTAGCATATCAGGCTTCCCTGTCCTTCACCATCTCCTGGAGTTTTCTCTGACTCATATACACTGAGTCAATGATGCCAGTCAACCATCTCATCCTCTGTTGCCCCCTTCTTCTCCTGCCCTCAATCTTTCCCAGGCATCAGGGTCTTTTCCAGTGAGTAGGCTCTTTGCATCAGGTGGCCAAAGTATTGAAGCTTCAGCTTCAGCATCAGTCTTTCCAATGAATATTCAGGGTTGATTTCCTTTAAGATTGACTGGTTTGACTTCCTTGCAGTCCAAAGGACTCTCAAGGGTCTCCTCTAGCACAACAGTTCAAAAGCATCAATTCTTTGGTGCTCAGCCTTCTTTATGGTCCAACTCTCATATCCATACATGACTACTGATAAAACCACAGCTTGGTAAAACCATAGCTTTGACCATATGGACCTTTGTAACAGTTTTTATATAATTGACAAGGCCAAGCAGGAGACAGTATCAGACTGAGATCACAGGCAGACAAGTCTCTGAGGGTTTCAAGGAGACAGAGGCTGGGCACTGAGTGATGGTCAGAGAGTAAGTCTGAGTTGAGCCTCAAGTTCAATTCAATGCATAATTTACTAGTGTGTTAGGCTCCATACTAGGCTCCAGATATTAAAACATGAATTATGGGTATTCCCAGTCTGGGAGAGCTGACTATCTGGTGAGGTAGATGGATTAGGAAGCATCTATGACAGTGTACCAAATTTTACACTAGAGAAAGGCACACAACAAGGAGAAGCCACGTAAGAATGGTGGGAACAGTGGCATGTACCTGGGGGAAATGGCAGGAAGCTCAGAGGAGGTCAAGGAGAAAACTGGGTGAAGATGCTGGATATCAATCTACTTAACTGTCATGCTGTCTTGAAAGAACCCAGATGCCTGCAGACATGTGAGACGACACTGTAAAAATATTTGAGGATTGTTTGAAAGGGGCTTGGATCCTATTGTTGATATTGTGTTCTTCCATTTTGTCAACTGTAACCGCAGTATCCCTGGTATTTCTTGTTTTCTAAAATTTAACTAAGCTAAAGGGTTGTCTGGGTTCCAAGCTAAGACCTTCCAGCCCTGCCCTTTTGTATTGAGTAAGACATTTTATGGCAAGTGACAGAACCCTATTCAAACTACATTAGGCAAAAAATGAAGCTGATTGTCCTACTTAACTAGAAATTCAAGAAATCCAACAATGTTTCTAATTTAAAGTAGATCTAGGACCTCCAACTAGATAACCACGTGCCCACTTTCCCTCCTCATTTTTCAGCTCAGTTTTTCTCCGTTGGCTGTTTTCTCAAGGAGGCTCTTCAGATTAGCAACCCCCAAAGAGAGTTACTTTTTTTAACAGTAGTTTATACAGAAGGTGCTGGGATATTTTCATTGCCTTGGTTTGGGCAGATGACCATCCCTGAACCAATCACCATTGACTAGAGGAACGGAGTGTTCTGATTGGTCACGCCTGGCTGGGCATAGCCCAAAAGCCATTGGGTAGGATCCGTGATACTCAAACTGAATGAACTGACAGTTGGAAAGAAGTGGTTCCACAAAAACATGATGAGCTGAGAGAAACTTTTATCCATACAGTGCCCTCTAAAGGAAGAAGGAAGTAGATGGAAGGGGAAAGGGTCATTTCTGTACAACAAGTATCTCCAGCTCAGTCAATTCTATCATGGATCTGTTGTCACCCTCATTATGGATTGAATTCTTTTGACTTTTAAAACTATTTTATATCCCATTTTAAAAAATCCCAACTCTTTTATTCTTACACATCTTGTTCTTGATTTTCATAGTTTTATAGTCATTCCATGAAAAAAAATTTGTTTGGTAAATATTTTATGAAGAGATTTTCCCTCTACCTAGAATAGCAGTGGCTGTGTGTAATTTGGACTGTTCAGTGTATCCCTTTTGGTTCTTAAAGCTGCACCAGTTTGTAATGCCTGCAATATTTCTACCAAAGGGTAATAGCAGTGGATTATTCAGATGTTGAGCACTGGGGTTTCTGACCTGAAGTTTGATCTCTCTCATCTCTATGTCTCCCTCTCTGCCACTGAATATAGATGTGATAGTGTGTTTACACAGAAGCAAAGAATATTCTCTTAACACAGACCCAAATATCCTGGGACACGTGGACTTTTTGTCCTTTTGAAAGAGACAGAATATTTGGACGTGTTTTCAGTTTTTCTCCATGTTCCCAACCTTTTTTCCTTTTTGTTTTATTTGCTAATAGTTGACTTTGACTTTTCAACCAGCTCACTTGTTCCAGAGAAGGGCACTAGATACCATGAAAGTGAAGTGAAAGTGAAATTGCTCGGTCGTGTCCAACTCTTTGCGACCCCATGGACTGTAGCCTACCAGGCTCCTCTGTCCATGGGATTTTCCAGGCAAGAGTACTGGAGTGGGTTGCCAGGGGGCAACTTCTCCAGGGGATCTTCCCAACCCAGAGATTGAACCTGGGTCTTCCGCATTGCAGGCAGACACTTTACCCTCTGAGCCACCGGGGAAGCCACTAGATACCATGAAAAGTCTTAAAAAGTGGACCTGTATAGCATACTTTTTTTCTCCTACTGTCCTTCCATTGTAATTGTTTAAAATAGCTTCAGCCCCAAGACTGGAACCCCTTAGCTGTCACCACACTCTTTTCAAGTTTGATTGTATGAATTTGAGGTACCATCAATTCTCAAAACCTTGTTTTTCCACCCATTCAAGAGCTTCTGCCCCACTATCCTAACCTAAAAGAGTTCATATTTAATAACTGAAGGAGCTAAAAACCCTTCCTATGTGACCCTACAAAGATCTACAAACCCCAAAGCCTCAAGACCATAGGCTTAACCAGTAGAGTTGCCCCCGGAAATCTCATTTGGATATGAGGTAGGTTCTGTATATCATACTGCTGCTTTCAGCTCATAGGGAAGCCTTCTGAGCTTTGTCCTGTGGCCATACATGGCCCTGGTCGACTTACACATGTGAATTAAGTCCTCTAAGAGCACTGTGTTGAACAAGCACACTCTAGGCAATTGTGACCAAAGTGTGTTTCTCCTGAATTGCATTCATTGCAGTTCTTCACTCAGGAAAAATGGTTGCAGAGCAACGAGATGCTGAGTTGAAGAACCAACTCCAGGATAAACCCTACCAGACAGTGTTTTGACAGCTTAAGAGCTGCCATAGGGTCCATGTGGTCAGGCTTCTGATGGGTTGTCTAGACACCTGACCATCCAAGCTTCTATTTTTTCCCGATTCATGGTAAATTCTAAAAGTCTTTATTTAAAGAAATTTACACACACACACACACACACACACACACACACCCCAGAAAGAAGAGGGTAGAAATCTTTCAAGGAGTTTTTATAAATGTTGTTAATGGATGTGGTGCTTCCCACAGTTCTCCAAGCTCTGTGTAAATGGTTTAATATTTTCATCTAGTCAACAAATTTCCTGCATAGAGAGGAGAGCTCAAACATCTTATTTGAGAACGACTCTGCAGCTGTGCAAATACAGTTTGCCTAAACATTAATCCATCTGTCAGGTGAGATTTCCTTCTTTAAATAGCAAAAATTCCAAGTGTGGTGGATTAGTGTCTGTGCTAGAAGAGTTCTCAGCTATGCAAAGGTGAGTTGTAGTTACATCTGTTCTGGATCCTCTGGGTATTTGGATTTTGGGTTTCCATGGGAAACAATGGACAGTCCCCTCTAAGTCACACTTGGCCCAAGGGTTGCAGCATCATATTTAATTCTGACCCACTCAGTGAAGGATCCCTTAATGGTTCTAGGAATCTTTCATTTATTTAAAAATATTTGGTCCATGTTGTGTGCCAGCCCCAGGGCTGAGATCTAAGGGAATAAAAGGTGAAAAATATCTACTTTCAAGGAACTTGCAGTCTAAGTGAAGGGTGGGTATTACAACATAGCCTGATAATGCTTCATGAATCAAGACAGAGTAATGCCCCAAAGGGGAATGGGATCAACTTTGGACAGAGAGTTGTGTTTCAGGAAGGATTCTCAAAGGAGGAAATACCTGACCTGGGGATTGAGGAACAAGTAGGAATGGTGAGGGGCAGGGATTCTAGACAGAGGGACCAACATCAGCAAAGTCACTGAGATATAAAAGAAGTATAAAAAGGAAACTCTAAGTGGCTGGAGAGAGCCTAGTAGGGGGAACATGGGACAAACTTGATAGGAGCTCAAACATGAAGGGCCTCTGAATTATTCTAAAGTACAGAGCCATTAATGGCTTTCCATCAGTGGAGTAGTTTGAGCAGGTCTGTCTTTCTGACAATTTACATCTGGTTCTAGCATGGCAGATGGCAAGTCACATTTTATTTTCTATGTCAAATGTTTTGTAATTTATATAGTATCTCTTCTTTATTGTCTATTCCAGAAATGGCAAATTTGTGCTACAATTCTCTCTTTCTGCAGCCATGAGAGATGTTGCTAATTAGTTTTAACATCTTTCTCACTAAAATCAGACACAATCTATAACTCTTCTTTCAACTGTAATATGCAAATTTTCAGTATTAACTACTTGGAGTTGACATTGGGTTGAGTCTTGTTCTCCATCCCTGGCCTGTTGCTTGCAGGACCTCATTGCTCTGTATGCATTTGATGTCTGTCTTTCTCTTGTATTTGTTGTCTCCTCAGCATAAGACAACCCATTCCCAGTGCAGCACAATCCCTCTCCTTTGTTTCCCTGCCTTTTGCTCTATGCTGCCACCTCTAGTTCTTCACTTTCGCCATGAGGGTCCTGAGTCTGTTTTGTTTCCCAGATCTGGGAGACATGTATCAAGCTCTGTAGGAGTCCCCTGGAAACCCACTGGCTTGGCTTAGGTGAGAGGGAAGTACCTATCCACTCCTCGCATGGCCTAGATTTCCTAGAAGTTGACTCAGAGACACAATTTAGTATGTAGGTTGATTCCTAAGAGGTATTTGTGGGATGAATACCTGTGACAGGAAGAGATGGAAGCAGTTGCACAGGGAAAGAACAGAGTAGGTATGGGGCCCAGGGGCGTCCTCAGCTTATACCACAGGGAAGTCTGGGGCTCTCACAACCCTCAGAGTTGTCCAAAAACGGCCTCTCCTTCATTCCCTGTCTCAGTCAAACCATTGGATATGGGCCCCAGGAAGAGATGTCCTTAGATGGGGTCATTCTCTGCAGCTGAGACAAACTCAGAGAAATTCTCTCCTCTTCCCTCAGCCTCTCCTACCTCAGCTGCTTTCAGAGACAGAGGAGAGGGATCACTAAGGTTTTTAGAGTTGGTTTTAGAATTTCTCAGCCCGCTCCAAAGATGTGCTTTAATTAAAACTTTAGTTAGTTTATTTTTGTTTTTAAAATTTGCAGTGTCAGCTAAAAACTAATACCCAGAGTTCCACATTACCTTCCTGCTGCACACAGTATCTTGTTATACTAAAAGGATTGCAGATTTTGGGTGATAAAAGCTGTGACTTACATCCTATAACATTATACGGCATAGCAGCTATGAAATGTCCAAATTTCAAGTGATCGTTTCTATGATCATTTGATATGCCCTGATTTGGAGTTTGGAAAACAGGGTCACTGTATACAAAGGGATGTGGCTTCCCAGGTGGCGCTAGTGGTAAAGAACCCGCCTGCCAGTGCAGGAGACGTAAGATACATGGGTTCGATCCCTGGTTCAGGTAGATCCCCTGGAGTAAGGCATAGCAACCCACTCCAGTATTCTTGCCTGGAGAATCCCATGGACAGAGGAGCCTGACAGGCTATAGTCCATAGGGCTGCAGAGAGTTGGACACTACTGAAGCGACTTCACACACACACACATACAAAGGGTTTAGCATAACTCTGGGCACAAACAAGGTACCCCGAAACACTGAATGCTAACTCACTGGCTTTTACTATAGACGCTGTGTTGAGCTGTTAGGTGAGCTTGGCTTATGGCTGTACCCAGTGCCTGTAGCTTCCTAAACACTTCTGAAAGGGGCCTTTTTACAGATAACTTCAGCTTTCTTTCTGTGCCAGTTATAATTCATCCCAATCTCTATGGGAGCCTATTTACCCCTTTTTGCTCACAGGATAATAAAACAGACTCTTCTCTTAAGTTCTTCCTGTTGGCTTCCCCAGGTGAATTCCTATATAGCATATTATGGTGGCCATCATAAAACCTTTCAAGATTAGATTTGCCTTGCAGTTCTGTTACAACTAAGCAGAGGAAATAAAAAAGCATAAATATACCAGGAAATTGGTAGGTTGCTGACCATTTTCAAGATCTGAATTTTAAGTCAGCAAGCTACTGTTCAAGGCTCAGGCTCTGAAATGGCCCTAGATATGTTGCTTCTTCACTCTCTCTGCCCTGGTTTCCTCATCAGTAAAATTCAGATGAGGGACAAATTCTTGTTTTGTCCAAAATTTTCTTTAGTTTAATGTATGGAGTTTCCTGAGATATAATTTCACTCCATGGGATAGAACATTACAGTTGACAGACAGGCAGAGGAATTAGAGCTAGTAACAAATATTGGGAAGGAGTGACCATAAAGATGGGATAACCAGAAAGATGTCATGAAAAGCATGACAAGAGAGGGTCTTAGGAAGGAAAAATTAACGGTTTCTAATTTCTTTAAATGTCAAATAATATAAGTATTCTGAGAAGAAATGGATATTTGATTTTAATGACCAATAAGTAGCCTGAAGAGTGATTAGATTGAGAGTAAAGAAAGGCCTAGAAAGAAACACTCCAATATATTATTTTTGGTTCCTTTAGTGAGGAGGAGAATATTAGAGAGGAAGACAGCAGAGAATATTAACTTAAAAAAAAAGCCCATTTATTTGTTGACCCTGTAATATTTTTGTAATTTTTAAAAATCCAAATTAAAGAATGAATGAAAAGTGAAAAGATCAAGAGAGCAGTTATAAACTCTATTTCTAAGAAGGTTGTCTAGTAATTTTACATTTGACACAAGATTTTGTGGCTAAAGAAAAGGGGTCTGAGTGGAAAAAAAACTTTTTAATTATTCACATTTGGCTCAAATTTTACCATTTCATCATTGTAGCTCTTCTCCAAAAGTCTTTTCACAGGCAGGGAAGAAGGATAAGTATGATGAAAAGAGAAAATAGGACCTGATATATAATAAACTTTTTCCACTGACAAAAGTCATTCTGGAGGCTGCATTTGTACTACTTACAGATTTCTCTAGAATGAAGTCATTTCAAGTGTAGTTTTTGGAACTCTAAGTCAGTTTTGCGTTTTTGTACAGACCTGTGATGAGGGTCACCTCCGAAGAGCGTGGTACAGAGGCAAGCTGAGAGCCTCTCCTTAAGCAATCTTTCTAACTGCCCTCTATAGCTTCCAGAAGCTTTACAGCTTTTCTCTGGATGAGATGGGATCTTTCACTCGAGCCTAAATATTAGACATCATCCATAAACCCAAATGAGGGAAGAAGTTATAAGGATAAATAAACCAATTATCTTAAGCCATGTTTTAAAAGGTTGTGTGTGTGTGTGTGTGTGTGTGTGTGTGTGTTTGCATAGTTAAAAAGATAGTTGGCATTTTGTCAATTTCCTGGCACTCAGTTCAGTTCAGTTCAGTTACTCAGTCATATCCGACTCTTTGTGACCCCATGAATCGTAGCACGCCAGGCCTCCCTGTCCATCACCAACTCCCGGAATCCACCCAAACCCATGTCCATCGAGTCAATGATGCCATCCAACCATCTCATCCTCTGTCGTCCTTTTCTCCTCCTGCCCTCAAACTTTCCCAGCATCAGGGTCTTTTCCAATGAGTCAGCTCTTCGCATCAGGTGGCCAAAGTATTGGAGTTTCAGCTTCAACATCAGTCCTTCCAATGAACATTCAGGACTGATTTCCTTTAGGATGGACTGGTTGGATCTCCTTGCAATCCAAGAGACTCTCAAGAGTCTTCTCCAACACCACAGTTCAAAAGCATCAATTCTTTGACGCTCAGCTTTCTTTATAGTCCAACTCTCACATCCATACATGACCACCGGAAAAACCATAGCCTTGACTAGACGGACCTTTGTTGGCAAAGTAATGTCTCTGCTTTTTAACATGCTGTCAAGGTTGGTCATAACTTTTCTTCCAAGGAGTAAGCGTCTTTTAATTTCATGGCTGCAGTCACCATCTGCAGTGATTTTGGAGCCCCAAAAATAAAATCTGCCACTGTTTCCGCTGTTTCTCTATCTACTGCCATGAAGTGATGGGACCAGATGCCATGATCTTAGTTTTCTGAATGTTGAGCTTTAAGCCAACTTTTTCACTCTCCTCTTTCACTTTCATCAAGAGGCTCTTTAGTTTTTCTTCATTTTCTGCCATAAGGGTGGTGTTATCTGCATATCTGAGGTTATTGATATTTCTCCTGGCAATCTTGATTCCAGCCTGTGCTTCATAAAGCCCAGCATTTCTCATGATGTACTCTGCATATGAGTTAAATAAGCAGGATGACAATCTACAGCCTTGACATACTCCTTGTCTGATTTGGAACCAGTCTGTTGTTCCATGTCCAGTTCTAACTGTTGCTTCCTGACCTGCATACAGATTTCTCATGAGGCAGGTCAGGTGGTCTGGTATTCCCATCTCTTTCAGAATTTTCCACAGTTTCTTGTGATCCACACAGTCAAAGGCTTTGGCATAGTCAATAAAGTAGAAGTAGATGTTTCTCTGGAACACTTTTGCTTTCTCAATGATCCAGCGGATGTTGGCAATTTGCTCTCTGGTTCCTCTGCCTTTTCTAAATCCAGCTTGGACATCTGGAAGTTCTCGATTCACGTACTGTTGAAGCCTGGCTTGGAGAATTTTGAGTATTCCTTTGCTAGCGTGTGAGATCAGTGCAATTGTGCGGTAGTTTGAGCATTCTTTGAGAAAATACAGGATAATGAAGAATAATAGAGTATAAAATAAGTACAGTGAATACATAAACCCATCCTTCTTAGCTGATTATCCTACCACCTACTGATAGAAAAAAATAGTTTTTTTCCAATAATTTCTTTCCTAATTGGTGCATCTCAGTTCATGCTGCACCCAGACTTTGTTCTTTCCTCTCTGCCCCTTGGGAAGAGATGCCATCATTCTATTCAAGACTAACTCCTTGAACTAGTCTATTCTGGCTTCTTCAAGGAATTTGCCCCCATCACTGTTTTTTCTTTTCTCTTGTATCTCTAGCCTTGTCTTTTTTTCTGTTCAATGCCAACATACTCATTTTCTTCAACTCTTTTTTTCTTTTGTCCAGCCATGAACTGGTCCGACCATGTTACACTTCCAAGCTTTCTTCCTATTCTTCTTTCATTGCCAGACTCATTCTGAGTTGTTTTGTCATTTCTCTGTTTCTTCCTGCCCATTCTGTTATCTCTGAGTTCTTCTCCTAGTGTCCACTAAACACACTATTTTTTTCAAGTCATCAGTGACCTCCAAATCTCAAATATAATGGACACTTCTTAGTCCTTATAGGTATCTCTATGACTTTAGACTCCAATCACAATTCCCTTTTGAAAGTTTGCCCTTTTTTGGATTCTGCACCTTCAAAACCCTGGTTTGACTGTTTTCCTCTGACAGCTGTTAGTTCCTGTGCAGACTTCTATCAAGCCCCTTGCAGCCCCTTGACTTCTTTCTCTGTGTGCTCTCTGTCTGGATGATTTCATCATTCATTCCAATGGCTCCAGACCTAAATGTTCCTACCTACTGTTCATATCCACTGGAGAGTCTCATAGACTGTTCAGACCCAATATGACCAAATGGAACTCCAACTGAACAAGCTTCTGTTCTAGAATTGCCTCTGTACCTCATTGAACGGTACCATTATTCCCCAAGTTGCCTTAGCCAGAAACCTAAAAGTTATCCTTGGAAACTGTCCCTTCACCTCCTTCTATCCTAATTCTTCTTTCTTAATTGATGTCCAGTCAGCCCAGCTGCCTCTACCTGCTAAGAATTCCAATTCACCCACTTTTCTCCACTCCTGTTACCACTATCACAGTTCTCCTGGATTATTACAATTGTCTCCTGCTTCCATTCTTGTTTCTTACTAATTCATCACACTGCAGCCCATAGTGTAACTTTAAAAGCCCTTTAGTATCTGTACTCTGTCCAAATAAATATCCTCAACATATACCTCCTGTTCAACAATTATATAATTTAGAGAAGTTCTCCTTGTTCTGGGATTCTCTAAGCTCTCTATAGTTTTCCTTCCTACTTTTTTGCCTCTGACTGGTCCTTGGGGACTCTTTCTTCAGGACACTTCCTTGTTCATGGTGGGAAGTCAAATCAGGGTAGAGTAGAGAGATGTCTCCCCACTCACCTCCATGTGTTCCCTCTGCCATGACTCTCTTGCATTTATGGTCATTATTTAATTGTCTCATCTCTTCTGCTAGAGTGTAAGCTCAGAAAGGACAAAAAAAATATTTAACTTGTTTTCCACAGTATCATCTGGGACTTGAACAGCTTTCTATCCATTGAAGTTGCTCGATATGTTTAATGCTGGGTAAATGAATGAATACGTGAATGTTCTAAAATCTGCTCATGGAACAATGGGTTTTGGTCCAAATCATTCTGCTATTAAAGTTATGGAAATAGTTTCTCATTTTTAAGGAAAACTTAAGTCTAGAGTTATCTTAAGCTCAAACAAACATGCCATAAGTTTTCCACATGTACTACTAGTCATACGTGTACAACACTCTGGAAAACCCTTAAGATCTGAAATAAGTTTGAACATCCCAGCTTGAGTGCCTCTCATCACTGTTTTAAAATATTTTATCTCTCTGCTTAGATTCACCCCCACCTCCTAACCCCCACATATATTGATATGCTCCACATAAGGGCACCAACCCGGGGGCTAGTGAAGGGGAAATCCTGTCACAAGCCCTAGGTCTGGCAGAAGGCTGCCAAGAACCCAGAGGAAGGGATATCGTTTTCTGATTTGTGTGTTCAGAGAAAGTACATTTTTGCAGTTTGAAAGGCTACCCATGTGCCAGCCAGCGCCTAATTTCTAGAGCTTCCAGTGCAAAGCTCACCTGGCTTCATGGAAATAGCCAGAAAACAGTGATGTGCAAACTGGCTTTTTTACCCCAGTTTCTAATGCAGATGGTTCAGAAGATTTAATCTAGTTGACCACTAAGAGGCCTCACTGTTTCAACATGTTTTTATCAGTCCTAGTTAAGTGTTTCAGATTTTTTTTTTTTCCCCAGTGACAGTTTTGCTAAAGGAACCATTTCTGCTTTAGCAAAGGCAGCCAACAATTTGTCTTTTGGTTTATGGGGTCACCCTACATGACCATTTTGTGCCATTCTGGGGTAGAATGAAGGGAGAAGTAATAACCTCAACTCTAGGAATTTAGCTCAGTGATTCAGCAAGCTGGGAATGTGCCCAGCCTTCTTTAAGGAAGCATCTAACCATGACTGTTTTATTCAGTTCTCTAAATGCAGTGCAAATCATGCAGTTATTTTTCTGATTGTAAAGTCTTTTGGTTTTGGTCTTTAATTGTTTAAATGCATTTCTTCAATTGTCCTTTTGGGGATGTGAATGGGCAGAGGGGAAGTGGTGCATGTTGTATTTGAGAAATGCTAAATTAAACAAAATTAAATTACCAGTTTTTCTACAGTAGGATTTACTGAAGATTTTATTTTCAAAACTAAATTATGATTCTCCAGGGATTGGAGGCTCTAATGTGCAATGTTTTCATACATAATTGGTCAAGAAACCCTCTTCAAAGTCCAAGTCTTCAAGGATTGGTGTTCCACAGTACCCACTCTGGGAAACATTGGCCAAAGTGTTGCCTTTCAGAATTGCTTCTGCAACATTCCCTCCAAGTGCCTGGAGAACCAGCACACAGGTCATAAGATTTCAATCACCATAGTATGGAATCTAACAAATAGTATTTTAAAAGTTTAACCTCTTTAAAATCTAGTTATTAATTCTCCCTATGTAATGGACAGAGACACTTAGTTTTGGGAGTTCTTGCACATTAGAATTTAAAATCTAGCTAGATCTAGGAAGATTGTGAAAAAAATCATTGGATTTGAATTAAATTCCAGACCCAGCTTAGGTAGGACATTTTTGTTTGTTTTCAATTCTAAGGTTATGTTTAGTTTTGCCCTAAAATTCTCTATTTCAACTTTATAAAATTCTCTATAAATTGCCTTTCCTTTTTCCTCTCCTAATTTTAGGATCTCTGTCAGATTTCTAGTCCTTGGTTTTCAAACTTTGATATGCATTAGAATCACGGGTAGGCATAGAGTGGGGAAGGAAGTTGGGGAGAGTAGTTGGGGAAGGAAACTGAGGAGGGTGGTTAAGAGTTTCTCATGCCAGATCTGATTCCAGACCAATTACATCAGAACCCCAGGGACTGGGGATCTCAATTCAGTCTCTACACATTGTGTGATTAGTTTTATGTGTCAACTTGTCAAGGCCATGATTGCCAGTTTTTGGTCAAACACTAGTCTAGTTATTGTGGTAAAGGTGTTTTTTTCTGAGTAACATTAAAATCAGTAGACTTTGAGTAAAGCAAATTATTATCCATAATGTGAGTGGGCCTCTTTCAATCATTTGAAGGCCTTCAAAAAACAGATGGAGGTGCCTCAAGGAAGAAGGGATTCTGCCTCCAGATTGCCTTCATATACCAGTGTCAGCAACTTTTCCTTGAGTCTCCAACCTGCTGGCCTACAGAATTCAGACTTGACAGCCCTCATAATCCTGTGAGTGAAGTCCTTAAAAATCAATCTCTTTATACATATATACAAATAACCACACAATGCATTCATAATATACATACATGCACACACACATATACATCCCACACTGATGCTACCCGTATGTGTCTATGCATACTATCTGTATGTGTGTATGTATGTGTATCTATGTATTTCTGTATCTCTCTGTTTCTCTCCTGTTTCTCTGAAGAACCCTAAGTAATACAGTCTTATTAGCAATCATCTGACGGACTTTTACCAGGACCACAGCCTCTCTAACCCTCAGCTGCATCTGTTATTTTCAATGTAACACATGAGTAGAATAACTGTTTTACAAAGAAATGTACTGAATTCACACAATAGAATCCTTTGTATTCAAGCATGGGGAATAATACATCTTCACTTGAACAAATTAGTTTCTTAATTGGCCTTGCTCTTGTCGCTAAATGTATCATGTTGATCTTGAACATTTTTAATAAGTGGATTTATATTACAGACCAAGTGTTAAAATTATTTAAACTTGAAAGGCCCAGTTTGCAATGAAATGGAACAGATTCTGGTGGATGCTACTGAGCTGCCAATAAGGATTAATTGTAACTCAAATGTTCCTTATTATTTGTTAATTATGTAATTGTTATTCATCCAGCCTTCTTGATTTTTCCACGTTAAATAATTATGTTTCTGTTTCACCGAAGCCTTTCTATTTAGTTAACCAATTAATTAAGGATGGGGATATTATGCATTTATTAGCATCCTAATGGGAGATTGATTCCCTGAAGCCCAAACATCTACATATGTTCAGTTTTTTAGCTTAGTTTTTCTCCTTTTATGTGATCATAATTTTGATTGTAGACACTAGGAATTAAAAACCATGCCCTTAAATATCCAGTCCGGTTCAGATCACTAAAACTGTCCTTTGTAAACAAACGCAAATATTGGTACAAGCACTAGAAAGAAATCACACATGACCAGAGCAAGGTATAAATCATCACTAGTCAAAGATTCTTATGGGGTGTATTTTCTACTGCAGGGTGACAACTATAACACTCAAATTCCCAATACCACAAGAAAATAGTGTTATAAAGAAAATGGGACAAAGTTAGGGTTACTGCCTGGGGATTACTTTATACTGTGGTCAAAGATGGCCCATTTGAGGAAAGGAATTTTAAGCAGGGACCTAAAGGATAAGAAAAGTACCTGGATCTGGGGTCTTTTGCAGACAAGAAATAGCATTCATGAAACGATGAAGGAAGTAATGCTAATAGTTCTCTTTTTCCTATGTATAATTTCTCCCCAGAAACCTCTCATGATGCCACTAGACCTGTGAGGGCCTCTGAAGCTTTGGGGCTTGTAAAGTACATGGCTTTATAAACTGTTCATATCTTCCTATTGCTCTCATTAGGTTTTCAAAGGAGCCAGTGTGCCAAAGGTTAAATTATAACAGCAATAAAGAAAATGTGGTAATGAATGTTAAAAAATTATCACAGAACTGACTTTTCCTTCTCCTTCTGTTAGTGCTAGTTTCTAAGAAAATTTCTATAATTAGAGAATTTTGAGTGTATCTGCAACAAATAGAGGAGGCTTCACTTCCCAAATGGGTATGTGAAACCAATAGGCCAAGTGAATACATACATGTGCCAGATAATAAGGTTTCCATTCCATTAAAATGTAATATAAAGATTAAATGTTTATCTCTCTTCTCCACTGGACCTCATCTCTGCTCTCTTTATAGCATTATATAAATAAAGACTAGGGATCTTGGAAGGAAACAAGAATGAACAAAGATGAGATTGATGGATGGGAGAGTAAGTAGTATTGTTATTGGGGAAAAAAATGATTAGGGTCAATTATAGTGCATCCAGTGACTTCTTTACAAGAACTGGCAAGATGTTATAATTCCATGCTGTTTTCTAGATAAAAGCCAATGGAAATATCACTCCTACAAAGAGAATTCATGAACCTGGTTAGAGAAGAAAAGACACATAAATTTTATTTAATATAGTAACTGACAATATTTCCAATACTCCTCTAGTTTGATTCTGTTCAACGCTAGTTAGAAAATCCAAGTGTTTTGTACCTCAGTCGTTAATGGGACAGCCACCAGATAAAGCTTTTGGTTGTCTATAGGAAAATATGAATAACTTGATACTAGTCATCACAGTGACCTTAACATAAAGCCATGTGCAACCAGCTCTAGAACACATAGACTGATGGTATGTTTGAGTCTGAAATATCCTTTGAGAGTATCTTTGAACAATTCTTTGTTTTACAGATCACAGATCTAGTCAATGTCCCCAGGGTCTACTTGGATGAAACTGAGAACTCATCAGAGGGAAAACATAAAACTACTTTACTGACAAATTGAAGTATTGCTAGGAGTTGAATCACTTTGTTTTCCCTAGTAAGAGTTCATTTATACATTATGGTGTAATTAGAGTTCATTTCTCCCTTTCCTTTAACCTGAATCATGAAAAAGGTTTACCTATAGTGATGTCTGTTCTCGTCTCTTTGCAGTATATTCTCTGTTTTCTCTCCCACATTCCTTTTCCAACTCTTTCCCCATTCTGTGCCCCCAGAAAATTGGCCCCTGTTTACCACAGCAGCCAGATTTCCCTGCCCTCAGATGCAGTTGGCTGAGACAGTAGGATTAGCAGAAGAGAAAAGAGTTGAAAGACTGAAAAATGCTAGGGTGTTTTGTCCCCTGGTTCCTTCTCTGCCTGGACCACAATGCCTGTGGAAAGGAACATCTCTTGTACTATGTCTGGGCCTCTCTCTGGGCTCCTGCTCCTACTGCTGCTGCTGCTAAGTCGCTTCAGTCACGATCGACTCTGTGCGACCCATAGACGGCAGCCCACCAGGCTCCACTGTCCCTGGGATTCTTCAGGCAAGAACACTGGAGTGGGTTGCCATTTACTTCTCCAATGCATGAAAGTGAAAGTGAAGTTGCTCAGTTGTGTCCGACTCTGAGCACCCCATGGACTGCAGCCACCAGGCTCCTCTGTCCCTGGGATTCTCCAGGCAAGAGTACTGGAGTGGGTGCCATTGCCTTCTCTGCTTGCTCCTACTAGCCTGTTATTATTCATTCTTGGTTTCCCTTAAACTCTCTCATACCTTTGTAAGCAGTCCCTTTATTAAAAGCTCTTCAATTATCCCATCTGTTTTCTATTAAAATCTTAACTGAAATACTATTATTTATCTCCTGCTATTAACTCATTAGTTCCCAGACCATAACAAGTATATAGTTCAGTTAGGACAGAAACCCTTCTGGGTTTTTCAAACTGGAAGGGTTTCAACATAGTGATTTATAGAATCTTTAGAATAACTTTGGAAGGAAGGTCAGGAAAAACCTTGCTAGCTAAGGTCAGGATGCTACAGAAATTTCACAAAGTAGCAACCAAAGCTCCCACCAGCATCGAAGTGAATGAATCACATTAGGCTGCCCCAAAGCTGATGCAAACCTCAAGATAGCCAAAAGACATCATAAGGAGAAGATAGCCTGCCCTTTCATCCACCTTCCAAATCTCAAACGGTGACTCTCTTCAGCAGGATCTCACCTACAGTCCTCCTTTTAAGGGATTGGGGAGAATGTCTCATTCCTCTGCTTCTTCCATGGGATACAAGGAATGCAGACAGAGAAGAGAATGATGCTGAGCTGACAGTAAAGAATCCACACAATAAGCACTGAGTAAATACTGGACTCTCCTTGGAAATTTTCCTTAACAACCTGATACCTCACTTTCCTCTTCCTTAAGGTGAGGTATAATATAGTAACTAAATGTGCAATATGTGTAAAATACTTCTACATGAGTGAGGAAGAGCAGGAGTTCTTCACTTCCTTATGCACCATGCATCCCTTTGATCCTTTGGCCACTTGGTAAAGCCTATAGATCTCTCTTCTCAGAAAGAAAATGTTTTGAACTTAAAGGATTCAAAGGAAATCACTTATATTTAAACACAGTAATCGAACTATTTTTAAACTGTGATACAGTAACACACACATTATATAACAAAATCCAGGTGGCAGGTTTATCTAGTGGCTGCCATTGATTTCAAAGAAGTGTTCGGCATAAATGATATTCCACACTATCTGTAACATCTGTAATGTGCTATGAAAATATCTAAGCTCTGTTGGTGACAGAGTCAAAGGTACTGCTTAAACTACTGTGACTTGTCGTTTGCATCTATTAATATAATTGAATGGCATGCTAAATTGCAGTAAGGCAAGTGAAAACAAGATATACTATTTTTTCCATCTGCATTCACAAGACTCCAGGATTAAAGAGGTCAATGTTCCCTGTTAAAACAGCGGGACTTCCTTACAGAGCTGGGGCATGGCGCAAGACCCCCATCTACCCCACCTCTTCTTCAGGCACACAGTTTGTCTTCCTAAGGATACGGTGGAAATCAGCCCTCCCTCTTTGCCTACCTCCAACAGTTTTCCCCCTCAGAGGGAAGAATTGCTTAAAAGCCCAGCTTGTTATTGTCCTGTCCCTCAGTCATGTCTGCAACACCATGGATTGCAGCACACCAGGCTTACCTGTCCTTCACCATCTCCCGCAGTCTGCTCACACTCATGCCTATTGAGTTAGTAATTCCATCCAACCATCTCATCCTCTGTCATCCCCTTCTCCTCCTGCCCTCAATATTTCCAAGCATCAGGGTCTTTTCTAATGAGTCACCTCTTCACATCAGATGGCCAAAATATTAGAGCTTCAGCTTCAGCATCAATACTTCAGTAAGTATTCAGGACTGATTTCCTTTAGGATTGACTGGTTTGATCTCCTTGCTGTCCAAGGGACTCTCGAGTCTTCTCTAGCACCACAGTTTGAAAGCATCAGTTCTTCGGTGCTCAGCCTTCTTTATGGTCCAACTCTCACATCCATACATGACTACTGGAAAAAACATATCTTTGACTATATGAACCTTTGTTGGCAAAGTGCCATCACTTTGGCACTTTTTAATATGCCATTTAGGTTTGTCATAGCTTTTCTTCCAAGTAGCAAGCGTCTTTTAATTTCATGGCTGCAGTCACCATCTGCAGTGATTTTGGAGCCCAATAAAATAAAAGTCTGTCACTGTTTCCATTTTCCCCATCTATTTGCCATGAAGTGATGGGACCGGATGCCATGATCTTTGTTGTGTGAATGTTGAGTTTTAAGCCAGCTTTTTCTCTCTCCTCTTCGACTTTCACAAGAGGCTCTTTGGTTTCTCTTCACTTTCTGCCATTAGGATGGCATCGTCTGCATATCTGAGGTTATTGATATTTCTCCCAGCAATCTTGATTCCAACTTGAGCTTCATCCAGCTCAGCATTTTACAGGATGTACTCATGTATTTTGCATCTAAGTTAAATAAGCAGGGTGACAATGTACAGTCTTGACGTACTCCTTTCCCTATTAGGAACAAGTCTGTTATTCCATGTCTGATTCTAACTGTTGCTTCTTGACCTGCATACAGATTTCACAGGAGGCAGATAGGGTGGTCTGATAGTCCCATCTCTTTAAGAATTTTCTGCAGTTTGTTGTGACCCACACAGTCAAAGGCTTTAGCCAGGAAGTGTTCCCTTATTATCTCTAATTTTGTTGAAGAGATCCCTAATCTTCCCCATTCTATTGTTTTCCTCTATTTCTTTGCATTGTTCACTTAGGAAGGCTTTCTTAGCTCTCCTTGCTCTTCTTTGGAACTCTGCTTTCAGATGGATATATCTTTCCTTTTCTCCTTTGCATTTCATGTCTCTTCTTTTCTCAGCTATTTATAAGCCCTCTTCAGACAACCATTTTGCCTTTTTTCATTCCTTTTTGGGGGGGGGATGGTTTTGATCACCGCTTCCTGTACAATGTTATGAACCACTGTTAAAAACCTGTTGGTTGCATCAAGATCATAGGAAAACATTTGGAGACAAATGGGAACTTGGTTGATGTTAAACTCCAAGGTAAACAGTGAAACAGCCAGAGCAGAAGCAGATCTAGGGTTTGCCACACAATGCGCTGTTGTTAGGAGATAGTGGTAACAACACTATCTTGTGGGGAATTACCCAGGCTTGTGTGTCAGACACATGGGGGTGCACTTCTGGCTCTCCCACTGACTAACTCTGCCTCAGGGCAGTTGATTTCATGTCTCCAAGCCTCAGTCCCCACCTGAAAAAATGAGATAATAATAGTACTAACCACATATGTTTACTTTGAGGATAAAGAAGGTGAGCTAAACAAAAGGATTCCGCCCAGTGATTGATGCAGAATAAATGTTCAGTTCATGTGAGCTTTTAGAAGGAGCACTGCTATGTAAATTCTTTTCTGTGTTGTTGATCAGGTTCTGCAGGCAAAACATCAGATGTAGCATGTCACCTATACAAATACTATGCTGTTGCCATCCTGACTACAGCAAAGGGAATTGGAGGCAGGCTCATGCTACCTTAAATACAATGATATTAAAAGAGAGCCCATGGGTGTCCCTTCCATAAAAGCAGAGTGTCTCACCAAAGTAATGGCCCATTGCAGTACCTCAGTCACTGGGCTGAGCTGACTCCCTTTTTTCTTTGCATTCGAACTGTTAAATCCTGTCATACCTGTCTGCTTTGCAAATAGAGTTCCATCCCCTGCCAGACTCTGAAATAAGATGCTTAGTAACTTTACCCCAGCTGTTCACACTTCAGTTAGCACATGTCAATACAAGTGAGGTCTATTATGGTTCGGTGATTCTCCATCTCTTGTCAGTCAGCACAGCCTTCTGATTCCTGCTCCCTCCCTGCTCCTGGACTTCTTAAAGAATTTCTTATCATTTTGCTCTGTTTCTGTTTCCCTGATGCCTTCCTTCTCATTTTCTTTTTAATGTTTTATCAAAATCTGGCAACAAGTCTGAACACTGGCAGAAGTGAAAGACACACAAACTTGGGATCAGAAAAACACACACAGTCCCCACCACACCCCCAGCCCCACTCTCTTCCGTCCACAAAAATAGAGCCTGGAGCCTAAAACTTTAATCCCTGAGAAACTATTGTTTACTTTCTCAGAATTAATTAGACCAATAAATCTACTAACTTTCCAGGTAATAATTTATCGTCCAAAACATATTCCAAACCAGATTCATAGATGAGGCAAGATATTTGCAAAGTAAGTTCCAAGATCTACTGCCTGGGTGGCATCAAGTGGCATCTGAGAGCTTTTGGCCTATGTGCACATCAAAGCTTAGAGCCCACTTTATAATGACATGGGTGCCTCCTGGGGAAGACAAGGGGCCACATGGCAGCCTCCCAAATTTGTCACAGAGTAAGAGTAAGGAAATTTAGCTCACAGAGGAAATAAATATGGCCTGGAGGTTTCCAAATTCTCACAGAGAACTGTACATTTATATAGGATAACTATGCATGTTTTGATTGGGTATTTTTTATTAGCTCTTTTGAGGACTTACATAGGTTTAAATTACTTGAGCTTATTTATAAGACCAGAGAGAACTGAAGCTTAGAGAGATTATGAGCTGTCCAGTCACATGCTAAAGATGGTGGGGCCATGTCGATTTCTTTATGATTTATTTACTATAAGAAGAAAATGAAAATCCTATTGGATTTAATTAGCCTGGATAGTTGTATAATTTGAATTAATCCCAAAGCTCCTATGTATAGCACTTTTCTTTCTTTCTTTCTTTCTTTTTTGTGACAGAAAGCAGTGCATCAGAACAGGAAAGCCTTGGAATTCAGTGTCATTCATATAACCATTTCTCCAACAGCAGAGCAAACATTGTGAATTTGAATTCATTCTTGTGGTACCTCTACCTTAGTCCTGGAGAGCTACTGTCTTAGCAATTCAGATTGGCCCACGTGATATAAATATTTGTTATTTCTAATTAGCCATGTGCTCTTCCTATCTCACACCAATGAAACATCTAAATATAAAGGAAAAAGCATCTTTCAAAAAGGAACTACTTCAAGCTCTGCATATAATTTTTTGACCATCATTTTCAAAATAGCAGTGGTGCTTAAGGACCAGATATCTGTTCTTAAGCCCACTATCTGTGCTTAAGGACAGGTAACTGTTTAAATAACCTGTCTTTCTGTCAGCCATGTGTTGGATTCCATCATGTTTTTAGAATCTTAACTCTCTCCCACCCTCTTTCTCATATGATTTCAGCATATCTGCATATGACACTGTGGGATGAAGCACTGCAGGAGGCGCGTTAAATACCTGCTGATTGAACACCTAGTGTGTGGTGGACTTTGTTCTAGGAGCTAGGAATATAGCGGTGAACAAGATGAGATCTCTTGTTTTCTGAGAGCTTATGTTCTGGAGGAGCAAGATGGACAATGACCAAATAAAAACAGAAACATACTAGATAACTTCAGTTATTGAAATGTGCTGTAGAAGAAATAAAATACACCCAGCTGTGTGTTACTCTTCATGGACCATCCCTAGCCACTAGCAACAAATGTTTTCACCTGACAGACGTCTATTATATTTGAGTCAGAGTCAGAGCCACCTCAGCTTAAAGGTGATGTTCAAGTTACTCTTCATGGGCCACCTTTAACTCTTGGCAAAGGATGACTTTACCTGACAGACTTCTATATTTGAAGTACAATAGTCAGAGTCATCAGCAAACAATTGTGAATTGTCCTTAAGAAAAAAAAACAAAACGAGTATAATAAAGTAGAGGTGCTAAAGTGTGATTTGAAGACCTCTCAGAGGTCTTCTCAGGGGAAATATTTGAACTGAGACAGTAATAGTGAGAAAGGGTCATTATTTGAATATCTTGGAGCAAAGCATCTCCAGCATGCAGCATCCACAGAACAGGAGCAGCATCCAAGGACAGTGAACAAGCCTGGCACGTTCAAGGATGAGGAAGATGGTCAAAATAACTGCAGCTGAATAAATAAGGAGAGGACCAGGTAGGTTAAGTCAGAGGGGTGGCTGGGCTAGATTATTTCTGTGCCTTGTAGGCCATGGTTAGAACTTGAATTTATTTTAAGTTCACTTTAAAGTCTTTAAAGGGCTGTCAATACAAGAAGAGACCTGAGGTGATTTACACATTTAGGAAGCCAGTTAGAATAAAGCACAGCTGCTGCCTTCAAGGAGCTGATAAACTATAGCACTAATTACGATTCAAGGCAGAAACTGAAGGATGGATTCCAAATGCTGAGCAGAGGCTCCAGGAACCTCTGGGATCCAGCTGGTAAATGGTGTTCTGAACTGTACTGAGTTTATAATCTAATATCAGGAGTTTAGCATTAAAGGGTAAACTTAGCTGGAGTCCTTGAATTCCAGGGGAAATATTTCTCATTTTTATTTTCTTTTTGAAATGTAATCACTAACTTCCATAGAGCACAATAAAATCTTTCAGTTCCTACAGAAAGGGCTTGTGTGGTACAAGTCCTGACATCTAAACTTTCATCTCTTTGTTTTGTGCAGATGAGGAAGCATAATCCCCTAAGCATTCTGTACTCAAAGCAATCCCTCTTCTTTTGTGTTTCCTGATGGGGGCATTGAAAGAGGAATGTTTGACAATTTTAAATCTAGTTCGCAAAAAGTAAAGTCATTACTGAAACCAGAGAAGGCAATGGCACCCCACTCCAGTGCTCTTGCCTGGAAAATCCCTTGGACGGAGGAGCCTGGTAGGTTGTAGACCATGGGGTCGCTAAGGGTTGGAAATGACTGAGCGACTTCACTTTCACTTTTCACTTTCATGCACTGGAGAAGGAAATGGCAACCCACTCCAGTGTTCTTGCCTGGAGAATCCCAGAGACGGGGGAGCCTGGTGGGCTGCCGTCTATGAAGTCGCACAGAGTCGGACACAACTGAAGCGACTTAGCAGCTGCAGCAGCAGCATTATTGAAACAATGTCCTTCATCCAGGAGATCATAGTGTCCACAAGGAGCAGAGTTCCAGAAATCAGGATCTCTGAGTTCCTGCAGTTGTTCAAGTGAGTTTAACCAAACATTTTCACTTTAAGGGTTGGCCCTGGAACACATGGCCAACATGAGGAAGTTGACTTAGACCATCCCTAAGTTCCTCAATATTACTTTTGCCTCCAGTGATCTGCTAACCCCTCTGCACTTGCATTGATTTTAAAGTGGGCCATAATGGCAGTGATTCTGTGCATTGAGAAACAGAATAGAAGGTCATTGAATTTGGGAATTTTTGTTATCCTGGGCTTTAGAGGAGAAATTGGGTATTATCCCCATCAAGGCTTTGGGACCTTCATAAAGGGGAAAGTGCTTTCACCAACTATTTGTGATCTGCATGAACAATGTTAACTTGTTTTGAGTGTTTGAATACTGAGAGGTTTATAATGGAGTATAAGACCTGCTTCAGAGATTCATGATCCATCTTAGAAGGTAAGACATAAATATATGAGATGAAATAATATGGTACAAGGTAAAAATGTGATATACCACAGGGAATTACATGATTAATTTTTAATTGATGGAGGTATGGACCAAAATAAATGCAGGAAAAACTGAATTCATGACTTCTGAAGGCTGTATTCAGTTATCCAGCTTATTGGATCATTGAACAAGTAGTTATTATGCGCTCACCTGGTGCTGAGAGCTCCACTAGGTGCTGGCGAGGAAGGGGTGAGCTGACATGGACCTGTTGTTGGGCAGATAGATCCATGACAGGAGTCTCTGGGAGGGAGCTGCTGATGGGTCAGATTTCTTCTCTTTTCTGAATGTCACCAAGATGATGACTGTAGATTCAACCATAAACTTAGGGTATCAGAATTTCCTGTGAAACCATCTGGTCTTGCACTTTTGTTTGTTGGGAGTTTTTAAATCACAGGTTAGGGATTAAGATCATGACATCCAGTCTCATCACTTAATGGCAAATAGATGGGGAAACAGTGGAAACAGTGGCTGATTTTATTTTTTTGGGCTCCAAAATCACTGCAGATGATGATTGCAGCCATGAAATTAAAAGATGCTTACTCCTTGGAAGGAAAGTTATGACCAACCTAGAGAGCATGTTAAAAAGCGGAGACATTACTTTGTCAACAAAGGTCCATCTAGTCAAGGCTATGGTTTTTCTATTAGTCATGTATGGATGTGAGAGTTGGACCCTAAAGAAAGCTGACCACTGAAGAATTGATGGTTTTGAACTGTGATGTTGGAGAAGACTCTTGGGAGTCCCTTGGACTGCAAGGAGATCCAACCAGTCCATCCTAGAGGAGATCAGTCCTGGGTGTTCATTGGCAGGATTAATGTTGAAGCTGAAATTCTAATACTTTGGCCACCTGATGCGAAGAGCTGACTCATTAGAAAAGACCCTGATACTGGGAAAGATTGAGGGCAGGAGGAGAAGGGGACGACAGAGGATGAGATGGTTGGATGGCATTACCGACTCGATGGACATGGGTTTGGGTAGACTCTGGCAGTTGGTGATGGACAGGGAGGCCTAACGTGCTGCGATTCATGGGGTTGCAAACAGTCGGACATGACTGAGCAACTGAACTGAACTGAACTGAAATCACAGGTTCAATTTCAGTGCTTGTGAATGGCCCATCCATATTAATATTCTCTATTTCTTCCTGATTCAGTGTTGGGAGATTGTAAGAATTTGTCCATTTCTTCTGGGTTGTTCCTTTCATTGGCATACAGTCACTTGTAGCAGTCTCTTATGATTCTTTGTATTTTTGTGGTGTCAGTTGTAACTTCTTTTTTATTCTTATTTTAATTTCTAATTGTATAGATTTGGGCCCTCTCCTTTTTTTTTTCTTTATGAATCAGGTTAAAAGTTTATCAATTTTGTTTATCTTTTCAAAGAAGCAGCTTTTAGTTTCATTGATCTTTTCTGGTTCTTTTTTTTTTTTTTGTCCCATTTATTTCTGCTCAGATCTTTATGATTTATTTCTTTCTACTAATTTTTGGTTTTGTTTTTTCTTCTTTCTCCAGTTACTTTAGGTGTAAGGTTAGGTTGTTTATTTGAGATTTTTATTTGTTTTTATTTTTAGTTGGAAGATAATTGCTTTACAATGTATAATTTTCTGCTGTACAACATGAATCAGTTATAAGTATATCTAAATATATATATTTAAAATATTTAATATATATTTATACATACTTATAACTGAGGGGATACACACACACACACACACACACACACACATATATATATATATATACCTTCCCTCTTGAGCCTCCCTTGTTCCTGACATAACCTTTTATCTCTATAAACTTCCCTCTTAGAACTGCTTTTGCCACATCCCATAGGTTTTGAATCATTATGTTTTCCTTTTCATTTGTTGGGAAAGGGGGAGGATGGGATTAACATATACATACTACTATATATAAAATAGATAACCAACAAGCACTTACTGTATAGCACAGGAAACTATATTCAGTATTTTGTAATATCATTTAAGGGAAAATAATCTGAAAAAGAATACACACACACACACACACACACACATACATAACTGAATCAGTTTCCTATACACCTGAAACTAACATGACACTGTACATCAATTATACTTCAATTTAAAAAATTTTAAAAAGAATTTCTTGTGACTTCTCCTAAGATTTGCAGAGTTAGAAACCTAACCAATAACCAGCTACCTATTACCTTTCTCCAGAGTTCTGTACAGAGATCACACATCCTCAGTTAGAATGCCTCTAAGGACAAACAGTCTCTGAGATGTCCGTTTCCACTATTCTATGGCTATAGCAGTTAACTTGTTTCTTTCATACCGAACAGACTCTGCCTCTTTCATACAGTCATCTTCCTCTTCATTGGGAAAGCAGTGGGCTCTCGCCCCAAAGGAAGCTTTGCAGACTTACTTCTCTGCTGTGACCAAAGAACAATTTAAAACAATGCAATATGCAAGAAGTAATAATATTTTAAAGATAGATAACTTAAACTATTCCATTACCAATCAACATCTGTGATGACACAGCTGGTAAAGTATAGACAGATTATTTCAGGTTTCTTCTAGCTCTGGTTGTTTATTTAGCAAAGACTACTTCCTTGTTCATTATGTATTACTCAAGGATATGTTTAATAAGTAGGACACATCCTCACATTAAAGGTGAATTCCCAGACTTAAAAGGGAGTATGAATTTTAGAAGCTATTTCCTGTAAATTTGTCATAGATTGTTTTCATTAGCTCCATTAGGATGATTTGGCAGTTATTAAAATTGATTCTCGGCCTAGTGATTTTCTAGTGTGCCATGTTTCCTAGTTCTTATTGACCTCTGGGGCCCTAAAATAGGTCTATAAACAGAGAAAATAATTTATATATAATTTTAAGAAATCCTTCTTCTTGTATCACTTAGATTTGCTCTTGCAGTGACCCCCATGACAAAGCAGTCCTGCATCATTAACTTAGTGTCTGTCACATGGCAGCACCCTGCCAAGGACCTGGCATCTAGTGGTTAATAATCCCTGTTATCACAAGGGACAGACACCCAAATCAGTAGCCTCAGGGCCTGATTGACTCTCATGATCTTCATGTCCAGGTTGCAGGCACAGCTGCTCGCCCAGGGCTCACACCATGTCCTCAGGTTTTGGTCTCACACTCTTCATCTCTTGGCTGAACTTCCTCTGGGTTGGCTGTGTCCTCAGGTAGGTTTCCTTCATGGAAGCAAGGTGGTTACCAGAATCTCCAGCTCTACCTTGTCCTCTCAGCAGCGCCAGAGGAGAGAAACCCTCCCCAAAAGTCCTGTAGTCTTTGGCCTAGTTGGGCCGTAGACCCATTTCAAATCCAGTTCCAGATTGTTCCAGGGAATAAAACAAGCTGATTGACCAATTCTGAGCCACAAGGTTACCCTGGACCAGGAGTTGGGGGAGAAGTAGGGCCATCCTCTTGAGCCTACTAATCACATGGAGAGAATGGGAGGAGGAATAGTTCTGGAAGAAAATTGGGCAGTTGGATGCTTGGCAGGCAAAAACAGTAGATGTCCTCTATAGTAACCAAGGTTACTATGGAGGGTTGTGTAACTTTTGAGTCAGAAGAGAGGGTCTTTTAAGTAGGTAGATGAATGAACATTTAGATAGTTAGTGGCAGAACCTGAGAGAGAACCCAGGTCTTCTGACTTCTATCCAGTTGATCTTTCATAAATGTTCATAAATGTTTTACCTCTGAAAGTCAGTTACACAATTTGTGGGGTCCAGTGAGAAATGAAAATGTGAATCCTTTTGTTCAAAAATTTTAGATAGCCACAATCAGGCATTAAACCAAGGGCATAGATCATACTCTCATGAAGTCAGTCTTGTTCAGTCAATACCACGTCTTGTATACAGGCCACAGCATTTGTCACAATATAGGTGTGCAAGACTTAGAAGATACTACCTTCTATTCCAACCAGCTTTTAATGTAATTTGTAAATGGAAGAGTTACCCAGACTCCAACAAAGATACTTTGTTGCTTCACTGACTACCTAAAGCCTTTGTCTGTGTGGATCACAACAAACTGTGGAAAATTCTTAAAGAGATGGGAATACCAGACCACCTTACCTGCCTCCTGCGAAACAAGTATTCAGGTCAAGAAACAACAGAACCAGAAATCGAACAATGGACTGGTTCCAAATTGGGAAAGGAGTACATCAAGGCTGTATATTGTCACTCTGCTTGTTTAACTTGTATGCAGAGTACATCATGTAAAATGTCAGGCTGGATGAAGCACAAGCAGGAATCAAGATTGTCAGGGAGAAATATCAACAACCTCAGATATGCAAATGACACCACCCTTTTGACAGAAAGTGAAGAACTAAAGAGCCTCTTGAAGGTGAAAAAGGAGAGTGAAAATGTTGGCATAAAACTCAATGTTCAAAGATCTTAAGATCATGCCATCCCCTCACTTCATGGCAAGTAGATGGGGAAACAATGTAAACAGTGAGAGACTTTATTGGGCTCAAAAATCACTGCAGATGGTGACTGTAGCCACAAAATTAAAAGATGCTTACTCCCTGGAGAAAAAGCAATGACAAACCTAGACAGCATGTTCGAAAGCAGAAGTATCACTTTGCCGACAAAGGTCTGTATAGTCAAAGCTATGGTTTTTTCAGTAGTCATGTATGGATGTGAGAGTTGGACCATAAAGAAGGGTGAGTGCTGAAGAATTGATGCTTTTGAACTGTTGTGTTAGAGAAGACTCTTGAGAATCTCTTGGACTGCAAGGAGATCAAGCCAGTCAATACTAAAGAAAATCAGTCCTGAATATTCACTGGAATGATTGATGCTGCTTAAGCTGAGTCTCCAATACTTTGGTCACCTGATGCAAAGAGTGGATTCGTTGAAAAAAACCCTGATGGCTGGGAAAGATTGAAGGCGGCAGGAGAAGGGGACAACAGAGGATGACATGGTTGGATGGTATCACTGACTCAATGGACATGAGTTTGAGCATGCTCCATGAGATGTTGAAGGACAGGGAAGCCTGATATGCTGCAGTCCATGGAATCTTATAGAGTCAGACACTACTGAGCCACTGAATAACAATAGCCAAGGTACAGTGATTGTAGAGAAATATATGAAACTGGTGTTACTTTTTGTCAAAAAAAGAAAAAAAACCACAGATCACAAGAATGAATCTTATCTTGGGCCAAATAAATAGGAGCATAAATTCCAAAAAGAGAGAAGAGATAGTCCCCCTCTATGTTGATCAGGTTCTGTATCTAGTATTGGATTATGTTCTAACTGCCATATCCCTTAAAGACATTTTAAAAGATTTGAAATCATGTCATCTGTCCATAGTACCAGAGATTTGTTTTTCTGATCGTTTGTGTAAGCATCTCTTATAGATTGGATGGTGTTCCCTCCAAATTTAGATTTGAAGCCCTAACCCTCAATGTGACTGTATTTGATGATATGGCCTTGAAGGAGGTAACTAAGGTTAAATGAAGTCATAAAGACATGGCCTTAATCCAGTAGAATTGATGTCCTTGTAAGAAGAGGAAGAGACACAAGGAGCATGGACACACAAAGAAAGGCCATGTGAGAGCATAGCAAGAAGGCAGCTATATGTAAACCAGGAAGAGAAACCTCAGGAGAAACCAACCCTGCCAGCACCTTGAACTTGGACCTCCAGCCTCAGAATTGGGAAAAAATTAATTCTGTTGTTTGACAACAGAATTCTGTGGTATTTGTTATGGCAACCTTAGTAGACTAACGGAGAATCTGGTAGTGAATATTTAGTGAATAAGAGGATACTTAAAGAAACTAAGCATCCCAGAGAAGATTTAGGAGAAATATTAGAATTAACTCTGGAAGAAGGAGTATGTTCTGTGTATCCATAGAAGGAAGATTTAACACTATAAGGCTGAATCAACATAAGGAAGACTATCAACAATCAGACTTTCTTATAATTCCTCCAGGGAGGACATTATTACAGGCTCTGCTCCTAGAGTTTAATGGTACCTCAGAGGGAGTCCAGTTGCAGGAAAATATCTGTGAGGACAGACCAATTTGAGAAAAGCTCAAAGCATGAAACATTTTCAGAAAGGAAACTGGGTGGGGGGGCAAGATTTGCTCATTTGAGGATGGTTTCTGCAAGAAGTTCTAGAGAAAGGATACTTTATGAAATTCAGGGAGGAAAAATGAAGGTTGTATATTTCTTATTAGAATGGTGGGATTGCAGAGGAAATTATCAGAGATTAGACTGGGTTATTTAAAACTGTGGTTTAATGTAAACAAATTACAAGATAAGTTTTTAAAAAATATACCTCAAGTACTTGCCAGAATTTAGTTTATACTTTGCACTGTATTTGGCACAGTTTCTTTCAGTTCAGTTCAGTTGTTCAGTCGTATCCTATGCTTTGCGACCCCATGGACTGCAACACGCCAGGCTTCCCGCCCATCACCAACTCCTGGGGCTTGATCAAACTCATGTCCATTGAGTCGGTGATGCCATCCAACCATCTCATCCTCTGTCATCCCCTTCTCCTCCTGCCTTCAATCTTCCCCAGCATCAGGGTCTTTTATAATGAGTCAATTCTTCGCATCAGGTGGCCAAAGTATTCGAGTTTCAGCTTCAGCATCAGTCCTTCCAACGAATATTTGGGACTGATTTTCTTTTGGATGGACTGGTTGGATCTCCTTGCAGTCCAAGAGACTCTCAAGAGTCTTCTCCAACACCACAATTCAAAACCATCAGTTTTTCAGTGCTCAGCTTTCTTGTGGTCCAGCTCTCGCATCCATACATCACTACTGGATTTAAAAACCATAGCTTTGACTAGACGGACATTTGTTGGCAAAGTAATGTCTCTGCTTTTTAATATGCTGTCTAGGTTGGTCATAGCTTTTCTTCCAAGGAGCAAGTGTCTTTTAATTTCATGGCTGCAGTCACCATCTGAACTGATTTTGGAGCCCCCAAAAATAAAGTCTCTCACTATTTCCATTGTTTCCCCATCTATTTGTCATGAAGTGAGGGGACAAGATGCCATGATCTTAGTTTTCTGAATGTTGAGTTTTAAGCCAACTTTTTCACTCTCCTCTTTCACATTCATCAGGAGGATCTTTAGGTCTTCTTCACTTTCAACCATAAGGGTGGTGTCATCTGCATATCTGAGGTTATTGATATTTCTCCCAGCAATCTTGATTCCAACTTGAGCTACATCCAGCCCGTCATTTAGCATGAGGAACTCTGCATATAAGTTAAATAAGCAGGGTTACAATCCACAGCCTTGACGTACTCCTTCCCCAATTTGGAACCAGCCTGTTGTTCCATGTCCAGTTCTAACTCTTGCTTCTTGACCAACGTACAAATTTCTCAGGAGGCAGGTAAAGTGGTCTGGTATTCCCATCTTTCAAGAATTTTCCACAGTTTGTTGTGATACACACAATCAAAGGCTTTGACATAGTCAATAAAGCAGAAGTAGATGTTTTTCTGGAACTCTCTTGCTTTGTCGATGATCCAACAGATGTTAACAATTTTATCTCTGGTTCCTCTGGCTTTTCTAAGTCCAGCTTGAACCTCTGGAAGTCCATGGTTCACATCCTGTTGAAGCCTGGCTTGGAGAATTTTGAGCATTACTTTGGTAGTGTGTGAGATGAGTACAATTGTGCAGTAGTTTGAGCATTCTTTGGCATTGCCTTTCTTTGGGATTGGAATGAAAACTGACCTTTTCCAGTCCTGTGGCCACTGCTGAGTTTTCCAAATTTGCTGGCACATTGAGTCCAGCACTTTCACAGAATCATCTTTTAGGATTTGAAATAGCACAACTGGAATTCCATCACCTCCACTAGCTTTGTTCATAGTGATGCTTCCTAAGGCCCACTTGACTTCATATTTCAGGATGTCTGGCTCTAGGCGAGTGATAACACCATTGTGGCTATCTGGGTCATCAAGATCTTTTTTGAATAGTTCTTTTTTGTATTCTTGCCACCTCTTCTTAATATCTTCTGCTTCTGTTAGGTCTATACCATTTCTGTCCTTTCTTGTGCCCATCTTTGCTTGAAATGTTCCCTTGGTATCTCCAATTTTCTTGACGAGATCTCTAGTCTTTTCTATTCTATTGTTTTCTTTTATTTCTTTGCATTGATCACTGAGGAAAGCTTTCTTATCTCTCCTCGATATTATTTGGAACTCTGCATTCAAATGGGGATATCTTTCTTTTTCTCCTTTGCCTTTTGCTTCTCTTCTTTTCTCAACTATTTGTAAGGGCTCCTCAGACAACCATTTTGCATTTTTGCATTTCTTTTTCTTGGAGATGGTCTTGATCACTGCCTCCTATACAATGTCGTGAACCTCCTTCCATAGTTCAGGCACTCTATCAGATCTAAACCCTATCAGGCACTCTATCAGATCTGTTTGTTACTTCCACTGTATAATCATAAGGGATTTGATTTAGGTCATACCTGAATGGTCTAGTGGTTTTTCCTACTTTCTTCAATTTAAGTCTGAATTTGGCAATAAGGAGTTCATGATCTGAGCCACAGTCAGCTCCTGCTCTTGTTTTTGCTGACTGTATGGAGCGTCTCCATATTTGGCTGCAGAGAATATAATCACTCTGATTTCGGTATTGACCATCTGGTCATGTCCGTGTGTAGAGTCTTCTCTTGTTTTGTTGGAAGAGGGTGTTTGCTATGACCAGTGCATTCTCCTGGCAAAACTGTTATGCTTCGACCTGCTTCATTTTGTTTTCCAAAGCCAAATTTGCCTGTGACTCCAGGTATTTGTTGACTTCCTACTTTTGCATTCCAGTCCCCTATAATAAAAAGGACATCTTTTTTGGGTGTTATTTCTAGAAGGTCTTTTAGGTCTTCATAGAATCGTTTGACTTCAGCTTCTTCAGCATTATTGTCAGGGCACAGACTTGGATTACTATGATAGTGAATGGTTTGCCTTGGAAACAAACAGAGATCATTCTGTCATTTCTGAGACTGCACCCAAGTTCTGCATTTTGGACTCTTTTGTTGACTATGATGGCACCTCCATTTCTTCTAAGGGATTCCTGCCCACAGTAGTAGATATAATGGTCATCTGAGTTAAATTCACCCATTCCAGTCCATTTTAGCTCACTGATTACTAAAATGTCGATTTCACTCTTGCTCTCTCTTGTTTGACCACTTCTAGTTTGCCTTGATTCATGGACCTAACATTCCAGTTTCCTACGCAATATTGCTCTTTACAGCATCGGACTTTACTTCCATCGCCCGTGACATCCACAACTGGATGTTGTTCTTGCTTTGGCTCCACCTCTTCATTCTTTCTGGAGTTATTTCTCCTCTGATCTCCAGTAGCATATTGGGCACCTACCAACCTAGGGAGTTCATCTTTCAGTGTCCTATCTCTTTGCCTTTTCATACTGTTTATGGGGTTCTCAAGGCAAGAATACTGAAGTGGTTTGCCATTCCCTTTTCCAGTGGACCACATTTTGTCAGAACTCTCCACAATGACCCATCCAACTTGGGTGACCCTAGATGGTATAGCACATAGTTTCATTGAGTTAGACAAGGCTGTGGTCCATGTGATCAGTTTGGTTAGTTTTCTGTGATTGTGGTTTTCATTCTGTCTTCCCTCTGATGGATAAGGATAAGAAGCTTATGGAAGCTTTCTGATGGGAGAGACTGACTGAGGGGAAAACTGAATGGTGGGGCTATGCTCAGTAAATCTTTAATCCAATTTTCTGTTGATGGGCATGTCTGTTTTCCCTCCCTGTTGTTTGACCTGAGGCCAAACTATTTGTTAACAAAGTTATTTAACTATTATTAACTGTCATTAATAGTTAATAAAAGCACCTCACTATAGGCATTGATGTGGGTACATTTCTATAAACACACACACATGCAATTGGGATAAATAAATCCTTGACAGTACTTAGCTATGAATCCTAAAATCTAAGTCTAAACAGGTGTGTTATCAGAAGAAATACTAACAGTTCATCTGATGATGACATACAGAGCAGAGGGTACAGTCCGGAGGGGAAGTCAGTTCATTTCTTTAGACTCTGCTTCAATCATTAATCATATTAAAATATCACATTAACTACTACCGATAAGTGAAGGGGGGAAAAATAGCTGCAAGTGTATGAACCATAGCAAATTATTTTAGGCGAAGCCAGGATTTAACCTACAAAGTCACTTAGATTTATCCCATAGTTGCTTAGTGCAGAAAATACAGCTAACTAGTCTTCTGTTTTTTTTAACACTCTGTCAAGAACTTTGGGTATTGCTATCTGATAGATAATGTGAACTGCATGTGTAATTGTAACTAAAAAATAAAAAGAAACGGGTGAAATTAATTTTGATAATACATTTTATTTTACCCAGTATATCCAAAATATTATCATTTTAATATCAATATAAAAGATCAAATAAGATTTTGTTTTTTGGCTGAACCTCAGAAATGTTGGACTAGCCTCATTTCGGGTGCTCAGTAGCAACATGGCTGGTGGCTATGCACAGCACAGAGAGCAGTGGCTTCCAACTTGTTCTCTATACATGCCTATAAGGAAAAAAGTGAACATGCATCTCAGCATAGGTATGTGTATTTCTTTAGAAGTTATAAACATGGGTTACATTCTTAATACATAAAAGATGGCTTGTTTCATCTGTATCTCATTTGACTTATCTTTTTGTATATTTTAGAATGTATATATTGATAACATAACCCATGTGTGCAATTTCTAAAGAAAAAATTTGCATATGCTGGGATGTAACTTCTTTCCTCATAGGCATATCTTAAAATTTTTCACTTACTGGTAATTCTAAAATTTTACTCATTAATATGACTATTATTGGTAAATACAATATGATAAAAATAAGCCTCATTATGTTGGAAAATCTTGATTTGACATTTGTAATACTTTTAATTCAGCAACTCGAAGATCTGTCACTATATTCAGTTTACTTTGATTCTTGGTTTTAATGGCTGTCGAAGCTGAGAAAAATAATAGCTTCCAAAGAGAAATAGGTCTAATTTAAAGAAGTGCATTAGTGGTTGTCCTTGAACTCATGATGCTAATATTTCATCCCATCCACTAATTATGCAGAAGTCTTTGCAGTAATTTAACATGCAAGTTTCCACTTCTCTGATGTCAGTCAGTGGCTTTTTAGTTGCTTTCTTGTATTTTTTTTTTTTTCATGCTGGACGAGAACGACAACGCGCCTGCGCTGCTGCCGCTCTGGCCAGGCACTCTTTCTTGTATTTTTAAGAAATGGAGTCAAAGTCCACTGAAACTCTTTATTATGAAGATTTGCAAAGCGATTGGAAAATTCTGTGTGTCAGGCCCTAAGATGACCCTTCATGGTTTCTCCCTCCTGGAGTTCACACTTTGGTGGAATCACCCTCCCTTGAGTGTGGGCATGACATGTGACTGATTTGCAGCTGATAGAATATGACAATGGTGATTGGATATCACTCTCATGATTGTGTTTGGTTATATTAGACTCTATCTTAGCAGACTGAAATGAGAGACTCTTCTTGTGATCTGGAGGAAATGAGTGGACATGCTGGAGAAGCCCACATAGCCAAGAACAGTGGTGACCCTGAAGTCCTATGGGCAGCTTCTAGAACCTGTAGAGAGTCTCCAGCTAGCATCCAGCAAAAAAATTGGGTCCTCAGTCATACAGAAATGAATTCTGCCAACAACCTGAATGAACTTGGAAGCAGTTTCTTCCCCAGTTGAGCCTCCAGATGAAAAAAGACAGTCCAATTGAGACCTTACCTGCAGCTTGTAAAAACCCTAGGCAGTAACCCCTAAACAGTGTCCAAACTCCTGACCCAGGAAATAACAAACTGTGAGATAAAAGATGCGTGTGTTTTGTTTTAAGCTGCCAAATTTCTGGTAATTTGTTGTACAGCAATAGAAAATATATGCTGATAATTTTTTAAGTGTACAGATATAAAAGTTTTTCATAGTTGGCACATAATCATATTTACAGAATCAGAGAGTAATAAAAATATTTCCAAATATCTATTTTCCAAGTGCTCTATCCAAAATAAGAATTTCCTTTGTAAAAGTCCACTTTTACAAAAGTAGGCCTAGAGTCTACTGTAATTTAAAAGTTGATTTTTGAAGGTTTTTAAATTTAATTTTTAAAATTAATCACATCAATATAGCCATTTGTACTTTTGACTTCTTGACTGTATTAGCTTACTTATGAACGATGTGATGAATGAATTTCAACTTTAGTATTATCTATGTAACATTATCCCAGAAACTTAAAGAAATTTTCTAATCAGAGTGTTGTGGGAAATGGGGCATGAAAGGATGGTCATGTCCCAGTAAGTCCCTGGGATGGGCTGCTGAGTGAGGGTCTTTGACTTCAGGCAGGAAAGAAATTCAAAGTGAGCCATAGTAGAGTGAAAGCAGGTTTATTTTGAAAGATACACACTGCAAAGACCGAATGCAGTCCATCTCAGAAGGCAACAGTGGGCTCCAAGGTGTGGGGGTGGTTAGCTTTTTATAGGCTGGGTTGTTTCGTAGGCTAATGAGTGGAGAAAATATTCTGGCTGTCTTGGAGAAGGGTTAGATATTTCTAGGATTTGGGGCACCACTCACTTTTTGGCCTTTTATGGTTGCCCTCAGGACTGTCATGGCATCTGTGGGTGTGTCATCTCACATGCTCTTATATTATGATGAATATGTAATGAGGGTCAAGATCTACTAGAAGCTGAGTCATCTGCCATCTTGGACCTAGTAGATTCTAGGTATCCTGTTGTTCTTGATGATTGTGTGATTCTTTTAATGGCTGTGCCCTGCCTCCTTCCTTCCTGTCTCAAGAGGAGCCACTCTATGAGTGAATACACTTAAATATTTTCTTCACAAAATGTTGTGTTAATTATAGAAGTCATCTACTCTCAAAAAAAAATCTTCTTTAGTTATATTTAATTTAACAACATGCCAAAAAAAGCAATTCTTCATGTTGTTTATTATTGAAATCTAATCTAGCAGATAGCATGCATCAAGACATCTAGAAATGTCTGTACTTTCATCTTGGCTGTAGGATAAAACTCCTTTCATGTATCATCTGGTCTAGAAGTTATTTCCTCCAGTCTGTAGCAGTATAGTCTATGCATATTCTGAAAGTATTTTGCTACTGTGGTATAATAAAAACATAAGTACTTGGTAATTGTCCCTGGTCTCTGGCACAGAGCTCCTAAAACCCTTGAAATTTCCTAAGGGGAAGGAGTCTTTTGTTATTCATTACAACCTCCTTTCTGATTATACCTGAATTTGTGCTAATGAGGTGCTAAATGAGGTAACAAAATGGAAGTTACTGGAAACCTTAACAAGAGCAGTTTCAGTGGGGTAGCTGGGAAGAAGCCAGCTTGTTAATAAATAAGAGTCAGTTGAAGGTTAGAAAGTGGACTCAGCATATGTAAACAACTCTTTCGGGAAGTTTAATATAGAAGGGAATGGAAAAATGGGATTATGACTAGGAGAATATGTGGGGTTCAGGGAGAGTTTTGGTTCTGTGACTTGTTGGTTTTATGATGAGAGATCTTTGAGCATGTTTGCTGAGGGAAATGAACCAGTACAAACAAAAGAGAGAGAGAAATGGAAGGGAAGGGGATGAAATCTGGAGCACAGAGGAGGGGCTGGCTTTGTGAAGAAGATATTGACCTTCATTGTGGTAGGAGAGAAGAGTAGGGGAGAATTTAAGATTGTAAGTATAGATTGGTTCGGCCCTTTGGTTGCTGAAAGACAAGGAGATTTTCCCTGGTAACTTCAGATTTCTTGATGAGGAGGGGAGCTCATCTTTAGTGGAGGAAAGAATGTAGGAAGTATGAGGAGATAGAAGGTCTCCTGAGAAAAAGAGAAATCCAGCCTAATAGCGAAACAGTAGGTTTACTGGAATGCATTGAATACCTCAGGCACATACAATAGGAATAAAAGTGAAAATAGCCCCCTTTTTGAATTTATCTGGTAACATTCATCTGCTCAACTGTGATCTTAAGACAGATGATGTTCATCTGGTCTGATGTTTTTCCAGCAGAAGATGGAAAAGGGAATGATGGACAGTCAAGCTAAGTAGATTTGTAAGGGAGTTATTATAATGATGGATGATGGAATCAAGACTAAATAAGATGGTAAATGAAGCCAGACGGGACTTTGGGCAGGGGGTGGTGGCGAGCAACATGTTATGTCCTGTACATTTTCTCATACATGAAGGGACTGACCTTAATCAGTTGACAAGCCAAAAACTTAGACAACAAAATGGTAGGTTTGCCTTCTCTGTGCCATGCACCTGGTTTGGATTTTTCTTTTCTCTACAGTGACTGGCTTGAACACTTATTTATATTTATCTTCTTACTTAATCCCATCAGTACTTGTTTAACTAAAAATTTGGCATTGGTTTTCCCCAGTCACCTCGAGGTGAAGCCTTCATTTTTGCTATATTAGTAACGCCTCTGAAGTAAGACTCCTTTCTTTTTTCTTGCAAAAAGAATTTAACTCAAGATTATTTCAAAGTTAGTCATTTTCACCATTTCATTTTATTGTTTAATATGCAGAATCGACAGAGCCAGGTGCAAGAAAGCAGACCAAGCATGTTGCTCTTGCACAGCCTCACTACCATGCAATATATCTACCTCATTTGTCCATTTACAGTCTCTTTTAGCAAATAAAGAGTTTGAGGCATGTGAGTGAAAACACACATGCCTTTAGATGTGATTAGCATCTAAATTAAATCATCCAATGCCATATTTGGTTTGCTTCTTAGCATAAATCATATCTAACCGCTCATGTGTTTTCAAAGTCAGCAAGTTTAGACTCTGTTCTACAGAGGCAGTTGAAAATAAAAATGCCTTGATGATCAATTACTTCTTGAAATGTCTGTTTTTACAACCTCCAAGACTTGAACTTGGGCCTCATTCCAAACAATGGAAGGCCCAAAATTTTTGGAAATGTATGAATATCATTTTGAATCTGGCCCCACCCTATCATTTTGAGACAAAAGACTCACTCTCGCATATGCTGCCATGATCATGTAAAAATCATCCTCAGATACTCGTATTGACCATGGTCTTCATTCTGATCTGACCCAGCTTGTGCTTTGCTTCTATACATCTTCGTTTCTCACTTCTTTCATTTACATAACATCTGGCATGATTGACCTGGCTTCATCTTTTTGCTTTCTCTCTCAGCCTCAGTGAGACTCTCCCCTGACTATGTCATGTTTTGGACATTCTGAATAATCGTCCTCTCTGGTTTGGAGTGGCCTCCTGGAAACTTAGGACACTGACATAGGTATTCAGAAACACCACATTCCCTGGGTTTGCTTCAACCACAGTGTAGACAGTATGCACCTTGTCAGTACTTTTATTCAAGTGCTGAAATGGCAGCTAGCAAGTTTTGTGTGTCTGCCAAGAGTCAATCTTCTATGCATAGGCCCATCTGTTCTGAAGAAGTTCCAAGGACAGTGTTTGCCATGCAGGTGCCAGTTAATGAATATTTGAATGCATAAATATAGTAAATAATACATGGACTGTTTACTGTATTACAAATTTACTTGTACCTACCATTGTTGGGTGATTTATGTGATATAGCCTTCAAAATAGCCCTGTGAGGGAGGTACTGTTATACCTTCAATTGTTAGTTTAATGCAGTAGAGGGGAAGACTTGGACTTAAATTCCTCCTTCACTGCCATTTCTGTTCAATGAAGAGACTGGATTTTTGGACAACTCTAAGTCTCAGGACTATAATCTTAGCATCCACTGCTGCATTTCCACTCCTACCCTTAAGCAGTGGAGCAGGCATTAGACCTGAAGTCAGGCCAAGTATCAGTGAACCTAACACCTAAAATGGGTAACTAATATGCACTGAGTATTTTCTATAAGCCAGACCCTGTGTATTATCACATTGAATCTTCACTGACTCCTCTAGATATTGTGCTTCTTCAAGTTTTTACATGTCAAATAAGGCTCCAAGAGGTAAGTAATTCATCCAAATTTACCCAGCTAGTAAGTGGTGGAGCTAGAAAGAAACCCAGTTAAGTTTGGCTTTGAAGCCAGTGTTCTTTTTACCATAGTACTTTACTAAAGGTATGAAACTTTTATGTTAAGTCATGTTTCAGACAGCTTCATCTTCAACTTTTACAAAAGCTCATAAGTTCTTATAGTTGGGTCAAAGTCAAGGTATTGATTTAGAAATTGCTGTACCAGCTAACAACTCCCTTTCCTTTCCCAAATATTGTCAATTCTAAGAAAAAGGAGGAACAGAGTTTTTCACACACAAGGGAAACCTCCGGAGTGGAAATGGAGCCACTGTTTGACCCTACTCATTGATTTGCATGAACTTTTATTCACTCTTAATGTGAGTTATAGCTGGGAATTGAGATAGTTGAACCAAATTCTGAAACTTTAGGTATATTCCCAGTATCATTCTTTGTTTTTTTAAATTGAAGCATAGTTGATTTACAATCTTGTGTTGGTTTCAGGCATACAGCAAAATGATTCAGTTATTTTATATAAATACAAAAGAATATATATTATTTTTCAGATTCTTTTCCTTTATAGTTTATTATAAAATACTGAGTATAGTTCCCTGTGCTATACAGTAGGTCCTCGTTGGTCACCTGTTTTATATATGGTCATGTGTATATGTTAACCCTGAACTCCTAATTTATCCCTCCAGCTTTCCCCTTTGGTAACTGGAAGTTTGTTTTCTAGGTCTGTGGGTCTATTTCTGTTTTGCAAATAAGTTCATCTGTATCATTTATAAGTGATATCGCATAATATTTGTCTTTGTTTGACTTACTTCACTTAGTATGATAATCTCTAGGTCTATCCATGTTGCTGCAAATGGCATTATTTCATTCATTTTCATGTCTGAGTAATATTTCATTGTATATTATACCACATCTTCTTTATCCATTCATTTGCCAATGGACATTTAGGTTACTTCCTTGATGTCTTAGTTATTGTAAGTAATACTGCAGTGAACATTGGGGTGCATGCATCTTTTTGGATTATGGTTTTCTCCAAATATATGCCCAGTAGTAGAAGCTTTGTTATTAATAAAAAAAAATGCAATGCTGTTAATTGAAGTCTTAAGTATAAAGACTTCCTCTGCGATGAGTGGTCTGCCTGACTCCTGTTTCAATGGATCAGGCTCCTCTGCTGAGGTTTCATGGCCACTAGAATTTTTCTCTTGCCAGTCTGTCCAATTCTAGTCATACTTTTTGATGATCCAATAGTCCAGTTCCCACATCTCTATCCACACTCATATTGTTGCCTCTTTGTCTCTGCCCTGCTCACTTACTCAAATTTGCCTGCCAACTTGTGTAATACCAACTGTGATTTCACCTCCTGCACGAACTCTAACCTGATTTGTGTGCTGACTAAGGGTACAAATTTTGGGGTTCAGAAGACCTGAGTTCAAATCTTTAAAGTCTCTACTTAGTGTTAGTCACCAAGTAATAGTGAGTCACTTCTCTAATATTGTAACTTATCTGACCTACCTTAGAAGTTGTAAGAATAAGATTAAATCATACATATAGAACACTTACTTCAGGCTCTGGCATGTAGCAAGTGATTATTAAATATTATCTACCTCTTATTGTTTCCAATAAGAAGCCTTTTTTCTAGGCTGTACTCTCAAAGCAAAGGGAAAGAGTTATAATATTTATTTGGGTGGGAGCTGATAACTTGGGGATGCTCTTAGGAGAGAGTCCATAATAACTTGCCTCCAAGAGAGACACCATCTGTATTTTGATTTTTTAATATAAAAATAAAATAATTTTCTTTATTTTTCTATTCCATGCCATTCTATGGTCTAAAAGTGAAAATATTCTTCCCTCAACTCTTTGAATTTATTTGACCAGCAAAATGCAACAGAACTGACATTGTGGAACTAACAAGGTGAGGTTCAGTGAATCCTTGCAACTTCTTTGGGATCTCCTAGAACATTTGTTCTTGGAACAGTCTCTCTAGGAGAAGTTGATACAAGGTGATAAATCCATCTGTTCTAAAATTACTGTGTTGTGAGAGGGCTAAGTGTCATATAGAGTTCCAGGACAATAAGAAAGCAAAATGAAACACGTGAAGAGAAGCAGAGACACCAAGGAGCATAGCAACTCTACTCATGTTAGTAAAGACCCATCTTGGAAGTGGCTCTTCCATACCTAGCTACACTCAATGATACTCTGTAAGACCTGAAACCTTGAAATTCCTGGAAGAAAACAAGGAAAAGCCTTCTTGACAATAGATTTGGCAATAATTTTTTTGGATATGACACCAAAAGCACAGACAACAAAAGCAAAAGTAAACAAATGCGACTACATCAAACTAAAAATTTTCTGTGCAGCAAAAGAAAGTCAACAGACTGAAATGGCAACCTGTGGAGAAAATAATTGTAGATCATGTATCTGATAAGGGAACTCATACAACTCAATGGCAAAAAGTAACCCAATTTTAAAAATGGGCAAAGGATCTGAATAGATTTTTTTTTTCTAAAGAGGACATACAACTGGCCAATGGGTATAAGGAAAAGTGTTCAATATCATATTCAAGGAAATGCAAATCAAAGCGACAATTAGCTATTACCTCACACTGTTAGGATGGCTGTCATCAAAAAGACAAGAGATAACAAGTGTTGATGAGGATGTAGAGAGAACGGAACACTTGTAGAATGTTGGTGGAAATACAAATTGGTGCAGTCACTATGGAAAACAATATGAAGGTTCTTTGAAAATATAACTAGTATATGATCCAGCAATACCACTTCTGAGTTATATCCAAAGCAAATGAAATCAGTGTTTTGAAGAGATATCTGCACCGCTGTATTCACTGCAGTATTATTCACAATAGCCAAGATATGGAAACAACTGTGTCTGGCAATGAATAAACGGATAAAGAAAATAGGTGTGTGTGTGTGTGTGTGTGTGTGTGTGTCTTATGTAACCATAGAAAAGATGTGCTAATATGTGTGACAACATGGAACAACTTGCAAGCATAATGCTTCCAAGTGAAATAAGGAAGAAAAATACTATATAATATTACTGATATGTAGTATATAAAAAAGTTGAACTTACAGAGTAGATTAGTGGTTGCCTGGGGCTGGAGGAAATGAGGAGATGTTGGTCAAAGGGTACAAACTTTCAGTTATAATATGAATAAGTTCCATGTATAGTACATTAATTATAGTTAATAATACCATATTGTATGTTTGCAACTTGCTAAAAGAATACATTTTAAGTGGTCTCATTACACAAGAAAAATACTAATAATGTGAGATGATGGATGTGTTAGTTAGCTTGATTGTGGTAGTCATTTCACAGTATATGCATATATGAAATTATCATGTTTTACTCTTTAAATATATATAATCTTTTCCAATTATACCTCAATAAAGCTGGGGAAAATTTGAAAACATATTTAGAAAATTAAAAAACATTTTTTAACTTTATAAAAGAAGCCTCCCAACAAACTTTTCCCAAATTCCTGAGCCACAAAGGTATTAGCAAAATCAAATGGTTGTTTTAAGCATCTGTATTTGGGGAGTAGTTTATTATGCCATTACAGATGCCCATGGACAGAGGAGCCTAATGGGCTACAGTCCACAGGGTCACAAAGAGTCGGACATGACTGAGTGACTTCACTTTCGCTTTCACTTTCACAAATGATAGGGGGCTTCCCAGGTGGTGCTAGTGGTAAAGAACCGGTTTACCAATGCAGGAGACGTAAGGGATGCGAGTTTGATCCCTGGGTCAGGAAAATCTCCTGAAGGAAGAAATGGCAACCCACTCTAATATTCTTGCCTGGGAAATCCCATGGACTGAGTGGTAAAGAACCGGTTTACCAATGCAGGAGACGTAAGGGATGCAAGTTTGATCCCTGGGTCAGGAAAATCCCCTGAAGGAAGAAATGGCAACCCACTCTAGTATTCTTGCCTGGGAAATCCACGGACTGAGACTGGGAAATCCCAAATTCTTGGCTGACTACAGTCCATGGGGTCGCAAAGAGTCTGACATGACTGAAGTGACTTAGCATGCACAGTTAACTACAGAGACTTCGCTGGTGATTCAGTGGTAAAGAATCCCCCTGCCAATGCAGGAGATACAGTTTGATCCCTGGGTCAGAAAGATCCCTTGGAGGAGGAAGGGACAACCCACTCAAGTATTCTTGCCTGGGAAATCCCATGGACAAAGGAGCCTGACAGTCTGTAGTCCATGGGGTCTCAAAAGAGTTGAACACAGCTTAGCGACTAAACAGCAACAATAACAGCAGATGATAGAGCATGGTTTTAGATTCTTGAAGTTAATAAAGTGGAAATGGATGAGGCAGTGTTGCAATGACATCTCCCTGGATGTCCAGTGTGGGAAACAAAACAAGATTAGGTACCCCCTTGAGACTGTCCCTTTTCTCCTATTCTTAAGAGTGGCCTGGGAGTTATCTCTTTGTTATATAAAGAGATTTCAATATACTGCATGTTAGAATGTAAAATGATTAAGAGCAATAGGTCTACATAGGTTTACAATGGTTTATGTAAACATAGGTTTATAATGTGGCTTTGCCACTTATTAGTTGTGTGACCTTGGACAAACTACCTAACATTCCAAAGCTCTGTTCCCTCATTTGTAAAGTGAGATAATTCTTACCTCTCAGGGTTTTGTACAACTTTAAGTGAGACAACAGAGGATAAGATGGTTGGATGGCATCACTGACTCAATGGACATGGGTTTGGGTGGACTCCGGGAGTTGGTGATGGACAGGGAGGCCTGGTGTGCTGCGGTTCATGGGGTCGCAAAGAGTCGGACACGACTGAGCAACTGAACTGAACTGAACTGAAGTGAGACAATGAACATAAAGCACTTAGCAGAGATTCAGGCACAGAGTAAATGTTTTATAGTAACCATGACTATTTAATATACATATACTGTATCACTTTGGTGATTCACCTTTTTTCCATTATTCCATAGCAGAAAATCTTGAACTTCACGTTTATCTTTAGAAAATCTAACTTATATCACAGCATTCAGGTAATATTTACGTATATTGACAATATCTGTTCTCATGGACAATGGTTTTTCCAATGAAAGCAAGGGGAGCCAAGTCATTGGAAAATAATCCAATTGCTAATGCATTGAAATCAGAGTATTCAATTTATCGAGGTCAGGCTGTCATTTTAAGGGAAATATTGGGGTAAGAAATTTCTGCTTGTTATTCACACTTCATGCCAGATTTGGACTGCCTTTATTTGCACTCACATAGTAGATTCCTGTGATTATTATATCATGGTATTAGCCAGTGATGACAAGAGTCAAAGAAGACACGATGCTATATGAGAGTTCTTTGGCTCTTATTGGCTCCTGGCACCCTGCAAGCACCAGCCTACAGTACTTTCCAGATGTTTCCTGACTCCCTCAACCACAGCCACAGCCCAAGAGCCCCATAGACCTACTGGCCTCCCAGTTCACTCACATTATAGGGCCATTACAAGTTCATTTTAGCTCTTAGGCCCTACAAGTTTAAGGAGAAAGAAGCCTGCTTTTCAAAGACTGGAACGGGGTTATTTCTTAGCATATGGAGAATGTAGGTCCCAGAGCTGATATTTATTCATTCTAGAAACATTTGCTGAGGCTCAGCTAAATGCCAGACATGACGCTAGGTGCTGAGGATACAGCAGTGAACAAACTCAAGTTTGCACAAACAACCAGAAATAATTTTTAAGTGAGACAGGACCTTCAAAAAGCCACTCAAATAACTTTTAAATAAGTGCTATGAAAGAGAGGTATAGGGTGCTCACCATTAACCAGGGAACTAAGGGTGCAGTTCCAAAATACCTCTCTGGGAAAAGAACATCTAAACAGTGGCTTAAAGACTGAGTAGGGATTAGCCAAGAGAGAGGAGTAACAGGCATGTGCGAAGGCCAGTGCAAGTGGAGGATTTGGGTCTGAAGTTTACTGTCTCCATTTCTGCCTCCATCCTGTACTGTGAGGGGATTTAGGCTCCTGTGTGTGAACACCCACCCGAAACAGTCAAGTTCTTAACTCATCACAAAGGGAAACAGCCACCCAGAGGTCTACACTCTGTGACATGGTGTACCTTAAATATGGCAAACTCTGAAAAGAGGCTCCTAACAGGCTCTAAAAGTTCAGTCCCCAGAGAGAGGCCTGGAAATGGTATACAACCTGGGCTTCAGGCAAACATCTTCTTGCTCTGTGAACTCCTTATTTCAGTGTGGAAATAAAGAAGAAAAAAGCCAGAGTGGGTCTTTATAAAAGGCAGACCTGGCAGGGCTGTCATTGCCAGACCTTTGGACAATACTAGCCCAAGCCCTGGGCAAGAGCTCTTTATGTGCAGACTCTGTAACTTAGAAGTCTGGACATGTATCAGTGAATTCTCCTGGAACCTGATTCAAAACTGTCTGAGCCTACACCTGTGTGCATGTTCCTCACAGCTTCCTTCAGCCTCATGAAGAAATTCCTAACACCCCCAAGTGTAAACAATCACTGGAGCAGTTAGACATTGTCCAGCTGACTTTGAGATCTCTTCCAGTTCAGACCTTCTGTGATTCCCAGACAACCTATACTCACCTGAGCCCAGCTGTGGAGAACCCTGGAGAAAGACACTGGATAAGGAAATAATAGAACATTAATTAACATTCCAACTGTATCTCCTTTACATTCATATATGACTTCTAAGAAAGGTATATGTGCCTTCCCAAAGAAAGGCAATGCCAAAGAATGCTCAAACTACCACACAATTGCACTCATCTCACACGCTAGCAAAGTAATGCTCAAAGTTCTCCAAGCCTGGCTTCAACAGTAAGTGAACCATGAACTTCCAGATGTTCAAGCTGGATTTACAAAAGGCAGAGGAACCAGAGATCAAATTGCCAACATCCATTGGATCATTGAAAAAGCAAGAGAGTTCCAGAAAAACATCTGCTTCTGTTTTATTGACTATGCCAAAGCCTTTGACTGTGTGGATCACAACAAACTTGTGGAAAATTCTGAAAGAGATGGGAATATCAGGCCATCTTACCTGCTTCTTGAGAAATTTTTATGCGGGTCAAGAAGCAAGAGTTAGAACTGGACATGGAACAACAGACTGGTTCCAAATCGGGAAAGGAGTATGTCAAGGCTGTATATTGTCACCCTGCTTATTTAACGTATATATAGGGTACATCATGAGGAATGTTGGATTGGTTGAAGCACAAACTGGAATCGAGATTGCCGGGAGAAATATCAATAACCTCAGATATGCAGATGACACCACCCTTTTGGCAGAAAGCAAAGAACTAAAGAGCCTCTTGATGAAAGTGAAAAGGAGAGTGGAAAAGATGGCTTAAAACTCAACATTCAGAAAGCTAAGATCATGGCATCCAGTCCCATCACTTCATGGCAGATAGATGGAGAAACAGTGGAAGCAGTGACAAACCTTGTTTTCTTGGGCTCCAAAATCACTGCAGATGGTGATTGCAGCCATGAAATTAAAAGACACTTGCTCCTTGGAAGAAAAGTTATGACCAACCTAGACAGCATATTAAAAAGCAGAGACATTACTTTGTCAACAAAGGTCTGTCTAGTCAAGGCTATGGTTTTTCCAGTGGTCATGTATGGATATGAGAGTTGGACTATAAAGAAAGCTGAACGTTGAAGAATGGATGCTTTTGACCTGTGGTGTTGGAGAAGACTCTTGAGAGTCCCTTGGACAGCAAGGAGATCCAACCAGTCCATCCTAAAGGAAATCAGTCCTGAATATTCATTGGAAGGACTGATGCTGAAACTGAAACTCCAATACTTTGGCCACCTGATGCAAAGAACTGACTCATTGGAAAAGACCCTGATGCTGTGAAAGATTGAAGGCAAGAGGAGAAAGGGACAACAGAGGATGAGATGGTTAGATGGCATCACTGACTCAATGGACATGAGTTTAAGTAAACTCCGGGAGTTGGTAATGATGGACAGTGAGGCCTGGCGAGCTTCAGTCCATGGAGTCGCAAAGAGTCAGATACGACTGAGCGACTGAACTGAACTGATGACTTCTAAATATTTTAAAACTATCATATGTTCATCCATTGGAGAATGTGACTAGCCTTCTTCTAAAGCACTGAATACTCATCAGCTAGGAAACACTGTCACCAAAATTTTATTACTTCTCCCTCAGTCTAGAAAGAAACCATTTTAAGGGGGAAAAAATGCCATTTTAAGGGCATCTTGGTAGGGACACATAAAAGGATTTGTGGAATCTAGTATCAGGGCATCTATTTCACTTAATTATTTTGCCAACAGAAAAAGTTTTAAATATATTTTGAGCTTCTTTTGCTGGTGGTATATAGTGTTTATCTCTATTCCTTCATTTTTTTTACCTAGAGGAACCTCTTATAGTTGTTTTCCTCAGTTTTGGCTAAAAGTAAGAGTTAAAGTTATTTCACAAAGTTAAGAGATTATGAAATTGTTCCAAAGAACTCAAGTGGTTTTGGGATTTTAGAATTGGAGTATCTTACATGGATGCAATATCATGCAGTCATATGTAAAGTTAGTGGGAGAGTGCTTCTCTGACAGTAACTTTTCCAGCTCAAAGAGGATCATTCTTATTACCATGTCTTTGCCCACCATTGCTGTTTGTGAAGCAGGCTCTCAGGACAGAGCTAATGTTTACTGAGTGTTTATTATGTGTCAACCCTCTACTAAGCCCTTTACATGTTAACTCTCTATTTACCAATTAGAGAAGCAAAATTTAAAGTTAAAGATGTTAAGGGGTAGAGTGAGTGTTTGAACCCAGATCTGTTTGGCTCCAGTCATTGCTGTCTACCTCCATGGGGATATAAGGAATAAAGAGGGCCTCTTCTAAAAAGGCAGACTCATGCAAGGAATACCACATGAGCATAAACATACAGCGCTCTCAGTGTTCATGAGCACTCCAGAGACAGGAAATGGGCTGATTAGTACCAGATGGGGCTCATAAGAGACAGTTTCAAGTGCAGTCCTTCAGGAGATGGACGGCAGAGTTTCTGCCTCAGTGCACACCCTTGCTTCTCACTGCTCTGCCCTGGAAACATTTGCCCAGAGAAGTTTTCAGGTAGGAATGAGGGTGGTGGGTCTTTTTCCTGCTCAGGCATAACAGGAAGCAATGGCTTCTTGTGGTTTCACGAATACACTGTGATCTCCAGATGGGCCTAATGGATGATCTTTCTTAAGAAACATAAACTGGAAAGTGATGGGTTGTAAGATTCCTACTATGATAACATTCAACAACCTTTGACTTCATCAGTTTCAGAGAAAGGTGACTTTGGGGTAGTAGCCAATTATTACCGTAAGACATTTGTTGACCTTGGTGTCAAACTGTTTTCAGCGCATTATGTGCATCCACTCAGGGAATCTGCAAAACAATCCCAGGGGGTGGCTTCTGGTATCCCTGTTTTACAGATTAGGGCAATGAAGCTAAAGAGATTAAGTGGCTGCTATACACTTATATTGTACAGGAGGCGGTGATCAAGACCATCTCCAAGAAAAAGAAATGCAAAAAGGTAAAATGGTTGTCTGAGGAGGGCTTACAAATAGCTGAGAAAAGAAGAGAAGCTAAAGACAAAGGAGAAAAAGAAAAGATATACCCAACTGAATGCAGAGTTCCAAACAATAGAAAGGAGAGATAAGAAAGCCTTCCTCAGTGATCAATGCAAAGAAATAGAGGAAAACAATAGAATGGGAAAGACTAGAAAGGCTTTTGAAACTCCCTCGCGTCTCCCTCCGCATCCCACCCCTCTAGAAAAGATAAATACCATATTCTAACAGATATATACAGAATCTAAAAAAAGATTCTGAAGAATTTATTTACAGGGCAACAATGGAGAAACAGACATAGAGAATAGATTTATGGACATGGGGAGAAGGGAGAAGAGGGTAAGATGTATGGAAAGAGTAACATGGAAACTTACATTACCATATGTAAAATAGATAGCCAATGGGTATTTGCTGTATGGCTCAGGAAACTCAAACAGGGGCTCTGTATCACTATAGCCTTTTGAATTGCTTTTGTGTGACCCTTTTTCCAGAGGAAGAAACTGAGGCTCAGAGAACTTAATTGATGAGTTTAGAGTGACAACATAGTAAGCAACATAACCTGAAAACAGAAACTCAGTGTGGGTGGCTTTAGCTGTCTGCATGCCTACTAACTATATTTTGTGGCTTACTTTGTACCCTTCACATGTCTGAATGCATTTAGATATTGCTACTCCCTAAGATGTCACTCTAAGAGAGGTCAATGAACGATTGGACCTAACCCCAGATAGGTCTGACTTCAAAGCCTTTCTCACTCCAAATGGCTCCTAGCTGGGATGTTCATGGGTATCTCTGAATGTGCAATTGAAAGTGTGCCCTTTCCAACCAGTCTAGGTTTCTCCAGAAAATGTGGAGGGTCCTCAGTCTGCATAGTGGCTCTTCACCTGAAGAGTATTTGAGCAGGGATGGTTCAAGTTTAATTTGACTTTAAAATCTGAGGATAAATGTGTTCATTCATTCCTACTGCAAGTCTAATAACTACCAAGTTGGGTAGTAACTTCATCTCAGTTTTATACACAGCAAACATATCAACCATTTCAATACTACAAGTAAACAACCAACCAAAGACAAACTTACTTGAATTTTTGCAACATAGAATCAAAAAAGCATTTGGAAAACTCCAGGGTTGACATTATACCATCGACCTTAAGCTCATTCAGGCAGAACTCATAACACTTTATTAGATGCTCCCAAACAGGAAGCTTACCTGGCTTCCATCATGTTCAAAGTCAGACATAGTTTTTGTAACCAAATACTATTTATTATCATCCCTATTTTTTGTTTCTATTGACATCAATGTAATTATGTTTACACGGCAGACCTCCAACATCTTATAGAGCTGACTCCAAAGAAACAAAAGTTGTCACAAAGATACTCTTCAGTACACATCAGTGAAAACTGTATTTCTGAGACTTAATGAAAGGATCAAATGTTTCCCCTTACTTTTGACTATAGAACTGAATGATGTGCTATAAGAGACATTGCAAAAGGGCTACTGTAAAGGGTTGGACTGGATGTCCTCTAAAATTTCTTCCAAATCCTAGGGCCTTTGCTTTATTTCTCATTTCACTTAAAATTTGTTTTCTGTTCATTGTGTCCCACAATGACAATACTTTGTTGAAATGCCCCATGAACTAACCATAAAGTTGTTTGAGATCTCAACTTTTAAAATTAGATTTAAAAGTGCCATTCGTTTATAGGACATACTGTCATTTTTATATGATTGGAGCTAATTGGAGAAATGATGAGTTGGTGTGGCCTTGTATTAGCCCAACAATGTATTCTGGTTCCTAGAAAATATATTATTAGAAAACGGACCCAATTTTCCTGAGTCCAGCAAAGCATTTGCCCTGCCCTAAGTAGATTCCAAATGTTTCTCATGAACATTTTCTAAATACCTACTCTTTAGCTTTTTAAAATTTATTTTTAATTGGATGATAATCGCTTTACAATATTGTGTTGGCTTCTGCCATATAACAATACAACAACATGAATCAGCCATAAGTATACATATGTCACCTCCCTAGGGAACCTCCCTCCCTGCCTCACGCCTGCATCCCACCTCTCTAGGTTGTCAGTAGTACTGTGTTGAGCTCACTGTGTATACAGCAACTTCCCATTATCTATCTATTTTACATATGGTAATGTATATGTTCCAGTGTTTACTCTTTCAATTCATCCCACCCTTTCCTTCCCCCACTGTGTACACAAGTCTGTTCTCTATGGCTGTGTCTCTATTCCTGCCCTGCAAATAGGTTCATCAGTACCATTGTTCTAGATTCCATATATATGCTTTAATACATGATATTTGTTTTTCTCTTTCTGACTTCACTCTGTATAACAGGCTGTAGGTTAATGCACCTCACCACAATTGACTCAAATGCATCCTTTTTATGGCCAAGTATGCAGGTCAGGAAGCAACAGTTAGAACTGGACATGGAACAACAGACTGGTTCCAAAAGGAGTGCATCAAGGTTGTATATTGTCACCCTGCTTATTTAACGTATATGTAGATTACATCATGAGAAACGCTGGGCTGGAAGAAGCACAAGCTGGGATCAAGATTGCCAGGAGAAATATCAATAACCTCAGATATGCAGATGACACCACCCTTATGGCAGAAAGTGAAGAGAAACTAAAAAGCCTCTTGATGAAAGTCAAAGAGGAGAGTGAAGAAGTTGGCTTAAAGCTCAACATTCAGAAAACTAAGATCATGGCATCCGGTCCCATCACTTCATGGCAAATAGATGGGGAAACAGTGGAAACAGTGTCAGACTTTATTTTGGGGGGCTCCAAAATCACTGCAGATGGTGATTGCAGCCATGAAATTAAAAGACGCTTACTCCTTAGAAGGAAAGTTATGACCAACTTAGGTAGCATATTAAAAAAGCAGAGACATTACTTTGTCAACAAAGGTCCATCTAGTCAAGGCTATGGTTTTTCCAGTAGTCATGTTAGGATGTGAGAGTTGGACTGTGAAGAAAGCTGAGGGCTGAAGAATTGATGCTTTTGAACTGTGGTGTTGGAAGACTCTTGAGAGTCCCTTGGACTGCAAGGAGATCCAACCAGTCCAACCTAAAGGAGATCAGTCCTGGGTGTTCATTGGCAGGACTAATGTTGAAGCTGAGACTCCAATACTTTGGCCACCTGATGCGAAAAGCTGACTCGTTTGAAAAGACCCTAACGCTGGGAAAGATTGAGGGCAGGAGGAGAAGGGGATGACAGAGGATGAGATGGTTGGATAGTATCACCAACTCGATGGACATGAGTTTGAGTAAACTCCGAGAGTTGGTGATGGATAGGGAGGCCTGGCGTGTGGTTCATGGGGTCACAAAGAGTCAGACATGACTGAGCAACTGAACTGAATTGAATATTCCTTTGTATATGTTTTTGTACCACAACTTCTTTATCCATTCATCTGTCAGTGGACACCTTGCTTCCATGTTGTATATGGTGCTACAGTGAACATTAGGGTTCATGTGTCTTTTTCAATTATGGTTTTCTCAGGGTATATCTACTCTTAAGTTAGGTAATATTTGCATCCTTTTTGTCTAGAAGTTTTATAATATAGTTTCCATTTCTACTGTATGTTGAGCTTTGGAGACCAATGAACATTATTTAAAGGGCAAAACGAAAAGAAATATTGATACTGCCCATTTGAAATAATCAAGTCTCATGGGTGAAACATTTGCTTGTAAGGCATGACATAATATGTGTATTCTTGCACCTATTATGCTATTTTTGTAGTAACTTCCTAGAGAGTAGGTGTTCAGTTTCACTGATCCCAGATAGAATTTGCTATGTACGCTATCGCACATTCATGGGCAATTAACCAGATTCTTACAGTGTCTGCCTATTCTCCAGGAAGAAGGAAAGAACCAACCATAGTACTAGGCATGGAATAAACATTCCACAAATAGTCTCAATCTGGTTGCTTAATTGAACTGGAACCTGTTTCCATTCTTCCTGGAAATGAGAGTACCAGCTAGCACAATAGGCCAGTGAATTACTAAACATTACTAATGCTGAAATTCACTTTATACTAGCTTCCAGGAAAGTGCACCTATCTGATAGAGATGAGCTTAGGCAAAACACAATCTGCCTTAGTCAGAATTAAATTCTAAGTCTCAAGTCCTTCCGGTACAGGTTTGGGTGTATTCCTGTTTCTCTCTGTGTGTGTGTCATCATCACAAAGGCCCTAATTTTGTTATTTGAGGTCAGGACATCCAGAATGATTGTGAGGAGCCAAGAATGAGGAAGGGGAAAGGACCTTAGTTGGTTGAATTTGAGGCCGTCTGGCTTATTTCCTGTACTGTGCCTCTCTTTGTATTGCCTATCTGTCTTCACTGTCTTGCCCTTTCTTTGCCAATCTTTTCACACTGGAATTGCTAAGCTCCATCTGAAAACCTTTCACCTCAAGAAGATCTAACACCTACTAAGTGCTTCCTATGTACCAGGCTTTACATATTTTATTCTGTTTGATCTTACAAATAGCCCTCAGTGGGTATGTACCAGCACCTGTATCACTGATGGGGACATGTGGCATAAGAGGTGAAGATGACAAATGTGAGTGATAGGGCAGTATTTGAACCCAAATAATTCCTAAGCCTGTGCCCCTTGTTGTTGATTGTAGAGCTATGGAGTGTTTCAGAACCTGCCCTGTCCCACATGACCACACCGTATACTGCATCCCTTTAGAACTAGTTTTAAGCTACAGACCACAGTTCTGCACACATGACTCTAAAAAGACTTTCTATTTGTCTTGTGCTAGTAAATGTTGGCTTCCCAGGTCAGCGTTAAGGTCTTTTAGAACAGGAACTTGGTATTCTGCCATTCCTGGAATATAGTTTGTGTGGTGGACTGTAAAGTCATACAGCCCAAATTCAAACCTAGCTCCACTGCTCTCTAGTATTGTGACCTTGGGCCAGTTACTTGCTGTATTTCCTCATCTGCAAAATAGGTGTCAAAAACATACCTATCTTTATAGGTGGGTATTTTTCATGGGGATTAAATATAGTAATACATGGGAAGAATGAGATACAGTAAATACACATGATGAATGTTAGCTACTATTTTCATTTACCTATTACAGAAATACCATGATATTGAATGGTTTGCCTTGGAAACAAACAGAGATCATTCTGTCATTTTTGAGATTGTATCCTAGTACTGCATTTCGGACTCTTTTGTTGACCATGATGGCTACTCCATTTCTTCTAAGGGATTCCTGCCCACAGTAGTAGATATAATGGTCATCTGAGTTAAATTCACCCATTCCAGTCCATTTTAGTTCGCTGATTCCTAGAATGTCGATGTTCACTCTTGCCATCTCCTGTTTGACCACTTCCAATTTGCCTTGATTCATGGACCTAAAATTCCAACTTCCTATGCAATATTGCTCTTTACAGCATCGGACCTTGCTTCTATCACCAGTCACATCCACGACTGGGTACTGTTTTTGCTTTGACTCCATCCCTTCTTTCTTTCTGGAGTTATTTCTCCACTGATCTCCAGTAGCATATTGGGCACCTACCAACCTGGGGAGCTCCTCTTTCAGTATCCTATCATTTTGCCTTTTCATACGGTTCATTGGGGTTCTCAAGGCAAGAATACTGAAGTGGTTTGCCATTCCCTTCTCCAGTGGACCACATTCTGTCACCTAGAGCCAGACATCCTGGAATGTGAAGTCCAGTGGGGCCTTAGAAAGCATCACTATGAACAAAGCTGGTGGAGGTGATGGAATTCCAGTTGAGCTATTTCAAATCCTGAAAGATGATGCTGTGAAAGTGCTGCACTCAATATGCCAGCAAATTTGGAAAACTCAGCAGTGGCCACAGAACTGGAAAAGGTCAGTTTCATTCCAATCCCCAAAAAAGACAATCCCAAAGAATGCTCAAACTACCGCACAATTGCACTCATTTCATACACTAGTAAAGTAATGCTCAAAATTCTCCAAGCCAGGCTTCAACAATACGTGAACCGTGAACTTCCAGTTGTTTAAGCTGGTTTTAGAAAAGGTAAAGGAACCAGAGATCAAATTGCCAACATCTGCTGGATCATTGAAAAAGCAAGAGAGTTCCAGAAAAACATCTATTTCTGCTTTATTGACTATGCCAAAGCCTTTGACTGTGTGGACCACAATAGACTTGTGGAAAATTCTGCAAGAGATGGGCATACCACACTTTGAGAAACCTGTATGCAGGTCAGGAAGCAACAGTTAGAACTGGACATGGAACAACAGACTGGTTCCAAATAGGAAAAGGAGTACGTCAAGGCTGTATATTGTCACCCTGCTTATTTAACTCTTATGCAGAGTACATCATGAGAAATGCTGGGCTGGAAGAAGCACAAGCTGGAATCCAGATTGCCAGTAGAAATATCAATAACCTCAGATATGCAGATGACACCACCCTTATGGCAGAAAGTGAAGAGAAACTAAAAAGCCTCTTGACGAAAGTGAAAGAGGAGAGTGAAGAAGTTGGCTTAAAGCTCAACATTCAGGAAACTAAGATCATGGCATCTGGTCCCATCACTTCATGAGAAAAAGATGGGGAGACAGTGGAAACAGTGTCAGACTTTATTTTGGGGGGCTCCAAAATCACTGTAGATGGTGATTGCAGCCATGAAATTAAAAGACGCTTACTCCTTAGAAGGAAAGTTATGACCAACCTAGATAGCATATTAAAAAGCAGAGACATTACTTTGCCAACAAAGGTCCATCTGGTCAAGGCTATGGTTTTTCCAGTGGTCATGTATGGATGTGACAGTTGGACTGTGAAGAAAGCTGAGGGCTGAAGAATTGATGCTTTTGAACTGTGGTGTTGGAGAAGACTCTTGAGAGTCCCTTGGACTGCAAGGAGATCCAACCAGTCCATCCTAAAGGAGATCAGTCCTGGGTGTTCATTGGAAGGACTGATGTTGAAGCTGAAATTCCAATGCTCTGGCCACCTCATGCGAAGAATTGACTCATTGGAAAAGACCCTGATGCTGGGAGGGATTGTGGGCAGGAGGAGAAGCGGACAACAGAGGATGAGATGGCTGGATGGCATCACCGACTTGATGGACATGAGTTTGAGTAAACTCCGAGAGTTGGTGATGGACAGGAAAGCCTGGCGTTCTGCGATTCATGGGGTCGCAAAGAGTCGGACATGACTGAGCAACTGAACTGAACTGATAGAGAAATACAGTACTGGGCACACAGCAGGTGGTCACTTCTCTGCCAAATAATGGAGTTACCATAGAAGTGAGTGACAGATTTTATCACAGGTGTTTTTGGGTCAGTCTTTCACTGCTTATCACATGCTGCCACATCACTCAGTGCCTTGCTTATTGTACTCAATAAGTAATTGTTAAATTAGTCATTTAATAAATTAACCAACCAACCAGCCAATTGGCTAGTTTTCTTACATACCAACCAATTATAGTGTTCATTGGTTTTGCTCTTCCTTAAGGTAGCCTTCATCCTGTACAACATGGCTCTTCATGGTCTACTAGTTAACTTATCTTTCAGCATTGTGGCTATGCTCTGACTAATGTAAATTTCCTCACACCAAAGCAGATATTATCCATCACCTATGGCCAACGGAGAGTTCACCTGCTATGATACAAATGAAAAAAACCAATGCAATTTACATACCAAACAATAGCCATTCGGAAGTATGGCTCAGTGTGAGGGAGGTTCAAATTATAATTTCTGTGTAAGTACTATTTAGCATTTAAAGTTAGGCTTTTCTCTGGGGTGATGTAAAGGAGATAAATGTCTACAAAACTGGTGGTATTATTCTGTAGATGTTCCTTGAATATTAGCACTGTGTTGCCAAGATTGCTGTGCTCCCAAAAAACTTCCCAAGACACATATAATTTCTTGTCAGAATATCTAAATTATGTAAATTGTAACATCCATGATGATGACTAATTTTATTGAGTATGCTGATCCTAAAGATGATGAGACAGGCCAAATGTTTTTATTTGGTTTGATGTAGATCAGTCAGCTTGCTATGTTTATTGTAAGATTACTGCATCAGAGGGATATTCCACTGGAAAGATTTTATCACTGTAAAAAGAATTACATCTCAGAAGTGGATATTGAAAAAAAAAAAAACCCAAAAACAGTTTATCTAAGCCTTTGCAGGAAATTGGTTTCAAAGACCATGGTTGCCTACGTGTAATGAGTTGGCTTTTCTGGAAAACTGTTTATTTTCAACAGACAACACAGTTTCTTAATTGTTTTGCTATTAATTAGCTAAGGATGTAGTTTAACTGGGATCAAAGTATTCAAGATACAAGGCATATTCAAAAGAGGAAAATGTCTAAGTAGCTTCCTCTAGTACATAACTCCATTGCTTCCAAGCCAGTGGGGACAACAGAAGGCAGAAATCAGATGTGCCCACTTGTTGCCTAATTCAATCAGAAGGAGGGGACTGAAAAGCCTCTTTGGGTTATTAAATGACATTTACAAAAACTGAGGAATGTATACATGCAAGTAAGGATGCAGGTAGAGAAAAGTTTGTTTGATGCAGAATGAGAAAGGATTTTTAAATAAGGGGACTTCCTTACGTTACCCAAAGTTGGACTTTATAATTTTCCTTAGATGGTAGGAGAGTCACTGAATATTCTCTTTTTCTTCTCATTTTTGGTTGAGAGTAAAAGACAATAATAACAATCCTAATCATTAATTATGTTAAGGAAGTATGATTGGTACGGATGTGTGTGTGAGAGAGAGAAAGAATTACTGAGTCACTTTTCATATTATACTGAAGTTGGGGAGAAAAACAGCAGTCACATACTGGCGCTGAAAAAGCCCTGAAGGTTATTGTTTCTCCTTGGTCCCCTTAACAGGTCTTCCAGAATTAGCTCTTTCGTATTTCCCACATACTTGGAAATCACAAGCTAATTATTACAGCTATGAAAATTAGCACAGATCTACTGAACAACAGCCAAAAATCTTGTCAGAATACAGATAGGGTTTCTTTTTAAAAATGGATGAAGATGAGTTTTACTTTTAAAGCAAATGAATAACCCATGTGGAGTAAGGTGTTCACAGTGCATTAGGTTTTGACATGTGGAGTAAATTGCTTTGAATGCCTATTCATATAATTTACTCTTGTGGGCATGCTCATGTCTGCTCTGTTCTCTACTGTGTCTTTGAAAGTGAAAGTGAAGTCACTCAGTCGTGTCCGACTCTTTGCGACCCCATGGACTGCAGTCCACCAGGCTCCTCCATCCATGGGATTTTCCAGGCAAGAGTACTGGAGTGGGTTGCCATTTCCTTCTAGCTCCTAGCAAAATACAAAGGGTATACATCCTGTCAGATGGATAAGTATTTTATGAATGAATGAATAAAATAATTTGAGGTCAAATGAAATACTCAAATCTGTATTTTAATGATTAAAAATAATAGTTAAAAAAAATAGTTAAAGCTACCATTTGCTGAGCATGGGCCATATTTTGTATTCTGTGCTAAGAGCTTTACCTGTGTCATCTCCTTGGTGAGCATGTTAGGTTCTTGGCCTTATTTAATTTGGAATTCCTTGGTGGTCAGATCATAAGCTCCATAGAACAGAAAGAAAAGATGACAAGGGAAAATCCTAGTCATTAAGGTTCATTTTTTTCTAATTCATTTGACAAAATAATTTATTCACTGCTTGTCATATGCCAGATATGGTATAGGGATTCAGTAGTAAATTAGGACTCAACTTCTGCATGCGTGCCTATCCTTGCTGAGCTTCTAGTCTGTAGGGGAGATTCACAAACCAAATAATGTTTGTAAATTGCTCAGTAATAGTGATGCCACCACAGTAGTCAATATAGTGTGGTATTGGTGAAGGTACAGGCACATAGGTCAATGGAACAGAAAATGCAGCCAACTGATTCTTTAAAATAAGTTTTTTATTTGGAATAATTTTAGATTTATAGAAAATTATGAAGATACTACAGAATTCCCATATACCCCTCTTCCAGTTTCTCTTAATGTTAACATCTTACATTTCCATGGTATATTTTACAAGACTAAGAAATTTATGTTGGTATAATACTATTCACTAAACTATAGACTTTGACTTTACTAATTCTTTTCTATTAAGATCCTTTTGCTATCCCAGGATCTAACCCAGGATACAACATTGCAATTGGCCAGTTTATTTTTGCCCAAAAGTGCAAAAGCAGTTAAATGGAAAGAGAACAGTCTTTTCAACAAATGGTGCTGGAACAATTTTCATGTACATGTATAAAAGAATAAACCTTACACTCTTTATGAAATCTTAAAATGAATCATAACTCCATTTACATAGATTTACATGTAAAATTTAGACCTACAACACTTTCAGAAGAAAACATTTGAGAAAATCCTCATGATCTATGATTAGGCCAAGAGATTTTAGAAATAACACCAAAAAGTAGTATCCACAAAAGAAAACATTTAGAGTTCATCAAAGTTGGAAATTTTTATTTGCAAAAGACACTGTCAAGAAAATGAAAAGATAAGACACAGACTGGGCAAAAATATTTGCAACTGGTATATTCAGAAAGAACTTATCCCAGAATACATAAAGAAATTTAAAAATTTGACAGTAAGAAAACAACCTACCCAATTAAAGACTGAACAAAAAGATTTGATCAGCCGCTTCAGCAAAGAGAATATTGGGATGGACAATTAGCACAAGAAAAGATACTGGACATTATTAGCCACTAGGGAAATTCAAATTACTGCCACTGTTAAATGCCACTGAGTACCTATCAGAATGACTAAAGTTGAAAACACTGACAATCCCAAGAGTTGAAAAGGATGTGAACAACTGGAACTCTTATACATACTGATGGTAATGTGAAATAGTATGGCCACTCTGAGAAAAACAGCATGGCATCTTACCATGGTGTTAAAAATACACCTATAATATGACCTAGCATTCCCACTCCTGGGTATTTATAACAGAGCATGGATTGGCAAATTGTGACCAGCAGGTAAAGTCCAATACACTGCTTATTTCTGTAAATAAAGTTTTTCTGGAGCATAGCCATCCTTATCCCTTTATATATTATCTATGGCTGCTTTACACTAATTTCAGTAGAGACTACAAAGCTAAAATATTTGCTGTCTGACTTTATACAGAAAGAGGTATACATCCCCAGCTCTAGAGAAATGAAAATATATGTCCACCACAAAACCTGTACAAAATGTTTTTTTTAGCGGCTCTATTTATAATCACCAAAAACTTGAACCAGCTCAATTGCTCTTCAGCAGATAAATGGCTGAACAAATTGTGTTATGGCCATATGATGGGAGTATTTGGAAGGAGCAGTATTTAAAAGAAACAAGCTATTAACATAAGCGATGACTTAGAGATTCTCAAAAGCATTATGCCAAGTGAAATCAGCTAGTTTCAGAAGGCTACTTACTGTCTGATTCACTTATATAACATTTATGAAAAGACAAAATGTCTAGTAATGGAGAGCAGCTCTGTGTTCACCATGCATTATGGATGATAGAGGGGTATGGTTATAAAGGAAAAATATGGAAATTTTATGGAGTGATAGGATTGTTCTACATCTTAATTGTAGTGGAGGCATCATAAATCTATGCATGCGTCAAAATTTGTAGAACTGTACCCCCTAAAATGTCCATTACACTGTATTTTTTTTAAGTTTTAATCAAAAGTTAAAAGTGGAGCTACCTGTCCAAGGCCACACAACTAGCCAGAAGTAGACTTTTAACCCAGGGCACCCAGAAGGGTTAAGTCACTTGCTTGGTATCACATTCTGAACATTTTATTGTGACTGTGTTGAAACCTGGATGATGCTGTTCCCTTGGGCTTGGGTACCTACCAAGCATTAAACCTGGGGACAGAATCCCTTGCCTTTCTCCACTGCTTTGGGGTATATGGCTCCCTGAATACATTCCTTTGTGTGGTTTTGGACAGAGACCTAAGTATCCTGACCTCTAGATAGCCAAGCAGCTGCCAGGCCATAATCAGCAGCAGCATCACTGCACTCGTCAGAGCCTACCATTTTCAGTTCTTTATAGTTTCAAATGGCTTTCTTTTTTACTTGAACTTCACAATTACCAAGTAGAGAACTAGGTCATGCAAGAAAGTTATTTATCCATATCTTACAATTAAAAAAAAAAAAAATCCTAGAGGCTTAGCCAGACTCAATTTCCTAAGTTACAAGGTAATACGAGATGGCAGAGTGTTTAGACTCTTAAGAAATCTGACTCCCAGCACATGCTGCTTTTCTACTACTTAGCCTTTTATATAGATCATTCTTGACCTTTGCTGAAACTTCTGGATCAGAATCTTGAACTGTGAGCTTAGGGCATTCACAAAGATATTGTGTGATTTGTAGCTTAGAATGAAACCAAGTTGACACATGGGTGTTTTTTGAGTCTATTAACCCATCTGCCTATTTTCTGAGATCTGCTGAGGCCAGAGTTCATGAGCTTTACCCATCAACTGAAGACATTCTAGAATTTTGTCATCTGAAACTGAATCTCCCCATTAGATCTTAGATTCTTCCCTTCAGCAAACATAGAGCACAGCAAATAAACTTTCTGTGACCAGTCATGCTTGAGAAGGGAAGCTGGGTCATCTAGATAAACATCTATGGCCTACTTGATGTATCTTTTGATAAAAACCTTCTTTCACATTCTTAATTAGACTTACTATGTTAGGTCATTGGATTATTAACCTTGACTTTTCATTGTCTTTAGTCCCCTTCCTAAAGGTATCTTTGAAGCAGGTTTTCCTAAAGCCCTCACATCTTGAATTAGAAAGCATTTATTTCTCCTTGGGAGTTTGGATTTAGCATATGCATGCATATGTAATTACATATGTATTAATATTTATAAATAGATAACCAACAAGGACCTACCATAGAGCACAAGAAACACAGGGAACTATACCCAATATTTTGTAATAATCTATAAGGGAAAAGAACCTGAAAAAATATACATGTATGTATGTATTGATATAAACAAATCTCTGTGCTATATACCTGAAACTAACATGATATTGTAAATCAACTATACTTCAATTAAAAAAAATTTTTAAAGGAAAGCATGTATTTCTTACATATTGAATAGACATTTAAATGAAAAGGTAAAAATTATTTTGAGGCAAGAAAATTATTTGAAGATTAACCTTTGTAAATTAGATGAAGGCAGACATGTGGTTTTACCATCACCTAAGCCAAGATAAATGTTTTTTACTCTAAATAGAAGATAAGACCCAGAAAGTAAAACTCTAGTGTTATTGGTAGGCTAAAAAGGTGCATTAAACAAATCTAGGAGACTGTCAGCAGTTCCATTTTTTCCCCTCTCAACTTACCCTCTTTTCATGTTGCATATACCACAGAGAAGGATGTAAAGATACCAGGGAAGTGGAGAGTAAACTGTGGTCGACATTTGAGGAAGCGTCTTCACTCTGAAGAGAGCTGGCACAGCCAAGTGATCTGTGCTCAGTGAGCCAGACTGTGTTTCTGTTATCTCACTGCTGTCCGTGAAAGCGCTGCATGTCTGCAGCTTCCCCGGGCAGGTGATTCAGCACCGTCTACTTCAGGGGCCAGATCTGACTGAAATATCACTCTTGTGTAACCAGATTATTGTTACTGACTCAAAAGGAGACAGAATGCTGTGTGTACATATCAATATGCTTCGCATATTCTCTACTGGAATGTCTATTTTTTTACATGGGCATACTTTCCTACCCAGCCTATTTTCATACTGGTTCATTATTTCTGACTCTTATGACTTTGATTCATATTACTCACCCTTAAGGACCTGTTTCCAGTCATTACTGTAGGTGAAACCAGAGAAGGATAGCACACACAAACTGATTTCTGGTTTTACTTTTAAAGGCAACTACAGTCTGTTTCCCTATTCAGTTATTTTATTTTTCTTGGCTATAATACCTGAATGCCTAGTTTCAGAAAGAACTATCACCAAACAAACATAATATCAAGTTTGTATTAATGTACTGGGATGGCATTTAGTGCTGCAAAATCTTGTTACTGTGACTTGCAGTGAAGAACAAGAAATACAAATCCTCTAACTATTGTAAATTATATGGAGGCAGAAATGTGATTTGTGTAAATATGTAAAATTTAGTCTGTTCTTGTATAAACACGCACACAAGGCATGCTATGGGGAAATGAGATCCTTTATACGTGCTCATTCACTTAGCCTACATCAGAGCACAGTCTGATTAAGATGGCTCCAAGTGGCTGGATATGGCAGAGGAGCAGCTGCAAGTGGTGGAAAGTTAGCCAGTTTCACAAGATCTGAAGTGCTGTTTCTCCTCACAAGAAGCACCTTTTGAGCATCTATTATGTACTAGACATTGAGAATACAGCAGTGTGAAAGCAAGAGCTCTGCTCTTCTGGAAGTTATTCCTAACGGAGGATATTCACTAAGCAAAGAAAGACAATAATTACAAATAGTGATTAGTGCCATGAAGGAAATTGAGAAACATGATCAAGAATAATGAGAGTGTAGAGGGAAGAGAGGCTACTTCCAATAGAGTGGTTATTGCAGACTTCTCTAAGAGATGAAGGAAGAGGCAGAATTAGCTATAAGAGGAGGAAGAATATCCCAAGAAGAGAGAACAGTAAATACCAAGCCAAAGACTAGCCTTTTGGGAGGCAAGGAAGAGGGATCAGATTGGTTGGAATGTGGACAACTGAGAAGGAACAAGTGTGTTATGAGACTGAAGTCACATAGGGGTGTGTAAAGCGTGGTAGACAGTTGGTTTTTTCCAAATGCAACGAGAAAGGTTTTAACAGGACTGATCTGTGATCTGACAGCAGCTCATTCCAGTTCCTGAGAGGACAGAGAGTTATTAAAGAGATAGAAAAGGAAAGCAGAGGAAGTCATGAGGAGAACACTAGTCATCCAAACAAAAGAAATAGTGCATGGTGCTACTTGGAGCAGATGAGGTGGAGAATAGTGAACAGATAAATGATATGGGAAGCAAAGGGTCTGCCTATTGACTGGATGTGAAGCTTGAGGGAAAGGGAAGAAATGAAGATGGCTCCTGCGTGTACAATGACCATTTAGATAAATTTCAGCTGAGACAATGCTGAAGCCTTCCTGTAGGAAATTTTATTTTATGCTGGGCACCTTGACTTTTCCTTACAAAAAAGAAAATGGTCTGCCAGGTGGCTATTATATAGGACTGAAGAAGCCAATGTCATCATTTAGCTGTGTGATCTAAGGCTAGACACTGCCCCTCTCAGAGCCTCTGAACCATTTCCATGAGCTCCAAGATCTTATAATTCTTGAAGATACCGAGTTTTTCATTGGTGTAGACTACACATCCTGTTAGTAACCTGAGTAGTGTTGTTGTTAAGAGGGACTGAGGCAAATAGAACAGTTAGTGCAGTGCACAGTCCCCCCGGCATTACCACCCTGTAGTCTTCAGGGAGTCTCCTTATTGGTGCTCTTTCTGTAGTTTATCATTGTACCTTTCTGTCAGCACAGCCCTGAGAAAGTCTGATGCAGACAGGAGATGGCAAGAGTGAGCATCGACATTTTAGGAATCAGCGAACTAAAATGGACTGGAATGGGTGAATTTAACTCAGATGACCATTATATCTACTACTGTGGGCAAGAATCCCTTAAAACAAATGGAGTAGCAATCATAATCAACAAAAGAGTCCAAAATGCAGTCTTGGGTGAAATCTCAAAAATGACAGAATTATCTCTGTTCCTTTCCATGGCAAGTCATTCAATATCACAGTAATCCAAGTCTAAGCCCCGACCAGTAATGAGGAAGCTGAATGGTTCTATGAAGACCTACAAGACCTTCTAGAACTAACATCCAAAAAAGATGTCCTTTTCATTATAGGGGACTGGAATGCAAAAGTAGGAAGTCAAGAAATGCTTTGATTAATGGGCAAATTTGGCCTTGGAGTACAGAATGAAGCAGGGCAAAGGCTAATATAATTTTGCCAAGAGAATGCACTGGTCATAGCAAACACCCTCTTCCAACAACACAAGAGAAGACTCTACACATGGACATCAACGGATGGCCAATACCAAAATCAAATTGATTATATTCTTTGCTGCCCAAGATGGAAAAAACTCTATACAGTCAGCAAAAACAAGACCAGGCACTGACTGAGGCTCAGATCATGAACTCCTTACTGCCAAATTTAGACTGAAATTGAAGAAAGTAGGAAAAACCACTAGACCATTCAGGTATGACCTAAATCAAATCCCTCATGATTATACAGTGGAAGTGACAAATAGATTCAAGGGATTAGATCTGATAGACAAAGTGCATGAAGAGCTATGGATGGAGGTTCATGACATTGTACAGGAGGCAGGGATCAAGACCATCCCCAAGAAAAAGAAATGCAAAAAGGCCAAATGGTTGTCTGAGGAGGCATTACAAATAGCTGTGAATAGAAGAGAAGTGAAAGGCAAAGGAGAAAAGGAAAGATATACCCATTTGAATGCAGAGTTCAAAAGAATAGCAAGGAGAGAGATAAGAAAGCCTTCCTCCGTGATCAATGCAAAGAAATAGAGGAAAACAATAGAATGAGAAAGACTAGAGTTCTCTTCAAGAAAATTAGAGATACCAAGGGAACATTTCATGCAAAGATGGGCACAATAAAGGACAGAAATGGTATGGACCTAACAGAAGCAGAAGATATTAAGAAGAGGTGGCAAGAATACACAGAAGAACTATACAAAAAAGATCTTCATGACCCAGATAACCACGATGATGTGATCACTCACCTAGAGCCAGGCATCCTGGAATGCGAAATCAAGTGGGTCTTAGGAAGCATCACTATGAACAAAGCGAGTAGAGGTGATGGAATTCCAGTTGAGCTATTTCAAATCCTAAAAGATGATGCTGTGAAGGTGCTGGACTCAATATGCCAGCAAATCTGGAAAGCTCAGCAATGGCCACAGGACTGGAAAAGGTCCGTTTTCATTCCAATCCCAAAGAAAGGCAATGCCAAAGAATGTTCAAACTACAGCACAATTGCACTCATCTCACACACTAACAAAGTAATGCTCAAAATTCTCCAAGCCAGGTTTCCACTGGACGTGAACCATGAACTTCCAGATGTTCAAGCTGGATTTAGAAAAGCCAGAGGGAACCAGAGATCAAATTGTTAACATCTATTGGATCACTGACAAAGCAAGAGAGTTCCAGAAAAACATCTACTTTATTGACTATGCCAAAACCTTTGACTGTGTGGACCACAACAAACTGGAAAATTCTTGAAAGATGGGAATATCAGACCACCTGACCTGCCTCTTGAGAAATCTGTATGCAGGTCAGGAAGCAACAGTTAGAACTGGACATGGAACAACAGACTGGTTCCAAGTAGGAAAAGGAGTACGTCAAGGCTGTAGATTGTCACCCTGCTTATTTAACTTATATGCAGAGTACATCATGAGAAATGCTGGGCTGGATGAAGCACAGGCTGGAATCAAGATTGCTGGGAGAAATATCAATAACCTCAGATATGCAGATGACACCACCCTTATGGCAAAAATTGAAGAAAAACTAAAGAGCCTCTTGATGAAAGTGAAAGAGGAGAGTGAAAAAGTTGGCTTAAAGCTCAACATTCAGAAAACTAAGATCATGATATCTGGTCCCATCACTTCATGGCAAATAGATGGGGAAACAGTGGAAACAGTGACAAACTTTATTTTGGGGGGCTCCAAAATCACTGTAGATGGTGACTGCAGCCATGAAATTAAAAGACACTTGCTCCTTGGAAGGAAAGTGATGACCAACCTAGACAGCATATTAAAAAGCAGAGACATTACTTTGCCAACAAAGGTTCATCTAGTCAAAGCTATGGTTTTTCCAGTAGTCATGTATGGATGTGAGAGTTGAACTCTAAAGAAAGCTAAGTACCAAAGAATTGATGCTTTTGAACTGTGGTGTTGGAGAAGACTCTTGAAAGTCCCTTGGACTGCAAGGAGATCCAACCTGTCCATCCTGGTTGATCAGTCCTGGGTGTTCATTGGAAGGACTGATGCTGAAGCTGAAACTCCAATACTTTGGCCACCTGATGCAAAGAACTGACTCAATTGAAAAGACCCTGATGCTGGGAATGATTGAAGGCAGGAGGAGAAGGGGACGGCAGAGGATGAAATGGTCGGTGGCATCACCAACTCAATGGACATGTTTGAGTAAACTCCAGGAGTTGGTGATGGACAGGGAGGCCTGGCGAGCTGCAGTCCATGGGGTTGAAAAGAGTCAGGTATGACTGAGACTGAGCTACTGAACTGAACTGAGACTAAACATCCTCATAGTAACCTGAGTAGAGATGGTGTTAAGAGGAACTGAGGCAAATAGAACAGCTTGTGCAGTGCACAGCTCCATCCCCCCCCCTCCCCCGCCCACTCTCCCTCCCCCCATTACCACCCTGTAGTCTTCAGGGAGTCTCCTTATTGGTGCTCTTTCTATAGCTTATCTTTGTACCTTTCTGTTAGCACAGCCCTGAGAAAGTCCGAGGCAGACTGGGGGCTGCCCAAAATGCCACCACCAGAGGGCAGCATGGAGCTGTGCACGCTCAGATCAGCCCCTGAGGTCATGGGCACCCCCCCACCAGCCTCTGCCAGAGCAGGCAAACCAAATTGGTCCTGGGGAAGAGTGGTGCTGGGCTGGAATCACTGCTGCTAAGGCAAAGCAGGAAAGGAAATGTTCCTTTCAACCAAGGTACCAAGAGGAGCATGAGTGTATCATTGACGCAAACAGTGACAAACCCTAAATGCATCTGCAGCTCCCACAGTCTAAACAACAGGTAAAAATTAATTTTATCTTTAGCTACCATGCATGGAATGCTATATACTTGGCACCAGTAAATGATTATATAGTTATCTCATTTAAGCGTTACATCAACCCTGGGAGCCGTAGCCTGGTTTTTATCCCTGTTTTGTTGACATAGAAACTGAGATGAAGACATTAAGATCACTGGTAGAAGCAGTTTTGTTTAAATACAGAAGTCTGTTTACCTGTAAAAACCTCCTCTCAAGGCTGCTATGCATCTGCATACTATTTTCCTATCACTCTCTGGTTGCTCTGAGGATAGAAATGAAGTGCTATATAGAATTCGACTCTTGCCCTCAAGGACCGTGCATTTTCAGAGTAGAAAGAACGATTTAAACAACTAAATAATAATACCAACAATTGTGTATAATCCAGAGTTTTATAACATGGTAAAATTATGTCTATACAATTCTCAAATATTTTCCACTCATGCCACACAACTTCTATAAATTTCAAATATAAAAGGATGAATGAGAGTGAAGGTACAGTCAGCAACCCTAACCCTTCAATTATTCATTTACCCTCCAGATATCCAGTAAGTATCTCTGATTATGCTAGACACTAGATATCACACTTAAACATGCCTGGTCCTTGCCTTTGAGGGGACGATAAGCTAGTTGGGATGGTAAAAGAGAAATAGACAACAGCAAATAAGTCAACAAATAAGTGTGGAATTGCAGTTATATGTACCATAAATAGGGTCTAGTGGTGAGCTGTTAGCCCTGGTGACAGCTCTCTGTCCAACAATTTCTTGACCTTGATTCTTTACAACCTTCTTCTCTACTGCAGCCACCTGGAGCAGGTCTTCTCTGCTGTGATCTTGACATTTCCTTCTCTGATTGCAGTCTTGTGAACATATCTCTCACACTCCCTTGGATCCTAGTCAGCCTGGGCTATGCTCTGAGGCTGTATCCACCTTTCTGACATCTCTCATCCAGAATGGACTCATGGAAGGTCAATTTAGCAATGGCCTTGTTCTTGCTCTAAATGCCTCCTGACCTTCCCCAGAATCTTTCTCCACCTGTGCCCATTCGTCTTTTGCTCTCTAGGCAGAATCAGGAGTCTCTTGCCCAGTAGATGTAAGTGGTAAGGGTGAATGGTACTTGAGATGAATTTTGTTGATGTCATTCATTCATTCACTCATGCATGCATTCATACCTGCCTGTGTGTCCTACTTTATTCCATAGCTGTCTGTTAGCCATGTGGTATTTTTCCATCATCCCAATTGGCACAGAGACATTGCAGAGCAGTAAGGATCAGGAAGGAACAGCTCAGGGGCATTGAAGCCTTATGAGTAAGAGAGGAACTGAGCATGCACACAGAAGGTCAGGGAGCTGGAACTTTACCCTGCAGGACCTCGAGGTTATGTTAACATTTGGAACTTAGAAACAAAGGAGAAATATGGGGCAGAAATGTGATATGACTTGATTTGCAGTCTCGAAAAGACCACACTGATTGCTGTGTGGGGAATGGATTAGAGGGTACCAGAGTGGGAATGGAAAGAACAGTTAAATGCTAATACAGTAACCTGGGTGAGAGGTGATGGCTTCGTGTGGATAAAAGCTTTATTAGATGAACACTAAGTTCCCGTCAGCCTCTTCGGCCCCTGGAATGTGTGATTCCTCACTAGTGCCTTGAGGTTCTGGCCCTGATCTCACTCCCCTAATTTATCTCATGCAGGGAGCCTTGTCCCCCATCCTGCTTGCTATGCTCTAGATGAATTGAACTACTCTGTTCCCTGAACACTCTGGCACATTTTCCCCTCCAGGCCTTTGCTCAATCTGTTCCCTCAGCCTGAATACCACCCACCCTCCACCCTGGGTCTGTTCCCACCGTCTACTCTGATCTCTGCATAGAGAATGATTATCCTCTTCACAATTTGGATTTATAACTCTGTTGTACCACTTGTACATTATGTCTTGCATTTCACTTACTTCACTTCCTGCTCTCTCTTCAGTTGTGAATCTGAGAGGATGCATGTTTTATAGTGTTCTTATTCTCCTCTTCAAACCTATGCTACCTTGCTCAGCGCAACATTTTTATGGGTGTTAAATGTTTGTTGTATCAAATAAAAAAATCCAATTCCACCCAATCCAGTCGAATTCAGTTCGATTCAGTTCAGTGCAATCCAATGCTTGTATACTTGATATTTCCTTTATAAAGTATAAGCCTCTTAAGCTTAGACGTTTGTGTTATGCTCCTTGGTATGTCCTATCTAACTCATACAGTGGGTGATGAATAAATGTTTACTGACTGGTTCACTTCACTTAAAGACACTCTTTGTCTTATAAGTGTACATTGGCCTTGGACCCTCATTTCTTTCTATCTTATAGATACTATGTAAGCTTGAAAGGTATAATTTCATACAATTAAATGGTCAGGACATTTAATATGGATTCTTAAGGAATTCCAATACAGATCTAATAAGACAAAATGAGGTTAGGCAACTGTGTACAAAGGTGTAACATATTACATTATTATTGGTAGGCTCATGTTTAAGAGAAAAAACAGTCATTACTAAAGTGGGGAAGGGGTTGGGGGTTGTGGTTATGATGATATACATAAGAAATATCTACTTTACCAAAGGGAACCCTCCTGTGACGCTGACAGTGGAAGGTGACTTTTATATTATCCTGATTGCTCAAGGACATCATGTGTAACTCCAGGGACATACCTAATTCACTGGCATCACCACACTTTACAAGTAGGTCCAAGCTAACTTACCTGAACTTACCTGAGAACAAGTGACTCATCTTTGAGGCCACCACTGCCCATTTCTTATATAAGTGCCCTTATAAAGGACACCATCTTTTTCTTGTAAAATATGTATAATATAAAATCTACTATTTCAACCATTTTTAAGTATCCATTTCAGTGGCATTCCCACATTCACATTGTTGTTGTACAACCATCAGTGCCTTTTATCTTCAGAACTCATTCATCATCCTAAACTGAAATTCTGTACCCTATATATTTGTTTTCTAATTACAAAATAAAGTCTTCTAACAGTAGGAAATTCAGTAAGATCAAAGTGTACAGAGTAAAAAGTGTAAGTGCTTTTCCATTCATTATGGACCAAGTTTTTGCTGTTAGCAATTTGTTGTGTATACTTTGGCTCTTTTGGTATGTACAAATTACATACATGAATCCATAGTAATGTATTGTTTATAAAAATTAAATCATAAATATATGTGCTGTTTTGATTTTATCATTTAGCCAAATATTATGGACATTTTCCCATGTCCATGTGTATGTCTGTACTATATTCCTTTTGCTGGCCACTTAGTATTCCATCCTATGGATGTACCATAATTTATTTAACTGTTGCCCCAGTTATGGACACTTCACTTTGTTCTAGTGTTTTCTTCCTTTTAAAAACAGTGTCACAAAAAAAGAAAAGAAAATAAAAACAGTGTCACAATAAAAACTCTGATATACTCAAACAAACATTTCTTAGTACACATTTCTAGCGGTTTAATTCCTAAAAATAAAGGCTGACACAATAGAGAGAAAAAGGTGATGTATACTGACTGTCATATTATTCTACACAAACAATTTAACTACTCTTTTCCCCATTAGTTAGTTAGGAAGAGGCTCTGTGCTTACCTGCTGTTAGTATATTAACTCCAGCTTAGTGTGGTTTTGCTTGAAGTCACTGCCCTCTTTGATAAGACTCTAGATCTTCTCAGAACAAGGAGTTAACAGAAAGGACCCTAGAGCATGGTTCAGTTCAGTTCAGTTCAGTCGCTCAGTCGTGTCTGACTCTTTGCAACCCCATGAACCACAGCACGCTAGGCCTCTCTGTCCGTCAACAATGCCTGGAGTCCACCCAAACCCATGTCCATTGAGTCGGTGATGCCATCCAACCATCTCATCCTCTGTCGTCCCTTCTCCTCCTGCCCTAAATCTTTCCCAGCATTAGGGTCTTTTCAAATGAGTCGGCTCTTCTCATCAGGTGGCCAAAGTATTGGAGTTTTAGCTTCAACATCAGTCCCTCCAATGAACACCCAGGACTGATCTCCTTTAGCATGTATTGGTTGGATCTCCTTGCAGTCCAAGGGATTCTCAAGAGTCTTTTCCGACACCACAGTTCAAAAGCATCAATTCTTCGGCGCTCAGCTTTATTTATAGTCCAACTCTCGCATCCATACATGACCACTGGGAAAACCATAGCCTTGACTAGATGGACCTTTGTTGTCAAAGTAATGTCTCTGCTTTTTAAGATGCTATCTAGGTTGGTCATAGCTTTCCTTCCAAGGAGTAAGCGTCTTTTAATTTTCATGGCTGCAGCCACCATCTACAGTGATTTTGGAGCCCAAAAAAATAAAGTCAGCCACTGTTTCCACTGTTTCCCCATCTATTTGCCATGAAGTGATGGGACTGGATGCCATGATCTTAGTTTTCTGAATGTTGAGTTTGAAGCCAACTTTTTGACTCTCCTCTTTCACTTTCATCAAGAGGCTCCTTAGTTCTTACTCACTTTCTGCCATAAGGGTAGTGTCAACTGCATATCTGAGGTTATCGATATTTCTCCCAGCAATCTTGATTCCAGTTTGTGCTTCCTCTAGCCCAGTGTTTCTCATGATGTACTCTGCATATAAGTTAAATAAGCAGGGTGACAGTATACAGCCTTGACGTACTCCTTTTCCTATTTGGAACCAGTCTGTTGTTCCATGTCCAGTTCTAACTGTTGCTTCCTGACCTGCATACAGGTTTCTCAAAAGGCAGGTCAGGTGGTCTGGTATTCCCATCTCTTTCAGAATTTTCCACAGTTGATTGTGACCCACACAATCAAAGGCTTTGACATAGTCAATAAAGCAGAAATAGATGTTTTTCTGGTACTCTCTTGCTTTTTTGATGATCCAGAAGATGTTGGCAATTTGATCTCCAGTTCCTCTGCCTTTTCTAAAACCAGCTTGAACATCTGGAAGTTCACGGTTCATATATTGCTGAAGCCTGGCTTGGAGAATTTTGAGCATCACTTTACTAGCGTGTGAGATGATTGCAATTGTGCAATAGTTTGAGCATTCTCTGGGATTGCCTTTTTTGGGATTGGAATGAAAACTGACCTTTTCCAGTCCTGTGGCCACTGCTGAGTTTTCCAAATTTGCTGGCATATTGAGTGCAGCACTTTCATAGCATCATCTTTTAGGATTTGAAATAGCTCAACTGGAATTCCATCATCTCCACTAGCTTTGTTCATAGCGATGCTTCCTAAGGCCCACTTGACTTCACATTCCAGGATGTCTGGCTCTAGGTGAGTGATCACACCATCACCATTATCTGGGTCATGAAGATCTTTTTTATACAGTTCTTCTGTGTATTCTTGCCACCTCTTCTTAATATCTTCTGCTTCTGTTAGGTCCCTACCATTTCTGTCCTTTATTGAGCCCATCTTTGCATGAAATGTTCTCTTGGTATCTCTAGTTTTCTTAAAGAGATTTCTAGTCTTTCCCATTTTATTGTTTTCCTCTATTTCTTTGCACTGATCACTGAGGAAGACTTTCTTATCTCTCCTTGCTATTCTTTGGAACTCTGCATTCAAATGGGAATATCTTTCCTTTTCTCCTTTGCTTTTTGCTTCCCTTCTTTTCACAGCTGTTTGTAGGGCCTCCTCAGACAGCCATTTTGCTTTTTTGCATTTCTTTTTCTTGGGGATGATCTTGATTCCTGTTTCCTGTACAAAGTCACAAACCTCCATCCCTAGTTCATCAGGCACTCTGTCTGTCAGATCTAGTCCCTTAAATCTATTTCTCATTTCCACTGTATTGAGTTAGGTCATACCTGAATGGTCTAGTGGTTTTCTCCACTTTCTTCAATCTCAGTCTGTATTTGGCAATAAGGAGTTCGTGATCTGAGCCATAGTCAGCTCTAGGAATTCTAGGAATCAGTGAACTGAGATGGACTGGCATGGGTGAATTTAACTCAGATGACCATTATATCTACTACTGTGGGCAGGAATCCCTTAGAAGAAATGGAGTAGCCATCATAGTCAACAAAAGAGTCTGAAATGCAGTACTTGGATGCAATCTCAAAAATGACAGAATGATCTCTGTTCGTTTCCAAGGCAAACCATTCAATGTCATGGTAATCCAAGTCTATGCCCCGATCAGTAGCGCTGAAGAGGCTGAAGTTGAACAGTTCTATGAAGACCTACAAGACCTTCTAGAACTAACACCCAAAAAAGATGTCCTTTTCATTATAGGGGACTGGAATGCAAAAGTAGGAAGTCAAGAAACACCTGGAGTAACAGGCAAATTTGGCCTTGGAGTACAGAATGAAGCAGGGCAAAGGCTAAAAGAGTTCTGCCAAGAGAACGCACTGGTCATAGCAAACACCCTCTTCCAACATCACAAGAGAAGACTACACATGGACATCACTAGATGGTCGACACTGAAATCAGATTGATTATATTCTTTGCCATCAAAGATGGAGAAGCTCTATATAGTCAGCAAAGCAAGACTGGGAGCTGACTGTAGAGCATGGTGGGTTGATCCTATTTGGAAAGAGATACAGAAGCTCATACATGGACTTTCCACTCCACTCTACAGAGAAAAGGCAAGGGCATGTTTCCTGTTTCCTTGAATTAACTCCACTTCACTATCAGCTCATCATCCTCATGCATCCACATGAAAATTCTGGGCTTCCAGCTAGACTGCACTAATGTCAACTTTCATAAGTGGGGTAATACCTGTGCCATGCATGCATTCTAAGTCACATCTGACTCTGCGAACCTATGGACCATAGCCTGCCAGGCTCCTCTGTCCGTGGGATTCTCCAGGCAAGAGAACTGGAGTGGATTGCCATGCCCTGCTCCAGGGGATCTTCCCAACCCAGGGATTGAACCCACATCTCTTTTGCCTCCTGCATTAGCAGGCACATTCTTTACCACTAGTGCCACCTGGGAAACCCTCATAATTTTCAATTTAATCAATTTAGAACTAAACATGCAGAGACTATGGAAAGAATGCGCTGCTTCAGAATTGGGCGTGAAACTTCTGAGCAGTATTTTCTGCTTATTATTAGCAAAACTTCAAATCAGAGCTGAAGTTATCTGGGGTAAAGGAGACTTGTGTTAAGGGTTTTTTTGTTTGTTTGTTTTTTACTGGTGATAAACTGGGGCCATACTTGGAGCAATGCATGACTCTTGATATTTGCATAGGATAAGCTTACATCCATTAGAAAAGCATGTTGTTCATTTAATTTTCCACTAAAATCAATGGTTTTAATAAGAAAATTATGAAACCTAAAACTTGAAGAGGCAGTTGGACTCACAAATAACAGACCATGCCAGGTTCTACCAAAAAAAAATTTTTTTCTACAGTTAGCTCACCTGTAATTCTTTCATTAGAAAGGCAGTTATGTATATAAGCAGAAAACCAGACTGCTGAGCTGGAGAGTTTTAATAACTGGACTCTGGGAATAACTGATGAATAATGTTGAAAAACATTAAGCCAATATTTTTCCTGATACAGTATATTTCTTGGCAGCATTCCAAAGCAACTCCATGAAAGGGGCCTTTTGTTTTAGAGCCAGGCCTATCTAAAATAAGATGATTCTTTTAAGAACAGTTTTTCCATAAGCCCATGTTTTAAGAGTAAGAATATCCAATCTCACCCTCCTCGTGACTGAGTTAAGGAAAGAAATTTGAGAAAATTTGTTCTGTGACCATGACTCTGGGTATTTAAAAAAATCAACAGGGAGCTTTGAAAATAGACAAAAATATAAACTGTAACATACCCACACTGATAGACAAGGTATTACCATTATGGCAATACCTCTCTAAGCTATATGTTAAGCTGGAAACTTTCAAACATGATGGGGACTCACCTCAGATTATCTACTAGCAAGTTGATAGCATATTGTAGTAGATTTTTAAGTTGTCTTTACCTGGTTTGCAAGGACTCCCTATAACTGTTCATTTAAGCTTGAATGGCGGGTCCCTGGCAGGCAATTTATATTTTATGATTCTCCTCTCTGCCACTAGCCAGCCAGATTCTCTTTCCCAAAAGTTTAGGATTTAGACTAAAAAATATGGTTGAGTCTGGGCCAGTAAATGGAAGAAATTGGTCATTAATTCTGGAATTCCCATCTTCTATTATCATGTATTTCAAGAAGAAAGAGCCTAACAGAAAAGCTAATGCAGAGAGATAAGCAGAGAAGGGAGATGAAAGAGGGGTCTTTATGGTTTCTGGTTCTGGTGATTTCCTGAAGCCTGGCTGAGTTCTTGACTTTGGGGTCTTTGTGATAATCCTCTCTATCCTTATAGCAGATATCCCATTTTTATTTACCTTAATCTGAATAGAATTCTGTTACTTGCAACAAAAGTTCTAACTAATACCCATGTTAAGAGTGTACATTTGTTAGTATGCTGTAATGTTCTTTATCTTTCTGGCTTACTTCACTCTGTATAATGGGCTCCAGTTTCATCCATCTCATTAGGACTGATTCAAATGAATTCTTTTTGACGGCTGAGTAATATTCCATGGTGTATATGTACTACAGCTTCCTTATCCAGAGGAATTCCTCCACCAGAGGAATCGGGTGGAGAGGGAGGTGGGAGGGGGGGATCGGGATGGGGAATACGTGTAAATCTATGGCTGATTCATATCAATGTATGACAAAACCCACTGAAATGTTGTGAAGTAATTAGCCTCCAACTAATAAAAAAAAAAAAAAAAAAGAGTGTACATTTAAGGAGAGGTCAGCTTTGGGCTTCCCTGGTAACTCAGCTGGTAAAGAATGTGCCTGCTTTGCAAGAGACCCCAGTTCAATTCCTGGGTCAGGAAGTTCCCCTGGAGAAGAGACTGGCTACCCATACCCACTCTAGTATTCATGGGATTCCCTGGTGACTCAGACGGTAAAGAATTCTTTACCATTGCAGGTAAAGAAACCTGCAATGTGGGAGACACAGATTCAATCCCTGGGTTGGGAAGATCCCCTGGAGGAAGGTATGGCAACCCACTCCAATATTCTCCCCTGGAGAATCCTCATGGACAGAGGAGCCTCGTGGACTACAATCCATGGGGTCGCGAAGAGTGAGACACGACTGAGCGACTAAGTGCAACACAGCACACAACTAGGTATAGAGGAGAGGGAAGAAAGAGGAAAGAAAAAAATCACTGAGAACTCTTTGTGTCAAGCAATTTGCTAAACACTTTAAAAATTATTATTACCCCTCAAAGTATCTCTAAAAAAGGGATGTTATTTTCCCTCACTTTTTCAGGTAAGAGATCTGAATTTCAGACGTTCATTCTTGAGTCACATGGCTAGCTGGTGGCAGATCTGGGGATTTGTACTCAGATTTTGGTAGCTTGGGTTGGACTTTGGCCTAACTTTGATAAATAACAGTTATCTTGATATTTGTCAATCTTGAGCAAGCCACTTTACCCTATTTAAGCCTTTCTTTTCCTCTCTGAACATGAGCAGCTTGGGTAAATATAATATTACCTAAGTTCCCTTCCAAGTCTAATAGCATAGTGTCATTTGATTGACTTATTTAGAACAGTGCTTCTCAATATCATGGTGCTTAGCTGGGGATGGGGGGGAGCAGGGAGAAGGCAGGGATGAGTTATATCCAGGCTTCCTTGGGTGTCTTCTTAAATTGTATGCATCCATCATCTCCTTTCCCTCCCCAGAAGCTACGCTGAGGGTGAGATAGTTGGAAGTAACAGAGCTGGGATTTGAATTCAGAGATAGCTTATCATTTCATCATACCACTGCTTTCTCTTTACTATACTTATTGAAATGTAGAAGAAGCTCATTTTTTTCTATTGAATTGCATTAATTTTGACCATAAATGACTAATGTGTCCTATTTTGAGTGTTTTGCACATTTTAGAATTAGTTTGCCCATTGCTATTAAAAGTCTCTCTGGTGTTTTTATTGGAATTATACTGAATCTATAGATCAGTATAAGGATATCGCTATCTTAATAATATTCAGTCTTCTAATCTATAAACATAGTGTACCTCTCAATTTTTTCAAATATCTTCTTGAATTTCTCTTAGCACTGATTTTTAGTTTTCAGTGTAAAATTTTTGTATGTCATTTATTAATTTCAGTTCAGTCACTCGGTCATGTCTGACTCTTTGCAACCCCATGGACTGCAGCACAGCAGGCTTCCCTGTCCGTTGTCAGTTCCCAGAGCTTGCTCAAACTCATGTCCATCGAGTTGGTGATGCCATCCAAATATCTCATCCTGTGTCGTCCCCTTCTCCTCCTGTCTTTAATCTTTCCCAGCATCAGGGTCTTTTCTAATGAGTCGACTCTTCACATCAGGTGGCAAAAGTATTGGAGCTTCAGCCTTGGTCCTTCCAATGAATATCCTCTGCCTTTTCTAAATCCAGCTTTTATATCTGGAAGCTCTTGGTTCACATACTGTTGAAGCCTGGCTTGGAGAATTTTGAGCATTACTTTGCTAGCCTGTGAGATGAGTGCAGTAGTGCAGTAGCTTGAACATTCTTTGGCATTTACTTTCTTTGGCACTGGAATGAAAACTGACTTTTTCCATTCCTGTGGCCACTGCTGAGTTTTCCAAATTTGCTGGCACATGAGTGTAGCACTTTCACAGCGTCATCTTTTAGGATTTGAAATAGGTCAACTGGAATTCTATCACCTCCTCTAGCTTTGTCCATAGTGATGCTTCCTAAGACCCACTTGACTTCCCATTCCAGATGTCTGGCTTTAGGTGAATGATCACACCATTGTGGTTATCTGGGTCATAAAGATCTTTTTGTATAGTTCTTCTGTGTATTCTTGCCACCTCTTCTTAATATCTTCTGCTTCTGTTAGGTCCATACCATTTCTGTCCTTTATTGTGCCCATCTTTGCATGAAATGTTCCCTTGGTATCTCTAAATTTCTTGAAGAGATTTCTAGTCTTTCCCATTCTATTGTTTTCCTCTATTTCTCTGTGTTGATCACTGAGGAAGGCTTTCTTATCTCTCCTTGCTATTCTTTGGAACTCTGCATTCAAATGGGTATATCTTTCCTTTTCTCCTTTGCCTCTAGCTTCTCTTCTTTTCTCAGCTATTTCTAAGGCCTCCTCAGACAACCATTTGGCCTTTTTGCATTTCTTTTTCTTGGGGATGGTCTTAATTACCACCTCCTGTACAATGTCATGAACCTTCATCCATAGTTCTTCAGGCACTCTGTCACATCTAATCCCTTGAATCTATTTCTCATTTCATTGTATAATTGTAAGGGATTTGATTTAGGTCATACCTGAGTGGTCTAGTGGTTTTCCCTACTTTCTTCAATTTAAGTCTGAATTTTGCAATAAGGAGTTCATGACCTAAGCCACAATCAGCTCCAGGTCTTATTTTTGCTGACTGCATAGAGCTTCTCCATCTTCAGCTGCAAAATATAATCAATCTGATTTTGGTGTTGACCATCTGGTGATGTCCATGTGTAGAGCTGTCTCCTGTGTTGTTGGCAGAGGGTGTTTGCTATGACCAGTGCGTTCTCTAGGCAAAACTCTGTTATCTGTTTTTTTTTTTCTCTGTTATCCTTTGCCCTGCTTCATTCTGTACTCCAAGGCCTGAGTATTTTATGTTCCTAAAGGCTATTGCAAATAATATTATGCTAAGTTCATATTCTCCAATAATGTCACTAATATATAGAGATATGATTGACTTTTATGTATTAAAATTTGTTTCCTTTGACCTTATTATACTAGAATTTTGTTAATTAATGACACAAGAAAATTTGGATATGAAAAAAAACTCACTTTGGAGTCAAATTGACAAAGTATACTTGGTAGGCAAAATAATGCCTCCTCCCTCAAAGATATCTATATCATAATCCTTAGGACCTATGTAACTATGTTAGGTTACTTCTCGGAGGAGAATTGAGGTTGTAGATGTGATTAAGTTTATAAATCCAGTGATTTTGAGAGGGGGGTTATTTTGGACTGTTTGGGTGGACCTAATGTAATCAAGAGTTGTTAAAAGTGAATGAAGAGAGCTAGAAGGGAATGTAAGTACAGAAAAAAGATTAGAGAGATGAAATGTTGTCTTTGAAGGTGGAGGATGGGGCTATGAACCAAGAAATGCCCAAAACATCTAGAAGCAGAAAAAGGCAAGAAAATGGAGTATTCTATAGACCTTCTAGGGAAAAAAATATATAATCCTGCCAACACTTGGATTTTGGCCCAGTAAGGCACCTGTTGAACTTCTAACCTCCAGAACTGTAAGATGCTAAATCATGTTGGCTTAAACCATTAAGTTTGTGATAATTTATTCTATTAACCATGGAAAACTAATATAGTATTATTCCAAGTCACCCTCTGTTCGTGGAACCTGACCCATGCTGGCATCCTGCAAATAGCCAGCTTTGGAATCAGGAGCAGACAGTTACAAGATTCATATTTTTGCCACCATCTATGTTGCAAAACTGAGGAATCTTCAGAAAAGTTTAAAAGCAGGTCATAAGCATTGACAAAATGGGTGCTAGATAAAGAGACTACTTGGTGGATGCCATGTGTTAATGGCTAGCCAGAGAGATTTGTAGGAATAGAGGAAGCACCACTTGAGAGGATGTCTTTTAGTGAGGACAAATCCTATTTTGAGCAAGTAAGAGTCTGAAAGACATTGTAAGTTTTATATATATGATCCCATATATAGCCTCATGTAGGTGAGACCAAATGACTTGGGTTATACTAATAATAATAGTTAAGTACACTAATATTTGTTAATATTTTAAGTGGTTTTAAGTGTAATTAGGAAAGATTAAAAGTTGGCCCTATAAGGAGATCATCCTTGAATATCTGTATTCCAATATCTTGAGCAGGTAAGTGAGGTAGACTCAGCCCTCAGCCTGTCCTCTCTCTGCTGCGTACATCATGGTGAGCTCCCACCATGGAGGATTCATTGAGAAGTATAGTGATTATAAATTATTGTCATGTGTCTAAGTTGTGATTTCAATATGCTTCCTGCCATTTCCTTTTTGGCCCATGTGTATATTTTTAGTAAAAATTAAAGAAAGGATAGATGAAGAAAATATAGTGTATTTTTGTCTTCAGTATATGTCAGTGAGAATGATGCTATGAAGTTTCAATTAACAATAAAACAGGAGCTACAAAGGCCAGATCATAAGTAAAGTGAATTTGCAATAATGTTACTCATAGTAACATGTAAAAATGTGTCAGTATCATGGTGTCATATGATATTTGCCTCTAAAATGAGTTATATCTATTGCTTATTCAGTATTATGGTTGGTCATCTTATTTCTATTGATTGTGAAACATAAGTCTGAAATAAAAGCTTAAAAGTTGTGTGTGTGTGTGTGTGAATATATATATATTCACATTTTCTCACGGCTCAGATGTTGAAAGAATCTGCCTGAAAAAAAAAAAAAAGAAAGAATCTGCCTGCAATGTGGGAGACCAGGTTTCAATCCCTGGGTCAGGAAGATTCCCCTGGAGAAGGGAATGGCAACCCACTCCAGTATTCTTGCTTGGGAAATCCTGTGGACAGAGGAGCCTGGCACACTACAATACCTGGGGTCACAAAGAGTCGGACACAACAGAGCTAGTAACACTGTACACATACACACACACAAACACACACTCATATATACTTGTTTTTTCCTTACGAATGACAATTTGGAAATAACAAATGGTCAGTTTTACAACTCACATCTTTATAACATACTTTTATTAGTTATTCTCCCCAAAGAAATCCATATGCTATTTAACATTTTACCAATAGAGCAGATATGGATGACAATGTCTTCTTTCATATGAGTTTCTGAGTTAAGGAAGCAGAATTGGAAACGGCTGATTTATAACGGCACCAACAAATTCCATTTCCATTTTTTGCTTTCAGTCTACTCAAAATTTATTGACCGTTTCCACTATGCCAGGCACTGTGTGTGCAAGGTGCCGAGGATACAGAAATGATTAAAACACAGTTCTTTTCCTCAAGAAGTCCATGCTGTGATGAAGGAGGGAAACAAGTGCCTCAAACCAAAATGCAGGACTATGAGGGCACCAAGGAGGGAGTGATTTATTTTGCCTGGAGAGAAATGAAACCTTCACAGAAAGGGTGACATTTGAAAAAGCCTTAAAGGAAAAGGAGAAGGCTAGTAATTGTACATTTTAAACAATGATACAGCATAAAAACTCTAAAAGAAGGTTCAGTTTGTATCCTGTAAGTTGCTTATATAACTGGAACTGAACATTCATCCATGGCAGGGGGTATCTGGGGGGACCAGATGGGAGGTTGGAAGAGTGAAGGTTCATCTGGCCCCATCAGTCCTGTCTTCCCAGGCCAAGGGTCCTCCATCTGTGGAAAGGGAAAAAGCACTGACACCTCCTGCAAAGTCTGTCCAACACTTCATGTTAGATAACAGGGCCTTTCTGCCACTGCCTGGTTCTGAGATGGTGTCATGCAAGTTACTTAAGCCTAGTTTCTTTTATCTGCAAACCCGGAGAACTAATACCTGCCTCAAGTGCTTTTGTGAGGATGAGAGACAACTGTATGTAAAGTCTACACATATTGTCTGGCCCAGAGGAATGGTAGTACCATGGCAGTGTTGAGGGATGGTAATGGTGAAGAACAGCCTGGCGTCTGCACTGCCTTGGGAAGACTCTGCATGTCCCGCGAGGTGGGTGAGAACAGTGTGATCCTGGCGAGCCTGGCTCTGACCCAGGGCGGCTTCCTGCCCATCTGTACTTCCTTTGCCGTTGTTCCTGTGCCACAGGTGGCTCAGGCGGCTGCTCCAACTGCTACACTGGCACCCTGACACCTGTGGTGAGCCAGGCGATGGTATATCAAGCCAAACCCCAACTGGAAACCATCAGCCCTAATAAGTCCCAGCAACAAGGTCCTCTCCTCCTCCTCACTCCCGTCCCCTGCCTGCTCCTATTCTTTAATTCAGGGGTCCCCAGTCTTTTCGGCATCAGGGACTGGTTTCATGGAAGACAGTTTTTCCACAGACTGGGGTCAGAGAATCGTTCTGAGATGATTTGAGTACATTACATTTATTATGTACTTTATTTCTATTATTGTTGCATCAGTTCCACCTCAGATCATCAGGCATTAGATCCTGGAGGCTGGGGACCCCTGCTTTAATTCACCCACTGTCATTTTCTTCTCTCCATCTTGATCATCTTCCATCTTGACCCTTTGCTTCCCCTTCCCCTCTCTTTTCTCCCTCATCATCACTCTCACTTTTCTTGCCCTTATCCTTCCCAATATGCTTGCTCCTCCATGCTCCTTCCATGCTAGTTTGGCCAGCATGTGTGTAGGAGTGCTGGGTTGGGGCCAGGAGGCTCAGAGACTGGCCATGCTTCCGAGATGATGATGTGATCACTTTACCCTCTTGGGATGTGATTTCCTCATCTGTAGAAAATAAGAGGTTGGACCAGAATGATCTCCAAGTGTTCATTTTACTGTAAATTCCCATTCCATTACCTTTTGTTCTGTTCACCTTTATGCCTGATTTTCCTGTTTCAGCCAACTCATCTCTCCACCTGCCTCTCACCCACATCCCCACCACTTTGGTCCAAGCCACCATTAACTCCTCCCAAGGTCTACTGAGGTAGCCCCCTGATAGTAGAGTCTCCCTGCTTCTGTTCTTATCCCTGCCCAATACATTACCCAGACAAAAGCCAAAGCAACCTTCAAAAACATGGATGCATTTGTTCACTTCTCAACTTAAATTCCTCTGAAGTCCTTTACCATCTTTGTCTATTTCATTACCTTCTGTATTCTCTTCAGAGCAATTAATACTGCTGAAATGATCTTTACTCATCAATTCTTCCCTGCTGGGATGCGGGCTCCAAGAGAGAGGGAACTTGTTAGTGTGTTCACTCTGTATCCTCATTGCAAGTAGTATTCTTTCAATAAATGCTGAACAAAGAACCTCCTTCTGCCATCAGACCCATCTTCCCTCTTCCTGAGATTATCTCCTAACTATACATTTTTTTATGTAGAAATATCTCTACCAGCCAGAAATTCTACCTAATCAACTCCACATTTTTCATCCCACAGCAAAAAAAAGGGGGGGGGGCAGCAAAAATGCATCATTTAATATGGGCATTTTTTCATAGACACCTCCACATGTGGGACTTAGAATCACAGAACCCAACTATAAGTAGGCTGTAAAAGATTTACATTGCATAGAGGCAAGTATGCTGAAAATCACAATATTATGGACAATTCATCAACAGGATTGAAAGGAAAAATAGGACTCCATCAACTCTTTTCTAGCAGTCTAGGAAAATTTCAGTGTTATTCAGGACTAAAGGAGTGGTCACTGTGGACAGAAAGGATGCCCTGTGTTTGAGAGCTGATTTGGAAAAAGGGTGAAAGTACCACCCAAGCAAATTTGTTTTGTTTTTGTTTACTGTGGCTTTCAGAAACAGAGACTTGCTTGCATTAATAATAATCCTTGGTTTTTGGCATAACATCATCATAGATCCACGGGACCAGGCTCCTGCCTTGTTAGATTGATTTATTCTCATTCACCTCCATTTTCCACTTCCATACTGCTCTCCCCAGTCAGTCTAATTGAATGCATTTGAAGTGTGTTGTTTTCTTTAGATGCAAAATGAATATAATTATATTTTGTGTGTGTGCTTTAGATTTATATAAATGATGCTGCATTTTAACTAATTCTATTTCTTCTTTCACAATCACTGTGATTTTTGGTCTCTCCATGTCACTGTATCTGCGTCTAATTCTTTGCCTTTAACAGCCATGTGGTCTCATCAATCACATGGTATCTGCCTGCTTTCTCAACTGTGGCTAGCCAGATTGCTTCCAGCTTCTTGCCACCACAGATAAAATTACAGTTCACATCCTCCTATGTAGCCCTCTAAGAATCTATGTGATAATTTATTGTATATACACTTGGAACAGCATGGTTGGTCATAAAATTATACATAATTAGTTTGACAAAGTAGTGCCAAATTGCACCCCCAAAATGGTTCCCCAGTCAGCAACACCAGAACACCTAAGGATTTCTCAGTTCCACATCCTTGTTTCTGTTCAGTCCCTCAGTCATGTCTGACTCTCTGGGACCCTATGGCTTCCCTGTCCTTCACTATCTCCTGGAGCTTGCTCAAACTCATGTTCATTGAGTCGATGGTGCCATCCAGCCATCTCATCCTCTGTCACCCCCTTCTCCCTCTGCCCTGAATTTCTCCCAGGGTCTTTTCCATTGAGTCATCTTTTCGCATCAGGTGGCCAAAGTATTGGAGCTTCAGCTTCAGTATGGAGAAGGCAATGGCACCCCACTCCAGTACTCTTGCCTGGAAAATCCCATGGACGGAAGAGCCTAGTAGGCTGCAGTCCATGGGGTCGCTGAGTCAGCCACGACTGAGTGACTTCACTTTCACTTTTCACTTTCATGCATTGGAGATGGAAATGGCAACCCACTCCAGTGTTCTCACTTGGAGAATCCCGGGGATGGGGGAGCCTGGTGGGCTGCCGTCTATGGAGTCACACAGAGTCGGACACGACTGAAGCAACTTAGCAGCAGCAGTAGCAGCTCCAGTATGTGTCCTTTCAATGAATATTTAGAGTTGATTTCCTTTAGGATTGACTGGTTTGAACCCCTTGCAGTCCAGAGGACTCTCAAGAGTCTTCTCCAGCACCACAATTCAAAAGCATCAATTCTTTGGAGCTCAGCCTTCTTTATGGTCCAGCTCTCACATCCATACATGACTACTGGATAAACCATAGCTTTGACTGTATGAACCTCTGTCAGAAAGTGATATCTCTGCTTTTTAATATGCTCTCTAGGTTTGTCATAGGTTTTCTTCCAAGGAGCAAGCATCTTTTAATTTTATCCTTGCCAGATCCTAATATTGTCCCGCTGTCTAATCTTTCCCAGTTAAATGATATGTTGTTATTATGTCAGCTTGCACTTACATATTTACAGACGATTTTGAGCACTTCCTGAATGTTTGTGAGTCCCTGGTGAACTCTTCTACAGATGGTCTGTTATATTCATTGTTTACTCTTCTACTGGGTTTCTTTTGCTTTTAGGTGAATAAGAGCTTCTTACATAATGTAAATAAAAATCACTTGTCAGTTTTAGATGTGACCAGTATCTTTCCCAATTTTGTCATCTGCTTATCAACTTTGCCTCTCATTGAACAGAAATGATTACTTTTGAAGTAATCATAATATTTTTACTTTACACTTTTAGTGTTTTGTTCAATCAATCCTTTTCTATATTTTCTTCTGTTACATTTATCATTTTGTCTTTTACATTTAAACACGTCTGGAGTCCACATCTAAATATGGTGTTAGAAAGGGGTCCAGCTTTATTTTTCTCTAGAGATAATGAGAGCTTTGGACAATGTGCCTGAAAGAAGTAGAAGGTGCAGGGTAAGAGAGATGGAAGAGAGGAAGAAATAAGGGACACATAGAGCAAGGACAGAGAAGCAGGATCCAAAGATTCTTTCTAACCTGCCCTGGGAGGCATCCCTTCATCTGCTGTGTGTATGGACTACTGAAAACACCAGCATTAAATGCTCTGTTAATACAAATAAAGCTACTTTTAGGAAGAATTCCCCAGCAACAGTGACATTCCGGTACAGAGCTTTAAAAATATACCCTGTACACAACAAGGACTTTCCCAACTGGGAGGGAGAGTTGGGTGCGTAGAGGGAGAGGAAACTGCAAGAGGGAGAAAAGCCAATATATTCAGAAGCAGAGTTGAGAACTGATTGTGCCGAAGATGGATGTTAGAAGAGTCTAACAATCGTTTATTGCTCTCAGAAATGAAATTCATCTATTTAGGGAAGATAACTGGTTTCTGTCCTGTGTCTTGAATCTTGAGCATACTTTCATTTCCATTTTATGTATCAACTGTCTGTGGTTAATTCAAGTACCTATCAAACAAAGAAATTGGTTAGCTTGTGGAAAACCATCTAACCAAATTATAGGCAAATGGTTGATATTTTCAGGCTTATGATCTATATATATTGTTAAGAAACTCAATGCATGCTTTTAAATTTTCTTTTAGGTCGGTGAACCCAGGGGTCAGGCTTTCATTCCTCTACATGTTTACCACTACTGAGGCTTATCAACATAACCTACTTGGAGATTGTAAAATTGTTCTAAGACCATAGTTTAAGAAGGAGAAGAAAAAGTTTTAAAATGGGAGAAGGAAAACAGGGCAGAAAAAAATGTCCATTTTCAAATCTATAAAAATGGCTCTAAGAGCTGGCATTTTGTTGTCCAGAAAAAAAGAAAAAAAATGATTACTCTGTGGGAGGAAAGAGCAGAAAGGAAGTAAAGGTCACAGGGAGCTTTTTTCTTTTTTTTCTTGTTTGTTATTCTTTTTGTTTTTGCTCTGAGTAATTTTTTTACTCAAGAGAAAATTCAAATCCCTGTCTTTAATCTGTCTGCTGGGCTGTCTCTTACCACCTTCCCAAAAGAAAAGCTATTTGTATAGAAGGCATCCTCAAGCTTCTTCTCAAAACTCACAATTATATGAAATATTCCCAACTTTGTAAAACATCAACAAGTTGTAATAAAGGATCATAACTTGTGAATAAAAGCCACACGTGTAGACACACAGCTGATTAAATACATTGCTTCTGACCCCAGCATGAAACGCTTTTAGAACTGTGGCATTAGACTGTCTGGGTTCCAATCTTATCTCTGATCCTCCTATATGAGGCCTCCTATGATTTACTCAGTCTTTCTGAGCCTTGTTTTTTTAGCCCATAAAACTGAGGTAGTAACAGTACTGGTGCTGGTGGTGTAGTCGCCAAGTTGTGTCCAACTCTTGTGACTGCTTCCCGACCACTGCCCGCCCCCCCAGCCCCGAACTGTAGCCCACCAGGCTCCTCTGTCCATGGGATTTCCCAGGCAAGAATACTGGAGTGGGTTGCCTTTTCTTTCTCCAGGGCATCTTTCCAAACCAGGAACCGAACTCACATCTCCTGCATTGCAGGCAGATTCTTTATATCTGAGTCATCAGGGAAGCCCAATAGTACCTACTGTATGCCTATTAAATATCTAAAATTAAAAATACTAACAATGTCAAGGGCTGATGAGGATGTGAAGCAACTAAAACTCTCATGGGCATGAATTTGAGTAAACTCCAGGATTTGGTGATGGACAGGGAGGCCTGGCGTGCTGCAGTCCACGGGGTCACAAAGAGTCGGACATGACTGAGTGACTGAACTGAACTGACTGAAAAGCATAACAATCTAAGACAGGGAATGAGAACCAAGAGAGAAAAAAATGATATGATAGAGGCTTCACAATCATGAGTTAGGGAGAAAAGGTGCAAAGTAGCTAACAAACCCTCATTTTGACTCTCTTCGACATTGGATGTTATCTAGAGTCATGCATCATTTACAACTTTTCATATGAATCCACTCTACCAGTATCATTGATCCCTGATATGTTCTAAGCTCTGAATGAGCTGGGCATATGGAGCTGAACTTAAAAGTTTCCTGATTTTAAGGAGCTTTTAGTCTATTACGTAATTTATAATTTACTTTAAAAACACTTCATTGACAATACATTGTAGATAATACACATTCATCCACATCTTGATCAGAAATGCACACTGCAAGATTGTCAGCCAGCATTTAACCATTAGGACCACCTGGAAGTGCTGCTGCAAGAGTTTCAGTTCACTTTAGCTTAGACAGTAGCTTTTGCTTATTAGCATAATGGATACTAGCTTCAGAGACGGCTCTGTGGTAAAGAACCTGGCAGTCAATGCAGGAGAGGCAGGTTCAATCCCTGGGTTGAGAAGATCCCCTGGAGGAGAAAATGGCAATCTGCTCCAGTATTCTTGCCTGGGAAATCCCATGGACAGAGGAGCCTGGCAGGCTACAGTCCATGGGGTCATAAAAGAGTTGGACACAACTTAGCGACTGAGTAATAGCAATAATGGATGCTAGAAAGGCATTAATTTGTGAAATGAAGGTGTTCAAGATGTTGACTGGCTAGAAATAGTCTAGGAACACATGAGAGAGTTTGAGCATCTTCTGACCTCAGTGGTCTTTGCATTTTGCTTGAATGACAGAAGTTGGTTATAAAAACGTATGGCAGTTCTAGATAATGTTATCTTCCACCAGAAAACCAAACCTTTCTTCTGCTGAGTGGGTAGGTTGGGGTGAAGGAAATACCTTCCCCAGGCCTGTGACTGGGCTGGCTCTCTCTCAGGTTTGCTTTCTTTTCCCAGGATATGACCTTTCTTTCAAATGAGAGCCTGAGCGACTTCACTTTCACTTTTCACCTTCATGCATTGGAGAAGGAAATGGCAACCCACTCCAGTGTTCTTGCCTGGAGAATCCCAGGGATGGGGGAGCCTGGAGGGCTGCCGTCTATGGGGTCGCACAGAGTCGGACACGACTGAAGTGACTTAGCGGCAGCAGCCATGTTAACCAGGACTCCATTCCCGGTAGATCCTCAGTTCTCAGTGCTAACAAAATGTAGAAAATTCTACTCCGTTTTCAGGATTTTTGATTCCTAGGCTCCTGCTCCATGAAGCTTTAGAAGAAGCTTTAGAATTCTATACATTTCTTGAGGGGGAACCAGCTGTGTGGTTGAGGCACCTCAACTCTCCTTCCAGACTCCCATGGAAGCCAACATTTGAGGTTTCTTGTCCCTCTCAGTGGTCCTCGGCTAGACCAAGCTGGATTCTCAGCTCTGACCACACCTGGAATTGCCCGGTGCTCCCAGACAGGCCAGCTCACCACTGCCTCCAGGGCTTTGTTAACCGGAGTTCCTCCTCTAGCAAGTCATAGTCTCCTCAGAACCATGAACTTCAGGAAAATTCTTCTCTCCTTTTCAGAGATTTTTCAATCTATTTTCTAAGCCTTGTGCTGCTCAGCTTCAGAATTCAGCAAATGTTAGTGAATTCCCTGGTAGTCCAGTGGTTAGGACTCTGCACTTTCACTGCCAAGGGCCTGTGTTCAGTCCCTGGTCAGGGAACTGCTGAGTGGCATGACCAAAAAAAAAAAAAATATATATATATATATATATATATAAAAGAATTAAGCAAATTTCTTGCATTGGACAACAGCTCTGTGTGGAGGCCATTCACATCACCAGTTTTGGTCACCGAAGGGCTGCATAACTGCCACAGTCTGCTGTTTTCTCCCTTCTAGCAGGGGCCTTTGCTGGAGCCCAATTAGGCTGTATAGCCTCTTGGTTACACCCAGCCCTGGCTAAACCTGCAACTTTAGTTTCATCTCATCTTCATTGTTTCTGCCACTCTCTGATGCCTTGAAACAAGGTTTATTAAAGATAAGTTTTATCTAAATTTTTAATATTTCACTCAGGTGGGAGTGTTAAGCTGTCATAAACCACTCTATTTTAGGTGGAAATCCTTATCTATACCTTTTGAAATGGCAACCAGGGTCTCTTTAGGTCACTGAATTGGAGGACACTTTGTCCAATGCCAGCCAAGCATTAACTGTATCTTACTCCAGACATGAACTATATCATCAGTGTACATCCCATGAGGCTTTAGTGTAAATTATGAAGCTAAAAGGATAGAACTGGGATTCAAGTGATGAATTCAAAACTATTCAGTGCCCACTTTCTAATACACTCTGTATGTGTGAAAGATTTTAAGACTTTTAAAAATTTAAGCCTCACAGCATGGTTGTAGATGAGAAGATCTTTAATTGTAAACTACCTCTGCATTTTTTAAGGCTACTAGTTCTAAAAAGAACCTAATATTGTGAGTGACCAAGTTGATTTGGCTCCATTGTTCACATGGCTCATATATAGACTAATTTATATTTTCCAACTTATATCACGTCTTGAAGAGTAAATGCTACAAATCAACAAAGCAGATTTAAAGCATTTAGTGCAGAGTATAAAGCATTATTTCCTGCTTCTTTTTGTTCTGAAGATAACTTCCTGTCCAGTGAGCAGTTTAATTAACCTGGTGCTAGAGGTCCACACTGACTCCAAAACATGACTCAATGGACATGAGTCTAACAAGCTCCGGTAGATGGGGAGGGACATGGAGAACTGGGAGGCTGCAGGCCATGGGGTCGCAGAGAGTCAGACACAACTGAACAACTGAACAACAGCAAAGAGGCCCACAAGTTTGTAAATATATTTGTTTTTCACCTCTGGGCCCCTCAGTTGTTTTGAAAACATCAGTTCTAGGTCTTCTCAGTCTTGCTCTTTCTTTACTGAGTGCTTATTTCTCACCTGTATATTTACCAAAATCCCTAATTATAGATCATATTAACTGAATTTTCCAGTGACTTTTCTTCTCTAACTCTGTATTCCTTTATTTATTCATTCAGAGATTTACTAAATATTACTTCATTACATCCACAGCTACAAACTTTGTATAATAGTGAATCTGGCCATTGGATACCAAATTAAATCTTGGAGACAAAATTTTAGGTGAAGTAGAAAAGAATATCTTTATTGCTTTGCCAGGCAAAGGGGGCCACAGTGGGATAATGCCCTCAATACTGTGTGTCCCCATCTGGGGATTCCTGTGAGGAGTCTTATAGTCTAGTGGTAGAAGTTGCTGATAAGGATCAGGGTGCATAGGACCCATATTCCTTCTATCCAGAGATGATGTGGCATCAGGGGATGATAGGCAAACTGTGGCCTCTGGAATAAAGAGTCCTTGGTGGAGGTTCATTTGGTGGAGGTTTTAGTTCTCCAGAAGAGCTCAAATATAATGTTCTATATATCCCTTGAAGGGTGAACCAGGACCTTTAGACTGTACTGTTAGGTTCTATTGTTTCTTGACTGCTCCTCTCTTCCCTCTGCATCTCCTTCCTTCCCTGAATTAGCCACTGTTTGAACCTGTTGTTTGGAATTCAGAGAAGGGGACACAGAAAGGCTTTGGTGCCCAGGAGCCCCACAAGGTTCTGTTTGGTATCAATAGCCACATTGTGGTTTTGTACCAGAGGAAAACAAAGATATCTGATTCCATGTACCTGAAGATAATCAGTATTTGATTGTACAGTCACCCTCTTCTGTTAAACAGAGAGTCTGATACAGTGTATACCTTTGTTCATCATCATCACCAAACCTTAGCAAACTGTCTTAAACAGAGTAGGCATTTAGTAAACATGTTACTTAAATAGATTAGTGGGTGAATAATGCATTAAATTCACCCAGGGAATAAGTACAATTTGTAATATTGTAATATGTACACTTTGTAATGTGTTTTCCTGAATGGCCAGCACAGTGTCTAAATGTTGCCTTAAAAAAACCTGTTACAGAATTAGAGACCTGTTTGGTATTTCAGGGCAAAGAAAGCAAGGAGTTATCAGGGGGGGAAAAAACATTTTATAAAAAAAAAAAAATCAGTCTTTGATTTGAAAGAACAGAATAATGAGAATCCAAGGTTCATCAAAACAAGAGGCTTGCAAGCCACTCTTGAAAAGACAAACAAGTATAGGTGAAGGTTTACATTCAGACCAAGAATGATAAAGAACTGAAAAGGCAAGACTATGGAGGCTTTGAAAAGCTCATTTAGAGTAAACAAGACAGGAAGTTGAATTGACTTTCTAGATAGAAACTGGAAGAAAAAATTATATTGAGGAAACCTGAAGCAAAATAGAAGCAAGCTCATTTTGTTGCAGAAAGGAAGACCCCTTCCAGGCCCTGAGAGTAAGGTCTTGTCTAACACTTGGGAATGAGTTGTCCAAGGAGACACATGTGCTGACAAAGCAAGAAACTTTATTGGGGAGGGGCACCACGGTAGAGAGCAGCAGAGTGAGGGAACCCAGGAGAACTGCTATGCCACCTGGCTTGCAGTCCCTGATTTTATGGTAACTGGGTTCGTTTCTGGCTTGTCTCTGGTCAGTAATTCTGACTCAGGTTCCTTCCTGGTGGTGCGTGCATCACTCCGCAAAGGTTGATTCTGGTGAGAAGGATTCTGGGAGGTGGGTAAGACGTATGGGCTGGCATCTCCTCTCTTCTTTTTGACCTTTCCTGAGTTCTTCTGGTTGGTGGTAGTTTGTTAGTTCTGTGTTCCTTACCAGGACCTCCTGTTCTAAGATAACTCATAAAAGTGGCTACTATCTTGCCTGGCCTGACCAACCACCAGGGTCGGTTATTTCTGTCAGTGTTTCCCCTAACAATTTTACTAATTTCTTCAGATTCTTGTGCTTCACCTATAGCATACCATCTGTATATTCTGAGTGTTCTAAACTCTGTGCTGGAAGGGGTAGTTGAGAAAGAGAGTGTGTGTATGCATGTCGATATTTATGAAGATCTTTTGGAGGCCATCAGTACGCTGAAGAAATCATTTCTTTTGCCTGTGCATTTCTCTCTCACTTTGTTCCACTTAAATGGGAATAAAAGGAAGAAAGAAATGGTTTCTAGAAATCATTTCTCTTATCAAAGCATTCGTTTCTTAACTCATCTTCATTCAACTGCCCTGGGGAGAACTTCTGCCACACTGATGTAATAAATGATCAGATATGTTGGGAACACATTTAACATATGGTAGAGTATGAAACACACCTGATGCAGGAAAATTAGTAACACTGGTGAGTTGAGGATAACTCCAAATTCATTTGGAAATAGATGCAGAGGATGAAGGCCAATACCAAACACAAAGCATACATTTCATAAATGTAGTCAAATGAATGGATCAGTCAGTAAAAAAGAAAAATTAGTAAGTGGAATTATGTGTATGTGGGAAACACCAAAAGGGTCCAAGCTCTCTGCTAGGTCATCATCAACAGTTTATTGCATCAAGAAACAGAAAAATTGAATCCAGACTTGCATTGAATGTCTAAACAATTGCTTGCAGATAAATGTGTTTCCAATTCCAAGAAAAGGAGCCAGAACCTTTGAGTATTATGTATATCAGTTCAGTTCAGTCACTCAATCATGACAGACTCTTTGCAAGCCCATGGAGTGCAGCATGCCAGGCTTCCCTGCCCATCACCAACTCCTGGAGACTACTCAAACTCATGTCCATCGCGTCGGTAATGCCATCCAATCATCTTATCCTCTGTCGTCCCCTTCTCCTCCCACCTTCAGTCTTTCCCAGCTTCAGGGTCTTTTCCAGTGAGTCAGTTCTTCGCATCAGGTGGCCAAGTATTGGAGTTTCAGCTTCAGCATCAGTCCTTCCAATGAATATTCAGGACTGATTTCCTTTAGAATTGATTAGTTTGATCTCCTTGCAGTCCAAGGGACTCACAAGAGTCTCCCCCAACGCTGCAGTTCAAAAGCATCAATTCTTCAGCATTCAGCTTTCTTTATGGGCCAACTTACACATCCATACATGACTACTGGAAAAACCATAGCTTTGACTAGAAGGACCTTTGTCAGCAAAGTAAGTCTCTGCTTTTTATATTCTGTCTAGGTTGGCCATGGCTTTTCTTCCAAGGAGAAAGTGTCTTTTAATTTCATGGCTGCAGTCACCATCTGCAGTGATTTTGGAGCCCAAGAAAATAATGTTTGTCACTGTTTCCATTGTTTCCCCACCTATTTGCCATGAAGTGATGGGACCAGATGCCATGATCTTAGTTTTTTGAATGTTGAGTTTTAAGCCAGATTTTTCACTCTCCTCTTTCACTGTCTTCAAGAGGCTCTGCCATAACAGTGGGGTCATTTGCATATCTGAGGTTATTGATATTTCTCCTGGCAATCTTGATTCCAGCTTGTGCTTCATCCAGCCCTACATTTCGCATGATGTACTCTGCATTTAAGTTAAGTAAACAGGGTGACAGTATATAGCCTTGACGTGCTTCTTTCCCAATTTGGAATCAGTCCGTTGTTCCATGTCCAGTTATAGCTGTTGCTTCTTGACCTGCATATAGATTTCTCAGGAGGCAGGTAAGATGATCTGGTATTCCCATCTCTTTAAGAATTTTCCACAGTTTGTTGTGATCCACACAGTCAAAGGCTTTGGCGTAGTCAATAAAGAAGAAGTAGATGTTTTTCTGGAACGCTGTTGCTTTTTCTTTGATCCAATAGATGTTGGCAATTTGATCTCTGGTTCTTCTGCCTTTTCTAAATCCAGCTTGGACATCTGGAAGTTCTCAGTTCATGTACTGTAAAGCCTCACTTGGAGAATTTTGAGCAATACTTTGCTAGTGTGTAAGATGAGTGCAATTGTGTGGTAGTTTGAACATTCTTTGGCATTGCCTTTCTTTGGGATTGGAATGAAAACTGACCTTTTCCAGCCCTGTGGCCACTGCTGTGTTTTCCAAATTTGCTGGCGTATTGAGTGCAGCACTTTCACAGCATCATCTCTTAGGATTTGAAATAGTTCAACTGGAATTCCATCACCTCCATTAGCTTTGTTCATAGTGATACTTCCTAAGGTCCACTTGACGTCACACTCCAGGATGTATATAGACCTTGAATAAAAAACAAAAACACTGTTCCAATTGGAACATTGTGAGAAATGAATGATGTGTGATCTAAGTTTGGGCTATGGCTTCATCTCTGCTAACTCTTTAACTGACTAGGGTGTTATTTCACTCTTTTGAACCTGTTTCTCTATCTGTGGAATGAGATCATTGCACTTACTCTTGCTAAAAGGGAACCCTGACTGTTCTATTTGGGCTTATCATCTTCTAGCCTTATTTTAAGTCATATAAGGCTGTCTACCCCCAAGAAAATAAAGAGGTGATAGACATGACTGTATGGATCCATCAAGAGCATGGCAATTGCTGTATTTTAAATAGAACATAAAGGCTTCCTTGGTGACTCAGATGGTAAAGAATCTTCCTGCAATGCAGGAGACCAAGGTTCAATCCATAGGTCACAAGGATTCCCTGAAGAAGAGAATGGCAACCCACTCCAGTATTCTTGCCTGGAGAATTCCATGGACAGAGGAGTTTGGCAGGCTATAGTCCATGGGATCACAAAGAGTCAGACACCACTGAGCGACTAACACTTTCACTTTCACATATGTATGTATAAATATATAAATTTTATAAATATATATAAACATATATTTTCTATATATTTATAAATATATATTTTAGTTGAGGTATAGTTGCTTTACAATGTTGAGTTATTTTCTGCTGTATATCCTCATATATTTTTATTGTAGTTGTTTAATTCTCACTGTTCTTTTAAATCACCTCCCCATTTTAGTCAATGATATTTAAAGGAAAAGTTTCATATTATTATTTTAATTATATAAAATTGCTGTAAAAAGAAGTGTTAAAAATTTAACTAGACAATGTCTGACTAAGGTTTTGAGCTTGTGACCTGCTCTTTTTAGTTAAGGATGGAAATTATGAAGTGTGAAAGATGTGTTAAAGATTTAACAACTCCAAACTTAGACTTTCTACTTGATGAGATCAGTGTTGGAAAAGAATTTAACAAGTAATCACTTCCTCAATCTATGGGTCAGGGAGATTTAATGCTTTATCTTAGGACTATCAGTAACTAGGAAAAATATGTTACAAGTAGGGTGCTCAGTGCAACCCCATTTCTCTGGTTATAGGGACTGTCAACTCACTGGGGCCCAAGGAAAGTACGTGTGTTATGGCCAACATACAGAGTGAGAAGACACACCTTCTTGATGAATAAACTAACAAATAGTAGATATTTAATAAATGCTGGTCCCTTGGAAGCCCTCCCACCTTCCCTTGCATCCTTCTGAGTTCTGTTTCATGTCTCACCTTAATAAAAGCAATAACAAGTTCTTCCTGAGAGTTCTGTATATGCTAAGTTCCAGGTTTCATTTCAAAACACATTTATATATTTTTTTAACTTGAGGAAGCTTTTATAATATATATATAAATATATATACTTTTGAGAAAAATGTTATCATTGAGAATCAGAGAGGTAAAACAACTTGTCCTAAATCACCCAGGGCACAACTATCTTATAGTTTGGGGTTCCACTCTTCCAGATATAATTAGAAATAAGGACATTAGTCAGCTAATTAAGTCAAATAGACAAAACAAACCACAATTAGTCCAATTATCTGAATTTTGGCTTGACATTATGAAGTCTGGCTCAGAAATTGTACTCTTCTTTTTTCTAGGAACAGTTTTGTTTTGATTTTGGCTTGGGTTAGCTGGCTTATTGCCTTGGTTCTCTCAGCAGTGACTACTATGATATTGTTCACAGAAGCATTTCATAAATGTAGATTGAGGGAAGAAGGGAGAGAAAGGGAAGAGGAGAATATAAGCAAACCCACTTGAAATGCACACCTGAGAGTTAAGGTCCAAGCCAAATAACTACAGACAAGTCTCACCACGTTCCATTACTTTCACGACTTTCCAAAGCTCCTTGAATTCTTTTACCCTCTAGCCCCAAAATGAAGCTCATGGCACTGGCCTCTGGGAATGTGTCCCCTTGGTCATTCCCAGATATAGTTACACACATAAACGCATTGCTGAACATGGGGTTTTGCTCTTCCTGGAGACCTCAGAGAAACTCGCCCTCCTGGCAAGCTGCAGCTCTGCAAGACTCTTCAGAACTGTGGTCACACCTGCCATGGCTTTAGGATCCAGGTAAATAAGGAAACCTCAGTCCTATGTAAGTTCCCCATACCTTGTATTTGCACTTGTAGAAATTCAATACCATTTTCAGCTTCCATGTTGTATTAATAATATTCTTTCAGCCCCCAAACAATTCAGTCACTCTGAACAGATTTAAGATACCTTTGCTTAGTCACTCAAATTCAGACACAGCCTCCATGAAACTAAACAAAACAAGACACATTTCCAAAAATCAAAAGCAAATTTTACCTCAAGTATCTGATTTGACAGTTTGGAGGGTATTGTCTCGATTGTTTACTTCATCTAGTATATGTGTAAGAGTACCCACACTGTAAGTATAAATCATGGAGATTTTTCTCCTTTATCTGATCTTTATAAATCCTGAATTTCTGTAATACTTGCAAACAAGAATGTTTGGCCCTTAGCACTTTTCCATTGAGTTTAAAAATCTCAGGAGTAGCTTAATAAATATTAAGTCTATGTGGTTTTCATAAGTTTATGGGCAAGCTATCACAATAGAACTTTTACTTTCTATTTATGAAAAATCTCTTGAAATTGCCCTGTGAATCACCACTCAGAGTTTATGGGATTGATGACAGTTTGTTTTTAATCTACAAACTGAAGCACTGAACCAAAAAAAGCCATGGGTTTACTGAATTTAGGTTTTCTTAGGTTTGGTTGTCGATGTCAAATCACATCCACCATTTTCCAAGGACCTTAGTACTGCTGCTGCTGGTTAATTATATGTGGAACCCCTGAAGGGCTTCTCTAGTGGCTCAGTGGTAAAGAATCCACCTGCCAATGCAGGAGACATTGGTTCGATCCCTGGGTAGGGAAGCTCCCTTAGAGAAGGAAATGGCCACCCACTCCAGTATTCTTGCCTGGAGAATCCTATGGACAGAGGAGCCTGGCAGGCTACAGTCCATGGGGTCACAAAAAACTTGGGCATGACTTAGCCACTCAACAAAAACTAGCCCTGAAACCCCTGGGGAATCTGCTTATAAGAAATAGCATCTCTCAAGCTATCCCCACTAGGAGGACTGAAAACTAAAAGTGGAATTCGTAACACTTTGGATCTTTTGAGATCCAAATTGAATATACATTTAAAGACTATATTTTATCATATGAATCTATTGGAATTTTGCACATATAACTGGAATTGCATACAGAACTACTCATTTATACTTGAATCCATCCGCTTGTCTCCATCTCCAGGGTTCCCACTCTGGTCCAAGCCCTCCTCTGGAGGACAGCAGTGGTCTCCCAATGGGTTTCTCACACCACTCTGCCCCCCTGCATTCGACAGTCCACACATCAGCCAAACTGATCTTTGAACACTCAAATCTAATATGTCACTTTTCTAGATTAAGAAACAAACACTCTCAAAACTTGTAGAAGTAAGGCCAAAGACCTCAGCATCGGCCTTCCCTGGCTCTGGGGTTTCATTACACAGCACTCTTCTGCTTTCTGTGCATCAGCCTCCAACTTCTGTGCAACTCTTACTGTGCTCTCTGGAATGTTTGCCCCTCTTCTCTGACAGAGAAAGCAGTAGTGTAGTGATTAAGGATACTGCGTCTAGGAAATAATAGGTAGGGTTATATTGAGAAGTCAAGGCATCATTACATGAAAAGTCTTAGAACAAAGCTCGGCACATTAGTGAAGTCTCGGTAAGTGATAGCTCTTACTTTTTGGTTGTTACCCATCCCCCAGCTCACAGAGCACTTCCCCAGTGGGGTCTTCTCAATTCCCTTAGACATGCCAGAACCACCCATTATTCACAACTTCCTGCCTTTCTTTACAGGGCTCGTCTCAATTTGTAGTTATATGCGTATGTGATTATTTGATTAATTTGTGTCTGTTGTCTCCTGCTAGACTGCAAGCTTGACAAGGGCGGGAACCATGTCTGTTTTGTTTATTACCTATTCCGAATACCTAATTCAGTGCCTAGAGGCTATGAGTGGTCAATATATATTTATCAAGGGATGTTGAAGGAGTTACAGGGTGCATGGATGGTTAAATTTATGTAGTAAAGTATGAAACCAATTAAGATAAAACTTCAGAAAGATTATTAGAGATCTAAATACAAGACAGGTCCTATGGAAATAGAGATGAATGTTGGATGAATTATTTAAAAGAAGGAGAGTTATCTGAGATTTGTTTGATAAATATTTCATTCCTGCAGAAGATAACACTCAGGCTGAACCTCATAGCGTGGGTAGGGTTGCAAGAAGAGGACAATTCTGGGGAAGCCTCAGGCAATAACTCTAAAGAACACAGACCTGGGTTGAATTCCAGCCCCACCACTTCCTAGTTGTTGACAGGGAGCTACTTTATATCCGTCAATTCCATTTTTGTTCTGTAAAATGCAGTAATAATGTCTTGGGTGTTTTGAGGCTTATGTGATTTTTAAACATTAAATGTTCTGCTTGGTGCCTGTTTGTGGCCCTGCAGAAAATCTGCTTCTGCTGCTGCAAGATTGGACGCAGAGCGGTCATATCTTATAGGTACACGTGGCCCCATCTACCTAGTACGTAACTTCCAGTTCCCTGCATTCACCCCTGATATAAACCCCAGGGCCTTTCAGTGTCAGCTGATATTTTCGCTGTTAACAAAACTGACTTCCTAATTATTTAAGTCATTTGAATTACTGTAAGTTGATTTCTTTAAAATATGTATACTTCTACAGACACCACTAATTGTCTCTTTGTAAAACACAATTCTAAAACAATCTCATTGTTCTCCCCCTAGGCCCTGCCAAAAAGAATGGGGAACATGTCCTTTTGAAATCACCTCCTGTCTCCTTGATTTCCTCATTCACCAGACAGAATTTAATAATGAACCCAGCACCATTAACAGGGAGGGGAGAAAATTTCCCATACCAGTTCCTCAGGGGAAGATACAGAAGGCTGATTGCTGGGTGAAAATTTAATAGCTGCCTGACATTCTAAGGAAAAGAGGGGCTGAACCATTTGAGCAGTTGTGAGCTTAGGAAATGGGTGATTGTGTTAGCTCTGCTGAAAAGGGACCTCAAGCCATCTTATTTTCAACATATTTGGGCTGCAAAGACCACACAGATGACAGATGACACAGAAGAGCCTGCTTCTCCATAAAGAAAATAAATAAGATTTTGCTTGGTGATAATATGTGTTGGGTGATAACAGCTGGTGGAAAGAATTAGGTTTAAGCTTGATAGCTGTGGGTAATGAGACTTCTGTAATATAGAGAGACCTTAAAATACACTTGAAATTATCTTAAATCCTATGAGAGTATCTTTACTTATGAGTATTCCATTTCTTCCATAAAATTCAGATGATTTCAGATCCTTAGTAAGTCTATGCATGAGAGACTAATGTTATTTGTGAAACTATTTTTCTCTGGCTAAGAACAGATAATCCCAATAACTGTGTAACTTAACTCATTTATGTCTATTAATTTTGCAGTAATCCTTTTACTGATAAGTACCACCTCATTAGGAAGTAGTGAAGACAGGATTCAAACTCATGTCTTTTGGAGACCTGAACTTTTCCTGCCACAGTATTGTCTTCCCAATATTCAGGGCATTTCAAAGAGTACAGTGGCCTTTGATATCCGAAAGTTTCTACCATTTTCCACAAGTTCATTTTAAAAATTAAAAAGACACACCTACGAATGTAATTTATACCTGGTATTTCCACAGTAAATTTTAGTTTAAAGAGTTACTCATTCATTATACTATTTAATCCTGAGAATAACCTGGGAGGTAAATATTATTTGTCTTATTTTACAGACAGAAAAACTGAGGCTGGGAGGGGCCAAAAACTCACCTTGGGTCCCATAACGAGTAAATGGTAATCAACCCCAGATTCAAACCCAGATTCTATGTCTCCTCAGCCTTCTGTACCGTGGTCTTACCGTTAGTTCTCAGACCTCGAAAGAAAGCTTCTTTATTTTCTTTGCCTTTCCTGTTTTGCCACCAGGCTTTGTGTTTCTCTGTTTCCTGATGAAAGATCCAAGTACAAGTAGGCAAATACTTGATACTGCAAGCCTGAGATTCTGGACAATCTGATGCAATCTTCTTTCTGACTATATCCTAAAGGAATAAATCACAGGAGAGAGAGCTGCTGGGTTTTTTTTGTTGTGTTTTAAACAATAATAGATGTTCAAGTTGCTATCAGTGTTTGAGATTTCTAATCAGCCAGAACTGTCTACTCTATAATATATGCTGACCTTCTAGGCTGATAAACCTGCATAATTATTGACTTCAGCAGAAGTTGGTATTGGCATATTATTTTGAAGACGTAGTTCTGACAACATCAGGAACAGCAAGTATGATAAATCATTACAGGGCAGGCTGGCTGTGAGAATGGTATTTCAATTGTACCAGACAAATGGCAAACAGATGAGTTTATATCAAGGCTAGAAGTAAATTTAGGTCTTCTCCACACACTCAGCCTCCCAATCAAACGAGAATGGCAATTTTTGTTTCCATCAATTAGAGGAACCAGTCTCTAAAGGGTCACAGCTGATTTATTTGCCAGGTCTGTGACAGCATTTGTGCCAACAAAAGCTGATGTACGTCACCCATTTAAATGAGTGTATAGTTCTGGTTTTATTTGGTGAGACTTGTCATCATCCTACAAAGTTAAAAGTCAATCAACTGTTTCTTTTTGTGGATCTTGTTAAACCAGATAGCTCCCCACATTTTTTAGAATTATTTAACCTATAAATTGACCATTACTTAGCATGGTACTTGATGTTGCTTCACTTATTCCAGAATAGTCATTGAGCACATATTATATGGTAGGTACTATGCTAGCCCTGGGGTTACAGATAAGTATAGTAGAGGGGATGCCCCTGCCCTCATTGGGCTTACATTCTAGAGAGAAAAAGAGATAAATTAGCAAAACAGAACAAGTCCTCAAATGCACAGGGAAGCCCTCTCTGAAGAGGCAGTATTTGATCCCACACTGAAGGATGAAGAGAAGCTGGCTATATGATGAGCTGGGGAAGAGCCTGCCAGGCAGGAAGTAGAGCAAGTGGCCCAAAGCAGGAGGTGCTTGCCTGTTTGAGGAGGAGAAAGGAAGCTAAAATGGTTAGTAAGTGTATAAGGATGGCATGCGATAGGGGTGAGAGAGGATAGGAGAGGTGAGTTCAGAAAGGTAGACAGACACCAAACCATGTGGAGCCTTGCATGTTTCAACTCAGTCAGGTATGTGTACCTTTATCCACTTCCTCTACTTCCCCCAAAACTAAGGAGGCGCTCCTGGCTCCTTCCTGTTTCCTCGGGTCTTCTCAGAAATGAATGGTGTTCTGTAGAGTAAAGCACAGGTAGTTCTGGTGTAGAAGGACTTTAGAGCATCAGGAGTGAACTCCACCTTAAATTTTGAAATAAATTTCAACTCTCATGGGGAAAATTACTCCAGATGTTTTCTTTTCCTATAAAATTTGACATAGAAAGGACCCTTCTTTTAAGAAATATAACAGATAAGCATAGAAATAGCTCAGTTATAGACACATATTATTTGGCTGGGTACTACAGTAATGGTAGCCCTTCCAACATGAGAAAATTACAAGTAGGATATATTGGATTTGGCATTATTGAGTTTTATGGAATCTCTATAGTTGCATAAGGGCTTCCCTGGTGGCTCAGACGCTAAAGAATCTGCCTGTAATGCAGGAGACCTGGGTTTGATCCCTGGGTTGGGAAGATCCCCTAGAGAAGGGAAAGACTACCCACTCCATTATTCTTGCCTGGAGAATTCTATGGGCAGAAGAGCCTGAGGAGCTACAGTCCATGGGATCACAAAGAGTCAGACATGCCTAAGTAATTAACACACACACACACACACAATTGCATAAAATGGTAAAAATCCAAAAAACCCTGTGGAAGAGATGAGCATTCACTCTAAGCCCCTTAACTCTTTTCCTGTTGTTATTGTTCAGTCGCCAAGTCATGTCCGACCCTTTGTGACCCCATGGGCTGCAGCATGCCCAGCTTCCCTGTCCCTCACCATCTCCCAGAGTTTGCCCAAGTTCATACCCGTTGAATCAGTGATGCCATCCAAACATCTCATCCTCTGTTGCCCTCTTCTCTTTCTGCTCTCAATCTTTCCCAGAATCAGGGTCTTTTCTAATGAGTCAGCTATCAGGTAGCCAAGTGTTGGAGCTTCAGCTTCAGCATCAGTCCTTCCAAAGAGTATTCAGGGTTGATTTCATTTTAGATTGATTGGTTTGATCTCCTTGCTGTCCAAGAGACTTTCCAGAGTCTTCTCCAGCACCACAGTTAGAAACCATCAATTCTTTGGCTCTCTGCCTTCTTTATTGTCAATCTCTCACATCCATACTGGAAAGACAATAGCCTTGACAATATGGACCTTTGTCAGCAAAGTGATGTCTTTGCTTTTTAACACTCTGTCTAGCTTTGTCGTAGCTTTCCTGCCAAGAAGCAGTTGTCTTCTAATTTCATGGCTATAATCACCATTCTCAGTGATTTTGGAGCCCAAGAGGAAATCTGTCACTGCTTCTACCTTTTCCACTTCTGTTTGCCATAAAGTGATGGGACTGGACGCCATGATCTTAGTTTTTTAATATTGAGTTTTAAGCCGGCTTTCTCATTCTCCTCCTTCACCCTCATCAAGAGGCTTTTTAGTTCCTCTTCACTTTCTGCCATTAAAAGTGTATAATCCATGTATCAGAGGTTGTTGATATTTCTCCTGGCAATTGTGAATCTAGCTGGTAACTCATCCAGCCTGGCATTTCACATGATGTGCTCTGCATATAAGTTAAATAAACAGGGTGACTATAAACAGCCTTGTCATACTCCTTTCTTAATCCTGAATCAGTCATTTACTTGTTCCATACAGGGTTATAACTGTTGCTTCTTGGCCCACACATAGGTTTCTCAGGAGACAGGTAAGATGGTCTGATATTCCCATCTCTTTAAGTTCTCCACCGTTTTTTATGATCCACATAGTCAAAGGCTTTAGCATAGTCAGTGAAACAGAGGTTGATGTTTTTCTGGAATTCCCTTGCTTTCTCTATGATTGAGTGAATGTTGGCAACTTGATCTCTGGTTCCTCTGCCTTCTATAAACCCAGCTTGAACATCTGTAAGTTCTTGGTTCATGTAATGGTGATGTCTAACTTGGAGGATTTTGAACATAACCTTACTAGCATGGAAGAATTCTTCTCCTAGACAACTTCTATTCATCCTTCAGATCTTAGTTCGGACAGCAGCCATTTCTCAGAGAGTGGAGAAGATGACCATGTTACCAGTGCAAAGATGAGCCATAGACAAAGGCAGGGTAGCAATAACTTAATAGATTTTTATTAACCTTATTAAGACAAAGAGCCACAACAGAGACAGGCTAGGCGATGTCTCCAACCTTCCTCCACTTTTTAACCAAAACGTAGAAAGGAAAAACAAAGAAACCTCCTTTCAGCCCAGTAGTATACAGCTCCTCCCAAATTCTACATTCTCTCTCAACACAATACCATAGCCTGCCCCACTACATGAGAGGGCAATGAGTTAACATCATTAAGAAAAGACAACATGTATCAGCTGGCCACTGAACATTTTCTCCTTTTATCCTGGAACGCCCCATGAAATCCGGTCATCTTGTGAAATGAGGACATTTATGGTCCTCAGTACCACCCATAATCTCTAATGGATTTGAGTTTGATAGACATCTGGGTCAAGATTTCTCAGCCAGGTCTTGATTAATAGGCTACAATGCCCAGCATTATTTATCTCTTACAGATAAGCTCAGGCCTTATTGTCCCAAATTTCCCTCATTTATCACCATCATATTGCTTGTCATATGTTTTTATCACTTTTGTTTTTCACTAAATGTTTTTCTTCTTTTATAATAAATTTCTACAAACTTGTGAGAAAAAAAGAAACTGCTTATTTAGTCCCTAGGGCAGCTATAACACATTACCACAAACTGGAGGTGGGAGGTGGGAGGGCAGTGCTTGAAACAGAAGTTCATTCTCTCACTCTTTAGGAGGCCAGAGGTCTGAAATCAAGGTGTCAACAAGGTTGGTTCCTTCTGAAGACTCTGAAGGAGAATCTGTTCCATTCCAGTCTCCTGGTGGTTTCCAACAATCCTTGCTATTCCTTGGATTAAAGCTTTATCACTCCAATTTCTACCTTCATTATCATGTGGGATTTTCTCCAGGGTGGATCCTCTGTGTCTTCCTAAATATTTTTTCTTAAAATTGACTCACTTTTTCACACTATAATCAACTTATTTTAAAAGGAAAATTAACTATAACAAATAAAAAATCATTACCAGTGATCATAATTACAAGATAACCAAAGGAACCTAGACAGCATATTAAAAAGCAGAGATATTACTTTGCCAACAAAGGTCCATCTCGTCAAAGCTATGGTTTTTCCAGTAGTCATGTAGGGATGTGAGAGTTTAACTGTAAAGAAGGCTGAGCACCAAAGAACTGATGCTTTTGAACTGTGGTGTTGGAGAAGACTCTTGAGAGTCCCTTGTACAGCAAGGAGATCCAACCAGTACATCCTAAAGGAGATCAGTCCTGAATATTCATTGGAAAGACAGATGCTGAAGCTGAAGCTCCAATACTTTGGCCTCCTGATGTGAAGAACTGACTCATTTGAAAAGACCCTGATGCTGGGAAAGATTGAAGGCATGAGGAGAAGAGGGTGACAGAGGATGAGATGTTTGGATGGCATCACTGACTCAATGGACATGAATTTGAGCAAGATCCAGAAATTGGTGATGAACAGGGAAGCCTGGCACATTGTAGTCCATGCAGTCGCAAAGAGTTGGACACGACTGAGTGACTGAACTGAACTGAATCATAGGAACAAATATAATACAACAAAATAATGTCATTAAGCTTTTCAATGGAGATTTACCTGGTGGCCCAGTGGTTAAGAATCCATCTTGCAAAGCAGGGGATGTGAGTTCAATCCCTGGTCTGGGAACTAAGATCCCACAGGCTGCAGGGCACTTAGGCCCACATGCTGCAACTAAGACCCAATGCAACCAAATTAAATTAAAAAGACATAACCCCTTAAAAGAAAACTTTTAGGTATATACTTCTACTTCTAGACAAAATGGAGCAATAGAGACTGTGTCTATCCTTAAACAACCAAAAAGTAGACAGTGAACATCAGACAACAAAAGACAGTGATCTCTGAGAGAAGGAAGCACATGAAGTGAGTCCTACAATTCTGCCAGCTTACTGTCTATAGTTTCTAAGTGGTGGTACAGGAAGAAGAACCCAGATAAAACCCCTTAAAGTACTCATCACAAGACTGGCCTGAACGTATATGGGGTCACTACCTGAGGATGGAGAAAGAATTACCCAAAAGGATTAGAGGACTATCCTTTTGGACTCACACAGGGCCAAGTGTAGTACGTGTTCCTATCAGCTGGATTGGAAAACTCCTGATTCATCAGTTATCAGGTAGAACACTCAGAAGATCTTGCCTTAGAAATGGTGAATCTCTAGACTGATCTCATGTCATCTAACATATCCTGAAAGCAAAAACCTAAAAGGATCAAACTGTTTCCACGTTTGTGATTTAGAAAAAAGTTTAGCCATATTTCAGTTCAGTTCAGTTCAGTCGCTCAGTCGTGCCTGACTCTTTGCGACCTCATGAACCACAGCAAACCAAGCCTCCCTGTTCATCACCAACTGCTGGAGTCTACCCAAATCCATGTCCATTGAGTCAGTGATGCCATCCAACCATCTCATCCTCTGTCATCCCCTTCTCCTTCTGCCCTCAATCTTTCCCAGCATCAAGGTCTTTTCAAATGAGTCAGTTCTTCATATTAGGTGGCCAAAGTATTGGAGTTTCAGCTTCAACATCAGTCCTTCCAATGAATATTCAGGACTGATCTCCTTTAGGATGTATTGGTTGGATCTCCTTGCTGTCCGAGAGACTCTCAAGAGTCTTCTCCAACACCACAGTTCAAAAGCATCAATTCTTCGGCACTCAGCTTTCTTTAGAGTCCAACTTGCATATCCATATGCAATATGGAAAAACCATAGTTTTGACTAGATGGACCTTTGTTAGCAAAGTAATGTCTCTGCTTTTTAATATGCTGCCTAGGTAGGTCATAACTTTTTTCCCAAGAAGCAAGCATATTTTAATTTCATGGTTGTAGTCACCACCTGCAGTGATTTTGGAGCCCCCCAAAATAAAATCTGTCACCGTTTCCACTGTTTCCCCATCTATTTGCCATGAAGTGATGGGACCAGATGTTATTATCTTAGTTTTCTGAATGTTGAATTTGAAGCCAACTTTTTCACTCTCCTCCTTCACTTTCATCAAGAGGTTCTTTAGTTCTTGGTTTTCTGCTATAAGGGTGGTATCATCTGCATATCTGAGGTTATTAATATTTCTCCTGGCAATCTTGATTCCAGCTTGTGCTTAATCCAGTCCAGCATTTCTCATGTTGTACTCTGCATATAAATTAAATAAGCAGGGTGACAATATACAGCCTTGCCATTATCCTTTCCCAATTTGGAACCAGTCTGTCGTTCCATGTCCAGTTCTAACTGTTGCTTCTTGACCTACATACAGATTTCTCAGGAGGCAGGTCAGGTGGTCTGATATTCCCATCTCTTTAAGAATTTTCCACAGTTTGTTGTGATCCACACAATCAAAGGCTTTGGTGTAGTCAATAAAGCAGAAGTAGATGTTTTTCTGGAACACTCTTGCTTTCTCAATGACCCAATGGATGTTGGCAATTTGATCTCTGTTTCCTCTGCCTTTTCTAAAACCAGCTTGAACATCTGGAAGTTCTCAGTTCACGTACTGTTGAAGCCTGGCTTGGAGAATTTTGAGCATTACTTTGCTAGCATGTAAGATGAGTGCAATTGTGCAGTACTTTGAGCATTTTTTGGCATTGCCTTTCTTTGGGATTGGAATGAAAACTGACCTTTACCAGTCCTGTGGCCACTACTGAGTTTTCCAAATTTGCTGGCACATTGAGTGCAGCACTTTCACAGCATCATCTTTTAGGATTTGAAATAGCTCAACTGGAATTCCATCACCTGTACTAACTTTGTTCATAGTGATGCTTCCTAAGGCCCACTTGATTTCCCATTCCAGGATGTCTGGCTCTAGGTGAGTGATCATACCATCATGGTTATCTGTGTCATGAAGATCTTTCTTGTATAGTTCTTCTGTGTATTCTTGCCACCTCTTCTTAATATCTTCTGCTTCTGTTAGTTCCATACCATTTCTGTTCTTTATTGTGCCTAGAATTGATTCCACATAAAAGTGATATCGTATGATCTTTGTCTTTCTCTGACTTACTTCACTTGGTTTGATAATCTCTAGGTCCAGCCATATTGCTGCAAATGGCACTATTTCATTCTTTTTTATAGCAGAGTAATATTCCATTGTATGTATATATATCACATCTTCTTTATCTGTTCATCTATGGATAGACATTTAGATTTCTTTCGTGTCTTGGCTATTGTAAATAATGCTGCTGTGAACATGGGGGTGCATGTATCTTTACAAATTAGTTTTCATCTTTTCTGGATATATGCCCAGGAGGGGGATTGCAGGATCATATGGCAGCTCTAGTTTTCGTTTTTTTAAGGAACCTCCATACTCTTCTCCATAGTGGCTGCACCAATTCACATTCCCACCAACAGTTAGGAGGGTTCACTTTTCTCCACTACCTGTCCAGCATTTATTATTTATAGACTTTTGATGATGGCCATTCTGACCTAGATCTGATAACTTATTAAGAGAACTGGACATCTAATTGTTTCATGTAAAAATCTCTTTATTTTAAAATTAAAATTTTAAATACCATTGAGAAGCTAAATAAAATGTATCTTTGAGCCAGCTACAGTCTATGGGCCTGCCAATGGGTAAACCCTTGCTTCCCTAGGCCTCTCTGGTGGGTACACTTCAGACCTATCAATTCCACATGGAAATGGTAAAATTTAGGAATAGGGCCTTGAATTTTTGAGGAAAACATGAAGCTTCTGCCTGCCTAGTTCTAGACTGCTTTACCAATCTAGGAGTAGTGAATAGAATCCATCCTTTGACCTAGCCTACCTAGGTTGATCAAGTTTAACATTAGGACTTGAGGCCAAAATCTCAGTATGGTTAAGAGTATTTGTTTTCCAGACTAATTTTCTTGTTCTCTATTGGTGAATTTCCACCACAGTCCTCTGGGATAGTGGATCCAGAATCAGTAGTTCAAGATTCCATGCCCTGGCCATTTTTCTTTCCTTTAATTATCTGTAAGTAATCCTGTTAAACTTCCCCAAAGCCTCATTTGTGTGTGTGTAGATGAGGGAAGTAAGCAGAAGATGAGATACAACGTATCCTGATAATCCCCGTGAGTCAAATGAATAATACAGAGTCAGTCCACTTCACTGACTCTGTATAGACACATCAAAAATTTTGTAAGATCCCTCTGTTGCTTACTATTAATATTAAATGTGTAGTAATCTTATTTAACAAAAAAAAAATTCTATTTATTTTCCACCTCTGGTATTTCAGGGATCAAGCATTCTTGTAAATAATTAGAATCCAATAGGACCAATTGTTCATTATAGAGAGGTCAAAATATTTTATATAGCCTTTGATTCCAAAGACTTCTTCATGTAATTAAAGAATGCCGTATTTTGGCATTTGGTCTATCTTACTATCTCAGTACTTGGTTAATAAGTTTTTAATTGAAAATCATCTTAATGAGTGAAACTACAATATGTTAGCTGAACCCACCAAATACTCTGATACCTATCATTACTAGTGGAAGAAATCACAGGCTCCACTGTATTATGTATTGAGTACATATGTGCAGTTCTATATACTAATATGGGTAAAAGATTAATTGATCCACTTCTTTGGAAAGTACTCAACAAACAGACCATCAAGAAAATTCTTTGAGGGAGGGGGGATCGGGATGGGGAATAAGTGTAAATCTATGGCTGATTCATATCAATGTATGACAAAACCCACTGAAATGTTGTGAAGTAATTAGCCTCCAACTAATAAAAAAATTAAAAAAAAAAAAAAGAAAATTCTTTGAGCAAGATCAGCTACATCAATGAAGTAAATGCAGTCATTCTTCCTGTGTCTAGACCTTGTAGTGGAAAGAGAGGGTTAGGCAGGTTCTTCTCCTAAAATAACTTTTCTCACTCTGTCAGACACTCAAGTAGTCTGGACTCTGGACTCCAGTGTCTGAGTGGGAGTCCTAGCTCGACCATTCACTGACTGAGTGCCATTGGATAAGCCCTTCTTTAGACATCAGTTTTCTTATCTGTTAAATGGAAATGATAATGTGACCAATCCCACTGTGAGTGTAAGAATTAAATAGGATAACATGTGCTTGGAACCGTATTTGTTATGTAATAAGCAACCAAAAAATGTTAACTAATGATATTCCAAAACTAAAGTAAACACAGGTCCATATTAAGAGGCTACTGGCCCATTGAGAAGGAGCCCTGTGTTTTCTTCCTAGCTCACAGACAGCTAGCTCTGACCTTGAGTAAGTTGGTGAGGCCCCTGATTCTGCATCTGTAAGTAATGAGTGGGTTGGACTGGTATTGTTGATTCTCAACAACTACTAACTCATACCTTGCCAAAGGTGAGATTTGAGTGCTTCTGGCAATGCTGAAAAGTGTGAGTGAGTGAGTGAAGTCACTCAGTTGTGCCCAACTCTGCGACTCCATGGACTGTAGCCTGCCAGGCTTCTCTGTCCATGGAATTCTCCAGGCAAGAATACTGGAGCGGGTTGTCATGCCCTTCTCCAGGGGATCCTCCCAATCCAAGGATCAAACCTAGGTCTCCTACATTTCAAGCAGATTCTTTACCATCTGAGCCACCAGGAAAGCTGAAGAGTGAAACTCTATTTAAATTAAACAAACTGTACCCCTAGGATGTGGATTAAAATGAGTGGATCCATCACATTGTCTAGGATGGAGAATCTAAAAGTCAAAAATTACAGATAATATAATACCTTTTGTGTTTCAATAGAGGGAAATATTTTGCTAGGTAGGAAAAATGTGGGAGAAACACTTGGGCTATTCTCTCCCTTCTCCCCTTCTTCCTCCCCCTCCTCTTTCTCCCCACCTTCTTTCCCCTCCTCCCCTGCCAGCAGTTAAGTTAGTGGGGGCCTGAGGCTCAGCATTTTCTCTATAGGGAGCAGCCTCACCTCCATATACATGTGCTGAGGGGTTTGCCTGACAGGAGGCTGGCAACTGTCCCCCTCCACCCTCACTGAGTGGAGGGCCTCTTTCATTCAGAGAAAAAAGTGTTAGTGGTTGCAGATCCATGCTCTGTTCCAGCTGAACTCCATCAGTAAAAACTGGCATTTTAACCTCGGACTATCTCATTCCCAATGATATATTTCTCAGTGAGTTCCGAACTCCAAGAAGGAAGTGGACTATTAGTTATGTGGCCCCCAAAGTCCTAATAAATATCTTGGGATCTATTTGAATTACTTAAAAGAAAAATGTTCAAGCTCAATGTGCCTTATTTATACGACGATGCAATTCCCTAGCCAGGCCAGACCACAAGGATCCAAAATTTTCAAGGACCTATAAACAGGCTTTCCTGGTTAAAGGTACAAGCCTTCAGACTTCAGCTGCCCGGCCACTATCTTCAGAGCCAAACCTCCCTGGTTGAGGACTTTTTCCTTGGAATGTAACTGCCTCCACAGTTCCACCCTGCCTCTAAAAGGTTCTCTGTTCCAGCTCTGAAATCCTGAGGAACTATCCATCTTGTTCTTATTTAAACATTGTAGCCCAGAAATAATTTGCAGAATGAAAGGGAGTCTTATGTCAGCTCTGCTTAGGCAGTAGCACATGGCTACCAGCATACTCTCTGCTCTCTTTCCCATACTTCCTATACAGCACTAATCAGGAAAAAGTTCTCTCCTTGACTGCACATGCTAGAGTTTGTTTGAACATCCCAAAGTATTCCAGCAACTGAAGCAATTGCACACTTTATTGACAGAGTAACTGTATTTTGTATCCTTTCACTCTTTCTGTTCGTCCTTGCCAGTGAGTCATGATAGATTTCAAGTTTTCTGATAAGGAATCTATAAAGCTGTACAGATAACAAAAGTAAAACCAGCGTTTGTTTCCCCATGAGGCAAATTAATGTCTAGCCTTCTATTGCATATACTAGCCATGCCTAATAAACCAGAGGGATGCATTATACCTGGGATAATGCACTGGGCTGTGAAATTTAGGTTCCGTCTGGCTCAGGAATCTGGGAGCAATGAAGATATATATCTTTGAACCGCAGTTGATGGGCTCTGCCAGGCATCCACTGATTCCACAAATGGTTTCTTTCTGGATTGTAAAAAGACCCAATAAGCCATTTCCTCTAATTATCACAGCTCTTCAGGCAAAGCTGGGATGGCTCCTGTATTGATCCACTCCACTCTCAGCCCTCACTCCAGCCCTAGGCAAGACAGTTTGCTTTAAAACATTTCAAAACATGCCAAATCATTCTGGTGAAATCCAGAGAAGTGCAGTTCTTTCCCCTGGATTTTCAGTTTTCATAACCCTCAGGCTTTTGCTTTAGCTATGCAAAAGGAGGACTGTTAGACGTGGAAAGCCAGAGAAATGGGTGTCTATCTCCCATGTCATTGAGTTTTAAAACAGGGAGATCACAATCTACTTTGAGAATTATGGACTCCTGAGAACACCAGATAAAGTGGCAGGTGAGACAAATAGGAATAATCTCTGAGTACATAAATATCTCATTTGTGTTGCTTTATATTTAAAGAGTATTCTGACATTTACCCTAAAATATACAAAATAATAAATTACTGAAGATGGATCCTAATTCTAAAATAGTTTCTCCTGCTAAAGCTGGATTGATATTGTCTTTTAAGGTATGTGCTGCTGAGCAGAATGTTGCCAGAACAGCCATGTGTAGACTGAATCAAGGCCTAACCAACAGTTTCCAAGGTACAGAGAGGAGAGGGAAGCCCCAGCCCATCTTCCAGGTGCTCTGGCACCCAAAGCCCCTCAAGGGATTTAGTGACAGAAGACCAGTGACCTGGAGGGTAAATTCCAGAATATTTTTAATTTTTTTAAAAAAATTAACATTTATAAAGGTTAAATACAACAAATACTGACACATCCACCACTCAAAATGAGCAATGTTTTTGCCATAGTTGCTGCAAGACCATTTTTTTTTAATTTAAGGAAATAAACACACACATGTTACAGAGAAAGTTGACACCTTCTCTGAAGATGCCAAACATATTTACCTTGTTCCAATCTCAGAAGCAACTCTCATCCTAAATATAGAGTCTGTCTAACCCACGCTTTTCAACTTTTACTGTGTATATGTCTTCGTATATCCAGAAATGATGTATAGCATTACCATGCTCACCATTTTTTTCATTTAAATGAATGGCATTGAAATGTAACTTGCTTCTTCTCATTCAGCAGTGTTTTTAAGATCTGTCCATGTTGACATATGAAGATATTCCTCATATATTTTAGTTGTTGCACAACATTCCATCTTTATCGATATATCACAATTTATTAATCCCCATCCTCTTACAGATGAATGTTTGGGTCAATTCCAACTTTTTGTTATTAAAAACATTACTGCAAAGAACGTTCTTTGGCATGTCTCCCTGTTGCGCATGTGTAAAAGTTTCACTAGGATATAAACCCAGAAGTGGAATGGAGGGTAATAGGCTACAGGCATGTTAACTAAATATTGCCAAATCACTCTCCAAAGTATTTATACCAGTTGACATCCCTACCACTGATTATGAGTTCCCTTTTCCCCACTAACACTTGATGTTAGCAAACTTCTTATATTCTGCCAATTTTATGATTATGAAATATCATCTGGTTATTTTCATTCCCTGAATACCAGTAAGTTTGGGCATCTCTTTATATGCCTGTTGGCCATTTGGATTTCTTCTGTGAAATTTCTGCTTATATCTTCTGCCTATTATTCTCTATGGTTGTTTGTCTTTATCATAATGATTTGTAGGAGTTTCTTAACTAGGTTGCTGACTGATCCTTTTTGCATCCAGAAGCTCTGCCACGCTTTGATAGTTAATTCAGAGTTGGAGATTCACATCCTCATGCCTTTTGTGGAGCATCGAAGGTTAATATAAAGAATTTGTGTGATAGTTATCATAAGAAGTTTCTTGGTCTGGGCATGAGGTGCTCAGGTGAATCAATAAATGATGAGGCACAGAGTAGAATCTAGTTTGTTGAAAAGGCTTTGGGAGATGATTCTGTTATCATCTCAGGAGTATACAGTTATGACCTAACTAGAAGAGATTTCTCAGAAAATGATCAGAATTTTAATATCACCTCTCCAGTCATTTCTAATGCTCTGAGAATTGTTCAAGCCTTGTAACCCAATATTCAATTTTTGACATTTATGTTGGTAGCTTTTCCTTTAAGGACACGGAGGCTACCTGTCGACCTGGCACAGTGACCACTGTACAAGGTGTTCTATTGAAATTTGCTGCTGCAGAAAGAGAATGCCAGATTTCTCTCAGCAATGTCTTCATTAAAGTTGTTTGATGCAGTATCAGAAGTATCATTTTACAAAAGCCGTATTTTTAAGAATTCTCTATGATATTTTTTAACTGGTAGGAGGGATCTTTCTACTTAAAATTGTAGAAAACCACTCAACAGCAATTACACTTAACAGATACTTATTAAATAAATAGATAGGACCCACCCATACCCCTGAATATTGGAAGAAGGTTTTGAAGGTGAAAGTAGAAAGGAGAATGGGGAACTTCCGTTAGTAGCTGCTCCAGCACTATGGACAGAAAGCTTTCCAAGCAGGTTCGGGGGGAAGTTAAGGATAATTGTGACTCCACTGAAGGAAAAACCCAGATGACTGGCATCTACTGAAGGTGGTAGAGCCCTGTACAGTCACTGAACAGCAGTAAAGAGACCAGAGACAGACACATAAAATAGAGGGAGTGACAAGTGGGAAAAGTGGTAAAATAGAAAGATGACTGCTGGCTGCACTTTCTCACCCAAAACAGGGACGAAATGGTTCAAAATAAAGTGGGTTCCTTCAGATCTGCCTACAGCCCTAAATCTTTCCCCATTCCCAAGGATCTAGGGGAATCACTGAACTACCCATGGAAACTTATACCAGCTGGGCCTCCAGCTTAAATATTGCAGAGAATATACTTACATGGTTTAGGTAAATAACTAGAATCCACACAGAACCTACTCACCTGATTTGGATTTGATACTAGGCCTAAATCAATGTCTTCATATTCAGGAATGGATAAACAATATAGAATCTATTTTTAAAAAGAAGCATTCTGCAAATTCACTATCAGTGAACACTGAAATCAAGAAATAGAGAAAGAACACCCATCTGAAAAAAAATACTACATCAAAGCAAAAATAAAGTCTACATAACATCTGCTTTGTACTCTACAATAAAATACAATAAAACATAGTCTCTGAGACAAAGAATAAAAATTAGATGAAAGTCTCAAACTAAGGAAGAAAGGAAACTAGGTAGGTAGTGAAAAAATATGAAGAAACTATTACCATAACTAAAATTTCTAGTTAAATCATAATCAGTAAAGAATAGAATTACTTCTATAGAAAACTGAATTAGTCATGTAAAAGAAAAGATTGAATCATTCTCCCAGATTTAAAAGACAAATAAAAAGGGGAGAGAAGTATATGAAAATTGAAACAAAAGTTAGACACAATAGAAAACTACTGAAGATCTGAATTTGCAGGTCAAAAGTGTTTGTCTTGTAGCAAGCAAAATTGTTAAAAGTTAATTCAGCACTTACACTTGTCCTCGTTAAATAACTGAATTTCAAAAGTAAAGATCATTTTTCCTACAAAGGATCAGAGAAGGCTGAGTTCTATGGAGGGAGAAGGATTACTTGTAAAGGAAAAAAAACCGGATTGCACTCGGAGACCTTCTATGCAATATTAAAAATGAAATAATAAGAAAAACCAAAATGAAGTAATATATGTAACAAATTAAAATAATAAACAAGTCCACAAGCTTCTGAAGAAAAAATTCCTAAGAACCAGAAAACATGAATCAAACCAAAGAGTTTAATAATGAGTAAGTTATGATAATAAAGATTATTAATGAAAATTAATGCTGTTTCAATACAGAACTGTTCATGCAATTATCTTAAACACTACTACAAAATAGCATGAGAATTTAATAATTCTTAAAGAGGAAAATACATAATACTAGGAAATTAATAATTAATAATAAATTTTGTGTCAAAAGTCCAGAATATACAAAGAATTTAAAGAAGGATGTTGAAATGGTTAGAGAAATGACTAGATTTCTCAATTTTTTGAAGAAATACAACACAATAAGATTTCATTCATAATGTTGATAACCACACTTTAAAACATTTTTAAAGAATAACAATACCATTTGCGCATCATGAATGGACCTAGAGATCATCATACTAAGTGAAGTAAGTCAGAGAAAGACAAACACCATATGATATCGCTTGTACATGGAATCCAAAATATGACACAAATGAACCTATCTACAAAACAGACTCACAGACATAGAGAACAACCAAGGGGGAGGGAAAGTGGGGAAGGGATAAATTAGGAGTTTGGGATTAACTTATTCATACTACTATATATAAAATGAATACCCAACAGGTGCCTACTGTATAACATGGGGAACTGTACTGAATATTTTTAATAACCAATAAAAGTAAAGAATCTTAAAATACATATATGTGTGTGTATATGTGTGTGTGTATACATACATAGACACATAACTGAATCACTCTTCTATATACCTGAAACTTAACACAACATTGTAAATCAACTATACCTCAATTGAAAAAAAAAAAAGAATAACAACCAGGAAAATTTAAATCAAAATGCATGCCATTCAAGTTATAGAAAGGAAAAATAAGATACATCATACTTACTCTCCATCCTTATCATGGGCCAGTCTCAAAGCTTACTGTAGCTGAGTGTTAAGCCTCACTTAATAGTTTGGGTTAACAACATTTTCATAAGAAGATTTACAACAAATTAATGTCACACTAGATACATGCCATAGGAAGTCACTAGCAAGCTATAGTTTGGATTAAGAAAAACATTATGGTCTTGACAAGTGAACACAATATAAGTAGTAAGCTATTCCTAGTGTTCTTTTCTGAATTGAGATGAATTTAAGGCTTACAATTTTCCTTGGCTTTCACTAATGTTTCAATGAGTTTATATTCCATCTCCTGTTAACCTGTCAAACTCCTGGCTTTGAATTTTATTTATCCAGAATTCTGTATTAATAAAACTACCTCATCAGTTTCATAGGCTTAAATTTCATTTAGGTATTAAGTCATAATAATTCCAGAAGGGATAATATGTGAACACTCAATTTGAATGAATTTTAACATCCTAGATTAATGAAGACTCATATAAGGGGAAAATAATTTCATAAATAGAGAAAACATAAAACCTAAAGGCATGAGTAGATGGAAAGTTAATTTTGGTATCACTGATACATTTATAATCTATGTTGGCATTTCCATATAAGATCCTACAAAGATGGAGTCTACAGAGGCAGAGCTAAAGTTGAGACAGATCTAAACAGTATATACTTCTTGTACTGGAAAGTGTGAGGACCTCAAATTTCACCTCTTTACCAAAAACCTACATTGTCAGGCCAGTGTAGAGCAACAGTCTCCTTTTGCCACATAACAACACTATCTTTCTCTCCCCATAAAGAACACAAAACATTTTTTTTTGACATTTAGAGAAATAAGAAACTTACAAGGTAAACTCGTGTTTTAAAGTCTATTTTTTGTTAACTTGTTCTAGACATAAAAGAAGACATGCTTGATAAATAGTGTAGCTGAAAATGGTAATAAATTTATTGATAATTATATAAAAGGAATGGATTTTAATTTTTGAATTAATTTTAATGTAATGTTTTGCTCTTTCAACAATGATCGTATCTTTGACCTAAGACCTCATTGACTGTAATAGTGATTTTAGCCTGCTGAAATATGTCAGGCACTTGTAACCATTACTGGCCTTTTCTTTCTTACACTTTATAATTTTCTGTAATTGCTACCATTAGTAAACATTACTCAAGTTAATGACTAACTGTCTCTTACATTATAACTATAAATCTGCTAATCATTAATTTATTGGCTAATCATTATTTCTTGGATATTAACCCAGTTAGTCAAGAATCTTAAGTGTCAAGTTCAGACGATGTTGCTTCTATTCTTTACATGTTAATGAATGTGAAGAGGAGGGAATAATGAGTTGAAGTCAGTTCCTGAGACATAGTAGAAGATAAACACCAGTTGAATGTCTGGCTTAATGTTTATTGAGCATCTACTATGTGCCAAGCAGTGCTAAGTACTTTACATCATTGTCACATTCAATCTCCCCAGGCTTTGTGTGTGTATTCCTATCCCCAGTTTCCTAATAAAGAAGTGAAGTTTTGGAGAAATTAACACACTTGCCAACATCTTGGTTGCATTGCTAAAATATGATTCTGATTTGTTGAACTCTAAATCACAGCTCTTTCTACCATGTTCCTCACACCAAAATATATGTATTTAGGTAATACATACCTAAATATGTATCACTGAAAATTACAAACTATGTGATATACAGGTTTGAAAAAATCCTCACAATCTCAGTTCAGTCATGAGCAATAATGGAATATTCTACAGTTCACTCATTTCTTTAAAGTAAAATTACTTCTAGTGAAAAATAATGCAAGTTTATATTACAGTGGATGCAAGTCTATATTACATCAACAGAATCATAGAAGCTGAGGGTCTGAAGGGACTTAAATTGTATCAGGTCTAATCAGTTCAGTTCAGTCACTCAGTTGTGTCCGACTCTCTGTGACCCCATGAATCGCAGCACGCCAAGCCTCCCTGTCTATCACCAACTCCTGGAGTTTACTCAAACTCATGTCCATCGAGTTGGTGATGCCATCCAACCATCTCATCCTCTGTTGTCCCCTTCTCCTCCGGCCCTCAATCCCTCCCAGTGTCAGGGTCTTTTCCAATGAGTCAGCTCTTCGCATGAGGTAGCCAAAGTACTGGAGTTTCAGCTTCAGCATCAGTCCATCCAATGAACACCCAGGACTAATCTCCTTTAGGATGGACTGGTTGGATCTCCTTGCAGTCCAAGGGACTCTCAAGAGTCTTCTCCAACACCACAGTTCAAAAGCATCATTCTTCGGCACTCAGCCCTCTTCACAGTCCAACTCTCACATCCATACATGACCACTGGAAAAACCATAGCCTTGACTAGACGGACCTTTGTTGGCCAAGTAATGTCTCTGTTTTTTAATATGCTATCTAGGTTGGTCATAGCTTTCCTTCCAAGGAGTAAGCGTCTTTTAATTTCATGGCTGTAATCATCATCTGCAGTGATTTTGGAGCCCAAAAAAATAAAAGTCTGACACTGTTTCCACTGTTTCCCCATCTATTTCCCATGAAGTGATGGTACTAGATGCCATGATTTTAGTTTTCTGAATGTTGAACTTTAAGCCAACTTTTTCACTCTCCTCTTTGACTTTCATCAAGAGGCTTTTTAGTTCCTCTTCACTTTCTGCCATAAGGATGGTGTCATCTGCATATCTGATATTTCTCCTGGCAATCTTGATTCCAGCCTGTGCTTCTTCCAGCCCAGCATTTCTCATGATATACTCTGCATATAAGTTAAATATACATATATAAATGTATATGTATACAAATATACATATATAAAGATGCAATATACAGCCTTGATGTACTCCTTTTCCTATTTGGAACCAGTCTGTTGTTCCATGTCCAGTTCTAACTGTTGCTTCCTGACCTGCATATAGGTTTCTCAAGAAGCAGGTCAGGTGGTCTGGTATTCCCATCTCTTTCAGAATTTTCCACAGTTTATTGTGATCCACACAGTCAAAGGCATTGGCATAGTCAATAAAGCAGAAATAGATGTTTTTCTGGAACTCTCTTGCTTTTTCAATGATCCAGCAGATGTTGGCAATTTGACTCTGGTTCCTCTGTCTTTTCTAAAACCAGCTTGAACATCTGGAAGTTCATAGTTCACGTATTGTTGAAGCCTGGCTTGGAGAATTTTGAGCATTACTTTACTAGCGTGTGAATTGAGTGCAACTGTGCAGTAGTTTGAGCATTCTTTGGCATTGCCTTTCTTTGGGATTGGAATGAAAACTGACCTTTTCCAGTCCTGTGGCCACTGCTGAGTTTTCCCAATTTGCTGGCATATTGAGTGCAGCACTTTCAAAGCATCATCTTTCAGGATTTGAAATAGCTCAACTGGAATTCCATCACCTCTACTAGCTTTGTTCATAGTGATGCTTCCTAAGGCCCACTTGACTTCACATTCCAGGATGTCTGGCTCTAGGTGAGTGATCACACTATCGTGATTATCTGGGTCATTAAGATCTTTTTTGTACATTTCTTCTGTGTATTCTTGCCACCTCTTCTTAATATCTTCTGCTTCTGTTAGGTCCATACCATTTCTGTCCTTTATCGAGCCCATCTTTGCATGAAATGTTCCCTTGGTATCTCTAATTTTCTTGAAAAGATCTCTAGTCTTTCCCATTCTGTTGTTTTCCTCTATTTCTTTGCATTGACATAAATCATAGTTGGAGATTTATGTTTGTTTCTCTGATTAGGATGTTGAACACTTTTAACACATCAAGTTATAAATTCTCTAGTATTTCTCTTTGCTGAAGAAAGAGAAACTGTGGGTAGAGTAAGTTGCCAGGGAATCAGTGCCAAGGAAGGAAGACAAATTGAGTGAGAAATGGAGAAGTAAATTTGAGTACTTCAATTTTCATCTCCAGATCTGAAGACCAGTAGTAATAAATATACAGCTGATGCTGCACTAGATGAAATTTGAGGTCCCTTTGGACCATGAATTTCTGTGTTGATACTGAAGGCTTTTTCAGAATGTTGGTGATGATCTGTTGGTGAAAAACAGACAACATAAAACCTCATGAAGCTGAGAGGGTAGGGGAAGTTACATTTAAAGTCTCACATTGATGGTGTATATTCAGCTGGGAGAGCAGTGGATTTGTACCCAATTGGATTTGGGGGGCCATGGTAGGCTGAGTAGTGGCCTCCCAAATATTTCCATGTCCTATTTGCAGAACCTGTGAATGTTACCTTATACAGCAAAAGGAACAATGCATGCATGTGTGAGTAAGTTTAGGATTTTGAGATGGGGAGCTATCCTGAATTAGCCTGGTGGGTCCAGCATAAACACAATGTCTGTGTAAAAGGGACACTATAGGAGTTAGTGTCAAAGAAGATGGTATGAGGAGGGATGCAAAGATTAAAGTGATATGTTTTGAAGATGGAGGTGGTGGTGGTTTAGTCGCTAAATTGTGTCCAACGCTTGCAACCCCATGGATTGTAGCCTGCCAGGCTCCTCTGTCCATGGGATTCTCCAGGCAAGAATACTGGAGTGGGCTGCCATTTCCTTCTCCAGGGGATCTTCCTGACCCAGGAATTGAACCCAGGTCTCCTTCATTAAAGCCAGATTCCTTACTGACTGAGCTATAAGGGATTACAAATAAGGAATCTAGGTAGCACCTACAAGCTGAAGAAGACAAGGAAACAGATTCTTCTCTTGAAGCCTCCAGAAGGAGCCAGCCCTGAAGCCACTTTGACTTGAGTCCAGAGAAACAGATTTTGAACTTCTAACCTCCAGAACTATAAGAGAACAAAGTGACATTGTTTTTAGACAATAGTTTTGTGGTACTTTGTTAGAGCAGCAATAGAAATATGACATAGTGACTCACTAGGCAGGACTGAAATCTCCACCTGAGCACTTTTTCTTCAAAAGGACACTTCAAAGAAAAACGATTTTAAAAGGCAAGTCATACCATTAACATGAAACACTTGTACCTGCAGGATTCATATTGTGAGTAAGTCAAAGAAATGTTTTTCCTGACACTTTCCAGTAAGATGGTTGGCTCCAGTCTGTCTATGGCCTGTTGGTCCACTCATGTGGACAATAGGGCTGCTCTTTACGCTTGACCTCTCCCCTGACATCTGAACTCATATTTGATTACCTGCTTGGCATCTTCCCTTGTCTGTCCTTCCATAACCCAGTGTCAACAAACAATCATATCTCATCATCTTCCTGGGAAAGTATACAGTGTCCTAAGATTATTTCTGATTCTATGGAGTTTGCTTATAAAATCCATACCTCTATCCTCTGGTGCTCTTTATTTCTCTTTTGATTAATAGCATACTGTCACTCAGACCCAAAACAGAGTTTCACCTTTGGCAACTCCTTCTGGGTTCCTCTCTCATTTACTTAATTACCAAGAACTGTGGTATCTGTCCCCAGCCTTGCACTCCCACTGTTCTGTTCAAGTCAATGTCTCTGCAACCTTACTGCAAACAGAATGGTTTCCTAATGATTTCAGATTTCAGTCTCCAATGCTCAACTCCATATTCCCAGATAAATATTTCTGAACTCTGCCATTCCAGATAAGTGTTTCTAATCCTGTCATTCCACTGTTTTTCTTTACCCACCATTGCAAGTAAAAAAGCTCTTCAAGGTCTCCTCCCTCTTTTCATTTTGTTTTTCTTCTCTTCTTCTTCTATCCTTACTCTGCATTGTAATGTAGGATACCTGCTGTTCTCCAAAAAACTATTTTCCTACCTGTGTGTCATACTCTGTTCTTTGCCTAAAATGTTCTCCTTTCTGGAGTCCCATGCCTGCGTGCTGAAATATTGCCCATGTAAGATAAGGTTGAAAGGTATGATAGTTGTAAAATATGCCCACAAATTCTTTAATAGTTCTCTCTACAAGAGGGGGAGTCTAATACCCTTCCTCTTGAATGTGGGTTAAAACAAGTGACTTGCTTCTCATGAATAGAGTATGGTGGAAGTGACACTGTGTGACTTTTTATATGTAATAAAAAGCATTGCAGGCTCTTCTCTCTCTCTCTCTCACCCTCCCCCCCCCCCCCCCCCCCACACACTTTCAGTGGGAAGCTAGCTGCCATGTTGTGAGGACACCCTATGAAGTACTTCTATATGAAGGCCAGGGACTGAGGCTTGCTACCCTCTGAGTAAGCCATCATCCTAGAACTGGATCATCCAGCCTCAGCAGATACCTTGACTGCAAATTTATGAAAGACACTGAGCCAGAAGCATCCAGCTAAGCCTTAATTCTTTTTGTTGTTGTTCACTCTCTCAATCGTGTTCGACTCTGCGTCCCCATGAACTGCAGCATTCCAGACTTCCTTGTCCTTCCCTATCTCCTGGATCTTGTTCAAACTCATGTCCATTGAGTCCATGATACCATCCAATCATCTTGTCCTTTGTAGTCCCCTTCTCCTCCTGCCTTAAATCTTTCCCAGCATCAGGGTCTTTTCTAATGAGTTGGCTCTTCGCATCAGGTGGCCAAAGTATTGGAGCTTTAGCATCAGACCTTCTAATGAATATTTAGGATTTATTTCCTTTAGGATTGACTGGTTTGATTTCCTTGCAGTCCAAGGGACTGTCAAGAGTCTTCTCCAACATCACAGCTCAAAAGCATCAGTTCTCAGCGTTCAGCCTTCTTTATGGTCCAACTCTCACACCCATACATGACTACTGGAAAAACCGTAACTTTGACTAGACAGACCTTTGTCGGCAAAGTAAAGTTTCTGCTTTTCAATACATTGTCTACGTTTGTCATAGCTTTTCTTCCAAGAAGCAAGCATCTTTTAATTTTGTGGCTGCTGTCACCATCTACAATGCTTTTGGAGTCCAAGAAAATAAAGTTTGTCACTGTTTCCATTGTTTTCCCATCTATTTGCCATGAAGTGATGGGACTGGCTGCCCTGGTCTTAGTTTTTTGAATGTTGAGTTTTAAGCCAGCTTTTTCACTCTTCTGTTTCACCTTCATCATCACCTTCATTATTTCCTCTCCACTTTCTGCCATAAGGGTGGTGTCATCTGCATATCTGAGGTTACTGATATTTCTGCCAGCAATCTGGTTTCCAGCTTGTGCTTCATCCAGCTTTGCATTTTGCATGATGTACTCTGCATATGAGTTAAATAAGCAGGGTGACAGTATATAGCTTTGACATATTCCTATCCCAATTTTGAACCAGTCTGTTGTTCCATTAATGACCATAGTCCTAACCCATATAAACTGTGAAAGAAAAAGTATTTATTGTTTAAAGTCACTAAGGTTTAGGATAACTTGTTGTGCAGCAAGATTTAATAAAATAGTCAATCATTCTTTATTTTCATTTCAACAAAAATTTCTTGAATGCCTTCAATGGTTGAATTTGGACCTAGAGACTGGGGATGCAGGGGTAAGCCTACAAATCTGGTCTCTGCTCTTATGCTCATTATACTCTGTTAGGGGAAACACATTAAACAAGTAAGTCCTCTAGTATTTATCTAATTACCATTATGATAAGGTATATAAGTTTGAAGACAACTGGACTATGATACAATTAACAGATCTGATCTGGCAGAATGAAGACAATTTCTAAGCACTAAGGAATTAAGAGTCTGCATTGATAGTCCCTCCTTCATGGATCACAGCCTTATCGTGGGGAAGGGGCTTGCTTAACTCAATGAAACTATGAGCCATGCCATGTAGTGCCACCCAAGACAGACGTGTCATAGTGAAGAGTTCTGACAAAACATGGTCCACTGGAAAAGGAAATGGCAACCCACTTTAGTATTTCACCTGGAGAACCCCATGATCTATATGAAAGGGCAAAATAATATGAGACTGGAAGATAAGCCTCCTAGGTCAGAAGGTATCCAGCTAATTGGGAGGAGCAGAGGGCAATTACTAACAACTCTAATAAGAATGAAGCAGCTGGATCAAAACAGGAATGATGCTCAGCTCTGGATGTGTCTGGTGGTGAAAGTAAAGCCCAATGCTGTAAAGAACAGTACTGCCTAGGAACCTGGAATGTTAGGTCCAAATTGGATGTAGTCAAACAGGAGATGGCAAGAGTGAACATCAAAATTTTAGGCATCAGTGAACTAAAATGGACTGGAATGGGTGAATTTAATTCTGGTGACCATAATATCTACTATGGGGCAAGAATCCCTTAGAAGAAGTAGAGTACCCTCATAGTCAACAACAGGAGATGTAGTCAAACAGGAGATGGCAAGAGTGAACATCAAAATTTTAGGAATCAGTGAACTAAAATGGACTGGAATGGGTGAATTTAATTCTGGTGACCATAATATCTACTATGGGGCAAGAATCCCTTAGAAGAAGTAGAGTACCCTCATAGTCAACAAAAGAGTCTGAAATGCAGTACTTGGGTGCCACCTTGAAAAAGACAGAATGATCTTGGTTCATTTTCAAGGCAAACCATTCAGCATCACAGTAATCAAAGTCTATGCCCTGACCTCTGATTCCACAGAAGTTGTCCTGTTCTATGAAAACCTACAGTACCTTCTAGAACTAACATCAAAAAAGATGTCCTTTAAATTATAAGAGATTGGAATTCAAAAATAGGAAATCAAGAGATACCCTGAATAATAGGCAAGTGTGGCCTTGAGGTACGAAATGAAGCAAGGCAAAGGTTAACAGAGTTTTGTCAAGAGAACATGCTGATCATAGCAAATACCCTTTTTCAACAACCCAAGAGACAATTCTACACATGGCCATCATCAGATGGTCGACACTGAAATCAGATTGATTATGTTCTTTGTGGCCAAAGATAGAGAAGCTCTACATAGTCAGTAAAAGAAGACCTGGAGCTGACTGTGGCTCAGGTCATGAGCTCATTATTGAAAAATTCAGGCTTAAATTGAAGAAAGTAGGGAAGGCCACTAGGCCATTCAGATATGAGCTAAATCAAATCATTTATGATTATATACTAGAGGTAAGAAATAGGTACAAGGGATTAATCTTATAGACAGAGTGCCTGAAGAACTGGATGGAGGTTCATAACATTGTACAGTAGGCAGTGACCAAAATCATGCCAAAGAAAAAGAAATATAAGAAGGCAAAGCAGTTGCCTGAGGAGGCTTAACAAATACCTGAGGAAAGAAGGGAAGTGAAAGGAAAGGGAGAAAGAGAAAGGTATACCCAACTGAATGCAGAGTTCCAGAGAATAACAAGGAGAAATAAGAAGGCCTTCTTAAATAAACAATGCAAAGAAATATAAGAAAACAATAGAATAGGAAAGACTAGAGATCTCTTCAATAAAATTGGAGATATCATGGGACTATTTCATGCAAGGATGGGTACGATAAAGGACAGAAATGATAAGGACCTAACAGAAGCAGAAGAAATGAAGAAGAGGTGGCAGAATACACAGAGGAACTATACAAAAAAAGTCTTAATGAAAAAAAAAAAAGTCTTAATGACCCAGATAACCATGATGATGTGGTCACTCATCTAGAGCGGGACATCCTGGAGTGTGAAGTCAAGTGAGCCTTAAGAAGCATTACTATGAACAAAGCTAGTAGAAGTGATGGAATTCCAGCTGAGATATTTAGAATCCTAAAAGGTAATGTTTTTAAGTTCTGTACTCAATGTGTCAGCAAATTTGGAAAATTCAGCAGTGGCCACAGGACTGGAAAAGGTAAGTTTTCATTTCAATCCCAAAGAAGGGCAGTGCCAAAGAATGTTCAAACTATGGTACAATTGTGTTCATTTCACATGTTAACAAGGTTATGCTCAAAATCCTTCAAGCTAGGCTTCAGCAGTACATGAACTGAGAACTTCTAGATGTACAAGCTGGATTTAGAAAAGGCAGAGGAACCAGAGATCAAATTGCCAACATTTATTGGATCATGGAGAAAACAAGAGAGTTCCAGAAAAGCATCTGCTTCTGCTTCATTGACTATGCTAAAGCCTTTAACTGTGTGAGTCACAACTGACAGTGAGAAAATTCTTAAAGAAATGGGAGTACCAGACTACCTTACTTGTCTCCTGAGAAACCTGTATGTGGGTCAAAAAGCAACAGTTAGAACTGGACATGGAACAATAGACTGCTTCAAAATTGGGGAAGGAGTATGACAAGGCTGAATATTGTCACCCTGTTTAACATACATGCCTGAAGAACTATGGACAGAGGTTCCTAACATTGTATAGGAGGCGGTGATCAAACATTCCCAAGAAAAAGAAATGCAAAAAGGCAAAATGATTGTCTGAGGAGGCCTTACAAGTAGCTGAGAAAAGAAGAGAAGTGAAAGGCAAAGGAGGAAAGGAAAGAAATATCCATCTGAATGCCGAGTTCCAAAGAATAGCAAGAAGAGATAAGAAAGCCTTCCTAAGTCAAAAATATGCAGAGGTCGATCATGGGAAATGACAGGCTGCATGAAACACAAGCTGGAATCAAGATTGCAGGCAGAAATATCAATAATCTCAGATATGCAGATGATGCTACTCTAATGGCCAAAAGTGAAGAGGAACTGAAGAGCCTCTTGATGAGAGTCAAAGAGGAGAGTAAAAAAGCTGACTTAAAACTCAACATTCAACAAACTAAGATCACAGCATCTGGTCCCATCACTTCATGGCAAATAGAAGGATAAAAAGTGGAAGCAATGACAGATTTTCTTTTCTTGGGCTCCAAAATCACTGCTGATAGTGACTGCAGTCATTAGATTAAGAGTTGCTTGCCGCTTGGAAGGAAAGCTATGACAAACCTAGCCAGCATATTAAAAAGCAGAGACACTGCAAAAAAAAAAAAAGCAGAGACAGCACTTTGCTGACAAAGGGCCATATAATCAAAGCTATGGTTTTTCTAATAGTCATGTGTGGATGTGAGAATTGGACCATAAGTCTGAGCACTAAAGAATTGATGCTTTTGAACTAAGGTCCCAGAGAAGACTCTTGAGAGTCCCTTGGACTGAAAGGAGATCAAACCAGTCAGTCCTATAGGAAATCAACCCTAAATATTCATTGGAAGGACTGATGCTGAAACTGAAGCTACAGTGCTTTGGCCACCTAATATGAAAAGCCGACTCATTGGAAAAGATCTTAATGCTGGGAAAGACTGAAGGCAAAAGAAGGGACACCAGAAGATGAGAAGATTCGATAGTGTCACAAACTCAGTGGACATGAATTTGAAAAAACTCCAGAGACAGTGGAGGACAGAGGAGGCTAGGTGCCACAGTCCATGGAGTTGCAAAGAGTCCGAACACTACATAGTGACTGAACAGCAACGACAAGAGCAAATTGATAATCCAGAGCTTTGAAGAGGCCTTTGGGCAGCAGTTCCCCTGTGGCTCAGCTGTAAAGAGTCTCTCTGCAATGCAGGAGACCTGGGTTTGATCCCTGAGTTGGGAAGATCCCCTGGAGAAGGGAAAGGCTACCCACTCCAGTATTCTGGCCTGGAGAATTCCATGGACTGTATAGTCCATGGAATTGCAAAGAGTCAGACACGACTAAGTGACTTTCACTTTCACTTCACTTGGGCAGCAGTAGAGTCCAAGGTTAGGACTTGATTTGAATACAGTCCCTGGTTCTTATTAATTACATAACTTTCTTACCTCTCTGACTTTCTTACTTTTCAGTCTCCTCATCTAAAGGTAGTCTAGCAATAGTACCCCTCATACTCTTTGAATGGAATAAATGAGCTAAGGCATGTGAAATAGCTATGGTAGTGCCTGGCATATTGTATATGATAAACAGAAACTAGCTACTGATTTCTATTTTGAGTGTCTCTGTCTGGTCCATTATTTTTTTCTAAATCAATGGAATCAGCCCATAACTCTTAAGTCTTAGCTTTATCTCACTATAAAGTAGAATTAAGAATCCTGCTTTATTAACCTTGTGCTCTAAGCAACCACCCTCTCAGGACCTAAATGTAAACTTACAAACCAAATTGACACCTGAGTTTGAGGCTTTTAGGGTGGTAGAAACAGAAGGGGACCTATGAAGTCCTCAGGGAAACTCTGGTGTCACACAGGCTCAGGTTCAAACCTACATAATCAAACAACACAAATTATTTACATCTGGACTTTTACTATTTGCTCAATTTCTAGTCTTACACAACTTAAACTTCTAATATGGCAGAAGCTTTCCATTAATATCCAACTAAAGGCTTTTTACTGTCATCATTACATTTTCCTCTAAGTACTTTTTAAAATGCTTGTCATGCAGCCAAATGTAATAGGGCACAGAAAGATAAGGAACTGGTTGCAAACACTTTGGCTTATACAAACAAAGTAAGACTCTACAGGGATATATCTTCAGGTAAGATTAAATCTCAGAACTGCCCAGATTTAAGGTTTGAGTCAGGACCATACACATAATATGGTGGTGAACTGTCTCCTAACATATGATCAAAATGTGCCTGTAAAATATTCCAAACTGATGGTGGGTGTATGTGACTGAGGCACAAAAGTGAAACATTCACACACAGAGCAATAAATGATGGTGAAAATATTGGTCATCATATCCTTGTGTCGATCAAGTGTTTGATTTCAGTTGAGCTTAAACCTCCTTTCCCACGTCTTCCCTCATCCCTCAACAATGCCTGTGTTACAATTTAGACAATTATATGGCATCACCAACTCAAAGGACATGAGTTTGAGTAAGCTCCGGGAGTTGGTGATGGACAGTGAGGTCTGGCGTGCTGCAGTCCATGGGGTCGCAAAGAGTTGGACATGACTGAGCTACTAAACTTATCAGAAAAGTATTAAGTGAGGGAAAATAGAATTCTAGCTAATACTCGTTCCTGCTAATGTGCTGATTTTTTTTAACTCACAATATTGTTTGCTGGTTTCTCTTCCCATTACCTCTTTTATTGCCAAACAGATTTTGTGTTGAATAGTAAATGCTGCCTAATACATGATCTGAAATAATTATTCTAGATGAAATAGGGAAACACCAATATTTTTCTGTCAAAACAACTCCCAGATGAACATTCATGACTTATACTACTACAGCATACAAACAGGCTTTTCTAGGCATTTTTGGCACCACAGAGAGTTGATAATAATGATGCTGAGACTGTTAGATGCACCAAAGTGTTAGCTGAAATGAACCACACCACGAAACTTGGCATGCAAAATGAACATATTTTGTTAGCTCACTCACTTTAAAGAGAACTGACATTCTCTTTAAGAAATTAGTTATTTCCTTTATCAGAAGGAATTAGAGGTTGTGTGAGGCAGAACCTGCATGAGACAGAATTAGAGGTTGTCAATTAAAGGAGCCAGCTCACTGCAATCATACTGCATAGCTTTACATGCATGTGTACACTCAAAGAAGCAGTGAAAATGGTTCCAGAATTTTGGATTGTTGTACAGTCACTAAGTCATGTCCAACTCTTTGTGACCCCATGGACTGCAGCACTTCACACTCTTCTGTCCTTACAGTCCCTCCCAGTTTGCTCAAATTCATATCCATTGAGTCAGTGACACTATCCAACCATCTCATCCTCTGTCATGGCTCAGTCTTTTTCTCCTGCCTTCAGTCTTTCCCAGAATCAGGGTCTTTTCCAATGAGTCAGCTCTTTGCATCAGGTGGCCAAATTATTGGAACTTCAGTTTCAACATCAGTCCTTCCGGTGAATATATCAAGTTGATTTCCTATAGGATTGACTGGTTTGATCTCCTTTCAGTTCAAGGGACTCTCAAGAGTCCTCTCCAATACCACAGTAAAGCATCAGTTCTTTGGCACTCAGCCTTCTTTATGGTCCAACTCTCACATCCATACACGACTATTGGAAAAACCATGGATTTGACTATGTGGCCCTTTGTCAGCAAAGTGCTGTCTCTGCTTTTTAATATGCTGTCTGGATTTATCATAGCTTTACTTCTAAGGAGCAAGTGTTTTTTAATTTAATGGCTGCAGTCACAATCAGCAGTGATTTTGGAGCCCAAGAAAAGAAAATCTGTCACTGCTTCCACTTTTTACCCTTCTATTTGCCATGAAGTGATGGAACCAGACACCATTATATTAGTTTTCTGAATGTTGAGTATTAAGCCAGATGTCTTACTCTCCTCTTTGACCCTCATCAAGAGGTTCTTTAGTTCCTCTTCACTTTCGGCCATTAGAGCAGGGGCATCTGCATATCTGAGGTTGTTAATATTTCTTCCAGCAATATTGATTCCAGCTTGTGATTCATCCAGCCTGGCACTTTGCATGATGTATGTACTCTGCCTCTAAGTTAAATAAACAGAGTGACAACATACAGCTTTGTTGTACTCCTTTCCCAATTGGCTTTACAAATAGCTGAAGAAAGAAGAGAAAGGAAAAACAATGGAGAAAGGGAAAGAATGCAGACTTCCAGAGAATAGCAAGGAGAAAGAAGAAGACCTTCTTAAATAAACAATGCAAAGAAATAGAGGAAAACAGTAGAATGGGAAAGACTAGAGAATTATGGATATGTATCAATAAATCCCAGTGAAACATACAGACAGTATCTAGGGTCATGTCAGAATTTATACAAGAAAAGCTTTCTATGTAACCCTGTTCCCTGAGCTTAGTGCAACATTTAGTATAGATTTTTAAGATGCACGGTCATGTGGAGGTTGGCGGTAAGACAAAAAGTACACTATATTCAAACAAAATGTTACTTTTTTCTCTGATTCACTGTTTTAGTTAAGACTTCTCCACCCCCCACCTCCCCACAAGTAATAAGATTCTATTAAAGTCTTAAATAAGAATGGAGGATTTATGTTAAAGATATGGATAGGGTTGACTTGAAACTCAGGTCAAGATGCAGCCAGTTCTTGAAAGAACCAGAATGAGGAATCTAGCCAGCATTCTCTTTCCTACCTCAGAAGTTGTGGTGCCTTCCAGTAGCAGCAGCTGAATCCAACATGAGGCTCTTTGAACTTACGTAGAATCAACTTCCTAGCACTCCATCAGTACATCAACCCCAGCCCCAGCCAGCCAATACCTCCTCCTCAGAATCTAACAGGAGCCCCATGGGTTTCTCTTCTGAGCTCAGAGAGGACTGAGAGCTGTTGTCTCCTCAGAGGTCTGAGTTTCAGCTCTAGGTCCCCTCCTTCAAGCTTCTCAGTTGTAATAATCACATTCTCTTCCTTTTGTTCCTCTAGCCTTGGGGTGATAGATGCTTCCTGCAATTGCCACCTTTAAGTTTATCTTATTGGTTACAAAGTTGACAATCTTCTACCAGGTTAACAATTCTTTGCGCTTAATTATTTTTGTTTAAATAACTGGTGGGATTTTTGTCTCTTCATTGGACCCTGACTCATATAGGTGTCTGTTTTTGAACTATGTGATTTCTGCAGTTCTACCAGCTTTAAAATTTCCTAATACACAAATGCACCTTGATAAATCACAAGTATGATGCAAATCTAAGTAGTTGACCATTAATGACAAATGCCAACACACTAAGCACCATGATAAGAGATTTCCTTTGGTTATCTCACTTTGTCCTCAGTTATCCTATAAGGCATGTGATAGGGTTATCCTGATTTTACAAAGGAGATAACTGAGTTCAGGAAAATTTCATAAACTGTGTAAGGCAGAAGGCTAGTAAGAGACAGAGCCCAAGATGCGAGTCTAGTTCTTCACTTTGTTTCTTTCAATCAGCTATCACAGAACCAATGCATGGTGTCAGGCAGATATTCATATTTATGACAGTTCCCCTTGGACTGTAAGTACAGAGTACAGGGTTCTCTTTAGCTTTATATGTGTAATGCAGTCATTGTTGCAGAATATACATGATAAATGACAACTGAAGTTTGAAACAAAGAAAATGATTCAGATCACTTGAAAAGACAGGAAATTTACGAAGAGAAGCTAAGTCTTAGAGTTTATTTGGGACAGCCAGTTGAAATGGCTTTCATAGCAGATGTGGGACTTGGCATCTAAAAAGTATGCTTGTATGCCTAGAAGAGGAGAATTCAGTGCAAGATATTCTGTATACAGAATCCAAGTGAGTGCTCAGAAATTGGTGTCACCTCAAGAAGCACAGACCTAAATTCAGAGAGAAAAGTCATTCCTCTGTGGCCATAAAGCTATAAGGGATCTCTGATTTGAACTAAAATGTAGAGTATTTAATTGGTATTTAACTAATATTAAATTGAGGATACATAACATGCCTGATTCGAATATAAATTTTGTCCTAAGATGTTCTCATGCTTTAAAACTGTTGGTCCACTTTTACATTGCCATAAAAGGAATCCCAGTGGCTCTGACTTTATGGGGAAATAAACCCTAGTTTCTGGAAAGTAATAGCAGACTGTTATCTCATCTCTAATGACATTGGCAGAAACCCTTCTATTTAAAAGTACCCAGAGACTTAACCCACTTATGATGCACCATTTCCTCCTGAGAAAAATATAACAATCTTTCTATAATTTGGAAGACTTTACTTTCACCACGCTGGTGTGTTGGTATAGTAGTCAGAAATTTAAATATTTCAAATTCAAAATACCAAAATGACCTATAGAATCAATTAATTAGTCTTGCTTTTTGGTAAAAAGTGTCCTATAATTTTAGGCACACTAAAAATGCTTATTATTGACAAACAGAAAGAAAAGGAACCTCTTCAGAAAATTTTAGAGCCTTCCATATTGAAGCACTTGGGAAATTATTTTCCTTTTGCTAATGTACCCATTTGTTTGTTATTAACAAATGCTCAGGCGCTCAGCTGCTCACATATTTTTTGCAGCTGTTTCCTAAGAGCTCTTGAGAGTATTTCAAGGTTCAACTTAGTGTCAATCTGTTGGAAGTCTCCAAATCCAATTTCTAGGCATAAAAGGTCACAGTCTCTCAAGCCTGGTGTTGTGGATTTTTTTGGTGATGTTTTAATGTAAGAAATTCACTTTTTATTTTGTTTCATGCTACAAGTATATTTTATTATCCATTAAACTGAGTAAGACGGGTTGGATGGCTGTGAAAATATGAATTCTTCAATTTGCATTACAATGAAAACTTTTCCCTATGGAAACAGAAGATTCAATAGCTTATAGTTTTGACTGCAAGTTAAATAATAGTTTATTCAATAATAAACATAAAAATTTAGACTACAGTAAGATATTAATATCCAGTTTTGCTCCAAATCCAGGTAAATTAAGACTCTTAATTAGTCTTTCTCAATAATCTGGGCCTTAGTTTACCCATGGACAGAAAGCACAAAACATGAAATAATAAAGCAAATTACTGTTTTGAAGGCTGTCTCTCCAAATGCCAAGTGGTACAGTAATAGTCTTCTGAAGACTGAAAATCTGCACATGAGAATTTATAAACATCTGAGGTCCCACCAGCTGGCACAATTGATTTTAGCCTACATGACACTTTTTTTCTTAATAATTTAGGACTTTAGTTAAATATTGTGATATTATAGTAAAAAATTTCAAGTACTTTATCTAATATTTAGAGGCTGCTAGCTATTTAAAAACACTTTGAGTTTCAGTTGGTTCCAAACAACATCTGTGATCCATATTCCTAAAGTGCACACAAACATTGAATATACACATTATTTGGTTTCATAACTGAATATTTTGATACTGGGCTATATTAATGAGCCCAGTTATTAAAATCATCTTAAATTACTTTCCCAGGGAAGAAAATGCAATGTGTTAGCCAGATCTTCCTTTTTCTGCCAACTATCTTGAACACTAGCCTGCTATAAATTAGTATAGTTTGATTGTAGCATGGAGTTATCTGTAAACTTCCTTAATATAGCTACTTTATAAAAGCTGTCAATACACTCATTGACAAAAAGCACACACTTTGAGAGATTTCTGTTGCCAATTTCAGTTAATTAAAGGTGAAAGCTATGAAATTGCTGAAGGCAAATAAGATAGTTTAAAATGCCTTTTCCTTCTTTTGTTCTTGCTCATGCAATTAATAGCAAGGGGATATTTTAAGATATCAAAAATTCGATCCCTAGAGCCACCCAAATTATTAAAATAACTTTGATGTAAAGTATAGTAAAGCACATTAGAATATTTTGTGTGAGTATATGTATTTACCAAATAAGAAAACCAATATTAAGAGCTGGGGAAAAAATGACCTCTTGGGACTCTTCCAATTCTATTATTATATGATTATTCAATATCTTGCTATTATTGACCAAATTTCCAATATGTTCTGAAATTGTCAGCTAGAACCATCACAGTTAGGTAAGGAAATTATTTTCCAACAATATGCTGGCTTACTAAACCACTTATTAAAAAAAAAAATTCCCAAATTGCAGTTTCATAATATGATGATCACTGAGTTTCCCTTTCACAAAGAAACAATTTGACTCTTCCATTAGATCAAACTGCCACATGAATGTTTCTCTTCTCCACCCCCAAGCACTCACTACACAGATCTACACACACACACACACATACACACAGACACATTGTGAATACTTCCTCCTCACTAGGGGATAGCCTCTTATTGGATGATGATAAGACAAATTTCAACCTGCTTAACAGACATGATTTTGGTTTGGTTCTTATTAGTGACTGGCTTAAAATAGAATTATTATTTGTTGTTGTTGTTGTTCACTTGCTAAGTTGTGTCTAAGTCTTTGTGACCCCTGGAAAAGGAAATGGCAACCCACTCCAGTATTCTTGCCTGAGAAATCCCATGGACAGAGGATCCTGGCAGGCTAGAGTTGGACACAATTTAGCTACTAAAACAACAAAATATAATTAATACAGAACAATATAAAAGAGAGGGAGTTTTCAGAAACAGTGCCAAAAAAAAGTTAGTGCACCTAATTCTCTCAATTAAACACATAGACTTCATTTATGTGGATTATGCTTATTAACCTTTTCTCTGTCTTCGAGTTTGATGTTCACAATAATCCACTCAAAAGTGTAATGTGCACCTGAAATGGAAGAAGAAAGAGAACTTAACATTTACTTAACATTTGCTTAACATAAACTGAACATTTACTAGGCACCCACTATGAGCAAGGCATTGAGGATGCTTTCATATACACTTTCAATTAATAAGCCCTCCAATAGTTCTTTGAGATTGGAATTTTTATAACATCTCCATTTTGCTGATAAGCAAACAGACATTCAGAGAAAGTAAATGCCTGCTTGATATTGAACATAGTGGCCTGGATCCAAGTTCTGTTTTGCTTTTTTTTAAAGAAAAATAAAATCAGATTCCTGGGTCAGTAAGACTACTGAAAATACAAAATGGCACTGAATGGGTAAAGTAGGCAGTGGGCACTTCATAGTAGCTAGTAGTTGATACACAATTGGTAATTATTTGGGTAATTATTTCTTTAATATTTGCTTTTCAGTTTCCTTATAAGTTCTGTGAGAAAGATGTTGTTTGTTTTGTCTACCACTGTATTTCCAGTGTCTAGCACTTAGTAGATGTTCAGGAAATATTGTTGACTATCTAATATGCTCTGTCTCTCCTGCTAGCTTTCTCAGAGATATCTTCTAAGGAGATTTACACAAGGACAGAATAATCACTGATATAACCACCAATACACTTCTCCATCAGTTTAATCCTAGGCTAACCAATGGTCATTATCCTTTAAAAGCAGACTATACCCAGATTTTAGCTAATTGATTTTGAATCAGTTAGAAGGGTTTTCCAAGTAGGATAATAATATATTTAATGATTATTGAGCCTTTATTATGTGCCAAGTTCTGTAAGTGCTTTATGTGCATCATCTTACTTAATTTCCACAGTAGATATTGTTGTTCTCCCTATTTTAAAGATTTTTTAAAATGTGATTTAGAGAGGTTAGGTTGCCTTTTCTAGAGGAAAGAATTATGAAAAGTGGGGAGGTAAAAAGCAACAGAAAGGCAAACAGCTGCTCTGGGGATGAACAACCCAGGAACAGGGAGACTCTCTTCTCTGAGACTAATAATCACAGCATCCTGACCTCCTTCCCTGCCTCCTACCACTGCCTCAGGGAGTCCACACTAAGGGAAACCCACTCATGATCCTTTACTCTGGCCTGCTTTCCATTTCAACTTCACTGAGCATGATGCCTCAACTCTTCCTCCCTGAAATCGTTCCTCCTCCCACATCAGAGGAACATTCTGAAGCACAGAAAGTCATACAAACTTCAAGACATGTCAAGCATGGCCATATTCGCTCTGGTCCCCATTGCTCCACAGGTCTGCACTAGGTCCCACCCAGATGTGAGGACTCAGACATCTTCTGTAAGGCCTTAGAGAAAAGCACTGGGTTTGCTTCCCTTGATCCCTGAACTTACCAACATCCAAGCACATACACTTAATACTTGTTCTCTCTAGCTTGCTTTCTACCCATGAAACATATGTCTGGAAAGCACATACATTGATACCCTGAGACTCCTGGTTAGGTTTCAACATCCAGCTCCATGATCAACAAAGGTTAAGATCACTCTTACTTGTGGAATGGAAGCCATTGTGCTTTGTTTATTTATTGCTACATGATGAATGCCCCCAAATTTAATGGGCCTACAACAATAAACACCTCAGTACTCATGATTCTGCAGGCTGACTTGGCTTTACCATTTTCCTGTCATTCTTGTTTTACTTCTCTTATGCAGCTGTAGGCAGCTGAGGGCAGGGCTAGAGCATCCAGGATGGTGTCACTCACTCCCTTCCTTCTTCCTTTCTCCTTTCATTCCAACTTTCTGTGTAACCTCCAAGTCTCAGCAGAGATGCTGCTTTCTTCAAGCAGGTATCCTTGACTCTAGGAATAGGTCTCTTCCATTATAGCTGAACTTCTCCTTCACAACCCTCATCACACTTGTACTGTCCTGTTTGCTGTCTGTCCCCTCCATAGGTTGTGAGCATCATGGGGGTAGGATTGTACTCATTTTATTTATCACTGTGTCTTCAATGTCACATATAGTATCTGCCTATAATAAGTGTCCAATAAATATTTAACTGAATGACTAAATGAATGACCACTTGGAAGCCATTTTTTAATTTTCAGAAGTTGTCATTTCTCCTGAATCCTGAGCATATTCTACTGTTTTCTAGGTTCTATAAAGTAGGTACACACATACTAAATGAAAAAGAAAGATGTACTACCTGAATTATGCCAGCAATATAAAGCACTCCATTCTCAATTATTTATAAGTTGAAATTTATTTGTGAATATTATAAGATTATCTGAATAATTCCTTCAGATTCTGTTCATTTGATTATATATAAATAGGAAAACAAAAGATTCTTACAAAGTTTTTTAACATTTATTTCTCCTTTTTAGCAGACAAAGTTTTACAGGAGTAAGAAAAGTCATGGTCAAATCTATGTTTTTATAAGCTGGAGGAGACATTTCTCAATTCTGAAAAAATAAGGTTTCCTAGTACATTGGCTTTGGCAGTTTCAGGCTGTGCCTCCAGAAATACACAGGAACTGTTTAATTTGATGTTTATTGATACACATGCTATAATCAGCCTCGGGAAAACCAGCTGATGGAGAAACTTGACTTGTAAAACAGTTTTGCTTTGATGATATCAGCCAATCTATTGATATTTTTTCCAAGAGTTTTATTCAGAAAAAAACCCAAATATAAAAGGTAAAGTCAAGTTGACCAAGAGTTACTCAAGACACATTAAAACCCAGGTTTGCCAAGTTTCTCTGCTTGAGCTATTCTGATAAGCAGGCACCATCTTTAATCTTTGTTTATGTCAGTAATAGCTTGTTTTCTGTCCTATTGCCTCTTGAAATTAAACTGTGATTATTACTTGGACATTTTTAGTGATTTATTTATTCCAACAGAGATTTTGTTTAAACTCTGCCTAGGAAATACAGTTACTAATGCAGCTACAGTGAACTACAGGCGCAACTTCACAAAAGTAGCCCTTTCTTTTTACCAGTTTTTAATTTATGAAATATGGAACTGAGAACAAGAGATACATAAATGAAGTCCCAAGAATCTCTTTACTACCTGGTCCTGAGAGTTGCCTGTGCTCACCTGCTTTTGTATGTATCTTCCAATTTCATTATCTTCACTATTATCCTTTTTTCATTGTTCTTTCTTTCCTTCTCTATGCTCATTTCCTCCTGTTCCCAGGATGGCTACAACTGTTTCTTCTATCCTTTGAGAAGAGAGTAGTCTGTGATTTTAGGTTTGGTTTTGGGTAATACATATTTTATACTTCTGCTTGGAATATAGGTATTAGACGTGGCATCAACTTATTACTGCATATTTGATTTGTACTTACAGGAATGTAGGGGCCTTGTATGTTTCAATCTCCGATATATCCCCAGTATGTAAAATAGCCCCTACTACATTATAGGCATGCAGGTATATTTTTGCAAAAAAGAAAGAAACAGAACACAAGCTAGTGTTCAAATGTGAAAACTGTCTTTTTTAACAACTTTGCAAACATGTTGCCAAACAGCTTTGCTCTCAAGGAAATGAGTGAAACCATTCCATCATCAAGTGTTAGTCATTTGGTAACTGAACAGATTGATTTCACAGGTTCTGTTGGCCCAATGAAGCATGCAGTGTTGAACATTCAGCACCTTATATACACTCCGGGGAAGTGTAGATATGGCAATGGGAAGAGGATGATTTTTAGTTGAGGATTCACTTTGAAAGGAGGAGTTTTATAGGTCCCTAAAATTGGCCCTTGCGTATTTGTTTCAATTTGTTCCAATCCAGTTTAATTTCTAACACAACTAGCCAAAAACATTAATAAAAGCAGGAAGAGATTTCTGGTTTCCAGAAATGAATTCTTGGACTGCAGCCAAAGCTATCACCTCGGATGAAAATAAAATGATTTACCACAAGAGAAGAGTTTCTGTCTCCTTTCATCCATGGTTAGGAATAGGGGGCCATGTGTGACAAGTTTGTTCAGGATGCTAATGACTGCCATCAGATGCTAAGTCACAGAATGCAAAGTGATGGTCTGAGGACCAAATCTGGCCCACATATGTATTTTATTTCATCTATGCTATTTTTTTAAATTGAATTATCTGCCAATATGGAAAGGCAGGAGAATTCACATAAAACTCTGGTTTCTTCTTTTCCCTCTAGGGAAAAAAATAAAAACAAAAGCTGTAGCAGCACTGGGCCTACAATCCCAAACATGGCAACATTTAACTGGTGTGGATGTTCAAATTCCCATGGCTGCCTGTTTCCCCACTATAGTCCCAGCCCTGCCTGTTTCCACTCTGAGACTGAAAACAGTTTCAGTTTTCCATTCCCCATCTCCCTGCATTGTTTTCTTTCTTACAGCTTGCCTGTCTCACATGTTTATTTTACCTAATGGGGTACCTGTACACAACTAATGTTCTAAACTGTCCCACAAATGTTGTTAGATTTCCATCCTCTGACTGAGAGTGAATGCACAAATGTTCCAATTTGTGGCCCTACCTTTGTTGTTTCAAACCAACTGACTGATTGTAATCATTTCTCCAAAAACCTCTGTGTACATGTGGTCACTGGAGAGTTGGGAATGGGATCTGCAAAGGACTAGTTGAGTGAAACAATCAGTCATTTCTGTGACTGTAGATACAGATAGGGTTTCTTAGCTGAGCGCCTCATAGTAACCCACTAGTATCTATTTAACTTAGGTGGACTCGATATGCCTTTGGCAAAAGAGGAAAATAAGTAAAGTTGCCAAGAAAAGAGGAAGACCAATCTGAATATGTACAATGACCATCTTTATTATAGGATACACTATTTATTTACATATACATACATATGAATATAATCATACACACAAACATTTATACTGTCCCTCAGGACTATATAAGGGCTATATAGTATATACATACTATATAGCTATGTATAACTTAGCTATAAAACTTTCCATTGATTTTATTAATTTTTTATTGGCTTGGATTACTTTTATTATAAAAAATAATCTCAAATATATACCTAGACATTATAAACATAAAATTAGACATTAATAGTAATTTAAACCCAAAGTATGTTGACAAATCAAACAAAAAAACACAAGCAAGTCAAGTGACTAACAACATGATTGATGTTGCTTTGCTGAAATAAGCACTAACAATATAAAGAGACTTACTACATGTTACAGGTTCTTTTGATGAAATCATACTGTATAAGCTCATGGAATCTTATCTGAAATCCCTGAGGCAAGAGGTATTATACAATTTGGGAATTTCATGTGAAGTGGTACACAATAAAATGCACAAATATTTTTATTATGTAATATATGAATATTCATAGTAAATGGGATGATTAAAAACTATAAATTGATGCTTTTGAACTATGATGTTGGAGAAGACTCTTGAGAGTCCCTCGGACTGTGAGGAGATCCAACCAGTCCATCCTAAAAGTCAGTCCTAGGTGTTCATTCGAAGGACTGATGTTGAAGCTGAAACTCCAATACTTTGGCCACCTGATGTGAAGAGCTGACTCATTTGAAAAGACCCTGATGGTGGGAAAGATTGGGGGCAGGAAGAGAAGGGGACAACAGAGGATGAGATGGTTGGATGGCATCACCGACTCAATGGACATGGATTTGGGTGAACTCCAGGAGTTGGTGATGGACAGGGAGGCCTGGCATGCTGCGGTTCATGGGGTCACAAAGAGTCGGACATGACTGAGCAACTGAACTGAACTGAACTGAACTGACTGTCAGCACAGGTCAGTTGTTATCATTAAATGAGTTTGTCATGAACTTACTAATAAAATGGTTGGGCCATTTAACAAGCCCTACTACCTTGGAAGAATTATTTAAATGATCTTATCCATGACAGAATTTAATTACATCAGACTAACTAAGCCATAACCTGCATCCAGAAAGAAAACTAGAATATTTATTCATGGCCAGCAAAAGTTGAAGAATAATTACTGTACCTATGATGTGTGATCCTTTATTAATTAGATACATACCAAACCATTACAGTGAGCCAAACTCTAGGTTAAAACAAGGACCCAGAGTTAAGTGAAGCCAGCATCTGGACTCAAGTGTCTCCTATTCAGTAAAAGAGACAGACTTTCAAATGAACACAGGACAATTCAACATGATAAGAGTAAAATACCTGCAAGCAGAAAATGTAAGCTAATTTTGTAAGCTGGGGTATATTAGGGAATGCTTTCTTGGTTAGCAATATAGGTATCTAAGTGGGTTTTGCAGGATGCCTATGAATTCATAAGATAGCACAACCACTGTTGAAACAGCTCTAACCTTTTGGAGACAAATTAATACTGTAGAGGGCACTTGAGGAGAAATCAACTCTCCTTTGATGTTTACCAGCTTAATCATTTATCATCTCTTCTGAGATACTGACCAAGCCCATCTCAGTGCTTTCCTGCACCAGTCATGAAGTCTGAGCATGCATCACTTCGTAGACTCTTTCTTCTCCTATTAGGGAAGAACATACAGTTCTCAGACCCTGCTTTGGTCCTGTTTGCATTCTAATACTGAAAATGCTAAATGAACAAGATTCTTATCTATTTATTAAGACATTCACAGTGTTCTCTAAGAATGTGACTTCTCCTCCCACTTCCCTCCTTCCTCTCAAACCCTCAATCAGTTCCTGTTGGCAGGAACTTGAAAATTATAAACCTAATTCTTTGAGGCTGTTCTAACTCAAACTTTTCATTGATTAGCCTCCCTCCAGAAGGATGAATTAATGATAGTAATCCTTTGTGGCATGAGAACCACTGCTTATAGCTGGCTAACACACTGTAGGGCACCCCATATCATGAACCAGATCCATGATGGCATCCAGACATGTAGGCTCCACAGAAGAATTGATCACAACATACACTTAGATAGTCTCCAAGAGCAAGATGGCAGATGAGTAGGTGGGCGTGGAGTACATCTCTCTCCACAGACACATCAGGAATACACCTTCAGACACAGAAGTGCATGCAGAAAACCAGGTGAGAGTGGACAGGAGTACCTGGCCAGAGGAAATGAATATATAGACCAGGCAAAACTCAGTAGGATGAAGGAACTAGGGGGAAAAACAGGAGTGATAGTAGGACTGGACCTGCCTTCAGTGGGTGGGGGAACTGAAGCAGGGGTCCGATTCCCACATCAGGGCAATTGTCAGAGTCAGAGGAGAAACATTTGACGCTGAGTGAAACAGCTGGTCTGTGGCAGCCTAAATGAAATGAGAATCAGACAGTCCTTGCCCCAGTCATACATACCCCAAAGAGGGATGCGGGTCCCCTGGAAGGCACAGCAGCTGAGAGTTGGAGTTTGGGGGCAAGGACTGCTGTTGACTGTGGAGAGATGGATCGAGAGGAGATTGTAGTGGGAAACGCCTGTGGATGAAAGCCAGGCAGCCATGAAAGAAAGGCGATACTGCTGAGTCATGCCTAGAGGGTGGAGCCATGGCCATGGCCCCTCTCTCCCCACATGCCCTCACTGGCAGCTGAACAATAGATAGCCTGGCCCATCAAAGCCTGGTATACTAAACTACAGAGCAGAACCCCACCCAGGGTGCTCCTTTAAGTGACTGATGTGCCGATCTACAGAGTAGGACCCCAGCCATGGGGGCCCCTCTATGTGCCTGAACAGGCAGAGCTACGAAGAAAGACTGACCAAAGAAGCCTTCTGGTCACCAGCTACAAGAGGTTCAAAAACAGACTCTAAGAGGGCCATAACTCCTGTGGCAGAGCCAGTCTGTGTCCCTAACCCTCGGTGCCGCCAGAGTCCCCGCAAGTGAAACAGCTGCGCCACCTTCTCTTTTTTTAATTTTTTAAACCTATTATTATTTTTGTAGAAAGGAAAATCCATGCCACATTGAGAGATGCAAAAACTTTCATATACTATCATCATTAGAATGCCTCACTATAAGTAAATGATATTAAGTGTCAATGTTCATTTTTGAATGCAAAAAAGAAAAAAATCCTTTTCTGTCACACGAATAACTGCTGAGCTACATATTCATAGTATGACACAGAACACTAGTTCATAACTCCCACAGTTACTTAATTCTTTGAACTAACCCTAAAGAAATGAGAAGAAACTTTAGGAACTACCTGAAATAAGACATGAAAGTTCTCGTTTGCTTTTCTTACTATTCTTTTCCCCTTGCAGTCAATATTTATGTATATAAATCTTCTTTATCTACCTCTGTTTGACTTTGCATATCTATTCTTTCTTTCTTTCCTTTCCTCTCAACATTTTGTTAATTTTATTTTCATTGCTTTATTCCCAATTGGCGCCTTGCTTTAGTTGTGTTTTTCAATTTGTACTTTAGTTACTTTTGTCCTGGTAGGTATAATTTTTTATTTCCTTTGTTTGCTGGGTCAATCTATTGTACATTTTTTTTTTGTTGGACTGTTTTGATTTTGTATATGGGTGTATATGTATATGTGTATATTCAGTCAAACTTTTTATTATTGTTATAAACCTCTGCCTCTCTATTGGGTTTTTGCAATTCTGTGGAGTTTTCCTTTTCTTTCCTCCTTTTTCTTTCTTCTTCCATTTTTTTCTCTTTTCTCTTTTTTATAATTTTTATTTTTTAATACCTATTATATGTTTTCTACTGTTTTTTTTTTCTTTTATTCCTTTGTTTCCCTTTCCTATTGTTCTTTTCCCCTTGCAGTTAATCTTAATGTATATAAATCTTCTTCATCTACCTCTATTTAACTTTCCATATCAATTATTTCTTTCTTTTCCTTTCAACATATTTGTTAGTTTTGTTTTCATTGCCTTATTCCCCACTTGGCGCCTTGCTTTAGTTTTGTTTTCCAGTTTGTGCTTTAGTTAGTTAGTGCTTTAGTTAGTTTTGTTCTTAACTGGTAAATATAACTTTTTATTTACTTTGTTCGCCAGGTCAATCTACAGTACTTTATTTTGGTTGAACTGTTTTCGCTTTGCTCATGGGTGTATATGTATATGTGTATATTCCATTATTTTAATTATTATTTGTCTGATTTTGTAGCCATTTGTCTGGGTTTCATCTTCAGTTTCTCGTTTTTGGATATTTGTTTTAATCTTACTTAATGCCATAACAAATCATGTGGAATCTTTGTTCCTGACCAGAGCCTTTGGAGTGGGAGCACTGATTCCAAGACCCTAGGCTACCAGAGAACTGACCCTAGAGAGTATCAAATAGTGAACTCACACAAAGGAAACCACTTAAATACAAGACCCAGCATCACCCAAACCATCAGTAGCACCCTGTGCAGGATGCCTCATTTAAACAACAAACAAAACAAAAATACAAACCCAATCGTCAGCAGACTGGATTACCATCTCACTCAGCCTTGCCCATCAGAGGAAAAACAAACAAATAAACAAAAACTCAGCACAAATCTCACCCTATATGAATCTTACACAAACTACTGGACCAACCTTAGAAGGGCAGAAACCAAAAGGAAGAAAGAATTCAGCCTCAAAGCCTGGAAAAAGGAGACCACAAACACAATAAGTTTAAAAAAAAAAACAATGAAAAGGTATAGAAATACTACTCAAATGAAGGAACAAACTAGAAACACAGAAGTCCAAATAAATGAAGAGGAAATTGGCAAACTACCTGAAAAAGAATTCAGAATAATCATAGTAAAGATGATCAAAAACCTTGAAAACGAAATGGAGAAAATGCAAGATTCAATTAACAAAGATCTGCAAATATTAAGAACAAGCATACAGAGACAAACAACACAACTACTGAAATTAAAAATACTCTAGAAGGAATCAATAGCAGAATATCTGAAGCAGAAGAACGAATCAGTGAGCTGGAAGATAAAATGGTGGCAATAACTTCTGAAGATGAGAGTAAAGTAAAAAGAATGAATAGAACTGAAGTTAGTCTCAGAGACCTCTGTGACAATATCAAATGTACCAACATTCAAATTATAGAGGTCCCAGAAGGAAAAGAGAAAAAGAAAAAGTATGAGAAAATTTTTGAAGAGATTATAGTTGAAAATTTCCCCAACATGGAAAAGGAAATAGTCAATCAAGTCCAAGATGCACAAAGAGTTCCATACAGGATAAACCCAAGGAGAAACATGCCAAGACACACACTAATCTAACTAACAAAGACTAAATACAAAGAAAGACTATTAAAAACAGCAAGGGAGAAGCAACAAGTAACATATAAGGGAAACCCCATACACTTAACAGCTGATCTTTCAGCAGAAACTCTACAGGCCGGAAGGAAATGGCAGGATATATTTAAAGTATTGAAAGGGAAAAATTTACAATGAAGATTACAGTACCCAGCCAGGATTTCATTCAATATTGATGGAGAAATCAAAAGCTTTTCAGACAAGCAAAACTTAAGAGAATTCAGTACCACCAAACCAGCTTTACAACAAATGTTAAAGTGACTTATATAGTCAAGAAATACAAGAGAAGAAAAAAGATCTACAAAATCAACCCCAAACAATTAAGAAAATGGCAATAGCACCATATATATCTATAATTACTTTAAATGTAAATGGATTAAATGCTCCAACCAAAAGACACAGACTGGCTGAATGGATACAAAAACAAGACCCGTATATATGCTTCCACTTCAGACCTAAAGACACATATAGACTGAAAGTGAGAGGATGGAAAAATATATTCCATGCAAATTGGAAGCAAAAGAAAGTTGGGGTAGCAATCCTCATATCAGACAAACTAGACCTTAAAATAAAGATTACAAGAGATAAGGAAGGACACTACATAATGATCAAGGGATCAATCCAAGAGGAAGACATAACAATTGTAAATATCTATGCACCCAACATAAGAGTACCTCAATACCTAAGACAAACACTAACAGACATAAAAGGAGAAATTGACAGTAACACAATATAGTAGGAGACTTTAACACTCCAATCACACCAATGGACAGATCATCAAAACAGAAAACTCATAAGGAAACACAAGTCTTAAATTATGCATTAGGAGAGATGAGCCTCAGTGATATCTTCAGGACATTCCATCCAAACGCAGAAGAATACACCTTCTTCTCAAGTGCACACTGAACATTCTCCAGGATAGACCATATCTTGGGCCACAAATCAAACCTCAGTAAATTTGAGAAAATTGAAATTGTATCAAGCATCTTCTCCGACCACAATGCTGTTTGTTAAAACTAGATATCAATTACAGAAAAAAAAAAAACTTTAAGAAACACAAACACATGGAGATTAAACAACACATTTCTAAATAACCAACAGGTTACTAAAGAAATCGAAAGGGAAATCAAAAAATTTCTAGAAACAAATGGCAAGAAAACATAACAACTCAAAACCTATGAGATGCAATGAAAACAGTTCTAAGAGGGAAGTTTATAACAATACAATCCTACCTCAAGAAACAAGAAAAGCATCAAATAGACAACCTAACTTTACACCTGAAACAACTGGAAAAAGAACCAAAAAAAGAAAAGTTAGTGGAAGGAAAGAAATCATAAAGATCTGAGCAGAAATAAATGAAAAAGAAATGAAAGAAACAAGAGTAAAGATTAATAAAACTAAAAGCTGTTTCTTTGAGAAGATAAACAAAATTGACAAGACTTTTGCCAGACTCATCAAGGAAAAAAGAAAGAAGAATCAAATCAACAAAATTAGAAATGAAAGAGGAGAGGTTACAACAGACAATGCAGAAATACAAAGGATTATGAGACTATTATGAACAACTATCTGGCAATAAAACGGTTAGCCTGGAAGAAGTGGACAGATCCTTATAAAAGTTCAATCTTCCAAGACTGAACCAAGAAGAAATATAAATTATGAACAACCCAATTACAACCACTGAAATTGAAGCTGTGATCAAACATTTCCCAAAAAACAAAAGCCCAGGACCAGATGGCTTCACAGGAGAATTCTATCAAACATTGAGAGAAAAGCTAATGCCTATGCTTCTAAAACGCTTTCAAAAAAATGGCAGAGGAAGGAACACTTCCAAACTCATTCTATGATGCCACCATCACCCTGATACCAAAACCAGACAAAGACAACCAAAAAAAGAAAACTACAGGCGAATATCACTGATGAACATAGATCCAAAAATCCTCAACAAAATTTTAGCAAACAGAATTGAGCAACACATCAAAAAGCTCATACACCATGATCAAGTTGGGTTTATTCCAGGAATGCAAGGATTCTTCAATATACGCAAATCAATCACTGTGGTACACTATATTAACAAATTGAAAGATAAAAACCATATGATGACAATGACAAATTTGACAATTCATATCAAAACACAAAAGACCCTAAATAGCCAAAACAGTCTTGAGAAAGAAGAATGGAGCTGGAGGAATCAACCTTCCTGACTTCAGATTATACAACAAAGCTGTAGTCATCTGCACAAAAGCGGAACTATAGATCAATGGAACAAGATAGAAAGCCCAGAAATAAACCCATGCACCTATGGGTACCTCATTTCTGACAAAGGAGGCAAGAATATACAATGGGGCAAAGACAGCCTCTTCAATAAATGGTGCTGGGAAAACTGGACAGCTACATGTGAAAGAATGAAATTAGAACACTTCCTAACACCATATACAAAAATAAACTCAAAATGGATTAAAGACCTAAATGTAAGACCAGAAACTATAAAACTCTTAGAGGAAAACATAGGCAGAACACTGGATGACATAAATCAAAGCAAGATCCTCTATGACCCACCTCCTAGAGTAATGGAAATATAAACAAAAGTAAACAAGTGGGACCTGATTAAACTTAAAAGCTTTTGCACAGCAAAGGAAACTGTTAGCAAGGTGAAAAGACAACCCTCAGAATGGGAGAAAATAATAGCAAATGAAACAACTGAGAAAGGATTAATTTTCAAAATATACAAGCAACTCATGCAACTCAATATGAGAAAAACAAGCAACCCAATAAAAAGTGGGAAAAAAACTTAAACAAACATTTCTCCAAAGAAGACATACAGATGGCTAACGAGCACATGAAAAGATGCTCAGATTGCTCATTATTAGAGAAATGCATATCAGAACTACAATGAGATATCAGCTCACACTGGTCAGAATGGCCATCATCAAAAAGTACAAACAATAAATGCTGGAGAGGGTGTGGAGAAAACGGAGTGCTCTTACACTGTTGGTGGGAATGTAAATTGATACAGCCACTATGGAAGACAGTATGGAGATTCCTTAAAAAACTAGGAATAAAACCACCATATGACCCAGCAATCCCACTCCTAGGCATATACCCTGAGGAAACCAAAATTGAAAAAGACACATGTACCCCATTGTTCTTTGCAGCACCATTTACAATAGATAGAACATGAAGCAACCTAGATGTCCATTGACAGATGAATGGATATAAAGAAGTTGTGGTACATATACACAATGGAATATTACTCAGGAACACATCTGAGTCAGTTCTGATGGGTCAGTGGATGAACCCAGAACCTACTATACAGAGTGAAGTGAGTCAGAAAGAGAAAAATAAATATCGTATTCTAATGCATATATAAGGAATCTAGAAAAATGGTACTGATGAATTTATTTACAGGGCAGCAATGGAGAAACAGACATAGAGAATAGACTTATGGACGTTGGGAGAGAGGAGGTAAGGGTGAGATGTATGGAAAGAGTAACATGGAAACTCACATTACCATATGTAAAATAGATAGCCAATGGGAATTTGCTGTACGGCTCAGGAAACTCAAACAGGGGCTCTGAATCAACCTAGAGGGGTGGGATGGGGAGGGAGGTGGGAGGGAGGTTCAAAAGGGAGGGGATATATGTACACCTATGGCTGATTCATGTTGAGGTTTGACAGAAAACAACAAAATTCTATAAAGAAATTATCCTTCAATAAAAAAAAAATTAAATTAAAAAAAAAGAGTCTCCAAATAGTTGTTCCAGGCTTCCCTGGTGGGTCAGATGGTAAAGAATCCATCTGCAGTGAAGAAGATCTGGATTTGACTCCTTGGTCTGGAAGGGAGAAGGAAATGGCAACCCACTCCAGTATTCTTGCCTGGGAAGTCCCATGGACTGTGGAGCCTGGTGGGCTACAGTCCATGGGGTTGCAAGGAGTTGGACAAGAGTAAGTGACTAACACTTTAACTTTTTTTTTTTTCAAATAGCTCTTCCACATGTTTTCATCAGAGAGGCACGGAGACCGGGCAGGGAAAAACACCTTGGTGGCTGCACTCAACCTCTCTACTAACATTATGAGCTGTTTAACTCTGGCCCCTCCACTTGCCCTCTTCCTGCCAAAAAAGTGAGGTCCTGCAGAGAAACAGGACCAACTTTTTGGAAGGCCATTTGGTGATTATTTCATGTGACTGCCCATGTCCCTTGAAAGTCCTACCCACTTCTTCAAGTGGCTCATTAGAATATCCATTCAAATATATGCAGTGGACTCATAACTCTCAGTGAAGAATCCAGGAAAGTTTAATTGTCTTCCTATTGTTACACTGCATTGCCATTTAGGTAATCCCATTAGCTGGCATCACACTGACATTCAGTGTGTAAAGATCAACCCTAATCTCTCCTAGAATCCTATGAAGAGGGCGCCAGAGTAAGTAAAGAACTCCACATTAACACTTCTATTCTGAAACAAAGTAGGCTCCTTTCCACAGCCCAGCAAATTCCTTCTGAAAAGGAATTGAGTTGGTGATCTGCTGATTGATTAACCTCTTTTAGGTTGAATACTTTGCTCAGTGCTAGTGACAGAAAGATGAAAACATCAGCGTCTCTGACTCACATTCTAGATTTATCACTGGGTGTTGCAGTTTGACTGAATTCTCAATGTTAAAAATGACAGTAGTATAACTGTTTTTTTCCCCAAGATCACTTTAAGAAGTTCAGCAGTGTGATGTGTCAAGTGTCAACCCTGCTCATGCAGCATGGGTTAGGGGCTCAAGCATTTATAAAAGGCACGGGAAGGGTGTTTGGTGATGTTTTCATGTTATAGCTTACAGGCGGTCTGGAGAGTTGGTGTGGCATCTGGGGCTTAAAGGGAGTCTGTATGTTAGCATCTCCATTAGTAATCTCCTCACTGCTCTCTTTACTGTTTGTAGTATGGCTCCCTTCACCACATTCATACTTGTCTGTGCAAAAGGCTTTCACAATGCAGAGCGTGGATTAAAATGTGTGCAGACTTCCTAATCCTCTGAGCGTGTCCATTTGTCTTTTATTTCGAAGTCAGTCAAGGAGAAAACCCATGTCTATTTCTAATTCTAGCTGGATATAAACTGTAGGCAGATCTATCATTATAGAATAAAGCTCAAGAAAAGAAGATATATCTTCTTCCAAGTACTTATTCTCAAACTTTTCCAATTTAAGGATGTTTTAGATCAAGAGTGGTGTAAAGAAAGGCAAACACAGGGTAAAATAATAAAAAAGTCTGAAGACTTTATTGTTTATACCGTTTGAGAAAATACATGTAATTTGACTCTTCTGTGCCATGCTATTCCACATTTACCCTGAAATAATGTTAATGGGGAGGCAGATTTCTTTCTCAGAACTATGAAATTTCGCAGTGTGCCTGATGTGGGGAGGGATGGTGGAAGAAAAATGGAAGGAGATGATATTGAAGATGTAGGTGGCAATGACAGGTAACAGTGAGCTTCATGAGCTTCAACTTGAAGGAGTTCAGTTTTATTCAGAAGATAGTGGGAAAATATTAAAGAGTTTTCATTAGAAAAGTGATACTTTTAAAGTACAGCTGTTTTCATATATACATACAGTGATTATCTTTCCTGTCTTTCAAGTTTTTAAGTTTACATTTACAAATGTAATTTTTATTCTGTGAAGTGAAGTGAAGTGAAAGTCACTCAGTTATGTCTGACTCTTTGCGACCCCATGGACTATATAGTCCATGGAATTCTCTACGCCAGAATGCTGGAATGGGTAGCAGTTGCCTTCTCCAGAGGATCTTCCCAACCCAGGGATTGAACCCAGGTCTCCCTCATTGCAGGTGGATTCTTTACAAGGAATCCGGATTTACCTTGCCACAAGGAAAATCCAAGAGTACTGGAGTGGGTTGCCTCTCCCTTCTCCAGAGGATCTTCCTACCCAGGAATTGAACCAGGTTCTCCCACATTGCAGGCAGATTCTTTGCCAACTGAGCTATCATGCTAGGCCACGAAGAAAACTTTCCTTCACTGGCCAACGGCTAGAAGTTCATATTACATCATGTTTTTTATGTTGCTTGTTTGTTTTTTTGCTACACTGGGTGTTAGTTGCAGCATGTGGGATCTAGTTCCCTGACCAGGGATTGAACCCAAGCTCCCTGCATTGGGAGCACAGAGTCTTAACCATTGGACAACCAGGGAGGTCCCTTATTATGTATTTTTAATTATCCATATACCTCTCTGAATATCCCTCCAGACTCTGGAGTCAAGGACTGAATCTTCTTTCCACTTAACTCTTGTCATCTGTATAGAGCTTGATGTAAACAGAAACTAAACCAGGAATCTTCCCACCAATATCTTCCAAAGGTTTTGAGGATTCTCTTTCATATTTCAACCTTGGGAGGCAGTATTTCTTCTTTATTTCTCTAAAGTAGTGAGCTGCTATGATATCCTCAGCCCTATAGATATTCAAGCAACCGTTAACCAGTTCAAATGAGCTCCAGGAATAGTTCTGACTTCCAATCAGGTAGTATGCATTGGTCCAAGTACTCAATACACAGAAATGAAAAGTTAGTGTCTCTTCTGCTCGCACAGCACACAAACTGAGTGCAGATATAAATCTTGTATATGTGTTGAAATTACAGGCTTGCCATCTGGTCACTCAATTCAGTTTTACCTGTCTGAACATATCAATCCAGCTTCACAAGGGAAAGACCTGACTTTCATTTTCCTCTGCCACCTGGGGCTGATGTAGCTAGCGAGTATAATTGTGTGAGGTTGAGATTAGGCTCTGTCCTCCTAAAAAACAGGAAGTTGCCCTGGCTCCTCTAGCCTCGCCTTCCTTTTCCTCTGTTTAATTCCCAGCCCTTCCTCAATCTGGGCCATCTCCAATATGTCACGGGGTAACCCTGTCTGTAAGGATCAACCCTAATCTCTCCCAGAATCCTACCAGGAGGCTTCCCAAAGAAATAATGAACACCACATTTCTGTTTCTTTTCTTAATATTTTTATTGATAGATAGTTGATTTACAATGTTTGTTAATTTCTTTTTTACAGCAAAGTGATTACATACATTCTTTTTTGAAATATCATTTTCCATTATAGTTTATCACAGGATAATGAATATGGTTCCCTGTACTATATGATAGGACCTTGTTGTTTATCCATTCTCTATATAATAGTTTGTATCTGCTAACCCCAACCTCCTACTCCATCCTTCCTCCAACCCTGCTCTTCGCAACCGTAAGTCTAGGAAACAACACTTTTTTAAATGTACCTAAATTATATGAAAGTAATTTCAAAAATATTAATAAAATCTGTAATATTTGTCTGTATTAGCTATTATATATTAAGTAACAAGTATTGATTATTGCTGAATTGGAGTAGGCTCACTCACGGGTACATTCATTCTGAAAAGAGAAAAGCTACACCAGGAGTATTACAATTTGCAGGAACTGAGGGGATAACTATTCAAAAAAATAAATAAATAAAACCTGTTGGAAGGACAAATGATGCCCATAAATTAACTTTACCTTGGCCGAGGAAAGCTGAAGTTAACAGAGGGAAGAGAATCTCAGAAAGGGAAATTAAAGTCAACATGCTTCTGACTTCTTGAAGATGCCCCCTGAGTCGAGTAATTACCTGCAAGGAGATTAGGAAGTAACTGTGAACTTCTCCTGCTTTATGGGGGGAAAATGGAAGAACCACCTCACTACTCTATTGGAAGGTTTAGAAACTGGCTTAGGGAAAAAATTGCTGAGATATTGGGAATGAAAAACAGGGCAAAAATCTCCTGAGCAGTAATAAGCAGGGGGACAACTATCTTAGATCATAGCTCCTCAGCTGCCTAAAAAATCATGATCTGAATCCAGAACAAGTCTGGGGACTTCTTTCCTCTTCCACTTTTTCCTTTCTTCCTCTGTCCCTCCCTTTGTTCTTCCCTCTCTCTCCCCTTTTGTCTTCCAATGGGTAAACATCTGTTATGTGATGGGTACTTCCCAGGCACTGGAAACATAGAATAAGACATCCCAGTAACAAATGACATTAACTCATACAGAGTAAGGGGGAGAAAACTTTTTCACCAAATTTCCCTTAGGAAAGAAACAGTTACTTTGTAAAAGCCATTCTTGATGAATGCATGGTATAGAAAGTGATAACCTGGCAGGTCTCTATATGACTGAGGACTACATATGCATGAAGCAAAGGGAGAAATGCTTTTGATGTGCCTAAGAAGAAGAGGGGGTGGTGGTGGAGGGAGTGATCAAGACAGTGAGAAGTTGTGTTCAGCAATGTGAGCCTTCACCAGAGACTCAAAGTGTTCAGTGTAGATTTCTTGTGAAAACCAGTAGAGGGGTTCAGTTCTATGTATGGGATGTCACAGAGCACAAGAGAAACAGTATGCAAAGGGGCCAGCAGTGACCAGAGAGAAATCAGAGAGAAAGATGAGAATGACACCATAGGGATTTATGGAAAAAGTTCTATCCCATCACAGGTCGCATAACTGAAGTCCAGATTGCTTTTGCCAAATCGGCAAAATTCAGGGGGCTTCTGGGCTACACTGGGGTTTCATATTCAGTTGGTCATAGGAGTACATTTGAAATCATCTGAGAATAGAGGGAAAATACATACTGCAAAGTCCAACCCATTGAATGGTGAATCAATAACACCATATACTTTATATCATATATAACTGTATAGCCCCAAGTATTCATATATTCATAAATAGGTTTCAAAAAATACATGAACTCCCTGCCATTACATGCAAATTATAATTATATATACATGAAATAGATATATGAAATATAAATATATGTGAAAATGTGTGTGTGTGTGTGTGTGTGTGTATGGGTGTTAGTCACTCAGTGGTGTCTGACTCTTTGTCACCCTGGGGAATGTAGCCCACCAGGCTCCTCTGTCCATGGAATTCTCCAGGCAAGAATACTAGAATGGGTAGCCATTCTCTTCTCCAGGGGATTTTCCCAAGCCAAGGATTGAAGCCTGGTCTCTTGTATTGCAAGCAGATCCTTTATGATCTGAGCCACCACGGAAAATAGTTAACAGTAAAAAATAACTAGCATCTATTCAGTGTTTACTATGTATTATTTTACTAAAAGCTTAATACACAATTGTTTCATATTTATAACTCTGTAGTAAAAAAAAAAAAAAAACCTTGAAAATTGAAGACTGTGAGTCACCCTACCCAGGTCACTCTACTAATGAGTAGCAGGCAAGGACTTGGACTCATGGCACAGTTATTAGCCTGCATCCTTAATGGCCTCCAACCATTTGCCCTCTGAACTTCAGTGAATCTCAAGTCAGACTTTGTGACTATTTCAAATGTTTTCCCCCAGAGAGAAAGATTAGAGAAATGGACTTAGGTGCCTAGTGGGGCTCAGATTCTGCTTATATTTTCTGAGGGTCTAAACCTTCCAAGCACTTGGAAAAAAAATCCCATTCCATCCTCTTATCCTATTTCATTGAGGGCAATAGGTATAAATATCTCTGACATTTGTAATGCTGACTCAGAGTGGTCACATCACACTGCTTTAGGTAAGTGACACAGGGGGTCTGGCACCTAGGTCTTCCGCTCCACCAGCTGTTTCCCCAGCTGAAGTCAGGCTGGTAGATTCTTGACTTGGAGAGGAGTCATCCAGAAGGCCTGCTGAACTGCTGTTATGAGATCCATCAAATAAAACTGCAGTTTGAATCCTGCAAAAGAAGGGACCTCAGAGACATGGCTTTATCACTGTACAATGTGCACATAGCACCAGGAGGGAACAGAGTCACTGGAGGCGTTTGACTCTGAGCTTGCCGACTAGGTGTCCTGAGAGAATCACCATCACAGCCTTTAGAGACTCCACAGGGTCATCTTACTTGCTTGACCCTGGCTGATATTCCCTTGGCTTGCTGTAGGGATAGTCTAGCAAGCCATACATGCAATTCCTGGGGAAGAACAAGAGATAATGCCGATGAAATGTACCCTCCTTACAAAGAAGTTTGTGCTCATGGTTAGGATGAAGGCCCCCAATGTGAGTAAACCCCAGAAATTCCAAGGGAGAAGAAAATCACAGGGCCATCATAATAAAGGGAAGACCAAAGAGGAGAGTGAAAAAGTTGGCTTAAAACTCAGCATTCAGAAAACTAAGATCATGGCATCCAGTCCCATCACTTCATGGCAAATAGATGGGGAAACAGTGGGAGACTATTTTTCTGGGCTCCAAAATCACTGTAGATGGTGACTGCAGCTGTGAAATTAAAAGACGCTTACTCCTTGGAAGGAAAGTTATGACCAACCTAGACAGCATATTAAAAAGCAGAGACCTTATTTTGCCAACAAAGATCTGTCTAGTCAAGGCTATGGTTTTTCCAGTAGTCATGTATGGATGCGAGAGTTGGACTATAAAGCAAGCCGAGCGCCGAAGAATTGATGCTTTTGAACTGTGGTGCTGGAGAAGACTCTTGAGAGTCCCTTGGACTGCAAGGAGATCCAACCAGTCCATCCTAAAGGAGATCAGTCCTGAATATTCACTGGAAGGACTGATGCTGAAGCTGAAACTCCAATCCTTTGGCCACCTGATGCGAAGAACTGACTCATTTGAAAAGATCCTGATGCTGGGAAAGATTGAAGGCGGGAGGAGAAGGGGGAAACAGAGGATGAGATGGTTGGATGGCATCACTGACTCGATGGACATGAGTTTGCACAAGCTCCAGGAGTTGGTGATGGACAGGAGGCCTGGCGTGCTGCAGTCCGTGGCTGTGACCATGGGGTCACAAAGAGTTGGGCAAAACTGAGTGACTGAACTGAACTGAACTGATCCAGATCCCAGTTGGAATTCCATCACCAAACTGAGGGAGGAAGAATACAAAGGAGCTGGATAATTTCTTTAGCACCTGATTGGACAAAAGTGATTAGGATGGCATTTCACTGACCATTCCTGATGGCTCAGTGGGTAAAGAATCTGCCTGCAATGCAGGAGACAGAGGAGACATGAGTTTGATCCCTGGGTCAGGAAGATTCCCTTGAGGAGGAAATGGCAACCCATTCCAGTATTCTTGCCCGGAAAATTCCATTGGCAAGGGAGCCTAGCAGGCTACAGTCCATGGGGTCACAAAGAGTTGGCCACAACTGAGCGACTAAGCATGCATGTATCACTCACCATTGCTTAGTTAGAATAGAAACACATTTCAGCATTCTTTAAGCAAGAAATAAAAAAGCAGAAGAATTCTTGGGAAAGAGCCACCACAAAAGGACCATTGTTCTCTCTGCTTTAGGGGAGAGGGTGACATATTACAACAGAAGTTAACACCTGAAGGCACTTAAGAACTGGCTTAACAGTGACTTTATTGGCCGTTTGTCATGTACTTATTGACTAAGCAACAGTGGAAGGAAAAAGAAAGCTTTCTGAATTGTCCTGGGTGAGTAGATAGGATTGCTAAAGAGACACAGCATCAGACTTATAGCAAAAGACCCCACAGCAAACTCTAGTGCTGTGGTTCTCAAAGTCCAACAACAGCAGCTGGGAGCTTGTTAGAAATTCAGTTTCTCAGGTCCCACACCAGACGTACCGAATCATAAATTCTGAGGGCCCAGCAATCTGTTTTAATGGGCCCTCCAGGGGATTCTAACGTAAGCTAAAGTGTGAGAAGCTCAGCATAATATTTTTTTTTTGTAGTGCTCAATCACTCAGTCATGTCCAATTCTTTGTGACCCTTTGGACTATAACTTGCCAGGCTCCTCTGCCATGGCATTTTTTAAGCAATGATACTAGAATGGTCTGCCATTTCCTCCTCCAGGGGATCTTCCTAGACCCAGAGATCGATCTGGCGTCTCCTGTGTCTCCCCCTGCATTGCAAGTGGATTCTTCACCTGCTGAGCCAATAGGGAAGTCTTTTTTATAGTATTTTTATTTTTGGTCATGCTGTGTCTTTGTTGCTGCTGGGGCTTTTCTCTAGTTGCAGCAAAGTGGGGGCTACTCTCTAGTTACAGTGCATGAACTTCTCATTGCAGTGGCTTCTCTTGTTGTGGAGCACAGCTCTAGGGTGCTCAGGCTTCAGCAATTGTGGTTCCCAGGCTCTAGAGCACAGGCTTAATAGTTGCGGTGCATGGGCTTAGTTGTTCTGCAGCATGTGGGATCTTCCTGGATCAGGGATCAAACCCATGTCTCCTGTATTGGCAGGAGGATACTTTACCACTGAAGCTTAGCATAATAGAAAAGACTCTTAACTCAGGGTCTGACAGACAAGAGTTGGGGGTCCACCTTGGACCCTAATTTGTGGTAAAATTTTGGGTGAGGTTCTTAAATGCTGAGCTGTGACTTTATTCTACTCTGTGAGACTAAACGTGGTAGTAACAGGGTGGTATAAAGGAAAATAAATAGGAATAGTCACTTGATCCCTGATCAGTCAGCAGATGGTAGCTTCTATTCACGAAAGTGAGAGTCACTCAGTCGTGTCCGACTCTTTGTGACCATGGACTGTCCATGGAATTCTCTAGGCCAGAATACTGGAGTGGGTATCCTTTCCCTTCTCCAGGGGATCTTCCAAACCCAGGATCAAACCTAGGTCTCCAGCATTGCAGGCGGATTCTTTACCAGCTGAGCCACAAGGGAAGCCCAAGAATACTGGAGTGGGTAGCCTATCCCTTCTCCAGGGGATCTTCCTGACCCAAAAATCGAACCAGGGTCTCCTGCATTGCAGGCGGACTCTTTACCAACTGAACTATCAGGGAAGCCACATGGGGTCATTCAAAAGACCACAGTTAGATCACTTCATACTAAACAAGGTTTAGACAAGCTGTTCCTATTAAACCAGCACATATCTAAGCATCATTACTCTTAATAAAGCTTTGTTTATCAGAGAATGGACCACCTGCTTCAGAATTACCTGGTGTGTCAGTTTAAAAACACAGCTATCCAGTATTCATTTCAGTCCTACTTAATCTGCATCTTGTGAAGTGTGGTCTGGGTATCTAAAAGCTTCAAGATTGTTCCCTGAAGATGCTTCAGCAGACTGAGGTGTAAGAATCATCAATTAAAATGAAGAGATAAGATAAGGCTCAGCTTAGCTGTTGTTTAACTATCATAGTCACTCTCCTACAGAAAGAGGCTGAAGGAGGCAGACATGTGGTCTCAATGTTACACTGGGAAGTAGAACCAAGAAGTGAATTTGACTCCCCTGTTTACCACCCTTACTTGTGGTGGGTGATGGGTGGCTTCCTGGATTTCTCTCAACTGGTCAACCTGAAACTGAGGCAGTTTTACTGATTTCTGAGGGAGAATGCTCCTGGTGTTGCAGAAGAGAACTGGGTTTGTGGGAGCCTGTGATTGCAAAAGATACATTAAGTGGAAGTCTTAAGTTTGGTTTTCCAGAAAGATGTGGTACCTTTTTTAAGGAGTCTGTAATCTCTTAGCCTGGGCATAGCTCAAAAACTTGATGCTGTTTCTTTATCTCCTACTCCAACCAAGACTGCCAGTTAATGAGCTATTCTTCAGAGACCTCCAGTTTTAGAGGAAGGAATGGCCATTTGGGCATGTTCAGGATGTGCTCAATGTAGAGAAGGGAAGAAGAGGGGGCTGGGGGAAAGAGGCTTGAAACTCAAGTGACCCAGACAAGCCCAAACCAAAACACCAGTATGCAACTCTGTAAGTCCCCTTACTGAGGAATACATATAGCAAACAAAACTCAAAGCAGAATATCCCAAAATGTCAATACTTGCTAACATTTGTTAAGCCTCCTTATATGCTAGGAGCTTTATATTTATTATCTCACTGATACATTACTACAGTCATAGGACTAAGTACTAACAGTGTGTTCTGAGTTTTGAACCCAGGCAATACAACTGACATGTCCAAGCCCTAAACTCTTGCTACTCAAAGAGTAGTTCTTGGACCAGCATCCCCCAAGAGATTGTGAGAACACTCTCAGACACACCCCAGATATACTTAAGCAGATTCTGCATTTTAACAGAAATGTGTGGGTAAAGTTTGAGAAGGACTGCTTTAAAGCAGAAGGGTTTTCTGCAAGTGTGCTCTAGTACCCTCAACATCAAAAACCCCCATGGATGCTGGAGAGCTATGCGGATTCCAGACTAACCAACAATCTCTGCAGCTAGGGTCAAAGATGCTGTAGCCTCAACAAGTTTCCCAGGTGATTGCTATATGTACTTAATTTTGAGAATCACTGCCTTTGGTTCTCCTGCTTCTGCCCCTCACTTGCCAGTTAAAAGAATAAGAAGGTCAAACTGGAACAGGTGAATTCTCTCTCTGCAACAATGACAAAAAGAATCGGGAGAATAGCTCAGGCAGCCAAAGTAGGAAGGTCCAAGGAGAAACCTTCTCTCTCTTGACTTTCATGTTTTCCAGTTCAGACTGTGCCGTGGACATTTGAAGCTCAATTTCTTTTTTGTTTTGTTTTTAAAGAATGCTTTTATGAAAACCTATACTTTTTCTATTCACTGACTCCAAGGCCAGTGCTCAAGTTATTTCTTTAACCTTCACTAGTTTACATAATATTTTCCTCCTCCACAAACCTAAAAATGGAAAGTGGAGTCTCAACCTGTTTCAAAACACTCCAGAAGAAGGTACCAAGTTGAGGAAGGTACCATGTTGATCAGGCTGACATGACGTACCAGAGAGATGGATATGATGACCGTGATATTTGTGTCCTTAAGCACAACTCATCAGGATCGGTAAACAACGCTGATTAAGTTCTTGTCTAAGTTCTATGTTATCACTACAGAAACCCCAGAAGTGGCGGATGCAACAAAACGCAAGAAAGGAACGTTGAGCCGTGAGTGTCATTCTGAGCACGTGGCACAAGTTACTATGGTGCCTCTAGGAAAGTTGCTTAATTTATTCAAGCCATGGTTTTCCCATTTGTTCAGGTGCTACAATTTCAGCCATCTCGCGAGACCAGGCAGGTCATGTAAATAAGCGGTCAGAAGCAATCAGCCAGAAGTACAGGGCAGGCTTCTCCTGAGGGTTCACCAGCGCGGGTCTCCCCAAGCACCATACCAGCCAAATGGAATGCAGCTATGACTGAATTTGACCCCAGATACAGTCTTTCAGAGGCTTTACAGCACATAGTAACATTTAGGGTTTGTTGGCCCCTAGGCGTCAACATGTTCATTGCCTGCAGGGAACTGGCCAGAATCAGAAGATGGAGACCCAATAGCCGTTGATGACCTCAGTCCTGTTACTTCAGCTGAGAATGAGTGCTAAGCCGCTAAGCTTCCCAAGAACAAGCTGAGGACATCAGGCCAAAGAGGGGCCGGTTTTTTTCCTGAAGGTAATAAGGCTGAAAAAAGATTGCAGTATTATTTTGGTAAAACGTGGAAGAAACTTTTGATGCTAGTAAATGGGCATGGGTGGTCACTTTTTTTTTTTTTTTGGGAGAAAAGGTAAGGATTTTAAGTAATGTATCCCTAGATTTATTTTATTTTCCCCCTAAAAGGGGGGGGGGAATTCATATGTATATAATTTAATGTTCATATTTGTATAATTTACTTGATTTTTACTATCAGAAATATGTGTATTTAAAAGGCATTAAATAATCAGTTTCCCTTGATTTTAAATGTTATGTTGTGAATTCTTACAATTTACTGTTAATACCAGCATTTTATTCAAATTTTTGTTTTATACAATATATTTTTTAAAAAAAGATTTTAATTGTAGATGTGACAAACACTAATATGAAACTGTAATGGTTTGGGTGACACCTCTGGCTCTTTAAGGGCAAAAATCTATTCTCCATTTCCAGGCATATGAGGGTCTTCAAATAGATGTTTATTGACTTAATATTGGTTCTCAAGGTGTGGCCCCTGGCCGATAGCATTAGCATCACCTGGGAACTTGTTAGAAATGCAAATTCCCAGACTCTACCCCAGATCTACTAAATCAGGGTTTTAATAAACCATCCAGGTGATTCTGATGACTCCTACAGCTTGAGAGTCTCTGATTTAAAATTTACTCTTAATTGGCGCCACTGACTAGGGTCTGAGCAGTAATTCAGTCCTGATGTTCTTACATTATATTCCTCATATTTATAGGTATTAAACTAGTGCACTTCCAAGTACAGCAAGCTCCACAACCAACAATGAGGAATATGGTGATACAGATGCTACAATCAAGGTGAAGATACAGTTGACTAAAGCTGTCACTGAATAAAATCCAGGTGCACTCCACGGGTAAGTGGAGGACCATCCTGATTTTTCTATTTATTCATTCTGTGTTTTGGTGCCTGTTGATTGTATGTTTCATTCTGTACTAATAGTTTAAATGGTTCTGAAAAATCCTGTTTGAACAATGATTTGATGCAGTATGACTTACCTATATAACCTTCATATAATATCTTCAGTTAATATTATAATATCAAGGGAAAAAGCAGTACACTCCTAAATAAAAGGAATCTGCCACTTAGTTTTTCTTAGAGTGTGCATGTGTGATATCTTTATCTTGGAGCATAAAATTGGGAGTGATTTTATGAGTTTCTTTGGTGTACAGGAGCAATCCATCTCCACAGAATCCTAGTTTGATAGTGCCTATTACTTTAGCATAATTAATATTATTTGCTTGTTAACCTACAGTTCTCTTATGATCTTAAAAATGTAGCTTATTAGTCATCATCGTGATCATATTGTGCCTGAAAGAATTAACCACATCTCCAGAACTTCTGCATCAGTGTTCCTTTCTCATAAGGAAGCAATGCTTATAACAAAATGTGGGCCACTGCTTAATGGTTGATTTGTGAGAGCTTATAAATTGTTGCTAGGTTTTCTGGGTGACATGCAATAATAAAGTCCTTCATGGAAAGCTCAAAGTGAAATATCTTTCCCATTTATTTCAAAGTTCTGTGTACTAAGATACTGAATTAGGCTCTGTTAACTCATAGTAAGTGTTACATGTTCTCTCTTTGGTCTCGGAAGAGCCATATGAAACCAAAATTTTCTGTACATTTACACATGCAAGTAGCTTATATAACCATAAGTGTGTGTGTGTGTATCTGTCTGTGCATAAGCTGATTATTTAGAAGGTTAACAAAAACTAAACAATTTTCAAGTGAATTGCTATAAACTGTCCTTGATTTTTAAAATTCACAACCAAATGTTAGAAATTCATCAGCATTCATGGGATCTACTGAGTCTCCTCTTCTGTTTTAGTAGATTAAGTCTTACCTCTGAGGTTAAAGTCTTGGAATTTTTTCTAGGCCTAATTCTTTCTTTATTGTTCATAAGATGCTTGCTTCCCATCCAGTGGGCTAGAGTTGACAAAACTCAACCACTATATTAAGCACAGATTTTTGCCTGACAGGATTCAGCATGCCCTGCCTTCCTGGCTCTAACCATCTGATGGGATAGTACAAACACTAACTGGTCACCAACATCCATTTCCTCTTCTTCCTGGCCAGGCATTTAGCAGCTTCCATTTGCTGCTACATGTGACTCAGGGCTGAGTTCTACCAATGAGTGGTACAGGGAATGAGCAAAAATGAAGTGTGTCATTGCAGGCTTAGCCCCAAACCCTCCCATGTACCTACCTCTGCATATAATTTCATGTTCTTTACACTTCCTAATTGATATACTATGAACAAAAGTTATTGAAAGTGTTTTCAGTGAGAAGAAGTTAAACTATTGGACATGACCCTGTATGTGGGGAGCCTCAAATCTCAGGAAAGTCCCCAGAGAAAGATGAGAAAAATATATATCTGTACTTGGTTTGGTCTTTTCTTAAGAGTTAGTAGTTTTACCTAAATGAGGGAAAGCTCCAGAAGAACTTCAGCTGGGTATAGCGGAGACAAAACTATCAAAAATTAAAGGAAAGTGTGAGATTTTAAAGACTCTAAGTGATGTATTTTATTTGTATTAACACAGAAGGAATAAACTAGGCATTCAAGTCCACACAAGTGTCTTTTGCAATTTTAGATCTACATAAGAATAACAGTAATTGCTTGTTGTACACAGTGCTTGGCTCCTTTTGGTATAGTCTTTGAAATCCTTGGCTTTTGGTTAAAAACAGAAGGGTGATCTTGAAGAGTTGCTTCGTTTTTGAATAGAAGTTGGTCATTTTGGACTTTCTTTGAACAGTTGTGTACATGGATGGGGTGGGAACACTCTGACAAAAGTGACACAGGATAATGAAGTTCCTTGTCTAAATCTAGAGAATTTTAAAATAATAATAAAACCAATTAAAAATTGGTCTGCTTTTCACTATGGCCATATGCCATTAATTCTAAACAATGACAATAAAAAAATACTTTCTCTACCAGAGCAGACTGCTCACATAACTGGCTGTCTTTATCCCTCAACCAAGTTTGTTAAACTACTAGGCACCTTAAGTATTTTTAAGGACAGTTTTCAAGAGCTTTCAGTATCATAGGAGATGGGTCCTACCAGGAAATATAATCACAGAATGTTTGAGTGAAATATAGGCTATTATTTCTGTCCTGAAAAGTGGAACCAGTGATTCCAGGAAAGCTTTATGCAAGAGCTTGTTCTTAAGATTTGTAAAAGGTCCTGAGCAATACAATACAATTAAGAAGAAAACTATTTTATGCATTGTATAAAGAAGATGGCAAACCTCAAAACTAAATTAGTGAACCAAGAATGGGAGATGACATTAGGTAGAATCTAGTAAACAGCATGTCAATTATATTGAGGTAGCTGGCATGAAACTCATTTGACAAGTGTCAGTTTTTCTCTTGTGTTTGGAAGGAAGTTATCAGGTCTCTATGAGGAGTATTCATACCACATGGTCAAAGCAGCACTTCTAGAAATACCACCACTCAGCTATGAGTAAGGAAGTGCTATGGTTTTGAATAGGGGAAAAATTGGAGGTACCTCATCATAATTCATGCACAAAATAACAGTTCACTGAGGACTCATGAAAAAATGTTCAAGGATGAGAAGTAGACTTCTGTTCTTGTTGAGATCTGATGACCATGGTTTATGCCATGGCAAATGAGGGTTCATTAGATATCAAAGTAGTTCCCATTATTTAAAGTGGTACTGACAGTGGGGAGCCTGTCTTTTAATATTCAAATATTTATTTGTTTTTAATGGCAGATCAGGCTTCCCTGGTAGCTTAGATGGTAAAGCGTCTGCCTACAATGTGGGAGAACTGGGTTCAATCCCTGGGTCGGGAAGATCCCCTGGAGAAGGAAATGGCAACCCACTCCAGTATATTCTTGCCTGGAAAATCCCATGGACTGAGGATCCTGGTAGGCTACAGTCCATGGGGTCGCAAAGAGTCGGACACGACTGAGCGACTTAACTTCACTTCATCATAATTCATATGGAACAAGTGATTGGTGTTAAGGTTATGGGTTTTGTAGAGCCCTGCTACTTTGCACAGTGGTTGTTGCATACAACTGAAAGGTGGAAAACCAGTCTTATGGTCTTGACTGTGTTGACCTGCCAATAGCAAGTCTGAGCCCAGAAATGCTTTCAGGGCTCACTGTAGGTCTCCAAATGCCAGATACTAAGTCTCAGTCAGTTTGACCTCTACATTTTACCAGAGATCCACAAACTCTAGATTTTCATCATCTCTCTTCCTATTACTGAACCTCATTCAAATAAGGTATCATTTAAGACTGACACTTCTCTTCTGTGCCAACCCAGGTCAAAGCATTAACCAAGAAGCACATGGGTATTTGAGAGGTAGTATGATTGTTTGGTTAAGACACACATAAAAAAGTTTAGGAGATAACCTTTGGGATTGAGAAAAATGAGCATTCAGTACCACTTTAAATAATGGGGACTACTTTGATATCTAATGAACCCTCATTTGCCATGGCATAAACCATGGTCATCAGATCTCAACAAGAACAGAAGTCTACTTCTCATCCCTGAACATTTGTTCATGAGTCCTAAGTGAGCTGTTGTTTTGTGCATGATACTATCATGAATTAGCCACTTCATCATTATATTGGCCAGTTTCAAAATGGGATATGTCAATAATGAAAGTGACCTTGCTTCTGATGTGGTCCTTGCCCTGCTGCAAATACATGGTACAGTTCTTTAGAGACAATTTAGAATGGAAGGAATAGTCATCTAATCCATTGTTACCTTCCCCAATTTGAGACACAGAATTAGAACTTCCTTGGCAGGGAGCTAAGGAAAGCTTGCCCAACAAAGGCTTTGTACAAATTCCCATCCCTCTGTGCCAACCAAACAGACCAATATTTGTTGAAACCTTTTCTTTTTTCCCCTAAGTGTGGCTTCCAAAACCAAAAAGAGAGAGGAGAAACCACCCAGGAGGGACCCTTGGGGGAGTAATGTGGGACCCTATTTGTTAATAAGGGAAAGCTGGGTGGCAGATGGGCCCTACATTTGAGCCAGAATTGCAGTTCTGTCAAAATCCCAATTGGTAGGTCCAGGGCTCTCAGAATTCAAGTTCAAAGCTTTTTATGCTAAGAAATGACAAAGCCTTTCCCATTCAAGCTCTCTAGACAAACTTGTAAGTGGAATTTTAAACAAGTTCTGGCAAGTTTCTAAAACTCTTAATTTTTAAAAAAATCCATTAAATAAAATCCTTTCAGAAGATCAGCATTTCTTTTAGCATGGCTGAAATTTTTTAATGTGCCTCTCGGAGGCATAAACAATCAATGCAACCATTAATTTGGAGGCCTTCCTCTCTGACAGTGATGCAAATTGAAAACTAATAGTTCGAAAGACGTTCTGACTAATCAGGTCAGAGGGAAAATGAATAGTGTTCCTCAGAGTCCAGTCAGCGGCTTTGTTTTGCTGTGATTTTTAACTTAAGGGGAAAAAACAGAAGGAGAAAGAACAGAAAATGTCAGCATTGCTTTTTCCAATGACACTTTGGTAAACTTTGCCAATAATGATATTTTTATTGGATTTAAATATCGGGCCCCATTCCATTTATTATAGCCCTATTTCCTTTTGTTTTCTTTTGTGTTACTCTCAATATATTCAATATATATTACATTTGGGGGGGTAGAAAGTTGTCTAAATCTCCAGTGCTTGAAATGTAATTATATAAGCACTTTTCTCAATTTCTGAAGCTGTGTCATTGAGTTGTAGAGCTGGTGACCTTTCAGTTGCTGATTATCATTCAGGTTTTCTGCCTCTCAGTGAATCAAGTTATGGTCAAGGAATCCCTTTGTCCAGGGATTGACAAAGTTTCTATATTTTCAGCCAATCTAAGACCCATCTTCCATCCCAGGCCAGAGTTTCTCTTTCTGGGTGGTGACCACTAGCCAACAGACAGAGGAAAGGGAGCCTAAATAATGTCTTATAGGGGGCTAATAGATGAAACAAACCCCATAAGCATATATAGCATTTGAAACCTTAGGCTGCTTTCTTAAACATCAATTGGGCCATAATATCACCTAGTCTTTGATTTTAAGGAAAGGTCTGACGGAGTCATAACTAGTACTTTTTTCCCAACAAAAAAGTAAGGGTAGAGGGAAGGTCAAGGAACTGCTGCAATTTATAGATCAATGGCTCATTGAAAGCTCAGATCAACAATTAAGAAGCATGGAAATTTATGTTGAGATTTCAAGACATTATTGAGATGTGAGGCCTTAAATTATCACTGATAAAATCGCTGTTTTTTTTTTTTTGTCTTTTTAAATTAATTTATTTTAATTAGAGGATAATTACACAATATTGTGATCATTTTTGCCATATTTTCTAAGTTTGAAATCTCTTCAAAGCCTTGAATCTGTGGATGTGTTAAAGAGAAATTTTCGTGATGGATCTCCATTCTTGCTCACAATCATTAAAATAATTTATTTATCATTTCACAGTGGCTAACTCTGAACTCTTTAATATAGCATGAGGTCAAGTCTTTAGTCTTTCTAGCTTCTGTGATGCACCATTACAGGCTTAGATGCCTTCATGGATCTCCTAGTACAGGTTCCTAGCCATGGAAGGCACGTCCTTACAAAATGTAGGATGACCCATTTCATGTTCCTGCTGCCTTAGAGTGGTAATTTTGTCACTTAAACTCCTTAATGATGTCAAAGAGATTAAGTCAAAATAATCCTCAGTGACGGAAGTAGCTTGCAAGAGTGCCAGGGACCAGGGAGGGGGAACTTCTCAGCCCTACTGTCACTCACAGTGACATCCAGCTCTGTAATATTTTGCTGACTGCCTTGACAGAGGCACCACCTTGTGTGACCCACTCTTTCTTTGTTCAAACAGTGCTTATGTTCTTTAAAGCTAGAGTCTACTGGTATAGGCACCATTCAGCACTGGGCACTCATATTGGGCAGAGTTAATACCAGACAATTGTGGGGGCACCTACTTTTCCTAAGCACCTAATGTGTGATCATTCAAACAAGGACACTTTTGAGAGGGAAAGGAGGTAGTACTAGTAATATTAAAGGGCAAAAGTCCAGAACTTCCCTGGGAAAACTGAGATGTCTTGCCCTCCTACTATGACCTACATGTGGATACCATATGTATCCATATGTCACTACCTGTACCAACTAGCTGCAGTCAGGAGCAGACTGATATCATGAAAATCTTAAGTTATTCCTAATACATACAAACTTGGAACCTGCTTGGGAAATTCACCATAAAGGGGGGAAAAACCCAGATTCTGACCTTAAGATCTCCCTTTTCCAACCAGTTATCAAGTCTTGCTGATTCTCTCTCCTGAAGATCCCTCTCATCCATCCCCATTTTTCCATCCCCATTACCCTCACTTTGGTTTGCTAGATTATGGCATTCTTCCCACTCCAGCCTTGCCCTCTTCTAATCAGTTCTCCCTCTGTATCAGACAGAGCAATTCTCCTGAAACCAAAATCAGGTATCATGCTAGGCACAGGGGATCTAGAAGTAAATGAGCAAATCAAGGCCATGCTTCCAATGTCTAACATTCAAGACAGATGATGAACAAGTAAACTGCTGTGTGCTAAGTCACTTCAGTCATGTCCAGTTCTTTGTGACTCTATGGATTGTAGCCTGCCAGGCTCCTCTGTCCATGGTATTCTCGAGGCAAGAATACTGGAGTGAGTTACCATGTCTTCTTCCAGGGGATCTTCCCAACCCAGGGTTCGAACCTGCATCTCACATCTCCTGCATTGGCAGGCAAGTTCTTTATCAGTAACACCACTTAAGTAAACTAAGAAATAATAATTTCAGACTTTGATAAGAGCCACAGAGGTGTGCAAGAGAATGAGGTAATTGGGAGTAAGGGTAGCTGGGAGGAGGCTACTTAAATTAAGTTCATCAGGGAAGCCTCTCTGGTGAGGTGATGCTGGGTTAGATTTGAAGGATGAGAGGAGACAACCATGTTGAGTGCCAGAGAAAGGGCATTCCAGGCAACAGAAAGAGGGACATTAGAAACCTGAAAGCGAAATATGCTCAGTTGTTCTCAAGAAGCAGAACAGGAGACCTGTGTAACTGACACACAGTGACCAAGGGGCAGAGTAATTTGCAAACAAGTCAAGAGGGTAGATGAGGGCCAGGTCACTTAGTGCTTTGTCAGCCAAGATAAAATAAGTTTACATTGCTCTTAGAATAAAAATCCAAAGCCATTAAATTAAGCAGAGAAGGTAATAAAATGAATTACCTTTTTAAAATTTAAGTGGACTCATTTTTTAAATTTATTTTTAATTGAAGGCCAATTTCTTTACAGTATTTTATTGGTTTCTTCCATACATCACATGAGTTAGCCATTGGTATACATATGTCCCCTCCCTCTTGAACCTCTGTCCCACCTCCCACCCCATCCTATCCCTCTAGGTTGTCACAGAGCACCCATTTGAGTTCCCTGAAGCATACAGCAGATTTCCACTGGCTATCTATTTTACATATGTAGTATATATGTTTCCATGCTCCTCTCTCCATTCATCCCATCTTCTCCTTCTCCCGCCTATGCTCACAAGTCTGTTTTCTGTGTCTGCATCTCCATTGCTGCCCTGCAAATAGGTTCATCAGTACCGTCTTTCTAGATTACATATATATGTGTATATGGTATTTGTCTTTCTCTTTCTGACTTACTTCACTTTGGATAATAGGCTCTATGTTCATCCACCTCATTGAAACTGACTCAAATGTGTTCCTTTTTATGGCTGAGTAATATTCCATTGTATACATGTACCACAGTTTCTTTATCCATTCATCTCTGAATGGACATTTAGGTTTCTTCCATGTCCTAGCTATTGTAAATTGTGCTGTAATGAACCTTGGGGTACAAGTATCTTTTTCAATTATGGTTTCCTCAGGCTATGTGCCTAGTAGTGGGATTGCTTGGTCATAGTGTTATTCCTAGTTTTTAAGGAATCTCCATACTGTCTTCCATAGTGGCTGTATCAATATACTTTGCAACCAACAATGCTAAAGGGTTCCCTTTTATCCACATCCTCTCCAGCATTTACTGTTTGTAGACTTTTTGATGATGGCCATGCTGACTGGTGTGAGGTGGTATCTCATCATAATTTTGATTTGCATTTCTCTAATAATGAGTGATGTTGAGCATCTTTTCATGTGTTTGTCAGCCATCTCTATGTCTTCTTTGGAGAAATAGTTGTTTGGATCTTCTGTCTACTTTTGGATTGGATTGTTTGTTTTTCTGGTATTGAGCTGCATGAGCTGCTTATATATTTTGGAAATTAATCCTTTGTCAGTTGTTTCATTTGCTCTTTTCTCCCATTCTGAGGGTTTTTCAACCTTGTTTATAGTTTTCTTTGCTGTGCGAAAAAAGTTTAATTAGATCTCACTTGTTTATTTTTGCTTTTATTTCCATTTATCTAGGAGGTGGGTCATAGAGGACCTTCCTGTGATAAGTGTCATAGAGTATTCTGCCTATGTTTTCCTCCAAGAGTTTTATAGTTTCTGGTCTTGACATTTAGGTCTTTAATCCATTTTGAGTTTATCTTTGTGTATGGTGTTAGGAAGTATTCTAATTTCATTCTTTTCCATGTAGCTGTCCAGTTTTCCCAGCACCACTTACTGAAGAGACTTCTCTCCATTGTATATTCTTGCCTCCTTTGTCAAAGATAAGGTGCCCAAAGGTGCATGGGTTTGTGTCTGGGCTTTCCTTCTTTCTTGTTCCACTGGTCTATATTTCTGTTATTGTGCCAGTACCATACTGTTTTGATGACTGTATAAGCTGACTCATTTCTATGTGAAGAATACGTTGTTGGTGAAAGGGACACAGATTGAAAGCCTATATCCCTATTCAGATGAAAGAGGATAGTGGCTGTTGGAAAGGAATGAAGCTTTTTGGCCTGTTACCAAATTGGTGGCATTTGTAGCTACTTAGATAAACATTTAAAATGAAACATGTATCTTTCAAATGTGTCCCAGTCTCCTTTTATTATTCTCTTAAATGTATAATTCTCGCCTTACTTTTATTTCATTTAGCATTTGTTAAAGCTTTATTCTTTGAAAACTGAACTTTTGATTTCTGGTTTTGTTCATGTAGCTTTGTATATTTTTTTCATTTTTTTGCCACTATATTTTTTTAATTGAAGGATATTTGCTTTACAGAAATTTGTGGTTTTCTGTCATACATCAACAAGAATCAGCCATAGGTACACCAATGTCCCCTCCCTCCCAAATCTCCCTTCCATCTTCCTCCCCATCTGACCCTTCTAGATTGACACAGAGCCCCTATTTGAGTTCCCTGAGTAATACAGCAAATTCCCATTGGCTATCTATTTTACATACAGTAATGTAAGTTTCCATGTTACTCTCTTCATACATCTCACCCTCTCCCTCCCCCCTCCCCATGTCCATAGGTCTGTTCTCTATCTCTTTTTCTCCATTGCTCCCCTGGAAATAAATTCATCCGTACCATCTTTCTAGATTCTATATATGTGCATCAGTATACAATATTTATATTTCTCTTTCTGACTTACTTCACTCTGTAAGATAGGCAGTAGGTTCATCCACCTCATTAGAACTGACTCAAATGTGTCCTTTTTTATGGCTGAGTAGTATTTCATTGCATATCTGTACCACAGCTTCTTTTCCATTCTTCTGTCAATGAACATCTAGGTTGCTTCCATGTCCTAGCTATTATAAATAGTACTGCAATGAACATTGGGGTACGGGTGTCTTTTTCAGTTTTGATTTCCTCAGGGTAATACCTAGTAGTGGGATTGCTGGGTCATATGGTGGTTTTATTCCTAGTTATTTAAGGAATCTCCATATCATCTTCCATAGTGGCTGTGTCAGTTTACATTCCCAGCAGCAATGCAAGAGGGTTCCTTCCCTTTTCTCCATACCCTCTCCAGCATTTATTGTTCGTAGACTTTTTGATGATGGCCATTCTGACTGGTATGAGGTGGTATCTCATTGTAGTTTTGATATGCATTTCTCTAATAATGAGTGATGTTGAGCATCGTTTCATGTGTTTATTAGCCATCTATATGTCTTCTTTGGAGAAATGTATGTTTAGGTCTTTCCCCCACTTTTTGATTGATTGTTTTTCTGATATTGAGTTGTGTGACCTGCTTGTGTATTTTGGAAATTAATTCTTTGTCAGTTGTTTCTTTTACTATTATTTTCTTCCATTCTGAGAATTGTCTTTTCACCTTGTTTGTAGTTTCCTTTTCTGTGCTAAAACTTTTAAGTTTAATCAGGTCCCACTTGTTTACTCTTGTTTATATTTCTGTTACTCAGGAAGTGGGTCATAGAAGATCTTGCTTTGATTTATGTCATCAAGTGTTCTGCCTATATTTTCCTCTAAGAGTTTTATAGTTTCTGGCCTTACATTTAGATCTTTAATCCATTTTGAGTTTATCTTTCCCTGGTGGCTCAGACAGTAAAGCGTCTACCTACATTGCCAGAGACCCGGGTTCAGTCCCTGGGTTGGGAAGATCTCCTGGAGAAGGAAATGGCAACCTACTCCAGTATTCTTGCCTGAAAAATCCCATGGGTGGAGGAGCCTGGTAGGCTACAGTTCATGGGGTCGCAAAGAGTTGGAGAGGACTAGGCGACTTCACTTTCACTTTCATGGTGTTAGGAAGTGTTCTAATTCCATTCTTTTGCAGGGAGCTGTCCAGTTTTCCCAGCACCATTTATTGAAGAGGCTATTTTTGCCCCATTGTATATTCTTGTCTCCTTTATCAATGTGTATATTTTTATACTAGCAAACCATGAGGTGGTTAATTTTAGAGAATAAAAATTGAAATTCTACAAATACCCACAGAATCTTAGGAAATGGCTAGAAAAATCTATCCCAGTGAGTCTAAAACTTGGCTCCTGACACTGATTTTTTAATTTGGAAAATCCTAAGTATTTAAACCCACTGCTTTCTAATGTTTACTTCCAATTGCAGTTGTTGTGGCTTTTTGATCATCAACATGATAACATTTGTTGATTTGGGGGTAAATAATCTAGTGCTGCAAAGTGAAGGTACTGTACTCTTTAACATCTGGTGAAGTGGGTTTTAATCATGTCTGGTGGTTGGATGTAGATGGGGTTAAAGATGCAGATATGCATATATCCATCAATTCATGTGTGTCCTCAAAGATACAAATCCACTCCATGGAGAACAGTCTCTTGGTTTTATAGGCTGCCAGTGTGTCATGTTACCTGCCATTCTTTAAAAAGTTAGGATCTATATTCTTTGTATATTTTTGTTCTCTCTAAGGAGCAAAGGCAGTTAATAATTGGCTGATTGAATCCTAGTTTGATCTTGTTCAGGAATTAGGCATTAACTTGTTTGCAGAGCAATAGCAATGCTTTTCTTAGTATCTTGATATGTCCTGTGCATGAAAGACATGTGCAGTACAGATGTGTCTGGGCCATTTTCAGCATGCTGGCTGTCGGAAGTCTGCAGGAGGAAATACCTTCTTGATTAAATTCTTGGAGGCTGACATTTTTTGTTATTCAGCCTGCTGAATGATTTCACATGTGCTTTTTGCAGAGTCAGAATACTTTAGTGATGTACAGGATAGTATTTCCTTAGCAGCGTGAAGTTCTTTTGGACAGTAGGGTGGGGAAATCATCTTAACTGTATGAATAACAGGCAATCTCTGTTAGGCAGAAAGATGTGTTACCTCTTGGTCATATAATATTTATTTTTAGGTCAAATAATTATGACATGAGGAAAAGATTACACCATCATTTAATGAATTTCAGATTTTTACAAGATTTCTAACCCCCCACACATACCCCAAACTCCACTTTTCTCCCTAAAGAATAGCTCTAAGCATCCATCTTACCCAGTAACCCCTACCCTGAGATTCTGCCTTTTGTGGGCACATTACATTGACCTTACTTATAGATCATCTCCTTGGATTATGTTTTCTCTAGACATGCCCCTGGGGAAAAATACTGTCCAAAAAAGGTCCTGTCCTAGACCCACCCAGAATGACATAATAGTAAGTGTTTTCCGTATTCAACAATGATACTGTTTTGAAAACTCACAGCCTGTTTGAATTTGGTTAAGTCCAGTGTTTTCTTTCGCTTTTTGGTTCTTTATTTCCCAGGGGTCTGCTACCTTTGTGCTTAGCTTGAAATGTAGTATTCTCCAGCAGAGAATGCTCTCTGGTATATTTAAAGCAACTAGGGCCCTGAATGAGAAGTTCAGTTATAGATAAAGATAAAATATTAAATTGTAATCAGCTTCAGAAATCTTTATTTTGTTAAAAGTAATTATAAAGCAGATTATTATAGGGTTATTTTATAAATTGAAAACAAGAAAAATAAAAACCTTTCATTGTATGGACTCCATCTGTATTTTGCCTTTACATCAACATTACCCTTAATTCTCTCAAACACTGAGTTGTACACTTCTATTTCTGTTAAGGTGTTTGCATAAGTTCTATAAAAGAGCTGAGGGGCTTCTTGGGATGTGGGACTGGGAGCTAAAAATGGGCAAGTCCCAGCCGAACTGGGACAAATTGGTCTCCCTGGAAACTACCCATCTGTTTAGTGGCCTAAAACAAATGATCATTTCTCACAGTTCTGTGGGCTGAATGGATGGTGGTTCTGCTGTTTTTGCTGGAGCTCTCGATATGGCTGCTTGGCTGAGGCTGAATGAGGGTAAGATGCCTGGGTCCTCAGCAGAGATAGCTGGACCTCTTCCTCCATGGGATCTTCCATCTCAGCATGGGGGCCTCAGGGTTCCACAAGGCAAGAATAGAAGCTGCAGGGTCTCTTGAAATCATGCTCAGAAGTTAAATATTGCCATTTACACCACATAGAGTAATGAAGAAAGACAGGGCCAGCCCAATTCAAGGCATGGGAAAACAGACTTCTCTTAAAAATTTTTCTTATTAAAAGACAGTTGACATACAATGTTATGTTAGTATCAGGTGTGCTACATAGAGATTTGACACATACATTATGAAATTATCACCGTGATAAATCTAGTAATCATCTGTCCACATACAAAGTTATTACAATATTATTGACCATGTTGTGCTATATATTCCATCCCTGGGCTTATTTATGTTATAACTGGAGGTTTCTACCCCTTAATCCTCTTCAACTATTTCACTCACCCTCCCCGCTGGCAACCATCTGTTTAGTCTTTGTATCTATGAGTCTGTTTTCTTTTGTTTTTTAGATTCTGCACATAAGTGAGATCATATATGGTATTTGTCTTTGTCTTTGACTCATTTAGTACAATGCCCTCTAGAGTCATCCCTGTTGTTGCGAATGGCAAGATTTCTCTTTTTTATGGCTGAGTAATACTCCATTGTATTCTGTACTTTTGATGGGAGGAGTTGCGGTAAATATGTTCATTTTTAACCCATCACAGTCCCCATAATTAACATGAGATCCAGGAAATTTAAGAAATTTCCAAGACCATATAGCTTCTAAGTGGCAAATCCAGCATTTGCACCTAGGTCTCTGTGTTTGAAAAACCCAGTTTTTAATGGATTTAAGTTGCATGCCCTGATGGGGTATAACTACTTCATTTGATAATCTGGGGAGCAACTGGGAATTTTCCTGCTGTTCTGGGTGGAGTAGAGGAGATACAGGTGGAGAGGGAAGAAAGACACAGAAGCAGTGATCTATGATGGCTGGGTAATCAGCATCACAGAAATCTGTTCACTCTGCTTGGAGAATATAATGCATACTTTCCTGATTCTAAATATGTTCAGGCTCCTACTGTTCTCCTGCCTCCTACTTAAGTACAACCTTACTTCTGAAACTAGATTCTTCAGTGGGCCTCAGATATACTATATTCTTTGTCTAGATGTTTCTCTTTCTCTTAGGCAGTGGTCTCATTCTTTTGTTATATAAACCTTTGTATCATCTTCTGCAATTGAGAAAGTTTTGAAAGACAGTTGCCTTAAACTCATTGTTTTCAAAGTGTGGGGATCCCTGAGACACTTTCATGGAATCCATGAGGTCAAAACTATTTTTATAATACCAAGATATTATGTGTGTTTTTCCTACTTTCATTCCCTCTTGGGTATAAAATGAAGTTTTCCAGAAGTTATGTGATGTGTGATACTGCAACAGATTTTAGTTGAAGCATATATAATTCCATTCCGTCCTATTAAGACATTAAAGAGACTTGAAAAGTATGTACAATAATGAAGTCTTATGTTTTTTCCCCATAGTTACAAGAACTTTTCATTAAAATTGGTTTTTGGCATATAAAGAGTGTGCTGTGATATTTAAATTAATAAACAAATATTTTTAAGGTTTTTCATTTCATTTCTTATATTAAGATTTTAATTTATTTTTATTTTTTTCTTTTAAAATATTTGATTTATTGTACATAATCTTCAAAGGTTAATAATGTTGTAAAATATACCAGCAATTCATTTCTATAGATGAATAATATAATATTTTGATAAACCACAAAATATTTTTATTCATTTTTCAGCTTATTTATTGTTTATCAATTTATTCATTTATCAGCTGATGGACATTTGGGATAATTCCATTTTTGGCTATTACAAACAATGCTGTTACAAATATTCAAGTACACATTTTTAAATGGACATATATTTTCAATATGCCTGGCTGTGTAGCTAGGAGTGTGATTACTAGGTAGTATGGTAATTCTATCTTTAATATTTTGAAGAATTGCCAAATGTATTTCTAAAGTGGTTGCACCATTTTATAATCCTATTAGTTATGCATAATTTAAAAAAATCTACAAATCCTCTCCAAACTTATTACTGTCTATATTTTTCTTTTTTTAATTTATTTTTTCCCATTTATTTTTGTTAGTTGGAGGCTAATTAATTTACAATATTGTAGTGGTTTTTGCTATACATTGACATGAATCAGCCATGTATTTACATGTATTCTCCATCCTGATCCCCCCTCCCACCTCCCTCTCCACCCGATGGAACAGAATAGAAAGCCCAGAGATAAATCCATGAACCTATGGACACCTTATCTTTGACAAAGGAGGCAAGAATATACAGTGGAGAAAAGACAACCTCTTTAACAAGTGGTGCTGGGAAAACTGGTCAACCACTTGTAAAAGAATGAAACTAGAACACTTTCTAACACCATACACAAAAATAAACTCAAAATGGATTAAAGATCTAAATGTAAGACCAGAAACTATAAAACTCCTAGAGGAGAATGTAGGCAAAACACTCTCTGACATAAATCACAGCAGGATCCTCTATGACCCACCTCCCAGAATATTGGAAATAAAAGCAAAAATAAACAAATGGGACCTAATTAAACTTAAAAGCTTTTGCACAACAAAGGAAACTATAAGCAAGGTGAAAAGACAGCCTTCAGAATGGGAGAAAATAATAGCGAACAAAGCAACAGACAAAGGATTAATCTCAAAAATAAACAAGCAACTCCTGCAGCTCAATTCCAAAAAAATAAATGACCCAATCAAAAAATGGGCCAAAGAACTAAACAGACATTTCTCCAAAGAAGACATACAGATGGCTAACAAACACATGAAAAGATGCTCAACATCACTCATTATCAGAGAAATGCAAATCAAAACCACAATGAGGTACCATTACACGCCAGTCAGGATGGCTGCTATCCAAAAGTCTACAAGCAATAAATGCTGGAGAGGGTGTGGAGAAAAGGGAACCCTCTTACACGGTTGGTGGGAATGCAAACTAGTACAGCCACTATGGAGAACAGTGTGGAGATTTCTTAAAAAACTGGAAATAGAATTGCCATGTGACCCAGCAATCGCACTTCTGGGCATACACACCGAGGAAACCAGATCTGAAAGAGACACGTGCACCCCAATGTTCATCACAGCACTGTTTATAATAGCCAGGACATGGAAGCAACCTAGATGCCCATCAGCAGATGAATGGATAAGGAAGCTGTGGTACATATACACCATGGAATATTACTCAGCCATTAAAAAGAATTCATTTGACTTCTTTTTCTGCTCTGATTGCTGTGGCCAGAACTTCCAACACTATGTTGAATAGTAGTGGTGAGAGTGGGCACCCTTGTCTTGTTCCTGATTTCAGGGGAAATGCCTTCAATTTTTCACCATTGAGGGTGATGCTTGCTGTGGGTTTGTCATATATAGCTTTTATTATGTTGAGGTATGTTCCTTCTATTCCTGCTTTTTGGAGAGTTTTAATCATAAATGAGTGTTGAATTTTGTCAAAGGCTTTCTCTGCATCTATTGAGATAATCATATGGTTTTTATCTTTCAATTTGTTAATGTGGTGTATTACATTGATTGATTTGCGGATATTAAAGAATCCTTGCATTCCTGGGATAAAGCCCACTTGGTCATGGTGTATGATTTTTTTAATATGTTGTTGGATTCTGTTTGCTAGAATTTTGTTAAGGATTTTTGCATCTATGTTCATCAGTGATATTGGCCTGTAGTTTTCTTTTTTTGTGGCATCTTCGTCTGGTTTTGGAATTAGGGTGATGGTGGCCTCATAGAATGAGTTTGGAAGCTTACCTTCATCTGCAATTTTCTGGAAGAGTTTGAGTAAGATAGGTGTTAGCTCTTCTCTAAATTTTTGGTAGAATTCAGCTGTGAAGCCATCTGGTCCTGGGCTTTTGTTTGCTGGAAGATTTTTGATGACAGTTTCGATTTCCTTGCTTGTGATGGGTCTGTTAAGATCTTCTATTTCTTCCTGGTTCAGTTTTGGAAAGTTATACTTTTCTAAGAATTTGTCCATTTCATCCAAGTTGTCCATTTTATTGGCATAGAGCTGCTGGTAGTAGTCTCTTATGATCCTTTGTATTTCAGTGTTGTCTGTTGTGATCTCTCCATTTTCATTTCTAATTTTGTTAATTTGGTTCTTCTCTCTTTGTTTCTTAATGAGTCTTGCTAATGGTTTGTCAATTTTGTTTATCTTTTCAAAAAACCAGCTTTTAGCTTTGTTGATTTTTGCTATGGTCTCTTTAGTTTCTTTTGCATTTATTTCTGCCCTGATTTTTAAGATTTCTTTCCTTCTGCTAACTCTGGGGTTCTTCATTTCTTCCTTCTCTAATTGCTTTAGGTGTAGAGTTAGGTTATTTATTTGGTTTTTTTCTTGTTTCTTGATGTAAGCCTGTAATGCTATGAACCTTCCCCTTAGCACTGCTTTTACAGTGTCCCATAGGTTTTGGGTTGTTGTGTTTTCATTTTCATTCATTTCTATACATATTTTGATTTCTTTTTTGATTTCTTCTATGATTTGTTGGTTATTCAGAAGCGTGTTATTTAGCCTCCATATGTTTGAAGTTTTAACAATTTTTTTCCTGTAATTGAGATCTAATCTTACTGCACTGTGGTCAGAGAAGATGACTGGAAGGATTTCAATTTTTTTGAATTTTCCAAGACCAGATTTATGGCCCAGGATGTGATCTATTCTGGAGAATGTTCCGTGTGCACTTGAGAAAAAGGTGAGGTTGATTGTTTTGGGGTGAAATGTCCTATAGATATCAATTAGGTCTAGCTGGTCCATTGTGTCATTTAAGGTTTGTGTTTCCTTGTTAATTTTCTGTTTAGTTGATCTATCCATAGTTGTGAGTGGGGTATTAAAGTCTCCCACTATTATTGTGTTACTATTAATTTCCTCTTTCATACTCATTAGCGTTTGCCGCACATATTGTGGTGCTCCTATGTTGGGTGCATATATATTTATAATTGTTATATCTTATTCTTTGATTGATCCTTTGATCATTATGTAGTGTCCTTCTTTGTCTCTTTTCACATCCTTTATTTCTAATGAGATGGATGAAACTGGAGCCAATTATACAGAGTGAAGTAAGCCAGAAAGATAAAGACCAATACAGTATCCTAACACATATGTATGGAATTTAGAAAGATGGTAACGATAACCCTATCTGCAAAATAGAAAGAGAGACACAGATGTGCAGAACAGACTTTTGGACTCTGTGGGAGAAGGCGAGGGTGGGATGTTTAGAGAGAACAGCATCGAATCATGTATATTATCAAGGGTGAAACAGATCACCAGCACAGGTTGGATGCATGAGACAAGTGCTCGGGGCTGGTGCACTGGAATTTATTTTTAATTAAAGATTAATAATTGCAAACACTAGCTCTTTGGGGTCCTCAATTTAAAATAGAGTTCTGAGAGCAAAAAGTTCAAGATGGTGAACATCTTATTAGTTGCCATTTGCAAAGCCTCCACCATTTTCTACACATTTTCTTTTAATCCTCCCAGTAAACCTATTGGGGAGGTACACTATTAATCTTCAGCCCCCAAAGGCATAAACTAGGGCCCCAAATAATTAGTTATACAGCTTGTATGCTGTGCAGCTACAATTTGAAGCTAGTTCTGACTCCAAAATCAAACTTGGAAGGAATCAATAACCTCCTTGCATGCAACATACCTGTTGCTTTTCTGGACAGAGATTGAAGCAGAGGTCAAGAAGATTGGATAAATTACTTGACGTCTCAGGCAACCGAAAGCCAAGACTTCCTGCCGTCTGTTCTATTCCTCATAGGGACTTGTCCTTTCTTATGGCAATTCCCACTCAACAAGGAGAAACATTTGTCTCATTGATTATTCTGTTCTAAACTGCAGAAAATACATGTGCATTGTGTTGCATTTTCCAATTATGTTACAGGTCAGCTTGTGCATTTTATTTATTTCAATCTCTTTGTAATAGTAAAACAGTTAACAATGGTAAAAAATTTACTGAGTACTTACTATGTGTCCATTACTGAGAGGAGGACTTGATACCAAGATCTCTCTGAATCCTCACAAGAATACTCCCAGGTGGGCAGTGGGGTCTCCCACCAGCTTTACAGGTGAGAAGATGGACTTGCTGAAGGGAAGCTACTTGCCTGAGGTCACTCAGCTAGAAAGTAGGTGGTGAGTCAGGTCTGGATGGTTCCCAGGCTAAGATAATTAACCAGTGTGCATCGAAAAATCCTAAAAGGCAGTGTCTGTGTATGGAAAGGAGTTCCCCAAGGTAAGCTTGAAATTAGGGAAAGGTAGCAATTTTACCTTCAGAGATTTTAAGAAAAAACCAAGTGATGCAACCTCTTCATTTATAAGAAAACAGATACAATTCTTTTAATTTTGTCCTTAGCTTAACCCTTCACTAACACCCAGCAGCTCAGAGTATACAGAGAAAGGCAGTAAATTCCTCATCTATATCTGGTCCCACCCAGCATGCCAACTGTATTTTTTTTCATTTATTTTTATTAGTTGGAGGCTAATTACTTTACAATATTGTAGTGGTTTTTGCCATACACTGACATGAATCAGCCATGGATCTACATGTGTTCCTCATCCCGATCCCCCCTCCGGCCTCCCTCCCCATCCAGTTTTAATCCTGTTTGGTGTGTCTTCCTTCTGGCTGGAGGTCCTACCTTCAGTTTTAAAATATCATGGTCATATCAGGAGTGTGAGAAGTGATAAGAAAGCTGAGGTTTCTCATGTGTCAACAACAGATGTGCTCATCCCCTGGAGCACTAGAAAACAGTGATAGGATTTCCCACAGGGTTGTGATCCAGGTGCCCTGGGAGGGGATGAGGATGAAAGACTCATGACTTACATTGATGCTTTTAGCAAGCATCAGTTCCAGTTGCAAATTTGGGTTTTAACAACCTTGCCAACAATCTCTGATTCCTGCTAAAGGTTCAGGTTGCTGCTACTGTCATAAAAAGCTGAGAATGTTGGCCTAGTAAAGGATCATCTCTAGGCCAGCCTCTTACATAATTTGAATAGCATTTGTGAATTGTCTTTGAGCAATAATGCAGAGGAATTCAATATATTGTGAAGACCTATCTGACTAGACAGCTTGTTGTTGCTTAGAAACCTAATATTAGAAACACAAAACAGACAACTTTTGTCATTCTAAATCCATGCACTTAATTATCTCCACCCTAAATTAACTCAAGAAATACAGCAAGTGCTTGTGTACCAACCTGGATTACATAGGAAGATGACCAAAAGGTAGAGAAAGAGTTGTGCACATAAACTTCTCCTTTCTGCCACCACCTGCCCTCTTGTTGATCCCCTGACCCAGGAATGCAGTGAATCCATCTGAGCATTCTATGTCCAGGATTGCTGCCTGGCCTTAAAACAATAATGCATGTGCATATCTCTTTGGCACTCTGTTCCTTTGAGCAACTTTATTGAATCCTGTAATTCTTGATAACTTAAGGTACTCAAAACTGCAATCAAAGACAGGATGAGAGCACTTCTCTTAACTCTTTCACTCAATTAAAAGATGAAGACAGCCCTCAGATTGGGAGAAAATAATAGCAAATGAAGAAACGGACAAAGGATTAATCTCAAAAATATACAAGCAACTCCTGCAGCTCAATTCCAGAAAAATAAATGACCCAATCAAAAAATGGGCCAAAGAACTAAACAGACATTTCTCCAAAGAAGACATACAGATGGCTAACAAACACATGAAAAGATGCTCAACATCACTCATTATTAGAGAAATGCAAATCAAAACCACAATGAGGTACCATTACACGCCAGTCAGGATGGCTGCTATCCAAAAGTCTACAAGCAATAAATGCTGGAGAGGGTGTGGAGAAAAGAGAACCCTCTTACACTGTTGGTGGGAATGCAAACTAGTACAGCCGCTATGGAAAACAGTGTGGAGATTTCTTAAAAAACTGGAAATAGAACTGCCATATGACCCAGCAATACCACTTCTGGGCATACACACTGAGGAAACCAGATCTGAAAGAGACACGTGCACCCCAATGTTCATAGCAGCACTGTTTATAATAGCCAGGACATGGAAGCAACCTAGATGCCCATCAGCAGATGAATGGATAAGGAAGCTGTGGTACATATACACCATGGAATATTATTCAGCCATTAAAAAGAATTCATTTGAACCAGTCCTAATGAGATGGATGAAGCTGGAGCCCATTATACAGAGTGAAGTAAGCCAGAAAGATAAAGAACATTACAGCATACTAACACATATATATGGAATTTAGAAAGGTGATAACGATAACCCTATATGCAAAACAGAAAAAGAGACACAGAAATACAGAACAGACTTTTGAACTTTGTGGGAGAATGTGAGGGTGGGATATTTCAAAAGAACAGCATGTATACTATCTATGGTGAAACAGATCACCAGCCCAGGTGGGATGCATGAGACAAGTGTTCGGGCCTGGTGCACTGGGAAGACCCAGAGGAATCGGGTGGAGAGGGAGGTGGGAGGGGGGATCGGGATTGGGAATACATGTAAATCCATGGCTGATTCATATCAATGTATGACAAAACCCACTGGAAAAAAAAAAAAAAAGATGAGAGCTGCATTCTTGTCTCTGTCACCTTAATGTCCTCCCCGCAGTGCCTTGCAAATGGCAAACAAGTAAATAATATTACAAATAATACCAGTAACAGCTAGGGGGCTCTATGTTTCAGATAGTACACCAAGGGCTTTCTCCAACTCCCCTAAGAAGTAAATACTAGTCATATCCCCATGTTATCCATCTTTTACAGACTGAGGAGGACAGGGCAAAGCCCAGTCTCCCAGCCAGCAGGCAGTGGAGCCCAGGCATTCAACTGTTGGTATTCTACTGCTTCCAAATACTTGTTGACTGAATGAGCATCTTTGTAATTCATGTTTTCTTTCTGCCTCTCCTCCATCCTCTCCCCTGGCTGTCTCTGTCTCCTTCACAAGTCTCAGCTGTTTGTCTTCCTTTTTCCTCTGAATTCACTGGCTGGCTTGGAAGACTACAGGGAAATCATCTTTTTGTTTGCCTCAAAGTTTTTACTTACTTTCAAATTTTTCAGTCAGTGTAGAATCATTATTTCATGCCCAGCAATTCATCTGGGTCCTAAAGTATGCCCATCACTTCTGTACCAACACCATGTCCAAGTCCATTTACACAGGGGACACCTCAGTGCTCTGTTCCTTTTTGTTGGTTTTTCCCTCTGTGACCGAAGTCCAGACAAAGTGGCTTTGTTTGTTCATCTTCCTGTACCCCTTCCCAGATGAAATGAGCCTGGAGGAAACCAGGATTTTTTTAAGTTTAGTTTTGTTTTTGCTTTGGAGCCACGGGTAACATTTTTCAAATTCTGTTTGCTGAATTCAGGACTAGTTAAATTCTTAAGCACTGACCAGACAAACATTTTTTGGGTCCAAATGATGACTTTGGGAAGGGGCTTGGGGACCGTCAGGACAGGATGGTGAAGAAACTGAGGCCTGGAATACTGGAAAGCAGGTAGTGTGGTGGACACACAAAACTATAAACTGCTACATTTCAAGGGGGGCTGTAGGGCCGAGCTTGTTATTCTCCAGAAACTAAAAGGAAACTTCCATCTGGACCCATGTACCCTGTTTGGTTGCCCCATGGTACACAGGTGTGCGGATACCAGGACCATAATTCAAGGGCATCCCTCACCCTGGAAACCTCATTTGGGAAGAGTGTAGGAATCCCTCCTGATAGTGACAGCCACATGACTTGACCTGTCAAACCTCAGTTGTTTCACCTATAGAAAGTAGTGAGAGTCCTACCACACAGATTTATTGTGGGGATTAAATTAGAGCAGACATGCAAAACACTTACTGTGTTACCTGGTCCATAGTACGCAAAGGAAGATGGGAACTTTTTCTCCTACAGGCCTGTGGAAGGCCTCCTACCATTTGACATTCCAGCATTAGAGGACCACTTCCCTGCGGTAGAACTTCCCTGGTGGCTCAGCTGGCAAAGAATCCACCTGCAATGTGGAGGACCTGGGTTCGATCTCTGGGTTAGGAAGATACCCTGGAGAAGGGAACCCAATCCAGTATTCTGGCCTAGAGAATTGCATGGACTGTATAGTCCATGGGGTTGCAAAGAGTCAGACATGACTGAGCTGCTTTTGCTCACTTTCTGTGGGTTTAAGCATTTAAAAATGCTCCTCCCAAGGGTGTTGATAAAATATTCCTTTAACATGTTATTGCATATGATTTGTCAGCATTAGCTAATGAACAGCTATAGCCCTCCAGGAGCAGAAAATATTATTAGTGACTATCATTGATTGAGGACACACTGTCTCCTAGGCAACAAGCTCAACAGGCTTTCAACAACCTTATCCTCTTAAAAAGGTGGGACAATTTACCCAAGGTCATTGGACTTGAAGGGGTAGAAATGAACTGTTAAGCCAAGACTGACGCCAGGCCCCATACCCTTGTTACTATGCTTTGTGACCCCCAATACGTTTCAATGCAATAGAATTGGTTCAGATATTGACAGGACAGGACAGGCCTTTTTTGGAGTGCCAAGGCAAAGAGCATGGGGTCACTTGGCAAAAGCTAAATATGAAGTTTCCAGCAATACAATAGCAGTGAGAAGTACGAAAGAGTAAGTCAGGGGAGCTGTTTACAAATTTTGCTTCTTCAGACATCCTTGCCTTGCCTTCCAAGCTCTGCCTGCTCTCTCCTCCCCTGCCTCTCTCAGAGCCTAGGCCTGGTCCTACAGCTCACCATATTGCTTGGGGTCTTTGCATATGCTGTTCTTAAACCTTTCCAAGCAGGGACCATGTCTGTCTTGTATACCATTGATCCCCAACATGAAGTCTCATTCCTGGCAAGTAATAGTTGACCTACATAATGGACAAATGATTAATGTACAAATGAGTGGGACTTTTTGAAGCTTTATCTGGTGCTAAATCAAACCATCTTCTGGAGCCAAGACCTACAACTTGCAATTGTTCTTTTTCTTGTGTCTTATAACCTCATTTAAACACCCACACTTGTATGTTTCTGCCATTTAAGCATCTGTTCCTGCCTAGTCAACTAGACAAAGGGAAGACACCCAAACAGGCTCTATTGTCATCCCCCTCCCACCAGTGCAAGTTGAAGAGACAGTAAGAATTGGGCCACCTTATCATGAGGCCTCCTGCTCCTCGATCGGCTACTGCCCCCATTTCCCAGGGTAGAATTTGCCACCTAATGAGATAGGTCAGGGGTCTTCAGGGGTCATGAGATTAGATGCAGTAAAACTTGGTGCAGAAAGTACTCTGTAAACAGAAAGTCCAACCACTTCTGGGTTCCGTGCCCTCCTTTCAGAAGATGACTCTATCAGCCCAAGTGCATATTAGATGGCACTAGATAAAGCATTTAGATATTTTATTCTAACATAATTTGATATAAGGAAATAAAAAGAAAATTGTAAGGGCACTCACACTGCTATGATGATTCTCCCATTTTAAAACATAAAATTGATATATGTCAGGTCAATAACTTATTCTGGTTTTTGACTGAAAGAAAGAAAGTGACAGTGAAAGTTGCTCAGTCATGTCTGACTCTGCAACCCCATGGACTATACAGTCCATGGAATTCTTTAGGCCAGAATACTGGAGTGGGTAGCCTTTCCCTTCTCCAGGGGATCTTCCCAACCCAGGGATCAAACCCAGGTCTCCTTCATTGCAGGCAGATTCTTTACTAGCTGAGCCACAAGGGAAGCCGAGGAATACTGGAATGGGTAACCTATCCCTTCTCCAGGGGATCTTCCCAACCCAGGAATAGAACCAGGGTCTCCTGCATTGTAGGCAGATTCTTTACCAACTGAGCTATGAGGTAAGCCCTAAAACTTACATTTTCAGAACTATATGGTATCATACAAGAATATAGTTTTGTCTGGAGAAATTGCAGTTAATTTGACTGATTATTGTTATTAGTCAAATGGCAGAGTAGGGCTTTCAGGGATGGAGAGGCAGATCACTTGCATCTGTATAACACTGGTGAGTATGATATGGAACAGTCTGGTTTCTCATAAACATAGATTACAGATTTGCTGCTAAATATTGTACTGGTTTATTTTTTTCCCCAGAGCTATGAGTGATTTACTATCTAGAATTAGTTAGGAGTATTAGTTATCTATTGTTTAGCAATACTTCCACCAGATTTGCAGTGTAAAACAATCCATATTTACTATCTCATGGTTTCTGCGAATACGGGATAAGACAGAAACAGGAAGAAAGACCAATGCAAAGAAGCTCTGTCAGGTTGGCACCTGCTATGAACTTTGAGTTCTCAAGTCCATTAGACCTCTTGAGGAACTTTATGAAATGCATTTCCTAAGGAAGAAGGGCAGAAGTATGTATCCATATCCTCCATTGACCAGTGTTCAACAGTGGTTCCACAGGCATTAACTCCCCTACAATTTGGGCTTGTGCATTTGTGAGTGCAGAGTGGGTTCCCATGGACACCCCATGCCACAACATTAGAAAAGACTTGAGGCTGAAGTGGATCATCTGTAAGGCTGCAGTCAAGGTGTTGACCATGGCTGGAGTCTCATCAGAGGTTCAGCTGGGGAAGGATCAAACTGTCACCATAAGGGCCTCAATTTCCTGCTGGCTGTCAGCTGGAGGCTTTCCTCAGGTTCTTACATGGCCCTCTCCATAGGCAGCTCACAACATAGAGCAACTTGCTTCTTCAAAGCCAGCAACAGGGAGAGCTCTTTGCAAGACAGACATTAGACTCGTAAGTAATATAATCATTTATATACTGAAACTCTGCCATATTTTATTGTTTAGAAGTCAAAGTTTCTGTGCATGCTAAGTGGGAAAGGATTACAGTGTGACATGAGCACTAGGAGTCAAGTGTCTTGGGACCCACCTTAGTGTCTGTCTGACATGGTGGTAAAGGGGATGCAAAGGTATAAGGTCATCACCAGTGCACAGTTAGTTGCTTTGTGAAAAGCATTAGTGGCTAACATAAACCAGCATAAATTCAGTTTTATGCAAGCATCTACATCTCTAAGAAAGCATTTGTTTGTTTAAAAAAAAAAAAAAACCAAACTGCTATACTGTTATCAGATACCCACATCCTCCTCTTAACAACATTTGTGGAGTTGTTTTTTTTTTCCATCTGAAAACATTCTTTCCATATCCCATTACTTCTAGCATTTAGGCTCCCTAAGGATGAAAATTAAGTCACTTTTAATTAAGATACTCTTCTCCATATAAAATTGTTCTGTGGCATTTTCCTTGACACTTCAGTGTTTGGCTATTTAGCATAACTTTAATTAGAGTATTAACAAAATTATACAAATATACTAATCTGGTCAAATCACTGAAACTTAAAAATGCATTTTCCTGTCCTTGTTTTTCCCGTTTAATTAGAACTAGGCAAGCTGCTGTCATGTACTTATTTTTAATAATGTAGTTTGCAGGAATATGCTTATTTTCCTTTGTTATGCTTAATGTGGCACATCTTGCAGATGTTGAGAATAGTTCAGGCTGTCTTGAAGGGACAATGAAAGACTGTGGTTTGACAACAAAGCCTCTCATTGCACTGAGGCCCGTTGGTCACATTTGGCTTATTGAAGTGTAAGATCCTCATTTAGTCTTCAGAAGGAATGTGTTCCTGGCGGGGCAGAGTCACATATGTTTGTATGCACTCTGGTGTCCTTTATGGTTAGTTTCCCCAAAGGCTTATTGTACTTATTGCATCATTTGTTTTTATTTGTAAGAGTATTTTGGAAGCTTCAAAGCAGTTGTAGAGTCATTACCATTTCTAGCTGTCATTGGTTATGACTGCCTGTGGAAATTGTGTTGAAGGCAAACAAAAGTAAATGAAAGTCCTTCTTCTGTACCTTCTTTATCTGCATTTCCAACTACTCAGCATTGGGGACCCAACTCTGTGGGATTACAAAGAGCCAAGCTCCTTGTGATTTATGACATTTGTCTCCTGAGGAGGGCTACATGGAATTTTGGATGTAGGTGAATCATTTGCATGAAAAATTAAAGCTGGCATATTTATTTGGAAAGGCAGAGTGAAGTTAATGACCCTACAAAATTCCTGACAAATGAATTTATTTTTCCTATCCTTCAAGTGAGGTAACAAAGCAACTCTGTATCCAGTCCTGGGGAGCTTGATACTTCTGAGTAAAGGTCTATGAAATGGGTAACTTGCCAGGGCACTGGAAAAGCAATCCATCTTAGGAAAATGGAATTAGCTTTAACTACACTATTAAGTACTATAAATTACCCTCCTGGGTCCAACCAGTTAAGCACCCAAATTATTTTTCAACATGCTGATGTTTCCTTTTCCAATATCAAATAGAACTTGAAAGAGAGGAGTCTTATTATTCAAAACATATTTTTCATAATATACAAAAATATGAATGGTATCTCCTCTATGTATATGTAGTTTTGTATGTGTATCATGGTAAAGCTGTTACTAGTGTACTTCTATTTATATTTTGTGTAGTTTGTCATTTATTGTTGATTAAACATCTATTTAGTATGTGTTAGAGCAGGCACTGAGAGAAAAGAGAGGAAATACTTTCTCTCTAAAAGGTTTCAATCTGGACAAACTCATGACCCCAACCTTCTTAACTCCTCCAGTGAATTCCATTGCCTTGGGAGTGAGATTGACCTCCTAGCCAGAGCTCAGATTCTAGATGATCTGGTCACCAGCAGCTTCTACATTAAGATCCTTCAACAATTCAACCAGACAGGTGCTATTATTCCTACCTCATGGATGCACAAACTGAGGCTCAAGGAACATAAGTAAACCTGTGAATTTTTCCCAAGTAGCAAAGGGAAAGCAAGGCCAGAGGTATTATCTGCTAAATCCCTGACCTGCTTTCATTCTCCTAATCTGCAATTATATAATAATACAACAAGTCCATTTAGTGAGATGAGGAGAAATCACTCTAATACATATGTTATTTAACTAGGATTACATAGCAATCTTAATTGAAAAATACTGGATTCAAAATGAAAATGCTAAGTCCTGCTTCTGGTTATGCCAATAATTAGCTTTGTGATCTTGGATAAATCACTTTACTTCATTTTCTTCATTTATAAAGTGATGAAAGTTGCCTGATAATTTCTAGGGAATATTTCCCAAATCTGGTCCAAATAGTCAGGGAAACCTGCACCTTATGGATCCACACTTGGAGATTCTCCATGTATATTAACATGTTAAAGGCACCGTGACACTTTTTAAACTTATTTGACCCCAGAACACTTAGTCATATCTTAAAGAGCTTTGCTCCTTAGAAAATAATTTGGAAAAATGGTTTTCCACATTCTCTTTAAGCTATAAAATTTGATAGTTGACATTTTTGCTTGTGAAATGTTCCCTGTCTATGACCCATGTGTTCTCTCTTATTTGTGACGTTCCATTATCCACCCCCGCCCCCCTTAGGACTGAACACAGTGGGCAACAAATAAATGCTGTTGACTGGTTCATTTAACTCTTAAGGTTAATGTATTCTAAACAGTGCTTATTTTACATTTGGCAAAATTTAGTCTAACAGAGATTTCTGGGATGGGAAGTACTATGCTCTGAGAGCTGGGTGAAAACCACCAACTCTCCCTAGAGCCATCCAGAGAGATGCCAGATGGCATTTCATTATCATTGGGCTATGACAGTTTCATTCAAATGCAAAAACAAAAGACAAATTCTGTCTCTGGTTAGCAGACTTGTAATCTAACTGTTCTGCCTGAATTTAGTCTGTAGAAAGTCAAAGCATTTGGTGTTGGGTGTCACTGAGCAATCACTCTGATGTGACAGCCATTTTTTATTTCATCCTCCCTCCAGTAGTTTGTAAGATGTGTTGGCTCAGCCAGATTCTCCCAGTAAGAGAACCCTCCTTTTCACCCCTAAAATGCCACTTGGTATCTACTTCAACAATAAATTACCAAACAACCCTCCTGTTTTGAAAAAGCTTATTCACTATAAAAATGCTAAGAGTTTCCCAGGAATTAACCTGACTATGTGACATTTCTTAATTTGTGGGTGCCAATAAAACAAAGTAATTTTAATAGTCAATATAATAAATACACAGAAACAACAGGCTTTTAAAAAGGGTAATTATTTTTAATAAACTGTTTTAAAATAGCATTCTTTTTCATCTTTGGAAAGCATGTGTGTCCAAGTGATTTAACACAGTAATAAAATGTTTTACAGCCTACCAAAAAGCATAAAGATGCATAATACTTTAAGAGTTATATAGCTCTACCTGCACCTATTAATATAATAAAAACTTCTTTTGTGTTTAAAAACCAAACAAAAACAAAGATCCTATGTGATGAGAAAATAATTTTAATATTGTAGGCTCATAAGTAAGAACACTGAGAAAAATGTTTTGGTTTCTTGCATCTTTTATAAGCACAAATTATCAAAAAAGGGATTCACCTCTTGAGCACTTTATGTAGTATCACATATAATGCCATTGTACAGATTTGAAAGCTGCAATATAGAATAGTGACTAAGAGTAGAAAATCAACTTTGGAGTAGAACCAGAGTGTGGATCATAGGTCTGCTGCTTACAGGCTGTAAGCTTATTTTTAAAAAATCTTTTTGCCTCATTTTCCTTAGATGTAAGTGGAAGTATACCTTCTTCACAGGTTGTTTTAAAGATGAGATAAAGTCTATAAAATAATTACCCAGTGACTGCCACATAAGCAAGTAATAAATAGTTATTCTTTTATGAAGTCCTGTTAGTTCATTTGGCAGGAGGTTGCCTCATCCAGGGAGCACTATTTTCCTGTGATCTTCTTAGCTTCAATCCCCTCTTGTTGGCTTCATCCACAGCAATTCAGGGCCTCTCATTCATGCACAATGATTCCATCTGAAAGCTCTTGCTCAGAAGCCTGTTAAAAAACTTCTCCATGTATCACTTGCCCAAGTTGGTCACTGGGCACATTGGGGCACACAGATCATGGCATTGAACTGTAGTCGGTAACTGTGAATTCTGCATTTGTGTGCTCAGTCGCTAAGTCGTATCTGACTTCTTTGCAATCCCATGGACTAGTAGCCCACCAGGCTTCTCTGTCCATGGAATTTTCCGAGCAAGAATACTGGAGTAGGTTCCCATTTCCTACTCCAGAGGATCTTCCCTATCCAAGGGTCAAACCTGCATCTCTTGCATCTCCTGCATTGGCAGGTGGATTCTATACCACTGAGCCACCAGGGAAGTCTGACTATGAATTCTGGATAATTAAACTCAACAAATATTTATTTCAACCTAATGCTCGTGTCAGGTGTTGTTTTCAGTTTTGAACTTAAAATGTTTTAAACCAGTGGTACAATAAACTTTTTCTTCAAGGGTCAAAAAGTAAATTTTTAGGCTTTGCAGGCCAAGAAGTAAAATCATGGATATTACAAATAACTTATATATCCATTTAAAATTGAAGCCATCCTTAGCATGCAGGCAGGTCATACAAAAATAGATGACTGTTCCCATGGGCCCAGTTTGCCAGTCCTCAATATGCACAGCTTTGGTCTGGGTTTTGTCATTTATCAAAACTGTGATGTGATGTATTGTGGTTTTTTTCAAGCCTTCTCTCCCAATTCCCTTTGTCATTTGAGTGAAGTTGAGAATATCAATAAAATTATTTGTGCAGAGCTACTTACTCATCTACCCAAATCTCAGAATCATTTGTCAGGGGGTCAGCCCCAAAGACGATGATGATCTTCAATTGTTTAGGTTAAGGTGATGGTATGAAAACATAGTAGCCCCAGATCAGAGATTCTTAAAACCTCAGTATTATGGAAGAGAATATGAACTAGGGAATTGTCCTCTTCAAAGACTTACCTTTAAAAGATTATTGTGTTGGCAGAAATACAAAGGATCATAAGAGACTACTATCAGCAACTATATGCCAATAAATTGGACAACTTGGAAGAAATTGACAACTTCTTAGAAAAGTATCACTTTCCAAAACTGAACCAGGAAGAAATAGAAGATCTTAACAGACCCATCACAAGCACAGAAATCGAAACTGTAGTCAGAAATCTTCCAACAAACAAATGCCCAGGAGCAGATGGCTTCACAGCTGAATTCTACCAAAAATTTAGAGAAGAGCTAACACCTATCCTACTCAAACTCTTCCAGAAAATTGCAGAGGAAGGTAAACTTCCAAACTCATTCTGTGAGGTCACCATCACCCTAATACTAAAACCAGGCAAAGATGCCACAAAAAAAGAAAACTACAGGCCAATATCACTGATGAACATAGATGCAAAAATCCTTAACAAAATTTTATCAAACAGAATCCAACAATATATTTAAAAGATCATACATCATGACCAAGTGGGCTTTATCCCAGGGATGCAAGAATTCTTCAATATTTGCAAATCAATCAGTGTGATATACCACATTAACAAATTGAAAGATAAAAACCATATGATTATCTCAATAGATGCAGAGAAAGCCTTTGACAAAATTCATCATCCATTTATGATGAAAACCCTCCAGAAAGTAGGCATAGAAGGAGTATATCTCAGCATAATAAAAGCCACATATGATAAACCCACAGCAAACATCCTCAATGGTGAAAAATTGAAGTCATTTCCCCTGAAATCAGGAACAAGACAAGGGTGCCCACTCTCACCACTACTATTCAACATAGTTTTGGGAGTTTTAACCACAGCAATCAGAGCAGAAAACGAAATAAAAGGAATCCAGATTGGAAAAGAAGAAGTAAAACTCCCACTGTTTGCAGATGGCATGATCCTTTACATAGAAAACCCTAAAGACTCCACCAGAAAATTACTAGAGCTAATCAATGAATATAGTAAAGTTGCTAACACAAAGAAATCCCTTGCATTCCTATACACTAACAATGAGAAAACAGAAAGAGAAATTAAGGAAACAATTCCATTCACTATTGCAATGAAAAGAATAAAATACTTAGGAACAAATCTACCTAAAGAAACAAAAGACCTATATATAGAAAACTATAAAACACTGATGAAAGCAATCAAAGATGACAAAAATAGATGGAGAAATATACCATTCATGGATTGAAAGAATCAATGTAGTGAAAATGAGTATACTACCCAAAGCAATCTATAGATTCAATGCAATCCCTATCAAGCTACCAATGGTATTTTTCAGAGAACTGGAACAAATAATTTCACAATTTATAGGGAAATACAAAAAATCTTGAATAGTCAAAGCAATCTTGAGAAAGAAGAATGGAACTGGAGGAATCAACCTGCCTGACTTCAGACTATACTACAAAGCCACAGTCATCAAGACAGTGTGGTACTAGCACAAAGACAGAAATATAGATCAATGGAACAAAATAGAAAGCCCAGAGATAAATCCACGCACCTATGAACACCTTATCTTTGACAAAGAAGGCAAGAATATACAATGGAGAAAAGACAATCTCTTTAACAAGTGGTGCTGGGAAAACTGGTCAACCACTTGTAAAAGAATGAAACACTTTCTAACACCATACACAAAAGCAAACTCAAAATGGGTTGAAGATCTACATGTAAGACCAGAAACTATAAAACTCCTAGAGGAAAACAGGCAAAACACTCTCTAACATAAATCACAGCAGGATCCTCTATGACCCACCTCCCAGAGTAATGGAAATAAAAGGAAAAATAAATGGGACCTAATTAAACTTAAAAGCTTTTGCACAATAAAGGAAACTATAAGCAAGGTGAAAAGACAGCCTTCAGAATGGGAGAAAATAATAGCAAACAAAGCAACTGACAAAGAATTAATCTCAAAAATATACAAGCAGCTCCTGCAGCTCAATTCTGGAAAAATAAACGATCCAATCAAAAAAATGGGCCAAAGAACTAAACAGACATTTCTCCAAAGAAGACATACAGATGGCTCACAAACACATGAAAAGATGCTCACCATCACTCATTATCAGAGAAATGCAAATCAAAACCACAATGAGGTACCATCTTACGCCAGTCAGAATGGCTGCTATCAAAAAGTCTACAAACCATAAATGCTGGAGATGGTGTGGAGAAAAGGGAACCCTCTTACACTGTTGGTGCAAACTAATACAGCCACTATGGAGAACAGTGTGGAGATTCCTTAAAAAACTGGAAATAGAATTGCCATACGACCCAGCAATCCCACTGCTGGTCATACACACAGAGGGAACCAGAATTGAAAGAGACACGTGTATCCCAATGTTCATTGCAGCACTGTTTACAATAGCCAGGACATGGAAGCAACCTAGATGTCCATCAGCAGACGAATGGATAAGAAAGCAGTGGTACATACACGCAATAGAATGTTACTCAGCCATTAAAAAGAATGCATTTGAATCAGTTCTAATGAGGTGGATGAAACTGGAGCCTATTATACAGAGTGAAGTAAGTCAAAAAGAAAAACACCAATACAGTATGTTAATGCATATATATGGAATTTAGAAAGATGGTAACAATGACCCTATATGTGAGACAGCAAAAGAGACACAGATGTAAAGAACAGACTTTTGGACTCTGTGGGAGAAGGCGAGGGTGGGACGATTTGAAAGCCTAGCATTGAAACATGTATATTACCGTATGTGAGATAGATCACCAGTCCAGGTTTGATGCATGAGACAGGGTGCTCAGGGCTGGTGCATGGGGATGACTCTGAGGGATGGGATGGGGAGCGAGGTGGGAGGAGGGGTTCAGGATGGGGAACACATGTACACCCATGGCTGATTCATGTTAATTATGGCAAAAATCACTACAATATTGTAAAGTAATTAGCCTCCAATTAAAATAAATAAATTAATTGAAGATTATCATGTTGGGTGCATGATACATCTATAATCAAGTCATTACACCTATGCAAAGAGGAATTCCTACACATAAAAAGCAAACATTGCTCAGCCCCAGATGTTTTCCCAAGAGGTCATGCCACTGAAACTGTATTCCACAACTTGGACCACAATGTAAACTTCTCCCATACTCTAAATTTTGGTTGAAAGTAAAGCTGCTCCTCAACAGGTAGATGGACCAGAACACAGAGGGCAGTCCACTAGCACTTCTCATGTCTCATTTAAAAGATGTGCACACTGAGTCACAGAGGAAGTGGGAGCTTGTCCCCAGCACAGGGCTTAGCCATCCACTTCCCAGAAATGCTGTGACTTCCCCTCAGAGAAGGAGATGAAGCCATGTACTAACTGTACCCACTCCATGTTGTTTGCTTTTGCAGCTTTACTTCACTGCCTTCAATTTTTTGGTGCCTGATGGCCTTTTCTGTGTTAACACTGTCATTTGGAGACTGTAATCTGAAAAAGACACATTTACTACCATGTGTAAAGTCAAAGGGAGGATGATAGTGACAGGGCCAGTACCGCTAACCAGATTTAGCAAGTTGTATCCCCTTTTCAGAGCTTTCCAGGTGGCTCAGTGGTACAGAATCCGTCTGCTAGTCCAGGAGATGCAGATTTGATTCCAGGGTTGGGAAGATCCCCTGAAAAAGGAAATGGCAACCCATTCCAATATTCTTGCCTGGAAAATTCCATGGGCAGAGGAGCCTGGTGGGCTACAGTCCATAGGGTCACAAAGAGTCAGACATGACTGAGCACACACAAACACATCCCCTTTTTGAAGTAACACATGATCATTAAACCAAATTGTTTCCTGCTAATATTTTCTGTCCTAAAACCAGTATTCAAAATGCATGAGCTGCTCTTATTAATTCTCAGCTGACTGATTAAAGTGTATCCCAGGGATCTTCATGCTTAGAGACATGGTGAAAAAGAACTCAGAATCTTGAACTCAATATCTGCTTGGTCTTGTAACTGTCTCTCTTTCAGATAGTCAGCCACCTTTCAGATCCATGACTTCATAGTTGCATGTTATTGTCTCAGTGAAGCCAAATGGTATTTGTTTGTGTATATTAGGCTGTACAAGCTCCTAACAAGGGCTGCAGAAAGCAAAATAAATAGTTATGTCTTTTTTTTAGTTAGCTTTCAAGGACTGGAGAAATTTCAAAAATCCAGAGTGATCTAAGCATCCAAAACCCCCAATATCTTCCACAGCATATCCAGAGCTGCCCCATCAGCAAAACTCTCTTTTCTAATATTCTACAGCTTTTCAGAATGTAGGTAAAAAAAATGTAGACTGTTTTGTCATTTTTCTAGTTGAGTCTTGAATCTTAAGCATCCCCCTAGAATGTACATTTTAATCCGGGTAGGGAATTGAGGTTTATATAAGTCTTGTGTTTGCTAGTATTATGCTAACAAAATCATGGTCATCTTTATTTGTCTTCTATAAGGGCTTCCCTGGTGGCTGCCAATGCTGGAGATGCAGGTTTAATCCCTGGGTTAGGAAGATCCCCTGGAGACCCCAGATTCTTGCCTGAGAAATCCAATGGACAGAGGAGCCTGGAGAACTACAGTCAATAAGACTGTAGCAGAAGAGTTGGACACAACATAGCAACTAAACAACAACAAGGGTACATATCAAGAAGTTAGGGTCACCTTTAAGAGCTTTGACTCAAAGCTGTGACTCTCAAAAGATAATAGCTGTTATCTGGTCATCAGATAACAGATAACAATCATCCCTGGGCTCAGTTTCACATGTATACAGTGGGCATGATAATCACACTTCCCCTAGTTCTAAGGACTTTGCAGGTGAATACATATACCTGATGTGACATACTTGACAGAAGCCAAGCGCTAAGTGAACTGCTTTGTTCATGGCTGCTACTGGTCTTATTGTTGCTGTTCCTTCCTCACCCTCAAACAAAATACCCTTAAAAATTGAGTAACAGCCTGAGGTTAAGACAACTTGGAATAAATAGCGCAATAAAACCTGATACCAATCCTAGAAACAAACCTACAGCCAGCCAGTGTTTTCTCATTTTCAGAAAACCCGATAGAAAATAATAGCCCAGTGTGGCCTCAAGAATAAAAATTAAGGATAATTGTTTATTTTTCAAAGAAAGTCAAAATATGGTTCTTGAAAACAATTTGCTTTCTGGGTAAAAAGTCTTATTCACAGATTACTTTCCAGGGACAGGCTCTTACCCAAGTCAACCCCTGGATTGCCTTTTTCTCTGAACCGTCCCTCGAAGGGCTGCTGTGAGTATACTCCAATTGATGACGGTAGAAATAGGGACACAAAAACTAGCTGTTGCCTACCTCAGGTCCAGGCTTTTAACTGATAGCAGAGTATTTGCTAATGCTGCTTTTATACTCTCCCCTTGAGCTGCCAAAGTGGTTTTGGACTTTTTTTGCTATATTCTACAAGGTTTAGCCAGGTAAGAAGTATAATCTATGGTACCTCGACTGCATGCGTCTCACCAGTTTCCTTGTGCAAGACTTAAACACTGGTCTTGAGGATGTTAGGATTCTTCTGGTTGCAGGAGACAGAAAACAGAACATAATACCAGCTTAAATAGAAAGACGAACTTATAGGTGCATGTAAATGACAAGTCCAGGGTTTGGGAGGTTTTTGGAGCTTAAATAATGTTCCTATGCTTTGCTTCTCTTCTCTCTCCTCTGCTTGCATGGTATCTGTTGCATTCTTAGGTAAGCTGTGGTTCTTCCTGAAAGATGCAGGTCTGTGTTCTTCTGGGATAAAGTATGACCTAGAAGAAAGGACCAGAATCCTCAGTTTGAATACTGTTGGCCTGAATTGAGTCTGTGTCCCTTCCTAAACCAAGGCTGGCCGAAGGGAATTATCCAGTGGGCTTAGGCCTGGGCCAGACAGGTACCACTAGGGAGCCACTTACAGTGGGGCTAACTCTACTGAAATATTTGAACTGTGAGTAGAGAAAGAGTTATCCCCTAAAAGGAAAAAATGATGATACTATTTCCCAAAGAACACTTAATACCCAAACACTGTGGTAAGGAAACCAGTAGGGGAGAGTGGCGTATGTCGCCATCTTGGTAATGTCACTTCCGGTAAGAAACACTGGCTGCCTGTCAGGCAGTGAGGGTCTGGAGAGCACAGAGTGCTTGTAAGCTTCTCGTGTCATCCTGCTCACCAGTTATTTGCTTCCTTCACACCCATTTCCTAGGATTTCTGCCAAAGCACAGAGCTGTTCACAGACTAAATTAGAGTCCTGTGCACTGGCACAGCTTTGGAGGCTGGAAGGGAGTACATTACAAGTCAGTGTGAGCATAGTATAGTAACCTTGGTGCTCTGAAGGTGTTTTCTGTAACTTGAGAAGAAAGTTTCTAGGAGAGTTTGGCCATTTAGGAGAGAGGGGGACCAGGGTCTAGACTTGTCACACCCTGTACTAGCCCATGAAAATACAGAGGCAGCAATTCTCAAATTTTCCATAATTTAATGTTCTGTTCAAACTGCACAAACAAGATGCCAATGATCCATGATCCATAAAACAGGTATAGAGTTGTTTTCACAGCCATGAAGGCTGATGACTTTGACCCTTGCCACCAACAGCATGTTTTGAGTGTTGTCTTCTCCAAGAAATGTGTCCTGGCCCTGTGGGTGGTTACCTTTGTTGTTTCAGTGCCCACAGCATCTACAGATGTGGTTGCCATTTATTTGAGTTTATATGGGTCAGTCATCAGGCTTACAGCTCTCCATGTATTTCCTCTTTCTTCTTACAAACAATTATTTGAATTAGTTATTACCTCCATCTTGCAGAGCAGAAACCTGAGTGATAGGGAGGGTGATAACTTGCCCAAAGTCACTGAACATTAAGAAACAATGTTTGATTTTCAAGCCACTTCTGTGCTTGACCAGCAGTCTTCTGACAGTGCTGCCCCTCTGGTAGCACATATCAATAGCTGACAGTTACCAAACTCTGGACCACTCACCATGTGTCTGCTGCTAAGTCACGTCAGTAGTGTCCGACTCCATGCGACCCCATAGACGGCAGCCCAACAGGCTCCTCTGTCCCTGGGATCCTCCAGGCAAGAGTACTGGAGTGGGATGCCATTGCCTTCTCCCACCATGTGTCTAGTGTTATGCTAATAACTTTAGAACTGTCATCTCTTTAGCATCCAGAGTAACCGTGTGATGCACGCCCTAGTAGTACCTCCGCTTTCTGAATGTGTGCGTGCTCAGTTGCTTCAGTCCTCGAATGTGCAAACGGAGGCTTGCAAACTCTCAGTAACTCACTCAAAGTCACACTCTTAAGTGAATCCAGAATCTGGTGCTCAAGTTCATACTCTCAATTATGAGGCTATTCTATGGATGTTCTTTATACTTCATTCCAGTGTGCTAGAGTTACTTGTCTAGATGCCAGACAACTAGACTGGCAGATCCATAAGAACAAGGACACTGCATTAACCTCCACCTGATTCAAAGCAGGTACTTAATAAATATCTTATTCATTTGTTTTCTCAGTGCCGGATATAGCTTAACACACAATAAATGTTCTTATAATAAAATAAGCAAATGAAGGAAAGAAAGAGGGTGTGAATGATGGCTACTGAGGCCAAAAATAGTACTATTTCTTCATAGAGTAGTAATAAGGTAATTAGGCTCTTCAGAGGTTGAAACTACTATAGCCTGTATTTTGCAAAAGTCAGTTCAATCCAAGTGAATTAGTTTCAAAACGAAAATGAGTTGGCTTGGCCAGCTCTCCAAAAACATCACAGAACTTCAGTCACTTCCCTGTTGCTATAATTTCCTCTATTAAAAAGAAAGTCAAACAAAACCAGATATTTTATATAAAGTCATCTAATACAGCTCAACTCAAGACAGTTCTTTCTGGTCTCATCTTTGCTGGGTTTCAGCTGTCCTAACATTTAACGTTTCTCTCTACAATAACTCCTCAGCTGTCACAGAAAATGCTATTAACACAGCAACTAATTCAGCTTCCTTAGAACCAGACTTTAAGCTCTCTGAGGGCCAGGTAGTAGGCACTCTAAATACATGGTGAATAAATGTGAGACTGAAAGAGAAAATGTACCTTTTCCCCAGAGGGGAATTTTTCCAAAACAAAAAAATAAATCCTGAAACAGACTGTGGTTTCTAGCCAACTAGAGAGGTGAAAAATGCAAACAACTAGAGATGTGTTTGAGAAGAACCTGTCTGGGAATCGGAGGGAAGCCCAATGTAGTTTCAAGCCCCTACTTGAAAAACTCAGTTGAAACAAGTCCACATTCAAATAATTGTGGTTTCTTCGAGCTTAGGAGAAAGCTGTCCCAGGAGAATGATGACTCACCAGAGAGGCTGAATGTATATGTTGCCTTGAGAGCAAGTTTTCCACATGTTGGAATGAATTACTCAACCTGTTGTGGATACAATAGATGATATTTACATTGTCAAAGAACTAAGCAATCAACTGTATTCTACCACTGCCCACCCACCTCCCAGTGAGGGGATCTGCTCAGCTTCTGTTTCCACCTTTCCCATTCATTCTCTGAATAGACAGGAACAGGCACAGGCACAGGCACAGGATTTTTTACAAAGATCCCACCCTGTGGCAGGTACTCTTAGTGGCCTCACTCTCAGCCTTTCTTGCCTGTCTTCCTTGCTGGTAGAAGCCTGATCTTGTTCAGGCATCCATTCTCCACGTATATGTGCAGGCTCCCAGGTGATGAGTGTTAGGTAGCCTACACCAGTCATGATAAGTCCTTTCTCCTTACCAGACATTGGTGTGCACACAGGCTGATCTAGCCAATGAGATATGAGTAGATGACTTATAAGTAGATGAGATATAAGTAGATATAAGAGATATATAGATATAGTAGATATAAGAGATATAAGTAGATGACCCACTTGCCATGAGCAGTGGGTCAGAGAGGATTTTTCTTTCCTAAAAAAAGGCACGTGGGAGGAAATACCCAACCTATTTTGCTGATAGTTCACCTCTTGTTTGCAGGAACCCCTGGGGTTAAACCATCTTCAGCTCATGGTAGCCATCTTGCCACCAGGAGGTTGAGCTTTCCCACATTCTGAAGGCAGCAGAAAGATGGCAAGCACCTGGATCCTGGATGACAGTGTCTTTCCATGGAAATAATCAAACTCACTTACAGCCGCCTTGCTTTGCGAGATAGCAACTTGCCATGATAAAACAGTCTTGGCTAGATAATCTCACATGGCTGAGACTGATCCCTGTTTCAAGACGAGTTTTTATTTTCTGAAATATTCCTGTGTTAGCAGTTTTATCTAGTGTCTTGAGAAAGGCTAACATGGTACTCAGTTTTGCGTAAACCAAATGCAACATCCATAAAAACTATTAAGAATGCATAGTTGAAAGTAAGAGTTGATAAATGTTTTCTGTAAAGGGCCAGATAGCTTGTTAGAATTTTTATCTTTATGGGCCACTTGAGTCTCTGTTGCAACTAAGCAACGCTACCATTTCAGTGCAAAAGCAACCATAGGCCTTACATAAATAACCAAGCAAACTATGTTTCAATAAAACTTTACTTTCAAAACACGTGGAGGGCCATATTTGGCTTGCAGGGTGTAGCTCGCCAGCCCTGGTCTGGAGCTCCCAAAAGATGCATTACTATAACATGAAAACCCTTCTGATGGCTTCCTTTTATGACTGGAGATTGCCTACCTTTCTGACTTTGGTACCACTCTTTATCTTGACACAGCCATTCTGGTCTTTCTGTTAATCTGCCAAGCTTTTTCCCTCCCAGTTTCAGGGCCTCTGCATTTAATATTTTCTCTTCCCAGAATCCTTTTTCCTGGCTTGTGTCATGGCTAGCATTTTTCTCACCATTCAGAAGTAAACATTCATACTACTTTCTCAAAGAGGCTTTTCCTCAGCACTTAATCTAAGCATCGCACTTTCCCCTAGTCACTCCTATGCTTTACTTTCTTCTTCGTATTAGTGTCCATCTCTATCACCCCTACCATCAACCTCTGCACCCATTAGAAGTTAAGTTTCTTAAGGGCAAGGAAATTGATGATCTTAACCACCACTCAGTTTCCCAAATCCAAAAATGAAATAGAAAATGAATATTCTTTGATTATCACATGAGTGAAACTCTTGTGGGCTATTGTTGAGCTAAGGAAATGTTTTAAAGAATTTTCACATATTTAATACAGAAACAGTTCTTTCCTAATCTTGTAGTATTGTTGTATGTGTGCTCAGTCATGTCTGACTCTTTGTAACCTTATGGATGGTAACCTAGTAGGCTTCTCTGTCCATGGGATTCTCCAGGTAAGAATACTGAGTGTATTGCCATTTCCTCCTCCAGGGTATCTTCCCGACCCAGGGATTGAACCTGAGTCTCCTGCATCTCCTTCTATTGTCAGGTGGATTCCTTACCACTGAGCCACCTGAGAAGCCCTATATCTTACAGTACACTGCTTTCTCTAAGATGGTTCATGCACGACTCCCCTTAGAGTTAAGGTTTATCTATTGGTAGCAAAGTGGTATCTCTAAACATGTAGCTAGATGACTAAGAGAAATGTTCCTAATTACCAACCACTTCTCGCTCTGGGGCAAGAAGTTAAAAAAGTTGGGAGGAGGATACTTTCTTATTTTACCTACCAAATAATTCTCCTGGAAACACTAAAATGGCCTGTTTATCATATTGTTAGCTCATTCGGGCTTTGTTTCCATGAAGAATCAAAGCAGGTAGCTCTGGCATAGATCTCAGTCAAGGCCTGAGCCCACATTGTGTTCAAAGCTCAAGCTGTGTTTTAGGAACCAAGAAAAAAAAAATTAAGGGAGAGGAGATTTCAAGCCTGTGTGAAGAATCCTTTTGCTCTATAAAAATCTCACACAATGATTTTCAAGCAGCAGTCTAACCATATAAAAGGAATTTACTCTGCTGACCCATAAAGGACTTAGAAAGCCCCCAGTACACTTAGAATTTTAACACAATTGGAGGAGGTAGGAGGAAGTCGGGGGTTGTTTGGGGCTGTTTCCTAATGAGAGTTAAAACTAGATTTTCCAAAGTTTTGGGTCATCTTCTCCACACCCCACAGAGTGAGTCATCCCCACCCTTAACGATCGCCTGCCTGGCCGTGGGCCACTTGTCGGCCCTTCTCAGACCAGGAAATCAATTTAAAATACAACTTCTGGCACCTCACAAAATTTTTCTAAGCCCTTTTATTAAAATCTGTGACTCTCCCATGAAATTCCCTCCCAAATACTTCTTTTAAAATCCCCCAAGGGATACGACAGAGAAGAAAAATGTCCTCAAGAAAGGAAAAAAAATGAACAGAGCTCTCATTAATGCTTTACTTACTTTTTATTGATCTAAAACCTGTTCACCCCCTAGAGAACTCCTTCCCAGTGTTCCAAAAGTCCATGCTGTCAGTTTCCAGTGGAAGCAGAAACCTTCTCTTTAGCTCAGGGAGTAGAGATGGAGTCAGCCTATACATGAGCATTGGCCATTTCCACTGGCCATAGCCTGGTGTCCTGTGTTTTTTGTGGCAGACATCCTGAGTCACAGTGGAAAAGGCTGACTGTTTTGGTCCAGCCTGAGCAGCACCAGAGAGAACAAACAGAAGTGTGTACAAAGTAACGTAAATACGAGATGGGTACTGCATACAATTGGGGCAGCCACTGCTACTTCTAGCCAAGTATGACCACAAAAGAATGTAGGCCCAAAGTTACCAGATCTTCTGATTTTTTTTTTCCCTCAGAATCCATAAACTTGGATTATGCTTTCAATTTCTAAATGTTGGAACAATAAAATAAAAAGTGACCTGAGCCAAGTGTGTCTACAAGGCCAGATTGGGTGGGCCTGTGGGTTTTCTGTCTGTGGCCACTGTGAAGCAGTCACATAAGCCCTTATAGAAAGCAATGAGCTGCAATGTCCTCAGAGAGCATCATCCACAACCTCACTGTTGGAATGAGGGTTTGTAGCATGTTAAGGTAGGAGTCCAAAACTGAAGATGCCAAAGCTTCTGAGTTGCTACTATCATCTTGACCGAGACCAAGAAACAGCTATCTTTCTAAATTTAGAACAATTTAAAGCATAATTTAAAATTGAAGCATGATTGATATATAATATTTTATTAGTTTCAGGGGTATAGCATAGTGGTTTGGCATTTTATACATTACAAACTGATCACCATAGTAAGTCTGATGGCCATCTGTTACCATACAAAGTTATTTAAATATTATTGACTATCTTCTCTGTGCTGTGCATTATATCCCTATAACTTATAACTGAAAGTCTGTACCTCTTAATCCCCTACACACACCTGTTTAACCCAACCCCCTCCCCACCCCCCACGACCGCACCAGCACCCCCCACTGCTTCCCCTTGTCTCTGGCGATCGCCAGTTTGTTCTCTACATCTATGAATCTCTTTCTGTTTTATTTGTTTTTTTGTTTAGATTCCACATAAGTGGAGTCATATGGTGTTTGTCTTTTTCTGTCTGATGTATTTTGCTTGGGATAATACCCTCTAGGTCCATCCACATTGTTGCAAGTGGCAAGATTTCATTCTTTTTTTGTGGCTGAGTAGTATGCTATTATATATATGTGCTGCTGCTGCTGCTAAGTCACTTCAGTCGTGTCCGACTCTGTGCAACCCCATAGGTGGCAGCCCACCAGGCTCCTCCGCCCCTGGGATTCTCCAAACAAGAATACATGTGCACATCGTCTTTATTCGTTCATCTCTTGTTAAACACTTCAGTTCTATATCTTGGTTACTGTAAATAATGCTGCAATGAACATAGAGATATGTATATCTTTTTGAGTTAGTGTTTTCATTTTCTTTGGTTAAATACCCAGAAGTGGAATTGGTATGGTAGTTCTATTTTTAATTTTTTGAGGAACCTCCATACTTTTTTTCATGATGGCACCAATTTATATTCCCACCAACAAAGCATGAGGGGCACCCTTTCTTGACATCCTCACCAATACTTTCGTCATTGTTGCCTTGTTGATGATAGCCTTTCTGACACATGTGAGGTGATATTTCATTGTGGTTTGATTTTAATATCCTTGATTAGTGATGTTAAGCATCTTTTCATGTGTCTGACTGTACATCTTCTTTGGAAAAAAAAAAAAAAGTCTGTGGTCCTCTGCCCATTTTATATTGGACTGTTTGTTTGATACTGAGTTGTGTGAGTTATAAGAAGGTTCTCTGCTTTTCTCATTTCCCAAGCTTTGATGCACATAAGAACAGTGTTTAAAAATTGGGTTAACCTTGAGATTTTCAGCTTCTTGTCTGTCATGGTTGATACCCTGGGGGTGGGAGGGATAAAAACCTGATTTCTTTGAGCTAAGAATCTTTTGCCTCTTTATAAAATGGTAGGACTTCTTGGTCTAAATTTGGACTTCAGCTCAAATCCCTTGTATTTTTTTCTTAGTCTCTAGCTAAACAGCCTCAAACTGATGAATATTTTGTTTCCAATTTTGCCAGTGGTTCCCAGAAAATAAAAATTAAAACACAAGAGTATCTCGTGTTGGCACAGAATATGCTTTCAGATTCATTAATTAAATTTCCTTTAAAAACTTGTGATATAAGTTAAAGACAAATAAATTTTGTTAAACTAATAACTTATAGTTAAAATATTCCTGTATCTGTCACAGAGTGCCACCAAATTCTTTATCAGTAAGCCTCATCCTCATTTCCCTCTGATAGTGCCTTGTGTCCTGGTTTCCTCTTCTTGTTGAGAATGAAATTCCCTCCAGAAAGTAGCATTGGCCCCTGGAGGGCTCCCTGCAGAGGTGATCCTTGTGATCCCTACAGGCGTGAATGAGGCCTGGGTATAAGAGGAGACCAGCTGCTCTCCCTTGACTCTCCCTCCCCACACACCCTTCCTCCCCCCACCGCCGCCCTTACCTCCAGCCCCTAGAGAACTCTGTCATACCTTGTGTTTGGGGATCATACTTTGTGTTTGGGGACTCCCTCAGACCCACATGGCAAGCCCTCTCCAATGCACAAATTTTAAGCTGGTTAAATGTTGCTCACAGTGATCTAAGTTTGCTTTGGGGCTCTGTCTCTCCTTTTAAATGTATTTTGAGTTCTTCTTTTAAATATTTTCCTTGTTATTAAAAAATATGGAAAACTATGCAGTGGCAAATGGATTCCCAGATTCTAATCTACATCCAGACACAACCAGTATAGATATTTTTATTTATTTCCTTAAGATGTCAGTAATAGATAATAGTTTTTTCTTACTTTAATGATATCATCTATTGTAAAACACATCATGGATTTAGTGGCTTCCAGGTTGCGCTAGTGGTAAAGAACCTGCCTGCCAGTTCAAGAGACAAGAGATGTGGGTTCTATCCCTGGGGTGAGAAGATCTCCTGGAAAAGGAAATGGCAACCCACTCCAGTACTCTTGCCTAGAGAATCCCACTGACAGAGGAGCCTGGTGGGCTACGGTCCATGGGGTCGTAAAGAGTCTGACACAACTGACGCATGGCCCTTGGCCATGGATTTAATTTGTGCTCCTGGAACTCAATGAGGCTGATTCCTTCTTGTCATAACTCTTCTTAAATCAAATGTTACCACCTCAGATAAACCTCCTTGATGACCTTTTCTAAAGTAATCATCCCCTCATTTGTTGCACTGTGTCACATTCCCCTATTTTGCATTCTTAAGGACTTAATGAGGCTTCCCAGGTGGTGCTAGTCTAGTGGTAAAGAACCCACCTGCCAATGCAGGAGACTTAAGAGACACGGGTTCCATCCCTGGGTGGAGAAGATCCCCTGGAGGAGGGCATGGCAATGTGTGAAATCATCTGTGTCTCCACTTGTCTAGATTTATATATTAACAGTCCTCACTGGAACATAAACTCAGGAGAATAGGAAGCATCTCTGCCTTGTTCACTACTCTGTCTTCAGAGCCTAGAACAGTGTCTCTTTTCTCAAACACTGCTAAAATGACAGTACAACTGTTTTTAAAATGCTTTCAGTTGGCAAAGACAGGAAGCAAGAGAGAGAAGAAAGTACAGTGGAGGTGAGGGTTGGTGCTAGAATAAGTAAACTTAGTGCTGTTGGGTTCCCGTACCGGTGTACTCCAGGGTCCTGGTAAACCCGTCTTACCGCAGTGTACACTCTAACTCTGATTTAGTGTCCTTTCATCTGAATGCTGCTAATCATGGCTTTGATCTGGGATCATGAGCTTAAGTATGTTTTTCTGCCAGTAAAAAGATGAAACCGTCAATTCCTTTAGCCCCATCTTTACAGAGATAACAGTTGTTAACATTCAAAAGCAAACTTCTTATTTCTATACTTTCTGTTTTTACATCATTAACATTGCAATCCTCTAAATAGATATTGATGTTGCTGGTAAGCTAATAAGATAGACTTCATGCTTTTGCCTCTTAAACACCAAACAGTGTACTTAATAGGAAAGTCAAGTCAGTTATATTAGAAGAAATACTGAGGCCAAATGGGAAACCAGTAAAGTTCTTATTGATTTATGTTTTTAATATTTCTTCTTGTGTCTTATTACAATTGATGTTTGTATGATTAAAAACAGGTTATTTCCTAGTAGCACTTCTCCTTCTATTATAAATTTTTCAGCTAAATGTATTACTTCTGAGCTTGTGACACAAAAGTTGGTGACTGTGAAAATGATTATAATGCTATGAAAGATTGTGATTTTAGAGGGAAAATAACCAGCAAGGACAGAAGCTAAGTCACAAAGTTCCAGGGCTGCTGCAGATCTGATTAGAAGAAATCAAAAAGGGCACTGACCCCAAAATGTGAACTGACCCCATAAACGTGAAGTGGTTTATGACCTCTCTTCATGTACTTCTCTGAAACTATAGGTTGGACATCTGTGGGGAATGAGAAAAATGGGAGGCTCGAACTATTCCAGTCTTTGGAGTGCGTGAGGGATAATTCAAGGAAATGGGTCTATAGCCAGATGAATTTCTGAAAACCAAATCCTGTCAAATTAAAATATATCTTTTATAACTTTGAATCTGATAACTAAAGATAGAATAAGTCACTTTTAAATGGTTATGGTATTCCTAAGTAAAGAGAAAAAAGATGTTGGTTGATATTTAAGAGAATGGCTCAGGTTTTAAGCAATTCTCATGTTCATACTCAGTATCTTTTCAGTCATGGGGCTTCTCAGGGGCTTTCCACATTCATAGTGAATGGTGATATGTCTTCTCCTTCTGGTAATGATGGGATGAGGCCTTTTTGGATGACTCCCCTGCAGAAAACTACTTTGAACCTTGGCATAATGTCAAAAGCTGGAAACACTAGAGAGTGAACAAGAAATGCTTCAGGGGGAAGAACACACTTAAGGGAGGGTAGAAGGGGAGTTGTATAAATTAAGTTCCAAGTTCACATGACCTTAGGCTAAGGACAGTTGACACAGCTTACTCAAGGCAGCAGGGGTGCTTCTGGAGAAAAAAGTCTTTCTGGCCAGGAGAACTAAGACACACTGAGAGGAATCGCCAGAAGGAAAGATCTAGAGGAATATGTTGGGAGTGCTCAAATTCTGTCTACCCATATCTATAACTGCCTCTTAAGCTATGCATGCATGACATTGACTCGAAGCAACTAAGCTGAAGACAGAGGAAATGAACAGAGACTGCAGCTGTCACCCAAGAAACAGTTTGGAGTTGAGATTCCTAAGGTAATTTCCAGGATTCCCAGGTGGCGTTAGTGGTAAGAACCTGTCTGCCAATGCAGGAGACCTCAGAGACGTGGGTTCAATCCCTGGGTCAGGAAGATCCCCTGAAGGAGGTTACAGCAACCCACCCCGGTATTCTTGCCCAGATAATTGCTCCTCCATCAGGTCACAAAGAGTAGGACACAACTGAAGCAGCTTAACCCAGGACATAAGATAATTGCCACCCAAAACAAAAGAAATGACACTTGATGGAGGAAAATAACAGCATCCAGAATCTCCACTAGTTAATATTCACAGTGTTTCAGATACAGTCCAAAATTATCCAGCATATGAAGAGTCAAAAAAATAGGACATGTTCTCAGGCAAAAAGATTAGTTGCTTTTGACCCCAGAATGATCTAGATATTGCGACTAAATCACAAGGAATTGAACATAGTTATTATAACCTAAATGATGCACAGGATGAATGAAAAGATAAGAAACCTCCTCAGAGAAACAGAACCAATAAAAAATAACCAAATAGAAAAAAAGCACTAAATGAAAATTTAGAACTGAAAAATACAATGTCTGAAATTAAATTACTGGACAGACTTCAGAGTTGAATGGAGATATAAATGAGCAGGTGGACTTGAAGACAACATTAAAAAGTATCCAATGTGAAGAATAGAGAAAAAAATTGGAAAAAAAACAAGCTTCAGAGACCTCTTAGATAATATCAAGTAGTCCTATATATGTATAAGTAGAATCTTAGAAAGGGGAAAGAGTGAAAATATTAAGAGTGAAAATATTTGAAGAATTAATAACTAATTTGATGAAACAATGTAAAGAAATGTGATCAGTGAAAACCAAGTAGAATAACTGTAAAGGAGCCCTCACCAAGGTTCATTATAGTCAAACTAGAAATCCCAAGATAAAAAGCAAACCTTTAAAGCAGCAAGAGAAAAATGGCACATTAAGTATATAGGAAGAGTGATCTGATTACTGGTTGGTTTCTCATCAGAAACCATGGAGGCTAATAGAAGGCAAAGCAACATCTCTAAAGTAATAAGAGAATAAAAATTGTCAAACCTAAATTCATTACCCAGCAATCATACATTGCAAAATAAAGAGTAAATAATGAAATTTTCACATAAAGCAAAACTAAAATAAATTGTCACCAGTAGGCCTGAACTTCAAGATATACCATATATAAGAAGGTCTCCAGGATGAAAGGAAATGATGTAAGATAGAAACTTCCGGAAAAGATAGAAATCCCCAGAAAAGAATGAAAAGCACTGAAAATGGTAAATATCTGAGTAAACATAAAAGATTTTTTAAGTGTTTACCTTTTTCCTCAATTTATTTATGTTGTATAACAGTTTAAAGTAAAAATTGTAACACTGGTGGAGTTTATAATGTATGTAGATGTAATACAAAAAAAATCTTGCATAAAGGAAAATGGGATAGATATAGACCTATATGGATACAACACTTCTGCGGTTTATTGTAAGTGGTAAAATATTAACTGCATGTAGATAGGAAATAGTTGAGGATGTATATTAGAATCCCTAGGGTGGCCACAAAAATAATGATACAAACAAATACAGCTAAAAAGCCAATAGATCCAAAATACATAGGTTAGGAAAATATGAGAACTCTATGCATTCTTGATGACATCCTCTAGTCACTCCTTGAATTAGACGTTAATATTATTATTATTAATGATAATAATGAGTGAAGTCTAACTCAAGGAGTGACGAGAGGATGGCACTCTCCTATCATCTTTTAACCTTTTACAGTATAGATGCCACAAGCAGAAGCAACAAAAGCAAAAATAAACAAGTGGAACTACATAACATTAAAAAGCTTCTGCACAGCAAAGGAAGCCATCAACAAAATGAAAAGGCAACCTACAGAGCAATAGAAAATATTTGTAAATCAAATCTAATAAGGGACTATTACTCAAAATATATAAAGAACTCATACAATTCAATAGAGGAAAATGGTTCAATTAAAAACTGGGCAGAGGGGATCTGAATAGGCACTTCTCCAAAAAAGACCTTCAGATGGCTAAATACCTTAAAGGTCCTGAACATCACTAATCATCAGGGATATGGAAACCAAAGCCACAGTTATCACCTTACACCTGTCAGAATGCCTATTATCAAAAAGGAAAAAAGTAATAAGTGTTTGTGACAGTGTTGAATAAGGGGAGCCCTTGTACACTGTTGGTAGGAATGCAAACTGGTGAAGCCATCATGAGAAACAGTGTGAAAGTTCCTCAAAACATTAAAAATAGAACCTCCATATGATCCAGCAATTTCACTTCTAGGTATCTACCCAAAAGAAATGAAGTCACTATCTTGAAAAGATACATGCATCCCCATGTTCATCAGTGCATTATTTACAATAGCCTAGACATGGAAAACCTTAAGTGACCATGGATGGATGAAAAGATAAAGAAATATGGCATATAGAGAGAGATACAGATATATGCACACAATTGTTTGTATATAAGTGTTTGTATACATACATATACATAAAAATACACACAAAAGAGGTGTATTATTCAGCCATAAAATGGGGAAATGCTGCCATTTGTGACAACATAGTTGGAATCTTGAGGGAATTTTGCTAAGTGAAATAAGTCAGAGAAAGGCAAGGTCTCACATGTGGAATCTTAAAAAATAAGTAAAAAGAAAAGAAAAAATGGAATTTACAGAGAACAGATTGGTGGTTGCCAGAGGCAGGGAATGTGTGAAATGGATGAAGATGCTCAAAAGATACAAACTTCCAGTGATCAAATAAGTAAGTCCTATAGATGTGATTTACAGCATGGTGACTATAATTAGCAAGACTGTATTTGATAGTTGCTAAGAGGGAACTTGTGGAGAAGGCAATGGCACCCCACTCCAGTACTCTTCCCTGAAAAATCCCATGGACGGAGGAGCCTGGTAGACTGCAGTCCATTGGGTAGCTAAGAGTCGGACAGGACTGAGCGACTTCACTTTCACTTCTCACTTTCATGCTTTGGAGAAGAAAATGGCAGCCCACTCCAGTGTTCTTGCCTGGAGAATCCCAGGGACGGGGGAGCCTGGTGGGCTGCTGTCTATGGGGTCGCACAGAGTCGGACACGACTGAAGCGACTTAGCAGCAGCAGCAGCAGCAAGAGGGATCTTGAAAGTTTTCATAACAAGAGAAAATTTTTAACTATGTGTGGTGATGGATGTTAACTAGATTTATTATGATCATTTGCAGTATATGCATGTTGTATGCATGCATATACTTTATGCATGTCTAAAGTCTTTATGTTGTATACATAAAATGGGAAGAATATTATATGTCAGTTCTTAATTTTCAAAATGTTATAATATAAAGCATTGTGTGGTATACTGTGGCCTTTCACATACATATAGTAAAAGCAAGATAAGAACCACCCGTCCCCCACGCCACTTTCAGAAAGGAGAAAACTAACTATGCAGAGAGTAGTGAATTGATGATTCCCTAAGAAATGTTTGGTCAAAGAATCTTGCCCCAAACCCAGTCTGTGGATGTATGCTGCCTATCTAGATGGGACTAAAAGAATCTCTTCCATTGGTGACTACTCAGGAAGGCCTAGTTTCAAGGAGAGAATAGATAGATCTTAGGTGGAATGACTCAGAAACAGAGCACATAACCTATGGGTCATGTGTTTTTTTTTGTGGAAGAAAACTATAGACCCGTGATGCTAGCTGATAATGCTGAATTTTTATTTTCACAGGGCAAAATTCACAACTTTTAGTATGGAAAGAGGAAGTAATCTGTTAACAGGCCCTCTTTCATGAAGAAGGTAACAATTACCTCTATCAAGAGCCTAATCCTGAAAACCTCTTCTGCCCACAGATTCAAGACTACGAAATACCCATCTCTTTGGGATTAACTTTGAGCAATCATACAGAATTTTACCATAAATGGTCTTGTATTCATGGCAAAGAGTGAATTTATTTCTTTGTTATTTTGAGCTCAAGTACAGAGAGAATTTGGGGATGTTCTGTATAGCAATTTGGCCCTTAATATGCTGAGTACTAAAATTTTTTAAACGTAATCTTTAAAAATAGATATCATATCTAAGCTGACCATTCATTTTGTTTTTATGACTCACAGTGATTTGGTTGGGCAGGGGGAGGAAGATGGTTTTAGAGGGAAGGAATTGATTATAAGCTTCAAGAAACTAAACTTCGTATGTTTTCAGATTTTGTTTCGACTCTTAAGATATACAGGTGACCAAAATAGAATTAGTTACCACTGATCAAGACCAGAGAACATATGGGAACAATATGGGCTTGGAATTTTTCGTTCACTATCTACAGAAGATGTTTATGTTAGATAGTCTAATGGAACATTTGACTTGCCAACTAGGGTGCTTTCAATTCTTAAGTCCTAGGACTCATTGAAGAGCTCCCAAAGAAAATGGGATGATGATGATTTGGTCCCGGTGTATGCTGGGCATTCTAATATGCTAGGAGGGATCTCATTTAATCCTCAAATCAGCTTAGTGAAGCAGTTGGTATTATGCCCATTATACAGAGGAGGAAATTGAGCTTCTCCAAATTGGGCAGCTAGTAAGCAGTAGAACCAAGATGTGGATCCAAATCTACCTAATTCTAAAGCCCATCATCCTCCCACTCCTCTAAACCAATTTCTTCTTCTTCCCTTTTATAATACATACTCCTTATGGGCTACCTGACACCTAAATTGATTTGAGAACCTCAGCATTGCATTATAACCACCTCAGTGATGTTATAATAGAGGATCAAGGGCATTTCAGAATTTCATTTCAAAGAAACATCATTTGATGCCCTGAGTGTCAAAGTTATAAACACCAGATTTGTTCAATGCTATCATCTTAATGCAGATTGCCCTCCAAGAGGGGGCAGTCTACACTTCTAGATGGTCAGGTCCTTGAATTTCTTAATCCCCATGTTATCTAGCAAAGTGATGTAATCAGGAAGCATCTCAAATACTGGAATAAAAATGAACTAGACATTAAAGGGATTTGTTGACAGGCAGCTGAACAGATTAAAATGCAATTAAATAGGACACATTTTTCAGATTTTCTATCACATCACTTAATGTGGAAAATCTTTGCATCACTATTCTCATCTAGTACAGCAGGAAATCTCGTCTGTGCAAATGGAAAATGTTTTTGTCTGAATTGCAGACAGATGTTGCTTTATGCCAGTGGTTCTTGTCTCCATCAAACCGAAAGTTCACTTTTATAAAAAATAACATTCTCTTGACCATCCTATATAGAAATTCATAGATTTGATAACTTATATAAAATTTTAGAAAAGAATATAATGTCCTATGTATAATATAAAAGGGAAATAAAAGTCATAACATTTCATCAGTAAAAACCTCAGGCATGACAACCATAGAACATATTTTTTTAAAGACACAGTGTATTACCATTGTTGTTCAGTACTCAGTTGTGTCCAACTCTATGCAATCACATGGACTGTATCACACCAGACTTCCCTGTCCTTCACCATCTCGTAGGGCTTGCTCTAAATCACATCCACTGAATTGGTGATGCCATCCAACCATCTCGTCCTCTGTTATCCCCTTCTCCTCCTGCCTTTAATCTTTCCCAACATCAGGGTCTTTTCCAATGAGTTGGTTCTTCCCTTCAGGTGGCTGAAGTATTGGAGTTTCAGCTTCAGCGTCAGTCGTTCCAATGAATATTCAGGATTAATTTCCTTTAGGATTGACTGGTTTAATCTCCTTGCAGTCCAAAGGACTCTCAAGAGTCTTCTCCAACACCACAGTTGAAAAGCATTAATTCTTCAGTACTCAGTCTTCTTTATGGTCCAACTCTCACATCCATACATTACTACGGGAAAAACCATAACTTTACTATGGATATTGATATTACTAATACTGATGGTGTGTATTGCCATGAATGCAACAACTACCATGCAGCCTGATATGGTGTGTATACTGCTGACTCAAAAACTACTTGTTGCATTGCTCTCTGTGGTGTGATTTTTTTTTTTTTTTTTTTTTGCTTCCCCTACCCCACCTTCCCAATGATGACAATCTCTTGGTAAAGTTCCAAAGAAACCAAAATACAATCTCCTTCTTTGATTTTTACAGTAATGCATTCCTGGAAAATTCAGACTCCATTAAAACTATATAAAAACATTTCATGATTATGTCTAAAAGAGTTGGTTTTAGGCTCCAGGATGCCTGTTAGGACAATTCTTTGTTGTATAAGACTGTCTAATCTAGCCTCCCTGGGCCCCACTCAGTAAATGCCAACCATAGTACCTCAATCATTGGGACTAGCAAAAATGCCCCCACAAACTGCCAAAACATTTGTGGGGCGGTCCCTCTCCTTGAAAACCACTGCCTTGCGCAGACCCGAAAATGTTCCTGAAAAGCTGTGTGTAAATTTAATTTCCATACCTGGATCTGAATTTTCACACATTAAGCTTTCATAGAATAAGGTACATTTTAAAAAAGACAAACTGGTTTCTGTAGCATAAGCAAAAGTGTCCCTGGTTCACCATAAGTAGTGTTCTTGGTTCACTGTAAGTGGTGAGATTGGACATTACTCAATGATGTCTGCCAAGGGAGAACATAGAGTTAACTTGTGTGTGTACAGAAGCTGGTAAACAAAGAGCAGGTGGACCACAAGAATGATAAAGATGCATTGGCACAGGTACAGACATCTGTATATTCAGCTGACTCGAGGATAGGCAAAGGCCCTTGGCTGTCTCACAGGTCCAAGGGGTCAACTCAGGAAAAAGGTGAGCCCAGGGAGAGATGGATGTCAACAGTTGCTAGGAAACAAAAAGTCTGTGAAGGAAACAAAGGATGTGAGTCAGGGTAGAGTGTGAATGTATGAATATAAACATAGGGTTAGGGATTGCTGTGATGTCATAGGCAGCCCAAGTTAAGGCAACCAAGGCTCTTTGAACTACCTGGTAAATATTGCTTCTTGAGTTACATTCTCTTGCATCTGGATCTTGAACTGGAGGGAACTACTGATGGATGGCACAGAAGGATGTTTGAATCCCCATCCTTGGAATGGTAGCAGTACATGGTTTGTGAACTCCCTTTCCCCACTGTTCCCAAGATATCTTCTGCTACCTCTACATTTCAGGAAAGCCAACCCATTTAAGTTGTGTGAGGCAGACATCTGTTCACCATATTGCATGAGCCAGAGGAGTGTCTGGTTTTTTTGGTCCCTTCGGGAGAGGGAACGGTGGGCGTGAGCCGACACAGAAATTCTGGCAAGCTAATAAAGACCACCATCCAAGCTCCCTCAAGCTAACCAGACATGGCCCGATCTTACTGTAGTTTGCATGCCTGCCTTAGATTTCCCTCTTTAAGAAGGCTCTGAAAATCAGGCCCAGACAGACTCCAACGCCTATTCATCTGAAGTTCACTAGGCAATGTGCCTGGTGTCATTTGAGCGAGCTCTTTGGCAGCCAGTTCTTTTTGTTTTAATGACATGATTGCCCAGGCTTTCAAATCCCATTATGAAACTTTTCATCCTTTACTCAAGGCTTTTTTTTTTTTTTTTAACCTGCCATTTTAGTTTGATGGAAAGAGATGTTGAAGAGAAATATTTGCAAAATTACTCTTTGGAGCCAGATGATGCAGTGAGGCATGATTGCTGAACTCATTTAGGGGATATGTAGTTGGCCCATTCTTTCCTGTCCTAAAACTTGTTTTAAAGCAAAGTGTTTATTATAATCAGTAATGTATTGAATAATGACTAGTACAAACTCACTTTGATTATTATTTTTGTTTTCAGCAATCAACTTTTTTAAAAAATTGGAGTTTAGTGGCTTTATAATGTTGTGTTATTAATGGTTTCTGCTGTGCAGTAAAGTGAATTAGCTACACATTTACATTTATCCCCTCTTCCTTGGATTTCCTTCCGATATCGGTCACTCCAGAGCATTGAGTAGAGTTCTGTGCTATACAGTAGGTTCTCATTAGTTATCTTTTTTATATATAGTAGTGTATTTATGCCAGTACCAATCTCCCAATGCATTCCACCCCCACCCCTTCCCATCTGTCCTGAAACTCTTAATGATTGACTGTGGTTGACTGTCAGGGAAGCCAACCTTGCATGAAAAGAAAGAGGGTAGGACTACTCCAGGGCAGTTTGGAGATTCATTAGAAGAGCCCTAGGGATCTGCCTTGGGGCCAGCCTCCCCTTTAGTCACGGAAAACAAGGAGACCCCTAGCTGTGTCCTGCTATGCATCCAGAGCCCTGCACGGAGGCAGTCCATCTGTTATTAGAAACAGTTACCAGCCAACAGCAGTGTTATGCCTGCTGCTTCACTATGGTAACTCATAACTTCGGGACTGTAATACGATCCACTTCACATCAAGGGGAATATATGGTATATCATATATACCCTAGTCAAAACACAGGCTTCAAAATTAGTTTTAAGAAAAACAGTTATATCTTAAGAACTTTCTCTGAGGTATCTTCAGGTATCAGGCAGTTCTTTTCACGCATTAGCTTTAGAGAAAGCTATTGGTGATGTTAAAGCATGGTACCCACATCTTCTCAAGTAATAATATACGTTTGGTTTGCTGAAAGAAGTAGATGCTGGATTCCTGGGACAGTCACCCTCATAAGAGCCAGAAGGTTATTTTTCTTCACAACTATGACTGAGCATCTGGCTATGTATGAATAAATCTGGAAGGCAAACAATAGCTGAGTGAACAAGTCATTCTTCCCTTCTTCTACCTTCTCCTCTCCCTGTCTCCCCCATCTCACTCCACCCCACTCCCATTTCTCCAAAAAGCTGGGTCAGAGTCAGTATAAAATCTAGTCATGAAATAGATATAGTCAGCGTTGGTGGTGGTTTGCTCCCTAAGTCGTGTCCAACCCTTGTGACCCCATGGACTGTAGCCCACTAGGTTCCTCTGTCCATGGGACTTTCCAGGCAAGAATAATAGAGTAGGTTACGATTTCCTTCTCCAGGGGATCTTCTTGAAACCTGGATCTCCTACACTGCAGGCAGATTCTTTACCGACTAAGCTCCCAGGGAAGCCCCATGGTCAGAGTGTTAAATGACTTAAAGAAGCAGTGTCTGTATTGTTATGAGTTTGGAATGGGAGTCAGGACTTACTTGTTATTTGGGTGTCCGTTAACAAATTATTTAATATCTCTTAGCCTATTTGTGCATCTACAAAGTGGAGATAACAGTAGTATTACCTTATTAATTTGTTATAAAGATGAGAGAGAACTCATGTAAAGTGCTTGGCACTATGCATGGGACTTGAGTATTCAATAAATGTTAGCTGCTTTTATTATTCTTCCATAGCCTGCTCATAACCATTATGTGGGTATTGGTCAAGCTAGGTGACCACAGCTAGGCTTGTGCTTCTCCCAGGAAAATTGTTATTTCATCCATCTCTGGAGCAACTGGAATGATTATTTGTACTGATTTGACCATTGATTAGCTTGGTTGCTATGGTTATATTACTTAACCTTTGGGGATTCAGCTTCTTTGTTGTCAGCAGAGATGGCTGCTGTATAATCAGAGATAATCAGAAATAATCACATGTAAAAATGATTGGGAAGTATCCTAAAGAATAAGTATGAGGTTTGGGTTTATGCTATTGTTTAGATGCCTAACATTTTAGGATTCAGTAACAGAGTGGGAAGGGATATAAAAGTCTGGAGTTTCCTTGGAACGTACATTAAAGGCATCTATACCAACTTTACTGACTCATGCATCAATTGAAGGATTCGTGATTCATAGCAATTAGGCCAACTGCTCTAGCTGTGTGTAGATCAGTAAACATGCCCTTTTGAGAAAGCTAAGTATGTCACATGACTTCAGTTTTTATTTCGGTGATGCTGCATGATGTTAAAAAGAAAATTGTTTTAGCTTTAGACAGATTAAAAACAAAAAATACAAGCTTTATTTTTCAACAGCATAGTTTTTTCACTCAGACACAGTAAAACAAAATCACAGGAGTGGAAATGATATGGCAAAGAAAGTAAAAGAAAGTAGTGCATCCAATCATCTTCACAATTGTGTGAATGTCACTTGAGCATACCATGCTAAGCTCTTTGCATGTATTATCGTACTTAATTCCAGAGTGTAGATACCATTATCTCTATTTGTATAGGAAGAAGAAGTTAAGGCTTATACAGATTAAGTAGCTTGACCAAATTACAAGCTGTGAATCACAGAGCATTGCCTTTTTTTAAAATGTCTGCTTTCCTGGTTTGTTTCTTCAATGATGGTTGAGGTCATCCCCTCTTGGTGACAGATCATGAAGTAGAATAACATTTAGAGCAATGGATAACTCAGGGTGCTACAAATCTCCTCTTGAACTGGCAAAACGTCAAGAATGATCTTATGCCATTGGCACTTCATCTATGGAATCCCATACACTTGCCTCCATAGCTGCAGTTTCAGATCAGTCTGCAGAAGCAGAGATTCCACCCCTCTTTACATACCATCAGCGCCTTAATCCCTGCAATGGTAAGTTGGGTGGCCTTTTGTCAAATAGCCTACTGTTCACTTTCCTTCATCATCATCATGGAGCATGTCTTATGAGTAAAGCCCATCCATGCTGGGCATGTGGAATCAGAAAAATGAAGAAGATTGACATAAATGACTGACTAGGTAGGTAGGTAGAGAGATGCAAAGATATCTGAGACAGTGATAGATAAAAGAATAAAGGCCAGAATAACATGCTGTTTGAGCAGGGATGGAAAAGTGACTCATTCCAGTTTAAGGCTGCTGCTGCTAAGTCACTTCAGTCATGTCAGACTCTGTGCAACCCCATAGACGGCAGCCCACCAGGCTCCACCATCCCTGGGATTCTCCAGCCAAGAACGCTGGAGTGGGTTGCCATATCCTTCTCCAATGCATGAAAGTGAAAAGTGAAAGTGAAGTCGCTCAGTCATGTGTGTCCGACTCTTCGAGACCCCATGGACTGCAGCCTACCAGGCTTCTCTGCCCATGGGATTTTCCAGGCAGGAGTACTGGAGTGGGTTGCCATTGCCTTCTCCGAGTTTAAGGCTGGGATCTGCAAATTTCTCTTAGACATGATCTGGGCTTTGAAAGAAGAATGAGGGCTGACTCTGAGAGAAGGATCATGCTACCAGACAGAGAAGGTTGTCTTATCAAGTCCAGAGATGACCATCATGTCCCTTTTCTCCACTGAGCCCAGGTACAGTCTGAGTTCTTTCCTTATACACCAGCCCAAGAGATCACCTCCAGTTCAACAGAACTGATTGATTTATGGGATGAATCCTCTTGGCTGTTCTGACTTAGCCCTTTAGTGACTTCAAAGACAGGACTGTTAAATTAAGTAATAGGGGGCTGGTTGCACCCCAGTATACCCACGTAAGTGGCCATTTTGAGTTCAGATAAGGGCTTCTGATAAAAATAAAGCACACAATACATATAAGTGCCTACTTAGACATACGTCCTTAGAACCTCTTATCTCCTACCTTTCTCTAGTCTATAATTTCTCTTGATGCTTTATTTAACAGACATTTCTTGTATACCTATTTTGTGCAGGGCACTTTGCTAGTTACCATATATAGATGTATAAGATATACCTTCTGTTTTCGAAGAGCCATCAACTAACGGGATTAACAAGACCCAATGTTCAGAAAACTCTAAACAGGTCCATATGATCACAATATCATCTGCACAAGCATTTTGAAGTTCTTCACTATCCCAGCTACCACAAAGTGACCTGGTATGAGAAAATTCTGTCTCTAAAATATAGAGTCTGGCCTCAAGAGAAAGGGACCCATACAATAAGAAAATGACTTTTTCTTAGGATTTCTCAGCTTTAGTCCATCTATGTGATTTCACATTCAAATGTGAATTTTGAGATATATCCACAATTTCTCTTTGGATTGGGCAACATTATAGGCTATGAATCCCAGTTGATTATCTTACGTGAATAATGAGCTTGTAAAAAAAAATAATAATAAAGTAGGGAGAAAAATTGACAAGACAAAATCCCTTTCAGATATTCAGCCAAATGGAATAAATTACTTTTATATCTGACCCTGAACATGTGGAAGAAGAATAGAGAGAGTGTATTTTCAACTAATTTAAATAAAAGATGAAATTGAAACAGAAAGCCAATAACCAAATTAGTCATCCTGTTACAGAGAAAATATACCTTACTTCATTGTTGTAACAGGAAACATCAATGGAGTAGAAAATTGACCAGTCTTCTTATATTGGGAAAAAATTCATACTTGGTTGCCAGGAGGCTCTGTTTGTGTTAGCCTTGACTACATCTTCTGTAACAAATTAGAGTCTTTAAGGTCTCATTAGCACATCACTAACAAAAGTTTTTAAATGACATTAATGACATGGCATTAAATGATGTGAAATATTACAATATTGTTAATGTTGTGAGAATGAGTGGTAAGGGATCCAGTTTACTATAACATATTTTTCTACAATTTTTTTGCAAAATACTTTATATTTTTATTATTTTTATGCTTTTATCTTGCTTCACATTTTACCATTTAGATCCTTAATGATCTCTAACTCATTTTTTGTAAATTTTTTTTGTACAGGAGTATTTTCATTATCCTGACCAAAGCAGTTACATAAACAAATGTGAGACTGTATGACCAATCTGTGTATGGATCATTTTGTCCAGTACAAATGTGATGGTAGAACACAAATAAAATTTGCATTTCTGTCCATATTAAAAATTATTTACAGATCTCCTGTCTCTCTTTCACATAGAGAGTTCATGGCACTTAGGGCAGGTATATTCATTTTTTTAAAAAAATCTATTTAAATATAGCTGATTTACAATATTGGGTTAGTTTCAGGTGTATAGCAAATTGATTCATTTGTACATGTGTACATACATACTGTTTAAGATTCTTTTCAATTATTGGTTATTACAAGATATTGAGTGTAGTTCTCTGTGCTATACAGTAGGTTCTTGTTGATTATCTACTTTTTATTTAGTGGATTTCTATAATATTTAAAGTGAACCTATTTTGTTTTGAAAATTTTTGACAAAGAATGTGGAATAGCAGAGAACAATATCCAAAAACAAATATCAAATTGCAAAGTAAAGGATATAAGGAAAGAGGGAAATACTTATCTTTTGTATCCAAAGCAAGCCTTCCCCGATAAGTTACCCAACTGGTCCAGTCACAGATCAAGAAACTTGATCCTAGCTTCATCAGATTGAATTACAATTATGACTAACACACAAAATACATGTTTTAAAATTTCTTCATTAACTATCTTCCTTTCCGTACACAGTGTGCTATCAGTGTGTTCTCTCATTGTGATTTTTAAGATTTCTTAGAGTGGTGTAAATTAAATGCAATAGCAGACACACCTAGGGCTTCCCAGGTTGCACTAGCGGTAAAGAACCTGCCTGCCAATGCAGCAGATGTAAGAGTTCAGCCCCTGGGTTGGAAAGATCCCCCGGAAAAGGGCATGGCAACCCACTCCGGCATTCTTGCCTGGAGAATCCGGTGGACAGAGGAGCTTGGCAGGTTACAGTCCATGGGGTCGCAAAGAGTCGGACACGACTGAAGTGACTTATCACGCACACAAGCACAAAGAAAATAAAGAAAAGCACAACATGGAGGAAGGGAGCAGTCAACAGTACGGACACGCATGAGGGTAAACACTCTGAGCACATGCGCTCCTTTCTATTAAAATGGAATGTGCCTCCACAGCATTCCAGTACCCTCTTTCCTAACCTATAATTAATGTGTGTGTCCTTTGTGGCATGAACTAAAACTGTTCTCAGAGGTGAGCTACAGGCCTTTCAGAGCGTGGCACAGGGCTGGGAGGAGAACAGGGGGCATAGACGACCACACACCATCATTTCCTTTTCTGTTCTCACCAAAGTGTCCTCAGCAGAACCACTGCCCAACAGGTAGATAAGGAGATGCATTTTAGATAGAAAAAGGCACCATATTCATATACATGTATGGTAGATGTTGAGTCCCATGTGTTACTGTCTCTTCTCCTAATTAGTTTCAGTCCTTGAATGTTTTATTATAATTAATGTGTTCATTTTCTGTACTTATGCCCAGGAGCGTGTTGCAGTGAACAGTATTTTTAAAAAATTCAAGAATTTCATTAAACAAATAATGAGTTTATGTTGATAAAATAGATTCATTCAAATGATTAAAGATACCTAGTACCAACTCTGAATAAAACAATTCTTTAAGGGGAAAAAAAAGCCGCACTTACAAAACTCCAGCCCCAGATTGCCTCTTGATTATTCTAAAAATATAAGGTTGGCATCTAGCCCAGAAAGTTGGCAAGTGGAACTTTGATCCACCAAGACAGGGGATACCAGAGCCGAGGGCCCCCTGTTAAATAGGGTCTGGCTGTAATTGCCCAGGGTCTAAATTGGGGATCCATTAACAGAGACCCATGGAGGACTTCAGCTGTCACGATTTGTGTATACAGAGAGAAATTCTTTTTAGTCAGGATAGTGACTTCGTACCTGAGGCTTTCAACAGTTTGGAATTTTAGTTAGAGTTCATGTTGAAGGGAGAGATTTAAAAAAACTGGATGTGATTGGTGGTGGGTAGAATGTGTGTGTGTGTGTGTGTGTGTGTGTGTGTGAGTAACATAGACAGACATAACTATAGTTACTGGTCACTATCTTTCATCCTAAATGTTTGAGGAATTGATTTCTCATAGATCTCTGGGTCATATGTAGAATGTAGAAAGGTACATGTCTTTTATCTACCTATAACTAAGTGAGCCTGACTTGTACCAGCTGGCCAAGTATGGATGACTATAATACCATTGGACACTTTGTCTTCATTGCTAAGTATGGCTCCTGTACATGTTGCCTGTACCCTTAATCTGGCAGTAAGAGTCCATGGTGATCTGGGCCCCTCCTGAGCCTGTGGTTTTTGTTTCTTTGTTTCTTTTGCCTGCCGCAAATACTCTTTTCATGACAGCTGATTTGTCAGCCACAAAAAATATTAGATTATGTATGATAGTTTGCAGAGGTATGTGTGCAATATAAATGTTTATTATTTATGCATGTCAAAATTGGTATATTATCCTAGAAGTACAAAAAGTATGTTTCACTGCTTGTCTTATAAATTTAGAAGTGTACAGTATTGACTAATTTCAGATTTTGCATATTCAGATTCTGATGACTACAGTTTAATTTGCTTCAAAGGAAAAAGAAACATCTTTTTTTTTCTTCTTCCATTGACTTGCTTTACCCTCATTTTTCTGGACTGAATTGAAGATAGACTAGTTTAAAAAAATAACAACCCTATAGAATCTGTTTTTCCCATAACCCCAGTTGCTACAGAGAGCATCTTTTTGATTTATCATATGATCTCAGATTTTGAAACTATTTCCTTATCCATAAATTGGGATAAAAATACCCTCTCTCCTTTATTTTCACTAGTAATGCGAGATTGCCCTTTATTGGCACTGAAAAGAAAATTTTAAATATAGTGTTACATAAATGTAGAGTTACCATTCATTGCTAATCATTTTTAATGTCTTCAATGTGTTTAGGAGTTTTACTAAATGTTATCATGTTGTGTTTTCTTAATGATTTGTTTCAGTAAAAAAAAAAAAAGAGGAATGGATTTAAATGTAATTGAGCCCTTTAAAATTTGGTTTTTGCTCGGTTAGTAAGATTTATCTGAATTACATCCATCTATGCTTACTCTCCCTGGAGAAGGAAATGGCAACCCACTCCAGTACTCTTGCCTAGAAAATCCCATAGACGGAGGAGCCTGGTGTCCATAGGGTTGCAAAGACTCGGACACGACTGAGCTACTTCACTTATGCTTACTCTCGGGAGAAGGCAATGGCACCCCACTCCAGTACTCTTGCCTGGAGAATTCCATGGACAGAGGAGCCTGGTAGGCTGCAGTCCATGAGGTCGCCAAGAGTCGGACATGACTGAGCGACTTTACTTTCACTTTTCACTTTCATGCACTGGAGAAGGAAATGGCAACCCACTCCAGTATTCTTGCCTGGAGAATCCCAGGGACGGGGAAGCCTGGTGGGCTGCCATCTATGGGGTCGCACAGAGTCGGACATGACTGAAGTGACTTAGCAGCAGCAACAGCATGCTTACTCTCTGTGCCTGTTCTCTCTTTTTCTTTATGTCCTCTGTACTTAATGAATGAAAGGATGGAGATGTTAAATAGAGGCCATAGTTCAGTTGTCTGCTTTGGGGGCTGGGGGGTCAGTCAGGAGGACACAAATCTCCCAGATCTCAAGTCCTGTGTCTCAGTTTTGCCTGTTAACAGTTGGGGAAATGTGCAACCCTATTCTCTAAGAACCAAAAATTGATTGCCTGAGCTTCTGGCCTCTCCACACCTGGAGGAGACCACACACAGGAGGTGAAACAGGAGTATCATCAGGTCTGGCTGCCTTGTCTTAGTCAGTGGGGCTTGTTTCTATGTTGTCAAGTACAGGAGTTATAAAACAACTAACTTGACCGAACACTTGAAGAGCAATTGGTCTGAATACAGAAGGAGGTCTGAACACTGAAAGAGGAATTGAATTTAAACTCTGCAGAGCCATTTCTAAGAATACCCCCTTCCTGACGATGCCTCTCTTCTTAGAGCTTCTTGGAGTTCATAGAGTCACCTTCAAAGGGAAGATGGATAAATGGGTGACCACTGTTACAAAACCAGCTGAGAATCTGAGATGTCAAAGTGAAATGGCTTTATAAAAGATCCTTGTTTTTGCTTAGGTTGTACGTCATCTATAGGAGGAAGGAAAAGTTACAATATAAAGCCAGAAACTTGACTGCCCTTTTTTTTGCATGTGAAGGAAATGGCAAATGTAATTTTATTTACATTTTTATTTTTTGTTGCACTGGATTTTTATTGATGCACAGAGGCTTTTTCTAGTTGCGGTGAGTGGGGGCTACTTTCTAGTTGTGGTGTGCAGGCTTCTCATTGCTGTGGCTTCTCTTGCTGTTGAGTACAGGCTCTAGGACACAGGGGCTTCAGTAGTTGTGGCTCCCAAGTTCTGGAGCACAGGCTCAAGAGTTATGATGCATGGGCCTAGTTGCTTCACAGCACATGGGATCTTCCTGGATCAGGGATGGAACCCATGTCTCCTGCATTGGTAAGTAGATCCACTGAGGCACCAGGGAAGCCCTGAGACAGTTTTTTTATTCTGGAAAATACCTTGCTAGGATTCCTTGAGTTTGATATGGGAATTCCTGCCCCGTTTCTCAAGAGCTTCCCTATGGCTCAGTCTGTAAAGAATCTGCCTGAAATGCAGGAAAGCTGGGTTCAATCCCTGGGTAAGAAAGATCCTCTGGAGAAGGAAATGGCAACCCACTCCAGTATTTTTTCCTGGGAATAAATTTAAAAGGAGCTAAATCATCACACCTTATATAGAATGGGGACCCTGGAAAAGCCAGAGGGAGATGAGGAGAAAGTCTGGGAAAGTAACAGGAGACAGAGATTGAAAGTGGTGGGAGGACTCCTGGCCGTTTGCTGCCTCTGTTCTTCCATTATTCACAACAGCGTTAGGGGCAGTAGAGGGAATTCAGGGACAGGTTTGGGGAAAGAAAGCATGCCGTTTCCATGTCACCCCTCCTGTTCCCATAGGAAAATAGAAAAAGTGCTATGGGGATAACAAGAACCAGCCAACCAGCCCTCACTTTGGGAGTCCAGACCTCAGTGACAAGGGGAAGGATGAGTGGTTGCTTACCACTTGGTCAGGACTGCAGGCAGGACATTGCTTAGAGGACACAGGGTATGCAAAGACTTCACGGTCTGAAAGGACCTGAGTAGCTTAGAGAAAAACTCTTTAAATTGTGATGGCTCTTCTCAGACATGCTAAGACGTTGTTTCTTCACCGTCAAAAACGGGAACTCAAAGAATTTAGTCAGGAAAGACCTGATCAGATCTGTGTCTTCTAAAGAGAGCCCTGGTGCATGCCTTCCAACCATTTGTTTATTCAATCAAACATTACAAATATTCCTTGTGCTCCAATGTGCCAGAATCATATTAGGCACTGGGAATACAGTGATGAATGAATTAGCCCTTGCTATTATGGCACTCACAGCTTGGTTAGGAGATAGATCTTTTAAAATTAGTCACAGAAATTAAAGTTTAATTACAAGTAGTAGAAAATGCTATGGAAGAGGGTCAAGAAATACTTTGAGAATTGTAAGGGAAAACTAATTTTGTTTGGAGATTGAGTGAGAGTTGGGTCAAGTGTGAGGCCACCCAGCTGAAACCTCACAGATATGCAACCACTGGTCAAGCTAAGAGAGATATAATAGCTATGTTTGGGGGAGCTGGAGGCTTAAAAATCAGGAAACTATTCTAATGGTTCAGGCAGATTCCTGATTCATCATCTACAAAAATTCAGAGGTTTGTCTGTGTTCATCTCCAAAGCCACCTACAGCTCTGCAGGTCTACAGAATTAAGTATCTGCTATGTGTTTGACATTGTGCTTGATGTTGATTGGAAAGGAAAAGAAAGATATGTAGATATGAATCCCCAACAGAGTGAACATCCAATAAATTGTTCACTTTGAACAGTTTGGTTCAGTTGCAGACAGGGTAGCTCTAGGTTTGTTTTTTTGGAGTCTTAACAGAATTCTTAAAGCACTTTTAATAACTTCATGTTGAAATGACAGAACCATCTACCATTCCCCAGGGCCAAACTTCTGTTTCTCAAGTTCTTTCTCATGGATTCCCTCCCATCATGGGAGGGAATGATAGATAGATATTTGAAATTTAGAATGTCATTAGCCAGTTCTCAACATCTATAGGACTCTACTGCTCATCTTTACAGTGGAGATAAATACCTTTATCTCCTTTATCTACCTTTATTGACCATCTGAAGAACTGCCACATAATTGGAGACTACCATTAAGTTACAGAGGCACTGCCTTGCACATAAAAGGCATTCAAAAGTATTTGGATGAATGAATGAATGTATAAATGAACTCTGCCTCAAAATATTTGATTGAGAAACAGAATCAAACGTCTTCCACAGACTCCCCAGGGTTTCAGTCACATCCGTGTGGTTATGGCGCTATTCTTAAGTGCTGTGTATGATGGACAAAAGGTAGGATGTGTTCCCACTCTTTCCTTGCCCACTCTAAAGCAGTCTTGGTCTGCCTACTCTTTTTCTCTCCATCCTTAAAAAACTCCAGAGAGCTTCTCTCCCTGATTTTAAGGGCTTTTATATTCAGAACTAGAAGAAAGGTGAGCAGAAAAATTGAAAAGATGCTCAGATTGGGATTGAGAAATGAGTGGTTTTATTTTTTATTATTCATAGGCTATCCTTTCAGTAATTCGTACACTTGTGCATGGAGAGGATCACAGCATAAATTCCATTTTTATTATGGACACCATTTAAAATAAACTTTTACTTTGCTTGTTTGCTGATTTACTCACTTTTGCATCCCCAGGAAGAGTTCATTTGTCTGCTGTTGTGTCTTCTTTTTGGAGAGCAAGGTACCAAGCAGGAGCAGTGGGCAAGGGAGAGGATGGGGAAAGGAGGATTTTAAGCAGCATTTCTTTAGTGCATGAATCTTTAGTGCAAGGAAATTCTGTCTTGGCTGCTGGACTGTTTGAGTAATCAGATCACAGCTTCGGAAAGTGTTCAAGTAGGGACTGCTCCACTCCTGAAGGTACTGGTTCCTCATGACTGCCCTTCCCTTTAGTATGGACAGATTTGAATTTCACAAATGTAAATACTGGAGCTGAGACAGATACAGGGCTCAACTAATGGATACAAGTTATAGAGAGGCATACTTAAACTTAATACATTTTTCTAACAAGTAGAAATAATTCATGAAAGAGTGGGTACCCTATCAAAGTGTTGACAGCATTAATGAAAGAGATCTCATCCTGGGTAGATGGTTAGGCTAATTAACATGGAAGGTCCTCTCCTTCACTAAAAGGCCTCTAAAGTAGACAAGAAATCCAGATTGAATGGAGAAATACACACCCTTTATGTAAACTCAAGATAGAGTCCTTTTCCTTGCCTTACATCTCTAAACCCAGAGTAAATTGACTGCTTTTTCAAGCTGGTTTAACAGTAATTCTGATGGGGATAATGTAGTCTTCAAGGTTCTATTTTTCCCCACATATCAAAAAGGCTCTTCAAACTTGTTAGCCCACAACTACCAGCAAGCTCAGTGTCAAGGTTCACTTTAAATTTTAAAAAAGACAAAGATTTGTTCAAGTATAGTGTAAGTGAACTTGGTTATGGAGTAGTTTAAAGTGTTTGGGAACACCTTCCTTCGTATCCCAGAGAGGCAGGAGGTCTGGCAGTGACTACAAGTTGGGCACCTACTAATCTCCAATATTTGGGGCATGGCAGCAAAAGGCTAAAATGCAAGATTAGATTGAGAACAATACAGTCTGAAGTGAATAGCCAAGGTTAATTAAACTCTTACAGTGCATTGTACTATAGCATGCACTGCCTCACCTAGCTCTCATGGTGACCCTCCCCTTACAAATGAGTGAACAGGAGGGGGGTGAGGGAGGGGAGAGAGAGAGAGAAAGAAGCCCATCAAACATTTCTCAGTATATAGTAGTACAATAATCAAACCTAAGTTTTCAGCTGCTATGCTTAAGGAAAAGAGACACTAAAAATATGATACTTTACAATGCAAAGGATAGACCCAGAAGTAAGAAAATCTACCAGAACTGGCTGGAATAAACCTTGGAAGGGTTCTTGGATAAGGTACAACTTCACCCATTTCAAAGTGTACATGGTTTCCAAATTGGCAAGAGTGGCTATTATGGGATAAAGAATGAGAGTGACTCTTTCTGCTCACCAACAGGACTGGCCTCAGAGGCTTGATTTGGCCAGGAGGCAGTGGAAAGGTCTGAACTCTCTGTGCCCATCCAGTCTGGAAGAAAACTGAGTCTCTGGCACCCTGGAAACATGACCCAGTGGGTGTACATTGTATGATGTTCTGAGTGCTTAAGTTGTTGCTTGGCTCTCCTGACTGGTGTCAGTAGCATTTATACCAGTAGCATGTACAGTAGATCCAGTTTCCACTTAAACTGTAATCATCATGCATTTAAAGCCGAGAATATTCTGAACATTCTAAGAATGCATGTACTCATTTATTGGATGCCATGATTAAAAATAAATTTTTTATTCCTCTCTTCTAAGGCCCTTTAAAACAACTTAGCTAATGGCAATCTTCAGACAGTGTTTCTTAAAGTGGCATCTACATGCCATCTATATTAGAAACATCTCGGACACTGCTTAAAAAGGACCCTATCCCAAACCTACCACACTGATCAGGATAAGGTAGGTTAACCTCCAAGTCTCAGTGACTTGACAAAACCAAGGTTTGTTTCTTCCTCACTTAAAGTTTGCTGCAGGTTTTACCCACTATTGTTTTCCAAGTAGTAACCCAGGATCCAGGCTGCTGATATTTTCTGGTTCTGTTATCTCAACAAAGGGGCATGAAGAGTTCGTAGCACTCTACCATGCTTTGGCTTGTAACTAGTACAAAAGACCCTCCCTCCTGCAAGGTACTGAGACGTGCCACGAAACACAAGGACGTAGAGTGAGCAATAAATATATCTGTTACTTTCCATCCTATCCCCCTTTTTCCTATACAGAGAACATATTGAATCTCTCCCTGAGAAATACAACTCAAAAGTCGCTTTGAATAGATGCATGGAGCTCAAAGTTTAGAATTTCTGGGCAGTGGCCAGTAGTCATTACCTGGCACAGATGTGGCTCCTTTTGGGCTAGAGAACTATGAATTAATAAGGTGAGTAATCTGCCACTATCCCACACATAATCCCAGTGTAGGATGATGGAACAGAGACCTGGTAGCTGCAGTCAATACTCCCGTTTGGAGTACTGACTTTAAATACTTTAAAATACATTAAAGGGAGACACATCACAGGTTTGAGGCAATTCTGAGGGGTCCGTGGACAATGGCTATGGTGGTTACCTACCCAAATGTGGGGGAGGTTCCTCAGTGAGACCTTGGTTGTATTCTCTAGGAGTAGAGGGGAAGTCCCTTGTCTGTAGCACCCAGTTCCACCCTCTGGGAAGTTCTTAATATCCCCTGATTTTCCTTTGCTCTGTCTAAAGTGCATATTGTGGTATATGCCCTCCTTAAGGGCTTTCTAATCAAGGGAGTTTGAGAGCTAAGGGTCATTTTAAGTCTCTTGATTTTTAGACAAATACAACTTTCTCAAAAACTCAGAAGACATTCAGTGCATTTGCTTGCCTGCAGTCTCATGTGCCAGGAACCCCATCCACATATCTTGTTTGAGACATGGCTTTCAAAACTGCCTGATTTCTTTGTTGATTCCTTCAAACTAAATGGCCACACATGAAATCTGATCTTTGCCCTGAGTCATTTGGATCATGTATGTTTCTGGACATTTGTTATTCACAGCCTTTTTGTATCCCATTTCTCCCAATTCGCGGTCCAGTTACAGTGGATTTTGCAATCTTTAAAGGCATCACATTTCTGGGCTCTGTTGCCTTTCATTTCTGCCAGTTCTTTCTAGAGCGTGTCTCTTTTTTTTTCTTCCTTCCTTTTATGGTACTGTGCTGATTGATGCGATTGATGTCCAATAAGTACTATTGATGTTCTGTTTTCTACAACTCTTCCATTGGAGCTGGCAGCTTAGCACACATGTAATCTCCCTCCCAAGTTATCACAGGTGACAGTTCGAACAAAATTTCTTTGTCACTGAATTAACAATATCCACATTTCTATTCTTCAGTATGTTCACTGCCTGTCCTCTGACTGCTGAGTGAATGCTATATCTTTTAAGACTTTGCTAAAGCAGCCCTCTACCTTGGATGTCTGATTCTGCATTTCTCATAAATTAGTTTATGCTGCAGAAACAAGCCAACCTCCAAGTACCTGTTGCTTAACATTTAAAAGTTCATCTTTTACTTAAAGTCTACCATGAGTCTAGTGACTCCTTCCCAAGCAATGATTCCATCCTTTTTCCATCTTGGAGGTTTATCACTGGAACATATGGCTTCCAGAGTCACCTGACAAAGGGAAAAGGGCATTTAGATATTCGTGCACCAGCTGTGAAACACTTTGGCAAAGTAGTCATGAATGTCACTTCTACTCTTGGCTTTGCCAAACAACCCTAGTTTCTTGCAGTGAACAGGAAGGGTCTCTGACACAACTACTTGATCAAATTCTGAAGGTAGGGCCTGGAATCTAACACAAATGTGGTGTTCAAGAACATTTGTTTAAGGATAAGAGGTGATAGTCCTATGTTATTCATAAAAAACTGAACCTTGGAGGTGGTGCAGTTTACCCAAGTCACACAAATTTAATGACAAAGCTGCTTGTGCCTCTTGTTTCAGGTCACTTCAAACCTGATGTATAAAAGCCCCATCATAATGTAGATCATGTTCTTTTTTCACGATCACAGACTTGAGAAGCCATGTTTTCTCCTCCTCTTCTTTTACTGGGGCCCTAAGAGTTGAAAGAACTGTGTAGGAAAACAGATTAAAGCAGCATGTTAGCAAATTTGAACAAAAGCCAAAAGTACAGAAACAGTGTAGGGAAAACAGTTTTCCCAGAAAAGAGGAAACTGCTTTGATCATGCATAAATTTGCTAATGGTTCAAACCTGTAAACTTAAAACAAGTGAAAACCCCTGAATTAATCCTTTCAGCCTTCAGCTGCACTGAACCGACAGGGTAGAAAGATGTGCATGTACCCAGGTATCCACATGATAATAGCTACGATTTGGGATAACCTTTGCACTTCTGTGGAGCAGACCTCACCTGTGAGTTCATTCTCAAACAAAATCTGCTTCCATACATCTGTTATAAATGTTCACACTTGCTGGGAGTAAAAATATTATTCTGTCAAGGTGAAAGGGATCAGCTTCAGAGTTGAGGGAATTTGCTTTGAAACTTGCAGATCTTATCCTTGGATCACACCACAAAGACAAAAAAAATGTGGGGTGAAAAAAAGGGAAATTCTTCCTTGCTAAGAGGACAGAAATAACTTGAGCTAATTATATTAACCTAAAAAAGTAAGTGAAAATTAATGAGAAATAAGAATTTTAACTGTGGAAATAGCCTCTTCTCTACACGATTGAAATCCTATACCCTTTGGTGGAATAAGCTTAGGTCAGGAGCTAACCCACCAAAATGAAATTCTAGAAATAGAGAATGCTTCAGGCGTCCTGAATCCAGCTGAGTATCTTGCAGTGTTTTCCCAAATTCGTGGGTTCAGTAAAATATGATTTAAATTTTGCCTCAAGCCTTTACTTTTGGAATACCATATGTATTTTTTAACAAATTCAATTTGGATGTTTCTTATTTTCTTGCCCTTTAGCTTATTAAAAAAAATTTTTTTTTAGGAGTCGTTTGTTTGAGAAGCAATCTGATTCTTTTAGAAAAACTTTGGAAGCCTTTGTTGTTGGGATAAGAAGCAAAATTTTATGTGACCTTGAGTATATACATTAGGAGTGAACTGGAACATTATAGAAGTTTTGGAACCAGAGGATCTTAAACTGTGGACCCCAGACCAGTATCGTCATTATCACCTGGGCCGGGCCCTCTTGCTAAGAAAGGCCTCATACTTGGTTTGATGCTGTTGCCATCTTGAAATTCTTTTTTTTGTAATTAAATTCCAGTGGAAAAAGAGGACAGCAGAATGTTGGTGGGAGTAGATTACCCATTCAAAGATAGTATCCACAGTATCCCATGAGCACAGAATTCCAGGAAACCCCACATGTGTGAGAGTTCAGTAAGATTCGAAGCAAGTATAAGATAAGCATGTTAGGTCTGCAACTAAATCAAGTGTGGGAAGTTAGGGAGGTGAAGGGCTATGACAGCCCAGAGAGGTCACACTTTGTATTTGGACTAGAACTTTCTTGGAGCCCAGAAAAAAAGCAATGGCATTCTAAGAACAACAGTCCACCAGGAAACCTCATCATATCTTCTCCAACTTGTGAATTAGCCAACCGCTTACACTTGAAGGAAAGAGAGAAGGCAACCTGTTGTTCCTTATCTTTTCAGAGCTTCGTTACCCATCAGTAACTCAAAAGCGGAGAAAGTTGGTAGAATGCAAATATATTAAGAAGTGAAATTTAAAATAATGGACTCAGTTTTGTGAGGCAGTTCCACTCTTCTGGTTAGAATGGAATATATGTATAGTATGTGTTTGTGTGTATATATATATGTAGAGAGAGAGAGAAACCATGAAAGATTAAATCATATAATTTTGATGATTCCACAGATGAGTTATGCACTCTTTAAAATTGGCATTGTGCAGTTTACAGGTGGACAGTTAACTTCATGCTCTTAACTTTACTTTTTCTTTAGAACATTAATGGCAAATAAAAAAACCTATGACTAGTTGAGAGGGACCATGGTAGAAAGGAAACAGTTTTATCTCTTAGTGCCTTAATTAATGGCACTTTTCCCCTGCTTTTTGAATGAGGAGCCCAGTATCTTCGCTTTGCTCTGGGTCTTGCAAATTAAATAGCCCTTCCTGAGAACTTACTAGAAATGCAAATTCTCAGGCCTCCTGCCAGACCAACAAAAGCAGAAACTCACCAGGAGGGGCAAGGGAGGAGGACAGCAACATGTGTTTTAACAAGCCTTCAGGTAATTCTGACCCAGGGGCAAATTTGAACACCACCGTCTGAATCATTGTCTTAAAAAGCTAAAGAACCCCATGGTTATATTTATCCAGAAGTTTCAGATGTCTCTAATTGCCTTATTTTATCTAGTCTAAGAGGTAGTAGAACGCACCACCACCTGCATAAATGGCCTCAGAGTGTCCATCACAAGGTGATTGTGAACCTCTGCTGTGGAGTCAGACACATCTGGGTTCACTTCAACATAGCCAATGCAGCTTTGGGAAGTGCTCTCCAGCTCGCTGATCCTCAGTTTTCTCAGCTACAAAATGGGGATTTTTATGCTGGCCTCAGTGTAACTAAAGGATTTAAATGAGGTAATACATGTAAAGTGTTTAGCGTGGTACCTGGTACATGGTAAGCACTTAAGCAAAAAGCATTACATATTATTATTAATAATAATTCATATGGTCTGTGTTGCTGTTAGCCTTATCTGGGACAAGTCTCTGAGACATCAGTTCAGTTCAGTCGCTCAGTCGTGTCCGACTCTTTGCGACCCCATGAACCACACAGCATGCCAGGCCTCCCTGTCCATCACCAACTCCTAGAGTTTACCCAAACTCATGTCCATTGAGTCGGTAATGCCATCTGACCATCTCATCCTCTGTCGTCCCCTTCTCCTCCTGCCCTCAATCTTTTCCAGCATCAGGGTCTTTTCAAATGAGTCAGCTCTTCACATCAGGTGGTCAAAGTATTGAAGTTTCAGCTTCAACATCAGTCCTTCCAGTGAACACCCAGGACTGATCCCCTTTAGGATGGACTGGTTGGATCTCCTTGCAGGCCAAGGGACTCTCAAGAGTCTTCTCCAACACCACAGTTCAAAAGCATCAATTCTTCGGTGCTCAGCTTTCTTTATAGTCCAACACTCACATCCATACGTCACCATTGGTTAATTCTTTCTGGGTTGTCCCCTCTGCCTCAGGTTGAGACTAAATCACAAAAGAAATGGAGGAAAAGGTATAACTTCTCTGTTAACTGGTAGAGGGGTGGAAATGGGAAGCAGAGCAGGCTGCTTCTTATTCTTGATTAGGCGTTTGCTTGTCTAAAAATTCCGCCTTCTCATATCATTTTGCCTTACAATTCTAAAGCAGATGAGGAAGTACCTCGTCCCTTGCCTGAATGTTGTAGAGAGAAAGCAATTTCATAGCTAAGACCCTGAGCTTTGGAGTTGGACCCACCTGCATCCAGATTCTGCCACTGGGACTGGGAGATCACAGGTGACTCGCAGATGGGCTAAAGGTCTGCTTCTTCAAATGCAACAGTACAAAGGTGTAGTACAGGCATACCTCCAAGATATTGTCAGTTCTGTTCCAGGTCACCATAGCAAAGAAAGTATCACAGTAAACGGAGTCACAAAATTTTGGTTGCCCAGTTCATGTATAATTTACCTTTTATAGTAGTTAAAGAGCTACTACTATACTGTCATCTGTTAAGCATGTGGTAGCATTATTTAAAAGAGCATGTACCTTAATACAATTCTCTGCTAAAAAAAAAAAAAAATGCTAACCATCGCCTGAAACTTCAGTGACTCATACTAGGAACATCAAAGATCATCATAAGAAATGTAATAATAATGAATAAGTTTGCAATATTGCAAGAATTACCAAAATGATACAGAGACATGCAGTGAGTAATGGCTGTTGGAAAAAGGGTGCCAATAGACTCACTTGAAGCAGTATCACCCCAAATCTTCAATTTGGAAAAAAAAGTATGCAGTATCTGTGAAGGCAATAAAGTAAAGTGCAATCAAATGAAGTCTGCCTGTCCTGTGGAGGTGATGCAAAGAAAGCTCATATGTACTCCCATTGCTCAGTGTCAGGCTCCAGGTGGTCCATACTATGTGGTTGTGGAACTAATTCACACAAACTCAAGCTCAGCATCTTCCCATCAATGTGTAGCCTGATAACCACCCTGAACCCCTTACTTACAACTGGCATCATAATAACATTCCGTCCTGACCACCTCTAAATCTGAGCTCAAAGAATTATCCATAAGTACTTCATAAATAATTGAAGCTCCAAAGAACATGAGGAAGTTTTTGTTACTGATGTTGCTGTCTTCAAAATGTAGGTGGCAAGAGCCTGCCAAAGATATGTTGTTAACTCATTTCTGCTTTCATGGGAATTCAAAGATGTTGGGGAAATCAAGTCCTATTTATTTCTCTGTGTTTATTGCAACAAGAGAAAGTGTGTTTGAGCACTAAGCTAAAAAGTGATCTATAAAAAGGCTGATGTTGAGTGTTAAATGTTCTCCTGCTTTTGCTGAGATCTTTAGAAGGAGGAAATGCTCAGAGATGATGCACAGTGAGCATTATTAGAACTCAAATTTGAATCCAGGACTACCTGGGGTTTCCTCAACCCCAAGTGTAGCACCTGATTTGCAATGAGTGAGGCTCTCAGATGGGTGATGGGAGGAATCACTTGCCTTCTGCTGTGCTCACAGCTTAATCCTACCATAGATCCTATTTCCTGAGAGTAGATCTTACCTTCTTAAGTGAGTTTTGCTTTGCAACAGTCCTTCTCCATTCATGAATGTACATGTAAATCACCCAGAAATCATCTTAAAATGTAGATTCTGATTCAGTAGTTCTGTTTAGGCCTGGAGATTGTGCATTTTTATTGATTTAAGTCCTTTCCTTTTTTTTCCTTGATGAGTCTGGCTAAAGGTCTATCAGTTTAGTTTATCAATTTTGTTTATCTTTTCAATCAACCAGATTTTGTTTCATTAATCTTTTATTGTCTTCTTTGTGTCTCTTTTATTTCTGCTCTGATCTTTATAATTTCTTTTCTTCTTCCAGCTTTTGAGTTTTGTTTGTTCCTATCTCTCTAGTTGCTTTAAGTGTAAGGTTAGGTTGTTTATTTGGAATTTTTCTTGTTTCCTAAAGTAAGACTGTATTGCTATAAACTTCCCTCTTAGAACTGCTTTTTCTGTGTCCCATAGGTTTGGATGACCTTTCATTTTCCTTTGTCTATAGGCATTTTTTATTTCCACTTTGGTTTCTTCAGTGATCCATTGGTTGTTTAGTAGCATATTGTTTAGCCTCCATGTGTTTGTGTTTGTAAGTTTTTTTCTTGTTGATTTCTAATCTCATAGCATGTTCAGAAAAGATACTTGATATGGTTTCAACTTTCTTAACTTTACTGTGGCCCAGCATGTGATCTATACTGGAGAATGTCCCATGTGCACTTGAGAAGAATGTATATTCTGTTGCTTTTGGATGGAATACTCTATAAATATCAATTAAGTCTATCTGGTCTAATATGTCATTTAAGGCCTGTGTTTCCTTATTGATTTTCTATCTGCATGATCTGTCCATTGATGTTAGTGTGGTGTTAATGTCCCCCACTATTATTGTATCACTGTTTTATGGCTGTATATAACATTTGCCTTATATATTGATGAGATCAGGTGCAGTCAGGATGGTGTTTGCCTTATACATTGCCTTATACAGGGTGGTATTTGCTCCTCTGTTGGCTGCATATATATTTACAAAGTAGACTTTAAAATAAAGACTGTTACAAGAGATAAAAAAGGACACTACTTAATGATCAAGGGGTCAATTCAAGAGGAAGATATAATAGTTAGAGATTCTGCATTTTTAGCAAGCTTTTCAGTCAGGTCAGTTCAGCTGCTCAGTCCCATACAACTCTTTATGATACCATGGACTGCAGCATGCCAGGCCTCCCTCTCCATCATCAACTTCCAGAGCTTGCTTAAACTCACGTCCATCATGTCGATGATGCCACCCAAACACTTCATCCTCTGCCATCCCCTTCTCTTCCTGCCTTCAATCTTTCCCAGCATCAGGATCTTTTCCAGTGAGTCAGTTCTTCATATCAGGTGGCCAAAGTATTGGAGCTTCAGCATCAGTCCTTCCAAACAAACTTTTAGGTAACACCAATGCAACTGGCCCACAAACACTTTGTGCAGTAAGGCTTACAATTGACGCCCCATTGGGAACTTATAGTATCCACAGGTCAGGGCTCTGTGTTGAAGGAGGAGCCCTGAGCAAGATGAAACCTGTAGGTGGATCCACATTTGGGCAGTGCCTTTGTCCAGCTGGGGTTGAGAGCTTTGGTGAGGTGTTGAGGGACTATATGGAAAGTGGCATTAGAGGTGCCAGTTGGGCCCATGGGTTTAAAGAATGAAGACCTGGTTTCCAGTTAATCCCTTTAAACTGGACACCAAAGGGGCTTCAGGAAGGGATCTCAGATAATACTGTGCCTGGAAAAATATTCCAGCAAAAAGCACACTATGAAACTGCTATAATGATGCCATTACTGCTTAGCACACTTGCCAGGACTCAGCATATGTCCAAAGCCTGACTCTGTCTCCTCTTTTTAAGGCTAGATTTCTGGAATTTAGTATTATTATATTAGCAGTAGTTAGAACATTGGTAGGAGTAATGGTCATGGCAGCAGTTAATATTTGAGAATTTACAAAGGATCCTTTGTAAAGTGCAAAGGATCCTTGCAAAGGATCCTTGTCTTGTGCAAAGGATCCTTGTCTTGTCTCATTTAATCCTCATAGCAACCTTACAAGTTAATAACTGTTATTAGCCTCATTTTCCAAGTAAAGAGAATAAAACATAGGAAGTGTTTTAAGTGACCAGGTCACACAACTAATTAATAGATCCTCCACCCATTCCCTCCTCCCCCTTCCCTTGGGGCCTCAGGCAATTTGTGGTCATTAAAGAAATCACTTTATTCCAAAGAAGAAGAGAAGTCACTCAGTAGTGTCTGACTCTTTGCCACCCCATGGACTGTAGCCTGCCAGGCTCCTCCATCCATGGGATTTTCCAGGCAAGAATACTGGAGTGGGTTGCCATTTCCTTCTCCAGGGGATCTTCCTGACCCAGGAATCAAACCCGGGTCTCCCACACTGTAGGCAGACTCCTTACTGTCTGAGCCACCAGGGAAAGGATCCCAGTAAATGTCCAAGTAACATTGAGGACATGGAAAGCCTTTTCCTTCCTAGGCATGGTAAGATGAAGTCGTAGGCAAAGTAGAAAACCCTTACTATTGTGGTAGCAAGCACAGTGTTATATGAACTGACCACCACATCTTCCCCATGAGGGGAAAACACTTAATAAAATCCATGAGGACTTCCCTATGAAACAAGAGAACATTTACCATGAAGCTTCCATGAAATCTCGTATCTGCTACTCAACTGTTCTGCTGGACAGGATCCAGAAAGAGTTTTCTGCCTCCTTATTCCAGGATACAGGGCCCAGGATTCATCTCTAGATGGCAAGCGCCTTCATTTCTGTATCTCAACCCTGGCACAGAGCCTGGGTCAAGGGATATGTCAACACATGCCATTAATAGATGAATAAACTCGTCTACTAGTAATGCCCTCACTCTGCTCAGGAAGACTCATGGAAGTTGTGTTGGAGTGCCTTGCTCTGAATGGAGGAGTATAGCTGAGGGCAACAGGGAGCAATGTAACTGATCTATTCCAGTTCCAGGTACTGCCCTCAGGTCTTGGGTGATGATGCTTAGGATGACCCTGTGGGTTCCCTCTGGAGGCAGACAGACCTAGATTTGAATCACATATCTACAAACTGCTACTCATATAACTTTCAGAGAACTTCTCAACATCTCTGAGCCTTGGTTGCTTCACCTATACAATGGAAATCATGCAGCAGCTCTGTCTTGTTGAAGATTAAGAAAGATAAAGCATGTGAAGTGTGGAGCATTGTGCTCTTCCTATGGTAACAGGACATGATGGCTATATGACTGTGACAGATGAGCCCCTCCCACAGAGCAGTTGGTGGCAAGCTTTTCTGCAAAGGGCTGGATAATAATCTTATGTTTTATGGGCTATATATGGTCTCTGTCACAACAACTCAGTTCTGCCACTGAAGTGTGGAAGTAACCTCAGATAATACAAATTGACTCTCATCTTGTTTTTAACACATCATCGAATAGTCTCCTTCTGGTTTTCTTTCCATTTCTTGGCAATGTAAAATACATTCTCAATTTATAGACTAAACAGGAATGGGCAGTGGGTCAGGTTTGACCCATGCTCCATAGGTTGCTGACCCCTGGTCTCATGAGCAAAAAGACAAAGTTGCTGCAAACGCGACATTTCAAAGTGCTGAGAAGGCAGGTTTCTCTTCTGCATGGCAGTGAGAAGAGGAAGATTAAGAACAGCTCTGGAGAGGAGGAAACATGGGAGCTGGGGTTTTCAGAGTAAGTAGCAGTTCTCCAGATGGGACAGATAAGAGAAGGAAACAGCAATTCATAAGAGAATAAAGGATACAAGAAACACATGTATTTCTAAAGAATTGCTACAAAGGGAAAGGACTCTTGTAGTTTAGCTGACTGTTTTTCTCATTAATTTGATTATATTCTGTGGCCATTACTTGATTTGGGTTGATGGCCACCCCCCTGCCCCCGAGTATACCTTGCATTTGTGTTCCTGCTTTTACCGCCCACCCCCACCCACCCCCCAGCCACCATCACTGCCTCAACCTCCTGAAAGTTCTTCGTAAAAATCTCAGGAAGCATCTATTGACAGATAACATAGCCTTTCCTTTTGGACAGTTTTGTCATTCAAGTCTAAGAATATATGAGCATCTTGAAGTATTAATAATGTCACTCTACTACGCTTTGCTGCTGCTGCTTTAGTAAGTTGATTAGTTGCTTCTCTGTTAAATGTTAACTGAAAATATATTTTAAAAGACATACTTGACGTATAATGCATTGGTTTCAATATTACAACATAACGATCCCATACTTGTATGTATTGTGAAATGATTACCACAGTAAATCCAAATAACATCCATCCCCACACATATTTACAAAATGTTTTTTCTCGTGATCAAATTTTTTAAGATCTATTCTCCTAGCAACTTTCAAATGTATAATACAGTATTATTAAAGAAAAAAGAAAGTGAAGTCGCTCAATCGTGTCCAACTCTTTGCGACCCTATGAACTGTTGCCCACCAGGCTCCTCTGTCCGTGGGGATTCTCCAGGCAAGAATACTGGAGTGGGTTGCCATTTCCTTCTCCAGGGGATCTTCCTGACCCAGGGGTCAAACTGGGTCTCCCACATTGCAGGCAGACTCTTTACCTTCTGAGGCACAGTATTATTAACTATAGTTTAAATACATTTAAGTAGATTTTTTTAAATACTATTTTTATGTCTATGGGAATCTCACTATGAAAAATTAGCAAAATCTTTTGTCTGTGAAATTATGCTTCTGAATTTTTAAGTCAGATCAACAATGGATTGGCTTAAAGATTTTTGACCCATAGCTCAGTCACATCTGACTCTTTGGGACCCTGTGGACTGTGGCCCACTGCCAGGCTCCTCTGCCCATGGAATTGTCCAGGCAAGAAGACTAGAGTAGGTTGCCATTTCCTTCTACAGGGGATCTTTTCAACCTAAGGATAGAACTGTGGTCTCCTGCATTGCAGGTGGATTCTTTACCATTTGAGCCATCAAGGAAGCCCTTTGGCTTAAAGAAAATGGAGATTATTTGGAATTGTTTTTAAATCTAGGTGCCAGAAAACCATAAAAATTTAATTTTTAATTGAAGGATAATGGCTTTACAGAATTTTGTTGTTTTCTGTCACACCTCAACATGAATCAGCCGCTTAGTATTTCATTCAATGATACCGTATTGAACAGGTTTCCCAGGTGGCTCAGTGGTAAAGAATCCGCCTGCCGATGTACAAGGCACAGGAGACTCGGATTCAATTCCTGGGTCAGGAAGATCCCCTGGAGTAGGAAATGGCAACCCACTCCAGTATTCTTGCCTGGAGAATCCCATGGACAGAGGAGCCTAAGGGCCACAATCCACGGGGTTGCAGAGTAGGACACAACTGAGCATACATGTGTCATATTGAACAGCTTTAAAAGTTGATGAGCATTTTTTTTAAGCTCCATTTTAAAACATCTCTGGTTTTTCAAACCTTTCAGCATCTGAGGCTCAGGAGATTATAGAAAAATAGGGCTTCCTAGATGGCACTAGTGGTAAAGAACCCTCCTGAAGAATTGATTCTTTTATTCAACAAACATGTATTGAGCCCCTACTATGTACCAGACACCTTGAAGGACGCTGACGATACACAAAGACTGAGGCACACTCTGTGCCCCAACAATGAGATAAAGGAACACTTAGCAGTGTGTGGAAGCAGGTCCAAGGCAGGAATTATACCAAAGTCATTAGTAGATCCTTGTGGGAAACTCATTTTCAGCCAGAAGTACTTCTTCTATACTCCTTATTCCATCCAGATGAATCGTGGCAGTTTGTAGTGGTAATAAAAATGGTTATTGAATGCCTGCTCTGTGCCAGATTCTGAGCTACTTCACTGTACTATGATATTGAATCCTCACAAGATTCCTTTACTTTATGTTCTGTTATGACCCATTATTGTGCCTGAGATCACCCAGTTACTATGTACTAACCTGACCCAGCCTGGTTCAGCCTGATTCCAAAGCCATGCTGTTCCCACCACACTATACTGATGATATTTTTTCTGGCACGTGCATCAGAGGTTGAATCATTAAAAAAAAAAAAAAAAAGGAATTGATCCAGTTAATTTTACCTATGGAAGGGCATTAGCAAGTAGCTGACTGCTTAATGTGTGCATCTCTTGATATAGCCATCAGCTGCAGAAATGAACAAGGCCATGCTAAGGTGCGCAAAAATGCAGTTATATGTATAGCCACACACACACACACACAAATAAAGGAGGGAAGGAAATAAGGAGGGTGAGGGGTGAGCTATTCCAGACCATTTCAGTGATTATGCTCCAGTATTGCTTCTGAGTCTATTCCAAGGCAATTAGGATTGTTAAATAGCAAGCAATCCTTAACTGATCATACCTGCAAGTATAAAGATGTTGCTCACACATCACTAATAACTGGTTTCCTTAGATTAAATAACCATCTAAGACAAGTTGAGGCTAGCATGGTGTTGGAGATCCACACTCCAAGCAAGAGAAAGGCAGCTGGGGAAGATGGTCTCCTATCAGGAGGTGCAAAGGTAGAAGGTGTGTAGGTTGTCTGTGCTTTTAAGTGCATGGATACCCAAAAGACTTCCTATAGAGAGAACATATTTCTGGGCCTGCTGTCTTAGGAAATGGACTGAGGGTTGGGTCTTCATTGCCTGTTCTCCAAATTAAGACAGCATTAGGACTGAAAGAGAGGATGTGAACTGAGACCTGTTTTTTATGTGTAACACGTCCTGTCACAGGCCTTTCACCTATGGTTTTTGTCACTATGCCAGCAAGCCACCAAGACTTGTCCTTACATGTGGCAGAGGGACCACAACACAACACCAGTTAATTTCTGTGATTAAATTTGTTTGCTAGTGAGTCAACTGAGTGACTATCCATAAAGGAAAAAGAGAACATTTAGTCTTTTTTGATATATATTATCTCTGAGAAGTTTTATTACCAAGAATAATTTGGTAGTATTGCCTGGACAAGCAATACTAAATGAAAATAATAATCAAACCTAAAGCAGACCCATTTGTCATAGTAATGTATCTAACCTCATGGTCTGTTCCAGAAGAAAAATAACCCATAGAAAGGAAGGCTGTGAGGCTCTGAGATCTTAAGAATCTGCATCAGACTTAAGCATTTTTACTTTCTTCCTTTGAATTTCTACTTAGTGGAAATTATTCAATGATGTAATTTTGTTTTTGGAGAAATTTTAGGAGAAGAGAATGAATATTACAATATTCAGATCCATCTTTACTGCTACTGCCCTCATCCAAGTCACCACCCAGACTACAGTAATGGCCTCTGTTTTCCCACTGCCCTCCCTTCCCCTCAAATACCACTAGATTCCTCATGGGAGCTATGCTAACAACTGTCCCCATCACTTACTATCTGTCTCACCTGATTTATTTCATCATCATTTTAATCTAGCTTATCTGCTGGAGGACCATGGCTGCCTCGTTCACTGTGTCTCCATCTCACACAGGGTCTGGCATATATCTGATGAATAAGCAAATGGATGATAGAATGGGCCAAGCACTGGGCTTAATAATTTACAAATATTTTCTTTTTTAATCTTATGAAAATCCTCTGGAGGAGTTACTATCCTCACTTGGTTAACAAGGAAATGAGGGCAGAGATACAGTCTTGCAGCTTGTATGTAGAAAGTGGAAATTTCCACTTTAAGTGTAGCTGACTCCAAAGTCACTTTTATTTCTACCAAATTGTTTTTCTTCCAGTAGGAAATTTTTTCACAAAAGAGAGGATTTTTGATTTTTTAAATATCCAAAGACATTTTACTCCAGCCTTCAGAGCCTTATGATTTTAGACCAAAGTTCTTAGAATGATATCTTATCCCTTGAATTAAAAAAAATAAAGAATGAGCTTTCCATTGCTTATTAAATGAACTTGACATTTTTAAGCCCTCTGTCCACACACATTCCAACCCAAAACTATAAGGAGGAATCTACATGCTCGTTAATAAGTGTGCAGTGTTTAGCCAGATAATGGCTATAGTTGATATTCTGCTTATAATTGTTCATGAATTGGCTTCCTGTGCATAAATTAGGGCTGTAGCCTATACATAAGCATCATTTATAAGACCATTTTAGTTTGGGCATACAAAATTTTGGGAGGCACATTCCCAGTATAAATGGAATGATACATATACTGATATACATGTGTAGTGTATTTATATGTATGTGTATATACATGTATGTATGCATACCCACAAATACACATACACACATTTTATGCATAGCTCCAGATACTGTCTCACTATAAAACTGAACATGGTCAAAATTTGTTGCCAAAGAAATACAATTTCCTATTTATTCATTAAATTTATATTTTCATCTCTGTTTTCTAATCTAGTTATTTGAACTGAGCTTTTCTTTCAGGCTTTCATGCCTAATGTCAGTAGTGTGTTTGCCAAAGCATAAGTAAGGTTTCACCCTATTTCGATTTTATAAGAGACTCATGATCCATAATAGCTACACCTATTTGTAGCCTCATTGGATGACATTAAACAAAGCTTTGCCTAGAATATGACATCCCTGACTCGATGGACATGAGTTTGAGCAAGTTCCGGGAGTTGGTGATGGACAGAGAAGCCTGGCGTGCATCTATGGGGTCACAAAAAGTCAGACATGAGTGAGCGACTGAACTGAGAATATGGTACCCACACTACAAACAGTATACAAGATGATTTAGGTGATTTGTTCTGTAGGGTAATCAGAGACAAAGGCGGGGATATCAATCTGCTCCATCAGGATGGGGCCAGTCTCAAACTGCAGAGGCCAAAATTCCATTGTATTTATTTATATGGTTACCTTCTACTCATGGCAAATGATACTAGTTTTCTGTTTATGACGGTGATATTTGTTTCCTTTTGGGGTAAATACACCTAAGGAAAAATATGTTGATTTAAAATATTATGTACCTCATTGTACAAGTGGTGTGCGAGGTGGCAAAAATTATTTAAGTCTTAAGCAAATGACTGATAGAAAAAACTAGTGGAGGCAACAGAGTTCTGGGAGTCAGAGTTCACCACTTAATAATTGAGTAAACTTGAGTAAGGTACTTAACCTCACTTAAAAATAGCTGCAGTAACCTCAGAGCTTTTGTCTGTTCAAATGGAAATTATATCAAGTGGAGCATAGCAGATGGGAAATAAATGATTTGTAATGATCATATCTGCTTTTATTACTACTATCGTTAATGAAATGGTGTATGCGGAGCACTTAACACAGAGCCTAGTGTAGAGTACATGCGCAGCAAGAATGAACTAACATTCCCTCATCAACAGCTTCCTTTATAATAGGCCTGCAAATAAACGTATGGTTCATGACTCAGTTTTAGCTGATACCAATCTAGTGTGTGAATGTTATGTGACTTTTTTTGAGATGTTTGCTTGAAGGCTATGTTGTCTTGAAGCATACACAATTCTGAAAAAGTAACGAACATCTTCTTTTGGTAGTAAGGCCTACAAGGAGTGAAGAAGTTCTGTGAACAGAAAGTAGCTTTCTATAATGTAGAATACATTCTCCTTCTCTTTTTCTTGGGATGAAATGAGTTAAATATTAATTGTCTGTTTACCTGAGGTTCTAAGTGTAAAGGTTGAAACTGTGTCTCAAATTTCTGAAATTCTTTCCTAGAAAGATGTACATATCATGAAATTCAACCACAAATCCAATACAAATTTAAAAAGCTTCTCAGGAAGAAAAATAAATTAAAGGCAACCTGAGAAGATTGAGAAAATAGACACAGGGTTATCTAAGAGCACGGGAAACTAGTTATATTTACAGGATCCCATCTCCTGACCCCTGTGCAGACAGCAAGCAGAGGTAAATGGAATTAGAAATGTGCTGACTTCAAGGAAAACTAGGGAATCAAGAAAATGAGAATTTAACAAGACAGTGACCAGTCTTAGAGAAAACAAAGTAAGAAACTACTAGGAGTGGATGAAGCCTGGCTGAATATAGCAAATCTTTCTCTGAAATTGTGTACTTTATAAATATTTTATTGTGGAAATTGTCCAGCATACACAAAGAAGTGAGAGTGAGTTAACAGTCTTTAACACTACCCAACTTCAATAATAATTAACAGTACACCAATCTTGTTTCCTGTAGCCTCATAGGATATGGGCTCGGAATGGGACTGGAGTATTTAAGGTTGATTTTAGACATGATGTCCATCATAATGACACAAATAATGCAGTATGCATTTTTTAAAAGTCTTTAATAAGTTTGTTACAATATACTTCTGCTTTGATTTTTTGGCCTTGGGACATGTGGGATTTTAGCTCTCCCAGCAGGAATTGAACCCGCACCACCTGCGCTGGAAGATGAAGTCTCAACCGCTGGACCGCCAGGGAGGTCCCCTGAAGTATGCATTTTTAAATGTAAAGGAATGTTTTGCAGAGTTACTATGTGATTATCACTCCTACAAAATTGACAAATTCCTTTATACCATCTAATACCTTATTTCTTAAGTTGTTTCAAAGATGTCTCTGTAAAAGGTTGGTCTAAATCAGCATTGAAACATGACCACAAGACGCATTTGAATTTTGTCTCCTCAGTCTTTTCTATTACAGCCCCCCTCCTTTAATATCATTGATTTGTTGGAGAAATTGAGTCATCTGTCCTATGTCCCGTTATATATTCTAGATTTGCCTGATTGCTTCATTGTGGTATCATTTAACTTATTCTTTTGTTATCCACATTTCTTATAATTGGTGACTACATTTAGAGGCTTGATTCTAGTTCATTTTTAGGCAAGAATGTTTCATAGGTGGCATTGTCTAGTTTCTATTGTATTATATTTTGAGGCATATAATATCTGTTTGCCCCTTTTAGGGATTGAGGGATGGGTTTATAATGCTTTCAGCTTCATCTCTCCTTGATAAACTTTCCCAGGCAGTGTTTCACATAATTTTATCATTGCTTGCATCCATTATTTTATTAAGATTGCAGAATTATGATTATCTCAGTGTTATTCCGAATTAGCTGGAATTCTTCTATAAAGAACTTTGCCTCATCAATCATTTGGTTGCCCTGTAAAGCAAGAAAAATTCTTCATAGATTTCTTTTATCAGTTTTCAGAGCAATAAGGTGGTGTCCTGGAGACAGTGTTGGTTTTTTTTTAATACTATTATTTGTTAGATGAGTTTCAATCTTTTGTAATTATTCTTTTCGGTATTCATGTTGCCCTTGATTAGTACAGTGGAAACACCTTCTGGTTGACCCCTGTGTCTTTTGGCATTTTCCCTATTATTCTTTGATGGCTTCCTTGGTTACTACCCCAGGCATAAGCCAATTTCCCAGGCTTATCTCATTCATTTCCTGTTCAAAACCTAGACTCAGCCTTTTCTAAGAACTCTGGTTCCTTTTAGAGAGGCAGAGAATTAAGAGACCACAATTTGAGCGCTAGGATTGCTCATCATTCTGGACAATCATTGCTTTTAAGTGTTTTCATTAGACAAAGCTAGGGCATAAAAATGAGGAAATAAATCATGATTTCCTACTGATATTTTCAAATAATATTTAAAGGAAGGGTTTTTTTTGCTTGATTTCATACTTGCATGTATTTCCTTTTATGTTATAGGTTGTTACATATTTGTTTTATTTTATAATAACCTTTAATAATTAGAAAGTAAGATTACAGTATTACCACTGATGACTCCAGAATACAAAAGTTGGTTTGTTTGCTTGTTTAAGAAGAAAAGGCAACATTAGTAACATACATGAATTAATTTGAAAAGCTATTCATATATATGAGATTCTGAATTTGCTATGTCACATTAATAAGAATTGTATCAGTCTCAAAATTTGGTTACTTGGTTTACTGGTTTTTAGAAGACTATACCAAGATATGGAAGCTATAAAAATGACCAACCCAATTTATTCTAACTGCTTGGGTCTCACTCCACTGCCCTGTTCGCCCATCTGATAACACTACTGCATACACATCACAAGGGTAGGATGCTGTCTTTTATTACCCAGTATATTATGTAGCGCCTGGCACAGTGCTCATAGTATTCACGTACAAATCAATCATCCTACCTGTTTTAGGGGAAGTCACTGAACCAAGTGTACTGAAATAATCATCGATGACAACAAAGTAGACACCTGCTTCTTCATATTCTCTACCGTTGTTTCCAAGCAAAAATCACAAGTGTTACTTAAAGACCAAGAACTAAAAGAGCTCTTAGAAGCCTAATTCAATCCCTTCCTTTCTCAAATGAGAAGTTGAGCCATAGATGCAGTCATTTCCCCCAAATCATCCAGCTTATTCCTGGCAGAACTAAAACTGGGATCCAGAGCCCCTGTTTCTTGGTCTGAAATGCTTTCTACTCATTTACACAGTGGCCTGCTTTCTCACCCTTCCCTACATCCTCTCTGGACTAGCACTTTGATAAAGCAGGTAGTGTTAACATTTTAGTTTACTTCCTTTCAGAAGGTATGAATACTTTCACTCTCATTAGGCTCAGATTACTGGTGAATTCAATTTAACATGCTATTCTTTCTTGTTCTAATAGAAGACATTCAGTTCAGTTCAGTACAGTCCCTCAGTAGTGTCCGACTCTTTGCGACCCATGAATCGCAGCACACCAGGCCTCCCTGTCCATCACCAACTCCCAGAGTTTTCTCAAACTCATGCCCATCGAGTCGGTGATGCCATCCAGCCATCCCATCCTCTGTCATCCCCTCTCCTCCTGCCCGCAATCCCTCCCAGCATCAGGGTCTTTTCCAATGACTCAACTCTTCACATGAGGTGGCCAAAATATTGGAGTTTCAGCTTCAGCATCAGTCTATCCAATGAACACCCAGGACTGATCTCCTTTAGGATAGACTGGTTGGATCTCCTTGCAGTCCAAGGGACTCTCAAGAGTCTTCTCCAACACCACAGTTCAAAAGCATCAATTTTTCGGCACTCAGCTTTCTTCACGGTCCAAATCTCACATCCATACATGACCACTGGAAAAACCATAGCCTTGACTAGACGGACCTTTGTTGGCGAAGTAATGTCTCTGCTTTTTAATATGCTGTCTAGGTTGGTCATCACTTTCCTTCCAAGGAGTAAGCGTCTTCTAATTTCATGGCTGCAATCACCACCTGCAGTGATTTGGAGACCAAAAAAATAAAGTCTGACACTGCTTCCACTGTTTCCCCATCTATTTGCCATGAAGTGATGGGACCAGATGCCATGATCTTAGTTTTCTGAATGTTGAGCTTTAAGCCAACTTTTTCATTCTCCTCTTTCACTTTCATCAAGAGTCTTTTTAGTTCCTCTTCACTCTCTGCCATAAGGGTGGTGTCATCTGCATATCTGAGGTTATTGATATTTCTCCCAGCAATCTTGATTCCAGCTTGTGCTTCTTCCAGCCCAGCATTTCTCATGATGTGCTCTGCATATAAGTGAAATAAGCAGGGTGACAATATACAGCCTTGACCTACTCCTTTCCCTATTTGGAACCAGTCTGTTGTTCCATGTCCAGTTCTAACTGTTGCTTCCTGACCTTCATGCAGATTTCTCAAGAGGCAGGTCAGGTGGTCTGGTATGCCCATCTCTTTCAGAATTTTCCATAGTTATTGTGATCCACACAGTCAAAGGCTTTGGCATAGTCAATAAAGGAGAAATAGACGTTTTTCTGGAACTCTCTTGCTTTTTCGATGATCCAGCAGGTGTTGGCAATTTGATCTCTGGTTCTTCTGCCTTTTCTAAAACCAGCTTGAACATCTGGAAGTTCACGGTTCATGAATTGCTGAAGCCTGGCTTGGAGAATTTTGAGCATTACTTTACTAGTGTGTGAGATGAGTGCAACTGTGTGGTAGTTTGAGCATTCTTTGGCATTGGCTTTCTTAGGGATTGGAATGAAAACTGACCTTTTCCAGTCCTGTGGCCACTGCTGAGTTTTCCAAATTTGCTGGCATGTTGAGTGCAGCACTTTTACAGCATCATCTTTCAGGATTTGAAATAGCTCAACTTGAATTCCATTACGTCCACTAGCTTTGTTCGTAGTAATGCTTCCTAAGGCCCACTTGACTTCACATTCCAGGATGTCTGGCTCTAGGTGAGTGATCACACCATCGTGTTTATCTGGGTTGTGAAGATCTTTTTTGTACATGTCTTCTGTGTATTCTTGCCACCTCTTCTTAATAGCTTCTGATTCTCTTAGGTCCATACCAATTCTGTCCTTTATCAAGCCCATCTTTGCATGAAATGTTCCCTTGATATCTCTAATTTTCTTGAAGAGATCTCTAATCTTTCCCATTCTGTTGTTTTCCTCTATTTCTTTGCACTGATCACTGAGGAAGGCTTTCTTATCTCTCCTTGCTACTCTTTGGAACTCTGCATTCAAATGGGAATATCATTCCTTTTCTCTTTTGCTTTTCACTTCTCTTCTTTTCACAGCTATTTGTAAGGCCTCCTCAGACAGCCATTTTGGTTTTTTGCATTTCTTTTCCATGGGGATGGTCTTGATCCCTGTCTCCTGTACAATGTCACGAACCTCCATCCATAGTTCATCAGGCACTCTATCAGATCTAGTCCCTTAAATCTATTTCCCTCTTCCACTGTATAATCATCAGGGATTTGATTTAGGCCATTCCTGAATGGTCTAGTTGTTTTCCCTACTTTCTTCAATTTAAGTCTGAATTTGGCAATAAGGAGTTCATGATCTGAGCCACAGTCAGCTTCCAGTCTTGTTTTTTGCTGATTGTATAGAGTTTCTCCATCTTTGGCTGCAAAGAATCTAATCAATCTGATTTCAGCGTTGACCATCTGGTGATGTCCACGTGTAGAGTCTTCTTTTGGTTTGTTGGAAGAGGGTGTTTGCTATGACCAGTGTGTTCTCTTGGCAAAACTCTATTAGCCTTTGCCCTGCTTCATTCTGTACTACAAGGCCAAATTTGCCTGTTACTCCAGGTGTTTCTTGACTTCCTACTTTTGCATTCCAGTACCCTATAATGAAAAGGACATCTTTTTTGGGTGTCAGTTCTAAAAGGTCTTGTAGGTCTTCATAGAGCCATTCAACTTCAGCTTCTTCAGTGTTACTAGTTGGGGCATAGGCTTGGATTACTGTGATATTGAATGGTTTGCCTTGGAAACGAACAGAGATCATTCTGTCATTTTTGAGATTGCATCTAAATACTGCATTTTGGACTCTCTTGTTGACCATGATGGCTACTCCATTTCTTCTAAGGGATTCCTGCCCACAGTAGTAGATATCTGAGTTAAATTCACCCATTCCAGTCCATTTTAGTTCACTGATTCCTAGAATGTTGACGTTCACTCTTGCCATGTCCTGTTTGACCACTTCCAATTTGCCTTGATTCATGGACCTAACATTCCAGGTTCCTATGCAGTATTGCTCTTGACAGCATTGGACCTTGCTTCTATCACCAGTCACATCCACAACTGGGTATTGTTTTTGCTTTGGCTCCATCCCTTCATTCTTTCTGGAGTTATTTCTCCACTGATCTCCAGTAGCATATTCAGCACCTACCGACCTGGGGAGTTCCTCTTTCAGTATCCTATTATTTTGCCTTTTCATACTGTTCATGAGTTTCTCAAGGCTAGCATACTGAAGTGGTTTGCCATTTCCTTCTCCAGTGGACCACATTCTGTCAGACCTCTCCACCATGACCCATCTGTCTTGGGTGGCCCCACACGGCATGGCTTAGTTTCATTGAGTTAGACAAGGCTGTGGTCCATGTGATCAGATTGGCTAGTTTTCTGTGATTATGGTTTCATTGTGTTTGCCCTTTGATGCCCTCTCACAACACCTACCGTCTTACTTGGGTTTCTCTAACCTTTGACGTGGGGTATCTCTTCACGGCTGCTCCAGCAAGGCGCAGTCACTGCTTACCTTGGATGAGGTCACCCCTCCTGACCTTAAATGTGAAGTAGCTCCTCTCAGCCCTCCTGTGCCCATGGAGCCGCCGCTCCTCGACACGGGGGTAGCTCCTCTCGGCCACCACCCCTGACCTTAGACATGGGGTAGCTCCTCTCAGCCGCTGCCCCGATAGAAGACATTAAGAGTGATCAAACCAGTTGTCACAGACAGTTTCGTGTTCATCTCTAATTTCAGTTTCTATTAAAATGCAAAGTATAATACTGCTAGAAACAGTAATAAATTATTACTCTAACACTGGAAAAAAATATTCAGTGAATTAAAAAACCATTTGATGAACATCTACAGACTTCATACTTGATTTCCTAATTTTATACTTCAGATAAAAAATTCTGAAGTTTGCTTATTAATCTTTGTTCTTGATTACCAATTGTCATCTGACTTTACAGCATAATAGAGGACTGGCTGTTCTCCCTCTTCATTAAGTCCAAGTTGTAACATCTGATCACTATTAGGAGGCCTTATAGGCACAATGGCTTCATTGCAGTTCCATGCCCAGAAAAAGCTCAAAAACTCTCTTAAATCATGAGATATTGAGCAATGTGGTGACTGCATTTTCGTATTGTACTTATTTTGCATTTGAATTTTTAATTGCTTTGCTAGTACTTTAAGTACAGATAAGATACTGAAATTTCAAGCCACTTTAAAACAAAGGTTACAGAGAGTGTGTGTGTGGTTTAGTCACTAAATCATGTCCAAATCGTGCAACCCCAGGGTCTGTAGCCTACCAGGCTCCTCTGTCCGTGGGATTCTCCAGGCAAGAATACTGGAGTGGGTTGCCATTTCCTTCTCTAGGGGATCTTCCTGACCCAGGAATTGAACCCGGGTCTCCTGCATTGCAGGTAGATTCTTTACCTACTGAGCTGTGAGGGAAGCCAGGATAAAGAGTATTTCTGTGCTAATTAGGTAATGCTACCATTTGAATGGTGATGAAAATGACTGTGGTATATTAAAAAAATATATGGACTATTCTTTGAATTCCATCTATGATAGGTCATATTCAGGTGCTTGTTTTTACTTCAGTTTCCTATAAAGTCTCAACATCTTAATCTCGTCCAGGTAATATCAGTTCAGTTCAGTCACTCAGTTGTGTCCGACTCTTTGTAACCCCATGGACTGCAGCACGCCAGGCTTCCTTGTCCATCACCAACTCCCGGGGCTTGCCCAAACTCATGTCCATAGAGTCGGTGATACCATCCAACCGTCTCATCCTCTGTTGTCCCCTTCTCTTGGCTTCAATCTTCCCCAGCATCAGGGTCTTTTCAAATGAGTCAGTTCTTTGCATCAGATGGCCAAAATATTGGAGTTTCAGCTTTAGCATCAGTCCTTCCAATGAATACTCAGGACTGATCTCCTTTAGGATTGACTGGTTGGATCTCCTTGCAGTCCAGGGGACTCTCAAGAGTCTTCTCCAACACCACAGTTCAAAAGCATCAATTCTTCGACACTCAGTTTTCTTTATAGTCCAACTCTCACGTCCATACATGACCACTGGAGAAACCATAGCCTTGACTAGACGGACCTTTGTTGGCAAAGTAATGTCTCTGCTTTTTAATATGCTGTCTAGGTTGGTCATTGCTTTTCTTCCAAGAAGCAAGCGTCTTTTAGTTTCATGGCTTTTAGTTTCTTTTTTCTTCTAATACTTTATCAGTTTCATTCTTTAAATATGTATATTTAAATCTTTGAGCTGTCCAATGGAAGAAGTAATACAGCCTTAATATTTTTCCAAAATGGTTAGTCAGTTTTTCAAAATCATTTACTTGGATAATCTGTTTTCCTCTCTAGTTTGAAAAGCCTTTCTTTATTATATACAAACTGAAACTACATGGAGCTTATTTCTAGGCTCTGCAACATTTACTGTTTTGTCTGCCTGTCCTAGAGCAAAACTGTTTGATTGCTATGGTTTTTATGTTTAATTTTAGTCACTGAATCTCCTGTTTATCAGATTTTCAGTTTACCCTTTTAAATTTAATTTTTATTTGATTTGGTTTTGTTTATTTTTCAAACCAGCTGATCAAATTGTGAAAAAAAAAAAAACAAAAAGTGCTCAAGCAAGCAAAAAAGAGACAGAGAAAGGAACGTTACTATTGTGATTAAGATCACTTTTTTTAAAAAGTCACTTTTAATTGATCAATTTAGGGTGAATTAATATCTCTACAATATTAAATATTTCTGCCCAAAATGGTAGTATAGTTTCTATTTATTCAGTTTTTCTTTTTGAGAGTAGAATTTAAAAATTTTCTTTATATATATTATACAGGTTTTGCTAAGTTTATTTTAGATGTTTTATTTTTTTATTTTTATAAATGGAATGTGTCTGATCCTTTTATATTTATTAGAATATAAGTGACTTTTCTTGAGGCAGGTTATACCTACTATCTATTAACATTTTTTATTGGATATTGAAGTCTATCAAATGAATTTTTGGCCCTTGTACAAAGATGATCAAATGATCATCTTTGGATCGTATTGGATCTATTATTATTATGGTTCTATTGGATCTATTATTATTATGGTTAATGATATTTTTAGATAGGCTGTTGTTGGACCATCCTTGCATTACTTGAATATATCCCACTCTATTAGGATGTATTATGCTATAAATATTCTGCTTGGTTCTATTTGCTAATGTTTTCATTGAGAGCAATTTTGAGTTTTCCAAACTATCAAGAGCCATACCTATATATTTACTCTTTATACTGAGCACATAATACCTAGCCCTGTGTCTGAAGCAGAGGAAATTCTCAGTAAATATTTGTGAAAAGCAGGGTGGTTCCACGAGTCACGTGATTTGATTCTCTTAACTCTTCTGGTCTGTTCTAGAAAGAGATTCCACCACTAACAGCTGACTAAAGATCAGTGAGTTGGTCTTGTGAGGATCTCTCCAGGTCCTTTGAAAACTTCTTTGTGTGTTCACCTGATCTGATTACTCAACCTTTTTAGGTCCTTTCACCCTGTTATGACTAGACATGTTTTTTCCCTTGAGCAAGCTTCCAGACATCAGCAAAGACATCTCTGACATGAGCAAGCCTAAATTTTCAGAACAAACTGTTTTGTATTATCATGAGGCACTGCTCGGGTGTCTGATGTGGACCAAATCCATGTGAGCTAAGAGAAGAGCTTGAGCTTGACCTGGCAGATACTGGTGTTGGCTCAGTGATCACAATGTAATTGGCATAGCTATTACCTGGCCAGGGTTCCAGGCAGCCAACCAGAAGCCCACCAATATAATTCCTGTAGGTGCCTTTCCCCCCACCCCCCACTTTCTTCTCGTTAGCTTTCAGCAACGACAAATTAAATCCTGTCTTTTGGTGGTTCCACGAGTGTTTCCATTCATCTCCAAAGAGTTCAGTGGCCTGGGTGTGTGGGAAGTTCTCTAAGAAAAGTCACATGTGGAAACCAGAAGGGCAGAAGAAATACATGGCCAAAGGTTATTTTGTGACAAAACAGCTGTGATGATAGATGCTACAAATGAGCAGTTACTAATTATGACCAACCTGCTCACCCGCAGTTACTCTGGTACTCTGTTTCCTGTATTCTGCTGCATTTTCCCCCAACCTTTCCCCATAGCATCTTTCTTAGGTCACAAAATTGACTCAAAATCTCAAAAATTTCCATATATCTACTTTTTTTCTTTTTCAGTGTTCCATATTTCTATCTAGTTAGCCTCTTTTGGTGTTTCCTGTAGCCAGTTATATCTACTGTTTGATTTATGGCAACACTCACAGGAGTCTTGTACCCAAACATATAATACTTCAATTGCACTGACTATTCAATTTAAAATTCTCTTTCCAACTAAATGTGACCTATTGTTGGTTATTACTGATTTAATAGGTAAGAGCATATTTAACAAAATTAGATCAAAATACTAGGTTATTGACTTTCACATCATCAACTCAGAGCTAGCATAGGGGCAATTCATACTGCTGAATAAATAGATAGGTTATTTGATAGCCTAGTGCAATGCGTATTTCCTTCCTAGGTTGAAAACCACATAAATTCTAGGGCAAGTACTTTTATAATCTAGAATATTCTGAAATGTAACTGTATTGGCATATGTTTGTAGACTTCAAGAGGCTAAGCATTTCTTTTCCCTATAAGGTCAAAATAAAATGCATTATTGAGTTGGTTATTGGGATAACTAAAGCTGCAAATGACTCTTATAAGGAATATCCTGATAAACTGGTGATTTTAGAGCCAAACAGTTATTCTTTAAAACTATACTTTTGAGCGAAAATTACCTGCTTTGTTGATGTGGATCACATTCGCTGAAAGCTTCCCAAATTTTTGCTTCACTTTGTGGGGCAGACTTGGCATGGGAATACATAGTATATTTCTTCTAAGAAAATACATAGTATATTTCTCCTAAATATGCATAGTATATTTCTTCTAAGTTCTTCAATTTAAGCAAGAACCACAATCAGCAGATGATCTCTATTGAATCATTTCTTCTTCAAATATGATACTTTGCTATACAGTGCCAACTCTCACTTTTTCCACATTACATAATCCTCTCTGTTCCCTAGTATTTCCATGTAGCCATCCTATAAGTGGAACCAGGAGTGTGGTTTGGTTAACACTTCACGTTGATACTGGTGGATTACATGATAGCGGGTACCTTGTTGTCTAACAACTTTATCCTACTGACCTCAGTATGGGTACCACTTGCACAAATGCATCTTCATCACTGAAAGGATTGTTGTTGCCTTGTTCCTGATGATCCCTAGTCATGTTTAGTTCCCTGATGAGGCTTCTGATTGAATGTAATGATTTAGTCTGAAGTTGAATCATAAACATTCCATAAGTTAATCCAAATGTCCTTATTTTCTAACTCTTGTCACTGGATCTTGAACCAGACAGCTTGATGTAGCGTCATTGATGGAGAATGAGACACTATTTTCTCATCAACCTAAATATAGGCATTAAAATTTACTTGGGTATTTTTGCTGTCAATTTTCTTTTATAATTTTCATCAAAGTTAAGTTTCCACAACAATAAGAACAAATAACTTGCTTACTTTATGTCAAGCTTTTAATATACTTTATCTTTTTTAACTGTTACAGTAATACTATGAGGAAGATATCAATATTATCCTCATTTTGGGGGCTTCTCTGGTGGCTTAGATGGTAAAGAATCCTGCAATGCAGGAGATCTAGGTTCAATCCCTGGGTTGGGAAAATCCCCTGGGTTGGGAGGAGGGCATGGAAACCAACTCCAGTATTCTTGCCTGGAGAATCCCCATGGACAGAGGAGCCTGGCAGGCTATAGGCTATGGGGTCACAAAGAGTCGGACATGACTGAGCGACTAAGCACAGCACATGAGGAAGATATTGATATTTTCCTCATTTTTTTTAGATAGGAAAGCTGAAATTTAGTGAGATTCTTCTCTTGTGACAACTCAAACATAGCTAAGTAACACAGCTGTGACTCAAACACAGGTTTGATTCTAAATTATAGGCACACTGTACTGACTCAGTAGGTTAAGAGCCAGTGGTAAAAATGACACATCTGTATCTAAAAACTCATCCTGTTTCCCAAATTACAGTTAGCATTACCAGTTTTCAAAATTCTCAACTACCAGTGACAACTCCCAGTGACAAAACATTGAAACCATATCAGGTCTCTGAATTAACTTGAATCAGATGAACGACCTCTTAATGGTATATTGTTCATCTTAAGAGTAAGTAAAAAAACTGCCTAATGGGAATTCAAATTTATTTAACAATAGTTATCAGTGTAAAAGACCCTGATGCTGGGAAAGATTGAGGGCAGGAGAAGGGGCTGACAGAGGATGAGATGGTTGGATGGCATAATAAACACAATGGACATGAGTTTGAGGCAAACTCCGAGAGTTAGTGAAGGACAGGGAAGCCTGGCATATGCTGCAGTCTGTGGGGTTGCAAAGAGTTGGACACAATCTAGTGACTGAACAACAACAACAATCAGTGATATAGTGAGTGTTTACCTAATCACTGAAACCAGCCTCCCCTGACATAGGTACTTTGTTATCCACATGTAAGGTGAATTAACTGGGATTTTACTTGGAGGAAGCTGAAACTCAGAGTAATTTCTAAGTTACACTGTCAATAAGCAATCAAATGGATTTAGTCCAGAAATGTCAAACTCCAAAGATAGTCTTTGGGTTTTTTGCCTTTGTACCTCAGAAAAGAAACTATAGGTAAAACAATTTGACATTGTTCAAAGAAGGAACATTCTTGACACTCTTGAGTTACCTATATAGCTACTAATAATCATAACAACTCTAATAGTAATAACCACGGGGGTTAACATTTCTGGGATAACTGGAAATTCTGAGGGTTGACTCACTGCAAAGCACTTTGCACATATTATCTTACTAGAGACTCACAGTGACCCTGGGCTGTAGGTACTGGTAATACCCCCATGTTTTTAGCTGAGGAAAGCTAAATGGCCCCAGGCCACAGGGTATAGTACAGGGGAGTTGGAATTAACATCCAGATTAGTCAAGTGCAAACCCCCGCTTTCAACCTTGACACTCACTGCTGCTGGGTAACAGAAAATGTACAGGGTCTCCCTAAGTCTCCCTAAGGAAGTATGAGAGATTTCTTGGCTCTTTCTGCTGTTGAAAAACTACTTCTGTCTTAAGAATTTTTCTGTTCACGTGAATTCACCTTGACATCGGGCATAATATTGGAAGAGAAAGCATCTATATGGATAGGAAGTAGCCAGAGAGAGACAGCCCACTCTTTTTTTAAAAAAAAAAATAATTCTATTCAAATACAGTTGATTTATGATATGTTAATTATGTGTTAATTTCTGCTGTACAGCAAAGTGGTTCAGTTATACATATATGAATACATTCATTTTTATTTTTTTATTATGACTTATCACGGGATACTTAATATGGTTCTCTGTGCTATATAGTAGGACCTCATTGTTTATCCATCCTATATATACTAGTTTGCATCTGCTAATTCCAGACTTCCAGTCCATCCCTTCCCCCTTGGAAGCCACAAGTCTGTTCCCTATGTCTATGAGTCTATTTCATAGATAAGTTTGTTTGTGGAAAGACAGCCCACTCTTGTTTGCATTAACCTAGGAGGGGGTAAATTCACATTGGGTGGGCCATACCCTGAAGCAGAAATGAGTGAAACTGGGATCAACAACAAAGGGAGATGGGAGGCAGGTGTTACACACGGTGTTCTCCACCCAACTTGTCTACAGATCGCAAGTTGGCAGGCACTCTTGATCCAGTTTAGTGGTGCCAAGCATAGTATCTAAACTCTGCAGCCACCCTGACTGCGTGGACTTACTGCTCTTGCAAACCATTACAGTTTAAAGTGGAATGAAAATTATTCTGGGAACACTGGCTCTGTTAACTGTGAAATCATTTGTGTTTGACTCACTGGAGGAGAGCTTAAAGGTCCCTGAGCTCCATGACTTAAGATTTATGTTCCAGCCTTTCTGCCCCTGCTGGCTGGAGGTGAGAGAATAGGGTAACAAACGGTGATATATCTCCCAGGGGCCAGGGAATGCCCTTTTTTGTTACTTTGTTGGCTTGGGATGGGGGAGCCAGATAACCAAGCTTATTAAAATTACTTGATACAAAACCAGAAATGGTTTCTGGGTGAGATAGAAGGAACTCCTGTTGGTCATGTATACAAAGTTCTCTGCCTGGACTTGGTGACCACTGTTCTGTTGCTTAAAGAATTCTTATGCTTCTTTCTGTATTCTCCTTACTGGTTCAGACCAGTGGTTTCATATGTGCTCTTCAGTTCATAGAAGCTTCCAAGAGATGCTTAAAGGACATTTGAGGGGTCAGGGATATAGGATGGGGCTTCAGTCAGGCCCCTGCTACAACTAAAGCATCAAGCAGATTTTCTTCTCTGTTTCCTGGAATGGATTTCTGCTAGGGAATGCTTTTATTGTCCCACTTTTTAAAAGAGTACCCTGATTTTCTTCTAGAAATCTATGACCCCCTGTCCTCTGCCAAATGAAGGAATGAGTGTGTATGAGACTCAGGCCTAGTCAACCAGGGTCTCTGATCCATCTCATCAGAGATGATCCCAAAAAGGGCACCCGGCCTGCTTGGACCAGTGAGCACTGGGCTGCCCAGGCCCCAGTCTAGGGGTATCCCTTTCTAGCTCTCTTGATATGATATATCTGGAGCCTCAATTTCTTCATCCATAAGTTAGGGCTGATGTTATTTATACTTATAATAGCACCTGTCAGGTCATATACATTTTATAAAACATGAACTATAAAGAAAGCTGACCACTGAAGAATTGATGCTTTTGAACTGTGGTGTTAGAGAAGACTCTTGAGAGTCCCTTGGACTGCAAGGAGATCAGTCCTAAATATACATTGGAAGGACTGATGCTGAAGCTGAAACTCCAATACTTTGGCCACCTGATGCAAAGAACTGACTCATTTGAAAAGACCCTGATGCTGGGAAAGATTGAAGGCAGGAGAAGAAGGGGACAACAGGATGAGATGTTTGGATGGCATGACCGACGCGATGGACATGAGTTTGAGGAGGCTCCAAGAGTTGGTGATGGACAGAGAAGCCTGGCGTGCTGCAGTCCATGGGGTCACAAAGAGTTGAACACGACTGAGCAACTGAACTGAACTGATTATTTATGAACCTGTCAGGGTAATTTATTGCTGAGTTTTACAAGATTATTTTTTCCATTTATCAATTACCCTGTCCTTCCCAAATTAAAATACTGCATTTCCTCATTTTTCAAGCCTTTTCTCTCTCCACCAATTAAATCCCTATCTAGTTTGCTTTTGTTTCTCTTCTAATCCCTCTCATGCCTGTTCCTGATGTTATCCACATGCAGGAGGGACCTGAAGAGGGTTCTACTGATTTTGCATGCTTACAGTGTCACAATGCCTACTTGATGATTTCTCCATCTTTTCATGCACCTTCACCCTCAGGATGAGGGTGCACCTTCACTTGCAGGTGTAACCATGGTTGGGTACACTACTTGCTTCCCTGACTGAAATGTTTTTGTTTTATTGAAGTAGAGTTGATTTACAGTATTATATTAGTTTCAGGTGTACAACATAGTGATTCAGTTTTTTCTATAGATTATACTCCATTTATAGTTATTATAAAAGATTGGCTATATTCTCTGGGCTGTTCAATATGTCTTTGTAGCTTATTTATGTTATATATAGTAGTTTGTACCTCTTGATCCCCTACCGCTATATTTCCCCTCCTTCCTTTCCTCTCTTCACTGGTAACCACTAGTTTGTTCTCTATGCCCGTGAGTCTTTTTCTTTTTTGTTATTCATTTGTTCATGTAACTTTTTTAGATTACACATACAAGAGATAACATACAATATTTGTCTTTCTCTCTTACTTCACTTAAGCATAATAACCTCCAGGTCCATCCATGTTGTTGCAAATGGCGAAATGTCATTCCTATTTATGGCTGAGTAGTATTCCATTGTGTGTGTGTGTGTGTGTGTGTGTGTATGACCACGTCTTTTAAAATATATCCAGCACTACTTTGGATTTACTTCAGTTTACTTCCATTTTGTCTTCTCCACATTTTTCAAAGCCTCTCGATCAACCTTTTTATTCCAGTTGATAAGCTTTTACCATTTCTTTGCCTAAGAGATTTTCAGGGCAGAAAAAGAAAAAAAAGAAGCCCTTTGAAGACCAAGGCTCCTCCTTTCTTGTAAAAGTTGAAGCTCTCTGAGGAGATGATGCTAAATATCCTCAGGAAGGAAGTGGGAGAGGGTAGACAGAGGAATACCCTTGAGGATAAGTTGAGAGAAAGGAGACATGTCTCTGTACCCAGGAAAGGGAAAGTCAGATGGCCATTGAAGGCCCCACCCCAAGGATAGGGCAGAACTCAGACGGGGGCTTCTGCCAGGTACACCAGAAGGAGCTGACCCTCTGGGCAAGGGTTCTCCAGCCTTGATAGAGTTTCTGTTCATGAGTGACACACAAAAATAGACTGCAGGGCTTGAAGAGAATTCAGATGTACAACATAGTGATTCAGTTTTAGTGAGGATGTCAACAGTAACTATGATAAACTGGTCTGAGGTTGTGCTAAGTCGCTTCAGTCATGTCCGACTCTTTACAGCCCCATGGACTGTAGCCCGCCAGACTCCTCTGTCCATGAGATTCTCTAGGCAAGAATACTGGAGCAGGTTGCCGTGCCCTCCTCCAGGGCATCTTCCCAACTCAGGTATTAAACGTATTAAACCCATGTCCCTTGCATCTCTTATGTCTCCTGCTTTGGCATGCAGGTTCTTTAACACTAGTGCCGCCTGAGAAGCCCTGTGACAAAGTGATGAATAGGTATAATTTTAGCCTCCCGTGCTACCCAAGGAGCAGATGGCTCCCAGCCATGACTGAGGTTAGGCTTCCTGCCATGCTGGCTGGTAGGATGGGCACTGAAGATCAGACTTTTGTTGAAATAAAGTACAGTAAAGAGATGAGCTCCTTAACACTGCTGTGCACTGAGATTGATACCCACACACCAGAATCCATGGCTGGTCCCCATATGTGTGAACCTTTCAGTGAGAGACTATATCAGAGAAGGCCCCAATCAGGAAGGGGAACACACAATACCCCTCAAGGTAAAACATCTTCATCTGAGGTCCTTGGATTTGCCTTCAATGTGGGCAAGAGTGCCAAGAGCCAAATTACATCCTTAAAAAAAGTCACTTCCTTACCCTCAGGAAATTCATCCAGCATCATCCATCTGGAATTTTCTGAAGCCAAACCCACTAGTCAATGTCAAAACCAGAATGAGAGGAAACTTTTTGAAGAAACACCCTCCCATCCTCTCCTGTCATAGGTGAAAAATGGGCGGCTTTGTTTTCTTTGCCTGTGAAGGGAAGAAAAAAGTCACGACGCTTAGTCTCAAGTATCCTCATTTCCAGATGCCTTTATAGTTCCCAAGTTGTCCCATCAAACTGAATTACAACCCCATTAAAATGCCACACTCAATATTTTTGTCTAATCCCGTAATACTCCAAGCCCTGGCTGTCAGCAGACATGTCAGGAAACTCCCCTATCCGGAGGATTTGGTTTGGGTTTATTTTGGCCTGAGAAAGAGAGGAGAAGCAAGGAAAAGAGGAGAGACTCAGAAAGAACCCGAGTGGCTGGTAGTGGGGAATGACAAGCCTTATTAATTCAGGCAGTCAGGCCCTTTGGGTCTCAGCGGTGAGGGTAGGCAGACACTTCATGGTAGGGTCCCATGAGTGCCATTTGAAAGGAGAGCTGTGACCAGGCTGAAGGAGCACCCATCAGCCACCAAGTGGAGGAAATGAAACTGCTTCACTGGTCAGCATCTCCTCACTGGAGAGAGGGGAAAGTGTCCCCAGGGTGACTCAGCCCAACAGATTCTGCCCAAGGACAGTTACGGAATGCAAATATTTAGAAATCCTGTGGTTGTTTAGCACTCTTCAGGGCACTGAACACACACGATGCATCCCCAAAGCAAGACGAATGAACCCTGCTTCTGAAGATCCCTGACCTGCAAGGATAAAAGGAAAGAAACAGTCAGACAAGGGTCCTTTCCTCCTACCCCCCGCAATTTTGTGCTTGTTAGTCTTTGTCAGACACTCATTGTTTTCTGGCCTTAAGTGTCCTCTTCATGGAGGCAGGTGGCTTTCTATATGGAGAGTTCATCTTCTGATGACTCTTCCAGTGGCTTTCCATGGGAAGAGGTTGAAAGAGGAACAAGAGGAGGAAGGGAAAGGGATTAGAAATGTCGTCTTGATGTTCTTCTTTGCTGCATATCTGTATAAGAGTGGCGGATGATATGCTTCAGTCCCTTTGCAGCTTGACAATAGGGTCTTGCCCTCTGCCTGATAAATGTGAGTTGGGAGGGGACAGAACCTGGTAGGGCTGGAAGGGAGGCCAGATGACTGTGCTCTGTGGGAAAAGGCAGCTGGCCTCCTGGAGGTCACTGGTTTTCCTCCAAGTGCCTCCATAATTTTTTCAAAACAGAATAATAAAAGTCTGAATAATTAAGGGTTTACTGAAGGAACAAGTAAGATCCTAATTCATGGCCAAAAACTAGGGATTGATAATACAGCTAGTTGATACCTTGTAAATAGTAGGAGATTTCTTTTCGGGGCAAAGATGAGTAAGGGAAGGAATTGAAAACTCACCCGAGAGTCTTGGATAGAAATCTTGAACGTGCACCAAGCACTCAGCTGCTGTGTACCTGAGCGGAGAGGAGACAACATGAAAGTGGGGAAAATACCTAGTCAGAACACCTGACCACACAAACTGGGAGAACGTGACGAACTTGTGACTAGAGGAACAGCAGGTTTTCCCGCAAGCTAGAAACACTAAAATGTTACATGCTGAAAGCAAGTGAAATCCTTTCATGAACTCACTGACAGGGTTCAGAATGGGCGATTTGCCCATCCTATGCAGTAATTGTCATAATTGCTTATGGCGATTACGCCTCCACATCCTGCCCACTCTATCTCCCCTAAGGTCTCCAGCAGCAAGGCTTTCTCTCTAGCCCAATCTCTCACTTGGTGTGCCTGCTGGTGTACTGTTTGAGATCTAGCATTATGGACCATGTAATCATAAAATATGAGAGGTTAGGATAATTGAGAATTGGAGTACAGTAAAAGCTATATGATTGAGGCACACTGCTTTAGAAGAAAACAATCTTGAGATTGACAGTCAAGCCATTAGATGACTCAATGGGATGCAAGTATAAGGTTAGACTAAAGCAATGGCCCTCCAGATGTGGTCCTGAACCAGGAGCATCCGCATCACATAGGCATTTATTAGAAATGCAAATTATCAAGTCCCACCACCCAGTCACGCTGAATTAGAAACGCTGGGGCCAGGTTTGAGCTTTACAAAACCCCTCAGGTAAGTGTAATGCAGACTGAACTTTGAGAACCAATGAACTGAGAATTGAAGCTGATTGTCTAAGGAAAATAGCACAACGTCTCATCTCAGGAGCATGGCTTTCTGGCTCCCCATGAGTACTTGCTCCAGTCTTTATTCTTTAGGCAGATTCATCTTTGAAAAGAGACTTCAGAGGACCAGGATAAGAGTGGACCTTGTTTATTTGTTTCCCTATTTGGATGGTTCTTTACACAAAGTCGCATCACACAGCTTGATTCCCAGGCCCATCTCTAAATGTCTTTTGTCAAATTTTCAAACTCAAATTCAGCCTGAGAGGACAAAGATTTCCTCATTGAGGGTATTCAAACAGAATGTGCTCCAGGCAGTGACCTCAGACCTGTTTACCATGACTTTGAGCTGCTGTGCGCCTGTCCTTTCTAGGTATTCGTACATAGAGCACCCATCTGGGACAGTCTGAGAATGTGGCTCTTCTAGGTACAATGGGGCTTGGCTCCAGGATGACAAAGAATAACCTCATAGACTCTGGGAGACACCAGACTGTGAGTCAGAGGCCAGGTATACCAAGAAATAGACACACAACGTTTCTAGAGATGCTCAACTGGCATGATTTGGATTCTGAGGGTAGTTTGGACAGTGATGGGCCATGCAGTAGCTGCCAGATTCTGATGGAGATAGAGCAATGCAGTGGAGGCACAATACCATCAAGAGTTTATAGGGTAGTTTGGGGAGCAATATGTCACACAGGCTAATGCCACGAAATCCCACTCTATTTATTATGACTATTAACACTGTGTTTTCTATTTGGCCATCATAGTGTTTCCCAGTGAAATGTAGCCTGTGTTTAATTGATGTGAGAAATATCAAGAGGCAGTAGTCACCCAAAGCATCCTTCTGCCATGGGAGTCAGGGAATATGGCTGGATTTAAACATAATACAGAGACAGATGTTTTCACAAAACTCCTGTGAAAGCAATCATAATTGCTAAATTTTTTAAACTCCCTCCTATGGCTGCCCCTCCCCATTTTTATGACAGCCAAGATATCAAGAAGAAGGAAAGAGGTTTCTCTTCTAATATTGACTAAAGACCTTAACTAACTTCTTTGATAATCCAAGATTTACACATTCACCAAAATTTCAGGTTACATAGATTTCATATGCCCCATGTCCCTGTTTCCCACTGGGGGGATATTGAGCATCAGTGTTACTCTAAATCAATTACTAGGGAAAGAGATGATTTTTTTTAAAGGGAACAGCAGGAAGCCATTGTTCTAGCACCTTTTTCTATTTCACCTTGAGGAAGCTCAGCAAGGACCAATAAAGAGATTTAATTCAACTTTGCCTCTCAGAATGACTAGACTGTGTACTAGTCAGAAATGTGTTCAGCTCGATTAATAGCCAACTGACTGAAGTTATTCAAACACATAAAGGTGTGTTTGCCTTTCCCATAAGGAGCCTACAGAGAGGCAGTTTGGGGTCAGAAGGATGCCCTCAAGAATCCAGAATTTTCTGTCTTCTTGGTCCACCATCCTTGACTGTGCTGTTTGGTCTCATGGCAGCAGCAGAGCTATACCTCAATTTTGTGTCTATGTTTCAGGCCAAAGAAGAATAGCAAATTCCTACTTACATCTCATTAGCAGCACTGTCATATGGCCATATCTGGCTGTAAAGGAAGCTTAGAAAATCAAGTTTTTAACTTTTTAAACCTCTAAAGGAGAGAAGAAATTGGGTCAGCTAATCTAGAGTGTATTATTACAGATGTCATAATAAATAGCAGACCTCTGCATTAATATGTCATGACATGTTTTGGGAAACATCATCAAGGGCCTTCTCTTGTTATAGGTTCATACAAGCAATCAATCATGATTCAGTGTGATAAAGACTAAATGCCTAGTGTGTAAGTAAAAGAGTTTTGTTTTGCTGGAGGGATGCAGGGAAGCCTAGGCCATTGTTCTCAAGCTTTACTGAGATTTTGTCAAATTACAAATACTGACTCATTGGATCTGGGCTGAGGTCTGAAATTTTTGCACTTGTAACCAGCTCCAAAGAGATGCTAGTGCTGCTGTTCCGTGAATAGCAAAGGTCTAGGTAACAATTAAACAAGGCCTGAAACATGAGTAGGAAATTCATCAAGTGGAGAGAAGAGAGGAGAGCCCCCTAGGGCTGGGGGAAGGTCATGTACAAGTGCACGTGCGTATCCTCTTTTATGCAGTCCATTGCAACTCTTTCTAGATAATTTTCTTTAAAATATATATATACACATACATGGATAGATAGACAGGTACATAGACACAATAAGCAGATACTATATTTTTAGTCAACTGTACTATATATTTGTGGTCAGAGTAATTCTCAGCCATTGAGCATCTTACCACACTCTTCTAATTCAGTGTGTTAGATTTTCTTATCAGTGACCTTTCCTTCTGCCACTGATGTTGTATTCTAGGAAACAGGTTTGGCCTGTAAGCATTGCTGAAAGACTTGCCATTATTAGTCCTGGAGTTGTCCACAAAAAGGGAGTACCATGTTCAGTGTTAAAAAAGTAATCTTTGCTTCTTGAGTCTCTTCATGAAATGATCAAGGGCACAAACAATAAAGATCATCCCTTGAATGTCATGAGGCCAGTCATAGTATAGCTGCAGCTTGATACGATTGACTGACAATTGTGTGACCTGTGACCTGGAAGAAACTATGACCAGAGGGTTGTAATGACTTCAGAGGATTTGAGAAAATCTGAAGAGCCATTGCCAGTGTACACTGCCAGACATATCTCCCTGGGGAGACTGTGCTGAAATCTACATGCTGAAACATACAGTTGGTTCAAGCATTTTCATTTCCAGGAGTTCATCCTCCACATAAAGGAGAGATGCTAGTATGGCGCCCATTTGGAGACCAGCACATAATTTGACGTTTTGGAGTACAGGGTGAGAGAGGAGGAGTGGTAGCGGATGAGGCTGCTCTCATCTCAAAAATTAGAGTGGTTCAGCCATGCTGAGGTTCACTTTACCCCATGGGCGGTGGGAAGCTATCCAAGTTCGTATACAGTGCAATAACACAGTCGTTTTGGACTTTAGAGGGATGACTTTGTGGACAATGTAGTAGAGGGACACAGGGAGAGTACAACAGCTAAACTGGAGTCAGGGAGTTCAGGTAGAAGGAGAGAGAAGATGAGACCCTGAACCAGAGCAGTGACTCTATGAAGAGAAAAGTAGCAAGATGTAACGGTCATGTCAAAGGAAGGCTTGTTTGGGTAGAGTAAACTTTAAGATGTCTAGCTGAGGGAAAAGAAGTTGAGGATGACTCTAAGACCTGGGTAAGCAGTTCAGACTAGCATGTTTTTTTTTAACTTATATTTGATGGCCTGCAGTTTTTCAAAGACTCTATACCCATTTGCCTTACTTTATCCACTTCATATATCTTTGACACCTGCCTGAGCCTGAAAGCTTTTGAGACTGAGCACAAGGGCGTTTACCTTGGCCAAGAGGATGAATGATAGTGCCTCTAACTAAGGGAGGTAACCCAGGAGAGGAGCAAGTCTGCCAGAGGAAGATAACTCAGGATTGCACTTTAGCAATAAAGAGAGAAGAGTGGTTTGGCGCTCCTGGGTCTAGGACTAACTTGAACCTTGATTTACTTTCCCTGTGACCTTGAGTCAGTTCCCTTGGCCTTCCAGTAGCTATAAAGCAGGAGAAAACATTCACCGCCCTTGCAAATAGCTCCCCAGAGCCACCAGGCTCATAACAGTGTTTCTGGCCAGTACACATTAATCAGTGTCATCCCTTCCTCCTTATAGGCATCTTTACGAGCCCTCATTTCCCTGCACACTCAGCTCTGTAGACTCAGAAAATATGTGTTGATGACCTGGCCTCCCAGTGTTTTCTCCGAGCAGTGATGCCCTGTGCTATCGAAATCGGGAGAGGAGAAAAGACAAGTCTGGGTATATCAAGTTTCTCTGGGACTCACCATCCAATTCTCAGTATGCAAGAATTTGTAGAAAAAATTAAGTGTTTATTTTCATGGTCACACTAAAGACCTCTGGAAATACCACAGATAACCACAGCACCAATAACTATCTAATTTATTACATTTGCACATGCAGATGGAAGGAAGCCAGTCTTGGCATAAAGACAACTATAAACAAATGTAAATTACAAATCAGACAGTCAGACTGGAAACTGAAGTAAAAAAGCATGCAAAATCCACCTAAAGTTTCCTATTCCCATGTAGCATTAAGGTATTAAATCCTTTTACTCCCCTGCCCCTCCCCACCCCCCCCCCCCAACTAATCTGAATTCCCTCTGCAGTTAATGAGGTTTTCTTTCCTCTCTTAATGCATTCAATTTAAAAAAGCAGGCACTAGGGATGTAAAGATCAGATAAGACCCTGCCTCTGGTCAAGACAGAGTTTGGGTGTGAAAACTTTATTTAATGAACAAGTAAGTGTTAAATTTACTTGCTAATTAATTTAATCTGTGTCTTAAAAACCCTTTTGGGGGAGTGTGTGAGTGGGTTGCAGGGGGGAGTATTACTCTTTTCAATGAAGAATTGTGAATAAACTATAACTGGAAGTAGAAAGAAATAAAGTTCTAAACCTGTACCTTTGTGGTCATGCAGTTTGCTCCCTGATTATCTCAGATATCCATTCATTTCCTCAAGCTAAATGATCTTGACTAAGTCAAATATATATATTTAAATATCTAAACTAGGAGCAAATGGGTGATATTTTTCTTTCAAGTGGCTCAGCTATTGTTTCCCTCCACCTGCTAACAAGTAGCCTCAGTAGATTTAACTAAACTCATAGGCTACTGTTTGAGGTCAGAGCAGTATAACTAGTTTTCTAAACCTGGTCTCACTTAGCCCAATGTAATAGCCATGTAATCCGCGTCCTTACAATTCTGTCTTGCCCCTTCTATCCATTATCCACACTGTAAGCAAAGTGGCCTATTGAAAGCACAAATTAATAATATTAGCTCAGTGCTTTAAAGTCCTCCCATTGCTCTTGGGATAAATACCAGAATCCTTAGTATGATCTTAATCCCAATAAGACAGTCCTGTCCCCATGTCTCCACACTGGACTTGGACCATGCCTCTTGTTTCCCTGCTGTTTGCTCTCATTGCCCGTACATCTCTCTTCATAGCAATAATCAAAGGCACAATTTTTGACCTTTTTATATTGTTTGATGACTGTCTCCCTCTCTTGAAAATAAGCAGAAGAGCAGTGACCATGTCTATTTGGGCTCATTGCTAGATCTTTAGTGGCTAGTTAAATCCTCAACACAAAAGGCATTTAATATAAGTTCATTGCATAAATAACACAATACACCAATAAATGACCAGTTGTTCACTCAGTCACCAGATCCTGTTTTTACTAGCAAGAAAACTTATTTCAGGGATGGAAACTATGCCCATTTTTCTTAATTCTCCAGTAAATATTATGTTCAAAATATTTCAGGGTTTTGGTGGTAAGTTGTAAAGATGGACTATGAAAGGATTTGTGTTTCTGCTATTCCAGGAGAATGAAGGAAGAGGGGAAGCATAGTTATGAACTATCTCTGAAATTCTTTGTTATTGCCTACATTTATCTGGGGTTGGATGAATCCTTTTCTCTCTAGAAAAGCACTGTGTATTTTGTCTGTAGAAATCAAGAAGCTTGATATATAGTCAATCATTTCACAAATAGTGTTGTAGAAAATGTTCCTGCTTGCTTCAATTTCATTTGTGAATTGGCTCACCTTTTGTAGTTCAGTCATTGTGATTCTAAACATTAGAACACAAAGATGAATAAGATACATGTATTTTTCTTACAAGTAAATACAGTACTAAAAATAGACATATGTTAAAAGTTCTTCCAGAATACTTAATGAAAGAGTAATCTAACTTGCCTGAGACCCAAGGAAGTACAGGGGTCCAGAAGTAAATCCCTTTGAAACAAATGAACCAATTTGCCTGAAACCTGATTTATGAAGACACTGTAAGTGTAGGACTATGGCTTATAAGGTAACTGGGTCAAACCTGACCCTCAATGTATGCCTCATGTTAGCGTTTAGGATTGGCATCCTTCTGTATACGTCACAGGTCCTGCCAGTGTTCTCATGCAGAGCACAAGCATTTCATAGCCCTTGTTTTGTTTTTATAATTTCTTTGAAGGTCTAATATTTATCTAAAAATATCATGTCCATTTGTTTACTTACTCATTGTCTGTATCTTCTCTCTGGATTGTCACTCTATAAAGGAGAAAGGGACTTTTCTGTGCCATATCCAGGCACAGAGATCATGTTGAGTGCTCATTGAATCAATTTTGAGTGCTTGTTGAATCAATTTTTCAAGCCCAAATTCCAATAAGACCAAATTAGTAACTCTTTTTTTTGCTTCTGTTTCTCCTAAAAATATTAATGATGGCTAAAACTTATGAGTACTTGCTACCTGGTTAGTACCATGCTAGCATGCTGATACAGATCTATGTACTCTCCACGGCTACTGTACACAATCTATACTTGTATTTTATTGGCTTTGCAAATGAGGCTGTCAGAGCTCAGCGAGGCTGACTCACTAACTCAAGGTCACAGAGCAGGGAAGCTGAGACTTTAGGACTTGAACTCAAAGCTGCTTTACACAGCTCCTTAGTTCACACCACTCCTCCTTCCCATCAAGTACAGTGCATCCACTTGCAGTGATCAGTTGAACTCCTTTTGTGTTAATTCTGAATTGAGACAGAGGAAAGGTGTTGTCAGTTTCAGTGGCTTCCCCTTTTCCCAGGTGTTAGAGCTGTAGGGTGAGTACCCATCCTCCTGCTCTCACCCTTCTGGCTCCTTCAGTCTTCTACATCCTTTGGGAAGAGCAAAATAAAACTGATCCCTTTCCAAAGCTCGTCCATCTCTCCCAGTTACACTTCTAAGCAGACCTGGAGGGACCCAAGCCTCAGGGTGAAGTCCTACCATTAGACAAATCCAGCAGCTTGATCCTCTTGTATTTTATGATTTACCCCAAGTGTCTGACCAATTGCATCATAGTGGCAAACTCTCCATACAAAAGCAAAGCAGGGGTGGAAGTATGCCCTCCCCCCTGCCAATTGGCATTTTTTTCTTCAGGATTCCAATCCAAGTTTTGCCTGAGACTTTTAAAAAGCTTTGGGTCTCTTCCCTCTCTCCTTGTCAGGGCCATCATATATCCATGTTAGGTAGACTCCTCATTTTATTTGTTTGTTTATTTATTTGCTTTTTTAAAAAAAGGTCCCCCTGAGTTCCTGTACATATTTTAAATGTGACGTATCCCATTAGGTCACTCTTGTGTTTGTCTTGTCTTTATGAAAAGAAGTAAATTCCAAAGAATTTGAGGGACTTCAAATTTGTGGATTTTTCCCTGCATTGATATTTTCCTCTCCTGACATTTGAATGAGTTGTACTGATATATGTTAAGTATGTGCAAAAAAAAAAGTGAAAGTGTTAGCTGCTCAGTCGTGTCTGACTCTTTGCGACCCTATGAACTGTAGCCCACCAAGCTCCTCTGTCCATGGGATTCTCCAGGCAAGAATACTGGAGTGAGTAGCCATTTCCTTCTCTAAGGGATCTTCCTGACCCAGGGATCAAACCCAGGTCTCCTGCATTGCAGACAGGTTCTTTACCATCTAAGTTTGTGCTGCTGCTGCTAAGTCATGTCAGTCGTGTCTGACTCTGTGCAACCCCATAGATGGCAGCCCACTAGGCTCCCGTCCCTGGGATTCTCCAGGCAAGAACACTGGAGTGGGTTGCCATTTCCTTCTCCAGTGCATGAAAGTGAAAAGTGAAAGTGAAGCCACTCAGTCGTGTCCGACTCTTCACAACCCCATGGACTGCAGCCTACCAGGCTCCTCTGTCCATGGGATTTCCCAGGTAAGAGCACTGGAGTGGGTTGCCATTGCCTTCTAAGTTTGTGCAGATCACTACAAATATATGCAGGTTATTGTATTTCAACATTTCCTCAAAGTTGTTAGGGGAAAAGGCCAGATCATATTGGCACAAAGTTTAAATTATAAACGTTGGCACCCTGAATAGGAGGCGCCCTGGATAGGAGGGGAGTTTCAGGGAGAATGGACACACATATCTGTGTGGCTGAGTCCCTTTGCTGTTCATCTGAAACCATCACAGCGTCGTTAATCAGCTGTGAGTGTGTGCTCAGTGTGTGTCCGACTCTTTGCAACTCTGTGGGCTATAGCCCATCAAGGCTCATCTGTCCATGGAAATTTCCAGGCAAGAATACTAGATTGGGTTGCCATTTCCTCCTCCAGGGGATCTTCTCAACTGACCTAGGGATTAAACCTGTGTCTCCTGCATTTACAGATGGATTTTTTACCACTGAGCCACCTGAGAAGCCCATCAATCAGCTATACTAAGGAAAAGCATGATTAGATTAAATATTTAGTGTGACAGAAGCACCTAAAGCATGTGTTTAAAAAAAGAAGTCTTACGTGATATATCCTCACACATCACAAAATCTCCTCAAATATGGCAGTCATATCACACTCAGCTAATGAAGTTCACAATAGAACACCTGTTCTAACAGCTCTTTGAAAAGAGTAGAGGAACCCAGGAGACTTGAGGAAGGAAATATATGTTCCACTCCTTCCTTAGAGGATGAGAAAGGAGCCATGAAAGAATAGACTAGGAAGCTGGACTTTGATAGCAAGTGAGGATCACAAGAGATGAATGAGAAATGAGACCACAGCTCATGTGGTCCAGGCTTGCTGGACACAGTCTATCTGGGAGCCTCAATGGCCATTTTCTTAGGAAATGAAGCATGAAAAGAAGGACCTGAACATTGAAGATAATCTGAAACTGAGATTTTAAAACTCATAAAATCTGAAATCACTATATGAAAGATTATGGTGTGTTTAGGTCTTCAGTTTAACTGTTTAAGAGCTAAGGATTAAAAAAGGAAAGACCGACTTTTAGTTGATGGCAGCTTGTTTCTAAGGCACATTAATACCCTTGAAGAAGCCCTTTTGAACCATCTTAAACATCAACTTGTCACTGACAGAGTCTGTTTCCAACTCCTGACAGCTAGGATCCTGCTCTGGTTGAGGTTGAGGTAGAAATGTTACACATTCTGTTATCACTCCCTTCATCAGAGCACTGTATAAATAGTCTGACCAAACCAAATTTGTTGTCAATGCTAGGAAATACCTCTCGCCTCCTGCTCTTACAGGAAGTTACCATGGTTGGTTTTGCTAATACAATTTCTTAAAATTTCCTTTGACACGCAGCATTGAAAGAAAAGTCATGCTATGCTCTCTTCTTCTTTGAAAGAGACTCACTTTTTAAATGGTCATGTTCAGGCACACTTAGGAAGTGCCTGCCATGTGCTAGATGAGGGATATGCAGGAGGGCATGCGCTCTGTCTGGAGGACTAAGCATGTACATGGTACTTGGAGTGTCTGCTTGTGGGTAACAATTGATTAACTGCAGAATTGGTGGGATTGCATTCCCATCCATGCCTGAACAAGGGCAAGAGAGATACACAAAGTGGAACCTAGCTTTAAGTCAAATAAAAAATTGATTAAAGAGTGAACTTTTCCAAGATCTACTTCAAGCAAGATAAATAAAAACCAAAACATAGTTGCTTCTGATATGTTCAGACCTAAGAGTTGCAACTTTATGATAGAGCTGTCTCTCTGAGGCTATAAAGATGAAGGGAGGTATCCAAGTTGTTCTTTGTTCAATGCCCAGAAGACATTTTATTCCTGGGAAAACAAAGGCGTAGACCCAGCAGCAGAAAAAAAATGAAACATTGCCCTTTAGTTGGTTACATAAAGTCTTCCTAGTTCTTCTCTTCCTCATTGAAAGAAGTTTCAGGTACAAGAACAGTTAATTAAAATAGAGTTTCTCTGGCTTCTGTATAAATATAGTTGCAAAATGAGAAGCTAACTTGTGTTCTGGATAATTCTATAGTTTTGACATCATGAGTTCCTTAATGGCAGGGATATATGTCTGCATTGTTTCAGACAAAGGTTCTGGTACCTAGTAGATGCTCAATAAATACTTTTGAATGAATTCAAGAAAATAGATGTTCCTGCTTCCGTCAGAACAAGGCAAAACAAAAAAACTTCATGAATTTCTGGAAAGCATGTATAAGAAACAGTACTGACCTCTTAGAAGAAGTGATAGGAGGGAAAGATTTTATTTTGTATAAATTTTCATTTTTAAATGTTTTGTGTGAGTTTGAGTCACCTTTATAATTAGGGTGAAAGATCAGTTAAAATTAAATTGCTCTTTCGTTCCCTTTGAGAAATGGCATTATTAAAAGCAAAAAAAAAAAAAAAAAAAGCCTTCCCTTTGAGCTTGCATAGTGTCCTTGCTTGCAGAGAGCCCTTCAGGGGCTGAGTTCAGAACTACCTAGGCCCACAGGGTGTTTGTGTCAAGGTTTATGGTTCTCAGTCACAGATAAGATACAGAGGAAAGCTACTCTGAAGGATATTTCAGGGTGGCACACATCTAGCAGTTAAAGAGACAAAAGACCTAAGACACAGTGGGGCATTGGAGGCAGATGACCTTAGATAAAGCCTTGCTGTGCAGTTAATCTGTTGATCTTGCTGGGCCTCAGTCTTCTCACCTGTAAAATAGAGGTGCTAATAGTACACAGTTCCTAAGGTTGCTGTGAAATGAAGGAGTCAGTACTTCAAGGCATCTAGAAGGATGCCTCATGGTAATGTATGTTCAACGTGTGTCAGCATTTATGAACGTAGAGGAGCATAGAAACAATGAAGTGAAAAAAATAGTGTATATGCATGTAAATTCGTATGTGTCAGCCTTTCTGGGCTCTTTTATACAAGTACAGAAGTCTAATAAGACCTTTTTCTTTTTGTGCATTTTAAATTGTTCTCAACTTGACATAGGTACAATTTTGTTTTTTCCCCCAGTATATAGAAGGACAGCACAAAAGTGAAAAAGAAAACGTCTGATGGTGAAATGAGTGCCTTTGCATATAAACAATCCTTGAAGTGTTTTCTCATTTTCCCTCCAAGCAGATACATTTAAAGAGAAAGCAGAGCAGAAATCAAGACATGAGGAAAAAAGGGGCTGCACTTGCATTGCAAGGATGACTTCGGCTATGTTTTGTGAACATGCCTATGTTGGTTAACTGAAAGACAGATAATAGTATATATTTCAAAAGAAACTACAGGGCTTACTCTGACCATGAGTGGCTGAGTTGATTTCAGAGCATACAGCTCCAGTTTCTATGATCTGCCTACTTAGAGTAATTGGAAGTCCTTGCTTAGTTTCCGTGATGGTCTCCTAACGGAGCAACCAGAAACCAGACAGGTTTGTCTAGCCCTCATGCTGAAGCAAACCAGGAATTCCCCAGAATGTTTCCTCTATCCATTAGATATGCTTTCTCCATCTGTTGTTCTCCCCAACAGGCAACACGCCCCTGACAAGTTTTTGATTCATCTTTTGCCTCACTTTCCAGTAAAAAGCAGCTTCTAGATTCAAAGTAAAATAAAGATTACAGGTCAGATCAATACAAGAGACTTGGAAATCAAACTCCTCCCCCACATCTTCATTGGGTATCAGTTTTGTTTTTCTGCTTTGGCTCTTTTCATTGGGGGCTAATCAGAAACACATTGCTATTGTTACTTAGTCTTAGAGGGATTTTTTTTAATCCTCTTTTTTTTTTTTATCTACACCTCTCAACACTGATTTTTTTTTTTTTTTTTACACAGAAAGATTTGGCTTTTCTTTTACCCTTTCCAAGCAGAGACTTGTTTGTACTATCCTATAAAATATATAGAATAATTATAATTATCTGGCAGGTCTGTTTCCCTGTCTTGTCTCCTTTCCTATCACCTGTCACCTACTCCCCGTACTGCCTCCTGTCTCCAGTCTACCCAGCACTGGGGTCTGGCCACAGGTCCCCCAAGTAACCACACAAGTTGAATATAGCCTTTGACACACAGCTCCTACAGCCCCACTGTGACGAACAGCCACTGAGTCCACCTCACAGCTGCCCCAGAGACAAAGGGAAGGGAAGGCTGTCTGTGTGCAGAGCAAGGGCTGCACAGGTGAGCCACCGCAGGGCACCATCTGCCCCCAGGCTGAAAGGTGGCTTGTCCCAAAGTTAGTCTTTGTTTCTCATTAAAAATGTTAGATGGCCCCAATGAAATCAGAGACCCTTGGACTTTCAACCTGAAAAGGAAGTCAGAGGTTACATCCCTTACCACTGGAGTATTTTTTGTCAGCTAGATACTTTCTGAATACTTTATGTGGATCAATCCATTCAATCCTTACAACAGCCCTATGAGGCAGGCATTGTTATTCCCTCTGTTTTACAGATGAGGAAACTGAGGCTCAGAAACATTGAGTAGCCCCCCTGAGATCACAGAATAGTTAGCTGAGGCTCTGGGAGACTAAGTAACTAGCCCATAGTGGAAAATACTCCCTCTATGGAGTCCCTTCTGGTGTCATCCACCCATGTTCCTCACCCAAACCCCTTACTCTAGTCAAGCTGGCCACTTTGTGCTTCTGCTGCTCCCTCTGTGCGTGCCTTTCCAACATCGGTACCACTTTACTGCTCTTACCTGTTTGTACTCCATCTCTTCCCGCTGGTCCCTAGGGGTGGGAGTCCTGTCATCCTGGTCTCTACCTTCCCAGCGCCTATCCCACTACAAATATTCTTCTTCTCTTGTATTAATTCTGATCGGTTGACATCAATTAGGAATGCTGTGTTAAGAATGCTTCTGAGGAAGGCTCTGCAGTTGTTGGGGAAGGAGTGATAGGGTTGATGAGCCGTGGCTGTGGAGGGACGAAGAGTGGCAGCACACCCACCGCCCCCCACCCCGTCCCTGATGCCAGGGGCCCTCCTAGGGCCCAGAACAGCGCACACTCAGTACATACGGCTATGTTGTGACTGAGTACTATGAGTTTTTTCCAATTCCCTATCGTCCTAAGGAAGTTTCACCCATTAACTTCAGTTCTTTCAGAAGTACTGCAGGACTGTGTGATTCTGAGAAAAAAAAATCACCATTCTTGCAAATCCTTTTGATTATAATACCTGGAAATATCAGTCTCTGGAAATCCTAGCCAACTATAGCAAATCAGAAAAGAACAAGGATATGGATAGAGCTTTGAGAAGCTCTGCTTGTGGGATGGGGCGTGGGGGGAGGTGTTAGATGCCAGGGTAAGAGATGAGTGCAGAGAAAGAGGCAGACCCCTGGGGAGAGAGTCAGGCAGACAGATAGGAGAAAGTCTGGGAGGGTCATGGCAGGAAAGTCAAGGCAATGAGAGAGCTTTAAGACAAGCTTTGTTATATAGCCATGGGAGTTTAATTGCCAGGGCTACACTACCCATAAAATGGTGAGATTTGAAAGGCAGTATGTCCCTGTGGCTGTGACACTTATTAGCTGTGAGCCTTGGACAAGTTATGTAATATCCCTGGGATTCATACATAAAATGAAAAATAAAGGTATTCTGCTGCTGTGATAACTAGAGGAAACTAGGACTTACAACATTGCCCAGGTACAAAGGACATGCTTAAATAACAGTTGTGAAGAAACTTTGTAGTTGCTTCGGTACTTTCAGTATGTTAAAGTAAAGGAATGCGTGGACACCAGGGATTCAGGCCCCACTGGCTCCAGGTGCACTTACTGGACATTTGGCCCTGAACGAATAGGGATGCTACAGAAGATGGAGGGAAGGAAACAGACATAGTGGATCCCATCACACTTCTGCCCCAAGCTCCAGGCCGTTCTAGGGTGGTTTCCTCCATAACCCCTTCAATCTCTATCAATCCCATCACTCTTTTTTATTTTTATATAGTGCTTGACATTATCAAGCATTGTCTTGTCCATTTATGTGTTTATTGTCTTCTCCACCATCACTCCCCTGTAAATTCGCTGAAAACAGTATTTTGGCTTTCTTGTCCAATACAGTCTGTATCTGCAATGCCTAGAATTGTTCCTGACTGTTGTTCAATAAATATTTGTTAAATTAGTTAATTGTTGAATTGATGCCTTATATCCTCAATCCTGGAGCTTCCCTGGTGGCTCAGTGGTAAAGACTCTGCCTGCCAATGCCATGGACAGAGGAGCCCGGCAGGCTACTATCCACGGAGTCACAAAAGAATTGGACACAACTTAGCAACTGAACAACAACCACATCCTCAATCCCACCTAGGGATGATCTGAGCTTATTTATCAGCAGAGAGAAAGAGTCCAGGAGTGGGGAAATCTTGATAAAGAGAAGAGCAAGAATTATTAGGAACCCAGGATCAAAAACACAGGTGGAGGGATGAGAGAGAAAAGGGTAAAGACTATTTCTTGCCATGGCTATCAGGTTTCATCCAGGGCTGACTAACAGCCTTCTCACTTTTGCTCCCAGACAGCTGGGCTCTGAAACTCATGTAACTAGACACATGTTGTAATTAATCATCTTTATAAAATAGCTCAGAGGATTATATCCAGCAAGTAACCATTCAACCTTCTTATTGTCCTCACAGCCTTTTCTTTATGTGTTGGTCTGCTTCCTAAAATAAGCAGACCCTGTCTTATTAAGAGCAACTCTAAAAGATGCTAGAGTGGTTTATGTGAACCCTATTTAGAAAGCTGCATGCTCACATGGAAAGAAGTCTTTGGCTGAGATAAAACAGCTCATTTAAATGTAGTCAGCAAGTGAGTACTCAAATCTCCGGAAAGTACTTAATAGAAAGGAAAATCTCCACCTTATGGATAAGGTACATCTAGGAAGATTCTGGAAAGGAGAGAATTTCCCTGACTTTTAAGCTTTAACGCCAATAAATATATACCATGAAGTACAGCTTTGTTCCTGAAATGAAGGCTACACAGTTTCCTCTGTGTTTTAATGTACACACATGGGGATAATACCTTTCTTGTGACATCTGTCCTTAATATAGTCATTTATATTTGGAAAGAAATCTCATTGAAACAATTGGCAAAGATAAATTTTAGTTCTATGACCATTGGTGCAGAAAGGCATAAAATTCTGGGGTCCACAGCAAACTGCATGATAAACAGTAAAACAGTAAAACTAAAACTACAAAAATGATCAAAAGATATTTCTCCAGACTTTGGCAATTGTAAAGAATGTAAGTTGAGTTTAGTTTTTATTGTCATTAGCATAATTTTCATTATCATTAATAGTAAAATCAGATAATTTGACAATCAAAGATATCTCAAGTGTTTTCTTTAAAATTAGAAGAAAAGGACATCTGATTGAGATTTTAAGAAACCTCTAAAGACAACACATCTCTGTTAAAAGTGTTACTGAGTCGTATTTAATGCAGAGAATCCCTTTTGCCTTTTTCGTACTGTAATGTATTTTCTACATTTTTAAAACCAGCAATACCATATATATGAAACACAACAGGTTATTTTCCCTGTCTTCATTTCCAGTAAACATGTGTTCAATTATTTTTTAAATTCATGTTGTGTTTCTTCAATCCATTTTAATTAGCTCATTTGTCAGTAAGGAGACTCCGAGAGTCTAAGGGTGAAAGGGGGTGAACACTGAACAATACTGGAAAGCAGGAATCCTAAGGAACCCTCATTCCCAATGTTGACACTTGTTCATTCAACCAGCAATTGTCAAGCTCCTGTCCTGTGTTAGAGATTTTTATAGATATTGGGGATAGAAGAGTGAACATGATGAAGACCCTGCCTTCTTGGATAAGCTCATCTAGAGAGAAGGCAGGTAAAGAAGAGAAGAAAGCTGAGACCAGTGCTCTGGAGCACATTTAGAATCTGACAGTAGTGAAACAAGGCAAAAAGACTCAGGAGTCCCTTGTATTATATGATAAAAGGGAAGCAAGAGGAACTTGGCATTATGAAAGCTTTAAGGGTGTCATCTTCCAGAAAGAAGGCATGATCAACCTGGACCATGGCTATAACAAGAGACCAAGTATAATGAAGATGAAGATTTGGTCATTATATCTGGTAAGATTTCAGTCAGAGAAGACATTGAAAGAGCCAAGTCAGTGGAGTACATGGGGACAAAAACCATCTAAATAATGAAGAGGGAACTGGGAGGTGACAAAACAGAAACACTATGTTTAAACAATTATTTTAAGGATTTTGGCTACAAAGGGAAATTTAAAAATAAAGCTAGGCTAGAAACTGAAGGAGTCCACTTCAGAAGACAAGAAGTCACAAAGACACTGATAGTACTGGAGACCCAACACACTGTCAGTTTTTCAAGAAATTCTCCAAAGCTGCATTTCTTTAATATCCCAGTTGTTCTTGTTGACTCAGTTTATTTAAAAAATATGTTGTGACAATCAAACAAATTGCATCTGTAGGCCGGATGATTCAATAGGTGAAAAGCCCTGATCTTAGTGGTTAGCCCAGGACAGGGAGAGAGACCACCTACCTGTCTTTGCTTCAGTCCTTCCTCTGTTCTCTTTCTGAGCGATATCCACTTCACGTACTTGCTCGTCCATGTTGCAAAGTGGAAAAAAATTTAAACACTTCATTTTGTCTGAGTGATACCAAATAACTAGTTTTATCTTTTCTTAATTGAGTTGTTTTGATTTTTTATTTATTTTTAATTTTATTTCTATTATTTTTTAAACCATCAGTAGTAAACAGAACAGAAAACTTCAAAAGCAATAATGTTTACCATTTTTATTCTTTTTTTGTGGTGAGAACAACCAAGAAATACCCTTTAGCAAATTTTAAGAACACAATACAGTATAGTCAACTGTAGTCACCTTGCTGCACACCAGTTCTCCAGAACTTACTCATCTTGCATAGCTGGAACTTTGTACACCTTGACCAATGTCTCCCCAGTTCTCCTTTTCTCTAATTCCTGGCAATCACCTTTTACTCTCCATTGCTATGAGTCTGACTATTTTAGATTCCTCACGTGAGATCTTATAGTATTTGTCCTTCTGGACCAGCATATTTCACTTAGCATGATGTCCTCCAGGTTCATTCATTCATGTTGTCACAAATGGCAGGATTTCCTTTTCTAAGGCTTAATAATACCCCATTGTGTGTGTGTCTTACATTTTCTTTATGCATTCTTCTGTAGATGAGCACTTAAATTGTTTCCATATCTTGCTTTGTAAATGTATTGTGAATATGTCACAAACATGTACCTATATCAGATCATCAGGTCTTCCATCTTAAATGTATACAAATTTTATTGTCAATTATATCCCAGTAAAGCTGGGAAAAAATAATAGTGAGCAATCGTCTGTAGCATACCTATGGTCTGCTCTGTGTGGATGAAGGGAATAAAGAAGCTGCTGGACATTCCAATAAATTAGAGGTGCTCTAAGTCTGTGAGTCTCTTTCTGTTTTGTTAGACTTAGAAAATGAACTTACGGTTGCCAGGGGGAAGGGATGGTTAGGGACTTTGGGAAGGTCATGTACACACTGCTGTATTCAAAATGGATAAACAGCAAGGATTGCTGTATAACACATGAAACTCAATGTTATATACTAGCCTGGATGGCACAAAGATAGCCTTTTTTGTGGTTCTGGGACAACTAGATATTGAATTTTGACCCCACCATACACAAAAAATCAGTCCAATTATGTTCCTGCTATTTAGTGCTCAGTCATGTCGGACTCTTTGTGACCCCATGGTCTGTCCATGGAATTCTCTAGGCAAGAATACTGAAGTGGTTTGCCATTCTCTTTTCCAGGGGATCTTCCCAACACAGGGATTGAACCCTCACTACAGGCAGACTCTTGACCATCTGCTTATTCCAATTAATTATATTTTAGATATAAGACTGAAAGGCAAAACAATAAAATACATAAAAGAAAACATAGAAGAAAAAAATAAAATGTAGGAGTATGTGTCTTCATGACCTTGAAATAGTCAAAGATTTTTAAACAAGACACAAACAAGCATTAAAGTGCCACAAAAGAAAAAGCTGATTAATTGGATCACATTAAAGTAAGAAGTTCTATTTATCAAAAAATACCATTAAGAGAGTGAAAAGGTAAGCTACAGTGGGAGAATATATTTGCGATACCTCTGTCTGAGCAGAGATTATATATGCTATATCCAGAATATACATGGAACTCCTTCAGAGAGAAAAAGAACTGGTAACTCAATTGGAAGAAAAAAAGTGGGCAAAAAGATTTAAAGGGCATTTCACAAGAGGATATTCATGTTACCACAAATATGTGAATAGGGGGTCAACATTATTAGTTATCAGAGAAGTGCAGATGAAAGCCACAATGAGATGCCATTACAGGTTCACCAGAATGGCTACAATTTAAAAAGACTGATCATTCCAAGTGATGTCAAGCATAAGAAGCAACTGAAGCTCGTAAACGTGTGAGAGGAATGTAAACTGGTAAACTGGTAAACATCTATTTCTGCTTTATTGACTATGCCAAAGCCTTTGACTGTGTGGATCACAATAAACTGTGGAAAATTCTGAATGAGATGGGCATACCAGACCACCTGACCTGCGTCTTGAGAAACCTATATACAGGTTAGGAAGCAACAGTTAGAACTGGATGTGGAACAACAGACTGGTTCCAAATAGGAAAAGGAGTACGTCAAGGCTGTATATTGTCACCCTGCTTATTTAACTTATATGCAGAGCACATCATGAGAAATGCTGGGTTGGATGAAGCACAAGATGGAATAAAGATGGCTGGGAGGAATATCAATAACCTCAGATATGCAGATGACACCACTCTTATGGTAGAAAGTGAAGAAGAACTAAAAAGCCTCTTGATGAAAGTGAAAGAGGAAAGTGAAAAAGTTGGCTTAAAACTCAACATTCAAAAAACTAAGATCATGGCATCTGGTCCCATCACTTCATGGGAAATAGACAGGGAAACAGTGTCAGACTTTGTTTTTGGGGCTCCAGAATCACTGCAGATGGTGATTGCAGCCATGAGATTAAAAGACGCTTACTCCTTGGAAGGAAAGTTATGACCAATCTAGATAGTGTATTAAAAAGCAGAGACATTACTTTGCCAACAAAGTTTCATCTAGTCAAGGCTCTGGTTTTTCCAGTGGTCATGTATGGATGTGACAGTTGGACTGTGAAGAAAGCTGAGTGCCGAAAAATTGATGCTTTTGAACTGTGGTGTTGGAAAAGACTCTTGAGAGTCCCTTGGACTGCAAAGAGATCCAGCCAGTCCATCCTAAAGGAGATCAGTCCTGGGTGTTCATTGGAAGGACTGATGCTGAAGCTGAAGCTGAAGCTCCAGCTCCAGTACTTTGCCTACCTTATGCGAAGAGTTGACTCACTGGAAAAGACCCTGATGCTGGGAGGGATTGGGGGCAGGAGGAGAAGGGGACGGTAGAGGATGGGATGGCTGGATGGCATGACCGACTCTATGGACATGAGTTTGAGTAAACTCCAGGAGTTGGTGATGGACAGGGAGGCCTGGAGTGCTGCAATTCATGGGGTCGCAAAAGAGTCAGACACAACTGAGCGACTGAACTGAACTGAATGTTTACTAACGCATGCACTGGGGATTTACTAACAACCCAACAGTTCCATTTCTAGGAATATTCCCAACAGAAATTTTTACACCCAAAGATATAATCAAGAACATTAATAACAACATTATTCTTAAGAGCCCCAAACCCAAATCAACAGAAAAATGAGTAAATTGTGGTATATCCATATAATATATTGTTACTTAGCAAGAGAATGAACAGATTTAATACATACAGGGATACAGATGAACCTCTCAAGTGTAATACTGAGCAAAAGAGGCCAAAGGCAAATGAATGCATACTATGCAATTCTATTACATGAAGTCCAAAATCTGGCAAAACTCATCTATGGTAATTAAAGTCAGGGTGGTGTTTACCCTTTTAGGGGTCATGACTGGTAAGGGGCTTGAGGATCTTCTGAGTGTCATTAATATTCCCTGATTTTGGTGGTTATATTCACGTCATGAAAATTCATCATGCTATGTGAATGCTTATGATCTGTGTGCTTTCCTGTATGTACATTTCCATTCAATAGACAGTTTTCCTTTAAGACATACTTGCTGAGCACCTGTGATGTATCAGACATCATGAAGGTATAGGGGACATGTTGGTAAATAAGAGGAACATAGGCTCTGACCTAATGGGACTTAGTCCAATGAAGGATTAAATGACTAGCTGTTTTTTTGTTTTTGTTTTTTTTTGCCCTTTGTGTAGAAAGAACAAGTCATCCTGAAGCTCAGACATGGGTGTACAGAAAACCAAAGATTTTAAACCTTCACTTTCCCTGAAACTGAATTCACCATTTCCTCCTCACCCATCCTCAAAGGTAGAGGTATTAATACCATGTACATGGTGCATCCCTGCACCTCTCCTCTGAGCTCTCACTTCCTGCCCAAATCTTCATCTTTTAATGTAGTACATTATCTGCATGCATGTTTCCTCCAGTAGACTAAATTTCTAGAGAGCAGATGTTTGCTATCACCACCCTTTACTCTTCATGCCTAGCAAGTGCTTGACCTGTAGTAGCTAGGTATGTCATAAATACTAGTTGGATGGATAGATGGATTGAACATACAACATCTATGCAGGTCAGGCTTCCCTGTGGCTCAGATGGTAAAGAATCTGCCTGCAATGTGGGAGACCCAGGTTCTGACGTTCTTTTATTTTAATTCTGGTGTATCTTAAAAATATATTTGAACAACAATCCTTCAGTCAGTTCTTGGTATGTCAGTTGATTAAAGACTGAGAAGAAAAAATATCTTCTGGTGATATAAAGTGTTCTATTCTTGTAATTTTAACACTGCCCAATATGATAATCGAGTTGTCTCAGACACCAAGTGATTCCAGCCTGTGTGAATTGGTTAGCTACTAGCAAGCTACTAAATATATCTAAAGTGAGCACTCAAAAGTATTCTTTTTTAAACCAGTATTTCTGTACCACAGGTTCTTCAATGTGAATTTTCCTAGCAAAATAAATCAGTGGCACAACAAAAAGAGTGAATTAGTGTCTTGGCACTTAAAAATAGCCTCATCTGTAACCTAGCAACCCAGACTTTCAAGCTTGCCAAAAACATCCATAAATAGTCTTGGAGGTTACTTTTGGAGTGTCTTCCCATAATGACTTTCCTTACCTTCAACCTGAGTGGGCCCTCAGCAGTCATTTGTTACTACACAATCCCATTCCAGAGTCCTAAAATATATATCTGTCATCTTATTAACAAAGGTTGTATGGAAATTCTGTAATTTATTTAATAAATCCCCTAGAATTTAGGTTGTTTTTAGTTCTCTAGTATTATAATTAATGCAGCAATATCTTACCTGTGTATCTTTGCGTAATTTTGTAAGTCTATTTGCAGGATAAATTCTTAAATTATAATTGCTGGGGTCCATGATTTAGGCATTTTAGAGGTCAATAAATATTATTTAATCGCCTCCCCCTCCATGAGTCTAACTTTGAAGAAAGGGGCCTTAAAGCCTGCTGAATGTGGGGCCAGAGAGGGCATGAAATAGTGAGTCAGAAGAAACATGAAACACTCAAGTGTGAAAGGGAATGTGATTTTGTGTGATAAAGGTCAAAAAATGCTCGGTTCTTCCTCATCTGATATAACCAAGGTCACTGAGTTCTTAACGGACCATACTGAGTCACCACTATATAGATTCACATTCACACATAGCCGGCTTGGTAGACTGAGACAGGACCACTGAGGCCCAGGCCCTCTGTGGTTAAGAATTCATGAACTCAGCAGATTCTTGGAGATGGGAATTCCTCTAAGCCTCCACTCCCTTCCAAAAGTCCTTCTGAACAAATGGAGAAATAGTAAGGATTTTTCTCACTATCTCAAGGTTTATATGGCAGTTACTAGTTTAGAAAGTACATTTCCGTCCTTTTAGAACTCTGGAGTAGCTATAATACATATTTTATAGACAATAAAACAAAAGACCAAAAATATATGGTGACTTCCCCACACTAATAGAACCGGTAAGTTTTAGAGTCTGAATCCAAACCAGTGGGGCATGGTTACAAAACAGGCTACCTTTAAGCTGAGCCACTTAACTGGAATAGCTGATTTTGACCTCCACCCGCCCCAAACCGTTTATCTGTAGCTGGTTCAAGCCATTGTCAAGCAATAATTAGCTTTTCAATTGAGTATTCAGAAACAATGAAAACACAGCTCCAGGCAAACTGCAGGAACCTGTTGGAGTTTGAATTTTAAGAAATCTCTCTCAGGTTATTGGGTCAAGACCTACCGCAATTTAGAAAATAATGAACTTCGCTTAGCTGAGAGTTTGAGGATGAGCTCTTAGGCAAGAGATGAGTAAATACTTCTGATCATTAGTCAGAAAGTCCTATATTAGCAACGTTTTCTGAAAAATTTTGACGTGTTAGGAAACCCTTAGGCCTATAGAACTGGTGTTCTGCAACCATTCCCTCTCTCCCTACACACACACACACACACACACACACACACACACACACACACACACGCGCGCGCGCTAAGTATCATTCTTAAATTTCCCTGTGGTTTGAGTTCCGTTGCCAAATCAGCAGCAGTAAATGTTGGCACACAAGGGTGCACCACTCTCTGTGTCCGGTTGCTGTGGGTCCCTGTTGGGAAACACAGTTCCCTCCAGTGCCTGGGACTCGGCCTTGCAGTCATGAGTGTTAAAAATAGATGTGTGCAAGCAAGAGGAACAACCATGGGAAGTGGGTTTTTGGCATTTCCTTTGGTCATATGTGCATCTGTTACCCGCCAACTGATTTCTTGAATGTGATTACAGATCACTTACAGTAATAATTTCTATACCAAATACCTAACTAATAAAAACACATGACTCTTCACATGCAAAGTATGGTGACAAACTGGAGAAATGCTCAGGCTGATTAAGACCTTAAAATAAGCCAGCATAGATTGATAGGCTTACATATTTAAGGTGTTGACCTCCCTTCCCTCCTTATTCGTGATCTTAGTACTTTACACCAGTGGTCTCATTCAGAGCCATGGAGTTGAGCCCCTTCATATACAGATGACTCCGTGGCTCTCCAGGCCTAGACCTCTACACCGAGCTCGGCGTTTCCAAATGATCATCTCATTAGGGCCTCAAACTTAAAACAGAATTTTGTGGCAGTTTCCCCCCAAGGATTGACTTCTTTTCTGTTTTTCCCCAAATAAGTAAATGGTACCACCCAGTTGCCCAAATCCACCCTTAAATATCATCATTGATTCCACTTTTTCCTTCATATCCTGTTCATCAGCAGGTGATCTATTGATACATCTTCCCCTGTCCTCCACTGCACTTCTAAGGCCACACCTTAGAAGGTCCAGTTTCTTACCTGGGCTGCTAAAACATGACTGCTTTTGCTGCCAATTCCTGACAAGCCATTTTCCCCTGCTAAACTCCTGGAAGGTCTTCCTGACACACTTAGGATAAAGTATGCATGCCTTATCATGCAGGATCCTGGTCCTCCTTACCTGTCTGGCTGATCTCGTTTTACTCCATGGAGACTGACTGTGCTCCCATGTTATTCTTTCTGCTCCTCAAACTTACCAAGCTTATCCACTAGGGCCTTTGCCTCTTCCTGGATTACTCTCTACTCAGATCTTCATAAGGTTGGTTCCTTTTGTCTCAGTTCAGCCACCACTACTTCAGGCCTTCCCTGAACACCCAAATCTGTGTGACTCCTTCCATCCCTCAGCTGCTTTCACTTGTATCATCCCACCATCTTCTATTTTCAATATGTTTCCCATCACTACCCATAGCTATCTTTTCTACTTTTTAATTTCTGGTCTCCTTCATTAGAAGGCAAATTCTTTGAGGATCAGGGAATTTGTCTAACTTCTCCTTGAATTCCCAAAGTCTGGCCCAAGCTGAATGACTCCATATCTGACATGGTTGATATGGTCAAAGCCCATGTGTATGTGTTAACCCAGATGGAGCAAAGCTGTGTTACTCCCAGTGAGAAGTGTCACTGTGTGTTCAGTCTCCACCTCATGTAGGAATTTCTTCTGGAAGAGAAATGAAGATTCCAGCAAGGGCTATCTGATCAGTTTGGGCAGTTTTGTCTCAGACTTAATCCTGACTCATGTTCTCAGATACAGAAAGAACCAGGAAGCTCGTGGAAGATTCGTGTTTTCATTTACTCTGCAAATATTTATTGAGAGCACACTATATGCAAAGAGACGGGTGATGAGAGTTCAGTGGTGAATGAGACAGAAATAGTCTCTGATTTCGTAGAACTCATAGTTTGGTGGGGTAGACATGGTTAATAATTAACTATACAAGTAAACATTTAATTTTGTGATGGGAGCTAGGAAGAAAGCACAGGAATTTATGACAGGGAGGCATATGCACCTACATATTTGGGAAAGGACTCTAAGAAACCATTATGCTAGGGTGACACTGAAGCAAATTGACAGAAAAACCACCACCATCAGGCCAATCCTGCTTCATTTCCCTTCTCTTTCCCTCCATGATCATTCCATTTACTGTAAAAGAAGGCTTTTTCTCTGTATAAGCAGAGCACAAGGCTGGGTGACCCTACTGCCTCCAACAATTGACCTTAGAGGACTTGCCTAGGGTAGTAAGGGGAAGGGCAGAGGACCACTTGAGCCAGCTTATCTGTAATGTATACACTCTTGGTCCTTCCATACACTCCCTAAAAATCAGTATGTAGCCAAGGTCTCACCCAGTTAGGAACAGAACCATTGCTGCTAGCACTAAGACTTCATCAGCAAGTTCACCGGCTAGCATTTACTGAGAGCTGCATGTGTGCCAGCTAGCCTTCTAAGCATTTCCTCTCCTGATCACCTTCCATCTTCACTACTATTGTGGTAGCTATGATCATTCATTCCATTTGTAGATGAGAACTGAGATATACAGAGAGTTGCAGTCACTTGCCCAGGTCAGAGGAGAAAGTGACAAACCCAGAATTAGAATCTGAGTGCATCAGCCCACTCTTAGCAACCACACTGTGCCACCTCTCAGTGGTAGAAATCAACACCTGGAAACTTCTCCAGAGCGATCTGACCTGGTCAAGAATCAGTATGACTAGGGTCCTCCAGCCCCTGAGGTAATTTGGGATGTAAGAAGAAGCCTTCTCTTCAAGACTTTGTGTTACTTAATTGTACCGGATGTGAACCCTCCATGGCAATCTGTTTACTAGTCACTTCTGTACTTTCAAGGCACAGTGTACTTTGATAAGACCTCATTTGTTCTCAGAAAATTCATTTGAGTCAGAAACCATTGTGATCACTTTGCAGATAAGGCAACTGAGGCAGAGGACCGACAAACCAATAATGCTCAAATCTCCGAAGTTGTATCAGAAGCGGATAACAAACTGCAGGTCCCATTTCTTGTGCTGCACGCTGGTCACCCATCATCTCCAAGCTTCCACTTCCTCTCCCAAAGCATGAGAGAACTAGGCAAGGACTTCTCTGGGAAACACCCTTTCCCCTAAATTGACATTACCCAGTGTTGCGTATGGTGGTCATCCATTAGCTCTGCCTGTCCAGCCAGTGGGCTCTTTGTGTGTGTGTGTGTGTCTGTCAGCTTGTCATTGTGCCTTGTCATGCTGCTCCCAGGCTCTTTTGGGAGCCCAATTGCAGGTCCCCAGGAAGAGGAGGGAAAGGCATGTGGATAGATATAACCCCTGAATCACAGTAGGGAGGAGGGTTTTCCCACAGGAAAATGAAGTTGTCATTAAGCGAAACCCACCCATGTCTACCACACAGGACTGGAAGAACTTAAAAGTTCTTCCAAACCTGGATGCAAGGTTCTCCAGCCCTTGGTTCAGCCAGAAGAGAGATCCTTTGAAAGAGGAAGGCAGGAAGGGCATTTCCAGGGAACAAAAGATCAACATGGGTTTTAGGTAAGGTTCTAAAAAGGGAAAGGAGATCATCCGGCTCTTACTTCAAGCTTTATTCTAATCTTCTGTTCCTTGGCTCCAAATTCTGCTCCAGGCTGCTGTTGACCCTTCATAAGAGAAAGATCTGTGGATGTTTTTAATTTTTAAATTCCAAGGAATATATATTTATATATATATATTTTTAAAAAAGATTTCTGTTGTTTGCTCCTCCTTGAGGAATGAAGGAAAAAATCTGGACTAATTTAAGGCTATTTACATGTCAGGAAGGAAAGATACAAAACAAACATGACACCAAGCCAAGAAGGAACTAGAGAGATTGTGGAAGAAAATAGCGCTAACCAGAAGTTGCAAAGGTGGCTCCAGGGTTGATTCAGGCCCTCAGCTATTGTTTCTTCAGCTGGGACAGTAGGATCTTTAAAATTGAATTGTCAACATTTAAAAATCAGTATTTCATATAAAAATATTTTCATGAGAGCTTTAGGCTAGAATTGAAGAGCAGCTGTTCCCTCCGGACACTGCCTAAATTCTCTTTCTTTCACATCTCTGGAAGCCTACTCGTCATTGATGTTAACTCCTAGCCCCCAGAGCCATCTGTATTTTGCAAGCTCTGCATTAGTCCAGCAGCCATGGCCACCAGGAGACAATGCAGACACTTCTCTGAGCTTCCCTGCTCATCCCAGAAACTGAGCTGCTCCTAGGAATGTGAACCTGTGCTTTTTATCTTGTCATGCTTCGGCAGTCATACCTTGGAAAGAGAGAGCCTAAATCAATACCCAGACTAGTTGGAGAAAATAGATCCATTTGAGATGGGGTTTCCATTTCACTTTGGCTTCTGCTGCCAGAACCAGGAGTTTACTGTAAATGGCCCCAAGGAGAGAGAGCCAGTGAGGATGGGAGGGAATTAAATTAAGAACTACTCACAGCTGAGGATCTGCAAGCAGGGTAGCCAGCCAGCTTCCGGAAACTATCAAAGCCGGGATGCAGCAAAGTGGCGGAAAGGGTGCAGGTTGAAACAGTGAGTTCCACAAAGAAACTAGGGAGTCATACACAAAAAACAAGATAAGTGTCTGAAATGTTTGTATACAATCAAGTGAAAGTGTAGCAGTTCTATTTATTAGTGCATTTAAGCAATTTAAGATCATTCTGGTGGCTCAGATAGCAAAGGATCCACTTGCAATGCAGGAGACCTGGGTTTGATCCCTGGGTTGAGAAGATCCCCTGGAGGAGGCCATGGCAACCCTCTCCAGGATTCTTGCCTGGGAAACCCATGGACAGAGGAGCCTGGTGGGCTACGGTCCATGGGGTCGCAAACAGTCAGACATGACTGATGCAACTAAGCACAGCGCAGCACATAGGTACACTTCAGCGCACAGAATTAATTTTTACTTTAATTTTTTAAAAAATTGTTCCTCCTTTATCCATGTATTCATTCAGCAAACATCAGACACCTACTGTGTATCAGGCACTGTCCTAGACTTTGGAAAGGCTGAGCTTAAGAGATGAGCAGAACTTCAGTTTTAATTTGTTGATTTTATTTGTTTTCATTTATTGGTGTAAATGTTGACCTAAGTTTTCCCTAAATCTCAATAAAAATTCTAGAATAATAATTCATGGATTGAGCCAGACTAACCTTTAATGGAGATGACAGATTTGCAGCATGCAAGGAAAGGCCACCCAATCAGTTAAAGCCTTTTTGGTAACATCCCATATTTGTATATGTTGGCTTATAAATTACATATATATGTGTCTGTGTATATATTTATACACATATGTATAAATATTTATGTATTTACATTTTGTGCATTACAAAATATACAAAGAAATGGATAATTTGAAAATGTGATTTTTAACTTTTGTATTTATTTGCTATTTTTAAAACCAGAACTGCTAATATTTCCCTGCCACCCAGCAGTGCACCGTTTCCTGCACTTTTCATGCGGTGTCACCCCATTGTGGAGGTCACTAGGCTAGCCTGCATCTTCTAAAGTTGTTAGTGGGCTCAGTGGAGAGAGTATCAGACTTTGGCATCAGCAGGACTTTGGATGATTTTCACTGACCCAGTCAAGCGATGATGAGTCTCCATCTTGGCACCTCCCCAGAGCTGCTAAGGTCCCAAGGGATCCCAGAGCACAGGATGATCTTTCTCAAAAGTAAACCTGTATGTGGAACTCCACTGCTTACAACCCTTCAAAGTCAGTACTTGTACCTGACCATAAAGCACACAACCCTGAACCAGCCTGCCTTGCCAACGGAACCCCTCACCTGCCCCATTGTGTCTCTTCTCTAGCAGGGTCTCCCTTCAGGCCCTGCAGCAACTGTGTGGGTTTTCTGCCCCAGGCTCCTCACATAGTCCAGTCCCTTCCCTCTGCCCTAAAAGCCCTTCATCCATTCTTTTTTTAATTTTTTAAATTTTATATCTGCATATAATTGATTAAAGACGTGTTAGTTTCAGGTGTGCAGCAAACTGATTGACTTATACATATATATGAAAGTGAAAGTATTAGTCACTCAGTCATGTCCAGCTCTTTGTGACCCCGTGGACTGAAGCCCATCAGGCTCCTCTGTCGGTGGGATTCTTCAGGCAAGAATACTGGAGTAGGTTGCCATTCCCTTCTCTAGGGGATCTTCCCAACCCAAGGATCGATCCTGGGTCTCCTGCATTGCAGGCGGATTCTTTACGCCTGAGCCACCAGGGAAGCTCTGTGTGTGTCTGTGTGTGTGTGTGTGTGTGTGTGTGTATTATTTTTCAGACTATTTTCCCATTTAGGTAATTACAGAGTATTGAGCAGAGTTGCTTGTGCTATACTACCATAACCATATTTTAAATATTGTAATGTGTAGGTGCCAATCCCAAACTCCCAATCTATCCCTCCCTCCCACCAACCCTTCCCCACTGGTAACAACAAGTTTGTTTTCTATGTCTGTGAGTCGTTCCTGTTTTGTAAACAAGTTCGTTTTTATCCTGGAGATTATCATGCTATGTGAAGTAAGTCAGACAGAGAAAGACAAATATCATGTGATATCACTTATATGCAGAATCTTTTAAAAAAAGATACAAATGAACTTATTTATAAAACATCCTTTCTTCATCTTGAATGTCACTTCCTCAGGGACCTGTCGCTGACCCTCTCATTCTAAATCCAGTCACCCGTTATTATTCTCTCATGACATTTAAAATTTTGTCTTTATAACGCTTACAATAATATGGAATCACAGATATATTTGTGTGCTTTCTGTTGGACAGCTTCCTTCCCAGTGTCCTCCACAAAGAGAGGAGACTTGGCACATATGGAGCTGCCAAGTGACCCGGCCAAGTGGATTGAAGCTAGCATATACTCAATAAAAATATTGTAGAGGAAAGAGAAAGAAATGAAAGAAGGACAAAATTGATTCCTTTTTTAATGTATAGGCACCTACATATAAATTTTCTGAGTACTAAGAAAGAAATAAAAATTTCGTCGGAAATAGTTTCTGGCAGAAATGTTGGTGAGGTTCTCTGCCAGTGAGACAGACCACTAAATATGTCTGTAATTACAGGGAAAAAGGGAAAAAAATATCAACTAAGGTAGGCCGATGATTTTTTTTTAATGTGCTCAAAAGAAGTAATTCAAATGTTCTTATGTTCCTGGCTCATGATAAATACTAAAAAAAAAAAATGTTAAAAGACTGAATGTATGAAAAAATCATTGAACAAAGTGTAAGAGTCCAGAAAATATGAAATACTAAAGTAATAAAAATAATGTTCAGTGATGATTAACTAGCTTAATAAAGATGGTAGGAAAATAGATGTAATACCATAAAATAGTAACACATTAGGAATAGCAGTTAATGTTTACATAACAACTAATATGTGCCAGGCATCACTTATGCATACATTAACTCATTCATTTCTCAAACCATCCTTATTAAGATAGGTTCTTTTATTGTTCCTATTTTATAGGCAGGGAAATGGAGGCACATGGCATTCATAACATGCCTACTGTCTTGCAGATGGTTAAGTAAGACCAGGGGCATCTGGCTCAGATCTCTGAAATCTTGACTACTTCATTGACCTTGCCACTTTTAATTAAATGAAAATACATATACATACTGTGACATTGGTTGTTGCAAAGAGCAAATTCATCCTTACCTGTGACCCATGAAGAGTTTTATTCCAAATTTTTACTTTTAAAAATAAAATATTAAAGGACTATTCATTTTGAGGTTAGAAGTATGTCTTGGAAAGGCATGAAAGTCCTGACTTTTTAGGGGTGTGTGGACAAATACTTCCCAAACATCATACATCTCCATAGAAGAGAATTCATTGACTCAGCACATTTTTATTTTATTTCTACTAAGTCTGAGTCACTGCAGGACCTGAGGATTCAGCAAGACCTGCAGTCCCTGCTCTCAAGAAGCTTATAACTGGGGAAAGGAGAGAGAAACTAAACAAATAACTCCTTATTAATGACTGTTGTGAGAGCTGATAGGTAAAAAACACCAGGATGCTACAGGCAGGGAGAGGCCATCTATGGCAAGCAGTTCAGAGAAGGGAAGCTCTGGAGCCCTTGTCTCAGCTCTGTGTGTGTATGTGTCCCACACCAGAGAAAGTGCTTCTGTGATCAAATCCTGCCCCTCCCCTGGTCCCACCAGATGCATAACCTTAGATAGGTCCGGCATCTCTCAGTGCCTCCATTTTCACACTTGTCAAGTGCAGATAATATGCACATTCATCTCATGAATGTATTATGAGGACTGAATGAGATAATACTTGCATATCACTTAGAACTGTGTTTAGAACTACAAGGGGATAGTCAGCACTAAACCAGTATTAGCAGCTGTCATTATTAGGAGGAATAGTACTGTAGTAGTCTCTCAAAACCAGAAATCTGAATCTAGTAAAATTGGAAAGATATTGAAGGCAGTATCAACATGAAGGAATACTTTAAGCTCATAACCAAGATGAATTTTCATGCCATATATCACTAAGCGGTTTGCTTACAAGATCTGCTAAAATGGCTGTCCTCAATGTGTTTCTATATCTCTCCATTCTCCTCCTGAATCAGAATTCCCAGAGTCAGAGAAAGAGTCTATTTTGGCTTTCCCCTGCAACTTAATTGAGTGTAGCCAGTGTCTAGACACTACATCCTGATACTTCAGCATTTAGTAAAGTTATTTGGGGTTTTGTAGGAAGAGTCTTGAATTTCCCTCTGCCTTTTGCCAATTTTTGATACATTATTATGAAGTGATGGTGCCCATAATTATAATTCTTTATCCTCTTAACTAAATTTAACATTTTTTAACTTTAGTATTAATCACTCCTTTAAAACACAACACAAGCATTTCCATTTCATTGTGACTAGATAACACGTTGCCTTGAATTTTATTTTGCATTTGCCAAGTTTCTAGGTCTCCAGTATCAGAAAATTAATTGGAGGTTTGCGTTTTCTATATTAAACAGAAAAAGTCATAATGGAGAGAAACTTCCTGGGAGTCATCGCATCCCTGACAGTGTGGTATGCCAGCAAACTGTCAGGAACATCACAGATGGGAAAGATGGGGGGAATATCCACCTCAGGGACTCACAGAAGGCAATGGTGTGAGAGCAGAGGGAGTTGATGGTCAGGCCTGAACAAAGGAAGAGAAATATTTCCACCTCTCATGAGTCATCAAGTCAAGTCTCTCCAGTGGGCTCAGGGGGCCTCCTGAACTTTGCAACTTGGCTTTGCTCCAGATATGAAATATGGAAAGGCACTTCTGATGCAATACTTTCATCACCACTGCTGCTTTGCCTTTTTCATCTCTGTCAAGAGATACAACACAGGTTCCTGTAACTTCTCCCTGCAATTGCCATGCTGACACAATTGTTTACATGGAAATTCAGAAGATTTTGGAATCAAAGGACATGTGGATGTTATAATCAAGAAACTGTATTTATGTCCCCAAAGACCATGCCCGTGTGGGAACAATCTGATCTAGCTCCTACTCCTCACTCAGTCCTTTCATGGTGTGTTTTATAGTGCTCGGTGTCATTGTATGTTTAGTGACTGATAGAATTATACCTCCATTCTGAGAATTCCCTGGTGGCCCAATGGTTAGGACTCATGCTTTCACTGCCGAGGGCCTGACCAGTTACCCTGGTCAGGTAACTAAGATCCCTCAAGCTGCACGACTTGCCAAAAAAATAAACAAATAGAATTAGACCTCTGTTTATATGAGGCCATATTATTAGTCATATGAGTGACCAGGATGATCATTCATAAGGATTACAGCAGGAACATGTGGGTGAACATGCATGCACACACACATTCACATGCTTACCAGAAAAGTCTTCAAAAATCACTCAAGTTCCTGATGAAGAGACAGCCAGTTTGAAACACAGTAATCCCAAATTGCCCATATGGATAGATGTCCCCTTAGCAACTGAGCTTCTGCTATCTCTGTCCCAGAGAAAGGGGCTAGAATTCCACAGAAAGTAGATTTTGCCCTGGGAACTACGGTCTGTCCTCCCATGGTTCTTTCCCCTTTAAGCAAATCCTCCCCACACAAGAAGTATGTTTATTTGTATTTTCAGTTAGGTTGACTATTTATCCACATTTCCTGCTGATGAGTCATTTATGCAGTTTACTGAAAAAAACAATAAATTGAGAACCAAAGTACTGCAAAATTAAGGATCAAAGACGCAAAACTGACGCAAGCCGCAAATAGATATGGGTTAAGAATTTAATCAGCAAACACATCAGTCAGCACATCAGGACCGTACTGCCAAGGAAGCTGGGTTTTCAGGTTTTTTCCCTGGGGTCAACACAACCTGTCTCCATGGAGCACCTTTCCTGGTTTTGCTGACCAGACACTTGTTAAAAAAGCACCCACCAGTATTTAGTCAAGGAACCAAATCACATTTACTTGGAAGCCACATGAGGAGAGATCCAAGGCTTGCTCACATGGTGCCTATGTAAAAGGTATATGTGTTTGTCTCTGTAAATAAGAGGCCTGAATGAAGGGAAGACCACAAGAAAATGGCCCTGGGTTTACAATGGAGCTTGATGTGCTACAGTCCATGGGGTTGCAAAGAGTCAGACACGACTTAGTGACTGAACAATGACAACAAGACAGAGAGAGGCACCAGTCCTCTGCATGAGATTGCTGGCTAAGCAGACACGAGATCTCTGTCCACACCCTAAGTGGCTGGGTGTGCATTCCACACACAGACTCCTTTGTCCGTTTCTATTCCAGGACTCATTTGGCTACAAAGCTGGAGGATGAGTGTTAATTTCATCTCTTCCTCTGGGCACATGTTATCTAATATTTAAAAAAGATCAACCAGGAAGGTGGAGAAACATGTATACACAATAGCTTCACTAAAGTATTGAGAGTGATGAAAAACATGACCAGGAGTTTAGAAATGGATACAAATAGCGTGTGTTCAGCAAGCATGTACTATGCACTATGTGTATTACCTATGTTAATTCATTCTCACAACAGTTGTATGGAAAATGGACTTACGGACACAGCAGAGGAAGGAAAGGGGTGTACAAATTCAAAGAGTAGCATTGACATATATACACTGCCATGTATAAAATAGAAGCTAGTGGAAAGCTGCAGTAAAGCATAGGAAGCTCTGCGAAGTGCTCTGTGATGACCTAGAGGGGTGGGATGAGGGGTCAGTGGGTGAGAGGCTCAGGAGGGAGGGCGTATATGCATGCTCATAGCTGGTTCACGTTGTTGTATAGCAGAAACCAACTCAAAATTGTAAAGAAATTATCCTCCAATTAAAAGGTTTAAAAAACAGAGAAACAATCCTAAAAAAGTGTTAGTCACTTCAGTTGTGTCCAACTCTCTGCAACCCCATGGACTATAGCCCGCCAGGCTCCTCTGTCCATGGAATTTCCCAGGCAAGAATACTAGAGTGGGTTGCCATTTTCTTTTCCAGGGGATCTTACCAACCCAAGGATTGAACCCAGGTCTCCTGCATTGCCATTGGAGAAGGAAATGGCAACCCACTCCAGTGTTCTTGCCTAGAGAATCCCAGGGACGGGGGAGCCTGGTCGGCTGCCGTCTATGGGGTCGCACAGAGTCGGACAAGACTGAAGCGACTTAGCAGCAGCTCCTGCATTGCAGGCAGATTCTTTACCATCTGAGCCACCAAGGAAGCCCTCTGAGAATGGAAACAGATGAAGCAGCTTAAGCCAATGTCCCCAGAAACTAAAGGGTGGCCCATCTTGACTCCAAGTTCAAGTTCTTAGCGATGCCTGTGCTGTCTTCCTTTGACAATAAATCAAGTCTGTCTGCATCTGATTATACTATCATATCAAATCTTTTCCATTTTGCGGAGAACCAGCTCTCCAAATTAAGAGCCTCTTACTACCACCCTAAACCATCGTCTATAAAGCATGCCTTTGAATTGTCACTTACATTTTCCTTACAATGAACAAAGAGAAAACTTTGAACGTTTTATCCAGCCGATTGAAACACTGACCGTCACATGTTGCCTAACACAACAGGTGAAGCTACACAATCATTTTATAGCCCAGTCTATCTCTGATGTTATCACCTCTAGCCTCTAAAGGACTGACGTGATCTAAAGCCCACAAGGTTCTCTGGAGCTCACACAGTTTTGCATTCACTTATTTGCTACATTCTCACCAGTCTCAGGTGTCCTAGGTGTCTTAGCTTCCCTGAAGGGAAAAGACATTCCTGCTCCAGATCTCTCTCCTTTTACAAAAACTACTTTCAACTACTCCCCTGTCCACCTGCTTCTATAACCTTCTCCTTCTCAGTTTTGCATGCTTCAATAAGTGTCATATGGTTGAACTGTGGTGAAATAACAACTGTTTTCCAGGTTCAGATAACACCTATGACTTCACCCAGGGCTGAAGAAAACGATCAACTTTAAAAGTCAGTCCCTGTGTTCTCTTGCCTTCTCTTTTGTCTGCTTGCACATCCCCCATTCTCCCACTGTGTGTAGATGATGACTAGTCCTGAAAGTGAGATAGTAGAATGACCCACATTAGCCTTTATCTTGTAGAGCTCAGCTTAGAATATCTGGAATGGAATCAGTTACATGTGAAGTTCTGTTTTATAATCCAACCTGCTCTTCTTAAATGTATATTCATCCAAAACCATCCTTTCTCGGCAGAGCACTTTTTGATTCACTCATGAGATCACTCTTCTGCTCACTAGGACCCAGTTTTCCCATCTGCAAAAGTAAAGTGTACTAAATCATTTCTAAAGTCACTTCCAGTTCTAAGGCTCTTTGATTGTAACTTAGGTTTCCATTTTCCTACACTAGGAATTTCCTTCCATCCAGCCCTTTATTCATTCATTCATCGGGGGAAAAATCTGTACATGCATTGCCTCCTATGCTCTAGATAGTGTTTAGGCAGAGGGGTTAAGTAATAACTAGGATGGATAGCATCTCTCCCCCATAGGATACATAACCTTCTGTCTTTCCTCTCCCCCAAACAATTTGAAAGTGTAAATCAAATTTATGGTAGAGTTGCTCTAACAATGTGGCATAATGGAGTGAAATTTGAGTTCAGAACACCTTACTACATGTGTAACCTTGTATAGGTCACTTGGGCTGAGTCTTTCTTCATATAGAAAAATAGCCCAAATCCTATGTCATGAACTGTTATACCGAATAGGGATGTGTGCAGATGCCTAGTGCATAGTAAGTGCTTAGTCATAGTCAAGGATGTTGCTATTATTGTGAATATCAAGAGCTATGAATGCACCAAACATGTTGGCATTAGGTCACTCTCCTTGCTTTTTGCTTCACTGATGGGATTTTTGTCTCAAAGGTCAACTCCTCTAATTTAGTTAGGACTTCTTGCCTACCTCCCTCATTGAAGTGCTGCTACCATTGAAGTGCGTGGGTTTGCAATATGATGACCTAGTGAGCTGCACCCGGTCTTAGTTCTCTATTGCTGTTATAACAAATTATTGCAAAATAAGTGGCTTAAAACAACATAAATTTGTTGTCTTATAGTCCTGAAGATCAGAAATTTGAAATGGGTCTCACTGGGCTAACAGTCCAGGTATCAGCATAGCTGCTTTCCTTCTAGAGGCTCCAGGGAAGAATCCGTTACCTTGACCTTTCCAACCTCTAAAGGCTCCCTCAGCTGTAGCATCTTTAACTCTCTCTGATTCCTCTTCTGCTTCCTTCCTTCATTCTAAAGGACCCTTGCGGTTACATTTGGCCCAGTAGATAATTCAAGATTTTTATCTCCCTATTGTAATGCTAGCTGATTAGCAAATTTCATTCCACCTGCAACCTTAATTTTCCTTGCCATGTAACCTAACACGTTCACCAACACCAGAAATGAGGTCATGGACAGCTTTGAGAAGTCACTATCTCGCCTAGCACCCCTCTCCTTAAGTTTCCTCTCATCCATCTCCATCTTTGCATTCCTGCTATTATCTCCCTAACTTTGCCTCTAGTCAGCAACCTGTGAAAGCAGCACCAGTGTGGAGGGCCCCATAGACATTATCCAGGGGACAAATCTGGATCCCAGACCATAAGCTGAGGGGCTTGAACCCCAGGGACATCCTAGGGTATAAGGCCCAATCTGTCCTGCTTCCACCCTCCGCTGTCCTTCGCCTGTCTAAACTACTCCTTGTCTCCCAGTGCTTCCTGACTAAAGTATAAGCACCTCATCATGGCCTGAAAGAGGCTACCCCAATGATTGGCCCTCGGGGATACCTAGTGCGAGGCAGTTGTCACTGCAATTGTGAGTTTAAGTAGTTGGTATCCTGCAAATCCATTGTCAAAAAGCTAAAAGATCCAGGTCCCTAACATCAGACAACTTGGATTCAAATCCCAGTTCTACAAGTCATTGTGATCTTGGAAATCTTATTTAACCTCCTTGAATTTTTATGTTCTAGCTATAAAACGAGGGTAATATCTTTCTCAAAGGACTGGCATGAGGATCAAACAACTTAATGCATATAAAGTCCTAGTCCAGTAACTGGTACTTCATAAATATCTAATTAATGAAAGCCGTATAGCAAGGGTCAGCAAACTTTTTCTGTAAAAAGCCATATAGTGAATGTTTTAGGCTTTGTGGGCCAGACAATCTCCGTCACAAACATTTAAGTCTTCAACTACTCATTGCAGTGTAATAGCAGCCATAGTCAAAAAATAAACAAATGAGCATAGCTGTGTTCAAGTAAAACTTTATTTATAAAAACAAGCAGAGGATTATATTTGGTTTGCTGACTCCTGCCATATAAGCGCATGTCAGAGGTGTCCAATTTATGTTCATTGATTTGCTGTTGCCAAAGTGAATTTTAAAAAATATAAACATTAAAAGTCCCAAATTCCAGTAATCTGCACCTGGCTTTGAACTCAGAGTCAGAGACTCTACCCACACTTGTGACCTTAGAGACCTTCAAAATAGAATATATTGATTCCTCTCCACATGGTAGGCTAACAATGACCTAAATCCTTTATTCCTCCTCTTATGGAGAGATGTAGTCTACTTCCCCTGATCTTGAATCTAGGTTGGCCTTAGTGATTTGCTTGACCGATAGACAAGGACAGAAGTGATATTTGAGACATCTGAGGCTAGATCATAAGAAGACTTGAGGCATAAATCAGTATCTTTTTTTTTTTTTAAAAAAAAGAGAACAAAGGAAAAGAAGCCTTGAAGCTTCTTCCCAGATATCTTGGAATACTCACTCTGTAAAGCCCGTGCCATAGGTGCAGGCTAGTAGGCAGCTCCAGTAGAGTTCCCAGCCATCAGCCAGCATCACTTATCCTCCACCCAAGACAAAATCTAATCATGTGAGTGATGAAGCCCCAGGGATGCCATCTGGAGATGAACCAGCCTACAAAGCCTTTCCCAGTTTCCTGGCACAAACAATTGTGAGTCAGATAAAATGGTTGTCTTAACCCACTAAGTTTTTAGGTGGTTGGTTACATCACATAGATAATCAGAACAATTGAGAATTTAACTCTATAAACATAGCTATTTGGGTCTGATTTCCTCGATAGCATTTCCTGATATTCTAGAACAGTGACTGGCAAGAGGAGATATTCAATAAATAATTATTGAATAAGTAAATGAACAATTAATCTGTTCTACCCTGATTTATCTGACCAACTTCTCTGCAAACTTCAAGCCTCAGCTTAAATATAATTTTCTCTGACTGTCCACCATCCCCCCACGTTATGTCAGATTCCTTCATTCTTTGTCTTTTCCTTCATTATGCTAATGCCTGTGTTGTGCTGTGTTTAGTTGCTCAGTCATGTCCAACTCTTTGCGACCCCATGGACTGTAGCCCACTAGGTTCCTCTGTTCATGGGGATTCTCCAGGCAAGAATACTGGAGTGGGTTGTCATGTCCTCCTCCAGGGGATCTTCCCAACCCAGGGATCGAATCCAGGTCTCCCGCATTGCAGGCAGATTCTTTACCATCTGAGTCACCAGGGAAGCCCAGGAATACTGAAGTGGGTAGCCTATCCCATCTCCAGGGGATCTTCCTGACCCAGGAATCAAATCGGGGTCTTCTGCATTGCAGGCGAATTCTTTACCAGCTGAGCTACCAGGAAAGCCCCCATGCTAATCCCTACTATAGTGCATATAATGATGCTTTTAAGCACATATTTAATGCTCATCTCCCTTCTAGAACACGAGCTTCCTGACAACAAACATGATGTCTATCATGTTCCCTGCTCTACCTGGCAACCAGCAAGCACTCGGCATCATTAGGCACATAGTAAATATTGCTGAATAACTAATAGAGGTTGATATATGAAAAAGATTTTACCTAGAAAGTTCTGTTTGTCTCAGTCCAGTCCAGAGAGCATCATAGGTCATCACTGTGCAGAAAACACCAGAAAGTCCTAAAATCTACTGGGACTGCAGCATGCCAGGCTCCTCTATCCTCCACTGTCTCCCAGAGTTTGCTCAAATTCATGTTCATTGAGTGTTCAGTGATGCTATCTAACCATCTCATCCCCTGCTGCCCTCTTCTCCTTTTGCCTTCAATCTTTCCCAGCATCAGGGTCTTTTCCAATGAGTCCAAGGTCTCTTCCCATCAGATGGCCAATGTACTGGAACTTCAGTTTCAGCATCAGTCCTTCCATGAATATTCAGTGTTGATTTCCTTTAGGATTGACTGGTTTGCTCTCCTTACTGTCCTTGGGACTCGCAAAGAGTTTTCTCCAGCACAACACTTCTAAAGCATCAATTCTTCAGTATTCAGCTTACTTTATGGTCTAACTCTCACATCCATACATGACTACTGGAAAAACCATAACTTTGACTAGATGGACCTTTGTCAGTAAAATTATGTCTCTGCTTTATAATACACTGTCTAGGTTTGTCATAGCTTTCCTTCCAAGGAGCAAGTGCCTTAATTTCATGGCTGCAGTCACCATCCGCAGTTATTTTGGAGTCCAAGAAAATAAAATGTCATTCCTTCCACTCCCCCTTGCCCTTTCTATTTGCCATGAAGTTATGGGACCAGATGCCATGATCTTAATTTTACAATGCCGAGTTTCAAGCCAACTTTTTCACTCTCCTCTTTGACCCTCATCAAGAGGCTCTTAGTTCCTCTTCACTTTCTGCCATTTTAGAGTGGTATTATCTGCATGTCTGAAGTTGTTGACATTTCTCCTTGAAATCTTGATTCCAGCTTGTGATTCATCTAGCTCAATATTTCACATGATGTACTCTGCATATAAGTTAAATAAGCAGGGAGACCATATACAGCCTTGTCATACTCCTTTCCCGGTTTTGAACCAGTCAGTTCCCATGTCCAATTCTAACTGTTGCTTCTTGACTGAAATACAAGTTTCTCAGGAGAGAGGTAATGTGGTCTGGTACTTCCATCTCTTTTGTGGAATTTTCCACAGTTTTCTGTGACCCACACAGTTAAAGGCTTTAGTGTAGTCAGTGAAGTAGAAGATGGTTTTTCTGCAATTCTCTTGCTTTTTCTATGATCCAACAGGTGTTGGCAATTTGGTCTCTGATTCCTCTGCCTCTTTGAAACCCAGCTTGTACATCTGGAAGTTCTCTAGTCACATACTGCTGAAGGCTAACTTGAGGGATTTGGAACATTACTTTGCTAGCATGTGAGATGAGTGCAGTTGGGTGGTAGTTTGAACATTCTTTGGATTGCCTTTCTTTGGGATTGGGATAATAGTTGACCTTTCCCAGTCCTGTGGCCACTGATGAGTTTTCCAAATATCCTGACATTTTGAGTGCAGCATTTTAACAGCATAATTTTTTAGGATTTTAAATACCTCAGCTGGAATTCCATAACCTCCACTAACTTTGTTCAAGTAATGTTTCCTAAGGCCCACATGACTTCACATTTCAGAATATCTGGCTCTAGGTGAGTGAACAAACCATCTTGGTTATCCTGATCATTAAGACCTTTTTTGTATAGTTTTTCTATATTCTGTATATTGTGTATTCTTGCCATCTCTTTTTAATATCTTCTGCTTCTGTTAGGTCCTTACTATTTCTGTCCTTTATCATGCCCATCACTGCATGAAATGTTTCCTTGATATCTCCAGTTTTCTTGAAGAGATCTCTAGTCCTTCCCATTCTATTATTTTCTTCTGTTTCTTTGCATTGTTCATTTAAGAAGGGCTTATCTCTCCTTGCTATTCTCTGAAACTATGTTCAGTTGAGTGTATCTTTCCCTTTCTCCCTTAACTTTCGTTTCTCTCCCTTCCTCAGTTATTTGTAACGTCTCCTCAGACAACCACTTTGCCTTCTTTCATTTCCTTTTCTTTGGGATTGTTTTGGTCACTGCCTCCTGTACAATGTTACAAACCTCTGTCCATAGTTCTTTAGGCATCCTGTCTACCAGACTTAATCCTTTGAATTTGTATATTACCTCCACTGTATAATCATACGGGATTTGATTTAGGTCATACCTGAATGGCCTAGTGTTTTTCCCTACTTTTTTCAACTTAAGCCTGAATTTTGAAGTAAGGAGGTCATGATCTGAGTCACAGTCAGCTCTAGGTCTTGTTTTTGCTGACTGTATAGAGCTTCTCCATCTTCAACTGCAAAGAACATAATCAGTCTGATTTTGATATTGACCATCTGGTGATGTCTACATGTAGAGTCATCTCTTATGTTGTTGGAAGAGGTTGTTTGCTGTTACCAGTGTGTTCTCTTAAGTAAACTCTGTTAGCTTTTGCCTTGCTTCATTTGTATTCCAAGACCAAATGTGCCTGTTATTCCAGGCACGTTTATTCTTGACTTTCTAATCTTGCTTTCCAATTCCCTGTGATGAAAAGAATGTCTTTTTCTGGTGTTAGTTCTAGAAGGTATTGTAGGTCTTCATAGAACTCATCAGATTCAGCTTCTTTGGAATCAATGGTTGGAGCATAGATTTGGATTACTGTGATGTTGAATGGTTTCCCTTGGAAATGAACTAAGATCATTCTGTCATTTTAGAGGTTGCACCCAATTATTGCATTTTGGACTCTTTGTTGACTATGAGGACTACTTCATTTCTTCTAAGGTATTCTTGCCCACAGTAATAAATACACTGGTCATATGAATTAAATTCACCCATTCCTGTCCATTTTAGTTCACTGATTCCTAAAATGTCAGTATTCAATCTTGTCATCTCCTGCTTGTCTGTATCCAATTTACCTTGATTTGTGGGCCTATCATTCCTGGTTCCCATGTAATATTATTCTTTATAGCATCAGACTTTATTTTCACCACCAGACATATCCACAGCTGAGCATTGTTCCCACTTTGGCCCAGCCACTTCATTCTTAACTGGAGCTGTTAGTAACTGCCCTCCACATCTCCCCAGTAGCATAATGAACATATGTAAGGGCTCATCTTTCAGTGTCACATCTTTTTGCCTTTTCATACTGTTTATGGGGTTCCCCAGGTGGGGCTCTGATGGCAAGAATACTGGAGTGGGTTGCCATTTCCTCCTCCAGTGGACCCCATTTGTCAGAACTCTTCACTGTGACCTGTCCATCTTGGGTGGCCATGCACAGCGTGACTCATAGCTTCATTGAGTTCCCTTCACCATGGCAAGGCTGTGATCCGTGAAGGGGAATAATCATAACACCCATAAATAACAACATGTGAACACTTACTGTATACAGCATTGTTGATCATCTCTTGGTATATTAAATCACTGAATCCATACACCTGGTTTCTGAGGGAGAGCTTCCTCTGATTCACATTCTTACTGATGGGGAAACTGAGGCTGCAGAGAGGTTTAACTGCTTGCTTAAAGTCACCAGATGATTGGTCCACTGTGACAGGGCCCCTCGGACTTTCCATGATCCCAAAGGTTCAGAGCTCAGACTTGAGGGCCAAACAGCACAGATGAAAATCCAAGCTCTGCTGTGGACCTGAGGGGTGACTTTCCTCTGTCCTCTCATCCATCCCTCAGGTGGGTGAGGTTACTTTCCTGCCCATCTGGATGGTTGCCCCAGCCATGTGACCGGGTACTAACTGATGGGGAGATCAGTTCAGCAAGGGTACAGCCATATTCATAAACTGTTCCTTTCTCTGTCTGTATAAAAAGGTGGTGTTCTCAGCTGGTCTTTTAATACAGTCTGCTGTTCCCCATACTTCGGGTTGGTCTGCTTCCAGACACAGAAAACTGAATATACTTTTTATACTGCTCCTGTTACTCCAGCGTTCTGGAGAGAACCAAGAAATGTGTGGGGCTTGCAAAGCCCACAGAACTGCCAGAGCTCCAACCCCAAAAGGATTCTTGCTTCTGCAGCAGGAGAATTGAGAGAACTCAAAAGGAAACTTGTCCCCAGTGGTAAAAATCAGACCAAATAGTTTAGTGCCTACCTGGGAGTCTTCTTGGTAAACAGTCTGAAATTCTGTTTCCCCTGGAATTACCAGCTCGGTGAAATTTGCTTTTGGTATTTACCAGATATTTTGAAGACATGGGCAAGCTGCAGGAAACAGACTCCAACTAGGATGCCCCAGACTATACTGAGCCCACCCCACCCCAAAACCAAACTGCCTTGAGCCTGAAATCCAAGACATTTCTCTAGCCAGAAAAGAGGCCTTTGCTGAACTGAGAAAGGCAAATAAGAATGAAAGCTGTAGACCAGATGATAATTTCAAGGATATTATGCTTTAATAACAAACACAAATATTTTTCTTCAGTATACTTATAATAACACAGGGATGACATGGCAGGCATATTGCTAAGGTGTGTTTAGTTCTTAGAGCAAGCAACTGAATGGCAAAATATGCTCCTCTTCTGCAGATGAGGACAGAAAGGCCCAGAGAGGTGGAGGAACTTGCCCACAGTCACAGAGCCTGCAAGAGCAGACAGGGTGCAGATCTAGATTTGGCTGACTCTCTTCCTCCGTGCCTCCCTGCCTGCCTGCAAGCTGGATTGCTTTCATCTCATGCTGAGAAGTCCTTGGGCCCCCTCCACACTCCTGCCAAGAAGCAGCTTCAAAATTTTTTTGAACAAAAGGTAAGCCAACAACTTAAGTTAATAACCAGAGAGTGCCATGCATGCTTTTGGTTCTGTCTGTGCAAGAAGGGGTGGCTATTGGTGGGGAAGGGAACATTTCTGTCTAATAACTGGGCTTATTGTCTGCATGCCAACAAGTATAACTGGTTTGACTGATGCTCAGTCATGTCAGTGAGCCATATGGGGGAGGGATGGGACCAGTTTTATAGTTGAAGCAGCTAGTTCAATTGACCGAACTTTCCACTTTTCTGATTGTCCCTATGGCACCCATGGACAGAACCAGAAGCTCAGCTCAGAGGTTTCACACATTCACATAAGCTTTGCTGACTCCCTAGAGTCCTAGGTTTGACTGTGAAAGAACAAGTCTGAGGCCTTCTCCCTTTGGGGAATGTGTAGAATGTCAGAGGCCACTTCTGTGCAGCTGAAATTTGCCAACCATTCACCACTTCACTAGAGGTTCTGTTCCTGCCTCATGCCCAAAGTGGTATTTTTGAAGCCATTGGAATTTGAAATGTCATTTTTATGTTATAATAAGAGTAATACACAGATTACAGATACATGCTCAGTATAAAAAATAATTCAAATGACATAGCAATAGGTAATGGAAAAATGAATATCCATTCCACCCATCCTCTTCCCTACTTTCAGCCTATTCCCTTCCCTATAAATAGCTGCTATTAACTTGTGAACATCTTTCTATGCTTCTTTCTAGACAGATACATAGAAAAATAGAATACATGTGTATGTGTGGAGAGTTTTTAAAAATCATTATTGGTATTAGACTCTATAAAGTATTCTGCATCATGCCTTTTGTACTGAACAAGTTCTTTCCACTTAGATCTCTGTGTTATTCTTTTTAAGTGCTGCATAGTATTTAATAATTTATTTAACCATTCCTCTATGATTAGTTAGGTCTTTTATGAGCTTCACTATTACAAACAATGTTTTAGTGAGCTTACTTATACATTTATTCTCATACATTCTTCAGAATGTATCCGAGAGCATATTTCTTAGAAATAGAACTGCAGGGTCAAAGATGTGTATTTTTATGTCCATTCTTATTTTGATAGAAAAACTGCCAGATTACTTCTCTCCTCAAAAAAAAAAAAAAAAAAGGCAAATAAAAAACAGTGCCAGTTTCCTTTCCAATCAACAGTCTATAAGAGGAAATTTGGAAATTTTGTAACACCAACTCCTCAAACCTCTGCCTGAGGGTATTTCTCTGCCAGCTAAAATATTATTCTTGGTATCAGAACTTCCTGGTAGCTGATGATCTCTTGGATGCCTGGTTCTGTGGAGGTATTTGATGAGCCGCCCCCTACCCTACCTTAGCTAGAAATGCACCCCACAGCAGGCTCGGACTCCCACTGTTCCCAGTTCTGCATAACAATCATCTTTCTATATTATAACTGATCTAGTCATATTTTGGCTCCTCAACTAGGGAATGCTGTCCTCTGGGACAGAAACCATGCCTAGTCATCCTTTTATTCCCAGCACCTATCATAGTGTATGATAGTGATCCATGGTCCCTGAGCTATTTGAATGAATGGCAGAAAAGAGGGCGGGAGGAAGGAGAGGGGGAGGGGAAAAAGAAAGTAGTTGATCCCATGAGGGTCCTCAAACCCACGGAGACTCAGTAAAGCTCTGTGTGAAGTAGAGGGACAAGATTTTTAGATTTCTCCCATACCCAAGATATCTGAGCACTTGGAACCAGAAAATGTCTTTTATTTCTAAAACACTACTCAGCCACTTATCTGAACTGAGTAACACTGTCCATCTCCAGTCTTAGAACTGCAAGGTAGAATATGGGATTTGTGAGACAGCAAAACTCAAACATTTTGTTCTTTTGAGTTTTCCAAGGACACTGTGCACTTTTCTTTTCTCATAGCTTGTATGCTAACAAAGATGTGTTTGGAAAAATGAAAATTGGAGGACTTTCTGGTCTGACGGTAGACTTACCTCTTTCCTGGGATCTGTCCTCTCAGCCCTCAGGGGCCTTCCCACAACCACATGGTCTTCTCTCCCACTTCATTTTCCAGGCATCATGCAAGCATCCTGCCCACTCCATCCTGCCTTAATTTTCTATCCTACACAAGGGAACTCACTGAAGGGACTCCTCTGCTCATGATTTTAACAGCTGGAAAATTGCTTTATCTCTACTCTGCCCACATGTTGTACACAGGCTTACAGGATATGTCTTATCATTGATTTCTGAGCTGACTCAAGCAATTTCCAGGAAATATTAAAAATTTCATGAATGCAGTCAAGTTCAAGAAACTGCCTAGAGCCACGCAAGCTGAGCTTGCACAATCCTGAGGCCCCAGAGTAAAATGACCTCAAGTATCAAGGAGAAGCTCTACTTATAAAGGCAAGCATCCACACACAAGGAAGAGGAACGGAAAAATAAAAGGAGAACTGAGATGGAGGGAGAGAAAAAGATTTTTCTTAATTTGGAAGTAAACATTGTAGTTAAAGGATGCAACTAAATAAAGGTGGCATGTATTATTGAATCAACTAAGTTGATGGATCCTCAGGTACTCTGTTCTCTGGAGGACCCTCTAACATACTAGTTTAAACACACTATAGTCATGCAAACTAGCTGCCTGTGTGTTTGAGCCACTTGTTTTTCTGTTAATGACCAAATGTTTACACACTAGTGGCATTAATACCCCAGGACCTCTGAGATGGTTGTAGTCTGTCAGTCACACTGAGCATCAGCTTTGCTGGTTAGTCCAGAGATGTTTGGCCTCTCAGGTGGCACTAGCGGTAAAGAACCCACTTGCCAGTGCATGAGACATAAGAGACTTGAGTTGGGGAAGATCCCCTGGAAGAGGAAATGGCCACCCTCTCCATTAGTCTTGCCTGGAGAATTCCATGGACAGAGGAGCCTGACAGGCTACAGCCCTTAGGGTCGCAAAGAGTTGGACATGACTGAAGTGACTTAGCACCAGAGATGTTTTAGTATTTCCTGTCTGAACCTACAATCTCTTATCTATGGGGACTTTCTCTTTTCTAGCAACACCTCTCCCATTACTATTTATAGCTTTATGATGGGAAGACCTCTCTGGTAACTCTATGTATTTTAGAGCCGATGAACAATTATTAAGTATTACCTTGTCTGGAGTTTTCATGTTCATTCTCTGTCTTGTGTCACCACTGCTATTACCACCTCGATCCCAAGACATCTTTCTAAATGCTGTTGTTTGCTGTTGGATTTTACATATCTGTATATAATACATTAAGTCCCTACATACGAACAAGTCCCATTCCAAGAGTGCTTTTGTAAATCCAATTTGTTTGTAAGTCCAACAAAGTTAGTCTAGGCGCCCAACTAACACCAGCAGCTCTACAGTCCTGTACTGTGACAGTGACAGTGTTAGTCTTAGTTGTGTCTGACTCCTGGCCACCCCATGGACCAGAGCCCACCAGGCTCCCCTGTCCATGGGATTCTCCAGGCAAGAATACTGCAGCAGGTAGCCATTCCCTTCTCCAAGGGTTCTTCCCAAGCCAGGGATCAAACCTGGGTCTTCTGCACCACGGGCAAATTCTTTACTGTCTGAGCCACCAGGGAAGGCCCTTGTACTGTAGTCAGTTTATAATACTTTTCACACAAATAATACATTAAAAAAAAACACAAAAAATAAAGAAAGCATCCTTAGCCTTACAGTACAATTATCTTACAAACACCTGAGCTTACATGATTGGACCTGCAAACATGTTTGCATTTTTTTATAATACTGTTTTTTTTAATACTGTTTATTTATTTGTTATTCTTAATTTTGGTTGCCATGGGTCTTTGTTGCTGTACGTAGGCTTCTCTCATTGCAGGGAGCAGGGGCTATTCTTCATTGTGATGCATGGCCTTATCATTGCAGTGGCTTCTCCTGTTGCAGAGCACAGGCTCTAGGTGTGCAGGCTTCAGTAGTTGCACCACATGAACTGCCGGCTTAGTAGTTGTGGTGTGCAACTCTAGGGCATTGGAGCTTCAGTGTTTGCAGCACATAGGCTCAGTAGTTGTGGCTCCTGGGCTCTAGAGCTTGGGCCCAGTAGTTGTAGTGCATAGGCTCAGCTGATCTGTAGAACTCGAAATCCTCCCAGACCAGGGACTGAAACTGTGTCCCCTGAATTGGCAGGCAGATTTTTATCCACTGTGCCACCAGGAAGTCTCACATTTGCATCTTTGAAAGTTTGCAACTAGAAGGTTCATATGTAGGCGGCTTCAGTTCAGTTCAGCTGCTCAGTCATATCTGACTCTTTGCAACCCCGTAGACTGCATTCCCTGTTCATTAGCAACTCCTGGAGCTTGCTCAAATTCATGTCCATTGAGTCGGTGATGACATCCAACCATCTCATTCTCTGTCGTCCCTTTCTCCTCCTGCCTTCTATCTTTCCCAGCATCAGGGTACTTTCCAATGAGTCATCTGTTTACATCAGGTGGCCAAAGTATTGGAGTTTCAGCTTCAGCATCAATCCTTCTAATGAATACTCAGGACTGATTTCCTTTAGGATTCACTGGTTGGATCTCCTTGCAGTCCAAGGAACTCTCAAGAGTCTTCTCCAACACCGCAGTTCAAAAGCATCAATTCTTCAACATTTAGTGTATGCTTATATATGACATGATATAACCTATATACTATTATAATAATAGCTGCTATTATGAGCACATAATTGTTTTCTTTGTCAAACTAGTACTGTATTTGAACTTGCTCTACACTGGAGGTTCTTGGCCACAGTGTTGAGAGACTTGTTATGTGTATCAGTGCTTTTGGTGGCAAGTTCCCAACACCCAGCTGACACTGGGTTAAATGACGATAAAAGGAATGTATTAGCTTCTATAACTAATATATATAAATATCTACATGTACACACACACATATATGTATGTTATATGAACTTTTGGCATATTTGTGTCTGACCCTAACTCCTTTGGGCTGCAGTGCTCTTGCTCTACTGGCTTCATCTCAAGCTTATGTCACTCATGGTAGCAAAATGACATTAGCAGTTCTGGGTCCCACATCCACACTGTGCACCACATGTCAAGGAAGAACTTGTCTTCCTCCTCCAATGCTTCCACCCCAACCATTATGCTACAGTCCTGGTCTTCTCTCCAGGAAAAGAGAGGTCACACTCCTTTTCCTATACCAAACAGAATGATAACAGATTTGCTTAAGTCCTAGAGCTGGGGATGGGTCAATATCAACCTAACTCCATGAGTGTATTATGTTCTGGGGGAAGTGAGAGGTGAGGATGGGAGGGCTGGCAGCAGTGTCCTCACAGAAGGCAGTGATGAAAAGGGGAAATGTGTAAATTCTGAGCTCAGAACTATTCATCTTTTGCAAAGTATCTTATCATAGTCCAGAAGTACCCTTACTGAAAACTTGAGTGGGTAGGGCATGTGAAATATAGGCTTGGCCGAAAAGACCTTCAGGTTTCTCCATAACTCAATTGGACTTTTCTGCCAATCCTATACTATCTAATAGATATTATTCAAGATGTTGAGCAAGCTCTGGGAGTTGGTGATGGACAGGGAAACCTGGCGTGCTGCAGTCCATGGGGTCTCAAAGAGTTGGACACGACTGAGAGACTGAACTGACTGACTGAAGATGTTGAGACCTGTTCTAACCCATAAGATACTCAGGGCAGGAACTGTGGGTTATTTCTCTTTGTAGCACATGACAAGTGGGAACTGAATTTACTCCTGTTCTCTCTTACTGCCCAAATGCCCCTCTCTGTTTATTTCCTGTTAATATCCTGATGTTTGCCCTCCTCTTCCATAAACTTGCCTCCTATCACCTAAAGATCTACCATTAGGGGAAGGCAAGTCCACTGTCCACCCTTGCCACTTCTTCTCTGGAGAATGTAATTTGGAAAGAAAGAACATAAATGCTTGACTATTTGATCAAGTGAAGGAACCTCATTGAGAGGGTTAACTAGAGAATGATGTGTTTTCTCTGTGCACTATAAGCAAAGACACCCATCCATGTCTTCAATACCTTTTGGCTGTGGAGCAATGTGGGACAAATCTGGAGCTGCCTATGGCTTTGATGCAATTGGGTTTCATAAAAGAAAATCTTTATTTAGATGGACAGTGTGTCATTTGTCACATGTAGACATGATACTCTGGCCAGCTGTTTGAGGATGCACATTTCTTATGATTATTCAATTAGAGGTGATGAGTTAAAGCCGAGGTGCAAATGCTTCTTCTCAGTCCTGTTTGGATCAGGCACTTGTAAAAGATCTGTCTATGTAGTCTGGAGTATGATCTCTGACCACGGGTAAGGATTTCTTCTACTCAAAGGGACATGGATTGAACAGGGCTGGATTGTGATACTTAGACACCATAATCATGAAGCAGTGCTTAACTGTAAAACAGAAAATTTATATGCAGTCAGAAATCAAAATAACATCATTTTGGCTTTAGAGATGGCAAAATTCTGAATAAATGTGATTAACCTGAATTCTTCTCTGCCCTTTTGCATCTCTTTTAGTGCCCCTCCTTTGTTGGTAGGGCATTAAGTACATGTATATTCTGTCTTTTAAATAATCTAGTCCTGGGTCTAGAAGGGAATCAGATAGCTACTTTTGCCCAGTAAGTTTTGACATTCTATCCTGCTAAGTGAACTTTCCCTGGAAAAATAAAAACAAAAAACTGAACAGGTAGAAAGACTTAAGGCAGCTTGGTTCTAACAAAAGGAATATTGAGGTCACGAAAAGACTCTAGACTCCAGACACTGAACGCTGCAGCTGCTAGCATGGTGACCTCATGGAGAGAGAAGAACCTTCTTTGACCAGAAAATACAAGTCACTCAAGAGTTCATTTTCCTCAGCCCCACTGCTGGACAGCACTCTTCTCCTGTCCTATCTAAAGGCAATCTCTCTCTTCTGTGCCCTTGACCTAATCCCCTCTGGCCAAAGACAATACTTCAGTAATTCTTCCCTCCCTTTCTTTATTGGATCATTCCCATCAGCCAACAAATATGCCATTGTTCCTCTTATCTTTAATAATTATATTAATAGCCTCCAATTCCCCCAAGGTTATACCTGATTTCTCTATTTTCTCTTTGGTGAAAAAATTCCTCCAAACAGTTGTCTTTACATGGAGACTAATTCATCCCCTCCCATGAAATTTTAAGGCCAATCCAGCCTGGTTCCTCCAGCTTCCCCAACCCTTGAAAAGAGCTCTCTTCAGGTCACCAGTGATCTCCACATTACTAAATCCAGTGGTCAGTATTTGGCTTTGATGTGGGTTTATAGGACACCATTCTGTCTTGGTTTTCCTCCTACCTTCTCAGGCTCTGTCTCCTTTGCTTGTTTCTCCTCTTCTCTACAAATTTGAAGTGCCCCAGGTACCCCCACAATTCTCATTTTACTTTAATCTTATGTTGATAACTCCAGGAATTCTATCTCCAGTCCAGCCCTGTCTCTTGGGCCTCAGACACATAACCAATGACCAACTCAATTTGAATGTCTAACAAGCATTCTGAAACTCAGCATGTCCAAGATGAACTCCTGTTTGTCCTTTCCACTCACTCCCATCCCTACCAAACCTTTTCTACACTTAGTCTTTCCCACCTCCATTGCTGAAGACTCTAACCAGTCCATCAGCATATTATCTTGAAAAGAGAACCAGACTTCAGACTCTCCAGTTATTACTACCTGGTCTGGGCCTGCCAGGATTGCTAGCCACCCTGCTTCTACTTTTTGCCCTATCAGTTCAGTTCAGTTCAGTTGATCAGTCGTGTCCAGCTCTTTGCGACCCCATGGACCACAGCACGCCAGGCTTCCCTGTCCATCACCAACTCCTGGACCTTACTCAAACTCATGTCCATCGAGTCAGTGATGCCATCCAACCATCTCATCCTCTGTCATCCTCTTCTCCTCCCACCTTCAATCTTTCCCAGCATCAAGGTCTTTTCCAATGAATCAGTTCTTCGCATCAGGTGGCCAAAGTATTGGAGTTTCAGTTTCAGCATGAGTCCTTCCAGTGAATATTCAGGACTGATTTCCTTTAGGATGGACTGGTTGGATCTCCTTGCAGTCCAAGAGACTCTCAATAGTCTTCTCCAACGCCTCAGTTCAAAAGATCAATTCTTCAGTGCTCAGCTTTCTTTAGAGTCCAGCTCTCACATCTGTACATGACTACTGGAAAAACCATAGCTTTGACTAGTCGGATTTTTGTTGGCAAAGTAATGTCTCTGCTTTTTAATATGCTGTCTAGATTGGTCATAACTTTTCTTCCAAGGAGTAAGAGTCTTTTAATTTCACGGCTACAGTCACCATCTGCAGTAATTTTGGAGCCCCAAAAAATAAAGTCTCACTGTTTCCATTGTTTCTCCATCTATTTCCTATGAGGTGATGGGACCAGATGCCATGATCTTAGTTTTTTGAATGTTGACTTTTAAGCCAACTTTTTCACTCTCCTCTTTCACTTTCATCCAGAGGCTCTTTAGTTCTTCTTCGCTTTCTGCCATAAGGGTGGTATCATCTGCACATCTGAGGTTATTGATATTTCTCCTGGCAATCTTGATTCCATCCTGTGCTTCATCCAGCCCAGCGTTTCTCATGATGTGCTCTGCATATAAGTTAAATAAGCAGGGTGACAATATGCAGCCTTGACGCACTCCTTTCCCATTTGGAACCAGCCTGTTGTTCCATGCCCAGCTCTGACTGGTGCTTCCTGACCTGCACACGGGTCTCTCAGGAGGCAGGTCTCCCTATAGTCCACTCTCAACATAGCAGCCACTCCAGTCCACTTGGAACGAATCAGATGGCAGTCCTCCAGTGGCTTGCTCAGGGTCACAGCCACGGTCCCACATCACTTGGCCTCTCTACTTGCTGACTCTTCTCCTACTGTGTTCCCCTTCTTAATTCTACTGCAGACACCTTGGACTTCTTGCTCTTCCCCAAGCACCCCAGGCAAGCTCCTACCTTAGGGTCTTTGCACTGGAGATCACTTTTGCCTGAAATATTCTTCCCCCTAGTATCTGTGACAGATCTTTCATCTCCTGTAAGTCCTTACTGAAATAGCACTCCCTAGATGAATCCTACCTGACCTTCCCACTTAAAACTGAAACTTGCCCACGCACCACTCCTGGTCTTCCTTATCTTGTTCTGTTTTTTTCCAAAGCACTTATCATCTTCTGACATGCTATACACACACACACACATATGATATAATCAATATGTATATTGTTTTCGGTACCTATTGTTTATTGTCAATCTCCAGCAACCCATAGAATGTAAGCTCTTATAAGGTGGGGTGGGAGTTTTAGTCACTTTGTATTCAGGTGTCTAGTGCAGTGCCTGGTATTTCCCAGGGGCTCAATAAATAGTAATTTATGCCTAGTCTATTATCAGCTGTTTTCACTTTTTACATTGTGAGCATTTTTCATGATTAACACTCTTATATTTGATTCTATATCCAATCTGATGTGTATAGTGACATATTGAAGACCCTAATTCCATGACTTTATCATTATCTTGTGAATAAAAGAATTCAGATTTTCTCTTTAAATGGAAAAGACTTTCAAACCCCATCTCTCCAAGCCCCATCCTGAGGCTTCATTTCTGTATCAGAGTACTGTAAGGACATTAGCAAGGCATAATGAAAATCAGAGCTAAGACAGCAATCTGTTGTCTCTACAAATTCCAGAATGAGTAGATCAAGCACTTTTGCAGTGGCATAGTGGTTAAGAGCATGGTCTCTGGAGTCAGACTCCTTGACTTCTTATCATGGAGCCAAGATTTGCTGGGCCTATATTTTGTCATCTGTAACACTGCCTTACTATTTTAATCATTGCTGTTGTTGATGGTCCCGTAATAGTTGAACAGGTGGTATGGTGGGCAGGGTAATGGCTCCCCAGAGATGTCCACATCCTAACCCCCAAACCTGTGCATATGTTACTTTACATGGCAAAAAGGGGCTTGGCAGATGTAATTAAGGTTACTGACCTTGAGGTGGAAAAATTATCCTTGATTATCTGTGGGTCCAATGTAATCACATGGGCCATTAAAAGTAGAGGAGGGAGAGTCAGTAAGAAGAGGCAAGAGAGACACAAAGCGTGAAAGCGACTCAACCCCACTGTTGCTGGCTTTGAAAATGAAGGGGCAGTGAGCCAAGGAATGTGGGCAGCCTCTAGGAGCTGAGAACAACCCTGGCCAGAAAACTAGCAAGGAAACAGGACTTGGTCCTGGAACCATGTGGAGCTGAACCCTACCAGCTGAGCTCAGCCTGCATGAGCCTGGATATGCCTTCTCCCCTAGACCCCAGGGAGACAAACACCTTGATTCTGACCTCGTGTGACCCATGGCCAAGCCCACTGGACTTCTGACCCATAGAACTGTGAGATAGTAAATTGAAGTGCCAAATGACTAGGAACATGAAGGACAACCAAGTCACTATTTATGACTCAAATTCCCCATACAATGCTGCAGAAAAGCTTTCCAGTGAGATGGAAATTAACATGCTTGCCTTGTGTCACACACCATGCTAAGACCTGTATGTATGTCATCTCATTTCAAACACAAAGACTGGGGCTTCTACATTTCAAGACTTCTACAATGAGGGTAGAAGGTCAAGTGTTGGATCATGAAAGGGAAGGAAATCCCTTTGCACGTTGTCTTTCCTGTCTCTTCCAGAAATCATGGCTGGGGTTACTCGATTTCCTAATTGTAGTAGTTTTCAGTGAAGTATATTATTTTTGTTACAAAAAATTAGAGAATAATATGACAATTATCAATCTACCTGTCATCAAGATTTCACTAATGTAAATGCTTTTGCCATATTTGACTCAAATCTATTCTTTTTTTTTTAATCTGTTCTTTTTATTATAAAAACAAAGATGCCCCAGGTTTGCTATAGTCCTCCTGTGCCTGGCCAATGCTCATCCCCTCTTGGGCCTAAGAGGTAACCACTTCTATTTAGGAACAGAAAGCAGAATGCACATCCTTTCTGTCCAGGTTTCTATACTGGTACTACATATGCATCTACCCATGTGACATAGTGTATTGTATTGTATGTAATGTATTATTGTAACGTATTGTTAGTGTGTTAGCCTTATACAGATGGAAGTGCACTGTACCTTTTATCCGGCAGTGTGCCTTTTCCATTCTATATTGTGTTTTCACTGTTTTATGTTGATATATATAGATCTAAGTTGTTTAACTGCTGAATAACATTCTAATGAAAGGAGCAACTAGTTTATTTACATATTGATAGACACTGAGTGAGTTTCCAAATTTTAGCTACTACAAAAACTGCTCTAATGAGCTCTCCTGTGCATTATTGTTGCATGTGTGTGGAGACTTTGCATAATATGTAAGTAACTTACATCTAGGAGAGGACTTTGTGTAAGATGTAAATACCTTTTGTCTAGGAGAGGACTCACGACACGCAGGCGGTGCACATCCCTGCAGCTGCGCCTTCTCTTGACATTGCCGAGGGGCTCACCTGACTTGTACACCCACCAGCAGCACATCAGAATGTCCCCAACAATAATGATTGTCAAGCTTTTAAAACATTTCCCTATGTGATACATGTGAAACTGTCTTTTTGTCCCTCTAGGTTTTCTATTATTTCCACTTATTGTTGGAATCATTATGTCTTTTTTTTTTTCCACTTAAAAAGTTTCTGTTGGAGTACAGTTGATTTACAATGTAGTTTTAGTTCCAGGTATACAGGAAAGTGAATCAGTTATACATGTACATACACTCACTCTCTTTAAAGATTCTTTTCCCATACAGGCCACTGCAGAGTATTGAGTAGAGTTCCCTATGCTATACAGGAGGTTCTTATTAGTTATCTATTTTATATATAGTAGTGTGTATATGTCAATCCCAATCTTCCAATTTACCCCTACCCTCTTTACCCACTAGTAAGCATTTGTTTTCTACATCCATGCCTCTAGTTCTGTTTTGTATATAAGGTCATTTGTACACCCTTCTATTTTTTTAGATTCCACATATAAGCGATACCATATTTGTCTGTCTTTGTCTGACTTGTTTCACTCAATATGACAATCTCATGTTGCTACAGATAGCATCATTTTGTTGTTTTTATGGTTGAGTAGTATTCCATTGTGTATATGTACCACACCTTTTTTATCCATTCCTCTGTTGATGAACATTTAGGTTGTTTTCGTGTCCTGGCTATTGTAAATAGTGCTGCAATGAGCATTGGGGTGCATGTATCTTTTCAAACTACAGTTTTCTCTGGTATATGCCCAGGAGTGAGATTGCTGGCTCATATGGTAGTCCTATTTTTAAGTATCCTCCATACTGTTCTCCATAGTGGCCTTTTAATTATAATGTCCTAATTAATTGTAAGGTTGATCATCTTCCCATATCTTAACTAGCCAGTCAGTTTCTTCTAGAAATTACTTATTTATAACTTTGTCTGTTTTTTAAAATTGGTAGGTTCATCATCTTCTGGCTCATTCATAATTCATTATATAACCCAGAAACACATTTGCTTGTTATAAGAATTGCAAATATCTTCTCCCTGTTGGTTGCTAGGTACTATAATTTTATTTGGGGTGGCTTTTCCAAAAAAATGCAGAAACTCATTTAACACAGTCAAATGTATGGATTTTTTCTTTCATATTGTGTACTTTCTGGATTGTGTTTGAGAAACCCTCTTTACCCTGAGAGGATACTTAGAGGAGACTGAGAGGCCACCAAGGGATGAGGGAGATGAGAAGGGGTCATATTTGTGGGCTTTTCTGTCTCTGCTCTCCTCATAATAGTACCTCATATGTCTATTTTATGTTTGGACTCCTACATAGCTTTGCATTGAAATAGTTGTCTTGCTATTTTAAAAAATATATATTTTGAATATTATTATATTTGCTCTGAGATCCATGTCTATTGAGACAAAAAAAAAGATGAGTGACATTACTCAGAAGAGAAAATAAAGAATAAATATAATCTGTCAGTTTTTGTTTGCTAGGGAAAGGAAGACTACCAATATGCCTGGAAAGGGAAACTCTTAGCACTGAGTCCTAGCTGTGATATATCACATGAACCCTCATGTCAAGGAAGGACCCAGTGGGCAATAGTATAAATAGTAGGTTCAGAATATTCAGAAAGATTCTCATGTGGCCTTGCTTATAGAACTAGATGGAGACAAGAGATTCGTCTTGGAATACAGGGTACTTTCGGGACTCTATTGAAATGGGAAACTCTGTGTGTTCTGGCTATGTCCCAAGTCACATATCAGCTTTGAGCTCCACCTAAGAGCTCTGATTGGTGCTGTAGTATCTGGTGAATCACAGGGTCTGGAGGAGGGCGCTATTCCCCCTCATCAGGTGTTCATTCTAGTTTTCAGCCTCTCCTCCTGTTTGTCCTTTCTCTAGCAGGCATTAAAGGGTTTATTATTCAGTGAACTCAGATCCTTTCTGTTTTGAAGGCTCTTCATATTCAGCAGCCTGAAAAGGTGAAATAAACATGCACAGACCACTGCTAACTTCCAGTGTATAAAACCTTCTTACCCACAGCTCTGTATTTGTGAATTTAATGCTTTTCACCAGATGGGGAAATCTAGCTCATTCTTTATTGTGGTGTTGGCTGGGTAGCTCAGATTAGCTGGAATATCTTGTTTTGAATTGTGCATGTTTTCAGAGGTACTCCTATCTCTAGCAAAAGTATGAAGGCAAAAGAAAAGATCATTTTACTTGATTACTTTTTTCTTTTTTATTGGAATATAATTGCTTTACAATGTTATGATAGCTTTTGCTGTACAGCTATAGGTATACATATATCCCTTCCCTTTGGAGCCTCCCTCTAACTCCCTGCCCCAGCCCTCTAGGTCATCACAGAGCATCGAACTGAGGTCCCTGTGCTATACAGCACCTTCCCACTAGTGATCTGTTTTACACATGTTGGTGTGTATATGTCAGTGCTACTCTCCCAATGTGTCCCGCCTTTGCCTTCTACAGTGTCCACCTGTCTGTTCTCTACATCTACATCTCTATTTACATGATCATTAACTTGAATTCTTAAATATTTTACTCCTCCCCACAAATATATTCCCCCTGCCTTTTTCTCTTTTTCTTATTTTAGTTTGTATTATAGTCTCATTTTAAATTCTGGCAGTTAGGGCTCCTTGGTTATGCTTCACTTTGTTTTTTTAAGTAATCTGCTTAAGTTTAAAATGATCTGTTTTCTTAAACAGGGTTAGCACACATGATAATATGTTTCCTGGCATTCTGCCACTGTCCTGTCACCCAGCTCTCTGGATTTATGCTTGTTTCTTCAGGAATGTGCAGAACTGTTCTGAATAAAGATAAAGAAAGGAATTCAAAACTCTTGTCCCAAGAAAGGCATGCAGAGTGATTTTTTTCATACTTATACAGTAAAGAGGATGACTAAAGCTTTTCCTTTGAATAGTAAGAATATAAAATTAATACTCAGCTGGATTTTTCTACCCCCACCCTGGAGTATGTATTAGTGGAACTTCCACAGTGTGCCAATCCATAGACATTTCTTCAAATAGTCTCCATTTCACAGGTCTGGGGGTTGAATCAAGTAAAAAGAATGCATGGATTGCTCCTCAGATTGTGAAAGATCTCTAGGTCCGGTTCTAAACCACTACGTGGCTTACATATACACACACACACACTGTCTCAAGTGTTTACCCAGAAAGCATCACGTATCTCGACTTACATGCCTTTCAAAGTACAAAGGAACAAGATCCACTCATTGCTGTCAAAGTACTGGCAGACAGAATGCAGAATTCCACTCATAGGCTTTCATTGACAAGACTTTAATAAAGGAATCATTTATAGGGTAAATGAAGCCAAAAAAGATGTTGAAAGTTCAGGGACCAGCAAGAGGAAGAAGGCATTTTCACCCCTGAAGCTTAAAAGAAAGGATGTCCTGGGAGCCCAGTAGAGCTAGAGCTGGGGAGGGCTGCCTGGCAGTTGCTGGGGCCACAGAGGAGTGTGGCCAGAAGAGAGTGAAGAGAAAATAAGGAGCAGGGACAAAATATGCCAGATCTTCTTGCTTCCTGCCCTTCATCTCTGGCTTCCATGGACCAAACCCAACCAGCCAAGCCAGAAGGCAAGGGAGCCCTGATGGAGTGGTCCATGGGCCAGCCTCTTTAGGTACAAAGTAGGGAGGAGGAGCAGATGTCAGAGAAAAGATGGTTGCACAGGGGTTAACAGTGAGCAGGTTTGAAATTTGCTCAAGACTGTCTTCTTAAGGGTAATCTGATTCAGTTCATGAAATTTGGGTGGTGTGGGGATGTTGGTAAATGGCTTAATTTGTTATGAAGAAGAACTCTGGTCTTCTGGGTGACATGACTTTGCTAAAATATATGAGCTAAGAGCCATTGATTGGACTTTTTCTGACCTGATAGAGTGATGAAATGTTTGACCTGGAGGGGTCATTTAGAGAGTATCTAACCCAATCACTGCTCTTTGGAGACAGGAAAAATGAAACTTCTAATGGTCTTTCCTTCCTTCATAATAAGACAGAGTATACCTATTGTGTACATAGTCTTCAACAGTGAACTAAACAAAATCCTATGCTCATGGAGCTTACATTATGTGCTATGAAGAAAAATAAGATAAATAGATTAAAGAAGGACAAGGGATGTGGTTTCTCCTTTATGGGGTAGATGTGGAAGACCTCTTTGATTAGCACCATTTGAGCAGGGAGCAGAAGAGGGTAAGGGATGAGCCATATGGATATCTAGGGCAAGAGCATTCCAGGCAGGAAGAACAGGCAGTATGGAACCCTGAGTGGGAGCATGCTTCAAGTAGAGTTCATTGAGAAGCATTAGGGTGATGGGAGATGAAGCTGTGAGCAAGGGCCAAGGAACTTTGTGGGCTGCATGGAACTTTGATTCATTCTCAGGGTAATGGGAAGCCATTAGGAAGTACTGAGCAGGGCAGTGACGTGACCTGACTTAGGTCTTAATAATATCCCTTCAGTAGCTGTGTGAGAGTAGATTGCAGGAGGCCAAGGGCCAAAGCAAGGAGAGCAGGGAGGACACTGTTACATTAACCAGGGGAGGTAGGATGATGGCTGGGACCAGAGTGCATGTGGTGGCAATGACGATGTACTCAGATTCTGGGTCTGAACATCAAGTCCATGGGGTTTACTGACATAGGAGACAAGGGAGCCAGAGAAATCAAGGGTGACTCCCAGCTTTTTGGCTTGAGTATCAAGAAAGGTGGGGCTGATATTACTGAGCTGGGAGAGGTTTGGTGGAGTAGGGGTATAAACAAGAATTAGGTGAGGGACTTAGAGAGTGTTAAAGGCCTACTAATGTCTATGAAAGAAAAAATGTATATATATACACACATGTATACACATACATAAACACAGACATGTATACATATACACATATGCATTCACTGGTGTGTGTGTGGGATGAGTATGAAGCTCAGGAGAGGGATGAAACCTGAGGTATAAATTTGGAGACAGCATTTAAAATCAAGAGAGGATGAGGTCATCCTCAGAGTGAATGGAGCTGTAGTGGTAGTGGTTTAGTCGCTAAGTCATGTCTGACTCTTTGTGACCCCATGGACTGTAGCCTACCAGGCTCCTGTCCGTGGGATTTCCCAGGCAAGTATACTGGAGTGGGTTGCCATTTCCTTTTCCAGGGAGTGGATCTGTAAAGGAGAACAAAACTTAGCACAGAGCCCTGGAACATACTAATGAGAATATTTACACATTTTAATTTTTATTATTCTTACTAAACCCTCCTTCAGCTCTAGCTGTATGCAAGGTACAATGTTAAGCACTTCACACGCATTATCCTGTTTAATTCTCCTAACAGCTCTGTGCGAAATTGACTAGTATCCTTCTTGTGCAGAAAACAAGACTGAGGCTCAGAGGAATTACCAGCCTGCCAAAGTCACACAGCTAGTCTGCGGCAAAGCTGGGAATCAAGCCCAGACAGTCTGACTCCAGCTGAAGCAGCCAGTCCAAGCTGACATAGCAAGTTTGTGGCAGAAGATGTCTGATAAGCTGCTCTCTTGGCTATGCTGTATCTGCTGATTAAGTTTTTTTCGCTTCCATGCAGCTCCTCAAAGTGCAAAATCAGACTCGCACATAGAGCACCCTGATAAGGTGCATACTCCCAGGCCAGCCCCAGCTTACACATCCAACCTCATCTCTTCTCTCAACAGTGGCCAAGGTTCTGAATTCTGTATCTTTAGTGTCTGGTGCTCAGTGTAGGACCCGGGGCACAGATGCTGCCCTGCTGCTGTGGACCGATCAACTGCAAGTCCACTGTGGCCTCACTAGCTTGTCTTGATGATGAGGCAGAGAGTGAGAAGGGAGGTCACATGTTCATGGCAGAGTTTGTCAATTCAGGCTGACAAGAAACCCACCTTTTGGAAATCATGCAAGACAGAAGACTTCCTGTTAGATCTATGATACAGTGCCTTCTCCAGGGGAGTGAATCACAATGGAGGACCTGAACTGGAAGGTGGCCAGCATCTATTCAAAAGGCTATGTTTGGTATTGACCTTCCCTGGAATGTGGTTATACTGCCCCAATAGGGGTTCCTCTCAAAGAATGGTGTTTCGCTCTGTGCTATACCTAGGCAGGCACAGATAACATTGTGCTGGATCTCTACCACCAGGCTTCAGAGATGTGGCAGAACCGTAACTGGAACCTTTCAGAGAACTATTTGATAAACATACTGTCAGTCCTTGGTTTTAAATAAACTGTCATCAGCCATCTGAAAAAGACAAAATGATAGCAACATATTAATACCAAAATTCCAAGGGACACCCACCTCAGAACACTAAGATAGTCAACACACAACAACATGATCTGTAGCTTCCATCACTTCCATTTCCCAAATGGTTCAGGAGCCTGACATAAAAGACAGCTCAGGCTTAGGAGTCAGATGGGCCTGGGTCTGAATCTAGTCCAGAGGTTCTATAGTGGTGACCTTGAGCTAGGTGTTTAATGCCTTAGCACCCAGTCATCCTCATTCCTAAAATAGGAATAAGACAGTTCCTAGTTAGTAGGGTTGTTGTGAGGCTATAAACCCAATAGATGTGAAAAGTACCAATATCAGTATAGGAGCTGGGGCATAATATATGTAGTGAGTAATAGCTCTAGAGATGATAGTGATAATGGTAGCAGTTGTGGTGGTGATGATAAAGATGACAGTTATGATGGTGGAGGTGATGATATTGTTCATGATAATAATAGTGATGATGACAGTGATGGCGATAGTTATGATGGTGGAAGTGATGATGTTGATAGTGATAATGGTGATGGTAATAAATATCATCATCCTGCATTTGAGGACCTGGGCTCGGCCCATGACTCCGAAGGGTATATACTAGAAAATGAGAAAGAATTGATGCCTCAAAGAAGAATGTTTGGTAGATTAAATTAAAATGCTTGGAAAAACTTAACTACTCAAAAGCTTGTTAATAATTATTAACAGTAAGAATATTTAACATTTATTCAGTGTTCACTGACGTGTCAGGCATGGCACCAAGTAGTTTATATATTTCATTGAATCCTAATGATACCCCTTTGAAGAATAAAGTGTAATTGGCTCCATGTCAGATTAGAAATCCAAGGCTCAGAAAGATTAAGTGTCTGATCTGCAGTCACACAGTAGGAAAGTGATAAAGCAGGAATTCAAGCCCAGGGCTCCAGAGTCCAAGCTCATAACCCCTGCACCATAATGCCTCTGTGCCAGCTAGACATACAGTAGCTTTTCTAAGAGGGAAAAGGTCAGCGTGCTCTGAAATAGTAGCAGGTTCATAGAGCTTATGCTGATGGTTCTTATGAGAAATTCACACAAATAAATAAAAGTGTGTTTGTGATACAGTTGAGACTCCAAACAAGCAAATCACGGATACATCTTCTTGGCCCCACACAATAATTCTAACTTAAAATCAGGAGATCTCAACTTGGAAATCCAGGTTTCTTGCCTTTTTTTTTTTTTTAAACAAGTTGGCTGGTTTAGAAAACTGGATCATATGCCAGAGTGGCTTCATTTAACTGGAATGGCTGCTACTTTTAGCTCAGGCATTTGTTGCTGAGCTTGTCCAGTGCCCCAAACTCCCTATTTCTTTTGCTTGCAAACTTCCCTTGTTTGCACACCTGGCCTGGTCCTATTGATCTGCAAAGAGGGCCCTGCTGTTGGGGCTCACATGCAGGACCAGGATACAGTTAAGGTCACAGTTAGCTAAGCAGAGGTCCTTCCCCATTAAATGCCAAAGCCAAAGAGAGGAAGACCTGCCCTATGATGGACCAGCTATCTCCTCCCAGGGAGGATGGTCTGTTTTTGTAACAATGGAATTCACTCTGATCAGCTCCACCATCAACCAAGGGCTCCTGATCACCCAGGGTAGGAAAGGAGGGTCTTTCCTACCCTCCTTGCTGGCTGCTGGTCATTAGTTCCCTTTTCTCCCTTTCACAACAATATTCTTACCTCTCCTGTGACCCGTTATTTTTACTGTGGTCTTTCCCCAAAAAGGGTTTCAGAAGGTTATTTTTCTCTTGTTTTCATCTTTACATAAATAGTTCCTCAAGAGAACAGGAGCCTAGCAAGCTAAGAAAATAATGTAAGACTTCCTTGTAAGTCTTAGTTGAAAAGAGGCATGGATAAATAAAGAGATAAGCAAACATCTCATTTGTATTGCACACACATCTACTATCTTGTCTGATCTTCAAAGCAGCCCAGGCAGGTGGGCAGAGTCGGAGATACATGTTCACTTCTTGGAGACTACAGCTCAGAAGTGAAGTCATCTCAGAGGTTCAGTGATCAGTAGGACAGAGAATGTGGACTGGTGCCCAGGTCTGGCCTGGGGTGAGTCAGCACAGACACGGCTCAGCTCCTGCCTCACAGTTAGTGTACCATTATGGACCTTTGTTCTGGGAGAACTGAAACCAAAATGCTAAGACCAAGAATCTGCATGTTCTAATGCCCTTCTTTCCATGAATGTGCCAGGCCACACAGTAAAGTCCATGTGAATAACGCCAAGAGAGGAAGAGAGGATGGCTCAAATGCTACAAGAATACCACCTCGTACCTGTATGGCTTTTTATGATTTTTAAACACTTTTTAAAAATTATTATTTTCTGTTTTTGACTGCGCTGGTCTTTGTTGCTGCGTGTGGGCTTCCTCTAGGTGCTGCAAGCAGGGGCCACTTTTCATTGCAGTGCATAGGCTTCTCATTGTGGTGGCTGCTCTTATTGCAGAGCACAGACTCTCGGTGCACAGGCGTCAGTAGTTGCAGTATGCAGGCTCAGTTAGGTGCAGCTCTTGGCCTCTAGAGTGCAGGCTCAGTAGTTGTGGTACACAGGCTTAGTTGCTCCACGGCATGTAGAATTTTCTTGGACCAGGGATCAAACCCAGGTCCCCTGCATTGGCAGGCAGATTCTTTACCAATAAGCTAGCAGGGAAGTCATTTTTTATGATTTCTAAAGTCATTTTGTAGCAATCTCATATGCTGAGGGTATTCCCATTTTACAGATGAAATTGAGGCTATGAAAAGCTCAGTGACATAACAACTAGTAATCTGTAGAGCTGGGACTCAAACCCAGGTCTTAACACTTTGGGATCAATGTTCTTTTCACTGCTGATACTTCTAGCACCTAACAGTATGTTAGCACATAGTAAGTGCTCAAGGAATGCTTACCCAACCTAAATTAACACCTTGAACCTAAAATAACCTAAATTAACCTCTTGAAATGACTCAAACTACCTAACATCAACATTTCTGTTTTATGGCCAAGAAAACAAGGCACCTCAGGAATCTTGCAAACCTATAGCTCACAGTCAATAGTGCCTGAAATTAATCACTATTATTTTCACCTAAAGCCATATATGAAGCTAGAGAGATTTAAAAAAAAAAAAAGCACCTCTACAGAGGCAGATAACAGCAAATAAAGCTTTTGCTTAGGTTTTGCCCAAGGACAATCTGTTAAGAAGAAAATATTTTTCTTCAAACCACATTCCAGACTCAAAGTTCAATATTGAGTAGTAAGTAGAATTGCTTAATCTCCTATTCTTCCCTGCCCCCAGGTGAGTTTCCAGGTCTTCCAGTGGGTAGGGAGAGCCTCTTCCTTGGTTATTGTTCTTCTTTGTAATTCAGTGGGAAACACACAGAGAGCAGTTTGATAGGAAAACTTTGGCTTAGTTTGGCTCATGCATCAGTATAGAAACAAGGGTGAGTGATTCAAGAGCCAGTTCTATGGCTTGAGCCTCCTCTGTTGGAGGCCTGGCTGGTCCAGGAGGATCTGCTACCTGATAGCATTATCTGACCTGATCCAGCCGTCCTTGCAGAAGGCCATGCCCAAGTCACTTCTCCCTCTGGAAAGGGCAGCTTAGACCCTGGCAAACACTAGAGCTCCTGGTACTAACTCACGAAGTTCACAACCTCCTCTGCCTTCTCTGCTAGTTGGCCCTCCCTCCTTGCCTGCTGTTCAGTCATCTCACCACCACTATCATGTGATAGGCACATGGATGGGTGATAGAACTGAATAGACAACAAGAGTGTGAAATCCAGTAAAACAAAGGAGAGGGTACTGCAAAGGAATAAAACTTTTTATATTTAATTTTTATTTTATATTGGAATATAGCTGATTTTACAAGTTTCAGGTGAAGAGCAAAGTGATTCAGTTACACATATACATGTATCCATTTTTTCAGATTCTTTTCCCATATAGATTATTACAGATTAGAGTTCCCTATGCTATATAGTAGGTCCTTGTTTATGATCTATTTTATATATGTATACGAAGTCAATTCATATATAATAGTGTGTAAACGTAATCCCAAACTCCGAATTTATCCTTCCCCCCTTCCCCTTTGGTAGCTATAAGTTTGTTTTTGAAGTGAGTCTGTTTTTGTTTTGTAAGTAAATTCATTTGTATCATTTCTTTAGATTCCACATATAAGTGATATCATATGATATTTGCCTTTTCTCTATCTGACTTACTTCACTTAGTATGAATATCTCTAGGTCCATCTATGTTGCTGCAAATGGCATCATTTCATTCTTTTTACAGCTGAGTAGGATTCCTTTGTACCATGTACCACATCTTCTTTATCCATTCCTCTGTGGATTACTTCCACATCTCGGCTATTATAGACAGTGCTGCACTGAACATCGGAGCATAGATATCTTTTTGAATTACACTTTTTTCTGCAGATATATGCCCAGGAGTGGGGTTGCTGGATCATACGGTAGTTCTAGTTTCAGTTTTTTAAGATACCTCTGTACTGTTCTCCATAAATGGTTGTTTCAGTTTACATTTTTTGATGAAGGCCATTCCAATTGGTCTGAGGTGATATACCTCATTGTAATTTTGATTTGAATTTCTCTAATAATTAGCATTTGTTGAGCATCTTTTCATGTGTTATGTCTTTTTTTTTTTTTTTTTTTGAGAAATGTCTGTTTAGATCTTCTGCTTATTTTTTTTTTTTTAATTTTTTTTGAGCTGCATGAGGTGTTTGTATATTTTGGAGATTAACCTCTCGTCAGTTGCTTTCTTTGAAAATATTTTCTCTTAGTACTAGGTTATGTTTTTATTGTGTTTATTGTTTCCTTTGCTGTGCAAAAAGCTTCTAAGTTTAATTAGGTCCCATTTATTTATTTTTGTTTTTATTTTCATTATTCTAAGAGGTGAATCCAAAAAAGATATTGCTATGATTTATGTCAAAGAGTGTTCTTCCTATGTTTTCCTCGAATAATTATATAGCATCCAGTCTTAAATTTAGGTCTTTTGTCCATGTTGAGTTTATTTTTTTGTATGGTATTAGTGAATGTTCTAATTTCCTTCTTTTACATGTAACTGTCCAATTTTCCCAGCACCACTTATTGAAGAGACTGTCTTTTCTCCATTGGATAGTCTTGCTTCCTTTGTTATAGATTAATTAACCATATGGGTCATTTTGGGGTTTTCTATCCTGTCCCATTGACCAATATTTCTGTTTTTGTACTAGTACCATACTATTTTTTTAACTTTTTATTTGGTATTGGGGTATAACCGATTAACAAACAATGTTGTGATGATTTCAGTTGAACTGAAGGGATTAGCAATTCTCCCCCAAACTTCCCTCCCTTCCAGGCTGCCACATAACACTGAGCAGAGTTCAACACACTATACAGTAGGTCCTTGTTGGTTATCCATTTTAAATATAGCAGTGTGTACATGTCCATCCCAAACTCTCTAACTATTCCTTTCCCCAGCAACCATAAGTTAATTCTCTAAGTCTGTGAGTCTCTCTTTGTTTTGCAAGTAAGTTCATTTGTATCATTTTTTTTAAGATTCCACCTATAAGGGATGTTGTATGATATTTCTTTTTCTCTTTCTGACTTATTCACTCAATATGAGACTCTCTAGGTCCATCCATGTTGCTGCAAATGACATTATTATTCCTTTTAATGGATGAGTAGTATTCCATTTTATATATATACCACATCTTCTTTATCCATCCTCGGTAAATGGACATTTGGGTTGCTTCCATGTCTTGGCTATTGTAAACAGTGCTGCGGTGAACAATGGGATGTATGTATCCTTTTGGATCATGTTTTTCTCCAGATATATGCCCAGAAGTGGGATTGCAGGGTCATATGGTAGCTCTATTTGTAGTTTTTTTAAGGAAACTCCATGCTTTCTCCATAGTGGCTATACCAGTTTACCTTCCCACCAGCAGTGTGGGAGGGTTCCCTTCCCTCCACACCCTCTCCACCATTTTATTGTTTGTGGATTTTTTGATGATAGTCATTCTGGTTGATGTGAAGTGATATCTTATTATAGTTTTGATTTGCATTTCTCTAATAGTTAGTGATGTTGAACATCTTTTCATGAGTCTCTTGGCCATCTGTATGTCTTCTTTGGAGAAATGTCTATTTAGGTCTTCTGCTCACTTTTTGATTGGGTTGTTTGTTTTGATGCTGTTAAGCACCATGAGCTGTTTCTAAATTTTGGAGACTAATCCCTTGTTGATCACATCATTTGTAAATATTTTCTCCCAATCTGAGGGCTTTCTTTTCATTTCATTTATTGCTTCCTTTGCTGTGCAAAAGTGTTTGCATTTAAGTAGGTCCCATGTATTTATCTTTCATTTTATTTCCAATGTTCTGGGAGGCAGATCAAAAAAGATATCACTGCAATTTATGTCAGAATGTGTTCTGCATATGTTTTCCTCTAGGAGTTTTATAGTGTCCAGTCTCACATTTAGGTCTTTAATCCGTTTTGAATTTATTTTTGTGTATGGTATTAAAGAATTACCTAATTTCATTTTTTAACATGTAGCTATCCAGTTTTCCCAACACCACTTATTGAAGAGACTGTCTTTTCTCCATTGTATAGCCTTGCCTCCTTTGTTGTAGATTAATTGACCACCGGTGCATGGGTTTATTTCTAGGTTTTCTATTCTGTTTCATTGACCTATATTTCTATTTTTATGCCAGTACTGTACTGTTCTGATGACTGTAACTTTGTAGTAAAGTCTGAAGCAGGGAGCCTGATTCCTCCAGCTCTGTTTTTCTTTCTCAAGCTTGCTTTGGCTATTTGGGGTCTTTTATGTCTCCATACAAATGTTGAGATTTTTTTTTTCTAGTTCTGTGAAAAATGCTACTGGTAATTTGATAGGGATTGTGATGAACGTATAGATTGCCTTGGGTAGTACAGTCATTTTTGGCAGTATTGATTCTTCCAATCCACAAACATTGTATATCTTTCCATCTATTTATGTCTTCTTAGATTTATTTCATCAGTGTCTTTTAATTTTTCATATACAGGTCTTTTGTCTTCTTAGGTAAGTTTATTCCTCGATATTTTATTCTTTTTGATGTGATGAGTGCCATACTATTTTGATTACTGTAACTTTGTAGTATAGTCTGAAGTCAGGAAGCCTGATTCCTCCATCTCTGTTTTTCTTTCTCAGTACTACTTTTGCTACTTGAGATCTTTTGTATTTCCATACACATTAAAAAATTTTTGTTCTAGTTCTGTGAAAAATGCCATTGATAATTTGATAGGGACTGCGTTGAATCTGTAGATTTGCTTGGGTAGTAATTAGTCCTCTGGTCCAGTGTCTTTTCTATTCGTGTTCCTTTCTCACTCGTTGTTTAAATCCACCAGTTCTTATTAAAGTGTAATGACTGTACCAGCATTATCAGTACTACCTGTGAATTTGTCAGAAATGCAGATCCTCAGGTCCCACTCGAGACTCACTCTCTCTCTCTGGTAGGGCCCAGCAATGTATGGTTTAGCCAGACCTCCAGGTGAATCTGATGCACACTCAAATATGAGAACCACAGTTTAAATAATTTCTTTCCTCCTACTGAGGATCATTCTCTTGAATCTGCTCACAGCTCTCTGTCTTCTAATCTTATATACATGGAGAAGGATTTTGTGATCATATTAACTGCCACAAAGCCAAACTATCATTTTTAAGATGAGGTCAGAAGAAATGTCAGCCTCTGAAAAATCAGCTAAAATTAGTCAGTTGGGTGTGATGGAGAGAGCATGGATTCTCATACTAAATGGCTCCAGGTTCAAGTCCACCAAACATTCAAATCCACCACCTGTTAGCTGGTGGGGTCTCAGGCTAGTTATTTACATCTCTGTAGCACTGTCCATAAAATGTGGGTAAAAAACCAAAGTTACAAGGCCATTTTAAAGACTAACTGAGGTAGCATATGTGAAGTGATAATACACATCAATCATTCTGGAAACATTTCCTTCTTCCTCTTCACCCATCTCCAGTAAAATCACAGTCAAAAGAGACATGTCTGCACATGGGTGCTCCTCCTGACCTCTCCCAAGGCTTTACCACAGAAGTCAAGATATTTTCTTGGACCAATCAAAGTATCTCTCAGTCTGTCATCTAATCAGGATGCCCAGCTTCTATTCTCAGGGGTAGATTGTGCCCAATATAAAAGTTATGATGTAGTCCTTTTATTTGAGCTAGTTTTATAGTTACTGCCATCAGAAGAGGATAGAAGTAGGCAGGAAATCTAGAGAAGGAAGATTCAGTGTTTAAGAATTGTTAATATTCATATAGAACTATCCAACAAAAAGAAAGTGACAGATACTTCATCAGAGAAAGCAAATGATTTTGGAGAGGAAACAGTTCAAAGCTTTTCCATAGTCTGGGCAAAGCATCTCTTAAAAGTGTTCTATTCCTTTTGTGCTGAGTCTGTACTAATAATTTATCATTTATTGACTTTTACTATGTTCCTGATTCTAAACTATTAAATGATATATATGCATTGAATCCTCAGAAGTAATTGCTATTACCACCCTCACCTCCATCCTCAATATACAGGTGAGACAACTGAGATTTAGAAGCTAAAGACAACTTGCCTGAGATCACCAAGACCTAGATTCAAATGTAGAATTCCACTCCAGAGCCTTAGTCCTTAATCACTAACCCTCAAATTCCTAATTCAGTTTCCTGGGTAGCTCAACGTGAAGGAGTGAAACCTGTATTCTACCCATGGAAAAGTTTTATGTTTCTACTACCTATCACTCAGTTGCACACTGGTTTATAAATCTGTCTCTAGTTAAGTTTTCTTATGAGTCAGTGCCTGGGAACTTGATAAACTCAGAGACAGCTAATAGAATAAAGTATCTAAAACTACAAAGTTGAGGATTAGGTCTTGTTCTGAGATTAAATTACCAAGGAATTTCCTACCTGAGCAGTCCTGCTAGAGGTATCTAGCCAACCAGTCAGTTCTCTTCTTTTCAGTTCAGTCACTAAGTCATGTCCAACTCTTTGTAACCCCATGGACTGCAGCACACCAGGCTTCCCTGTCCATCACCAACTCCCAGAGCTTACTCAAACTCATGTCCATCAAATCGGTGATGCCATCCAACCATCTCATCCTCTGTCGTCCTCTTCTCCTCCCACCTTCAATCTTTCCCAGCATTAGGGTCTTTTCCAATGAGTCAATCAACTCTTTGCATGAGGTGGCCAAAGTATTGGAGTTTCAGCTTCAGCATCAGTCCTTCCAATGAATATTCAGGATTGATTTCCTTTAGGATTGACTGGTTTGATCTCCTTGCAGTCCAAGGGACTCTCAAGAGTCTTCTCCAACACCACAGTTCAAAAGCGTCAATTCTTTGGCATTCAGCTTTATTTATAGTCTAAATCTCACATCCATACATGACTACTGGAAACACCATAGCTTTGACTAGACGGACCTTTGTTGGCAAAGTAATGTCTCTACTTGTTAATTTGCTGTTTAGGTAGGTCATAGCTTTTCTTCCAAGGAGCAAGCATCTTTTAGTTTCATGGCTGCAGTCACCATCTACAGTGATTTTGGAGCCCAAAAAAATAAAGTCTCTCACTGTTTCCACTGATTCCCCATCTATTTGCCATGAAGTGATGGGACCAGATGCCATGATCTTAGTTTTCTGAATGTTGAGCTTTAAGCCAACTTTTCCACTCTCCTCTTTCACTTTCATCAAGAGGCTTTTTAGTTCCTCTTTACTTTCTGCCATAAGGGTGGTGTCATCTGCATATCTGAGGTTATTGATATTTCTCCCAGCAATCTTGATTCCAGCTTGTGCTTCTTCCAGCCCAGCATTTCTCATGATGTCCTCTGCATATAAGTTAAATAAGCAGGGTGACAAAATACAGCCTTGACCTAGTCCTTTCCCTATTTGGAACCAGTCTGTTGTTCCATGTCCAGTTCTAACTGTTGCTTCTTGACCAGCATACAGATTTCTCAGGAGGCAGGTAATGTAGTCTGTTATTCCCATCTCTCTAAGAATTTTCCACAGTTTACTGTGATCCACACAGTCAAAGGCTTTGATGTAGTCAATAAAGCAGAAGTAGATGTTTTTCTGGTATTCTCTTCCTTTTTAATGATCCAACAGATGTTGGCAATTTGATCTCTGGTTCCTCTGCCTTTTCAAAGTCCAGCTTGAACATCTGGAATTTCTTGGTTCATGTACTGTTGAAGCCTGGCTTGGAGAATTTTGAGCATTACTTTTCTACCATGTGAGATGAGTGCAATTGTGCAGTAGTTTGAACATTTTTTGGCATTGCCTTTCTTTGGGATTGGAATAAAAACTGATCTTTTCCAGTCCTGTGGCCACTGCTGAGTTTTCCAAAATTTTTACCTTCTTTTATGCCACCTTAAATGCAATACAATTCAATCACAGCTGAACTCAGAGAAAAATTTAGAGTGATTATGTTGAAAAGAATAAGTTCCTAGGAGTTTTAAGGATTAATGAAGGGCTATCAGAAATTCTTTGTTAAAGGTGGCAAATGGGTTTCATTTCAAGACTAAAACTGGACCACTTTCTTAAACTATATACAAAAACAAACTCAGTAGATTGGTGGTGGTGGTAGTTGAGTCGCTAAATTATGTCCTACTCTTTTGCAACCCCATGGACCATAGCCTGCCAAGCTCCTCTGTCCATGGAATTTCTCAGGCAGGAATACAGAAGTGGGTTGTCATTTCCTTCTCCAGGAGATCTTCCCAACCCAAGGATCAAGCGTCTCCTGCATTATAAGCGGATTTGTTACTGCTGAGCCACCAGGGAAGCCCCCAAAATGTATTAATAGCTTAAATATAAGTCCCCAAACCATCAAATTCCTAGAAGAAATCATAGGCTGTAAGTTCTTTGGCATTGGTCTTAACAATATCTTTCTGGATCTTTCTCCATAGGCAAGGATAATAAAAGCAAAAATAAACAAATGGAACTATATCAAACAAAAAACTTTTTCACAGTGAAGAAAATTATCAACAAAATAAGAAGGCAAAACTGCTGAATGAGAAAAGATATTTGTAAGTGGTATCTGTTAGGGGGTTAAAATCCAAAATATATAAAGAACTCACACATCTCAATATTTTTAATAATCTGATTTTTAAATGGGCAGCAGACAAAAACAGACTTTCCCCAAGGAAGACACACAGATATCCAACAGACAAATGGAAGATGCTCAACATAACTAATCATCAGGGAAATGCAAATCAAAATACAATAAAATAATACCTCACACTTGTCAGAATGGCTGTTATCAAAAACCTGACAACTAAGTGTTGGGGCAAGGATGTGGACAAAAGGAATTCTTGCATTATTATTGCAATGTATTATTATTATTGGGAGTATAAATTAGTATAGCCAATATGGAAGACAATATGGAGATTCCTGAAAAACTTGAAAAGACAACTTTTATGCAACCCAGAAATTCCAATTCTGGTATTTCTCTAAAGAAAGTAAAAATGAGTTAGAAAAGATATCTGCATCCCTATGTTCAGAGGCATTATTTTTTATAGCCAAGATATGGAAATAACCTAAGTGTCCATTGATTAATGGATAAAGAAGATGTGGTACATATATATAAATGGAATACTACTCAGTTGCATTATTAATAATAGCAAAAGAAAAAAACTGGAAATAGTACAAATATTCATCAACCGTAAAATGGACAAATATTGTAGAATATTTATTCAGTGCAATACTATACAGCAATGAGAAGAAATGAATGTCTGTTCCATGCAAGAGCATGGATAAATCTCTCAAGTAAACATATGGTTGAGTAAAAGAAGCCAGGCACCAAAGAGCACATACTGCACAATCTGTATAATTCTATTTATATAAATTCAGAAACATTTATTGTAATAGAAGTCAAAAGAACAACTCTTTTTGAGTGGAATGGGGATCCATCTGGATGGCTGAAAATGTTCTATATTTTTATTTGCATGGTGATTAAGACAATGATTTCACTTTTAAAAAGTCAATCTATAGCAATAGAAGTCCGAATAGTAAAAATAATGAATTTGAAGGGTCCCAGGAAGCTTCTTGGAGCTGGTGATGTTACATATCTTGATCTAGATGGTGACTATATGGGGGCCATTCGCTTTTTAAACATTCATCACACTGCTCACTTAAGGTTTCTGGCCCTTTGAGTGTGGATTTTTTACCTCAGTAAAACTTTACTAAAAAAAAAAAAATTCTGTATTTGAGAGAGAGAAGGCAGTTAAATCCCTGAATAATATGATCTGACCATCTTCACTGGTGATAACAGTAAAAGAAAACATTTATAGTATGTGTAATATGTGATAGGCACTATGCCACATACTTTATATGGATGTTCTCATTTCATTCTCACATGTGTTATGAGGATTGGTCCTATTATTAGCCCCAATTTACAGATGCAGAAACTGAGGCTTGGCAAGACCAAGGGACTTGCCCAGAGCTCCCCATTAGAAATAGCAGACCTAGGCTGTCAGTCCTGGCAGACTGTCAGATGGAAAAATGGGATTCAAATAATGTTTCTTTAAAAAGAAGCAAAAAGACAGGAGTGTGTGTCCCCAATTACCTGGTCATTTATGCACTCTGAAAGCTGCTCACTGTCCACCTGCCCACCCAGCAGATTCACTCTCAGCCTCTCAGGCCCAACTGAAGGATACTGTGAATTGGCTTTTTCTCCAAATGTTGTCAGCCTCCAGGACTGAGGAGGAGTGGCTTGTTTGCCTTGGATCACAGGGAATTGCTGTGGCTGGCACTCACTAAATTTCCTGTAACTGGAAAAGAGTGATGTCATGGTGTTGGACCAGGGTGGAAAACAGGCCTCACTGTGAGAAATGTGTGAAACTCCCCCTCTGTCCTGCCAGCCCCACACAGGCCCTCGTGGCTCCACCGTGAGTCTCAGCCACACACACCTTGTCACACCCCCTCTCCAAGCCCCCCGAGACTGTGCCCTTCTGCAAGCCCCATGACTGAAAGGATGAAGGCTGGGGCCATTCTCAGGCAGAACTTTCCCCGAGAACTCAGAGCAGCTCCTCCACTGCAGTCCCTGGTCTGATTTGGAAGGACAGATGGGGTGTTCTGCTTGAGGAGATTCTGCAGAGGTCTTCTGGAGGCCTCCTGGTGAGTGACTAGATGCATTACTTTAAATACACCCCAGGGGCATTCTAGCATTTGCTAGAATGTTCTAGCTTTTGCAGATCATGCTATCTGAGCATATGAAGAGGCAGGAGCCACACTCAGGAACAGAAACCTTCAGCTCCCCTCAGGAACATGGACATGATTTAAAAGCAGCAGGAGGAAACATGGTAACAAATGAGGAGACCCCTACCAGCCTTCAGTCACATATCTTCCTTTCACTGCCTTCCAGAGAGATTCCGTGCCATCCTGCTCTTCTCAAAAATGCCTCAAGTGCTTAATGTACATTTACTGATATTTTTAGAAAAATCACCAGCACACAAAAATTCCTTCAGCCAGTATTTTTCCTCTGGGTTCCCTGCATTTATACGCCATTGACTCATTCCTATGATTGATCCACTCATACATTTTATTAATCCATTCATTGGCTTACTGTCTCACTCACCATATAAATATACCTACTATGCACTCTGGGAACTCAGCTGTGAAAAAGAGACATTCTTCTCTTTCCTGAGACACACAATTAAGTGTTCCCAACTCAGTTTTATATATTATCTTATACCTAGATAACATTTATTGAGTACCTACTGTATGCTAGGTACTATCCTAGACATTTTACATATATTGTCTAATTTATCCTTGCAATACTTCAGGAGAATTGCCATTTTATAGATGAGGAAACTGAGACAGAAGAATGAAAAGCAATTCTTTAGGCCTTCTCCCTAATAAGTTATACAGCTGGGATCTAAGCCAAGAGGTCTTATTCTACCAACTTTCTCTTCCATTCAGTTCAGCTCAGTCATGTCTGACTCTTTGCAACCCCATGAACTGCAGCACGCCAGGCTTCCCTGTCCTTCACTATCTCCGAAGTTTGCTCAAACTCATGTCCATTGAGTCAGTGATGCCATCCAACTACCTTGCCCTCTGTTGCCCTCTCTCCTGCCCTCAGTCTCTCCCAGCATCAGGGTCTTTTCCAGTGAGTCAGCTCTTCACATCAGGTGGCCAAAGTATTGGAACTTTAGCATCAGTCATTCCAGCGAACATTCAGGATTGATTTCCTTTTGGATTGACTGGTTTAATCTCCATGCTGTCCAAGGGACTCTCAAGAGTCTTCTCTACCAGCACAATTTGAATGCATCAATGCTTTGGCACTCAGCCTTTTTTATGGTCCAACTCTCACATCTGTGGGCTTCCCTTGTGCCTCAGCTGGTAAAGAATCTGTCTGCAATACAGGAGACCTGGATTCAATCCCTGGATTAGGAAGATTCCCTAGAGAAGAGAAAGGCTACTCACTCCAGTACTCTGGCTTGGAGAATTCCACGGACTGTATAGTCCATGGGGTCGCAAAGAGTTGCACATGACTGAGCGACTTTCACTTTCACTTTTCTCACATCTACACATGACTACTGGAAAAACCACAGCTTTGACTATATGGACCTTTGTCAGCAAAGTAATGTCTCTGCCTTTTAATACTCTGTCTAGGTTTGTCACAGCTTTTCTTCCAAGGAGCAGGTATCTTTTAATTTCGTGATACAGCCACAGTCTGTGGTGATTTTGGAGCCCAATAAAATTAAATCTATCTTTGTTGCCAAATTTTCTCCATCTATTTGCTATGAAATGATGGATAACATGATCTTAGTTTTTTGACTGTTGAGTTTTAAGGCAGCTTTCTCACTCTCCTCTTTCACCTTCATCAAGAGGCTCTTTAGTTCTTCACTTTCTGCCATTAGAATGGTATTTTCTGCATATCTGAGGTTGTTGATATTTCTTCCGGCAGTCTTGATTCCAGTTTGTGTGTCATGCAGCCTGGCATTTTGCATGATGTACTCTACATATAAGTTAAATAAGCCAGGTGACTATATACAGCCTTGTCATACTCCTTTTCCAATTTTGAACCAGTCTGTTGTTCCATGTCTGTTTCTAACTGTTGCTTCTTGACCTGCATATAGGTCTCTCAGGAGACAAGTAAAGTGGTCTGGCATTCCCATCTCTTTAAGAATTTTCCGCACTTTGTTGTGATCCACACAATCAAAGACTTTAGCATAGTCAATGAAGCAGAAGTAGATGTTTTTCTTGAATTCCTTTGCTTTCTCTGTGATCCAATGGATGTTGGCAATTCGACCTCTGGTTCCTCTGCCTTTTCTAAATCCAGCTTGAACACCTGGAAGTTCTTGGTTTATGTACTGTTGGAGCCTAGCTTGAAGGATTTTGAGCATTACCTTGCTAGCATGTGAGGTGAGTGCAATTGTGTGGTAGTTTGAACATTCTTTGGCATTGCCGTTCTTTGGAATTGGAATGAGAACTGACCTTTTCCAGTCCTGTGGCCACTGCTGAGTTTTCCAAATTTGCTGGCATAAAATGTTACAGAAAAACATCTTTCTTTGAGATGTTACAAAAAAAGCTGAATGAAAGTTTTGGCCAACCCAAATGTAGATGACTAGAGAAAAATCTGAAAGTCTAACCAAATGTCAATCATAGTGATATTGTTGTTTGGCAACCTAAATTTCCGTCAGTAGATGAATGAATAAAGAAGGTGTAGTACATATAAAAGTAGATGAATGAATAAAGAAGGTGTAGTACATATAAACAATTGAGTACTACTCAGCCATAAAAAGAATGAAATAATGCTATTTGCAGCATCATGGGTGGACTGAAATTATCATACTAAGTGAAGTAAGTCAGACAGAGAAAGACAAATACCATATGATACCATTTACATGTGGAATCTAAAATATGATACAAATGAACTTATCTATGAAACAGATACAGACTCACAAACCTAGAAAATAATCTTGTGGTTGTCAAGGGGGAGGGGGAGGAAAGAATTGGGAGCTTGGGATTAGCAGATGCAAGCCATCATATATAAGATGGATAAACAATAAGGTCTTACTGTGTAACACAGGGGACTATATTCAATATCCTGTGATAAACCATACTGGAAGAGAATGTGAAAAAGAATATATGGATAACTGAATCACTTTGCTATACAGTAGAAATTAACACAACATTGTAAATCAACTATACTTCAATAAAATAATTTTTTTAAGTTATATTGTTGTTTGGAAGTAGAGAGAAAGTAGAATGACTAGTGACCTGTATTTTATTCTTGCCATATATTTTATGTTCTCATTCATTGTCTCTCTCTCCCCCAACCCCCACCACTCCCTCCCTCTCCCCATAGAATATGTCTAATTGTATTTTACTTGTATAATGAGAAAAAATTGATAAGGTTATAAATCATTGAAGGAATAGATTGAAGGAGTTAAGCAGTGGAGGGGGTGACTTGGTGGGGCAGGAGCTTGCATTTGTGTCAAAGTCTGACAGATGAAGACCTCTCTCCCTCAATACTACACAAGAGGTAGTATTCTTCCAGCTTCTCTGTCCAGCTGTAAACCTTTTTGGTGACACTGCCTGGTATTTGCAAATAGGGAGATTCCAAGTAGGTAGAGTTTTTAGTGGCCATGCTAGCTGTGTGAGAACAGTATGTGCCTGGGAACAAACATGTTGCATAATCACCAGCCCAGAGAAGGTTAACTGCACAAAATACCTGCTTCGGAGTAAGACTTGGTGTCAGCTCAGTCACTGTGACAGTTTACCAGTGACCTGAGCTACAGATGCCTCCTTGCCCCAGCTTTCACCATGTTGTGCAGTCAACAGTTACTAAACAGCTATTCAGTGATGTCCTCTTATTCCAATATCAGTAAGCTTATTTACAACAGTAAAGGATGTGTGCTGTTTCATTTGCTCAGAGGAAAGGATCCATAATTCAACATTCCTATTGTTGCAAGTATTTTGCTCTTTAGATCATTTAATTTTCAAAGCAATGCATAAAATAGAACATGACCATCCCCATCTTACAGATGAAGAAACTGAACCTCACAAAACTTCATAAATAACTCATTATGTAGCAGTTTTCCAGGAGATGATCTGATAATAAAAAAAAAAAAACCCAACCTTTTAAAAAATAGATGAACTTAAGAAAAGTGTTGGTACAAAATATTGTGGATATTGAAAATGAGGCGTGGGAAAGGACACCCTTCCTTTTTAGAATTCACTTTGTTTTCCTGAAGTAGATCTGAAACCCTATATGGTCCCCTAATATATTCAGACCAAAGTACTCTCTTCCATGGCTTTACACAGGTTATGTTGGGGTGTTTTATTCTAAGCACAACAAGAAGCCATTAAAGGTTTGGGAAGAGGTTTGGCCTGGTTTGTGAGCTGGTTTGTGTTACAGCTCATTTTGTGCTGAGTGCTGAGGGAATCATGGATTGAATATCTGTCTTCCCCATCGGATGCTGGCACCATTGTTTTTGCTGTTTATTCACTTATACCTATCTATGCCCATCAAGTGTCAGCTCCCTGGGAGGAAGGACCTTGTCTCTCTCTCTCTTTTTTTTTTTTAACCACGCCACTTTGCTTGTGGGATCTTAGTTCCCAGATCAGGGATCAAACCCAGAACCACAGCAGAGGAAATGCTGAGTCTTAACCACTGGACCACCAGGGAATTCCCAAGACCTTAGTGAAACATGAAAAAATGGGTGAATGAATGAATGCAGGTACAAGTGAATGAGTGAAGTGTCACACAAATAAACAAAAAGGGCAGTGGGTGCTATGAAAGAAAAGCATGGAGGGCCATGAAAGCATCAAAGAGAAAATGATTAAGGGTAGGGAGAATGATAATGGTTGTAGCTAGGAGGCAGAAGAGAAGTGGGTTCAAGGCATGCTGATGACGTAAGATGAGCGGGACTTGCTGATGTACTTGATGTGGAGGCTGGGAGAGGGCACAGATGGGAAGGTGAGCTTCATTTCCTCAGCCCTCCAAGCCAGACATCCTATTCAGTTCAGTTCAATTCAAGATGAGAGAGTGTTTTCCAAGATGTTTATTAGCTATTTGTGGGGAAACGCTGCAGAACAGCAAGCATGATATCCTAAATAGTGAGATTTCTCTCACTGACAATAGGGAGATAAGAGTGTTTATTTTTTGTAATATCTACAGGAATAAACTGGTAGCAGTCTCTGTGATGCTTTTTTCAACACTCTCTCCCTTAATCTCCTGATATTTCTATCAGGTTTCCATGGCTAGGTTTCCATGACACCATAACAGTCTGTTTCATCCATTCTGTCAAAAGAAAAAAAACAAAAACCTTTCCTGTACCTGAATGAATGCACCTACTCTCTATCCCTAAGAGACATACACAGTGGTGCTAGCAGAGAACTAGGTACACAGATATTTACAACAACTATCGATTGATTTGTTTAGTTGGGTTAAAATAGCTTTCATACCTTATGGACTTTTGTGGACCATCAGATTAATATTTATAATGAGCAATATCCAAGTTAAGTGTTCTTCCGTTATGGACTCTGAAAGTGATTCTCTTAAGATTAGTTGCTGAAGGCAGACACTATTGTTTATAAATTACAAATAGAATTCCTCTCTTCTTACTGTCCTCCAAGACTTGCTGTTATTTTATTATTTTTATTTCAAAGCTAGTAGCAGAGGAGATGATTTTCATATATATGTATGAAGCATAGATTTTCCTCTTCCCCTAACTTCTTTGTTCAGAACTTGTTGGCTAGACAGCCCTTCTGAGCTTGCCCAGTGATGGGTTTTAGTTGCTATTTCTATTTCCTCGACATGAATGCTGTGGATGAGCTCACAGAAGGTTTATTCACAAGTTTCAGGAGGTTTTCATTCTCCAGATTCAAGATGCATCCTTCTGTGACACAGGGGGCTGTCAGAGCACTGCCATGGTGACTGATGGGTGCATATCTCTGTCGATATTTCCAAGTCATAAAGGTAGGATGACTAAAGAAACAGAATGTGGACTCCACCACATCAGGCTTCCTCCTTTGACTGTAGCAATGACTTTTCTTGGGTGGGCGCACCTGTAGATGGTGGACAGTTCTTTGTTTTTCATTTTTTTAAAAACTTGTTTTAGTGGGCGATTCTTATGAAAGCAATTGAGAGGCTGTGGTTATCTTCTCTGGAGAAATGCTTTGGCAAGGTGTCAGCAAATAAAACACATCTTAATCATCAATACTCTTTGGAAGTAAAATAATAGAATGAGCATACAGTGGGCTGTCTGACACCAAAGATATTGTTCTGGGGTTTCTTAATGCCCATACTCGTAGCTGTTGTCCTAACTCCATTTGTAGCACATCCAATTTCTATTGATTTTCCCACTTGTCTCCATGAAGGTGAGATTCTACCAGTTCTAAAAGCACAACAAAAGCCCAAAGTAGGCATTTAACTAGCCTTATGGGTCCAGGTGGGAATTTTGTAACTTCTTGATGTCTACAGGGTGGTCATATATATTTATGTGTCTCAGTTTTATAAAGGAGCTCTGTGATGGACAGACCACAAAAATAAATGAAAGTTTCATTTATAAAAAATATTCCTTGGGACTTGTTCTGCTCTGGTTGTACACAGAGCCCTGAATGAGAATATGAGTCAATTTTAATGGGCAGGTGTCTAGAATATAACACAGTGCCCAATGACTTTTGGATATAGATTTTCTGTTTATCTTATGTGTAATGTATATTAGGAATGGGGGAAGGGAAGCACTCTTTATTACCCTTAGACCTCTTAAGATTTTTCCTATTTCATCTGTTTCTTGCTACAACTTAAAATGCCATGCATGATCTCCCTGCTTTTTTCTCGTTTCATTCTCAGTCACCTGATCCAATTTCTTTGTAGTCCAGTCACCTGTCATTTTTTTCAATTCCTTGACACCATCATCTTCCCTCCTATCCCAGATCCTTTGTACATATAGTTCCCAGTGCTGGGCAGCTCACACATATGCGTGTAGACACACACATTCACCAACCTCACACATTCATTAGTCACTAATCCTCTTCTCCCTAGTTGACTGTTACCCTTCACACCAGTACCACTTCTGCAGGAAAGCCTACCATGTTAGATTAGGTTCTTAATACACTCTTACAAAACCTATTTTTTCCTTCAAAGTACTTGACTCAGTTGGCAATTATATAACAATTTGGGTAATTCTTTATCATTGGCAGTCTCCACCCCAGAATTTGTAAGCCCTGTGGGAACAGAGATTGGATCTATTTTTGCTCAGCATTGGGTCGTCAACCTTGTATAGAGAGCCTGGTACATTCTTGGCTTGCAGTTAGTGCTGGATGGATAAATACACATGACTGTGTGTGAGGGTATGTGTGTGTGAGAAAGTGTGTGTGTGTGTGAGTAAATGGAAATATTGTTAATGTAGCTTGCTGAATTATTTTTTTGGTTTTCTTTAAGGCTATTCTGATCAACGAAAAGTAGAAATGCTAGTATTCTTCATATGAATCAACTTCTTTGCTAATTCTACTTATGGAATCAGCATTCATTCAGTCACATAAACATCATGAATGATTCATGTGCCTCTAGTTAATATTCAAGGAAGAAAACTCTATTTATACAATTCACAAATATCATGTAAATATCACATCTTCTTTTAACTATGTGTCTGTGTTCATTTCCACTTAATCACAGAAACAGCAATTACTCCTCTCTAACACCATTAACAACCTTCTAATGTGCCACAAATAAATTACTCAATAAACAGACATTTAAATATATTAGTAGTGTCCAATGAAGTGTTACATTGCACATTCAGCAGCAGTCACTTCTCTTCATTTCCCCTTTTCCTCTCCACCTCCCCACAGTGGAGCAGCCTGTGGAATTTGGGACAGCTCCAAGTAGATAGAATGAAGAGCCCAAATATGATGCTGAAGCTTAAAGAGAAATGATATGGGAAAGCCCTGTCATTCTCTACTGACTGGTACAATACAGCTGGGAATGCATTTTTGGTTGTGTACCAGATAATTCAAATAGATATAGAATTGAGAAAGGTTGAGAAAAAGCATGTGGGGAACCAGAGAGCTTAAAATAGGCAAGACTGCATACCAAGGCCAGGTTTGAATTCTAGCTACTAATGGTTCGTGCCCATTCAAAATCTGGCTTAGGGAGAAATCGTCATAGTATTATAATTCTGCTGGCAAAATTACATTTAAATATAGAAACCAAGACATTTTAGAATTCCCTTATACTTTGGCTTCCAAGTTTGTAAATAGTCATGCCTAAAGGGTCCAACATCCATGGAATCATGGTAAATGGGTTTTGTGTTTCATGAAATATGTCTTCTCCAGGACATATTCTATGAGGAATGTTGTGGTGAGTTCTGGGGCAAAAGGCATCAATCAAATGCCCATAATACAGTTCTTAATTGTAGCTTCCATTTTTTTTTTTCAATTTGACAAACTTAGAGTCACTGATTTTTTTAAAGCTTGATTTAATTTGCATGGATTTGCATCAGAGAAATTATTCTCCTAAATATATTATTTAGGGTGTTTTTTCAAACATCAAAGCAATATATGCTCATTGAAACATATATCTATATATAGATATATGGGCATCTATATAGATATATAATGCATCCACATAAATAGTACATATATTTATCAATTAAAAACTGAAATTCATTTTCTCCTGCTGCTGCTGCCTATCATATCTCATACCCAGAGTGTGCTAACAATCCAATGCTAACAATTTTATTTCTTTTTTTTTTACATAAATTTCTTTTTTTTTTTTACATATATCTACCATATATGCCATTCTTTAACCTGTTTTGTCTTTAAAACGTATTTAAATATACCATTGGGGGAAACTGGATGAAGGGTACATACAACTTATTGCACTATTTTTGACTTCTCTTGAGTCCATAAATATTTCAGAATAAGATGTTTTTAAAACCCAGTAAACTTTTCACTTTTAAAAAATTTATCTATCCTAGCTAGAGTGTCACTTCAGTACATTACAACTACCCCATTCTGTTGAATGCTTTACTAGCATTTTGTTGTTAGAATATACAGTGCTTGTTCTAATTAGTCTCCTATTGATAGACATTTAGGTTATTTTCCAGATTTTCAGTATTACGATTATGATGCCATGGAAGGCCTTGTCCATTTACCTCTACCTGTGATTCAGTTGTTTTTCTATATGAGTCATATATTTAAACTTTATAATCACTGGTAACTATGTTCAGGAAAGTTTTTCTATTAGTAGATTTGCATTTTTGCTTCCCTCATAGCTCAGTTGGTAAAGAATCTGCCTGCAATGCAGGAGACCCAGGTTCGATTCCTGGGTCAGAAAGATCCCCTGGAGAAGGAAATGGCAACCCACTCCAGTATTCTTGCCTGGAGAATCCCATGGACCAAGGAGCCTGGCAGGCTACAGTCCATGGGGTCACAGGAGTCAGACACGACTTAGTGACTAAACCACCAACCACCACAAGAAACGTATAGTCAGAGCAAACATAAGCAACTTACTGAAAGGTTTGCATCTCCTCCCCTGAAGCTGACTCTGCTTGTAAGCTGTGATTTCTCCTGGAGGGAGCACGTGCTTATCAGATCCTTCCCCGGTGTTGGGAGGAGAGCCTTAGGAGGGCTGCATGATTGAGCATCCTTCAGCTTTTATACAAACTAAAGCATCTGAAAGTTCAGCAGAGAGGGCACTATGACACAGACATGGGAATACAAAGATAAATAAGATACCACTTGTTGTCTTAGTTGCTAAGTCATGTACGACTCTTTTGCAGCCTCATGGATGGTAGCCCTCCAGGCTCCTCTGTCCATGAGATTCCCCAGGCAAGATTACTGGGGTGGGTTGCCATTTCCTTCACCAAGGGATCTTCCCTACCCAGGGATCAAACCTATGTCTCCTGTATTGGCAGGCAGATTCTTTACCACTGAGCCACCAGGGAAGCCACTCTACCCCCTCCAAATGACTGTCTAGATCAGCAGTTCTTAACCTCTTTTGCAGCCATGGACCCCTTTGAGAATCTGATGAAAACAGTTTTGTGTTTATTTCCATTTCTTGGGTGCCCATCAAGGTGCCTGGCATAGTGAGTGCTCATTGTCTATTCAATGAAAAAAAGAGGAAATACATGTTTATGTTTGACTGATTCACTTTGCTACACAGCAGAAGCTAACAGGACGCTAAAACAATTATACTACAATAAAAATTAATTTTAAAAAGAAACTTTATTGCAAAAGGGAGAGATTAGAGAGCTTCTCTTCTACCCAGTGTGTTCTTCAGTTCATATTCTGCCTTCAAAGATTATCTCTAAGGACATGGAAAGTAGCATCAGTTCTTTGATATAGTTCTCTTTGTTTCTCCTCCATTTTTTGTTTTCCCTCCTCTCCTCCCACCCTTCCTCCTTTTCTTAACTATCTGTGATATTGGATAAGTGGAACCAAGCTGGTGTGAGTCTAGTTTTAAACACTCAACCTAAGTGGTCTTTAACTTTATATATAATCAAAGATTTTCCATGCTATATGCCAAAATAGAAAAAACTTTAAGCAATAATTTAATTATTTAAATTAGTTGCAGGGTTTGGATACTTTTTAGCTGAAACCTTATGAAAAAATATAAGGAAAATCCAAACTGTAACTTACCACCAACCCAAACCAAATAACAACTTTGGAAGCAAAATGATTGCTGTAACAATAAATCAGTGGTTCAGCCCCTCTTGAGTCTTGGAAACTTATACCTACCCTTGCCAAGAATGAGTGAAGGAGTAAGTCTATCAGTGAATTCCTTAAGGGCAGAATCTATTCCTGATCCATCTTTGTATCCTAGAAAATTGTCTTGCACACAGTGCATTTTTACTGGACTAAAGTGGATTCCTGCAAAAATGTATATGTATTTTAATATATGCTTATATACATGTACATATTATATAAATTTCCTATAAGGGTGGATATCCTAAAAGGACAGGCCATGCCCTGTATCTTCCCACATACAAACTATAAAAAGCCCATAGTACTCATTTGTGTGTGACCACAGCTAAAGTCAGTTGTGTAATAGAATTCCAGCTACGATATGCATTTTCTGGTTAAAGCCACTGTGTATAGTACCAATTCTTTGTAATCCTCTGGAAACTTTTCCTAAATGAAGAGATAAAATGATCCATTACAGTGTATACTTAATGTACACTTTTAAACTCAAGTCAGAACTGGAGATAGTACTCCCCCACTTTAGCAGTTAAATTCCACTGCACCACACAGCCTACCCTCTCAGCCAAATGGAGCCCCACTGCACCATCTTGAGCGAGTGTGGTCCAACAGGGTGGGTTGTTACCACACATGAATGGCCTCTTCCTGCAGTTCATTTAAGCCCTGGTAGACAATTCTGACTCACAATAGCTCACAAAGGTTGGCAGATAATGTAGCTGGACTCACAGGAAAGAAATTAAGGAAGGTAGAACATGATGCTAAAATGCAAGTTTTATGAAGGCTCAATGTGTTTTTGAGGAAATGGTTGACAAAACAGAGGGCTACGTTCAACAGGTAATTGGGGATTTATGGGAGTTGTGCAACAATATCTAGAATATAGAAAATGTCACCGTCACCTGGGAGGATGACCTGCAGCTGGAAGCAACTGGAATCCACGGTAAGTCAGGGCTTGGAGATTTAAAGGAACTAGGAAAACACATGTGAAAACACAGTCCCAGGACCATACTTTAACAGCTCCTTTTTGAGCAGAATCAGGTGTAATTCCCATTTTCAGGAATATGTGGCAAGGTTATACCATGAAGTTATTAAGTTTCCTACCACTTAGAAGCACCTAGTCATTCCAAGAACAGAAGGTGGCCCAGAAGAATGTCCCAACCTACTTTCTTGTCTAAATAACTTTTGCAACAAGGAAAACTGAACTGGGGCAAAACACTTGGGGCTACTGTAACACTCAACCTATAATAATTGCATTCCCTAAAACCATCTCTCAGGATTCAGGAGCTTGAATCCTGAAGGCTCTGAGGAAGGGAGCCAGGCCAACTCCACCGCTCTCTTCCCTGTGTTCTCCAGGCCCACACTAGCTGGATTGAAATGTGATCACTCTCCAGCATTACCTAATTTAGCACCCTGGCACTTAATAAATATTTAACCCTATCAAATTACTTGCAGGAAACCACTTGGAAATGAATTGCCTCATTTTTAAGCAGCTGCTAGGAAATGGTACATTTTGCAAGGACCAAATTGACCCATTAAAAAAAATTATTCCATGTGTTACATGATATTCCTTTAGTGTTAGTTTCTAAGCCACATGCCCCAGAATATAGCTCCCTTCTAAAAGAAAATGACTCAACTTTTTATTAAAATGATAGTGATATTCATCTGTTGATTCAGCAAATATCTGAATACCTATTTGTGTGCAGGACTGTTCTAGGCATTAGGAAGGCAGTGGCAAACAACACAGACACACTTTCATAGTCATTACATTTGAGAAAGCAAATGCACAAATAAGTATATATATAAGGCCATCTACTGTGAAGAAAAACACAGTAGAGAAAGGAGATAAAGAGAGATGAGAGATAATAGAGATACAAAAGTAGAAGGCATCTCAGAAAAGGTGCAATTAGGTAAGAAACCAAAATGAAATGAGAGTGCAAGGCATATGAATATCTAGAGAGAGTTCCAGGTGGATGGGAGAACAGGGGCAAAGGCCCTATGGCAGGAATATCCTTGGCCATCCTCAAGGACCAGGAAGGAAGCCAGGAATGTCGAGGAAGTGAGAGAAGATGAGGTTGGAGGAGCAGTAGAAAGTCGGATTTTGCAAGCTTTGCAGGCCACAGTGAGGACTTTGGATATTGTTCTAAGTATGATAGAAAGTCACTAGAGGCCTTTGAATAAGGCATGATCAGGTAGAACTTTGGATTAAACACCCCCTAAGTATTAAAAACCTTAATTTTTTCATTTTTAGAGTATATAGAATTATCTACATAGACTGCACAAAAACATTTACCAGCAAATTCTTGAAATTAATGAGAGAGTTTAGCAGTGTTACTGGATATAAGATCAGTATACCAAAGTCAATTGCAAATCTAATGACAAGCTATAAGCAGGTAGAAAACCTATGTTTTTGAAAAAGACACCACTGTAATTACTTCTGAAATATAAGGTATTGAAGAGCAAGTCCTACAATGGATATGTAAAGTTTTATGCAGAAAATTACACGTATGCATATAATTGATTTACTTTACAGCAGAAACTAATACAAGATTGTAAAGCAACTATACTGCAATAAAAGTTAATTACAAATAAAAAAAGGAAAATGAGAAACGTATTTAAGGATATTTTATTAAGTGCCTACAGTGTGCTAGGATGCTGCTGCATAGTAGAAATAAAAAAGTTACTTCTCAGCATAAAGTCTTCTATAAAGCTGCTCTTTGCAGTATATCTGAAGGAAGCCTGTATTGTTGTTGGGTTTGTTTGACATGACATCACAGTGAATGATCTTTGTCTAACCCACAAGGGAACCAAAAGACAAAAGCTGTAACACTTGGCCTCTCAGATAAACTCCACCCTGTGTGCTTCAAAACAATATAAAATTCCCACCATCTCTCACCTCACTCTCCAACCAAAATTCCCTGAGGGAATGCAGAAAAGTTATTAACTATTGGACTTCATTCTGCTGGTTAAAATGCTTGTTTGAACATCAGCTTGCTATACCTATGCACTATACAACAGGCTCATGTAAACAAGCACAGAAATCAGTTCTGATATTTCCTGCCACTGTACATCCTCTACATCATTTTTTAAGTTAATAAGTTTGTACAATTCAGCGTAAGTTATGCTGTTCCCTTTCAGGTTCAGGGGAAGTATGCAAGTATTGGAGTAGTAAGAAGAACACTAGACTTGAAGTTCCTAAGAAAATACTGCCGTGAACTTGGGGACATTGCTTAAATCTTTAGAACCTCAATTTCCTCATCTTCAAGAAGGTGATAATGTCACATTCCTGGCCTATTCTCATTTGGCTGTTGTGAGGATCAGACGGACAAGTGGCTGTGCTAGTTTGAGAAGTGTAAAGATCTGTTCGAATGTAATAATGTGGTGTCATTATTACAAAGAATAACCAGCACAATCTATTAAAATACTTCTCTTCTCGTGAGCTTATATCCTTGAGAAGAATAAGCTCTTGTGAGCCATGCCCAGAAAATTCATTGAGGACATTATTATTTTTAGACTGCTAAAATTAACCCACATGACTGAAATTTATCATCTTCCTTCAGCATCTTTCAGCATCACCCAAAAGTCTTTTTTTTTTAATTGACATGTGACTGACATAGAACAGTGTGTAAGTTTAAGGTATACAGCATGTTGATTTGATTATTGTATATTACAGTTTGATCAGCATCATAGTGTTAACTAACACCTCCATCTTGTCACATAATTATTTCTTTCTTGAGGTGAGAGCATCTTAGATCTAGTCTCATAGCAACTTTGAAATATGTAATAGAGTATTATTATTAATAGCTGTAATCACAGTACAGCTTTGTACTGTTTATTCATCTTTATACCATTTGACCAACATCTTCCCAATTCCCTTACCCCAACCCCTGGTAACCACCATTCTGCTCTCTGTTTCTCCAAATCTGGCTTTTTCAGATCCACATGTAAGTGATATCATACAGTATTTGTCTGTCTTTTGTCTGACTTCTCTCATTTAGCACAATACCCTCAAATGCCATCCAGGATGTCACAAATGACATAATTTTCTTCTTTCTCGTGACTGAATAATATCCCATTGTTTGTGTGTATGCATTTATGCCTTCTTTATCCATTCATCCACTGATGGACACTCAGGTTGTTTCCATATCTTAACTACTGTGACTAATGCTGCAATAAACATGGAGTGCAGATAGCCTGTTTTCATTTCCTTTGCTTATATACACAGAAGTAGAAGCACTAGATCACATGGTACTTACTTGTATTTTTAATTTTTTGAGGAACCTCCATACTATTTTCCATAGCGACTGCACCAATTTATATACATTCCCACCTAGGGTTCCCTTTTCTCCACATCCTCACCAAACTTTATATTTTGTCTTTTTTATAATAGCCATTCTAATAAGTGTAAGGTGATATCTCATTTGGTTTTTATTGCATTTCCCTAATGATTAGTAATATCAAGTACCTTTCCATGTATCTGTTGCCCATTTGTATGTCTCCTTTGGAAAAATGTCCACTCAGTTCCTCTGCTCGTTTTTTAATCTGTTTCTTTTTCTGTTAATGAGTTGTATGAATTTTTTCTTTGTTTTGGATGTTAATTCCCTTTCAGATATATGTCTTGCAGGTATTTTCTTCCCTTCTGTAGGTTGCCTCTTCATTTTGTTGATTGTTTTATTTGCTGTAGAGAAGGTTTTTAGTTTGATGTAGTCCCACTTGTTGACTCTTGCTTTTGTTGTCTGAGCTGTTGGTGTCATATTCAAGAAATCATCGCCAGAATCAATATAAAGGAGCTTTTACTCCGTGTTTTCTTCTAGGAGGTTTACATCTTTCAGTTCAGTTCATTTCAGTCACTCAGTCGTGTCCAACTCTTTATGACCCCATGGACTGCAGCACGCCAGGGTTCCCTGTCCTTCACCAGCTCCTGAAGCTTGCCCAAACTCATGTCCATCAAGTCGGTGATGCCATCAAACATCTCATCCTCTGTTGTCCCCTTCTCCTCCTGCCTTCAATCTTTTCCAGCATCAGACTCTTTTCCAATGAGTCAGCTCTTCACATCAGGTGGTCAAAGTATTGGAGTTTCACCTTCAGCATCAGTCCTTCCAATGAATGTTCAGAATCAATTTCCTTTAGGATTCACTGGTTTGATCTTGCTGTCTGAGGGACTCTCAAGAGTCTTCTCCAATACCACAGTTCAAAAGCATCAATTCTTTGGCACTCAGCTTTCTTTATGGTCCAACTCTCACATCCATACATGGCTACTGGAAAAACCATAGCTTTGACTAGATGGACCTTCCTTGGCAAAGTAATGGTAGAAGGGGTGAAATTGCAATTAGGATCAAACCCCATACCCGCCAGAGACACTTGGAAGGCTCAAGCAAAACCTTGTGCACACCAGGAGACCCCACAGAGACTGAGCCAGACCTGCCTTGGTGTGTTTGAGTAGCTCCTATGGAGGTACAGGTCAGCAATGGCCACTGGGGCAGGGGCTCTGAGTGCAGCAGACCTGGGTGGCATAAGCCCTCTTGGAGGGCTTTAACCCCACCTTAGAGGCACCAGAACTTACACAGGACTGGGGGAATAGACTCTTAGAGGGCACAAACAAAACCTTGTGTGCACCAGGATGCAGGAGAAAGGAGCAGTGACACCACAAGAGACTAATCCAGACTTGCCTGTGAGTGTCCAATAGTCTCCATCAGAGTCATGGGTCAGCGGCGGCCAGCTGTAGGGTCAGGGGCACTGAGTGCAGCAGAGCATGCAGGGGACCTTTCAAAGGAGGTCACCATCTTCTTCATTACTTCCACCATAGTTTGGTCTCAGGTCAAACCACAGGGAGGGAGCAAAGCCCTGCCCATCAACAGAAAATTGGATTAAAGATTTACTGAGCATAGTCCCACCCATCAGAACAAGACCCAGTTTCCCCCACAGTCAGTCTCTCCCAACAGGAAGCTTCCATAAGCTTCTTGCATCTTTAAGTCTTATGTTTAAGTTTATAATCCATTTTCACTTAATATTGGTAAGTGTGTAAAAATTATTTAATTTGATTTTTCTGCATGTGGTTATCTAGTCTTCCCAACATCATTTATTGAAGAGACTACCCTTTCCCACTGAGTATTCTTGGCTATCTAGTCAAATATTGGTTATCCATATACAGGGAGGCATTATTCTATTCTATTCTATTTTACTTTTCCATACACCTAATTCTATGCCAGTACCATAGTGTTTTGATTTCTAAGGCTTTATATTATAGTTTGAAATCAGAAAGTATGATGCCTCAAACTTTATTTTTCTCCACAAATTGGGTATAGAATGTACGTACCTCAATATGATAAAGACCATGTATGAGAGACCCATAGCTAATATCATACTCATTGGTGGAAGGTTGAAAGCTTTTTAAGATCAGGAACAGACAGATGTGCCCACTGTCACCATTTTTAATCAACATAGTGCTGGAAGTCCTGTTACAGCAGTCAAGAGAAAGAAAATATAAGGCATTCAAATTGGAAAGGAAGTAAAATTGTCTTCAGTTGCAGATGATACAATCTTAAATATAGGAAATCCTAAAGACTCAACCAAAGAACCATCGAAACTCATCAATGAATTTAGTAAAGTTATGGGATATAAAATCAACATACACTAATAAAGTTTCATTTTTACATAAAAATGCATTTTACAATGAAATATAAAGTAAAGCAAATAAAATTACCCCATTCACAATAGCATCAAAATCAATAAAATACTTAGAAATAAATTTAACCAGAAAAGTGAAAAATCTGTACAGTGAAAAAAACCATTAATACTAGACTATGATGAAAGAAATTGAAGAAGATGCAAACAAATTAAAAGATATTCCAAAAGAACTGATATTGTTAAAATATCCATACTACTCAAAGCCATCTATAGATTCAATGCAATCTCTAAAATTTCTCAGATTACTAACGATTTGAGGTACTACTTCTTTCCACATGTGTAGCAGTAATTAAAATTTACTCTTCTGTAAATTGCCTTTTTGTATCCTTTGCCTACTTTTCTATTGGTGTTCCTGCCTTTCTTTAGTTAATTTTCAGGAGTTACTTATATTACTCATGTAGTAGGGTTTAGAAATTTTGAGTATTCTCATACTGCCTCTGTGTGATAAATGTGTCCGTGATGGCTTTGAAGAGGAAGCCTTGATGTAAATGGACTCTAGTCATCAGTACTTTGCCTTATGATTTGTGCTTTTGAAATTTTGTTTGAGAAGCTTTTCCTTGCCCTTAGATCACCAAGATATCCTCTTACATTATGCTCCATTAACTTTATAGTTTTACCCTTTTCTCTTAGATCTTGAATCCATGTAGAGTTTGTATGACATATGAGACAAAGATCCAATTTTATTTTGTCTTTACAGTGAGCCAGTTTTCCCATCGTGAACTGCTAGGTACTAAATTACGATATTCTTTTCATCATATTTAGGTTTCCACATATACAGATCAGTATCTGAACTCTGTCGTATTTTATAGGCCTACTTATCTGTTGTTGTTGTTTTACCAAGGCACCACTGTTTCTGTTATTACGGCTTTGTTTTGTGTTTCTTGGAGAAGGAAATGGCAACCCACTCCAGTATTCTTGCCTGGAGAATTCCATGGACAGAGGAGCCTGGTGGGCTACAGTCCATGGTGTCACAAAGCATCAGACATGACTGGCTAACACTTTGTGTTTCTACGTCCAGTAGGGCAAGCTTTCTTTCTATTCATGTTTTTTTTTTTAATTAGCCATTCATAAACTCTTATTCCTCCAAATAAATTTTAAAGTAAATTGTTATCATGTTCCTCAAAAAAGTTGAAGTAGAATTTTTGTTGGAGTTGTATTAAATTTATCAATTAAATGGGAGAATTAATACCGTTATAGTATAATATTATCTCATCCAAAAGCAAAAGATTCTCTTCATTTATTCAGATCATCTTTTATGTCCTTCATTAACATTTTAAAGTTTTCTGCTTTCTCTATATATACACTGTTCATTAATATAATTAAATCCTAGATGTTTAACAGATTTCTTGATAGAGAATGATATATTATTATTTGTTATATTTTCTGATGGCTGTTTCAAACGTTGAAAATGTTGATGTTGTAGTCAGTGATCTTACTTAGTTCTAGACTGGTTCTAGTAGTCTGTCTTTTGAATCTGTTGGTTTTTCTAGATAAATGATAATACCATATGCAAATGAAGACAATTTCATCCTTTACATTCTCTATTGGAGTTTCCCTGGTAGTTCAGTTGGTAAAGAAGCTGCCTGCAGTGCAGAAGACCCAGGTTCAATCCCTGGGTCAGGAAGATCCCCTGGAAAAGGAGATGGCAACCTACTCCAGTATTCTTGCCTGGAAAATCCTATGAACAGAGGAGCCTGGCGGGCTACAGTCCATGGTGTCACAAGAGTAGGACACAACTTAGCAACTAAACCTTGACCTTGATTCTCTATTAGTCAGCTCTCACTAAGTTATACTATGATAACAAATGTTCCCCAAATCCCAATGACTTATAACAGCAAAAATTTATTTCTCACTCATATGATGTGTTGAAATACATGTTGGCTGCAGCTCTGCCTAATCAGGAATATGCAGAGGAAATGCACAAGGCAGCCAGCTAATCCACACAATGGCTATTAAAGCTTCTGCACAGAGCTGGCACAGCATCAAGTCCATTCATATTCATTGGCAAAAGCAAATCTCATGGTCAAGGCTGATGACAAGAGGGTTTAAAGTTTCCTCCACCCAGAGAAAGGCTCTGCAAATTACATGACAGAGAAAAGGATAGTAAATAATTGTGAACAAGACTATAATCTACCACCCTTTCTAACCTTCATTCTTATTATTTCTTTGTCTTTAGTTTTTTTTTTCTTTAGCCAAGACTTCTAATGATAGTAGTAAGCATCCTTGTCATACTTTTATCTTAAAGAGAATGAATCTTGAGCTTCTACAGGTAGTATAATACTTACTATAGGTAAGTATAATACTTACTATAGGTAACCTATACTAATAGGTTCTTAGTATAAATAATCTTTATCAAGTTAAGGAAATTCTCTGCTATTTCTAGTGCTAAGAATTTTAGACATAAATTTGAATAGAATCTTACGAAATGTATTTTTATCTTGATTGATATCATAATACAATTTTTTCTTCATTAGTATGTTAATATACTAACATATATAAATACATTTTCTCTGTTGAACTATCCTATATGTCTGAGATAAACTCTACTTGATCTTAATGTGTTATTATTAAATTTACAGTTAGACTAGCTAATATTTTATTTAAGGTTTTTGAATCTATGTTAAAATAAGTAAAGTTGGCCTATTATTTTCTTTTATGTATTGTCCTTATCTAATTTTGGAATAAGACTATGCTAGCCTTGTAAGGTGATGTGCATAGATAGTTCCCTTTTTCTATTTTCTAAAGCTTTGTATGTGGTAGAAATTAATATTGCTTAAAAATTAGGTAGAACTTTCCATTCAAACTTTCCATCTGAGCCTAGAGTTTTTTGAGGAAGACAAGTCTTTGTTCATCATTTCAAATTATTCAGTACACACTGATGTATCAAATTCTATAGTTCTTCTCTTTACTGATTTTGGCAGTTCATAGTTTATGTAGGAATTTATCCAGGACTTCATCCATTTAACTAGGTCATCAAAATTATTGGATTATAACTGATCATAAAACTTACTGTGATGATAGATAGAAATATAGCAAAATGTTAGAAGTGATCTCTGAGGGTAAAATTAAAGATAGTTTCTATGTTTTAATTTGTTCCATGTTCTTTTCATTATACTTTACATGCATAGGGTATTGGTTTTATATAATCAGAAACAACCTAGGCATTTTCATTTTTCATTGAAATTAATTCAGAAAACTACCTAGTTTCAGAAGATATTTTCAAACACTCATGCCCCATTGGGAGGTGGATCTTGATGAAACCTCAGGCACTAAATTTATCTGTAAACAAATAGAACACCACCAAGGGGAGACTATAACCTCTACATGGCCCTTAATCTCCCTGTGCACTTCCAATGTTTTATAAATAATAATACTTAACAAGTGCTATTTGGCCTTCTTGAGTTTAAACCAGTTTATTTTATATAAAAAGACATATTAACATAGTTCAGTTCAGTTCAGTCGCTCAGTCGAGTCCGACTCTTTGCGACCCCATGAATCGCAGCACACCAGGCCTCCCTGTCCATCACCAACTCCCAGAGTTTACTCAAACTCATGCCCATCAAGTTGATGATGCCATCCAGCCATCTCATCCTCTGTTGTCCCCTTCTCTTCCTGCCCCCAATCCCTCCCAGCATCAGGGTCTTTTCCAATGACTCAACTCTTCACATGAGGTGGCCAAAGTACTGGAGTTTCAGCCTCAGCATCAGTCCGTCCAATGAACACCCAGGACTGATCCCCTTTAGGATGGACTGGTTGGATCTCCTTGCAGTCCAAGGGACTCTCAAGAGTCTTCTCCAACACCACTCAGCTTTTCAATTTTTCAGCACTCAGCTTTCTTCACAGTCCAACTGTCACATCCATACATGACCACTGGAAAAACCATAGCCTTGACCAGACGGACCTTTGGGTAATGTTTTTTTTTTTTTAATTTGCAGTTGAACTCTTGGAACAACAACTGTTGGTCCTGTTTGTCTTTTTACTGCCTTTACTCTCTACCCAGGGAGCTTCGCAGGTGGCTCAGTGGTAAAGAATCTGCCTGCAATGCAGGAAATGCCAGAGACATGGGGTTCAGTCACTTCATTGGGAAGATCCCTTGGAGAAGGAAATGGCACCTACTCCAGTATTCTTGCCTAGAGAATCCCATGGACAGAGGAGCCTGGCGGGCTACGGTCCATGAGTTCACAGTCAGATGTGACTGAGCATGCACGCATTTTCCACTCAAGTATGTTTTATTAAGTTTTATTAAGCAGTATATATTTCACCTAAGGCCTCAAAAGTTACTTTTTGAGGAAAAACCTTTGATTTTGGAGTGAATGGTACCTTACTCACACTTGGTTTTTAATGTGTGTTGTGTGTAGGTCCTGAGGAGTCAATGAATCTACTTCTTTTGTTTTTTTGGAAAAGCTGTTGGACAACATATCTTAAATCTAATTTGAATAGACACAGACAAATTCAGCTAGTTAACATACATTTTAAAACAAATGAGAGAGAGAGGAAGAGAGAGTATGTGTAAGGGGGGCATTTTTACCATCCTCTTTTTTCAATTAAATGTCTTTAGTTCTCTAGACATACATATTATATATGTGTATGTACATGTATATAGGTATTATACATACCTATGTACATATGTAGTATACATATTTTACATATATGTATGTGTATGTATACATGTAGATACATATATCTGTGTGTGTGAGAGATACCCTCTTTACCTCCATCTTTGTCTTTCAGTCATACTGAAATAAGTCTAGGTGCTCCAGTACTTTTTCTTGACAGTGACAAAGGAAGCCAAATGCTCCTTTGTGAATTAATTTGGATGGGGCTGAAAACCACACATTCACAGAACTCTCTGCCCTCATCTTCAAAAAGAGAACATGGTTTGGGAATGTGGCACATGACAGATGTGTCCAACTCAGCATTAGATGGATATACAAAATGTTAAAGGAGGAAGAGTCTGAAGGCACAGGCTCAGTCAACTTTTAGTTCAGTGACCTTGAGCAAAATACTCAGTCTCTCTAGCTTAGGTCTTCTAATCTACAAAATGAGATAATAACAGCACTTAATTCATGTGGTTGTCATAGGGATTGACTGAGATAACCTGTTTTCTTAAATTTTTTTAATTGGAGGGTAATTTCTTTACAATGTTGTGTTGGTTTCTATGATACAACAATGTGAATCAGTCATAACTATATATGTATATGTGTATATATATGTATATCCCCTCCCTCTTGAGCCTCCCTTCTAGCTGTTTTACAGATGGTAATGTATATATGTCAATGCTACTTTCTCAACTAGTCCTACCCTCTCCTTCCCCTGCCATGTCCACAAGTCCTGTTCTCTATGTCTGCGTGCCCATTCCTTTCCTGCAAATAAGTCAGTCCCATTTTTCTAGATTCTATATAGATGTGTTAATATACAATATTTGTTTTTCTCTTTCTGACTTACTTCACTCTGTATAACAGACTCTAGGTTCATCCATTTCAATTCAACTGATCCTCATTTGTTCCTTTTTATGGATGACTAGAGAAAACCTATTAAGGCACCACATTTTATATGGTTATAGCGCATATTATGTATATAACTTTTGTTTGTTTCCCCCACTAAACTGAGCTTCATCAGGGCAAGGAACTTTGTTAGTTTTGTTTACTATCGTATCACCAGTGACTGAAATAGTGCCAAGGATATAGTAGGCTTTCAACAAAAGTATCGTGTGTTGAATGAATGCTGAATAAAAAGAAAGAGCATTTACTAACTGAAATGTACCTGGTAAGTACCTAATAAATAGTACAGGATGACAGTGATTACAGGCAGTAGAAATGGTGGTGGTCAAGTTGACAATGATGGTGATGTGTATGGTGGTAATGATGGTAGAAGGCTGATAGTGAAGTGCAGTGGTTCAAAGTAAAGGCTTTAGGAACCTGCTGCACGTGTTGACTCTTATAGCACTAGCTCTGAACTATAACCACTTTCCTCATTGTAAGATGGGTATAGTAATAGTATCTACTTTATATGGTTGTTGTGAAGATTAAATTAGTTAATATTTTAAACATATTTAGAATAATTCTAGCTGATATTGTCATTATTACTACCACATCTGTTACTTACAAAACTGATCAGTAAATACTATTATGGACTATCATTTTAAAGGAACACATTCAAAGAAATTACCTTATCAGTATGGTTCTATGTGAAGGAAGGGCTGACCCAATAGAAAAATCAGTAAGAGAATGGAAGATACAATTATAAATGGCCAGAAAATATATCAATTTGTCTACCTAAAATGTTATTAAAGAATGGTAGTTAAAATAATGAAAAAACATATTTGGTCTTTTAGAATGGCAAAGATGCAAGCAGTGATAACACACAGTATTACCAAGGAGTTGGAGCAACAGGCACTTTTGTATTAGATTGGCCAAAAGTTCTTTCAGATTTTTCTATAACATCTTACCCAAACGAACTTTTGGCCAACTCAATATATACCTGGTAGGAGTATATTTTAGGATGTTTCTGAAAGCCAATTTAGCAATATATATCAATATCCTTAAAAATCCCTTTTGCCTGGAAATACTGGTTTTAATAATGTAGCCTAAAGAAATAATCAGGTTAATGTTTTGTAATACGTATATATAAGTTATAATCATATGTTGTATATAAGTAGCATTAGAATTTGCATAAGTATGGGAACTAGTTAAAATACCTTATCCATACATTGGAATAATTTTGTAATCATTAAATAAGTTTTTGTTGATGTGGAAAGATACTTGTGTTGTTATATGAAAACAATCATACTAGAAGACAATTGATATCACATTTTTATTTTACAAGATAATGTGCACATTGATAAAAAAAAAATAGCCCAGAAATCTGTATCTTAAATGTTGAGCAAATGTTAATGTGTTTACCTCTGGGTTATAAAACTACAGGTGACTTTCATGTTCTTTATTGTTACTTGTATTTTCTGAAATTTTAAAAATAAGCATCTATTATTTTCATAATAGAAGACAGTCAAAAGATCATTTCCAAATTGTGAGAAAGGGAGATTAATCAAGTGTCTGATTAGTTTGATCACTGAGGTCAACCAAATTTAAAAATTTGAACCTCAGAGTCAATTCTATGACCTGAAACAGCAGCAGCTAACAAGAAGTCACCATTTCTGTGACCATTAAACTGAAACTGTTAGTCACTCAGTCGTGTATCTTTGCGACCACATGGACTATAGCCTGACAGGCTACACTGTCCATGGGAATTTCCAGGCAAGAATACCAGAGTGGGTAGCCATTTCCTTCTCCAGGCGATCTTCCCGACCCAGGGATCAAACCCACATCTCCTATGTTGCAGGCAGATTCTTTACCATCTCAGCCACCAGGGAAGCCCATTAGTTAGTGACTATTAGTCTTGCTGTGCCCCAGATAAGGAGGATGTGGTGGGATCTTCCAATGCATTTTGTACTATGACTCATCTAAAATAATGGCAGAACCACATGAGAATATGCATGGCCAAAGGCTGGACTTGGCCAAAATGACTTGAGTACTTTCAGAGATGACCAAAGAATGAAATGCATTCTGCCAAGGGAAAAAACTAGCAAAGAGGTGCCCTCTGTCTTTTCTGTAAGTGCCACCTTTTATTAATACCTCTTCTCCCTTGGAATGGTATATTGGTTCATTTGTTTGCTTAACCCAGTGATTTGCAAACTTCTATACATCAGAATCATGTAGGAGACTTGTGAAACCACAGATTACTAGGCCCATCCCCTAAAGTTTCTGATTGCTTAGGCCTGGAGAATTTTAGTTTCTCACAAGCTTCCAACTGATGCTAATGCTGCTGGTCCAGAGACCATGCTTTGAGAACAGAAATGAGCAGCTTGCATATCACAAATGTAACCATATGGATTATTCCCTTTAAAAATTACTACATGGCCAAAACAAAACTAAAATAATCAGTTAAATCCAAAGTTGAAATTGCCATAGCCTAATTTCCTGTCAAATCCAAGTTTTCATTTATTTCCATTCCCGTCTGAACTTTGTCCTGTGGACATTAGGGTTTTTTTGGTTTTTTTTTTTTCATATTTGCAGTAATCATAGATAATAGTAGGAAAAAATCATAAAGTTTTAGCATATTGTTGGAGAATACATTCTGCTTATCTCCTCCAGCTAACCACGGGTGGCCTGGTTTCTGATATAAATCCTTCCACAGCTTCCTCTGTGCACATACAAACATATGTGAGAAACAGTACAAGAAGAGGTCAAGAGCTCTGGCTGCCATCCAGATTCAAATTCTGGTTCATCTCTTAGCAACTCTGTGTCCATAGGCATCCCTAGGCCTTAGAATCTTTCTCCTGTCTGTATCAGAATAACAATAACACCTGCAGTCAGATGGCTGTGAGATTCAAATTAGTTAATACATGAGAAGCACTTTGCATGCTCCCTGGCATACAATAGATACTAAATGTAAACCATTATCATTTGTGCACATATAGAGGTTATTCTTACATGTATTTCTCTAAGCATTGTTTTCCTTGCAGCACTGACCTTCCTCTGGGTAGAAGGATAGAGCTATCACTAACTCTGCGAACTGGGTAATATTCTCCAATAGCAGGGATGCATCCCTTCTTAGTGAGCCATTCCCAAGTTGATGAGCATTCTGCTTGGGTCCAGATTTTTACCACCACAAATGCTTCAGCAGCATCCTCGTCCCCCTCAGCCCTTCAAGGCAGCCTGTTCTGCCCTTCCCCTTTTGCATGTTAATTGCCCCTTGCCCCAGACCCCTCCTCAGTCAAGGGTTTCCTCCACAGGTCACCTCCACCTTGCTGCCCCCTTCCTCAATCCCTCCCCTGTCAGACTGGCCAAACCAGAGCAACAGCCCTCTGAGTCCTGAGGAGAACCAGCTGGCTGCTGAGTTGCTGAGGGCAGAGCCCCTGAGACACCATCATCCTGAAGTTATGCTGCTGTTATGATGCCAGGGGTGGGAATGAAGGTGGAACCAGCAGAAATGTGCCAGGAAGGCATTTTGACTATGAGGAGGAAACAAAAAATACCCAGGCAATCAGTTTGTGGATGTAGCAATCAGTTTGTGGATGTAGCAATCAGTTTGTATATGTAGCCCAGATGTTTTAATCCATGACCTGGAGAACAACTCTGGCAGGGACCCCAGCCACAGATTTAACCTGTTTCAGGAATGAGCTGTTTCAGGAATAAGGATGCTTCTTATGGGCAGAGGACTCATGCATTGTTGGAAGAATATCTTGCTCTGTTGTGTCATTATGGGTATTTTGGCTGGGTTAAGGGACCCCCATGGCTTGGATCAACTGAACTGTGATTTAGTAGTGGTGTTAAGCTTTGCTGAAATACCAGATCCAGCCACCTGTGAGCCAGGTGTTCATGTTGTAAGGCAGTTCAAAATGCTCCCTTAAAACTCCCATGATCTCATCCAGGTCCCCCTGGAAATGGGAACTAAATGTGATGGAACGTGGGTGTGCTTGAATTTGCCATTCAAATGTTATCTGACACATAATTCTCCCTGAAGCCCAGAAACCATTATCCGCATTTTGCAGATAAGGCCACTGAGGCTCAGGGCAGTGAAGCAAACTGCTCAGGGTCACTTACCTGCTCAGGAGTAGAGCTAGAATTCAGGCCCAAGTTCATGAGAATAAAAAACTGTGTCTTCCCCTCCATACACCCACCTAAACCACCAAACCATAACTTAGAAAAAAAAAGAAAACCATTTCCAGAACATAATAAGGAAAAAGCCACTGTCCCATAGTTGACTAGGCTTAGATCAGTTTGGAACATCTATTCAACAGTTCTGTCAAACTAGTTTGTACTCATATCCAGGCAGCTACTTGTGAATATGGTTACACGATGATAATGGTGAGGAATGATGTTGGTGATGGCAGCAGCAATGACTCCTTTTATTTCCTGTACCCGTCACTTGGATGAGCACTCACTCTGTACCAGTCACTTGGATGTTCACACTGACCCTTGTCATTCTTTCAACAAGCCATGGGTTTTGTGTTGTAAGGCAAACACACATAGACATGCAAATCCTGCCAAAGTATCCAAGCATGCACAGCCAGAACATGGCAGGCCTGAGGAGTGGCCTCAGGTCCCTGACTCCAGAGCCTGCTTGGAACCACAGCTCTGCACATCATCTAACACAGAGTACTGGTAAAAGAAAACAGACATTGGAAATCCGCCACAAGCTCCCACTGCCCTGATGGCCATTCTGAGATTTACATATTGTATTCTGCAAGGTTCAGATGTATTTAGACACTTTGTGTTAATCACAACCTGTCACACTTTATCTGAGCTGTTCATTGTCAGCCAGCAGATGCAGACTTCAGGACTCAGGCATTCTCTGCTTTATATCATTGTTTTTTATTACACAACCGTCACAGTAATAGATGAGCTCTATAGCGAGCAAAAGGCCATTTTTATGGAATTGAAGATAATACAGGTGCTCAGCCTAAATTAAATGGGTATTTGCCTCAGTCTTTTTGGTTGTCTGTCATCACGGGCTCCCATACAGCTCAGTCGTCAGTCATGGCTAAAATGACAGTGTCCAACAGGAAATGAAGAAAGAGCAGAACTGAATTCTGCTCACGGCCCACAGATTCTCAAACTCCCAAACCTGGGCTCTAGATCTGCCCATGACTTGCTTCCCTGAGTGGAACAGAGCTGCCCACTTGGCTACCCGATTCCTCACCTCATGATCAGAGGCCAGGAGTAGAGTTGATGAGTGCCCGCCGTGTGCCAACCATGTTGGCAGCAGCTGCACATACCAAGAGCATTGTATTTCTGCTGTCCTTGACAACAGGCTTTTAGACAAGAAGAATTGTAAGTTCTTATTAGCAAAGTTTCACACAGTCTCAACTCTTATCTCACTAGAATCAAAGTGGGAGCCAGTTACCAAGACCAGGAAGTTTAACTTTTAGTTGGCAATTTGGGAACTTTACTTTCACTGAGATGAGATCATCCTTCTTGATTCTGCCTTTTACCAATCTGTGCTCCAGAGGGGCTCTCTGCTGTAGGATGAGGCAAGGAGCCAGGAGAGAAAAGGTCAAAAGCAGGTGGAAACTCACTGCACTTGCTCCTCCCCTCTTAGAGATTCTTGGTGGAAGCTGACATATCAAAACCTCTGAGGAGACCTGCAGTGTGACCACCCAGTAGATTTGTTTTCTCTGGTGTTGCCCAACCTTATTTGGGTACCCAAATCTTTTGCAGAATGGAAGTTCATGTGGCTCTAAAGCCACATTCTCCCAAGTGTCCATGGCCCCTGGATTCTGGGATCATGAAAATGAAGAAGACAGCACTCAGACAGAGGCCAGCGGAATTGGGGAATTGCAAGGAATTCCATTGACTTCATGGCACCCCACCTCCTTCTTGAGAGTCCCGGAACATACTGACCCAGAAAGGTTTTCACAGTGATCCAGGATGAAAACAAATGCCCACAGTCTCCTCCAGCAGTTAGTTCCAACCTGCTTCTAACTGGCACTGTCATGATGACATGAAGTTGGGGAGGAGGAGGCAAAGCTTACCGAGAGAGACTGAATCCCTCTCCTGTTAGGTCTCATCTCTTCTTTTAATATTGCATGCAGGCCACGGCAATGTTCCTCAGAATGTTTACTAGATTTCAGAATACTGAGTTTATAGGTAGATGGTGACATGCATTCTTTACCTTCCTCACCCATATTTACAGAGGCCTGAAGTCCCAACCTCTAGAGAGGAGTTTGATTAACAAAAATATTCTAAGGCAATTAAAAGAAAGGGAAGCTGCTGGAGCCATCAGAATCATCCTGGCAGGGATTAAAGATGGGAGGAAAGTTTAAGAATTTTCTGCTTCCTCTGAGTTTACTGCTAATTCTATTTCAACTTCTGATTTCTGCTGGATTAATAACATTAAATCTCAACAAATACCTGCTGAACCCTGACAGAGCACAAATGTTTCATAGAACCCAGTTTGGCGAATGTTATCTTACCTTATCCAGGACGTGTTTAAATGTGGAATGTTAAGGATTCTTTGAATATTTAAAATTATTTTTATTCCCCAAGTAATACACAGGACTTAATCCTCCTTTTAAAAAATGAAAGTGTTGATAACCCTATATGCAAAACAGAAAAAGAGACACAGAAGTACAGAACAGACTTTTGAACTCTGTGGGATGTTTCGAAGGAACAGCATGTATATTATCTATAGTGAAACAGATCACCAGCCCAGGTGGGATGCATGAGACAAGTACTCGGGCCTGGTGCACTGGGAAGACCCAGAGGAATCGGGTGGAGAGGGAGGTGGGAGGGGGGATCAGGAGGGGGAATACATGTAACTCCATGGCTGATTCATGTCAATGTATGACAAAACCCACTGAAGTGTTGTGATGTAATTAGCCTCCAACTAATAAAAATAAAAAAAAAAATGCTAAATAAAAAATAAAAAAAAATGAAAGTGTTGCCAATAAAGCTAAGATCCCCTTTGGCCAGTCTCCTTACTCCCAGTCCCATCCATCTCCCTTGTCTCAGAGGAAACGAGAGTGTTTTGTCCCCTATTTGTACATATACGGCACACCTATACACTTGTATGCACACAGTTATTTATAATTTTTATAAAATATATAATATAGAGTTGGATTTTTTTATAGTAATGGTATCATATGTTTCCACCTTGGTTTTTTTTTAGTGCAAAATGTGGACCTAGAGGTTATTTCCACAGTGGGACTGTTCTAGGATATTCAGTGCTGAGCATCCTTGTCTATGGTCCCCTGGGCACAATCAAGGGCTCACTGGGGTAGATTCCTAGAGATGTTACTGCTGGGTCATGGGTCACAAATTTATTTTTAAATGGTGTTACCAAGCTGTGAGCAAAGCATTCTTATTTGCAAGAGGGTCAAGGGAAGGGCTCTCCACAGGGACTCAAGAAAGTCAAAAAGGAGATGAAGGATGTGGATGTATTAGCTGATTTTGAAAATTCTCTGAGAATTTTTTTTCATGCCAATAGCCCCTCAAACCAATTCACTGTCAAGATTAAAGCTATGGTGACTTTTTCTCAATCCAAAGGCTGCCTTCTGCCTTTCTGGGCTTTCCTCTTTCCTTCCAGGCTCTCCTTGGTATTCTTCTTAAGTTGGTATCTTGATCTAACCTGCTGTAGACTAAGTGTGTGTACACACATGTGGGTGAGGAAGACAGACATGTATTATCATTGAATGTTTACCGTTAAATTGAAACATGACATTGAATTATGTTTGAGGGAAACTAAAGAATTCTTATTTAGTAAGAAAGAAGTGGATAAGTGACAGCCAATCCACATATTGTTAAATTGAGTAAAAAGAAAAAAAAAGAATATGCATGTCACAATTATGAATTTTCACAGAAGATAGATTTGCACTGAAGAGCAGTAGGATGTTTACAAGGAAGAAATTAGTAACCTATTTGTAATCAATTAGGTTTTCTAAACTCAAGAACATTTAAACCTCAGACTTTAAATTTTTAAATCTAAATTAAAATTTTTAACTCTATAGATAATTGTAAGCCCACCACTCATGATACTTGTCTCTTGCAAAATGTAGGCACAGAGGTCTTATGATGATGATATTATGGAACTTTAAAAAAATGGGTAAGCAAAAGATAGACATCTATAGGTGCTAAAGGTTCAAGGAGACCAAGAAGGACTAATGCCTCCTCTTTAATAATACAGTTCTTTCTGTCCACCCGCCTCCCATACCACCCCTTCCACTCCCAACTCCCCCCACAACTCTGATCCCAAACTAAAATGAAGGAGTAGAATTGTGACATAAGCGTGTATCACTGAAATTAGAGCAGGGGACTTTTTGCAATTATACCTTGGAGTATAATTTCCTAGAGGATGGAAACTTTTAAGATTTGGTAATAGAAGTCAAAGAGGTAGGAACAATGGTTTATGACTTTTTTACTTTCAGCTGAGAGTATTGTTTGTGGTCTATGCTTTGGCACACCCAGCCAGCAAGGATGGCAAATGGTATAATTTAAGGGGCACCAAAGGGCCTAAAGTATGACAACATATCAGTGTCTGAAATTCCTGCCATTAACCTCACCACCTAAGGGCCTCATAGAGACATGCTCATATTTTTTTAGTATTAGTCTTTAATTTTTAATTAATACATACACAAGATTATAAAGAAAAATATTTAACTTTAAAGAAGCTATATGATTAAAGCTAAAATTCTTTCTTCACTTTCTTCAGCCTGGAGTTCCATACTTTAAAAGCTACCACTGACCTTTCATAAACCATATATCCTTTCAGAAATCAGATAATGTATAAAGATAGATATATAGACAGACGTATAAATGTTAGTGGTAACTTAAAATAGTGCATAAAAGCCCTTCAAGCAAATAATATCATCTTATCTATACTGTCTATACCTTACTTTTTCACTTAATACATTTTGGACATCTTTCTAAGTCAATACTTTTTTATCTCCCACATTCTTTTAAGCAGCTGCATGGTATGTCAGAGGTCCATAGACCATAACTTAGAAATCTGGTCCCCTGCTTATAGGCATCAAAATACTTTTAATTACTTTGCTATTATAAATAATATGGAAATCAACATCCTCAAGTATATGTAATTGTATCTAGAGCTGAGTATGTTTCTAAAATTATTCTCAAACAGTGGCATTCCTAGAGCAAGAAAATATGCATTTTAAACTCATAAACATTACCAAGTTTTTTTAAACGTTTATACCAATGGTGTTGGAAAAGGCAATGGCAACCCACTCCAGTACTCTTGCCTGGAAAATCCCATGGACGGAGGAGCCTGGTAGGCTGCAGTCCGTGGGGTCTCAAAGAGTCAGACACGACTGGGCGACTTCACTTTCACTTTTCACTTTCATGCATTGGAGAAGGAAATGGCAACCCACTCCAGTGTTCTTGCCTGGAGAATCCCAGGGACGGGGGAGCCTGGTGGGCTGCCTTCTATGGGGTTGCACAGAGTCAGAAACGACTGAAGCAACTTAGCAGCAGCAGCAGCAGCATACCAATGGTATACAAAAGTACCAATATATCCCTGCATCTTCGCTGATACTGAGTTTCATCAAGCATTGTATTTATTGTCAAGTTAGTGGAAATGACTTTGTTTGATACTTTTTTATCAATCTCGTGAGGTGTGTTGCTTTGCTTTGTGTTCCATTATGATAAGGTTGAACATCTTTTCATGATTATTAGTTACTTTTTTCCCATGAGCCTCTTGTTTGTAATTTTTGCTCATTTTGAAATTTTTCTGTTTTGTACAGTGTAAGCTATCTCTATACAAAGATAACCTTAGTCCTGTGTGCAGCAAATTTGTATTCCTAGTTTATTTATTTTTTTTACTTTATGGTATTTTTATACTACAGAAGTATTTCATTTGTGTGGTTTTCCTTTATAAATGCTGGGATATATTCATTTTAGTCAGATATTTGATGATATCTTCTTGTGACTTCTGATACTGGAATCAGAATGTTGTGATTATTAAATCAAAATCAAGAATTCAGAATCCTCAAATCATGTGATTCTTAGCCCAAATTTGATACTTTTACTGACTCATATTTTAGTTAACATCTATGTATGTGTGTCTGTGTGCATATTAATCTCTCCAACTATATGAAAAACAACTTGGATGGCTGAAGGAATGAATTGCTTTTTTACATTCCCCATTCCACAGTGTCCAGTATCTAGAAAGGGAAAAAATTTAAACCTGGGGGAATTTAAAATGAGAATACTGCCAAGAAGAGTAGTACAGGAATCTAAAAAGTTATAGGTCCAAATTGACACACTGGCCCAAAGAAGTAAGATTTCCCCAAAGTAGGTAGGAATGAGTCCAAGACAACCCAGCCTTCTTTCTCCTTCTGCCTAGAGTAGAGGTCATTCTTAGTTTTTCAAGATCTTGCTCCACCTACCTTCCTGACTTCTCTTGTACTATTCTTTCCCTTATTCATTTTATCCTACTACTCTTGGCTTTTTAGATGTGATTCAAATATTCAAGTTACCTGTCACTTAGGGCCTTTGCCTGGTACGTTCTTCTCCTTGACTTTCATGTTCCTAACTCCTTCTTGTCATTCAGACCTGTGGCAGGTTAGATTTTCCAAAGATGGCCACACCACTATATATCCTACAATGTACGGATGACCTGCCTCCTTCAAGAGATGGGGGTCTCTGTTGCTCCCTGTTGGTCTTTTTAGTCATCTTAACCAATAGAGCACAGCAGAAGAGACTTCCAAAGCTGGGCCACAAGAAATGATAGTGCTTCCCCCCGGCTTGCTCACTCACTGTCCTGGGACACTCACCCTTGGAACGCAGCCACCGTATTGTAAGGAGACCAGAACATGTAGAGAGACCCTGTGCAGGTGTGCTGGCCAGTAGACCCAGTTAAGCACCCAGCAACCACCAGATATGTGATTGAGCAAACCCTGAAGTGGTTCCAAACCCAGACTTTGGGTCCTCCAGCTTGGCCCCAGACATTATGAGGCAGAAACAAGCTGTCTCCCCTGTGCCTTCTGAAGATCCCTGACCCAGAGAATCCATGTGTGCAATAAGCTGTTGTTTTAAAGCTACTGAGTCCATGGTACTTCAGTATGCAGCCATAGTAGCTGAAATAAGACCTCAGCTTAAATGACCTCAGAGCAGTATTCTCTGGCCACCCAGTCAGTCTAAAGCAGTAACCCAGTTATCTCATCACCTTCTTTAATAAAATTAAATGATGCATGGCACACTCTTATTTGGTTGGCTTGCTTGTTGTCTGTCTCCCTCTACTAGAAAGTAAACCCCATGTGTGCAAGGACCTTATCTTTCTCATCCACCTCAAAGTCCTCAACACCCACAACAGTGTCTGGTTGTAGGTAGGTGATCAACAAATATTTGCTAAGTTAATAAACGAATGAATGAAACGTTCCTAGGTAAATAGATTCCTCCATTAGACCTTATTTTTCCTACTTGATATAACAAACTTTTACTGAGAACTTCCTCTGTTCTTAGGGGATATGTTATGATTTCCTATTCTGTGGCTAGAAGTGTGCTTCAAAGAGTGATTTAATGCTAATAGAAGTAAAAATAGTCATAAACATAGCAATTCACATAATTAAATTTTTTAAATTGGGTTTAGAAATGACAGAAGTAGGGAAGAATAAAATAAAGGGAAATAAGGCAAGATCTTTGAACATTAAGAAAGGAAAATAAACAGAGCTTGCCAAAGAAACTGATAGTTTTCAGTCACTGCACAACAGAACACTACCATTTTTATATGATTTGCAATTCCCTAAAAACAACTCAATGCTTTTTTATTTATTCAAAGAACACCACCATGTTGGTCAGAGAATTCACTGGACAATATGGGGAAAGTAAACTCCTTGAAATCCGATTCTTTCTGGCCAGGTAGGATGGTAACCAAAAGCTTCCTTTCTCTCTCACTTAACATTCTTTGCCCAAAAGAGGTTGGAACCAGTGACCAAACCAATAGAAGAGTGAGAAAATCTATAGTGCATGCATAGATCTCAGGCTTTTAAAAAAGTTTAAGTCTAGAGTGCTCTTAGAAATTGTTCATGAAGCAAGTCTGGTTTAGCCAAATACTTGGAAGTTTCTTCCTAAGACAGTGAATTTTCTTCCATTGGACAAGTATATTTACATTTTTTTTTTCAAAATCAAAACCACCTTTGCTGTTTTATAAAATGCTGGAGCCAATTTAACAGTTCCATTGGCCTTAGAGAAAATATTAAAATATCATAAGGGAGCATAGAACAGAGTATTATGAAGAGTTGCTAGGGTAAATATGTATTTTTTATGACATCCTTGGGAAAATGAACACCTAGCAGCCATAAACCTGCAACTTGTTTGTATCTGTTATAACTTACAACTTATAGTGATGACTTCTTGTCACTAAAAATGTTGAAAGTTCCTTGGCTAGACAAAGCGTAGGAGATGAGGCATGGCCTGTTTGAAGTTAACTGTCCTTCTAGAATAATCATATAGTGCATAACAGATAATACTTTCCAGAGGATGCTAGGGTTGAAATGTGAGATGCTGTAATCCTCTTCATCCCTTACCATCCAACAATTAACTATTATTCCATGGCCTTTCATTATGTACTCACAGAAATACCCATGTTGATATTACAGTTGACCTTTGAACAACACTGGGCTTAGGGGTTCTGATTCTCTTAACAGTAGAAAATCTGTTTATAGTTTATAGTAGGCCATCAGTATTCAAGGTCCCTCCATATGCTCAGGTCAGCATCCACAGATTCAGTCATCTGCAAATTGTTGGAGAAGACTCTTGAGAGTCCCTTGGACTGCAGGGAGATCAAACCAGTCAATCCTAAAGGTAATCAGTCTTGAATATTCATTGGAAGGACTGATGCTGAAGCTCCAATACTTTGGCCACCTGATGCTGAGAACTGACTCATTGGAAAAGACCCTGATGCTGGGAAAGATTGAAGGCAGGAGAAGGGGACGACAGAGGATGAGATGGTTGGATGGCATCACTGACTCGATGGACATGATTTTGAACAAGCTCCAGGAGTTGGTGATGGACAGGGAAGCCTGATGTGCTGCAGTCAATGGGGTCGCAAAGAGTCAGACATGACTGAGCGACTGAACTGAACTGATAGTATTTACTGCTGAAAAATTCTGTGTGTAAGTGGACTCACAGTTTAAATCCATGTTGTTTAAGAGTCATGTATACTTACAACCACCTATGCCTTTTCTTCTGATTTGGTACCTGTTCTGTAACTTTTTTCATGAATTTCAATTTAGGTAAAATTCTTCATAACCCTCTTTTCAAATACCAGTTGAGAAAAGTGAATTCAAAGATTATAAAGTAAAATTGCTTACCCCTTCCTCTCTATCATCTTCTGTTAAGTCAGAAGGCAGCTGGGGCTCTGACCTGAAAACAAAGCTATAACCAATCTTTAGACCAAGTCTTAATGAGACTAAAACTATGGATTCAGCTCTGCACATGGGTTAATTGTACTTACTTTGCAAGATGCCAGAATTCCTCTAGTCTTTTTATATGTCCTTGAAAAAGCAATTAAATGAGGAGAATGTAAAAATTCATCAAAAAACAGCAAATGTCCTCTAAACAGCCTTTGGAAATTTGTGCTCCAACCTGAATTTACTGTCTTAGCTTAAGCCAGGTCCCTATTCCCTCTTATGAGTTGAATGTCAAACAGATGGCTGCTGCATAGGAGTTAACCCAGTTGCTGCCTTCCCAACCTTGGAGCTTACCTTCCAGCAAGGAGACTAACTGAAAGCTCGTAAGATACTTTTACTCAGGAAGTCAATTCACAGACTAGATTTTCTGCCTTCAAACTTAATGTTCCTTATGTGAGCTATTGCTTTTAGCCCAACCATCCCTGACTGTTTCTTAATTTTCCCTTCCAGTTCTTATGCCTGTTCTATTTTTACAGCATAATTATTAGGAAAAACTTGTTCCAGGAACAATCAGAAAATAATCCAAACCCAATCAGTTGAATAACCACAATCATCATCATCATCCTTATAAGATGGTGGCAAAGGTCAACTTGATTTTAATAAACAGATTCCAGCAATTCTTGAACCTTCTTTCTGAGTTAAATTCAAACTGAAAATTTTACATTCTTTTTATTCCTTTTACCAAACTCCATATCCTAACTGAATAAAATAAGCTTTCAGGAGTGATTTTTTTTTTAATGATTTAAATGGCAAGTTTAAAAATCAAATGGTTCTGATACAACACTTAATTGATGCATTAACTGTCAGTGAATATACCACATGGATGAAAATCTTCCTGAAATGCATGCGGGTGTGTCTGAGGGTAGAGCACTTGGGGCAAAAGACTTTCCAGGCTTTTCTAAAATCCATATATTTGCAAAATTCACTTGTTGCATTTTAAAAACTGATTCCAAATCTAGCCTATTTCAAGGTCAAAGAACTTTTGATCTTTTTTAGGCACCTTCCTTCTTTGTTTCTGTACAAGTACTTTCTTTCTTTCTTTTTTTTCTTCTTTTTCATGTTCCTCAGTGAGAGAAAATGTCCAGCTTCAGAAATAAGAAGCTTATCCATACTCTCAAATCTACAAGCAAAGCAGCAGGCTGAGGAAAAGAGAAATTGAAATTCATTTCCAATGGAGTAGCTGATATTGGGCTACCCTGTTCAACTCTAGCAGCCCACCATTGCTCTGGAAATTTTTTGTAGTCATCCTATCAATTCATATGGCGTTTGGGGTTGAGTCTTTTCTCCTGAACTGCTATCAAGCCAAATTTCCCCAATCCTACAGTGGAAACCATCACTGAATTTTGAATTTAAATACAGGTCTATATTGTTATCCTCATTAGCCTTCATCTTGTTGGTTTTGATTCGTTGCTTTAGTGCATTAAGATTATTCTGAATCCTAACTCAGTCAGACATTAGGAGGAGATTACATTTTACAAGGAGATTTGAGTCTAATATCCATGCATTTAGTGTTTAGTCGGTTATCAGTGATATTCTAGATAAGACTCAGAATCCTTCTCAGTGTTCCAGTGCCTGCTACTAATCATTCTCAGTTGGCATTTGAGAGCATATCTATTCACTGTGCCTGATTTGGGTATTCACCTTTCTCTTCATTGGAATTATTCATAAATAGGCAGTCAAGATTACAGTCTTTAGTAACCTACGTCTCTTGATTTAGATTTCTTGGACTTTCTGCCATAACAAGGCTGCTTCAGGTCATTTGAAATCTATCTCCAAAACCTGGGACACACAGCTGAGTCCTTTGAATCACCTAGTTTTAATGGCAGGTTCACCTTCTCCCAGGTTCTTATCCTTTCCACATCACCAATCAGTGGTCATTTGCTCATTGGAAAAACAGTGGGAACTTCTTGTGGGGTTTTCCCCCATATTTTTTGACTGATAAAGCCCAAGCAAATCAAATACTTGTCAAGAAAAAATAAAAAGCAGTAGACATTCATTACCGTTTCTATTGACAGAAGGCTAGGTGAAAAACATGAAAAATACTTTCCTACCCAGAGACTATATAGACCAAAGACAAGAGAGGACTCTGTTTTATATTCCATCCAAGAGTCTTATCCATTGCATTATCAACATCTGTGAGATAGCTCTTGCTTTCTTATGTTCCACTGTCAACTTGATCTTGTTCATCACCTCTAAGTATTTGTATACAGACAGTAAATTTAGTGAAGGTGGGAATTTTGACTTAGCTCCACAATCCAAGACTGAGTGTGGTACCTAGTATATACTAGACTGCCAGTAGTGGTTTGAATGAATGAAGGAACATGAGCGTTACACAATTATTTATTTTTTTCTGAGTAGTATTAACTTTTTCCTATGTTACAGTTTTATATAAAAGAAATTTGAATAAAAATGAACAAGTTTCTATGTTTCAGTTCAATAGCTCAGTTGTGTCTTACTCTTTGCAACCCAGTGGACTGTAGCACACCAGGTTTCCTTATCCATCAGCAACTCCCGGAGCTTGCTCACACTCATGTCCATCAAGTTGGTGATGTAATCCAACCACCTCATCCTCTGTCGTCCCCTTCTCCTCCCACCTTCAATCTTTCCCAGCATCAGGGTCTTTCCCAATGAGTCAGTTCTTTGCATCAGGTGGCCAAAGTATTGGAGCTTCAGCATGAGTCCTTCCAATGAATATTCAGGACTGATTTCCCTTAGGATTGACTGGTTTGATCTCCTTTTTGTCCAAGGGACTCTCAAGAGTCTTCCCCAAAATCACAGTTCAAAAGCATCAATTCTTCAGCACTCAGCCTTCTTTATGGTCTAACTGTCACATCCACACATGACTACCGGAAAAACCATAGCTTTGACTAGAGGGACCTTTGTCGGCAAAGTGCTGTCTCTGCTTTTTAATACACTGTGTTGGTTTGTCATAGCTTTTCTTCCAAGGAGCAAGCATCTTTTAATTTCATGGCTGCAGTCACCATCTGCAGTGATTTTGGAGCCCAAGAAAATAAAGTCTGTCACTGTTTCCATTGTTTCCCCATCTATTTGCCATGAAGTGATGGGACTGGATGCCGTGATCTTGGTTTTCTGAATGTTGAGTTTTAAGCCAGCTTTTTCACTCTCCTCTTTCACTTTCATCAAGAGGCTCTTTAGTTCCTGTTCACTTTCTGCCATAACGGTGGTGTCATTTGCATATCTGAAGTTTTCATGTTTCTCCCAGCAATCCTGATTCCAGCTTGTGCTTCATCCAGCCCAGTATTTCACATGATGTACTCTGCAAAGAAGTTAAATAAGCAGAGTGACAATATACAGCCTTGACCTACTCCTTTCCCAATTTGGAACCAGTCTGTTGTTCCATGTCCAGTTCTAACTCTTGCTTCTTGACCTGTATACAGATGTCTCAGGAGGCATGTAAGGTGGTTTGCTGTTTATCAAACTTAATTTTCTGGATTTGTTGAATCAGAAAGATTTACTTTGAAATCAAAGATTGGAGTTACTTATTTTCAGTTTCTCTCATCTCCTTTCATCTCTCTTCACCTTGAAACACACACACACACACACAATGGAAGCGGTTTAGTGAGTATGTCAGAGTACTTTGTTCAGTAACAGAAATGGAACTATCCAGACTGTCCCTTGGATCCCTCTCATGTACAAGAATATTTTTTGGCTAAATGGATGGTATGTGTTAGGCCAGAGCTCTGGATCAAAGAAGAGCAAAATGCTTCCCATAAAAATACAATCATCAGATTAATCTTGCTTAGCCAGGTACCAGTCCAGCTAACCATCCATTGACAATCTTATAACTGTCTGCATTCATCCACAACAAACAAAGCAGTGCCTGATTCCAAAGGAAGACAAGGGGAAAATGAAGTATTTCTGTCTCATTTACTTTTCAAACAAAAGACAAAACGTAAGCTAGGATGCAATATGAAAAGCACAGGTTTAGTAAGATCACAGAAGCTAAGTCACTTTGGGTACAAAGTGTATATTTTTGAGTGTACCTGGTGCTTTCAAATCAGGACATTATAATAACTGAAAATTATAGGTCAGTGATGGAACCTCATGGTTAAGAGTACAGCCTTTGAGGTTTAGCAGAACTGAGTTTGAGTTCCTGTTTTGTCACTTTCTTTCTGTGTGCCTTGAACTAATTATTTAATTTCTCTGTGCCTCAATTTCCTCAGCTGTAAAGGGGACACTAGTAGTTTCTATAATATTTTAAAGGATGGGTATAAAAATTAAATGAGATAACCCAGATAGAGTCCTCCCAGACTGCCTGGCACAGAGAAACAATGAATGTTTGTTATTATAGTTATGTGTCTTACATTAATCCGAGAGGAATTAATTTAGTAGGAAGGTTGATAGATTGACTAGAAATAGCACAGAAGTGTCTTATCGCTGAGAACATAGCCTTTCTGAGAAATCAGCTGCCCAGCAAGGCCAGTAGCTTAATTACAATTCATTTTACATGAAAGGGAGACAAATACACCATTGTAAGAATTGGGATGGAGAATTGCTAATGAGGATTGAGACAGTGGTTTGAGGAAGAAATAAAGGCCAGTCAATCTATTTGCTGTGGACAGAACTTCTGGCCAGTGGCCTGGAACAAGAACATATATCTGAAAATCTTCATGACTCCCTCTAAAAGCTGAATCGGAGTCCTTAGAAGCTAGGCCTTTGGTAGCCAACCAGGGGTGCCCTGGGAACTGACGAACACCCCTTCTACAACATGCTGTGAGGGAGGGTCATGAGGCACGTTGCACCAGGGGGTCTCTGGGGTGCCTGAGATAGGGGTCCAAAGTAGCAGTCTTGCTGGTGGAAGCTGACCCCACTTTCATGAATTCCTTTCATTTGAGATCCCCCAGAGACCTCCATCTGGCCTCATGGAGCTCACAGCTTAGTGAGAGGGTGGCTGGGTTAGAGCAACAGTACAGAGTGATGGGTACCCTGGCAGGGATACACGCGGGGTATTTGTGGAGCTCAGCAAGAACCATGTAGCCAGTTTTCTTGGAGAAAATATCTCAGATGGGACATGAAGAATGAATACAGTTAGAAAGACAGTAGGGCTCACAGTTGGGGAAGAGGAGAGAGGAAAGCATGGGCAAAGGGCCAGATGAGGAGCAAGAGTGTGGCATATTTGAAGGATTAAAAAATGGTCTGTGCAGCTGCAGCGGGGAGCACATTCATTTTGGTGATGGATATCCAACATTAATTTGCACTTACTCTGTGCCAGGCCCTGTGACAAGCAGACCCATTATGAGTATTGGCTCATTAAATCTGCACAGCAACCCTCTGAGCTAGAGACTGTGGTTCACCTCGTGTTACTGAAGGGGAAACTGTGAATCCGGAAGGTTAGGATTCATGATATTAAACCTGAACCAAAGATCCCACCTTTTGTAAGTAAGCTGAGATTTCTACCTAGGCTTTCTGGCATGCACACTCACACTGTTAGCCACTGTACTTCCCCGAAGGCATGGGTTCCTGACACCACAGGCTCCCCACCCCAAGGATGTCCAGATACAGAGGATTAGAGAGTGCATTTGTGTAGAAATTTATGCCTGTGACTGGCCTGAAGTTAAATTGAAATAGTCCACCCTCCCACCCCCAAATCTCTCCAAATATGTTTCTGAATGATAGAAAGTATGAGCACAAGTTTTTAATTCTACACAAGTTTTACTTCTGCAGACTGGAGTTCCTGCAAAGTCTTGATTGAGACTATTTTTAAACACTTTGGGTTTAAAAAAAAATGCCTCATCTGAGAGGGTTATTCTATCTGGGACTCAGGCAGAGTTTCTGAGTGTGCCCAAGGCTGGAGTTCTATCCATATCCCAAAGGAAGGAGCTTCCAGGTAGCCCTGTGAGAAAGAAGAAAAGTCACTATTTAAATAAAGTCACTATTTAAAGTCACTATTTAACTTTTCTACACTATACAGTAGCCAACTAGAATACTGGCCACTGTTGGAGTCCAACAGCACCTAACACATACCTTACTATGCAGGAGATGACCAAAGAAATGTTGGGAATGAGTAGATAAGAGCTTGAATAAATGAGAGAAGTTTTTGTTATTTGTTTCTCAGCTTTCTCCTTTCTGTTGATGTATAATAGTGTAAAGGAGAAACATCTCTGACTAAGGTCAGAAGTTATAAGAATAGATACAACTTCTTTGACCACAAAAGTAATACCATCGTGAAAAGATTTTGCACACCCATGTTCATAGCACAATTATTCACAATAGGCAAAAGTGGAAGAAGCAATCCAAGTGTCCATTCATGGATGAATGGATAAATAAAAATATACATATGCAGTGGAATATTGTTTAGCCTTAAAAAAGAAGGAAATTCTGACATACTGCATACATACTGCAACGGAGCTGAACCCTGAGGACATCATGCTAAGTGAAATAAGGCAGTAACAAAAGATAAATACTGTATGGTTCTACTTATTTGAAGTACCTAGAGTAGACAAATTCATAGACACAGAAAGCATGGTGGTAATTGCCAGGTGTGGTGAGGGTTGGGAATAATACGAATTTATTGTCTAACAGGTACAGAGTTTCAGTTCTGCGAGATGAAAAAAGTCCTGGAGTTGGATGGTGGTGATGATTGAATAGCATTGTGAATGTACTCAATACCACTGAACTGGACATTTAAAATGGTTAAGATGTAAAAAACTGGAAATAGAACTGCCATATGACCCAGCAATCCCACTTCTGGGCATACACACTGAGGAAACCAGATCTGAAAGAGACACGTGCACCCCAATGTTCATCACAGCACTGTTTATAATAGCCAGGACATGGAAGCAACCTAGATGCCCATCAGCAGACGAATGGATAAGGAAGCTGTGGTACATATACACCATGGAATATTACTCAGCCATTAAAAAGAATTCATTTGAATCAGTTCTAATGAGATGGATGAAACTGGAGCCCCTTATACGAGTGAAGTAAGCCAGAAAGATAAAGAACATTACAGCATACTAACACATATATATGGAATTTAGAAAAATGGTAACGATAACCCTATATGCAAAACAGAAAAAGAGACACAGAAATACAGAACAGACTTTTGAACTCTGTGGGAGAAGGTGAGGGTGGGATGTTTCGAAAGAACAGCATGTATATTATCTATGGTGAAACAGATCACCAGCCCAGGTGGGATGAATGAGACAAGTGCTCGGGCCTGGTGCACTGGGAAGACCCAGAGGAATCGGGTGGAGAGGGAGGTGGGAGGGGGGATCGGGATGGGGAATACGTGTAACTCTATGGCTGATTCATATCAATGTATGACAAAACCCACTGAAATGTTGTGAAGTAATTAGCCTCCAACTAATAAAAAAATTAAAAAAAAATAATAAAATGGTTAAGATGATAAATTTTATGTTATGTGTATTTTACCACAGTTGAGATTTTTTTGAATGAAGACAAGATATTTTCAGGCAAAATAATGCAAACTATTACACTTAAATCTATGATACTATTATAACATGTGCTTTGTATAACATATGCATTAATTATCATCATAGCTAACATCTACTTCATACACTATTATAATGTAATGATAATCTAACAACAATAATAATTGCGATTATTCTTTTTGTTATGCAGTGGCTAAGTCATGTCTGACTCTCTTGTGACCCCTTGAACTGCAGCGCTCCAGGCTTCCCTCTCCTTCACTATCTCCCATATTTGCTCAAACTCCTGTCCATTGAGTTGGTGATGCTATTCAACCATCGCAACATCTGTTGCTCCGTTCTCCTCTTGCCCTCATTCTTTTCCAGAATCAGGGTCTTTTCTAATGAGTTGGCTCTTCGCTTCAGGTGACCAAAGTATTGGAGCTTCAGCTTCAGTCCTGCCAGTGAATATTCAGGGTTGATTTCCTTCAGGATTGCCTGGTTTGATCTCCTTGTTGTCCAAGGGACTCTTCAAGAGTCTCCTCCAGCACCAGAGTTTGAAAGCATCAGTTCTTCCATGCTCAGCCTTCTTTATAGTCCAACTGTCACATCCATACATGACTACTGGAAAAACCATAGCTTTGACTAGAGGGACCTTTGTCGGCAAAGTGATGTCTCTGCTTTTTAATACGCTATCTAGGTTTGGCATAGCTTTTCTTCCAAGGAGCAAGCATCTTTTAATTTCATGGCTGCAGTCACCATCTGCAGTGATTCTGGAGCCCAAGAAAATGAAATCTGTCACTCTTTCTACTTTTTCCCCATCTATTTGCCATGAAGTGATGGGACCAGATGCCATGATCTTCATTTTTTGAATGTTGAGTTTTCAGCCAGCTTTTCACTCTTCTCTTCCACCTTCATCAAGAGGCACTTTAATTCCTCTTTGCTTTCTGCCATTAAACTGGCGTATCAAAGGTAGTTGATATTTCTCTGGGAAATCTTGACTCCCCAGCTTGTAAGTCATCCATCATGGCATTTTGCCTGATGTACCCTGCATATAAGTTAAATAAGCAGAGTTACAATATACAGCCTTGACATACTCCTTTCTCAATTTTGAACCAGTCCATTGTTCCATGTCTGGTTCTAACTGTTGCTTCTTGTCCTGCATACAGGTTTCTCAGGAGGCAGGTAAGGTGGTCTAGTATTTTTATCTTTTTAAAAATTTTCCAGTTTGTTGTGATCCACACAGTCAAAGGCTTTAGCATAATGAAGCAGAAGTAGATGTATTTTTTTGGAATTCCCTTCCTTTTTCTATAATCCAGTGGATGTTGGCAATTTGAACTCTGATTCTTCTGCCTTTTCTAAATCCAGCTTGTACATCTGGAAGTTCTCGGTTCATGTACTGATGAAGCCTAGCTTGAAGGATTTTGAGCATAATCTTGCTAGCATGTGAAATGAGTGTAATTGTACAGTAATTTGAACATTCTTTGGCATTGCGTTTCTTTGGGATTGAAATGAAAACTGACCTTTTCCAGTCCTGTGGCCACTGCTGAGTTTTCCAAATTTGCTGGCATATTGGTATTATAGGTAACATCTATTGAGCACTTCAGTTCAGTCCAGTTCAGTTCAGTTCAGTCGCTCAGTCGAGTCCGACTCTTTGCGACCCCATGAATCGCAGCACACCAGGCCTCCCTGTCCATCACCAACTCCCAGAGTTTACTCAAACTCATGCCCATCAAGTCGGTGATGCCATCCAGCCATCCCATCCTCTGTCATCCCCTTCTCCTCCTGCCCCCAATCCCTCCCAGCATCAGGGTCTTTTCCAATGAGTCAGCTCTTCACATGAGGTAGCCAAAGTTCTGGAGTTTCAGCTTCAGCATCAGTCCTTCCAATGAACACCCAGGACTAATCTCCTTTAGGATGGACTGGTTGGATCTCCTTGCAGTCCAAGGGACTCTCAAGAGTCTTCTCCAACACCACAGTTCAAAAGCATCAATTTTTCAGTGCTCAGCTTTCTTCACAGTCCAACTCTCACATCCATACATGACCACTGGAAAAACCATAGCCTTGACCAGACGGACCTTTGTTGGCAAAGTAATGTCTCTGCTTTTTAATATGCTATCTAGGTTGGTCATAACTTTCCTTCCAAGGAGTAAGCGTCTTTTAATTTCATGGCTGCAGTCACCATCTGCAGTGATTTGGAGCCCAAAAAAATAAAGTCAGCCACTGTTTCCACTGTCTCCCCATCTATTTCCCATGAGGTGATGGGACCAGATGCCATGATCTTAGTTTTCTGAATGTTGAGCTTTAAGCCAACTTTATCACTCTCCTCTTTCACTTTCATCAAGAGGCTTTTTAGTTTCTCTTCACTTTCTGCCATAAGGGTGGTGTCATCTGCATATCTGAGGTTATTCATATTTCTCCCGGCAATCTTGATTCCAGCTTGTGCTTCTTCCAGCCCAGCGTTTCTCATGATGTACTCTGCACATAAGTTAAATAAGCAGGGTGACAGTATACAGCCTTGACATACTCCTTTCCCTATTTGGTACCAGTCTGTTGTTTCATGTCCAGTTCTAACTGTTGCTTCCTGACCTGCATACAGGTTTCTCAAGAGGCAGGTCAGGTGGTCTGGTATTCCCATATCTTTCAGAATTTTCCACAGTTTGTTGTGATCACACAGTCAAAGGCTTTGGCATAGTCAATAAAGCAGAAATAGATGTTTTTCTGGAACTCTCTTGCTTTTTCGATGATCCAGCGGATATTGGCAATTTGATCTCTGGTTCCTCTGCCTTTGCTAAAACCAGCTTGAACATCTGGAAGTTCATGGTTCACGCATTGCTGAAGCCTGACTTGGAGAATTTTGAGCATTACTTTACTAGCGTGTGAAATGAGTGCAATTGTGCTGTAGTTTGAGCATTCTTTGGCATTGCCTTTCTTAGGGATTGGAATGAAAACTGACCTTTTCCAGTCCTGTGGCCACTGCTGAGTTTTCCAAATTTGCTGGCACTTACTATGTGCCAAATTCTCTTCTAATTATTCTCTGCTTATATGCATATAATAATGCTGTGAGTCAGCTGCTATTATTTTTCCTATCTACAGATCAAGAAAGTGAGGTACACAGATGTTAAATAACTCTCAAAGGAGCACACGTAATAAATACAACTGTGATTAATCTAAAGTAATAGCTGAAGGGTGGTAGCTCCGTTGACATCTTAAGACTAGGCAAGGATGTAGATCAGACAAGCCAGAGGTCCTAGTAGGTTACAACCTCACCCCAAATTTCTTCAGCTACAGCTGATTAGTAATAATAATAGCAGTAAAAGGGGCTCCTGGATGCCTGTTACCACAGTAAGGAGTTTGGATGCATCATCTTATCTGATCTTCCCAACAACCATAGGAAGTAGCTGCCACTATTTTCCCCATTTTACAGATAAGGAAACGGTGGCATGGAGAGGTGAAGAAGCTTGCCCAAGAACATACAATTAATAAGTGGTGGAGCCAGGGTGTAAATCCATGCAATCTGAAGCTGAACTTTGTGTGTTGACCACAATGCCATTTCTTAAATTGTGACTGAGCTTTAACTTCCTGGTACTTTTCATGACAGTGATAATAACAGTTGATATTAACTGAATACTCACCATATATGGGGCTAAATGCTTCCACCGTGTTACTTCCTAAGTGCCCCAAAAGGACCCTGTGAGAAAGTTGCTGTTACTGGCTCTACGTTATAGGAGAAGAGAACGTCCCAGGGCTTCCCCACTAGCAAGAGGTAGAAGCAGGATTCAAATCCAGGGGGTCTGACCCCGGTTTATAATCTGAAAGATGCCTCCCTACCTACTCAGAGTGGTGACCTTGCATCATTGCCAAGGAGAGTTGAAATGCATGCTCTTGGACCCTACTCCAGACTGAACCAATGAGAATCTGCCTTTTCATAAGCTGGCAGGTGATTTGTGTGTCAGTTGAAGTTTGGGAGATGCTGGATTGCATTTCACTCTTTTCCTGAAAGGCAACCCACAAGAATATAGTAGTAAACAGCCTAGACAAAGTCCTGCCTTCCTATAGCCACCGCACTGGTTGAGGGAGGTGAAACAGACCACAGATAAGGAAAGGATTTCAAAAGTGGCAAACCTGGGTTGCTTCTTAAGATGCAGTTTCTGGTCTTGCCCCAAGACTTACTGAGTGTGAGTCTTGTGGGTGGAATCTTGGGAATCTGCCTTTAACATGGTGATTCAGATGCTCTCTGAAGTTAGGGACCACTATTCCCCCTGGTAAAGTGCAGAGGAAGAATCAGAGGAGAACACCGGCATCTTTCCTACTTTTCTTATGGCCCCAGTCCTGAGGACCAGAGAGAAACATCTCCAACAGGCTAAACAACTGACAGTCAGACAATGAAGAATTGAATTTGGCCCCTCTCTGTGCATTAATTTAAAATATTGAAATTCAGCAATCCATTGATGCTACTTAATATGGTGCACAAGGCTGCAGGCACTCACAATTGACCCTGGGTGGTATTGACCTGTTCCTATGGAAACAGGTCTTGGTTCTGAGGCTGCCTTTGCCTGTCTGCTGTATAGCCCCAGCACCCTTGGGACAGCTCGAACATGACAGTGGCAGCCAGGACCTACGCAGACACTAACCATGCTGTGAGCATATCCAGCCAGGAACCAATTCTCATGTGACATGCTGACCCAATGCAAGGCTCCTAGGGTGTTCAGTTCAGTTCAGCCTTTCGGTCGTGTCTGACTCTTTGCAACCCCATGGACTATAGCCCGCCAGGCTTCCCTGTCCATCACCAGCTCCCAGAGCTTGCTCAAACTCATGTCCATCAAGTTGGTGATGCCATCCAACCATCTCATCCTCTGTCTCCTAAGGTGTCTCATACAGAAATATTTTATTAACAGCTCTGCTGCTCTCCTGCTACTGAGAACCACTAGCAGGCCTCAGTGGAAAGAACTAGGGAAAGAAATACAGGCAAATTGTTCCCAAGACTTGGAGTTTGAAAAGACAAAACAGAAGAATCAAGAGGAAAGGAATAATATAGGCAGCCTGCTTTTTTTCAAACAGTGATAATCTTGACCAACATGTAGAAAGGCTTACTATATGCTAAGCCCTGCATTAAGAACCAACATGCCTCATTTCATTCTCCCAATAATCCTGTGAAGTCATTATTATTTTAATTATCCCCATTTGACACAGAGATGCCAAGCTGTCACTTTGGAGGAAGAGAGAGAAGAAAGGTAGCGGGGACAGAGGAAAAAAGGAAGGGGAAAGAAAGAAAAGAACAGAGGGAGGGGGAGGGAAAGGAGGGAGGAAAAGAGGGACAAAACTCTCAGCTTTCTTCAAAGATAGAAGGAAAAATGACCATGTAAGACCTAAAGCAAAAGAAATTTCCCTGAAGATCAGGAATAATGTGAATGCAAACTGACTTTTTACCTTAATTTGGAACAATGGACATACTTAAGCGATTGGCTTGTTTCATGTTCTATAAACTGAGACCAAAAAGTTGGCTGAATTTTAACCACCACCAAATAACACACACACACACACACACACACACACACAGTGTTTGTTTTCCTAATTATGACTTCTTGGGAATGAATGGAAAATTTGGCAATCCGATTAACTGCGGCTTACAATAAACTAGCACTAAATGGGTGTTTTATATGCCCTTTGTTTCCCATTCTCCTTGGAAGATTGTCAAGGGTTTAATGAAACTAATACTTGGGGATTTAAATCTCTCATAACAAGAAACCAGAGCCTGTCCAACACTAACAACTGGAAGGAACTCAAGCTCTCTGAGCCTGTGGGATGTGTCAGGCACTGAGCTAAGTGCATTGTGTACTCTGTCTCACCAAATCTGCTCACCAAACTCACAATGAAGATATGATGCATAATTTTGTTTTACAGAGGTGGTAACTGAGGCTCAATAAGGCTGTGTAATTTGCCTAGTTGTTGAGTCAAGGAGCTAGAAAGGGTACCTAGGCTGGGCTAATTGTTTTCAATGGCTTTACAGATAATGCCTCAGAAAGTCATCATCCCCCACTTAACAGAGAGATTTGACCTACACCCAGGGTGCCGGGGGAATGCCTGTGATTCCAGAATGTTATTAAGGAGTCATTGAGCCACTCAGTCACTCAGCCTTCTCTGCCCAGCTGCCATGGGAAGTTCACATTCCTACACAAGTCCACTGGGCATAGCAGGTGCCCCATAGGGCTGATGCCTTCATTCATTCAGTAGATTTTAACCAACTAACTGCCATATGCCAAGCACCAACCTGGGCATTTTACATGCTACTACTATTCTTTAATTCTCAAAAGAGCCCTAAGAAGCAAGTACCATTATTATCTCTATTTCATAGATGGGAAAAAAGAAAGTCAAAGCTGTTAACTGTAGCTGGAATTCTCACCAGGTCTGTCTGTTGATTCTGGAATTTTCTCTCTCAAGTGCTATGAAATAGTGTGCATGAAAAGATAGACACGATACCCATCCCATAGGATCTATCACAACAGCAGAAGAGATGTACAGTAAGCCACTGATTACCCAAATAATTATTTCCTACCATTATAGAGCATACTGGGGGCTTCCCTCATAGCTCAGTTGGTAAAGAATCTGCCTACAATGCAAGAGACCCAGGTTCAACCCCTGGGTCAGGAAGATCCCCTGGAAAAGGAAATGGCAACCAACTCAAGTATTCTTGCCTGGAGAATCTCATGGACAGAGGAGCCTGAGAGGCTACAGTCCATGGGGTCGCAAGAGTCCCGCACGACTTAGCAACTAAACCACCATACAGCATACTACCCAGTGGAAGTAGAGGACCCCCATACACGTGTTGACAGGAGGAGTTGACCTGAGGGAATCAGGGTATTTTCCCTGACAAAGTGATGGTTCAGTTGAGAACTGAAGTGAGAATGAGTTATTAACCAGGAGAGGAGAAAGGGGAAAACTATTTCAGAAAAAGGGGAATAACAATATATTTGAAGACCTCGACTTATTAAGAAATAGTAGTATATTGGAGGGGAAGAGGACAGAAGATACAAGAATCTATTGAAACAAGCACATAATGTCCTCATCCCTTCTCCTTGTCTGGAGACCAAGAGAGGAACTAGTCTCAGGCTGAATCCACCCACTGTCACATTCTTCACTCTGTACCCACTGCTGCCTAATACACATTCAGCACATTGTTAATGAATGAAAAAAGTGGGCAAATGTGTGAAAACTGTTTGATCCGATGTCAAACAAATATACTAGAGAGGGAAAAAAAATCCATAAAATCAGTTTTTTATATCAATATTCAATCTGTGGTTGGTTGAATCTGCTGTGAAGTTTATAAGGATTTTCGACTGTACCCCTAGTCCCCACCCCCCCACCATTGTTCAAGGATCAACTGTATATGAACTAATGAGGAAAGAATTTTGTTTAGTCGCTAAGTCACATCCAACTCTTGCGACCTCATGGATTGTAGCCTGCAAGGCTCCTCTGTTCATGGGATTTCCTAGCCAAGAATACTGGAGTGGGTTTCCATTTCCTAGTCTTTTCAACAAATGATGATAGAAAAACTGGAGTGTTACATACAAAAGAATGAAGTCACACCTCTCCTTTACATTATACACAAAATTAATTCAAAATAGATCACAGACTTGAATGTAAGTGCTGAAACTATAAAACTCTCAGAAGAAAACGTAAGTGCAAATCCTTGTGACATTAGAATAAGGAACAGTTTTTTACATATGGCATCTAGAGGAATCTAAAATGGTGATGCCTCAAAAGACCCTATTAAGAAACCAGAAAACCAGCCCTCAGAATAGAAGAAATTATTTGCAAATCATATCCATCTAACAAGGAACTTGTATCCAGGTTATAAAGAACTTTTACAACTCAACAATTAAAAAACAAATAGCCCAGTTTTAAAGTGGACAAAAGTGGAAAGTGTTAGTCACTCACTTGTGTCCAACTCTTTGTTACCCCATGGGCTATAGCCCGCCAAGCTCCTCTGTCCATGGGATTTTCCAGGCAAGAATATGAAAGTGGGTTGCCATTTCCTTCTCCAGGGAGTTTTCCAGATGCAGGGTTCAAATTCATATCCCCTGCGTTAGCAGGCAGAGTGTTAACCACTGAGGAACCAGGGAAGATCACGCAAGTGGACAAAGGATTTTAATAGATATTTCTCCAAAGAAGATATACAGATGGCCAAAAGCATGAAGTAATGCTTAATATCATTAGTCATTAGGAACTAGAAAATCAAAACCTCAATGAGATGCTACTTCGTACTCATAAGGATGGCCATAAAAAAATAAATAAATAAATAACATATGTTGGGCAAAGATGTGAAGATTGAAATGTACATTGCTGGTGGGGATATAAAATGGTGAGCCACTTTGGAATACAGTTTGGCACTTCCTTAAGTTGGTAAACGTGGAGCTATCATGTGACTAAGCAATTCAACTCTAATGGAGAGAAATGAAATTATATGTCACATAAAAACTTATACACAGGGACTTTCCCAGTGGTCCAGTGGTTAAGACTCTGCACATCCACTGCAGGAGTCATGAGTTTCATCCCTGGTCAGGGAATTAAAATCCCACATGCCATGTGGCATGGCCAAAAAAGTAAAATAAAATAAACCTTGTATGCAGGTGTTCGTAGAAGCATTATTTTTTAATCTATTTTTAATTGGAGGATAATTGCTTTACAATATTGTGTTGGTTTCTGCCATACATCAGCATGAATCAGGCTTAGGTATCCATATCTGCCCTCCCTCTTGAACTTCCCTCCTAACCTGCCAACCATCCCACACCTCTAAGTTGTCACAGAGCACAGGGTTGAGCCGCCGTGTTACACAGCAACTTCCCACTGGCTATCTATTTTACATGTGGTAATGTATAAGTTTCAATGCTACCCTCTCTATCTGTCCCACCCTCTCCTTCCCCCACTGTGTCCGCAAGTCTGTTCCCTATGTCTGTGTCTCCACTGCTGCCCTGCACATAAGTTCATCAGTACCTTCTTTCTAGATTCAATATATATGCATTAATATATGATGTTTGTTTTTCTCCTTCTGACTTACATCACTCTGTATAATAGGCTCTAGGTTTATCTACCTCATTAGAACTGACTCAAACATGTTCCCGTTTATGGCTGAGTAATATTCCATTGTATATATGTGCCATAACTTCTTTATCCATTCTTCTTTCAGTGGACATCTAGGTTGCTTCCATGTCCTAGCTGTTGTAAATAGTGCTGTAATGAACACTGGGATACATGTGTCTTTTTCAATTTTGGTTCCTTCAGGCTCCATGCCCAGTAGTGAGTTTGTTGGATCATACGGTAGTTTGAATAGGAATAGGTAGTATCCCTAGTTTTTTAAGGAATATCCGTACTGTTCTCCATAGTGGCTGTATCAATTTACATTCCCACCAACAATGCAAGAGGGTTCCCTTTTCTCCATACCCTTTGCAGCTTTTATTGTTTGTAGATTTTTTGATGATGGCCCTTCTGACTGGTAAGAGGTGGTATCATTGTAGTTTTGATTTGCATTTCTCTAATAATGAGTGATGTTGAACATCTTTTCAGGTGTTTATTAGCTTTGTGTATGTCTTCTTTGGAGAAATATCTGTTTAGGTCTGCCCACTTTTTGACTGGATTGTTTGTTTTTCTGGTATTGAGCTGCATGAGCTGCTTATATATTTTGGAATTCAATCCTTTGTCATTTGTTTCATTTACTATTATTTTCTCCTATTCTGAGGGTTGTCTTTTCACTCTATTTATAGTTTCCTTTGCTGTACAAAAGCTTTTAAGTTTAATTAGGTCACATTTGTTTATTTTTGTCTTTTATTTCCATTACTCTAGGAGGTGGGTTATAGAGGATCTTGCTGTGGTTTATATCAGGGATTGTTCTGCCTGTGTTTTCCTCTAAGAGCTTTACAATTTCTGGCCTTACACTTAAATCTTTAAACCATTTTGAGTTTATTTTTGTGTTCGGTATAAGGATATGTTCTAGTTTCATTCTTCTACACATAGCTGCTCAGTTTTCTCAGCACCACTTATTGAAGAGGCTGTCTTTTCTCCACTGTATATTCTCGCCTCCTCTATCAAAGATAATATGCCCATAGATGTATGGGCTTATCTCTGAGCTTTCTATTTGTTTCATTGATCTATATTTCTGTTTTTGTGCCAGTATAATACTGTCTGGATGACTATAACTTTGTAGTATAGCCTGAAGTCAGGAAGGTTGATTCCTTTAGCTCTATTTTTCTTTCTCAAGATGGCATAGAAACAGTATTCTTAACAGCCAAAGAGTGGAAATAATCTAAATGTTCATCAGCTGATGAATGGATAAATAAAATATATTCTATCCATGTACACTTGTCCCTCAGTATCCATGGGAGATTGGTTCCAAGAACCCCAGCAGATACCAAAATTCTGGGGTGCACAACTCCCTTATATGAAATCATATAGTATTTTCATATAACCTACACACATTCTCCTATATACTTCAAATCATCTGTAGATAACTTATAATACCTAATACAGTATATTGTTCAGTCACTAAGTCATGTCCAACTCTTTTGTGACCCCGTGTACAGTAGCCTGCCAGGCTTCTCTGTCCATGGGATTTCCCTGGCAAGAATACTGGAATAAGTTGCTATTTCCTTCTCCAGGGGATTTTCCCAACCCAAGGATCGAACCTACATCTCCTATATTGGGAGGTGGATTCTTTAGCGCTGACTGAGCCACCAGGGAAGCCCAAAATATAGTATAAGTGCTATGTAAATAGTTGTAAATAAAACATATATGCTATGTAAATAGTTGCCAGCATGTCGCAAACTTTGCTTTTTGGAAGTCTCTGAATTTTTTTTTAGAATATTTTGTATCTACAGTTGATTAAATCTGTGCATATAGAACCCAAAGATATGGAGGGCAGACTATAAAGTCATATCATACATCAGTTAGAAAAATGAAGTACTGACACATCCTATAACATCAGTGAAACTTGAAAACATTATGCTAAGTGAAAAAGGCAGATCACTGAAGACCACATGTTGTATGATTCTATCTGTGCGAACCCTCCAGAAAAGGCAAATCGATGGACATAGAAAGTAGATTAGTGGTTGCCTGAGGTTGGCACAGGGATGGGGAGTGGCTGCTAATATTAATAGATTTCTTTCCAGAGTAATGGTTGCACAATTCTGTGAATATGTTACAAATCACTAAGTTGTACATTTTAAATAGATGAGTTTTATAGTATGTAAATTATATTTCACTAAAGTTGTTTTTTAAAACTTAGAACTAGAACTACTATCATAATCCTCAAATTTATAACTGCCTTTTTGAAGTATAATTGACTTACAATGTTGTGTTAATTTCTGCTGTAGAGGAAAGCGACTCAGTTTTTTATATATATATATGCTAATCACTTTGGTTGTGTCCAACTCTTTGCGATCCCATGGACCACAGCCTGCCAGGCTCCTCTGTCCATGGGATTCTTCAGGCAAGAAAACTAGGGTGGGTTTCCATTTCCTACTCCAATATATATTTTGTGTAGATATATATATATATACACACATATATATATACACACACACATTCATGTATTCGTTTTTTGTATTCTTTTCCATTATGGTTTATCACAAGATACTGAATATGATTCTCTGTGCTATACAGTAGGACCTTGTCGTTTATCCATTCCATATTTCATACCTTATATCTGCTAACCCCAGCCTCCTGCTCCATCCCTTCCTCAACCCCCCTTCACCTTGGCAACCACCAGTCTCTTCTCTCTGTGAGTCTGTTTCTGTTTTGTAGATAGGTTCATTTGTGTCATATTTCAGATTACACATATAGGTGATATCATATGATAGTTGTATTTCTGACTGACTTTACTTAGTGTGATAATTTCTAGGTCCATCCATGTTGCTGCAAATGGCATTTCATTCTTTTTATGGCTGAGTAGGTGCCACGTATTTTTTATACATTCATCTGCCAGTGCACATTTGGGTTGTTTCCATGTCTTGACTATTGTGAATAGTGCTACTATGACCAGTGAGGTGCATGTGTCTTTTTAAATTAGAGTTTTGTCTGGATATATGCCCAGAAGTGAGATTGCTGGATCATATGGTAACTCTATTTTTAGTTTTCTGAGGATCCTCCATACTGTTTTCCACAGTGACTATACCAATTTACATTCCCAACAACAGTGTAGGAGGATAGAATTGCTTTTTTTTTTTCCACCCTGAGATAATAAGCAAAGACTTTGATATTGAATGTCTTTCTACCCCTCCATCTCCCATAAAAGCACTACTTCCAAGACTGAGGGGGCAGGTCTTCTAAACTTTCTACATTTCTGTCCTGCCCAGTCATAATCACCTTCCTCCTGATGAGCCCTGAGGCCCTGGAGAGTCCTGAATTATTCAAAGAGAATTAAAATTATACAAAAGTACAGAAGATTCTCTCTACTGTATCTCTAAGCCTTCCCCCTGACTCCCAAAAAGTCTGTGAACAGAAAGCTTGAAATAAATTTTCTTTTTAGTCCAAACTAAGCAGAGCAACTAACACAACAATAAAACCAACCCATTCCCCAGGAATTCTAGCTATGTGGGCTTTTTCTATAGTTGCAGCAGCATCTTTTAGGCAGATGTTGGCTACAGGGTAAGGAATTTAGGTTACACAAAAGTCATTTTCTTAGGAGTATTGCTGAACAATGGGTTATTGAACAAACATGTAAACATTCCATCTATGGACATCTTATTTGTTTTTTAGTTTCTTTAAAGATTTTTATCTGTGAACTCCAAACTGCAGTAGGTTTAGCATTCCCATAAAGTAAGAAGGCAAACACAATTTCTTATAGTCCACCTCCATTTCTACTACCTAGATATTTAATGGTTTCTCTTCAACTCCATCAGGCCTTGCAGTCCCTTCTCTGTTTTACTGTTGTTCATTTTTAGCTTAATAGCCACCTTATTCTATGCATCATCTCTCTGAAAATTTCAGAGAATAGCCATGTTAGAGAATTGAGCTCTGAATTTAGAACAGTACATTATGTGTATACTTTTATATTACGTTCCATTTGTGCTACTCCAATGGCATTGGCCAAGCTCAATGGCAAACTGAAATGACTGTGATGTTTTCCATTTTGAAAGGATGGCTTATTTAGCAGATACATAATAGCATTTATTTTCTTTACCATTAAACATAGTTTGGTGTCTGCCTCCTAAATCAGTTCTAGGCATCAGCCTCCCAAGTTTGAACTATTTGTCATGACTGAGAAGATTATAACCTCAGTGTTTTTGTTTTGCTTTAAGCCTCTTAACCCCAAAGCCTGATAACCTATCAGAAAGTCTCTGTATTTAAGATTCACAGAACTTCTATTTTTTAATACCAATTACAGACCCTAGGTGAGAGTAATAATTATAGCTAATATTTATTGAACTCTTACAATGGCCTTGGAGAAGGAAATGGCAGCCAACTCCAGTATTGTTGCCTGGAGAATTCCATGGACAGAGGAGCCTGGTGGGCTCCAGTCCATGGTGTTGCAAAGAGTTGGACACAACTGAGCAACTATCACTACAATGGCCTAGCCACACTTAAAAGACATAGAGATAGAGAGATATCAATAATTAATTTACTTAACCCCAACAACAACTCTATGAGACAGGCACTATTATTATCCCTGTTTTCCAGGTGAGGACATTGAGATACAGAGAGATTAGATAACTTGCCCAAGGTCATACAAGTTGTAGTGGCAGAACTGGGATTTAAACACAGGAGTCTAGCTCCCAAGCTACTCGGGTGTGTTGCCTGGTATCGGGACCTTAATAAACTTCTTTGAGTAAACAAGAGTATGTAGTGCAACAAAGAAATCTATGACAGTAAAATTCCACCTGTTCATTTCTACCCATCTTTTCCAGGCATATGTCCTCCAGGAATCCTCCCCATATTACTAGAACAGAAGGGACATTGTTCTGTTGTCCCTCTTCCTAGCTCTTTCACTTCCTTCCTAGTCATGGAGAAACCTTTATAGGAGATATGTTTATAGAGGAAAACATGTACTTTGCAAAGCAAACTAATTCCCAGGAACCCAGTTATCAGTGTGCAAATGCACAGAATAAATCTATTCTTTGACTTATTATCACTGTAAGATAAAACAGAATTCTAATACAGGAGAATATGGAGAGCAAAAATTCTGCAGAAACCTAGAGCTGTGACACTGTGTTTTAACCTTATCTATTTCCAGCATTTACATGAGACCAAGATGGCATGGCTGGAATTGGATTTTATTTGAAAACCTCTCTCTGATTTCTTGCTAATGAATCAGACAAATTAACCAGGCTGCTCTTTCTCAGTTTCCAGATCAGAAGTCAAGAGTTCAGGTCAGAAGCCCTTGGCGCCTATAAAATTTTGTAGTGGTGGCAACACTCTTTGTGCACTGAACATGTCATAGCTGCCTCGGTCATATATTCAGAAGTGACAGTTAGACATATGATAGCTGAAGGTCCTGACAGAATGGCTAGACCAACACTTTTAAAAAAAGTGAAGAGAAGGACTTCCCTGGCAGTCCAGTGGTTAAGACTCTGTGCTTCCACTTCAGAGGGCATGGGTTTGATCCCTGTGCAAGGGGCACAGGTTCCATTTCTGGTCAAGGAATTAAGATCCTATATACCATGCAGCATGGCCAAAAAATAAACAAATAAGCATAAAAAATAAGAGAGATGAGATCTCCCTCTCCAAACCTGGGCATTAGAGTAAGAAAGTGTTCATGCACAAGCCAGGAAGAGGTCCCTCACCAGGAACCAACTCAGTCAGCATCTTGATCATGGACTTCCCAGCTTCCAAAACTGTGAGACATAAATTTGTAATGTAAATAAATAAAATTAAATTTAAAAGTGAAGAGGAGTTAGACTGAGACAACTGAGATCACAATTTAAGAACAAAAGCCTAACAACCTTGCCTCACCTGTTGGGAAATTTCAACTAAGGCTAATTTTTAGCCACACCCTGAAGGGGATGCTGCTTTATATACATGAGCTCATTTAATCCTCCCAACAATTGTCCTACATGATTATCTTTTTACCCTCAGTACAGAGAGGGAAGTAGAGGAAGATTTGAACCCATCTTTCAAGCTCTAAACCCCTTCCTATAACCATTTTAAGTTTCATAACTTAATGTACATCTAAGCATGAAGACAGAACCTTTGGAATAAATTCCTTTGTTGTTCAGTCCCCAAGTCATGTCCGACTCTTTTTGACCCAATGGACTGCAGCATGCCAGGCTTCCCTGTCCTTCACTATCTCCCAGAGTTTGCTCAAACTCATGTCCATCAAGTTAGTGATTTTGTCTAACCATCTCATCCTCTGCCACCCTGTTCTCCTTTTGCCTTCAGTCTTTCCCAGCATCAGGGTCTTTTCCAATGAGTTGGCTCTTTGCATCAGGTGGCCAAAGTATTGGAGCTTCAGCATCAGCATCAGTCCTTCCAATGAATATTCAGGGTTGATTTCCTTTAGGATTGATTGGTTTGATCTCCTTGCAGTCCAGGGGTTTCTCAAGAATCTTCTCCAGCACACAGTTCAAAAGCATCAATTCTTTAGTGCTCAGCCTTCTTTATGGTCCAACTCTCACATCCATACATGACTACTGGAAAAACCATAGCTTTGACTACACAGATCTTTGTCAGCAAAGTGCTATCTCTGCTTTTTCAATACACTGTCTAGGTTTGTCATAGATTTCCTTCCAAGAGCAAGCATCTTTTAATTTCATGGCCTCAGTCACCATCCACAGTGATTTTGGAGCCCCAAAAGATAAAATGTGTCACTACTTCCAATTTTTGCCCATTTATTTCCCATGAAATGATGGGATCAGATACCATGATCTTAGTTTTTTGAATGTTGAGTTTTAAGCCAGCTTTTTCACTCTCCTCTTTCATCTTCATCAAGAGGCTCTTTAGTGCCCCTTCACTTTCTGTCATAAGGGTGGTATCATCTGCATATCTGAAGTTATTGATATTTCTCCTAGGAATCTTGATTCCAGCTTGTGAGTCATCCAGCCTGGCATTTAGCATATATTCTGCATATAAGTTAAATAAACAAGGTGACAATATACAGCCTTGTCATATTCCTTTTCCAGTTTTGAACCAGTCCATTGTTCCATGTCTGGCTCTAACTGTTGCTTCTTGACTCACATACAGGTTTTTCATTAGGCAGGTAAGGTGGTCTGATATTCCCATCTTTTTAAGAACTTTCCACCATTTGTTGTGATCCACATAGCTAAAGGCTTTCGGATAGTCAGTGAAGCAGAAGTAGGAATATATTCATTACTGGAACCAATTTGACTCATTTCAATAATCTTCTTGGTAGGATTTTATAGACAGTAGAAACCCATGGACCTAAACATATTTCTCTCAAGAGCAATATGGTTTTCTCTGTTCTGCCCTTGAGGAGTAAGGTATTATCTCTAAAACACCCCAATGAAATATGGATAGGAGATAATAAGATACAGGTGATGACAAATTTAAATATAGATGTTGGTAAATTATTTTATATTCTTGTGGTCTTGTTATTTTATGACAATCTTCTGTGATATTACACTTGGGTAATAAAATTTGGTTGTTGGTGTTCCAATGTTGCATAATCCATCAGATTTCAAAATCTTTTCAGCAACATTATTTCATTTGATCATTTTAACACCCTTGTGAGGTAGGCAGCTGGGAGACCATTATTCCACTTGTACAGAAGGAAAACTGAGCTTTGTATTTGGATGTGGCATAGTGGCTAAGCAGCTGAGTGGGTGCACCAATCCACCGCATTTAACTCCCAAATCAGTGCTCTATCAGTCGTCACTATTCCATACTGCTTCTCATAAAATCCACTGATACACACTTTCACTCAAACATAAATTGGGTTGTTCAATTATCTGTCTCATATAGCTTTCCATGTCAGTTTTGACAGGTAAATACTGAAAGATTCAGTGTATCAAATACCACAGTGCTACCTGAAAGAAGAATAACATTGCAAGTAAGGATATTCATGGTATTGTGGTATAGATAAAACTTAGAAAATAACCCACCAACAAGAAAGCCGATGAATATTGGGGTAGTCATACAATAGAATACCACACAGCAGTGGAATAAATAATCTCTAGCTAAATTCAACAGTGTGAATGAATCACAAGAACTTGAAAAATGCCAGTTGTAGAAGAATACATATAACACTTACATAGATTACAAAAACACACAAAATAATATTATAGGTTTGCATATGTGTGTAATGAAAGTACTAAGAAATATATGGAAATAGTAACCAAATTCAGACTGCTAGTTGCCTTTGAAGAGCAGAATGTGATCAAGAGGTGATAAGCAGGGATTTAAACTTGCAGCTGTAGTGGATACCTGAGGGTAGTGATATTTTTCTTTACACATTTCTGTGTGTCTTAAATATTTTGTAATACCTTTTTCAAAAAGGAAAGTGAAGAAGGCAATTGTTCACTCTGCAAACACTGACTGAGGGCAATAACTATGTCAGGCATTGTGCTGGGTGTTGGAGTCCATGGTGACAAGGTAGATGCTGCGCCTATTGTCACAGACCCTCTAATCTGGTAGAGAATGTAGAAGAAGCAGGTTTTGTATTAGGAAGCACAGGGAACTATGGAAGTCTGTGACATAGAAACCAAATGTAGTTTAGATGACCTAGGAAATCTTCTGAGAGAGAATGAAACTTAAGCTGAGACTAAAGAATGAAAAGATTCAGTTATTAAGAAAAGGAAGAACAGCCTAGATTAGTTGTATTCTAAATGTCCATGTCTAAAACTATACATTGGAGCAAGCATGGCAGAAAGAAGCATGAGATAAAGCTGGACAATTAGGAAGAAACCAGATCATGCAGGGCCTCATATTCATTCCTTATTGCCATTTCAACTTCTTTTCTTTGTCTTTTTCTATTGAAGTTGAGTTGATTTACAACACTGTATTAGCTTCAAGTGTACAGCAAAGTGGTTCACACACACATACACACACATTTCTTTCTCACGTTCTTTTCTCTTACAGATTATTTTAAGACATTGAGTTCCCTGTGCTATACAGTATATCCTTGATTATTTTATATATAGTAGTGTGTATATGTTAATCCCAAACACCTAATTTATCTCTACCCCCCTCTTGTCCCTTTGATAACCGTAAGTTTTTCTGTGTCTGTGAGTCTATTACTGTTGTATAAATAAGTTCATTTGTACTTTTTTAGATTCCACATAAGTGATAGAATATGATATTTGTTTAGTTCACTTGACATAATCATCTCTAGGTCCATCCATTTGCCACAAATGGCATTATTTCATTCTTTTTCATGGCTGAGTAACATTCCATTGTGTATATATATCACATCTTCTTTATCTACTCATCTGTCAATAGACAATTATGTTGCTTCCATGTCTTGGCTATTGTTAATAGTGCTGCAAAGAACATTGCCATTCATGTATTTTTTTTTAATTGTGGTTTACTCTATAAATGCACAGGAGTGGGACTGCAGGATCTTATGGTAGTTCTATGTTTATTTTCTTAAGGGATCTCCATGGTGTTCTCCATAGTGCTGCCATTTCAGCTTGATGGAGCCTGGTATGGGGCTACAGGCTAACAAGTATAGAGTGAGGGTGGGGAAGGGTGGGGAGGGAAGCAGAGAATCCTAAATGTTTCAGTGACTTCGCTTCCTTGCTAGATCCAGAACAGTTCCCATATTCTCTGCTAATACAGAAGCAGTTTCAGCGGTTGTGGGCAGGGAGCAAAAGACAGGGAGATAGAAAGTATATGTGAGCTGGATAAGGCTTTCCCTCCCCTTCCTACGAAAGAAGGCTCTGGCAGATTTCCACATTTGTAGGTGTTTTACCATTTGTCATAGGCAAGTTACACAACTCAGTGATTAAATTATCAACAGAGCTGCTATTTGAGGAGGGAAAGTTCAGGGTTGTTTCTTGCTCCTGTGCTTTTGTTTAAAGGGAATTAAATTAACTCTTTTTTAATCCCCTTGGTTAGAAGGAACATAAAAAAATCATGTCTGGTCTCTAGTTGATGGTGTAAGAAGCAGCATTCAAGCTCATTCATCAGCTGCTAGGGTCCCTGTGTCTAACCCTGGTCCCATGTTTAGATTTATAAAGTGTGAGATCATTGTCAGTTTCATTTATCTCTGTTATTAAATTTACTGGGCCTTCTTCAAATGACATTATATCTTCTTATCTAATTCAAATAAATGTCTCACTCATAGCTAGAATGTAGATGGTGAAATCTCATGGTTAACTCAATAATTGAGATAATCTCATTGTTTTGTTTTCCTAGGAGAATCTTAAATGCATTGCTCATGTCTGGGATGCCACACAATTGTACAAAACTTTTCTTAAAACTGCTGTTCTTGTGCATTCTCTCTCTCAGAGTTTCTATACAAATGGAATATCTTTGCCCTATTCTTTAACATTTATCTTGGTCTGTTTATCTTATACAAAATAATCACTCAATTTGGCATCTGTGTTTATTTCCATGTATTGAAATAAAACATACTGATAGTATACTAGGTAAAGGTACAAGCTTTAGGACAAGTCCTACATGTGACCAGTTCTGTGACACCATGGTGACTTAACCTCAGTTTCCTCATCTGTAAAATGGGAATAAAAATAGCTACTTCATAAGAGTGTGGTGGAAATTAAGTGAGAGGATTTTCAGTGCATTGCCTGGGCTAAAGCCATTCAGATTTTAGACAAATAGATTAAGATACTGTACTCTGTATTGACTAGAAATACAATCTGTTATTTAAAGATTTGAACCAGCCTTTTGAATTGTGACTTTTGAAAGGGAGTTTTCTCTTTGCTTTATACCATCCTGTACTTAGGGCATTCGCATCTGAATCATTAGTGTTCCCTGGGTCATGTATGCAGACCAGCATCTAAGGTCATTTTGTTTGATTTGGTTTCATTTTCCTGGTGACTTTCCTAGCCACCAAAGGCAGGCCTCTTGGTCTGAGGGCAGTAGTTGATGGTCCTTCAACACCTTCTTCAGGTGACTGTCCTAAAACAGCATTCCAAATTCCCAATCACATCCAGTGCTGCCTGGTTCCCAGGGACAACAGCCTGCAGCCTGAAAATAATGTATTGGGATTACCACCCACAATCAGCCTGAAACAACTATGGCTGCCACCCTACACCCCATGCACTTTCTTACATTTGGAGCTTTATACCTACTTTAATCTCTGCCCAGAACAATCTTCCCTACACTCCTCCTTTGTCAGATTAATTTCTATTTATTTATCAAGTCTCAGCTTGTGTGTCACCTTCTCCAAGTAACCTTCTATGCCTCTACAAGTTGGGGATTTCTATTACGTACCCACCATGACATTCTCTAGTTACCCCTATTATTTGTCCTCATTTTACATAGTTCAGGTGCACGAACTTCAGTACCATGATTTAGTTATATAACATCAGTCCTCCAACAATACAGTTGCCATGGTATATGAACTGTGAATAATTATGCACAGTATAAACTTCCCATCTGGGTTTTCAGTCCACAGATCACCTCATGAATAACAGAGTCACATCAGTAACAAATTATGTTACTGTTATTATGATCAGTAACAAATTATGTCACTTCTTCAAGTGACATGGTGAGTGGTCACTGCACTTTTGTTATTCATTTTACATACAAAGCAGCACTTGTGTTGCCCCTTGTCTCCTGGTGATAAAGCCACACGGCATTTTATGAATATGGATAATTGAAAGAGGGAATTAGCCAGAAAAAAATAAAGTACAGCAAAGAAATGAAGAGTGATTATCTTGGAAGTCAAACTTAAATCAAATGTAAATATAGTTATAGAAGAAATAGCTGGCCGTGGACTGTATGACGTCTTTCCCATTGGACATGGTCTAGATTTGCAGCCAGAGGAACTTGGTGAAGGCAAATTTACTGACATAAATAAGCAAAGTGTTCATGACAGAAGGGAAGATGATGTCCCAGGAGAAAATGCAAACCATTCCACGTGGAAGGAACTCTCAGAGATACTTCACAATGATATAAAGAGAGCAAAGGGTAAACTGTTAGAAGCTGATCCAAATTTTAAAGGAAATATGATCATTTGCCAAGACATAGAAAGTATGTTTGTTCTGTGTTGTTATATGATGAAAAGAGAAGGCAAACACTGTTCGAATGACTCTTGAGAAGTTTTTTATACTAACTCTCAAAGTTTCTAATGTTTTAAATTAGAGTACTGATGAAATAATAGTCTTACGATATTTTTTTTTTCATTTCCTTGTACATTTATAACTAACAGTAAGAGAATTTTAAAGGTCATGGAACAGTCATACTTTCCTCATTGATTCCAATAGTCACTTTGCAGATTTCAGTTTGCAGGGTAATTTTTATGATCTTGCACTACTGTACAGAGTGAGCACTGCTATGGTATAGTTAGTTTCTATACAAACACTCACAGATATAATTTTGAATCTGGATGAGTGAGGGAATGAGTGAATTCTATATAAATACTAGAGATGAAAGAGAATATTCCCTTCCTCCCTTGCCAATTCCTCCCCATCTAGATGCATGGCCCATATTCCAAGGAGTAGGTCCACTCTTGTCCACTCAGGGCCTAATCATGGCCCTGAAGTCAACACTTCAACCAGCAGGTCAGTGCAACCACATGTGCGGCTCCACCAGGCCCAGCCCCAGTCAATCACAGCCACAGCCACTGCTGGCTCATTCTGGAGCTGGGTTTATAATGCAATACTCCTAAATCTTAGAACGTGGTCATGGGGCCTAGGAATATCCAAATAAATGAAACTTACTGCTCTAATATAAACTTCAGTCTGGCCAATAGCTTTTATACCCTCTCCTCCCATGTCTTGACTAGAATTGTTAATAACTATCCAGATTTCATGTTCATTTTTTCACTCTGAGAAGTGGTAAAGTGGCCAAGATGACAGCATTGCCACGACGGCCCTTCAGATCCATTATTGTAATCCCAGGATAATGGAAAACCTAACTCTTCTGGTATTTCTAGAACTTGTATCATGATAAACGTGTTGGAAATAAGACTGAGAAGAGACAGACTCTGAAAGGGGCAGCATTCCCGTAGCTTTTGGATGCCAGCTAAGCGATCTCATCAAGACACTTTCAGGAAATATCACAAACCAACTTATGTGGCTTTTCCTCCTGGGACTCATCTCTGAGGATACCTTAAAAATTGAATTAAGCTCTTTATGAAGGCCCTTAATAATCCCTTACTCCGTGGCTGCACTGAAATTTTCTTCCAAATATGTTGGGGGCAGTTGGGAGCAATTTACTTGGCAAACATTTATTGAACACATACTCTGTCTCCAGCTCCGCACTCAGCACTGGAATCAACAGTGAGCAGTCAGACATGCCCTTCTGGGACTTACAGACTGCTGGCAGAAACAGACAATAAACAGACCAACAAAAAGATGTGGAGTTTGGCTCACACCATGTGCCATGAAGGGAGCCAACAGTAAACGGAGGAGAGCAGGGAAGACCTTACAGGGAAGATGGTCAGGGAAGAACTGTGAGGAGGGGAGACCTGGAATAGGAGGAGTTGAGGAAAGAAATTTCCTCTCAGAGGAGATGCAAGCCAATAGCCACTGAGACAGCAAGCGTATGACGCGCTCAAGTAAATGTAAGGGAGGAAACTGAAAATCATGCGCAGAATTGTACATAATGGAAGCCATTTAAGGCCACAGTAACTGTTGTGACCCTCTGGAGCTGGCCTTTAGCCATGGTGAGTCTGTCACCTCCTCTGCAGCCCTGTCCTCTTAGGGTGAACGCAGTCCACCAAGATGACAGGGAGCCTGGGCTTCACCCCCATCTGTTTGTTATTTGCAGCAGGCTTGTCCTGATCTGAGTCTCTATCCAAGCTGGCTTCTCTGAAACTTGCTGACCTCAACTTAGGAATCACCATAAAGGTTCTTAGTTCCAGGCTAATCTTTTCCCAAGTGCTTTTTCTTTTAACAACTTAAAGGGCGTTTGTTTTCTTCATCTTCCCTCACTGCCCACAAGCAGGAGGCTGAACAGTCCTGCCGGCACAAACATGAGGGTAGGGGGACTTATCCTAAAGGGGTCTTCCTGAGTTTGTGGGAGGGGAGAATGGCCCTGGGCCAGCTTCACACAGCAGGAAACCTTGCTGAGTTAGGGGCACAGAGACTCAACAAATGCATTTCAGGATTTCAAAAGAAGCGTAGCATACATGGTTGAAGCTCATTATTGCACATAATTGAGAATGTCTGTAATTTGAACTAAGCCAAGAAGCTATTTATATGTCATCATGTCATATAATAAAAACTATATGTAGAATAATTTTTAAATAATCCATTATAGGACTCTTTGGGCTGTTTTGTTCCAGTTACAGGGACTTCATAATAGGTATATCTGTTATGATAAGGTTTTGGGGAAACAAGATAACAGAGAAATGGGTATATCCAGTGAGTCACTTCTCTCTGAGACTCTCAGCTTCTTTATTATTTAAGAAGGAAAAGCTATAACTCTTGACTTTGCAGGACTGTTGGGAGGACTGAATAAACTGATGAGTATCAGGCACATGGCCCAGGCTGAGTGATAGGACTCATAAACAGTGACTATTATCATATCATGATGAAATAATATTTCTCTTTTTTAAAAAAAACTTCTGTAACTCACACTTTTTACCTCCAGAACAAACTCTTCCATCAGTAAGAGCCAAGCAAGGGTTTATTCTATGGGCTGGGTGATTATTTTTAGAATTTTCTTTAGGTTTCTCAGTTTTGTTATGAAATTAGAAATTATATTTGAATCCTTAGTCTGTGGATGGCACAATTGGGTCCCACAGAGGGCAAATTCTGAAACCACATGGAGTCTGGCAAGTTGCTGGTAAAAATAGTCAATCCATAACTGTCATCTTGACGTCATTAGAACTAGTGACATATGATCTATGCTGTATCTATTCTACTTCCTAAGCAAGAGACACTTTGATACTCATTACAATGTAAAATAGTTACAATCTATATATAAAGGGCCTAATCTTAATCACTGTGCTTTTTGATACCAGTTTTCTAAAAAAAAGAAGCAGAAGAAGAAATCTGTATATTCTGGTTCCTAATGTATTTCTCAAGTGTACGAGTACCCTGTACCAGTACCAGTCCCTGACCATGTACCAGTCACTGTGCTCAGTGTTCTATATGAATACCCTTATCTATCACTCCACCTGTATGCTGGATACCAGATCTATGACCACGTTATAGATGAGAACACAGAGGCTTGGAGCTGTGAGGTATGTTGCCCAAGGTTACCCTCCTGGACGTCTTGACTGTGCTCTCCTTATGACAAACATGTACCTCTTCTTCAGGCTAACTGTGATCTATAAGAGCACAGACTCCAGGCTAAGTCACATCACCTCTTTGTGCTTCAGTTTCTTCATTGATCAAACCAGGACGATAATCCCATTTGCCTCAGTTAGCTGCTATGAGAATTAAATGAAATGATGCATGTAAAGCACTTAACCTGGAAGAAGCAGCCTCACCCTTTAGGAACCCCGCCCACCCCTTCTGGAATATCATGCTTCACTTGATAGGAAAGAATTTCCCCAGATGGTCTGGCCCAACAGTTCGTTGTTCCCAGCCAAGGTCATGTTCCATAACTAGTTCCACCCCCCAGTTTTGGTTTCCTCGGACAGCAGGTTAATTTTTTACAGTCATTACAACCTCCTTAATCTTCCCAGTCTAAAAAATATACATATTCCAATGATTCTGTTGCTTCCTGGACTAAAAGATTTAACAGATTTCTGGAGTAACATGCTTCTCCATTCCCAAGCTTCCTCTTCCTAGAAGTGAAATCTTAAGGAAATCCATGAAGTCAGCTCATCTATTTTTTCTTTTTTGAAGTGTAGGTGATTTCCAATATCTTGTTAGCATCAGGTATATAGCACAGCAATTCATTTATATATATATTTATATATATATCTCTAAAATTCTTCTTCAGATTCTTTTCCTTTATAGGTTATTATATCACATTGACTATGTTACCTGTGCTATGCAGTAGGTCTTTGTTGGCTATCTATTTTAAATATAGCAGTGTGTACATGTCAATCCCAAACTCCTGATCTATTCCTTTTTCCCACCCTTCCCCCCAGTAACCATAAGTTTTTTCTCTAAGTATGTGAGCCTGTTTCTGTTTTGTAAGTAAGTTAATTTGTCTTTATTTTTACATTCCACATATAAGCAATATCATATATTTGTCTTTGTCTGGCTTGTTTCACTTAGTATGATAATCTCTAGGTCCAATCCATGTTGCTGCAGATGGCATTATTTCATTCTTTTTATGGCTGAGTAATATTCCATTTTATATACCACATTTTTATCCACTCATCTGTCAATGGACATTTGGGTTCCTTCCATGTCTTAGCTATTATAAATAGCCTGTAATAACCATTGGTTATTATTATTTTCAAACTATGGTTTTCTCTAAACACGTGCCCAAGAATGAGATTGCTGGATTGTATAATTCTATTTTTAGTTTTTAAGGAACCTCTGTACTTTTCTCTGTAGCAGCTGTACCAATTTACATTCCCACCAACAGTGCAGAAGGGTTCCCTTTTCTCCACACCCTCTCTAGTATTTATTATTTGTAGACTTTTTGATTATGGCCATTCTGACTGGAGTGAGGTGCTACCTCATTGTGCTTTTGATTTACATTTCCCTAAATTAGCAGTGTTGAGCACCTTTGCATGTACTTTTGGCCATCTGTGTGTCTTCGGTGCTGGTGGTTTAGTCACTAAGTTGTGTCTGACTCTTGCAACCCCGTGGACAGGCTCCTCTATTCATGGGATTTTCCAGGCAAAAATACTGGAGTGGGTTGTCATTTCCTTCTCCAGGGGATCTTCCCAACCCAGGAATTGAACCTGGGTCTCCTGCATTGCAGGCAGGTTCTTTACCAACTGAGCTACAAGGAAAGCCCATGTCTTCTTTGGAGAAATGTCTATTTTAGATTTTCTGCCATTTTTTAATTGAGTTGTTTGCTTTATACTGCTGCTTATCCATTTTTTTCCATTTATTTTTATTAGTTGGAGGCTAATTACTTTACAATATTGTAATGGTTTTTGTCATACATTGACATGAATCAGCCATGGATTTACATGTATTCCCCATCCCGATCCCCCTCCCACTTCCCTCTCCACCCGATTCCTCTGGGTCTTCCCAGTGCACAGGCCCGAGCACTTGTCTCATGCATCCAGCCTGGGCTGGTCATTTTTTAAAAAAACATTTATTTTTAATTGAAAGATAATTGTTTTTCTGCCATACATCAACATGAATTACCCATAGGTATACATATGTCCCCTTCTTCTTGAACCTCCCTCCCACCCTGTAGAATGTTACAGGGGGAGCCCCAGTGTGAGTTGCCTGAATCCTACAGCAAATTTCCTTGGCTATCCATTTTACATATGGTAGACAGGAAGGAAGGAGAGGGTGAGATGAATGGAGAGAGTAGCTGATGGTCTGTTCTTAAAGGATGTGCATTGCAGGAGGAAGGATTGGTGTCACACCTCTGCTCTAGCCAGGCCACATGAATTCATTGAGGGCTGCACATCATGCTAAATCCATTCTCTCTCTCTCTCCCTCTCTCCCCATCTATTACCTACCCGCCTACCTACGTATTTTCCCATATTCTTCTCACTATCAGTTCTCATTATCATATGCAAATCCCCTATAAGAAAGTATTTAAAAGACAGGCTCTGGAGCCAGGCTTTCTGGGGATAAGCCTGGCCTCACTATTTACTAGCTGTGTGACCTTGGACAAAGTGCGCAGCCTTTCTGTGCCTAGTTCCTCATCTGCAAAAGGGGATACTGATAGAATCTTCATCGTGAAGTTGTTTGAGAAGTAATGAGTGGAGCACTTAAAACAGTACCTGGCACATTACTCCCTCAGTGTGTTATTATTGTTAGTTCACTTAATAGATGGTAAACCCTGGTTTTGAAAGGTTGAATAACTTACCTGAGGTCACACGGGCCATGAGTTGCAGAGCTGGCACTGGCTGGCCACAGAGCCGATGCTCCAACTGCATTGCTGTACTGCCTCTTGTTAAGCACAGGCCATGTGTCCGTTACTTGGCAAGTGCTGCTGGGCATTGTGGAGTATTCATGAGACAGAAATGGACTTTGATCATCAGTTTCACTTCTAAGAATGGTACTGAAACTGGAACAAGTACATAAAGGCACAGGGATAATGCTCATTGCAACATTATTTGTGATGGCATCAGACCAGGATACATTTTCAGCAAAAAGACTGGAATATAAAAAGACTGTTAAAAAGACTGTTAAATTTAGGACAAACTAAATAAATAAATGTTTCTCCCCGTGTGATCTTTTAAGCACAAATTTTCATGGAAAATTGACTCTTTAAATATTGTTGGGGAACAGGCTGTGGGAAATATTCAGAGACTTGAGGAGAGAGAATTGGGACTTATATGTATCTCTCCCTCTCATTCTCTTTCTCTCTCTTCTTTTTTTGTAATTTTTTTTATTTTATTGAAATATAGTTGCTTCATAGTGCCATATTAGTTTCAGGAGTATAGCACAGTGATTCAATTGTATGTGTGTGTATGAAAAAATATATATATATATGTAATCTTTTTCAGGTTGCTTTTCCTTGAAAGTGAAAGAAACTGTTAGTTGCTCAGTTGTGTCCAACTCTGTGCCTTATGGGCTGTGGCCTACCAGGCTCTTCTGTCCATGGATCCTCTATGCAAGAATACTGGAGTGGCTACTCATTCCCTTCTCCAGGGGAATCTTTCCAACCCAGAGACTGAACCTGGGTCTCCTTCATTGCAGGCAGATTCTTTACCGTCTGAGCTACCAGGGAAGCCCTGTTTTCCCTTATATATAGGTTATTACAAAATATTGAAAGTGTTCCCTGTGCTACACAGTAGGTACTTGTTGGATATCTGTCTCATATATAGTAGTGTCCATGTGTTAATTCCAGCCTCTTAATTTATCCTCCCCCCTTCCCTTTGGCATCTTCCTCTCACTTGATGGCTATCCAACTGTAAGTACCAAAGTGCCAATCATGTCAGGGTACACCAGGTCTAAGAATTCAACTCTGTCTCCAAAAGGAAAGAGAGTTCCTCCCTCCTGGATCAGATTAAGAAGTACCAGGGTTCGTGTCTTGCCCACCTGGGCCAGGTAGGGTGAAAGCTCTGCGGCTGGGTCCCATTCATATAACTGCAGAAGACACTGCTGCAAATCCAGACTCTCACCCTAGTGAGGACCTACCATATGGAAAATAAATACCTGGATAGTCAGGCAAAGATTTAGGCTTTTTTGTGTGTGTTTGATTTTTTTAAATTGTTGTGCTGTTTAACACAGCGCACTATGCACTTCCCTTTGCATGTGTAGACACAACCCTTTTAAAATTTGTATTAAAAAATAGATTTGGCAGTGGCTTTTGCTCCCACTTGAGCTTGCCAAAAAGGTTGGAAGTGAGCATGCTTCTTCCTGCCTGTCTTGGCTGTGTTCCCTCTTAGAAGTTGGTGGAGACAGAAGTCTTCTCTTCCATAACTTTCCCTTAAGCATTAAGGGACTGGGGTGGGGTGGGGTCCAGGAGCAGGACCCCCGCCTTTCATAATCAAGGAGGTGGTGATGTAGAAATATCAGGTGCTGGCAATGAAATTTTGGAAATTCTGATCAAGTTCCCATGCTGTTGTTTAATCCTTAATCATCCTTCCTGGCACACTTCCCACTGCTACTGCTTGTTTAAAATTGGAAGGGACTAATTGCTTCAATCTGTATTTTCTATATTTTCTGTAAAGCTATGCTCAATGCAAAACCCACTGGGGCTCTCTGCATGATCATCTTGACCTAATAGGCTGTTTTATTTGCTTCCAATCAGTCTCTTCTGTCTTCTCCTTATAGTCTAAAATTTTCTTAGTCCCAAGTGACAGTGAGCAGTATGGGAGATATTTAAACATTTCCTGCAGAAAAACAAGATGTTAGCTGAATTCCATATTCATCTCTCTGAATGGGTTTAACTATCAGTGAGGTTTACTGCCATGCACAGGGGTCTTTATGGAAATTGCTTTAACTATTTTGTTTTTCCTAAAGACTATTCCAGAGACAAAGAATAATCATTATTCTTCAAATCTTCTATGCCAAAAAATATCAGATTACTTCATCTAATTGAAATTTGAGGATTGTTGTGATCTAAAACATGCCATCCAAATGTAGGCTTTCTGAGGAGAAAAAGTTCATTGCACTTCTCAAGAATGAAAGTCCAAGATCCACCCAAGTTATTACATAAACTTTTGGCTTATACTCATGGCTAATCACATGCACAAGCAGGGGAGGCCAACCCATAGGTGCTGTCCCTTTGTTGCCAGAGAGGCCCTAAAATCTACTTTCCTCTAATGCTTAAATTCTACCTTCTGTGAAAGCTGCCTTAAAATTCCTAATAACCACAGGAGGAAAAATATAATCAATCCCTAATTACTCACAATTTGTTTGTTAAATCTTTCCCTACATTGACATTAAGAGTGTTTTCTTCCCATTGCTTTCTTCTTGTAGATGTGACTATAGGTAGATATATAGAGGCAAAATAAGTATACATTATTTAAGAAAAAATGTGAATTTCATACTCCATGATAAAAGATGTGATAGCACACAGTTGCTTCAAGAAAGGAAGAAAGAAAAATGTTAGGTTGGATGTGGAGAGGCAAATAGAAGAGGAGATAGAAAGAGACATGGGGTACCTAAACCACAGTGATGTTGGGCAGGATGGACATGCTCACCAGGGCTGGGTCAGGTGAGATGTGAGGACAGAATAAGAGACGCACACCAATTTCTGCAGAAGACATTTTTCATTTCCATCTCTGATTAACTGTGCATACCAGCTCTATAAGATTAACATGTCCTTAAAATAATATTTGGACTTGTGAGTCTCACTTCATATTCATTGCAGTGAATTCTAAAAAAACCAAAGCCAGTTTCCAATCCTGAAGGCATTCTAAACAGATAATATAAGTAGTCCAACTTCAGTCAGGTATCCATTCCTGAGCCAGATAACTAGGACCAAGAATGCAAGCATGGGTACCTGGAACCCACCCAGATGACTGAAAAGATACTCTCAGAGGAAGGAAGGGTTAAAGGAATTATGTCACTTGTGTGACCTCAGGGAAAGTAATTTCACCTCTGTGAGCCACGGCTTATCAGTGAACTAGATTGAACTTCCTATTGTAAGGATCACTGCTCTGTAAACTTTAAACGACTAGTCAAGGATTTGAGGACCTAAGTTGACTATAAGTTTAAGATGAATCACGAGTCTTATGAGGCTGCCAAAAATAGCGAGCATCATCTTGGCTCATAATAAGTATATATACTAAAATGAGAGTAATGACAACCTTCTTCCATTGGATAAAAATCTGATTCCCCTAGAATAGAGTCTTCTGTTTGAGATACCTCACTAAAATAGATATTGGCAAATTGAAATAAGATATGCTGGGATTGGGGCTTTCTGGGTGGCTCAGTCAGGAAAGACTCCGCCTGTAGTGCAAGAAATCCAAGTTCAATCCCCAGATCGGGAAGATCCTATGGAGAAAAAAATGGCAACCCACTCCAGTATTCTTGCCTGGGAAATCACATGGACAGAGGAGCCTGGTGGGCTACAGTCCATGGGGTCACAGAAGTCAGACACAACTTAGCAAATAAACTGCTACCACCACCATGGTGAAATTTAATAATGCTACTTTACAGCATACCTTCATATGAATTAGAAAAGCTTTAAAAAAAAAAAAAAAACTCTAATCCACAGGGTCTTAAACAATTAGAAATGTATTTATTTATTTAGTTTACATAGCAAAGAGTCTAAGAAGGTTGTTTCTGGCATTGGGTCATTGGTCCCTTGATGTTAAGGCTGGCATCTCTGTGATTCAGCTAACCTTTCCTTGTGGTTGCAAAATGTCTATCAGCACTCCAGACATGTCATCATGCTCACAGCAGGAAAAAGTAGAGAAGGCAGACTATTGACTTGATCTGTTCACAATATCAGAAAAGCAAAAGCTTTCTCTGAGAAAATTCCAAGAAGATGTTCCCTTATACCTCATTCATTAGAACTGTGTCTCATGGTCATCTTTAATGCAAGAAAAGCTGGGGATATGTTGAGTGGAAGGCAGCTAGGAAGAATGAGATCTATAAGAGCTGTATTTCAGCCAAACACTGTTATTTGTGACAATAGCCATTATTTCCTCTCCCTTTTTGGAAAAAAAAAAAAAGGAAAGAAATATTTCAAGTATACACAAAAGAATCATACTGGTCTAGCTTAGTCAAGTATCCTCTCTGATTCATCAGCTATGGCTAAGATACAGACACAACTGCAGGTTTGTTACTACAAAAAATGTTTTTAATGTCACCCAAACAAGCATACCCAGCTTAAAAAAAAAAGAAACATCGCAAATCCAGTTGAAGCCTCCTGTATATTTCTCAGTTGCACTTCCTTACTCTGACCCCATAACCAACCACTATCCTGAATTTGAAATCTATTATTCCCGCACATATTTTCACTGTATATAGATACTCTCATAATCTTGCTTGGGCTGTTTTAAAATTTGTGCCATACTGTAACTTAGCCTGCCCTCTTCAACTTCCTTTCTTAGCTAATTAGATTCATGTTTATACATATGATCTAGTTCATTCAGTTTCACAGCTGTATGATAAGTATTTGGTGAATATAGCATAATTTATTTATCCATTCCTTCGTTGATAGACATTTGAATTATTTATAATTCTTTGCTACTCTGAAAATGCTTCAGTGAATTTCTAGTACATGCCTCTTTCTGCGTATATGAAATTATTTCTCTGAGGCATATACCCAGAGGTGGAATTGCTGGGTCAAATGTTCTCTCAACTTTTAATTTTACAAAACAGTGCCAAATGGCTCTCCAAACTGATCTCTCAGTTAGCCATCCAATACAGGGTGTTATTGTTCTAATTGCCTCACATTCTCATCAACTCTTGGCATTGTCAGACTTCTCAGATTATGCCAATCTCATGAGTGTGGGTGTACTATCTTTAATTTCCCTGATTGCTAGTAAGACTGAGCATTATGCCAGATGTTTATTGGCCATTTGGCTTTCCTCTTCCTTTAATTTCCTGTTGATGTCATTCGCCCATTTTCCTGTGAATCTGTTATCTTTTCCCTATCTTTCACATCTTTCTATATCTCACTGCCCCAACCAGACTAGTGAGCATCTCTAGTTGAGTCAGGGCTTCCACCTTTCATTCAGTTAATACCCACTATGTATATACCAGATACGGTGGAAGCATCGGAGATTCAGATCCTTGCCCTGAAGTTATTATTATGTCTTTACGTTCTTCAGGTATGTCTGGCACATAAAGAGAGTTGTTGAATGAATAACCAATAAACACAATTCTAAGGAATCTGAGAGCTGTCTCTGTGGTCTTTGTGTGGACAGGTCCTCAAACTTACTCTGTATCAGTCTAAAGGGAAGAGTAATTTTAGATAGATAAAAGCTACATGGAAAGATATGGGCTCAAACATAACAGAAACTTTCTAATAATAAGATATGTTCAAAGATAGAGTAGTGAATACCCCCACCACTGGGGTTACAGTACAGACTGATTAACTACTGAGCAAACCCATTTTATAAGGAATAGAATATCAGATAAGGAGTTGCACCAGGTAAGGTCTTTCTCTATTCCCTGAAATTTTATAAAATGCAGTGCATCATTTTAGTTAACTCAAGATTCCACTTTTTAAAACTATCCCTCATAATTAAATATAAAATTCATATCTGTCCATCTGATGATTTTCATATTCAACTACCTGAAATTATTCACGAAATGCCATAAATCTGACCTTTTCTTATGCCTGTGTTAAGTTTCATAAATCATTTTCTTTATAGCCTTTTCAAGTGACTTAACTCTTCACATTATAACAGAATGGACTCAACCTTTTTCTTTCATGCAACTGACCTACTATGTTACACCGTAATGCTTAAGAAAAGGTGAAGAAAGACTGGCTTCCTACCCCAGCACTCCTTTATAAGGAACAAAATTACTGCTCTGAATCCAGACTTTCTATTACCATACATGCATCTGAAATCATAGAAGCATAAAGCTTGGAATTAGGCTCCCCATCGGTTTAAAAACACAGTTTCTCTTAGAATCACAGATTTTAAAGCAGGAAGAGACCATAAAATGCTTTATGTTTACTTGAGTCAGGCCTCTGGCTTGGGTGGCACTAAAGAATCAAAGAGCACTCCTCCTGTACCCTCTGAATATCCGCCTTGTCTGCACATCGCAGATTGCTCTATGGCCACTTAAGTGATCAGTAAACACTTACTGGAGTGCCTGCTGGGAATTTGACAGTGTGCTGGAGTTATGGCCTGGCAGAATCGTAAAAGAGTCATTGCTCTCCAGGAACTTTCAATCTTAGTGGAGAGAGAGAGGACACATATATAGAGAACAAAGACACTATCAAAGATATGAATGGAAGCCAGAGTCTGGTCCATAGTCAGCATCAGTAAGTGTATCTGTAACAAGAGAGCCCAGAAAGGACTCCAGAGTTCTGGCTTCTGTGTCTGGATGGATGGCAAAGCCATTCACTGAGAGAAGGGACTCTGGCAAGGTCAAGATGGACAGCAGAGGCAGTGAGCAACAGGAGGAACAATCCTAAATCTGTCTTGGCTGTACTGGGGATAAGATATGATTGAGAGTCCAAGAGTTGGATATAAGAGTTTATTGCTTAGAGGGAATATCTGGGATAGGATACTAATTTGTGAGTTGTTTGTACATATGTGGCAAATGAGAAGAGAGAGCCTAGGGCTGTACTTGGGGAAAATGCTGGATAGAAAACAGTGTATCCACAGAGGAGGCAGAGGAGGATGGGTGGGTATCACAAAGAGGTGGGGGGACAGGAGAGGTCAGCAGAGTTGAATGCTGCCAAGATGCCAAGTAAATGAGGATGTAGAAGGGGTTACTAGCTTTAGTTTGAGATGGTGAAGTCAAGGCTTTTGCTGATTTCAAAGTGCAGGGTGGGGATGGTACCCAGACATGGAAAGGAAGAGCACAGGCATTCTGGGAAGGGGAACAGCACCACCTAAAACCCAAACAGCAGAGTAGCCATTGGGGTTTGACATGTGTCACAGTGGAACTTTCCCATTTAGTCACCTTCCAGAAGGGGACACTGGAGAGGAAGCCTGGGCTAGGAGGGCCTTGGGTGTCTGGCAAAGAACTTGGATTTTCCTTTCTAACCAAAAAGACCCACCGTTGGTTTCTGAGCCTAGAAGTGACTCTGTAAAGCCATGACACACGCTTGGTAGTTATGGGAGATGCGGCCCTTCTCACAAACTGGGTGGAGGCACACTTTCGAAACACAACATCAAGCTAAGATTCAGTAACAAAGGACAAAAACACTCTTGAGTGGGCAGATTTATTGTACCATCCTATGAGCTCATGAATGGGAAACTCTCCACCCTCCGAGGGAGGCCCTATTTAGAGATGTTGTTGTTATAGTAATAGCCACTGCCTCTCCCTCCAAGGGAAAGAGTAGAAAACCAGAGCTCCAGGCAGAAAGTAGGAAAACAGTAACGACTCTCCGCTTATTATTTCTGACTGAGTGAGTTACATAGGGAGGGGCTCTACTGGGTCCACAGCAGGGCTTTCATCTCCTCTGCCTCCATGACCTTGGCTCATTTGACTACGGCGAGGTCTCTGCTTGCTCTGGTGCACTCAAGGCCCTTAGGGCAATCGTGAGCAGGGATTCACATATGTGTGTTTGAGAAACAAAATACTGTGGTCCTGACCCCTCTGCCTCTTGCCTCCCATTTCTAGCGGGAAATAGAGGCAGAAAGCAAGATAAAGGAGTTTGGAGTCCTTTCTAGGGGATTGTGGGACAGAGGAGCTGCCCCAGCCATCAAGAGAGGCAAGAAGAGAGGGACAGCCATGAAGCAGCGTTCTCTCTGTGTGCCACCTTCCTCCCCCAACGTTCTTCCTTCCTTCATTGACTTTTGAGAACTTACTACATGCTCAGCTCTGACCTGGGCACTAAAGATCACCCAGTGACTAGCTCAGATGGTCTCCCTACCCTCATGGAATTTGCAGTCTAGAGGAAGAGACAGAGATTCAGGCAATTACATTGGCTGATGTGCATTTGCAAATATAATGAGTGCAGACTGACTGCTAAGAATGAGGAAGAAAGGCCAGACCACAGGGTCAGGTTGGGGAGGTCTTCAGGCCAAACTACCGAGTGTGCCATCCCCCACCCCACAACTGATCAGGATACAGGTAGCTATCCTAAAAGCACTGAGCAGCCAAGGAGCATTTTAAGCAGGAGGTGGATTGCAAGGTCAGATTTATATTTGAATCCTCAACAATAACAATAATCATGTGAAGGTTACTGCAACTCGCATGTCATACATATTTGAGTTACCAGGATGCTTCCTCCTCTTCCTTTGCCTAGGTTTGTCCCTGACCCTGGTCCTGGCCCTATACTTTTTCCGGGCTATGATAAAAAAAATCCACCTGCAATGCAGGAGACAGGGGTTCCATTCCAGTGAGAAAGATCCCTTGGAGAAAGAAATGGAAACCCACTCCAGAATTCTATACTGGGAAATCCCGTTGACAGAGGAGCCTGATGGGCTACAGTCTATGGGGTTGCAAAAAAGTTGGACATGACTTGGCGACAACACCACCACCACCATGTGGATCACTTGGCTGCTGCAGCAGGAGAAAGAGGCAGCAGGCAGATGTTCCCCTGGAATGGTGGCCAAGAGAAACTGCTTTCAGGCAGCTGGCACACACTTAGAAACGTGGGAGTCAGATAAGGGCATTTTGGAACTGTTTGGAGGTTAAATGAGCCCGCTTAAGAACGCCATGCATATGAGGGAAATGCCCAAGCTATACTCTGCAGTGGAAAAAGCCAGGGGCAAAGAAACAGAGGCCGCATCCAATGCCCTGGGCGTCTCTGTGTGCTCCAGCACTTAGAGTATGCATCAATATGTTTGCATAGAAAAGAAGCATAGAAGTCAATACATACAACTCTTAACAGTAGGTAGCTTTGCATAGTGGGACTGTGGCAATACTTTTATTCTTCTTTATGCCTTACTGGGTTTCCCAGACTACTCTGCTCCTTGGAATCTCAAACTGCCCCTTAGAGGGACCAAGGAAAGAGATCAATCAGTGATGCCTTCAATCCAGCAGTCATCACTGAGTGGCTCCCTCAGTGACAGGAGCTGTGACTCATGCCATGGAACTTGAACTCACCATGAAGGGTCTGAAAGTTAGGGATGTAGAAAGTGTTCAGAAATGTTTCTTGATGTATTTGTTAGGAACCTTTGAATAGCTAATGAAGCTGAAGTCAACAAAGGGATTTGCATAACCGAGAAGTCTTGAATATCACTGAGTCTCTTTGGTCTGGCCTAGTCACATGTCCATCACTGACCCAGTCACTTTTCTAAGAGGACAGAATATATTGAGTAGGTTGCTCTGGGTCAGGTACCAGTCTACAGAGCCTGGGCCTCCCGTGGAAGCTCAGATTGAGTTTGGGATGGAAATAGTTCCCCCAAAAGGAAATTGAAATGCTGTTGCCATAAGAATAAAGGAATGGATGCCCATCAGGCAAAAATAACAGGTGCCCAGAAAACCAAGAGAATCACTTAAAGGCTTTCTGGAGATATCTGCTTCCAGCTGAGTCCTTGGAGGCAGCGTGGTGTAGTAGGTGAAACCCTGGGCTCAGAAGGAAGAGACCAGAGTTCTAGACTCACTAATCCTCCTGCCTCTTGTCTATCCCCAGATTCATTTCCATGGTGTTACCATAATGATCCAGCTAAAACACAAATCTAACCATGTCTCAGCTTGAAATTCTTCATTGCTAGCCACCCCACCCCTATCTCCCAACCCCAACCCCACGGCCTGCCAGATCAAGTACAAAGGCTCTCAACAGCATGCAAAACCCTCTACCTGCTTTTCAACATTACCTCCCTTGGCCTCAGACTGTCATCCCAGCACCCTGAGTTCCCTGTAGCACACATACACACATATACACGTACACACACCAAGGTGAGTCTGTTCATGAATTAATCGTGCCTTTCCCTGTAGTACCCGCCACCTTTCCTCACCGAACTTTTGCCTTACCCATTCCATCTCATCCTTGATAACTTGGCCTAGATATCATCTCCAAGAAGCCCTCCCCTCTGTCCTTCCATGAACACCATCTTACCCTAAACATACCTCTTTCTTTGCACTTCTTCTAATTACCTTTTTGTGATTCTATTCCAACAAAAGAACTGTGGTATCCTGTCTTTCTTATATGGACCACCCAGGTGCTGGCATGCTCACTGGCCCCAAAGAGATGCTTATTAAATGTTTATTGAACTGAACATTTCAGGATTCCTTTCCCCCTTACCTAAAATGAGAACTTTGTACTGTATAAGCCATGAGATTCCTTCTAGCTCTTAACGGTCACAGATCAGTCTAGCTCTTGTCACTAGACAGAAAGATCAGGAGAGGACGAGACACAGAGAAGGTGAGTTTTGATTTAGGAGCAGAGATTCAGAATAAGTAATCAAGAGACAATATCATGGCCCAAATTGGGCAGCACATGAATTCTGTATACTTAAGAGAGAATAAGATTAGTGTGCATCCAAAACAAAGTGATGAAAAATAAAGCTGTTTTATCTCTATCTCTAGATGTAAGATCACCACATAGAGCATGTGGCCACTAGAGACACAGCATCTAGTGTGCACTGGTCACAGAGTAAGCACTCAACAATTTTGTTGAATGGAATGCCAAAACCCACCTTTTTCTGCTTCTCCACCTGGAAAATGGATTGGCATTTGCCTGGTAAGGGGAGAGTCAAGGGAACATGTATTTGTGTCATACAAACAACCACAAATAATGCTGACAGATTCCCACCGGACCTGTAGTTTAGCCTGTGAAAAAGTTTCTGCTAGCCAAAAGGGAAAGGCAAAAACTTAAAGAGTGAAAACTTAAGTCCCGTAAAATGCTGAAAGCTTAGTCCCACCAGACTGTAAACCGCTTGAATATTCCCAAGGAAGTCTCATCTACTGTTATCACCCACTTCTTCAGATTTCTTTGCTGTTCTTTGGACATCTGATACAGATCGAATGACAGACAGATAGAATTTATGGTTAGTGGAAAACCTACTCTGAAAGAAGGACAAAAAGAGTCAGTATATCATCCTTGTTAGGCAGAATGACAGGCGGAAGAACTTCCCAATTTTTCAAAAACTGCATGTCAATTTCTTGAGGAGGGGGGAGTATAAGCTAAAATTTTAAGAAGATCACATATTCTAGGATTAAATGTAATCAAAGCATTAAGGATGCATTTGCATCAAAATAAAATTATTTCTATTTGATTGATCCATCACTGATTTTCTAACACTGAAGCGAGAGTTTATTTTCAGGAGCATTACCTCATCATCTGTGTTGCTGGTTTGTGTTTTTAATCCGTGTTTGTGCCAGGAGATGTGTTTTGTCTTATGACCAAGAGTTGTGGTAGTATAAATGCACTTTGCTTTGTTTAATTTATTCATTTAATTTCTTCTTGGGTGATAGTTGTCTGTCTTTTCCCCCCTTCTAAATCAGACTTCCTGACAATTTTATGTAGAAAATTAAAGTCATATTCTTTCTGAACCTGAATTGATTTTGCCCAGGTCTTATTTCAGAAATAATAGCAAAGAGAAATAATAGACTCCAGGACCTTGAATTTCACAGATTCCTTCTTTGCAGTCTGGCTTGAAGCCATCATATGAAGTCAGAGCTTTTTTTTTTTTTTTCCTCTCTCTCTTTCTCCTCCTCATCGCCCACATTTAAAGAGTAATCACTTGATTTGTGTCACTGGGTGGTATGACTTTGTTGTTACTGCTGAAAATAAATCAGTTCAAGGACTGGTAATTAAATCATCTGCTTATATATTTTTTTCTCTTTAAAAATCACTCAGAAACCAGAACCTTTCCCTCCTAATTCTGGGAGGCAATGTCAAACAGATCTTAGACTCTTAGGCTCTTAATGTTGATGGGAACCCTCGAGGTTTTGAAGTCCAACAAAATGAGATGGGAAGGAGTGGCAGTCACCTGGCTTTTTGTATTAAAAAGTCACAATCTTTTTTAATACAATTTTTAAAGCTTATGCTCCCTTTACACTTATAAAATATTGGCCGTATTCCCTGTGTTGAACAATACATCCTTTGAGCCTATCTTACATCCCTTAATTCGTGTCTCCCACTCCCCTATCCAAATATTGCCCCTCTTCCCATTGGTAACCATTAGCTTGTTCTCTGTATCCATGAGTCTACGCCTTTCTTTACTATATTCTCTAGTTTGTGGTATTTTTTAGATTCCACATCTAAGTGATGTCATATGATGTTTGTCTTTCTCTGTCTGGCTTACTTGGTATGATAATCTTAAGTCCATCCATGTTGCTGCAAATGACATTTCATTCTTTCTATTGCTGAGTAGCAGTCTGTGTGTGTGTGTGTGTGTGTGTGTGTGCATACCACATCTTCTTTATCCATTCTTCTGTTGATGGACACTTAGATTGCTTCCATACCTTGGCAATTGTAAATAATTCTGCTACGAGCTGCATATTCCTCCAATAATGTTTCATTCCTAACAGCAAGTGACCTCATGATACAGGGCCAACATGCCTTTATTAAGGTAAGGATTTGAAGGAACTAAGTCTTACACCCAGCATTGTCTTTCCCCTGCTGTTGGCTAATAACGCCTCTTAAATTCTGTGGCTCTCAGTATCCAAACATGTAAATTCGACCTCAAAGTTTCCTCCAGTTCTAACATTGTGGAGTCTTTGATCTCTTCTAAATATCTTCTCTAAACACCAGTATTGTTTGTAGTCCTCTTACGATCTCCAACTTTAAATTATTCTTAAAAGAAGCAAAAGCTCCATGAAACATATGTTTTTCACTTTAATCACACACCTTTCTATCATCCATAGAAAAATATGTGATTTTGATTGGCTCTGTCAATTGCCAGTTTAAAGACATTCCCTTTTTTTTTTGGAGAGGGCAGTTCCTGCTGCTCTAGGACATGCTCTGTAGGGGCTGGTGTGAAAGTGGGTTTTCTCTCATCTCACCCCACTGGGACCCCTCCCCACCACAGAAAGGGCTCAGCCACCAAAGTAAGAGAAGTGTTTGCAAACCCATTCTCTCAGCTTCCCTGTTGTGACCTGAGGTCACATTGAGACCCGAGCTGTCAAATAGATGTGCTACTATCCCCATGTGGCTCTTGAACACTTGAAATGTGTGAATTAAGATATGTTACTAATATAAAAATGCACACTAGATTTTGAAAACTTAGTAGGAATATATGGGTATAAAATATCTCATGAATAGTTTTTCACATAGATTCTATCTTGAAATGGTAGTATTTTGGATACATCTGGTCAAATAACATCTATGATTAAAATTAATTTCCCCTGCCTCATTTTTAGGGATGTGTCCTAATGTAGATATTAGAAAAGTTTATTTTTATTTATGGCTGTTTTGGGTCTTCATTGCCGCACAGACTGTTTTCTCTAGTTGCAGTGAGCAGGGGCTACTCTCTAGCTGTGGTGTGCAGGCTTTTCATTGCAGGGGCTTCTCTTGTTGTGGAGCACAGTCTCCAGGTATACCGGCTTCAGTAGTTGCGGCTTCCAGGCTCTAGAGCACAGGCTCAATAGTGGTGGCTCTCAGGCTTAGCTGCTCCACAGCACGTGGGCTCCTCCAGGACCAGGGATTGAACCCTTGTCTTCTGCATGGGCAAGCAGATTCTTTACCACTGAGCCACCAGGAAAGCCCCAGAAAAGTTTATATATGTAACTCACATTCAGACAAAAGAGATGCATATCTGAGATCCATATCCATTGGGCATATCTGACTCACCAAGAAAGGGGCTTTGATCAATCAGAAAAATCTACCATGGTTGAAGGGCCAGGAGGAAGGCATGAGGCCCATTCTGGGAGCAACTCAGATGAGCACATTTCTTCACACCAGGCAAAGAGGAGAGGCCCAATACCCTCAAAAGGAGAAAACGGTTCTCAAAGTCAGCTTACATAATTTCTGATGTTTTTAAATTTCTTTGTAAGAAATTTGACAAATTTACACTGATTTCAGCACCAGGAAACCTGCCAGTTTGGCAGTCCAATGATTAATTTTCTCTCTGATCTGAGGTACAAAGTTCCTGAACTGTGTGAGTTTCCCTTCCTGCTATAGTACTTCTGACCTGCCTGGAGAGGTTACAGTCAAAAACATAAAACTACAGCAATGAGACTGCGTTATGATGTAGGACAAAGTTTGTTCAAGTGGAAACAAAACAGAACTCAAACAGCCTGTGACACTAATGCAAAGAGGGAGGGGAAAAAAGATCAACTTTTACAAACTTGGTTCTAAGAAGTTTTTAAACAACTTGTAAAACTCTGCAATCAGACGTATGCTGTGGGCCCCACTTTACTTCCTACATCTTACATCTGATGGATTCCTCTCTGGTTGCCCTCCTTACTAATCTCCCCTCACTCAATCTATGCTGAGCCTTGCTCCAAGTTGCTTGCAAAACTTGCTAAACTGCTTCTCACACTTTCCTCAATCCCCTTCCTCCACCTGGGAAAAAAATTTACATATTTTTCAAAACTCAGTTACAGCTTGGTTTTCTTTCTGAGCCCTCCCTAAACATCAGACTAGGCCTCTATACAAGCTTCAAGTCCCACACACTTAACACCTGCATTGCATGCTGTGTTTTCCTCCTCCAGTTTGCAAGGTGCTTTAAGCTACAAACCAAATACTATTTGCGTTTCTTTCAGCAGTGCCTGTATAGTTTCTGGCCCATTGTGTGCTGAGTTCCTCATTTGTCTTTGACTCTTTGGATGCAACCCCATGGAAGCCAGCCCTCCAGGCTCCTCTGTCCATGGGATTCTCCAGGTAAGAATATTGGAGTGAGTTGCCATGACCTCATCCAGGGGATCTTCAAGCCAGGGGTTGAACCTCAGTTTCCCACACTGCAGGTGGATTCTTTACTGACTGAGCCATCAGGGAAGCCCTGGAAGCCCACACCCAATTGGAGTGGGTAGCCTATCCCTTCTCCAGGGGAACTTCCCAGCCCAGAGATCAAACCAGGGTCTCCTGCATTGCATTTACAGGCAGGTAAAAAGTGCTTGTGGAAAGAATAAGTCAGTGAATGAAAGAACAAATGAATAGTGAGTTCTATTGTTTCAGTATAAAATATGGGAATTATTTTAATAACGAAATGGAAATGTTATGTTCTCTAGTGCTAAATATACTGTCTTCACTTTTTTTTTTTTTTTTTTTTTTTTTTTTTTTTTTTTTTTTTGGGTTTTGTCATACATTGATATGAATCAGCCATAGATTTACACTTATTCCCCATCCCGATCGCCCCTCCCACCTCCCTCTTCACCCGACTCCTCTGGGTCTTCCCAGTGCACCAGGCCCGAGCACTTGTCTCATGCATCCCACCTGGGCTGGTGATCTGTTTCACCATAGATAGTATACATGCTGTTCTTTTGAAACATCCCACCCTCACATTCTCCCACAGAGTTCAAAAGTCTGTTCTGTATTTCTGTGTCTCTTTTTCTGTTTTGCATATAGGGTTATCATTACCATCTTTCTAAATTCCATATATATGTGTTAGTATGCTGTAATGTTCTTTATCTTTCTGGCTTACTTCACTCTGTATAATGGGCTCCAGTTTCATCCATCTCATTAGGACTGATTCAAATGAATTCTTTTTGACAGCTGAGTAATATTCCATGGTGTATATGTACCACAGCTTCCTTATCCATTCATCTGCTGATGGGCATCTAGGTTGCTTCCATGTCCTGGCTATTATAAACAGTGCTGCAATGAACATTGGGGTGCACGTGTCTCTTTCAGATCTGGTTTCCTCAGTGTGTATGCCCAGAAGTGGGATTGCTGGGTCATATGGCAGTTCTATTTCCAGTTTTTTAAGGAATCTCCACACTGTTTTCCATAGTGGCTGTACTAGTTTGCATTCCCACCAACAGTGTAAGAGGGTTCCCTTTTCTCCACACCCTCTCCAGCATTTATTGCTTGTAGTCTTTTGGATAGCAGCCATCCTGACTGGCGTGTAATGGTACCTCATTGTGGTTTTGATTTGCATTTCTCTAATAATGAGTGATGTTGAGCACCTTTTCATGTGTTTGTTAGCCATCTGTATGTCTTCTTTGGAGAAATGTCTGTTTAGTTCTTTGGCCCATTTTTTGATTGGGTCATTTATTTTTCTGGAATTGAGCTGCAGGAGTTGCTTGTATATTTTTGAGATTAATCCTTTGTCTGTTTCTTCATTTGCTATTATTTTCTCCCAATCTGACGGCTGTCTTTTCACCTTACTTATAGTTTCCTTTGTAGTGCAAAAGCTTTTAAGTTTCATTAGATCCCATTTGTTTAGTTTTGCTTTTATTTCCAATATTCTGGGAGGTGGGTCATAGAGGATCTTGCTGTGATTTATGTCAGAGAGTGTTTTGCCTATGTTCTCCTCTAGGAGTTTTATAGTTTCTGGTCTTACATTTAGATCTTTAATCCATTTTGAGTTTATTTTTGTGTATGGTGTTAGAAAGTGTTCTAGTTTCATTCTTTTACAAGTGGTTGACCAGTTTTCCCAGCACCACTTGTTAAAGAGGTTGTCTTTTTTCCATTGTATATCCTTGCCTCCTTTGTCAAAGATAAGGTGTCCATAGGTTCGTGGATTTATCTCTGGGCTTTCTATTCTGTTCCATTGATCTATATTTCTGTCTTTGTGCCAGTACCATACTGTCTTGATGACTGTGGCTTTGTAGTAGAGTCTGAAGTCAGGCAGGTTGATTCCTCCAGTTCCATTCTTCTTTCTCAAGATTACTTTGGCTATTCGAGGTTTTTTGTATTTCCATACAAATTGTGAAATTCTTTGGTCTAGTTCTGTGAAAAATACCGTTGGTAGCTTGATAGGGATTGCATTGAATCTATAGATTGCTTTGGGTAGAATAGCCATTTTGACAATATTGATTCTTCCAATCCATGAACACGGTATGTTTCTCCATCTGTTTGTGTCCTCTTTGATTTCTTTCATCAGTGTTTTATAGTTTTCTATGTATAGGTCTTTTGTTTCTTTAGGTAGATATACTCCTAAGTATTTTATTCTTTTTGTTGCAATGGTGAATGGTATTGTTTCCTTAATTTCTCTTTCTGTTTTTTCATTGTTAGTATATAGGAATGCAAGGGATTTCTGTGTGTTAATTTTATATCCTGCAACTTTACTATATTCATTGATTAGTTCTAGTAATTTTCTGGTAGAGTCTTTAGGGTTTTCTATGTAGAGGATCATGTCATCTGCAAACAGTGAGAGTTTCACTTCTTCTTTTCCTATCTGGATTCCTTTTACTTCTTTTTCTGCTCTGATTGCTGTGGCCAAAACTTCCAACACTATGTTGAACAGTAGTGGTGACAGTGGGCACCCTTGTCTTGTTCCTGATTTCAGGGGGAATGCTTTCAATTTTTCACCATTGAGGGTGATGCTTGCTGTGGGTTTGTCATATATGGCTTTTATAATGTTGAGGTATGTTCCTTCTATTCCTGCTTTTTGGAGAGTTTTAATCATAAATGAGTGTTGAATTTTGTCAAAGGCTTTCTCTGCATCTATTGAGATAATCATATGGTTTTTATCTTTCAATTTGTTAATGTGGTGTATTACGTTGATTGATTTGCGGATATTGAAGAATCCTTGCATTCCTGGGATAAAGCCCACTTGGTCGTGGTGTATGATTTTTTTAATATGTTGTTGGATTCTGTTTGCTAGAATTTTGTTAAGGATTTTTGCATCTATGTTCATCAGTGATATTGGCCTGTAGTTTTCTTTTTTTGTGGCATCTTTGTCTGGTTTTGGAATTAGGGTGATGGTGGCCTCATAGAATGAGTTTGGAAGTTTACCTTCTTCTGCAATTTTCTGGAAGAGTTTGAGTAAGGTAGGTGTTAGCTCTTCTCTAAATTTTTGGTAGAATTCAGCTGTGAAGCCATCTGGTCCTGGGCTTTTGTTTGCTGGAAGATTTTTGATTACACTTTCGATTTCCTTGCCTGTGATGGGTCTGTTAAGATCTTCTATTTCTTCCTGGTTCAGTTTTGGAAAGTTATACTTTTCTAAGAATTTGTCCATTTCATCCAAGTTGTCCATTTTATTGGCATAGAGCTGCTGGTAGTAGTCTCTTATGATCCTTTGTATTTCAGTGTTGTCTGTTGTGATCTCTCCATTTTCATTTCTAATTTTGTTAATTTGGTTCTTCTCTCTTTGCTTCTTAATGAGTCTTGCTAATGGTTTGTCAATTTTGTTTATTTTTTCAAAAAACCAGCTTTTAGCTTTGTTGATTTTTGCTATGGTCTCTTTAGTTTCTTTTGCATTTATTTCTGCCCTGATTTTTAAGATTTCTTTCCTTCTGCTAACCCTGGGGTTCTTCATTTCTTCCTTCTCTAATTGCTTTAGGTGTAGAGTTAGGTTATTTATTTGGCTTTTTTCTTGTTTCTTGATGTAAGCCTGTAATGCTATGAACTTTCCCCTTAGCACTGCTTTTACAGTGTCCCATAGGTTTTGGGTTGTTGTGTTTTCATTTTCATTCATTTCTATACATATTTTGATTTCTTTTTTGATTTCTTCTATGATTTGTTGGTTATTCAGAAGTGTGTTATTTAGCCTCCATGTGTTTGAATTTTTAACAATTTTTTTCCTGTAATTGAGATCTAATCTTACTGCACTGTGGTCAGAAAAGATGACTGGAATGATTTCAATTTTTTTGAATTTTCCAAGACCAGATTTATGGCCCAGGATGTGATCTATTCTGGAGAAGGTTCCGTGTGCACTTGAGAAAAAGGTGAAGTTGATTGTTTTGGGGTGAAATGTCCTATAGATATCAATTAGGTCTAGCTGGTCCATTGTGTCATTTAAAGTTTGTGTTTCCTTGTTAATTTTCTGTGTAGTTGATCTATCCATAGTTGTGAGTGGGGTATTAAAGTCTCCCACTATTATTGTGTTACTATTAATTTCCTCTTTCATACTCGTTAGTGTTTGCCGTACATATTGCGGTGCTCCTATGTTGGGTGCATATATATTTATAATTGTTATATCTTCTTCTTGGATTGATCCTTTGATCATTATATAGTGTCCTTCTTTGTCTCTTTTCACAGCTTTTATTTGAAAGTCTATTTTATCTGATATGAGTATTGCGACTCCTGCTTTCTTTTGGTCTCCGTTTGCATGAAATATTTTTTTCCAGCCCTTCACTTTCAGTCTGTATGTGTCTCTTGTTTTGAGGTGGGTCTCTTGTAGACAGCATATATAGGGGTCTTGTTTTTGTATCCATTCAGCCAATCTTTGTCTTTTGGTTGGGGCATTCAACCCATTTACATTTAAGGTAATTATTGATAGGTGTGGTCCCGTTGCCATTTACTTTGTTGTTTTGGGTTCACGTTTATACAACCTTTCTGCATTTCCTGTCTAGAGAAGATCCTTTAGCATTTGTTGAAGAGCTGGTTTGGTAGTGCTGAATTCTCTCAGCTTTTGCTTATCTGTAAAGCTTTTGAGTTCTCCTTCATATCTGAATGAGATCCTTGCTGGATACAGTAATCTAGGTTGTAGGTTATTCTCTTTCATTACTTTCAGGACGTCCTGCCATTCCCTTCTGGCCTGGAGGGTTTCTATTGATAGATCAGCTGTTATCCTTATGGGAATCCCTTTGTGTGTTATTTGTTGTTTTTCCCTTGCTGCTTTTAATATTTGTTCTTTGTGTTTGATCTTTGTTAGTTTGATTAATATGTGTCTTGGGGTGTTTCGCCTTGGGTTTATCCTGTTTGGAACTCTCTGGGTTTCTTGGACTTGGGTGGCTATTTCCTTCCCCATTTTAGGGAAGTTTTCAGCTATTATCTCCTCGAGTATTTTCTCATGGCCTTTCTTTTTGTCTTCTTCTTCTGGAACTCCTATGATTCGAATGTTGGGGCGTTTCACATTGTCCCAGAGGTCCCTGAGGTTGTCCTCATTTCTTTTGATCCTTTTTTCTTTTTTCCTCTCTGCTTCATTTATTTCCACCATTTTATCTTCTATCTCACTTATCCTATCTTCTGCCTCCGTTATTCTACTCTTGGTTCCCTCCAAAGTGTTTTTGATCTCATTCATTGCATTATTCATTTTTAATTGACTCTTTTTTATTTCTTCTAGGTCTTTATTAAACAATTCTTGTATCTTTTCAATCTTTGTTTCCAAGCTATTTATCTGTAACTCCATTTTGTTTTCAAGATTTTGGATCATTTTTATTATCATTATTCTAAATTCTTTTTCAGGTAGATTCCCTATCTCCTCCTCTTTTGTTTGACTTGGTGGGCATTTTTCTTGTTCCTTTACCTGTTGGGTGTTTCTTTGCCTTTTCATCTTGTTTAGATTGCTGTGTCTGGAGTGGACTTTCTGTATTCTGGAGGTCTGTGGTTCCTTTTTATTGTGGAGGATTTACCCAGTGGGTGGGGTTGGACGTTTGGCTTGTCAAGGTTTCCTGGTTAGGGAAGCTTGCGTCAGTGTACTGGTGCGTGGAACTTGATTTCTTCTCTTTGGAGAGCAATGGAGTGCCCAGTAATGAGTTTTGAGTTGGGTCTATGTGTTAGGTGTGACCTTGGGTAGCCTGTATGTTGACATTCAGGGCTATGTTCCTGTGTTGCTGGAGAATTTGCGTGGTATGTCTTGCTCTAAAACTTATTGGCTCTTGGGTGGTGGTTGGTTTCAGTGTAGGTATGGAGGCTTTTGGACGGTCACTTATCACTTAAAGTTCCATGTAGTCAGGAGTTTTCTGGTGTTCTCAGGTTTTGGGCTTAAGTTTCCTGCCTCTGGATTTCAGTTTTATTCTTCCTGTAGTCTCAGGACTTCTCCAACTATACAGCTCTGATAATTAAACTTCTAGGTTAATGGCGAAAAGATTCTCCCCCGTTAGGGACACCCAGAGAGGTTCACAGAGTTACATGAACAGGAGAAAAGGGAGGAGGGAGATAGAGATGAGTAGGAGGAGAAAAGGGGGGACTCAAGAGGAGAGAGACAGATCTATGCAGCTGTCTGTTCCCAGAGTGTTCTCGTATCTCAGACACCTACAAGGATTCACAGAATTGGATGGGGAAGAGAAGGGGAAAAGAGGAAATAGAGGTGTTCTGAGGTAGAAAACAGAGAGTCAAGATTGGGAGGGAATAATCTTCGGTTTAAAGATAGGGCTTCTCTTTTTTTTTTTTTTTTTGTAAGGTTATAGTGTAGTGAAGATGAAAATGAAGAGTAGTAGAGGAGTACTAGAGGACTTTAAAAGAAATAAGAGAAGAAGAAAAATAGAAAATAGAAGAGAAAAAGGAAAGAAAAAAAAAAGAAGAAAAAGGAGAAAAAAAAACAAAGAAAAAAAAAAGAAAAAGAAAAAAAAAAAAGAAAGAAAAAAAAAATTTTTTTTTTTCCCCTAATTAAAAAAATCGTAAAAATCTATGAAAATGAAAGTTAAGGAGTAATGGGGGAGTAATAGGGAATTTTAAAGGAAAATAAAAGAGAAAAAATAAAAAAGAAAAATATAAAAAGAAAAAAAAAATTTTTTTTTTTTCCTTACTTAGAAAAAACAGAAAAATAAAAAAAAAAGTAAAAATATGTCTAGGAATTTCTCTGGAGCTGTTGCGGTCAGTGTGGGTTCGGCTCAGTTTCAGATAGCTCCTCGTTCCAGCTTGCACTTCTCGATATCTACAGGGCCCTTCCGGTGAAGTCGGTGTTTTCTTCAGGGATTTTAATCTGTTGCACCAGTCCCTTCTGAAGCGGTTCCCTTTGTTTATTTGGCTTCTGTTTGCCGGTCTCTTCAGAGGCTCATTTCCGCCCTGACACAGGCGGCCGGAGGCGGCACTCTTATTCAGGTAGCTAGTTCCGTTGCGCTGCTGGGAGGGGCTGACGCTGCGGGGCGGGGCTGGCGCTGCGGGGCGGGGCTGACGCTGCGGGGAGGGGCTGGCCCTGCGGGGGCGGGGCTGACGCTGCGGGGAGGGGCTGGCCCTGCGGGGGCGGGCTGGCGCTGCCGGAAGGGGCTGACGCTGCTTTCTCCGTCTGCGCTGCTCAGGCTCCCGGCTGTTCTATATGGAGCGCGCCCCGCGCTGCGCGAGGTTCCAGCCCTCGGGTGTTACACAAAAGCGCGGAAGGAAAAGCTGCGCCTGCTCTCTGTGCCTTCCCCGTCAGAGCGGTCCAGGCAGCCAGGGGCTTGGTGGGCGCGCTATCCCCAGGTGTGGCGCACCCACTCCCTTCCGCGGACCCAGTCTCAGTTTCCGCTGGCGCCAGGCGGGTGCGCGCGCCTTCCGCCCTCCGCGTCCCCAGCCCCAGTCCCCGCCCCGCGCCGGTCGGGTGCCTGCGCCCTGTGTCTCGCCGCGACCTTCCCCTCCCCCCTGCCTCCTGCCTCCGGCGGGGCTGGGCCGGTCCGCAGCCTGCGAGCTCTTCTCGGGACTTTCCCCGTCCCTTTGTTCTGCGAACGGCCGGCAGTGTGTTCCGGCCAGTCAATTTTCTCTCTCTCCTTTGGTCTCCCACAGTTCAAGTTGGCACCTCACAGAAGCTCCCCCCGATTGTCCTCAGGGCACTCAGGCCCGGACCCTAGCCCAAGCAAGGCCGCCTAAGACTCCCTTCCCGGGACGGGTCTCCGTCCTTAGCTCTTTTGTCTCACTTTTTATCTTCTATATTTTGTCCTACCTCCTTTCGAAGACAATGGTCTGCTTTTCTGGGCGCCTGATGACCTCAGCTAGCGATCAGAAGTTGTTTTGTGAAGTTTGCTCTGCATTCGGTTATTCTTTTGATGAATTTGTAGGAGAGAAAGTGGTCTCCCCGTCCTACTCCTCCGCCATCTTGGCTCCTCCCCTCCTGTCTTCACTTTTGAACTTTGAAACCTCTGCATGAGACTTAAGTTTAACTCCAAGAGACATAGAGAGATGATCTATTTCTCCATTATTTAGTTTATGTTGAATTCTGTTTATTAGCAAGTGTTCAGGAGGCATGATGAAGAGGCAATCAGATGGCATTTGATGATAGATAAGCCATCTGGATGCATTATCAATCAGTCCATAGGACACACACTTTGATTTCTTGGTCTAGGAATCAGGATAAGGGCAGAGTCATCTATCTATGTTCTATTATGCAGGCCCTCTGTGATCAATAGAATGAATTTTGCAAAAGGTTTGGTAGGTGAGAGATTTATTTCTGTAAGCACAGGAAAAACTGACTGAAATCAGCTAGCCCAAACTGAAATGGAGGCCATTCCATCCTTACAAAGGTTCAAAACAAAAATGTTTATTCATTCTCTTATTGATTTAGGGCAAATCATAGTATTTGTCAGTAAAGAAAATTGAAAAAAAAAAGTTCTTCTGTTTTTACACCTTCTGTGATATACTGTTATCTTCATGAAGGTGACGATCTTGTCTGCTTTGTTCACTAAGCAGTGACAACTTCCACAGAAGTACTCCTTAAATATTGCTGACCAATTAGATAAAAGAAGGAACTTACATGTGAGGTAGAAGAAGGCATGCCACCAAATTGCTCTCATAACCACTTGGTGTTAAGAATGGCTTATTTTTGGTAAATATGTTCTCTATTCTAAAAGCACTGTGATGTGGTGATTTTGTTAGACTGTAGCTTTCTCCCCACACAGTTCTTGAATGTAAAATTAAGGGCCTGGTGCACTGGGAAGACACAGAGGAATCGGGTGGAGAGGGAGGTGGGAGGGGGGATCGGGATGGGGAATACGTGTAAATCTATGGCTGATTCATATCAATGTATGACAAAACCCACTGAAATGTTGTGAAGTAATTAGCCTCCAACTAATAAAAAATTTAAAAAAAAAAAAAAAGCATATTTTAGGTTGAGAGGAAGCTAAATAAATGATGGATACAATTTTTCGTTCTAGAAACATCAATAACCAAACATTTCCAAACAGGAAAACATTTTTCTGCAAGTTACCACATTGGCAGATTCTTCATTATATAGTAAAGGGGGTACTGGTACCATGAGGGAGATAGCAATCCATGGGGACTTGATACATGACTAATTCCATCTCTCTTCCCATTGTGTCAGCACAGGTTGGGAAAAAGTTGCACAAAGTTTCTGGGTTTCTGAGTGATTTGAACCTTTCAGAGAATGTTGAAAACAGAACTTGGGAAGAAAATGTTTCACAGGATGGAAAGTTACAGCCTTAAGGGAACTTGGTGCCAGAGTTATGACTGGTTAAAAATAATTGGTTTGCAAAGAGCAGTTGTTGTTCAGTTGAAAGTCGTATCCAACTCTTTGCAACCCCATGAATCGCAGCAGACCAGGCTTCTCTGTCCTTCACGATCTCCTGGAGTTTGCTCCAACTCATGTCCATTGAGTCAGTGATGCCATCCAACCACCTCATCTTCTGTCACCCCCTTCTCCTCCTGCTCTCAATCTTTCCAAGCATCACGGTCTTTTCCAATGAGTCAGCTCTTTGCATCAGGTGGCCGAAGTATTGGGGCTTTAGCATCAATCCTTCCAATGAATATTCAGGACTGATTTCTTTTAGGATTGGCTGGTTTGATCTCCTTGCAGTCCAAGGGACTCTCAAGAGTCTTCTCCAGCACCACAGTTAAAAAGCATCAATTCTTCCGCACTCAGCCTTCTTTATGGTCCAACTCTCACATCCATACATGACTACTGGAAAAACCATAGCTTTGATTATAGACTTTTGTCTGAAAAATAATGTCTCTGCTTTTTAATATGCTGTCTAGGTTTGTCATAGCTTTTCTTCCAAGGAGCAAACATCTTTTAATTTCATGGCTGCAGTCACCATCTGCACTGATTTTGGAGCCCAAGAAAAATTTTTGTCAAGATTAACTTCACCTTTACTGATATTACTCTAAAGGTAGCCTAGTATGAAAGGAAAATTACAGAAGAGACACACCTTACTCAAGTATGAGTCCCCAGACTAAAGTTTTGTCCGGTTCACTGAAGTAGCTTATTCTCCCCAGGAGGCCTCCCAGACATGCTCAAGTTTGTGAGCCTCTTCCCGATACCACAGTGTTGAGCCTGTTTTCTGGGTTTGCTTACGAGCCATCTGCAAAAATTCACACTCACCCAGAGGTGGGCCAGCTATGCTTGCATAGAAGGCACCAGAGAATTGGGGGTGTCTGAGGGCCATTTAGAGACTCCTTGAGAAGGCTAGCCTCCTGATGGAGTCTGTAAAGCAGTTAATAGAATCCATAGCCCTCTGTTGATTTCTGAACCCTGGTTACTATGAATCCCTACTTCTCTTCTCCACTCTCAGTCTCTCCCAACCACTGAGCCATGCTAATCCTCTCAGTGTTTAGGGTGAAGAGAGAAAGAAGTGTACCTCTCAGGTTACAGTCCACACAGCTGGGGGAGCTGGCCTCTACCTCCCCTCTCACTCCTGTGGGGAAAAACTGGGGCTGAAGATGTCTTTCTTAGCATTAGACTAAGCCACCTTGGTGTGAGGAGGTGATGCTGTAAAGGGAAACTATTCTTATGCTCGTCAATGTGTGTATTCTTGGATTACTTTTTTCCTCCAGTGGTATGATGGAACTTCACTGCTGTATTATCAGACTCGCACAAAGGTACTATCGACATGGAGGTTGTCAAAATTGATGTTTGGTCGGGGGGAGGGAGGGGTGCAAGGTGACAGCTGAAAATTCCACTTCCACCATCTTGTTGATGTCACTGTTCAATGAAAGTTTGAGAAAACTTTAAAAGTATTGTATATAAATTATTTTCTGTCATCATTGTTGTTAACATTGCATCAACGTGTATAGCCCTAGCACCTAAAGAGTCGCTAGAGATGCTGTAGTCATTTGGAGATGTAACGGTCCAAAGTGTGGTCTATTGTACTACAGAGTCAAGCTAAGTCTTCCGTTTATTAGCAGTTGGACTTTAGGTGGGTTATTTAACCTCTTTGAGAATGGGATTAATAATAATATCTACCTACTTCACAGAGCTGATGTGAGGGTTGGATAAAATAATGCATGTGACATGACTGACACAAGGCAAACACTCAAAATTATTGACTTTTATTATTATCATCATAATCATTGTCATCACAAAAATTAGTAAGTATGGTCATTTGGGGCCAAACTGAAATGTTTATCTTTTACAGACTATGAAAAATAATTATCCTATTAACAAAAATCATAAAAAACAAGGTTGTAAAGGAGGAGTATACTTTTATAATAAAAACAGTTTAAGATATTTGATTTTTATAAAACACAATTTACCAGAAATGGTGCATTCAAACTAATTATAAGTTTGCTCTTCTATAATGAAGTTTGCTTTTCTATACTTTGAAGAATCTCATTGTTTCAGCATCTCTGACAATATGTTTCCAGCTTTATTTGTGTCATCAAATATAGTTGAAAGCTGTAAATTATAATTCTTTTAAAAAATATTCTAAAATTCAGATTTTTATCTATTCTTTCAGTGTACAGAATTCGAACAAATGAGTTTTGTAAGTGTAGAAGGAGAGAAGGGAAAGGAGGAAAGAAAAGTCTTTAATAAATTTACTTGTAAAGAAGATGTTTTCTAGAAAACAGGTTTACTGTAAAATCATCTTTGCCTGTGGAAGATGAGCAAGGCCACATCCCTAAGTGACTTTGGAATAGCTCTAAGGACTGACAGATTATACCCTGTTACCTCAGTTCTTTGTTCCCAGCAGTGTATTTCTCAAAACCACAGCATGGGATGAGGGAGCTTCAAATAGATCATGACCATTGAGACTAGATGGACTGCACAGTTATCAGACTCTGAACTGTTGCTTTAAAATTTGGTTTGGCCCAATTTAACCTTGTAAAGAAAATGTAAAAGTTACAATACTGAAAAGTTGCCAGCAGGCTCCTCTGAGGCAGTCTGATCTCTCTTCACTTTCATTTATGTATTTTAGTTCACCTGTATGTGTACCATGGAAGGAGATATAGGTTCTGGCAGAATGTTTAACCATTCAAATATTACAGATTGACTAGAGATTCTGTATTTCATAGATGTTCCAAAAGTATTAGATTGTAGACTGTCTGCTTTGGTTTTACTGGCTTACTTTCTTCATTAAGAGGATACCAAATATAAGATCTATAGTTCCTGTTCCAGACATTCTGAAATCACATTTCTAGAGTGGAGGTTGGGGGAAGGACTCTATATACTAACAGGTGATTTCTGTGTGCAGTCCTCCAGTGGCTGCTGGAGGACTCAGACCATGAAAACCTCCCCTGGATGACCTGCAAGGACCCTGTGGCCCTGTTTTCCCTATATGATGCTGTCAATTGTAACCAAAAGAATGAATTCTAAGTAGTAAGTGGGAAGGACAGAGGTCAGAGGACTTCACACATCCTACAAGACATCCTCTTCATATCTCTGCCTATTCTTTATGTTCAGATATTATCTGTGTTTTTAAACAGAGTTCATTCTATGTTTATTGAGCACCTACTAGGTGTGCTAGATGAGCAACAACAGGGTAGCCGATCAAGCGAATGTTAGCTAACTCCAACATATGCTGGTGCTATTAACTAGTGCCATGGGAGCGTGGAGGAAGAAACTAACTGATGAGGGAGAGGAGAGGACATTACAAAGGAGAAAAACTCACAGAGTGCACCAGGAGCTACTTCACTGAACAAAAAAGTGAGGGAGAGCTCTTTAAAGCCGTGAGACTACAGGATGTTTCTGGTATTTTCAAGAAATGATGAAAGTCTCCTGAATCCTTACTGTTCTCCAACAGAACGTGGGAATAATAGCTACCTTAGCTGAGGGGGCCTAGGAGCAATGACCTGCCAATGCCTAGATCTCAGTTTCTAATATCATCCTCCAGTAAAGGGAACCAGGGCTGCTTGGAGAAATGACTAGTCCCAGGACAAGAGCAGGAAATTTATGAGGCAAGCCAGTGGAAGGAGCATAGGGGCCATTGAAAAGGCTTGGGCCTGGTGCACTGGGAAGACTCAGAGGAATCCGGTAGAGAGGGAGGTGGGAGGGGGGATCGGGATGGGGAATACATGTAAATCCATGGCTTATTCATGTCAATGTATGACAAAAACCACTACAATATTGTAAAGTAATTAGCCTCCAACTAATAAAAAATAAATGAAAAAAAAAAAGGAAAAACCTCCCTGTGACCCAGGTTGAAGCAGTTTGAGGGAGAAATAAAGTAGTATTTGAATTAGAACCCAGGGCATAAAATAAATACTCATAAGTCCACACTGATATAAATGATGGACTGAATAAATAAATAGGGGCAAAGAATCAAATTTCCCATCCAAGTTCAGTTCAGTTCAGTTACTCAGTCATGTCCGACTCTGCAACCCCGTGGACTGTAGCACGTCAGGCTTCCCTATCCATCACCAACTCTCAGAGCTTGCTCAAACTCATGTCTATCAAGTCAGTGATGCCATCCAAGTATCTCATCCTCTGTCATCCCCTTCTCCTCCAGCCTTCAATCTTTCCCAGCATCAGTCTCCCATCCAAAAGAATTCCAAATAACTATATGTTTTCCAGAAGGAGGGCATCACTCCCTGCCACTGGGTGTGCTATACATAGTGACTTCCTTCCAAACAGTACAGTGTGAAAAAGGAAGGGAAAAAGCTCAATTTACTGGAGAGAAACCTGACAAACACTGTCTCAGCCAGGTGATCAAAACTCACATCAATAGTGATAAGCCATCTTTTTTTTTTTTTTTGAAGTATAGTTGATTTACAGTTGTGTGTTAATTTCGGGATGGGGAGTACAGCAAAGTAATTCAGTTTTATATTTTTTCTGATTATTTTCCATTATAGGTTATTACAAGATACTGAATATAGTTACCTGTGCTACACAGTAAATCCATGTTGCATGTCTATTTTATATATAGTAGTATGTGTCTGTTAACCCCATACCCTTAATTTCTCCCTAATTCTTCTCTTTCCCCTTTGGTAACCTCGAGTTGTTTTTTTTTTTTTTTCTATGTCTGTGAGTCTGTTTCTGTTTCACAAATAGATTCGTCTGTATTACTTTTTTAGATTACACATATTCAGTGATACCATGTAGTATTTGTCTTTCTCTATCTGACTTACTTCACTTGGTATATTAATCTCTAGGTCCATCCATGTTGCTACAAATGGCAAAATTTTATTCCTTTTTAAATCTGAGCAATATTTCATTGTATATATGTTCCACACTTGATCCTGTGAACCCTTAGAATATTGAGATAAGAAAGGCACTTCTCTGGAATCTTCCTCCTAAAAATGCATCACCTCAGTATAATCAAGAGGAGAAAAAAAAATCCCAATTGAGGGCCTTTCTACAGAATACCTGATTAGTACTCCTCAGAAGCTCTCAAACTTTAAAGGTCATAAAAAACAAGGAAAGTCGGAAAAATGGTCACAGCCAAGAGAAGTCTAAGAAGACATGAGAACTAAATAGTCTCATGATGAGATCCTAGAACAGAAGAAGGACAGTAGGGAAAAAGTAAGGAAATCTGGATGAAGTATGGACTTCAGCTAATACCAGTGATCAATACTGGCTCACAAATGTGTCAAATGTACCATGTTAATGCAAAATATAATAATAGAAACTGAGTGCAGGATGTTAGGCTCTCTCTGCATTGTCTTTAAACATTTCCATAAATCTAAATCTACTATAAATTAAAAGCATATTTTAATAAACAGAGATGCTCATCGGCTTGCCTGCCCGTATGGTTATTATGAATATCAGATGGCTTAATGTGAGTGTACTTGCTAAATTCTGATGTATACCATGAATATAAAATGGATTTAAATGTGTTATTATTTCAATAAAATTATTATTTAAATTTTTTATTTAAATTATTTTTAAATATTTAAAATTATTTGTGGTGTGAGGATGGATAGAATTGATTAGGCAGGCTGTGAGCACACTATGAAGAGTCCCAGATGATGTGTGAAGTAGTTTGAATTTGATTCTAAAAACAATGGATCACTAAGTTCAGTCACCCAGTCATGTCCGACTCTTTGTGACCCCATAGACTGCAGCTTGCCAGGCTTCCCTGTCCATCACCAACTCATCTCCATTGAGACAGTGATGCTACCCAACCATCTCATTCTCTGTTGTCCCCTTCTCCTCATGCCTTCAATCTTTCCCAGCATCATGGTCTTTTCCAGTGAGTCAGTTCTTCGCGTTAGGTGGCCAAAGTATTGGAGCTTCAGCTTCAGCATCAGTCCTTCCAATGAATATTCAGGACTGATTTCCTTTAGGGTTGACTGGTTGGATCTCCTTGCTGTCCAAGGGACTGTGAAGAGTCTTCTCCAACACCACAGTTCAAAAGCATTAATTCTATGGCTGATCAAAACCCATTGAAATGTTGTGAAGTAATTAGCCTCCAACTAATAAAAAAAAAAAAAGCATTAATTCTTTGGCACTCAGCTTTCTTTATAGTCCAACTCTCACATCCATGCATGACTACTGGAAAAATTATAGCTTTGAATAGATGGACTTTTGTCAGCAAAGTAATGCCTCTGCTTTTTAATACACTGTCTAGGTTTGTCACAGCTTTTCTTCCAAGGAGCAAGCATCTTTTAATTTCTTGGCTGTAGTCACCATCTGCAGTGGCTTTCGAGCCCCCAAAAATAAAGTCTCTCACTGTTTCCATTGTTTCCCCATCTAATTGCCATGAAGTGATGGGACTGGATGCAATGATGTAGTTTTCTGAATGTTGAGTTTTAAGCCAACTTTTTCACTCTCCTCTTTCACTTTCATCAAGAGGTTCTTTGGTTCTTCTTTGTTTTCTGCCATAAGGGTGGTATCATCTGCATATCTGAGGTTATTGATATTTCTCCTGGCAATCTTGATTCCAGCTTGTACTTTATCCAGCCCAGCGTTTCGCTTGATGTACTCTGCATATAAGTTAAATAAGCAGGATGACAATATACAGCCTTGACGTATTCCTTTCCCTATTTGGAACCAGTCTGTTATTCCATGTCTGGTTCTAATTGTTGCTTCTTGACCTGCATACAGATTTCTCAGGAGGCAGGTAAGGTGGTCTGGTATTCCCATCTCTTTAAGAATTTTCCATAGTTTGTTGTGATCCACACAGTCAAAGGCTTTGGCATAGTCAATAAAGCAGAGATAGATGTTTTTCTGGAACTCTCTTGTTTTTTCAGTGATCCAGTGGATGTTGGCAATTTGATCTCTGGTTCCTCTTCCTTTTCTAGATCCAACTTGAACATCTGGAAGTTCACGGTTCACGTACTGTTGAAGCCTGGCTTGGAGAATTTTGAGCATTACTTTGCCAGTGTATGAGATGAGTGCAATTGTGTGGTAGTTTGAACATTCTTTGGCATTGCCTTTCTTTGGGATTGGAATGAGAACTGACCTTTTCCAGTCCTGTGGCCACTGCTGAGTTTTCCAAATTTGTTGGCATGTTGAGTGCAGGACTTTCACAGCATCATCTTTCAGGATTTGAAATAGCTCAGCTGGAATTCCATCACCTCCACTAGCTTTGTTCATAGTGATGCTTCCTAAGGCCCACTTGACTTCACATTCCAGGATTTCTGCCTCTAGGTGAGTGATCACACCATCGTGATTATCTGGGTTGTGAAGATCTTTTTTGTACAGTTCTTCTGTGTATTCTTGCCACCTCTTCTTAATATCTTCTGCTTCTGTTAGGTCCATACCATTTCCGTCCTTTATTGATCCCATCTTTGCATGAAATGTTCCATTGGTATCTCTAGTTTTCTTGAAGAGATCTCTAGTCTTTCCCATTCTGTTGTTTTCCTCTATTTCTTTGCATTGACTACTGAAGAAGTCTTTCTTATCTCTCCTTGCTATTCTTTGGAACTCTTTCCTTTTCTCCTTTGGCTTTAGCTTCTCTTCTCTTCTTGGTTATTTGTAAGGCCTCCTCAGACAACCGTTTTGCCTTTTTTATTTCTTTTTCTTAGTGATGGTCTTGATCCCTGTCTCCTGTACAACGTCACAAACCTCCATCCATAGTTTTTCATACACTCTATCAGATCTAATCCCTTGAAACTATTTGTTACTTCCACTGTATAATCATATGGGATTGGATTTAGGTCATACGTGGCTTTCTCTACTTTCTTCAATTTAAGTCTGAGTTTTGCAATAAGGAGTTCATGATCTGAGCCACAGTCAGCTTCTGGTTTTGTTTTTGTTGATTGTATAGAGCTTTTCCATCTTTGGCTGCAAAGAATATTATCAATCTGATTTCGGTATTGACTATCTGGTGATGTCCATGTGTAGTGTCTTGTCTTCTCTTTAATGGATCATTAAAAGTTTCTAAGCAGAAGAGTATGACTAGACATGAATTTTAGCAGTGACAATGGAAGAAAACTGAAATACTGGAAACCACAGAAGTCTGGGCACAGGTACTCAGAACAGGGCAGAGGTGGTACAGGGAGAAGTCAAGTGGCAGTGACAGCCCTCAGATAGGCGTGACTTCCCCTCTGTACCCCACACCAGTCACCCTCCAGTGGAGACTTTCCAAAGACAGTTAATTTTATATCATTTTAATATTTTCAATAAAAATGATTCATTATTGAATAAGTATATGCCAATGTTTATACCTTGGTTATAACTCTTATAGATACATAAATCATGGTCAGTCACAATACCACATTCCCTGATGTACAGTGATAGGGTCAGAGAAGATTATGTGACTTAAGCAGAGCAAATCAAAATCTGTAACTCTGCCAAGCTGAAAAAATACAGCTCTGGGGATTCCAGAAATTATTTTTCTGCCAGATAGGGAGGGTCTACCTCCAGCTGACTGAGGGAAACCAACAGACAAAGAGAAACAGAGACAAACAGAGAGGAGAGAAAGACATAGAGAGGCTTAACAGCATTGTTTAAGCCTCCAGAGGCAGCATTCTTAAACTTTTTGTTCATGAAAACTGATATATACCTGTCCTTTCTCCTTTGTTTTTAGCTTGAGCAGTTTTACTTGGGTTTCTTTAACTTGCAAAAAGGAGTCCTGACTCTGTTTCCTCTTCTTTCACCTCTGTCAACACTGTACCCCTTGATACTCTGAAAGCAGTTACTTAAAAATTATGCTCTCAGTGAGGTCATAAGAATGTCATTTCATGTGTCTGATTGGGGTTTGAGAATATTTTACCCTTATTGTGGCAGCCTAGCACGTTACTGGTTCATTCCTTGACCTCTGCTTCCTTCTCTGTAGCATGGGCATCATAGGTTGTTATGAGGGATAAATAACCAATGTAAGAGTATGTGGCTCATTGCCTGGCATGTAGCAAGCCCATGGCAAATGGTAGCTATTATTAATGGTGGTAATAGAAGAAATAATAGGCCTCTTTGACATTGCCCAGGAGAATGAATAAATATAGTGAAATAAATAAATTCCTGTTGCTACTCACCCTGGAGCCCTGTATGTATTTGCCCTAGTGAGAACAACTAGGACATTGCTAATAAGTGTCGACAGTTGGGAACATCCGCTGTCAGTGACTTTTCTTCTTGAGGTTCACATAAAACCGTTGTTTCTGTTCTTTATCCACTTCATCTAAACAGATTGTAAGCACTCAACAAACATTAGTTCTTCTTAGTAGCATTATTACTATCAATAGCACCATACTTCTCCCTGCCACAAACTTGTTCTATCCAGTTTCATGTGCCCTGGAGGGCAATTGCCCATCTATTTGAAATGTCCTCCTTGGCCTTCAAAGTTAATTTTTGTCTACTCCATAGAATCTATGTTTTATGTCAGACTATCTCACACATACCCCCTGGATATCATAAAAGTCTATCCAACTGTTTCCTGGGATGTGATGACAGGCAGACTGACAGAAACTTAACTTTATGAGCATAAGCTGTGAAGGTTCTCTATGCCCTGCTATTATCTGTGGCTGAGCTTTCATCAGCAGCTTGAGGGCAGGGTCCTTTCCCACCCATCCACATAGAGTGCTTGGCCTCCCATGAGTCTTCATCAAAGCTGGTGACAGTCTCTTTTGGGGAAAACTTCTGGGAAGCACTGCCTCTCTTCCTAAAAGCCCCTGGCAGAGAGGCAGGGCACCACCAAAGCAAACTTCCTACCACACACAGTTTTACCTGGGGTTAATTCTCCTGTGAAACTCCAGTGCATGAGCCACCTCCAGCAGGCCCATTTACTTTTAAAAGAAACGAGGCTATTTTCTTCCCTACTCTGCCATCCCAGGAATCTATCTGTGGATTATTTTTAAGGCAAGAACTATCTAATAATGGGTAATTTCACTGGTCTATATTTGGTGTCAAGGAAGATTTTTTTTTTTAGGTCATTGAAGGGAAGTTCTCAGAAACTTCAAGTTGGAAAAGAGCTGACAGAAGGTAGATGTCATAGATATTTTTTTCCTTCTAGAGCAGAGGAACTCACCGTCAGGAACTAGGCCTCAGAAAGTCGACAGTAGGAACTCAGTTTCCTCATCAACAAAATAGGTGGTATAGAACTTCCCCAATAGGGCTTTGGTGAGAGATAAAGAAGATAGCAAATAGAACACTTAACTCAGTTCTCAGACACTCTTGGGCCATCTCCATCTGTCAGCCATCACCTCTGTTCCCTCCTCTTTGTTGGACACTCTCCCGGCTGTTTCCATACTTTAGGCTCCTCCCTCTGTCCTCCCAGTTTTCCCTTGTCCTTCCTAAAGCCCAGCTCTGAGGCATCTCTCTCCACCTTGCTGTCATTGTAGACCTCCTTCGGCCTTGTGCTGGTATTCTTGGCCTCCATCACTACACTATGTCCTGTAGTTCTAGACTTGCCTCCCACTACCAGCCTGCACAGTCATGCTGTGTACTAACAGATAACTAATATATTGATTAAATTAGATGACTTATGTAAAGTCATTACCTGAATGCCTGGAACACAGTCAATAATATTGTACTGATAGCTGTTGGCATAGTCATTTTGAAGTGTTTTGAGCATACAGAAAAGTTGAGCATAGGAAGTAACAGATATTCATCCAGGCACTCAACTTTGTCAGATCATAATATTATGCCATATATTTTCATATCTTTTTTTAAGAACTGAAACATTCCAGGTGTTACTAAGTTGAAGTCCTCCCTATACTCCTCCCACCTTCCATTCCCGTCCCTCCCATCAGAGCAGTATCTACAGTCCCAAATTTTTTATGAATCATACTTTTTTTTGTACTTTTATCTTATATTCTGGAAATTTTATTTAAGTGATAAAGTACTGTCTATAGCCTTCTTCAAATTGCATTTTTGGTCAACATTATGTTTTTGAGATTTACCCATGTTAGAATATGTGATTTTAACTCATTCACTTTCACTGTCGTTTAGTTGCTAAGTCGTGTCTGACTCTTTGTGACCCCATGGATTATAACGGCCAGGATCCTCTATCCTTGGGATGTCCCAGGCGAGAATACTGGAGTGGGTTGCCATTTCCTTCTCTAAGGGATCTTCCCGACCCAAGGATTGAACCTGTGTCTCTTGTGTCTCCAGTATTGGCAGGTGGATTCTTTACCACTGAGCCACTAGGGAAGCTATTTTCATTACTGTGTTGTATTTCATTGTATGAGTGTTTTTAAAATGTATTCATTCCATTTCATAGACATTTACATTGCTTCCAAAGTAGAGATAGAATAAATCTCAAAGATCATTATACAAATGAGAAAAGGTAGCTAAGCAAGGGAAGTGATTTGGCTAAAGTCATAGAGAAACTAGTGGAGAAGGACTTTAAAAGATTATATTAATAGTACTCTGCTTCTCTGATGGCTCAGTGGTAAAGAATCTGCCTGCAATACAGGCGATACAGGAGACAAGGGTTCAATCCTTGGGTCGGATAGATCCCCTGTAGGAGGAAATGGCAACTTTTTCCAGTATTCTTGCCTGAATACAACCCCAAGGACACAGCAGCCTGGTGAGCTACAGTCCAAAGGGTTTCAGAGAGTCAGTTGGACATGACTGAAAACTGAGCATAGCACAGCACACACAGAAGCCTTCAGTGGCCGGTTTTTTTGTTTGTTTGTTTGTTTGTTTTGTTTTGTTTTTGCCCAACAGATGTTCCCATTTGCCTTCTTCAGATTCCTTAGAGCAACTCATCCCTCATTCCATGAGACCCTGTTGGGAATATCAGTTATTCCGTGACCAGTGAGCATGAGAGCCCATGACTCAGTCAAAGTCAATCACAACACCACATTCCTTGGTGTACAGTGATGGGGTCACAGAAGATCATGTGACTTAAGTGGAGCCAGTCAGAATCTGTAACTGCCAAGCCGAAAAAATACAGCCCTGGGGATTCCAGAAAATATTTTTCTGCCAGGTAAAGAGGATCTACCTCCAGCTGACTGAGTGACGCCAACACACAAAGGGAAGCAGAGAGAAACAGAGGGGAGAGAGGGGAGGGAGAAAGACATAGAGAGGTTTAACAGCATTGTTTAAGCCTCCAGAGGCAGCATTCCTAAACGTTTTACTTATGAAAACTGATAAATACCTGTCCTTCTCCTTTGTTCTTAGCTTGACCGGTTTTACTTGGGTTTCTTTAACTTGCAAAAAGGAGTCCTGACTCTGTTTCCTCTTCTTTCAGCTCTGTCACCTCTGCACCCTCATATACTCAGTAAGCGGTTACTTGAAAATGATGTTCTCAGTGAAGTTGTCAGAATATCACTAACACTGGACTTAGCAAACACAGCAAGACTAACTGTGGTCAAAGTTATAATGAAACATTCTCTTCTCTTAGATATTTTGCTCTGATATGCCATCCATTCGTTCAGAACATATTCATCATGTTCCTACTATGTGCCAGGTGGAAGAAGCAAAACAGGAATAGCACAAAGGACATAGAGAAAATAAAATAATTTTCTAAGTATTTTGTAGGAAGTAGTACAATATTAAATCTAAGTAGACTGCCATTAGGAGATAATACCTATTTAAATCCCTAGAGAAAAAAAACTAAAATGCCAAGAAAGGAATTAAATGGAATATTTTAAAATGTCTGATTAGTCCAACAGGAAATAGGAAAGAACAAATAAAGGAACACAGAGGAATGGACAAATGAAAGACAAATAATTAGATAGTAGTATTAAATCCAACCTTATCAATCAGTACATTAAAAATAAATAGCCTAAGTCTCCAGTTAAGAGGAAGAGACTTTTAAACTGAAAACAAAAGACTTTTAAACTGAAAACAAAGGCAAACTATTTGTTGTCTCTAAGAGACATGCTTTAAATATCAAGTTATATTAAAAGCAAAAGGCTGGAAAAATTTCACCATGCAAACTGTAAGCACAGAAAAGCCAACATGGCTATATAATATCAAAGATGACTTAATCAGGAGTAACACCAGAGATAAAGACAAACATTTCATAATGACAGAAGGGTCATTTCAGCAGGAAGACATAGCAGTTACAAATGTGTATTAACCTAGAAATAGCAAAAGCTGATGGAACTAAAGAGGGAATTAATATAAAAATCACAATTGTAGTCGGAGATCTTAACCTCCGTCTTTCATTAGTTAATAAAATAAGTAGACAAGTAGACAATAACTGTTAGAGCAAATGCTGTATATAGGGTATCCAAATTCTGTTAATCGTTTTGACCTAAATGATATTTATGGACCATATGAAATCACTGCAGAACAGACATTACTTCCAGGTGCATGTGGAACATTCACCAGAATATGCCATGTCGTCAAATATGAAATAAGTCTATATCACTTTTAAAAGATTGAGATAAAACCATAGTCTCTGACCACAATGAAATTAAGTTAAAACTTAATACCAATACAATGTCTTAAAACTCCCCAAATATTTTAGAACTATACAATGCATTTTTAAATGATACATGAACCAAAGAAGAATTAAGAAATATTTCCAAATGAATGCTAAAGACAATACAGCATATCAAGATGTGTGAGATGTTGGTAACTGCATTTAGAAGGAAAATTGTGAATGTAGATGCTTATATTAGAAAAGAAGTAAAAGAGCAAAGATCAGTGATCTATGTTTATACCTTAAGATATTAGAATGAGAAGAACAAATCAATACCAAAGTAACAGAAAGAAATAATAATAAGAACAAAATTCAATGAGATGAAATAAAAAGCAAACAATAGAAAAAATTTAACAAAACAAAAAGGCTATTCTTTGAAAATATTAATACAGTTGATAAACCCATAGCAAGCCTGATTAACAAAGAAAGAATGAGAACACAGATTACAGATATCAGAAGTAAAGGAAGGCATGTCATTACAGATCCTACAAACATTAAAGGGTAATGAGAAAATATTATGAACAGCTTCATACCAATAAAACTTGACAACTTAGATTAATTGGACAAATTCCTTGAAAGACATCCAAAGCAATTCCAGTAAAAGTCAAATTGGCTTTTTGAGGAAAGTGATAAGATGATTATAAAATATATGTGGAAGTGCAAAGAACCTGAAATAGCCAAAACAGTTTTGATCTAGAAAAACAAATTTAGAGGACCTCACATTACATGATTTCAAGACTTTCTATGAAGCTTTAGGAGTCATGACAGTGTGGCATTGGTATAAGTGTAAACAAATCAATTAATCTGAATACAGAGTCCAGAAAAAGCCTACACATATTTTTCAATTGATTTTCAACAAAGAATCTATGGCAATTTACTGGGGAAAATACTCTTTTGAGTGATTTGTCCTGGAAAAGCTGGATAAGTATATAGGAAAAACAGAAAGAAACAACTTTGAGACTTATCTCCTACCATATACAGAAATTATTTTTAAATGGATCCTAGAGCTGAACATAAAAGCTTGAACTTTAGACCTAAACATGAAAACTTCTAGGAAAAAAAGAAAAAACCTTAGAATACTATCTTCATGAGTTTGGGATAAGTGAAGTTTTCTTAGATGACACAAAAAACACTAATCATAAATGATAAATTAAACTTCATGAAAATCTAAAACTTCTGCTCATTTAAAGATAGGGATAAACTTTTTGTAATGTGTAGATGATATACAAAGAGTTTGTATCCAGATATATAAAGAGCCATTGCAAATCAACAGCAGCCAAAAAACAGTAAAGATGAACAAAGAGACTTGGATATCTCACAAAGATGTGTGAGGGGCCAATAACACATGAAAGTGCTCAATACTTTTTTTTTCAATTATTTTTATTAGCTGGAGGCTAATTACTTTACAATATTGTAGTGGTTTTTGTCATACATTGACATGAATCAGCCATGGATTTACATGTATTCCCCATCCCGATCCCCCCTCCCACCTCCCTCTCTACCCGATCCCTCTGGGTCTTCCCAGTGCACCAGGCCCAAGCACTTGTCTCATGCATTCAACCTGGGCTGGTGATCTGTTTCACCCTAGATAATATACATATTTCGATGCTGAGCTCTCGAAACATCCCACCCTAGCCCTCTCCTACAGAGTCCAAAAGTCTATTCTGTACATCTGTGTCTCTTTTTCTGTTTTGCATATAGGGTTATTGTTACCATCTTTCTAAATTCCATATATATGTGTTAGTATACTGTAATGGTCTTTATCTTTCTGGCTTACTTCACTCTGTATAATGGGCTCCAGTTTCATCCATCTCATTAGAACTGATTCAAATGAATTCTTTTTAATGGCTGAGTAATATTCCATGGTGTATATGTACCACAGCTTCCTTATCCATTCATCTGCGGATGGGCATCTAGGTTGCTTCCATGTCCTGGTGATTATAAACAGTGCTGCGATGAACATTGGGGTGCACATGTCTCTTTCAGATCTGGTTTCCTCAGTGTGTATGCCCAGAAGTGGTATTGCTGGGTCATATGGCAGTTCTATTTCCAGTTTTTTAAGGAATCTCCACACTGTTCTCCATAGTGGCTGTACTAGTTTGCATTCCCACCAACAGTGTAAGAGGGTTCCCTTTTCTCCACACCCTCTCCAGCATTTATTGCTTGGAGACTTTTGGATAGCAGCCATCCTGACTGGAGTGTGATGGTACCTCATTGTGGTTTTGATTTGCATTTCTCTGATAATGAGTGATGTTGAGCATCTTTTCATGTGTTTGATAGCCATCTGTATGTCTTCTTTGGAGAACTGTCTGTTTAGTTCTTTGGCCCATATTTTGATTGGGTCATTTATTTCTCTGGAATTGAGCTGCAGGAGTTGCTTGTATATTTTTGAGATTAATCCTTTGTCTGTTGCTTCGTTTGCTATTATTTTCTCCCATTCTGAAGGCTGTCTTTTCACCTTGCTTATAGTTTCCTTTGTGGTGCAGAAGCTTTTAATTTTAATTAGGTCCCATTTGTTTATTTTTGCTTTTATTTCCAATATTCTGGGAGGTGGGTCATAGAGGATCCTGCTGTGATTTATGTCAGAGAGTGTTTTGCCTATGTTCTCTTCTAGGAGTTTTATAGTTTCTGGTCTTACATTTAGATCTTTAATCCATTTTAAGCTCAATACTTTTAATTAAAACCATGAAATACCATTTCATATTCACTAGAGCAGCTAAACTGATAAAGACAATACCAAATTTTGGTAAGCATTGTAGAGCAACTGGCATTCTTATATGTTTTTGATGGGATTGCAAAATGGGATAGCCACTTTGTAAATCTGTTTGGCAATTCCTTATAAGTTTAAAGATACACTTATTCTATAACCCAGCAATTCTACTCCTAGGTATTTATCCAAGAGAAATAAAATCATATGTCTACACAAACCCTATACAAGAATATTCATACCAGCTTTATTCTTAATATCCAGAACCTGCCAACAAATGTCCATCAGCAGGAGAATGGATAAAAAAATTGTGGTATGTTCATATAATGGAATACTATTCAGCAATAAAAATGAACACAGTACTGATATGTCCAACAATATAGACAAGCTAGGCTATTGTGATAGAAATCAGAGCAGTGGTTTTCTTCAGTGGATTGGGATTGATTGGAAGGAGGCACAAGAGAGCTTTCTAAGGTAATGAACTAATAATGAAGTAATGAAAGCATTCTGTATCTTGATTAGAGTATTGGCTACAAAAGTGTATACATTTGTCAAAGCTCACTAAATTGAACAGGTATTTAGGATCTTTGCATCTCTCATATGTAAAATTTACCTCAGTGAAAACAATGATCTCTTTTCCATTAAAGGGAGAACAGGGTACTGCTGAAGGAAGATGTACCTATGAATCCTGGCTTTACCACTTACTAGCTAGGTGACCTTCAGCAAATTACTTACCCTTTCATAACTCACATTCCTCATCTAAAAATGGAAATGATGATAGTACCTGTCTCATTATGGTTGTTGAGAAGATTAAAGAATGTAGTCCCTGAAAAGGGTTTTGTACTGTGCGTGGTCTGATCTCCTGCCTTCCCAAATAGGCTGAGCCCTGAAGAACTAGTTCCTTGTTTCTTTTCTATTAATTCACCCTCTTGAACTCTAGTTTTCACCACTTTGTTCTTGATCCTTCTCTTGCTCAGCACTTTGTTTCTTCACCTCACATTTTGATAAAGTCATTATCTTTGTAGCACTTTCCTCTTTTTCCTTGTGTCTAAATGTGACCCCCACAGTAGACTTCAGGTTTTTTTTTTTTTTTTTTCATTTATTTTTATTAGTTGGAGGCTAATTACTTTACAATATTGTAGTAGTTTTTGCCATACATTGACATGAATCAGCCATGGATTTACATGTGTTCCCCATCCTGAACCCCCCTCCCACCTCCCTCCCCATCCCATCCCCCTGCGCTCTTGTCTCATGCATCCAACCTGGACTGGCGATCTGTTTCACTTCAAGCTTCTTGAGACCAGAGCTCTCTCTGCCATTTCCATGCCCTGGGAGAACAGGAGGTACCCAGGTGGTATTCCATATGCACTTCTCCATGTTATTATTTACTTTGTGAATAGGTAAAACAAAATTTTATGAAGGAATTTCAGTAATGACTCTTATGTTGTTCAAGAATTTAAAATAATAAAAATTATTCAATGAAGAATCTCCTCCCAATCTCTTTGCAGTCTCTTTTACCTTGTTCCCATAACCCCAACACCACCAAAAAGAAAAGAAGAAAAGGAAAGAAAAACTATTATTCTGTGTATTTCTTTATGAAATTATGATATATATCCTTATTTCTCCCTCTTTGTTATGTAAAAAGTAGCTACCATCACTTGTGCATTTGTGGGGTTTTCTTTCCCAACTAACAATACATTTTAAATCTCTTTGCACATCACTACTTAGAGATCATTTATGAAATGTTCCATTGATTAATGTGCTATAGGTTATTTCCATTCTTTTTAAATAATAAAAAATGAGTGATCAAACACTTGGATTTCTGCCAAAATCATAAGTAGAAAATGATGTCTCAATGTAGTTTCTCTTATAGGAAACTGAGACCCTTGTTATACATTTATATACCATTTGTTTTGCCTTCTTTGTGAATTGTCTGTACCTATCCCTTGCACATGGTCACTGGTCGTTTTTTTTTTTTTTTTTTTAGTTTCCAGTCATCACTTATATATCAGAAAGAGAAATACTTTGCAGTATGAATTGCAGTTTCTTGGTATGTCCTTTGAATTTTTTCTCTGCTCTTGTGATTTCTACCACACAAAGTGGTTTTAATTTTTACATACTTTATTAACTTTTTGTTTTATAGCTTCTACATTTTGATTCATAGTAAGACATTTTTTTTTGAGTTGGTTGTTTCTTTGTCCAACAGCTCACATTCCAAAAAGATTTCAAGATAAAAATGGAAAATTTGGGAATATTAAAAGAAAAGACAGATGCTTCTTGAATTGAGTCCAATTTAACTGACACATTTTCCATGTTTGGGGACACACTTAACTCGACATTAGACCCAGAGAAAGAATTTTGCTAATCCTGCCTGAGGGCATTATACTTTGATTGTCCTGTTGGCTAAAACATAACTTTAGCTCTTACTGGGAACTCCTGTTTCTTACTCTGGATGTGGTCCAGACACTTTTTCTAAGTTGCTGCTTTTGTTTCTTTAGTTGCATTGCTCTGTTTTCTCATGAATAGGAAAAACAAGCAAGTGTCAGCCACAGTTATTCAGAGATCCTTATCGCTGCCTTTTCCTACCTATCACTGTGGTCCAAAACAAAAGAATTAAATCATTTACTCACTCACTCATCCAACAAATGAATGTATTAAGCATCTATTAAAGGTAGGGCAGCATGCTCTGTTAAGCAAACATGATGAAAAACAGCCCGCAAAGTCACTACATGCCTGAAGTTTATATTCTAATATGAAAGGTTGATCTTAAAGATAACAGCTAAGTGCCAGGAAAAGTTATAAAGAGTCGTGAGAGTTTGTAACAGGAACCCCTGCCCTAGTTTGACAGATCAGGGATGAATTCCCTGAGGAAGTCTCTTTGGAACTGAATTCTGATGGGGTAGGAACTAATCAGGCAAAAAGCAGACAGAGGCGAAAACCAGAACAGCAATGACTCCAAGGCCAGAAGGAGCATGGTGCCATAGAGAAAGTGAAGGAAGAGTGAGGTGACTGACTTGGAGGAGGACATGGCATACAAGTTAAACACGGGCTATTGTCAGTTGGGTTCCCTGACTCTTGGGATCACTAATTAGGAGAAGAGGAAGGAGTAAGACGAAGTGGATGGAGAAGTGGAGCTGTGGTGCAATGACAGGAAGACCTCAGCCAACCCTGCAGGGAGCTCTGAACTGGGATGGCCCTTCAGTGATGGGCCAAGGGGACAGCCTTCACGTCTCCATGTTGAACAGTCAGTAGACGTGGGCTGCTCTCTGCCAGTCGGTGCTGTTAGGTCAGGGCTGTCAGGTAGCAGCACTGCCAGCAGATGTGAGGATCAGCTCCTGGTCCCGGAAGGGAACCTGGGCAGCAAAACACAGTAGGAGTAAATCCCTCTGGGCCAGTTAGCTTATGGTAAAGAGTTTTGATTTTATTCCTACTGCAGGAGGATGCCAAAGGAGAGTTTTAAGCAAGTCATAAATAATCTGACTGACCATTTTGAAGAGTGGTCTGGCTGCTTTATCTGGGTTTTTTAAGTGTGGGAGAGTGTGGAGGAAGAGAAGACACTTAAGAGGCAATTGCAGGGGTGGCATGGACTTAAGTGGTGGCAGGGGAGACAAGTGGGAGGTGGAAAGGGTTTGGCCATAGGGACAATATGATTTACTGATGGAGTGAATGTGGGTGCAGTTCACTTCAGTCGCTCAGTCATGTCCAACTCTGCGACCCCATGGACTGCAGCATGCCAGGTCACCCTGTCCATCACCAACTCCCAGAGTTTACTCAAACTCATCTTCATTGAGTCGGTCATGCCATCCAACCAGCTCATCCTCTGTTGTCCACTTCTCCTCCTGCCTTCCATCTCTCCCAGCATCAGTGTCATTTCCAGTGAGTCAATTCTTCACGTCAGATGGCCAAAGTATTGGAGTTTCAGCTTCAGCATCAGTCCTTCCAATTAACATTCAGGACTGATTTCCCTTAGGATGGACTGGTTGGATCTCCTTGCAGTCCAAGGGACTCTCAAGAGTCTTCTCCAACACCACAGTTCAAAAGCATCAATTCTTCTGCACTCAGCTTTCTTTATAGTCCAACTCTCACATCCGTATATGACTACTAGGAAAACCACAGCTTTTGCTAGACAGACCTTTGTTGGCAAAGTAATGTCTCTGCTTTTTAATATGCTGTCTAGGTTGGTCATAACTTTTCTTCCAAGGAATAAGCATCTTTTAATCTCATGGCTGCAGTCACCATCTGCAGTGATTTTGGAGCCCAAAAAATGAAGTCTGTCACTGTTTACATTGTTTCCCCATCTATTCGCCATGAAGTGATGGCACCAGATGCCATAATCTTAGTTTTCTGAATGTTGAGTTTCAAGCCAACTTTTTACTCTCATCTTTCACTTTCATCAAGAAGCTCTTTTTAAAAAAATTAATTTATTTAAATTGGAGGCTAATTACTTGACAATATTGTAGTGGTTTTTGCCATACATTGACATGAATCAGCCATGGGTGTACATGTGTTCCCCATCCTAAAGCCCCCTCCCACCTCCCTCCCCACCCCATCCCTCAGGGTCGTCCCAGTGCACCGGGCCCTGAGCGCCCTGTCTCATGCATTGAACCTGGACTGGTGATCTGTTTCACATATGATAATATACATGTTTCAGTGCTATTATCTCAAATCATCCCACCCTCGCCTTCTCCCACAGAGTCCAGAAGTCTGTTCTTTACATCTATGTCTCTTTTGCTGTTTTGCATATAGGGTCATCATTACCATGTTTCTAAATTCCATGTATGTGCATTAATATACTATATTGCTGTTTTTCTTTCTTGACTTACTTCACTCTGTATAATAGGCTCTAGTTTAATCCACCTCATTAGAACTGATTCAAATGCACTCCTTTTAATAGCTGAGTAATATTCCGTTGTATATGTGTACCAAAACTTTCCTATTCATTTGTCTGCTGATGGATATCTAGGTTGCTTCCATGTCCTAGCTATTGTAAACAGTGCTGCAATCAACATTGGGGTACACATGTCTCTTTCAATTCTGGTTTCCTCAGTGTGTATGCCCAGCAGTGGGATTGCTGGGTCATATGCCACTTCTATTTCCAGTTTTTTAAGGAATCTCCACACTGTTCTCCATGGTGGCTGTACTAGTTTGCATTCCCACCAACAGTGTAAGAGGATTCCCTTTTCTCCACACCCTCTCCAGCATTTATTGTTTGTAGACTTTTTGATAGCAGCCATTCTGATTGGGGTGAGATGATACTTCATTGTGGTTTTGATTTGCATTTCTCTGATAATGAGTGATGTTGAGCATCTTTTCATGTGTTAGTTAGCCACGTGTATGTCTTCTTTGGAGAAATGTCTGTTTAGTTCTTTGGCCCATTTTCTGATTGGGTCGTTTATTTTTCTGGTATTGAGAAGCATGAGCTGCTTGTATATTTTTGAGATTAATTCTTTGTCAGCTGCTTTGTTTGCAAATATTTTCTCCCATTCTGAAGGCTGTCTTTTCACCTTGCTTATAGTTTCTTTCGTGTGCAAAACTTTTTAAGTTTAATTAGGTCCCATTTATTTATTTTTGCTTTTATTTCCAATATTCTGGGAGGTGGGTCATAGAGGATCCTGCTGTGATTTATGTTAGAGAGTGTTTTGCCTATGTTTTCCTCCAGGAGTTTTATAGTTTCTGGTCTTACAAATTTGATCTTCAACCCATTTTGAGTTTATTTTTGTGTGTGGTGTTAGAAAGTGTTCTAGTTTCATTCTTTTAAGTGGTTCACCAGTTTTCCCAGCAGCACTTGTTAAAGAGATTGTCTTTTCTCCATTGTATATCTTGCCTTTTTTGTCAAAGATAAGGTGTCCATAGGTGCATTTATCTCTGGGCTTTCTATTTTATTCCCTTGATCTAGATTTCTGTCTTTGTGCCAGTACTTTAATCAAGAGGCTCTTTAGTTCTTCTTCACTTTCCACCACAAGGGTGGTGTCATCTGCATCTGAGGTTATTGATATTTCTCCCAGCAATCTTGATTCCAGCTTGTGATTCATCCAGCCCAGCGTTTCTCATGATGTATTCTGCACAGAAGTTAAATAAGCAGGGTGACAATATACAGCCTTGACGTACTCCTTTCCCTGTTTGGAACCAGTCTGTTGTTCCATGTACAGTTCTAACTGTTGCTTCCTGACCTGCACACGGATTTCTCAAGAAGCAGGTCGGGTGGTCTGGTATTCCCATCTCTTTAAGAATTTTCCGCAGTTTGTTGTGATCCACACAGTCAAAGGCTTTGGCATAGTAACAAAAGAGGAAATAGATGTTTTTCTGGAACTCTCTTGCTTTTTCAATGATCCAGTGGATGTTGGCAATTTGACCTCTGGCTCCTCTGCCTTTTCTAGATCCAACTTGAACATCTGGAAGTTCACGGTTCATGTACTGTTGAAGCCTGGCTTGGAGAATTTTGAGCATTACTTTACTAGCGTGTGAGATGAGTCCAGTTGTGTGGTAGTTTGAGCATTCTTTGGCACTGCCTTTCTTTGGGATTGTAATAAAAACTGACCTTTTCCAGTCTTGTGGCCACTACTGAGATTTCCAAGTTTGCTGGCATATTGAGTGCAGCACTTTCACAGCATCATCTTATTAGGATTTGAAATAGCTCAGCTGGAATTCCATCACCTCCACTAGCTTTGTCTGTAGTGATGCTTCCTAAGGCCCACTTGACTTTGCATTCCAGAATGTCTGACTCTAGGTGAGTGATCACACCATCATGATTATCTGGGTCGTGGAGATCTTTTTTGTATAGTTCTTCAGCATATTCTTGCCACCTCTTCTTAATATCTTCTGCTTCTGTTAGGTCCATACCATTTCTGTCCTTTATTGAGCTCATCTTTGTGTGAAATGTTCCCTTGGTATCTCTAATTTTCTTGAAGAGTCTCTAGTCTTTCCCATTCTGTTGTTTTCCTCTATTTCTTTGCACTGATCACTGAGGAAGGCTTTCTTATCTCTCATTGCTATTCTTTGGAACTCTGCAGTCAAGTGGGTATATCTTTCCTTTTCTCCTTTGCTTTTCACTTCTCTTCTTTTCACAGCTATTTGTAAGGCCTCCTCAGATAGCCATTTTGCTTTTTTGCATTTCTTTTTCTTGGGGATGGTCTTGATCCCTGTCTCCTGTACAATGTCATGAACCTCTGTCCATAGTTCTTCAGAGACTCTGTCTCTCAGATCTAACCCCCTGAATCTATTTGTCACATCCACTGTATAATTGTAAGGGATTTGATTTAGGTCATACCTGAATGGTCTAGTGGTTTTCCCTACTTTCTTCAATTTCAGTCTGAATTTGGCAATAAGGAGTTCATGGTCTGAGCCACAGTCAACTCCCAGTCTTGTTTTTGCTGACTGTATAGAGTTTGTCCATCTTTGGCTGCAAAGAATATAATCAGTCTGATTTTGGTGTTAACAATCTGGTGATGTCCACGTGTAGAGTCTTCTTTTGGTTTGTTGGAAGAGGGTGTTTGCTGTGACCAGTGCATTCTCTTGGCAAAACTCTATTAGCCTTTGCCCTGCTTCATTCTGTACTCCAAGGCCAAATTTGCCTGTTACTCCATGTGTTTCTTGACTTCCTACTTTGCATTCCAGTCCCCTATAATGAAAAGGACATCTTTTTGGGGTGTTAGATCTAGAAGGTCTTGTAGGTCTTCATAGAACCATTCAACTTTAGCTTCTTCAGCATTACTGGTCGGAGCATAGGCTTGGAATACTGTGATATTGAATGGTTTGATTTGGAAACGTACAGAGATCATTCTGTTGTTTTTTGAGATTGCATCCAAATACTGCATTTTGGACTCTTTTGTTGACTATAATGGCTACTCCATTTTCTCTAAGAGATTCTTGCCCACAATAGTAGATATAATGGTCATATGAGTTAAATTTATCCATTCAAGTCCATTTTGGTTCGCTGATGCCTAAAATGTCGACGTTGACCCTTGCCATCTCCTGTTTGACCACTTCCAATTTGCCTTGATTCATGGACCTAACATTCCAGTTTCCTATGCAATATTGCTCTTTACAGCATCGGACTTTGCTTCTATCACCAGTCATGTTCCACAGCTGGGTGTTGTTTTTGCTTTGGCTCCATCTTTTCATTCTTTCTGGAGTCATTTCTCCACTGATCTCCAGAAGCATATTGGGCACCTACCGACCTGAAGAGTTCATCTTTCAGTGTCCTATCTTTTTGCCTTTTCATACTGTTCATGGGGTTTTCAAGGCAAGAATACTGAAGTGGTTTGCCATTCCCTTCTTCAGTGAACCGCATTTTCTCAGAACTCTCCACCGTGACCCATCCGTCTTGGGTGGCCCTACACGGCATGGCTCAGAGTTCATTGAGTTAGACAAGGCTGTGGTCCATGTGATCTGATTGGTTAGTTTTCTGTGATTGTGGTTTTCTGTCTGTCTACCCTTCTGTTGGAGAAGGATAAGAGGCTTATGGAACCTTCCTGATGGGAGAGACTGACTGAGGGGAAAACTGGGTCTTGTTCTGGTGGGCGGAGCCATGCAAAGATGGGCTCAATAAAGGGCAGAAATGGTATGGACCTAACAGAAGCAGAAGATATTAAGAAGAGGTGGCAAGAATATGCTGAAGAACTATACAAAAAAGATCTCCACGACCCAGATAATCATGATGGTGTGATCACTCACCTAGAGTCAGACATTCTGGAATGCAAAGTCAAGTGGGCCTTAGGAAGCATCACTACGGACAAAGCTAGTGGAGGTGATGGAATTCCAGCTGAGCTATTTCAAATCCTAATAAGATGATGCTGTGAAAGTGCTGCACTCAATATGCCAGCAAACTTGGAAATCTCAGTAGTGGCCACAAGACTGGAAAAGGTCAGTTTTTATTACAATCCCAAAGAAAGGCAGTGCCAAAGAATGCTCAAACTACCACACAACTGGACTCATCTCACACGCTAGTAAAGTAATGCTCAAAATTCTCCAAGCCAGGCTTCAACAGTACATGAACCGTGAACTTCCAGATGTTCAAGTTGGATCTAGAAAAGGCAGAGGAGCCAGAGGTCAAATTGCCAACATCCACTGGATCATTGAAAAAGCAAGAGAGTTCCAGAAAAACATCTATTTCCTCTTTTGTTACTATGCCAAAGCCTTTGACTGTGTGGATCACAACAAACTGCGGAAAATTCTTAAAAGAGATGGGAATACCAGACCACCCGACCTGCTTCTTGAGAAATCCGTGTGCAAGTCAGGAAGCAACAGTTAGAACTGTACATGGAACAACAGACTGGTTCCAAACAGGGAAAGGAGTACGTCAAGGCTGTATATTGTCACCCTGCTTATTTAACTTCTGTGCAGAATACATCATGAGAAACGCTGGGCTGGATGAAGCACAAGCTGGAATCAAGATTGCTGGAAGAAATATCAATAACCTATATGCAGATGACACCACCCTTGTGGTGGAAAGTGAAGAAGAACTAAAGAGCCTCTTGATGAAAGTGAAAGAGGAGAGTGAAAAAGTTGTCTCAAGCTCAACATTCAGAAAACTAAGATTATGGCATCTGGTTCCATCACATCATGGCAAATAGTAGGGGGAACAGTGGAAACAGTGAGGAACTTTATTTTTGGGGGCTCCAAAATCACTGCAGATGGTGACTGCTGCTATGAGATTAAAAGATGCTTACTCTTTGGAGGAAAGATTATGACCAACCTAGATAGCATGTAAAAAAGCAGAGACATTACTTTGCCAACAAAGGGCCATCTAGTCAAAGCTATCATTTTTCCGGTAGTCATGTATGGATGTGAGAGTTGGACTGTAAAGAAAGCTGAGTGCGGAAGAATTGATGCTTTTGAACTGTGGCATTGGAGAAGACTTTTGAGAGTTCCTTGGATTGCAAGGAGATCCAACCAGTCTATTCTAAGGGAAATCAGTCCTGAATGTTAATTGGAAGGACTGGTGCTGAAGCTGAAACTCCAGTGCTTTGGCCACCTGATACGAAGAACTGACTCACTTGAAAAGACCCTGATGCTAGGAAAGATTGAAGGCAGGAGGAGAAGTGGACAGCAGAGGATGAGTTGGTTGGATGGCATGACCGACTCAATGGACATGTGTTTGAGTAAACTCTGGGAGTTGGTGATGGACTGGTAGCCTGGCATGCTGGATTCTATGGTGTTGCAAAGATTCAACCAGGACTGAGAGACTGAACTGAACTGATGCTCAGTAAAACTTAATCCTATTTTCTGTTGATGGGTGGAGCTGTGTTCCCTCCCTGTTATTTACCTGGGGCCAAACTATAGCGGAGGTAAGGAAGATAATGGCGACCTCCTTCAAAAGGTCCCATGCATGTACTGCTACACTCACTGCCCCCAACCCTACAGCAGGCTACCACCAACCCACGCCTCTGCTGGAGACTCCTGGACACTCCTGGGCAAGTCTGGGTCAGTCTCCTGTGGGTTCAATGCACCTTTCTCCTGGGTCCTGGTGCACACAAGTTTCTGTCTGTGCCCTCCAAGAGTCTATTTCTCAGTCCTGTGTAAGTTCTGGCAGCTCTATGGTGGGGTTAATGGCCAGCTCCTCCAAGAGGGCTTATACGTACCCAAGTCTGCTGCACCCAGAGCCCCTCCCCATGCAGCCGTCCACTGCTGACCCGTACCTCCACAGGAGATACTAAAACACAGTTCTGTCTCAGTCTCTGTGGGGTCTCTGGATCCTGGTGCACACAAGGTTTGTATGAGCCCTCTGAGCATCTCTGGCAGAAATGGGGTTTGATTCTAAATGCAAATTTGCCCCTCCTACCATCTTGCTGGGGCTTCTCCTTTGTGCTTGGACGTGGGGTATCTCCTCAAAGTCGCTCCAGCGCCGCACAGCCACCACTCCAGTGGCTACCGTCTTGCTGGGTCTTCTCCGACCTTGGACATGGGGTATCTCCTCAAAGAATGTGGGTAGGTGGGAAAAAAATAGAGGAATCATAGACACTGGCTTTGGATTGAGGTTTTGGATTAAGCAGTTCCTAGTTGGTGGTGGTTGTTCAGTCACTAAGTCATCTCCAACTCTTTGTGACCTCATGAACTGCAGCACACCAGGCTCCCCTGTCCTTCTCTATCTCCTAGAATTTGTTCAAATTCATGTCCATTGAGTCTGTGATGCTATCTAACCATCTCATCCTCTCTTGTCCCCTTCTCCTCTTGTCTTCAACCTTTCCCAGCGTCAGGATCTTTTCTGACGAGTGGGCTCTTCACATCTAAAGTATTGGAACTTCAGAATCATTCCTTCCAATGAATGTTCAGGACTTATTTCCTTTAGGATTGGCTGATTTGATCTCCTTTCTGTCCAAGGGACTCTCAAGAGTCTTCTCCAGCACTACAGTTCTTTCATTATTATTATTATTAACTTATTTATTTATTTTACTTTACAACATTGTATTGGTTTTGCCAATACATTGACTTGAATCCGCCATGGGTGTACATGTGTTCCCTATCCTGAACCCCCTTCCCACCTCCCTCCCAATCCCATCCCATCCCATCCCTCTGGGTAATCCCAGCACACCAGTCCTGAGCACCCTGTATCATGCATTGAACCTGGACTGGCGATTCATTTCACATATGATAATTTACATGTTTCAATCCCATTCTCCCATATCATCCTGCCCTCGCCCTCTCCAACAGAGTCCAAAAGACTGTTCAATACATCTGTGTCTCTCTTGCTGTCTTGCATACAGGGTAGCACCACAGTACTAAAGCATCAGTTATTCAGTGCTCAGCCTTCTTTATGGTCTAACTCTCACATCCATACATGACTACTGGAGAAACCAGTAGCTTTGACTATACAGACCTAGGTCGGCAAAGTGATGTCTCTGCTCTTTAATACACTAAGTTTGTCATCATTTTTCTTCCAAGGAGCAAGCATCTTTTAATTTCATGGCTACAGTCACTGTCCACAGTGATTTTGGAGCCCAAGAAAGTAAAATCTGTCACTGCTTCCACTTTTTCCCCATCTATTTGCCGTGAAGTGATGGCACTGGCTGCCATGATCTTAATTTTTTTAAGGTTTAGTTTTAAGCCAACTTTTCACTCTGCCTTTTCACCCTCATCAAGAGGCTCTTTTGTTCCTCTTCACTTTTTGCCATTAGGGTGGTATCATCTGCATATCTGAGGTTGTTGATATTTCTCCCAGCAATCTTGATTCCAGCTTGTGATTCATCCAGCCCAGCATTTTTCTTAATGTACTGTGCATATAAGTTAAATAAGCTTAGTGACAATATACAGCCTTGTCATAGTCCTGGATGCTGGTGTCATTTAATAAGATGAGGAAGACGAGAAAGAACAGTGTTGTAGGCCATCTCATCACATATTCCAGGAAGTCAACTTTATAATACAGCTGTCAGCTATTTTCTGATTTTGTGCTATTTCTAAACACACACACACGAACACTTTACCCATCCTTTGGGCCATAGTTTTCTCTTGAAACACACATCAAAGACATTTTCATCCTTCAATGTCCAGGTCCAGTGCTACTTCCTCTTTTAAACCTTCCTTCATCATAAAACTGTTGGTATACATATAAATCCTGGTATTTTATAACTGGGGAAACTAGAAACAAGGAAAATGAACTGATTTGCCCAAGACTGTACTAGATACCAACAGAACTGTGACTGGACATTAAGTCTCCTGATTCAGTGGCTGAAAACTGCATTAAATCAAGGGAGAATGGAAAGTCAAGAAGGACGGGCAGAGTGAATGCCAGATCAGTTAGGAAATGATTATGGAAGTCCAGGCAAGAGGTGGTAGTAGCCAGCCTATGGTGAGAGTAGGGATAAGAAATGAACATATATAAGAGGCTTCTAGGAAGTAGAATGGCCATGACTTGGTGTTGGTTTTGGACAGACGGAGTGAGGGAAAGGCAGATGTCAAGAGTAACTCCTTGGATAACCTGTCATTCCCCAAGCTTGGAAGCACTAGAAGACTCAGTATGGGGAGAAAGATTGTAAGTTTGGTTTCAATTCCATTCAGACCTGAACTCATACTCTTGGGTTAGGGGCTTGGCACTAGGGCTTCTTGGTGGGATCACGAGATGGCTAGTACTTGGATCTCCAAAGGGACACTACAGGGCGGGTGCTCAGAACTCTGATGAGAGCTGCACACTGCCTCCTCTCCCTGCCTCCTGCCTAAAAATTTCCACCACAGCCTCTCACTGGCAGGACCTAACTTGGAAACTCAAGTGTCTGGGAAATGCAGCGTCACAGAGCAGATCATGGAGAAGTGGGCTTGGGGCTGAAAGCCATTATTAGATAATAACTGGTACAATGGGTTTATGAAATGAGCCCTGGCTTAGGAATCAAAACACTGGGTTTTGTTTCCAGCTCTGCCATCAGTCAGATGTGACCTTGGACATGTCACTTCCTATCTCTGATTCTCTTTTCACTTCCTTCAAATGTATAAACCTCTCTTTGATGTTGTATGTAGTTGGGTTTCTGACCTTTAAGAAGCCTTCTCTGACACGCACCATTTAGGAGGATTTGGTGCCCCTCCTGTTGCTCATATAAACACCTCTTTTTTTTAAATTGTCTTTTTAATTGAGAAATAACTAATATACAGTTAAAAGCACAGATAAAAAATATTCATCTTGGTGGATTTTGACAATTGTATACACCCATGTAATCACCACCTCAGTAAAATTTGCCATTTTAGCCATCACTAAGTATACAATTTTGTGGCATTAATCACATTCACCATTACCACTACCTACCTCTTAGTATCACACTGCATTTTGCTTGCATATTGATAAGTCTGAGTCCACTTTGTTATTGCGGCTTAGTCGCTAAGTTGTGTCTGACTCTGCAACCCATGGACTGCCTCACACCAGGCTTCCCTGTCCTTCACTATCTCTCAGAGTTTGCTCAAACTCATATCCATTGAGTTGGTGATGCTATCTCACCATCTCATCTTCTACCTCCCCCTTCTCCTTTTGCATTCAATCTTTCCCAGCATCAGGGTCTTCCCTGGTGGCTCAGACAGTAAAGAATGTGCCTGCAATGCAGGAGACCCAGTTTTGATTCCTGGGTTGGGAAGATCCCCCAGAGAAGGAAATGGTTACCCACTGAAGTATTCTTGCCTGGAGAATTCCAGGAACAGAGAAGCGTGGCAGGCTACAGTCTGTGTGGTCACAAAGAGCCGGACATGACTGAATCCCCTAATAGAGATTAAACCCTTATGGGCTAGAATCATGTCTTGTCCCACTGATTGGTATTTAGTCAATACTGGTATTTGTTGGTTGATTGAACTAATGAATGAATGTCTAAAGTCTCACTGAATATGTCTTTTTATCTAGTTAATATAATTAGTCATCTAAGTACTCCTTTATTTCTCTTCCCTTTCTCAAATGTTTATTGTATCAATAGGGTATCTGTGCTAAGCTCTAGAAATTAAAAGACAACCTGAACAAAACTCATGCCTACAAGTCCACAGCCACGTTAGCAAGTCCAGAGAAGTAAATAATGTATAATTAAATAAGGAGTCCTTAGTAGAAAGATGAGCAGGGTGGGAGTTATGGTTGCAGAAATGAGATTATACCTTATACTGTCTTGAAGCATCAAGGACAGCTTCATAGAAATTTTGAAAAACAGGCTTTAGTGGTTTTGAGTGACAGAGTTGGGGTGCAGAGAGTCTAGGGGAACCACAGGGAATTCTTTGGGGCTAGAGTCAGAGTCCTTTTACCTCCTGGAGTCCTACTTTCTGCCTCAATGTCTGAGACTATTTTTGGCAGAGAAGTAAGAGAGCTATACTAATTTTTTTAAGCATGATAGGTTTTGCTTACCCTCTTCCTACCCCACTTCCTCTTCATTAAGGTTCTTCCTTATTTCTCAATGGCCTCCCTATTTCTCAATGTTTTCTTTGAGTTAGAGTCTCCTCTTTGTGCATGCTTTCTTTAAATGAGTGGCTTTTATTATTTGTGGCTTCTCATAAAAGGTCTTTGTTCAAGACCTTGGGGTTTTCCCAAGGAAAGCCATATAAATCTCCAAAGTAGTTTTACATATTCATTGGTCTCATTCAAAAGTAGCTGATAAAGAAACCTGTACCTGCTTGCTACTAAGTATACTCATTTTCACACACACACACACGCACACACACACACAGTTCTCTGATGTCCCCCACTCTACTGCACTCTCCCATTATATGTAGCTTAAGAATGTAAATCACTAGGAAGTAGTTGCCTGTGGTCAAAATGGTGCTTCCAGACTTTAAATAGCTTCAGAACCAAGACATTCTTACTTAAAATGCTCAGTGTTTGGATGATGGACAGACAGATGAATGAGCAAGACAACCAAGCTTCTGTACACATGTTAAGGTCACCTTTAATAACAACTCTTACTAGGCAACTCAGAGTGAGTGTTGATAATGATGATGACGATAATAACAATATTGATGATGCTGTAATATAAACGCTACAGTGGAAGAATGACAAAAAATAAATGTCCTGGGAAAGGATGTTTATGAGATCCCAAAGAGCTGGACAGGGCTAAAACTTCATGCTCTCCTGCTTCTGTTCCTTGAACTGAATATTTACAGTGCAGTCTTCTCAGGCATCACCATTTGTTCAACCCCTACTGTGTGCATTGTCATGAATACCAAAGAAGTATCAGGTGGCATCCCTGCCTGTTTTAGCGTAATTCATGGCCTAACATAAGAGATCCCCTTCTTTTTGTCAACCCTAAATTAAGTAATTTGGTGAAAGGTTGTGAACTTTAAAGGGTTAGAGTCATCCAAAAGCATTTTTCAATGAAGTCATTTTATTTTCTACTCAAGATAATATTAAATAATAATATTATCTACACTGTTTTTCTGGTTCTAACTATAAGGCTTCTTACTTGAATTATTTGAGAAATCCGAACAAGATCATACTCTGTTTTCAGCAGCACAGATAAAAAAGTGCTGAGCTCAGTGGAGATGTAGAGCAAGGACATGCCTCTTTCTTTTGTGCCCAAAATGATCAATTTAGAGAAAGACATAAAGATGGAAAAGAGTGTTTCATGCTTTCCTTTCCACCTCTCATTGTCATAAGGGAAACTACACATGATATTGGAATAGCCCAAGTGTTGCATTGCCATGCAGTCGAAAACTCCCTCTTTGTCCATGTGAAAGAGGGATTGTCATATGGCAAGGGCCAGGAAGATTTCCAGAGTACACAAAGTAAGTTTATCTGAAGACCCTGGCTTCTGCCCATGAAGAAATCTGACTCTAGTTGCAGAAATAGGAATAACTTGAAAGTCCTACATGCCAAGGGAAAAAGTGAACTGACCTAGTCAGCTTCCCTTATGAAGTGAAGGCAGAACTATGCAACAGTAAGGCTATACGTGGAAGTATTAATAACAGGAGCCGAAAAGGCATGAAGACCTGTATGCGAGGTAAATTTACATTTGAGCCAAAAGTATAAGCAAGTAGAAGCTGTGAGGTGGCTTGTGGTGCTTGGAACACATTTTCCCCAGACTGCTCATTAATCCTACAGATTTCAGTTTAAACATCACCTCCAAACAAACCTCCCTATCCTCCTTCCCTACTCCTATCCCCAGATATGGAGACTTGGTCAGGGTCCCCTGGTGTGTGCCTTCATCAAATCCTCTAGTATCTACCCCATCACACTTAGCACATTTGTAGTTAAAGGGTCATTTATGAGATTTTCAGTTGCCTCTGTCTTTCCCTGGCTGGGCTGTAATCTCCATGCTGACAGGGGTCACATCAATCATTTTCTTATTGTACATACTCTCAGTGTTCACACAGTGTCTGGTTTGCATAAAAAAAAATGTTTCTTAAAGTATTTAATGAGAAGAAGTCTTCACTCTGCAGAGGTCACAGCCTTGAGAAGCCTAAAATGAGGAGGCTGGCTTCAGAAGACAGGTGGCTGTACCAATTTACATTCCCACTAACAACATACAAGAGTTCCCTTTTCTGCACGCCCTACCCAACACTTGCTATTTGTGGCCTTTCTGATGATAGCCTTTCTGACAGGTGTGAGGTGATATTTGATTGTGGTTTTGATTTGCATTTCCCTGACAATTAGCCATGTTGACAAACTAGTGGTTACCAGTTGAGAGGGGGAGTGGGGAGGGTCAAGATAGGCAAATGGAATGAAAAGGATGCAAGTTACTGTGTATAAAATAGATGAGCCACAAGAATATATTGTTAAGCACAGGGAAAGTAGCTACTATTTTGTAATAACTTTAAAGGGAGTATAGTCTATAAAAGTATTGAATCACTATGTTGTACATCTGAAGGTAATATAATAATGTAAATCAGCCATGCTTCAATTTTAAAAGAAGAAAACAGGTTGCTATTGCTGTCCCTGGAGAGATCCCACCCAGTCTCTGAGTTTCAAGCCTTCAGCCCAGTTACACTGAAGGCCCTGAGCAACTTCAGCTCTGGGGTCCCAGTTCCTATCGCAGGATACTTAAAGGTGAATTCTTGGTAACTTACATATATCCGCAAAACAAATAGCAGAGGGAAAAAACAGACTGTGTGCTACGTAAGTGGAATTATTGCTAAACGGAATGCTTCTCAAAGTCCCAGAAAGCAGTCAGTGAATTAAAGGTTTATATTAACCTCATTTCACATTTCCCTTCATTTACAGGAAATTATTTTAATTTTCCATGACCATCTGTTTGATGTTTACTTCACTGACTGTATTAAAAAGTAGCTTCATCATTCTGTTTTGTTCTAGGTTATTTAGATAGAAAAAGGATCCCAATTAATATTTTATTAGTTGCTGTATAATAATTTGTTTTCAAAATACAGGAGTTTAAAAAAATTCAGGATACTATTACATGTCTGTCATACTGGAGAGTGAGAGAAATATTTTTAAAGAACGTCATGTTCAAAAATAAGTAAAGCGTCTCCCTTCTCTTTAGTGGGCCTCAGTCAGCTTCAGTTCAGTCACTCGGTCGTGTCTGACTATTTGCGACCCCATGGACTGCAGCATGCCAGGCTTCCCTGTCCATCACGAACTCCCGGAGTTTTCTCAAACTCATGTCCATCGAGTCAGTGATGCCATCCAACCATCTCATCCTCTGTCGTCCCCTTCTCCTCCCACCTTCAATCTTTCCCAGCATCAGGGTCTTTTCCAATGAGTCAACCAACTCTTTGCATGAGGTGGCCAAAGTATTGGAGTTTCCACTTCAGCATCAGTCCTTCCAATGAATATTCAGGACTGATTTCCTTTAGGATGGACTGCTTGGATCTCCTTGCTGTCCAAGGGACTCTCAAGAGTCTTCTCCAACATCACAGTTCAAAAGCATCAATTCTTCAGTGTTAAGTTTTCTTTATAGTCCAACTCTCACATCCATACATGACCACTGGAAAAACCATAGCCTTGACTAGGCGGACTTTTGTTGACAAAGTGATGTCTCAGCTTTTTAGTATGCTGTCTAGGCTGGTCATAGCTTTTCTTCCAAAGAGCAAGAGTCTTTTAATTTCATGGCTGTAGTCACCATTTGCAGTGATTCTGGAGCCCAAAAAAATAAAGTCTCTCATTGTTTCCACTGTTTCCCCATCTATTTGCCATGAAGTGATGAGACTGGATGCCATGATCTTAGTTTTTTGAAAGTTGAGTTTGAAGCCACCTTTTTCACTCTCCTCCTTCACTTTCATCAAGAGACTCTTTAGTTCTTATTTGCTTTCTGCCATAAGGGTGGTATCATCTGCATATCTGAGTTATTGATATTTCTCCTGGCAATCTTGATTCCATCTTGTGCTTCATCCAGCCCGGCATTTCGCATGATGTATTCTGCATATAATTAAATAAGCAGGGTGACAAAATACAGCCTTGACGTACTCCTTTCCCTATTTGGAACCAGTCTGTTCCATATCCAGTTCTAACCGTTGCTTCTTGACCTGCATACAGATTTCTCAGGAGGCAGGTAAGGTGGTCTGGGCCTATACGGCATATTTTATAGGATTAATTTAGATATCCTGGCTGTTAAACTGTCTGGATTTTCTGTGCATTGTAGGATGTTTAGCCTCTGCCCATGAAATTCCAGTGGCACACACAGGCTATAGTTACAACAATCAGAAATGTCCTGCCACATTGCCACATATCCTAGGGGGCAAAATCATCACCATTGAGAACTGTTGGTTTAGAGGGCAGGAGAGGCTGGCAGGCAGACTGTTTCTACATCCTCTAAGAAAGGCAGACCTAAATGAGACAATACCATCTTTGGCCTTTTTGGTCATGTATTTTTCTTTTTTCTTTATTTTTGGCTGTGCTGTCTTCATTGCTGCCTGAGGACTTTGTGTAGTTGCAGTGAGTGGGGGCTACTCTTTGTCATGATGCTCTGGCTTCTCATTGCAGTGGCTTCTCTTATTATGAGGCACGGGCTCTTGGCACGTGGGCTTTAGTAGTCGCAGCATTCCAGCTCGGTCGTTGTGGCCTGTGGGCTCTAGAGCTTGAGCTCAGTAGCTGTGGTTCATGGGCTTAGTTGTTTTGTGGCGTGTGGGATCTTGACAGACCAGGAATTGAACCCATGTCCCCTGCACTTCCAGATGGATTCTTAACCACTGGATCATCAGAGAGGTCCAAAGGCTTTTTGTTCTTCTAACTGGGGTATAGTTGTGTAACCAAGTTGGGGCAGTTTCTGCTGTACAGTGAAGTCAATCAGCTGTAAGTACACATATATTCCCCCTCCCTCTTGGATCTCCCTTGCACCCCTCATCTCCATCCCACCAATCTAGGCCACAACAGAGCACTGAGCTGAGCTCCCTGTGCTATACAGTAGGTTCTCATTAGTTACCTATTTTATATATAGGGGTGTATATACATCAGTCCCAATCTCCCAGTTCATCCCACTCACCTCCACCTCTCCAGGTCCACACATCCATTCCCTACATCTGCATCTCTATTCCTATCTTGCAAATGGATTCATCTGTACCTTTTTTCTAGATTCCACATAGACACATTAATATGCAATATTTGTTTTTCTCTTTCTGACTTCACTCTGATAGACTCTAAGCATACACCCTAAGAAAACCGTAATTCAAAAAGACACATGCACTCCAGCGTTCATTGCAGCACAATTTGCAATAGCTAGGACATGGCAACCTAAATGTCTATCAACAGTTGAATAGATAAAGAAAAGGTGGTACATACAATGAAATATTACTCAACCATAAAAGGAAATGAAATCACACCATTTGTAGAGACGTGGATGGACATATATTTGGAAAAATATATGACAGGAAAGTCACTAATTTGGTCTCCTTAAACTACTCTGGACCAGATGCAAAAATGCTCCATGGAGTCCCATCCCTGGTGAAAACATGGAACAGAAAATCTCTTCCTAAAATGCACAGAGGCTTCCCTCCTCATACAGTAGAAAGAATACTATAAAGTGATCTAGTCAGACCCGCAGTCTGCTGCTTGTTCCCCGTGTGACCCTGGAGAGTCCCAGGTCCCTCACAAAGTACAGGTACAATACTTGGTCCCCATACAATAAATATTTAGAAGAATCAAATCAAAAAGTACCCAGTTTTGTTTTCCACAAGGGACAGAATCATACCAAGTAATTCCTGTCAATGTATTTCCCTTTTTTGAAAACATTACTTTATTCTTAAGGAAGGAGTGGGAGGCAGAACAGAGCATGGTTACAGGTCTGGTCTTTGAAATCTGACCAGGCAGGGCTGAAAGCAACTGTCTCCACCTACCAGCTGTGTAGTTGGTATACTGACTGGGACACATAACCTCTCTTAGCCTGGCTTTCCTTATCAATAAAATTATCATAACACCTACTGTTAACATATAGGGTGGATTGTGAGAATTATAGAATATATGCAAGGCACTTTGTACAAGTGTCAAGCACAGTGAAAGCATCCGTAAGTTATGTTTGCCGTGACTGAAATCATTTTGAGGGGGCTGTCTATTTTATAATTACATTTATTTACTTGGTTTTGGCTATGCTGGGTGTTCATGGCTGCACAAGCTTTTTTCTAGTTGTGTTGAGCAGGAGCTACTCTCTCATTGCAGTGTGTGGGCTTCTCATTGCGATGGCTTCTCTTGTGGAGTATAGGGCACACGGGCTTCACTAGTTACAGTTCCCTGACTGTAGCTGCTGCTGCTCTTAAGTCACTTCAGTCGTGTCCGACTCTGTGTGACCCCATAGACGGCAGCCCACCAGGCTCCGCCATCCCTGAGATTCTCCAGGCAAGAACACTGGAGTGGGTTGCCATTTCCTTCTCCAGTGCATGAAAGTGAAAAGTGAAAGTGAAGTCGCTCAGTCGTGTCTGACTCTTAGCAACCCCATGGACTGCAGCCTACCGGGCTCCTCCATCCATGGGATTCTCCAGGCAAGAGTACTGGAGTAGGTGGCCAGTGCCTTCTCCGCCCTGACTGTAGAGCATAGCCTTAATCATTGTGGCGCATAGGCTCACTTGCTCTGCGTTATATGGGTTTTTCCTGGACCAGAGATTGAACCCATGTCTCCTGCACTGAGCTGCCAGGGAAGCCCTGTTTTTGTTTTTAACATTTATTTAGCTGTGCCAGGTCTTACCTGCAGCATGTAGGATCTTTAGTTGAGGCATGTGAGCTCTTAGTCATCACATGTGGGATCTAGTTCCCTAACCAAGGATCAAACCCAGGGCTCATGCACTGGGAACTTGATGTCTTAGGCACTGGATCACCAGGGAAGTCCCTGTCATTATTGTTAATAAATGCAGAAAATATCATGAGTTGCCTGGCTCATGGGAGAGACATTTGGGAGCAGAATTTCCTTTAGAATCCCTAAACCAGAGGCTTAAAAGGAATTTCCACTTAAATGGTTTTGCTCAAGCACTGAAAGACATGTTGGAAAGATTAGCCCTGTGTCAGGTTTTGATGGCAAGAACTGTGTCTTATACGTATTTATATTCAAAGCACCTAGGACAGTGCACAGCCAAAGTAGATTCATTCAATCCTCTACTGGATAGGTTAAGTTCCTGAGCATCTAATGGATACCCAAATCAGTGCAAGGGTCTGAAAGATGGAACAAAGATAAGCAAAAACAGGTGCAGTCATAGCCCTCATGGAGATGGTAGTCCCATTACAAGACTGCAAATCAAAAATTCCCAGGGCATAGGAAGATGTCAGAAAAGTCACATAATCTTTTTGGCCTCTTTAATTTTCCCACTTATGATAGACACGTAGTCATGGAGAAATCATTCTCAGTTTTAAGAAAACCAACATTATAAGACTTGCTAGGTAATGCAGTAGATGGCAGATGCTACAGCCTCGGTCTCGGAGAAGTGCCTGGTAAGTGTGGCTCGCTGCGGGGGAGAATGTCCCTATTGAACCGTAAATGTGACACAATCTCCAAATAGATTTGAGATTTCTGGCTCAGATCAGACTGAAGAGAACTAAGTTCCAACAGTGAGGCACTTATAAAGGACAGCGGATGGCAGGCAGTTGTGAGGGCCATGAGTAAGGGATACGATCCCCACAAGACTGGGTTGTAGGAGCCAGATCCCCTAGTCTTTGAGCCCATTTGTCTCAGCCAGGTACCTGACAGTGTAGGTCATATTGCGCAACTAGGAGGAAGGTAACAACTGGCCTACCCCTTTATAAAGATCTCTTTTAATATTCACCCAAATTATAGAGATGGGAAAGAGGGAAAACACATTTCATTCATCTTGAGAAGACTGTCAGAAATTTCCTCTCCAGGCGATTTTAAGCACCTTGTTCCTGCAGGAAGAAGCCTGTACCAGGATCAAGCATTCCTCTGCTAGATTAAATCCTAATGCTTTTAGAATGGTTAAGAACTTGTTGAATGCCTAGGGTTGGGCTTAGCCTCTTGAATGCCTATGATTAGAATCTTCATAGAGTCACAAGGATGCCTCAGTCTTGAGATTAGGACCAGGCTGCACTCAACTTCGCTCTTCTTTTTTGTGATTTTGGTCTTTAAGCTGAAGCATCACAGAACTCTGGAAAAGGAACAGAATGAAGGTAGGATTATAAAGAAAGGCAAAAGGAACTAAAGGACATTGAGAGAGGAGATCTCAAAAAGAGTTTGAGGTCATCGTAGTTTTAAAATAGATGTGAAGAAAAATTCCAGACTGCATTATTTACTTCTAAATAGGACAACAGCTGGGTCATTTTTAATTAAAAGGTCTGCAACATTTTACATATAAGAAAATGTGCAGTTCTGTGGTCTGTGTCATATAGGTTTCAGACTTGTCTGGTTTTCTCTTGGCACAGTTATAAAGGCAAGTATAAATTGAAAGCTATTTTAATAATCTTTATGGTGCAGTATTATATATTAGATCCAATTCATTGTTTCTTACCCCATATTTATTTCCCACAGCATACCACTGCTTTTACATTAGATGTCTACCCTGTAGGGAGAAAAATGGGCCTAAAATATAAAGCTAGCCCTTTCTTTTTACAGACATCCTGTAATTAGCTTAAGTTTTCATCTCTTCACAGCAAGATCCTGCTGCACAAAAGTTTTCTTTTCTCAACATGTTTTTGCCAGATGTTTCCACACAAAAAGTGTAAAGGCAAAGTTTTTTTGTGCATTGGTGCATATGACTTCATCCTTAATGACGGCCTCAAAATGCTCCCCCTCCTTAATTAAGAGAATTAGTTCCCCCTCCCCCCACCCCTCCCCACCCACCAGTTCCTGTGTCAAGAATATCTGTTGTCTCTTGTCTTCACAACTTCTCAGCATTTCAGCCATGTGTGAGTGTCCTGTGTGTCCTCAGAGGGAATCAAACTTAGCTCCACTCATACTCATCCTGTATGTTTAAAATCCAAAATAAACACTTAAGCTCTTTGACTGACAAAAACTCATTCATGGCAAGTTAGCATGTGAAATTGCTATTCTCTCCCCAGTTAACCGTACAGTTTTGTCTGATTAAGGGATGAGTCTACACTCTGTGTTGAAATACTGTGATAAGTTTGCATCCATATTAGCAGTCAGGCTCTATTTTATTTCAGATAATAAGGTTTTCAGCTTTACTAGAGAATATTTCTGTGTATTCTAAAATATTTTCCATACTTATGATCTTACCTATCTCTGCCATCCATGCTGAATTTTGTAAGGTCAGTAGTGGAGATAACCTTAGGAAATCTGATTCAACCCTTTATTTGGTAGCTAGCAAAACAGAGGGAGTTGCCCCAATCATACACCTGATTAGTAAAGACATCTTGACTCTCATTCTCTATTCCACATCTGTTAATAACAGATGGCACTGAATTTTCATGTGGAAACCCAAAACTAAACAACAAAATTCCTTCATCTTTTATTAATATCATTGACAGAGGCACTGAAGATGATGCCTACATATGACAGAGGCAAGTCAATGTTTTGCTCCAACTATCTCATGAGTTGGGCTGATGTAGCCACACTTTCATTTAATACACTTGGAATACAACACAACTGTAAGCTCCCAAGGGCAAGAGAAAAGTCTTTACAGTTAGATATGAGTCCAGATCGCGACTGTTACCCTTTATAGAAATGAACTTGGGCAAGTTATTCCACTTCTGAAAACCTCAGTTTTCTTATTTAAAAACCGAATTAGAAATGGGAACTTTTGCAGAGAGCTGTTGTGAGGAATGAATAGATGCATTGATGAGCGTAAGCGTAGATAGTGTAATACCTGACATAGCAAGCATCTGACATACAGCTTTTGCTATATTTGGTTAAAATCCCAAGGTTGGCAACTTCCTGAATTAAAGAGCGGGGGAGAGAAGTGGAGCAGCAGGCAGCGTCACATGTGAAACTGAGGTTTCAAGCCCAGGTTACTAGATATTTCTAGTCTTCACCGGTATCCACTTTACCTCTCCCTCCCAGATATGAGAGACACTGCATTTCCTAGCCTCCTATCTGTTAGGTGGGGCCACCACCCGGACAAGGGTGAGACCAGTAAGTTTCCTAAGATGAAAAATATAAGGAGCTGCTGGCTTTCGGGGTCACACCAATGCCAATCCTATGCTTGCATGACCCAAAGAGCCTGTGCCTCCTTGGATGTCACACTAAGGGCTTCACTCCTCTCAGCCTCATCCTAACCCTGAGTAAGACCATGTGATGAGGGCTGGCCAGTAAGCTGCACGTGGAAGTGACCCTTAAGAGCCAATACCAGATGATCTCCATGCCCTTCTCCTCTGCAGCCGAGGAGGCCACTGGTTCCAGAAGGTGGAGCTTGGTGGCTCCATGTTGTAGGGTCCTATGCTGGCCTACACAGACATGGAGCATGATCGGGAAATGAGGTTGTGTTCAGCCACTAAGGTTTGAGGCTTTTTTTTTTTTTATGTTGATGCTGAAACAAACCTAGCCTATTTTTATCCTCATTATTACCACTATCCCAATCAAAATAAATCATTTTATTTTTGTCATTCTCCTCCTGAGAATTGAACCTAGGCAGAATGAAGTTGAAATGTTAGCCTTGGCTCTTTCTAATTGTATTTTCTCTGAACTTCAGTTTCCTTGGTCAATAAAATAGCACTAATAAGCCAAGGCTTGCAGGGGCTCTGGGTGGTGTCGGGGACAGGGGTTGGGGGTGTTGGTGCTTTTTAGTTGCCTGTAAATGGGAATGTCCTTCTTAAGCTTCTCGTGGGCAGGGAATATCTCTGTATCCCTTGCACAGCGTCTTGGCATGTTATGAATGTTTAACAGATGTTTATTGATGAAGTTAAAAAAAAGACTGATTTACTAGTTGTAGCAAGTTTTCTACAGAGTAAAAGCTACGAGTCATCAGTCAACCAAGAAAATGGCCCAGATTTTCTCCTATGTCTCCCTGCAAATCTCTTATTCTTTCAGCCTGCACCAACTGGGTTGTCAAGATTACCTCTTATCATCTTTGGGACATTATTAGATATTGACCCATATTGTGCCAAATTATACCTGGACCTGGATGTACATTTGCCTCCCTTACTGTTCTGACTACTGTCACTCTCCTTTCTCATCTGTTTCCCTCATTCTACTGTATTCAAAAATGGTGAAAGATTTTAAAGCTTGGCTCTTCACCAGAATGAGATGTCATTCTGTACTATAGTGACTCAGTGGGATTTCAGTGGGATTATATTCAAACCTTGAATAAATTGCAAAGCTCTTTTCTCAGCATTTAGGTGAAAGTTCATCTTTTCCTTCTAAATGAAGCAGATACAACGTGGAGTTTCTTGCATAGTTCTGATGAACTTTCTCACTTTGTTAAGTTGTCGTCATTGTCACCATCATTGTTCCAGCAACGTATTTATCTGGTCCTGCTACTGTGTCGGCTCTAAGTCTCCACACGCCTTGTGTCATTTATGCCCCACCACAGCCTTGCGAAAGACACGCCTGTGTTAGTCCTGCCCTACAGATGCAAAAATTGAGGTTCAGAGAGTAAGTCACTTGGACATAGAGTAACTAAATACCAGAGCTAAGTTTAAACTCAGGTTCAATTTGACTCCCGATCTTGTGATCTTACCTTGCCATTGTACTAAGCAAAAGAGAAACATGAAGGGATCTCAAAGGTAGCCCAGTTCCTTCCTGTTTCATGAAGTTTTAAAGCATATATTTGAAAAATGGCAGTGATACCTAATATTCTGAGAATGTCAGTAAGGATGGGAAATGAGGAAGAAAAATTGGTGACCCAGTCTGAAGAATTAGACTTAAATAAAGCATTACTTGGAAAAATACCCCGCACTTCTTTATAACCTACATTTTTAAGAGAACAGGAAGGGGAGGAGATTTGGTGAAATCATTTATTAAGAGAAAGTATTTTTTAAAAGCTATATTTAAAGAGGCACAAGAGCATTTTATATATTATGAAAATTAGATCTTTTGACTCATATTATACTCTATTTCCCAAGTCTGTCATTTATATTTTCTTTCTTTGTGGCATTTTCGGTATAAATTTATTTTTCATTTTTATGCTTAAAAAGGTAACTTTGGTGCTTCCTGTAACAGGGAAAGAATTTGGATGTTAAGCCTAGTTTCACAAGTCTATTTTGTGCCAATAAAGAAGGCAGGGAGCCACTGTGTAATTTGTGAGGCAATTTGCAGAAGGCTTCCTGTTAGTCTCCGGGTATCATTAAATAATAGCCATGTGCTGATTTGGCTACTTTCCATGCAAGGCCTGGAAGCCACACTATCAGCATTCACGTCAGTTTGCAATCCTGGTTGGTTAGAATAGGTGTTAACACCAGCCCGTAAAATCACCGCTACTTTATGAATTTGTTGAAATGTCCAGTGATTTGCTGCTGAGAGAAAGAATTTAAGAAAGAGAAGCATGGTGAAGGCTGAAAAGAGGGCAGAGGGAAAAATAAAGAAAAAAGACTAAAAGAAAAGAAATAGGAAAAAGATAAAGAAAGTTATTGAAATAAAATGGAAAAATAAAAAGGGGGAAGAAAGAATAAAAGGAAAAAAAGAAGGGAATCAAAATATAATGGATGGGCGGATAGATGGAGAGATGAGAGGAAAGAGAGGGACTAAGTGGGGAGAAATGATGGCGGGAGAGAGGGTGGGAGGAAAGAAATCAAAATATAAATCCTCAGGCTAAATTTATTTCAACCACGCAAAGAATCAGAAATCCTAGGGATGAAAGAGAATACAAAGTTCCTTTAAAGCTCTTCTTTTGCAGGAGTTAAACCTGAAGCCCAGAAATATTGAGCAAATTACCTCAAGCTCACACAGCATGTCCATAACAGAATGAGAATCAGGTTCCAGCCCAGTCTCCTGACTTCCAGTCTAATATACCTTCTCGCACACCTTTGCTTCACTGGAAACTTGCTATTGGTTTGAGCTGACTTCAAACAACTTCCAACATAAATGATATTATAGCCAAAAGTGGGCCCTTTGACAGACCAGAAAATCTGACCTCATGTGATTTTTTTTAGGTTGTAACATATTGTCATAACAGAATTTGACCTATGATGTGTAAACATCAAAAGGCAAGTGAGCTAACAGTTCCTCCCTACTTTAAAAAAATTAAAAGGGAAAGTTGTTTGCAAACTCTAATAGAAAAATGTATTTCAAAGCAAATGACTTAAGACAACTTAGGAAAAGGCCAGAGTCTTCAGTACTGTTTGGTAGAATTTTGATTTTGTGCCATAGATACTTGAGGAACATTGTGCTTTTTTCTATTGCTGTTTAGGGCCAGATAATCAAAGAGAAAGGGAAGCAGGAGGCGGATGTAATTGCAGTTGGCTTTTCATTTCAGTGAGCGTGATTTCAGTTCAAGATATGACTTTTCTAAGAAGGGGAGGGAATGGTGAGTGGTTGAACATCAAAAGGAAAAATTGTGAACAACGGGAAAACCAAAGTATTTCTCCAAATGCCCTTAAATACAGAAAAGATCCCCTTTCATGTGATGTAAGTGTGCCCCTCATTCTTGCTGTCAGGATCAGGACTGGATGAGAGCTGCCTATGACTATGCGATCCTCTAACAGAAAAAAATAAAAGCCCCTTTGCCCTACTTAACTGGTTATTGCTTTAACTTTCTGTTTTACTTTGACAGTGGGGAGCTTGCTCCATCCAATTAATTTATTTTGAATGGCACTCTGCTATATTATCTTAGCTGTTTAAGATTTGTGCCAACAAGGTCAGAGTGTTTCGTTTCATCCATTCATTCAACAAATAGGTATTGCGCTAAGTGCCCACTGGGCACTGTTTTAGGTATTGAGCATACAGCACAAACACCAGATTAAAAACTTTGCCCTCACAGAGTTGGCACTCAAGTGGGTTGTTGGTAGGCAGAGATCAACCATAAGTAAATTGGTATGAACACATAGGGTGTGTTAGGCAGTAGTAAGGGCTGTAGTGCAAAATGAAACAAAGGGCTAGAGAGGGCAGGGTTATTGGAGGAGCCTTAATTCTAGGTAGAATGAGAAAGGGTCAAGGCAGGTGGTCTCTCTGATGTGAAAAGGCTTGAGCAAAGGCCTGAAAGAGATACGGAGACATGGGTATACAGCCCCTTGGTTCTAGTATCCATGATGCACACCAAAATCCACAGATGCTCTAGTTCCTTACGTGAAATGATCGAATTGCAATCAGATATGGAACCCGCGGATGCTGAGGGCTGACTCTGAGGCATTGTTCAAGAGAAGGGAACGACCCTGAGGACAGGCATTCAGGTTGCATGGCAGAAGCACTGTGAGTGAGTGAGCAGGGAAGCTCAGAGAGGTGGTACCCAGAGCTTGTAGGGCTGAGTAGCCTTTGGGAGGACTTCAGCTCTGTGAGTTAGATGAAAAGACAAGACACTGGGGATGCTTGAGCAGAGGGCATGATCCACATTTTCACACTGTCGCATTGGCTACTGGGAGGAGAACAGCAAGAAAGGCAAGGGGGGACCACCAAAAGGGACCAAGCTAGACAGACAGGAGGTGATGATTCGTGTCATGACAGTACCAGAAGTATGTGGCAGATCCTGACATACTGATACCAGAAATGATATAATCTGTTAACAAATTACATGTGAGGTATGAAAGAAAGGGAGGAGTTGGGATAATTCCAAAATGGATCCGGCTGTCTTCATTCCACTACACAGTCACATAAATCTTCCATGTCCACCACAACCCTCTTCTTCTCTACCTCCACCCACCCCAGGCCCAGATGTTAGCACAAGTTGTCTGCCATTTGGACTTATATAATCTATTCTGATTTTCCCTTTATATGAATTTACAGACTCCAAACTGAGTTTGAGACTGTAGTCATAACTAGATTTTTGTTGCACGTGTTTATTCTTCTTTTTCTATAGTTTCTGGAATTTTATTTATGTTTTCATGGCTTTATTGTATATGAGCTTTTGTTGTTATTTTTAAGCTAGAAAAGACCTGGGTTCAATCCCTGGGTTGGCAAGATGCCCTGGAGAAGGGATAGGCTATCCATTCCAATATTCTTGCCTGGAGAATGTCATGAACTGTATAGTCCATGGGGTCGCAAAGAGTCAGACATTACTGAGCAACTTTAATGTTCACTTTAAACTAGAAAAGCATATACAGGAGGAAGGGAGAGAAGAAGGAAGGGAGGGAAGGAATGGATGGATGGATGGGGAAAGAGATAAAGGGGTAGTACAGCCACCATGGAGAACGATATGGAGGTTCAGTAAAGAATCCACCTACAATGCAGGAGACCTGGGTTCAATCCAGGGGTTGGGAAGATCCCCTGAAGAAGGAAAAGGCTACCAGCTCCAGTATTCTGGCCTGGAGAATTCCATGGAGTCCATGGGGTCGCAAAGAGTCGGACATGACTGAGCGACTTTCACTTTCACTAAAAAACTAAATATGAGGCTTCCCTGGTGGCTCAGTGGTAAAGAATCCGTCTGCCAATGCAGGAGACATGGGTTCAATCCCTGGTCCAGAAATATCCTACATGCCGCAGGGCAATGATGCCCGTGCTCTAGAGCCCGGAAGATGCAACTACTGAAGCCCACATGCTCGAGAGTCCATGCTCCACAGTAGGAGAAGCCACTGCACTGAGAAGTCCATCACCGCAACTGGAGAGCAGCCCCCACTTGCCACAGCTAGAGAAAAGTCCGTGCAGCAATGAAGACCTAGCACAGCCAAAAATAAATTCAATAAATAAATAAAATTATTTTTAAAAAACTAAGTATGCAGTTACCATACAACCCAGAAATCCCATTCCTGGGCATATATCCAGAGAAAACCATAATTCAAAGAGATATATGCACCCTGATATTCACTGAAGCACTGTTTACAATAACCAAGACATGGAAACAACCTTAATGTCCATCAGAAGAGAAATGGATCAAGAAGGTGTTGTATATATATGTAGTGGAATATTAGTCAGCTGTAAAAACAAATGAAATAATGCCATTTACAACAGCATGGATGGACCTTAGAGATTATCATACTAAGTGAAGTAAGCCAGATAGAGAATGACAAACGTCATATGATATCACTTATATGTGGAATCTAAAATATGATACAAATGAACTTATTTACAAAACAGAAATAGACCCACAGACATAGAAGACAAACTTATAGTTATAAAGGGGAAAGTGGGGGGAGACTAAGTTAGGAGGTTGGGATTAACATATGCACACTATTATGTATAAAATAGATACCCAACAAAGACTTACTATATAGCACAGGGAACTACAGTCAGTACTTTGTAATAACCTATAAGGGAAAAGAATCTGAAAAAGAATATATATGTGTGTGTGTGTATTTGTGGTACACCTGAAACAAACACAACATTATAAATCAACTATACTTGGATTAAAAAAAATAATAAAGAGATAAAGGGAAAGAGCTGAAGTGGGTAGGAGAGAGAAAGAGAGGAAGAGAGAGAATATGAAATGGCCAAATAATAAATAGGTAATTTGAGTTGGAAAGTAAAGAAGTAAATGCAAGGAGAATCCATTGGGCAGACAGAGCAGAAGAATGTGATGGCTCGGGATAGATTCATCATTCCTCTTCGAGCTATCAAAAATACTAAGATACTCACTGCCAGTGCAGCAGTATTGTGTCCCTAAGTTGATGATTAATAGAACTTAAGGTAATGGTTCACATGAACTTATTCTGAGGCAAAGCATAAAAAAAGAAAGAACAAAATTTAAAAGACTAAGAGGAATACCTGAGTTCAGTATATGCTAATTCAGGAAAATGTTTTTATAATTTCAAGAAGGAGAACAGCATTTTAAATGTTCTAAAAAGATAGCAAGTAGCACCAGGATGATGATTTTGGATGTCTTAAGTTTATCACATTGAGACCAGATTTACTAATATTTATATATTCATGCTCCATATCCTTGTATGATAGCTTTTAAGAATGTATATAGTAGAAAAGCAGAAAAGTAACAAGTGAAGGAATCACAGCAAAGAGAAAATATTGAGAAGAAAATAAAACCAAGGATAAAATTAATGAACAATCACTAATTTCCCTAAGAATAAGAAAAAAGAAATGCAAAGATGAAGTTCACAGAGTCATTAGAGATAATCAGTAAGTTTGATTTTGAGCTCCCTACCAACCAAAGCAAAGAGGAAAATATGTATAAAAAGCTACAGTTTCTATAATATTAAAACAAACCAGCACTACTGCAGAACCTAAGAGTAAAATCTGAAGAAACTATGTTCTGAGGTGCCACATAATATGGATCAAGACCTTGACAATATTCTTTCAACAAATACAATAATATGTTTTATAGAACCGGTTTCTTCTTAGACTCTTAATAAGTTGTTCATCTTTTCTACTTCTAAAGGAAAACATCTTAATTCTGATAACTTTCATTTCATATCAGTTTTTTTAGAACAATTACAAATATACCATAAAATAATCCTTGACACTATGGTAACCATTGGAACTGGCTGTTTTGTATCCACCAGTTAATGGGATAAAAGGGCAACAGTTTCTGGGCATAATTTCTGCAGATATTTTATGTAAAACAACATTTCTGCAACTTCTGCCATTTGACCTGTGTCAAGCAAGTTTGGAAACAAATCCATTTGACAGATTCTGCTATGATTAGGACTGAATGAAAACCTCCTGATTGGGACTAAAGCCAGGACTGTTGGTTCCACTGTGGGTGTTCTTGGGCTGGGACAGTTTTGGAGGTCACCCTCATTAGTATCAATATGGCCACCTAATTGGTCCCTCACTTGTTCAACCATTACAAATGTGCTTGAAACTGAGCTCATTTACAACCTAAATGCGTGTGTGGGACAGCAGGCAGAGCACAGTGCTAATTTTGGTATTGTGTTATAGGGGCAACAAATGGTATGTTAATATTTTATTCATCTTCAAATCAACTGTAAATTGTGCATCCTCGTATAGCTCCTCCTCAGGCAAATGAGGAAGTCTCAGTCGTTAAAATGAATGTACAAAAATCAAAATGATAATTATTTTCCTGCAAGATATCATCTTTTTCCACTGGATGGTCAGTATGTGTGTTGGGGGGGGGGTTTGCTCGCAGCCCCTCCAGAAGTCGCCTCGTCCTCAGCTGTTGCTCCCTCTCCCCCTCTTTCTTGTGCCTGTGCAGACATCTGAGTTGCCCGCGAAAGCACTTTCACTTCTGCTGGGGAAATTACAGCATGCTTCTTTAGAGGGTAGAGAAAAAGGAGAAAACTTAGATCTTCTGACACCAAATCACTGGACTTTGAAAGGTCAGTAATCTGTCAAGACCAACAAAACCATAAAATGCCCACGTATCTCAGAGAAGCACCGAGGCATAAATAGGGGAGGGATCAAAAGAGAAGGGGAAGAGAAGGAAAGACTAAGAGGTGATGACAAGCCAGTAGAGTGGCGTGAGTATCCATGCACTCATCTATTCTAGAAGTTCTTGTTGAACATCAGGAAGTGCCTGGCACCAGATTTCACATATATATTAGTTTCCACTAGGGTCTGACTCTGGGAATATCTGCTGAATCAGTGGCTCTGAACTGAACCAGAAAATTCACCAAATTAAGAGAGTAATGGTATCAGTCAGGGTCACTCTAGAAACTTATAGCCGAGAAGAAGAATCCTCTGATGTGAATTTTTCTCGTCTTGTGAAATTCCCTGCTTCATGTTCAAAGCAAAGACCACGTGGACAGTCATAATTTGTCCATCAAGGGCTGTACAGCTGTCTTCCTCTGGAAAAAGAGTCTGCATCACCTCTAAGCTAGACTTCACTCTTCTGCTGTCTCAGAGCGTTAGCCCAGAAAGGGGCCAGCTTCCGTGAGCAGGGCTGCAGAAGAAGGTGTCATTGATGTCCCACAGATCCTAACTTGGATAAGCACTTAGTGAACACCTACTTTGTGCAAGAATGGAGAGAAAGCACAGCCTCTACCCTCCTGGGACTTTCATTGCAGCTTCATGAGGAGAATTTTCTCGGGGCTCCTTCCCTCTCAAAACAGAGAAGGCTTCTCAGAGCCTGCTCCAGTCAAGTGTCAGGGAAGGAAGGTAGGTAGTCTTTTCATTCCCATTCCACAGCTGGCTAAAGTGAGTTCTAACAAAGTCAGGTTACTTGCTAAAGGTCACCCAGAGGTCAGAGCTTCAGAAAAAAATTATCACAAGATTGGTGTCATGTGCTGGGTAGTTTAAACTAAAAAGGAAGAAAACATTCGTATCTAAAAAAGAAATGGGTTGCTCTGAATTTCTCAGTTTCATTTATTCAGCAAGTAGGTGCCAGGTACTATTCTAGCAATGGGGGATATAGCAAAACTCACATGGTGCTAGATAAGAGAGCCAGACAAAGCATTTTAAAAAATATTTAATGTGTCAGATGAAAAATATTATGAAGAAAGCAAAAACACTGGGGATAGAGCATGCTGGGAGGAGGCTGTGTATAGAGAGTAGGGGGTGGTGCTTCCCTGAGGAGGTGACATTTGAACAGAGATCTCAAGAAAGGGAAGGAGTTCATTATGTGGTATCTGGGGGACTCGGAGCAGGGGAAGAGCAAGTAGAAAGGAAGGTGTTTGTCAAGGTTGAGGAACAGCAAGAGGAGCAGCATGGCAGGAGCCCAAAGAACTTGGGGCGGTGGGGAGATGCAGCCAACATGGCAGCCAGGGTCTGGCTTTGATGCTGAGTGAGATGGGGAGCTGTTGAGAGTATTAAGCCAAAGAGGACTTGCCACGACCTGGGTTAGTTTAACAGGATCCCTCTGGCTGGTGTGTGCACAGACTGTATGAGGCAAGTGTGAAGCAGGGAGGTAGCCAGGAAGCCAATGCTAAAACTGATCCTGTAAATGAACGATGGTGAAGACCCAGGTGAGGGTGGAACAGAAGGGCTGGTGAAGGTGGCCATTTCACTGTGGATTCCCAACATGAAGTCTGTAGAACTGGCTGGAGCATGGAATATGGGGTGTGAGAGAAAAAGAGGCTTACAGATCAGAAAACTTAGATGAGCTGTTAATCCCTTACAGCTTCATATTCCATGATACCCATCAGGGCCAAGGAAAACACCCTTCTCTTGGATGCTGGGCCTTTTGGCCTAACAAGATGACTGTTTAGTCCTGGTTCCACCCATTACTAGGTGAGAGACTAGGGCACATGAAGGACACTCTCTGCTCCTCAGGATCTTGGCTGAGAATTAAGGATGGTCATTTCTGCTCTCCCTACTTCAAAAGGAGTCATTGAACAAAACTAGAGTTCAGGCAGCTCAGGTTTAGGGATTATTGGTTACGTCATTAGCACCTTCAGAGTTAATTTTATGAGTCAGCTGAGTTACCTTTGGGGTATCATTAATAGATCCCAGGAAGCTCCCCGGCCTAGAAGACTCCTCTAACTGCCTCTCGGGATGAAAGAATTTCACAGTTAGCCTGATTCTTCCCTGTTCAGGCATCATGGACCCCAGGCATCCTCCTTTAAAACAGAAACTCTTGAGCTACCATCAGTCACTTGCCATTTTAGGTGAATTTACATCACGTCTCTGCCATGATAGCTGGCTTAAGTTTGAATGGGAGGAAGGAAAGAATAAATATGGGGCAGAGATGTGACAGTTGGGGGGTTGCTGAGTATACTGTGGGCAGATTGAGAGGATCCCTTGTGGGGAGAACCTCTGAAAATAAACTCTGTCAATGGTGAAATATTATCCAGACTTGCCTCACATCATAGTGTTGGTCTCATCTAATAAAAAATGAAGTCCTACAAGGGCACCATCTTGGAACAGTTATAACAAGTAGCCATGGCAGCCAAATTGCTTTAGAAAAATGTTGAATTTGTGGAGAATAACATGCCATTTGTTAAAGAATCCACCTGCAATGCAGGAGACCCTGGTTTGATTCCTGGGTTGGGAAGATCCACTGGAAAAAGGATAGGCTACCCACTCCAGTACTCTTGGGCTTCCCTTGGGGCTCAGCTGGTGAAGAGTCTGCTTGCAATGTGGGAGACCTGGGTTTGATCCCTAGGTTGGGAGGATTCCCTGGAGAAGGGAAAGGCTACCCACTCCAGCATTCTAGCCAAGAGAATTCCATGGACTGTATAGTCCATGGGGTCGCAAAGTGTCGGACACGACTAAGCCACTTTCCCCCTTTCACTTTCAACATGCCTCAGTGGCCCCTTTGGCTTGCTTTGTTTAAATAAACTTGCCCCAAGCACCTCACACTTCTCTAATTATGAATGTCCCTGCTTTACCTCAGCCTTTTAAAGAGCCCTTTCCCTCTAAATATTTCTGGAATTGCCAAGGGTACTGAAATGTGACCAGAAATAATTTGGTTGAGTGTCCCCATCATGGTGGGAACCCATGGATCCAGGCTTCAGTTCTTCCACACAGACTCCCCCTCAGGACTAGACATCTGTCCCCAGCCCCATGGCTGTCACAGAGGCCACTGCAATCCTGGTAAGTTTGAAATACCTGCCAGTTCCCTAAACTGGAAGCGATTGTCACCTGCCCACTCAGCAAAGTGAGAGGAGGACACACGGGGCGACATCCAGCTAGAAGTTCCACAGCAGATTTGCTGAGCCTCAACTGTCATAGTAGCCCAGGGCAGGGCTCCCTCACTGGAGGTGCGGAGAGCCAAGCAGGGCACCGCTCAGCCCACACCCTGACGGCTCTCCCTGGGCGCTGTGTCTCCAAGCTTGAAGCTCTGCTGTCGCCTTTGTGGCCACTGTCATCTCCTCAGGGAGAATCATCTCTGTGCCCAAGCCAAGATAAGTGAGATTCAAAGGCAGAGGACGTCATGGCTGTAGTGCACTCATCTAGGGCCCCCCTGCAAAGTTGCTTGAGTGCCAACATGTGCCTATCATTATAGGGTATCATTCCTCCAAATGATAGAGAAACACTATGGCATGAGGCAAAGCTGGATAATATTTTACCCACAGTCCCTTTCACCAAGGCTGCAGATAGGCCCCGGCGGCCCAGGTCAGGACAAGTTCTGGGCTCAGTTGAGAGACTAACTGTAATCCCCGCTCTCCACACCTATCAACCTTTACTCCTGGAATTGCAGCGCCAGTTTCATTCTTCTCTGGAGGTACCTGTTCCTCCACATCTGTCCTCCACCCGGGAGCACCTCATTTTGCAGAAGTCAGTTTGCAATTGCATTGGTAGGCAGGATTCCAGTCTTTTCTCTGGACATTCCTAAGCCCTCCTATTGAAAATCAGTAGAAACAGATGAAGGTGTTGGGGAAGAGAGTGGACTAACTCCCTCTGAGAAGCTCCAGGGCCACAGTTTATGTCTGGTCCTGGATTATTGTTGTTCAGTCGCTAAGTTGTATCCAACTCTTTACAACCCCATGGATTGAAGCACACCAGGCTTCCCTTCCTTCACTATGTCCTGGAGTTTGCTCAAACTCATATCCATTGAATTGGTGATGCTATCTAACCATTTCATTCTCTGTCGCCCCCCTTCTCCTTTTCCTTCAACCTTTCCCAGCATCAGGGTTTTTTCCAGTGAGTCAGCTCTTTGCATCAGATGGCCATGTCTGGTCTTGGATACTGTACTCCTAAACTATGTCTGAATCTTTTCCCTCTTCTCCTCTGAAAAGACACCAAACATTACATCCCATGAAGACACAAAGACTAAAACCTCCTCTCTTTTCCCCACATCTCTGCTCAAGGAACATTGTACATGATTGAATTCAAGACACACTTAGCTGTTACTAATGAATGGTCAACTGGAAGTTCCTAACTGGAAGTCAGAATTATTTACAAGTTCAAAATGGGGATGTATTTTTAGTGGTTGCATGTAAATGTTCAACAGCACTAAACAGGATGGGACCTGGCGGTCCAGTGATTAAGACTGCACTCCCACTGCAGGAGGTGTGGGTTTGATAACTGGTCAGGGAACTAAGATCCTATGCACAGAGCAGCCAAAAAAAAAAAAAAAAGAATTTAGAAAATATTTGTAGTAGAATAAAAATGAAAAGGTAATTTACCAGAATTTGTTGCATGCAGCTGAAGCTGCTCCATGCAACTGAGTAGAGTGTAGAAAAGAAAGCAAAGTTACTCAGTTGTGTCTGAGTCTTTGCGACCCCATGGACTGTAGCCTACCAGGCCCCTCCATCCATGGGATTTTCCAGGCAAGAGTACTGAAGTGGGTTGCCATTTCGTTCTCCAGGGGATCTTCCCGACCCAGGGATCGAACCTGGGTCTTGCTCATTGTAGGCAGACGCTGTTACCGTCTGAGCCACCAGGGAAGTCCTAATAGAGTGTGGAGTCTTAAGATATGAAAACAAATAATGGACACTAGCATAAAATTTTGTAAATTTGAACAAAATCTGTACTTTAGTTAATAATACTGTATCACTTGTTAATTTCCTGTGTGTTTTTAACAATGTAGTGGTCATGATTTTTGATGGCATCATTCAATCTTATGGATGCAACATAATTTATTTAACCATTCTCCCATTGGTTGAGATTAGGGTGCTTTCTAGTTTTTATTAGCACACAATGCCCCTCTTATTCTTAGAGAGGTAGGATGTATTGTTAGGAATGGAACTTCCAAGGATAGATATTTGGCATTTGGGAGTATAATGCCATGCAGACAGCCAGTTGTGATGTGGTACCAGGTTCTAGGTGGGTGACTGGCCTGGAGAATGAGCAGCTACACATGGTTCGGCTTCAGCTTTTCTTTCTAATGGGAGGAATCCATTACCCAGTTCTTAATGTTCTTATAACCTTGTCAAATCACAGCTTACCTGCCTTGGTTCCCTTTTTTAGAAAACAAGGTTAATCTCATCAGTTTTGTAAACTATAAACTATTGCACAAGGATAAGGTATTAGTTTAATTATGTAAGGTGCTTATAGGGTTAAGGGAATTCATTAGTGCTCTGCATCAGATGGTTGGTTTTGACTTCTGGATCCATCATTCATTACTTATTATTATGTAACTTAGGGAAGTTACTTAACTTCTCTTTTCCTCCATTTCCTCATCAATCATATGAATGCAAAGCACCTCATAGGTGAGCATTAGGTAAGGTCATGCCTTTAAAATATGTAGCAAGTTACTATTATCATTGTTGCTTATTATTAAGCAATGAATTTAGACTCAGTGTGTTTGAAGCTCTTTGGAAGTCCCTGGCTTTCTGTTGAATGTTCTTAAAGCACTGACGGTGTGAGTACATCCGTATCATGTAATTACAAATGTTATCAGAATACCAAGGTTACTTTATTCAAAAGGCTTAAGCAAGTTAGTAAAACCAATGTTTTTCAAAATGTGTGCCTGAAAGATATCAGTTCTGCAGGGACCTGACGGGAAACATTGTAGTAATCAGAATGGAAAGGGCAATTGGAATTTCAAGATTGCCACCACCACCGCCACCCACCCCCCCACCCACCCACCTCTAGCCAAGAACATAGCTTTGCTTTCATGGTGAAAAATTGTTTGCCATCATCAGTTAAAAATTGTTAGCTGATGAGCAAAACCATTTCTCCACGGACCCAAAAGTGGACCTCATTCCCAGGTCCATGCAGTTAGGTGTTACCATGTGACCTTGAGGCATTGTAGTCTCTGTCTCAAGCACCCACCTCTGCCCCTGCTGCATGGGAGCAGCCCTCAGCAGGACGCAAACAAATGTGTGTGGTTGTGTCCCCTACAGCCTTCCAGAAACAGATGTGTGTGGTTGTGTCCCCTACAGCCTTCCAGAAACGAACGTGTGTGGTTGTGTCCCCATACAACCTTCCAGAACTTCACCATAGCTTGTCAGCCCCTGGACTGGAGCACATCAAGCGAGGAAGAGTTGTACCACAGGGCAGGAAGGGCAGAAATTGCCAGAATTGTGTACCCTAGCATTAAGTTTGCTTTTTACCCAAAGAGTAGAAGGAAAGCCTTCATGGAGTTTTGGAAAGAATATGACCTGGTATATATAAGCCCTGCCCTCAGCTGACCAGTATTTCAGCTTTCAATCACCATGTGACTCATTGGTCCTATCTGGTTAGTTTCTCTGTAGAGTCTCCTCCTATGGAAATTCACTCCTGATTGAGATGGTATCTTCAGGGTATGACCAGCAGCTAACCCCAAGGCACCTCATGAGGCAGCACTGATGACCTTGGTGAATTTGCTGTGGCTTTTAATGCGAATCCAAGCCAGGATCAGAACCTTGAATCTGTCAGCCCACATATCTTTCTCCCTGTCAAACTTACATCGAGTTCAAGTGATCAACATATGAAGTCAGAAGCTCATCATAGTAACTGTCAATGAAAAACATAATTGCCACATGTGAGCTGTCTCCACTGATATACTTACTTTGGAATAACATAACAATAATTATGATGGTTGTCATTTATTCACAATGTGCTGAGCATAGCATGAGGCACTCAGCGTGATAACCTTGTTTAGTCCTCACCACAAGCCTGTCAGGTCGGAACTGTGGTTAAGCCCCTTTTACAGAGAAAGTCAGAGGTTATGTAACTTGTAATATGACAAATCTAGTAGGCGGTAGAGCCAGGAACTGAACCACGTGGTATAAACCAGAGTTGGGGCTCCTAACTGCTACACCATAATGTCCATAGAAGGCATATATGCTCAGAAGGCTGCCAGTAGACAAATCCTTAGAGAAAGGATAGCAGAAAATCCAGTTTTCAGGTGCATCCATTTCACAGAAGAGTGATATCACCAGCAGATCCTCTGCTCACAAAGTCCTTTGGTTACAACCCTCCATCCAACTCCACACTGACTGTGGCCTTGCCACTCAAACGGGAATTCTCAAATCCTGTTATTCCCTAGATGGGGCCTGAGAAAGCACTACTGAGTTTTGTTTTACCAACACTTTTCCCTCTGCATCTGGTCTTATCTGCCATTCTTTCCCCTTAGATGACTGCATCTATTTCATGTAAATTTCATAGTCAAACTATGAGGCGTAATTCCTTCCACCCTACTCCACCATCAGGCCAGTCCCCAGGTATGATTAATCATCCCTATCTAGTAAGATGCAAAGTGTTTCAGAATCTCTATTTGTATCCTCACTTTAAAAAAAATTTTTTTTAAGGAAAGAAATGAAATAAGCCATATCTGGAGTAGAATGGTCAATAAGAACACAGTTTGTCCCATTAAATAGTGAAAATCCTTAACTCCTTAACTCAGTGTAGACTAGGGCTCTTCCTCAAGGGCTAGGCATGTTCACTGGGGAGAGTGCCTCAACTTTTGAACTCCTTCAAAGAAAGCAGAAATGAAGGAATACACCTGCTTTGGTAAACAAGACTGGGTCCTTATGATTTATGAATTACATGCCCAAGAACAAGTCAGATACTACATCCACTAACACACATGCTCCTCTATCCAAAGAGCAAGCAAGGTACTATTGGTGGAGTCTTCATGGTGAACCAAGCTGAGGGGAGGCAGTAATCACAGGAACCCCACAGGTTAGCCCCAGATACACAGCCATTCAGTACCCTCCAAGAGCTTGTACATCACTAAGAATAACTCATTTGGCCCTTTAAGACAGTATTTGACCCACAAATTAGTGTACCATAAAGTTCTAATAAAATTTGTTTTTTCAAAGTGCTGTTTTAATGAACAGTTGAATTATCACATAGGAGTTTAAAAATTAGTCAGAAGAGTCTTAACAATCAAGTCCTTTAAACTCTGCTCTCCCTTGCTCACTTGACTACTCTTGGTAACAATCTAAATGAACTTCTCACCTAGTATGGAACACATGTATTCTTACAAAACAAATATTAATGGAATAACTCTTCTGCTTTATTATTTTAGCTGATTTGTATCAATGTATCAACATTCCAAAGAAAATAGAAAGCATATGTTGTTGGTTTCTAATAATTTTTTTCTTTTTCATTATTACTGTTGACATAATTCACGTAATGTAAACTTCACCACTTTTTAAAGTACAAGTCAATGAGTTCCAGTATATTCATAGTTTTGCACAATCAGCCCCACTATCTATTGCCAGAGCATTTCCATCAGCCCAACAATAAAACCTGTACCTTTTAACAGTCACTCACAATTCCCTTCTTCCTAATCCACCTGGCAACCACTAATCAACCTTCTTTCTCAATGGACCTGCCTATTCTGGACATTTGGTATAAGTGGAATCATATAATATGTGGCCTTTTATGTCTGTCTTCTTTTAATTAACATAGTGTATTAAAGATTCATCCATCTTATAGTATTTATCAAGCAGTAGTATATTCTCTTTTATCACTGAATAAACTTCTGTTGAATGGATATACTACATTTTGTTTATCCATTCATTGGTTGATGGACATTTGGGTTATTTCCACTTTTTGGCTATTCTGAATAATTCTGTTCTGAACAGCCACATGTAAGCTTTTGTGTGAGCATATGTCTTTATTTCTACCAAGAAGTAGAATTGCTGGGTTATATGACAGCTCTATGTTTAGCTTTTTAAGGAACTTCCACAGTGGGTGAACCATTTTATAATCCCATCAGCAAAGTTTGAGAGTTCCAATTTCTCCACATCCTTACCAGCTCTTATTATTTTCCTTTATTTCTTCTTAATTCTAGCTATCCTAGTGGGTTTGAAGTGATACGTGTTGTGTTTTTTATTTGCATTTCCCTAGTGACTAATGATACTGAGCATCTTTTGTGTGTTTATTGGTTATTTGTCTGTGTTCTTTAGAGAAGTGTCTATTCAATTCATTTGGCTATTTTTAACATAAAATTGTCTTTTAATTGTGCTGCACTGTGCTGCTGTGCTGTCGTGTCTGACTCTTTGTGACCCCATGGATTGTAGCCTGCCAGTCTCCTCTGTCCATGGAATTTTTCGGGCAAGAATACTGTAGTGGGTTGCCATTTCCTACTCCAGGAGATCTTCCCAACCCAAGGAGTAAGCCCGCATCTCCTGCATTGGCAGGCAGATTCTTTACCACTTTATCACCTTTACTACTGAATTGAAAACACATGATTTTCAAATATTTCTTCCACTTTTGTGAGTTGTCCTTTTATTTTCTTCATTATTTTCTTCAAAGCAGAAAAAAAATTTTTTTATTTTGATGGGGTCCATGTTATCAGTTTTTTTCCCATTTGTTTACGCTATTGGTGTTGTCATGCAAGTGTATGCTCCTGGGTTCTTTGTCTCGTCACAACAAAAATTTGGAGTGACGGACATTAAAGCCCCTTGTCGGGTCACAGCTCTCAGAGGACAGACCCTAGTATAGCTCTTAAATAAATCAGTGTTACAGCTCAGTGTTACAGCTCTATTTATTTAGATAATAGCAGGAAAATCCATCTTTAAGGAGTGAGGGCACGTCGATCCAAAGACGCAAAGAGAAGAGCACCCCATCGCGCGGGAGAGAGAGCGGGCTTTGGCTCCTCTTTTTATATGTTCCTCTGTCCCTGGGCCTGTCTTATGTAAATTGGGCCTAGGCAGGAGCGTTGTTTGTTTTACCTGAGGTTCTCACTCCGGTCCTTGGACCTTCCTTTGTTCTATTTTCGAGGGCTTTCCCCTTCCAGGTCTTTTAGCCACCGCCATTTTGGACTCCTTTTCCTTATTCTAACTAGCTAACAGTGTCATATCAATAAACCATTGCCTCATCCAAGGATATGGAGATTTACACTTGTGTTTTCTTCTAAGTGTTTTATAGTTTTAGCTCATATAGCTAATTTTTGTTCCATTTTGGGTTAATTTTTGTATACGATATGAAGTAGGGATCCAACTTTATTCTTCTATACTATATATGTCTATCCAGTTGTCCCAGCACCACTTGTTGAAAAGATTATTCTTTCTTTATTGAACAGTCTTGACATTCTTGGCAAAAATCAGTTGTTCACGGATATATAGCTTCCTGGATTCTCAGTTCTATTCCATTGATCCAACTATCTCTCCTTATGCCAGTCCACACTATCTTGATTACTGTGACCTAGTAGGAAGTTCTGAGTTCAGGACTTATGATTCCTCTAACTTCACTCTCCTTTTAAGATTATTTTGCTACTCCTGGTTAATAACTTTTTAAAACATTAAAAATGAAGCTGCAACTCACTAAAGAAAGAAAATGTCAAGCAGGCACTGTGACCTGTGCTTGTTATATACAACTTTCAGAAATGTTTATTCCACATGCTGGATTGATTTAATGTGAAAGTCACTTCTTCTTTGGAGCCTTTCCTCAAACTCTTTTTCTAAGAAAACCAGTAACTTCTTCATTCATACACTGCATATATATCTACCAGCACCTGGAACTGGAACACTATATTTGTTTATATGTCTATTCCACCACCCCCCGCCCCCATTAGACTATAGCCCCATGGAGGACTAAAACCACACTTGTCTAATTTGCCTCTGGATCCCCAAAGTCATGTCCTAAGTAGATGGCCAGTATTTATTTGTTGTAAAGAGAGAAGACAATAATGACAGAAGGGTGGATACTTAAGAAGGTTAAAGGGAAGCAAGAATGGATGAGAAAGAGAAAAGAAATAGGTGCTAAGTCATTTCAGGCATGTCCGACTCTTTTCGACCCTTTGGACTGTAGCCTGCCACGCTCCTCTGTCCATGGGGATTCTCAGGCAAGAATACTGGAGTGGGTTGCCATGCCCTCCTCCAGGGGGTCTTCCTGACCCAGGGATCGAACCCGAGTCTCCTACAGCTCCTGCTGCTCCTGCCTTGCAGGTGAATTCTTTACAGCTGAGCTATCAGGAAAGCCCAAAGAAATAGGTAACACTTACAAAATGTTTATAATGTTCCAGGCATTGTTTTAAGAGGCATTATTTCATGTATTCATTCACACAGCAACCCTAGGAAATAAGTTACTCTTATAATCCCCATTTCACAGATGAAAACATGAGTCACAGAGTTCAACAATTTGCCCAAAGTCACACAGCTATCAGGTAGCCTAGGGTAGTCTAGCTCCTTGGCCATGTTCTAAAATACTGTGCCAGGCTGCCTCTCAAATAAAGACTAATAAAACAGAGATCCTTGAACTCTGCCTTTAGATTTTGATTCGGTAGGTTTTTGGTGGTACCCAGATATCTGTACTTTTAAACAGATTCTCAAATAATTTGGTGGAAAGCTCAGTTGGAAACCAATGCTTTACGAAGTGGCCAAATAAAACACTGGATTTTATTGAGAGCAAGGAGGATTCTGTTGAGATGTCACACTTGGGAGGAAACACTAGGAAAAGTAAGAGAAAACTGGATATGAGTAAAGATGAGGGAGGAAGAAAAATACAAGCTACTGGTAGTCTAACCAAGAAGTAGAACTAACCAAGCATCAACCACCCCTCCCTTGGACCCCAGCTGGCCCTTGACTATGACTGTATGGCATATCCTGCAATGACATGTACCTTCTACCAAGTCCTTATCATACCTAGAATCATAAGATTTCAGAGTGTCCTATGAGCAAATGAATAAACCATAAGGGCAAATAGGAACAAATAGTAAGAGAAAGAACTAACATTTATTTACTGTTTATTATGTGCCAGGCTGTGTTCCAGATGCTTTATATATAAGAACTCACTTTGCATAACAATCCTAGGAGGCAGGTCCTATTGTCTTCCCTCATTTTACAGGTAAAGAACCTGAGTTACACACAGGTTAAGAAGCCTGTAAAAGTCACATGGTAAGAAATGACAGAGCCAGATTCAAACCTAGGCAGTTTTGCACCAGAGCTCACACTCTTAGACTGCTTCTAGAAGAAAGAGAAAAAGAAGGAATGAAAGATGAGACCATTAATGGGATCAAATTTCCAGGAGACATGAACACACAAGCCCTCTGAGGCCCACTGATGCTGGCCCCACTCTGGCAGGAATGTTCAGAAGACCGAGGGAGCCCAAAGGGCACCCAGCCCCCTCCCCTGAGAGACTATGGGAACCACCACAGATGGCTGGTCATTTGGACCTCCATGCAATGGAGACAAGACAAGACTGTTCCAAGTTTCTAAGACTCCCAAATAAGGGCTGAGTCTCTTTTTGGTGAATTTCATTAAAGAAACAGCTATCACAAAAAGGGTGTATTTGTCCTGAGTTATCTCAGTAAGGGAAAATGACTTTTTAAAATTACCATTACTTTTGTAGCAAGGAAAGTCTGAATGATGCTATCAGGGGCTCTGAAGGACTTTTATTTCTGCAGATGTTGAAACATGTATGATGTCTGGAGGATGAACTTTCACATCTGAAATTTGGGTCTTTAGAAACATTGCTTTGCTGTTTCCTGATGGTGACTGAGAGCCAGCTGCAAGTGGGTTACATCAAGGGCAGGGATTGTTGAGCTCTGCACTGTAGACATTTTAGGCTGGATAATTCTTTGTTGTGGGGACTGTCTTGTGCATTGTGGGATGTTTGGCAGCATCCCTGGTATCTAGCCACCAGATACCAATGAGATTCCCCCTTCCAGCTATGATAACCACTCATTGCCAACTGGGCAAAAGTTAGCTGCAGATGACAACTACTGATCTAGGAGAAACCATTATAATTAATGGCTCCTCTATGATCTCTTCAAGCTTTGCATGAAATGTTCACTTTTTAATCACAGTGCTTCAAATACTTGGGTGTTATCCCTAAAAAAATTTATAAACAAAATATATTTAGTAGTGGGATATGAATATGTTTGTGTCCTTGGAAGAGCAAGAGGAGGCAATATGTTCTTGGTGATAGTAAATTGGTAATACTACCACTATTATTATTATTATTAGCTATTACTAACTGTAATTAGTGTCAAGTACTGTGCTAAAATTAGCATAAATAATCTCATTGAATCCTCACAACAGCCCTAAGAAGGAATCTAGTCATTATGCCTATTTAATAGACTGGGAAACTGGGTAATTGGGTCAAGATCACCCAGCTAGAAGCATCAGAGCCTGTGTTCTTTGTAGTTCTGCCCTAATCCAAACCAGTTTCTTTCTCTTAGCATGATCTTTGTCATCTCACAGGAAGCTCAGACTATATCTATCTGCCCCACCCGACACCAACTCTTGCTTATCCTTTAAATCTAAACCTCCTTCCTCCAGGACCTTCCCTGTTCCCTGACTTTAGCCTCTGACTTCCTATGCTCCTGTCATACCCTGTACACATCTTTATTATTGCATTTACTGTATTATGTCATCTCTTTGTGTTTCTGACCCCTCTTCACTGGGAGAGCTTTGAGGGTCAGAAGCTTCCCTTATTTATCTCTATCTCCAGTGCTTTACATATAGGCGTACAATAGGAGCCAAATGGCAGAAAGTGAAGAGGAAACTAAAGAGCCTGTTGATGAAGGTGAAAAGAAAGAGTGAAAAAACCGGCTTAAAACTCAACATTCAAGAAACTAAAATCATGGCATCTAGTTCCATCACTTTAATGGCAAATAAAAAAGGGAAAAGTGGAAGCAGTGACAGATTTTATTTTCTTGGGTTCCAAAATCACTGCAGGCTGACTGTAGCCCTGAAATTAAAAGACACTTGCTCCTTGGAAGAAAAGCTATGACCAACCCAGAGAGCATATTAAAAAGCAGAGACAGCACCTTATCAACAAATGTCTGAATAGTCAAAGCTATGGTTTTTCCAGTAGTCATGTATGGATGTGAGAGTTGGACCATAAAGAAGGCTGAGCACTGAAGAACTGATTCTTTCAAATTGCTGAAGAAGACTCTTGAGAGTCCCCTGGACAGCAAGGAGATCAAACCAGTCCATCCTAAAGGAAATCAGTCCGGAATATTCGTTAGAAGGACTGATGCAGAAGCTGAAGCTCCAATACTGTGCCCACCTGATTTGAAGAGCCAACTCATTGGAAAAGACCTTGAGGCTGGGAAAGATTGAAGGCAAAAGGAGCAGAGGGCAGCAGAGGATGAGATGATTAGATAACATCACTGACTCAGTGAATGTGAGTTTGAGCAAACTCTGGGAAATAGTGAAGCATAGGGAAGGCTGGTGTTCTGCAGTCCATGGGGTTGCAAAGTGTCAGATACAACTTAGCGACTGAACAATAAAAGGAGCCAAATAAATATGGGCTGTCTAGTAAAAACTTCACAGTCGGAACAGGATTACTTCTGTTTGGGTTGAAAGACATAGGAAGTAAAAGTCCAGGGACCTAATCAAAGAAAGACAGTTGAAAAGATGAAAAGAAACCTACCCAAGATCATGTAGTTGGGGGTTGGGTGAGGCAAGAAGGGGTTCCCAAAACCAAAACCCAATCCCCTCCCCACCGCTCAGTGCCTTGTCCACTTGCTATACAAACACTGACGGTGAAGTGAAAGGAGTTTTCATGGCAGTGATAAAAGTAAACAAATGAATTTGTGGGTTGACACATGGCCAGCAATAAACTCATAAAAGGTAAATATTGACATATGAAGATTATATATCACTGTATTTACTGAGTAGAGAACTCAACCAGGAATTAGGATAGCTTGTGTGTTCGTTTTGGTTCCTTGGCAAATTAGTGAGATTCCAGTCAAATTATTCCAGTTCTTTGCGCTTTTATTTCTTTTGGCTGCAGGATTTTGCTGATTAAAGGACATACGATCCATTTCTATGCTTTTAAATGTCTTTCTCTATTTAAGCATGCTCAGCTGGAAGTTGAAATATGTGGGCTTCATGGGATAAAATCCCATCATGATCTGTAACTTGTGTGGTTTACAGAATTATTGAGGAGCTCCTCCAAAGCTTTGAGGAGCCTGATAAGTCATACAGTGAAAATTTCCAGCTAGTGGCTGAATTTCTTTTGCAGAATCCCCAGCAGGTGCTTAGTGAGTCTCACCTCACTATCTGTGATGTGAGGAGGAAAGTGATTTAGACTGAAGGACGCTGGGGTAGTGTGAGTGTATGTGTGTGTGTTTCTGATTGGCGTATGCCTACATGTCCATCTCACTTTCTGCAGGGGTTATGATTTGTTGGTTTCTTTACATTACTAATCTTTAGCACAGGGCTTAGTAACAACAATCATCATGTAACATAACAAGCACTTATGTCAGAGACTGTGCTAAATGTTTGACATAGAATAGCTTATTTAATCTGTATAAGAACCTTATGAAACAAACACTATTATTACCTTTATTTTTCCAATAAGGAAATTAAGATTCAGAGAGGTTAACTAACTTGGCTAAAGACACATGTCTACTAAGAGCTAGAGTCTCAAGTTTACTTCCGACAGAGCTGGAGTTATTAATAACTAAATAAATATTTACTGAGTCTAACTAATGAAATCCCCATCTACCACCATGCCTTATGTCCCTGCTACAGATGAGAGAAGAATATAAAGCTTACATACACCAAACAGTAGCAATATTTGTATAAATATTGTAGATTTAATTCAGCTGAGGGATTGGTTTTTCATATTATTGGAGGTTTTCCTTTAGCTATCAAGTTTGAGTTTCAAAAACACAAGTTAGAAAATATATAAAAATACTTATTTTTATATATATTTAAAGATATAAAAAATATATAAAAGATATAAAAGTATATAAAATATTTTCACATATACTTCACTAGGCCATATTTACAAATGCTGTATTTAAGTTAATATATTATCAAGTCTACTATAAACAAAGCAGTAGAATATAAGGCTGGATCAATAAAGAAAGCAGAGTAGTAACTTAGGCTTCCCTAAAGAGAAACTGGGGCATCCCTGGTACCTCAGCAGTAAAGCATCCAATGCAGGAGATGTGGGTTCAGTCCCTGAGTTGGGAAGATCCCCTGGAGAAGGAAATGACAACCCACTGTAGTATTCTTGCCTGCGAAATCTCATGGACCGAAGAGCCTGGTGGGCTACAGTCCATGAGGTCACAGAGAGTCAGACACGACTTAGTGAGTAAACACAACAACAAAAGACAAACTAGATAAAACATTTCTTTGGGAATATTACCAACCTTTATTTTTTCTGTTAAAACACAACCTAAAGTAGAGAAGTAATTTCTATATTAATTTTAAACAATGGAAATCTAAGGCAGATATAGCCAAAATGAGTAAATTAACTGAAGGTTGATGTTCTCATTTATGGATATATAAATAAAGAAGTTTGGCCATCTCATATAGTTAATTATTAATGGGGAAATGTGAGCCAAACTCATGAAGCAGGTAAAGTTTATTTTTAGACATTCAGCTGGCTTCTCTCTCTGGCTTCTCTTTTGGGGTCACCCTAGATGCCTAGTAACCTTAGCCTGCTTCTGTCTTCCAGAAGAAGCAGTGCCCTGTGTTTTAGACCTTTACTTCTTCTGTCAGGATCCTTTCAGATGCCTGTGTTACAGAGCTAACACCAACTGGCTGAAGAGAGGAAAAATAATTTATCAGAGTGTGTAATTGTCAAGTCTAGGGGTAGCCCTAGCCTGAGGACCTAGGTATTCGAATTACATAACTGAGAAGCTGTCTATCTCCAGATCCCTTTCCTTTTTCTTTCTTTCTTTTAACCTCTTTCTGATGGAGGTTCTAAGTGGTAGAATACAGCTGCTCCACATAGGCATCTTATCAGCTTAGCTACTCCTGTTAAAAAAGGGCGAGTTTCTGAATAGTCCCTGCAGGCCTCGACAGGCTCATTTGTGCCTGTCACGTGCCCGTCTCTTGACCTAAGGCCAGGCCTGTCATCTCTATAGAGTTTGGGATGGAGTTAATCCCATCACAAACACATGGACTTAAGTTGGAAAGAGGATAGTCTTCCAAAGGAAAGTTGAGGTCCTAGTACCATATGTGGTGAATGAGTGTGTGGCAGTCACAAACAATATCTACACCCATCTGGTTATCATAGAGAACATAACAGGTACCGTCATACGATGGAGACTGATCACTAAAAGCATTGTGGTATCCCTAAGGGACCACATGCAGGTGACTCTTCACAGTTCATATGTAAACCAATCCTCTTGAATTTATAATATAATTAACATAAGGATGAATACAGCAAAACTGGATCCATAGCAATACACAAGGAATCTTTAGGTAGTAGCCCATTCTGCATAGCCACCCATGACTCCTGCTCTAATTGAATCTTACTGTAATATCTCAAGGAAGATGAAAGTAGAAAAAGAGCTGGTAATGGAAAAGCAGTTTTCTAATAAGCCCACTAGTGTGCCACACTTGGGTGCTTAATGATTGTTATGAATCACATTTGTCTGAGTAATTTCAATTATATACTACAGAAATACTTTCACCATGCTGTGTAAAGATATGCAAAGATATTCATAGCAGCATAGCTGACAATTGTGAAAAATTGGGAATGACTTAAATATTTATCAATAAGGTAAAGGTTAAATAAATTATAGCCAAACAATAGAAAGCTCTGCTGGTGTTACCTGAAAATGTTGACATGGAGTGATGTCCCCAAACATCTTATTTGATGAATAAAGTTGAAAAAAATATATAGTAAAATCCTAGCTTTGTTTTCTTAAGAAACTATATGTGTGTATATGCATAGACAAGAAGGAGGTCTGAAAGAATGTACACCAACTTAAAATTGTTACATCTGCAAAATGGGATCATATGGAAGAGAGTTTTTACTTTTTCATTTATGCATTTCTCTCTTCTATATGTTTGAATTTTTAAAAACAAGTATGTGTTTTAGCATGTATATTTTAAAGTTTTTTAAAAGACAGAAGTAATATCTAAAATTGTGTCATTCTTCTAATGCCATGCACACAAAGACATTCGTTTTTCTTGAGAGCCACCAATCTTCTCTCTGTAAAATCTTTCTCTACTTGTCATTTTCATAACTCATACTGTCACTCTTCACTGCTCTCCATTTGGTCTATAGAGGGGTCCCCAACCTCTGGGATCTAATGCTTGAAGATCTGAGGTGGAGCTGATATAATAAGAAGAATAGAAATAAAGTGCACAAAAAAAAAATAAAAAAAAAAAAAGAAAGAAAGTGCACAGTAAATGTAATGCACTTGAGTCATCCTGAAATCATTCTCAGTCCATGGAAAAAATGTCTTCCACGAAACCAGTCCATGATGCCAAAAAATGTTGGCGAGTTGGGGACTGCTGCTCTATTGAAAGACCCAGTCAGGACTTACAGGCTTATTAGGCATTATTTCTAATAAAAAAAGATTGACTTGTAAGGTGTATGTGGAATGTACTAACAGAGTAGCCATTCGGTATCCTTTTCTTTCTTTCCACCCTCACAATGTATCCCCTCACTAATCCAAAGAGTACTTAAACTCTTTATAATAAAACTAATTTAGATAGATGGATGGGCAGATGGATGGAGGGATGGATAGATGGATGGATAGATACATAGATATTTCATATGTGGAATAAAATTGAGCAAGTTGAAACAGATCAAGGAGGCTCTGTTGGTAAAATCACAGGGAGGTGAAATAGGGAATGAAAATCAGGACCAAGGAAAGAGGAATAAAAATATGCTGGACATCATTCAATAACTATTTGCTGATGGTAATTATAGGGATGGAAAACCCATCAGGCCTATGGAGCTAAAATTAATCAGCAAGTATTCATGGAGTGCCTCCTGCTTCTTTTACTGGTTCTGGCTTCCTGCCTGCCCAGCACCCAGGCTGGAGACAATTGCATGACAGTCAGCTTGTCAGGACAGAATGAGCAAAATAAGCAGGCAGAGGCTCACAGCAGCCTTCTATAACCTGTCATGTTCACTGGAATCACAGGCAAGCAAGATAAAGTCCTTCTGTGAAAGACTACAAACCTAGCCTACAAATTGCGAATATCACTACGTTAACTGAAAAGGGCCAATTAGTAGAGGTACTATTTCTGCAAATAGTTAATTCATTTGTGCTCTATTTGAAATGTTTAAAACAAAAATCCTTATGCTTTTCCTATTAAAGTTGGGAAGGGGAATCAGTAGGATTTATAACAACTATACTTAATTTTCAGCGTTCATTGCTGGCAAAAATTTTAGGTCATGATTGCAAAAATTTTAGGTCGTGATTAATTCCCCTAAAATGTAAAATATGGTATCTGTGTCTCTGTTAATATTTTGATAAATAGCTGTTGAAGTAGACATCTGTTGTTTTCTGCGTGGCCTTTTCTCCTACTTTAATTTAAAAGCCTAATTATTGGAAAGAGCATCTCTCTTCTCTCATTTTTTCCTTCTCTTTCTTTCTCTCTCATTTGTACCCCACTATGAAGTATCAGTGGTGGGCATTTCACCTAGGCTTTGCCAGTCAGAGTATAATCCCAACTAGACCCAGCAAGATCCATGGAGCTACTCCTAGGGACATCCACTAAAATTTTTGGAAAAGAACTTTCTTTCCACTGAGGTTACTAAATCCAAGTGCTATGGGCCACCAGGTGGGGGTAACCTTCCCAGGAATAAAGCCAAAACAGAGGAAAGTAAAGCTAAGAGATAGGGGTCAAGTCCTTTTTTGAAATAAGTTTTAATTTTATTTATTTATGGTTTTGCTGGGTCTTCGTTGCTGCAAGTGGGCTTTCTCTAGTTGCAGTGAGCAGAGACTACTCTCTGTTGTGGTATGTGGGCTTTAAGTGTGCAGGCTTCAGTAATAGTGGTGCTTGGGATAAGTTGCCCTGTGTCATGTGAGATCTTCCTAGACCAGGGATGGAACCCATGTCCCCTGCACTGGGAGGCAGATTCTTAATCACTGGGCCAACAGGGAAGTCCTCAAGTCATTTTGATATCATTTGAGCCCTTGAATCCAACCATGCCTAAAACTAAATTTCCTCTTGACTTTTAAGCAAATCAGTAAACTTTCTTTTTGCTTTAACAGTTGGGTTTCTTTTAAATCCATCAAAAAAAAAAAAAAGTCTTGATAAAATACTAATGGCAAGTTTTCTTTGTGTTATTTCCATGAGAAATAACCTGGAGGAGAATTTTCATAATTTAAACAAGACCTGTTCACCTCCTGGAAATTCTCCCTGACCACCACCTCCAGACCCACAACTACCTCCCTGTCCTTAAACATCTAGGTGACTTGATGGGTATGTAGAGCTCCATGCAGCTGTCACCACATTTCTACACATCTTCCTTGTTTGATAATGACTTGTTACTCTGTCTCCATTTCTTCCAGAGTCCAGGCTGTATCTTAATCATTTTTATGTCCTTGAAACCTTACACTGGGACCTAACATGTAATAGTTGCTATTTTGTTGAAGAAATTATATTTTCCTGAAGAAATGAATGAATGGGAGAGGAAAATAGTTGGGAAAAATCCCTTCTATTAATGAAGATTCTATGATTGAAATTGTCAATAAAATAACTGGTATCAGAAGGCCAGAGTAAACCAAATTAATATATCCAAACTGAATCCTCAAACTGTCAGTCACTAGGGGTGTCTAGTTGAGAAATTCGGAGAAGGCAATGGCATCCCACTCCAGTACTCTTGCCTGGAAAATCCCATGGACTGAGGAGCCTGGTAGGCTGCAGTCCATGGGGTCGCTAAGAGTCGGACACGACTGAACGACTTCACTTTCACTTTTCACTTTCACACATTGGAGAAGGAAATGGCAGCCCACTCTGGTTTTTGTTCTTGCCTGGAGAATCCCTGGGACAGGGGAGCCTGGTGGCCTGCCGTCTATAGGGTCGCACAGAGTCGGACACGACTGAAGCGACGCAGCAGCAGCAGTTGAGAAATTGTCCTTTCTTTGATCATTAGGATTCAGAAGCTGGGTGAATATGGAGGAGATGGTCCTTTTTTTTTTTCCCTGCAAAACATTGACTGTTTAAAATTCCGCAAAATTTCATAACCTCTTGCAATATGTTTTAAAACTGAAACGTACAACCTGCAATGTGGAGTACAGGTTTTATGCTATAAGGGAGGAAGCAGCAAGAGCAATGCTGACCAGAATCTTGCTGCTAACTAGTAGGCAATACAATAGGTGGCTTACGGTAGGGGTCTTCTGTGACAAAGCAAAGAATAATAAGGTCCTGAGGAGAATAAAGAGAGGCAGCACCATCTCTGTAGCACAGGGTGGTTGAGTGAGTTTTACAGTTAATATGGGCAAATGATGGGGGAAAAACTCTACTGTACATTGGGATAGGATCAAGGCATTGGAATAACAATCCCTTTATGTGGGCAAAATCTCTTTTTAATTGATTTTTATTGGAGTAGAGTTGGTTTACGATGTTAGTTTCTGCTGTACAGCAAAGTGAAAAGATATACACATATCCTCTCTCTATTTATTTTTTAATTAATTAATTTATTTATTTTACTTTACAACATTGCATTGGTTCTGCCATACATTGACTTGAATCAGCCATGGGTGAACATGTGTTCCCCATCCTGAACCCCCCTCCCACCTCCCTCCCCATCCCATCCCTCTAGGTCATCCCAGTGCACCAGCCCCGAGCATCCTGTATCATGCATCGAACCTGGACTGGTGATCCATTTCACATTTGATAATATACATATTTCAGTGCCATTCTCCCATATCATCCCACCCTTGCCCTCTCCCACAGAGTCCAAAAGACCGTTCAATACATCTGTGTCTCTTTTTCTGTCTTGCATATAGGGTTATCATTACCATCTTTCTAAATTCCATATATATGCATTAGTATACTGTACTGGTGTTTTTCTTTCTGGCTTACTTCACTCTGTATAATAGGCTCCAGTTTCATCCACTTCATTAGAACTGATTCAAATGTATTCTCTTTAATAGCTGAGTAATATTCCATTGTGTATATGTACCACAGCTTTCTTATCCATTCATCTGCTGATGGACATCTAGGTTGCTTCCACGTCCTGGCTATTATAAACAGTGCTGCGATGAACATTGGGGTACACGTGTCTCTTTCAATTCTGGTTTCCTCAGTGTGTATGCCCAGCAGCGGGACTGCTGGGTCATATGGCAGTACTATTTCCAGTTTTTTAAGGAATCTCCACACTGTTCTCCATAGTGGCTGTACTAGTTTGCATTTCCACCAACAGTGTAAGAGGGTTCCCTTTTCTCCACACCCTCTCCAGCATTTATTGCTTGGAGACTTTTGGATAGCAACCATCCTGACTGGCGTGTGATGGTACCTCATTGTGGTTTTGATTTACATTTCTCTGATAATGAGTGATGTTGAGCATCTTTTCATGTGTTTGATAGCCATCTGTATGTCTTCTTTGGAGAACTGTCTGTTTAGTTCTTTGGCCCACTTTTTGATTGGGTCATTTATTTTTCTGGAATTGAGCTGCAGGAGTTGCTTGTATATTTTTGAGATTAATCCTTTGTCTGTTGCTTCATTTGCTATTATTTTCTCCCATTCTGAAGGCTGTCTTTTCACCTTGCTTATAGTTTCCTTTGTGGTGCAGAAGCTTTTAATTTTAATTAGGTCCCATTTGTTTATTTTTGCTTTTATTTCCAATATTTTGGGAGGTGGGTCATAGAGGATCCTGCTGTGGTTTATGTCGGAGAGTGTTTTGTCTATGTTTTCCTCTAGGAGTTTTATAGTTTCTGGTTTAGATCTTTAATCCATTTTGGGTCTATTTTTGTGTATGGTGTTAGAAAGTGTTCTAGTTTCATTCTTTTACAAGTGGTTGACCAGTTTTCCCAGCACCACTTGTTAAAGAGATTGTCTTTTCTCCATTGTATATTCTTGCCTCCTTTGTCAAAGATAAGGTGTCCATAGGTGTGTGGATTTATCTCTGGGCTTTCTATTTTGTTCCCACTTTTTTTATATCCTATTTCCACTTAGGTCATTGCAGAGTACTGAGTAGAGTTCCCTGTGATATACAGTAGGTCCTTATTAGTTATCTATTTTATATACAGTGATGTGTACCTATAAATCCCAATCTCCCAATATTCCTTCCCCACCCTTTCCCCCTTGGTAACCATAAGTTTGTTCTACATCTGTAACTCTATTTCTGTTTTGTAGATTAGTTCATTTGTAGCCCTTTTTTAGATTCCAACTGTGAGTGATATCATATGATATTTGTCTGACTTATGTAGTATGATAATCTTTAGGTCCATCCATGTGGCTGCAAGTGACATTACTTCATTCTTTTTTATGGCTGAGTAATACTTCATTGTGGGCTTCTCTGGGTGGCTCAGTGGTAAAGAATCCACCTGTCAATGCAGGAGATGAAAGTTAAATCCCTAGGTTAGGAAGATCCCCTGGAGAAGGAAATGGCAACCCACTCCAGTATTCTTGCCTGGAAAATCCCATGAACAGAGGAGTCTGGTGGGCTACAGACCATGGGGTCACAAAGAGTCAGACACTGCTTAGTGACTGAACACATACACAATATTCTAATGTATATACATACCACATTTTCTTATTCATTCTTAAATCAGCAGACTTCTAGATTGCTTCCATGTCTTGACCATTGTAAATAGTGCTGCAGTGAATAATGGCGTGCATGCCTATTTCCAATTAAGGTTTTCTCCAGATATATGGGCAAAAATCTTAATAAAATTACTAGATGAGTAAGAAACTTCCAAGTATTTGAGTTCTGGTTAGGACATGTTACTGGTATTTAGGGTTTTCCCTCCTTTCTCCCACTGCAAGGCAGTCAAGCCTAACTTTTTGCATGTGCTTCAAAGAAATGAATTTGAGCTGACAATTTACTTCTCTCCTTCCACATGCTGCTTCCTCCATGCTACTGTCAGGTGCAACTCGTAGAAGCACTCACTTCCTCCAACCACTGAGCCTTCTCAGTCTTTGCCAGACAGTTTTCCTTTAGCATGGGTAGTTCTGAAAGTCTGTCTCTTCCATGGAGCTGCCAAATGACTGGTTTGCCTTCCTTTGCCTCCAAAATGTTTCCCCTGTCCAGCCGTAGCTTCCCACCTCCACTGGCACCACCCCAGGGCAAATCTGTATGTTTCCTTGAATCCTGTGTGCCCGCCTCCTCACTGTTCCCCCTGCTTCCTGCCTTAGCTCCTACAACCCAGGCTCCACATGACAGGTGGAATGAGCTTTCAAATAGTAAATTAGATTACACCCATAATCAGTGTGCTGATAAATGTCTAACAGCTGCTGGGAGGGAGTATCTCTGTATCTGTTATACAGTTTTACTGATACAAAGAATGCATAGCATACAGTTTACCAAAAAATAATAAAATACACTTTCTACAGTAAATTCTATATAGCCCATTGATTTTCAGATTGGTTTCAATGGTTTTTGCCAAACTCTTGTACCCATAGTCAGCCTACAGCTGCAATTATGTTTGGCAAAAGCAGATCATATTTGGTTAATATTCAGTTCAGCAAAGAAGTCACTCATGCCACTGAAGTTCAAACATGAATGTTAATTTTTTTTTTTTTACATTAATGAGCAAGATGAAAGTGAAACAACAAAGATGTATGTTTGGACTACACTTTGGCAATGATGTGAGTGCTTCTCTGTTGATCAGATAGTAGTTTTCAAGTACTGGAAAAATATTTCATCACTTTTTTGTGTTATTCATGAATGAACACACATTGAAGTCCAATCTTTTTTGCTAAATTTTCTCCTATCACTTTCTTAAGTGTAGACAATCAACACAATAAATCAAGCTCTGATTTGCAGCGTTTTCCAATTTCTATAGCATACATACTCCATCACAATTGATTTCAAACTATTTCTGAATGCAAAGTTGGGAAGAGATGTTGTGTCACACCATTATATGGGATATGCATTATAAAGAATGGACTGAAACAACTTTAAAGCATAGATAATGGTAAAGCAATTAAGAAGTGAAGTTTTGAGCATTTATTACCTTGTTTTTTTAAGTATTTTGTTTAATTGTAAGTTTCTAAATGGTCTAGTTTTGAATCTTGGCCATGATGAACAACTGACTTACAGAATTCCTGAAAACTTAGCAATCAGCTCCCCAAGCAGGTGCACCTGGCTGCAGCACTCATGAGTTGCCTCTCCTCTGAGGGAATTGTCAGGCCACCCATTGCACTATCTGGGGAAGGAGTGAAGAGAGGCAATGATGATTGTCAATAAAATTAATAATTACTTTTGTTGTGGTGAACTAACAATGAAAAATTATACACACCCCTCCTTGTTTTCCCAAGCTTAGTGTTTAAAAACTCCTTTTGTACACACCATCCTGTTTGACTTACAGATTCCTGTGAGGTAGGGGGTTGATATCACCCTTCTTTTATGAATAGAAAAACAAGGCTGAGAAGAAGTGAATGACTGGCTGCAGATGATTCAGTTAAGTAAAGGACAGAAGAGGATTTCAAAGTCAGGTCTCATATTGACAAACAAGAGGCTAGAGAAAATTAATTGACTAATACTGACATCAGATTTAAAAGTTGTAACAAATGTCCTTTTTAACACTTAAGAGTCTCTTATAAAGTACATTCGTGTCTTGTTAAAGGACCCCTATAACAAGGATGTTTTGATCTTTCAACTCCACTATTTCTAACAAAGCCCCACGTGACCTAATAAATAAACAGGTGTAAGCACCAAAATGGAAATGTAAGTTTTTGAAAATGAGCTGACGGGTCCCGCCTAGAAATGGAACCGATTGAGACAATCTCTACTAAAGGTACATGGAATAGAAAAGGAGATTAAATCAGAAAGAGGAAGAAAGCTAATGACATAATGGCCAGCCACAAATGCCACAGATGAAAAACAAGGTACATAATACTTGTTACAGTTATTCAGTGTGCTTGCTCTAATGTCTGCAAACACTAAAAAACATTAGGTTCCTGCTCACTGCAACACTTATCTCATTTATCTGCTGATATTTACCTCCTCTTTGAATCAGGTATTGCTTAAATTAAGTTCTGCAGCATAAAGAGTATAGACTTAATAGGACACCCATAAGCATATCATGCATATGAGTATAAACTGTGATATTTTAGGTAGCTTATGATGAAACCATTGAAAGCATCATAAGAATCAGCAAAAACACCAGGGGTGCCAGTAACAATTTAGCATTTCCCAGTTCATGTGGGAATGTTAATTCCAATTACAAAAAGAAGTACCAAAATGGAATTCATTATGATTAAGAACTTGCTGTCCTAAATGTGCATTCTTTATAAAAAGCACGTCTGGTGTAAAATGCAAATATTGAAGCAAAGAAAGACGGGGCTTTTGGAACTCAGCTGGGTTCCGTTGAAATTCTGACCTTACAAAGTTAAACAAGAATAAAAGTGTTTCCTAAAGACAGGATACTGTTTTAAAGAGGCATCTAATACCTATGGTAGCTGTAGAAGTAATCTTTTTAAATAATTCCAACAACCCACGAAATCTGCTTTTGCTGGCTTAATGTAAAATTAACATGTTCAATGAACTGCCATACTCCAAATTAATACATGTGAAAATGATAAAAATTTATTGATTCTAATTTACATTTAATGTCATAGATTTAAAGTGAGGTGGGGGGATAAAAGGATAGAATAACCAGAAAGTACAGCCATGACAAGGAATCATGGGCTGTAGGAAAATAAGTTACAAGGAGGTCTCTTTATGTAAAAGGAAATACATGTGGTAAACAATGGTAAAGGTAGAAATGAATGTGGTATGTACACTGTGCTCTTTCTTCATCAGGCTCTCTCTCAACTAAAACTACTAAAAGCATTCACATCAACTAATCCAGGTTCTCCATTCTCCCTGGAAACATACTGATTAATGCAGGACAAGCTGAACACTGGGGCCATGGTTACTTCCTATGCTCCACATATTGCTGTTTCTACCAGTTATGCTCTCCAACAGTTCCTGTCAGTTTTTCCCCCAAAATTATGTTTATTCCATTTGCATCGGTCTAGTAATTACTTGATTTAATTAAATATTAAGTAAAATGATGAAACATGAGTAATGAAACTTTTTGGTTTATAAAATCCAAATGGAAAAACACCCTATAAATAATTGCTGTCAAACTGGGTGAATCTAAGACTGCTTTAAAAGATTGGGGTGAGGACAGAGAGGATGAATGATAAAAATTTAGAAATCTATACTCATATTATTTTTAAGTATTTTTAATCTCTTGCTTTACTTTAAAGAAAACTGGAAAAATAGTAATACCACATATTAATAATAACTGCTAATGATGACTGAACATTTAATATACCCCAAGAATTAGTCAAAGCACTTCAAATATATCACATTTGTTTAATCTTTATCATAATTTGAATTAGTACTATTATCGTAATATCTTATGGAAATACCCAAGTGAATTTTTTGGCCAACCCAATATCATCCCCATTTTACAGATAATAGAAACTGAGGCACAGAGAGTTAGGTTGCCCAAGGTTACATTATCCATAGAGGTGGAGGCCAGCCAGCCAGTCTGGCTTTTAACAGCTATGCTGATGCAATGCAGGTGTAGTTTATACATGAATGAAAACACAAAATGCCAGTCACTGGACTCTCAAAAGCTTTAGACCCTCATCAAAGGATTAACAACTAAATATTGCCATAAATTCTAGGTTTTAAAGCTTCAAATTTACAACTATAATTTTTATGATTCCCTTGCTTTAACTGACTTTAATACCAGTGCGATCACATTGGTGACAAAGTTTTGCCTTCTACAAGGGTGAAAGTCGTAGTCTTAAATACTAACCAGAATGAGAGTTGAGGTCTATATACACTGGAATAGGGATTTATTGTAGATACTTAAGCAGAAGTGTGACAGGATTTAACTGATGATTTGGAGGAGCATTCTGGCAGTGAGGCCTGGATTTTTTTCTTTTTTTTTAATTGGTATATAATTGCTTTACAATGTTAATTTCTGCTGTACAATGAAGTGAATAGGCTAAATGTGTACATATATCCCTCCCTCTTAGATCTCCTTCCCACCTCCATCCCCCATCCCACTGTGCATCCAGGTCATCACAGAGCACCAAGCTGAGCTTCCTATGCTTTATATATAGCAGGTTCCAATTAGCTATCTAAAATGATACAACAGATGAACAGAACTGGAGAATTCACTCTGATAATATATCAATTGCTGTATAAATGTAAAAAAGTTGTTTAGTTACTGTTCAGGTTTAAGGTTTTATTGATCTTAGGATATAGTCTCAGACCCATTCCATTTCTTCCTTCCTTCCCTCATTTACTTATTTATTTAACAGACAGCCACTGGGTACCCACTATATACTAGTGATACAGATGGAGAAGGCAATGGCACCCCACTCCAGTACTCTTGCCTGGAAAATCCCATGGACGGCGGAGCCTGGTAGGCTACAGTCCATGGGGTCATGAAGAGTCGGACATGACTGAGCAACTTCGCTTTCACTTTTCATTTTCATGCATTGGAGGAGGAAATAGCAACCTACTCCAGTATTCTTGCCTGGAGAACCCTCGGGACAGGGAAGCCTAGTGGGCTGCCATCTATCTATGGGGTCGCACAGAGTCGGACACAACTGAAGCAACTTAGCAGCAGCAGCAGCAGTGATACAGTGATGAAAAAGACAGACACAGGCTCTGCCATCACAGAGCTTTTTAAAAATTTTTTAATATTTATTTGGCTGTGCCGGATCTTAGTTGCAGCATGTGGGATCTGGTTTCTTGACCACGGATCGAACCCAGGCCCCTTTGCACTGGGAGCCTAGAGTCCTAGCCACTGGACTACCAGGGAAGTCCCAGAGCGGTTTATATTCTAGAGGGGCAGACAGAAATTTAACAAATGAATCCAGAAGTAGCAAACTATCACTGTAATGTGCTACCAAGGTAAAGTACAGGACACTAGAGGAACAAATAGTAATGGGTCTTTGTTGTTTTTTAAATTTTTTTAGGAAGGAGTACTCAGGTGTTTAAACATAACTCAATTAAAATGAAGATCTAGAGTGATATTTGGACACATTTCATTAACTCATTTGGCCTCCACAACAATGCAGCAATGCAGTAAAACTGATATTATGTCTAGTTACCCAATGTTTGATTGTAACTATGTACTGGACTGTATTTTAGGAGTGGAACATACAGCCATGAACAAGACAGAAAAGGTCCTTGCCTTGTTGCAGTTTGGATGTATCACCTCATTGCCACCTTTACTTCTGAGACAATCAAATATATTCCCCCTTAGATAGGGATTCATCCTATTTCTTCTTTTTTGGTAATTATAACTTCCCAGGGTTACAGATTAATAATTTTTTATCTACTAGTAATTTTTCATATTTAAAGATAAGGTCATATATATATGAAACACTTTCAGTGGTGCCTGGTTAGATAGAAGTTCAGTAACTGTTAACTACTGTTAGAATTGCTGTTATTATTACAATGCTTAATCTCATGTCCTTTCTGGTACACAGGATTTCATTTCTTGAATTAAATTCCATACATGTTTATTGTAGGCATATCACAGGATTTGCAAACTCTTTTGTGGAAATTACAAGATCAGTGAAGAAAAATCTCTTTAATATTGTCTATTTCTACCTTCCATGCTTAGCTATGTGATCTTGGATAAACCTCAAGCTCTGTAAGCCTTGGGTTCCTCATGTTAAATATATAGATAGATATATACCTATCTATTCAGCTGTTGTCAGCATAAGTGGACAGCAGACTGTGTGTTGGGGGGGGGGGGTGGTGTTGGGGGAATCAATAAATGTTAGCCACAAAGCATAACAATTCTAATACTCTAAAAAGCAGACACTGGGCTAATCTAAAGTTTATGCATGCTTTCAGATAAACATGAAAGACTAAAGACTGAGAGGTTTCCCATCAAATTAAAAAATTAACAAGCATACTTAGACCACTGAAAAGAAACAAATCAGGAAAATTTAACACTTTTGCTCCACTGAAAGTGTTTTCAATGGTGATTGTTAATTTGAAACAATGAGTCCTCTCCCTCTTTAAAGTGATTCCCTAGACCCGCAAGAAAAAAAATGAGATGGGAGAGTTAATTGGGAACTCTTGTAAAAGCAGATGTTATATAAATGCAGGGTGCCAACCACCTGCAATATGAACAGGTAAGAGGGATGAGGTGTGTGTTTGTTTTTTAAGAGCAGAGATTCAACTATGAAACAGGATTATAGTATGGGAAAAGACACTTGATTAGATAAATTAGGGTCCCCTTAGTTTTGTTGTTTAGTTGCTAAGTCGTTTGGGACTCTTTTTGCAACCCCGGGACTGTAGCCCACTAGGCTCACCTGTCCATGGGGTTTCTGAGGCAAGAATACAGGAGTGGGTAGCCATTCCCTTCTCCTGGTGTCTTCCCCACCCAGGAAGTGAACCTGCATCTCCCACATTGGTAGGCAGACTCTACCACGGAGCCACCAGGAAAGTCTGCCCTCCCCCCCTTTATATATGTATATGCTTAAATACTTAAGTAATTCCTAATATGACTTCTAAGCAGATGTACAAGGATATTCATTTCAGTGCAAGTTATTTAACTCACTTTTGAAACACAGTAAGGTAACATTGTAGGTCTGGGTCTTGACTTTCTTTCCATGAAGCTGTTGGTTGTTTAGGGACCCATCGGGTAAAGACATGTGATTCTAGTATTTGAACTTGGAAGGTAAGAAACCTGGGAAGTAGGCAAAGTAGCATTCTTGGAGTCAATTCTCATTTAGAGGCCACCGTGAGCACCCAAGACAAGGGCTTCCCTCCCATTGACTACTGCCAAGGCAAAGAAAACAGAAGTCATTTCTTCTGGATCAGAAGAAATGTTGCTAACAGAAGGGGTTTTGTTAGCAACTGGCTTGCTCAGTGCCCTTCATAAAAATTCTTCTGGCTGAGGGTTCTACGCTGGCAAAGGTCTTGGCTCCCTTCTTTCCTCCGGCGGTGAGCGTCTTTTCCTTTGCCAAGATGGTGGCCCTGGCATCACCTGGAGGCGGCCAGTGCAGATCGCCTCCGGACAGGTGGCTTGCTAATAGCCTAGTTCTCCCCTGTCATCCTCGGACAACACACGGGGCAGCGTCCACCACCTCAGAACCAAGGATGAGCGACTTGGGCTGCCGAGTAACGAGAACCTTGGCCAAGATGGTGGACGCGCAGCCAGGCGGCGTCAGCTGCCTTTACCAAGATGGCGGCGGGCGGCTTCCGGCACGCGCTTACCCAATCCTCTGCAAATGTCAGGGCAGAGCAGCCGCTGCCAGTCTGGGTGCAGCCGGGGGAAAAGTAGCTGCAGCCGAGCGCCCGGGCAGGGCTAGGTGGAGCTGCCGCAGCCTCCGTCCCCGGCAGCAGCAGGCAAGCGATGTCACCTGTAGGGGCGCAAAAGTTACCTCCCCAAACCCTAAAGCAACACAAACACAACCTTTCCCCGAGTCACACAAATGGTAGTATGGGCGGCCCAAGGTAGGAGGCTCGACTCCGGCGTCGCCGTAGCCCTCCCGAAGCAGCGAGTTTGGGGAGGGGGTGGGGGCGGGGGCTGGGGCGTGGGCCTCCCGCGCCGACTCCCCTGGCCCCACGCCCCTCTCTTTGGGGACAAGCCACGTGTTTCCCTCGGATGGAGGGGGAGGTGCGTAACGGGAACAGCTGGAAGGAGTTTAACGCTGACATTTTAAAGCTGCGTGTGTTCAATTTTATTTGGAGGGACTGGGGTCCCATGAACACGAAATAGTGAGCAACGCACTGAGGCGAGTGCAGCAAATGTCAAGATTCTGGGGAAGGGCCTCCGCGGGAAACTTGGACGTGGGCCCCCGAGGGGGGTGGAAGGAGAGGTCAGGAGTTGGGGGTGGCGGGGGAGGAGGGCGTACTTTGCAAGCAACTTACTATTTCGCTTGCAACTTGCTTTTAGGCCTGCCACCTCCTGCTTTCCTTAAAAATAATAAAAAGTGCAAAGAAATCTAGTTCGCCGGAGGTTTTGCATTTGGCGTGCAACTTCCTTCAAGTGTGAGCGCGCTAGGACGGAGGGAGGGATGGGGGTTGAACTTGGCAAGCGGCGCCTCCTTCTGCCGCCGCCGCCGCCTCGCAGACTCGGAGAAGAGGGTGGGGGACGGTCGCGGCGCGGGGGAGGGTGGGTTCTGCTTTGCAACTTCACTCTGGGTGCAAGCGTGTTCGGCGGGTGCAGACTGGGCCGCCCAGACGATGCGGGGGTGGGGGACCGGCCGGCACGCGACTCCCCGTGGGCCAAGAGTACGTACGAACGGACCCCCTTCCCTGCCCGCCCCTCCCTGAAGCCTCCCCAGAGGGCGTGTCTGGCTGTCCGGTCCCGCGAGCGGCCGAGACACTGCGGCACCGTTTCCGTGCAACCCCGTAGCCCCATTCGAAGTGACACACTTCGCTCAACTCGGCCCGGGGGCGGAGGCGCGGACCGGCCCCGCGGCTCTGCTGCGGCCGCGCCCCGGCTCCCCCAGCCAGCCCGCTGTCATCCGCAGGGGCGCTGACGGCGTTTACCGCCGAAGGACCGGGCGAGCCCCGGAGTGGATCCGGAGTCGCGGAGTTGGGCGGGGGCGGGAAGGAGCGGCAAGAAGAGAAACTAGAGAGAAAACTCGGCTTCCCTCCGAAGCCTGCCCCAGAAAGGCCAGGTCGGCCTCGCCGGCGCCTCCTCTCCTTTTGCCTGGGGGGTGGAGAGGTGGGGGGCGACGAGGCGGCCTGGGCGGGAGCCTCGCCGGGGGGCCGCGGGCGGGCAGGCGCCGTCGCGGCCGGGGTGGTGGGGCCCGCGCGGAGGGCGTGGGGGCGGGGGCCGCGGCCGCTCCTGCAGTTGCCGAGCGTCGCCAACAGGTTGCACCGTTCCCCGCGCCACCGCGCGGCCCCTCAGGCGGGGAGCGGCCGGGGGTGGAGTGGGAGCGTGCGCGCGCGCGCGTGTGTGTGTGTGTGTGTGTGTGTGTGTGTGTGTGCGCGCCGTGGCGCCGCCTCCGCCCGCCCCCCTCTCGGTCCCGTTCGTTCGCCGCGGCCGGGCGGCCCTTTCGCGTGTCCGCGCTGCCTCCCCTCCTCCTCCTCCTCCTCCATTTTGCGAGCTCGAGTCTGTGACGGGAGCCCGAGTCACCGCCCGCCCGTCGGGGACGGATTCTAGTGGGTGGAAAGAGACGCCGCAGCCGGAGCGGCGGAGCGCCGGCCCGGAGGACGCGCGCCGGAGAGCCCCGGCCCGCGAAGACGTGCGCGGGGCGGGGGTCTGGCTTGTCAGCCGGGAAATGGGAGACTTTCTCAAATAGGGGCTCTCCCCTCCCCCTCATGGAGAAGGGGGCAGCTGTTTACTTCCTTTTTTTTAGAGAAAAAAATCTCTCCCTCCTCCTGCTCCTGCTTTCACACGCTAAGTTGTTTATCTCGGCTGCGGTGGGAGCCGCGGACGGTGGCGGGTGAGCGGCGCAGCCGGCAGAGGTAAGGGGAGGGCCGGGGGCCGGGGCCCGGGCGGGCGCTTGCTCCCCGAGGTGCGGGCCGGGGCCTGGAGGCTGGCTCGGGGGCGCCGCGGTAGCTCGCAAACTTTTATTAGCCTCGGGGAGTGGGGGTGGGGGCTGACGAGGGCCGGGTGGCGGTGACGAAAGGGCAGCGCGCGGGTGACAGCGCTGGCCTCTTCCTCTCCCTGGGCCGCCGTCCCTCGGACGGGCCGAGGGGGAGGAACCCGAGCTCCCTGCGAGTGGAGCCTCGTCGAGCCGCCCCAGGTTTCCAGGCTCTCGCTCTCGTTCCCTGGCAAGGAATCCTGGTTGGTTTTTTTCTTTTTTTTCCCCCTCTTTCCTAGTCCCTTTTCTTTTCCCTCCCAGGGGGCCTCCATGACACCCATTTTTCTGGTGAACGTTGAGCGGCGTCTGAATTCTCGCCTGACTCTTTCCACTCCACCCTAGTGCGCCCGAGCGCGAGCAGGGTTTGTGTCGAGGCTCCAGTGCGTCTCCTTTCTGGCGGGCGCGCAGTGTGTGTGTGTGTGTGTGTGTGTGTGCGCGCGCGCGCGCGTGTACACACGCAGGGGGCTGACAGTCTGCGACTTGGAGACTTCGGCCAGGGCTGGCGTTATCTGGTGGAAGTGGGCGTGTCGGAGAAAGAACTCAACAGGTCTGGACACATTTCTCTCTTAACCTCACACTTTTTCCCCTCTCCCCTCCCTCGGCCCCGGGTTTGTTCTTTAGCGCTGGGCATCACTTCGCGCCTGAAGGTTTGAAGTAGCCCCTTTTAGAAAAAAGACCCTCGCTAACCATAATAGTTTTGAGGTGCAGTTTTTGACAAGCGCTAGTTTGACGTTTTGAGATTGCAGACTCGACAGTTGCAGCCTTGTAATGCCGCTTAAGACCCCTTGGCATGGTTCGTTAAGGCCGACTACTGTGACAGGGTTATTCGCAACTTAAACGGGGGGATAAAGTCGTTTGAGGTATCTTTTCGTTTTATGAAGTTTTGTTTTGGTTTCGAGTTTGAAGGCAGCTGTCAAAGCGGCGTGGATATTCATTAGGCTCCATTTGATACTTTGTGTTTAGAGATCGTTATCAGATAAATACAGCAGAGGGGCGGGGAGAAAAGCAGTTTACCCTTGAGATTTATAGAGGCGGGTACCCACCTCTGCCTGCCTTCATCACATTCCACTTTTAGAGAGGACCGGTGAAGTTTGAGCATCTTAAAGTCTCCGTACAGGAAAAGTTTTCTTTCTTTGAACGGGATTTGACTATAATGTCGCAAATAATGCTTATCGAAGAATACCTGCCTCTTAAAAGATCTGGATTGTCAATAACCTATCAACCTAACCCTCTTGAAAGAAGGCTCAGAATTAGGATAGGTTAAGCTTTAGAATGCGGAGCAAATTTTTTGAGCATTTTACTTGGATTTATATGAGTGTGATTTTACAGGTCTGGGGTGGCTTTTGTTTTTTTTGTTTGTTTGTTTTTCTTTGTTTTTTCAATATTTAGATATTCAGAACAATTTAGAGATTATAGTAGTATTTCATACTGAGGTCTTAAGCGGTTTAAAAACATGTAGTTTCATCAATAGATTCTGTTGTGTTGTAAGGGTTTGAGAGAGCTATAGTTCTTGTACAGTATTTAAATAAGCTAAAATTGTAGTGTGAAGCTACTACACATTCTACTTTTTTAAATCTAAATTTTGACTAGCCTGTGTACAGTGCCTGTCATTTCATATGTCCAAAATTTGAAGGCAGGCACTATTAGGCACATTCAGTAGGAAATATGGGTTAAAATAAGAGCCTTTTCCTACTCTATTGGAAGATGAGCAGACCATCATTGTTTATTTTTCAAATAAAATACATGGTTCACCAGTAGGTTGTACTAAAAGGTTTGGATGTGTGACCAGCCAGTAGGAGGGGAATTGAGGAGTAATTAGAGAATTCTAGCATAGTGTTTATCAAATTTTACGTTTATTGGTTCTCAGAAAAGCCGATAACCTTGATTAGTTGAAAAGAAATGATCATACTTCCTTTTTTAAAATTAAATACTTTGACATCAGCTGGAACCTTTAGAATAATCAGATGTCATGAATTATAATGTCTCTGATTAACAAAGATACCAATTTGTGAGTGGCAGGATGACGAGCCACGCTTAGTTTGATACAGTATTGTTCAGAGCTGTACAAATGGACTGCATTGTACTTTTAAATGTGGTGACTGAATGGGAGCAGGAGCCTCTGCTTTTGTATTCTGGAAGGCAGAATCTATCTACTCTTTTGATAACAGGAATTAGATTCGGTGTTAACTAAAAGGTTCACTTAACAGGCTCTTACTAATCGGATCACAGAGATAATGTGATTTTGTAGCTTATTATGTCCCCTTCTTTTTTTGTAGCTGATACTCACTGATGGACCCCAAGGAGTCTTTAAGCACCCCCAGTAGAGAAGAAATTCCCAGCAGTGTGCTTGGTCGAGAGAGGGGAAATGTGATGGACTTCTATAAAACCCTAAGGGGAGGAGCTACTCTGAAGGTTTCTGCATCTTCGCCCTCACTGGCTGCTGCTTCTCAGTCAGACTCCAAGCAGCAAAGACTTCTGGTTGATTTTCCAAAAGGCTCAGGAAGCAATGCGCAGCAGCCAGATCTGTCCAAGGCAGTTTCACTGTCAATGGGACTGTACATGGGAGAGACAGAGACAAAAGTGATGGGAAATGACCTGGGATTCCCACAACAGGGCCAAATCAGCCTTTCCTCTGGGGAAACAGACTTTCGGCTTCTGGAAGAAAGCATCGCAAACCTCAATAGGTCAACCAGTGTTCCAGAGAACCCCAAGAATTCAGCATCTGCTGCTGTCTCTGCTGCCCCCACAGAGAAGGAGTTTCCAAAAACTCACTCTGATGTGTCTTCAGAACAGCAGAATTTGAAAGGCCAGAAGGGCAGTAACGGGGGTAATATGAAGTTATATACCACAGACCAAAGCACCTTTGACATTTGGAGGAAAAAGCTCCAGGATTTGGAGTTTTCTTCTGGGTCCCCAAGTAAAGAGACAAGTGAAAGTCCTTGGAGCTCAGACCTCTTGATAGATGAAAACTGTTTGCTTTCTCCTTTGGCAGGAGAGGATGATCCATTCCTTCTGGAAGGAAGCTCGAATGAGGACTGTAAGCCTCTTGTTTTACCGGACACTAAGCCTAAAATTAAAGATAATGGAGATTTGATCTTACCAAGTCCTAGCAGTGTGCCACTGCCCCAAGTGAAAACAGAAAAAGAAGATTTTATCGAACTCTGCACCCCTGGGGTAATTAAGCAGGAGAAACTGGGCCCAGTTTATTGTCAGGCCAGCTTTTCTGGGGCCAATATAATTGGTAATAAAATGTCTGCCATTTCTGTTCATGGTGTGAGTACCTCTGGGGGACAGATGTACCACTACGACATGAATACAGCATCCCTTTCTCAACAACAGGATCAGAAACCTATTTTTAATGTCATTCCACCAATTCCTGTTGGTCCAGAAAATTGGAATAGATGCCAAGGGTCTGGAGATGATAACTTGACTTCCTTGGGGACTTTGAACTTCTCTGGTCGATCTGTTTTTTCTAACGGCTATTCAAGGTAAGATTAATGCTTTCTATTTCTTGAAAATGGTATGTTTAAGATCCATTGATAGATTTAAACATTTATTTGAATGTATTCGACTGCAATTCAAGTGCTTTTTCATGTGAATACGTTTAAATGGTCTTTTGAAAGTAGGCTTGGTAGACAAACTACATGATTTATCCATATGGACAAAACCCTTTCAAGTTTTGTGTTTGTTTTTTCAGAAATAGTGGTATTTAGTATCCCATTGGGCAGTGATTGAAAATTTTATGTAAAAATTTAAAATAATGTTGCTCATTAACAGCTAACTTTAGTAAAAGTGACGTAAATTCAGAGGGGGATAATGTGTGGAAACATATTTATTGTGCATATTTTTAAGTTGTCCTAAAATATGCTCTTACGTGACAATGAAAAACACCTTTAATACTTACATAATCAAACCTTGTGCTATATTTGTACATCTGTGAAGTGTTAGCCTGGGGAAAATTAGAAGTACTAACAATAAACCCTTTTCTTCAAACTGTGAACCTTCCTGTTGAAGATGCTGAGTTCTGAGATTACTAAAGCAGTGCAGCGAACAGTTTACCTGACCTGAGTATTAGATGTGGGACAGAGTTCCTGACCCAGGGTAGATAAGTTATGTCTGCTGATTGGTTTCTTTAAGAAAGAAATTGGTGCTGAGTTTACTTTAAAATGTTCCTACAAGTTCTCAGATATATAACTAATAGCCAACATTGTTAAGCTTCTGTCTCAGCTATGTTTAATTTGTTTCTATCTTCTTTATTCTCCATCATTTATAAGTGTACTGACATTTCTGTTTGACTCAAAAAGGTCTGTAAAAATGTAATTACCAAGAAAAAGTTCTAAATGTAGGTGAATCTGTTGGTAGGGGTTAAATGCTCTGTCCTGCACACCCATTGCCAATTCAGATAAATATGTATCACATTTTAGGTGTGAAGAAAAATATAAAAATTAATTGTAGAGAGACAAGACTGATTAATCAGTGTGACTTCTTGAGTTGGGAGGAGGGCATAGTAGACACCATGATTTTTTGTATGTAAGTACTTCAAGTTCTAAGATGTTAATAATGGTAGTCACTTCCCACTAACAAGTCGTTGAAAATTTTATTTAAAATTTTAAAAAATACTTTATTAATGATATACCCGAATACTGAGGTGACTCTTTTCGTTCCTCTTTAATTAGGAAGCTTTGCTCGTTGGGGAAAAATTTTAGACTTAAGCCATGTTCTATTCCTTTTAAAAGGCTTAGATGTTTCTTATAAAAGAAAAAAGAAAAAAAAAATCCTTGGTTCTTGTGTGTTTTAAAATGTAAACTACCTACTTCTGTTACTTAAATAATAATTATCTTTTACTTAGAACGTTTCAACTTTTTATTGCTGTCATTCTGAACTGAGGGTTTAAAATGTTTTCAGTAAGAAGATTTGAGATGTTACTACATTAGCTTGTTGTGCTTCAGTCTTAAAAGACATGCTGTGTTTTAAATTTCTCAATTCAGTTTTTGGTAGTGGAATTCATGATTGTGCTTATTTGTCTTAAAAGAATAAGTGCATTTGATTTGACTAAGGTATTTGTAGGAAACTGCTACATTGATTTATAAAACATTTAATTGTACAAAGAAAAATAATATATCTTAGGAAACACTTGGTGATTATTAATGCTTTTTGTTCTGATACTTAGCATGGTATTGTTTTCATTTTCCTTACTGTAAAAAAGGCGTGGAACTAGAACTTCTCATTTTCTAATCACTTAACTTTCATTAAGCGCTATAAAATCTAGGATCTGGAGAATAAGTCTTAAATGAATATAGTTATTCTTTAATGATTTAAGATAGTTTTAATACTTTATCAGGTCGTTGATAACATTTAAGGTATGTCAGCCTCAACAACCATATGATCGTAGGCAAAACGATCATGTGGCTCTTTCAAGAGTCTAATATTTAATGAAATGATTATTCTATGCTGATGTGTGGTTTGGAATTATAATCAGTAGTTTGTGTCCTAATGAAAAGATGTAATATCTTTACAGGATAATTTGAGAAGGTTTGAAAATTTTGTACTTGGTGGCATTATCTTAACATTGGGAACTGTGATTACCCTGAACAAAGCTTCTTCCAAGTAAATTGAAACAGTGTTTCTTTTTACCGTCATTGAATTAGCCTATTGTTTCCAAACAATAACCCTGATATAACTAAAATTGGTTGCTTTCTCTTCTCTATATGTTACATGGTTCTAGCCAAACTTTATGACTAGTGACCTTGAGTAATCGGCAGATAATTCAACATGATAAGACCACAACTATGTTAAATAATGACTTTCTGACTTTAGATACAGAAATATTAAATCCACTAATAACTTCACTTGCACTCTGTTTAAATTCTTTTAAAGCGTAAATTGTAATTTGACTTTTCAAGATGTCACCTAAAATTGCTTTTTCTTAAAATGCTTAAAAACACTTCACTCTCTTTTATGAGGGAAGGCAATTCTTCTGATGTATCAGCATAGTACAACATCCAGTTAATACATTGTTGTAAAATTATGAGTATCACAATGGGCCGTAGTAGACTATTTGAAGATTTAAGTTAATTGATAGTAAAATGAGAGGAACCTTGTTGATACTCAGATACATTCTTTAAGTAAAATGCAGTAGCCATTCTACCTTAATATACTTTTTAAATACTGAAATTCAAAAAATTGACCATAAACTTGTAACATTGATGAAGGCACATTTCTGCATAATTGATTTTCAACGATGTTTCACTTGAGCATTAATGATGCAACTGCTGAAAGGAGGCATAGAAGTAAATGGTTTCCGGTGGAATTAAGAGATTTTATTGGAACTGTGTTGAAACTTTAGTATGGAAAAAGTTGATCATTTTCTGAAGCGTATGGTTACTGGAGAGAAAGAATGATACAAGATGAATTTGTAAACTTAAGTCATAGGTGGAGTTTAAGGCTCTGTTGATTGGCATTTAATGAAGCTATGAAAATTTATGTAGATTTTAACATCTCATCATTATTTGCATCTGTGCCTCACTTATTAACATAATGGGAATGAAGACCTGTACAAGCACAGGATGAATGAAGCAAATTGTGTCCCCTTTACATTTTTCTCATTAACGTTGTGTTGATTGTTTTCTCAGAGAGAGAGGAGGCCTGAGGAAGAGATTTTTACTGATTTCTCTCCTTTTTTAATTGGTTCTTTATTTGTACCTTTTTTCTCTCCTTCCAAAGGTTCTGGCAGTGAGTATTTCAATCAGTGTCTTTTTTTTTTTTTTTAATCAGTGTCTTTTTAAGCTTAATATTTCTGATACTCATAAAATGATTTCTGAATGTTAAAGGAGGCTAGCTTTTGACCCTTTGTCTTCATTTTTTAAAACCCTGTACTTCATTATGGCTTTATTATTAGTAAAAGAAAAAAAAAGATAAACACAATGTGTATTCAGGTGTGTTAGTTTAGTTTGGAATCACTACAATACAGAGATGTGTGATTAGCGTGTGGTCAGATTTTATTGAAATTACTTCTTATGATTTTTCTTTGACTGTTCCATTATATTTTTATAGTTGATAAAAATAATTTGTATTACAATGATGTTTTGGCTTTATCTATTGATGTTACAGATATTTTAGTTAATCTGGCCACTTTCACTATTATATAGACTGTTTATAAATTTTATAAACTATAAAAGACCTATTCTGAAACATACCTTGCATAAATATAGGTTAAATGCATGTTGTAACAGCAGTAAAATTCATATGTATGTAAAGATCATATTAGTAGCTTTTTGAGATTTTAGCAAAGGAGAGATTGGATCAAAAGTGTTTAGTATGAGTGATTAATACAAAAGAACATCTGTATTAATTGGTTGGTTATATAAGTCTTAATCCACTCTGGGCTGCAGGTGATTTGAAATAGCCTAGTTGTTAGGAACTCTTAATTTACATTGGGTTTAAAATTAGCCTGGGGCATATTTCTTGACACATATTTTTTCTTACTTTTAACATCATACCTAATTGTAGTGAGCAAAAAGTTTTCATTATGTACCACTGTTTATGTGAGCAAATTAAATACACAAAATAGGTTTGTGCCTGATAGCATATCAGGACATCCTGATAATTGTGTAATGCAGTATTTACAGGTGTTTGCCAAATTAATGGGCACTTGCTTCCAAATTTCCAAGTCATAAAAAATATATATTGATAAATTGTGTTGCAAAAGAATTTTCAAGAAATATTTTGTTAAATATAGCTATAATTGAAAAAAATCAATTACTTATTGACCTTTATAGAAGGGTTTAAAAGGCAGTGTATTCCTTATTTCTGTAATTTCAGAGAGACTTCCATTTAGGAAAAAAAATAAAGGATCTGTTAAGTGTTCCTCTCTCTGAATTGTGCATGATCATTTTTATGCTAGACTGGGTTAGAGTGTGAGTTTTAATGGTAAATTTTTGTACTGATTTTTACCCACGAAGGTATATTTTAGAAAATATAGTAGTTCAAAATTAGTTGGAAAGAGTGGTTTCTACCCTCAAACACCAGATTTTGATAGATTGCCTTTTTATTCCTGAGTACCACTATCACATATATGCCTTGAATACAGGCTTCCAGTGGAGTTTGTGGATTAACAGGTGTTGGGGGAAGGGATGTGAGAGGGCGAAGCAGTAAAGATGTGGAAAGGTGGAAGATAAGTTTAGAAACATCAAGAACATTCCAAAAACCAACAGTTTGGATCAGCTGTCATGAATTCAGAGGACTGAAAAAAGAGAACTTTGGAGCTGTGTTTGCACATCAACTCTTTGCACATAAAGCAGTGCATTAACCAGGATTACAATTTAGTTTCTTTTATTTGATGTAAAAATCTAAAGCTAATTATGGCAAAACAGCCCTGATGTTTATAGGGATCCTTGTTGTCTTTTGCTATTCTTTATTACCAAAAAAAAAAAGGGTGGAATGGAAATTTTAGTTCCTTTTAGATTATTTCAGCTAAGACCAAGTTTGTATTTTTCCCATTTTTATTTAGACTGCTGTTTACTCAAAAAAAGTCTAATTACTGGCATGTAGTTGAAACAGTGATGATATATGATGTGGATATAAGCACTTTATATTTCTCAGTGCATTTTGACATACACTGTCATCTGACCATGTCATACACTTCAGGAGTAGAATCCTCTTCTTGAGTAGTAATGTATTTCCATGGGTTGTGTATTTTTCTACTGAAAAGTAAGGAAATGGATTCTTGTTTAATCTTACCAATTTATAATAAATTATGTGTGTGTGCGTGCTCAGCCATGTCTGACTCTTTGCAGCCTTATGGACTGTATCCTGCCAGGCTACTCTGTTCATGGGATTCTTCGGGCAAAGAATATTGGAATTGGTTGCGCTATTTCCTTCTCCAGAGGATCTTCTCTACCCAGGGATTGAACCTGAGTCTCCTAAGTCTCCTGCATTGCAGGGATAGTTTTTACCACTTGAACCATTGAGGAAGCCCATAATAAACTATGGAATTCTCCAGTTGCTAGATGGTCATTTAAGCTATTTATATTGCAATATATTCCTTAAAGCCAATTATTTTGAATGGAAGTATGTCATCACCTAATTTTATCTCTGGCCCAGCTTAAATATTAATGACTTATCTTAGTAGAGCTGCATGCTTAAATATACTTTTTCAGAGTAACATATTAATTTTGAGTGCCTTAAAATTTTTTTCATTTGAGCAAGTTTCAACAAAATCAATAATGTCTCTAATACAACAAATTTAGTGAAAATGTCTCTTATTTTAGAATTTTTTTCATTTGCACTGTAGAGCTCCAAATATATATATTTCAGGGGAGAAAGGTTATTAATAATATGATTAGCTATAAATATTTAGCACATTATCTTACATTGAATTTTTATTTTTTAAACTTAAGTTCAACTTAAGTATGTAGTATTTAGGACATACAGTTTGTGGCAATAAATGTTAATTTTTCTTTTTATAATAAAATTAACCTTTATTCTGGTTGATTTCATAATTGTCCTTAATATTTAGCTGTGGCTATTATGAAAGTATATTTGATAGCCAATTTTTTAAAGCTGTTGTGAAATGACATCTAATTTAGTACATGATTTATTATTTCATGCTGGTTGGGGCAGTGTGTGACTTATGACCTTATGACTGTCACATGTTGAACATTAAAGCTCTACTGGTTCGCTGTGGACACTTTTTTACTTTGCTGTTGTTTTAATGTTTTGTGCTTTTGTTTTGTAATTTTGGGGGATAAGGGTTTCCTTAATTTTAAGATGACATAAATGGCAAATTTGGTGGATTTAAAAAAAACAATAAAACTTCAATCCCTTCCAAACAATTTCGTTACTTAATAGTAGAAGTAATAGAAAGAAATAGACTAAAAATTAGGAGACGAGTTCTAATGCTGAGCTGAACTGATTCGTGACCTTGAATAATCAGGTGTTTTAGACTAAAAATAATTTCTTTACAATTATACATGAATTATTTTCAAAACGTGTGTGCTTCTGTCTCTAAAATCCTACAGTCCTCTTATTATTTTAGTGAATGAGACATCTGGGGTAGGGAATGAAAAACTGAAATTGATTTCTTTGTACACTGTCAAGTATAAGACAAGAATGAAACCAGGTTTAGTGTTTTTACAAAATAGTGATTTAAAATAATGTAGTTGGTGGTACATAGAAAATAATATGTAAACACTGTTGTTGGCAGAGCCTGAGAGTTGGGGCTCGAGCTCTCGAAGCTTGCTTTCCGTGTTAGGTACAGTGATTTTAGATTAGAAGTTAAAGGGATTGAGAGCTCATTTACAGCCCACTTATTTTTTCAGAAGAGGAAATGAGACCTATAGAAAGTGTTTAGAGAAACAGCACAGGATTAGTTAGTGGTATTATCAGAAACGATTTAGCAACTAAACAGCACCAACAATTACACTTAGAATAACTAATTCTCAGTAGTCTAAGCTCCCCAGCAGGCCTCTCTTAACATCTGGTCTCTAGAGATCTGAAACAAAATACAGATTAGTCAGGTATTTTGTAAAAGTTATGATGACGTTAACTACTTCAGATTTTTAAAAAATGTATATTATCCATATTCTTTCCTGTATATTTTAAACTTTTTTTTTCCTAATAATTTTTTCTATAATTTTCTGTCACCAGTATGCTCAAGACTTTGTATACATTCATCTCATTTAAACCCCTAAACAACCCTATGAAGGCTTTTAATTCTGGTTTCTGTGTTGTTATTGACTCTGTCAATAATTTTGTAGTATAGAAGACAGCTGTTATTTACCTTAATTTTACAGGTGGGGAAATTTGAGACATTTATAGAGAAAAAGAAAATAATAGGAATACTTAATTGTGATCTGAAGGGGAAATATTTAATATTGTCTTAGAAATCCCTCTTGAAGTGAAGTGAAAGTCTCTGTGTCATGTCCGACTCTTTGCGATCCCGTGGACTGTACAGTCCATGGAATTCTCTGGGCCAGAATACTGGAGTGGGTAGCCTTTCCCTTCTCCAGGGGATCTTCCCAACACAGGGACTGAACCCAGGTCTCCTGCATTGCAGTTGGATCCTTTACCAGCTGATACTTCCTATTTGTCATAAGTGAATTTTTAAACAATATATGAAGGAGAAATGGGATCAAGCCACTTGTCTCTCTTGTGTATATTTGTGTAGTCACTTTCTGCTCTCTGTCACAGTTTCAGCTTCTGTAAAATAGAACACCCAGCACTCTTGCTTGAGGGATTTGTGCATTGTTGTTTACTTTGAAAATTAAAAAGTACTATAAAAATTCAGTGTGGCATTCTTAAAGCTCTGCCAAGTCTCCTGAGCTCAAACCAACATGCCCCTCACTGGCTTAAGTACATTGGGACATCTGTGCCTGTGTAGGCGTTTCCTATTTATGAAGCATTAAGACATTTTCAGTACCATTATGTATAACCCCCGAAGGGTCATGGATCCCGGTTTTATAAGGACGAAATATATTTAAAGCTTTTAAGGGCCAAATCACTGTTTCATTGCATTTTTTTCTTTTCAGTTTGGGTTTTTTGTTAGCTTTTCAGTGTGATGTAAATTTAATAGCCATGTTAATAACTTCAACCACATTGTTATCCTTTTAAATAAATGCTAGAGTATCCCTCTTTCTGTTTTATTGTCTGGTATTCTAAAATCAAGTATGCAAAGATTGTCATTAAGAAACTTTAATCTGAAAAGCTGTGTGTGAAAGAACTTCTGACTATAATGAATACCAAAATGTATCCTCAGGGCATAAATCTGGGAGAATTATGTAGTTCACTTAACTTTATTTACTAACATTTTTCTTTTTGATAAAGTGGTTGAAAAAATTTTCAGAAAAACAAATTTAGTGGATGAAACCAATCTCTTTGGATAACAAAGTGTCAAATTCAGAAACAAGTGACAGTTTAAATGGGTAAGCTGTTAAAATTGATAATATAAAACTGATAATTTAAAATGGTAATATGCTAATTTAAATTGGTAATATAAAAAAATAACTCGGTTTGTAGGCAGCTTTCTTATAGGGAAACTAAAACTTTTAATTAGAACTAAATGTGAAATGTGTCATCTGGAATCCAGCTGAGTTTACTAAGGACAAAGTGTGACTATAAAATACCTAGATTGATTTTTTAAAAACAGGAAACCAAAATGAATGTTGTCTTTTTAAGCCTCTACCTTGGGAGGCTATGTATATTCTTCTTTTGAAATTGCCTTCAAAACCACCTTATAAGACTTATTACACTATAGTAGCACCTAAATGTTCTCACTTAATCAGAAAATATGTTTATTCCTGAGTTTGATCATTTACCTTACTTATGTGATTCCAGATGATTTGAGTATTTCCAATAATGTAGAAATTTAATCCTCTGCCAAGTTATAACATTTATTTTCATTGAGATTATTTAAAAGAACTCATGTAGGTATTTCTGTAGAAGACTTAAATTTAAAAGTTTATGGAATACCCCTGCAATTGCCTAGCCTCCCAAGATAGGGCTTCCCTGGTGGCTCAATGGTAGAGAATCCTCCTGCCAATGCAGAAGACAAAGGTTCGATCCCCAGGTCAGGAAGATCCCCTGGAGAAGGAAATGGCAATGCACTCTGGTATTCTTCCCTGGAGAATCCCATGGACTGAGGAGTCTGGTAGGCTACAGTCCATGGGATCACAAAAGAGTCTGACACCACTGAGCTCCTCCCAACATTAACTAATTTGAAATGAATGTGGCTCGATTGCTAAATTCAGATTGCTTTCTTTAAGCTATCAAGGAGCTTTATGCTAGCAACTTATATACTCCCTTTTCTTGACATAGTGTAGAAAAAAATAGATTTACTCACTTCTTAGCCTAATTTTTTTATAGATATTAATATATATTTTATGTTCAAGTAAAGTGGGCCTGTCTTTGCCTTGAACTTGAAGGGAATCTGATGTTAGCAGATGTACAGCAAATGTAAATTCCTACAGCAATACATTTCCTTTTCCAAAATCCAAATCCAATCTCATTTCCCAATCCCAAACAATTCATTTCCCATTCCAGTCAGTGTATCAGAGAATTAACTATTTGAGGTTAGTTATAGGAAGAACAGGGGCTTCCCAGGTGGTGTTAGTGGTAAAGAACCCTCCTGCCAATGCAGGAGACATGAGAGATGGAGATGCGGGTTTGACCCCTGGGTCAGGAAGATCCCCTGGAGCCAGTCATGGGAACCCACTCTAATCTTCTTACCTAGATAATCCCTGGCGGGCTACAGTCCACAGTCCAAGGGGTTGCAGAGTCAGACATGACTGAAACGACTTAGCATGTATGGGAAGATTAACCCAAGTACACTAAACTTATTTATATCCATAAAATAGTTTAACAGATAGTTACAGTTACATGTGTTTTCTACTTTCATTCCTTATGACCTGAAAAAAAGTGTTCTACTGAAAGTACTTTTAAAAATTAGTAAATTTTGGTTGTCACTACTCTTTTTTTAATTTAGCCATGTTTATTTTTCATAAAATGCTAGAATTGGAATGGATCCCAGCCTTTGAAATCATAAAGATACATGCAGTGGCATTAAAAATACGATATACCTTTTGTAACCATTCTGTTAGTGCTGAAATTCTTTGTGAGAATTTCCTTTTTGAGATGATTCTGCTTAATAAGTTTAGTACGTTTCCCATGTCTGTATTGAAAACAACTTGTTTTCTCAAATAGTTATTCTTTCTCCCCCTCAAAATGATCTGTAAGTTTTTGATGGCTAAGGAAAGGAAATAAAGAGCCATTATAGTGTGGCCAATGTGCTCTTCTAATAAATTCACTTTTATGTCTTTACTCTTTTATTAGACTGGCATACTCTAGCTTGTTCTTTTAGCTGGGAGCCTGAGTGATGTTTCCATTCAGTAGGAAATGCTTCTTATCACTAAACATATACAATGGGCTGGTGTAGGTGCAGCCTGTGGGCACTAGGTTTTTAATATAAGAAATAATTTTAGAAGAAAGGTAAGAAAAATAGGTGAAATAATCTCTAACTCAATATGTTAGGGATGAGTAACCCTTTAATTGAGAACAATCATTTAACAAGGCTGTACAGTACTGTGGGGGTACCACAGACATATTTAAAAGAGAAAGTAAATAAGTGAAGCCAGAAGGAAAAGTTAGAACAGAAATCGATGGAAGAAGAAAATGAAAATTCTAAATGCCAGTTCCAGGGTCTGGTTAAATCTGGTTTTTCTATGCCTAAGTGTTTCTGTACGAACACTGGGAAATACATAAGCTTCCAGTTACATTGTGGTAATAGGTGGAGGAGCCACAATGGCATGTCTTAGGAAGGGAATTCTTGAGATGGGTGGAGTGGAAGGTTAACTGCATCTCAGAGTGCCTCCCAACAGCTCTGGCCGCAGCACACACTTAACGAGCTAGGCACTGGGCATCTGGAGGTGAAGATAAATATCTCCAACCACGAACCTCACAGATCTAGAGATCTTCATGCCTCTTCCATTCTGCCCTCGACTCCAGCTTCCCCCATCACTTTCCGTACCCAGTTTGCTTTTTGAAATGTCCACTTTCCCCAAAAGGCATAACTGAAACTTCATGGAGTAGAGTGTGTGGATGAATGGGAAGTAGGAGTTGATTCAGCTATTTGAAATGAAAAGATGGCAACAAGGAGTCTGAGAGAGGCAGAAAGAATGAACTAATCAGATGAGCAGTGAGTAGCTGGGAATGAACCAGCGGGAGACTTCAGTCATGAGCACAGTTGCTCAGTCATGTCCAACTCTTTGTGACCCCATGGGCTGCATCGCTTCAGGCTCCTCTGTCCATGGGATTTCCCAGAGGAGACTACTAGAGCAGGTTGTCATTTGCTTCTGGGGATTTTCCTGACCCAGGGATCAAACCCATGTCTCCTGCATTGGCATGTGTATTCTTTACCACAGAGCCCCCAGGGAAGCTCAGTATATACAGTACTGTCACCCTATACATTGTGTGATATAAGAAGGAGGAAACCTGACTTGCACCCTTGATGTTAAGACTTTTTCCTTTTCTTCCAGTCCCTTGAGAATATCTCCTTACTCTACAAGAAGCATAGCCCTCCTTTTAGGTCCCCTGATGCATTTTATGCCTGGAAACATTCTCCCCGCACCACCCCCCCCCCCACACACACACATATCTACACGGCTCTGTCTCTCACTTTATTTAGGTCTCCACCTAAATGTCAACTCCTAAGAGAAAACTTCTCTGACTGCTTTATCTGAAATAGTAGCATCTCTTCTCAACATTATATATCTAATTGTTTGTCTTATCTATTCACCTGCTGAAATCTAAGTTGCTTAAGGGCAGTGATGCTGCTGGCCTTGCTTATTCTTGTATCCTAGCAAGTCACAGAGTGTGTAACACATAGTAAGACCTCAATAAATGCACATTGAATATATGAATAAACAAACCTGACATACAAACTAAGATGTGTGGGGATGGACTGCACCTCTGTCTTTCCAGAGAAAAGAAATGTCAGCAGATAGTATCACTGAGAGATGACAACCCAAGTTATGTTCTCCAGATAGGAAGTAGGTTTTAAGATGGATTAGTGCTTATGCAGACAATGTGTACATAAAGAAAATGTGTTTTTAGTTGCTGTCAGCCTTTAAACTTGCTCTAAGACTTTGAAATGGATTGCTTTTTCACAGTGTCTTAGAACAGTGCTGGTACATTTGTTATTGTGGTTCACTCAGTCGTGTCTTGACTCTTTGCGACCCCATGGACTGCAGCACACCAGGCTTCCCTGTCCTTCAATATCTCCCAGAGTTTGTTCAAATTCATGTCCTTTGAGTCTGGTACATTTACCATTGGGCAAATTGAGGTAGCCAAAGCTTTTGAACATAAGAGTTTGGGATCTGGCTTTTTGAAATTTATCTTGCTTTAGATAGTACCTTTCATAGCTTTCATCTTATTTCTCACTTGTTTTAGAATTGAGATTACACTTGCAGACATGTAATATACACATTTGTGTTGGTTTATCTAGAACAAGTCAGGCAAGAAACCAATTTGCCCATTTTTCAGATAAGTATGTGTATAATGACTGAATACTCCCAAGAGAGAAGGTGTCTTATTTTTGTCTGAATTTCCCAATTATCTTTCTTAAGCTTATTTAGAACTTAACTTGGGTTGTCATCTCTCAGTCATACTATCTGCTGACATTTCTTTTCTCTAGATTTGACTTACTCTGTTTTTAGTTTTGACTTGCTCAAATTACATAGCAGCAATTCAAAGCTAGTAAGAGATCCCTTCTACCAAAAATGGTAATAGAGTTCAACTTAATATGGTGAAGGCAGTCATAGAAAAGAGAAAATGTAAGGTAAATAGGCATAAACTAAAGCAAGAAAATCAGATGAGGTCATTTAAGAACAAACTGCTTTAGCATTCAGGAAGAAAGAATGGAGGACCAAGGACAGGGCTCTGGAACGCATCCAGAGAAAGCAGCCACAAAAGATAATGAATAGCTGTAGAATTAGGAGACCAACAATTTTAAACTGGGGTGGGAGAGAGTAGCATATACTGTCAAGTCAACTAGGGAAAAAGAGAAAGAATAGATTATCATAAATATGAGAGACTGCTGTTGAAGCCAATCTGTAAAATATATAAACATTCTCAAAAAGTTAAAGCCAGAGAAATCAGTGAAATCCTAAATGGAACAGCAATATAACTAGATTTAATTTGATTATCCCCAAGTTTGAGAGCCTGATCAGTCTTTCAAGTTTAGGTGAAAATACTAAAGTGGATAATGATAGACACACTTGTGACACCACTGGGACCCTGGCACTGAGTTAGGAGTAAGAGACAAAAGGCTGGAAACCAGGAGGGAATTAGGTTTCTGTTTCCGGAGAAGCCAGCACAGCAGAAAGAAAAAAACAAAAACTGACCATACCCTAGTGCAACTATTACTATTATTCCTCTAATCAAAACATGTCTGTGGTTCTGTTGCTCGTAGCATTGTGGTTCGCCGTCCTCTTTCCACCACAGCCTGTATCCACATAGCAGCCGTGTGGATGCTCCGGAACCCTTGGAGAATGTGGATTATGCACAGCTCATGCAGCTCTGTCCTGACCTGTCATATCCAAGAAAGCATATCTGAGTGTAGGATGAGATGGTAGGATAGTTTGTGAATTGACTTTTTTTTAATTTTTATTGTTGTTATTTTCACTAAAGCCTTCTCAAAATTTACAAAAATAATGTGTTCATTCCCTTCAGCAAAATTATACCAAGAACATTTAATAAACTTCTTCCTCATTGCTTCTCATTTCCTCTTTCTTCCTTTCCTTTCCTGTCTCTCCTTATGTTCTACATTTCTGCATAATCATATAAGCATACATACATATAAGGCATCCTGGATTGTTTTAGATAAAAATAGGATCATCATATACCAGTTTCGCTGCAGCTTGCTTTTCTAACAGTACACTCTGAACATTCTTCCAGATCAACAGGTGTAGATCCCATTTTTTTTTTTCCATTTATTTTTACTAGTTGGAGGCTAATTACTTTACAGTATTGTAGTGGTTTTTGTCATACATTGACATGAATCAGCCATGGGTTTACATGTATTCCCCATCCCGATCCCCCCTCCCACCTCCCTCTCCACCCGATTCCTCTGGGTCTTCCCAGTGCACCAGGCCCAAGCACTTCTCTCATGCATCCAGCCTGGGCTGGTGATCTGTTTCACCCTAGATAATATACATGTTTCGATGCTGTTCTCTCAAAACATCCCACCCTCGCCTTCTCCCACAGAGTCCAAAAGTCTGTTCTGTACATCTGTGTGTCTCTTTCTGTTTTGCATATAGGGTTATCGTTACCATCTTTCTAAATTCCATATATATGCATTAGTATACTGTAATGGTCTTTATCTTTCTGGCTTACTTCACTCTGTATAATGGGCTCCAGTTTCTTCCATCTCATTAGAACTGATTCAAATGAATTCTTTTTAATGGCTGAGTAATTTTCCATGGTGTATATGTATCACAGCTTCCTTATCCATTCGTCTGCTGATGGGCATCTAGGTTGCTTCCATGTCCTGGCTATTATAAACAGTGCTGCGATGAACATTGGGGTGCACGTGTCTCTTTCAGATCTGGTTTCCTCAGTGTGTATGCCCAGCAGTGGGATTGCTGGGTCATATGGCAGTTCTATTTCCAGTTTTTTAAGAAATCTCCACACTGTTCTCCATAGTGGCTGTACTAGTTTGCATTCCCACCAACAGTGTAAGAGGGTTCCCTTTTCTCCACACCCTCCAGCATTTATTGCTTGGAGACTTTTGGATAGCAGCCATCCTGACTGACATGTAATGGTACCTCATTGTGGTTTTGATTTGCATTTCTCTGATAATGAGTGATGTTGAGCATCTTTTCATGTGTTAGTTAGCCACCTGTATGTCTTCTTTGGAGAACTGTCTGTTTAGTTCTTTGGCCCATTTTTTGATTGGGTCATTTATTTTTCTGGAATTGAGCTGCAGGAGTTGCTTGTATATTTTTGAGATTAATCCTTTGTCTGTTGCTTCGTTTGCTATTATTTTCTCCCATTCTGAAGGCTGTCTTTTCACCTTGCTTATAGTTTCCTTTGTGGTGCAGAAGCTTTTAATTTTAATTAGGTCCCATTTGTTTATTTTTGCTTTTATTTCCAATATTCTGGGAGGTGGGTCATAGAGGATCCTGCTGTGATTTATGTCAGAGAGTGTTTTGCCTCTGTTCTCCTCTAGGAGTTTTATAGTTTCTGGCCTTACATTTAGATCTTTAATCCATTTTGAGTTTATTTTTGTGTATGGTGTTAGAAAGTGTTCTAGTTTCATTCTTTTACAAGTGGTTGACCAGTTTTCCCAGCACCACTTGTTAAAGAGGTTGTCTTTTCTCCATTGTATATTCTTGCCTCCTTTGTTGAAGATAAGGTGTCCATAGGTGTGTGGATTTATCTCTGGGCTTTCTATTCTGTTCCATTGATCTATATTTGTCTTTGTGCCAGTACCATACTGTCTTGATGACTGTGGCTTTGTGGTATAGTCTGAAGTCAGGCAGGTTGATTGCTCCAGTTCCATTCTTCTTTCTCAAGATTACTTTGCTATTCAAGGTTTTTTGTATTTCCATACAAATTGTGAAATTCTTTGTTCTAGTTCTGTGAAAAATACCGTTGGTAGCTTGATAGGGATTGCATTGAATCTATAGATTGCTTTGGGTAGTATAGTCATTTTGACAATATTGATTCTTCCAACCCATGAACACGGTATATTTCTCCATCTGTTTGTGTCCTCTTTGATTTCTTTCATCAGTGTTTTATAGTTTTCTATGTATAGGTCTTTTATTTCTTTAGGTAGATATACTCCTAAGTATTTTATTCTTTTTGTTGCAATGGTGAATGGTATTGTTTCCTTAATTTCTCTTTCTGTTTCCTCATTGTTAGTGTATAGGAATGCAAGGGATTTCTGTGTGTTAATTTTATATCCTGAACCTTTACTATATTTGTTGATTAGCTCTAGTAATTTTCTGGTAGAGTCTTTAGTGTTTTCTATATAGAGGATCATGTCATCTGCAAACAGCAAGAGTTTCACTTCTTCTTTTCCTATCTGGATTCCTTTTACTTCTTTTTCTGCTCTGATTGCTGTGGCCAAAACCTCCAAAACTATGTTGAATAGTAGTGGTGAGAGTGGGCACCCTTGTCTTGTTCCTGATTTTAGGGGAAATGCTTTCAATTTTTCACCATTGAGGGTAATGCTTGCTGTGGGTTTGTCATATATAGCTTTTATTATGTTGAGGTATGTTCCTTCTATTCCTGCTTTCTAGAGAGTTTTTATCATAAATGGATGTTGAATTTTGTCAAAGGCTTTTTCTGCATCTATTGAGATAATCATATGGTTTTTATCTTTCAATTTGTTAATGTGGTGTATTACATTGATTGATTTGCGGATATTAAAGAATCCTTGCATTCCTGGGATAAAGCCTACTTGGTCATGATGTATGATCTTTTTAATATGTTGTTGGATTCTGTTTACTAGAATTTTGTTAAGGATTTTTGCATCTATGTTCATCAGTGATATTGGCCTGTAGTTTTCTTTTTTTGTGGCATCTTTGTCTGGTTTTGGAATTAGGGTGATGGTGGCCTCATAGAATGAGCTTGGAAGTTTACCTTCTTCTGTAATTTTCTGGAAGAGTTTGAGCAGGATAGGTGTTAACTCTTCTCTAAATTTTTGGTAGAATTCAGCTGTGAAGCCATCTGGTCCTGGGCGTTTGTTTCCTGGAAGATTTCTGATTACAGTTTCAATTTCCTTGCTTGTGATGGGTCTGTTAAGATCTTCTATTTCTTCCTGGTTCAGTTTTGGAAAGTTATACTTTTCTAAGAAGTTGTCCATTTCTTCCAAGTTGTCCATTTTATTGGCATAGAGCTGCTGGTAGTAGTCTCTTATGATCCTTTGTATTTCAGTGTTTTAACATCACTTGTACAGTATTTCATTTAAAATCATTTGTACAGTATTTCAATAAGGTTGTTTCATGATTTTTACCACTACAAACAAGGCTCTAATAGACATCCTTTTTTGTGTATTCTTACACATAGCAACTTTGTTTCTAAACATAGATTCCTCCAAGTAAGGTATATACCCTGAGTCAAGGGTATATACACTTACATTTTTCAACAGGTATTTCCAGATTACTTTCCACAAGGATTATAGCAGGTCAGTATAACCTGGCAGTGTTTATACTTTATAATGAAAATACGTAAATCATTATTAATAACAAATTCCTTGCCACAAAGTCTATAATTGATCACAACATAGCAGTGTGCCATATGATTTAATAAATGATTTAATAAACTTAAATTTTAAGTTAAATAAAAGTTTAAAATAAAATTAAGTTTAAAATAAAACTTAGTTTTAAAATAAAAAATTAACTTAATAAAATAAACTTAATAAATAAATAATAAACTTAATAATTAAATAAACTTAATAAATAAAATAAATAAACTAAATCAACTTAATATTAAAATAAATAAACTTAATAAATAAAATAAACTTAAAAGTTTAAAATAAAATAAAGTTTAAAATAAAACTTAAAGTTTATTTAAGTAGCTGAGGACTACTGTCGTCTGGGATTCAGGCTCATCCTTTCTGCTTTTAGCACTGTGTCACCTTCTAGATCAGTTTGATGGCCACTCACTTTGTGTACTTCCCTTTATGAGCCCAGCCCATAGCAACCACATTCCTCATCTGATGGTATGCAATGGCAACTGCTAATCATGCAGGTTTTTTATATGTAGCTCAGTAATAGAAGACATAGTAGATGCCCCATAAATATTTATTGGACTAATGCTGTTTTCTTTATATATTTCTTACTACCTCTTCAACTAGATCTGTTCTTCTTGAACACAAGTTTTCACTATAGCACTTAGCACTTAAGATACTCAATTTAGGTTGACTATTTAAACAAGGAACCACAGAGAAAAAGAGCAAATGACATGACTCTACCTTTAATCATACATTTTACCCAGGGCAAATTGGAACTGTAAGACTCCAGTGCCGGCAGTAACAATAAGAACACTTGTGTTCAGCAGTTACAGTGTGTGAGGCATACGTCAGATTGCAAAGGATGCAGCAGTGAGCAAGGCTGATGTTGTTTCTGTCCTTTCGAAACTTGTCTTACAGAAATTATATTTAAAAGATTTGTAGGAAACATTGAAACAGTGGTGTCCAGTTTCAGGCTCTTTCCAGCAGAGGCTGTGGAGTATTTATTCATTCAGCATTTACTTAGGGTCGGTTCTACCAGGTGGCTCTGTGGCAAAGAATCCACCTGCCAATACAGGAGACGCGGGTTTGATCCCTGGGCCGGGAAGATCCCCTGGAACAGGAAATGGCAACCCACTCCAGTATTCTTGCCTGAAAAATCCCACGGACAGAGGAGCCTGGAGGGTTACAGACCACAGGGTCGCAAAGAGATGGATGTGACTGAGCGCACACACGCACAACTCTGCCAGGCACTGAAGAGAAAGCCCAGGGGCAGCCAGACCTTTGCTGGAAGGCAGCAAACCAAGCAGGGTGACTGGTGCTGGTGACAGACCTGTTCCCAAACTAGCTCTGCCGCTTCCACACCTGTGTATGAGAAGCAAAGGAACAGACCAAGTAATGAATGTTAGTGTGTGCTCCAGGGCATTCCTTGTTCAGGGAAGGTGCCAATCCCTGTCACTACTCAAAAGTACAAACCATTAGGGGGTTGCTCCTGACATTCACTCCAGTGGAAGCCAGTCTTGCTGTGCAGTCCTCACTTTTCATGTGAGGAAGTTAAGGCTGAGTACAGTTAGTACAGTTCTGTGCGTAAGAATTAGGACTCTGCAATCAGATTCTCTGGGTACGAATCTGTTGAAGAGCTGTGTACTCTGTAAGCCCTCACTTCCCTCACCTTTAAAATGGGCACAGTGGGGTGATGGGTGTAAACTTCTTAATACAGTGTCTGGCAGTTGTAAAATATTCATGAACTGTTAGGTGTTGTTTTTAGTGATGTGACTGAGATTAGTCAGCTCCTTAAATGCCAAAGGTTCCTGCTTGAGAACTGTGTCCATTGCGCCATACCATGCTATTCATAAGCCGTTTTCAATTAAGATAATTCTTCAACTAGCTCCATTATGATCTTAACTTTCAAACGAAGTAATTATGGTTGCATAGTGGAGACTTTAACCCCTGGTACCGTTATCAGATTTTTTGCCTATAAGTTTGAAGAGGAACTGAAAAACGTATATACAATGGGTGTTGTGTTCAAATGAGTGCTGAGTGCTCCCTTTCAGGTGCTCTCTCCAATCTGTCCTCCCTCCCCCCACACTTCTCTATTCTGAGTCACTCTTCTACTATTTGAACCTCTTAGGAACTCAGTTAAGCTAAATCAAGGTAACTGAGGAAGAGCAACCCTCTCATGTCTTGACAAATTCTTGTGCTTTTATAAATAAGTTCATTGCTTCAGTCATCTGACCTCTATATATCTTTAGCTCCTTATTAAAGAGAATATTAACTCTCTAAAAATCATATTGCAATATATAAAGTTTCTATCTCTTCAAAGACAGATTTTAAGAAAATAGTTTTTTAATGATTCAAAGTGAATCAGCTATCACAATTAAAAGGATTTTATTTTCCAGATGTAGATTTTACCTAATTGTTTATTTTGATGTCTAAATTTATTATAGATCAACATTTTCCATGTTGGAACCATCTTTTGGAAGCAGGATTTTTTTTTTGTTTCACTTCTGCTTGCTCAAAGTTAATTTGTTTGATAGTTGTATCAGGTAGTACTTGCTCTATAAACAAACTGTCCCCAACTTCAGTACCTTTAAAATAATAACCATTTTTTTGTTCCTCCTGAGTCTTCAGGCCAACTGGACAGTTCTGCTGATCTGGCCAGGCTTAACTGATCTCAGCCGGGCTCACTCAGCGTGTCTATGGCAGCCGGCTGGTTGACTGTGGCCGTGAAGACTGACAGTCGTGTCTCATCCAACAGGCTCTTCAGAGCTTGTTGAGTGTACCAGCAGAAGCATGCAAAGCTTCTTAAGGCCTAGACTTACTTCTCCCTATTGTCAAAGGTTCTGTTGATCAAAGCAAGTTAGAATGCCTGGCCAAGATGCAGGCAGGAGGTGGAGGAGCTGGGAAGTTATACTGCAGAGGGCATGACTATATTGGGTGTGGGGGTTGGGGGCGTTCTTTTACATTATATCCCAGTAGTTATGGGAAATGGGTGCATTTGAAATTGTGATCCTTCTGTTGGTGATATTCTAATTGCTTATGAAGCTTGCCCATGGTGGAAAGGCAGAGTCACTGCAATCAGAAGGATGAAAGCCTGGAATTAGAGACCAACTGAGGTTCAAACTCCAGCTATCACTTATTTCTACAGTCCTGCACAATTTACTTAACCTTCCTAATAGACACTCTGTAATGGTTGATTCACTTGATTCTTTATGTGTAATTTATTATAAAGAAAGGGTTAGATTGGATGTCTAAGTACTTAAATAATTGTTTTTATTCATGGAAGCTAAAATTGCTTTTACTCCGGGCTCCCATAGTCCAATCAAGGTGCCAGATTCAGTTATTTCTTTGGAATAAAAGGGAAGGGAAAGTGTGTTAGGGAAGGAAAGAAGAATATGTGACTAGCTGTGACCTCAAAATGACTAACTGGGGAATTTCCCTATAAGAAAAGAATGGCTGAGACCCACAGTTAAGAGAGGAAAATCTATAGGTCTCTGTGGGTCACTGATCCATGGGGTGAGAGTTGGAACATTAGACACAGTCCACATCTACATTTTTAGAAAGAATTTTGGCCTCTCTTAGACACACTGGGTGCCTTAACATTAGATTTGGGAACTGTCATACCTGAATCAGGTATTACATGTGATATGAAAAGAATAGTACCATCCCACATTACCAGTTTTAAGTTGGCTGCTTTTAAAAATTTAAAGGTGCCACACAGAAATAAAACAACATGAATTTATTTTCCTTGTGCTGAAAACAGTTGTCAAATTAATTAACTAGACACAAATCTCTGTCCTACTAGTGGGAAATAGAAAAGGTCTGGCTCTCTCACACACGCACATATACATGCACATACATACATATATGGTAAAAGTAAAATTAAATTAGCTCAGCTCAAACAAAGAGCCAGGTATTTCAGAATCCAAATAATCAGAAATGTTAACTTCTTCTAGAAAAAGGACCAGGTGCATGTCCTCAAAGATCTGAAAACTGAGGCTGAACCACCTCTAGTTTTAGCTGAGGGTGTGAACACAAGCAAGTCAGGTTGATTTGTCTGTACCTTAGCCACCTTTCATGGAAGTCCCTGGTAGCTCAGCTGGTAAAGAATCTGCCTGCAAGGCAGGAGACCCCAGTTTGATTCCTGCATAGGGAAGTTCCCCTGGAGAAAGGGATAGGCTACCCACTCCAGTATTCTTGGGCTTCCCTGGTGGCTCAGCTGGTAAAGAATCCTCCTGCTATGCAGGAGAACTGGGTTCGATCCCTGGGTTGGAAAGATCCCCTGGAGAAGGAAAAGGCTACCCACTCCAGTATTCTGACCAGGAGAATTCCATGGACTGTATAGTCCATGGGATTGCAAAGGGTTGGACGTGACTGAGCAACGTTCACTTTAGCTACATTTCATGCTTAATAATTACAGGTTATTCTAGGAAAAGAACCTTTGAGTATACAGTTGACCCTTGAACAATACAGGTTTGAACATTGGGGATCCACTTATGTTCTTGAAAAAAAATCTGAGTGTGTACTACCATATTACACAGTTCACCAAGTGCAGAACCAAGGGTACAGGGGATATGCAGGGCCAACTGTAAAGTTATAGTCAGCTTTTCACTGCATGGGGGTTGGCACCCTGTTATTCAAGGGTCAGCTCTACTCATTTGATTAACGATAATAAAATATTTTACCGTGGACAGTGAAAGTGTTTAGAAGCCGTTGTTTTTTAAGGCTAAGCTATTGGATTATGGATTTCAATCTTTGCTTTTCTTTTTTTAAAAAATCATTTCCCAATTTCATCCTTTACTGAGACCATTTTAAACCATAAACCAGGAGAAACTAGCTTCCCCAAATATATTTAGGATCCAGAGATATTTTCCCAAAACATTAATGCTAATTTCATGTCACTACATGTTTGCCAAACAAACAAAAATAGACTGTGCTAAGGAAAGAACCTTAGTTTGGAAGAACAGTGACTTGGAAAGAAGAAATTTTGTGAGGCAAGTAAAGTTGAGTGCTCAGAAGTGGATGGTCATAGAGAGACAGCAGCAGAAGAGCTTTTCCTCCCTCTGCTGCCTGCTGATCATGTGGGTCAATATATGTATTACCTAGGACCTTCCCGCCTGTTCACTCTTGCACACTGTGCTCCAAAGAAGTGGTGAAATCACATTCTTGCTGATCTCAAAGGCGCCTCCATCTGGTGGGGGGGACGTGATGTATATCCATGAAATAATTAAGGAACAGTGAGCTGTAACAGGTGCTCCAGGGCCAGATGGGGAAGGTGTGATGGACTGAGTCCTGCAGAGAAGGCTCCCTCATGTCTTAGGTCTGTAGGGCCTCCAAGTCCCTATCTGAGAACTAAGGAACTAAGGTTCCTTCCCCTTCTCAGCAGTTAAATTGTTACTGCATTTGGGGGACCGAGAGAGACGGCTTTTTTAACCTGCTTAAGTTTTTCAGTTTGTTTCTCTCACTGCTCTTGTGTGTGAAGTATGAGAACTTTTTCAGCTTCCTGTCATCATCTAAGTTTATTCTTCTTTCTGTACACCTTTCAGCTTTCTAATGGGTAGCGATTTTTGCTATTTTGCCTTAGAAAAATTCTAAGTGGCACAGACCTAATTTCAGGAAGACTCACTTGAAAGCTAAATAAATAACACTGAGGGTTTCTGAAAGTGTAGTAGAGCACTGTGTCTCCTTTAAAAGGGGAAAAACAGCGAAAAGTTGCAAGATACCAAACCCTGCCCTGTGTTTTGCATCTCTCAAATATTCATCCAGAGACTATTAAGAAATTAACATGACTTTTTTAGGATTTTTTCTTAGCTTTTTAAAAAAACACTTCACATTTTAACTCATTTCTCTTTCATTAATCAATTGGGCAAATGATAGAAACTGAAACAGTCAGTTCTCAGAGAAGTAGATTGACAGAAATTGTTAAGTGACAGTGTGCTGTTATGTTAGACGCTGATCTTTTGATTACTTTTGGTATTTTTTGTGCTTTCCAGAAGTTGATGATTTACTTGTAAATAAAAATACATGATCTTCAATTCTTTAAAATATTTTAAAATTTGAATAACATTCTAATTTGTAAAATACGTGTGTGTGTATATATATATAAATTGTCTCTTGAAAATGTGTAACATCTCTTTGTCAAACAAATCTACTTTTTAAAAATTACTTTTGTTAGAGTATAGTTGATTCACAATGTTGGTTTCAAGTCTACAGCAGAGTGAGTCTGTTATGCATATATATCTACTTACTCTTTCTTACAGTCTTTTCCCATGTAGACTGTTGCAGAGTATTGAGCAGAGTTTCCTGTGCCTTACAGCAGGACCTTGTTTATCTGTTAATTATTTTGTGCATAGTAGTGTGTGTGTCAATCCCAGTTTTCCAGTTTATCTCCTGCTTACCCCTTGGTACCATGTGTGTTTTCTACATCTGTGACCCTGTTGCTATTTGGTAGATAAGTTCATTTGTACCCCCTTTTTTTAAATTTCACATATAAATAATACCACGTGATATCTGTCTGTCTCTGTTTGACTTCAGTCAGTATGATAATCTCTAGATCCATCCATGTTGCTGCAAATGGCATTACTTCATTTTTATGGCTGAGCAATATTCCACTTATATACGTACCACATCTTTATCCATTCCTGTTGATGAACATTTACGTTGCTCCCATGTCTTGGCTATTGTAAATAGCGCTGCAGTGAACACTGGAGTTCATGTATGTTTCCAAATTATTATTTTCTCTGATATGTGCCCAGGAGTGAGATTGCTGGATCATATGGTAGGTCTGCTTCTTTCTTTCTAACAGCTAAATGGATATACTGTACGTACTAGACCTCCATTGAAGAGAATTTAGATTAACTTACTTGTTGCTATTCCCATGTTGCAATGTACATCTCTGTGTTTGTGTGTATGTATGCATGCATTTTCACTCTCATTCTTTAAAGTGTTTCTGTAGGTTTGAGTCTTAACAAAGGAAAAGTTCTGAAACTGCCTTAAGTAACATCAGAAACATTAAATAGCTTCTTGTATTTTTCTTTCAAAATTGTATCCTCTTTATAATTAGTTTTCACTAATATGTTCTGCATGAAATTCCTGAAATCTTCAGTTTAAGAGCAGGTGAGATGACTAGACTTTCTTAGCTCCAAGAGTAAGGGCCTGAGAAGGGTTTGGGAAAAGTTCAAATATAGGGGCTGACCTGATGTCAGCCTGGAGCCTGACAAGGTGCTTTGTTGAATCCAGCATCTGCTCGCGTGCCAGCATCCCATTACTGAGATGTGTGGGTTTCATCACTCCATGATAGCCATCACAAGTTATAAGATGGGGCCTTTGAAAACAAGTAGGATGTAAAGGCCCAAGGAACTTGGAGAAAAGCAGCATAATCTAGCTACTAAGTAAGAACGTGACTTGAGAATTCAAGTTCCTCCTCTCTTTCTTTTTGATTCACTGTAAGTTTTTAATCCTACTGCTCTGTAAAACATTCTCCAGGCAGGTATGAGGCCGAGGCAAGTTATTAATGATTTAGAATATGGGAAAGTTAAGCAATATAAATCTTGAATAGTGAACAAACATCAGGAAAAGACAATAAAGGCAGTGGCATATTTTATGTATTAATAGAGTGGCTTAAATAAGAAAGTTATAGAAGCTGAAAGACAGGAAAGAAAAAAATGAATTTATGTGATATCTCAAAAACACATTTTTCTCTTTTACCATAGGTACCTTTTTAAGTGAATTATTTCATACATACTGGAAAAAATATATGTTATATGTATGATTTACAGAAAAATAAAGCAAGTACCTCTTTATACTCACTCCAACATAAGAGATCATTACTATTCTCTCTTAAGCTCACTGCATGTCCCTTCCCAGTCATTTCACCCTCCTGCCCAACCTCTGGTAACTATAATACTGAATTTTGTGTTTTTGCCTTCTTTTGCTTTGTTTTATGATTTTATTACCTAATTATATATCCCCAAATGATACATTATTTAGTTTTAGGTATTTTTACTTTATGTAATAGACTCATATTGAATGTAATCTTTACAACATTTTTTAAATTCAACATGGTAAAGATCATCCATGTAATCTGAACTATATTAATACAGATATATGTTACATGTTTGAATGAATATAGTACATTTATCTGTTCTACTGTTAACGGACATTTGGTTTTGTCTCCAGTTTTCTGCTTTTTGAACAATATTGCTGTGAAAATGTCTCTTGGTGTATATAGTGTAAGAGTGTTCTCCTAGGGAATTCTATCTAGAAGTGGAATAACTTGCTCAGAAGATATACACACTTACAACCTCTGGAGAATGCCAGATTATTTCTGAGCAGTGTTATAAGTGACCTTTTTGCCCCACATGCTCACCAATATGTGTTAGCACTGGTCTTTTGCGCCAGTTTGGTGTATGCAAAATATTTACATTTTAATTTTTCATTTTACCATATAAGTAGTTTTTTTTTTAAATACAAAGAAATCAAGGAAGGATTTTTGTTTGTTTTGTTTTCTTTTAATGCAGAAGTTGAGATTACAAAAAAGAAAATCTTTTTGGTATTCTGGAGCTCCTCTGCCTCACTGAATAAAACTAGTATGTTAAATTATGCATGTATGGTTTAAAAGTCAGAGCAATAATTTTGCTTATTGAACAGAATGATAGTAAGCTATTCTGAGTGACTGTACTAAGGTCTCTTGCTGTGGGTCTGTTTCGGCCTCTCCAACTTTTATTGGCTAAAAGTTCCCACAAGCTCTAAAGATTTGTCTTAGATGAGAATGGTGGTGATCTGCTGTGTGAAAATACAGGAGACTACTTCAGGAAATTTTGAAATTTACTATATAGTGTTAGATAAAGGCTGAGAAAGAGGTACGAAGAAGGTTGGAGAGGATCAGGTAGGCAGTTTGGGGGTAGACAAAGCAATTATTTGAGAAAAGAAAAAAGAAATGTGATTAGTGTTTTACCCTAGCAACAGTGGCAGAGAAAATGGTGAGTGATAGTAACAAAGAGCTCCTATAGTATATAGAACATTCCTGTTTTTATCTCATTTAGTGATAATGCTAGAAGGAAGTACCCTTTACCACTGTTTTACTGATAAAGAGACAACAGATAAGAGAGTTGAAACAAATTGACACCCATCTGTCAAGTGACAGAGAGGCGGTGTCCTCAGGGCTCTTCTTCACTCACTGTTCCTTTGCTTCATCCTTCTGTGACCCCTGAGCATCACCGCTGCAGCTTCTGTTGTGGGCGCTGTCTGTCAGCAAGCACTGCTCCTCTGCCTTCTGAGCAAGCTCATGTCCTGCAAAGGACCAAAAAGAAAAAGCCAAATTCCTACTCAGGAACTTAGAGTTGTGGAACGATGAAAAAGAGTGATATGAAACAAGAGATCAAAGTAGTATCTGATCAAGTGCTAGATTGTGCAGTAAAATTCTGCTTTAGTTATAAATCAAAATCAAGGGCGCTTTCTAGAGTGGAATAAAAAAGTAAGAATTGAAAGTTAAAGTTATTTTCAAAATTCAAATTGACTTTTAAGAAAAATACTTTTCATTGTTATTTAAGGTAATACTTATTTGTCTGGTAACTTCAGGTAGCCACCCAATGTAACAGCGGTGTACACATAATGAAAAAAAATTTTTTTTAAAGACCACTACCCAAATCTAAAATAACGGTTTTCCCCTTTTTTGGCCTTTGGTCAGTTGACATATTTAGTTATGAATAAGGCTCATAGAAAATATTTTCTTGTATTTCTATACTTTTGTTAATAGCCCTCCATACTTTGCATTTGACTTTTCATTTAGCTATGGTCTAAAAATTCATGGACATTTAAAGAACAAATTTTAACAGGTTTTCTAAAGATGAATCGATACATCTTTAGCATCAGACTTGGATTAATGATCTCAGATACTAAGCTTCCAACTAATTAAAGTTGATACAACTATCAACTTATAGTTGATAATGTGCTTTTATATATATATACCTAATTTCATTTTTTTAAACTTGAGCTTTATTTTCTTCAATTGCTATTTTATGAAATTCTTGGAGTCTGTAAAAACTTCTCAGTGATAACTTTGGGGCTTCTGCACCTGTCAGGTTGCAGATAAAGCTGCTCAGGCAGGCAGGTTTTTGAGTAGGGGATACAACCAGTAATAGTCTGAAGTCAGTATAACCGTTGCTAAAGCCTGGGAAGACCAGTGTGTTGTAATGTACAGATCTGTAGCCAGAGTCCTTAATGTACTGGCTTCATGTCTCAAGACTCCCTTTCATAAATATGCAACTTACTATCATTTTGCCCCAGAAGAATTTCAAAATTAACTTATTCCCTCATTTTAAGTCAAGTCAGCTAAATAATAAAGGTATATTTATAATTAGTGATTTTTTATAAGGATGACAGTAATGCATATTATACCTCAGAGTTACCATTTTGCAGGTCTTTTAAAAACAAAAAGTCAATAGGTTTCCTCTGCCTGGAGACTGTGCAGGTATACCATTTTGCCATTGGCTCTTGGCTGCCAGCCCAAGATGACATGAAGTCAGCTAAAGAGAGTGAACTTAATCAGTTGATAGCATCTGTAATGTGTTTTTGAGCTATTATTTTTGAGTAAATTTCAGCACCATCTTTTTTGAGAGTTGGGGGAAGAGGGTTTGGGGGAACTACTGTTACAAAGATCCCATTGAGCTGCTTTAGTATTGTAATAGTATCTTAAACTAAAGAGCCATATTCCATCTTAGTCTCTTTTTCCATAAATTTTTAACTTTGTTCATTTAAAAAAAAAAAAAAAAAAACCTCTCCATTGAAATACATTCTTTATTAGGCAAGTGATTATAACACCTTTTACAAATTATATTATTGCTTGATCCTCATAATCTGATGAAGTACTTAGAGTAAATATAAAATTATCCCAATTTTTTGAATAATAAAATAGGTTCAGAGAGATTGTGACTTGGGTGTTAATTCAGCAGTGCCAGGATTTGAAACTGGGTCATTACTTCTGAATCTCTGCCTTTTCGCACTATAGTTCAGTGCTTTCTGCTTCACAGAATTATAAGCATGATAATTTACTTCTCACATTTTTCATTCAGAAGTGCATTGATTTGGTAAACTAAGCTGTTTCTGCCCACGTTCCTGGTTTTCAGACACTCATCAATAAAGAGCCCCCTTTGAAAGTTTTCATGAACATCTTTTATCTCATCTTTCAAAGAAGGAAAACTGACTAGTGATTGGTCAGATTCCAGTTCCAGGGAAAACACTAGAAAAGACACACGGGTATTAGTGTGCTCAGGCTTTCTTACAGGTTACACACATAATTGTGTAGCACCTCTACAGCAGTATGCACACCTGACCTGATCACCAAGCCACTTGTGAGGTCCTGGATCCCAGCCTCAATAATCTCTTCTTCTTTAATGAGTAGAGGGTAAATGCCCAATAGGAAGATTTCTACAAATGAAACATCCTTAAAACAAGTTCTAAAAATACTGTGATGACTTTCAAATTTCCCAAAATTCTTATATACAATATGGTTGAACTCTTCTCAGAAAAAGAAATTTGAATTGCAAAATCTTAAAGATGTCTTAAAATAGGTGACCTTTAAGGTACACTCTAAACTTGAAACTGATACTTGAACACTCCTTCACCGTCTAATTTGATATTGTCAAAATGAATGAGGAATTACAGCTCTACTAAGTTCAGACTTCAGTTCAGTTCAGTCGCTCAGTCATGTCCAACTCTTTGCGACCCCATGAATCGCAGCACGCCAGGCCTCCCTGTCCATCACCAACTCGCGGAGCTTCCTCAAACTCATGTCCATTGAGTCAGTGATGCCATCCAACCATCTCATCCTCTGTCATCCCCTTCTCCTCCTGCTTTCAATCTTTCCTAGCATAAGGGTCTTTTCCAATGAGTGAGTTTTTCGCATCAGGTGGCCAAAGTATTGGAGTTTCAGCTGCAGCATCAGTCCTTCCAATGAACACCCAGGACTGATCTCCTTCAGGATGGACTGGTTGGATCTCGTTGCAGTCCAAGGGACTCTCAAGAGTCTTCTCCAACACCACAGTTCAAAAGCATCAGTTCTTTGGCACTCAGCTTTCTTTGTAATCCAACTCTCACATCCATACATGACTACTGGAAAAACTATAGCCTTGACTAAATGGCCCTTTGTTGGCAAAGTAATGTCTCAGCTAGCTTTTTAATATGCTGTCTAGGTTGGTCATAACTTTTCTTCCAAGGAGCAAGCATCTTTTAATTTCATTGGAAATTATTTAATTAGAGAAGGGAATGGCAAACCACTTCAGTATTCTTGCCTTGAGAACCCCCTGAACAGTATGAAAAGTTCAGAGTAGTTGTCTCAAATGGTATTTAATGTAATTTACTTGGGGGTTTCCCTTCCCTGGTGGCTCAGCTGGTAAAGAATCCACCTGCAGTATGGGAGACCTGGGTTCAGTCCCTGGGTTGGGAAGATCCCCTATAGAAGGGAAAGGCTACCCACTCCAGTATTCTAGCCTGGAGAATTCCATGGACTGTATAGTTAATGGGGTTGCAAAGAGTTAGACACGACTGAGTGACTTTCACTTTTCACTTTCCCTGGTGGCTCAGTGGTAAAGAATCGCCTGCCAATGCAGGAGATGTGGGTTTGATTCCTGGGTTGGGAAGATCCATTGGAGAAGGAAATGGCAACCCACTCTGATATTCTTGCCTGGGAAGTCCCAGGGACAGAGGAGTCTGGCGGACTACAGTCCATAGGCCCACAAGTGTCCAACATGACTTAGTGACTAAACAACAACACAATTTTACATGATTGGTTATTTCTTCCTATTTAATAGATTAAGCTTCACCTTTAGAACAGAATTTTTCCACCTTAGCACTACTGACATTTGGACTGGGTAATTCTTTGTTGTTGAGGATGTCTGCTCATTGTAGGATATTTAATGTTAACCTTACTTTTTTTGTCTCTGTGGATTTACCTGTTTAGGAAATTTCATATAAATGGTATGCAGTAAGTGGCCTTTTGTATCTGCCTTCTTGCAGTTAGAATGTTTTCAAGGTTCATTTGTGTTGTGTTCATTTAACAGTATTACATTCCTTTTTATGACTAAATAATATTCCATTATATAACACATTTTTATGGTTTTTATTTCTCTTTCATAGATACCTAGTTAGGGGTATTAATAGATACCCATGTTTAACCTTTTGAGGAACTGCCAAACTTTTCCACAGCAACTATACCATTTTCCATTTCCACAAACAACATATAAGAATTCTAACTTCTCTGTGTCCTTGCCCATACTTGTTACTGTCTGTCTTTTTCATAATGGCTGTCCAAGTGGGTGTGTCTAGCTCATTGTGACTTTGATTTGCATTTCCCAAATGACTAATGAAGTTGAGCATTTTTTCAAGTGCTTCTTGGCCATTTGTATACCTTTTGAGAAATGTCTGTTCAAATCCTTTGCCTGCTTAATTGGGTTGTCTTTTTATTGTTGTTTGTGAGAGTTGTTTATATATTCTGAATACAAGACCTTTACCAGATACATGATATGCAGACATTTTCTCCCATTCTGAGGGTTCTTTTCATTTTCCTCATAGTGTTATTTGAATCACAGACATTTTTAATTTTAATGAAGTCCAATTTACCTATTTTTTTCTTTGCTTGTGTTTTTCACCTGTGTTTCCTTCTAGGAATTTTTATAGTTTCAGCTCTTAAATTTAACTCTTCGATCCATTTTAAGTTAATTTTTGTATGAGGCAGGGACCAAACTTTATTCTTTTACATGCTGGTACCCAGTTGTCCCACCACTATTTGTTGAAAAGACTAATTTATCCTCTGAATGATTTCAGTACCCTGGTTGAAATCAATTGATCATAAATGTATGGTTTTACTTCTGGACAACCAATCCCATCCCCTCAGTCTACATGCCTAGTTATATGTCAGTACTTCACTGCTTGGTTGCCCTTTTTTTCATACTAAGTTTTGAAATTGGGAAATATGAGCCCTCGAACTTTTTTTTTTTTTTTCAAAATTATTTGGCTACTCTGCGTTTCTTGCAAGTCTCCATGAATTTTAGGATCAGCTTGTCCATTTCTGAAAAATGGAAGTTGGAATTTTGATAAAAAATTGCATTGAACTTGTAGATCACTTTGGCGTATGTCGCCGTCTTAACAACATTAAAGTCTTCCAGTTCGTGAACACAGGATATCTTTTCCATTTCTGTAGATCTTTAATTTCTTTGCAGTGTTTTGTAGGTTTCAGTATACAACTCTTTTCCCTTCTTTAGTTAAATTTATTCCTAAGTATTTTATACTTTTTGAAGCTATTGTAAATGTTTTCTTAGTTTCATTTTCAGATTATTCATAGCTGCAGTATAATAAAGCAACTGATATTTTGTGTTATTTTGTATCCTGCAACTGCTGAATTTATTGACTCTAGTTTTAAGATTTGCTATAAGTAAGATCCTGTCATTTGTAAGGAAAAATATTTTTCTTTCTTTCCAATCTGGATTATTTTTACCTCTGTTTCTGCCTCATTGCCCTAGCTAGAACCTCCAGTGTAATGCTAAGTAGCAGTGGTGAAAGTGGGCATGCTTATATTGGTCCTGAATTCAGGGGGAAAACTTTCAGTTTTAAGTATGTTGTTGTGGGTTTTTCATAGATATACTATATCAGATTGAAAATATATTCCGTCTTTTCCTAGTTTGTTAAATTTTTTTTTTTTTACTATGAGAGGGTGTTGGATTTTGTCAAATGCTTTTTTTGCATCTATTGAGATGATTATGTGGTTTTTCTTTCAGTCTCTTGTATAGTTTATTACACTAATTGATCTCACACATTGAATCAACCTTGTGTTCTTGGGATTACTCTTAACTTGACTACGGTTTATAATAGTTTTTGTATGCATCTAGATTCAGTTTACCAGTATGTTGCTGAGAATTTTGCACTTGTCTTTAAAAGGGATAGTGTTCTGTAGTCTCATTGTAATATATTTTTCTGGCTTTGATACCATGATACTGGCCTCAGACCAAGTTAGGAAGTGTTCCCTCCTCTCTCGTTTTTAATTCTTCTTTAAACATTTGATTAAATTCACCAGCTGAACCATCTGGGTTTTGTTGGAATTTTTTTGATTACTGAATTAATCTCTTTGTTATAGGTCTATTCACATTTTCTGTTACTTTTTGAGACATTTTTGGTAGTTTGTTTCTAGAAATGTGTACATTTCATGTGGGTTATCTAGATGGTTGGTATACAGTTGTTTATTTGTTCCTTTATAATCCTTTTATTTTCTCTAAGGTCAGCAGTAACTATTCACACTTTAATTTCTGATTTTGGTCATTTAAGTCATCTCTCCCCTCCCCCCACCCCCCCACTATTGGTCAGTGTAGCTAAAGTTTTTATTGATTTTTCGTTGCAGCAACTTTGGGTTTTGTTGATCTTTTCTATTGTTTTTCTATTCCCTATTTCCTTTTTTCCACTCTAGTCTTTATTATTCCTCTATGCTTTCTTCTTCTGGTTTCTCAATGTGAGAGATAAAGCTATTGATTTCAGTACTCTCTTCTTTATAAGATAAACACAGCTATAAATTTCCCTCTTAGCACTGCTTTTGCTGCATCCCCTGAAATTTATTTTTGTTTTCATTTATCTTAAGGTATTTTCTCATTTCCCATGTGATTTTTTTTTATGTGACTTTTTTTCTTTCTTCCACTGATTATTTGGAATGTTTGTTTGATTTATATGTGTGTGTGTGTCTGTGTGTGAGAATTTTCCAGGCTTACTTCTGTTAATTTCTGACTTTATTCTCTTGTGGTCAGAGAATATAATTTGTATGATTTAGGCCTTCTAAGTTTTGTTTTATGGCCTAATGTGTCACCTATCCTAGAGAATGTTCCATGTGTACTTGACAAGAATTAATATTCTTACTTTGTAATTTGGAGTGTTTGATAGTTGTCTTTTAGATTTAATTGTTATAGGATGGCATTCAAGTCTTCATTCCTTGCCAATTTTCTGTCTAGTTCTGTTACAGACGGAAAGTGAGAGTATTAAAATTTTCAACTACTTTTGCTTCATGTGCTTTGGGACTCTGTTGTCAGGTGTATATGTATATTTGTTATTCACTTTTGTCATTATACAGCCATCTTCGTCTCTGGGGACAATCTTTGTGTCGTCTTATTTTGTCTGATATGAGTTGCTGCTTTAGCTCTCTTGTATGGAATATCTTTTTTCATCCTTTTATTTTCAGTTTATCTGTGTGTTTAAGGTGAGTCTCTATAGACAGCATATAGTTGGATCATTTTTTAAAATCCCTTCTGCCAACCTGTGCCTTTTGAGGGTTTAATCTACTGCTATTTAATGGAATTACTGATAAGGCGGACTCCTGTTCTTCACTTCCTCATTATGACCTTCTTTTGTATTAAAGTTTTCTGGTGTGATCATTCTACCTCCCTTGTCATTTCTCTTACTATGTTTTTGGGGTTATTTTCTGACTGGTTGCCCTGGAGATTACGTATTGTCTCTGTATATCTCTGTATCAGATTGTCTGTTATTGTTATAGATTTCCTCTTTATATATTGTGTGCCTGTCCACTTATAATTATTGTTGATGCTGTTGTCTTTTCAATAAGAAAGGGAAAAGGATTTACAAACAAAATATACATTTACACTCTTCTGTGCATTTACATGGCATTCCCTCCTAGCTCAGTTGGTAAAGAATCTGCAGTGCAGGTGACCCAGGTTTGATTCCTGGGTTGGGAAGATCACCCCCTAGAGAAGGAAATGGCAGCCCACTCAAGTACTCTTGCCTGGGAAACCCTGTGGACAGAGGTTATGTAGTTACCTTTCCTGGTGTACTTTATTTCTTCATGTGTATTTGATTTACTGTCTACTGTTTTTTCAATTCAGCCTGAAGAACTCCCATTAGCAGTTGTCGGAGGGCAGGTTTGCTAGTGATGAACCGCTTCAGTTTTTGTTACTTGAAAATGTAGTTTCTGCTTCATTTTTGAAGAACTGTGTTGCTAGATATAGAATTCTTGATTAATTCTGAATTCTTAGAGCACTTTGAATATGTCATCCCACTGTTTTCTGGCCTGACCCTGCATAGTTTCTGTTGAGAAATCACTTTGGTAGTCTCGTTAAGAATCACTTGAACATAATGAGTTGCTTCTCTCTTGCTGTTTTCTGTATTTAACTTTTGATAGTTTATGATGTGTCTGTGTGTGGATATTTTTAAGTCTGTTCTTATGTAGTCTCTTGGGTTTCTTGGATATTTTTCTTTTTTTCCATTTCAAGTCTGATTCTTCTGCCTGCTCACATCTGCTATTGAGCCCCAATAATGAATTTTTCATTTCAGTTATTATACTTTTCTGCTCCCAAATTTTGATTCAGTTTTATAATATCTCTTTATTAATCTACTCAGTTTAATGACACATTCTTATTTTTACTTTCCTTTAGTTCTTTAGACATAGTTTACCTTATGTCATGGAACACAGTGAAAATAGCCTTCTCTAGAAAGATAAACATCTGGGCTTCCTCAGGCAGCTTCCTGTCTGACTCTTTGAACTAATTCTGTAAAGGTTGCATTCTTTGTCCATTGTGGACCCTGAAGTCTCTGTTCCCTTAGCTTGGTGTCAGCTAATGGTTGAACAGTGATTTTATTAAATATCTGCAAACAAAACCATCGTCCAGTCTTTGCCCAGGGGCTCAGTGTGTTTGTTAGGATGAGCCTTTTAACTCTCACTCCTAGAGCTTACAGCTCTGCCTTAGCCTTTATCTCCAGCTTCCATAGAGCTTCAAGGTCAATAAGAGGTGAGATTCTAAGGGCCTTCCTAAAGCCATGCTTGTGGTCTTCTAGATTTCCAGAATTATGTCAGACCTTTTCAGAGCTCTAGCTTTGAAGCTTCTAAGCCTTCTGGTTAGTTCTTTGTTTGCCCCCAATTTTTATCCATCACCTCAAACAACAGCAGCCTAAGACATCAGCATGAACATTGCCAACAAATTATTTCCTTTCCCCCAACGTCTAGAGCATAGTAGGACTTTAGCACTAAGCTAGGTCCGAGTTAGGCAAAATACAGACAATCTTTTTGAGGCAGTCTTCCAGGGAGCCACCAGAATGGTTAGAACAAATAATTAGAATTCTTTGCAAATGAAGTTTATTTTGCTATCACTGGTGCTAGGAATGAGACCTGTTATTTTCATGACTACTAGTAAACTGGAGAGTAGGGGGCGGGGCTGGGTAAGTTAAAAACCCTGCAAAGTTTGCTGTTCTTACCAAGAATCAGGGTGGGGGTGGGAGGGGGAAGGGTGTTGGAATAAGCATCATCTGGGTTGCTGCAAGCCTTTGAGGGTTCCAAAAAAAAGTGGATTCGACAGTTTATGCCTTCTTTCTTTGCTCTTATGTGGGGGTGGAATCTGGAGTTCCTTACTCCACCATTTTTCCAATTTCATTCTTTAAAAAAATTTTTTTTATTGGAATATAGTTGATTTACAGTGTTGTTAGTCTCTGCTATGCAGCAAAGTGAATCAGTTATACATGTTTCCACTCCTTTTTAGGCTCTTTTCCCATATAGGTAGTTACAGAGTACTAATTCCACTTTTATATTAAAAGCACTTTTTGTGAAACCCAAATGTTTGTTTGTTTTTCTGAAGTCTCTCCCAGTTCTGAATAATGGAAAATACTATTATGATTGGGAAAACGAATTCACATACGCCAAAAGCCAGCAACGGAGCTCTTGCAAACTGTTTTACTATTGGTCTTAACTTTACAGTCTATTGTCTTGGCTGTTACTGTATAAGTGGTCCTGAACCATCGTAAGTTCAACTTTGGAACAAATGAGCTTTGAGCTTTTTTTGTAAAGAAGTTGCAGTTGTTTGAAAGGTACATATTTATGCCTTCTCCACCGAACTGTCATATGGCAGCTGACAGACACTTCAAGCCGGCCTGTGGTGGCACTCCCCGCCATCCAGCAGCTGAAGCAGTAGCGCCGCCTCTGTCTGTCTGGTGGTATCTGAGAAGCTGACTGTTTTAGTAATATTTTCCAAACTACTCTGAAGAACTGTCAGGAGCTATAGTGATAACTCCAGAAGCTGGGGTTTAGCACAGAGAAACCTACCCAGCTTTTATTACATACTTCATTTCCAGTGATGCTTTTCTTGAAGAAAGAATTCTAGGGTTTTAAATTTTATTTCAAATGCTATTTGGCATATTATGTTTTTATGTGAATTTAGTGAAGTTAACTGAAAATAGAAAAATTACAGTGCTGATATAAGGATAAAAATGTTGGGTTTCTATATTTAATAAAATCAGTTTTAGAAATTGTGAGTATGCACCAAATAGTCGATCCCTGGCTTCATCTGCTTGCTCCTTAATCAGATGTACATTTTGTTCAGTAATATAGGGAGAAAAATCAGAGAACATGTGTAAAGTATGGGAATATATCACTGAATACAGTATCTTTAGAATGAAATAGAAATAAGAATTTTGTGTAGTATACTTTATTTAGCTTTCTTGCAATAGAACATTACCCACCTCATCCCCACAATCCCTTGTAAAATATAAGTCTTTTCACTTGTCACAAATGCTTTTAAAAGGCATATGTACAGAGACAAGGAATGTTATCACTGAATCAAGACTCTCCATTGTGACCGATAGAAAACTTTTTGACAACTAACTTACCTTTCATTTCCTTTTCTAATTCTTCTAAAATTTAGTATTTTTGATTATTCCATAATCCAGATGAAGGTTTTAATTCAGTGACATCAGTTCCTGTATTGCTGCTGCCTATTTTTTCTGTCATTCAGCAGTGCTTTTCAGCAGTGCTGCCTGTTTATTATAGTGAAACTAACTTAATCTAACAATCAAAAAATAAAGCTATCGACTTAGTTTAGAAACACAGCTCTAAACTGTTTTCACACTAAGTATTCAGGACCCTCCAGTGCTGAAAGGAAAACCCTCCATCCAGAGTTGTTCTGCAGTGTGATTACTTTTCTTCATCCCCGCTTTTCCTTCTGTGGGAAGGTTACCTTATTTTAAATTCTCATCAGTGTATCATAATTTCAGTGTGCTCTGTTTTTATTTTTCGCTGGAGAGACTCAAGACAGAACTTTCTAGGTCCTGTGCAGCAGTAGCCGTCAGCTGATAGTGGAGACAGTTTACAGTGTAGCTAGGCTGTGTGCTTACATGTATTTAACTTGGAAGCCACTCTGCTTGCCATTTAGCAGCTGCTTTTCCCTTAAGGAGATAACAGAAACCATAGAAACCTCAGTAGGTGGAGCAATGTCATTAATGTTTCATTAAATGTTACAGTAAGACAAAACCTAGTACCAATTTTGGCAATTATGTGACCAAATATATTTCTTTATTCTTATATTGACATTGTTCCTTTTATGTGGCAGTAGTACATTTTAGGTTAGTCTTAATCAGCAAAGAAAAAGTCTGAGAGTATCCTGGATATGTTGTTTCTAAATAATTTAAGTGATCTAGTAAGCTACTCCTATAGAAATGTAATTGGTAAGTTTGAAAACTTCATCTTCTTTAAAATTACCACCTTGAATTTTACCCATCTTTTAAAGCTGACTCAAGTCTGAAGCTGAAACAAGGCTGGCATCTTTTATCAATTTTTTTAAAAAGTAGCTTGATAGTACACAAAGATGTGGAGAAAAAACCTAAACATCTTTCAAAACTGAATCATATATGATCCACTAGAAGTAGTTTTACTAAGTTTGCAAATAGTAAACTCGTGCATTTAGTATATTTAAAAATTTGGATCCAATATTGTGTTTTAAAAATACCTTGATAATTATTCTTTGATCATGTGTGTAAAAACAGTGACTTTTCCTTTGCAACCTAGTAGTTTTCCACAGTGTCACACTTTAAAAATTTTAATTATTTAACCGAATAAGCTGAAACCAGACATACCACTTAAACTATGCATTCATGTATGCTTTTATATATAGGAATCAAGTCTTCATTTTTGAAATTCAGAAGTCGTTTTAATAGAAATAAAAGTTTGATTCTTTAAAAATCCAAACTGAAGAAACAGTTGTGTACTTGGTACATTTCTTGGTATGTTTCTCTATTAGTCTTGACTATATATCAGGTGGCCCATTAAATTAATAAAGGCAATCACTTCAGAAGTCATGAGTGGCAGAAACCACTGAGTACTTTGGGAAATAAGAGGAGAAAGCTTTTGTTGAGGATCCTTGAGGAAGATTCTAAGGCAAAAGGGGCAGAATATATGAAAATCTAGCTCATTGTAGGCACTCAGAACATTACGTTAAGTAAAAGAATGAAGGAATGGAGCTGGTCTGCTGAGGGGCGCTGAGAAAACATGCTGACCGGAAGACAGTCCCTGCAGAAATTGGTGAGAACACCAGTCAGGATGGCTGCTGTCAAAAGAGTCTGTAAACAACAAATGCTGGAGAGGGTGTGGAGAAAAGGGAACCCTCTTACACTGTCGGTGGGAATGCAAACTAGTACAGCCGCTATGGAGAGCAGTGTGGAGATTCCTTAAAAAAGTGGAAATAGAACTGCCATGTGACCCAGCAATCCCACTGCTGAGCATACGCACCGAGGAAACCAGAATTGAAAGAGACACGTGTACCCCAGTGTTCATCACAGCACTGTTAACAATAGCCAGGGCATGGAAGTGACCTAGATGTCCATCAGCAGATGAATGGATAAGAGAGCTGTGGTACATATACACACCACGGAATATTACTCAGCCATTAAAAAGAATGCATTTGAATCAGTTCTAATGAGATGGATGAAACTGGAGCCTATTAATACAGAGTAAAGTCAGTCAGAAAAAAGCACCAATACAGTATATTAACGCATATGTATGGAATTTAGAAAGATGGTAATGATGACCCTCTATGCAAGACAGCGAAAGAGACAGAGAGATAAAGAACAGACTTTTGGACTCTGTGGGAGAAGGTGAGGGTGGGATGATTTGAGAGAATAGCATTGAAACATGTATATTACCATGTGCGAACTAGATCGCCAGTCCAGGTTCGATGCAGGAGACAGGGTGCTCAGGACCGGTGCACTGGGATGACCTGAGGGATGGCATGGGGAGGGCGGTGGGAGGGAGGGTCAGGATGGGGGACATGTACACCTGTGGCTGATGCATGTCAATGTATGGCAAAAACCACCACAATATTGTAAAGTAAATAGCTCCAATTAAAATAGAAAAAAAAGAAGTTGGTGAGAGTTGTTACAGTACAGATTTTGGTTGGCCTTGTTATTGCTCGGGCTTTATTTTTATAACAAAAAGGCAATTTGATAGAGATGTGGAAATGTGGCTTGGGGCTGATAATGGAAACAATGTGAGGTTTTAGGGCAGTGGTTTCCAAACTCTGTTTAAATACAAAGTTTGATGGTAAGCCTGGCATTCCAGTTTCAGTTTTACTGGTTTTAGCAAAACAGCTTCACTGATTCGATTGCTTCCTATATAGATTAATATTATGACTCCAAATGTATAAAATATGCTTTGTCAGCATTATATCACTTTTACCTGTTTTATGTATTGGGTGTTCTGCCAAAAGTTTTAATTTTTTAAAACAGGATTTTGCTGCTAAGGGCTTGAAAATTCCTTTTTTAGGAAAATGAAGTAGATCAGGTTAAAACTACAAACGAAGAGAATAGTTTTGAGGTTCTTGTGTTCAGGTTTCTTTGGTAATATTACACGGTAGAATTCTTTTCATAAATATTTAATGATATCAGATATTAGATGGCTGTAATGGCTGAAGTGTTCAAAGGATGCTACAATATTCATGACTCATGATTGAAATGACATTAAGATTATCTCTCTTCAAAATTATACCATTTATTTGTTTGGAATACTTGTTGTTAATGCAGGTGTCCCAGAGCCTTTCTTCCTTTCTTGTCCCCTTGTGACCTGTCCACTGCAGGACTTCTGGTGGGGGGTTCCCGATACACTGTGTGTGTGTGTTGCTCAGTCATGTCTGACTCTTGGCGACCCCGTGGACTGTAGCCCACCAGACTCCTGTGTCCATGGGATTCTCCAGGCAAGAATACTGGAGTGGGTAGCCATTCCTTTCTCCAGGGGATCTTCCCAATCCAGGGATCCAACCAGGGTCTCTGCATTGCAGGCAGATTCTTTTCCATCTGAGCCATACTGAATGATACATAATAATATCTTTTGGAAAATGGATGAATAAAGAAGTAAAAAGAACAAAACTTAACAATTCTATAAATGTTTTGTTTATTGGAGTGGGGTGTGGGAAGAGCTGCTGGTAAAAGAGGATGTGAACAGGAGAGATATTTGCATTCATTTCCTTGTAGCCCAACCCCATTCAGCCAGATCCTAACATACTTCACTGAAAACAAATTTCCTATTCAGTAACACATAATAACCTAAAGATCAAGGCATCGTAACTGGGCTGTTTTTAGATGAAAGAACTGTTCATTTGGCTTGAAAAGATACCTGTTCCAGAAAATATCTGCTTAAGTTTTTTCTTATTTACCTCATGTTTTTGGTTAGCTATTAACCAAAATTTCAGAACTCATTTTAGTTCTTATGTCTAACAACAATGTAAGGAAAAGTGAGGCTTGAGGGAAGATGAGAAGATACTTAGGAATAGATGTACCACCTTAATATGAGACAATTAAACTACAATTATGAAGGTATGTACTTTTCAGTGAGGATGACTAGTATAATATCACAGAATTTTCTTTCATAGTGTTAAAAATGCTAACTTAAAGGCACTAGTCTGAAAAACATATATAAAAATAGTGGGGGAGGTGAAGAAAAGGAGGGAAAAAAGCCCATGGACCCTATTTGTAGTGCCCAAGTCACCCTTTTCCAGTTCAACTGTACAGTGAAGATTACAGAATTCATTTAAAATGTTTTAATTGTGGAACTATTTTTCACTCTGTAGGTAACTTGTGCATCTTTTGATCTTCTTCAGTTTCAGCTTTCTCATGGCTTGATGCTCAATTCTGTACAGAATAGAGTTGTTAACAAAAGAGTAATTTAAAAAAAATTTTCCCCATTGGTTAAAATTGAAAGGGAAATTGAGGTTAGAAATTTATCTGAGAAATGAAATTATAGAAAATTTATATTTAATTATCAACCTGTTAAATTTGAATTTTGTCAATACTATGCATATTCTTCTTTTCAAGATATTTATCATTGACAAACCAACTTGCTGTCCTATAGCAAATGTACCAGGAAATATAGTGCCCATAATAAAATAAAGCTTGCAGCCTATTTAATGAATAGTTGATGATCATTAGTCCTTTGGGTTTAGAAGTAACTGAGGAAGTCCCACTCTTGCCTCAGCATTATTTCAAAATCTTGTTTATAAACCATATAATTTCCAAGGCCATGAGTCTGGCACCTTTCCAGGTATTAACTATTGTATCAAAGATAGAATTTGGTTTTATTTACCTACTGATTAAAGTCTAATTTAAACCTCACCCCCTAGTGAGATACCAGAAATAGCAGGTACTCTGAGCCATACCTAGTCCCAGTACTCTGTGTATACCCTTTTTATGTGAGCTCCTAAAGGAGAAGTTTAACAACTATGATGGTCATTAGCACTCAGTGCCCCCTCAAAGTTTTTTTTAGAAAGTAGTACGGGATAATTTATTAAGTTATTTTACAGAATTTACACATGATTTTTTTTTAAGAAATGAAAATTATGAGAAATACAAAAAAGTTAAAGACAGGGCAGAATTATTACCGTAGAACCAAAGGTTGCAGGAACTAGCACTCCACATTTATTGGGCATAATGGACTTAGAACAGGAAGAAACAAAAAACAACCCATTCTAGCTCCTAGGGCCTCGATAATCCTACATTTAATAAAATTATTCACGCTACCCTTTGGGCTTGGGAATTAGGTAAAATTACCAAGATAACTAGAAAATGGTTGTCATGAAATTATTTCCTTAGGGTACTCTGATAGTAAAAGATACGTTTTTAGAACCTATGGAAAAGTTGGCCCAAAGAAGCATATAAGGAAGAAGCCAGAGAAGCAATCGCCTACAAAATTGTGCTGTCTGTTTTATAGTAGCTAGCTTTGGATGTTTCTGAAGTCTTATCAGCTTACTTCTCCTTCCACAGAGGCTGTTGAAATTATCTGTCATTTCTGTGGTTGGTCATCTTTTTGCTCCAGATACATGATTTTAAAAGTACTTTTGGTTCCTAGGGCCCTTTGAGCTAGGGTTTATTCCAGATGCTTGGTGACTTGATTCTAGGATTATGTGATGAGACATTCCCTTTTTATGTCTTATCACTCATTTTAACATTCGTTGAGCACACTGAGTGAAAGACATGTTCTGAACTTTCAGTGGCCATTGATACCAGTGATGGCAGAAAACCTTGGGGAGACATTTAGACAAAATCGATAGTAGACAAGTTTGATCTAAAAGAAAAGGTTTATTACTTACTTACTGGTTTTCTCTAAACTAGCCAGTGTGGGTGGGGAGAGGCTCTCCAAGTGCCAGATAGCAAACATGATTCGTCAGGGCAGACCAGGAATCACTGTTCAAACCATTGTGTCATTCTAACCCACTTCTCACTTGATAATAAGAGTTTACTTTTTCTATTTTTTACTCCTCCTCTGGACATTCTGTTTCTCTTACGATTCTCGGTTTTCATGTTAAGCACTGCATATTTAAAGGTTTCAGTCTTGTTAAGTTCAAAGCCACTTTATAAAAGTTATGTTTAAAAGGTGGTTTAGTCACTAAATCGTGTCCAACTCTTTTCAACCCCATGGACTGCAGTCTGCCAGGTTGCTCTGTCCATGGAATTCTCCAGGCAGCAATACTGGAGTGGGAAGCCATTCCCTTCTCCAGGGATCTTGCAGACCCAGGGATTGAACCCAGGTCTCCTGTGTTGCAGGCAGACTCTGCCGTCTGAGCCGCCGAGGAAGCCCAGAAGTGTTAGTTGCTCAGTCAATTACTTGACTTTAAAATGCTGAGGTTATGGAAACTAGATTGGAATATTTCAAGCAGTATTAAAAGTAATACCTCTAAGAATTTAATAAAGCTTATAAACCTCTCTTTCTCTGTTGCTCTGTCTGGAAAGGACAGTCTGACTCTGTCTGTAGGCATTCATTCTGTGTGGTGATTGGTGGACAAGGAGTAAACAACTTACTGTAAACGGGCACCATGCCAGCTGGCTTCATGCAGCATCAAGCTTGTGATTTGCAGTCAGGGTTAGGAAAATGCCTTTTAACTTATTCATTTCCGCTTCTTTTAAACAGGGGAAAAAGGAACAACTGTACTGATTCATTAAGTAGTACCTCATAAGATCTTTTAAGGCTTACAAGATCTTTTAGGAATTCCTCGGAAGTTATTAGTACTATTTCACAGGATCTGAATATGTCCCACATAAATAACAATAATACATTTTAAAAGGCAGTTTTAATCATTAAAAGGAATTTTTCAAATTGGTTTGTCCTCACCTTGTGTATTTGGGATTATATTTGGGAATTTCTCTGACCTAGTTTGAAAAAATTCAATTTACTGGCCAACACTATTTTGGGAAAAAAATATGATATAAAAAACTGAGTTTTTTTTTTTTCCATTTTATTTTACTTAGATAAGATAAACCCAAAGATACCTTTCCTCTAAAGGTGTATTATGCCCAAAGCAATTGTTTGGAGCTGGTGAATCATTCAGCCACATGAGCCAACTGAATGTCATCCCTACATGAAAAGTGGAGGCTCCTGAATTCTGTACAATTTTTTACTGATAAACTAGTCAAGGCCTAATGGTATTCTTGAATATTCTATTATATTGTATCCACAATGCAAAAGATGGTTGTGGTTAGTTTTTGGTTTTGTTTTTTTTTTTTTTAATTAAGATTAGAGCTGTTTTGTGGGATCAAATTACTAATTTGGAGGTTTTTAACAGATTTTTGTTTACTTGTAAATTTGATGAAAGCAGTTTTGTCTAAATTGAAATTTATTTTAAAAATTAAAGCATTAAGATCTAAAAAATGTTTTGGACAATAAAAATTAACTGCATTATAAAAGTTTTCTTTGGGTGAAAAGACATTTATTGAGTTGGCATATGTTTCCCTTTCTAAGAAATTTCATAGAAATACCTGTCTGTCCTTTCAGTGCCTTTAAAGCTAACATAACTGCAAGCTGGAAACAGAAAGACATTTGATTTTCAATAGCCTGCCTTTCTTTCATTGTTAAAATAGGAAAAAAAAAATTTTTTTTTAGTGTACAGTGTACTTTAGTGAATGTTTCAGTTCTCCCTGAATTGGTATTTTTAAGTTTTCTTGGGCCATAACCCCCTTTGAGAATCTAATGAAAGTAACTGACCTTCTCCCAAAGAAAAATGAAACACACATACATACAATATTTTATCATTTTATCAATGAGGAAATTCTTGGAACTAACTCAAGCTCATTCATGAAACTCAAGTCAATAAGCCCTATGGGTCTGTCAGCATTGCAGACAGTACAATCTAGAAGGCTAGGTTTGAACATCTCTATTGTTAACAATGTTTAAAGAACTCAAATAATGTGAAACTTTTTTCCTCTTGAAAACTAAAAAAGCAAGTCAAAACTAGGATTGGCATTTGTCATTTCATTCAATAATGCTTTACTTATTTTGAACTTAAGCATTAGGCTAAAAATTAAGATAGTTGATGCTATAAATAATACTAAGAAATTGACCATTAGCTCTAAAAGTATTCATGGCAGTTTACAAAAAAAATTTAAGTCAAGACATTTATCTTAATATGAATTAAGCTAAACAATTAGCAATAACAGAGGCACCAGATTGTGTGCCCCAAGTATGTAAAAATATAAATTACATGTTCTGTCACCTCTGATGCAAAGACTGTGATGAGTTAAAAATAGCTAATCATCAAATCAGAATCCCCTGGGAAATTCTCAGGCTACATACCAGATTTAATAAATTAGAATCTGGGGGCTCTGGATTGGTTATTTGTGTATTGCAAAGGCCCTCTGAATGCTTCAGGTGTTTCTTCTGAGAACTACTGGCAACATAGTAGTGGTGGCCAATATAGGAGCATAATCTCATCTTAGATATTATTAGTAATAATATTTCCTGGCTGAAAGATAAAACTAGCATGTTAAAAAAGACATGTTGTAGAATATGTTGAGATGTTCAGCAATATGAATGGAAATTTTTTTCTCTGATTCAGAACATGCTAAATTACAGTAAGTAGGGGAACATACTGCATGGCATACTTTATACTTCCTCTATAAAAAAAAGATGTGTCCAGGATAATCAATTCATGGCAATAAGTGAAATTTTAAGTTCACAGTAAGAAATTCTTACTGTACCAATCTCAGAAAAAATTTTTCATAAATATTATTTGGGAATATAAGATAAAGTGCACATAATCTGATTGATCTGAGGATTATTTCATTTATATATCTTTATATATGTGAACATACACATGCATTTATATTTGTTTATCATTTATTTCATTAACCATGTAATCTAGTACCAATGCAAGCAGCATAAATTATAAAAGGGCAGCACTTTGCTAAGCATTTTATCATCACTGCACTGCATTAAGTGTGTTTACCCATGTATGTGATTGTGCAGAATCTTAGAAAGCTACAAAGAAAAACAAAAGAGAATGGGAATGTTGTGGAGGAGTCAGCTATGCCTGGAATTACATAACAAAACCCACTTGGTCTTTTAGGTCATCTTTAATATTTCCCTTCGATGTGTCACAGGCCTCACTGATCTGTTTGGATTAAAATTGGACTAAAATTAAAATTTGACCCATATAATTAGTTCCCAATAAGCCTGTGGTATAACTGGAAAGTATGACACTTGCTGGTCTAGGGCAGTGTGTACAAACTACTGTCTTCCAGTTAGAAACCACTGGACAGGTTCTCCAAGACTGGTAAGGGGAAAACCTTTGAAAAGAAAGCCATTATTTCTTTTTCTTGTCATTTTACTTAGCTGAGAAGGTGGTAGAATGAATGAACTAACAATAGGGTGGAAATGTTTTCTAAAAAACAGAAAATGCATTATTAATTGCTAGAACACCACCATTCCCCCTTCTTTAAGCTTTATGTTTCAGGCCATAGCGCAACAGGGGACATTTGAGTTAGAAGACTTTGATTGTTGTGTCAGGTACTATTTGTTCACTGGGTGGGATGAACAGAGCCCTGGACCCATCTGCCCCCAATCCTTCCCCCCCCCCCCCCATAAAAGAAAAATTACTCTCACAACATGCTTATAGTTAAAAATTTGACTTTTTAAAGTGTTTTATAATTTTTAAGGTAATTTTTTTAAGTCAGGTGTGTGGAGTGTAGGCAAAATGACTGGACACGGATTGGTACAAAATACTGGAAGTCTCTGAACATTGTGCTGAGTAAGCAGTTTGGATTTTATCCTGAAGGTAGTGGAGAATCATTGTGTTTTGACCCAGGATTGATTTGCTCTAAGCTGTACCTAAAAAAGAAATTACTCTAGCAGTTGTATGTAAGATAAATTACATATTGCTTTGTTCAGAGGAAGGGAGAGTTGTAGAAGAGAGACTAAATAGAAACATGGTTACACAACCCATTGGTAAAGATCAGGGAAGTGGTAGTAAAAGCAGGAACTGGAGGGGCGGCAGTGGAGAAGGAAACACGTGGACCGACGTGAAAGTCACTTGGGCATAGGATTGACCTTGGTTTCTGTCTACACCACGGACATCTTTCCAAAGTTACCAATTAGCTTCTTTTGTTAAATCCAGGCGACACATTCCAGCGACCTACAGTGTACCAGCCCTGTGCTAGATACCAGGGTCCTGCTTTTAAAGGAAGGCTTCTGTCCATGCATTTTCGTAACAATACTCTTTCTAGTTTTCACTCCTTCTACCTCTCTGGCCTCCTCTTTTCCAAGTTCTTCTTCCTTGTAGTTTCCCAGAGCTCCGTCCTAGGCCTTCTCACTTTCTCCCTCCCTCTCAGTAATCTTATCCTCTTCTGTTGCTTCAGCTACTATCTGTCCATATTCAGTGGACACCTGTATTTTCTGTATCTCCAGCTCAGACACGTTCTCTCAACCTTCTTACCCTTATTTCCAGCTACCTGCTGAGTATCTTTTCTTCGATGAGTTATAGTCCTCTCAGACTCAACATGTCCAAAATGACAAATCAGCTTATTCCAGGCCACACTTCCTTTTGCTTCCTTCTTTGATCCATACTGTATCCTGTAGTTGCAGTATTTATGCATGCAGATAATGATCAGATCATTCCCCTGTTTATAACTCCTTGGGGTCCCTGCTGCTTCAGGACAGTCTCACAGATGGCTTCAGGAACTCTTATGGTCTAGCAATAACCTTTTTATTGTGTAACTTTCCAAACTAATATCATTTCCCTCTCTCTTTGCATTATGCTATTTCATATACTTCACCCCACCTCTAACCACATATCCTTTCCACCTGGCTAGCCACCTCTTTCTCCTCGGTTGCCAAAACCTAGCTAAAATTCACATCCTCAAGCACACCAATTCCTGATCCCCTGTGATGGGTTAGATGTCCCTCCTCAGTACCAGGCATTTTCTCTATCCTAGTGTTTATCTCACTGTATAACAATTACCTGTTTACTTGTCTCTATCTGCCATTAGTCTAAAAGTTCTGCGAGAAGAAAGGACTATATCTGTCTTCTTCACTGTGATATACCTAGTGCCTGGTACATGACGGGTGCTCAATAAATATTTAATAAAATTAAATATTAAAATATTTATGCAAAAAGCAAATACAAATAAATGAAAAATTGAGCAGTAAGAGAGGAAGTAAGAAGAAAACAAGTCTATGAAAGAAGTAGGAAAGGAGCAAGATAAGAGGTGGAAGAATAGTTGGATTTGTTTTAGGAAATACTGTTTAGACCACTACAAATGAAGCAGAAACTGAGGCCTGGGTGTGGGCAGAATTATCAAACAATGGATAGTAGTAGGTGACAGGATGGGGAGAAAGAGCCAAGCTCCCAAGTAGACCTTCAGTTTCAGTTCAGTCACTCAGTCGTGTTCAATTCTTTGCGACCCCGTGGACTATACAGCACACCAGGCCTCCCTGTCCATTACCAACTCCCAGAGTTTATTCAAACTCATGTCCATTGAGTCGGTGACGCCATCCAACCATCTCATCCTCTGTCATCCCCTTCTCCTCCCCGCCTTCAATCTTTGCCAGCATCAGGGTCTTTTCCTATGAGTCAGTTCTTCACATCAGGTGGCCAAAGTATTAGAGTTTCAGCTTCAGCATCAGTCTTTCCAATGAATATTCAGGACTGATCTCCTTGGGATGGACTGGTTGGATCTCCTTGCTGTCCAAGGGACTCTCAGGAGTCTTATCCAACACCACAGTTCAAAAGCATTCACTCTTCAGCACTTAACTTTCTTTATAGTCCAACTCTCGCATCCATATATGACTACTGAAAAAATGATAGCCTTGACTAGATGGCCCTTTGTTGGCAAAGTAACGTCTCTGCTTTTTAATATGCTATCTAGGTTGGTCATAACTTTCTTTCCAAGGAGTAAGCATCTTTGAATTTCATGGCTGCAGTCACCATTTGCAGTGATTTTCGAGCCCCCAAAAATAAAGTGTCTCACTGTTACCACTGTTTCCCCATGTATTTCCCATGAATTGATGGGACCAGATGCCATGATCTTAGTTTCCTGAATGTTGAGTTTTAAGCCAACTTTTTCACTCTCCTCTTTGACCTTCATCAGGAGGCTTTTTAGTTCTTCTTCGCTTTCTGCCATAAGGGTGGCATCTGCATATCTGAGGTTATTGATATTTCTCCCTGCAATCTTGATTCCAGCCTGTGCTTCATCCAGCCAGGCATTTCGCATGATGTACTCAGCATATAAGTTAAATAAGCAAGGTGACAATATACAGCCTTGACATACTCCTTTCCCAATCTGGAGCCAGTCTGTTGGTCGATGTCCAGTTCTAACTATTGCTTCTTGACATGCATACCTCAGGAGGCAGGTCAAGTGGTCTGGTATTCCCATCTCTTTCAGAATTTTCCACAGTTTTGTGACCCACACAGTCAAAGGCTTTGGCATAGTCAATGAACAGAAGTAGATGTTTTACTGGAATTCTCTCGCTTTGTTGATGATCCAGCAGATGTTGACCATTTGATCTTTGGTTCTTCTGCCTTTTCTAAATCCAGCTTGAGTATTGATAAGTTCATGGTTCACGTACTGTTGAAGCCTGGCTTGGAGAATTTTGAGGCTTACTTTGCTAGCATGTGAGATGAGTGCAATTGTGCGGTAGTTTGAGCATTCTTTGGCATTGCCTTTCTTTGGGATTGGAATGAATGAAAGTATACCTAGAGAAGGAGTAAAATGATAAATCTACCAAGAGAAGGATTAGGGGAGGGAAAGATAAGCCTACTCCATGTGCATACAGATCTCACACATAGGGCTGATTGAGTCATGGTAGTGAGTAACAGCAATGATGGAGTGAAAGAAGAGGTTTCTGACTCTTCTTCTTGGCCTTTAATCTGAAATGGAAACAGAGAAGCAGCAGCCATCATCAGACAGTATTGTAAGGAAAATGGTGTTAATGGGAAAGCATGGGTTTTTGTAAAGCAATGTAGCTAAGGAAGATTGTGTTACCATTTTAACCACCACCTTTACAAAAGGACAATATGATCACCTTTGACTCTCTCCATTCTTTCTCAGAGACTTAGGAGGGCTAAGAAGAGAAAAATCCTTTGGAGTCTAAGAGTCTTCTACCCACCCCCATCCCTTACTTCAGTTTTTACCATATATTACTCAGCAGTAATTAGGAATTTGTATAAAATTTCACTCATATGGCATGCATGGAGAGAAAAGTAATTATTTAAATGTTTTCCTCTGCCAATAATCCATTTCTGGAAAAATATTTACAAATATAGTAAACATACCAAAAACCATTCTGTTTATATTCATATAGAAACTTTCAATTGAGCCCTTAGATTATTTTTAAAAAGGAAAAGCAATAAGTATATTGAAAAAAGTATACTCATATAATAATCTGTTGAATGAAGGAGTCATCCAATGTATATAAGTGGATAGGTGGAGAGATATACATAATGGATGAATAGATGGATGTGGATACTACATCCAGATTACATAAGAGGTTGGCAAGCCTACAGCCCACAACCCAAATCTGGCCCTTCTAAAGCCATGAGCCAAGAATGGTTTTTACAGATTTGAAGGACTGTAAAAACAAAGAGAGTATGTGACACATGGTCCACAGAGCCTAAAATATTTACTGTCTAGCCCTTTACAGAAACAAATAGCTGACCCCTCATCTGATCATCCTTTTCAGTGGATGTGAAAAGGACATCTACTCATCCTGTGGATGTCTGTCCTCATTATTCCCTCTACTTAGGTTCCACAGTAGCATCAATGTGAATTAGCAAATATTGAGAGGCATTTGCTACTAGGAGAAATACAGGATTAGGTTTCTATGAGCTTTTATTCACAATATTGTAACCAACGTATCAATGTGTAACCCTGTTTTGTGTGTGTTCCTATTGAAAGATACCTTATTTAATAAATATCACTGGTTCATTTACATTGAACTTGTGGCCAGTAGCACTGTAAATCAGGCCTGATCAAAGCTTTCCTGATACACATCATTCCTCCCTAGTGTACAACCACTTTATGCTTAGGAATACTAACCACTTCATTTTAAACAGCAAAGTCACCAACAAAAAGCACAAAAATGCAAAAACATGGCATTAAATATACCACAAAAAGGACACTTGTTTGCAGTATGAAAGCTGAAACAAAAAAGAGTGTTTCATAGTGTCAGTTTGACATCAGCTGGGAACTTATTCATTAGGCAACTCAAAATTTTCACTACTCTCTGCTTATCCACAGAAGGCCAGGAAAGCACTGTGAGCATTGACTTTGGAGTTAAAAATAAATTTTAGCAAGTAGGTGAATTTGCAAATATGGAAACTGCAAATAATGAGAATCACCCCTACCAGTTTATTTGATAATTAAATTAGTTTTTAAAAGTAGTATTACAGTACCTTATAACTTGCCCTGGTTCTTAGTCACTTAATGTTGTAGTTTATAGTTTCAGTGGGCATTTTCAGTAGTTTTATAAGAAGTCCCATTTCAAATCTTATAATTGAAGTCCCAAAGTATGCTGTAAGAAAGGTGAGTTGATGATGTGAGACAAAAGCAACAGATAGTCTATCATCATAACTGTGGGCTGGAATAATTTTAAATCTGCATGGAGACTCTGAGATTTTAGATGAATACTGAAGAATTGTGTGCAGAGTAACTCTGTCAGACTATTTGTATTTTGAGGGTCTAGGCCTCAAACCAAGAAGACAATAGTGGACAGGAATTCAGATAACCTGGCTGGAGGACAGAGTTTGGAAGCTAACGCTGGGGTGTGTACTTAAAGGAATAAGAGCTCAGCCTGGACAGGAGACTGGGCACAGTCTGTGGAAAGCTGTAATTGCTAACTGAATAAATTTGGACTTTGTCTTCTACAAAACAAAGCTGTTGGTTTTTAAGGGGTTGCATAAAAGCTGCATTTTATTTTAGTAGCATATATTTGATACAGCTTTTACCTGCCTGAAAGTATCAGTGTCATTTCACCAGATATTCCTCCATGTACAGTTTGGTTTAAGTTTCTACAGTGGGAATGTGATTGCACATTCTTGCCTTGGGAGAGGAAGTGGCCTTTTTAGGCTGAAATCCTTGGGTACCAAAAGATCCTGTCTAATTAAGCTTTTGGCAGTCTCTACTTCTATGCATAGTAAAATAGTTTTCCCAAAAAGTCTTTGTGTATACCCTCTGATGTCTATAACAGATAGAAATGTCATGTAATTTAAATGGGACTTACAAGTGAAGAAGAAGACCTTTAATTCTTTAACAATTTGATAACCCTGTAAAAATAACTACTATAATAAGATTTGGGGCCTACAAGTAGTGACACTGGCTTAAGTGGTAAGGTTTCATGTGCAAGTTTTTCTTTTTCTCTTTGTTTTTTAAGTAAATGCCAGTACTAGTTCCAGTTTCATTTTTTACAAATGGTAATGACTGCAGTTTATAAAAATGTTCTCTTTTGTACCAGATGAGAGTATCTTGAATTTTAGTCTCTACTTTCTTAGCATTTTATAATAAAAGACAATTAGAATATATTGAAATTAAACAGTTTGCAAGAGATTTTTATATTTATGGGTATGTGAATATTTGGTATTTTATCATGTATACATTTTATATACTGTTACATGTAGGGATCAGGAAGAGAGTCCAGTGGGGGTAGGAGACTTCCCATTAAGAGCTTCTCTGAAAAGGGATGTCCTTTATGGTGCTGCTTACTGAATGAAGCCTGTCCTGCAAATCATGAAACACTGAGCACTTATAAGGTCACCCTCTTATTGCTGCTTCAGTAACCTTAGAAACCAGTTTTCAGTAACTCCTTAACATTTACTGTGTTTCTGCTTAAGCAGTCTTTAATTACAGAAGAATCTTATTTGATTTTCTGATTCAAATTTTTTCTCCCTAAATTTAAAAACTACTTGCTACCCTTTTAATTCCAAAAAAGTATTATAAAGCTTCTCATCATTTCACTTTTGCTGCTATACTTTATTAATATCTTTTAAGAATGTTTCACTTTAACTGCTCCTGGGATCTGAAAATTATTTTGGTGGCAATCTTTATAATCTAGAGAGTATCCAAATTTAGGAAATTTTAATTTTCTAGATATTTAATTTTATTATAAAAATACAAAAATCCAGTTTCCTATATATTGTTCAAGGCCGCACGCCTTTTGTTAAATTATTTTAAAGTATTGATGGCATAGTAGATAAGGAAATCAAACCGATGTTGACTTTTTAAGTAGTTGAATAGAGACCTATTTTCCTATTTCCCTATTTCCCTTGTCTCACCTTTTCTTTGAGAGACCCACTCTGTAAGGATTGAAGGTTCGAGATCTCTAGGACCTCGCTCTTGTTTCATCGCTAAGTTGTGTCTGAATCTTTGCAAGCCCATGAACTGTAGCCCACCAGGCTCCTCTGTCCATGGGATTTCCCAGGCAAGAATACTGGAGTGGGTTGCCATTTCCTTCTCCAGGGAATCTTCCTGACCCACAGATCAAACCTGAATCTCCTGCTGGCAGGCGGATTCTTTACCACCTGGGAGGCCCCTGTAGGACCTGGGTGGGAACAAATTAGGAGACTAACAAATTAGGAGACTTCCATACTTAAAATGGCAAATGCCCTGGAGATCAGTTTGTTGTGCGCAAGGGGGAAGAAAGGAAAACAGTGGGATAGTGACCCTAACATAGCCCTCGGCTGACCACAGCTGCTGTTTCATTTAACCAAGTGGCTATCAGCTTAATCTTTTGTCAATTATCTCTAGCTTTCCGGTAGCTTACTTTGATAACCTAGATTTAGAATTCTGATACCATGCAATGTATGCTTCCTAAATACCAGCTGTTTATTAAAGGTATAATATTGTATCACTGTGTGTTTAGCATAGTGGTTAACAGTGGCATCTGGAGTGGTTACCTTATTTGGGATCCAGATACAGCTATTTTCTGGCTTTATCTCTTTCTCTGGGAAAATTACCTGACCTGAGTCAAATTTCTTCATCCATAAAATGGAGCTAATGATGATAATGTAGGTGTGAAATAAGGAATTTGGCTACACTAATTGCTGGTTACAATACCTTGAGCAGGTAGAGTTCTCTGCGTGCATTTTCCTTGTCTGCTTCGGGGTAATAATAATAATAATATCCACCTCATATGATTGTAGTGAGGACTGAATAAGGTCAGGGTTTTGTAAGGATTAGAAAGAGCTGATATTTATGAAATACTTAGACCAGTGTTTAGTACATAGTAATTACTCGTGTTCACTGTTGTGCTGTTATTTTGATGTGGTTCTATTTGGTTGACTTGTGTGCTAACAACATACACTGAAATAAAATTTAAGAACTGACTTCATGTTAGAGAAAAGCAGACTGTTGTACAGTGATGTTAAGTTATGGAAGACTGTAAAGAGTATGTTTTTCTCTTTCATGGCTAATTTGTTTCAGTCCTTTTAAAGTCTGGATTCCCCAAACTAGACATAGTAATATATAATATTTAAATGCTAAGCACTGCATCACAGTAAAGTAACTTAAAGATTGCTCCATGTTATACCTTACAGGAACATAATTAATAGAAGTGTAATTCAGAAAAATAATGCTCACCTAAAATTACTGATTTATAAAAGTAAAATCTTTTTTATTAATCATCCTTTTATAAATTAATTAACCACAGTTGAGAACATATGCAATTTATCTTCCTGTGATGTTGGCTTTTTAAATTTATATAATCTGCTGTATTTGAAAGAGCACAGAGATAGAGGTTATAAAACCTGTGCCTAGTGCCATCACTAAACCCCTCAGCACCTTGCAGAGCTTCAGTTACCTCACCTCTAAATAGGGATAACACTCTTTAGCATTGCTAATGTGAACAGACTTTGCAGAGGTTAAGTGCAATCAGTGTACACAGTGACGGTGTGAGCCTACTGCTCCAGCGGTGCGTGAAGAGAGGCGGCACCCGGCACGTGCTGCTGGCTGAGGGCACGGCCTCTGTGGCTGGGATGCCTGGGAGGGAGATCTGGCTCCACGAGTAGCTAGGATCTTGTAGCTCCAAGATCTTGTAGGATCTTGGACAGGTAACGTCTGAGTTTGCATTTTCCTTGTCTGTGTGGGGATAGTAATAGTACCTACCTTAATAGTACCTACTTCATATGGTCTGATTTAAGGTAAGGAATAGTTCACTCACACTGCTTGGTCCTTAACACACACCTACTATTACTGGTTCTCATGAAGATGGTGGTGGTGGTGTTCATCTCTGGTTGTCTGCCATTATGTGTCTTAGAGAATCATGGATGTTAGAACTGAAAGAATCCTGAGAAAAGTATCAGGTTCAGCTCCTGCCACCTGCAAGAGAAGTGGCTTTATCTGTCACAGAAGAGAGAGCTTCAAATTCCAGGGATGCTAAATAGCTTACTGGTGTCACCCACTGAGTTGGTGACAGGACATCTGGAATCTCTCTAGTCACCCATTTCTGGGAGGGGGACGGGGATCTGCTTTGCACTAACGTGCTGTGCCATCCTCAGCATGAAGATGCACTGCGACCACTGTGTACTAAAATTTCTGTCTTACCACCTTTCCATAGATGCTAACACTTGCACTTTATGACTTCCAGATCTCTCTGGACCTTGGGTTGGACAGTATTTTCTAATGCTCTTTAGTATTTTTCCTAGTCCTGTTCTGTTGTCTTTCCATTTCCCAAAAGAGCCATACTCATATCAAAAGACTTCTGCACATGCTATCTTTTCTCCTTCGATCCCCTTTCTCTCTCCTCCTTACCTTTCCAGCTCTTAGCATTGATGTCATCTCCTCCAGGAACACTTCCAGACGCCTGTCTCTACCTAAAGGTCCTTCCGTATTCTCCCATGGCAGCATGACTTACAGAGTATTATAACTGCCCATCTCCTTGCATGTCTCCTATAATGGGCGTTCATGAAGCATCATGAAAACAGAACTTGTGTCTAACTTCTCATTGTAATCCTGAGTACAAGAGCACATTTCTTAGCTCTGAGCTCCTGTATAAGAATTCAGTCATCCTTCCTTCCTTTGCTCAGGACTTTGATGCCATTTCAAGACATATTGGGGTACCTCCTTCTCTTGGTTTTGGTACCATTTTTCTCTTACTGCCTTTTGATGACTTTTTCAACTTCTCCTAAAAATTGATTCTTCAAATGTGCAGTAAATATTACTGATATGTCATCAAAGTAGAGAGAAGCAACAGAACTCAATAAAGAGCCTCCTCAGCTAGAGGTCTGAGAATCAGTTCTAGTTCTCAGAGAGCTACCACCTGGGTGATATGATCCTTGACAGCTGACCCTCTGGGCCTGTTTGCTTATTTTCAAAGTGAGGATATTAGTAGAACCCATTATGAAAGATGTCACCAAGATAACAATAATCACAGTAATTCCAATACTGCATTTGGCACAATGCTTAACACATATTAAGTGAAAATTAAGAATTAGTTGTAGATTAAAATTAGTAAATTAACAGATTAAGTGAGATAGTACCAAAAGGAAAGAAATTCTGTTAAAACGTGTTTCAGAGCTTTTCTGTGAAACACCTGCAAGGTACCTCTTTGTTATTCATACTGTTCTGACTGTGGCTGTCCTGGATTCCTGCTGAAGGTCTGAGAGACCAACTAGTCATTTTTGAACGTGGCGTCAGTAGCAGAGCTTATGATTCATCAATCGTGTCATCCCTGACAAGCATCAGATGGGTTTGGACCAGGGTTTGATGTGATGAAAGACATTCATTTCTCCTTTCTTCCTTCTCTGTGCTTTCTTTGCCACAAAATTCTAGTCATGTCAAGCCCAAATTTTCCATAGTAACAACAGCTCAGTTCAATTCTTCATAAAAATTGAGGGCATCTGTGTGTATTATCTGTTGTAAATTAAATAATTCTATATTCAGTCATAATTTATTTCAAATAGATCTTTTCTTTCCCAAGGATTATGAAAGAATCCTCTAAGAATATTTAAGGACAGGTTTATATTAAGTATTTAATGTCCTTTCACTTTGTTGTGAAACAAAATAACTATATTAATACTAAAGGATATGAAGCATGTTAAAAGAGTTGAGGCAGTTAGAAGACTTGTCTTCTGGTATTGGAAAGGAATGTTCCTGACAGCAGCTGTGAACAGTGTATACAGATGTTCCTGAAAAGACCAGTCATGGATATAGTTCTTCGTCCTTCTGTCATTGTTGACTGGCAGTCTGGTTTTTGAGTGATTCACTTGTTTTTAACTCTTGTGTTCAAACTCACTATTGTTCTAATGACTTTGCTTAAGTAGAGAACCTCCTTTTACTATAAGCCATCGGAGAACTTACCTTTAATTTTTTAAAAGTACTCAATTAAATCCTGTTCAACTCTTGCGACCCCATGGACTGTAACCTGCCAGGCTCCTCTATCCATGGGATTTCCCAGGGAAGAATACTGGAGTGGTTTGCCATTTCCTTCTCCAGGAGGTCTTCCCAACCTAGGAATTGAACCCCGGTCTCCTGCACTGCATGCCGATTCTTTACCAACTGAGCTACAAGGGAAGCCCATGTACTCAAATGAGAACCTCATAAATTAAAGAACAACAATAATTCCGAGTTAACACATCCATCCAGGCTTTTGGCAAAAGGAACTTTTCTCTTAAGGAAAGTTGATTTGCTTTCCTTTAACATTCCTACTATCATTTTTTTTCTGATTTTTTTCCTTTAGAGCAGTGACTTAATGTATTTTAGGCTTTTGACTAAACCAAGTGATACAGGTTAATATTTTGAAACTTGAAGAGCATATAAAATATCTGAAAGAAAAGTTTTGTGTACATTCACACACTGACAAATCATTTCACTAAAAATATCTGATGAATGATATGATCTTTTTATTAGTAATCTTTTCTCAGAAGGCAAACCAAGGTTTGAATCTTCTGAATTGCACATTTCCATATAAACTTGAGAATCAGCACACACACACACAAAAACCCAGCTTATGACTGCATTCAATTTATAAATCAATATGGCAAGAACAGATGTAAATGACATTTTATATCCTTCCATCTAGTTATATCTTATTTAGTTTCCTTCAGCTACGTTTTCTAGCTTTCCCTTAAGAGTTCTTACCTTTTTTCCCACTTATTTTTGTTGTGTGTTTATATGTATTTGTTTTGTTCTAATTATAAGTGACGGGCCTTCCCAGGTAGCCCAGTGGTAAAGAATCCGCCTGCCAATGCAAGAGACACAGGAGGCGTGGGTTTGATCCCTGGGTTGGGAAGATTCCTTGGAGAAGGAAATGACAACCACAGTCTGCAGTCTTTGGTGTTGCAAAGCATCAGACACAACTGAGTGACTGAGTATGCATGCACACAATTATAAGTGACATTAATTTTAAATTTCATTTTTTTGTTTTGAAAAATATTATTTTTTATTATTTTTTTATTTACTTTTTTTTCCATTTATTTTTATTAGTTGAAGGCTGATTACTTTACAATATTGTAGTGGTTTTCGCCATACATTGACATGAATCAGCCATGGATTTACATGTATTCCCCATCCCGATCCCTCCTCCCACCTCCCTCTTCACCCAATCCCTCTGGGTCTTCCCAGTGCACCAGCTCCAAGCACTTGTCTCATGCATCCAACCTGGGCTGGTGATCTGTTTCACCCTTGATAATATACATGTTTCGATGCTGTTCTCTCAAAACATCCCACCCTCACCTTCTCCCACAGAGTCCAAAAGTCTGTTCTGTACATCTGTGTCTCTCTTTCTGTTTTGCATATAGGGTTATCATTACCATCTTTCTAAATTCCATATATATGCGTTAGTATACTGTATTGGTCTTTATCTTTCTGGCTTACTTCACTCTGTATAATGGGCTCCAGTTTCTTCCATCTCATTAGGACTGATTCAAATGAATTCTTTTTAATGGCTGAGTAATATTCCATTGTGTATATGTATCACAGCTTCCTTATCCATTCGTCTGCTGATGGGCATCTAGGTTGCTTCCATGTCCTGGCTATTATAAACAGTGCTGCGATGAACATTGGGGTGCACATGTCTCTTTCAGATCTGGTTTCCTCAGTGTGTATGCCCAGAAGTGGGATTGCTGGGTCACATGGCAGTTCTATTTCCAGTTTTTTAAGAAATCTCCACACTGTTTTCCATAGCGGCTGTACTAGTTTGCATTCCCACCAACAGTGTAAGAGGGTTCCCTTTTCTCCACACCCTCTCCAGCATTTATTGCTTGGAGACTTTTTTGATAGCAGCCATCCTGACTGGCGTGTAATGGTACCTCATTGTGGTTTTGATTTGCATTTCTCTGATAATGAGTGATGTTGAGCATCTTTTCATGTGTTGGTTAGCCACCTGTATGTCTTCTTTGGAGAACTGTCTGTTTAGTTCTTTGGCCCATTTTTTGATTGGGTCATTTATTTTTCTGGAATTGAGCTGCAGGAGTTGCTTGTATATTTTTGAGATTAATCCTTTGTCTGTTGCTTCATTTGCTATTGTTTTCTCCCATTCTGAGGGCTGTCTTTTCACCTTGCTTATAGTTTCCTTTGTTGTGCAAAAGCTTTTCAGTTTCATTAGGTCCCATTTGTTTATTTTTGCTTTTACTTCCAATATTCTGGGAGGTGGGTCATAGAGGATCCTGCTGTGATTTATGTCGGAGAGTGTTTTGCCTATGTTCTCCTCTAGAAGTTTTATAGTTTCTGGCCTTACATTTAGATCTTTAATCCATTTTGAGTTTATTTTTGTGTATGGTGTTAGAAAGTGTTCTAGTTTCATTCTTTTACAAGTGGTTGACCAGTTTTCCCAGCACCACTTGTTAAAGAGGTTTTCTTTTCTCCATTGTATATTCTTGCCTCCTTTGTCAAAGATTAGGTGTCCAGAGGTTCGTGGACTTATTTCTGAGCTTTCTATTCTGTTCCATTGATCTATATTTCTGTCTTCGTGCCAATACCATAGTATCATGACTGTGGCTTTGTAGTATAGTCTGAAGTCAGGCAGGTTGATTGCTCCAGTTCCATTCTTCTTTCTCAAGATTACTTTGGCTATTCGAGGTTTTTTGTATTTCCATACAAATTGTGAAAAGACAGCCCTCAGGTTGGGAGAAAATAATAGCAAACAAAGCAACAGACAAAGGATTAACTAACTCTTGGAAATTAAAAAGGTAATAGCATAGATGCAAAGCTCAATAGAAGGATTGGGAGATTAAGCCAGAAATGAGACAAAGAGATGGAAAAGAAATAAAATGCAAAGACCAAGGAGTTCCAGAAACAGAAAATGTAGACAATAAAAGAAAAGAAATTATCAATGATTGAAATAGGAGATGTAATATAGGAGTTAACTTGTGTATTTGCTTATTTTATTTAGAATTTTTAAGAAAGTTGCTACAAAGCAAAGCATACATGAGAATAAACAAAACATATATGAATGCAATTTAATGAATAATTATAAAACGAGCACTTGTATAAATGCCAGCCAGGGAAAGAAAAAGAACACTGCCAACACCTTGGAAACCTGCAGCATGAATGACCTTCCAAGATGACAGTGTCACGTCACTCCCCGCCCCCAGAGGTGACTACTGTCCAGACACTTAGGGTAATTACATTCTTGCTTCCCTTACTCAGTTCAGTTCAGTCGCTCAGTCATGTCCGACTCTTTGCGACCCCATAAACCGCAGCACTCCAGGCCTCCCTGTCCATCACCAACTCCTGGAGTTTACTCAGACTCATGTCCATCGAGTCAGTGATGCTATCCAGCCATCTCATCCTCTGTCGTCCCCTTCTCCTCCTGCCCCCAATCCCTCCCAGCATCAGGGTCTTTTCCAGTGAGTCAACTCTTCTCATGAGGTGGCCAAAGTATTTGAGTTTCAGCTTCAACATCAGTCCTTCCAATTAATACCCAGGACTGATCTCCTTTAGGATGGACTGGTTGGATTTCCTTGCAGTCCAAGGGACTTTCAAGAGTCTCCCCCCCCCCCCCCCCCCCACCACAGTTCAAAAGCATCAATTTTTCGGTGCTCAGCTTTCTTCACAGTCCAACTGTCACATCCATACATGACCACTGGAAAAACCATAGCCTTGACCAGATGGGCCTTTGTTGGCAAAGTACTGTCTCTGTTTTTTAATGTGCTATCTAGGTTGGTCATAACTTTGCTTCAAGGAGTAAGCATCTTTTAAATCCATGGCTGCAGTCACCATCTGCAGTGATTTTGGAACAAAAAAAAATAAAGTCTGACACTGTTTCCACTGTCTCCCCATCTATTTCCCATGAGTGATGGGACCAGATGCCATGATCTTAGTTTTCTGAATGTTAAGCTTTAAGCCAACTTTTTCACTCTTCTCTTTCACTTTCAAGAGGCTTTTTAGTTCTTCTTCACTTTGTGCCATAAGAGTGGTGTCATCTGCATATCTGAGGTTACTGATATTTCTCCTGGCAATCTTGATTCCAGCCTGTGCTTCTTTTAGCCCAGCGTTTCTCATGATGTACTCTGCATATAAGTTAAATAAGCAGGGTGACAATATACAGCTTGACGTACTCCTTTTCCTGTTTGGAACCAGTCTTGTTCCATGTCCAGTTCTAACTGTTGCTTCCTGACCTGCATACAGGTTTCTCAAGAGGCAGGTCAGGTGGTCTGGTATCCCCATATCTTTCAGAATTTTCCACAGTTTATTGTGATCCACACAGTCGAAGGCTTTGGTATAGTCAATAAAGCAGAAATAGATGTTTTTCTGGAACTCTCTTGCTTTTTCGATGATCCATTGGATGTTGGCAATTTAATCTCTGTTTCCTCTGCCTTTTCTAAAACCAGTTTGAACAGCTGGAAGTTCACGGTTCACGTATTGCTGAAGCCTGGTTTGGAGAATTTTGAGCATTACTTTACTAGCATGTGAGATGAGTGCAATTTGTATAAAGTGTGTGTGTGTGTGTGTGTGTTAGTTGCTTAGTCATGTCTGACTCTCTGCAACTCTATAGACCGCAGCCCACCAGGCCCCTCCATCCATGGGATTCTCCAGGCAAGAACAGTGGAGTGGGTTGCCATCTCCTTCTCCAAAAGTAACTATAGAAAGAAAGAAAGTGAAGTCGCTCAGTTGTGTCCGACTCTTTGCGACCCCATGGACTGGAGCCTACCAGCCTCCCCCATCCATGGAATTTTCCAGGCAAGAGTACTGGAGTGGGTTGCCATTTCCTTCTCATATATATATATATATATATATGACACACACACTCTGTTAACAATATAACTTAGTCTGCGTGTTTTTTAACATTAATGAATAGAATAACATAACATGTATTATTTTGTGTTGTTTCTTTCACTCTACATTGTATAATTCATCCATGTTGTTATATTTAGCTTGTAGTCCATTGGTGTTTAGAATTGTACCACTGTTTATACATCTCTTCCATTTTTTTATGAACACTTGAGTAGTTTCTAGTCTTGCTTTACTACCAAAAAATGCTGTTGTCAGCACTGTTATACGTTTTACTGTATATACACATTAATTTCTTGGTATATTGCAAGAAGTACAGTTGCTGGGTCTTAGGATATTCTTGTCTTCATCCTTACTGAGTAATGCCAAACTGTCTTTAAAAGTGATGTACCAGTTAAACACAGTTCCTTCTTCTCATTTAACATTTGCCAATCTAGTAGGTATGTAATGGTATTTCATAATGATTCTACTTTCCATCTCCCTGATTACTAACAACGGCTGATGAAATGTTGGAGTTCCTATTTTATAAAGTATCTGTATATGTTTTTGCCCATTTTTTTCTAGCAGGTTTTCTCTTTTATTTGAAACCCAAATTTGCCTAAATTTTTGTAAATTAATCTCAGAGTACAAGTGGATCTGGTTTTTTTCTTAGATTTTAGCCTAAGTCCTGTATTATTTTGTCAGCTCACTCTTGCTGTTAAGATGATTTTTCAAAAATGTTTTTTATCCAGCAGTTTGTTTTTGTCAGGCAAGTTGGCCCCATAACCTGGCCTGCCATTTCTATAAAAAGAAACCTGTATGTGTTCTTCACCTGACTTTGCACCATCTCCTGATTTTGACCCTACCTTTATCCATAGTTTCTGAGCCTTCTGGAATTGCTGTCATATTAATGAGGTAGCTTCTTAGCTTTCCCCACTGGTAACTTAACAGACCCCAGACACCCAAATCCAGTATAAAATGTTGCTGGTATTAGTGTTTCTGTGACAGTAGGTTATTACAAAAGTAATGGTGGTTTGGCATTGTTGAACTTTGCCATTTGATATTGGAATACATTCTTAAGTAAATGTGGTTATGTTATTTATACATTATTTTAATTCACATTTCTCGCTTTATGTATTTTTGCTAATGACTTACTACTTGCTGTTTAGTTTATATTTATTTTAGACTAGGGAAATGTTAGACAAAAAGCAAATTTGAGCAATTTTTTTATTCAAGTTCAAAATGGGTTGTAAAGCAGCAGACAACTTGCAACATCAACAATGTATTTGGCCCAGGAACTGCTAACTAACATACAATGCAGTTGGTGGTTCAAGCAGTTTTGCAAAGGAGACAAGCACCTTGAAGATGAGCACAGTGGCCAGCCATCAGAAGTTGACACTGACTAACCGAGAAGAGCATCAAAGCTAATCCCCTTAACAACTATGCAAGAAGTTGATGAAGAACTCAGTGTCAACCATTCTGTGGTCATTTGGCATTTGAAGCAAATTGAAAAGGTGAAAAAACTCAGTAAGCTGGTGTCTCATGAACTGATCGCAAATCAAAAAAACTTAATCGTTTTGAAGTGTCTTCTCATCCTATGCGACATCAACGAACCATTTATTGATCAGATTAGTGATGTGCAATGAAAAGTGGATTTTATACAACTGGTGATGACCTCCTCAGTGGCTGCACCAAGAAGAAGCTCCAAAGCACTTATCACAACCAAAATTACACCAAAAACGGGTCATGGTCACTCACTGTTAGGTGGTCTGCTACCTATCTGATCCACTGCAGCTTTTTGAATCCCAGCGAAACCATTACATCTGAGAAGTATGCTCAGCAAATCGATAAGATACACTGAAAACTACAACGCCTGCAGCCGGCATTGGTCAACAAAATGGGCTCATTTCTTTTTTCCACAGCAACACCCAACTACACATTGCACAACCAGCGCTTCAAAAACTGAATGAACTGGGCTACCGAAGTTTTGCCTCATGTGCCATTTTCCTGACCTCTTGCCAACCTCACTAGCACTTCTTCAAGCATCTCAACAACTCAACAGCCTTTTGCAGGGAGAACACTTCTCCAACCAGCAGGAGGCAGAAAATGCTTTCCAAAGAGTTCATTGAATCCTGAAGCATGGATTTTTATGCTACATGAATAAAAAAATTTCTCTTAGGCAAAAATGTATTTATTGTAAATGGCGTCTATTGTGATTAATAAAAATGTGTTTGAATCTAGTTTTTTTTTTTTTTAATCTAGTTTTAATGATTTAAAATTCAGGGTCCGAAACTGCAATTGCTTTTTCACCAACCTAAATATAACAAAATATTATTTCTTTTGTCTTTATTCTTAGAGGTTTATGCCTTTTTAAAAAAATGTCATTATTTTTATTTTACTGGGCTCCAGAGGGAGCTGAAATGAAAGCTTGTGTTAAAAATACTGTCTTTAAATCAGAACTGTATCTGGCTGATCATCTTATTTTCAAGCTCACAGACACTTTAAATAATGATATGGCTAAAAGAAGTATCAAGTGAGCAACAGTATGGGATCTGATCATCATAGACTCTACTGTCAGACTTGAGCAATTTTAAAATTAGGGCTTTATAGATATATCCTCATTGGACTAAGTGTTAAATACTTAATGTCTAAAACACTTTTATAAATCAAGAGAAGACAAACACCCTAGTAGAGGAATCGGCAATGATGGTCACTTGACAGTGAACCAGATTTGTTTTCTATTAGGAGTGGATGTGGGGACATACCTGTGCCAGCTTTCCTGGAACAAGGGAGAGTAGGCAGTTTAACACTTGAAAAGCCCTACAATTATCCATTGTCTTTCCTTGCCCTTTGAGGTATTTAAATTAAGAGTATCATCAAAGATGTTTGCAAAGGTTTATGCAGTGGTGTTTATTGATCATTTCTTTCTTCACTATTACAGTGAGGGAATGGCTAAGTTAAACTTTACAACTGTCAAAGAATCGTGTAATGAAATATGTCTATTGACATACAGGATGTTTCCTCAAAAATGTTCATTAGCAACCAATGAACCATGCCTCGCATATAAAAAGCTGAGCCATTTATAGTGTTATCCCCAAAATAAATAAGGATTTGTATGGAAGTGTTTGCTGGGTTTTCTCTAACAAAAATTAAGATGGCTTTTTTCTAATTTAAACTTTCTGGTGTTCTCCAAATTTGTTAACTGAATATCATTTTTACAATTTTTAAAAGTATCTTCCAGTTTAGCTTTATTTGGCAAGTTAATGTTTATTATACATTTCTAAATGAATGTAAAGCAATAACCTTGGGGTAGATTATAGATTAGCTATAAAGAAAGGAACTAGGAAAAAAACAGTTTGGGCTTTTTATGAATGGACACTGTAACAAGTTTTTCTGGTGTGGGGATCATAGTTACACTGAGTTTATTCAGTTTTCCTTTCCCACATGAATGAAAAACGGGGCAAGTCCACACCTAGAACTGCCTTAGCATGTAACACTCTACTGCACATGATGTTTATTTGTTGATGCTAGCAGGTAGAGAACCAATTTTTTTTTTTTTCCTATTCCAAATGAGAGCTTCGAGTCCACAAGTAGACTTGAAGTCAGCCAGTCATTTTAGCTACTCACTGCAGTGGCAACAAAGTGTGAGCCTTTCATATTCTTTATCCTATAACTATCATTTTTTTCAGGCTTATATTATATTTCAGAATTAAAATTCTTTCCTTCATATTACTCTTTTTGGACACTGTGAGAAAAATTAAAATTTCAAACAAAGTTGTCAGATCTGCACTGGTATTCTGTTTCCTGCATACAGAACTAGCTGCTTACATAAGAACTGAATTTTAAAACACTGTCTGATGGCTGACTATTCATATTCTCTTAAGGAAGGGTTAGTTAAAAGAACAGTTTTTGTAATACTTCTGTGAAGATAAAAGTTTTGTTAAAATGTTTAAGATAATTCTGTGAGAATACAGTGTTGGTTTTGTTTTTAAATCTTCTGCAAATGATTTTACAGAAAGAATTAATTATTGAATCATAATTACATCTCAAATTCAGAGCTTGCAGACTGCAAGATTCCTACCACAGTAGCTACCATTTATTTTTTCTCAAAAAAGTGCTGCTCATGCCCTTGAAATTTTTATACTCCTAGCATTATCCCCAAAACGTAAGGCAAAAATCATGTCACCACTTGTTTTCAAATCCATCGCCATATGGTTTCTGAAATGTTAGCAGACACCATTTTAGAAGAAACAGAAGTTACTTTTATAATATTCTAAATTGAACTGCAATAATCTACAGAAAACAAATCAAAGCTTGCTTGTTCTTTATTGCTAAATTCAGCAAAGTGAAACTACACGATAGCTAATGTTGCTTATCATTGTTATTTATAAAATTCTACTGAGAAAATCTGTGTATAGACAAACACTGAAGTCATAGTACATATGCATTATATACAGTGCCACAGTACATTATATTTTCAGTATGTTTTGATTATGTTTAATTTTATAATTTACCAAAGTGAAGTGAAAGTGGAAGTCGCTCAGTAGTGCCCAACTCTGTGACTCCATGGCCTATACAGTCCATGAAATTTTCCAGGCCAGAATACTGGAGTGGGTAACCTTTCCCTTCTGCAATAATTTACCAAAGGATCTTACTAAAGTTAAGGAAAGTACTGAATTTTAAAACAACTCACATATGTTTTCAAAATGTAATCAGCCTTTTTTATCTATGTCTGGAGAATGCATGGCAAATAGATAATAAATGAGTATGGGCGAAAATTAATAATTCTAGATTGATGGTAACTATTACTTTGGGCATCACTTGACCTTAGTTTCATAACATCCTATTATTACTATAATGTACTAATTTAATCTACCATGTAGTTAGATAGCCAAGTTTATACTGTATGTGCTAAAAATTTAAAAAGCAGTAGACTTTTAAAATGAAAATACATTTAAATAATTTTTTATATTAGAATTTAGATTCAAGTTTTTACTTTGCCTCTCATAAGTAGTACTTTTTATTTTATATTGAAGTATAGTGATTCAGTTATTCTATATGTATCTATTTCAAATTCTTTTCACATGAAGGTTATTATATAGTATTGAGCAGAGTTCCCCTGTGCCCTACAGTAGGCCCTTATTGGTTATATATTTTAAATATAACAGTATGGACATGTCAATCCCAAACTCCCAATCTATCCCTTCTCCCCGACCTTCCCCCTCCCCCCCCCTGCCGCCCCACTCCTTGTAACCATAAACTTCTTCTTTAAGTACATGAGTCTGTTGCTGTTTTGTAAATAAGCACATTTGTATCTAAAAAAGATTCCAACTATAAGCAATACCATAGGCTGTTTGTCTTTCTGTATCTGACTTGACTTAGTATGATAATCTCTGGGTCTATCCAAGTTGCTGAACATGACATTATTCATTCTTTTTAATGACTGAGTAGTATTCCATTTTATGTGTGTACCACATTGTCTTTATCCACTCATCTGTCAGTGGACATTTAGGTGGCTTTCATGCCTTAGCTATTGCAAGTAGCTCTGCAGTGAACATTGGGGTGCATGTATCCTTTTGAACCATTTTATTCTCCAGATATAGGCCTAGGAGTGGGATTGCTGCATCTTATGGTAGCTCTATTGTTAGTTTCCTAAAGAAATTCCATACTATTCTTCATAGTGGCTGTACCAATTTGCATTTCCACCAGCAGTGTGGGAGGGTTCCCTTTTCTCCATACCCTCCCCAGCACTTACTGTTAGTAGACTTTTTGATGACCATTCTGACAGTATGAAGTTTTGATTTGCATTTCCCATTCAATAGTGATGTTGAGTATCTTTTCATGTGCCTCTTGGCCATGTGTATGTCTTCTTCTGGGAAATACCTATTTAGGTCTTCTACCCATTTTTTTTTTTTTTTAAGCCCCATGAGCTGTTAAATTTTGGAGATTAATCCCTTGTCAGTCACACTGTTTGCAAATATTATCTTTCATTCTCTGGGTTGTCTTTTCATTTTGTTTATGGCTGTACAAAAAAGCTTTTCAGTTTAATTAGGTCTGATTTTTGTTTTTATTTCCATTACTCTAGGAGATGGATCAAAAAAGATATTGCTGTGATTTATGTTCAAGACTGTTCTGCCTGTGTCTTCCCCTAAAAGTCTTTTATAGTACAATCTTACATTTAGGTCTGTAACCCATTTTGAGTTTATTTTTCTGTATGTTGTTAAAGAATATTCTAGTTTCATTTTTTTTTTAATGTAGCTGTCCAGTTGCCCAAACACCACTTGCTGAACAGACTGTCTTTCTTCATTGTATAGTCTTGCCTCTCTGGTCATAATAGATTAATTGACCACAGATGTGTGGGCTTTCTATCCTGTACCACGATCTATATTTGTTTTTGTGCCAATACCGTACTGTTTTGGTGATTGTACCTTTGTACAGTCTATTCCTCCAGCTCTGTTTTTCTTTCTCAAGATTGCTTTGGCTACTCAGGGTCTTTTGTGTCTCCATACAAACTTTAAGATTTTTTTGGTTCTAGTTCTGTGAAAAATGCCATTGGTAATTTGACAGAGATTGCACTGAATCTGCAGATTGCCTTGGGTGGTACAGTTGTTTTGACGACACTGAGTCTTCCAGTCTTAAGACCATGATATATCTTTCCATTTGTGTCATCTAATTCCTTTTATCAGCATCTTACGATTTTCAGAGTATAGGTCTTTCGCTTCCTGAAGTAGTTTTATTCCTAGGAATTTTCTTCTTTTTTTTCTCTTTAATTTGTTGTTCTGATCTTTTATTGTTAGTGTATAGAAATGCAGATTCCTGTGTATTTTGTATAAAAGGGTCCTGTAGTTCTCTAACTAGCTCTGTTTTAGTTTCTGAGTTTTTAGCTTTCTGTTTCTACACAGTGGGATTGGTGACATCAACTTTCAGATATTGATGAGAATTATAGAGTATTTCAAGTGTTACATAATCCAGTTGAATATATAATTCTGCTACCTCAGCACTTTTAAAGTAAATAACTACAGTTTTTTGGCTCTAACAGTTGACCTGTCTAGTCAACAGACATAAATCTTTGATCTGTAAAATTGTTAGTGTGACTAGACAACTCCTTTCTAACTAAGGCTAAAGTGTTATGCATTTTTCAGAAGCATACAGAAATTAATCACTATACAGTCCCAACTGAAAACTTTGGTGGAGCAGTATATTTTAGAAAAATTAAATGCATTTCAAAAAATTCTACGGTCTAATATGGTAGTTGCGTAATAACTACAAAGCTCCCTTAAGGGCAAAAATGATGTTTTGAGTATGCAAAATACTAATTTCTATTTTTGTATTTTTGATACAAGGTCTCCATGCTATTAACTCAGTGTTTAATGGCTAGTGTGACATTGTCTTAATAGTATAGAAGTGAGTATGCTAATTTAAGATTTAAGTCAGTATAATAAGAATCTAAAGGAAAAATGGAAGCGACCAGAATAGTTTCATATCTTTTAATTATAGATAATTTCTACTTCACTGTGATACCAAGCATAATCAGAAGAGGGAAAAACAAATTATTTTTATATTTACCTTTCAAGACTCTGATATTTAATGACTCCTACACTCTTTTAATAATTCTATCGAGCTGAACAAATGTTACCCTGCAGGTCCCTGCCAGATAAACAGTGATGAGGGTAAGGAGCATGGATTTTGGAATCAGACAGTGCTGAATTCATATTCCAGATTGTGCTAATGTAACTTTGGGCAGGCACATGGCTTAATTCCTATATTCTGGTTTGTAAAATGAACTAGTAGTAAGGATTATTTGATATAATCCATTTTTTAAAGTACCTAGCCATTGATCTTGGCTTGTAGAACTAAGACATCAGTGGGTGTCACATTTTATTATTACTGTGAAGGAAATGTTTTGTTCCACCTATCAGAAAACCTTCCCAGTCTTAAATTTTTCATCTAACTGCATGCATTGCAAACATCCTTAGAAGAGGAAGGGAGAAAGAAGTAATTTTTACATCATTGCAGATGTAATGTACTTTCTTGTCCCTAACAATTTAAAGGAATAATTAAAGTATGTAATATATGGTAAGAACATCAGTAAACTTGTCCCTAGAAGAGGAAGAAAGGGATGTTTAGCGATGTACTTACCATATATTAAATACTTTAATTATTCCTTTAAATTGTTTCAATGTGTATCTAAGAACTAGGGTGTGAAGTGAGGGCAACATTATCAAAACCTGAGGAAAATACATAGAAGTAAGGAAGTTCTCATACTAATTTAAGAATCTAACGATTGAAGAATCAAGTCTTGGCTTTTTGACTAAGGAAAGTGAAAGTCCCTCAGGCATGTCCAACTCTCTGCGACCCCATGGACTGAATTCTCCAGGCCAGAATACTGGACTGGGTAGCCACTCCCTTCTCCAGGAGATCTTCCCAACCCAGGGATCGAACCCAGGTCTCCTGCATTGCAGATGGATTCTGTACCAGCTGAGCCACTAGGCGCTAAGGAAAGAGAGGGAGTATGTGGCTTTAGACCAAGTTGAGGCTGGTGTTGGAGAAGGCAATGGCACCCCACTCCAGTACTCTTGCCTGGGAAATCCCATGGACGGAGGAGCCTGGTAGGCCGCAGTCCATCAGGTCGCAAAGAGTCGGACACGACTGAGAGACTTCACTTTCATGTTTCACTTTCATGCATTGGAGAAGGAAATGGCAGCCCACTCCAGTGTTCTTGCCTGGAGAATCCCAGGGACGGGGGAGCCTGGTGGGTTGCCGTCTACAGGGTCACACAGAGTCGGACACGACTGAAGCGACTTAGCAGCAGCAGCAGCAGCAGCAGGTTGATGTTAAAGGTTTTTTTCCCTTCCTTTATAGACACAACTGTTCTGCCTTTTGTTTGCATTTACACACATCTTAGGAGTTACTGTGCTAAAACTGTGGCGTATGAGGTAAACATTAGTTTGACTAAATTTCCAAATGACCCATAGACTGTCACACAGTTCTAAGACAGTGGTTTTACCTGATGACCTGCTTTGGCGGGGCTTATTGCAGATCATGTGTGGAAGAAGTCACAGAACATTTGCTTCCTTTTGCTGTACATCACTGAGACATCACACCTCAGCCCTTAAAAGCAGAGGGCAGTTTATTCCTCAATTTGAAAACCTAGCTCTACCTCAGATTCTCAGGTAGTCATGAGGTAGAATACTGGTTAAGAACGCTGATTTTGGTGTCAGAAAGATAGGCCTCTGAATCCTGTCTATGCTAGTTACTGTGTCACTATAGGCAAGTCAGTTTCTCTAAATCTGTTTCCTCATCTGTAAAACGTGAAAACAGTACCCACTTTGTAGGTTTGTGGAGATTAAAGGGGTTAAAGAAAGGGCTTGCACAGCAGCTCCTGGTAGTAGTGAGGTGATACCTGTATTCTGGGTGCAATCTCATAAACATGTAACATGTGAGTTGCCTCAATTTCTTCTGCAGAACATATAAAGATAAGCTAAATACAATAATATATAAGTAAGCTAAATACAATAACATATACTGGACACAGTACAAGATGCTGGTGATATAAGAGACCTAGACATGGACCCTACCTAAAAGGAATTATTGACAGAAAAATATTATTACATCAGAATGTGTCATGTGTAATTATTACATCAGAATGTGTCATGTGTAAAGTGCTACATGGCAGCATAGAGGAATGGGAAGACATATAATTGGGAAAGAAAGAGGAACCAGATTGAAGACCACGTTGGGCTTGTAATGCTTACATGGAAGAGCCTCGGAGAGGTAATCACGATGCGAAGAATAAGTTTTAGCATCGTGGGAGAGAGGAAAGAAAAGCAGCCAGAGCTGGGAGGAACTACTTAGTGTAAATCATTGCAGTGGTTAAAGCAAGGGGTGAGGGAAGACATGTATGAACATGGAGGCAGAGTGGACAGAAAGGGAAACGTACATGGTATAGTGTAATAGAGAATAATAAACAGGATGTGTTAAAGGAATTGGGAACAAAGTACTGTTACTAAGTATAGTGAGAGGAATTCAACTCTGAGAAGGTAATAAGGTGTTTAGAAATATGTGGTGGTTGTAGTTGAGGTGGAAATGAATACGTTTTTGTCAAGCATTTCACAGCTTTATATTACAAATTTCAGTAAATAATCAAAATTTCAGAATCCAAAAATTAAATAATTTACTTCAAACTAATGTAAAATGAAATAAAATACAATCAATGCTATTCTAAATCAAAGTACAAACCTAAAACAGACCACAGTTGATGAAATCTACAAAGTAAACATAGATGACTAAAACCAAAGAGGACTCCCAAAGTCAAATAAGTGAAGGTACAAAATACAAGATGTAGGTACAAGCCCAAATTCAAGCTTCTCGTGGAATTACAAATAATTACAGTAACAACAGCATCCAGCAGTAAGACTTGACTCTGAAGTTAACCTACTGAGTAGCACTGTAGGAAGATAAGATATTACTACTCTACTCCCTAAAAATAAAACCAAGTAAAACTATAAATATATTGGTTTATGAGAAAAAAACAAGTCTTAAAAGGACATTTTTAAAAATTAATCAAAGATTCAAGCTCAGAAACACTCCACAGCCACTGGTTTCAACCCTAGATACATACACACACACACATATGAAGAAAGCAGTGAGTGTAATATTGTCTCAAACCTGTTACTGCCTTATTTGAAGATGTCACCTTTATAATTCTGCATGTACCAAATCATAGTTATTATCCTTGTGTGCTCTTAGAAGCAAGAAAGCATCAAAACAAAATCAGGTCTTCATTCTAGAAATAACCATGTAATGAAGAAAGTTTCTCCTCGCTTCAGAAAGTTTTTCCTCGTAGTTCTTGCTACTTACTCTTGGTCTTAATGTTCTGTCACTAGAACACCATTACTACTCCTTGGAACACATGGCCCTCAGTGCAAGCCTAAGCAAACAGAACTGAAAACATGAAACAGTATTTCTTCTGTTAGGGACTAAGTTGTGCAGCACAGTCACTCGACCACAGACTGACCCTCCTAAAGAAAAAGAAACACACAAGAAAACATGTTATGAGTTTAAGAAAGAAACATAGATAAGGTGACCATATTCTCTCTTCATATAAGTAAATGTACAGGTCCAAAGAAGCCTTTCACAGACCCAAGGGTATTCTTCCCTACTTCCTACCTCTACCTTGGGATATATGGACAACTTCTTTGGAGTTTTTTGATTCAGCACCTTCATTTTTACAGACAAGGAAACTGAGTGCAGAGATTGTAAATGACACGCCACTGGTGTCTCAGATCTGAAAAAAGACATCTCCTCCATCACACATCCTTTACTGAAAATGCTCCTGAACATTACAGTACAGGGTTACAGTACAGACTTTGTTCTCTAATCTCCATAAGATGAGTAAGTATAAATGATGCAAAGTTGGAGGAAACTGTCTTAATATGCACCTGAAGTTAAAACCAATAGAAACTTCTGTCAACAAGTGTAAAAGCAGATTAATCAGTCTTTCTTTGGTTTGCTAAATAAGATAAAATGCACTCTGCTAAAACCATTTAACAGAAATACTGTAAAAGCCTTCCCCCAGAGTATTTTTCTATTTGATTTGAAAACTATCCCATAGCTTATTATCAAACAACACAGTAATCCTTTAGCTAATGCAGGGATAAATGGGCAGTCAGAAAATATAATCACCTGGTGTGTGCAGCTGAGTATTTACATTTTATCTAATGAACAAAGATAAGAAAAGTGCAGGTGACATTAATGTGTAAAAACTACCTCTTAGGGCTAGAGCTAAAGAAAAAATAAAATTACTCACTCTAGCTAATCACTAGACCTGTATAGTCCCCTGGCTTCAGGTCTGTTTTGAATCTCATTTTGGACTTGTCTTGAATCAAAGAATATTTGCAGCTGCCTCAGTTAGGGCAGTTGCTCTCCTTTAAAAGGTAGTTTAAAAGGTTTTACAGTAAATTTCTGGTCCTTGTTGAATTTTCTTTTTCTCCACTTTATGTTGCTTAAAGATTTATAGCAAGGATTTCTTAATCCTCAGCACTACTGACATTGAAGCTGGATAATTATTTGTCATGGAGACTGTCTGCTGTGCGGTGTGGGAGGTTTAGCAGCACCCTAGCCTCTTCTCACAATGCCAGTAGCACATCCCAAGTTATGACAACCAAAAATGTCCCCAGACTAACCAATTGTCTCTTGGGAAGTAAAACTGCTCCCAATTGAGAAGTTTCTGGAGGATTTAACCCTCCCCTGGCTCACAGGCAGCATTCTTCAAAGCATTTCTCATTCTTTGAGATCCTCCAGAAGGGAAAGAGGAGTCAAGGGAAGGAGGGAAAAAAAGTTAATGCCTGAGTGTTAAGGAAAAACATAGTGTTTGATTATCAAGTGTGTACCAGTACTTTATATAATTCAAATATATAATCTACCTAAAAATTCCTGAAAAGGTACCAATAAGGAAACAGAGTCACGGGTTGGGTCAGCTAGCCACTGTCACAGTCGTCACATTGATGTTTGTCTACATTCCCTAGCTCCATCTCTTGCAGAAGTACCACCTCGACACCAAAGCAGTCAAAAATAATTCTGCTCCTCCTACCTAGATTGAAGTTGCTAAGTCCACTATCATTTCAGTAACACATTTTCATGTATGAGACAACTTCCATACCATATATAAGACTTCTGTATCCTCACAGTGCCAGGAATTCCTCATCCAGATATCAGGAATCATCTGCTGAGTGAAAGGGTGTAATCTGCCTGCACACTTCACCTGTTCTTCAAGGTGTGTGAGGAACTTTCATAATCCATCCATCATTCTCCATCCATGGTCCTCCTTTCATTGACTGCTTTTTTTCTGCAAGACAATTAAATAGAAAATCCTGCTTTATACTTACTTTGTTTTCGCTCTCAAATGTAAACTCGGTGACCTCAATAACAGCAATGTCCAGTATACTTGCCATTCTGAATGGGAGACAGCATTCAAATATTCATCTGAGACAGCACGTTTTGTTATTTTGGGTCCTCACTTAAAGCACTCTGGATACAGTCAGTTCCTAATAGAATCTCTTAGCATCTTCAGAATGTTTGACACAGCTGTAAACACACATTAAGCAAGGACTAAGACATCTTCGCTTTCCTATTCAGAATGAGTGTGATATACACTCTTATTATGTTGTGCTTTTTATTTCTTTCTGTCATGTATCCTTGTTAAAATATGGTGATTTCATATGGTTTTCTTTTGAGTTCTAACCATTTTCTTGAACCCTAGCCTTTTAAAGCAGTATCATAGGGTCATGTTTGCAATTAAAGACCACTTTGCGTTCATCCATTTCTCCCAGTGGTGTTCACTATAGGCCATCTTGGTGCTCCTATTTGTGTGACAAAAACTGGTTTTTCTCTACTGATGTTTGTGGTATGTTTGGTAGCTTTCCATGAACTCAATTCTTACCTGATGTAGCCTAGAATAACTGCCTGAAGGGATGCCAAAAGCCTGACTAAAGTTCCAGATTCTTAGTTGCAGTTTGATCAATCCATTTGTCCATTTAGTTTTAACTTTCCTTTTTGTCATCTCTAGCTCACAGTTGACTGGCCTGAATGTATTTTGCATATGCTCTAATTATAACTGAGAATTTGGGAATACTGTCCTAAATTTTAGACTTAATACTACTTACATAATACTTATACCAGACTTTCTCATAAAATCTCCAGTGTTCCTGAAAAAGAATGAACATTTATCAAGTGCCTGCTAGATGGAGGAATTATACACTAGACTTTGAGTGTGTTCTCTTATAACACACAGACATAGATAATATCCTTTCACTGTACTCATGAGAAAACAGAGGCTCATGGTAGTAAATACATATCAAAGGTCACACAGGCTATGAAATGGTAGAACTGAGATCTGAAACATGTGAGTTTGACCACAAACAGGCTCCCTCATCAACCTCTGACAGCTGAGTAACCTCATCTAGAGGTGATGACATCCTTTTCACAGGGTCGTTGAGAGGACGGATGAGACTGTATTCATGAGTGTTTCAAAACTATTAAATACTACACCTAAGTACTGTGAAAACATTTTTAGTATATACTAGTGTGTGCAAATATATCATGTACATATATATATTTTATTATATATATAAAAAACCAGCTGAGGAAACAGTACAGAATTAACGTTTGAAATCATTGAACATTGCACTTATTTTCCATAAATGAAATATACAAACAACTGGTTGGTCCCTAAAAATAGATGTCAGATGACAGAGATTGGCTGAACCAGAGTAGAAGCATCTTCAGAACAAAAGCCAGACAAGTTTTTGCTTCCCTAACACATTGCTCTGCTCACTCAGTCCAAGACCTTCCTACTTCTCTGTAAAACTCCGGCCCATAGCAGCTCTGCTACATTAGTCACAAGTTTCCATTAATTAGACATGACTTGTGCCAGACCTACAGCAGAGTCATTTCAGGTAATATATTCTCTTCCATTGTAGGCTTTCAATATGCACTCAGTCCATTCTCCCAAATCTAACTGGGATCAATACCTTGTGATACAGAAGCATCCAGAAGTTCTCCTTAACAATGTTGAGAGAAAAATATGAAACCCTGGGGCCTATTCCCAGAGCTGGGCTGGTAGGAATGCTGTCCTATTCACTAACCCTCTAGATAAACATAGGTTTGGCTAAGTCCAGTATGCTTCACATAAGGACAGAATTTAGGGGGAGCTTTGGAGTTGATCAGCTTAATTACTTACAAGTTAATCATAAAATAATAATTTGTTACTTTAAGTTTTATTCCTAAAACAGAACAAAAAGATGTTACTTAATAAATACAATTTCTAACCATGTTGACAACCCAATTTCTTTAGTTTGTTCTGTGAATTAGTTTAAGCATATTTATAATTGAGATTTAATCATATTATTAGTTGCATTAATAAAGACACACCTAACACCCAATCAAAGTTTATTCCTAAATATTATCTCTCTTAGAGAATAGGTAGATTAAGAATATTGCAGAGAGAAATTTCTTACATAGATGGAATCTTTGGGGGGAAGATGGATAATACTGTATCTCTTGATCATGGTGGTAATTACACAATTATTCCTTTAAAGATGATTGTAAACAGATGCTAAGCAACTAAAAACTGTATCTAAGCAAAGCACAATTTCACCATTCTTCTTAAAGGATTTTTTTTGTGTTGGTTTTTTTTTGCCATGCTGCGTGACTTGTGGGATTTCAGTTTCGACCAGGGATTGAACCTGGGACTGTGGAAATCAAAGTGCCAAATCCTAACCACTAGACTCCAGGGAACTTCTAAGGGATACTTAAAAATAAATGACCTCACTCTTAATTTTGTATAGAATAATAATAAAACATTATTTGACTACGTCTCGGTAGGATTTTTTTTAATTCTTGCCAATATTTGAAATACACACGTTCAGTGTGAACATGTTTACTGTGGAGTGAAAGAGGTAAGAGAACTGTGTTTTGATACTTGACAGTCCTGACAGGTAGACCCTAACACTGCTTTCTTCCTTCCTAGCCCGGGAATGAGGCCGGACGTGAGCTCCCCTCCGTCCAGCTCCTCAGCGGCTGCGGGGCCGCCCCCCAAACTCTGCTTGGTGTGCTCGGATGAGGCTTCGGGGTGCCACTATGGGGTCCTGACTTGTGGAAGCTGTAAAGTATTCTTCAAAAGAGCAGTGGAAGGTAGTGTGTGTTTTGAAGAGTTTTATTTTTCCTCTATTTGGTTTCTGTTTCTCAGACTGGATTCTGTATGCAAAGCCCATTAATGCTGGAAGTCATTAAAATCAGGGATAGGAGGGTGGCTCCTAACTCTTCTAGCGGGAAAAAGATACTTTTAAAAGCAAACTAAGATAAAACAGACAAGTAAAAATTGAAGGGAGGGAGTATGGTCAGAGAACAGAAAATAACCGTAAGAAAGTGCCATGCATGTGAAATGATGGTTTTAGGTTTCGGCAGCAACTAGTGCTCATTGTATTAGTATTACCAACTTTAATTCCCATCAGTTAGCTAGTTTTAGAGCCACCCACTATTCTAGTCTGGCAAAAATGAGTGATAATGCGGGGGAAACATGTTTGGTTTTCTAATAAGCCAGGGTTGTGCTATGTGATATAAACGTGATGTAAGGACCTCCCACTGTCCTCTGGGAGGTCACAGTCTACTTGGAAGTGAAAGATGGGTTCACAGTTACAAGGTAGAGAGATTATAATACAGAGGAGCAAGTGAAAAACTGCCTGGGGAGGTCAGGAAAGGTGTTTAAAAGAAAGTGATTTCACTTGACAAATATTATATTCACATAATGTTTACCCTTGTTACAGACTCAGTCTGCCCGTCACCTCCTTAAAGGTAAAATTCATTCCATAAGCAAACTACTGGAAGTCACACTAAAATTTTCTAATATTACCAGTGAATCCTCTTGGGAAAAACTGTTGTGTAATTTAGTTATTTGTAAAGCAGTTAGAAGGCAGTGTGGCCTGAATGGATTACCTAAAGCTCTGATTAGATAATTATATTTTTTAAAAATTAATGTATTTATTCACAGTACATGAAGTATTATTATTTGGCTTCAGTTGTGTTTGCATATGCTTAAGGGTTAGATGAGTCATTTTCTTTTGTTTGGATTGCTTTTAATACATTAGCAAACTATAAAATTACTTAAATTATTCCACAGAGAGCACAGGAATTGAGGCTTTAACCAGTTTGGTTATCACCCAACAACTGAGTAGAGTCATTAAGTTAAAGCTCATCCCTAATTAATGCAATGCTGCTAACAAAGTGGATGTTATCTGCCCCAGATGGAAGCTGCTTCTTTTCCTCACTTAACTTTATTCAGCACTTTCTTCACTGATTAGTTCTGTCCATGGTGTAAATGTGATAACAGTGTTACAGTATTCCTGTATATAATAAGTAATATTGACAGATTTAATTCTGAAAGTGAAATTCAGAATGAGACAATGGAGCCTTAAAAGAAATACAGGAATTTAAAAAAATTTTTTTTCCTTTTTCCATTTCCCTCATTTTAACTAAAATTATTTCTTAAAATGGGGCTAAAAATTCCAGTTCCAGTGCTTACAGGGATTGAGTATGTGTCGTTCTGGCCAAATACAATACCAAATGAGTGAAGAAGGGCAGTCACTGATAGAGGGTGCAAGCATGCCTTACCTAAAAGCATCCAAATGCAATTAAAAAAGAAAAGAAAAGCTAAATATATTACAAATAAGACATCACTGCAGGCCATATGCCCCCTATGCTTTAGAATTAAATTCTTATGCATGTTTTTAGCTATGAATATGTGAATATTAGCTATGCCCTTTCAAAATATATATATGTATTCAGTTAAATATGAGATAGCTAGATTACATGATAAATAAGAAAAGATTAAAATGTAAACTGTGTTAAGTAAATCCTTTACTTGGATTTAAATTTTCTCCATGGTCCCTTCCAGCTCTAAAATTCTGTAATCATTTGCTATCTTAACTTGAAGCAGATCTTCCCGATCCAGGGGTTGAGCGTGGGTCTCCTGAATTGCAGGTAGATTTTTTTCCCATCTGAGTCACCAGGGAAGCCCTAAGTAAATCCTTTATTTGGATTTAAATTTTCTCCAGAGTCCCTTCCAGCTCTAAAATTCTGTAATCACTTGCTAACCTAACTCACAGCAGATCTACTTTTCTCTTTCTAGACATGATGGGAATCTGTTTTAAGCCCATATACAGATTTTAGAGCACTTTCTTGAACAGTTACAAAGATGAAGCTTGTGTGATTTTCATTACACTACATTCATTCCATTGTTAATACTTGCCAGAAATTATAGGTTATCCACCAAACAGACATAGTATCATAAAGACCCAAAAGTTAAGTATTTTTAGGAAATTTGTACAAGTTTTACTTGTCCATACAAGCCAGATCAAGGATTGAGATTTTGAATTTTATTCATTATTCTGGGAGTTACTTTCTGTGTACAGAAAAGAATTTGGGTAGCTTCATTTCTTTAGATGTATACTAGTTCAGTGGTCTTTTTTCACTGAGTCCCTTCTTCTTATGCTCCCTTTGCACAAACTGCATATATTCTTTGTTGGTGGGTCATACTGGAGACAGACACATGCTACTTTTATTAATAATTTACCAAGTACTATGTTTTATGTATGTCATACTACCCTGGGTCAGGAAGATCCCCTGGAGGAGGGAATGGCAACCCACTCAGTATTCTTGTCTGGGAAATCCCATAGAGAGGAGCCTGGCGGGTGACAGTCCATGCGGTAGCTAAGAGACACAGCTGAGTGACTAGCACACCCAAGTACTACGTTTTATATATGTCATACTACTTACTTAGCAGCTCTATGAGCTCTTAAATGCTCTTATTATCCATATGTGATACACTAGGGAACTGACGCTCGCAGCTTAAGCAACAGACTTAGGATTCAAGCATAGCTGTCTGCAAACAGGCTCTTAACCTCAATGCTATACTGACTTCCTGAAAGGATAAAAATCTCATCCCCTGGCAGTTTATAATCTAGTTATATACTGAGATGAAAGCAATAACAAGGGAAATATTCATAGTGTTTATTGAGTGCTTACAATGTGTTAGGCACTATTTTAAGAACGTTCTTCACAACTGCCTTTAACCCTTGCAGAAGCACAGCAAGGTAGATGCTAATTTTCCAGCTTTACAGATGGAGAAACTGGGAGCTCGGAAAGGTTAATAAACATTACTGAGATCACACAGCTAGGCAGCAGAGCTGCAATTCAGACCAAGGGCTTCCTAGCAACCTTGCCAAGTGCACTTTGCACTATACAACACTGGTTTTGACAGCAGTAAAGAAGCTGAAGCTTTCTTCAGTATGAAGCTGTCACACTCAAGCTCACAGTCACAGTTCACATTTGAAACTTGGGTACTTCCAGCAGAATATGTACAAACTACAAAAAATCCTAGATGATGCCGTTTGCTATGTGGCCTGTTTCCTGTACTATGTTAATTAATTAACTTGATCATGTCCATGCATCATTCTTCTGTTTACTACCTAGTATTTTTCTTGGATCACTCTTTTTTATAACTTAAATTTATTTAAAACAACACTTTTACTATCCCTACTGTATTAGTTATCTGTTGATGTGTAACAAATTACCCCCAAAATTAGTGGCTAAAAACAACAGATGTTAATTATGTCACACAGTTTCTTAAGAGCCAGGAATTTGGGAGCAGCTTATTAGCTGGGTAGTGCTGGGTCTCTCATGAAGTTACATTCAGACTGTTGGTGGAAGCTGCAGACTCCACTTGCAGCTCATTAACACTGCTTTGGCAGGAAGCTTTGGTTCATCATCATATAGGCCTCTTCTAACGCTGCTCTCAACATAGCAAATGGCATCCCCCAGAACAAACGATCCACAGGGAGAGACTGTGGTGAATATGAGAACGTATTTTCTTTATTACTCAATCTCAGATGTGACATAGTCATTTTGGCCCTATTTTATTGATCACATGCCAGTCCTGGTATAGTGTGGGAAGAATAATCAGAGTGTGACTACCAGGAGACAGAGACCACTGGGGGTCAACTTGGAGGCAGGCTACAACTCCTACCAGAAATAATCAGTTTTTGGCATTTGATCCTGGGTTTTTTAAAATTTATTTATTTTAGTTGGAGGCTAATTACAATATTGATTACAACATTGTGGTGGTTTTTGTCATACATTGACATGAATCAGCCACAGGTGTACATGTGTCCCCCATCACCCCCCTCCTACCTCCCTCCCCATCCCATCCCTCTGGGTTGTCCCAGTGTACTGGCTTTGAGTACCCTGTTTCATGCATCAAACTTGGACTGGTCATCTATTTCACATATGGTAATATACATGTTTCAATGCTGTTCTCTCAAATCATCCCACCCTCACCTTCTCCCACAGAGTCCAAAAGTCTCTTCTTTATATCTGTGTCTCTTTTGTTGTCTCGTGTACAGGGTCATCATTACCATCTTTCTCAATTCCATATATATGTGTTAATATACTGTATTGGTGTTTTTCTTTCTTGACTTACTTCACTCTGTATAGTAGGCTCCAGTTTCATCCACCTCATTAGAACAGATTCAAATGCATTCCTTTTAACAGCTGAGTAATACTCCATTGTGTATATGTACCAAAACTTATCTAGGTTGCTTCCATGTCCTAGCTATTATAAACAGTGCTGCAATCAACACTGGGATATACGTGTCTCTTTCAATTGTGGTTTCCTCGGTGTGTATGCCCAGCACTGGGATTGCTGGGTCGAATGCCAGTTCTATTTCCAGTTTTTTAAGGAATCTCCACACTGTTCTCCATAGTGGCTGTACTAGTTTGCATTCCCACCAACAGTGTACGAGGGTTCCCTTTTCTCCACACCCTCTCCAGCATTTGTTTGTAGACTTTTTGATAGCAGCCATTCTGACCAGCGTGAGATGGTACCTCATTGTGGTTTTGACTTGCATTTCTCTGATGATGAATGATGCTGAGCATCTTTTCATGTGTTTGTTAGCCATCTGTATGTCTACTTTGGAGAACTGTCTGTTTAGTTCTTTGGCCCATTTTTTGATTGGGTCATTTATTTTTCTGGTATTGAGCTGCATGAGCTGCTTGTATATTTTTGAGATTAATTCTTTGTCAGTTGCTTTGTTATGCCATTATTTTTCTCCCATTCTGAAGGCTGTCTTTTCACCTTGCTTATAGCTTCCTTTGTTGTACAAAAGGTTTTAGTTTATTTTTGCTTTTATTTCCATTACTCTGGGAGGTGGGTCATAGAGGATCTTGCTGTGATTTATGTCAGAGTGTTTTGCCTATGTTTTCCTTTAGGAGTTTTTTTAGTTCCTGGTCTTATATTTAAATCTTTAATCCATTTTGAGTTTTTTTGTGTATGGTGTTAGAAAGTGTTCTAGTTTCATTCTGCTAACAGTAGTTGACCAGCTTTCCCAGCACCAGTTGTTAAAGAGATTGTCTTTTCTCCATTGTATATTTTTGCCTCCTTTGTCAAAGCAAGGATGTCCATAGGTGTGTGGATTTATTTCTGGGCTTTCTATGTTGTTCCATTGATCTATATTTCTATCTTTGTGCCAGTACCATACTGTCTTGATGACTATAGCTTTGTGGTGTAGTCTGAAGTCAGGCAGGTTGATTCTTCCAGTTCCATTCTTCTTTCTCAAGATTGCTTTGGCTATTCAAGGTTTTTTTATATTTCTATACAAATTGTGAAATTATTTGTTCTACTTCTGGGAAAAATACCATTGGTAGCTTGATAGGGATTGCATTTAATCTATAGATTGCTTTGGGGTAGTATATTCATTTTCACTATATTGATTCTTCTGATCCATGAACATGGTATATTTCTCCATCTATTTGTGTAATCTTTAATTTCTTTCATCAGTGTTTTATAGTTTTCTATATAGAGTATTTTAGTCTTGGTGAATGGGATTGTTTCCTTAATTTCGCTTTCTGTTTCCTCATTGTTAGTGTATGGAATGCAAGGGATTTCTGTGTGTTAATTTTATATCCTGCAACTTTATTCATTGATTAGCTCTATAATGTTCTGGTGGTGCCTTTAGGATCATGTCATCTGCAAACAGTGAGAGCTTTACTTCTTCTTTTCCAATCTGGATTCCTTTTATTTCTTTTTCTTTTCTGATTGCTATGGCTAAAACTTCGAAAACTATGTTGAATAGTAGTGGTGAGAGTGGGCACCCTTGTCTTGTTCCTGACTTGAGGGGAAATTCTTTCAATTTTTCACCATTGAGGATAATGTTTGCTGTGGATGTATCATATATGGCTTTTTTTATGTTGAGCTATGTTCCTTGTATGCCTGCTTTCTGGAGAGTTTTTATCATAAATGAGTGCAAAAACTGATTTTTATTGTAAAAATAAGGACAATACAAACAAAATGATATTGAGAAATCCCAGCTGGCCTGAAGGCTTTTCTCCTGACATCTGCCCTCTTTCTAGTAAGAAAACAAATTTACCAAGTGGTAGAAGACAGAAACTCCAAACTAAAATGTCTTTCTCTTATCAAATATATTGACAGGGAGTACATGTCCATGCCTTGTAAACAGTGACCACTAGTTGAAACTCCTCTTTTTTAGATACGATACCCACATACTTGTCCAACTTCATACTAATAACCAGATAGAGCATTTGAACTTATGAAGGTACAATGCCCCCTGATTCTGTAGCTCAGATTCTTAATTGTGCTCAAGATATACCTGGGATAAAGAAAACATTATTAGGGCTTCCTTGGTCACTCAGTGGTAAAGAATCCATCTGTTAATGCAGGAGACACAGACTCAATCCCTGATCTGGGAAGATCCCATATGCTACAGGGCAACTTAGCCCCTGTGCCACAACTGTTGAAGCCCAAGCACTGCAACTAGAGAGTAGCCCCTGCTTGCCACAACTAGAGAGTAGCCCATACAGTAAGGAAGAACCAGCACAGCCAAAAATAAATAATAGCTTAACATGCACATTCTGAGCTTTTGGTTAGATATAAAGTATTGAAAATTTCTCTGTGTTTACTATAATTTTTTAATTGTCCTTCTAGTTTACTGAAGAGCAATGATTCAGGGGTAGTCTTATGGGTTAAAATGTTTTCATTATTATAACTGCTTCAACTATGATTTTATTTGTTGTTCCTCTTTTAATTCTGTATAACAGAATTCTTGGGCTAGAGCTTCCATATCCTGTCCAAGAAAAGAAGCTAGGAAACTTAAACAATACAGCAAGGAATAGGAACAACTGGTACAGACACTTGGCACTGGATAACAACTCTGGAACAAAGCTGAATTGTAGACCAGTAGTCAAATTCTGTGGCCTCAAAGAACTGAAACTGATGTAGTTAACCATATACCCCAAACTAATGCTTAACAAGCCCTGTGATTTAACATGTTAGGAAGAAGTGAATTTAGTTTGTTTTATCCAAATCGAGTAGATTATTCTATACATAAAAGATCTTTTCCTAATATCAGAACTAGGTATATTCAACCTAACAAATTGATGATTATTATTTTTTCTCTTTTCTTTGAATATGATTTATTTTTGAGAAGACAAATGTCCTGCAATCTTCTGAATACCACCCCCTCTAGTGTAAGGACATGGAGTCTTAACTATCCAGTGTATCTGTTTAGATATGCTGGTCTTGTGTAGAAGGAGCCTTTCAGTTTTTGCCAGGCTAGCAAATCCTCAGATAGTTTTCTTCAACAAAAAAGAGTACACTGAGGGTAGAGGGAGGTTTTGACAGGTAAAAACTAGATTTCTGCCTCTTAACACATTTAATACTGGGTCCCAGAAGAATTTTAGACAGTAACAATCATCAGTATCTGGTGTCTAAAAACATGTGATATAAAGAACAAATCTCCCTAAGTTACATATACAGTAGTTTAGTTTGCCAAGTCTGTGATTCACCTGACTAATTGCTGGCCACCTTAACATAATTAAGATTAAGCCTTTACCAATAACTTCACTTAAAATTTGGAAGGGAAGCATACTTTATTTGCATGTGGTGGTGCAATGCTGAATTAAAGTAAATTTCCCTTTGGTACTCTCACCATATTTTTAAACCAGTTTCCTCTTTCTTTAATCCTCCCCTAAGCATTAGATTCAGTTCAGTTCAGTTCAGTCGTGTCCGACTCTTTGTGATCCCATGAATCGCAGCACGCCAGGCCTCCCTGTCCATCACCAACTCCTGGAGTTTACTCAAACCCATGTCCATCGAGTCAGTGATGCCATCAAGCCATCTCATCCTCTGTCGTCCCCTTCTCCTCCTGCCCCCAATCCCTCCCAGCATCAGGGTCTTTTCCAGTGAGTCATCTCTTCACATGAGGTGGCCAAAGTACTGGAGTTTCAGCTTCAGCATCAGTCCTTCCAATGGACACCCAGGACTGATCTCCTTTAGGATGAACTGGTTGGATCTCCTTGCAGTCCAAGGGACTCTCAAGAGTCTTCTACAACACCACAGTTCAAAAGCATCAATTTTTCAGTGCTCAGCTTTCTTCACAGTCCAACTCTCACATCCATACATGACCACTGGAAAAACCATAGCTTTGACCAGATGGGCCTTTGTTGGCAAAGTAACGTGTCTGCTTTTTAATATGCTATCTAGGTTGGTCATAACTTTCCTTCCAAGGAGTAAGCATCTTTTAATTTCATGGCTGCAATCACCATCTGCAGTGGTTTTGGAGCCCCCCAAAAATAGTCTGACACTGTTTCCACTGTCTCCCCATCTATTTCCCATGAGATGATGGGACCAGATGCCATGATCTTAGTTTTCTGAATGTTAAGTTTTAAGCCAACTTTTTCACTCTCCTCTTTCACTTTCATCAAGAGGCTTTTTAGTTCCTCTTCACTTTCTGCCATAAGGGTGGTGTCATCTGCATATCTGAGGTGATTGATATTTCTCCCAGCAATCTTGATTCCAGCTTGTGCTTCTTCCAACCCAGTGTTTCTCTGCATGTACTCTGCATATAAGTTAAATAAGCAGGGTGACAATATACAGCCTTGACGTACCCCTTTTCCTATTTGGTACCAGTCTGTTGTTCCATGTCCAGTTCTAGCTGTTGCTTCCTGACCTGCATACAGGTTTCTCAAGAGGCAGGTCAGGTGGTCTGGTATTCCCATCTCTTTTGGAATTTTCCACAGCGTATTGTGATCCACACAGTCGAAGGCTTTGGCATAGTCAATAAAGCAGAAGTCAGTGTTTTTCTGGAACTCTCTTGCTTTTTCGATGATCCAGCGGATATTGGCAATTTGATCTCTGGTTCCTCTGCCTTTTCTAAAACCAGCTTGAACATCTGGAAGTTCAAGTTCATGAATTGCTGAAGCCTGGCTTGGAGAATTTTGAGCATTACTTTACTAGCGTGTGAGTTGAGTGCAATTGTGCAGTAGTTTGAGCATTTTTTGGCATTGCCTTTCTTTGGGATTGGAATGAAAACTGACCTTTTCCAGTCCTGTGGCCACTGCTGAGTTTTCCAATTTTGCTGGCTTATTGAGTGCAGCACTTTCACAGCATCATCTTTCAGGATTTGAAATAGCTCAACTGGAATTCCATCACCTCCACTAGTTTTGTTCGTACTGATGCTTTCTAAGGCCCACTTGACTTCACATTCCAGGATGTCTGGCTCTAGGTGAGCGATCACACCATTGTGATTATCTGGGTTAGAAGTCATAATAAAATAGTGATTACAGAGGTCTTCTATAATGGTTAAGAAACTGTTTAAAGAAAAGTTTATCAAGGAAGAGGTAGTGACTGGAAAGGGGCAAAAAGAGGGTTTGAGGGGTACTTTCTGCTTCTTAATAAGTTTTAGTTTATTAGGTGACAAATTTATGACTTGTGTACTTTTCTGTATGTATAGTACAGTAACTTTTTTTTTTTTAATGAACAATATGAAAGTTTTTTTAAGTTGACTGTATTGGATGTACATTATGCCTGCCTTAATCAGTGCCTTTGGTCCTTGGCTATGTTCCACCCAAAACAACAAAAAAGAGCCTCCCCACAAAAATATCCTTTAAGGACTGAGAAATTTTAACAGTGCCTTTATTTTCCATACAGGACAGCACAATTATCTTTGTGCTGGAAGAAATGATTGTATCATTGATAAAATTCGAAGAAAAAACTGCCCAGCATGCCGCTATAGAAAATGTCTTCAAGCTGGAATGAACCTGGAAGGTAATGTAAATATTGAAAATGAATTGTCTTTGCATCATATAAAAATTTATCACTTTACTTTTTAAAAAAATAAATAAGCAGATGTAATAGTTAAAAGTAGGATTTTTAAAATGAGTATTTCATATTCTGCTTATTACATAGACCGACTTCATTATAGCCAAACTATACACAAAGAAAGAAATCATGTAATAATGAAACTTGTAAGAATCAAAGAAACATTACTTTGGTCTTTATTTCTTTTTTCAAACTCAAAACTATTTGCTAGGGTTAGAAATGTAAATATATCTGTTATAGAAACATGTCAGAATTATTCTGTTATTTACCTTTTACTTTGCATATACATGTATATATCAATCTTTTATTTCAAATCTACAGTGGGGGAAAAGTGAAAAAAGCCTTTGATGGGTTTTTTCAAGCAAAGACGAAATCTGAAACTAGTTATGAATGAGTTTCATATTCCTGTTTATATAACAAGTATAATTAACATTGATCTCATTATTTGAAATCTCTTCTCTGGGGGAAAAAGTTTCAAATTTTGCTTTAGTTGAAGGTGGCAGTGGTGCACTTCAATTCATCAAGTTTTCACCAAAGCAGGCATTAGACATAAAATGAATAAAACAGTGTTTGTATTCAAAATCAGTAAAATAGTGCCTGTACTCAAGCACTTTACTGTGTACTTAGGTTGCAGAGTCAATCACAAAATTGTACAACACACTATAAGATAAGTAGGAGCAAGAGGATGGTCACCTGATTATGTCCTAAAAGGCAAAAAAAAGCAACACTGAGTTTAAACCTAGAGAAGTTGAGTAGGAGTTAGATGGAAAATCAGGGCATAGACAGGATCAGACTTGAATTTTGCAAAGACTAATCTACGAACAAAGCTAGTGGAGGTGATGGAATTCCAGTTGAGCTATTTCAAATCCTAAAAGATGATGCTGTGAAAGTGCTGCACTCAACATGCCAGCAAATTTGGAAAACTCAGCAGCAGCCACAGGACTGGAAAAGGTCAGTTTTCATTCCAATCCCAAAGAAAGGCAATGCCAAAGAATGCTCAAACTACCACACAATGGCACTCAACTCACACACTAGCAAAGTAATGCTCAAAATCCTCCAAGCCAGGCTTCAACAGTACGTGAACTATGAACTTCCAGATGTTCAAGCTGGATTTAGAAAAGGCAGAGGAACCAGAGATCAAATTGCCAATATCCGCTGGATCATCGAAAAAGCAAGAGAATTCCAGAAAAACATCGACTTCTGCTTTCCACAACAAACTGTGGAAAGTTGTTCAAGAGATGGGAATACCAGACCACCTCACCTGCCTCCTGAGAAATCTGTATGCAGGTCAAGAAGCAACAGTGAGAATTGCACATGGAACAACAGACTGGTCCCAAATTGGGAAAGGAGTACTTCAAGGCTGTATGTTGTCAGCCTGCTTATTTAACTTATATGTAGAGTACATCATGGGAAATGCCGGGCTGGATGAAGCACAGGCTGGAATCAAGATTGCTGGGAGAAATATCAATAACCTCAGATATGCAGATGACACTACTCTCACAGCAGAAAGCAAAGAACTAAAGAACCTCTTGATGAAAGTGAACTCACAGCAGAAAGCAAAGAACTAAAGAACCTCTTGATGAAAGAGGAGAGTAAAAAAGTTGGCTTAAAGCTCAATATTCTAAAAACTAAGATCATGGCATCCAGTCCCATCACTTCATGGCAAATACATTGGGGAAACAATGGAAACAGAGAGACTTTATTTGGGGGAGGGTCTCCAAAATCACTGCAGATAGTGACTGCAGCCATGAAATTAAAAGATCCTTCTCCTTGGAAGAAAAGTTATGACCAACCTAGACAGCATATGAAAAAGCAGAGACATTACTTTGCCAACAAAGGTCCATCTAGTCAAAGCTATGGTTTTTCCAATAGACATATATGGATGTTGAGAGTTGGACCATAAAGCTGAGCGCTGAAGAATGGATGCTTTTCAACTGTTGGAGAAGACTCTTGAGAGTCCCTTAGACTGCAAGGAGATCCAACCAGTCCATCCTAAAGGAGATCAGTCCTGGGTGTTCATCGGAAGGACTGATGCTGAAGCTGAAGCTCCAGTACTTTGGCCACCTGATGCGAAGAACTGACTCATTTGGAAAAGACCCTGATGCTGGGAAAGATTGAAGGCAGGAGGAGAAGGGGTCGACAGAGGATGAGATGGTTGGGTGGCATCACTGACTTGATGGACATGAGTTTGAGCAAGTTCCAGGAGTTGGTGATGGACAGGGAAGCCTGGCGTGCTGCAGTCCATGGGGTCGCAAAGAGTCGGACACAACTGAGTGACTGAACTGAACTGAATCTTGTATATTGTGCTACTAGAGGAAGGATGAAATCCATGTGCTTCTTCTGACAGAAAAGACACTAACTGATGGTGCTGTCCAGTACACACTGCATACATGTTTTAAAACATAAGGTAGACTTATGGGTGTAACTACAGTCTAATTCCCCGATCCACACTCACAAGAACATTCTCAGTTCTTCATATTACTTTGATAGCAAAAAAGATGAGTCTTTTCTTCACCATATTTACATCAATCACTTAGCCCAGTTTTTTCCAAGTATGCCTACGTTCTTAAACTTTACTACAGAGTCCCAGTATGTTAAACATTGATTTAAAGAAAATGATAAATGCCGATTTTCTTGTAGGTGTTACAGAAGCCACAGAGATTGACTACAAATTCATGTAGACGTTCAGTGCCAGGATAATTTATTACCAAAACCAGATAGTTATTCCTCATTTTTCTTTACATCTCTGTGCATATTTTAGTTTCATCTTCCTTCTGTCTGACCATTTAAATAAAATGGGATTGGTTTATATATATTGTCCTCCAGCCCCAGTTTTACTGCCTTCCTTTAATTCCCCAAGTATTCATCTCAGATATTTTATATTAGAAATAAGTTCATTCAAAGAATAAACTCAACATTTGGTCCTATCACTAAAATACAGTGTGGCTAGTTACCCAGTAACATTTTTAGATGCTTTCCCAAATACACACCAAGTTTAACTTTCATCTTTGGAGCTCTAAGCAGTGTTAATCATCTTTTCACATGACTATTGGCCATCTGTATACTTCTTTGGAGAAATGTCTCTTTAGGTCTTCTGCCCGTTTTGGGGGGGTTGCTTGGTTTTTTTTGGCAAGTTGTATGAACTCTTTTTATGTTTTGAAAATGAAACCCTTGTTGAATCATTTGCAAATATTTTCTTCCTATCTGTAGATTGTCTTTTTATTTCTATTGCCTTGTGAGACTGACCTAAGAAAACATGGGTATAATTGTCAGAAAATCTTTTGCCTGTGTTCTCTTATAGGAGTTTCATGATAAGGTGAGAAGACTTTAAAATCCTCCAGTTTGTCATACTCTACATTAGAGCAGAAGAAAGGATAATAAGAACACGTATTCTAGACAAATTTAAAGTTATGGTTAATAGTAGTTTTTATAAAGTACTTTCAGTGTATTTATTTGGGACATGCATGTTCTCATTTGTCAACAAAATACATTTTATGATTTTTGAGGTCTGGGTGTAAGATACAATACCTTTGGTTGTTTGAAGAGCTTCCTTAATGTATAGGAGCTCTTCCATTTTTAACTTTGTCACTTCTCTATAGACTTGAACTATGTGAATTCAGAATATTTTCCAACTGTATTTTACTACCAGTTGAGACAGTGATCATTCTTACATAGCACTTAAGGTGTGCCAAGAACTGTTTCATGCATTTTATATATTCTAACTGATTTAATTATCAACAGACCCTATGAGGGTAGGTACTGACATTATCCTCATTTTATAGAAGAGGAAACAAAGGCCCAGGGAATACCTTGCACAGATACCCAGCTACTCAGTGGCAGAGCCAGGATTATATTCCAACATGTTGGTTTCATATTTATGCTCTCTACTGCACTGTGTCTTCAATAGAGCATGGTAAAATAAATTAGAACATGTCTGTCATGATCGTGTTTCTCTGTTTTAAAATGTTAACTAAAAATTCTTAAATGTTTGAGCACAGAGCACAATAAGAAATGGGACCATTCTACTCAATTTAAATGACAGGTTTTTTTTTTTTTCCCCTCTTTCTAACACTGCACATGGATATACATAGTTCTTGCCCCCACATCTGTCCTCTGCAAACTATGTACTTTGACATTTTAGGGACAGAAGATATAATAATTACTTTTAAATGTGACTATCATTACTTTTCCTTAGCACAGTGGTCTGCATACCTGATAACTGAGACAGGCACACTACTGCTTTCATACAACTTACATTCCTTGTCCCTCCTTGGAGTTCTGAATAATTTCTCTTTAAGAATACCGTAATTTGCTTGCTTTGGCCCCACATATAACCAGAAAAGAATATTTCATTTGTCACTGGAACAAGTAAATTCAAGAATATGAATATGTCTGCTAAAAAAACCTACAGAATCCATCTTTTAATTTAATTATACTGTTCCAAACTAAGTCAAAAATAAAAGTGAAAGTGGAAAATATATTTCAAAAATGAAAATAGATACTTTAGGTTTATAGAGTCATCAGTTAAAATCTCTTATAAAAGAAATTATACCGAGTGGTAATTTATATAAAGAAATGGTTTTCTCTGAATGTCCACAAAGATTTTAAATCCCATATAGTATACATCATATAAAGGTGAAATGTGGATCTTTCTGCGTGCATGATCTCTTGTGCAAGACGATAAACAGCATCACTCTCTTCATTATACCCATAATTTAGATTAACCCTAAGCCACCACAGTTACTGGTATTACAAACTTAAATTCTTCCTTTCAGTTGAGAGTAATTTGCCTTATAAAACTAATAAAAGTTTTTACTTTGGAGTGAAATTGAGACAAATTACTTTAATGAAAGAATATGTAAGTGATATGTTTATATTGTTTTAACATAGTAAGATTTAATTTTAACTATAATGAAGTAACTGTCTTATTTGTAGAGGAAATTAAATGAATGGGTTCCTCTTGATTCTTTGCTTTCAGGAAAAAAATGTTTTTCTCTTCTTTCATGTCACTTTATCATAACTGCTACATAAAAGATTTCTCCTCTTTCAAATTAGTTTCAGCAACTGGAATAAACTATGCTGCCCAGACTTTCCCTTTACAGCTGATTTCTGTGTTTTTGTTTTTTTTTTTAATATACCCACAGCTCGAAAAACAAAGAAAAAGATAAAAGGAATTCAGCAGGCCACTACAGGAGTCTCGCAAGAAACTTCTGAAAATCCTGCTAACAAAACAATAGTTCCTGCAACATTACCACAGCTCACGCCTACGCTGGTGTCACTGCTGGAAGTCATTGAACCTGAGGTGTTATATGCAGGATATGACAGCTCTATTCCAGATTCAACTTGGCGGATCATGACCGCACTCAACATGTTAGGTGGGCGGCAGGTGATTGCAGCAGTGAAATGGGCAAAGGCAATACCAGGTAAGATGTAAAAGATACCACCACTAAGGTGTAAACCTTAGAATTTTTTACATAAAACACTCCGGCTCTGTATCACCCTGGTCCCATGGCTTCCTGTCATCCCTACTTAATCTAGGGGTAGAGTGGTATAAATATCAGGAGCATTTTTTTAACTTAAATCCACTGAATGAGTAATGTCTGCCAGACTCTTGGCTTTCTGTTTTACTTTTTAATATAGCATTTTACTATTTAGTCCATATTTACTCAAATAAGCAAACGGTGACAAAAACTGGCTACTCTTTTTTCTAACATTGAATACTATTAAAAAATTAGAGCTTTGGTCTTAACATGTCAAATGACAAAGGAAAACTGTGTCCACTTAACACTTCATTTCTTCTATTAGAGTCTTCCAAAACTGTCTTTGGCAGTTCCCAGAGAGAGGATCTTCTCTTTGGCAGTGAGAGTGTTTCCTCACACCTTTTACTCCTCTTAATTCAGGATTCAGGAACTTACATCTGGATGACCAAATGACCCTACTGCAGTATTCATGGATGTTCCTCATGGCATTCGCCCTGGGGTGGAGATCATACAGACAATCAAGTGCAAATATGCTGTGTTTTGCTCCTGATCTGATTATTAATGAGTAAGTCATTTGTGAGTCTTTTTCCCTGTATTCATATTCCTTCAGGACTGAATCAATCCTACCAGGTTATCTTGGAACTGGGCAACCTACCAAGTATCTTGAAACAGAGTTTATCAATGCTTAAGGCAGGCCAGAATGTACTACAGAGCAAATTACATGTGGTGCTATTATGTACCAGGACATATATTTTTTAAATAGCATCTCTTGGGGTCAGTAAAGTCTATAGCAAGGGAAAAGGAAACTTACTGTGGCATTGTTTTAATTATATGATCGTATTTCAGAAAGGAAACAGCATAATACAATTCATGTTGATCTTACTTTCAGCAGGGACAATGAACAGATGAGGACAACTAGGATGAAGGGCTGACAGATATGGACCCAAAGACAAGAAGCATCTCTTTGCATGGCAAGGCTCACTCAATGTCTATGAGTTGTAAAGAAAATGGGAACAAGATTTTTTTTATTTTTTAATTTGGGAGAGAACCAACCACACTAAGATTTGATAAATCAGCTATCCTCTAGTCCTCTAGGTCTATGCTGTGAAATATTTCAGATACCTATTCCCCGTTACCCATTGCACTTGTTTTCTAACCAGCTTTCTGCTGCCCGTGTATCCTCCATCATGCTAAGTTTTTCTTCTTAACACACAGGTGTCTTCACTGAGCACTCAGTGCATACTCAGCATGGTTTCTGGCTTTCCAGAATCTGGCCTCACTTTATCTCGTTATTCTCCTTCACATATTCTTTTTCCCCTCAGATGATCAGTTCTTCAAACATACCCCTAGCTCATGATGGTCATACCACCAGGTAAAAACATCTCTGTTGTATATCCCTAGCATTTATCACATTCTACCTTTTATTACTACTTTTGCACTCACAGCTTATCTCCTTTATTAGATAGCAAACAAGGAAGTCACACACACTGACATATGCATACCCACTGATCTGGGCAGAAGGAGATCTGTATTCATGTGAAAAAAAGATTTAATTGTGAGCTCTGGGTGCTGTCGACTATGGGGTCCAAAAAAAAAAAATTTAATGAAATCTTCAACCATGTTATTAGAATAACAGTCTCACTATACTCAATGTGAGTTGATCCATCATTAGTAGTTCCTGTTCAGAACTACTGTTTAGAACTGGATGCCATATTAAAAAAAACTATGTCCAGAGTGGCAATAAGTTTAGAGATTAACATCTATTGATGAACAGAGGATGTGTAAAGGAGAAAAGGAGTGATGAGGACTATCCTGTGAAGATCAAGCAGACATACTGTTTTCACTGTTGGGTGTAGCAAGCACAAAAATAATGGGTAGAAGTTATTAAAAAAAAAAAAGCATCTATTTGAGCTGAGTGTTAAACAGCAGGACTTGCCTCATGACACAGTAAAGGTCAAATTGTATCTGTTTAGTAGAGACTAGATGATACTAGCTCTAGATATTTTAAGAGGCTTAACTGCTGAGTAAAACTTGGCAGTGTATCTCTATTGGTGATACTTATTTTCCAGCACAGTATTCATTTAATCATATCTGAGTATTTAACAAGTGTCAGACACTGTTTTTAAGAGCTTGAGCTATAATACATAAGGCTCTGCTAACATACCAATAAGGAAAACCAAATAAATGACCAAATTTCTTTCAGAGAGCCATAACATAATAGTGTGGGGTACCATAGAAGACCTCTCTAAATATCTGAGAACTGAATAGTACAAAAGAACAAGCTTATAGGAAAGGTAGGGCATTTCAGGCAGAAGAGATGACTACAGAGGCTGAAAAACAACCTTGGCATATGTGAGGAACTGAGAGAAAGCCAATAAGGACTTTCTATGAGTTTAGAGAAGTGGACAGGGACCGAGTGAAGCAGCATCTTGAAAGCCATGAGATAGAGTTTGTTTTAGGAGCAGGAAGAAGCCAGCACTGGGAGGAGAGAGGGGCAGTTTCAAACAGGAAAACTGATTACAGGGGAACATCAAATAGTTACCATACTCCCAGTATGTGCCTGCTACAGTATTAGCAGAGAACAAGACAAACAAGGTTCCCTACCTTTATTGCTTACACTCTAGTTAGGGAGACACAGATAACCATCAAATAAAATAAAATTTGAGTTTTTACTAGACAGAGGTCTTTTTCAGATGAGTTACTAGTGGCTTCTTGGAGGAGGAGTAACTGAATGAGGCGTGAAAGAGAAAAGCCCAGGCTTTGTTGTTAGAAGCGACATGACAAGAGGCCTGTGAAGGGTGTGCTGTAATCAAACTCTGCCTTCTATTAATTATATCCTTTTTCAGTTAGTAGGCACTGGCATGTGCTTGACCAGGCCAGATCTCCACACATACTTTCAAGTGTCTACTCCAAAGACAGACGTCACCCTGACTTATCTATTGCCAAAAAAGGACTGCTCAATCCACTGTGCTATGGCTTAACAAGATTTAAGTTTTTTGATTAAATTTAACTAATTAAAAATATGTAGCTTATATGTAAGCTTAAACACCTTTGAAATCTCTAAGTACTTGCTGCTCATTTCAGAACCTGACCATGCTTACTTTAGAAGTTAAAAACATGTTGACAATGTCTATAGTCACTGTCTAAAAAGAAAGTTGAAGTCATTAATTGGGAATAAAAGTGTGAATAGAGGTATGATATGAAACACCAACATATCTTCTTTTATAAAGTTAATCTGACTCAGAGTATTTATTTGGGAGGGTACTCAAATTTAGATTTAAACCATCATAGCATAACCTGATATATTAAAGTAAGAGTTACAGAAATTTTTTCTCAGTGTTTGACTTTATTTGAGGATGGATGGCTTACAGAAACAATAGTTTTTAAGTGGGCATTCTATTTCCCATTCTTGTCTCCTTATGCCTTTGTGATAATAACCTTTTATTTTTTTCTTAAGTCCAAGGTCACTTTTTGTCAAAAAATTTAAAAACAGATCTTATTTTAAACCATGAAGAGACACAGTTTCAGGCTCTTTGTGTCATTTAAAAAGTTAAGAAACTTGAGAAATCTACTTGAAAATCGTAGATGTGATCGTAACTGTTGAGAACCCTAACTGAGAATTCCTTTTGTAGTACCTTTATTTGGAAGAATATTCAGTCACATAACATTGGTCAGAGGCAGATTTTGGGTATCAGAAAGCCTAGAGTCAAGTTTTATTTCTGACCCTCTACATAACTTATAAACTTATCACACACAGTTGTCTTTAGAATGCAGTGCTATGAAAAAAATAACTTGATTTTCAACTGGGTAGGATTTAAAACTCTGTTGTCTAACTGCTCATATTTAAATACTACAATAAAAGCTTGATTTAAACGAATGACTGATAAAAGATTCTATAGGAATAAATTCTAAATACTTAAGGAAAGCTTTCCAAAATTCAGATCAGAGGGAATTCGCATTAATTGCAGTAGTTAGATGAGTTAATAAACGCTTTGCAAAATAGAAAAGTACTTTTGTGGAACAAGAATTACTTCTTTTTAATTCAAACACTTGATATTTGTCTTTCACAGGCAGAGAATGGCTTTACCCTGCATGTATGACCAATGTAAACATATGCTATATGTTTCCTCTGAGTTAAACAGGCTTCAGGTATCTTATGAAGAGTATCTCTGTATGAAAACCTTACTGCTCCTCTCTTCAGGTTGGTAGAACATCTATTCTCTTCTAAAATGGACTTCTAAAATATGTCAAAAACATAAAACGTAGAAGTCTAGAAATAAACGTTTGTTTGTATACAAAGCACTAAATAATTATACCAAGTCTACTATTTCCTGGTACTTTAGACTTTCATAAATGTAAAATTTTAGAAAGGCTAAGATTAATAAGATTACATAGGTATCATGGAGAAATGGAGAGGTATACGAACCACATGGCAGGGAGGAGGAAGTCACTGCTGATCTGGAATATCTATAGCCTTCTTCCTTCCTACAACTTTTTACACTTCCACTACAGAAGACACGCCAACTTGAATGATTTTTCTCTACAATACTGTTCAGTTCACTCACTCAGTTGTGTCTGACTCTTTGTGACCCCATGGACTGCAGCACATCACGCTTCCCTGTCTATCACCAACTCCCAGAGCTTGCTCAAACTCAGTTACTTAGTCAAAAATTTTAGTTATACAATGACTAATAATACATTAGTAATAGTAATACAATGACATATTTCATACTATATAGAAGAAATTATGGATAGGACCTAAATTTAAAAGCTTTTGCACAGCAAAGAAAACCATCAACAAAACAAAAAAACCACCCATAGAATGAGAGAAAAAATTTGCAAACGAAGTGAACAAGGGATTAATCTCCAACGTACACAAACAATTCATGCAGCTCAGTATCAAAAACGAAACAACTAAATCAAAAAATAGGCAAATGGCTAAACAGCACATGAAAAGATGCTCAACATCACTGATTATTAAAGAAATGCAAATCAACAGTACAATGATGTATCGTATCAGTCAGAATGGCCATCAAAAAATTTAGAAATAATAAATGCTGGAGAAATAATAAATGCTTTTACACTGTTGGTAGGAGCATCAATTGGTACAACCATTATGATGGAGAACAGTATGTGTTGTGCATGCTGAGTTGCTTCAGTCTTGTCCAACTCTGCAACCCTATAGACTGCAGCCCTCCAGACTCCTCTGTCCATGGGATTCTCCAGGCAAGAATACTGGAGTAGGTTGCTATGGCCTCTTCCAAGGGATCCTCCCAAGGCAGGAATTGAACCTGCATCTCTTACATCTCCTGCATTGGCAGGTGGGTTCTTTACCACTAGCGCCACCTGGGAAGCCCCAGTATACAGGGTCTTTCAAAACTAAAAATAGAACTACCATATGATCTAGTAATTCCACTCCTGGGCACGTAACTAAAGAAAATCATAATTCCAAAAGATACATGCAGCACTCCAGTGTCCACTGCAGCACTATTTGTAATAGCCAGCAACCTGGAAGCAACTTAAATGTCCATCCACAGAGAAACGGATAAATAAGATGTGGTACATATATACAATGAAATATTACTACTCAGCCATAAAAAAGAACAAAATAATGAACAAATATAAAATATTTTGTTTGTATAATAATGAACAAAAGAACAAAATAATGCCATCTATAGCAACATGGATGGACCTAGAGTCTGTCATACAGAGTAAGTCAGAGAAAAGATAAATATCACATGATATTGCTTATATCACTGTGGATGGTGACTGTAGCCACTGCTTCTTGGCAGGAAAGCTAGAAAAACCTAGACAGTGTGTTAAAAAGCAAAGACATCACTTTGCTAACAAAGGTCCATATAGTCAAGGCTATGGTCTGTCCAGTAGTCATGGTACGACTGTAAGAGTTGGACCTTAAAGAAGGGCAGAATGCCAAAGAATTGATACTTTCAAACTGTGGTGCTGAAGAACACTCTTGAGAGCCCCTTGGACAGCAAGGAGATCAAACCAGTCAATCTTAAAGTAAGTCAACCCTAAATACTCACTGGAAGGACTGATGCTGAAACACCAATACTGTGGCCACCTGATGTGAAGAGCCAATTCATTGGAAAAGACCCTGATGGGAAAGAATGAAGGCAAAGGAGAAGAGGGCAACAGAAGATGAGATGGCTGAATGGTACATTACATGTACCAATGTACATGAACTTGGGCAAACTCCAGGAGATGATGAGGGAGAGGGAGGCCTGGCGTGCTGCAATCCATGGTGTCAAAAAGAGTGAAAAATGATTGGGCAACTGAACAACAGTAACATTGCTTACATACAAATGAAGTTATTTACAAAACAGAAATAGTCATAGTTGTAGGGAAAAAAACTAAGGTTACCAAGGGGGGAGGGTGGGAGGGATAAATTGGGAAACTGGGACTGATATATATATATACACTACCATATATAAAATATAATAAGAACATACCATACAACACAGGGAACTCTACTCAATACTCTGTAATGACCTGTATGGGAAGAGAATCTGAAAAGAGATTGGCTGCCTGTGTAACTGAATCACTGTGAACACCACTGAGAGTCAGCTACACTCCCAATGAAAACTACTTTAAAAGAAAGCAGTGATGAAAGAAAAGGACGACCTAAAAAAAGTGAGCTTGAGTACTATTAAAGAATTAGTCAATGCAGCATTGGAGCTGGACTTTTGGACAGAGGTTCTTATCTAGAAAGGAGCAACGCTATCTTGAAAGTTTACAAAAGTAAATTGGTATATGAACTTCAGTGAGACTACTTTCAGCAAGCAAAGGCAAACTAGAAAACTTCTGGAAAATACAAAGTATCTTGTCTATATTAGTAAAAATGTAGCATTATCAACAACTAATGAAAGAAGGTCTGTGAACCAGTAGGCATTATAAGCTTTCTAAAATGCGGAGTTGATAGCTATGTACCTCTTCCATGTAAGTAGCATTCCAATTTTTTAAAGCCTTCATTCCATTAGTAACTGTGGTTTCAAAGTGGCTAAAAAAATCTATGGGTGGTACATGACTGTGCTTTATCGCTCAGTTGTGTCCAACTCTTTGCTTGGACCCCTTGGACTGTAGCCCACCAGGCTCCTCTGTCCATGGGGATTCTCCAGGCAAGAATACTGGAGTCAGTTGCCATGCCTTCCTCCAGGGGAATCTTCCCAACCCAGGGATCAAACCCAGGTCTCCTGCATTACAGGCAGATCCTTTGCTGTCTGAGCCACCAGGGAAGCTCCTTACATGACTACATGACTGTATCTATCTAAGCTTTTCCAAAGCACACATCAACCTTAGTGCTATTTTTGTTGTTTAATGTCACGGGACTTAAGGAGTAGTAGTAATATTTCAAAATAAGAATATTTTCCACAACCCATTTTTAAAAAGTTAATTTTTTAAGGTTACCTGTAGCAGTACCCTTGTTAAAGCAGTGAGCTTGATACTGTTGAAGTAAACAGTTAAAGTTCTGATAATGAATTATTTGGGTTGATAATATCCAGGTACAAGTCAATGCCAAGATACTAACCTTTTGGTAAAAGAAAAGGATGAAAATATGTATCTTAAGATTTAATTAGACTGCTACCCTGACAACACTAGAAGAAGTGTCCTAACCTTCCATTAAGAAATGCTGGACTTAAAAAATTTAACACTACATGCAGGCAGGTACCTAAAGAGGTGAGCTGCACTTGAAGCTAGCTTTCTCTTAGAGGGTAGTTGCCAAGACTGGTAAATTAGTATATTCAGTAAATTTAAAGACAAGTGTAATTGGGCGGGGGGCGAGGGGGAGATGGATCTAAAGGCAGATTAGACATATTTGTAGAGACATTTAAACTGAAATATACATCTAAAGAATTTATCCAGAATACATTTTTAATGTGTGTTTGTGTATATGTAAATGAACAAAGATAAGAGGCATGATTGAGAGAGGTCTACAACAGTACTTCACAACTCTTTTCACATCATAACAACATTAAAAAAATAGCATTCATAGCACAATGAGGTAAATGAATAAGCTTCCTGCAACCAGTGGTGACCAGCATAGCAGATCATTAACAACACATTAGTAACCCATTCATATGGTGGTCTTATAATCAAAGATCCAAAATGAAAGGTGAAAAGATACTATACAAAGAGATAATGGCTGGAAACTTTCCAGAACAGCAGCAACTGAAGAAAGCGAAATAATTTTTTTCAAAAAGCTCAAGGGGTAAATTAAACAACTAGGCAGTTATTGCTCCCATCCTCACAAATAAGAAAAAGCCAGGCAAACTGACAATAACTTTTTTAAAGATCCATCTGAGAAGTAAGGTCACAGGACAAACCACTAACATCAAAATCTGGAGAAACAGGCAAATACAGAGGACCACAGCCAAGATCAGTTTCCTGGAAACAGAAGCTACTGGACCCAGTAATGCAGAAACACTTATGGTATCTTTGATGAATTTCTGAAGACCAAGTAAGGAATAGCTGGAGTGTTAAGAACCCTGATATCAGGGCTTCTCTGATAGTTCAGTTGGTAAAGAATCAACCTGCAATGCAGAAGACCCTGGTTTGATTCCTAGGTCAGGAAGATCTGCGAGAGAAGGGATAGGCTACCCACTCCAGTTTTCTTGGGTTCCCTTGGGGCTCAACTGGTAAAAGATCCACCCACAATGCAGGAGACCTGGATTCAGTCCCTGTGTTGGGAAGATCCCCTGGAAAAGGGAACAGCTACCCACTCCAGTATTCTGGCCTGGAGAATTCCATGGACTGAATAGTCCATGGGGTCACAAAGAGTCGGACATGACTGAGCAACTTTCACATCACTATATAAGAACTCTGGAGACCCAGTCTTCGGGGGTTTCCCCCCACAGTTCTCTGGGGTTTACCTTGAGAAACCCCACCAAATTCTAATGATGAAGATCAGAGAAGATCCCCTTTCTACCCTAGGGGAAAGGGCAAATAGATAATTCCAGTCCCCTTTCCTTCCTATCTCATGTTGAGAGAGATAGTAAAAGGAAGAGAAGACATATTTGAAGCAATAAAGGCTGATACATTTACAAAATTAATGACAGACACCAGAATACATCCAGGAAGCTCAGAAAATATCCAGAAAGACAGATAAATACCAGAAAAGCTGCACCTAGGCATATTGTACTCAAACTACGGGAAACTAAAGATAATAAGGAAATCTTGGAAAAGGCCAGAGGGGAAAACAGTTTACCTATTCCTTATAAAGGAAGGATATTCTCATTAGCAGTCATGCAAGCAGGAAGGTAGTGAACTATTTACCGTTAAAAGAAAAAGATCACCCAATGTTAGATTCCACATCCACTGATGATGTTTTAAGGTACCTACAGTACCTATAAATATTTGAAAGAAGATGTAGATTAGTTGTAAATGTGTATTTCAAATTCTAGGGCAGCCACTAAAAACAACTTTTAAATGAAGTCATAATTGATACACCAAGAGGAAACAGAATCACATGAATACTCGGTAAAGACTAGAAAAGGCAGAAAAAGGAAATAAGAAAAATGAATAGATAAGTTACAAACATGGTAGAGATTAATGTAGATATCTCAATCACTTTAAATTTGAAAGGCCTAATATACAATCTTTTTTTTTTAATGAAAGTCAAAAGAGAATTTGCCACCACAGATTCTCAGTAAAGTAATATAAAGAATATACTCAGGCTAAGGGAAAACAGAATAAAGAAAGTGGTAAATATTTAGATACATTTAAACTATCTCTGTAAAATAACAGTAATAATGTCTTTGGGAAGTTATAAAATAGAACTAAAGTACACAATAATTACATATAAGCAAAGAAGAAAAAAGGAGCCTTTGAAAAGTTAAAGATGAGTGTTTAAATTTCTTAAAGAGTATACAAAGTACATTATCAAAACCATGAGAGCTTTGGGGGAGAACATGGTAAGAAAAAACAATCCAAAAGAATAAAAGAAATGCGAGGAAGTTGAGGGCAGAGGGGAAGCATAAACAGAGGCATGATAGGAGGAAGTAACAAATACAGTGATTGTACAAATAAGTTCAAATATATCATCAATTTCATTAAATGTAGATGGACTAAATGCTCCAAGATAAAAATATACAGAAAGTGCAAGACTAGTTTAAGAAAACAATCCAACTCTGCTATTTATAAGATATATATCTAAATAAAGATGTTGAGTAGCTGAAGTAAAAGGATATACTACACATAGTGTAGTATATGGCATCTACATGCCACATGGTATATGGCATTTGTGGCATACTTTCTGTAAAAGGCCAGATGGTAAATGATTTCAGTTTTGCATACAATCTCTGTCAGAGGTACTCATTCTGCCCCTTGTGACATGAACATGGTCATTAACAGTGCTTAAAGAAAACAGGCATGGCTGTGTTCCAATGATATTTTATTTACAAAAAGAGGCTCCAGGTAGAAGGGGCCATTGCTGACCACTGTTTTACCCAAAAGCAATCTGAAGCAGCTATGTTACTATAAAAATAAACACTAAGGCCCCCCAAAACAGTTCTATATTTACAGATATTCACTACATACAGCATTCTAGCACCAGAAAAATAATTCTGAACATATGGCCCTAAATGACATAAAGCAAAAATCCCAAGGAATATTTGTGGTAACTTGGGATGGATGAAAGTCTTCTAAATATAAATACTGAATAGGTTTCTCACATAATTATTTTTACAATGAGGAAAACCAGCACAGGGAAAAAAGTTATAAATAAGAAATCAGTATTTTAAAAATTAGCAATAACTAGATCACCTGTAATATAATCATGTGTAAAAACTAACCCACCACTCCTGATTAAATGACCTTCATCTGCACACTAATACTGGTATCCTATAAGTGTCAAGTTTGCTCTATGGAATCAAAATATTTTGATATGTAGTTTTTGGTCTAATCCTAATCAAAATCCAATGAGAGTGATATACTACATTAACCAAATGAAGGATAAAAATCTTAAGTGCAGAAAAAGCATTTGACAAAATTCAACATACATTTATGACAGAAAATATCAATAAACCACATATAGATAGGGTACCTGACCATAATAAAGGCCATATATGACAAGCCCACAGCTAACATCATTACTCCATGGTGAAAAGCTGAAAGCTGTTCCTCTGAAATAAGGAATGAGACAAAGATGTCCACCCTAGCCACTTCCAGTCAACCTAGTTCTGGAAATTCTAGCCAGACCAATTAAGTAAGAAAAAGAAAGAAAAGGCATCTAAATCAAAAAGGAAGAAGTAAAAATTCCAACTGGGGTCAGCACATCCTGAGTGTTCTGATTATTACTGCCTGTTTAACTGGAAGTAAAACCATTAGGAAAAAAACATTTTTAAGAAGTAAAACTCTATTTGCAAATGATCTGATTTTATATATAGAAACCCTAAAGATGACATCAAAAAATACTGTTCGAACTAGTAAATTCAATAAAGTTGCAGTATACAAATTCAGTTTACAAAAATCTGTTGTGTTTCAACACATTCATAACAAACTAGCAGTAAGGGAAATTAAGGAAACAATTCTGTTTACAACTGCATCAAAAAGAATAAAACACCTAGAAATAAATTTAACCACAGAGGCAAAAGACTTGCACAATGAAAACTATAAGACATTGATGAACAAAACTGAAGAAAACAAAAAATAAATGGACAGTCCATGCTTACGGATTAGAAGAATTAATAGTGTCAAAATGTCCTTACTATTCAGAGTAATCAACAGATACAATGCAATCTCTATAAAATTCCTATGGCATGTGTCACAGAAATAAATAATCCTAAAATTTGTATGGAAGCATAGAAAACCCAGAATAGCCAAAGCAAACTTGAGAAAGAACAATAGTTGAACTTACACCTTGGTTTCAAACTATGTTACAAAGCTGTAGTCATCCAAACAGTATTGTACTGGCACAAGACCATTCACATAGATTAATGGAACATAATTGAGAGCCAAGAAGTAAACCCACAATCTATGTATTGTCAATGAACTAATGACAAAGTAGCTAACAATATACAATGGGAAAAGGGCAGTCTTTTCAATAAAGATGTTGGGAAAACCAGATCCAAGAGAATGAAACTAGATTACCATCTCACACCATATACAAAAGTTAACTTAAAATGGATCATATGGACTTGAACATATGTTCTGAAATCATAAAAGTTCCAGAAGAAAATATAGGCAGTAAGCTCCTTGATGTCAGTCTTGAGGTGGATTTTCTGCCTCAGACATCAAAAGCAAAGGCAACAAAAGGAAACAAATGAAACTATATCAAACACAGCAAAGGGAACCATCAACAAAATGAAGAGGTAGTCTGCCAAATGAGAGAAGTATTTGCAAATCATGTATCTGATAAGGGGTTAATATCTACAAATAAAAGAATACAACTCAACAGCAAAAGAACTAATATCCGAATTTTTTGAATGGGCTTAGACCCCGAACAGGTATCTCACAAAGACATACAAATAATCAATATGTATATAAGAAGGTGCTTTACGTCATTAGTCATCTGGGAAATGCATGCAAATCAAAAGTACAATGAAATGCTACCTTAACATCAATCAGGATGACTATTATCAAAACATCCAAAGACAAAAAGTATTGGCAAAGGTGTGGAGAAAAAGGAGACCTTTGTGCACTCGGGAATTTAAACTGGTGCAGCCACTACAGAAAACAGTTTGGGGGTTCTTTAGCAAATTAAAAATAGAATTACTATATGACCCAGCAGTTTCACTTCGGGGTATTTAACCTAGAAAACAAAGAAATTAACTGGAAAAGATATGTGCACCCTCACGTTCACTGCAGAATAATTTATAATAGCCAAGATATGAAAACAACCTAAATGTCCACTGGTGAATGATTCAGTGAGATATTATTCAACCATAAGAAAAAATGAAACTTCACCATTTGCAACAACATGGATGGACCTTGAGGGCACTGTGCTAAGTGAAATAAGTCAAAGAAGACAAATACCACATACATCTTACTTGTATGTGTAATCTAAAAACAAAAGCCCATGGATACAGAGTACAAATTAACAAGTACCAGAGGTGTGTGTGTTTGGGGGTGGGGGGTGTTGGGGGATGAGAGAAATGAGTGAAGGGTTTAGAAAGTATAAACTTCAGTCATGGAGATGTAATGTATAGCATGGAGATGTAATGGTGTCTATAGTTAATATGATATTGTATATTTGAAAACTGCTAACAGTAAATTTGAAAATTTTCATCACAAGAAATAAAGTTTTGTAACAATTTATGGTGACAGATGTTACCTAGACTTGCTGTGGTGATCATTCTGCAGTATATACAAGTATTGAATCATCATGTTGTACACTTGAAACTAATACAATGTTACATACTAATTATATCTAAATTTTTAAAAATAATTTTTTTTAATTCACTGAGAAAGAAAGGAGTTAGGAAACAGGGGCTCAGGGAGGTTGTACTGAAGTCCACCTGGCAAGTAAGAATTAAAAAGACTTATCCTAAACACACTGCTTTTCCTCTGTTCTAGCATTTTCTAAGACGTCAGTAGAAATGAAGTTTAAGTTTGGAAAAGGATTTGCTCCCCCTCCCTGGAGAGTGGGCTTCCCTGGTGGCTCACACAGTAAAGAATCTCCCTGCCACGTGGGAGACCCAGGTTCAAGCCCTGGGTGGGGAAGATCCCCCGAAGAAGGGCATGGCAACCCATTCCAGTACTCATGCCTGGAGAATTCCATGGACAGAGGAACCCGACAGGCCCCAGTCCATGGGATCCCTGGAGAGTGCATAATTATAGCTCTAAGGAAGTCCTGAAATCCGAAAATCTGCCTAACTTGGTATTGAAACATCTAGTTTTATTAAATTCTGATCATCAAATCCTTTTCCCCTAATCATTATTAAAACACAGAACCAAAGTTCCTTGGAGCACACTTTAAGATATATAGTATCTACAAGTTATAATCTCTGCAAGACCAAGTGAAACCATGATTAATCTTAATCCTCTGTTCACAGTCCTTCTTCCTAGTATTGTTTCCTGAGGAGTACTGTGAAAAATTGATTTTTTTTTTTTTTTACTAATTTTATGATCCATGAGGTATTTTCTGTGTTTCTATACATAAGGAAAGGCAGATATTTGCTCCCCAGTAAAGCATACATACAAACCACATAAAAAAATCAAGTTTGTTTTTAGATTGGAATCATATCAACTCAGTATGTTAACACATTAATAAAATGTACTGCATGCTGATTTGAAGGTCCTAATTGGTTATATCACAAGATATTCCAAGATGTAATTGGTGGAATAAACATTATTGTTGAAGTCATCTATGTCTGTACTAGAATTAAACTCAAGGGCAGAATGACAATCAGTGTATTATTTGTTTGGTCTTCAAACTAGCTTTGTGAACTAAGGAGGAAGGTGTTTACTAGATCCATTCACAGATGAGAAACAACATGATAAACCCAAAGTTACATCCTCCAATTTTCTCTTATCCCATATTCTCATGTGGCTATAGTTTCATAATCCTTCAAAATGCTTATATTTTAAGAATGCATTAGATACAGTGTAAAACATGATCTATTACTGATAATGTCCTACTTGTATATATGAAAAGTTATCACAAGAAAATTCTTTAATTGATTACAATTAACCTTTTAGTTCCTAAGGAAGGCTTGAAGAGTCAAGAACTATTTGATGAAATTAGAATGACCTACATCAAAGAGCTAGGAAAAGCCATTGTCAAGAGGGAAGGAAACTCCAGTCAGAACTGGCAGCGGTTTTATCAACTGACAAAACTCTTGGACTCCATGCATGATGTAAGTGTCAAACAAAAAATCCAAGTATCAAAAGAATTTCCTGAGACATGAAGTATGTCCTGATTTTTGTATATAATTATATACCAATAGTTTTGGGGTCCCTCCCATTCATCGATTTTGATGATGGTTTGATTTCAGGCTGTGAAGTTCAGTTTGGCACACAATTCTCCTAAAGTCAATTGTGAAATACCATTTCATCTAGTCATAGGCATCTAACATCAAGATACTAATACAGAATGTAATGGCACTGTTTTTTAAAAGGTAGAATTCCCTCTTTCTGTATGAATTTATCCAGTAAGTTTGAATGTGTCCTTCATATACTACGGTACCACAATTCATCATGAAACATCTTAATTCCATATAATTCTATATACTATTTAAGAAATTCAAAATGTCTGTAGTAACTGAGTGCTCATTTTATTTAAGTAAGCTTCTTTCTTACCCCGGGAATTCCAGCAGATTGGTATATTCCAAGTCAGAAATTAAAAAAAAAAAAAAAAAAAAAAGAGGGGGGGGGGGGGAGACCAAAAACAAGCATGAGATGTCTCTACTGCTAAGTTTTTAAGACTGATCATCACTATATCTTCTCTTGCAGGTGGTTGAAAATCTTCTTAACTATTGCTTCCAAACATTTTTGGATAAGACTATGAGTATTGAATTCCCAGAGATGTTAGCTGAAATCATCACCAATCAGATACCAAAATATTCAAGTGGAAATATCAAAAAACTTCTGTTTCATCAAAAGTGACTGCCTTAATAAGAAAGGTTGCCTTAAAGAAAGTTGAATTTATAGCTTTTATTGTACAAACTATCAATCTGTCCTGTAGCAGTTTCATTTTTTTTTTGTTTTTGTCTAGATTTTGGTTTTGTTTTGAATACGCACTACATGTGGTTTAAAGAGGGCCAAGACTTGGCAACAGAAGCAGTTGAGCTATCACTTTTCAGTGATGGGAAAAGTAGAAAGTGAGAGTTGGTGGATCCCAGAAATTAGAGCCAATAATGTGGGTGTATAAGCTCCACTGTCAGAGCAGGATGGCACCTAAACCACCAGTGCCCGAAGTCTGTGTGATAAACTTTCTGCTCATACTTTTCACAGTTGGCTGGACAAAATTTTTTAGACTTTTTGTTGGTATATTTTCCCCTGTATAGTTAGGATAGCATTTTTTTGATTTATGCATGGAAACCTGAAACAAAGTTTACAAGTGTATATCAGAAAAGGGAAGTTGTGCCTTTTATAGCTATTACTGTCTGGTTTTAACAATTTCCTTTATATTCAGTGAACTACGCTTGCTCATTTTTTCTTACATAATTTTTGTATTCAAGTTATTGTACAGCTGTTTAAGATGGGCAGCTAGTTCATAGCTTTCCTAATCGAACTCTAAACATTAATCTTCTGTGTGAAAATGGGTTGGTGCTTCTAACCTGATGGCAGTTAGCTATCAGAAGACCACAAAAATTGACTCAAATCTCCAGTTTTCTTGTCAAAAAAGCTCACATTTTGTATATATTTGCTTCAGTGGAGAATTATATAGATTGTGCAAATTAACCGTCCTAACTGGTGTAGAGCACCTAGTCCAGTGACCTGCTGGGTAAACTGTGGATTGCAAAAGACTAATTAAAAAAAAAAAAAACAAAAAAAAAAACTACCAAGAGGCCCTGTTTGTACCTAATGCCCTAGCTATCTCTGCAATGGTTAGATGGGAAGAAAGTCAGTAAACTGTCTTTCAGGACCTTTTGCTGTAGTTTGTAAAACGTCCTAAAAGTTATAATGCCAGATAACCAGCTGAAACACAGTTGAGAGTTTTTAACCAGTCCAAGTAATTCCTCCCACTAAACTTTACCCCCTCCCAAAAATCTCTTAATATGGCAAAAGTGGCCAGACACCCATTTTCACATTCCCACTTGTCACCAATTGGTCTTTCTTTCCTGGGGACACAGGAAAGCTCAGCTACTGATTTTTCTGATTTAGAACTGTATGTCAGACTTCCATGTTCATAAAACTATACATCCCTCACAGCCTTATGTGTGCCATAGAGTTTAATGAAAGTCATGTGAATTTCTCCTTCTCACTGTTGAGAATTATCATTTTAAACAAGATAGAAGCTGTAGTAGCCCTTTCTGTGTGCACCTTACCAACTTTCTGTAAACTCAAAACTTACATTTACTAAGCCACAAGAAATTTGATTTCTATTCAAGGTGGCCAAATTATTTGTGTAATAGAAAATGGAAAATCTAATATTAAAAATATGAAACTTCTAATATATTTTTATATTTAGTTATAGTTTCAGATATATATCATATTGGTATTCACTAATCTGGGAAGGGAAGGGCTACTGCAGCTTTACATGCAATTTATTAAAATGACTGTAAAATAGCTTGTATAGTGTAAAATATGAATGATTTTTAGATGAGATTGTTTTATCATGACATGTTATATATTTTTTGTAGGGGTCAAAGAAATGTTGACGGATAACCTATATGATTTATAATGTGTGCAAGCATTCATACAGGCAGCAATGGTCTCAGAAACCAAACAAGTTTGCTATACAGGAAGAGGGAAATGGAAACTGGCCCTGTGCACCATGAAGGTTATTGAGGCTCTGTCCCATTCAGATCAAGAGAGGAAGTAATCCTCCTCTGCCTCCCAGAATGACCACCCTTCTCATTCCAACAGTGCGTCTGTCTGCACAGGTTTAGTTTACTAAATCTCCCCTTGCGCTAAAGTGTGTTAACAGGACAGAAAGGTGGTGCTTACACATTTACAGGCACCATCACATACAGCCTCCCCAACAGTTTAACAGTTTGGCAATAATACGCATAGAGGTACCAGCAATATGTAAATAGTGCAGAATCTCATAGGCTGCCAATAATACACTAATTCCTTTCTATCCTATAAGAGTTCATTTCCTAATAAAATGAGGACATGTTTATGTTTTCTTTGAATGCTTTTTGAATGTTGTTATTTTTCAGTATTTTGGAGAAATTATTTAATAAAAATGTAATCATTTGCTTTTTGAATGCTGTCTAAAAAGGGAATACTCCTTTTGTAATTCTTTAAATTGATCTCAAAGTATTTTAAAATGATTTGTAACCCAGCTGGATGTGAAATTTTTGGTGCCTAAGAAATATCACTTGAATATTATCAGTGATAGTGTTAAGTTTCAAAAAGAGCTTCTGAAAGATAAATTATTAATCATTTATAGAGTATTATCTGGTTAAAACCAGAAGGCGTACCACACATTAACCTTAGTTTTAGCCCCAACCACCTTGGCTCCCAAAAAATCGAGCTCAATGAATAAAGACAAGTGCACTTTGTTGTTAAAAGGAAATGGACTGACATTCATGAATCCATAGGAAGCTGTACATTAAATGGAAAAAGAAGCCGTGACCTTTTAGAAAATGTGGGAAAGAAGAAATTTACCTTAATTATGTGTGAGTGTAATTATGGACTTAAGTGAAGAAAGCTATGGTGCTATCTGAAAGGAGCTTCATTTTCTATATATTTGGTATGTTGCCATCCCAAACTATTAAAGTGTGTAGTAATTTTAGTGACAGGTAACATGCGTAGATGAGTCACAACAAATCCTGAAAAGTATTTTTAATTACCGGTGGAAAAAGGGACCCTCTCTGTGTTTTTAGGCCTTGCTATAGGATACAGGACAAGTGTTTTGGGGATATATATATACACCCAATCGTCTAAAACTATGTGAGGGGAACCTAAAAGTGCACCTGCCTTCTCCTGGGGAAAAAAAAAAAAAAAACACAGCAAAAGGAAAACACATATGATTAGTGTCTATGAAGAACTCAGTATTTAGCATAGGATGAGCTGTGGATACATATATAAAGGAAAGCCAGGATCACTTCAGAATTGAGGAATGGAAGAATGAGCAACTCCAATTTTACATATCTATCAATACAACCAATTATCATTAAGTCTTATCATTTTAGTTCTCTGTTAAATATCCTAAAACTACATCACCATGTAATGGACATTATTATTACACTTTAATCTGTCAAAAGTTAAGAACTGTGACAGCCCTCAGTAAGAGTTTGGTCTTGGTAGATCACTGAAAGGACTGCAGCTGTATATGAATGTTTTTCTGTGCCTGGTTTGAGAATAAGAGAAACTAAGAGTGTAAGGAGGACATGTTAACCACTTGGAATGGAAGTTTATCGTTTTCCAGACGATGGTCAGTCAGCCTGGTCCACCAAGGATTAGTGACCAGGTTCTTGGGAAAGGATTAGCTTCTCTCTAGCAAATGCCTGAAAGAAGGATTTTATTTTCTGATGAAAGGCTGTATGAAAATACCCTCCTCAAATAACTTGCTTAACTACATATAGATTCAAGTGTGTCAATATTCTATTTTGTATATTAAACAAATGCTATATAATGGGGACAAATCTATATTATACTGTGTATGGCATTATTAAGAAGCTTTTTCATTATTTTTTATCACAGTAATTTTAAAATGTGTAAAAATTAAAACCAGTGACTCCTGTTTAAAAAATAAAAGTTGTAGTTTTTTATTCATGCTGAATAATAATCTGTAGTTTAAAAAAAAAGTGTCTTTTTACCTACGCAGTGAAATGTCAGACTGTAAAATCTTGTGTGGAAATGTTTAACTTTTATTTTTCATTTAAATTTGCTGTTCTGGTATTACCAAACCACACATTTGTACTGAATTGGCAGTAAATGTTAGTTAGCCATTTACAGCAATGCCAAATATGGAGAAACATCATAATAAAAAAAAACAAATCTGCTTTTTCATTATATGACTCCAACATGCTTTTGTAGAACTCATGCAGTTTCCATTTTCCTGCTGCTTTTCTTCCCTCTTCTATTGAAGGTAGAGTTATCACTTCAGGGAGCTTAAGCTGCTAAAGAGGACATTTAAATGGCAATGTGGCAAGTTTACATGCTAATATCGCATAAATTCAAAATGAGCTTAACCCTGGCACCAAAGACTGTCCCAACTGTGCCTCAAATGGTCATGTGCCAACTACTGCAAAGGGTACCAAGGGAAGGAAGAACTCATTCAAGCCTGTTCTAAACCTAATAGTCTTTACCATGAAAACGCTATTTTATGTAAACAAACTGATTAGCTTATCAAGATTCTTACCTTACTTAAAGTCATCAATTCTTTCTCCAAAAAAGGACATAAACATTCAGTAAACACAGCAATATTGCATATTATAGACAATAAAGGCAAAAGGGGTAAAATGGTAAACCAGTTATTCTATACAATTTACACAGTACTTCCAAAAGCATAATGTGTTCAATCATATCCATAAACTGGATGATCTAACAAACTTCCCTATAAATACTCTTCTCTCCACATGTGGCCTCCATCGCTAAGGAAAAGGCATTACGATTTTAAAACCAAGTCTATCTTACCTGTCATATGTGTACCAAGTAGTTGCTGTGTACCCATTATATGATAAATATTGAAGTTCAAATATGAACAAGAAAATTACTATTCCTACCTTTAGTCATTTGCAAAAGTATACAAGAAGCCTCCCTTCCCAGTGTCTTACTAGTATGTATACATATTATTGCTTTACTATTCATTTCAAGTATTAGCCTTACATTTGTAGAACACTGACATATAGCAGTTAATCCTCACCTACCCAATAAACAAATGAAATAAAAACAAATGCTAAGGAACATAACTCCATTTCATAAAAAGGGAACAAGTTCAGAGTTTAAACACCTGATTCATAGCTGCTAACCCATTTTATTGAAATCTGAATGGAAAATCTTTGTAATGAGGCTATTTACGATGTCAGAGAATATGGCTCTAGTCTACAAATTCCCAGGGAACTGGGGTTGCTTTTCTTTTTTTAAATTTGTGTTTTACATTTACTGAGCACTTACTTCATGCCAGGCATCATGTTTCAACATATTATCTCATTTAAACTTAGAAACTCTATAAAGTGCTACTATAAACCTCATATAAGCTCACTGTATTTATATGAGACAACTGTGGCTTAAACAACTAACTTACCTAGGTTACAAAGCTTGGAAATGGTTAAGTAGGACTTCTTTGTTGTTTTTTGTTTGTTTTTAAATACTGGGCATCTAGCTCCAGAGTCCATGCTCTTAAACGTTACTGAGAAATTATTAAAAGGAAGCTCCTAACTAGATTAAATGAGCCAATGTTGACCATTCTATGTCAAGCCTTTGACCTAATCTCATTTAACCTAATCGTTTTAATTTAACCATATCAATTTTGACTTACACATTTAACAATGATAATTCCTTCTCTTAAGAACATGTGTTCTACCATGTGTCCAATATCCTTTGTTTTGTCAAATATACTGTACAAGGAATCTGTCTCACTTAACACCCACAGGAAAATTAACATATTCCTTCAAGCAAAATTAACATATTCCTTCAAGCTATATAGAGAATATAGGCTACACTCTAAACAGAGGAAGAGAGTCATTTATAAATGAAAACTGATGTAAGTCAAAATCTGATTAGTTTGGCAAGTAAAATAAGAGCCTGAATTTTGAGTGTATTTTTTCTTAGACCTTCAGCTAATTTCTATTAACTGGCAGTATATGGCTCTTAACAGCATTAGTAATTTTATAGCATTTGCTTTAGTGCAAGGAATCCAGTCTTCTTTTCTTATGTCAGGCTTCCATTGCCCAGTTAAAATGAAACCATACTTTGGTAGGGAAACATTTTTTACTTTATTTGGTCACAGACAGGCTAACATCAGAACAAAACAGTTCATAAAGAACACATCAGACACCCAAAAAAACTTTCCACACTCTATCCAACCCACTTGAATAAAAGACAGTTTATATTATTCATCTTTTATACCCTGTCCATAAATCAACAGAATAATATGTATACACAGTGTAAATAAGCCATAGCTTTTGTTACTATTAATGTGGCATTGTCTTAATGGAGTATTGCTAGAAATAAAAATCTAGATCATCCAAAACCATTAGGATTGTTTGCTAGCTTTGCAAAGAATAGAGATAAAAATAACTCTTTCCAAGTGGGTGTAACAGGAGATATAGTGTGCACAAAAACCAAACAAGGGTTCACAGAACATGAAATTATGTCCTAAATACCTCTTGATCAGTTGCCTGACCCACTGTGTGGCAGGTGTGCTAGAGGAGCCAATTCAAAGACCAACCACTAAGCCAATACTAAAAACTTCAAGGTGATGTTCCTGCCTTCAAGGAATCAAAGATGAGAGACGTGGTTCAACAATTCCACTGCTATGTATCTGTTCAAAAGGAATAAAAACATGGGCATACAATGACTTGCATGCAGATACTCACAGCACCATTGTTTGTAATAGACAAAAAGCAAAAAGAACTCAAATGTCCACCAACATAAATACATAACAAATAAAACACTAACAAATGAATCAACACATAAACAAAATGTGGCATAGCTATATCTCAGTTCTTATGTATAGCCATACAGTAGAAAAGAATAATTGTAAGCAAAGCAGAGTAGAATACTACACAACAATGAAAGAGATAGTGGTGCATGCCATAATATGGATGAACCTCAAGCAAAAGAATTCACACAAAGAGACCACAAATTACTTGATTTCATGTATATGAGATGTCCAGACAAGGCAAAGCTATAGCCAGAAGGCAGGTCAATGGTTTCCTATGACTGGGGGTGGCATCAGGGCTCAAGTGAAAATAGTATGAGGGAACTTCATGGGAAGATGGAAATGTTTTAAAATTGGATTATAATGATGGCTACACAACTCAGCAATTTTAATAAAAATCATTAACATTTACACTTAAAGTGAGTAAGTTTTATGGTATGTCAGTTATATATACATATTATATATAATATATATATATTATATATATATATATATACACACATACAAACACACACACTACATCTAAGAGTGGATGTAAGCAAATGTGTTAAGTGAACTTTCATTCACTGTATCAGCACCTGGTACAAAGTACTTTGAATACAAAAGGCAGGCGCAGCTGATTTTCAGGAAAGCCTATAAGAAGGTGTCTTCCTTGTCATGATACTATACACAGACAACCCTAAAGATAACTATTAGAAAATTACTAGAGCTAATCAGTGAATTTAGCAAAGTCGCACAATACAAAATTAATACACAGAAATCACTTGTATTCCTATAAACTAACAATGAAAAATCAAAAGTTAAGGAATCAATCCCATTCACCATTGCAACAAAAAAGAATAAAATATCTAGGAATAAATCTACCTAAGAAGACAAAAGAGCTGTATACAGAAATCTGTAAGATACTGATGAAAGAATTCAAAGATGACAAACAGATGGAGAGATATTGCATGTTCTTGGGTTGGAAGAATCAATATTATGAAAATGACTATATGACCAAATGCAATCTACAGATTCAGTGTGATCCCTAGCAAATTACCAATGGCATTTTTCAACAAAACTAGAACAAAAAATTTCATAATTCACATGGAGTAACAAAAGACCCTGAATACCCAAAGCAATCTTGAGAAAGAACGGAGCTGGAGGAATCAACTTTCCTGACTTGAGGCTATACTACAAGCTACAATCATCAAGACAGCATGGTACTAGCATAGAAACAGAAATAATAGACCAGTGGAACAAGACAGAAAGCCCAGAGATAAATCCACGTACCTATGGTAACTTATTTTTGACAAAGGAGACAAGAATACACACTGGGGCAAAGATAGCCTCTTCAATAAGTAGTGCTGGGAAAACTGGACAGTTACCTGTAAAAGAATGGAATTAGAACACTTCCTAACACCAGACACAAAGATAAACTCAAAATGGATTAAAACCTAAATGTAAGACCAGAAGCTATAAAATTCTTAGATGAAAACATAAGCAGAACACACTCTGAGATAAATAACAGTAAGATCCTCTATGACCCACTTCCTAGAGTAATGGAAGTAAAAACAAACAAATGGGACCTAATTAAATGTAAAAACTTCTGCACAGCAAAGGAAACTACAAACAAAGTGAAAAGACAACCCTCAGAACGGGAGAAAATTATAGCAAATGAAACAATGACAAAGGATTAATTTCCAAAATATTACCAGCAACTCATCCAAATCAATACCAGAAAAACAAGCCAATCAAAAAGTGGGAAAAAGACCTAAACGGACATTTTTCCAATGAAGACATATGGATGGCTGATAAACACATGAAAAGATGTTCAACATCACTCATATTAGAAAAATGCAAATCAAAACTATAATAAGATATCACCTCACACAAACATCAGCCAGACTCCTCAAGAAAAAAAAGGGAGACAACTCAAATCAATAAAATTAGAAGTGAAAATGCAGAAATTACAAAAGGCAACACAGAAATTCAAATGGTCATAAGAGACTACTATGAGCAACTATATGTCAATATAATGGAAAACTTGGAAGAAATGGACAAATTCTTAGAGAACTATAACTTTTCAAAACTGAACCAAGAAGAAAGAGAAAATTTGAACAGGTCAATTGACAAGCAAAGAAATCTAAACTATAAGCAAAAATCTTACAATAAACAAAAGCCCAGGACCAGATGACAAATTCTACCAAAATTTTAAAGAACAGCTAACACCTATCCTACTCAAACTCCTCCAGAAAATTTCAGAGGAACAAAAACTCCCAAACTCATTCTACAAAAGCCACTATCACCCAGATACCAAAACCAGACAAAGATGCCACAAGAAAAGAAAATTACAGGCCAATATCACTGACCAACATAGATGCAAAAATCCTCAACAAAATTCAAGGAAACAGAATCCAACAACATATTAAAAAGCTCATATATCATGATCAAGTGGGCTATATAAATTCCAGCAATGAAAGGATTCTTCAATATTCATAAATCAATGTGATACACCATATTTACAAAGTGAGAGAGAAAAACCATATGATTATTTCAACAGATGCAGAGAAAGCCTTTAACAAAATTCAATACCCATTTATGATAAAAACTCTCCAGAAAGTAGGCACAGAAGGAACATACCTAAACATAATAAAAGCCATATACAACAAACCCACATCAAACATTATTCTCAGTGGCAAAAAATTGAAAGCATTTCCCCTGAAATCAAGAATAAGACAACGGTGCCCACTCTCACCACTACTATTCAAAAGTTCTGGAAGTCCTAGCCACAGCAATCAGAGAAGAAAAAGAAATAAAAGGAATACAGATTGGAAAAGAAGTAGCAAAACTCTGTCTGCAGATGACATGATCCTCTCTATATACAGAAAACCCTAAAGATGCCACCAGAAAAGTACTAGATCTAATCAGTGAATATTGGAGCTAATCAGTAAAGTCACAGGATATAAAATTAATGTGCATATATACACTGCATGACTATACACTAACAATGAAAAATCAGTATCCTGGTCAATAAGAAGTCTGACAAAGAGGACCAGCCTGTTTACCTCACCTGGACAATTTCTCAGGGCTATCACTGTAATGATGAATATAAATATGAATTAAATTTCATTAAATGTCATTAATGAGCAGGAGGACAATTTGAGCCAAAAATCAAAATTGTAAACTTTTATAGTCAACAGAGATGAAAACATGTCCACACAAAAACTTATACACAAATATTCACAGGACTATTGTTCATAATGCCCCCGAAAGTAGAAACAATCTAAATGTCCATCAACTGATGAATGAATAAATAACATGCAATATATTTGTACAATGAAATATTATTTTGGCAATGAAAAGAAATGAAATACTGATACATACGTTTTTTGGATGAACTTCACAAATACCATGCTATGTAGAAGAAGTTAGTCATAAAAGATCACATTTTATAAATTCACTTACATTAAATGTCCAGAATAAACAAATCTATAGAGATAAACAGTAGATTTGAGATTTCCAGGGGCTGAGGGAGGAGGAGGGGATATTGAAAAGTGACTGCTTATTGGGTGCTGCATGTGTGCTAAGTCACTTCAGTTGGATCTGACTGTTTACGACCCTATGGACTGTAGCCCACCAGGCTCCTCTAGCCTTGGGATTCTAGAATACTGGAGTGGGCTTCCGGGTCAAGATGGCAGAGTAAAGGACATGTGCACATCTCCTCCTGCAAGAGTACCAAAATCACAACTAGCTATTGAACAACCATCAACAGGACGGTGCTGGAACCTACTAAAATAAGATACCCCACATCCAAAGTCAAAGAAGAAGAAGCCTTCAGCAAGACAACAGGAGGGGCACAATCATGATGAAATCAAAACCCATACCTTCCAGGTGAGTGATCCACAAACTGGAGAACAATAATACCAAAGAAGTTCTCCCACTGTTGTGAAGGTTATGAACCCCATGTCAGGCTTCCCAGCTTGGGGATATGACAAAGGGACTGGGAATCCCTGGGAAATCTGACCTTGAAGGCCAGTGGGATTTGATTACAAGACTTCCACAGGCCTGGGGCAAACAGACTCCAGTCTTGGAGGGCACAAACAAAACCTTGCACACACCAAGACTCAGAGGAAAGCAGAGAACCCACAGGAGACCGAACCAAATCTACCTGCTAGTGTTGGAAGGTCTCCTGTGGAGGCATGGGTTGGCAGGGGCTCACCACAGGGACAGAGGCACTGGTAGCAGCATCCTGGGAAGGTCCCCCTTGCCATAAACCCTCTTGGAGGACTGCCTTGGGGCAAAACACTACCGAAGATGGAGCGTGAAGAACTGAAGTGAAGTGAAAGTTGCTCAGTCATGTCCGACTCTTTGCAACCCCATGGACTATACAATCCATGGAATTCTCTAGGCTAGAATACTGAATTGGGTAGCCTTTCTCTTCTCCAGGGGATCTTCCCACCCCAGGGATTGAACACAGGTCTCCCACACTGCAGGTGGATTCTTTTTTTTTTTTTTTAAATATGGAATGCTTCACGAATTTGCGTGTCATCCTTGCGCAGGGGCCATGCTAATCTTCTCTGTATCATTCCAATTTTAGTATATGTGCTGTCGAAGCAAGCACTGCAGGTGGATTCTTAACCAGCTGAACTACAAGAGAAGTCCAAAAATACTGGAGTGGGTAGCCTATCCCTTACTCCAGTGGATTTTCCTAACCCAGGAATTGAAACAGGATCTCCTGCATTGCAGGCAGATTGTTTACCAACTGAGCTATCAGGGAAGCCCATAATATATAAGGAGAGTGAAGCCAATCAGCAGAAAATTGGATTAAAGCTTTCCTGAGCAAGACCCTGCCCACCAGAGCAAGACCTAGTTTTTCCCACTACCAGTCTCTCCCATCAGGAAACTTACACAAGCCTTTTAGCCTCCTCCATCAGAGGGCAGACGGAAGAAGCAAGAAGAACCACAGTCCCACAGCAACTAAAACAAAAACTGCATTACAGAAAGTTAACCAGCATGAAAAAGCACAAAGTTGTGCCCCAGATGAAGGGACAAGGAAAAAAAACCAGAAAAACAACTAAATAAATTGGAGATAGGCAGTCTTCCAGAAAAAGAATTCAGAATAATAATAATGAAGATGATTCAGGACCTGAAAAAATAATGGAGGCAAAGATTGAAAAGATGCAAGAAATGTTTGCCAAAGACCTAGAATAACTAAAGAACAGAGAAAAATAATACACTAGAAGGAATCAATAGTGGAATAACTGAGGCAGAAGCACGGATAAGTGACCTGGATGACAGAATGATGGAACTCACTGCTGCAGAACAGAATATAGAAAAAACAATGAAAAGAAATGAATGACAGCCTAAGAGACCTCCTGGAACAACATTAAACACACCAGCATTCGCGTTATAGGAGTCCCAGAAGAAGACAGAAAGGACCTGAGAAAATATTTGAAGACACAATAGCTATAACTTCCCTAACACAGGAAAGGAAATAGTCAACCACGTCCACGAAGCACAGAGTCTCAGGCAGGACAGACCCAAGGAGGAACACACCAAGACACATAGTCATCCCACCGACAAAAATTACATATAGAGATAAAATATTTTAAAAGAACAAGAGAAAAACAACAAATAACATACAAGGGAACTCATCTGGCTATCAGCTGATTTCTCAACAGAAACTCTATAAGCCAGAAGGGAATGGCATGATATATTTAGAATGATGAAAAGGAAAAACCTACAACCAACAATACTCTACCAAGCCAGACTCTTTTTCAGATTTAATGGAAAAATCAAAAGCTTTCCAGACAAGCAAAAGTTAAGAGAATTCAGCACCACCAAACCAACTTTACAACAAATGCTAAAGGAAATTCTCTAAGCAGGAAACAGAGAAGGAAAAGACCTACCTACAAAAAATGAACCCTAAACAATTAAGAAAACAGTAATAGGATCATACATGTCAATAATCACCTTAAATGCAACTGGATTAAATGCACCAACCAAAAGACATACACTACCTGAGCAGATGAAAACATGTGCACGCACGCACTTCCACTTACCACATCACTCTGCTTGACCCCACAATTTGCATGTAATTATTCTATATTATGAGGTTCATCATGGTCCCATTACAGCTTGCACTGTAATTCTTTTATTTTTTATCTGGCTATTGATTGTGAAAACTGATAAACATCTTTCACTATTGTGATTATGTAACTAGTACTCACTTAATACCAGTACATGTTTGGTCAACAGAAAAATAATATAATTCTATTATCACCAAAACTACCATTTAATAGAAAAACTTGTAATCACTTTTTAAAATCCAGATACATATCAGAATTATCTTGTAATTTTTTGAAAAATACAAATGCCCACGTATTGCTTTTTCTCGCCAGAGCTCCAGATATGTTTCTAATGAGCAGCCATGTTTAAAACCATGGTTCAGTTTAAAGCCAACTGAACTATATGAGGATCTTTCATATTTTTCTACTTTGTTTTACTTTTTCTGTTTCATATTCAGTGCTCCCATTTCATGTAGTTTATATTTTCCAATTTCTCCATCTCTTTTTTTTATGTTCTTTCTCAAGCTTTTATCCAACATAATACAAAAGCTCTTATATACTAATATAAATACTCTAATATATTTTTATAAAACCTATGAATTTTTGCCTAAAAAATTTATGATATTTTGATTCCACTTATTTGACTTAGTATGAATAGAATGCTAGATTTCTAATCTAAAAAAACAGGTATGAAACAAGCAACAAAGGTTTACTGTATAGCACGGGGAACTATAGTCAATACCTTGTAATAACATATAATGGAAAATAATTTCAAAAATAATATATGTGTACATGTATAACAGAATCAGGCTTCCCTGGTAGCTCAGCTGATAAAGAATCCATCTGCAATGCAGGAGACCACGATTCAATTCCTGGGCTGGGAAGATCTCCTGGAGAAGGGAAAGGCTACCTACTCCAGTATTCTTGGGCTTCCCTGGTGGCGCAGACGATAAAATCACACACAAAAAAAGAATTCTACTTTTTGAAATTTAGTAATGTTTATCTTATTGCCAGTTTTTCTAAATGTCATATGGACATCTAATAACAATGTGTGAGATACAAAATTTGAAATATATTTATGTAGAATATGAGATTAGTATAAATTAATATAAAATAGAAATCTACCATAGTTAATTTACCAACATCACTCAAGAAGCTCCTATTCTTATTTTTTCTGCATTTTATAAAATATTCTCAGGGAAATGCTAACATGCCTCACTATTGTATATTTTTTTCTTTTCCCTTAGATTTCTTCTGCTTTTTGCTTCATATATCTTTGTTTCTTTGTTGTTAGGTGTCTAACCATTTATGATGTCTATCTTCTTTGTGAATTGTACCTTTTATCATTAAAAATATTCATCTTTGCTTCATTTAAAAATAATAAGTAAAAAGAATACTGGAGTGGGTTGCCATTCCTTCTCCAAGGGATCATCCCAATCCAGAGATTGAACCCATATCTCTTATGTCTCCTGCACTGACACATGGGTTTCTTTACCACTGGCATCATCTCAGAAACCCTTAGTGGATACCAAGATTCTTTTAAAGGTAACAAAAATGTTCTAAAATAAAACTGTCTTCATGATTGTACAACTCTGAGTATACAAAAGGTGTCTGAGTTGTACATTTTAAATGGGTACATTTTTTGCTATCCAAATTACAGCTCAAAAAAGATGCTTTAAAAAACAGGAAAGAAACATAACCTTATTAGTCCTATCGTTGTTGTTGTTCAGTTGCTAAGTCATGTTCGACTCTTTTGCAACCTCATGGACAGTAGTCCGCCAGGCTCTTCTGTCCATGGGATTTCCAAGGCAAGAATACTGGAGTGTGTTGCCACTTCCTTCTCCAAGGGCTCATCCTGACCCAGAGATCAAACCCATGTCTCCTGCATTGCAGGTTGATTCTTACCACTGAGCCACCTGGGAAGCCCCAAATTAGCCCTCTATCTATTAGTTAAGTTGAATTTGTAGTTAAAAACCTTTCCATAAAGAAAACTTCAGGCCCCAGATGGTTTCACTGGTGATTTCACCCAAACACTTCAGAGAGAAATAATACCAATTCTACAGAAACTCTTCCAAACAAAAAACTGCACAGGAGGGAATATTACTCAATCCATTCTAAGAGACCAGCATTATGCTGCTCTAAATATCAAAATTAGACAAAAACTACAAGAAAAGAAAACTACAGACTAATATCCCTAATGAACATAATGGGAAAACTCTACACATAACTTTGGCAAACAGTATTTAACAATTTATTACAAGGATGACACATCATGACCAAAGGGTTACCTTGAGAACAAGGGTTGGATTCACATTTCAAAATCAATCAATGCAATTCACAACAGTGAAAAAACGAAAACTCCATATGATTACCCAAACAGATACAAAGCATTTGACAAAACCCAACATACAGTTCTAATTTAAAATAAACAACCTCTTAGCAAACTAGGAATAGAAGGAATTCACTCAGTTTTATAAAAGGTATTTACCAAACACCACCTCCTTCTAGCATCATACTTAATGGGAAAATACTAAACACTTTCAGTGTTTTCAGTAAGAAAACAACCAGTTTTCAGTAAGAAAACAACCAAACAGGAATGTACCCTCTTACCACTTCCATTAATACTATATTGCAGGCCCTAGCCAATGCAATCAGGCATGAAAGAAATAAAATGTAATTAGATTAGATGGAATGAGTAAAACTGTTTTAACACATAGACATCTATGCAGAAATTCTATGGAATCTATAGAAAACCTACTAGACTTCAAAAAGTTAAACACAGAATTACCACATGATCCTGCAATTCCACTTCTAAGCATAAAACCAAAAGAACTGAAAAGGGGTACTCAAGTAAATACATTTACACATGTTCATAATAGCACAATCCACCACAGCCAAAAAAATGGAAATAATCCACGTGTTCATCAATAAGTGCGCAGATGAATCACTGTAGTATATATAAACAACAAAATACTATTTGGCCATAAAAAGAAATGAAGTATGAATTCATGCTATAATGTGGATGAACCTCCAAAACATTATGTTAAGTGAAAAAAGCCAGGCACAAAATGTGGTATTTTACATAATTTCATTCACATGAAATATCTAGGACAGAAAAATCTACAGATACAGAAGGAAGATGGTTGGTTGAGAGGGTCTGGGAGAAGGGAATAATGGGGAGAAATCACTAATGAGTAAGGGTTTTACTGTGGGTTTACAGAAATATTTTTAAACTAGACATGGATGGTGGTTCCACAACACTGAGAATATAATAAATGCCACTGAGTTATTTAAGTGGTAAACTTTATGTTTTATTAATTTCATGTCAATGAATTACTATTTTGGAAAAATCTACTGGAAATAATACAGTTTAGGAATGTTGCAGGATACAACAGGGGTCAGCAAAATATGATTTATAGCCAAACTCAACCCATTTCCTATTTTTGCTAAAGAAAAAAAAAGTTTCTGACACACAGACATGCATTTGTGTGCTATCTATGCTGCTTTCATACTGTTAAGGCAGAGTTAAGTAGTTGTAAAAGACATATATGGCCTACAATGTGTATAATATTGGCCCTTACAATATCTGGCCCTTAACAACAACAAAAAAAACTTGCCGACACCCAGGGACCAGATCAACATTTAAAAATTAACCGTATTTCTATGCACCAGTAACAAACAATTAGAAGTTGATTGTTTAAAAATACCATTTGTAATTCCTCCAAACAATATGAAATAGAAATAATCCTGACAAAAATATGTGACAAACCTATAAACTGAAAGCTACAAAATGCAAGTTTGGCCTTGGAGTACAAAATGAAGCAGGGTAAAGGCTAACACAGTTTTGCCAAGAGAATGCACTGGCCATAGCAAACACCCTCTTTCAACAACACAAAGGAAGACTATACACATGGACATCGCCAAATGGTTAATACCAAAATCAGATTGATTATATTCTTTGTAGACGAAGATGGAGAAGCTCTGAACAGTCAGCAAAAACAAGACTGGGAGCGGACTGTGGCTCAGATCATGAACTCGTTATTGTCAAATTCAGACTTAAATTGAAGAAAGTTGGGAAAACCACTAGACCATTCAGGTATGACCTAAATCAAATCCCTTATGACTATACAGTGGAAGTGAGAAATAGATTTAAGGGACTACATCTGATAGACAGAGTGCTTGATGAACTACGGACAGAGGTTCGTGGCATTGTACAGGAAACAGGAATCGAGACCATCCCCAAGAAAAAGAAATGCAAAAAAGCAAAATGGCTGCCTGAGGAGGCCTTACAAATAACTGTGAAAAGAGAAGCGAAAAGCAAAGGAGAAAAGGAAAGATATACCCATTTGAATGCAGAGTTCCAAAGAACAGCAAGGAGAGATAAGAAAGCCTTCCTCAGTGATCAATGCAAAGAAACAGAGGAAAACAATAGAATGGGAAAGATTAGAGATCTCTTCAAGAAAATTAGAGATAACAAGGGAACATTTCATGCAAAGATGGGCTCAAAAAAGGACAGAAATGGTATGGACCTAACAGAAGCAGAAGATAAGAAGAGGTGGCAAGAATACACAGAAGAACTGTACAAAAAAGATCTTCAGGACCCAGATAATCATGATGGTATGATCACTCACCTAGAGCCAGACATCCTGGAATGTGAAGTCAAGTGGGCCTTAGGAAGCATCACTACGAACAAAGCTAGTGGAGGTGATGGAATTCCAGTTGAGCTATTTCAAATCCTAAAAGATGATTCTGTGAAAGTGCTGCACTCGATATGCCAGCAAACTTGGAAAACTCAGCAGTGACCACAGGACTGGAAAAGGTCAGTTTTCATTCCAATCCCTAAAAAAGGCAATGCCAAAAAATGCTCAAACTACTGCACAATTGCACTCACCTCACATGCTAGTAAAGTAATGCTCAAAATTATCCAAGCCAGTCTTCACGGTATGGGAACTGTGAACTTCCAGATGTTCAAGCTGGTTTTAGAAAAGGCAGAGGAACCAGAGAACAAATTGCCAACATCTGCTGGTTCATCAAAAAAGCAAGAGACTTTCAGAAAAAATGTCTATTTCTGTTTTATTGACTATTCCAAAGCCTTTGACTGTGTGGATCACAATAAACTGTGGAAAATCCTTAAGGAGATGGGAATACCAGACCACCTGACCTGCCTCTTGAGAAACCTGTACGCAGGTCAGGCAACAGTTAGAACTGGACATGGAACAGACTGGTTCCAAATAGGAAAAGGAGTATGTCAAGGCTGTATACTGTCACCCTGCTTATTTAATTTATATGCAGAGTACATTATGAGAAATGCTGGGCTGCAGGAAGCACAAGGTGGAATCACGATTGCTGGGAGAAATATCAATAACCTCAGATATGCAGATGACACTACTCTCACAGCAGAAAGCAAAGAACTAAAGAACCTCTTGATGAAAGTGAAAGAGGAGAGTGAAAAAGTTGGCTTAAAGCTCAACATTCAGAAAACTAAGATCACGGCATCTGGTCCCATCACTTCATGGCAAATACATTGGGGAAACAATGGAAACAGAGAGAGACTTTATTTTTCTGGGCTCCAAAATCACTGCAGATGGTGATTGCAGCCATGAAATTAAAAGACGCTTACTCCTTGGAAGGAAAGTTATGACCAACCTAGATGGCATATTAAAAAGCAGAGACAGTACTTTGTCAACAAAGGTCCGCCTAGTCAAGGCTATGGTTTTTCCAGTAGTCATGTATGGATGTGACAGTTGGACTATAAAGAAAGCTGAGTGGAAGGATTGATGCTTTTGAACTGTTGTGTTGGAGAAGACTCTTGAGAGTCCCTTGGACTGCAAGGAGATCCAACCAGTCCATCCTAAAGAAGATCAGTCCTGGGTGTTCATTGGAAGGACTGATGTTGAAGTTGAAACTCAAATACTTTGGTCACCTGATGCAAAGAGCTGACTCATTGGAAAAGACCCTGATTTCCTAGAAAGATTGAGGGCAGGAGGAGAAGGGGATGACAGAGGATGAGATGGTTGGATGGCATCACCGACTTAATGGACATGGGTTTGGGTAGACTCTGGCAGTTGGTGATGGATAGGGAGGCCTGCTGTGTTGTGGTTCATGGGGTCGCAAAGAGTCGGACATGACTGAGTGACTGAACTGAACTAAAGGACATTCGAGCAACCTAAAAGAGGCACGGATAAAGAACATGTGGTATATATATTTAATGGAACATTGATTAGTCATAAAAAGGAACGAAAAAGTGTCATTTGCAGAAATATGTCTCTAGTGTATGACATCCCAGAGACTGTCACACAGAGTGAAGTAAATTAGAAAAATATCATGTAACCTTGTTTATATGTGGAATCTAGAAAAATGGTACAGATTAACTTCCTGGCAAAGCAGAAATAGAGTCACAGATGTAGAGAACAAAATTACGGTTACCAGGGGAGAAGGGAATTGAGCGATGGGATGAATTGGGAGACTGCAAACAACATATATACACTACTGTGTATAAAACTAACGAGAAACCATTTCTCAGCACAGGGAACCCTACTCAATGATTTGTGGTGACCTAACGGTAAGGAAATCTGAAAAGGAGTTATCTGTATGTGTGTAACTGATTCACTCTGTTGTACAGCAAAAACTAAAACAACATCATAAAGCAACTTTACTTCAATAAAAATTAACTAAAAAATAAATGGCCTTTGCTATGTTGAGATATGTTTCCTCTATGGTCACTCTGGTGAGAGTTTTTATCATGAATGGATACAGAATTTTGTCAAGTGCTTTTTCTGCATCTATTGGGATAATTCTGAGATTTTTAGCTTTATTTTGTTAATGTGGTATATCGTGTTGACTGATTTGCAGATACTGAACTGTTTGAAGTATTCTCTTATGATTGTTTATACTTCTGTGATAAAAAGCTATATTTTGGATTCCATAATAGGGACCCACAAGGGAGGCCTATAGATTAATAAACCTGTAAATCTAAGAAAACAAAAAACAAAAATCATGGTATTGGCATATAAACAAATAGATCAATGGAACAGACTAGAGAGTCCAGATATAAACACATTTATATAGACACTGGTTTTGTTTTGTTTTTTTAACAAAGTTGCAAAGACAACACAACAGAGAAGGAGCCTTTTCAACAAATGTACTAGAATAATTGGCTATGTGTGTTTAAAAAACAACCTGGATCCATACCTTGAACCATACACAAAAACTAACTCAAAGTGGACAGAGACATATATGAATAATCTAAAACTGCAAAATTTGCAGAATAAATGCAGGAGAAAATTTTTGTGCCCTTGGGCTAGTCAAAGATTTCTTAGATGTGCACCAGAAGCACTATCTATTAATTTAAAAATTGATAAAATGTATTTTACCAAAATTTAAAACATCTACTCTTCAAACATACTTTCAAGAAAATGAAAATACAAAGCACAAATTGAGAGAAAAATATCTGTAAACACAAAGATGATAAAGAACTGGTGTCCAGAATACGTAAAGAACTCTCAAAGCTCAACAGAAAAAAGAGGGGGGGAGGGGACAGATACATCATGAGTGCAGCTGGAGCAGTACTTGACGTGCCTGATGGGAATTGATGGAGGGCTTCCCATGCCTAGAGGGATGGGAGGAGGCTCTGCGCAACCAAGTAGGGCATGAGAAGGAAAGAGGGGTAGATGAGGAGTGAAGACTGAAGACAGTAGGGAATCAGTGCCCATGGTAGGGAGTTGGGGAGAGGAGAGGCTCCCATACTCAAGAAACTCTGCTCATGGCTGGGGGAATCAGCAAGCATGGGAGGGACCTCCGGGGGACAGGGGGATTAGAGGGGAATGCAGTGGCCAGGCTATGGAGGGCAGGATGGAGTGGAACCTGTGCGCATGGTACATGTCACAGCCCTGGGCACTTCAGCCTCAGTTGTGTGTCTCCTGGTGGGGAGAAGGGGGGTTTGGGGAGTGGACCCAGAGAGAGGACAACTGTTGGTGGTGGTAGGGGAGGGGCTTCTCCACCAGGGAGGTTGGTGGAGGAGCTCCAGGACACCACGAAGGTGAGGCACCATTGTACAGTGGTATACAAAGCGTGGGGCCACCATTGTGGCACTCCTTCCTGTCTGCCCCACCCTGGCCTCCTTGTGCAACAATAGGGGCACACACCTGTACAGGCTCACATGCCCCTGCAGGTAGGGTCGCCCATCTGCTCAGGCCCTGGCAAGCCTGTTGGGGTCCCAGGGCTTGAGACCCACTCCTGCCAGAGTCCCCTCTGGCTGTACAGTTCCCAGGCCTGAGCCCTTTTCCCACAAAAAGCCTTCAAGTACCGTGTACATCCTGGGCCTGAGCCCCACCCCACCAAGGCCGCCTCTTCTAGACCCAAGAGTCCCAGCGGTCCACCTGTCACTCCTGATAAAGCCTCCTTTAGCTGCGTGGGTCTCAAGGATATCCACTCTTGCCACTATTATTCAACATAGTTTTGGAACTCCTAGACAAGGCAATCAGAAAAGAAAGAGAAATAAAAGGAATCCAAATTGGGAAATAAGAAGTAAAACTGTCACTGTCTACAAATGACAGGATACTTTACAAAAAAAATCCTAAAGAGGTCACCAGAAAATTACTGGTACTAAATCAATGAATTTGGTAAAGTTGCAGGATACAAAAATAATTAACAAAAATCTCTTGCATTCCTATAATCTAAAGATGAGAAAGAGAAATTAAAGAAACAATCCCATTTACCATTGTAACACAAAGAATAATATACCGAGGGATACTCAGAAAACTATAAAATACTGATGAATGAAATCAAAGGTGACAGAAACAGATGGAGAGATATACCATGTTCCTGGATTGGAAGAATAAATATTGGGAAAGTGGTTATACTACTCAAAGCAATCTACAGATTTAATGAAATTCCTATCAAACTACCAATGGCATTTTTCACAGGATGATATTGCACAGAAACACAAAAGACAAAAAAAAAAAAAAAAGAAACACAAAAGACGGTGAATTGCAAATGCAACCTTGAGAAAAAAGAATGGCACTGGAGGAATCAGGTTTCCTGACTTCAGACTATACTACAAAGTCACAGTAATCAAGACAGTACAGTACTGACACAAAAGCAGAAATACAGATCAACGGATCACGATAGAAAGCCCAGAGATAAACACATGCACCTATGGTCACCTAAACTATAACAAAGGAGTCAAGAATATACAACAGAATAATGACAGTCTCTTCAGTAAGTGGTGCTGGGGATACTGAACAGCTACATGTAAAAGAATGAAATTATCTCGCTCTCTAACACCATACACAAAAATAAGCTCAAAATGGATTAAAGATCTAAACATAAGGCCAGATACTATAAAAATCTTAGAGGAAAACATAGGCAAAACACTCTTTGACATAATTGCAGCACAATCTTTTTGATCCACCTCCTAGAGTAATGAAAATAAAAATAAACAAATGGGATTTAATTAAACTTAAAACCTTTTGCACAGCAAAGGAAATCATAAACAAGTTGAAAAGACAACTCACAGAATGGAAGAAAACATTTGTAAACAAAGCAGCTAATAAGGGATTAATCTCCAAAATATACAAACATCTCATACAACTCAATGTCAGGAAAACTAACAACTGATTCAAAAAACGGGCAGAAGACCTAAACATTTCTTGAGGGAAGACATACAGATGGCCAAGAAGCACATGAAGAGATGTGCAGCATAATTAATTATTGTGCTGTGCTGTTTGTCACTAAGTCATGTCTGACTCTTTGAGGCCCCTTGGACTACAATCTGCCAGGCTTCTCTGTCCACAGAATTTCCCAGGCAAGAATACTGGAGTGGGTTGCCATTTCCTTCTCCAGGGGATCTTCCCAACCCAGGGATCAAACCTGAGTCTCATGTGTGAGAGGCAGATTCTTTACCACTGAGCCACCTGGGAAGCCCCTCATTAATTATTAGAGAAATGCAAATCAAAGCTACAATGAGTAGTTCACACCAGTCAGAATGGCAACCACCAAAGAAATCTACAATTAGGGCTTCCCTGGTGGTTCAGTGGCAAAGAATCTGCCTGCCAATGCAGGGGACATGGGTTCAATCCCTGATCCAGGAAGATCCCACATGCCACGGAGCAACTAAGCCCTTGCACCACAACTACTGAGCCAATGCTCTAAAGCCCTGAGTCACAACTAAGCCTGCAATGCCTAGAGTCCATGTTCTGTAACAAGAAAAAACACTGCAACAAGTCCGCCTACCACAACCAGAGAGCAGCCTCGGCTCACCACAACTAGAGAAAGCCCACACACAGCAATGAAGACCCAGTGTAGCCATAAATAAATAAATCTTTTTAAAAATATACAAACAAATGCCAGAGAGGGTATAGAGAAAAGAGAGCTCTCTTACAGTTGTTGGCAGGAATGTGCATTGGTGCAACCACCTTCAACAGTGTGGAGGTTCCTTAAAAGACTAAAAATAGAGCTACCATGACCCAGCAATCCCACTCCTGGGCATATACGAAAAAACCTTAATTACAAAAGATACATGCCCCTCCATGTTCATTGCATCATTATTTGTAATAGTCAGGACATGGAAGCGACCTGAATGTCCATCAACAAACGAATGGATAAAGATGATGTGGCACATATATACAATGGAATATTACTCAGCCATAAAAAGGAATGAAATTGTGCCATTTACAGAAATGTGGATGGACCTAGAGGCTATCATACAGAGTAAAGTCAGAAAAATAAATATCATATATTAACACATATTTGTGGAATCTTTAAAAATGTTACAGATGAATCTATTTGCAAAGCAGAAATAAGGATACTGGCAGAGACAACAAATGCATGGACACCAAGGGGGAGAAAGGGGAAGTGGGATGAATTGGGAGATTGTGATTGACATATATACACTACATGTATAAAACAGATAACTAATGAGAACCTACTGTATACACAGGGAACTCTACTTAATGCTCTATGGTGACCTAAATGGGAAGGAAGTCCAAAAAAGAGGGGATATTATGTATATGTATGGCTGATTCACTTTGCCACACAGCAGGAAATAACACACTGTTTTTGCCAACTATATCCAATAAAATTTTTTTAAAAAGAAAACGGAATATTCAAAACAAAAGAACTGTACAAACTGTAAAATTTAGGGGGAAAAAGAAGAAAATCAGTCATAATCTCTTCATTAATTACCACTATTTACCACCACTGTGATATATTTTTAATGTGTTTTTCCTGAGCATTTATGTTATATGTCTGTATATCTTTCAAATACATTTTACAATGAGAAGAGGAAGCTTAGGGGAATAAAAGCTGCAATATTAAAAAAAAAAAAAAGGAAGGGCAAAATATCTGAATAGATGCTTCACCAAGGAATAAATACAGATGGAAAATAGATACATTTTTTTAAAAATGACCATCATTAGTTATTAGGGAAATACAAAATAAAACCATAATAAGGTAACACTATAGATCTGTGAGTATGCTAAAGAAAAATGAACAGATACAGGCATTAACATGGATGACTCTCAGAAGCACTGTGGTAAATGAAAGAAGACACACAAAAGGCTTCATTCTGTTTGGTTCTATTTACTGCATAGGGCATTTTGTAAAGGCAAATCCATAGGAAAAGAAATGAGATCAGTGGTTGCCAGGGGCTGGGGATAAGAGAAGGTGTGGAGGGGTGTGTGTGTGCACGCGTGTGTGTGTTATATGTGTGTTAGTCACTCAGTCATGTCCTACTCTTTGTGACCCCATGGACTATAGCCCAGCAGGTTCCTGTGTCCATGGAATATTCCAGGCAAGAATTCTGGAGTGGGTTGCTATTTCCTTCTCCAGGAGATCTTCTCAACCCAGAGATCAAACCTGGCTATCTCACAATACAAGCAGATTCTTTACCATCTGAACTGGTAAAGAATCACAGGACTGGAAAAGGGCAGTTTTCATTCCAATCCCCAAGAAAGGCAATGCCAAAGAATGCTCAAACTACTGCACAACTGCACTCATCTCACACGCTAGCAAAGTAATGCTCAAAATTCTCCAAGTGAGGCTTCAATACTACATGAACCATGAACTTCCAGATGTTCAAGCTGGATTTAGAAAAGGCAGAGGAACCAGAGATCAAATTGCCAACAGCTGTTGGATCATCAAAAAAAAAAAGAGAGTTCCAGAAAAACATCTACTTCTGCTTTATTGACTATGTCAAAGACTGTGACTGTGTGGATCACAACAAACTGTGGAAAATTCTTAAGAGATGGGAATACCAGAACACTTGACCTGCCTCCTGAGAAATCTGTATGCAGGTCAAGAAGCAACAGTTAGAACTGGACATGGAATAACAGGCTGGTTCCAAACTGGAAAAGGAGCAGTCAAGGCTGTATGTTGTCCCCTGCTTATTTAACTTATATGCAGAGTACATCATATGAAATGCCGGGCTGGATGAAGCACAAGCTGGAATCAAGATTGCTGGGAGAAATATCAATAACCTCAGATATGCAAATGATACTACACTTATAGCAGAAAGAGAAGAGGAACTGAAGAGCCTCTTGATGAATGTGAAGGAGGAGAGTGAAAAAACTGGCTTAAAACTCAGTATTCAAAAAACTAAGATCATGGCATCTGGTCTCACCACTTCATGACAAATAAATGAAGAAACAATGACAGACTTTACTTTTTGGGGCTCCAAAATCACTTCAGATGGTGACTGCAGCCAAGAAATTAAAAGTCACTTGCTCCTTGAAAGAAAAGCTATGACCAATCTAGACAGCATATTAAAAAGCAGACATAACTTCACCAACAAAGGCCTGTCCAGTCAAAGCTATGATTTTTCTAGCAGTCATGTATGGATGTGACAGTTGGATTATAAAGAAAGCTGAGTGCCGAAGAATGGATGCTTTTGAATTGTGGTGTTGGAGAAGACTCTTGTGAGTCCCTTGGACTGCAAGGAGATCAATCCAGTCCATCCTAAAGGAAATCAGTCCTGAATATTCACTGGAAGGACTAATGCTGAAGTTGAAGCTCCAATACTTTGGCCACCTGATGGGAAAAGCTGCATCATTGGAAAAGATCCTGATGTTGGGAAAGAAGGAAAGCAGGGAGTAGAAGGGGACGACAGAGGATGAGATGGTTGGATGGCATCACCGACTCAATGAACATGAGTTTGAACAAGCTCTGGGAATTGGTGATGGACAGGGAAGCATGGCATGCTGCAGTCCATGGGGTCCCAAAGAGTCAGACACGACTGAGCAACTGAACTGAACCCTGAATGTGGTGATAGTTACATGTTTACATGACTGTGTATTAGTCTGTCAAAACTCTGAACTGCACACTTATTTTTACTGTAAGTATACTTTAATAAACTTGAAGTTGAAAATAAAAAAACTTCAACTTACTGAATCAAATATAATTGCTCTTAGAAACAATAAGACAGAGACTTAATTGTCCTTATTTCTTTTTTTTTCATTAATTTTTATTAGTTGGAGGCTAATTACTTTACAATATTGTAGTGGTTTTTGTCATACATTGACATGAATCAGCCATGGATTTACAAGTATTCCCCATCCCGATCCCCCCTCCCACCTCCCTCTCCACCCGATTCCTCTGGGTCTTCCCAGTGCACCAGGCCTGAGCACTTGTCTCATGCATCCAGCCTGGGCTGGTGATCTGTTTCACCTTAGATAATATACATGTTTCGAGGGTGGGATGTTTCGAGAGAATAGCATTGAGAAATGTCCTTATTTCTTAAAGAACATTAGGCACTTGAAAGAAGTTCAAATAAAGGCTCTCAGAAACTGTGACTATCACTAACATGAAAATTCAATTTTTCAACTAAAAAACCTGGTTTAAAGTCCTTTTTTAAAGTCCCACTGGCCCTGCTATGCAGGCCCTCATTATGGCCCACCTGAATTGCAGCAAAAATTTTCTAATCGATCTCCCTGAACACATCCTCCATACTGTTTTCCATACATTCTTTCTAAACCAAATCTGACCACACAGGTCTCCCATTCAAAAGTCTCTGATGCTTTCCCGTACAATAAATTTTAAAAACCCAAAGGTCAGAAGACCCTTCCCAACCTAGTCTTAATGTAACCTCTTCACGCTAACTTTCAGTTCTGCCTTCCTGAACACAAATTTTTAACTCAATATATCCAAGTACACATTAAAATCACATTACCTAGTCTACTTGAGGTTTCCACTTGATACCCCTCTGGGCCTCTGTACCATCTAGCTTATAGTATTCCCTCTACCTTAACTGCCCTTCTCTTCAGGTTCTCCTACACATATGTCATCTTGGAGGAGGCTTTTCCAGGTCTTCTCCTCTCCTATGTTCCACAGTACACACTTTTATAGTGTTCAGCACATAGTTACAATGTTTACTTGTTTGAACTCCCTAAAGTAAGATCTCCTCAAGGACAGGTATCATGTCTTAACTTAGCTCTGATTCTCCAGGGCCTAGCTATATTCTAACTGAATTAGTGCTTTGGTGGGCCAGACACTTGTAAAGGCAGTTGTTAATGAGAATTTCTTATTCAAGAAAAAGGATATATTTTTTCATATCACTAAAGCATTGTGGAAAAAGCAACTGCTGAGAACCTACAAATACCATTTTCTAGTTGTTAAAACAGCATTCTAGGCTGATTCATGTTGAGGTTTGACAGAAAACAACAAAATTTTGTAAAGCAATTACCCTTCAATTAAAAAATAAATAATTTCTTAAAAACAGCATTCTATATTTAGATAAGAATGCTGTGAGAGGAAAAAAAAAAGTCAAGAAATGAAATCAGAAAGCCCACATGAGCTACTTACCAGCCCACATGAGCTACTTACCAGCTACTTACCAGCCCACATGAGCTACTTACCAGCTGTGATTTGGGGAAATTGTTAATCTTTCTGTATATACTTTCTTGATACATAAAACGTGAATATTATCAATGGGGTAATGTAAACCACCACAATGAAATAACACACTGTGAAAGGGCTTTTGTGAATTTAGAACATAAACTGTAGCAATAATAAGGAAAAAAAATATTATCTTCCAGAAGTCACCAAGATGGCAGAATAAAAAACCCTGTTCTCATCCCACAAACACACTAATTCAACAATTCACAAAATTGCTCATGAGAAATCTAGACACTAGCTTTTTTGAAAAGATAAACAGAATTGATAAACCTCTAGCTAGACTAAGAAAAAAGAGAGAACACTCACAGTAAAATCAAAAATAAAAGAGGCGACATTACAGTTCATGCTACAGAAATTTAAAAGATCCTACTTTTTAAAATTTTTATTTTTTTGGCCATGCTGCAAGACATGTGAGATCTCAGTTCCCTGACCAAGGATCAAACCCACATTTCCTGCACTGGAAGCACTTAACCACTGGACTACCAGGGAAGTCCCAAGACTCTATTTTTAATTTAATAAAAAAATATTATGAACAATCATACACCAACAAATTGGATAACTTAGGAGAAATGGATAAACTCCTAGAAACACACAGTCTACCAAAACCAAAGCATAGAGAAATTTACCTCAACATAATAAAGGCCATAAATGTGAAGGGCACAGCTAACATCATACGCAATGATGAAAAGCTGAAAGCTTTTCCTCTAAGATCAGAAACAAAGCAAGGCTGCTCATTCCAGCAACTTCTAGTCAACCTGGTACAAGAAGTCCTAGCCAGAGTATTTAGGCAAGAAAAAGAAACAAAAGGCATCCAAATTAAAAAGGAAAAGTCTATTTGCAGATAACATGATCTTGTAGAAAACTCCACCAAAAAAAAAAAAAAAAAGGATAAACAATCTCATAAATTGCTGTACACAAAATCAACATGCAAAAATCAGTTCTATTTCTACACACTAACAAACTATCTGAAAAGGAAATTAGGCTAACAATCCCATTTACAATAGTGGCAAAAAGAATAAAATATTTAGGAATAAACTTAACTAAGAAAATGAAAGAAAGAAAGAAAAAAAAAGAAAATGAAAGATCTGCACACTGAAAGGTATAACATATTGATGAAAAAAATTAAATACATAAACAAATGCAAAGACAGCCCCTGTCCATGGATCAGAAGACTCAATATTCTTTAAATGCCTATACTTAAATGCCTATAATTAACAGAGTGAGAAGGTAACCTACAAAATAGGAGAAAATATTTGCAAACTATACACCCAATAAGAGGATAATTTCCATAATATATAAGTGGCTCCTACTGCTCAACAGCAAAAACACTAATAACCTGGACAAAAATGAGCTAAAGAGTTAAATAGGCACTTCTCCAAAGATACACAAATGGTTAACAAGAATATGAACAGATGGCTCAGCTTCAGTAAGTATCACGGAAAGACAAATTACAACCACAAACCTTGTACATGTTAGGATGGCTATTATCGAAAAGTCCAAAGACAACATGTTGGTGATGATATGGGTAAACTGGAACTCTTGTATAATGTTCACAGGAATGCAAAATTGTACTGTTGCTATGGAAAACAGCACAGAGGTTCCTCAAAAGATTAAAAATTGCAGTACCATATGATCCAGCATCTCACTTCTGGGTATATATCTTAAAGAATGGAAATCAGGATCTTGAAGAGGTATCTGTTATTATACCCCCAAGATCACAGCAGTCACTATTCACAGCAGCTACAAGGTGAAAACCTAAAAGTCCATCAGGGGATGAGCAGATAAAGAAAATGAGGTATACATACACAATGAAATGTTATTTGGGCTTTAAAGAGAAGAAAATTCAGAAATATACAACAATATAGATGAATCCAGAGGACATTATGCTGAGGGAATAAGCCAATCATAGAATGACAAATACTGCAAGATAGCACTTAAATGAGGTATCTAAAATAAGCAAACTCGTAGAATCACAGAGGTGAATGGTGGCTGCCAGGGGTTGGTGGGGAGGGGGTTAGGGATAGGAAGTTGCTAACCTATAGGCATAAAATTTCAGTTATGCAAGACTAATTAGACCTGACAATCTACTGAACACTGTGTATAGTTATACTGTATTGTACACTTAAAATTTTGTTAAGAAGGTGGAAAAAAATTACTATTTTTTTTTTTTTTTGGTTCACAGAACTCTCCTTTAAGATAAGAGGTTATAATGTTAATAAATAGTTTGGAAATACCTTCAAAGTCAAAACCAGGGTGACTGATAAAGCAAAGAAGTTTTGCCACTCAATGAATTTGGAGCATTGAAAACAGTCTGGGAGTGTTACAAAAAAAAAAAATAAATAAGACTGGGGCATTAAAACAGACTAGGGCAGGGGAATGTACTCAAAAGACTAAAAATAATTTTTAGTTTTTATCTAAATTATGGGATTTTTCAATTATAGCTAGAACTTTCAATAAAACCCAAATGAGAGCCAAGAAATCTCAAGCCATAATGAAAAATTTTCAAAGATTAACCTATACAAAAGAGTAAATAACACAACAGTAGAATTATTCAAACTGAAGCATTCAGGAGGTCAAAAATAAAAGATTTAGATAAAAATTCTGATTTTGCAGTGAACAGACCTCTAATCCTAAAAATGTGAAAATATACCTCCTACCATCGACAACAGTGTGTCAGCATTCTCTAGGATTGTTGTAATTAAAAAGACAGACAATAAAGAGTGTTGGCAAGGATGTGGAGAAACTGGTACTCCTATACGTTGCTTTGAGAATGTATTAATAAAGATAAGAGGTTATAATGTTATGTAAAACAATTACATATGTAAAACAATTATCATATGTCCCAGATATTCCACTCCTAGGCATATATTCAAGAGAACTGAAAAAACATTCTTACACAAAAACTTGTACAGCAATGTTCAGAGCAGCATTATTCACAATAACCAAAAGATGTAAAAAACCCAACCCAAACGTCGTCCATTAACTGATGAAAGATAAATAAAATGCTATGTATATATATACACATGTATATATATACACACAAATCTATACACACACAATGTAGTATCATTCAGCCATAAAAAGGAATGAAGTACTGTTACATACAACATGGATGAACCTTGAAAACATCTCAACTGAAAGAAACCAATTACATGAGAACATATACTGTATGATTCCATTTATAAGAGATGTCCAGAGTAGGCAAATCCATAGAGAAAGAAAGTAGATTAGTGGTTGTCAAGGGCAAAGGATGGAGGGAGAGAGGGAATAATTGCTAATAGGCAGAAAGTTTCTTTTTCAGCTGATGAAAATGTTCTGGAATTAAGACAGTCCTAATGATGCAGAACTTTGTGAATAAATGAAAAATCACTGAATTGTACACTCTGAAAGAGCGAATCTATCTGTTTTTAAAAATACAGTGCATCAGAATAGGGTGATCCATCTGATTAAACAAGGCATAAACTTTGTGACCTGGGGACCATGAACAGTTAGCTGTTTCCTACTTAGATATACCACAAATTACACACCTTCTTGTAGCCAAGAATCAAAAGACAGACGCTGTCAAATCACAATCAAGAATCAGAAAGCTGGTATGATACCACCTTTCGTATACAAAGCAGCCAGTCAGCCAGCTGAAAGACTGATCTGCTGAAACTTTTTTTCATTGTTGTGCCCCAAGAATTCATAAAAAAAATACAGTTAAGTACAGAGCTGAAAAAAGTTTTTCCCAAGAGCTCCTTGCTCTAGCCACATCCATTTTTGGTCTTCAGTACCACAGGAAGAACATCTCAGCATTAATTTTACCTTGAATACGATTGCTTCCAGAATATACTAAATTACTGAGTAAAGTGTCTTGGAAGAAATGGTGTTCTCTGTGTCTATAACATGGGAATAAGGCACTGTAATAAATATCCTAAAAGGACTCACTTTCCCTACCAGTTATGGGAATATGGCAAGAAATTTGTCCCAAGCATAATAATTAATATCACCAACGGTATTCAATAATCTAGAAAAGAGCTGTTGACTTCAGAGAGTCAACAAAGGGTCAATTAACCAGAATACTAAAATTCACTGACAAGAGCTTTTAGCACTCCATTTTTAAAGAAAAAGTATTATGCCTTTAGTATTCACACTCAAAATCCAAAATTGTAAGAAGTTAGCAGGGGCTCTTACAGTCAACACAGACACTCAAATCAAGCTTGTAGTACCGTATATCACATGTGCTTCAGAGCAGAGGCCTATGTTTGTGTTGATCACCTACCTCCAGGGCTTAGCACATGTGGCTGGGTCACTTCAGTCGTGTCAGGCTCCTCAGTTAAAGGGATTTTCCAGGCAGGAATACTGGAGTTACTATGCCCTCCTCCAGGGGATCTTCCAGACTCAGGGATCAAACCTGCTTCTCTGGCACTGGAGGCAGATTCTTTACTGCTGAGCCACTGGGGAAGCCTGGGCTTAGCACAGTGATTAGCATTTTATTAGCAATATTTCTTAAACTAATGTTTGATGAAATTCAATCTCAAATAATGACTTTAAGCCTCTGTAAATCAGGAATTTAAAAAATATTACCTGTCCACCTTATGTATCTACTTACAAATACAGGAGAACTTCCAGAGTGGTTTTTCAAGTTCCCTTTTAAAACATGACTACACTCACTCTTTCAAGAGCAAATTAAGAAAGTACAAAGGAATTTTAAAAAATTGACTATCATGTTTGCATCTGCGGCAAAGGATGGGCTGGGATAAATTAAACACTTTATTTGCCAGGCTACCCACAGGAAGAGACTGATTATTCTCCTCTGATCCCATAAGGTTAAGATGAAGTCATTTGTTCTCAGGTTCTACTGACAAGCTGGTCATAGACGTTTACAATGAAACTCCCGTATAAACACCAAAAGGATGAATCCTAATTGTTTCGTTAACAGATTACACCTGTGGTGAAAAGGGATTCCTCTGGCTTGGGGCCAACCACCCACTTTCCAATAATGAAGGCTCTATTAGTCAGCACTACAGTACCATGTTCTAACCGTGTAGCGTCAACAGGCAACGGTTACAAGTTGTGTAAAAACTCGTCTAGGCTTTGGGCCCTTAGGTAAAAGATGGAATCATCATTGCGGTTGGCTTCTGGGATGAGTGCAAGGACGAAATTAACACGTATATGTAAAACACCTGGCACAAGAAAGCAGCTACTCAAAAACGTAAATCGCCTCCCTGAAGTGGTCACACACACAGAGGCACACATACAGATACTCCATAAAGGTTTTCCACAAAAGTTTATCAGCACATGCATCCAGGATGCCAAAAAAAAAAAAGGTGTCCCAATACTCAGGGAACCTACAGCCAAGATGAGGAGCTGGGCAGCCTGAGTGGCTGTACAGAGTTACAACTGGGCAGGCCCGGCCACCCAACGCCTGCCTCACCTGTGCCAGACAGACACCACACACACCGAGGCAACTTAAAAAAATCGACTACAAGGGCTAGAAACGCGACTCAAACCAGCTTAAGCAATACTAAAAGAAAAACTGTACCTCACAGAGGAAGATGAGGCTCGAAACCAGCTTCTTCCCTCACTCTCCTCTGCACACGTATGCCTTCTGCCAGGACGGGTTCTCCCTCGGGCTGCAACATGGCGCCTATCAGTTTGCCAGCTGTGGAGAGGTGGGGCTTCCTCCCGAAGACTTTACGTTAGTACAAAGACTGACGTTTGTACTCACTTATCATTGGCCCAAACTGGCTTGGGCCTGCCCACCCGTCAACCAATCAGTAACAAGAGAGCGCCAACTAATCATGATTGACTGAAAACCTACTCTATGAATGGAAGAGACGCTTGAGCGTCAATTCCAAGTGTCTATTACAAGCCACTCAGTAAATGACTATTTGGTGAAAAAATAGATGGAGTAATGAATGGCTGAATCTACAAATATAATGGAATTTGTGCTCCTTTTGAAGGATTTCCGCCCCTCTGGGGAAGGATGTGAGAGGGCTGCTTTCAGTTTGAGTTCCACATAATTAGACTCATGTGAGTACACCCAGAATGATTTCCTTGGAAAGCTGTCAGCAATTAAGCATAGACCACCATTAATATTACTAAGCAAGTAATACAAGTCAGGCACTACATGTAGTGTAACTTGGGTTTGAGAGCATAGGATTGGAGTGAGACAGGCCTGGGTTCAAATCCTTTCTCTACCATTTATTAGGTATGTAATCTTGGACAACTTGCTTAACCACTGGACCTCTGTTTCCTCATATGCTGAATGGAGAAATCATATTTCCTACCTCACAATGTTTTTGTGAGAATTCAATAAAACATAGGTGAAATGGTCAGTATACTGAATGTTTAATAGATGCTAGCCATAATTACCATTCATAATAAATTCATCCCAAATCACCTTTAATTTCAATATAAACTACTCAGAACTAGGAGAAGAAAGGCACCTGTTCTCTGTCTCATAAAGCATTAAAATAGTCATTTTATTAACTGGAAGGACTCAGAGTGGGCAGGCTGTTCTCATGTAAGATATACCTGGTCCTATTCTGTGATAATGCCATTCTGGATGCCCTGCCCCGAAGAAGGCATGTAACTGCTATGTTTCTCTGTTTAAAATCTATATATTTACCCAAGAGAAATTAAAAATCTATGCCCTGGTACTTCCTTGGTGGTCCAGTGGTTAAGAATCTGCCTGCCAATGCAGGAGACATGGGTTTAATCCCTGGTCTGGGAAGATTCCATATGCCATGGGGCAACTAAGCCCTTGAGCCACAACTACTGCATCCACAGAACTCTAGAGCCAGCATGCCACAACTAGTGACCCTGGTGTGCTGAAACTACTGAAGCCCATATGCCTAGAGCCCATGTTCCTCAACAAGACAAGCCACCACAATGAGAAGCCTGTACACCGAACAAAGAGTAGTCCCTGCTCACCAAAAGCCCCTGTGCAGCAACAAAGACCCAGCGCAGCCAAATATAAATAAAAATTTGTTTAAAAAAGAAAGAATATATATGCCCTCACAAAGGCTTGTACATGAATGTTCACAGAAGTCAAAAATTGAAACAAACAAAAAAAAAACAGTAAAGAACAAGTACTCATTAACAGTGAATGGATAAGCAAATTGTACTATGTTAATAAAATGAAATGCTACAGGTAATAAAAAGGAATAAACACTGAAACATGCAACAACATGGATGAATCTCAAAACCATGTTGAGTGAAAGAAGCCAGACACAAAATAGCACTTATTGTATGATTTCATTTATTTAAAATTCTATAAAAGGCAAACTAATTTATACTAACAGAAAGCAGATCATTGGTTTCCTGGGGCCAGGTGTAAAGAACAGGTGGAGACTGAGATGAGGCAGAAGGGAATTTTGAGGGGGTTATGGAAATGGTCAGTATCTTGACTGTGGTGCTGGTGGTAGTTATAATAATGTATATATTTTTCAAAACTCAAACTGTTCACTTAAAATGGGTGCATTTTATCACATGTAGATCAGCTCTCAGCTGACCACATCACTGTTTGAATTCTCTGTAGACAAGGCACCTCTGTATTGCTGGCCCCCGTGCACACTACCACTGTCCCCTCCCACCCCATCCCCCATCCCCATCTCTGTCTTGGTCTGATACAGTCAATGAAGAGAAAGCATAGATTCTGAACTGCATATGACTGCAGAAAAACTAACAACAAAAAACTAAAATCATGATATCCAGTCCCATCACTTCATGGCAAATAGATGGGGAAACAATAGAAACAGTGACCAACTTTTTCTTGGGCTTCCAAATCACTGTAGATAGTGACTGCAGCCATGAAATTAAAAGACACTTGCTCCTTGGAAGAAAAACAATGGCAACCCTAGACAGCATATTAGAAAGCAGAGACATTACTTTGCCAACAAAGGTCCATCTAGTCAAAGCTATGACTTTTCCAATAGTCATGTATGGGTGTGAGAGTTGGACCATAATGAAGGCTGAACACTGAAGAACTGATGCTTTTGAACTGTGATGTTGGAGAAGACTCTTGAGAGTCCCTTGGACTGCAAGGAGATCCAACCAGTCCATCCTAAAGGAAATCAGTTCTGAATATTCATTGGAAGGATGGATGCTGAAGCTGAAGCTCCAATACTTTGGCCACCTGATGGAAAAAGCTGAATCATTGAAAAAGACCCTGATGCTGGGAAGAATGAAAGCAGGGAGGAGAAGGGGACGACATCACTGACTCAATGAACGTGAGTTTGAGCAAGCTCCAGGAGATGGTAAAGGACAGAGAAGCCTGGTGTGTTATCTGCTGTAGGGGTTGCAAAGAGTCAGACATGACTGAGCAACTGAACAACAACGACTGCAGAGAGACTCTAATTCAATCATTCCATTTATCAGTGAGGAACTAAAACTTGGAGAGCAAATAAAGTTGCACAAGGTCTGACTTACATTGGTTCACAGAAACAATAAAAAGGAGCAGCAGAGAGCCTGAGTAACCCTTAAAAGATGACCTACAAGAAATAAAAATCCTTCATGGGCCTGGGGCATTTCTGAGCCAGTGTTCTGTGCTATCCACTGGGTGTGGGTATGGGTGGGGAGATTTTTCTAGCCCACTGCTTTCATGCTCAATGATTCAGCCACATCCATCGGCTCAAAGGACTAGTCTATTTTTATCCAGGCAGAGATACTGGCACTTGGACCAGGTTCTTGTTTCAAACACAGTTGAATAGCTGGGTTGTAGAAGCAGAGACCTCACTAAATGCCTTGTACCTGCTCACACTGGCTTATGTCGTCTTAAGATCAGGAGTTCTCAGAAGGGCTTCTGTGGTTGAAAAGCTAAGCAACTCCCTAAAATAGTTTACAGATACCTCTGGATTACAGGTCCACCAGCAGTTTTAGTTTTGCATATGTTGATAAGGGACAAGATTTAGATCCTAGACCTGACCCTCCCTGATCAAAGTTAGATGACTGTTTTGGAGCAATAAAATTCCCACTGCATTACCCATCCCTCTCCCCATCCCCTTAGTCACTCTTATCCTGGGTTAGTTACAAACAAACAGAAAAGCTGCTCTCTCCATTTCTGCACACACCCTTCATTTGGTCTTGCTGGGCAGTGAATTGCTGAAACAAGAACCTTGAATGAGAAGGAAGGGGTAGAGAAGGACAAAATTATTGTGCTATTAGATTTACTTTCTGTTGGGGGGCATTTGTCCCTAGATGACTGTTTATAAGTGAGATCTGGTGTCTGAAGGTGTCTGGGTTCGAAAGCCAGCTCCATCAGTTCCAGGCTTTGTGAGCTTGGACAAATCATTCTGTGCCTCAGTCTGCTCATCTGTAAAATGGAGCCCATCATACCAGTTTCACTGGGTGCTAAAGTGAAAGGCAGACCAGTTCTCTCTTTAGTGTTCATGGAACGACAGTTATCAGGTCACATTACTGCCTGCCAAGTTCCTTTCCCACATCTCCATACTCACACAACCCAGCAACACGACCCAAGGGCACTCACTGGGTCACTGACTTGATCAGTGGTACCACTTGGGCTGAATTCCAGACATCCTGGGTCCCAGACCTGTACTAATGTCTTTAATGGCTCCGAGCTACACTCACATTTACCAGAAATACATAAATTAGATAATTATGGCTGGCACAAAACAGGGCCCGAGGAAGGTCAGGCTGAAGCACACAGAAAAACTCCTCTCCAGTGCCGCTCCTGCTCTGGCTGAGGCAGAGGCCAGCAGGCCCTCAGCAGCCGGGCGTTAAGCGGGAGAAGCATAAAGCTAGGCCTGCAGAGTTAGCAGCTGTTCTGCCTGGCTGTGGCCCCCCAGCTTCACGCAAACTTAATTGCTTTCTTTTCTAACAATGGAGTAGAGGCCAGGTTTTCTAAGTCTTTTCCCAGCTGGAAGAGCTCCATCCTGCAGCAAACAGTCCTTCATTCATCCTGGAAGAATCTTCCAAACTCTTCCTGGGCCTTCCCTATAGAAGGCTTCTGCAGCCAGAGCAGTGAACTGTCTTCCAAGGGAATTTTTCTCCTTTATGGCTGAAGTCTGGAGCGGCTGGGAAGGGAATGGTTTATATCCTACTTTGCTGATCCCAACAGGACGACCATGGGATGAGGCCCTTTCAGCCACTCTGTTCTTCACAGATGGAGCTTTCTTTGAGTCATAACTTAAAAGGTGACTCCTCCTTGGAGCCGTCCCTGACCCCACACACCCTTCTGGCACCATGAATGTCTTCTTCACAACTCTCACAGCTTTCATTTTTGTTCATTTCTTTACTGGTGCACATTTGCCTAATGTAATTCATTTGTTCACAGCTGTCTTCTCTACAGGACTGTGAGGAGAGCAGAGGTCGGATCTGTCCTAATTACAACTGGAATTCCAGGATTTAGCATCATGCTAAATCAACACCTGTAGGTGGGTGTTGAGTGAGTCTCACATACATCACTTCTTTGGGCTTCAGCAATTCTCTGGCAACAAAGGACAAGCTTCTGGATTTCCTTACAATACTAAACCCTGTGAGTCTATGAGGAGAGGGCTACAAAGAGCCAGACAAGTTAACCTACATGAGTCAGGCTCCTACATATAAGCAAAAACCGAGGGAGGGCTTCCAAGTTTCCAGCTGGCAGTTATGTTCAAATGCTGTGCCATGCTGTTGTCGGATGACTGACTGCAGATGCCCTCACACCCTCAGCAAGGTTAGAGCCCTCACAGGAATGGAAATTCCTGGCCGAAATGCAACTGGAGGTTTAGCATTCCACAGCAGTTGAACAGAAATGGTACCAGGGAGAAAGAACAATAGCGATTGGACACACTGAGCCTGCTCTTCAGCTGAAGCATCTTCTTTTGTGTTTGGGGCTCTACCTCTGCCCTCCAGTCCCCCATGCCCCTTGCCCCTGCCCCCAGAGCCCTGGACTGAAAGCTCAGGCAGGCAGGAGTCCCTGGACCCAGCCCCAGTCTCTGAGCTCAGAAGGAGGAGATAGTCTTACTGCAGACTCAGAGAAGTGTCTGTTCATGGCACAGACTAAGGGTGTCATTTCCAACTGGTGGTTCACAAGTGCCAGTTTTAGAAAGGTCCTCCTCCCTCCTGTGGGCTCTTTCTAGTCCTGTATTTTAACCCAAAAGAGATCCACTGTGGCATTTAGCTAATTGAATAAACCCCTCTCTTCTGCCCTTTGTCGTGCAATTCAAAGCAGTTTACACCCATACCGAAATCAAAATGCACTGACCCTTTGAATTGTGTAAGAATCCCTATTACAGCTACACTTGTGTTTAAAGTATGAAAGGACAACTTCAAGAACATTTAGTGAAAACTTGTTGTAATAACAAAAGATTGAAAGGAGCTTAATGTCCATCACCAAGAGATGTTAAATAAGTAAATAACTACTTCCACATGTTGATGCAGCCCTATGTACCTGTTAAAAAGAAAGGTGTCTGGAGGAATCAACCATCATGACTTCAGACTATACTACAAAGCTACAGTCATCAAGACAGTATGATACTGGCACAAAAAAGGAAATATAGATCAATGAAACAAGATATAAAGTCTAGAGATAAACCCAAGCACCTATAGGTACCTTATCTTTGACAAAGGAGGCAAGAGTATACAATGGGGAAAAGACAGCCTCTTCAATAAGCGGTACAGGGGAAACTGGACAACTACATGTGAAAGAATGAAATTAGAATACTCCCTAACACCATAAACAAAAATAAACTCAAAATGGATTAAAGACCTAAATGTAAGGCCGGAAACCATATAACTCTTAGAAGAAAACATTGGCAAAACACTCTTTGACATAAATTGCACTTTGACCCACCACCCACCTCCCAGAGTAATGGAAATAAAAACAAAAATAAATAGGACCTAAATAAGCTTAGAAGCTTTTGTGCAGCAAAGGAAACTATAAACAAGATGAAAAGACAACCCTTAGAATGGGAGAAAATAATTATAAATGAAGCAACTGACAAAGGATTAACCCCCAAAATATAGAAGCAGCTCATGAAGCTCAGTGTCAGAAAAACAATCAATCCAATCAAAAAATGGACAGAAGACCTAAACAGATGTTTCTCCAAAGAAGACATACAGATGGCCGATAAATACATGAAAAGGTGTTCAACATCATTCATTATTAGAGAAATGCAAATCAAAACTACAATGAGGTATCACCACACAATGGTCAGAATGGCCATCATCAAAAAATCTACAAACAATAAATGTTAGAGAGGATGTGGACAAAAGGGAACCCTCTTGCACTGTTGGTGGAAATGCAAATTGATACAGCTGCTATGGAGAACAGTATGGAGATTCCTTAAAGATCCAGGTAAAACTACCATATGACTCAGCAATCCCATGACTGGGCATATACTCTAAGAAAACCATAATTGAAAAAGATACATATACCTCAATGTTCACTGCAGCACTATTCACAACAGGCAGGACATGGAAGCAACTTAGATGTCCATCAACAGATGAATGGATAAAGAAGCTCTGGTACATATATACAATGGCTTATTACCCAGCCATAAAAAGGGATGAGTGTGAGTCAATTGAACTGTGGTGGATGAACCTAGAGCCTGTTATACAGAGTGAAGTGAGTCAGAAAGAGACAAACAAATATACTAATACATATATGCAATCTATAAAAATGATACAAAACTTTGGGGGCAGGAATAGAGGAAATAGTTCAAGGGAGAGACAGATCATAAATCCTGAATGCCAACATGTGACATGAAGAGGGAGAATCCAGTCAGGAACAAGCACACAGATGTAGAAAATGAACTTGTGGACACAGGAGGGAAGGAGAAGGTAGGATGAATTGAGAGAGAGCACTGAAACATATACATTACCATGTGTAAAACAGATAGCTGGTGGCAAGTTATTGTATAACACAGGGAGCTCAGTCAGTGCTCTGTGATGAACTAGAGGGATAGAATGGAGGTTCAAGAGGAAGAGGATATATGTATACTTATGGCTGATTCTTGTTGTATGGCAGAAATGAACAAAACATTGTAAAGCAATATCCTCCAATTAAAAATAAATTTTAAAACCCATCTTGGTTACTTCCAATTTAGCCAATTGAGGTTAAAGCTGCTATATACATTTAAAGAAAAACAAAGGTTGCTGTATTGATATAGAAAAATTCCCAAGAATATTAAAGAAAGCAGGATACAAAAGAGTGTTTAGAGCAAGGTTCCCCAGTAGTTCAGTGGTAAAGAATCCACCTGCCGGAGACATGGGTTCGATCCCTGGGTCAGGAAGATCCCTTGGAGGAGGAAATGGCAACCCACTCCAGTCTTCATGCCTGGAGAATCCCATGGACAGAGGAGCCTTGTGGGGTACAGTTCATAGGGTTGCAAAGAGTCAGACACAACTTAGCAATTAAGCATGAGATCATTTACTTTAAAATTAAAATATGTTAAGTGCCTGCTACATGTGTTGAATTATGTCATCCCCAAATTCTTACATTGAAGTCCTAACCCCCAGTATCTGTAAATGTGACCTTACTGGGAAGACAAGGTAATGAATTAAAATAAGATCATGACATTGGACCCTAATTAGATATGGCTGGTATCCCTATAAAAAGGGGAAATGTAGACACAGACACACACAGAATAAGAACAGCATGTAAACAGAAAGGCAGAGATTGGGGTGTTACATCTATAAGCCAAGGAACATCAAAGATTGTTAGCAAGACATCAGAAGTTAGGAACAAGGTATGGAACATACCCTCCCTCATAGCCTTCTGAAGAAATCTACCCTGCCGACACCTTGATTTCAGTCTTCTAACCTGCACCAGCCTTGGTAAACTTATACAGTCTGTGTGTGTGTGTGTGTGTGTGTGTGTGTGTGTGTGTGTGTTGTGTGTGTGTGTACAAATATACACACAAAAAATCCAATGATATGGGTTGCCTCTAGGGAGGGAAACAGGTAGAACAGAAAATTTTCACCTTCAAAGTTCCTCCAAACTCCCCTTGCCCACCAATAAGTCATTATACATACAAGCGAATATAAGTAGCCTTCAGGAGACTACATTCATCACTGAGAAAATCACCAAGTCTTGCCAATCTAACCTTCAGGTATCAATATGCTTTAACCTCTGGTGCCAAATCTGACCTCCATGAGGGGTCGTTTCTAGGAGTGCTGTCTTGACAATGATGTCCAGGCCCCCACTGGGCTCAGAGGAGGGGGGTTCCACAGTATGTTAGCATTTCTGCCAGGTGCAGAGGGGATTGCCAGCCCCGACCTGTCCCATTATCTGTCCAGGCTGGGAATTTCAGCTGGTTTGGGAGTGTAGCATGTAAGTCATATTCATCTTCATGTAATGGGAAGCCTTATTATTATGGAGATCTACTACAGTGTATGGGTCAGGACAGGTGGCTCTGGAACATGTGACAGGATGACTCAGCTCATGCCTGAATCTGGGCCAACTGTGTGTAAAGAAATCCTTCTTCCTTTTTGGAGTAAATGGGCAGATGGATAGTCACTGTGTGAGTCACGAAGCCCGAGGCCCCAAATGGTTGTGCAGATGGAGAAAAATGAGATCCCGTGCAGGAGGCGCCCACCTCCTCAGACGGTGGGGTCTGCCCCCTGCATGTACTGCATCTGCCAGAATGCACACACTCCAAGAAGTAGACCAGGCCCTGGGAGCAGAGGGGCACAGAGACCTGGCATGACCATAGGTACTCCCTGGACCTTGGCCACCTCCCAAAGCAGAAATGCCCAGAGACTTGGAACAAAACTCAATGTGGAAGAAATTAGAACGAAGGCTGTTAAGTGAATGTCAGGGTCAGTCTAACCCTGCTCTAAATATCACAGGAAAACATAACCACGTGTCCAAGTTGACACCTCAGGTGTAAGCATTTTGTACCATTTACATATTATTCTGTCTCTGAGGGATAATAGCTAAAGCCTTTCTAACAAGTTCAGCTCTTTCTCTGATCCAATAGGAAGTAAATTTCCCCAGCCAGCAAATCCAGAATACATGTTTTTTTGTTTTTGTTTTAGGCCAGAGACATCCCCTCAGAGATATGCTGAGAAGGCAGATCAAGGAGACAGGTACAAGTTCACTTTCATAGAACCAACATTCTAGCACGTAGGCAACAGTATAAAGCTACATCAAAATGGTGACACAGTGGTGCTTTGACTATAGATATGTTATGCACGTCCTTTCCCCAAGCCAGGCAAGTCCAGCTCTGAGAGTATGGAAGCCAATAATGCAGAACCCTTGATCATGAAGAGCGTGCAGTATAAATGCAGAAACAACCAACTGCAAGGCAGACTTGAGGGTTAGACTAACAAAGGCACAGAAAACATGCTCTGGGAGCAGAGAAAAAGAAGAATTCCTTTCCAGAAAAGGTGACTTTTGGACTGAGTATGAAGGGTAAGTAAAGGTTTTCTGGGTTAAAAAAGGAGGAGAAAGTAGAGTACAGACAGAAGGAAGACCTCATTCAAAGGTTTATTCACTAGTGAATAAGGAGCAGTCTGGGAATAAGTAACCAGTCTGGTATGCCACAGGGCGGGCTTCAGGGCAAGAAGAAGCTGGCTAGATAGGCTGAGCTTTGCATGCCCACTCGAGAGTCCACACTTCCTCCTTGAGTTGCTGGGGGAGCTAGCACAGGCTTCACCACTGTGGGAGTTATCACATTCCTGCTTTAGAAGGTAACTTTGCCCTTAATGTGAAGACTGGACCACACTGGGGTGAGCTTATAGAAGGGAAACTAGGTAGGAGGCTACTGACATAGTCCAAAGGAGGGAAGGAGAAATCATAAAAGCTGAATATCAACCTGTGATGTGAAGATGGAGAATCAGGTCTGGGCCATTTAGGATTTGGGATAGACCAGATAGCTCAGTTGGTAAAGAATCTGCCTGCAGTGCAGGAGACCCGGGTTCAATTTCTGGGTCGGGAAGATCCCCTAAAGAAGGAAATGGCAATCCACTCCAGTATTCTTGCCTGGAAAAATCCCACGGACAAAGGAGCCTGGCGGGCTACAGTCCATGGAGTTACAAGAGTTGGACATGACTTAGCGACTAAACCACCACCAGCCCTCCTAAAGGAAGGGTTCGGGGGAGGATGATTTTGAGATTTCTGACTTGTTTGTGACATCACCCAAAAGAGAGGGCATAGGAGGAAGTGGGGCGAGGTGTCACTTTGGATGTGCCACATCTAAGGTGCCTGTGGGTCATCTGGTGATGTCCAGCAAGCAGGCAGAAATATGGGTGTGGAGGTCTGGAGAGAGGACTCTGGTGGAATACCTTTCTTATGACACATTCCTATTAAGCTTCCATTCCTGGGGTTTGGCTAAGGCCGCTGTGGACAGATTTGTAGGGGGAGTGCTGTTCTGCGATCCTGGGTGTAGTCTCCCAGCCCTAACAGTGACACAGCTTTCTTCCTCTACCTCTGTGTGGGGACCAAAATTTTCATAGGATCATCGTGCGCCTGGCAGAGAGTAGAAGTGAAAACATATTCCACCATTCTGGGGGTCTAGCACTGAAGTTCCATCTTTGGTCACACATTTTCTGGTTGACCTTGTCATGCAGGATAAATTCCTACAGAATCATAGAAGTCTCCAGAACTCCAGGGCTCAATGAGCAAATTGGAACTTTGAGATGGGAGAAGCAGAGGGAGGAGGCATGTCCCATCCTTGGGTAAGCATCAGGAGAAAACACGAAAAGCAGTTGGTGACTGGCATTATCAGAAGATGCGCTGGCCAGGGCAGGCAACAAAGAAGGAAAGAAGTCCCAGCATATTTTAATGGATTGGCTCTGATTCTAGACAATTTCAGGATAATATCATAATAACATTATTTTATACCTAAAGATGTGCTAGGATGTATGGGCATAAAAGCTCTGTCATTTGCATTATCTCACTTACTAGAACTATTCCTGTGAGTTGAGCTCTGTATTAAAGTTATTATCCCCATTTTGTGGATGAGGAAAATTGGGGGCATGGAGGTTTAATGACCTTCCCCAAATTGTCTGTCTGATAAGTGGTGTATCTGAGGTCTAGCAGCAGTCTGTCTGACTCCAGAGGCTGCCCTCTTAACCACAAAGCCACAGTCTCCCTAGTATGTGTGTGTGATTGGTGTATTTTATGGCACTCTGTGCTGTTAAAAGCACTGCCACATATTTAAGCCTCCAAATTGACAGCAACAGGGCCAAGACTAAACCTTTAACCTGCAATGGCTTTCTACAGAGTTCTCTGGGGGATGGAAGGTAGACCCAGGATCTGGTACACCGCTGTCCCTTCCATCTGTAAGAGCCTGAGTCACAGCATCAGTCAACCCTAGTGGCCTCTACCTTAGGCAGGATGCACTGAACCTTCATTTCCTGTAAGACCATACAGGGACCCCAATCCTTCGACCAAGCTGCCAAGAGGAACTGAAACAACGGGAGTCACAGAAGGCAGATGGGGAGTCACGTTTTGTACTGCCAATCCAAAAACTAACCTTCAGGAAATCCTCGTGCTGGCTTGGTACTCATTTTCCTCCTGGCTTCTAAACTCTTTAGACCACACTGAGAGTTTCATTATTGTTGTTAATTGATTAACAAGACAAACAGCTGTCAGTTACTTCATATACACGGGATACTTAAAAAGAAAACCAGAAATTTCAGACTTACAAAATGTTGCTAAAATAGTGAAGAATTCCTTAACACCCTTTCCCTCACACCTCAGATGTTAGCATTTACTATATTTGCTTTATCTATCATTTTTTCTTTTATCATTTAAGATGCTATAGATATGATGCCCTTTAACCCTTAAGACTTATTTCCTAAAAGTCTGCCTACAAATCCTGCCTCTCAAAACCACAATGCAATTATCTACATTAACATTAATGCACTACATTAGTTACCTAATCAATAAATCTTACTCAGATTTCACCAAATGTCCCTGTGATGTTCTTTTTAGCCCAACTCACTTTTAGGCGTTGCGTTCACTTGTCATGTGTCTTGATATCTGGAACAATTCCTGAGTCCTTCTATTCCATGACATTGACATTTTTGAAATTTTTGGTTTGTCTTTCTCATGATGAAACTCAGCTCATGCACTTATTTTTCAGGAATTCCACAGAAGATATGAGTTCCTATCAGTGCCTCATAGAAAAGACGTGTTATGAATTAGTCCCAGTAAAAGGCAGTGTCCACTGGTTTTCACTCATGTAAAGTCACTATTTTATCCTTTGTGATCAATGGGTCTGTTGTGAGGAGATACTTGAGATTATGCAAATATCCTATGATGAGACATCCATAGGTGATTCTCAATTGACTCAAATATTATGGTTGCCAAATGGTGGCATTCTAAACCAATTCTCTCTTCCACCATTATAAGTTGGCTTTCAACTGTAAGCAGGAGTTTTTCTTACACGCCATATTTATTTCTAATGGATGGGTTCATGAATTCTTACTTTATTCAGTTTGTTATAATCCTTTACTACCATCTTTTGACACTTAAAACTGTCCCAGATGTTTGTCAGGTACTTCATGTAAAATATTTCATATAATTCTCAAAACAACTTTATGTGGTGCAGATTATGATTATCCTTATTTTGCAGACAAAACTGAAACTCAGAGATCAACTTTCATCACATTTAATTGGTGGAGTTTCCAATCTTCTGATGATAAAGGCTTGATATAAATGTACATACATACACATGTATGTAAATTTCCCTCCCAGTTCTCCCTATGTGTCTGCCATATAGGAATTATCCCCTCCCTCACTTTTTAAGATGGGAAAATAGGCTCAGAGATGTTAAGTGACCAGTCACAGAAGCTGTGATGAGAATTTGGAAGCCTATTTGAAATCCCATATTGTTCTCCAGCAGACCATGTTGCTCCTTTAAGCTGTTTCCCTTTTGTAGATGAGTTCCTTAAGCATCTAGTCTTATCTAATCCTATTCAAGACAGAGGCGTTGAAACTGTGGGTATTCTTTTTTTTTTTCCCCCAAACTGATAGCCTGTTTTTGTAACTGTTTTTGCTTTGGTTAAAAGCTACCCTGATCTTAATCAGCAGCTAAGTCAGGGGAAGTTGTGGTGATTTAGATCTTGTCATAATCCTTGGTGTTCTTGGAAGATCATGGCAATTCAGTTACTAAAATATTTAATCTCTCAAGATGAATGGGTTCATTCCAGTTTTTCAGGAAGACTGGTGAGGTCTTTCACCACATAGTCACCCTCAAATTTACTGTCTATGGATTTTTCCATTATTATGTTTGTGTTAATCACAGCACAGTAAAGAAGCTTCTCAATCATGAACCTGTGGGCCAACAAAAGTTGCTAATAGCTAAATAAAGAGAACCCGGACATTTCTGATATTTAATTGAAAAGGAAGTGTATGTATTAAAGCATCAGTTATGTCTAGCTTTGATCCCAGGTGACCTTAAAATGATGTTTGAGGACCACCAGACTTATAGTCACCCCAGATGCCCATTACAAACACAGAGTCTGTTACCCTAGGAGGTGGACTGAAAAAGATATTACTGTGAGTTATGTCAAAGAGTGTTCTGACTATATTCCCCTCTAAGAGTTTTGTAGTGGTCAGCCTTACATTTAGGTCTTTGATACTTTTGAGGTTATTTCTGTGTATGGTATTAGACAATGCACTAATTTTTTACACATAGCTGTCTAGTTTTCCCAGCACCACTTACTGAAGAGACTGTCTTTTCTTCACTGTATATTCTTGCCTTCTTTGTCATAGATTAATTGACCAGAGTCATGTGGTTTTACTTCTGGGCATTCTATCCTGTTCCATTGGTCTGTATTTCTATTTTTGTGCTAGTACCATATTGTTTTGACTACTAGCTTTTTTAGTATAGTCTGAAATCAGGGAGGCTGATTCTTCCAGCTCCATTTGCAAATGGGACTTAATTAAACTTAAAAGCTTTTACATTGCAAAAGAAACCATAAACAAAATGAAAAGACAACCTACAGAATGGGAGGAAGCATACACAAACAAAGCAACCAAAAGGGATTAATCTCCAAAATATATAAATAGCTCATGCAGCTCTATGTCAAAAAAAAAAAAAACTAATAAAAAAAAATGGACAGAAGATCTAAATAGACATTTCTCCAAAGAAGACATACAAATGGCCAAAAAGCACATGAAACAATGTTCAACAGCACTATCAGAGAAATGCAAATCAAAATTACACTGAAGTATCACCTCACACCAGACAGAATGGCCATCATCAAAAAGTCTACAAATAATAAATGCTAGAGAGGGTGTGGAGAAAAGGCAACCTTCCTACACTATTAATGGGAATGTAAATTTGTACAATCACTATGGAGAACACTATGGAAGTTCCTTAAAATACTAAAAATGGAACTACCATATGATCCAGCAATCTACTCCCAGGCATATATTTAGAGAAAACGATAACTTGAGAAGATACATGCATCCTGGCACTATTTACAACAGTCAAGACATGGAAGCAACCTAAATATCCATTGACAGAGGAATGGATAAAGAAGATGTAAATCCATGACTGATTCATGTCAATGTATGGCAAAAACCACTACAATATTGTAAAGTAATTAGCTTCCAACTAATAAAAATAAATGAAAAATAAATAAATAAATAAAAAGAAGATGTGGTATCAATACAAATATACAGTGGAATATTACTTGGCCACAACAAAGAATCTGATAATGCCACTTGCAACAACATGGATAGACCTATAGATTATCATACAAGGTGAAGTAAGTCAGACAGAGAAAGACAAATATTGTATGATATTACTCATATGTAGTACAGGGAACTATACCCAATATTCTGTAGTAACCTATATGGAAAAAGAATCTGAAAAAGAATGAGCATATGTTCATGTATAACTGAATCATTTTGCCATACACCTGGAACTAACACAACATTGTAAATCAACTATATGCTAGGAAACTTATAAAAACAACAGCAACAAAAGAACACAGAGTCTGGGGCTTTGTCCCGATCTACTGAATCAGAATTCTTCAGTTTTAACAAACTTCCCAGAGACCCCTCACTAAAGTGGAAATGGATGCTAGGACCTCTGACCCAGCGTGATTCCTCTGGACTCACAATGATGCTGGCTTTCTACCAGCAAAGTCAGCCTTCGCTACTTGACCTCTTGCCTAGAGCAGTCATCAAGGGAAAGGTAATTCATCAGTTTCACTGCTTGGGGAATGAGCCTAGGGTGGGTTCCCATGTCCTCCCTCCTGCAGGAAGTGGGCACCAGAAGGAATGCATCATCCTCCAAGTATTCTGATGTACAGAATCTGTACACTGTTCTTGGCAGCCCCAAGCAAAGTTCTGAAAAGTATTTTTGAATGTGGTGAGGAGCTAAACACCTTTTCTAGGCTCTGGTTAAAACCAGTGCAAATAAATAAAAACCAGTTGTTGATCCACAAAGCAGAGTCCTGCCTGCACTTAGGAAAGGTTACTTTATCCCCAAACCAAGATCACTGGAAAGTAACTGACAACTCCAAGTAGGGTACTTGTAGCTTCTCTCAGCTCTACCTAACCCCACCCCTAAACCTGTCCCCCTCTCTCAGGCTGAAACCAGTCCAGGCTGTAAATGGAGCCAAGTGCAGACGTCACCTGTCATGTCAAACACACAGTGGTGTGCTGGTCAAGGCTTAACAACCAGCTCTTTGTGGGAGGGGCTGGTTGGTAGCATTTGGTTATTTCGCTGCTGTAAATACTCCCATCACAGCCAATTTTATGCTGCCAGCAATTTAACAACCAGCTCACAAGATTTCTGTATATTTAACACTTGGCTCTTGTGAGCTGGATCCAGGACACGACAATCCTAAGACCAAGAGATTCATAGGCTTAAACTGGGGCTTGTGCAGGGAGGGGCGATGGAGGAGCACATTGTTCTCCATAGTAAAGGGGATGACTGGGCAGTAATGGATGGTCAGCGGTGGTCTCAGAGGAGAGGAAATCCGTCTGCTCTCAAGATTTCTACCTTTCTTCCTAGCATCTGAGAACAGCAATGTGGCCGAGGGCCTGGGATTTTTCACAGACTTCAGGGCACTCAGCTTTGCCTTTAATGGAAAACCAACCTGGGTTGTACCAATGGAAAGAGAGAATACCAATTCTTCTGCCTATCTCCAATGGGCAGAGGAAGTAGAAAGTAGCTGTTTCTGTTTGGATCTCCCTGCAACAATACTGCTGAGTGTGTATGTTTTAAGACCAATGCTTAAAGTTAACAGTAAAAAGAGATCAAGTGGAATGAATTAGCCCAACTCATGCCAGTTTCTAAACCCATCCTTCCTAACTGGCTGGAAAGGGATGTGGGTACAAGATGCACATACCACCCTCTCTCCTGGTATAAAGAAACCTCAGAATGAGTTCCCTAGTCCAAGAGTTCTAGACTGAGTAAAAAGCCCAGAGGCTGTTTACTCTGTATCTCTTTATGACCTGGGGCCACTCTTTCAGCTGCCAGAACCTCTGGTTTCCCCATTGCCAGCTGGGACCCATCATGGTTTTAAGGAGGGCTCTTCTGGTTGCAAGGAACAGAAGCTACTCAAACTGAACCAAGTATAACAATGTGTTGTAAGAATGTAGGCTCATTTAGGATTCTAGAGCAAGGCATCAAGTACATGCAGGAGCTCAAGAAAAATACACTGCTGCCAGGATTGAGGCAGTTTTTTTCTTTCTCTGCTTCCAAAGAGACTGCTCTTTGCTCCAGTCTCCTCCTCTGAAGACAGACTTCCTTGTGTCTTTAAACTTGTACCCAGCACAACATGGTCACCAGTCATAGCTCAACATCAGGAGTTCTCATCTCATGTTCTCAACTCTAAGGGTGACTTCCCTTGGAAATCAAATTTATAGGACTGAAAAACTAACTGCCCTACATCACGTGTTTAAGCCAACACATGTGTCACAGGACACTGCATTCTGAGAATCTTTAGCTTTGGTGTCTGCCCAGGTATGTTCCTTTTGGGTATGACTAGAGAAGCAAGTGGGGAGAAACACGTGATATGCAGGATTGTCCTTTACAGGGGCAACAGGCAGAGCCCTAGGGCCTCCCAAGACTGGTAGACTGGACACACCAATGAATATGAGACAATGTAACAGATACCTAGAAACTGCCAGCTTTTTGCAAGGTGTTGAAGAAATTCATAGTGTAATACTATATTGTTGATTTCTGAGGATGGCAAGTTTTATAAAGTACATGAATAAGTATCATGTAATTTCACTGAAACAGCATTAAAAGCATACTTAGATCCATCTTACAGATGAAAACATGGATATGCAGAAAAAATAAGTAGTTACCTCAAGTTCCAGTTGTTAGGCAATGGCAGAACCAGACTTCGTGTCAGATTTTCTGACTACAAATCCTATGCTCTTTCCTCCTGGGAAAGGATCAGATAATAAAGGGGGGTGGGGTGGAGAAAGGACTGTACAGAAACACTATGAAGGTTTATCTAGAGCTCAGGACTTAAGTTGTAAGTGAAAGAATTAAAACAAAAACTGTTAGAAACAAAATGAGTTTATTGGTTTATGTAACAGATTTCAGGTGTATCTGGACTCATGACATGGACCACTAGTAATCTTTTAAATTTTTATTCATTGAAGTAGAGTTGATTTACAATTTTTTGTGTTAATTTCTGCTATACAGCAAGGTGATCCAGTTATACATATATACACACATTCTTTTTTTAATATTTGCTCCCACTATGGTTTGTATTAATGGAACATAATGGAAAATAACATAACACCACAGGATATTGAATATACTTCCCTGTGCCTTACAGTAGGGCCTTGTTGTTTGCCCATTCTGTACATAATAGCTTATATCTGCTAATCCCAAATGCTCAGTCCCTCCCCCCATCCTCATCCCCGTGGCAATCACAGGTCTGTTCTCTATGTTATGAGTCTGTTTCTGTTTCATTAGATAGGTTTGTTTGGTCAGATTTTAGATTCCACGTGTAAGTGATACCATTCCTCCTTACTTAGTATGATAATCTCCAGTTGAATCCATATTGCTACAAATCACATCATTTCATTCCTTTTTATGGGTGAGCAGTATTCCATTTTATACATCTACCACATCTTCTTTATCTCTTCTTCTGTCAATGGATATTGAGGCTGTTTCCATTTCTTTTGACTGTTGTGAACAGGGAACATTGGTATCATCTGTCTTGGTATCACGTCGAGGCTTCCCATTTCTTTGGCAGACTTCCTTGACAAAGAGACAAGAGGACCACTAGCAGTCCTCATGGTTTTAAATCCAGAAAGAAAAAAAATCTCTCATCACAACAGTCCAATACAGAAATTGGTTCTCAGACTTCAGAATGTCCTGGGCCCATTCCTGGATCAACCCATCACTTTGGCTTGGTAGCTTGGATGATCTCATAGGTCTGTCTAGGGTCACAGGTTCATCACTGGATGCAGGGTTGGTGTCTGTCTACCCCAAATCCTGGGACCTGAGATTAGGGGAGGGCTGGGTCTCTAGAGAAAAACTGAGGTGCTATTACCAGAATAAGGGGTAATGGCCGCCAAATAGCTATCTCCCTTGCGGTAGAAAAGACGAAGAGCATTTGAGCCTGAGTGAAACTCGGGGGTGGGGGGCACAAATGGGAGACAGCACCCCACACTTGAATGTGGACAGAGAAAGTGCCCAATAAATACTAACAAAGAAATGAATGAATGTTGGTTCAGACTGTCATAGAATAATGAAGACTGGGACCCTCTGGAGCATAGGATACATAAAGGAATATTGAAGAAAAGATGCTAGACCCATACTGGGAAGCACCCTTTAAAGCGCCATGCTGTTTTTTTTAAGCCATGAGAGTTTTTGAAGGTTTTTTGATCAGGGGTGTGCCATGATCAAAATTTGGAGGAAAAAAACCTGGAAAATTTTAAAGTGCTATACTAAGTGAGAGCATTAATTTTTTGTGGGCCATGAGTGCTCTCCTTGCCTGTGAAGGTTTTTGCTTGATCTGAAAGTCCTTGAGAAAAGAAAACCATGAACATGTCATTCAGAAGAGTAGCAGCAGGCTATTCTATCGGAGCCTGATTAGATATACCCTTTCCCTTTCAGGGCCTCGAAGTATGTAGCCCCACCCACATGAAGGTGAAGGTCTGAACTCCAAGACACTGGAGTTTCTCAGACTCACATCTGTGGGATGGTTGAACAGGTCTGGGTGCGGCCCCTCGGGTGTGTGAACATCTTTCTTAACCAAGGAGCACTTGATGGCATGCAATTTTGTATCATGATTAGGCATGATTTATGGGCATTCTTTATTACATCTGACTGGGGGGTCCTCGATGAGAATTGCAGGGTGAAATGTCTCAACACTGATGCATCCCCAGGATGAGTCAAATCATCAGCTGATAACTTGAATCAACTGGGGATGGAAGAGTATGGGCAGAGGGCTCTGAATGACACAATTTCATCCTATTCTTATGTGGAGCCGTGGCTTCTTCTGGTCCAAAATGGAGAACAAATGTCAGAATTGAAAAAAAAAGAAAAGATATACTTGCTGAGCTCAGGCATCAAGGTTTCTCTTTTGGTGAACTTATTCCAGGAGTGATCACAATAGAGTAGTCTTGTTCATTTTATATTGCTGTGAATATTTAAAATCTTCTGCTTGTCTTCTGAAGCAACTTTTCTAAGAGGTGCACTACTAAAATCTTTATAAATACTCAACAAAAGTATGAGGGCTTTCAAATAAAGAGAAGTGGCAGACAGAGCTCATGGGAGTCATTTGAGGATGGGGCAGGGGAGGGGACAACATTTACTGAGCTTCCCTGATACAATGACTTCCCCTGCTATGACCTGGAGGCCTTGTCCCAGGACTTTGTCCTGGGATTGTGGATCTCACTAGGTCCTGGACTTGTTCCTGAACCAACCAGTCACTTGGCTGGGTGGATGTGATGATCTCACAGGCCCAACAAGGGCCACAGGTTCACCACTGGATCAAGGATGGATGCCAGCCCACCCAAACCCATGGAACCTGAGTGGGGGACTCCCCAAAGAAAAACTAAGCTGCTGTTAGCATTAGAAGGGGTACTGGCTGCCAAGGAGGCAAAAACAACAAGAAGGCCCTCAGGGTGAGAAGAACTTAAGTACATTTGAGGGCCGAAGCTCCTGAAACCTTCCCTAGAGTTGGGGTAGTGTAGGTGTCTGCCTTTTGAGGTTGAAACTCTGCTCTGTTACTCATTAACTCAGTGACTTTGAACAGGTTACCCAATCTAATATTTGGCTGCCTTTTCTGCAGGAGAGGGTACCAACAGTACCTGTTTGATAGGATTGATTTGAGGATTAAATGAAATGATGCATGTACAACAGTTAGTGTAATGGAAGTGCTCCCTAAATGAAACTTGACTAGGTCACTGTCATCTTGACATGTAACAGGTCAGCTCTACTCCCGAGAGGAGACTTGGGTGAGAGTCAATAAGCAGATCTTAGTGGAACTCAGATATTTTCCGTCTCCTAAAAGCACTCACCCATTGTCTGCTTTTAGTTCTCATGCTCTTTCCTCTCTCTGAATTTTTTAAATCTCGTGAAGCTTAAGAGGGGGTTAAAATGCCCAAAACTCTCTATTTTGGTGCATTAATAGAGCAGGAAACACTGGTTCTCCCACAAGAAGACACATGCTCCTGGGATTTCCCTGGCAGTCTCAGAAGAGCCTGAAGGTCTGTCGTCAGCAGCTGGATCAGGGTGGGAAAAGGGACCGTTTTTAAATTGTTAAATTTTTTTTTAAAAAATTTGCACATTATTTATTCTTAGCCAGAAAAATATGGCTGAGCCCTCTAGCAGGGACTGCTTCCTTGCTGTGTCCTCAAGGAAGCTGGAACCAGCCAAAGACTGCAGCTGGAGTCCCCGGGGCTGCCCAGAGAACTGGGAGTGTCTGCACAGGGCTCCACAAGTGGAGACGGGAGCAGTTCACCTACGATGAGTGAGCAAAGGGCTCCTTGGAGGAAAGGTTTTAACACCAAAACATCCTGTTCTTACTCCAGCCACTGAAAAACCAAGCTGTACTTTCTGAAGGGCTCACTACTGCAAAGGGCGTAAAGAGGAGGTTGACATAGTTCTAAGGAGGGAGGGGGCTGATACAGAGAATTGAAGAACCAAGTCAAAAGTGGAAGGAAAATCTTCCACCCCATTAAAAAAGTGTATGTATTTATGTAAAATCACGTCTATCTATAAAGAAATTTAAAAAAAATTAAGAGCATATGGGCTCTAAAAGCAGACCCATGTTGGAATTTCAGTTTCACCACTTCCTAGCTTGTGTGATCTCCCTGATGCTCAAGTTTCCTCATCTATAAAATTATAGTATTTCAGTTCAGTGCAGTTCAGTCGCTCAGTCATGTCCGACTCTTTGTGACCCTGTGGACTGCAGCACATCAGGCCTCCCTGTCCATCACCAATTCCCAGAGTCCACTCAAACTCATGTCCATTGAGTCGGTGATGCCATCCAACCATCTCATCCTTTGTCGTCCCCTTCTCCTCCCACCTTCAATCTTTCCCAGCATCAGGGTCTTTTCCAGTGAGTCAGCTCTTCGCATCAGGTGGCCAAAGTATTGAAGTTTCAGCTTCAACATCAGTCCTTCCAATGAATATTCAGGACTGATTTTCTTCAGGATGGACTGGTTGGATCTCCTTGCAGTCCAAGGGACTCTCAAGAGTCTTCTCCAACACCACAGTTCAAAAGCATCAATTCTTTGGCCCTCAGCTTTCTTTATAGTCCAACTGTCACATCCATACATAACTACTGGAAAAACCATAGCCTTGACTAGGCGGACTTTTGTTGACAAAGTAATGTCTCTGCTTTTTAATATGCTGTCTAGGTTAGTCATAACTTTTCTTCCAAGGAGTAAGCATCTTTTAATTTCATGGCTGTAGTCACCATCTTCAGTGATTTTGGAGCCCCCCCCCCCAAATAAAATCTCTCACTGTTTCCACTGTTTCCCCATCTATTTGCATGAAGTGATGGGACCAGATGCCATGATCTTAGTTTTCTGAATGTTGAGCTTGAAGCCAACTTTTCATTCTCCTCTTCCACTTTCATCAAGAGGCTCTTTAGTTCTTGCTTTCTGCCTTAAGGGTGGTGCCATCTGCATATCTGAGGTTATTGATATTTCTCCCAGCAATCTTGATTCCAGCTTGTGCTTCATCCAGCCCAATGTTTCTCATGATGTACTCTGCATATAAGTTAAATAAGCAGGGCGACAATATACAGCCTTGACGTACTCCTAGTACGTATAGTATTTCATTCACATATTTTAAGGATTCAGTGAGTCACTACATGTATAATAGTATCTGGTACCTAGTAAGACAGTGGTAAATGTCAGCCGATATTGTCACTTATTGAGAGAAGACAGAAGCCTAAAGGTTAAGTGAGTAGGAGTACAATTCTCAGAAAGCCCTTATCTCCTCATGTTACAATCATAGTGATCTCACCTCTCTGTTGCTTTGTGTTTCTTTCTCTCCCTTTCATGCCTTAGTCCTTACTGTCCTTGTGCTTGGGATACTTTTCCATTTGCCTAAGTAGCAAACTTCTATCCATCTTTCAAGATCATCTCCAATGTCACTTGAAGATTTCTCTGGTAACTCTTTCTCAAAGAGAAAGAATCAATCTTCCCTGGGGCCCAAGACCTGCCACACACAGCAAGTGTAGCAATAGCACATGGTAAACTCTTGTTTCTTGTACACTAGTCATCAACAAGGCCAACTGTGAGTTCCTTGGGGACAGAGATCATGATTTATACCTCCTGGTCTAAAGAGCTCCTGGCACATAAGAGGTCATTGTCAAGTGTGTGTTGAATGGGAGCATGAAAATAGAGGGTGACTGCTCTAAAAAGATGATGGCCCCTCTCTAAGGAAATACAGAAAGGAAATGGACCAAAGCTGCATCCTGGGAAACTTCAGTTGGACACAGAATTCCCTTGATGAGAGTGTTAGATACCAGGCCAAGTTCCCATGGGAATGTATGGAATTTCCTCTAAGGGTCTTGAAAAAGGAAGCCTTCTTATTTTAGGGGTGATTCTGATGTGGGTTTGCTTGAAGACAGGTCTCCAGTCTGATCTGAAGTTCATAAAACCACCCATAAGTAGTTCAGATGACTGAGAAGGGTCTTGGCTCTTGGTCAGCTGGTCATCCAGATGGTTTCCTGTGTTAAGCACTAGCAAGGAGGCTGGGAAAGAATGTGGCTGCATGTGTCTGAAAGGAGCCTGGGAAGTCTCTCTCACAAGCCTGAATGCTGGAACACAAATGAGTGGAGTAGCTTTCCAAGGGCCACAATATTACCGTGTGTTCAAGCACCCATGTCTAATGATCCAATTTCTTTCTTTCAACCAGAAGTGTAGAGAAGACATGAAGGAGGGATCAGAGTCCACAGCAGTGCTCTCCTGCCTCCTGTTACTAGGTCAGTCCCAAGGGCCATCCAGCATCTGCCACATGCCAGGTGCCAGGTCCTGTCCTCGTGGAGGTATTAAGAGGGTGACATACAATGCCAAACGTCTGACGACAAATAATGAGTTCACTTTAGGTTTAAAGTACTTTGAAAGGGCAGAATCGTGTAATTAGGAGAAAAGATAGAAAAGAAGGCTGGTTCCCCTTCACTGTCATCCCTTCATCTAACACTGGCAAGGCAGGCATTACTTACCCACATTTTTTAACAGATAAAGGTTCAGAAAACACAGAATAAAGCTAATAATAAAGTATTTTCAATAATCTACTCCCCCAAATGTGAAAGAACATACAGCTATGGTGTTAAAAAAAAAAAAAAAACTTTTAGTTTTAGGATGCATAGAAGAACAAGAGATCATCAAATGTGATTTGGTGCTTAGAGAAAGGACATATGAATTCAAGTCTTGACTGATTTGCTGGCTGGCCTCGGGAAGGCCTATGGTTATCTGGGTTTTAGAGAACAGAGGCTTGGGCAGGCCTCCTGGAGTCAATGACACAAGACACTTTACAATACCCAGTGTGACAGGAGTTGCCAGGTGCTGTGGGATACATAAGTCAAGTTTGATCATTTCAACCAAAAACCATCCTGCTTTGGTCCCCACTGGCTGACAATGGCCAGGTAACACAGGGTGACTTTCTGAAAGATGCAGCCTGGCTGGGCATGGCTGCGCACTCTCCCAGGCAATGAGCCTGACCCACCCCGAGCAGGAACTGTGCTGGTTAGAGGCTCCCTTGGCTGCTGTGCAGGCTGAACTCAGGCAATCCTGACTTGCCCGGCACAGTTAATGAATTGCAGCTTAGCACAGTGCTATTAAAAGCAGGGCGAGCCAAAGACACTGACACATTTGGGTAAGAGAGACACACGGTATGAGTGGAGGTTGAGACAGAATCGAGAAAAGAAGGAATGGAAACACTGATTTAACTCCCCAAAGTGCAAATGTGTTTGAGATCGAAGAAAATCTTTCATTTACATGTTTTCAAGTGTCAGTCAAGTCCATGTCTAATCAAGGTGCTCTTAGGATCAATCATATGGCTGGAAATAATAAATGAAAACACCAACCACAAGACATGACACAATTTGAGCTCTGTTCTGAGTGGGCAGTTAAAAGCAACAAGAAAATGAAAATCTTTCCCATTAAAGAGATGTGAAAGTGGAAGTGAAGAGAATCTGGTGGAAAAACCAAGCACATAGATATAAGATATAAATCTATACATTCATTTCATTCTCCACATGTTGGCAACAGTTGTCTACATGTGCCACTCAGAAGGTCTCACCCAGGTACCCTGTGACCCCACCCATGTATGATGCTTCAGATGCTGGGCCAGTTTTCCAGGGCAGGGTATGAGCTCAGTGAAGGAAGAAGGTGCGGTGAATCTGTGTTGTTCCTGTGGTAAACCAGCCCTTACTAAGTGGCAGACAAGGACAGGATAAACAGTTCACATGTGACTCACATATTCAAACAGGCATCCCTCAGAACCAGGCACCTACTCACTCACCTTCTGCTTGCCCAGGGCAAGCTTCTGGAATCAGAAGCCTTGCCCTCCATCCCCAAAGTCCTGGCTCCCTTGCCCCTCTCCTCCTGGCTCCTCTGCTCTCATAGCAGAAGCTGGGAGTGCACTGTAAACCTGGCTCCCAGGCTGCAAACTCAGGATGTACCTGGAGGGGATGTGATGAATGAGACAACTCAGTAACACGAGCTGGCCCGGGACAAGAAGTCACAAGTAACTGATTTATTAATACAACCCTGGGAGACACACCCAGTTTGTGACAGGACTGTCTACACTCTGGCTCTTTGGTTATTCCAGACTGTTAATGGAAGTTCCAGAAAATGGTTGATTTGACAATCGAATTTAGGAAGAATAAAATATGTTTCCCAAGAGATAAATTCAGAAACAGTCATTGGAATGTGACTCTGCAGCTTAATTGTAGTTCACGAGCAGCGGACCTCTCCCTAAAGGAAACCAGAAATCAGCACAGCGGTTGTCGCCAGGGACCACAGGAGACCCACTTGTAACTTCTGATCATGGTCTTTGCTTATTTGAAACAAATATTAAAATATGCATCACATCAAAACAAAACTTTGTCAGAAATTCAAGAGACAAACATACCACCAAATGGAAAAGTCATTTAATGCAAAAATCATACTTCCACTCATTTCACAGAGATTGTCACATAAACCAACCAAATGTAAGAAAGCCAAGTTTCAGAAGTCACTCAACAGAAACTATATTTTCTTTATAGATATGCTTAGTGACATGAAAGCATAGTTTTTTTTTTTTGTTTGTCCGTTCTAAAGCCCGAACATGGCAAAACTGTTTTATGAATAACAGGGGAAAAGTTCTATTCTAGTCACAAGTTACTTTTTAATTAAGAAATAGGATTCTACACACCAGTCAATATTCAATACTGAATTGAAGTTTAAAACAGTGCATTTACGGTTTTTTAAAAAAACATTAAAGTGCCATTTTTAAGTACTTTATTGATATTATATCACACAGCACTTTATAATATACTCAAAGGTAGCCTAAATTATGAACTAAACATGCAAATATTTTCTTCAAAGTAATGGACAAAATGTCTTTTAGAGTGCTTGTGAACACTAGCCTAGTATGAATGACTTACTGTTTATGAGTTTGATCTTTTTTTTCAACATGACTCTTAATAAGTTAATAAGGAATATAGCTGTAGATAGTAACCACCTGATAAATATGAACAAAATTTCAAAATGGCACTTAATTTACATCTTTGATCATTCTGATCATCTGTCAACAGCCTCTCTTGTTTCTGTAATTCTCAACCTTTAAATCTTAAAGGCTGTCAAGGCTCAGCAACTGCCAGCTTATGTGGGTTTCTAGAAGAGAGTCTGTGTCGTTATATATGTAAATGTGAGCTGTACATACACACACACATACACACAAACACATACTAATACAGATACACTTAAGAATCACCAGATGAACCTCTTCTCACAGGTACAAGGTTGACCCTGGCATCTGGATACCCAAAAAAGCTGCATGCAGGGTCTGTTTGGACAATTCTATAGAAATGGTTGATGTGGAAAGGTGCTGAATGTCTTGGCCCCTCCAGGACTGCCCAGGTAATTCTGACACTTTATCACTCCTCTTGGTTCTCACTGACTACACTCAGTAGAATTCTGATGTAATAGTAATTGCTATACTTACATGGGTCCAGGACTGTGCTAAGGTCCTTAGCCTTGCTTGCTAAGGCATTCTGCCTTGAAAGATGTTTTCATCTTGTAGTGTCCTGTAAAACTTTTGTAAAATATTAGTTGTGACCTTTTCATGTGATAGATTTCCCCCCCTATTAAGAACTACATTTATCTTTCTTTAAAAAAATCCACAGTTCTTCAGCATGGTTTATCCCTTTCTGCTACCAGCATTACTTTACACCCAATCTTTTTTCTTCTAAGAATACAAATCCTTCCATTAGGAGGCCACATTTTAGCCAGGGCTGGCTCTGGATGATGTGTGGATTCTCTACATGGCCTCTCCCTCTGCTCTAGGAAGTTCCTTAGTTAGATAGGTACTGTAGGCAGTAAAAAGAAAAAGCTAATTATGACTTGGTGGAGTCTGGTCTCAGGTATGCTCAGGTTTGTGTAAGGTCTCAGGTTTGTGCAAGGTCCATTATTCCATGGCTGTTGTCATTGGGAGGCTACACTTACAGAAAAGTGATTCTGCACCCAGCACACCAGCCTGTCAAACACATTTGAAGCACAAGAAGATACATTTTTTAAATGCCGACACAGGGTGTGTGAGAGGACACACAGCTGACTTAAAAGAGTGGGGAAGGGTTGTCTAGGTAAATAATCACTGTCAAGTTTGCCAGATATGACAGATAACTCCCTAGAAGAACACCCAGGCCATTCCTTTCAAAGTCGGGTAGTCAAGAAGCTGTTGATTTTCCTCAACGCTGGCTACCTACTTGGGTAACATGATTGCTCATAAAACATTCAATGCTAGGGGGAACTGTGAGTGCCATGACAGCCACTGTTGTACCTAGGAGTTCTGTGTCTATAAAGCTGAGTGCTCCAGATTTTTCTTTTGGAAACAGGAGCCAGAAGATGAAATGTGCCAATAGACAGTCATGAGTAGTTGATCGTGTTACTTCAGTTGATTATTTCGGGCTCACTACTCCTCAATCATGGATGTTTTTAGGACCTATACAGTCAAAATAGTTTTTGGTGTCATTGGGGTTGCTGCTTAGATACAAGCTCTCATGGCAGAAGGACCTCCATCTGAGCTATAGGCATGGCATACATAACTGCAGAGTCTTGGCAAACCTGAAATGACACTGTCACTAGCATGACTTTGTGTTGCTAATACCAGTTGGCCAATACCTGATTGTTCCATTTTCTCTCTTTCTCTCTGCCTCTCTATCCAAAAAGGACTCAGCAAGAGGACATGAACTGGAATTATGCTGGAAAAAAAAAACAAAACCCAGTTTGGTCTGACATAAGGAAATACTTATCGTCTGTAGAAATATTAAAAAACCAAGCTAAAACCTGGCTCCAATCCTGGGACACCATGGCTGGCAGTGCTATACAGGATACACGCCTCTATGTTCAGATTTGAAGAGAGAAGAGAATATTATCAGTCTTGAGCAAGTCAGGACTTCACTTGCCTGGGGAGTTGGGGGAAGACTGTGAAACTAATTGTCTTCTCAAGACATGGTATTCTATAGCTATGGAATTCTGGGAGTACCTGGAGGAGAAGTGAGAGACTGATCTTGATGCCCACAGAAGACTCAAGCTATGTCTGCCCACCTGATCCCAGGGCCTTCCAAAAGCAACATGAGACTCCTGGGAAAGCTCGGAGATTTTAGTCCACAGTATTCCACTCTGTTACCCAGTTCACTCCCCTAATCTGCCCTAACATCCCTTCTTCCAAAAGACAAGAGTCAGAAGTGAGGAGCAAAGGTAGTGGAGGGCAAAACCCATTTTCAGTCTTTAAGTTCCTTCTTTTTCATTGGCTCATATTCTGAACAGTGTCTCCAGTTCTGTAGCTGATGGGGAGGAGGGGAGCCTGGCCAGGGAAAGGGAAGCAGAGCAGCCATCTGTCAGGGCCCAGCATTGCCCAGAGAAGCCAGGAAGGGCTCTACCTAAAATTCCCATTGGCGCCAGTCCAATTTCCCTCAGCTTCAAATCAGGGCTAACTGAGGAGGCAGGGACATGTTTCCAAAGTGGTCAAGGTGGGGCCAAATGTCTACAGGTGCGCTTCGGTAAGGAGCTCTGAAAGCCAGGGTTTGGACCTTCTGGCCGCCCCCACAGTAGCTCCAGTTAAGGTTCTGATGGGGCAGGTGATCTAAAATGTCAAATGTATTAAAAGCATTATGTTGCACTCTAGTTAGAAAGCACAGTGGTACAGAGTGTGCTGGTCCCCAAGCTGTTCAAAGTCTGCAAGGAGTACATGTATGCTGCCCCTATGTGCCTTTTCTTCTTGGGTTTTCAATAGTAGCTTCCCTGAGTCCTATCTCAGTCTTCTCCAATCTTAATTCTTATTCCCTCATCCATTGGTAGTGTCTCACTTGCTCTGGGTTGGGTAATAGCTGTGTCATCCCTGAGCTGATGGAATGAATCACAACAAACTCCTATTACCTTTAAAGTCATCTAGAAAGCTATAATAGCACAATCTTCATCCCTCTTTGGAGTTTTTTTCTTATTTTGGAGCCAGAGGAAATCTGAGATGAATAAACATGTTTAGGAAAAAAGGAAGAAGCAGCATATCAAGAACTAAATATCCTAAGCCAGTTTTTCTTAGAACCTAGACACACAACATTTGCAAATTTTAGCTTGGACTTGGTTATAAAGCCTTATAGATGTGCCAGAAGAATAAGATACAAGGAGCACACAATTATCCCATCTTCTGTCCTGGTACTTTGGGGTACCAAGAAATACACCTGAGAAGAAAAATGAAAAAAAAAAAAAAAAATCTAACCCTTGGCCTCACCTGTTTAAATCCTGAGCTTCATCTTACTACTGGGTAGGAGTTCTTGGAAAAGTTAATTGCCTGAAGATGCTCTTTCCATCTCCAAAGCCAAAGCCCAAGAAATGCTTAAAAAACCACATCTAGATAAAGAAGACTGAACACCATTCAGGTGCCATGTCCACCACCAAGAACCAGCAAGAATATGTGAAAATATCTTCTTCCTCAAGGCAAGAGAGGGGCTGACCTTGGCTCTCTGTGACCATGTGTCCCCCTCTCTGCCTCATATACACACTTGTTCAGCAATCAAAGCTTAAACGTGTGAAGCAACTAACTTAAAGAATATCAAATATAAAACTTTGCCATATAGTATTTCAAATCACTCTATTTACAAATTTATCTTTTCAAAAAAATGTAAAAGATACAGTAATTCAACACAATTCAAGTTTTTCTTTTCTTCTTTAAAGTTCCCTCAAGAGGAATTCCGGAAGCAGGACACACTCTGGAACATGGCTGCCATTCCTGTAGGGCTCCCAGGGAGCCTGACAGTCCCTCACTCTGGAGTTGGTCTGCCCAGAATCACTCTTGCAGGGACATTCAAGTGTGGAAATACTGGGACTCTCTTCTTTGGAAGCCAAGTGGAGTTGAAATGTCCAAGCCAAACTTCCCCATCCAAGGTGGTCTTCCACAAGACCCAGCCCCTTCTGGTCCAGGAAATCCTCTTTCTCAGAAGGTACCCATCCCACCTTCCATGCCCCAGCCCTGTGGCGTCCTCCTAAATCACAATGGCTTCTGATATTAGTCTCACACCCCAAAAGTCTAAGAAACAATTCCCTTTTTCTGAGTGGCAGTGAACATGTATGTCCTTTTAAACTGGAGGCCACGGGGTTATTAGCTCAGGAGTCATGCCTGAAAACCTCCAGGGGACCAGTGCTGAGCAACACAGGGCATGGCCAGGGGAGCTGGTCAGTGGTAGGCTAGAGGCAGGCAGGGGCTGGAGGAAGGAGAGGTGAACGGGAGGGAATGAGAGAGAGAGATAGACGGTGTCCCTCTTTAGGAGGCAGCATGTTGCCCTCTAGAAAACAGACATGAGTTGCATGCAAGAACAGAAACATTAAGCCTGTATGTAATTTAATCTCACGAGGTTACTAGTTTGCTCCAAATATATCCTGGTGCTGCTGAAATTCATCAGAAAGGGAACGGTTCTCAGCTGCTATTCCATCTGCCCCCAAGTAGACCTGGTTAATTAAAAGTCACTGAGTTGTGTCCGACTCTTTGCAACCCCATGGACTATACAGTCCATGGAATTCTCCAGGCCAGAATACTGGAGTGGGTAGCCTTTCCCTTCTCCAGGGGATCTTCTCAACCCAGGGATCAAACCCAGGTCTCCTGCATTGCAGGCGGATTCTTTACCAGCTGAGCCATCAGGGAAGTCCAGAACTTGACCAGGTTGTTGGAAAACCATTCAAAAAATGACTGAAAGGGGGAAGAGGCAAAAAAATATGTCATGCAAAGATTTTGTGTTACTTTTTGGTTTGGTTTAGAGTAGGCTGGGTCGCCATGATTATGAGGTGATGGCAGCCCTCGGTGGCAGAGAAGTTCCCAGCTTGGGAGGGGGGTCCTGGAGTGTGTTCTCTTGCATGAGAGGACTGGACAGAATTCTGCTGATGCTGGGCCAATGGCTGCTTGAGAGATGGTGAGATTGGATCTTGTGTAACCAGTGCCGTGACCCCTCTCCATCCTTCATGCAAACAAACAGACCCAGCAGCCTGGAGCACTGCAGGGCTCAAGTATTCAGAGGTGGGGTAGAGTGAGTGTCTACTGTAAACAAAAGCAGTGGACCCAGCCTGGATCTCAGGCCACTGCCCAGCCCTGTCAGAGCTGGCTACACTGCATGCTCTTGGGGACTACTTGTATCTCACTGACTTCCTTTTTCAGAAGGTTGGGGCTTGGATGACTGTGAAAACAAAATGAGCACACCCCATGTAGGGTGCTAAATAAAAGACATGGCTCTGTAAGCCTTTCTCGTGGTTATCAAAATCAAATGGCCTCCTCTGCTGATTTCCGTCTCTTTCTTGCAGTATCACCGCATGTCAGCTGAGATGATCGCGGGGATGTGTGACACCAGAGTTTACGAAAATGTTCGTGCTGACAGGTAGCAGCAGAGTCAGTCACCCTGTATTTCTCAGCGGCAAAGAGCAAGGGCCCACAACACTGGAATCAGCAGTTGTCGTGGATACCGTGGAAAGCTCAGCAGTTCTGCCAGGGCTCCCGGTTAGAGGAACTCCACGTAGTTCTCGGGTATGAGGCCTGTCTTTCCATTCAGAGTCCCCTCCAACCAGCCAGGCTCCTGGGACGGATGCACTGTACGGAAGTGAGCAGAGAGAGAAGATGACGTTACACATAGGGCAAGGGGCTGGATACGGACCGCGCTGGTGTGGAGGAAGCGTACAGATCGAGTGCCGTTGCTCGTTAAGGAACATAATTCTTGAATTTGTTTAAACCAGAGTTTTTTCACCCATTGGGGGGACCTGGTGAAGGTCATTCTGAACTTTCTCCATAATTAAAAGGAGAAAAGACACAGACACTCAAATTCTACTTACAATTTTAGGAGTTTCATGGACTTTGCGAAGTTCCTGGTTTTAACTATAAAGAAGTAACATTTCAATTTTTTAGGCTAGAGGTCACAGTCATTATATTCCCTCTCTATATTTACCTAGGTATCCATCCATCCATGTACTCATCTACCCACCCAGTGCTGGCTATGTACCAGACAAAGTACCCATGGAGGACTGCTGAGAACTAGTCCTTAAAGATGTCTAGCTCCTAATCATTTTACTTCCCTTCAAATCCTGACCCTCTGCTTCCAATTTTCTTGCAAATTCCCTCTGCATTTTTAAAAAGTATCTTATAGTGTTTGAATGGCCCTCTCTTGTTTCCAACCATACCCTTCCTTAGTTTTCTTTCTTGTTCTCTACAGTTTTCCTCTTTCCTATATACAAGTCTGAAAGCTGTCCTCTCCCTCTCTATTGCAGTTTAGAAAATTTCTACCCCTTTGATTTTTCCATATCCAAAGACTACATACCCAATGTTCTGTGATATGACAATCCATCTCCATGGAAACCACTGTGACATTGTAAAAATTACACACACAATCCAGCTGAATCCGCAAAGCAGTCAACAGCAGGAAGGGAGAAAGAAGGGATCATGGACTTGGGAGAGGGGGCTGTACATGTTTGTGAACTGGGAATATACAAATCACTCTTGGGTGAGGCAGGATATTTGCTCCTAACATTTTAGGAAAACACCAATTTTTCCAAGATTGTTTGGAGAGAATGAATTCCCCCCTATTCCCTTCCTAGGCTAATTAAATGACTTCCTGAGTTCATCTTAGAAAAGCATTTCCACCCCCAACACTACAATACAGCACTAGTTTTGGTCTGTAGGGAAAGAAGGAAGAACAGAGACCAAACAGACTAAATGTAGAAGCAGCAGAAGGATCGCCACTGAGGCTTACAGAAGATCAGTGTCAACCTTGGCTAGATTTTGAAGGCTTCTGTAGGTAAAGACAAGATCAAACACCTATGAGCTGGCCTTCAACATGTTTGCATGCTTTTGTTTCTCTAGGAATAGATCCAAGTAGCAAGGGTACTTTGGATTCATGACACCACACAGGGAGGAGTCTGGGAGAGAAGTTCCATGGACGAAAGAAAGAACACAACACAGCTTAAAAGCAATGCAGCGTCTCCAACGACCAAGCTCTCTCAGCCCACCACTGAAATGCTAGCACCCAAACACCCCAGCCTCCTGCCCATCTATCCAGCTGATACTGTCAAGATTACTTCAGTTTCTTCAACCTATCAAGTGGTGATTAAAAAAAAAACAAACACTCTCTTCCCCTCGGTGGACTCTCTTGGAGGTTCAGGAGCCAACACGGAGAAAGCACAGTAAATGCTCAGCATGTGTGAGTCAGTAGGAGAGCCTGCATCATTTGACCAGTAATTTGGACTGGTCAGCAGGACTTTCCTGGTCAAACCTGAGTCTCAACAACCTGGTTTCAACAACTACCTAAGCTGGGGGAAATCTCAAATGTTCAGAACCCAAACCAAACAAATCAAACTCACTCCCATAAACAAAAGACCTAGAAAGAATAAATCAACACACAAATTAAAAACCCAAAAAAGTCACCTCCTATTTAACAGCAAAGCTCCTCGCTGAGTTGCTGTTCTACTGGATGCACTGAGTCCATCTCTTTCAGACTCTCTCTGTTCCTGTGTTCAAACACAGTTCGGGTGCAGAGATTGTAATGTGTGCAAACATTAGAAATGGAATTTGCAGAATAAGGGAAGAATCAGAGGGGACAAAGGAGGCCCTCCAAACTAAAGAACGAGAGAAATGCCATGGGGGATGGCAGAGGATGATGAAGCCTTTGGGTCAGACTGCTGACTCAGTGCAGTCAGCAAGCTAGGCCTCACTAGGGCATGGTACCAGACCAGGTGCAACAGAACCACCTGCACAGTTATTAAAACTGCAGATTCCTAGGCCTCATGGCATGTCGGTTACAGCAGAATCTCGAGGAGGGGGCCCAGGGATCTGCATTTTAACTCATTCAGAGAAAGTTATGACTTCTCTGTGCCAAAATGCCCCTGCAATGAAGTGATAGTAAGAACTGACGAAGAAAAGAGGCCGCCCCACAACCCCCAGGTTTCTGTCATCTTTTGTTTCCCTTCCTCGCACTTCAAGGCTCAGTTGAAGCCCCACCTCGTCCATAAATATCATCATGGAATGCCATCTACCTGCTCCCTCCCTTCCCCAGGTTCCTGGAACTCTCATCATATATACCGCATATTATTCATAGGTCTTACTAATGCTGTTGAAATGTGTTAAGCTTGTTTTCCCTAACTAGTTTTTCAGTGCATTTTAGTTTGTATTCTATCATTCAACATACTTCACTGACTCTCTTCTCGTGAATTACAATGAAAGAAGCCAACACCTACAAATGGTGACTGGGAAACAGCCATGGACTCAGAGACGGACTCATTTAATCTTAAGGATCCTACCTTGTACTACTATTATCGCTATTTTATAGCTGAGAAAAAATTAAGGCTCAGAGAGGTAAACTGATTCATGCAGGGGCACTACGTTAGAACCAGGATTTGAACCCAATTTGTTTGATCCCAGAAACCAAGCCCTCTTCCACTTTATCACGCCCCTAACCAACCAGAGGAGGTGATCCTTGAGAATAAGAATGATGGTGCCCATGGAGACTAACTGGTGGGCCCTTTGCTAAGTGCTCCCCCTGCAGGACCTCTTTTCATCTTCACCATGTCTACAGAGTTGCTCCTGCTGTTATCCTCATGTTACTAATGAGAAACAAAGACTCAGAGAAGTTAAACTTCTAGTCCCAATTACATAGCTGGCAGATGGTGGAGGTGGATCTGAACTCAGGACATCTGACCCCAGGCTCTGAGGCGTTAAGCACTACCCCTTTGGCCTAGCCTAATGCTCCCAGGGCATTGAAGATGCTTGTAAGTACTTGTTGGGTTGAATCACACCAACATCCAACCTTCTGAATTGTACCAGTGTCCCCTATGCTATATAAACACACAAGGTGTTGCAGTGAGCTGCCTGGGCAGCTCTCCAGCCCAGCAGGCATTATAACAAATAAAAGCTGCTGCTGACATGGCTGTGCTTACTGCCAACTACTCTCTCTCTGCTCAGTCCATATTCACATCATACACCCCTGCTCGGGCAACTCACGCTCTCCCAGCTCCTTCACTCACGATGGACAAGGAGCAACTGTGTGCCCAAGATCCTGACAGCAGGCTGCCCCAAGGTGAAGCAGCACTAGCTGGAGGAGTGCAGACCCCTGTGTGGTTGAATGAGTGGACTCATTTAACAAATGTTACTTCAGCACCTGCTACGTGCCACATTCTGTACACAGTACAGAACAAGAAGAGACTCTGCTCTAGGGGAGAGGCCATCTATAGTAAGTAAGCATGTAATTTTAGGTAAACTGATGAGGAGAGAATGAGACTAAGATAGGGATATGGATGGAGGGCCAAGAGTTTGAAGAGTTAAAACCTAAATAATGCAAAGTGGATGGCCACGCAGTGGGTAATGCAAGTGAGAGGCCCCAAGATGGGGAGAAGCTTGTTGTGATTTCAGAACAGTGCTGTGTAAGTTTTTCTTAAAAAGCCAGATCATCAGTGTCAAACTACTCAAATCTGCCACTGTTGTGCCACAGATAATATGTAAACACAAGGCGTGGGTGGCTGTGTCCCAGGGAAGACTTATTTACAAAAACAGTCAGTGGCAGGTCATAGTTTGCCGACCCTATTTAAGAACATAAAGAAGGACTCAGAGGCTGCTATGTATCAAGGGAGGGGAAGAGCGGGCCAGAGGGCAGGGGCGGGACCTGGAGGACTTCGTCAATAATTCTAAGAACAACACGAGGCTACTGGAAGCAGGAGAACAACATGATGTGACTTCCATTTTTAAGTGATCATCTGGCTGCTGTGTAGCGCCTGGGTAGTGGGGCAGGAGTAGATGCAGTAAGACCAGTTAGGCAGCTGGTAGAAATGCCTGGAGAGGCTGGGGAGGCTAAAAGACTCCACTGAGAAATTCTCTTGGGAACCCCACTGCCTGAGATGTCCTTTATCAGCAGAGGAAATCTGGGGCGGCCCTGCCTGCACTCACCCCTGCACTCTACCCCAGGAAGGAAGGATCCGACCCATCTCACATCTGGATAAAAGCATCCCAAGAACCCAATTTTAGTGAATGCCATGTGAATTTCCAGGTATCACTAGTCGTACTGCTTCTAGATGACTAATGTTCCTGGGAACACCAGTTTTTCTCTTTCCAGTTACTGTCTGAGGTGCTCTTGGTAAAACGCACAGTTTCCTAGTAGACTGGCAAGGGCTGCCACTGGAGTTACTTCCGAGTATTGCGCAGCCGTTACCCACTGCACAAAGTCCAAGAGCTGACTGGGCAGCCGCTCCAGATTCACAGGGGGCCCCTGGAATCCAGAGGCCTGGAGATTAAATCATTACAAACAACTGACTTTCCCCTCAAGGAGCCCCTCCCTCTTCATCCTCTTTTCTGCTTCTTGATCCTGAGAAAGACAAGACACACAAACACACACACACACACACACTCACTCACTCACTCATTTATTCTAATGCTGTCATTAGAAAACTTCCTTCTCATTGATCTGATGATTTAATCTGACAGCTACAGAGCTTGCCACTCACACTGCTAAGGCCTTACCTAGGCTCTTCAGCAACAAATTGCTGAGCGAGAGAACAAGGAAGAAACCTCTCTGACATGTGAATAGTTCTTTTCTTTAATGTCTACTTTTTTTTCCTAAAAAGGCAAAGGGATGGAGCAAGTAGGGTCTAAATAGCATTTTCTAAAAATTGGAAGTCATAAAACATTACCAACCAACTAGATTAAAAACTAGATCGACATTTTGTCAGATCCTTCTTTGACTGCAGCTCAGTGAACACTGAGAGGTGTTGTCTTCAGGGCTTACTGTGGCCTTCTGCCTTTCAGGGAATTGGAAAGGTCACTGGCATTGCTGGTTAAAAATAAACTAGTGTCAGTAATGCTGCTGGGATCCCCGGAGACCACAGGAAGGCCAGGTAAGTACTCTGCCTCTCTCCTGCTATCATTGGCCCTTGTGGGGTGAAGACAATTACTGAATTGAGGGGCGGGAGCAGTCACAGAACCTGCTGGGAAGGGGAGGACTTGGCAGTTAAAAATCAAGTATCATTTCTTTTTTCAGTTGGCTAGTTAAACTACTTCAAAAAGGAGACTTAAAAACTAAAGAAGCAGGGAATGCCAAATGTATAATCCTGCTGGAGATCAGTTGGGCAGTTCCTTCAACAATTAAACATAGAGTTACCATGTGACCCAGCAGGCCCATGCCGTGGTATATCACCAAAGAGAGTGGAAAATCTATGTCCCCACAAAAGCTTGTGTGAAGATGTTTATAGCAGCATTACTCATAAAAAGAGCCAAAAAGTAGAAATAATAAAAATGTCAATCAACAGATAAATGAATAAACAAAATGTGGTATATCCATGAAAAGGAATGGAGTTCTGAGGCATACTACAACATGGATGATGTTGAAACTATAATGCAAAGTGAAAGAAGTCAGTTACAAAGACCCTGTATTGTATAACTCCGTTTACATGAAACATCCAGAGCAGGCAAATTTATATAGTGCCAAAAAGTAGATGAGCAGATATCTAGGTGGGATGGAGCAGGCTTAGGATAAATGAGGCATGACTGCTAAAGGGAGCAGAGTTTCTTTGGGGGTGATGAAGATATTGTGGAATGAGGTAATGGTGATGGTTGCACAACTCTAAATATACTAAAACCCACTGAAATGTACATTTTTAAATGGGTAAATTACATGGTATATGGCTACCTCAATAAAGTTGTCTAAAAAAAAAAAAAAAAAGGAAGAAGGCTGAACTCAGGAAGAGGAGTCCCAAACAAGACACACATGCTTACACAGACCTTTTGTGAGCTTAAACCCACTCTGCCCCGGGATCAGGGGTCCTCTGTGTTGTCAGAGTGAATAGCTGATAGGAACACACCAGGCCCTTGTCCATCGGGGTACTGTAGTGAACTGTGGTTTAGAAGACAGACTTTTAAGCTCTGGATTTACCGCCAGATGTGGGGACCTCTAAATTCTTGCTCATGTACGTACAGAAGCCCCTTCCCTGCTGACAGCATAGCACCAGAGCCCATGCATGCAGCCCACTGATTTGTCTGCCATGAAAACTGTGTCATATTATGGCTGGGCTGTGATTCCCCCGCACATGGGCCTATTCACAAGGGACACTTGCTGAGGACATGGCTTTAGACAACCTTCAGTGGACTCACTTCATCTACAGGTGTGCCAGAACCTAAAAGCTCCAGCTGCTGACAGGAGAGATGGCTTGGCTTGCTGTCTGTATACCTTGATTTTTAAAGAACCCAAATGAAAGTTAATAGAGCAAAGGTTTAAGGACAGTGCTCTGGGGACTTTGAGAACCATACATGAGGAGCTATGGGCTCACTCCCAGCCCTGCCGGCTCAGATCAAGGGCCACCAAGTGTGACCTGGGAATTCCCCAGGTGCTCTGTGACCTGTTTCCCATTTTATCTACTCAAGCCTGATTATTATCTCTGCCATGCTGAAGGCAGGAGCTGGCCACACAGTGGGGAAGCCCCCTTGCATACGGATGCACTCAAGGCTGGTCCCCAGGAGCCCATCTCTGCTCTGGCTGGGACCTCAAGGCCCTTACAGAGAGCCAGGATCTGGGGTGTTGAGGTGCAGTACCTACTGCCCAGCTGAGCAAGCCAGAGCTGGGTTGTATTAGCAGCTAAGAAGGAAAACTGTCATTGTAAATGATAAGAGCATCAGGGCCTTTCTCTAAAACAGACCTAGTGGAATGATGATCATCATTAACAAAAGCAAGACACGGAGAGCTCACTGTGTGTTGAGTACTACTTTAAACATGTCATGTACACTACCTCAGTCTTCTCTCACATCCCTCTGTTCTCTCTCTATGACAGAGAGGACTGAGGCACAGAGAGGTTAAGTCACTGCTTGAGGCCACACATAATCACGTGGTCAAGCCAGGGATTGCGCTACAGTGGCCTGAATCTCAAGTTCAGGCTGTCCAGTGCTACATGGGAGCCCTGGCATTCCCACGTTTCCAGGTCTCAGGCAGGTGGTAGGAGGTGTGGTCCAGCTCTAGGCAGGACTGCGCGGTCAGGACGGGGAAGGAGCAGTGCGCAGTGTTAACTCACCCCTGCCGGGGAACTCTGCCCCTGCCCCACCTGAGGTCAAGGAGGGAGGCCCAGAGCATGTCCAGTTCCGGAAACCAGGCAGCTGGTTTTTGCTTCCTCCTTTGAGCAAAACAAACAGACCCTTTCACCCAGGCATCTAGAGGGATTAACCCCCAAGGAGAACTACATCTGGGGAAATCTCAGCCGCAACAGAAACTTGGGCCTTTCCCCAGAATCCTGATTTTTCTCTCAAGGCCAATAATAAGTTATGACACATTGGGACATCAACTCCACCAATTTTCATTTTTTAAAATATTCCCTTTTTTTGGAGGGAGGAATACAAACAAATGGAACAAGGAAATGTTGCATCAAGCAAGCCCAAGGCCCTTGGGGCAGGTGCCCGAATCCATTTCCCTGCAGGAATGCCTGTGCAGGACAGCTGGCACTTGGCAGGGGTGGTTTGACTCTGGGGTCAACTTCCCACTCCGGGAAACGGGGGAAGGACGAGCAGGGATGCAGCACAGCTTATCTGCCCCAAGCTCACCCGACGCCCTGAGCTCACTGGACCATCTCAGAAACCGGCCTCAGCTGCCATGGACAGTGAATCCCCTGGAACCCCAGAAGACAGGCATAGACCCTGTGGCCACAGGCCCCACCCAAACCTTCTGCCCACTTGCAGGGTTCCTGTTCTCCACTGCTTTGTCTCCCTGCTCTGTCCAGCCCCCTGATGCTCAAAGCCTGTGCATGGACTATTGCATTCAATGCCCATGACATCTCCACAACACTGTCCTGTCACAGTGAGGAGGTGACTCCATTCGTCCTCTCTTGACAGTGATTCCTTGAGTTCTGCCACTGCTCTCTCACTGTGGGAAAAGACCACCCCCCCCCCCCCCACACACACACACACATATACACAGTCCTTTTCAGTCTTACCTGTTCTATGGAAATTTTCCTTAGGTGGAAAGCAACTCTGACAACTCCAGTTATTTATTTGAAAAACTCACCATTATCGAACACCGTCCCTGCCGTGAATGAGAGCTCGGAGTCGTGTTCTGCTTTGCAGGCATACAAGGCTTTTGCCTTCCGGAATGGTGTGCTGGGGGAAAACAGTTTAATGAGCATTTTAAAAAAACCTTCTGCAAGATATTTCATCTCTCTTCCTCTCCTTCCCTGCAAGCGGCCTAGCCCTCTCTTGTGGGAAGAGCCTGACAAGGCAGCCAGATGGCAAAACATGAGGTAGGAAAGTCACAAAGGTCACCAGAGTAAAAACGAGAAATAGGCAGAGAATAGCCAGAAGCCCGGGAAAACCACTCTTCTTGTGGGGTCATGTTGTGCCAAGTCAAAACTTGACCTGGGAGTCATAAGAGCTGAACAGTTGGGGGGGGGGGCAGGCTGGGCCCTGTATGGGGAGCAGGACTAGCTGGGGAGTAGGGAAGTGAAGGCAGGAAAGAATTTCCAAGTTGCTCTTGAGGACACTCCCAGCAGACCATGCTAGAAGCCGGCAATGCTCAAGGAGTTGAAAAGGAGAAATTCAAGCAAAGATGGGTTTGGGCTCCAGGCCCAGGGCTGACGTTAGCTCTCGCAGATGTTACTTCTTTCTCATTGGGCTGGTGGAGCAGGATTCCAGAGTTGGAACTCCCGGACCCCCAGGGCAGGGCAGGGCAGGGTGGGGAGCAGTCAAGGTGTGGGCATGATCATGTGTGTGTGTGTGTGTGTGTGTATGAGCATACGTGTGTACACGTGTGTGGGGATGAAGAAGGGAGAAGGGACACTGTGGCAGTTTTTTGTGCCTTTCTCATTCAAGGAGTGCTGACACTCATTGTGAATCAGAAGCACTTCAAAAAATGCAGATGTCTGGGTTCCACCCTGACTTGCAGAAACCAGCATCAGTATTTTTACAAAGCTCGCCAAGTGACTCTCACGAGCAACGAGGGTTAAGAACCATTCTTCTAGAGTAGGGGTTGGCAAACTCCTTCTGTAAATGGCTCACAGTATAAACATTTTAGGCTTCATGGGCCATATGGTCTCTGCTGCTTTTACTCAACTCTGCACTGTAGCATGAAAGCAGCCACAGACAAGATGTACATGGAAGAGTGAGGCTATGTTCCAGCAAAACTTTATACTTATCAAACACAGGAGGCAGGCTGGATTTGACCCAGTGGCTACAGATTATGAGCCCATGTTCTAAAGTACAAGTTGCAAGCACTGCTAAATCAATTTTTGTCTTGATATTCAACCAGTTCCAACAGATCTATGATTTCTCAAAGGTTTTAAGAAAATGGATGTTTAGCGGTCAAACGGTCAAATGGATGTTTCAGCGGTCTTCATTTGCTGAAAGCAACCTCTCTCTTCTCCTAAGCTATCTTAGGAAGCACATTTAGGGGCTCCAGGGTAGAGTAGCTGAAGAGCAAGTAGTCCTCTGGGTTAGACAATTATTCAAGAGATACGTATTATTTGCTTTACCTTTATTTGGCTAATGGAGGGCCTCAAGGACCCAGGGAGGCTAAACCTCCATTTCAAGTGGCCGAGTGAGATTTAGTAGAGGAATGGTCTTAGGTAAATCCAGACATGATCAGAAGGATCAGGGTACTTTCGATCACTACAGAACTGTTACTCTTGGAGTCACCAAGTCCAGCTTCCCACTGGAAGGAGGCGTTATGGATGTTTGGAAACCTGTACCATGGCCAGGTATTTAAAACTTTTAGTCTTGGTTCCATGAAAATTGAAGGAAAGGTGACGTAACAGGTCTGTTGTGCGGATAAATGGCTATCCAGAATTTGTTGCTGAGGTGCAGTTTACTGGTGTTTTCCCTGGTCTTCTAGTAACCAGGAGATAACAACTGGGTGGGAGAAAACTGGGCAAGTGGGAGAACATGAAGTGGGTTTGCTGGGAGTGAAAGGAGGAAGAGCCTTTAGAATGTATCAGCTCCAGCTGGAAACCAGCTCCTCTTACATAATTATCATTAGTATTAGGATTAAGTTCAGGACAAGGGGCGCAGTCTGTGATCTAACGAAACCAAGTCTATGTGTTGACCACCAAGGGCCAAACAGCCAATGTGAGATTGAAGTTTTATTGTTTTATTTTGTTGTTGTTTGTTTGTCTGCTTTTGACGGAATGGGGAGCAGAGAGCATCTGCTTGTGAAAAGTGTTAAAACAACCAAAATTCTCTACAGACAGGCAAGTGAAGCCCGCAATAACATGAACGTGGAAGGAGAATGCAGTGGCCACGAGCCAGGGTCATTGTCCCTGGCGGACGGGGTAGAGCAGTTGCGGGGAGAGGACAGGGACCAGGGACGGGAGATAAAAAGTGAGGCAAAAATCATCTGAGGCAAGGATTCTCTGGCTGGGTTTTCATAGAGGTTACTTATTAACCTCCTCAAATACAAGGAATGGGACAAAACAGGGACAAGCCAGGGAAATCAACTGGGTGTCTGGCAGGAAGGAAGCAGGGGGAATACCTCAGATGCCCAAGACTGTCTTTCAAGAGGAGTAAATTTTCCACTAATATCTGGTTTGGGAGATTTAACAATGATAACATTCAATAAAGCAGCATATTAAATATAAGAACAAAGGTCAGGAGAGAATCCTGCTTTTGTTTCAAATTAAGAGGTGACTGACAGTCTACAAGAGGGCTTCCTCCTACCTCCACGGCACGTGAGCCAAGAATGGGAGAAATGATACAAGGGCTGCTTCTAAAAGGAACTACTCTTGTTCCCCAGGACAAGGGCTGGCAAATAAGGCACAAGGCAGCTAGTTAAATCTGAAGTTCAGATCAACTAGGAATACTATTTTAGTGTATGTCCCAAATATTGCACAGGATATACTTAAACAAACATTTGTGGTTTACTATTCAACTGGATATTCTGAATCTTCATTTTATTTGCTACATCTGGCAGCCCTACCCAGGGGAAAGCTTCCTCTTTGTAAGAATTTGCTAGCCTGAGTCCCACCGAGTCCCACAGAGCCCCATGTCACTCTCTCCTTATCAAAAGCCCTGAGCAGTTTGCATTAGGTAGGGTTTCTACCAAAACAGATCCTGTTGGCACACAGGTTTTATTTGTAGGTTTTGGCTCTGATTAAAGAAACAAAAGATCTCCACTTTGGTTCTTCTGCTCCCTGTTCTCCACAGAGCACCTCTACCCTGGACACAGAGAGCCTGGGGTGCCCGTGACTCTTCTGTGACAGTGCCCTTCAGACCTCAGTGGGGCTTTCAAGGGCACAAACAAGCTTGGAACCTTCTGCTAGTTCATTTTTAATTTTTGCCTCTGAGCATGGCACGGGGCCAGGAAAGCACTCAGAGGAGTTTCCCTCAACTGCCCTTGCAAGCTCTGCAAAATGACAACCCACTGTCTGCACTGTCCAGGGAGGTGGGCTCAGCTAGACTGGCAAGATGCAACAGTCTGATCATTTTGGCATAATTTCCAGGAGCCCTTGTGTGATTCCAAGTTAGGAATTTGGGGTGGGGTACCCCTTTTCTAGAGGTACAAGTGAAAGGAAAGGGAACACTCCTCCAGTTCCCTTTCTCTGCCGTGCTGTGAAAGGCACCTCCGTTCCTGAGCTTGAACTAACAAACAAAGCAATGCTTTGAAGAGGGGGGACCAAACCTCTTCCAGAGAAGACATTTATATAGAAGTTCATGGGCCCATTAATTAGGTCTAATTAAGTTTTTATTTTTAAAAGCTCTGTCTAGGGAAGGAAATCTGAAACTTCATGTTCTGGAAGTGGATTTGGGGGAATGGTTCATTGGACCTGAATAATGGGTATATGCCCCCACCTCTTGGCTGCATATTGCAACAGCAATTATGGGATTTTTGCCTTTTGTTGGCTGGCTCCCCAGCTGTGTCCCCATCCATGCTCGCTTTGGCACACATGGTCAGCTCAGTGATAGCCAATTGTAAGTCCTACTCTGTCTTGCCTATTTCAAAATGGCAGCATCCTACAGGGTTGTGCAACAGCATCATCCAAATGGCGCCATTACAACGAGGGCTGGAATGAATGGTCCTGAGTAATCATGAACCCAGACACGTGGGGAGTACAGATTCTGCTGCTACTGTCCTCTGCCAATCTAGAAATACTTTGGAAAAGGAATAGCTAAAAGAGTTAAACCTGGAAATTTCTGGGTGACAGAGTGGAGAGGTGGAGATACTGGACAGGCAATAGGGCCCCAAAGCTTAGAGATATAGAAAAATGAAAACCGTCAAAGCAGAGCACATTTCAGTTTTGTTTAGCTGAATGATTCTACTGGCTTGAGTCCCCCAACCCATTCTATTCAAGGGCTAATGTTCTGAAGATTTTACTTTCTTTTGATCAAAATGAAGGAGCCATATTTTGGCTCTGGTTCAGGTCTTCACGGGGCAATCAATGATCTAACCAGAACAATTCAAGCCATATATCTGCTGTCCTTGAAAGTTAACATCTCCCAGAATGTACCTAAGAAATAATTAGGAGATAATCTGATTGTCAAGAAAAGTATAATCTGTATTTTTACCTTATTCCCAGGGTGAGGATAAAAGGATATAGTGAATAGCTCTCTCTTTCCCATTTTCAAGGAAAAAGCTAGACATAAAACCTAGAAAAGCAGGCCAGGCTATTGGGCTGGGAAGCATGAAAACTCAAATTTGGGGCTACCCATGTATTTGGAGGAAAGAGTGCTGGTTGAGGGCAAGAAGTCCTGAATTCTGGATTGGATCTCATGAGTCATGTGACTATATACAAGTCACTTCTCTGTGCCTTAGTTTTCTTTCTCTGTAACAGGGTTCAGGCCATTTCTTCTCTCATTCTCACATGCAGATACAACAAAATGATAGATATGGAAGTGCCTGGAGGAGAATAAAGTAATCTGTGTGTGTGTGCACACGCGCTCAGTTGTGTCCAACTCTTTGTGACCCCATGGACTGTAGACTGCCAGGCTCCTCTGTCCATAGAATTTTCCAGGCAAGCATACTGGAGTGGGTTGCCATTTCCTACTGCAGGGGATCCTCCTGACCCAGGGATTGAACCCGCATCTCTCACACTGGCAGGCGGACTTTTACCATTGTGCCACCTGGGGAGCACCCAGGTATGTATGTACATATGTATAAATAGCATGGTGTTTCTTTTTTTTTAAAGTGAGACACAGCTTTATTGATTATTTAAGCCTCTCTGCTAGGGAGGCTTTCTCCGTTGGAGAAAACCAGCTATGAGGAAAAGATGGGTGAGAAAACACTGCCATGGCCTGAAGTACTGATGAAGCTTATAACTAGGCTCCATGTTTTGGCTGTCTGAAAGCAGAGACTATCAGTGCAAGACACACACATGCTGGGGACCTCCACAGCGGAGGGACTCTGCAGCATCCTCATGAATTCTTTTGTAGGATTTAAACAGCTTCTTTTTTCCAAAGAACTCAAATGCAAAGAATTAAGTCTGCGTGTCATCAAAGCAGGGAAAAACTACAGCCTGGGCCTTGGATGGAAGAATTAGGTAAACCCACAGAAAGAGGTGTCACCTGTTCCCATAAGAGCTAAGGGTTCATGACACCTGGAGACAGACTCAGGCTGGGAGCACAAGGGTTCCTGGGACTGCATGGAAGGTAAGGAACAATTTATTCTGTATTATATTTGTCTCTCTCCCAACTGGTCTGGGTCTCATCATCTATTTTTTTTTTCATTTATTTTTATTAGTTGGAGGCTAATTACTTTACAATATTGGGTCTCATCATCTAGGTGTCAATATTCATGGCCAGAAACCCAACTCCACAAATATATGTTGCCTGATGCTACCTGATAAAAATGAGGGGAGAAAAGGCCGGCACGTGTCTCAGCACTGTTCCCTTTGAAATTATCTTGTTCTAAAGCGCAGAGAGCTTCCTGATTCAGAGAGCAATCTAAACAGGAGCCCTTTCAAGAAGCACTCTCTCCCCAAACTCTAGGCACCACAAATAAATTCAGAAACTGGAGGAAGGGTTCAGAGGGGCATGAAAAATGCCATGCTGGTTCATGCAAATGGTCCCTCCCAGCTTTGGTCTCTGAGGCTGGAATCCCTGACCAGCTTTGGATAAGCAGGAACAGAGTGATCATCATCCGTGATTTTACCTGGAGTCTTCGCGAACTGCTTCTTCTGGCCTGTCAAAAAGCAAGTGCAGGTTTGGATGGCAGGGAACAAAGTTGACGAGGAGGCTGAACACTGCATGAAGAGAGGACCAAGCCAATGAGAGAACAACGGCAGCAACAAAAAAGCAAACAAACCCTGCAACAGACCTGATGGGGGATGAGTCGCTGGACGTGGATGAAGTGGGCATAGGGCTGGATGGCGCCGAGAACATGGGCCAAGATGGCGAGAGGGGTGAAGTTGGGCTTGGATTCGGGGGGCTGCAAGACATAACCACCAAAAAACTCGTCAGCACACAGGGAAACCACAGCGGGAGCACAGGAGGTTCAGGCGAGGCTGAATGACAGGGAGCTGGAGAGACTGGAGGGGCACTGAACCCAGGCTGTGTCTTCAGTGCCAAGTCACATTTCTCCAGACCAAACCTCCGTGTCTTCCAAGTAATGCCTGTTCTGGAATTCCTTGGATAGTAACATGTCTCTTTGCCCTGCAGAGCAACTGCTTTCTAGGTGACAGGAGCTTCTGCAGTTGTCTGTTGTGCCTTTGGCCATCAGTGAAAAATGTCCTGAACCCACATCCATGGGTTCCCACACCCACATCCTATCACTGACCTCCATCTGGGGCAGGGCTAGCTTACAACCAGCCTCCAGCTTCCACCGCTATGTGTTTAGAAAGTTGTGTCTCAGCAAAAATGACCTTTTTTGGGGGGGGCGGGGGGAGTGCCACACAGGCCAGTCCACCAGAAAACGATTTCCTGTTTACATTTTTAAGTAAACGGGCTGTGTGCCATTGGAGACCCAGAGAAGGACTGCATTAGGAAAGTGATCGCAGGTGGAGGATGGGTCTGGACACACACCTCCCGGGAGAGGGCACACAATTGTGTGCAGCACCCAGTTGTCCCTCTGAGGTTTGCTTTCCAGGCTTATTCTTTCTCTTTTGAAGGATTTTGGGCATCTTGATACTCAAAGAAAAAGTCCAAGATGGAAGGCAATGAAAAAATGAACTTAAAGCTTAAATCTGTCAATTTGTTCTTTGATGGGTGGCTGATCAAAAAGCTGGACAGGAAAGGTTGAAATCACTCACTATAACATACATGGTTGGTGGCTTTTAAGTAGTCATGCTAGCCCTTTGACTTATTTCACAAATTATACAAACAAACATCTTAGCAACTCTGTGAAACTGCATTAAGGCATAGATAGCGCAAACACCAAAACAACGCAGAAACCACCCAGCCACACCACCTGCAGCCCTGGACGGCGGCTGGCCTTTCTGACCCAAGCACTGTATGAATCCAATTCCAGGGAACACACTGTCTAAACATTCCAGGACTTAGCAAGAACACATAAATGTTCTACTTAATGAGATATCTTCAACTCAGATGAGAGACTCAATAATGGCCTTAATTATCTACAGTTGTAATATAAATTCCTACAGAAGTGTACAGTAAAATCCCATTGTGTGAGTTCGTCGAATATCCTCAGACTAACTGAATGAAACATTTAGTAAATGCCACTATGGTATTGTATTTCTAGAATATAAATTCTATGAGCAGGGATTTTTGTTCATTTTGTTTACTGCTGTACCTCTAACTTCTAAAATAGTGCCTAAGAGGTTTTCAGGAAATAATTATTCACTAAATTAATGAATTTCATTTAACCCAACTATCTAGCCAAGAGGTGTTATTATAATTCCCATTTCATAGATATGGGAACTTGGGCCAATTCGAGGCTTACCTGAAGATACTCAGGCTCTAAGTGTCAGGGCCGAGTTTTCGACCCCAATCTGCTGGCTCCAAGCACAAGGCTCTTGCTGCCACAGTGCATTGCCTCTGGGTAGTAGGACTTGCTTTGGTTCTCTAGGCTATGCCAAGTTTCTTTATAGATCCACTAGAAACCTTCTTAACCACTGATTTATGAGTTTCCTTCGGATGCCTACCACATTTGCAAGGGAAAATGGGAATGCAGCAACAGACAGACCCAAATAGACTCAACACATTGTAAATCCCAACAAAATACTCAATCCTGCCTTCAGTCTTCCGTCTGGTAGATTCATACAGCAGATGGAATTCATATAATAGAAGAGATTACATTTGAAGAGTATGGCTCTTCTCTTCTCAATTATTCTAGCAATGACTAACTTATTGGACACACAGTGTGATCAAGACAACAAATGAAATACAATTCAGCATTTACCAAGGGGTCTGACTTGCAGAGCATACAGTGTATTTCACGAGATGAGACAAACCAAAAAACAACTATAATATAAGATAGTAAGTAAGCTTCATTAGTTAAGGGATCAGTTACTCTATGATTAGTTTAATACCTGTTCCCACACTTGATTCTGTCTTGGGTCCTGGGAGGAAGTGCTACCTTATTTCCACTGGGTAGTCAGTCCTTAATTCATCCATAGAGCAGCTGGTAAGAAAGGCCTTGTTTTCCCTAGTCCTCCCACAACCACCCACCCTCCCACAAGGTAATGACCCAGTCAGTGAGCAAGGCCTGGCTATTCCAACTGCAGCCCAGCCTGGGAACTCAGGTTCCAACCAGGGACAGTCTGGAGGTTTATGAGAGCAACCCAGGCCCAGAGGCCTGAACTAATCTGTTCCTTCCAGCAGAGGATAATTAAAAAGTTCTTAAGACTTTTTTTTTTTGAGTGGCTTCTATAAGTAGGAAGGGCTTCCCTGGTGGCTCTGTGGTAAAGAATCTGCCTGCCAATGCATGAAATGCAGGTTCAATCCCTGGGTCAGAAAGATCCCCTGGAGAAGGAAACGGCAACACACTCCTGTATGCTTGCCTGGGAAATCCCATGGATAAAGGAGCCTGGCAGGCTACACCCCATGGGGTCACAAAAGAGTTGGACATGATTCAGTGACTAAACAACAATAAACAGGAAATCCCTCCGGTTTCCTACCTCAACTGTACCAAGAATCATGCCTTTGGCTAAAGGCATAGCTGGGAACATAGTCTAGTCTATGAACACAATGTGGGCTGTGAATGTTTTTTTACAACCCTGGATATCTAAGTGGCTCTTAGCAACCTAGTACATGGCTGAAATTATCTGGGGTTATGGTTGATCTTAAGGGAGATCAACCCTGAATAGTCACTGGAAGGACTGATACTGAAGCTCCAGTATTTTGGTCATCTGATGTGAACAGATGACTCTCTGGAAAAGTCCCTGATACTGGGAAAGATTGAGGGCAGAAGGAGAAGAGGGTATCAGAGAATGAGATGTCTGGATGGCATCACTGATGCAATTAACATGAACCTGGGCAAACTCTAGGACATGGTGATGGACAGGGAGGCTTGGAGTGCTGTAGCCCATGGGGTTGCAAAGAGTTGGACACGACTGGGTGACTGAACAACAACAATGGTTGCAATGCAGGACACTTGCAATGATCATAAGAAGTTACTCTTCAATCTCCATGTCTACTGCCATAGTATTATTAACTGTGCTTTTTAACGACTAACAGATTTTCATTTGTTGGCTTGCATTTTAGTTACAGCAATAACATTTATTTGCTATAAAATAACTCTAATTTAGAACTTATTACCACTACATTTTAGTGCAACAATAAAATGTACACTCCACAGTACTTCTATGCTTTCTAAACTGATTGAAATTATACTTTGCTTGTGCTCCAGAGTCACATTAACAAAACCAAATGTCAACAATACTACTGAACACTCTTCTATACCACAATGATTGATGCTTGTAGCAACAGAATGTCGTAAACATATAAACATTCCTCCAAGAAATATAGAGCACATTATATATCAGTTTTGATGCAACCCAGAGGACACACAGGTGGAAAATAAGATGCACAGGGATGACGATAATGGCCAAAGACTATTTATATAATCTTAACCTCTGACCACAGAAGTGACTGGCTATAAGTTACTTAAAGTGACAACAGCAATGGTAAAAAATCCAAGATAAAACAAACTAAAAAAGGCCAGCTTTGGTGTTACTGGCTCTGAAATCTCCGATATTGAATTCTCAAACTCTATTCCCATTAATGAGGCCAAAGATGACAAATAATTGATGTTAGGATAGAAGAAAATAATTTTATAACTACACTCTTAGCACTTGACCCATGAAGGCCTCTCCACAACCTCAGAGTCCCGCTGAATGCCCTAGCACATTTTTCACCCCAAATACTCCTGGGGTCCTGCCAGGCCCCCACATCAAGGCCCAAGTACAGCAACAATAGCTTAAACTTTAAGGAACAATTGCTGGCCTGGTTTTGATTCAACTGGGAGACTTGCATCAGCTTTAGTTTGCTGGTCCACAGTGTCCTCAAAAGGAGTCACACAGCCCAGCCAGTCCCTGTGACATTCACTGGACAGGGAAGAAATAATGATTTAGGAAGATAAGGCTCAAAGGCCTGGCATCATGCTGGGATGTGGCTGAGAGTTCAAGTACAGTTGTGTGGCAATATCATCAGCTTGACACCCTTCTGTGGTGACTCACTTGACTGATGGGGCATCTGATGTACCAGCCAGGGCATGCCTACTGGGCTGTGGACAGGGCTGCCCCAGCAGGCTCCCAGTTTGATCACGGATGTGGCAGACCCTCTCGTGGCTCCACAGCACAGGAGTGGAAAATCCTGAGCCGGTACAAGATAAGCAGCCAGCTGACCATTAATAAGAAAGCTGATCTTCTTTAATTCTGATATGTAAAATTATAGATGATGAAGAAATGAAAAAATATCAAAAGAAAAGCAGTAAAATCATACACAATTTATGCCACTGTTAATCACTGATAATATCTTGACAAATTTCCTCACTTTTCTGGGGAGAGGGGAGGGTTGTGGGTAATAATATATACATAGTAGCATGCTTTTTTCATGTAAGCATTTACTGAGGTCATTAAGTAACCTTTGGATATATTCCAAAAATCATAAAACTCTTTCCTCATTAATGAGGCTAAAAAGCAACTGATGTTAGGATAGAAAAATAACTTTAAAACCACAATCTTAGCAGATGACCCCCTGAAGGCCTTTCTACAACCCCCCCAGAGTATTCTCAGACCTAAAGGGGAGTCTACTGTATGGTATAGCCTGATTTATGTAATTCTTTTTTTATTGTGTACATTTGAACTATTATCCCCCCTCAGCTTTAAGAAATAGCGCTGCAATTCACATTCCTGTAGCAGACCACTGCTTGTCTCCAGTTGTTTCCTCAGTATAAATTCCTGGAAGTTAAATTAATGGGTCAAAGGCTAGGAGCCTTTCCTAAGGGTCCTGATACATCCTAGCAAATAGCTCTGCAGACAGTTTAGACTAAATTGCATTCCCCGCAACAGCAAATGGGGGTTGCCCCTTCCCTCTCATAATGGCCCCACCAGCACAATCACCAATCTGAAAAGTCAGATGGATTTCCCCACCACCCCTACCCAGTCCACAAAGTTACCTCGGACTCTTCTCTTTCCTAGCATTTGCAGAAAAATGAGTACAACTCCTCTCCTGTGTTGTTTCTATCTGGAAGCAAAGTTTAATTTTCTAAAGGGCATTCTGCCAAGAAGGACGCGTGGGAAAGGAGACAGGCAGATGGATAGAGTCAGACTACCGCAGCCTGGGGGGTGCTGGACCCCTGGCCATGTGGTGTGGCTCACCCAAGAGAGACAGGGAGTGGTGGGTGGTTGGTTTAGTGTAGGATCCTCAAAGACAATACTAACTTGGAGAGATGAGGTACACAGGGGAGCCAAAGAGTGTCTCGCTGGCAGCCTACTAGGGAGAGGTCACAAAACCGACATTGACATCTCTCTGCCAGGCAGTGGTCTGTGACCTATCGGCCAGGTTCTGGGTCATGGATCTCAGGCCTGGACTGACTGCTCCCTCAGTCCCCCTTCTCCATTAGGCTTGGAGCAGATGGTGCTATTAACCTCAAGGCAGGAGGCCTGCATTTCTTTCTCTTTCCCCCTACAATGAGAGACAAGAGAAAATCCCATGAAAACTTGTAAAGTCCGATCTAATCTAATCCCAAATTAGGATTCCTTGGAAAATACCTCTTTATGTCCTCAGTTAAAGTGCCATAAAAACAGAAGGAAAATCAAACTTCAGTTGGAAAACAAAGTCAAAAGGAATACCAGTAAACTGGATAGTAGTGAATCAGAGTAAATGATACAAAGTGCTCAGACGCTCAGTCGTGCCCGACTCTTTGCAGCCCTATGGACTGTAGACCGCCAGGCTCCTCTGTCCATGAGATTCTCCAAGCAAGAATACTCGAGTGGGTTGCCATTTCCTCTTCCAGGGGGTCTTTCCAACCCAGAGATCAAACCCATGTTTCCTGTGTCTTCTGCAGGGCATCACCTCCTCCTATAGGCAGATTCTCTACCACTGAGCCACCACCTGGGAAGCCCCAGATGACACAAAAACCAATTTCTATTTGTTGGAAATTTGAATATATTCTTCGCATGTATCTTATCTATGTCCTGAATGTTCAGTATGTGCTAAACAACTTTACAAGAGGAAAACCACAAGCCCCCAAGATGCATTGTTCTGTATTTTTTTCTGACTCTTACAAGTATGCACAGTATTTACAGATTCTTTCCCTTCGTCTAATATAATTTTTTTTCGTCTAATATAATTTAATACATATTCTTATTCAGACAATAACAGAGTCCTGGTTCTTATTTTAATGAGACTGGCTGGTGAAATCCCCTTAAGGCCTTAGCAATTATATACAATTGCTTTTAGAATGGTTTTTAAATAAGTTGCTTTTAAAATAGCTTGACTAGTCTACAGGGCAGCAGCGCTGTTTTCTAGCTTAAAATTTTTTTTTTCTAAAGTTCCAAACAAGTGTCAAATCCAGATGGAGTATTCTGGGAAAGACATATAATTCTGAGATTAAATAAAATCGAAAATCTTAGAATAGGGAATCTGTTCTCCTTAATGCTCTCCGAAGCCAATCATTTGAACCTTCTTCTCACATAGAATAATAAAGAAATACGAGGTAGAGGGCAAAACTCTGGATTGTAAGTAGAGATGCAATGTTAAATGTAAGTAAAAAGACAATGATCTCAGTTCAATTACTCCATGCAGGGGAAAACCCTCAAGAGAAAAAGGACCAGCAGGGGAAACAGAACGGTGTGCTCTACGCTGCACAGTACTTACCAAGGGGATTATTCTTTCCTGTTAAAGCCCCTCAGTCTTTTTCAAAATCACATTTTAGCTACATCAGAACTGGTTCTTAAAATGTATTTACTTCCTTTCAGCTAAATAACCTCACAATTTATGAAGCGATTTTTAAGGAAACTCAGAAACATTTTGGGAGCACTTCAAAGGTAACATTTGCTATTTCATAAGACTGAAGTGGTTGCAGAGAAATCCAAGTATCTCCTTGCTATCTTAAACTGAGTGCAATACAACTGTCATTCTCTATATAATGAAGATATTACAAAAACAAATGCATTCACTGTAACAAACAGAATGATAGTGACACTAGATTCAATCTTCTCCTGTCCTGAGGCATAACTTAAGTTTGCTTTAAAGTCACCATTCTAATGCTAGGGTTCTTTAAACTATTCTTAAAATCTACAGGCAAGAAACTGTAACTGCCTCAGAGGATTAAGAATGGGGACTGAGTCCACAGGCATGGACTGGACATTCACTTTTTAAAATTTTACATTTGTTTATACTGTTTTGAGTTTTTAAATCATGAGCCCATATTACTTTATAATACTAATGGAAAGCACTCTTCCACTAGGCGCTAGGATAATCAAATATCTATACGGAAAAAATGACATGACCAATTCCACATATCATACCTAACAGATGGTTTCCTAGCAGATTATAGGTCTAAATGCCAAAGGCAAACAATAAAACAGGGAATAATTCTGGGAATTTGGGATTGAAACTTATCCAATAGGGCATAAAAGGCACTAACCATAAAGCAAAATATCGATATATGTGACTATATTAAAATAAGAACTTTTATGTATCAAAAGACAAAGTTAAAAGACAGCAAAAGATGGCCTACAACATATAAATACACTAAAAAAGAACACATACCAGACTATACAGAGAACTCCTACTGATCATGATCAGTAAGAAAAAGCAGACAACCAAGTCAAAAATGGGGAAGACATTTGGGCAGGGATTTCAGAAGAGAAATCGCAAAAGAAAGGTGCTCACACTTTCTGTAACGCAAGAAGCATATATTAAAACCACAGAGGGATGATCCTGCTCACCCACCAGAACACCTACCAGAACAACTAAAACAGGTAACATCAAAATGCTGAAAATACCGAGTGTTTACAAGAAGTGGAATAACTGGAATTCTTATATGTTGTTGGAGGATGGCTGTAAACTGCTCTACTCACTTTGGACAACAGGTTGGTGTTACTTAGCAAAAATGAATAATTTATCACAGTCTGTGACTCAGCAGTTCATTTCCAGATGTGTACCCTAGAGCACAGTGTGTATGTGTACCAAAAGACATGTATGAGAATGTGTTGAGCAGTTTATCTGTAAAAAACAAAAACTGGAAACAAGCTAGTGGGTGCATGCTCAGCTGCTTCAGTCGTGTCCAACTCTGTAACCCCATGGTCTGTGGTCCCTGCTCCCTACCCCCCACCCCCGAGGCTCCTCTGTCCATGAGATTTTCCCAGCAAGAATACTGGAGTGGGTTGCAAGAATACTGGAGTGGGTTGCCATCTCCTCTAGGGGATCTTTCCAACCCAGGAATCAAACTCACATCTCCAGCATTGCAGGCAGATTCTTTACTGCTGAGCCACTGACTGGGGAAGCCCCAGAACAAGCTAAAAGTTGAGCAAAAGTAGAATGCAGAAATAGTTTTAGTATATTAATACAATTGTTCATTCTACTATAATGATAATAAATGAATAAACTATAGCTATTATACAGGAATGACTTTTAAAACTATTGAGCAAAAGAAGCCAGACTCAAAATAATAAAACAAAATGTTGCATTTTAGGGATGCGGATGGATCTGTAGTTGTGAATTCGCCTATTTGCTAAAATTTATTTGTAAGTCCAGAATCAATACTCAAGGTGCTTTCATAGTCATTTGTGGACACATATGGAGTGATGAAAAACTTCAGTCACCCAACATGCACATTCCCAGCTGAGGCTGAATAAAGGGATGCTCTGCCTTCTGTTCCAGCTCTGCAGGGTCCCTATGTGCAAGAAGGCTGGGATATGCTTCACAAAGAAAACATGTGCTTAATAAGCTTTACTCAGGCATAATTTACAGCCCTGCTGGTCCCGAGCTGAATGTTAATGAATCAATAGTAATATTAAACAAAGTGTCTTTAAATAGAAATCCACGTAAAACAAGGTTATGGATTAATAAATTGACAAAAACATTGTAAACAGAGGCTGTAGGAACCTAATCCTGTATTTCCTGTAGGAGCAATAGTTAGATACTTGCTAATCCAGTGTTTGCAGTGACTTCATGGGACCTTACTATTGCAAATAACAATTGCCATTCCCTTCTCCAGGGGCTCTTCCTGACCCAGGGATCAAACCTGGGTCTCCTGCATTGTAAGTGGGTTCTTCACTGTCTGAACCACCAGGGAAGCCCCCTAGAATTTGTATTGAAGAGCTAAAATATAAATAAAAACAAGGAATTGATTACTATAAACATCAGACTAGTAGTTATCCACAGAGAGGGAAAGGATTGTTAGAGGGAAGGAGAAAACGAGAGTTGTGGGTTCCGCTGGGGTCCCAGCGACATTGTCCTTCTTACCTGGGGGGCTTAGTTTCATGCCGTGTGGGACCACCCACACAGACGGGTCCTGGTGGAGAGGTCTGACAGAATGTGGTCCAATGGAGAAGGGAATGGCAAACCACTTCAGTATTCTTGCCTTGAGAACCCCATGAACAGTATGAGAAGGCAAAATGATAGGATACTGAAATAGGAACTCCCCAGGTCGGTAAGTGCCCAATATGCTACCGGAGATCAGTGGAGAAATAACTCCAGAAAGAATGAAGGGATGGAGCCAAAGCAAAAACAATACCCAGTTGTGGATGGGACTGGTGATAGAAGCAAGGTCTGATGCTGTAAAGAGCAATACTGCATAGTAACCTGGAATGTTAGGTCCATGAATCAAGGCAAATTGGAAGTGGTCAAACGGGAGATGACAAGAGTGAATGTTGACATTCTAGGATTCAGCGAACTAAAATGGACTGGAATGGGTGAATTTAACTCAGATGACCATTATATCTACTACTGTGGGCAGGAATCCCTTAGAAGAAATGGAGTAGCTATCATGGACAACAAAAGGGTCCGAAATGCAGAACTTGGATGCAATCTCGAAAACGAAAGAATGATCTCTGTTCGTTTCCAAGGCAAACCATTCAATATCACAGTAATACAAGCTATGCCCCAACCAGTAACGCTGAAGAAGCTGAAGTTGAACGGTTCTATGAAGACCTACAAGACCTTTTAGACCTAACACCCAAAAAAGATGTCCTTTTCATTACAGGGGACTGGAATGCAAAAGTAGGAAGTCAAGAAACACCTGGAGTAACAGGCAAATTTGGCCTTGGAGTACGGAATGAAGCAGGGCAAAGGCTAATAGAGTTTTGCCAAGAGAATGCACTGGTCATAGCAAACACCCTCTTCCAACAACACAAGAGAAGACTCTAAATATGGACATCACCAGATGGTCAACACCGAAATCAGATTGATTATATTCTTTGCAGCCAAAGATGGAGAAGCTCTATACAGTTAGCAAAAACAAGACCGGGAGTGACTGTGGCTCAGATCATGAACTCCTTATTGCCAAATTCAGACTTAAACTGAAGAAAGTAGGGAAAACCACTAGACCATTCAGGTATGACCTAAATCAAATCCCTTATGACTATACAGTGAAGTGAGAAATAGATTTAAGGGACTAGATCTGATAGACAGAGAGCCTGATAAACAATGGACGGAGGTTTGTGACACTGTACAGGAGACAGGGATCAAGACCATCCCCGTGGAAAAGAAATGCAAAAAGGCAAAATGGTTGTCTGAGGAGGGCTTACAAATAGCTGTGAAAAGAAGAGAAGCGAAAAGCAAAGGAGGAAAGGAAAGATATTCCCATTTGAATGCAGAGTTCCAAAGAATAGCCAGGAGAGATAAGAAAGCCTTCCTCAGCGATCAGTGCAAAGAAATAGAGGAAAACAACAGAATGGGAAAGACTAGAGATCTCTTCTAGAAAATTAGAGATAACAAGGGAACATTTCACGCAAAGATGGGCTCGATAAAGGACAGAAATGGTATGGACCTAACAGAAGCAGAAGATATTAAGAAGAGGTGGCAAGAATACACAGAACTGTACAAAAAAGATCTTTATGAGCCAGATAATCACAATGGTGTGGTTACTCACCTAGAGCCAGACATCCTGGAATGTGAAGTCAAGTGGGCCTTAGAAAGCATCACGAAAAACAAAGCTAGTGGAGGTGATGGAATTCCAGTTGAGCTATTTCAAATCCTGAAAGATGATTCTGTGAAAGTGCTGCACTCAATATGCCAGCAGATTTGGAAAACTCAGCAGTGGCCACAGGACTGGAAAAGGTCAGTTTTCATTCCAATCCCTAAGAAAGGCAATCCCAAAGAATGCTCAAACTACCACACAATTGCACTCATCTCACCCGCTAGTAAAGTAATGCTCAAAATTCTCCAAGCCAGGCTTCAGCAATACGTGAATCATGAATTTCCAGATGTTCAAGCTGGTTTTAGAAAAGGCAGAGGAACCAGAGATCAAATTGCCAATATCTGCTGGATCATCAAAAAAGCAAGAGAGTTCCAGAAAAACATCTATTTCTGCTTTATTGACTATGCCAAAGCCTTCGACTGTGTGGATCACAATAAGCTGTGGAAAAATTCCGAAAGAGATGGGAATACCAGACTACCTGACCTGTCTCTTGAGAAACCTGTATGCAGGTCAGGAAGCAACAGTTAGAACTGGACATGGAACAACAGACCGGTTCCAAATAGGAAAAGGGGTATGTCAATGCTATATATTGTCACCCTGCTTATTTAACTTATGTGCAGAGTATATCATGAGAAACGCTGGAATGGAAAAAGCACAAGCTGGAATCAAGATTGCTGGGAGAAATATCAATAACCTCAGATATGCAGATGACACCACCCTTATGGCAGAGAGTGAAGAGGAACTAAAAAGCCTCTTGATGAAAGTGAAAAAGGAGAGTGAAAAAGTTGGCTTAAAGCTTAACATTCAGAAAACTGAGATCATGGCATCTGGTCCCATCACCTCATGGGAAATAGATGGGGAAACAGTGGAAACAGTGTCAGACTTTATTTTTTGGGGCTCCAAAATCACTGCAGATGGTGACTGCGGCCATGAGATTAAAAGACGCTTACTCCTTGGAAGGAAAGTGATGACCAACCTAGATAGCATATTAAAAAGCAGAGGCAGTCCTTTGCCAACAAAAGGTCTGTCTGGTCAAGGCTATGGTTTTTCCAGTGGTCATGTATGGATGAGAGTTGGACTGTGAAGAAAGCTGAGCACTGAAGAATTGATGCTTTTGAACTATGGTGTTGGAGAAGACCCTTGAGAGTCCTTTGGACTGCAAGGAGATCCAACCAGTCCATCCTAAAGGAGATCAGTCCTGGGTGCCCATTGGAAGGACTGATGCTGAAGCTGAAACTCCAGTACTTTGGCAACCTCATGCGAACAGTTGACTTGTTGGAAAAGACCCTGATGCTGGGAGGGATTGGGGGCAGGAGGAGAAGGGGACGACAGAGGATGAGATGGCTGGATGGCATCACCGACTCAACGGGCATGAGTTTGAGTAAACTCTGGGAGCTGGTGATGGACAGGGAGGCCTGGTGTGCTGCATGCGATTCATGGGGTCACAAAGAGTCAGACATGACTGAGCGACTGAACTGAACTGAACTGACCTGGGGGGCAGCTGCTGAAGATAAATTTGTGAAGTTGTATATTTCTCATGCACTCTTCTATATAATAAAAAAATATGTACACATCTATCTTAAGACATACCTAAGGACAGTAAGCATATTAATAGTATTCTCTGGGTGATTTTTATTCTTTGTGCTTTTAAAATGTTTTCCATATTTTCTACAATTAATACATTACATTTAAAACCAAAAAATTAAATCATGTTAATAGAAGAAATGCTCTCCCTAATCATACAAATGGCTACTTTTATTCTCTAGAGGAGGGATGCTTAAAAGGGGCAAGATGACCATTTGTCTCTGTTACACCAATCCGTGGTTTAGGTTGCATAATACAGTTGGCAGTTCCCCACTGTTTTTACTGTTTCTCTTCTTTTTCAGTCAAATACAAGCAACAAATATTTACTGAGTGCCCTTCCATATGCAAGGACTAAATTTTCCATCCTCTGTCCTCACTGAGAAATTGTGTTGACTGCTCTAGAGACCTTTTTTTTTTTTTAGGTAAAGTTATTACAGTAAATCAACAGTGTCTTCCTTCGCCCTAGGAGGGGGACATCTCCAGTGTCTCATTCTGAGTTGGCTGGACAGCAAGTTAACAACACTGCCTCAAGTCATTGGCCATCTGGCATCCCTTTCTATACAGTCTGCTCTCAGGGAATATTTCCTGTTTGGACTAGGGAGAGGAAAAGGAGGTAAAAGGACTTAATAGGAATCTAAATGTCCACTGATGAAAACAAAGGAATATCTAAAATTAGCAGAGGTGGCCCAAGATACTTCAGCTTAACAGTAACCCTGGGGAAAGAGGATTCCTTGGAAAAGGAGCCTAAAATATTTTGCTATGTTCACAATTCTCAGCAATAGAAAAAGCACTTCTGCTGAAGATAATATCCAGGAATGAAATTAAACTACACAGTACAATGCTTGGTCCAGATACCATGAAAGGCACATGAAACAGAGAGATAAGGAGACATAGACTTTAATGTGAAGGCCACTGGCGGGGCCACTGCCCCGCCCCCCAAAGCAAATAGCTGGCTTCCCTCAAATTCTAGTGTTTATTCTTTAGTCTAAACATGTGGCAAATTGCTTCTGATCTGATTTTAACCTCTCCAAATGTCTTCCTACTCCATTTATATTTTCTACCCCTGGCCTTGCTTCACAGATGTGAGCATGCACAAGACCCACTTTCTCCCTTCGACCATGCTCACTTTCCACAACGGCTGGTTTGGGCTGCAATGAAGAAATGCAATCTCACTGGGCTTCATGGTGATTTTCACCCCTTGTTCATTTGCTTCTGGGGAGCTTATTGACTTGACTGGAAAAAACTTTAAATGATTTTCCAGCAAAGTCACCCTTTCCAGTGGTGAAAAAGAGATTTAACATCTGTGAACAAAAACAAAGTGAAGGAAAATGATTTTTATATTCTCTAGGTCTTAGACTCCAAAACCAAACACCCACTGAGAAGTCAATGAAAACAGACACAGCAAAATACCATTAATTCTAATCTCACAAAATTGAAATTTCTATTTTTTCACATCTGAGGTAGATCCAAATTTACCCTGAACAGTTTATGAGTGACTAAGCCAACTAACAATGTCAACAAGATTTTCAATATAGATGTTTAACCCAAAAGAACCATTTCTAGTGATCATTTCAAAATGCAAGTCTGATCATATGATTTCTTTACATAAAACACACAATGATTCCCCACTGCTTCTAGGGTGAAGACCACAGCCTTCCCACCTTGACTGTTATAAAATCCCTAGCCTGGTTTCTTTATCTTTTACCATTTCAATCCACCCTATCTAATCTATCCTAACCACACAAACCTCCTAAACACATAGCTTAATAACAACTTGCTGAATGTTGTTCAATGAACACTGTTTCCCACTCATTAACTCTCCAATACCTACTGTATGTAGAATAAATTGCTTGCCCTACTAGAGTGGAATATGTAATTACAATTTACTTGTGTCCACCAGTTTCCCATCTCCTTTTCTTCTGGTTCATTTGGAGAAGTTCTTCTAGACCCCAAGCAACACAGGAAGGTCCAGTGTCCTACCGATGTTACTGCAGGGGCTGGCATGTGATCCAGGCTAGTCAATCAGAGGACTCCCTTCCTTCTGGCCACAGTGAGTGAAGAATGAGCAGGTAACTGATCACAGTTCGTCCATGGGGTCTAATACATGAATGCTCTTCTTCATGGATGCAAAACCTAAATGTACTGGCTAAGGATGACCAGAGAGTGCTTTTTTCTATTACATGGCAAGCATCTTTCTGCAAATGAAGTTTTTTGTTTTGTTTTTTACAAGAGGGAAAAGGAAAAAAAAAAAAAACAAGAGGGAAAAGGAGCCAACTAAAATAATAATTTGGGCTCCTGGATTCAATTGTGCTCAAAGTTAAGATTCACTCTGAGATTTTCCAAAATTGTAAGCTTATGATTTCCACTTTTTCCCTAAGCAACGTAGGTTCCTGTCATTTGAATGTCTTTCACAAGACATCCTCAGTGCTCTTTTTTGGAGTCATTACTTGCTCCAAGTCAGCAAACTTTCTTAAGGGTCATATAGTAAATATTTTTTAGACTTTGTGGAACAAGAGGCAAAATTATGGGTATTACATAGTTACATAAATGTTCTAAATGTAGCAGTTTGACAATGTAAAAACCATTCTTACTTCATGAGCCATAAAGTAAAAATAAGAACAAACAAAGAAAAACAAGGTAACTTGTTGGATTTGGACCATGGGCCATGTTCTCCAACCCCTGGTTCCAGTCAAACTGGTTTATTTGTGCCATGGGCATGCTGTAAGCTTTCTATTGCCATGTTCTTTCTTGCTGATGATGTTTTTCTCCCCTGGAAGGTCTCTCCCCTTGCCACTAACTACTGCCCATCTACCATTCAAAGCCCATATAAATCTGAACTCCCACCTGAGCTTCTCTGTTATCAAAACAAAGGGAGGTCTTTCTCTTTTGAATCCTCAAGGACAATGTCTCTTTGGTCTTGACCCCATTTTGCACTGTAGTTTTGCTACGATTCTGGTAGCTCTTGTATACTGTGAGTGCTTAGTCAGTTTCTTTGGAATTGATGATATCTAAAGGCTGAAAGTTTGGAGAAGACTCTTGAGAGTCCCTTCGACTGCAAGGAGATCCAACCAGTTCATCCTAAAGGAGATCAGTCCTGGGTGTCCATTGGAAGGACTGATGCTGAAGCTGAAACTCCAGTACTTTGGCCACCTCATGTGAAGAGATGACTCACTGGAAAAGACCCTGATGCTGGGAGGGATTGGGGGCAGGAGGAGAAGGGGACGACAGAGGATGAGATGGCTGGATGGCATCACCGACTTGATGGGCATGAGTTTGAGTAAACTGTGGGAGTTGGTGATGGACAGGGAGGCCTGGCATGCTGTGATTCATGGGGTCGCAAAGAGTCGGACACGACTGAGTGACTGAACTGAACTGAACTGAACTGAAAGGCTGAAAACAGCAACAAAAAACCCCACAGGATCAAAGCAATTAGTAAAGGTTTGTGGATCCACCAGAGGTGCAGGGTAAGACTTCTGGTAGCCAAGGAAGCCAGACATCAGAATATCACAAAAAAAGAACAGCTCTCACTTCAGTGTTGTCATGACAGCTCTATGTACAGCTACTTGTTTGCTTGTCTAGGGTGGTTATGCCCAACAAGTACCAATAAGGGGTATTTCGGACAGTTTGTTCCTGGAGGGGAGGGAGACAGGCATGTTGGTCTAGACTTGAAGGATTCCTGTGTCTCAGTCTGTAATTCTGGTTGCTCACTTGTGGTGTTTTTCCTTCTGGCTACTGTGTAGTGCTGCCTAAACTCAGTCATCTGTGACCCAGCCTCCTATATTTTCACCATAGTATATGTTTTACTTTATAATGTAGCATATATAATATTATATATTATATATGGGAAAGATTGAGGGCATGAGAAGGGGATGACAGAGGATGAGACGACTGGATGGCACTGTCGATTCAATGGACATGAGTTTGAGCAAACTCCAGGAGATAGTTTGCCAGGACACAGACTTCCCTGGCATGCTGCAGTCCATGGGGTTGCAAAGAGTCACATACAACATAGTGACTGAACAAAATACAATATAAATATAAAATATTTTAACATTTTTCTCTACATTGTTCTTTTTAATAAAACATGAACAACTGTGTTAATCCACTCTAAATAATAAAGCCTCATTATGGTTAAAATGAAGAAGAAAAGTTGTCCAGGCACCGTTTAAAACTTTCAAGCACCTCAGTGCAACAAGGCTCACATTTTGAACATTTCTGTTCTCAGTTACCAGCCTTTTCATTTCCTTTTGCAGAAATACAGCATATATTTTCCCAAGACCTACTCAATTACCCCAAAGAGCAAAATCAGCTAATACAAAATGTGTACTTCCATTTCAGGCAAGGTGGTGATTGTCATTTAATATTTTTCCTCTCTTAATTTTGATTATCACTTGTCTATACTATCGTCATCATCAAGTCAACATTTACTTACTGTGTTTTGCATTCCTGGGAGAGCAGGATTTTTTTTTTTTTTTAATTTTTTTTTTTTTTTTTTAAGAGAGCAGGATTTTTAAAGGTAGTTTTATTGAGGGATTATTCACATACTATGAAATTAATCCATTGTAAATGTACAACATGGAGAGAGTTGTGCAATAATCACCCATAATCCACTTTTATAATGTTTCTATATAATGTTTTTATATTGTTTATATTGTTTCAGCGCCCAATGGTCCCTCTTGCCATTTGCAGCCAAGCCCTGCTCCTGTAACCAGCCACAGGCAACCTGATCTACTTTCGATCTCTAGACATTTGTCTTTTCCAACATTATATAAAAAACTGAGTCCCACAAAGTATGATCTTCTGTATCTGGATTATTTTACCTGCAGATGTTTAAAGTGAGCCAAAAGGAAGGTGAAAAGAAGATGGTAACAAATACTAACTTTAATTGAATACTTAGTATATACCAGTAATTCTGCCAAGCTTTGGGAGGCATGACCTTATTTAATTTTTCCAAACAACCACAAGGACAGGTACTATTATACACATTTTTCAGATGACAAAAGTTCATAAAACTGAAGGATCTTTGCCTAAAGTCAATTAACTAATTCCTGGATGAGCTGGGATTTGAAATTAGCCCTAAATCTTGGCCACTGTGCCATCTGCCTGGTGTTAAAAAAAAAAAAAAAAAATCTTGAGATGAACCAACAGAGATTTTCCTTAAAAAAAAAAAAAAAAAGATATTTCAACTTACAGGAGAAGGCAATAATACAGTTCATGGTGCTAGAGGAAAAAAAAAAAACAATCAAACATTTAAGGGTGCCTGGATGGGGGTGCTCACCACAGTGGGCACTCTGGCACCTTTTCAGCACAGTGAGCCTCCACGGGGCACAGAGTCCCCATCGTGCATCCCAGGCTCGCTGCTCCTGCCACTCAGGCAAACCGAAAGAGGCCTGCTCCTCACAGCATCCTTCATAATATGTGCTCTTGTCCTCAATGTTCTGCAGCCTTTTCACTTTATTTAGAAAACATGTGTTGGAAAACATTTAAAAAAATAATATATTTAAGGCTGTTTATGAGCAAGTTTCCTCAAAAAGCCTCAAGCTGGTCCATTTGTGCCATCTGTTATAAGGGAAACTCAAAACCACCTGTCTGCCTGCCTGAGCTCTGCTCTTATCAAGGAAGCTGTAATTACCTCTTTGGTGAAGGATTTGAATCATTACAGTAAATCCCTTATTCAGCACATATTGTATCAGGAAGGCATTCTGACTCTAAAACCCAGGGTTTTTACCACCTTGCCCTGCACAGATGCAGTAAAACCACAGCTATTCAAAGCCTGGCAGAGTAAATTGTGACTTAATCTTGTTTGTTATCCAATGATAAATATTTACTAAACAAATACTTCCTGCACACTTACTACATGGCAGGTGCTTTTGCAGGCACTGGGAACACAGCAGAAAACAGGGGAGAAAGGTTTCTGCTCGCAGGCACCTTATGTTCACTCACAGCGAAGGTCAAGGCAGGGTGTGAGAGCACAGGCTGGGTGGAGGAAAATATCAAAATTTCCACTTGCATTCTTCATCTGATCCTTATAGGATTTTTATTTTATATATGTTTTCTGATGTGTGTAAAACAATTAGTAAGATAGGTAAATACTTTATAAATAAGTAAGTAAAAACAACAAATACATATTGGAGGTACTTACCCCAAATACTTTTTTTAATGACAATATTTTGATCACTTAAGTGATTAAAATTGTTTAGGAAACACTATTCTCATGTGTGTGTGTTAACAGACAAACAAGTAAACAGCACATACTTTCTTCAAGAGCTATGAAGAAAATAACAACCAGTGTGAAGACGAGTGCCAAGTGGGAAAGAGTGGGTGGGGTGATTCGGATTCCAAGGGTGGGGCTGCTTCTTTCAGGAGGAACATCTCAGCTGAGACGTTCACACAGGAGAATGTTCAAGGCTCCTTCTCTTAAAGATCAGGGCATCTTTTTATTTTAACCATTTAGGATTAAAAAAAAACAAATTCCATTTCTTCCTAAGTACCCTCACAGTCTCTTTGCTTAATCAGAGAGCTTTTCCCCGAAACTCCGTGTGAACTTAATGGAAAAGGTCCCATTCTGAGGGGAAGAACTACTGAAAGATTAGTAGTAAATCTAATGGCCTGGCTGTAGCAGCAATCCCAGTGAAAGTGAAAGTGTAAATTGCTCAGTCGTGTCCGACTCTCTGCAACCCCATGGACTATACATTCCATGGAATTCTCCAGGTCAGAATACTGGAGTGGGTAGCCTTTCCCTTCTCCAGGGGATCTTCCCAACCCAGGGATCGAACCCAGGTCCCTGCATTGCAGGCGTATTCTTTACCAGCTGAGCCACAAGGGAAACCCAGTGGTGGCTAGTAACGGAATTCCCAGTAGTGCCTAGTAACAGCAAGACACAGTTTTTCTGCAAGAAATTGTTTCCTGGTAAAGCTAAAAAGTCATTCTGTTGGGGGAAATAAATGTGTGCCTTTTCAATGAAGTCTCTATGTACCCTAAAGAAAGTATGTTGCTTGTTCCTTTTCAGAAGACATAAATCCCAAACCAACCAACAGTCAGCCTGGAGATGTGTCTTCCCTGGTGGGAACTGCCATATCTCCCAGGTCTCCACAGGACCAAGCACAAAGTTAGACACCCTAGTTATTATACCTCATTTTCTGGATCTCTCTTCACTACCTGAGGTATAACACCTCTGAAGTTCTACTCACTTTTTGTCACTATATTCATGTTAATTCACCTGCAAAGGTATTCGTGGTAAGCTCTCTATAACATCATCCCCCAAGGCCCACACTATACCTCTGCCAGCTCCCCTCCTTATCGTTACCGAGGCTTAAAGGGACAAAATGGTATTCTGCATAGACTTATCCTTTTTCTCATCCTCCCAGGAATTATTTTGTTCCTATAAAATTTTCGATTTATTCTCATGGAATTTATTACCATTATTTTTGACATGGCAAATATGTCATGTATAGTTAAGTATAAATTTCTTAAACAGGGTATTAACAAAATGTCAGTGCTAATCTGTGATTTGGTCAAAAGAACTGAAAGGGTTCTGGAAAGAGAGGGCTAAGTTTAATCTGGATGAGTTTGGGAAAGTTTCCCTTGAGTTGGAGTGTTTCCATTTTTCATTTCGGGGTTTCAAATTAGGCGGGCTATGTGGTCAGCCTTGCAGCTGGAAAAGGAGAAATCAGTGTCAAGAGCAAAAAAAGCCCGTTTGTCCCTCTCTGCTGAAACAAGATGCAGCAACAGCATACACAGCCTTGCTTCAAAAGTAACAACTCCCATTGGTGTAGATTGCTTACAACCCGCCAGGCTCCAGGCTGAACACTTTTGGTCCCTGACTGTCCCAATAACCCAAGAGACTAGGTTGCTGCCCTGACTTTGCAAAGAGGCATGGGGAAGGTTGGAGAGGTTGAGTCATTTTCTAAGAGCCAGAGAATGGTGGTGCTGGGACTGAAGTGAGACAGCCTGGTTCTAGAACAGCCTCTTCTGAACACCTGTGCCTACTGTTCCCCCCTGCTACTGCTCCCCTCCAACCTTCCCCAGCTCCTCACCGAGTCCCCAGCACACTTTCTACATGGGCCTGGGGCACAGAAGGGCTAGGAGATGCCTGATGCAAACACAGCGAGCTGAATTACAGGGAATTTGCCTGGAGCGCCCTAGAACCTGTTGAAGCAGGTAAATCCCAGTTCCAAGATCTTACAAATAACATTACACAGAATATGAAAGAAAAATGGTTTGGAAGCTTCTCAATATTTCCATAGTTTATCCATTTGATAAATGGACTTCTAAATAAAAACACTATTCTTAAGAATGGTGAATTAACCATTAAGTGTAAGAGTCTGGAGTCAGAGCTCCAATACGCTTTGAATCCTGGTTCTGCCACTTAATTCACAGTGTGACCGTGGGCAATTGAACCTCTGTGCTCCTCATTTTCCTCTCCTGTTTAAAATGTGGATAGTTAATAATAACTCTATCTGAGAGCATTGGTGAGAATTAAAGGGGATCATACATATAACACATTTAGCATACTGAAGCTTGGTACACAGTAAACATACACTAAATTATAGCTATGACCAAACCAGTCAATCCTAAAGGAAATCAACTCTGAATATTCATTGGAAGGACTGATGCTGAAGCTCCAATACTTTGGCCACCTGATGCGAAGAGCTGACTCACTGGAAAAGACCCTGGTGCTGGGAAATACTGAGGACCGGAGAAGAAGGGGGTGACAGAGGATGAGATGGTTGGATGGCATCACTAACTCAATGGACATGAGTTTGAGTAAACTCCCGGAGATAGTGAAGTACAGGGAAGCCTGGTGGGTTACAGTTCATGGGGTTGCAAAGAGTCGGACATGATTTAGTGACTGAGCAACAACAATTATGATGATTAGGATATGCTTGACTTCTCCTGAAAAAGTGGTTCCTCTATTTTAAAGTGAAAAGTAGACTTAAGGACTCAGCACTTGTACCATCTATAAATCTGAAGGCATTGATTCAAACAGAAGGGAAAATGAAGAGCAAACAGTACCAGTTCCTAACCAAAAGGAGAGAAGTAATCTGTCTCCAGTTCTAGGGCTTTCATCCCAGGATCATTTGTCCTCTTAGCACAGCCCTGTCACTTGTGTCTGCACAGCAAAGCCCCTGGTGGAAAACACACAGAGACAAGTTCACAGGCACTCGGGTTGTGTTTCCAGGAACAGATCGGTCCACAGGGATCAAATAACCAACGCTTAAAGCCCAGAAGTGCATGTTCAAGAAGAGGTGTCAATGCCGAGCTCTGGCACATCCATGAACCTTAATTAAGCCCCAGACTCTTTTTAAGGGGAGGGCAGCAGGAGGTGTCTGTTTTTCCATTGATTCTCATAGAAGAGCTGGTGGTGCTGAGGAGAGTGGACCTGGGGAAGAGAGGAAGACAAGCACTGTCCACCTATCTACACTCATTCTCAGGGTGTCCAGGAAGAGAATCTGAATTCCTGGGTGCACCGCTGGCAGCGTCCTGAGAAGCCCACATGGAGAGGGCAGGCGGAGGGGCAGAATCGTGGGCAGTACTTCTTTCTTGGGGTAGGCCTTCCCCGAAGGATGACTACAAGCTCTAAAGAGCAACACCACGCAAAACTCCCGGAGATGGTGCTGCTCATTCTTTTTTTTTTTTTTGGTTTATAAAATGTAATTTTATTTTATGTTACTCTGCTGTTACATAGGGCATAACATTTTCACAAGGCTTTTTTGGGACTACAGTCAATGATTAGCAACATACAACAGTGGTCCAACTCTCTAAATGACAATCACTAGACAAACTGGACACCCTCACACATGTGCACAAATCTGCATGGAAAAGTACTAATGTTTTAGACTGGATTGTGTGCTTTTTCCCCCTTTCTAATGTATTAAGAAATGACATGCACTTTAATTTGCCAAAAGCAATGCTTGCATTCTGGCAGCAACATGCTACTTCTATTACATAGTAAAGTGAATACCAGAACTACAAAGGCAGGAGGTGTAAGTGAGTTTTTATTGGGAAGTTGTCAACTCAAACAGCAGCAAATGAAGAGTGAATAAGGAAACTCCCTGTTGTCACAGATACAGAAGTTCTCCATCACATATATATGATACAGGAGGCATTTTAATCTGTGATTCCCCCCAGCCCCAAAATGTCAAATGCTTTTCCATTCAGTCTAATACTTCTGGATTCCTACTAAAAAGGAATACATTAAGAGGATGGAAAAGTTGCTTACTGAAAGGAAATCTCTGAAGAAGAGGGTGCTGCTCATTCTTATAATCTTTCTGCAAGTTGGGCAGCCAGGGTCACAATCATTAAGTGGCCAAGGTAGGCTGAGCCAGACCCTTGGACGTGAGGACTCAATGAAAGGCTTAGTTTCTTGGCGGTGGCACAGGGGCCACTGCAGCAGCATTCTTTTCATCTTTTCCTTCTAAACCACAGGCTTCTCAACATCTAACTTCCCCTCTCCCCGTCCTCATCTCTTCCAACAAACTAAATGCTGGGTGTTTAAATAGGGAAGGTCTTTTAAGAACGGTCTAGGAAAGAATTATTGAGAAACTTCCCACAGGAAATGCAAGGCTGAGAGGGAAGAGTAAGGGCTGTGGGGGCAGCTGGTGTGAGGGTGGGAATCCCTACAACTCCACCTCACCCTCATTTGAAAATCATTCGAAAATCACTCTCACTTGAATATCAGACCCTTTTGTTATCCCAAAGGATCTTGGTAAGGACTGTATGACTCTATGTCTATAAAGGGCCAGGTGCCATCTCTGGCACCTGGAAAGTGCCCTTGACACAACAGCAAGTATTAATATTTTCTGAGCTTGACAAAACAGCAGAATTAAGGAAAGGAGTAGATGACCTAAGGTTCTGGGCAGTTATATCTGCCTTTCCCAAACTAAAACTAACCAGGACCAGGAAGAAGGATGCCAGGGCTTTGCTTAATTCAAATACCCAAAGCCAGCTCACTTTCTCTCCTTCTCCCCACCCCCTTGTTTTGGTTTAAAAAAAGGGGGAGGGGCATGTCCCCCAAATATGTATTTTTAACACATAAATACTTATTTTTTAAATACAAAAAGAAAACCATCACTTCTGTTTCTAGCAATTTGTACTCAGTATAGAAATGAAAGAAACAATAATAGGCAAAACTCCAAACTAAATAAACTCCCCCCCAAATTAAAAATAAAACTACCAAGTGATCCAGGAATTCCACTTTGAAGAAAATGAAAACACTAACTTGAAAAGATAGCTGGACCCCCGTATTTACTGCACCATTATTTGTAACAGCCAAGATACAGAAACAACTTAACTGTCCATCAACAAATGAACAAATAAAGAAGCTGTGGTACACACACACACACACACATTATTTGGCCACGAAAAAGAAAGAAATGGTGCTATTTGTGACAACACTGATGGATCTTGAGGATATCACGTTAAGTAAAATAAGTCAGAAAAAGACAAATACCATATAATCTCATTTATATGTAAGAATCTAAAATGAAAACAACAACAAAAAATCCACTGAGCTCACAGATACAGAGAACAGACTGGTGGTTGTCAGAGGCAAAGGGGTGAGGGAAATGGTCGTGAAAGCAGTCAAAACATACAGATTTCTAGGTATAAAATAAATAAGTCATGGGATGTAATACACAGCATGGCAACTATAGTTAATAATAATTTATTGCATATTTGAAAATCACTAAGAGAATAGAGCCTAAAAGTTCTCATCACAAGAAAAAAATTTGTAACTATATATGTTAACTAGACTTATTATGGTGGTCATTTTGCAATACATATTAATATAAAATCATTTTATTTTACACTTGAAATCAATACAATGTTACAAGTCAATTATACTTCAAGAAAACAAAAAACTTGGCAAATGAAACAACTGACAAAGGGTTAATTTCCAAAATATACAAGCAGTTCATACAAGTAAATACCAGAAAAACAAACAACCCAATCAAAATGAGGGGAAAAACCTAAAAAAACATTTCTCCAAAGAAGACATACAGATGACTCATAAACACAAGCAAGCATGCTCAACATTTTTTGCTCATTATTAGAGAAATGCAAATCAAACGACAATGAGGTATCACCTCACATCAGTCAGAATGGCCATCATCAAAAAGTCTATAAACAATAAATGTTGGAGAAGGTGTGGAGAAAAGGGAACCCTCTTGCACTGTGGATGGAAATGTAAATTGATGCAGCCACTATGGAAGGCAGTATGGAGATTCCTTAAAAAAATTAGGAATAAAACCACCATATGACCCAGCAATCCCACCAGTAGGCATATACCCTGAGGAAACCAAAATTGAAAAAGACACAGGTACCCTAATGTTCACTGCAGCACTATTTACAATAGCTAGGATATGGAAGCAACCTCGATGTCTATTCACAGATGAATGGATAAAGAAGCTGTGGTACATATATACAATAGAATACTACTCAGTCTAGAAAGGAACACATCTGAGTCAGTTATAATGAGGTGGATGAACCCAGAGCCTATTATACAAAGTGAAGTAAGTCAGAAAGAGAAAACAAATATTGCATAATAACGTATATATATGAAATTTAGAAAGACGGCACTGATGAAATTATTTGTAGGACAGCAACTGAGACAGACATAGAGAACAGACTTATGGGCTCGGAGGGAGAGGAGAAAGGAGAGGGTGGGATGTATGGAGACAGTACTATGGAAACTTACATTACCATTTGTAAAATAGATAGCCAAGGGGAATTTGCTGTATGGCTCAGGGAACTCAAACTGAGGCTCTATAACAACCTAGAAGGGAGGGACGGGGAGGGAGGTAGGAAGGAGGTTCAAGAGGGAGGGCACATATGTATATCTATGGCTGATTCATGTCGATGTGTGGCAGAAACCAACACAATACTCTAAGGCAATTATCCTTCAATTAAAAAACGACTAAAAAAATGAAACAAAACCAACCTGCCGAAAAGTGCCATGTATCGTTGACTGGTTCAGAACCTTTGCAGGTACATAAACGCATTCATATGTATTTGCTTAGCCCATTAAAATGGCACTATAACCTACATACTTTTTTATTCTGCTTTTTTTTTTTAACAAAGTGGTTTATTATAAAAATATTCCCATGCCAATCAAGTTTATCAGCAGCAAGATTTTTAATAGCTACACTGCAGGCCATGGCTGTGTGATAGTTACCAAATCATCACCACTGTTGGACATTTAAATTATTTTGTTATGATAAGTAATACTGCAATGAAAGTTCCTCCACCTTTGCAAATACCTGTGATTATTTCCTTATGATAAATACTAGGAGTGCAATGACTGAGTCAAAGGGCTAGTCCATCTGGAGACTTCTGACACCTATTCCATACTATTCCCAGCAAAGGTCATGCTGCTTCAGAATCCCACCCACAGAGGGCCATTCTGACCTCATACACAGAACTCCCCTTCTTCATCTCTTGGGTATATGAATTTTGTTGCTTCTGTCAAACGAGCCCATCAAACCACTGAGACAAAAACAGGGTGATCTCATTTATGTTCAAATCATTATTCCAAAGTAAATGAGAGCTCTAAGAGGAGACTGCCCTGAACCACTGCACTGTTTCAGAGTAAGGGGGTGGTGAGAGAAGGGAGGGGAGGTTTGTTCTGCCTTAGCCTCTTCTCCTGAATTGAGAATTACTGGCTTCCTCCAGTCCATCAATCAGCAAGCTGAGTCTGAACACTGAATTACAGCCAGGGAATGAATGAGCTTATACATAGTAGGGACACACATGCTGAGAGCAAACAAGCCCACAGTCAGCCCCATCACACCTCAGCTGCAACTGACACTGGAGATACTCCGGCAGGTACGGTGTCCTTAAGAGGGAATGTTCCTCATGTCCCTTTTTAAAAGGGGAGATAAAAGGATGTGTGATTAAAAAAAAATAATCTGGGTTGGAGGCTCAAATATTCATAATGAGTATTTCAGTTAGTGAAAAAGAAGCATTCTCCTACTCCCAACGGGCAAGAAGGGACAGCTGGCATTTTGGAGTTGGCAAATTGCTCTTGAAAGATCAATGTTGTCTCTGTATTTGATAGACTGATCTGGTCTAAAGTTTATTTGTTGAAATAGATAATGTAATATTCAGGCCATCAGTGTGTGCACACATATGCTGTTTTCCCTTAACCCCTTTCCCTCCGTGAAACTTTCAGAATCTGAATGCCTTACCCCCTTACCAGACCAGGGGCAAAGGTAACTTCAAATGACGTGGCTCCCTTGGGGAAAAGAGACAGAACAAACAGTCTTCAAGAACTACAAGTTATCCAAAATTCTACTGAAACTAAGAAAATGGAGTCCTTCCCCAATTGCCTTCTACCATCTCCCCAATCAGAATCTCTGCCTGCTTACAGGGACCACAAAGAAAGGCTTGTTTTGATGTCTGCGAGGGGCAGGGTTACTGCTGTGGAGCCTCAGGGCTGCCACTGGTATCTGGGTGCCTGGGCTGGACACCTGGGAGTGGGAGAGGGAAGCCATTCCCCTGGTGTGCTCTGCCCAGTACCAGAGGCAGTGAGTGCCCTGGGGGAATTTCCACTGGGGTACAGCTGTTGCTTTCTGGGTAAAATGTGGTACGTGTGGGCAGAGAAGAGCTCAAGAAATGAGTTGCCTAGAGCCAACTCATTCTGCAAGCTGCTCCTCAGAAGATGACAGACTGTCGGTGTGTTTTGCAATTGCTCAGGGTGGGGGGCAAACTCCTGGTGGTTTCACCCCAGAGCCTAGGGTCATATGTCCTTCCAGAATAGCAGCTGAGATGAGTGAAAAGTAGGAATAGTTAATATTTACTTACGGCTCATTATAAGGCAGGTCACAGAGAGCTCTGCACTCATTAGCTCAATTCCCCACCAGAAACCACTGGCAGATAAGGAGCACAGATACATGAATCTGGTGTTCTGGAAAATCACAGAAAATCTTCCAGGACATTTTTCACTCTGGGCCTACCCCCAACTCACCTCCTGCCCTCATCTCCAGAAGTACAGGGCCAAGTGCTGTGTTTATTTGAGAGGTTATGTTGCCACAAGGAATAGCCCAAATTCCCTGATAGGCCATATCCAGGAAAAGAAACAGGCTCATGCGCCACTTTTAAACTGCACAGGGCATAAGGAGAATAACTCTATACTAGCCATCCTGTTGCCGATATGTTGTGTTCAGCTGGAGTCAAAACTAGAGGAACATGCTTTCAGCAAGTGGTAGCATCACCTTTCCAAAGGACCTGTGTTCTAAAGGATCGGGTGCCCTATGATTAACTGAGGGCCATACCTTGCAAAAATAGTTTCTTTGACATGATTTATGGAAACAACTACTTACAAAGGATCTGAATTTGAGAATGGAGTGGCTAAAGATAGAGTGACTATTTACTTAAGAACTGCCACAGCCAGGCCACCATCCAGAGAGCAAAGAATTTGTCTCTATTTCTAGGAAACTTCAGGACATTCTGGCCTGATACAACTGGTGATGAGTCTACAAAAACTCAGTTGCTATGTGGATAATTTAGTCAAGTACTTCAGGCAGGTGAGAAATTATGTCGCACATCTTCTGTGTTAATGACTACCTCTGGATAAAGGAATTCTTAACTCATGAACAAACAAGTTTTTGCTTTTTTTCCCCCCAAAACTAAAATGGTTTCACTCAACAAATATTTACGAAGTAGGTACTGTGAGCCAGGACTGCTGGGGATCCTATGTGATATATAATATCACATATTATGATATGATATGATATTATAATATGATGCTTACTCTCATGGGGTTTAGAGTGTCTTGAGGAGAGATGGACAACAAGCGAGTCAGTTAGGAGGCAAGATGAGATTTCAGAGGAAAAGTGCTATAAAGAAAATAAAACAAGGAGACAGTGATGGTAGATAGTGATGGGTGGGGTTTGGAAGGGTCAGGGCAGGCCAGGGTGTGTGTGGATCAGGGAAGATCCTTCTAAGGCAGCAGGAACAGGTGTTGCTAAGGTCCTGAGGCAAGAATGAAGTGTGTTTTGTATGAGGAAAAGACTAAGCACAGGAGCATGGCAAGCAAGGGAGACGGTCATATGAAGAGAGGCAGGAGAGGTCAGGTAAGGTAACCAGTCAGGCCAGGATAGACAGTTGAGATTTTATTCTATGTTCAACTAGAAGGCATTGGAGAGTTCTAAACAATTTTCTGAATCTGAAGCATTGCTAAACATTTGATGTGTTTATAGAATTTAAAAAAAAAAAACCCACTGAAAAATCTCAAAGATGAGTGCCATTTCCCAAGTAAAGGGAAGGGGGGGTGGGGCACAAGTTCTATTTTCTGCAAAACTGATTGTTCAGAAATCTTTTTCAATGTATTTTATGTGCTTACTCTTTCCTATAAAAAGCAAACTTGTATTACTAAGTTCTAGGCACTGTGCTGGGTGCTGAGGAAATATGATGGAGAAGACATCATTGGCCCGCAGAGTATGAGACAAATAACCAAGCAATGACAATGCACTGTGATAACCCCCTATGCGGGGGTGGGTAAGTGCTTCCCTAATACGCAGGGATTCTCTACACAGTCTAGGAGAGAGAATAGGGGCAAGCAGGGAGAATCATGGAAGGTTTTCTGAAGGAAGTGACCTCTGAAAGAGAAGACCACAACATTCTCCAGAGGTAAAAAGGCACAGGGCAAGGTTGAGGAAGTGAAACAAGTTCAGTTGGCCCAAGTGCAGGGTTCAAACAGGGTCAAGCAGGGGTGTATCACCCAGGGCCTCTCAGTTAACAAGGATTCTAGAGTTTATGGTATCAATGGTGGGGGAGTGGTATCAAGACTGTAAAGAAGCAGGGGAGTTCAGGTTTGCACATCCCAGTGGTTGCAGTATGCAGCATGAGCTGGAGGGACCAGTCAAGGGTAAAGAACACGAGAAGGTCTAGGGCTAGGGTGGAGGCGGGAGGGACAGAGACAAATGGGCTGGTATGAGAGAGCCAGAAATGACAGGTCTAGATAACTGATGCCTCCCTGATGGCTCAGGCGGTAAAGAATCCGCCTGCAACGCGAGACCTGGGTTTGATCCCTGGGTTGGGAAGAACTCCTGGGGGAAGGCATGGCAGCCCACTCCAGTATTCTTGCCTAGAGCATCCCCATGGACAGAGGAGCCTGGTGGGCTACAAAGAGTCAGACACAACTGAGCAACTAAGCACAGCACAGATGATTGATGAGAAGTCAGTAAGAGAAGTAAAGGAAGCTGGCCAGGTTTCCAGGCACCCGATGGAGAGTGGTAAAATACATGGAAACAGGAAACGCAGGATTATGAGAGGAAGCATTTGTGCATGAAGTCAGCTGGTGCTGGGGCCTGGCAGACAGTTGGACACATGGGTCTAAGGCAGACACATGGAAACAGGCAGAAGATCGGGATAGAGAGTCTTTAGCATGCTGCTGGCAACTTGAACCACAGAAAATGATGTGCTCCATTGAAAAGTTAAGAGGAAGAAAAAAATTTTAGGAGAAAAGGAACCCTCAGAAGAGACAGGCAGAGAGCGAGCAAGAAAATCAAGAGACTGTGGTGCCACCCAAGATAAGCCAAGAGAGGACTTTAAACAGAGGGGTCCATTGACCATGTCCCACACTGCCAGCAGTGAAGCAAGGTGGGGGCTGAGAAGGATCCTCGAGGTTTGACAGGGCAGACGCTGGTGACCTGGTGAGAAGCAGTGTCAGCAGGGTAGCTGGGGACAAAGCCCAGGCTGAGAGGGGAGGGTGGAGTGGGGGGAGGAAGTGGAAACAGGAGGGACGCCTATATTTAGTCTCAAGAATAGGGGTGAAAAAAATTCAGCACAGAACTTTCCCCACATTAACAAATCAAATGTGAATTTTCCAAACACTGGCAGTAACTCCAGATTTTTAAAAATGGGAAATAAAAGGGCTATTTGGGGGCAAACCGCCCGAGGCAAAAAAGCTGAAGAAACCTCAAGATGTCTCCCTCTGAATCCTTTTGGAGGGGCCACCTTACAGCCTGGAGGTAAGGACTGGCCTCTCTCCCGTGAGCTTTGCCTCAGGTAGAGGGGAGGTGATGCCAGGAAACCTGACTCCAACCGCCGCTCACAGTCTGTTCAGAGTCGCAAGGGCGGCATGCAGGGGAGGGAGCATCGCCAGAAGATGTGAAAGCCACGGTCACGAAAAGCATCACATGTGGTCACGGTCTGGTCTGAGAAGCTGACACGACTACTGTTCACACTTGGGGTCACACAGTTCTCTCCTTGCTGCCTCTCCTGCTTATCTACCCAACAACTATTTACTAAACACCGGCGTGATGCTGGGGAAGATTGGATGCTGAAAAGCAGTAAGGTCCAGCCCAGTGAGGTATCTAAACAGAAGATTATTCTGTAGTTAGATAAGGGGGGTGTGGTGGGCTCAGCAACCTGGAGTCATGGGATGCATTTCTTGGTCTGCCCTGTGTACACTGTGTGACCTAGTGCAGGGGAGACAATCTTTCTGAGCCTCAGTTCCCCCATATGAAAACTGAGGTCATAGCAGGCTGCCTCCTGGCTTGTTGCTGTTTAGTCATTGGGTCCAACTCTTTTGCAACCCCATGGACTGTAGCCTGCCAGGCTCCTCTGTCCATGGGACTTCCCAGGCAAGAATACTGGAGTGGGCTGCCATTTCCTTCACCAGGGGATCTTCCCAACCCAGAGATCAAATCCACGTCTCCTGCACTGCAGGCCGATTCTCTACTGCTGAGCCACTAGGGACACACAGGGGGCTGACAGTGAGAAAATGTGAACATCTCACTCAGCTCACTGGCACCACTGGAGCCCTGGAAGGATGGTGGCAGCTGTACTTGTGTTAATGACAGAAACTGGCCCTGGCTACTTTGACAGCTTGGGAAATCTGTGTAGTCAAGGGCAAAGGGGTCAGGGAAGGCTCTCCAGGGAGCTCACAATGGATCCTGTGAGGGCCAGCAGATGTCAGCAAGTGCAGGTGTGGTGGGGGACACCAGGCAGGGGGAACTGCAATCTCCTGTCTTTCTACGTTACTCACAAAGGTGTTAACCCCACACAATAAGCATGATGCTATTCCCACCCCCCACCCTGGTGCTGATTCCACAGGAAGGGCACAAAACTTGGAATCAGAAGGTCCAGGCTTGGAGGGTAGCCTTCCAGCTGAAGACCCATGTGAACAGGCCACCCAGCCCTCTCAGCCTCAGTTCCTCTCATTCACAAAATGCAGGCGCTAGCTGCCCTCATTCATCAGCCAGTCAGTCCTTATTTATCAAATACCTACTAACGGCACTGCCAAGTGCCAGGGACACAGCCACGAACCAGAAACGGGCATGGGTGTGAGGTATGGTACAGTTTAGTGCAGGAGTCAGAGGAGTAAATGGGCAACTAGAATATAGTGTGCAAAGTGCTGTGATTGGAGTTAATACAAACATCAAATGAAACAGGCTCTGAAAAGTGGGAAACCCTATCAGTGTATTTTGTAGTACTACTCTCATAGCACCAGCCAGATTCTAAACCTCCTAGGAAGTTTTCTAAACTTGTAGTCTGCTGATGGCACCTTGTTTTCAAGCTATGGGTCCACGTGCACATAAAATACATGCATATGTCGACTCCCTACACGCTGCCACGGGCAGGCTTTCAGTCTGGTCATCAACTGTGACAGAGCATCTTGGCATTTGATAAGGCCTGCCCACACTGGGTAACATTATGGTTGGTGATTTCACATACATTTCATGGACCCAAACCCTACAGGCTTGTGATGCCGTCTGGCATGCCGATTCTTTCATTCGACACCCACTTCGTGGCAAAATGTCAGCCAAGCAGTGCTCTAACAGGCTGCAGGTACAAAGACAAGTAAGAGGGTTCCTGGTCCAAAGGCAATCAGTTTAGTCAGAAAGACACTGGGCGATAATGTGAAGAGGTGTTATGATTAGTGCTATGCTGTATCCAACTAAAGTGATAGTATCATCTGTCACTTAAACCAGGACCGTGAAAGAGGGGTGAAACTACTAAATTTATACCTGGGCTATGAACATGAATTGAGCTATACGGTCCCTAGACAGAATACAGAGGTCCAGTTTTTGCTCAAAGTAATGGCAGATCAATGTCAGAACCAAAGCAAGTTGATACTGTAGCCTGATTCAACGTAACTAATATTTTTGCTCTCCAGGAAACTAGTTACCTCCTTTTCATGCTTCCTTGCAATATACTATTATCTTTTGCGTATTGGGCCCTAAAGGCGTCTGTGGATTTCACGATTATGGGCTGAAAATTGCACAAGGATGATAATCAAATACTTACGCCTTTTTTTTTAACGGCAGAAATCTACATTATGGCATTTTAAGTTTCCACGTCATTTCTATGCTTCTGCCTAATGGCCTGCCACTTAGGCTTATGTTAAATGCTCATCTAAAGGATTTCCCTTCTCAGGCTCCAAAATGAACAGTCTTTCTAAGTGCTTTTTAATATTAGCATTTAAAATCATTCTCCAAGTTACCCTAGGGCTAATTCAATTCACTTTCTCGGTTTTAGACTCACTCTCTATATATCCAGGTTTTTATATATCCAGGCTTCTACTTTAATGTATGTGAGCATAAAGGGGACATTCCCAGAAAGACGAGCTGGGGGAAGGACCAAACATACGCTGGAGACGTCCACAGGCTACAGGGTTTGGAAGTCACTATCCTGCCTAAAGAGCTCCCTTGCCAGCAGAAGTAATTTCCCAGGTGAAATTCACTTTAAAGGAAAAGTCCCATAGAACGAAAGCCCATCATTTAAGAAGCAAGCTTATGTTTATAAATACACAAGTAGACTTGATGGCCTGATATGTTGATAATCAGATTATCTGTAATTGACTAAGCAGCAGACATCTCACTACACAGATGACATGACTTTTCATCTTTCTTAAGGGACAGATGGAGAGCCAATCTTTGGCTTAGAGATGACACATATCTCATAAAGATGATTCTGTCTTCTTTTACAGTTCATATTTCAGATGAGAAACTTAAAAAGAGAGGGGAAAAAAGTCAAAGTTGGTTAAAAAAAATTCCTTATGCCAGTTCTCTCCCAAACCTAAGAGTCAGAAAAAAACCTAAGCCTGTTTTTGCAAAAAAAAGAAAGAAAAAATGCTCACTCCTCCCTCCATCAAGTATACTAGAAAGTATATAGAATTTCAGGACCAGGTATGTACTAGGAATCCTCTACATTTTGGTATCCATAATCCTTCATAAGAGGAAGTATATAATTTTTTCAGCCTCTTCTAATAAACACTAAAAAAATAGTAAAAGGAAAAGAAAAAAGCTGTTCTCCTAAAACATTTCTGAAAACACATATTTACAAAAGAAAACTATCATGCAAAGCTGCAGTATGGCAGACATCCTTTCTTGATGACAAGATGACAGCAAACAGGTTTTCCCTTATTGTCACCAGAGCACCACAGTCCCTAAGCATTTTGCTTAACGTGTCCCATGGGTTGCCTCTCATGGTGTTTATCAATCTCTCCGTTTACAAATTCTGCCAGCTGTAAGCACGACCCTAGAGGCCTGAACTTTTTAAAATAATATAACCACTGAGGTCACTTGTGAAGCACTAGAAAGTAAGAGTTAGCTCTTATGTCACCTAAACAGCCATAAACAGGAGACAGACTCTGGGGCTCCTTTTACATAGAGAAGGAAAATCTTTTTAAAGAGTTGGAGCAACAGATGTATTCTGAGCACATGAGTTCTCTGGCATTCTTCCTGTAGCTCTGTATCAAATTTGAAATGTAGTTAAATCACAGGTTTACACTTAAGCTTGCTTATCTCTGATAATGGACTTGGACACATATCAAAGAACCTGCCCAGGGGTACTTATCAGTCCCTGACAGGTATGAGGCTTAAGAGTTCAATATAGTACTTCATTGCTTATTTGTGTAGAAACTCAGATGTAGTGTATCAGCCAGTATTTAGATAAGGGCTCCAATTACCTCGATCCTAGGTAATCCTATATTGCTCCAAGGTTGCCTGGTTATAAACTACAGATTTAAAATACTCTCATGATGGATAATTCATAGCCATGGGCTAGAGGTCTATCTCTATATCTATAAATAAAACATATGAATATCCTAAAACTTGTTTGGAGAATGGGGAGGTTTCTCCCTTTAATTTTTATATTAATTTATTGCTTTGAATGGATATTACCTCAGTTGATAAAATTTCTGAACATTATAAAAGGGTATGAATATTAAAACACAGATAGGGAATAGTAAGTCTGTCTTCCCACTGACCCCCTCTTCAGAAGTAACCATCATTATGAGTTTCTTGCATTTCCTTCGGAGATATGAACATGAATATACAAGCTTCTATGTGTGGATGTGCCTGCATGGGTACCTGTGTGTGACTCCCCCTTCTTTTAAAAAACAAATAGCAGCAAGTTTTTACATTATTCTGAACACTGCTTGTTTTCTTTAATATATCCTGCAGACTGCTAGCTCCAACAGCCCCTAAAGACTTGCCCCTTTCTTCTTTGTAGTGGCCCTATAATATTTCACTGCAGACGCAGGTCTTATCCAACTACACCTCTACCCCAGAACACACAGGTTGTTTCCTATCTTTTGCCTTCTAATGGGACAGCATCTCCGAGCTGTAATAGGACAGGAAAGGCACTGTTTAAATACTGATGTTTTGTCCTACTTACTGCCATTTTTTCTTTTAAAACACAATGATGCCTAAACAACATGGAGAGAATGTTCAGAAGAAATGGATGATAGCCTCCCTGGTGCTACACACAGGAAGATGAACCCTCTCCTCTCTTCTAGAGCTAACGGCTGGTTTCCAAAGCTGAGGAAGTTTTGGTGTTGTCCTTGAGCAAGAGCTGAATCCTGGGAGGAGGAGGTATTTAGCTTTGCCAGAACCCAATTCATCCTGTTGGACAGAACAGACTCGGCATCGAAGCTGCCTCCACCAAACAAAAATTCTCTGTAAGGTAAAACCTCCTAGTTTAGGGAGCCTAGTGTAGAATCTAGGTCAAGGTCCTCCCTCCCTTCTACACAGTGTCTTGCAGGAATCTCATTCTACGGGGGCTCTAATTTTGGACTTACACAAGCCTTAGACAAAAAAAAAAAAAATCCCAAACTCCCAAACAACAAGTTGGTGAGAAGTTTCTGGAGCTGAACTGCCTGGACTCTGGGCAAGTTATTTAACTTTTCCACAGCTCAGCTTTCTCTCTATAAAATGGGAAAACAATACCTACCTCAGAGGTTGATTCTGAGGATTAAGTAAAATAACACATAGGTAAATCGCTAAGCAAAGTGCCTGAAGTTAATAAGAGATCAAGAAAATGGTAATTACTATTAACAAAACAATCCAAAGCCACTTCCTTTTTTTTTTTGAGAAACATCTTGACCCCATCTTAAAAACACATCTGTTGTGAGTTTTGGCCCTGGGCTGATGCTCCAATCTTCTGACTCCTCTTTCTCCCAGGCCCCATGTTTCTTGCACAAACTGCAGAATGGCTTGCCATTTCTTGAACATTCAGTATCTTTGCCTCCTTTTATGTGTTTGAGCATTTTTGATGGCTTACAAGGTCTCCTGAATTCACATGGGTAACTTCACTTCCCAAGATGCAGCCCACAGGAATCCAGGATTCCTCTGGATCCCATGGCGTCCTGAACCTACCTCCCTCACAGCACTGCCAGGCCACCTGGAAGGGACATGGGAGCAGGTCTTCTTAGGAACAGAATCCTAAATTCCAGGAACCCAGCACAGTATTAGCACACCATAGCTACTTGGTAACTGCTTGGTGAATTCAGACAAACCCCATGGTGACAAGGATTTCTATCAGCCTGCTTCATTTCCTCAATAAAACGTAATCTGTGCCTCTGGTATGTTCTTTTAATCAACACAGTTATCTGTACTACAGGTGTTTATACTCTTAAAAACTTCATAGAGTCACCTGTCAAAGCAGGGCTGAGGTGACACAGGACAGCCTTCTTCTAAGAGAGCTCCTGCCTTCCCATCATCTCTGCAACCAAAAAACCACATGCTTTGTCAAGGTTGTTCTCCTCTTGATGCCAAAATACAAAGGACCTTTCAGTACTTCAGCTTAGCTTTTACTCTACAGTCAGTCAGAACCAGTGAGAGAAACAGCTGCATGACCTATACATTGATAAAACTGCTAGCGAAGATGTAGTCTACCTCTTCAATTAATGATTGAAAATCATTTAATTAATTCATTCAATTAATGATTCAAAATCATTAATGCAGAGACTCATATGACAAATTAATATCAAAACTTGCAACTCAATGAACACGTATGCTTTCTTTGAAGAGAAAGCTGAATTATACATTCTGTCATATTTTTCCCTTCTTCATCATGGCTGCTAGATAACTCAGGGTACTCGGATGGTGAATAACCCACTTCTTCTCTCAGCTTTTGTTAAACCGCTATTCTCCAATCTAAGTTTACTCTATTGTGTATGTATTTTGAGAGGGAGTAATGAGTCTCACGTTTTGTTTATCACCAATGCTTGGAGGGTACGTGTCACCAAATACCTGACACATGGAACACATTTGCCTGCACTGTCACCCAACTGTGCTCTAAATGCACAAACATCATACAGAACTTGTTGGCACACAAAGACCTGAAATAAAAAACAAATGCCTGCACTTAGTAAAGGCTTGTGTGTCATGAAAAGCTGGTGTTAGCTGGCAACAGGAACCAACTTATATAACGGTTACTGCAAAGATTTCTGAAATGGATATGATGCCCAAGTCTTAAAGCCCTCCTTTGATAAGTGTACCAAAATCTCTCCATTCTTTGGGGGCATATTTATACCTTCCAAACAAGAAATGGAAGGGAAGGGAAAAAACTGGAGAGGAAGTTCAATCCCTGAATCACAAACTTAACAGCACACTGGAACTGCAATCAGTAGGTTCTGGGATGGTGTTGACACCAGAGATGGACTGAACTTGCAAACACTCTGCTGCCTCCTCTTCAATTGGAGTAAAGTATAAGTGACAACAGATGGTCAGCTTCTGAAGGAAAGCTAGCTTTTATTGTTGTCTTTAAAGGGAAAAAACAAGCAAATGTAAGGAAATTTCATGACTATGAAAAATCACTGCTTACCTGAGATTAGAGGTTTACGGAATGCTTAAGGAGAGACGAGCACTTCTGCCAGCATACTTGTGGTCTAAAGAGTTTGCCCTAGAAAGTTAGAAACTTTGGAAGAAAGGAGGCATGTTCTGAAACTGTATTCCCTTCCCCTCCCTTGCTTGCAAATGGGAGAAAACAGCCAATGCCTTCCAGCCAAGGATGGGCTGTATCAGTCTTATCTCCCAGTATCTGTCAGAGCTCCAGATCCGAAGTGGGGCTCACATCCAGGCTACAAACCACCGCCAGGAATGATTAGTCTCTCTCCTGTGCCCTTGACTGATCCCCAAGACGACGGAAGACCTGCTGGCCCGCGGCTCACACAGGCCTCTTTTTAACATCCTGGTTCTGCTTCCTGCCAGCTCTGTGACCTTGTGGATGTCACTTCATCCACCTGAAACTCAGTTTCCCCATCTGTAAAAAGTGGTTGTTTATTTCGCTAGGTTGTAAGGAAAGTTAGACAATGTAAAATCTCAAGACTACTGCCTGGCAGTAGCAGATGACCCCATTCTCCGAACTCCCTGGAATCCCCCATTTTCATCTTTTACATTCTCTGTCCTTTGTTACAGCTTATCCCATCTCCTTCCTGTTCTCCTCTCTCTCCCTCCTTCTCTTAAACTTTGGCCTGAGCTCTTTTTTCAGGCACTCATTCACTGCTACTTATTCTTTTACGTCCTTCTTAACTTCTCAAACTTGCCCAGCCCTTGAACTTCAGTCATACAGGGAACAGAGGTGAGAGAGGGAGAATGTGGTGGGGCTGCTTTGCGTGCCCAACCTTGGAAGCCTGTCCTCACCCAATCACCTCCGAAAGAGCATTTTAAGCGTAGAAATTGAGGGTGGGGGATACTAGAATCTGACGGTCTGGGTTCAAATTCCACCTCTACCCTCAGGTAAGTTAGGCAATCTCTCTGTGCTCTTTCTTCACATGTAAAATTGGGGTGATAACAATCCCTCATGTATTAAAACGTTATAATATAAGTAAATACATGTCAAGAACCTGGTACAGCCACGTTTACTGAGTGTTAGCTACCAACACCACCACCACCATCATCCTAAATTCTTTGGAGACTTCACTTCCTATCATTATATTTTCAATCTTTGAGAGCAAAATTTGTTCTCAGGAATATGAATCAGGCCCTGGACGATCAAACTAAGGTGGAATTTTCCAGCAGCTCAATGTGATCCTGGCAGAAGATTCAGTTCTTATCCACACTCGTAGGCTTTGGACAACGTCACCACAAGTTGGAGACTGGTGCATAGCTCAGTGAGTTGGCTGATGGCTCCCCAGCCATTTCTGGCAGGCCACCAGAAGATGCCACCGCCCAGGGGCCTGGCCTGAGGAGCTCCCAGAGCCGCTGAGCCAGAGGATACACTGTTCCCGTGTGTTCACGGCTCTCACAGAAGAGAAGGGGCCAGTGCTTTGAGGTACCTTTCCCTCCAATTACTCACATGCTCAGATGCACTCCTCCCAACACTGTCATCAAAACTAATGGATACTGGGCCCAGGCACACTGGTGTTTGCCGCGTGTCCTCTAATGATCTGTAATGGGCTCTGATAATGAAACCTTTTCCCAGAAATTTGTTTTTTAAGTGAATCAATTTTGTCCAGAGCTAAGTAAGAAGATTATATTTTCTTCATTTTTTAAAACTATAAACTATGTTCTTCTGGAAGGAGCCAGTCAGTTAACTAGGACTAAAATAAGACATTCTACAACAAGCATTTAGACTCAAAAAGTGACATTTTCAGAGGACATGTGAGGAACTATTGGGGACAACAACAAAAAGCAGTATAGATTTGCCTCCTGGCATCTAAAGACACCAAATCCTTCACCAAATCCATGTCAGAAAGGCCTGCAGAGTAGACATTTGTTGTCTGGGTCACCTCTCCTCTGGGGACAGTGCCCCACCCCACCCCCAATACTCACAGTCCTTGTGCTTGGAGTGTTGATCCTCCTCCTTCCAGTCAGGCAAGGAGGAGCAGGAGACACAGGCCCCGCCCAGCAGAGCATCCCACACTTCAGTCACAGGTACTGGACAAGGGACTGGACAGGTGATGTGGTGTGGACCAAGAGAAATCAGGCACCATTCAATGCCTGATTCAAATGCCTCATTCAAACTTTTAAGGAAGAGAGGTTCTCTCTTTTTTCCTGAAGTTGGGCTTTTAAGGAAGTCAGTCCAGCTGGTAGCAACCATCTTACAATCAAAAGGAAAGTGCTTATCTAAGAGAAGATCAACACAGAGGGAAACTGAGCTGAGAGATGGCAGGAGCTGGGTCCCAATAGCAACATCTGAGTGCCTGGATCCACGCATGTGTGAAGTAGAGGTTCCTTGCTTATCAATTATGTAGGTGAACCAGTAAGTTCCATGTCAGCCTATGGGAGGTGGGCTGAGTTTTCTGTTACTTGTATCAAGAATCCTGATTGGTGGATTTGCCTAAGTTGGCAGATAGGGTCTTCAATATAATGAATGCCTGCTCACTGAAAGATGTCAAATTAGGGAAGTTTATCTTAGTGCTCAAGTACCAGAAACATGTGAGGACAGGAATGGTCACCTCTTACGAGAACTCAGAAAGACCCTGAATTGATAGAAAAGCAGATTCCAAAAGCAAAGGCTGCACAGTAACTTCTACAGAGCATGCTGCCTTGTGACAATGTGTCAGCTAGAGGTGAACAGCTGGGATGCAGTTTCCATCATTCACTTACGATTTGAGAAAGAGAATGGATGTTACTGATCCGAATGAAAATAAATACCAGGCTTACTTTAGTGAGTTTAGCACAGTAACTGAAGGCTAAACATAGCATCTCTGTCTAAGGAGTAAAAATAAGCAGGAATTTTCTGTAAGGCTATGCGATCCCTATTTATACTCTCTCCTTATTAAGCCCACTAAGAGTTTAGCCTGTCCCGATTGTCTCCAGGCTGCTTTCCCCATTCTGAGCTCAGAACTCGTCTCTTACAACTATAGCCTAACTCCAAGGTAAGCAGCCCCTGCTGAAAGCTAAAGGTGTCTGAATGTGTCTGATGTGTTTGGTGCTGGATTGTAGCACAGACAAGAAGAATATAACTTATTTTCAGACCGTTTTGCTTACTTTTTACAACAGAAAACTCAAAGCAAAGAAGGAGCAGCAGAATGTTGTAGGGCTTTATGTGACACTTAGAAATGAAAATAGGCCCTTTGTGAAAGAGAATTTGGCCTAAAAAAAAAAAAAAAAGAAGACTTCCAGATGGTGAGGTCTATTTGACTGTGAAGCAAAACTGTGATGAAAGTAGGGAATGTCTCAGGCAAGTCAATTACACAAGATAAATCGGTAGAAGATGTTCCACTGGGATCCAGCTAGCATAGAGTTCTGGAATGGGAAGACAACATTACTAGGCTTTCCCAGCTTTAGCGCCTAAAGAAGTAAAAAATCATATTGACATAAGAAGCAAAACAACTATAATACTGTTGATGAAAAGCATATGTTCAGACAGAGTCAATTATGAGCTGCTCCCCACATGTGCCTGGTATATTTCTGCCTCTGAGCCTTCCCCTACTATCCCTCTTGCCCAGAACATCCCAGTCCTCTCTGCCTAAACCATCTCTCAAGACCTAGGTTCAAGTGTTAATTTGATCACAAACCCTTCCTTGATCATCCTGTTGGGGAATTCAGCAGCACTTCATCCTGTAGCATCCACACTTTTTGGTCTTGGTTTACAGTTACCACATATTTTATATATTAATAATATGTATGATTATATAGAAGGACTATATTTTCTTATTTTTTCTTTTAACTTCTTTGAAGTCACCATACTGTACTTTATATCCCTGGGACTTAATAAGTTTGTACCGATTGACCACCTTCACCCATTTTTAAACATGTATGTATATATATTTATGGGCTTCCCTGGTGGCTCAGAGGTTAAAGCATCTGTCTGCAATGCGGGAGACCGGGTTCGGTCCCTGGGTCGGGGAGAACCCCTGGAGAAGGAAATGGCAACCCAATCCAGTATTCTTGCCTGGAGAATTCTATGGATGGAAGAGCCTGGTGGGCTACAGTCCATAGGGTCGCAAAGAGTCAGACATGACTGAGCGATTTCACTCATATATATTTATATATAGAGAGAGATTATATATTTGTATATATTAATGTATTTTATATTCCTGCAGACTCTTGTTTTAAGGGCACTATCTCCAACTAACTCATCTTTAAGGTAATGTGCTTACATATTGAGGACATTCAGTAAACACTGCTGAATGACTAAGGAATATTTTGGCTGCAGAAGACTGAAACACCTTAAACTAGAGGAATGAAAGGGGTACAAGAAGCCGCCTCTATAGTGCTGCTCCCACTATCTTCTGTTTCTCTCTGCACACTGGAATGACAGCAACTGGACTTCCTCCTTGTGCAGGGAACATGGCTGCTCACCATTCTGGGGGCGCAAATCGGACTCTAACTGAAAATTTTTTAAGTTTTAAGTGAAAATTAAAAAAAAAAAAATACATGAAAATATTAGGGTGGGTCTGGTTTGATCATGTGTCGAGATTTCCCACCAAGTAACTCTATAAACCCTTATGGCAGAGAGTGAAGAGGAACTAAAAAGCCTCTTGATGAAAGTGAAAGAGGAGAGTGAAAAAGTTGGCTTAAAGCTCAACATTCAGAAAACTGAGATCATGGCATCTGCTCCCATCACCTCATGGGAAATAGATGGGGAGACAGTGGAAACAGTGTCAGACTTTATTTTTGGGGGCTCCAAAATCACTGCAGATGGTGACTTCAGCCATGAAATTAAAAGACGCTTACTCCTTGGAAGGAAAGTGATGACCAACCTAGATATCATATTAAAAAGCAGAGACATTACTTTGCCAACAAAGGTCCATCTAGTTAAGGCTATGGTTTTTCCAGTGGTCATGTGTGGATGTGAGAGTTGGGACTGTGAAGAAAGCTGAGCGCCAAAAAATTGATGGTTTTGAACTGTGGTGTTGGAGAAGACTCTTGAGAGTCCCTTGGACTGCAAGGAGATCCAACCAGTCCGTCCTAAAGGAGATCAGTCCTGGGTGTTCATTGGAAGGACTGATGCTGAAGCTGAAACTCCAATACTTTGGCCACCTCATGTGAAGAGTTGACCCATTGGAAAAGACCCTGATGCTGGGAGGGATTGGGGGCAGGAGGAGAAGGGGACGACAGAGGATGAGATGGCTGGATGGCATCACCGACTCAATGGGCATGAGTTTGAGTAAACTCCGGGAGTTGGTGATGGACAGGGAGGCCTGCCGTGCTGTGATTCATGGGATCACAGAGAGTCGGATATGACTGAGCGACTGAACTGAACTCTATAAAAAAAATCAAATTTAATTATTTAAGCACCCATGTTTTTTATTATAACCAGTGGACACCTTTCTAAGATCCAGCACATGTATTTTTCTAGTTTTGAAACCAGAATATATCAAGCAGAGTTTACTTTATTAAGAAATCAGGATTATAAACGTCAATTAGTGTCTTGTGTGTTCACACAGGTGTGACCCAAGGGACTGCTGGGTATGATGAAGGGTGTCTCGCTCTTTAAGCAAACCTCTGTACTCTTAACATCTTCGTGTATTTTTTTCTCCTAAGTACTCTGTGCATTGCCTTACCGGTAATTATTAATTTCTGTTCTGTGAATGAACAGAGTGGACTGTTACATTCCAAAATATTAGATGATGAGAAATCTTCAAGCCCAGTTTGTTAGAACTGTGTGCAAAATAAGGTATATATGTCGGACAGGGCACCTTTAGAAACTGCTCTCCCCTCTGTTTCTGCTAAAAAGTTTTGTAACCCAGTTCCTCTGGCCTCAGATGACTAAGTGGTAGAGGCACCTGCCTCAGGATCTCCACTCCATAGTGATCACCAGCCAAGGACAGGGTCCAGCAAAAAACTGGACTTAGTCAGTTTTACTCTTAGGAAGTCAGGATGGGAAGCAGAGAATTAGACAGAAGTAGAAGATGAAATTCTGTAGAAAGAAGCTATGAGGCAGCACCAAAGTCATGAAAATCCAAAGCTATGAGTGTAGAAGCCACAAAGGGGAAAAAGATGCACACACAAAATGACAAGAAGAGTAAGCCAGGTGTGAACATCAAGCAGAAACAGTTGGACACAATGAGGGCCGAGACATCTGGCAGCTGAAGGTGGTGATGTGGAGTAAAAACTCCTACGCAGCTTCCTTTTGGTCCTGGCCATCCTCTAAGTGGCTTCACCTCTCTGCAGCCCCAGCTTTTTCCAGCCTTGCCTTAGTTCCTGGCTTGTGTTTCTCCCCATCATACTCCTTCACTCCCCTCAAGTGACCTGAGGGTGTCCAACCAGGTTAGAAACCAGGTGAAGGTATGGACTCTCCCGATCACTCAGAGCACTCTGGGGCTCACTGCCATGTGTGCACTGGGATTGGTCTAGGGGGAGGGGCTGTGCTACTTTCTAACTCAGATATGCAGGATCCCTCTTCACCCCATGCCTACCAAAAAGCAGGACTCAGGACCTCAGTACAACCAACTGAGACATTTCGTGTCTTCAGTGATTTTTAAAATAACAACTATGACACTCAGCGGGGCAGGTAACTTCTACTGAGCACTTATTACATGATAAGAGCCATATTAAGTGCTTTACATGAACTAATTCATTTAATCCTCACAACCTTAGGAGGTAAAGAGTATTAATATTTCTATTAAACAGACAGGTTTTACAGATGTCTAGTAACTTCATGGCAACACAGCTGATAAGCAGTAAAGCTGGGACATGAACTCAAATAAGTCTGTTCGAGAGCCTACACTCTTAACACTGTGACAGCCTGAATAATGAAAACCTGTGGACTTTGTGAAATGACATGAAGAGGATTCCTATCACACACCACTTATGAGAGACTCCTAACATTTCCGTTGAGATAGTTCTGCTCCCCCAAAGCACCCCACCCAACTGACAACACCCCCATCTCTCCTCTCTTGTCTCTCCCCAGCCTCTAAAACTCTGCATCTAGATGCCCCATTCAACAAAATCAAAGCCTGGCCCTCGTGAGTCTGGACTCCACCTCCAGCTGTGCACAAATGCGCACTCTAGTCTCTAAGTCTCTAAGTCTTCCACGTGGAGCACAGGCAGGCCCACAGTGATGCACGGGAAGGAGTTCTGAAAGAATCACACTCTCTTCATAGAAAAGGGAACATCTTGAGAAGTGGTGAAATACAGGTCAGCTCACCTGAGTAGAGATAATATGTTCTTTCTCTTCTTTACTACAGATTCTTGCATTTCTCAATGAACCTGGAATAAAGCTAAGCATGAGGCTGCAGCAACACACATCTAAGGTTCTGCTGGAAATCACACCACTCTTCTATTTTGGGGAGCCCCACATACTGATTTCCTGGGCTCCAAAATCACGGCAGATGGTGACTGCAGCCATGAAATTAAAAGACGCTTACTCCTTGGAAGAAAAGCTATGACCAACCTAGACAGCATATTAAAAAGCAGAGACATTACTTTGCCAACAAGGTTTGTCAAGTCAAAGCTATGGTTTTTCCAGTAGTCGTGTATGGATGTGAGAGTTGGACCATAAAGAAAACTGAGTGCCGAAGAATTGATGCTTTTGAACTGTGGTACTGGAGAAGACTCTTGAGAATCCCTTGGACTGCAAGGAGATCCAACCAGTCCATCCTAAAGGAAATCAGTCCTGAATATTCATTGGAAGGACTAATGCTAAAGCTGAAACTCCAATACTTTGGCCACCTGATGTGAAGAACTGACTCATCTGAAAAGACCCTGATGCTGGGAAAGATTGAAGGTGGGGGGAGAAGGGGACGACAGAGGATGAGATGGTTGGATGGCATCACCAACTCAATGGACATGAGTTTAAGTAGGCTCTAGGAGTTGGTGATGGATAGGAAAGCCTGGTGTGCTGCAGTCCATGGGGTTACAAAGAGTCGAACACAACTGAGTGACTGAACTGAGCTGAACATACTGATCACATATTCATATTCTAGAGGAGTGTCTTAGGTTTCTGCTGAATATTTTTAATACAGATGTCCAATGCTTCCTGAGTTATGCCAAGTTCAGTGGGTTACTTGGTGAACTGCTTGTATGAGGCACACCAAGAGTGAAGTGTAAGGCAGGAAGCTGGCTTGGACTGTGTTTCAGCCAGCAGCATTCAGGTATGGTTAACAGAGCTCTCTATGGCCTGATTCTGAGCAAGCCCTATTCAAAATAACAACTCAGCTCAAGTTCTATTAAGCCCCTCTTTGTACTGCCACTGGAATTGGTTACTAAATTGTACCTTGAAAAGGATAACTCCAGGAGCTGACATTTCTTTAAGCAGAAGAAGAGCCTGGAAAAATCATCCAAGTTTGCAAAGAAAAATACTCTAAGAAGAGTTTTTTTTCTTTGCAATGATGAAGCTGGGTACTTACTTTTGGTCATATTACCTAATTGATTCATACTGAAATTAAAGGCATAATTAATAATTGGCTTGTGAAGCAGAGGAAATTTAACTTAGAATTTCCTAATAGACAAAGACACAGAAAAAATAGCCCTCACCCCTACACAGAGATTTGGATGTTGCATGAAATTTTACTAGCAAAACTTCTCTTGACCCACAGGAAGGCATAGTCTCTTCTTACTTATTTTTCTTGGCTACTCTAATTCAGAGATTAAAGTACTACTAATTCTCAAGAACTTTCCTTTTCTATGTTAGGTCACAAAATAAACCTTCAAAGTATGAATTAATTTTCAATTTAATAGGACATTTGGTGTAGGACTTTACACAAGAAATTGTTACTCATTTTTGCAACAAGTATTACTGAACTACTAGCTTTTTGGCAAGAAAAAAAGTGTAACTGTCCTAATGAGAAAGTCTCGTTCAGTTCAGTTCAGTTCAGTTGCTCAGTCGTATCCGACTCTTTGAGACCCCATGAATTGCAGCACGCCAGGCCTTCCTGTCCATCACCAGCTCCCGGAGTTTACTCAAACTCATGCCCATTGAGTCGGTGATGCCATCCAGCCATCTCATCCTCTGTTGTCCCCTTCTCCTCCTGCCCCCAATCCCTCCCAGCATCAGGGTCTTTTCCAATGAGTCAGCTCTTTGCATGAGGTGGCCAAAGTACTGGAGTTTCAGCTTCAGCATCAGTCCTTCCGATGAACACCCAGGACTGATCTCCTTTAGGACGGACTGGTTGGATCTCCTTGCAGTCCAAGGGACTCTCAAGAGTCTTCTCCAACACCACAGTTCAAAACCATCAATTTTTTGGCGCTCAGCTTTCTTCACAGTCCCAACTCTCACATCCACACATGACCACTGGAAAAACCATAGCCTTGACCAGACAGACCTTTGTTGGCAAAGTAATGTCTCTGCTTTTTAATATGATATCTAGGTTGGTCATCACCTTCCTTCCAAGGAGTAAGCGTCTTTTAATTTCATGGCTGAAGTCACCATCTGCAGTGATTTTGGAGTCCCCAAAAATAAAGTCTGACACTGTTTCCACTGTCTCCCCATCTATCTCCCATGAGATGATGGGACCAGATGCCATGATCTCAGTTTTCTGAATGTTAAGCTTTAAGCCAACTTTTCCACTTTCCTCTTTCACTTTCATCAAGAGGCTTTTTAGTTCATCTTCACTCTCTGCCATAAGGGTGGTGTCATCTGCATATCTGAGGTGATTGATATTTCTCCCAGCAATCTTGATTCCAGCTTGTGCTTCTTCCAGCCCAGCGTTTCTCATGATGTACTCTGCACATAAGTTAAATAAGCAGGGTGACAATATACAGCGTTGACGTACTCCTTTTCCTATTTGGAACCGGTCTGTTGTTCCATGTTCAGTTCTCACTGCTGCTTCCTGACCTGCATACAGGTTTCTCAAGAGACAGGTCAGGTAGTCTGGTATTCCCATCTCTTTCAGAATTTTCCACAGTTTATTGTGATCTGCACAGTTGAAGGCTTTGGCATAGTCAATAAAGCAGAAATAGATGTTTTTCTGGAACTCTCTTGCTTTTTTGATGATCCAGCAGATATTGGCAATTTGATCTCTGGTTCCTCTGCCTTTTCTAAAACCAGCTCGAACATCTGGAAGTTCACGGTTCACGTATTGGTGAAGCCTGGCTTGGAGAATTTTGAGCATTACTTTACTAGCGTGTGAGATGAGTACAATTGTGTGGTAGTTTGAGCATTCTTTGGGATTGCCTTTCTTAGAGAAGACTCTACACATGGACATCACCAGATGGTCAACACCGAAATCAGATTGATTATATTCTTTGCAGCCAAAGATGGAGAAGCTCTATACAGTCAGCATAAACAAGACCGGGAGCTGACTGTGGCTCAGATCATGAACTCCTTATTGCCAAATTCAGACTTAAACTGAAGAAAGTAGGGAAAACCACTAAATCATTCAGGTATGACCTAAATCAAATCCCTTATGACCATACAGTGGAAGTGAGAAATAGATTTAAGGGACTAGATCTGATAGACAGAGAGCCTGATGAACAATGGATGGAGGTTGGTGACATTGTACAGGAGACAGGGATCAAGACCATCCCCGTGGAAAAGAAACGCAAAAAGGCAAAATGGTTGTCTGTTTACAAATAGCTGTGAAAAGAAGAGAAGCGAAAAGCAAAGGAGAAAAGGAAAGATATTCCCATTTGAATGCAGAGTTCCAAAGAATAGCCAGGAGAGATAAGAAAGCCTTCCTCAGCAATCAACGCAAAGAAATAGAGGAAAACAACAGAACGGGAAAGACTAGATATCTCTTCAAGAAAATGAGAGATAGCAAGGGAACATTTCATGCAAAGATGGGCTCGATAAAGGACAGAAATGGTATGGACCTAACAGAAGCAGAAGATATTAAGAAGAGGTGTCAAGAATACACAGAAGAACTGTACAAAAAAGATCTTCAGGACCCAGATAATCACAATGGTGTGATCACTCACCTAGAGCCAGACATCCTGGAATGTGAAGTCAAGTGGGCCTTAGAAAGCATCACTACGAACAAAGCTAGTGGATGTGATAGAACTCCAGTTGAGCTGTTTCAAATCCTGAAAAATGATTCTGTGAAAGTGCTGCACTCAATATGTCAGCAAATTTGGAAAACTCAGCAGTGGCCACAGGACTGGAAAAGGTCAGTTTTCATCCCAATCCCTAAGAAAGTCTCTTGTTAGGGACGGGAAAAAAATTTTTAACTGCAACATATTCAAATGATCAAATTCCAACTTTTCATTTCTTTCAATATTTTTTCTCTATATATCACTCTAATGGTGCAAATTTTAAATTTTAGGTCATCTAAGATGTTAGATCCATAGACCTTTGGAAAAAAAAAAAAACAACTTGGAACTATACTATCTTTTCTTTTATAAATTCAATGCTTGAAAATTGGCAGATTCTGAGAGGCAGAAAGTCTCCTGGCTAACAGGATAAAAATGTTGGATCATTAAACCAGAACTCCTCCCCACTCCACTCTCAGTAAACTGGACCAAGGCAGACAAGGAAATTACAAATCTAAAGCAGATCTAGAAGATGAAGGAGGGAGATGATTGGAAACCCTGTCCGTACAACGTAAACTGCAAAGGCACTTCATTCAACCACAAATATTTCTGAATGAATGACCAGATCACTCACTCATTTACTACTTAGAATCTGTCTCTCATTGGCAGTAATGTTCCCCTTATGTCCAAAGTTCTGATTTTCCCCCATGTGGACTCTGAGAGATTTTAGCAGAGAGTATTGTTAAGTCTCTTTCCTATTGCCTGAACAGAAAGTATTTATTATGTGTCTGTGGGCTGATGGGGAAGAGACTGTCCCTCAGATCTGGTAGTTCTGGAGGCTCACACTGTGCAGGTAGGCTACGCCAGCAAACATTCAACTGGTGGTGCCATATAACCATATGGACACATAAACTGGAGCAAAGTCTCTGTTACACTGAGATTTAAGAAAGGGTAGAAGCTCAAATAAGAGCAGTCAGTGGTGTTCCTCTGCTAATAATTATTTAAATTGCAGTCTTCACTTGGGATAGTGCTGGGTCTAACGGCTATCTGAAATGATCACCTTGTCTATGTCGGTCACTAACACGTGGACCTTCTGGTTCAGTGTGTTTCAAATACCTATGACTCTACTTCTTGATCTTCTGCCAGTTTATCTTCACTGTGACAACCACACATCACAAGTACCGCCATGGATGGCTCAGGGAATAAGTCCCCTAATTCCACTTTTATGCAAAGGGTCAAGAGAATGGTAAAGAGGATGTGTGTGTGTGAGAGGCTTCTGCTTCTCCCCCAGAGGGAGCAGAGACCTACGTGGCACTCCTATCATGAGGTCTATGCTATAAGGCACAGTGTAGGGAAGCTAGGGGAGGGAAGGGTATAGATTTCCTCCAAGACAGGGCTGAAGCCAAACACACTTACTTGAAGATCAGAAATCTCTCTCATGCTTCAGCTTTGGATTTCCCAACCTTCAAGCAGTACTCTTCAAGTCTAAATGCTGAAGTTCGTGGGCTATAATCATTTCTGTCAGTGATATCTGACGTAACATGACAACAGCCTTGCCAACTTCCTTCTCCCATCCTATCTTTCGGGTGCCGCTGCCCTCAAATTCTAACCTGCGTGTTTCACCTACTTAAATCGTCAAAGGTTTTGAGCACAGTGGTAAGCAAAATAAACTGAACAGGGCTTTCCAATTTTCTCAAAACCCAAGATGATTTCTCTCTATGTCACTGCTAGAGTCACCAGAAACTACATAAAACACTTACTTTCAGTGTGTGTAATCACAAACGGTGTCACTCCTATCTTTTACAAGAGGAGCTGAGAAGAACGATAAAAGTACTAAATTATTCCTTTTCATTAGCAGGAAGCACATGATCTTACTATCCAGAAGGCAGGGATGGGTAGTGAGGAACACAGGTGACTTATGCTGTGTGTCTGAGTTTCCAGAGCAACTGCTAATTAAGATGGAGTAACTCTAGCGTATGTCCATAAAGGTCAGAAGTTAAGGTTTTTCCATTATATATATATTTTTTAAATGGGGCTTTTAAAGGAAATTGGGTAGCTGGAGAAAGACAAATGAACATCAGGTGAAAGAACTATATATAGCTCAAGAAAATGGAACTCCTGAAATTTCACAATGTTGGTTGATAGGATGGGAGAGGAATTCATGAATAGCCAGCTGACTTTCTGGTTTCCTAAGTTAGGACTTCCTAATTTATTAAGAAATCTGAAATCAGTCCAGACATAGAGGTCTAACTGGATCCACTCTACTTAGCTGCCTGAGACAAATTTCCTCTGCTGTCCTAAAAGAGTTATCATTTACTAAACTGACCTGAAGTCATGGACAGACCAACCTTGGGAGAAGTCATTTGGTCACTGCATGAATGATTTAAATACCACTAATTTCACTGAAAACAAACCAAAAGCAACACCTTCCTGTACAGCCCTTATTCTTTAATCAAATGGGAGCTGTCTCACTCAGATTACGTTACTGAGGATATAAATGATGTTAAAAAGAAAATTCTTTCTCGCAAAGATGTATAGCATAACTTAAAGGAGCAAATAAATAAAAGAATGGTAATCACAAAACTGAGTATATATCTATTTTAAATTGAGTTTTCAAAACAGAAAAATACAAGCATGTGCTTGTAAAAAAATTCTAAAATGATAAAAAGGGCAGTATTGAAAAATCAATGTCCCTTCCAGCACAAGCCACTGTCCAGTCTGCCTTCATTATAGAAAACCACCCTGACTCACTCTCCTGTATCTTTCCAGAAATACTACAAACACATACACATATCTGTCTGAGTATATACTCCTGGATTCATATATATAAGTATGTACATTAATGGTTTTCAAAAGTAGCTGCATATCAAATCACCGAGAAAGTTTAAGAAACATACCAAAATTCAGATCCCACCCAGATCAATGAACTCTGAGGTTCCAGGGAAGGGGCTTATGTGCTGGAATTTTTCATTTTCAGCTCCCCAGGTGCTAAAGTGCGGGTGGGCTGAGAGCTGCACACCACCCTAACCTTGCTCTTAGCATGCTCCATACGTGCACGTACAGAATGATCACATTCCTCTGCTTACATTATGATTTATTTTGGCAGCCCTTCACTGACAGTTATCCCTTCTGGTCCCACGGTTTGGCTTTTATAAATGGCACCACACTATACCTCTGTGCTGGAGAGCATCCACTCCTCTCTGGGAGGAGCATCTGCCCTCCTCTCTGGGTGCTAACCAGCATGGATTTCTTGTTGGGTTTACCAGTGGGGAGCTCTGGCAAGAGATCAGCAGGAGGAAGGAGAAAGCCAAGGTATTTATCCCCTAGTCTCCCTTTCTGAGAGATCACTTCCACCTGGCCGAATCCCTTGACCAAAGGTCCTTTCAAAGTGCTGACTTGGTAGAAGTCTCTCTCCTTCTGGGTTCTGGTAACCACTTTCTACTCATATCCCTTTGGCCTAAGGATGGTAATTAATTGGTTGCTACTAGCCCTGGTTTACTGTACTAATAACTCTTGTGATTCTCCTGTTCCCACCCCTTTATAAATAAATTCTCCTTGAATAATGCTATTTTCATTGTAGACTGATGTTTCTTAGGATTCCAGCAGGTCAACCCTGGACGGCATCTATGCCTTTATTTCTTGGTGGACAATGCTGTTCTGCTTACTTCTGAGAACACTGGCTTCTTCACAAAGGGCAACAAGAGGTAACAAGGTTACTGTAACACAGCCATTTTATCCCTTCTTCTGTTTTTAACAACAGCCAAGAAACAGCCCCATTACCTCTACAATGTGCAAGAAGTATTGGAAGTATTCTGAAGCAATGGCTTAGGGAGAACCTCACTGCTTTCTTGGGAAGGAAGCTGACAGACACTGAAGAGAAACAGAACAAAGGCAGTGGATGACTAAGATGCAGAATTTCAGGATGCTTTCTTTTCAGAAATAATTTTTCTTTTTGCCATATGACAATCAAATTGACAAAAAGTTACAGGCTGAAAAGGAATCCCTGAGGCTAAATTATCACTCAGTGAAAACTCAGAATTGCAACTGTGTTGCAGTCTAATTAGTGATGTTCCAACTGGCTCCACCCAATGGAGAAACAATAAGGTAGATGCCTGAAAAGGTTCTCAAGAGCAAACAGGTAAACCTCATGACTTTGAGCAAACAGCTTGTAGCTTGACTTGTAAAGGGAGTGCTTCTACTGATTTCTATGTATTTTATTATTTGTAGTTCATTTAGTTTTAGTTCTTTTATTTTAAAATTATCTCAGTATTTTTAATTGGGTTGCTCTGTGTTACACAAGGATCAAACAAATAAAAATAAACATTGCTGCGAAAACTGAAAGGATCAACACTAGGGGTTTGTTCATTGGTGGTGGGAAGACAGTCTAAGAGCCAATAAAGATAAGGTAATTTTAAAAATTACAGAAGTAACCAATTTATATTGATCACTTATTATGAACCTGGCCATTTACTAAATGTTATACTTATGACCAACCTAGATAGCATATTAAAAAGCAGAGCATTACTTTGCCAACAAAGGTCTGTCTAGTCAAGGCTATGGTTTTTCCAGTGGTCATGTATGGATGTGAGAGTTGGGACTGTGAAGAAAGCTGAGCACCGAAAAATTGATGCTTTTGAACTGTGGTGTTGGAGAAGACTCTTGAGAGTCCCTTGGACTGCAAGGAGATCCAACCAGTCCATCCTAAAGGAGACGAGTCCTGGGTGTTCATCGGAAGGACTGATGCTGAAGCTGAAACTCCAGTACTTTGGCCACCTCATGCAAAGAGCTGACTCATTGGAAAAGACCCTGATGCTGGGAGGGATTGGGGACAGGAGGAGAAGGGGACGACAGAGGATGAGATGGCTGGATGGCATCACCAACTCGATGGACATGAGTTTGAATAAACTCCGGGAGTTGGTGATGGACAGGGAGGCCTGGCGTGCTGCGATTCATGGGGTTGCAAACAGTTGGACACGACTGAGCGACTAAACTGAACAGTGATATCTCATCTGACTCTCACAAGTCTTGAATGCAGGTATTATTCTTAATTGGGGCTTCCCTGATAGCTCAGTTGGTAAAGAATCCACTTGCAATGTGGGAGACCTCCATTTGATCCCTGGGTCAGAAAAATCCGCTGGAGAAGGGATAGGCTACCCACTCCAGTATTCTTGGGCTTTGCTTGTGGCTCAGCTAAAGAATCTGCCTTCAGTGTGGGAGACCTGGGTTTGATCCCTGGGTTGGGAAGATTCCCTGGAGAAGGGAAAGGCTACCCCACTCTAGTATCTGGCCTGGAGAATTCCATGGACTACAGTCCATGGGGTCACAAAGAGCAACTTTCACTTTCAGTATTATTCCTTACCATTTCAAAGAAGAGGTCTAACTCAGGGCAAATAACTTGCCCAAGTTTACACAGCTAGGATATAGCAGAGCTAAGGTTTCACTGCCCAGGCCACATTGGCTTTTCCTTAACACTGGATCCCAAGGCTCACTGATGCTTTGTGCATGACAGAGCCACTTATGTTATGATAGAGCCCATTTCAGTCTTCAGATACCTATGTGCAGTCATACATCTCTATATAAATGGAATCGCTATTCGTTTGCAGGATCTCTGCCATAATGATACCATCCATTATGAGAAACATATTCCCCCCCTCAAAAATAGTGTTTCAGAATAGCATTTCCTTAAACTGTGGAATCCTGTTTTAAGAGGCTGAAGAGAAGTACTGTAAAACCATCTTCTGTGGTCACATACATTTAGGAAATGCAGCCTAAGACATGCCCCTTGGGAGATTCACAATGGACATATTAAAGGCACAGAAGTCCTCTTGTTAAGAATCTGTTGAACAAACCCTAACTCCACTCTTTGCACCTGTCTCCCATTCCTGCATCAGTCTGGTGAATGGTGATCTACAAGTCTCACATCTTTCATACATGCTGATGTTGACCCAACACTTTCAGTATCACATACCCTGAGATCTCTTTTTCTTTCAAGACCCAGTGCAAGGGTCTTGATTTTCTTGGGTTACATACACAGTAGATGCACAGTAGGAATATCTCTTAGCTTGATTAATTGATGAACCCATCCTGTATTGATTTATGACCAAAAGGCAAGCATTTGCAAGGCAGCTGGCTGGCTTCCTTGAGGAGCTTTAAAGGAAAGCACTGGTGAGCTAATTTGGATTCCCCTGAGGGCCAAGGGCAGGACGCTCTTAAGCTCCACTACTGTCATCACTGCAGGGACAATCCAAATGCCAGTGATGACATAGGCATGGCCCTGAGAGCTTTATATTGGATCCAGATTTTATTCTTGTGGAAGTCAATCAGCCTAAGGCACTGTGACTATGGTTCTCAGACTTGAGGACTACGTGTCAAAATGACCTGCCGGGCTTGTTAAACCACGACTGCTGGCCCCCTCCTCCAGAGCTGTCCACCCCGTAAGTCTGGGTGGGGCCTGAAAACATGTATTTCTAACAAGCTTCCGGGTGATACCAATGATGGTGGTCCCAGGACCACATTCTGGGAACCACTGTACTGAGCTAAGACCCTGCCCAGAAAAAGCAGCATGCAGAGACCAAAGCAGCCTACAGTACAAGGTTTTCTAGATTCTTAACTCAAAAAGAGACATTAAAAATAAGACCTCAAGGCTGTTTCCAACTAGAAATGTGTTCCTAGCTAAGTAAGCATCTGCTTTCCAGACTGACTAAAAAGATTTAAAAGTAGTTCCTAAAAAAAAAAAAAAAAAAAAGTAGTTCCTGAACTCCAATATGCTTTTAATTTACTTAATTTAGGATCTGGATCTCCCAGTAAGATTCCTCCAAATTATATACATAGGGAGGGAGACAGACAATTCCAGTTCTAACCCAAATCAAGAAAAACAGCCATTTAGTGTTCCTTCCAAATCCACTTACAGGCATAATAGTGCTGAAAGCCATGCAAAATCTTAAGCCTACTTCCTTCCCTAAAGGCACTACCAAAAAGTGGAGATTTAAAATGCTTAACACCTACTTACATATACAAAATACAGCTAACTCCAGAATAAAACTTGTTTATTCATATATTTAATTAAACTCCAAGGTTTCAGCATCTACCATGTCATGGCAAATGGGGGAAATTATTTAAGACTATTTAGCAAGATTAATTAGTTTATAGAAGAAAATGCAGACCCTTTCCATGATTTTAGCTTGTAAAGGGGGGAAGACAATCCATGTGAAGTAAAACATTGTTCCCTTTTTGACTTCCACTCTGTCAGGGACGCCGGCTAAGCACTGAACAGTGTTTGGTCCCCGTCTCCTCCCATACCCCCTCTGCCGACCGGCTGGAGATATCCAAGCCCACAGACAGCCCTGGTGCTGGGGAAAGAAATCCTGTGGGTCATGAACAGTGAGGCCTGCCTTGAGCAATTTTGTCTGTGGAAAAAAAAGAAGAACCGCTGATAACCAAACGCATTTATCCAATAAAAACCGGATGGGTCACCAGGCAGGATCGCCACCCTCGACCAAGTGAGATCTTGGCTGGGCAATGGGAAAAGCTGACAGGAAGCCTCTCAGAAAACAAGAATGTGGGTGACATCAGTGACAACCTCTGAAAATGCCAAGGGAACCTAGCCTGGTACCAAATCGAACCTGGCTAGGTATCCAACCTAGCCTTGGAAAAGCTGTGGCCATGGTGGACAGAAGAGCCTGAGATGTAAGAGGGATGGTTCAGGGCTTGTCCAAGAGATGACCACGATCGAGCAGGCGGGAACTACTGTGGGGGTGGTGAGGAGTAACAAGAAAAGGAAAAGGATTCCTTGTGAAAATCACTGTGCTTTCAAGCTATTTTGCAAGGTGGGGAACACTGCCAAATTCTCAGGCAAAACAGTCTGAAGAGATCTTTTATGCTTGGAGGCAGGTGAGAAAAAATATCCTCAACCTAACAGGAAAGATCCTCTTCCCACAGAAAGCTGATTCAACCACAGAGGAAAACTTCCTCTTTCAAATCCCTGCATTCCAAAGAATGACAAATAAAGATCACTGGAGCAAACTCATAGCTGCCTGTTTGGGTGTAACTCTTTCGGCATAAAATAGCATTTAGATGGTAAAATTACTTTTAAAAATATGCCATTAGTTATCACTTGTCCAATGCCTCTTATTCATTCAGTGATTTATCTGGACCCAATAAATAACAGTGAGGCATGCAGCTTATCAGGTACCCCGTGGGGTGTGGAGGTTTCCTATGTTTTAGGAACAGGCCTGTCTACCCCGGTGGGTCTAGGTTTAAGGTGGGGCAATACCTACCTCTACAGTAGAAGTTCCTTCTTTCACTAGTAACTCAAAGACTGACCTGACAGCTCCAGGCCATCAAGACAGGAGGCCAGTGTGGAGAATGGTCAGAACAGCCTGGGACATCTCTCTGCGCCTGAATGACACACACCAGAGATGAGGGAATAAAGGGACAGGAAGGACAGTGTAGAAGAGGACCCCTGACGAATTACTGATAATTTGCCATTCATAGTGCCGAACACGTAAATGTCACAACAAAAGATAATCTCGTTTAAACTTCACAAAACCTTTTCATGGAGGGTATGATTACCCTATTTTACAGATGAAGAAACTGAGGCAGAAAGTCCTAAAGTAACTTGCCTCCTTCCCCTCCAAATCCATACCTGCTTTTCTCTATTTTAATTTTCTCCACAGAACTTTTCAACATTTACTACCTGAGATTCTGATATTAGCTTTCTAGAATATAGAATCCATGACAGCAGAAACAATGCAATTTCTTATCACCCTATCTTTAGGATTCAGAACAACACCTGGCCCACAGTCGGTGTTCAAACAGTATTTGTTGAGTGAATGTTGACTGAATAAGTAAAACAGAAGTAAACTTTTAGAGATATCTCTCTTGGTGAGCTTTTCCCAGGTTTCATGTGAGAGCAGCTGAAGCAAATTCAGTAGGAGCCAACAGTGCTTCAGAGAAACAACTCGGCCTGGAAGCAGGCCGTGTTTATCCTCTGAATTCCAGGCACTGTTCTCTTGCCTCTCACTGGCCACTAAAACTGGAGAGGTTGACTCTGGCAGAAATTGAAGGCATTTGGCATGCACACATCTTTTAGGTCACCAGAAATAACTTGGACATGCATGTGTGTGTGTGTTAAGCGGAAAGGACAAGAAAAATCAGCTTTATTTATGGGGCTACTGGGCAGTGAGTTAGTTTTTAGGGGTGGGGACCACTTAGGCAGGGAGAACTCTCAGGTTAGGTTGTTCCATTACTGGAATCATCCCCTGTCCTTCTCTCTATCCCTACCCCAGTGGTCTGGAAAAAAGCATTTCCTTGGTCAGTTTTAATTTGGGGGAATTACTGCAGTATCTTCAGTCCCTAGTGGGACGTCCCCTGACTTCTTTCTCAGCATTTGTTTACTTCCTCCTTAAAAATCACTATCCTACAAAAAAGCAGAGGCATGAGGCCAGTTCTGTTGGACACTAGGAAGGACAGACATGAATTTCTGCTGTCCTTTGTAAGCACCCAGCGAATGACCTCTCTTCTTAGGACAGTTCACCCCACTCCTTCCACCATCAGGAGTACGGGGATGGGTGCATTCAGGGACACATTCAGGGCCAAGGACAGGCATTGGCCAGCTGATGTTGGTGCCAGGATTAGGTCTTCCTGCTTTCCATGTCAGTGATAGAACTATCTTTCTTTTTGCCTCTGCCATCAGCTATGGTTTGGTTTTGTTTCTTAACTTCTTAGAATCTCATTTATGAGTCATTTTCTTTCAAATAAGATTCTGGAAATGGGAAGCTCATCTTCATATGCCACCGTGGCAGGGTGAGAACCTTCCATCCCCTCCTACTGACCCAGGCAGCCCAGCTCCATCCCAAGGCCATTGCTCATGACTCTTGACTTCTGTCAGTTAACCTTTGCTGAAAAAACTGGCCCATATTCAGTAGCTTAAAACAACCACAATGTATTACTCCTCATGAATCTGTGAGTTAACTGGGCAGCATTTCTGTTGCTCTTTCCTGGACTCACTCATGTGGCTACACTGGCTGACTGGTGGCCCAGGTTCTGGGCTTAGCTGGGATAGTAGGCCTTCTCTCTCCAATAGTCCTTCATCCTCAGGGAGGCTGGACTGGGCTTTTTTACATGGTGACTGGGTTCTAAGAGGATGAGACAGGAAACTGCAGGGCCTTGTGGCCTGGTGTGGAAGTCATATGATGGTCAAATCAAGTCAGAGGGTAAAGGCCAGCCTAAGTTCAACAGCTCCACCTCTTAAGGGGAGGAGCCGCAAAGACTCTTGGGCCATATTTATCATAGGCCTCCGAGACAGAAAAGAATGAACTGGGACCATAAGAAGCTAGGGATTAAAGAGTCTCATCTGTCACCAGAAAACATATGGATTTAAAGTGGCCAAATCTTTTAACTTTTCAGAAGCTGGAAATCTAGATTTTAAAAAATCTATTAATAGCCTATTTTTTAGAGCAGTTTTAAGCTTATAAAAAAATTGCTGAAAATAACTTAGAATTTTCATATAACTCTCCCCTTTCCCTAAGTTTCCTCTATTATTAACACCTTTCATTACTGTGGTACATTTATAGCTACTGATGAGACAATTTTGATACATTATTATTACCATTATTAACTACCAACTAAAGTCCACAGCTTACATTAGGATCCACTCTTTCTGTTCTATGGGTTTTATGAGTTCTGAAAAGGCATAATGTCTTATATCTACTTTTGGAGTATCGTATAGTAAAGTATCACTGTCCTTCCTGCCCTCTCATCTTTTTACTGATTTTGTAGTTTTCTGTTTTCCAAAATGTCATGTGGTTGGTATCATACCATACTATAGTCTTTTCAGAGTGGCTTTATGTGTTTATGGTTCATCCATGTCTTTTCATGACTTGATAGCTCATTTCCTCTCAACATCAAATAATATTCCATTATTTGGATGTATCATAGTTTGGTGATCCATTCACCTGCTGAAGAATGACTCGGTTGCTTCCAACTTGGCAATTATGAATAAAGCTGCTATTTATATTTGTGGGCAGGATTTTGTTGTGAATGTAAGTTTTCAACTTATCTGAGTAAATATCGAGGAGTGTGGTCACTTGATCGTGTTGTGTGATAAGTCTATGTTTAGTTTTATAAGAAGCAATCAGCTTGCCTTTTATAGTGGCTTTCTCAGTTTGCATTCCCACCAGCAATGCATGAGACTTCTGTTGCTCCTTATCCTCATCAGCATTTGATGTCAGTGATTTGGAGGCTAGCCGTTCTAATAGGTGTGGAATGATATATCCTTGCTTTAATATTGAGCATACTGGTCCTTTATCAGATATGCATTTTGCAAATGTTTTTTTCTAGTATGTGGCTTGGCTTTTCATTTTCTTAATAATGTCTTTTGCAGAGCAGAAGCTTTTAGCCTAAATGAAGTCCAACTTACCAATTTTTTCTTTCATGGATTATGCTTTTGGTGCAATATTGAAACAGTCACTGCCAAACCCAAAGACACCTAGTTTTTCTCCTATGTTGTGTTCTAGAATTTTATAGTTTTGCATTTTACACTTAGGTATATGATCCATTTTGAGTTAATTTTTGTGAAGCTTGTAAGGTCTATATCTAAATTCATTTGTGTGTGTGTGTGTGTGTGTGTGTCTAGTGGTTCCAGCCAGTATGAAATCTGGATTTTTTTGTGAAGTGACCTGATCTTAAAGGTTGGTTCAATTTTTTTTTTTTTTGGTGGTCATGCTGAGATGACAACTAAGTTCCCCTTCCTCCAATACACATTTCCGTAGAATATTTTTCTCCATCCTGGATCACCTCTGCCTCCCTCATCCCCTTACCTGAAATGCTCTTCCATCCATTCGTATCATCTTACCTAGTGCCCGCCTCACATTTCGTCTGCTCCACCTTTCCCAACACTAGACTGGCTTGTGTACCTAACAAATACCCAATTAAGAGTTGTTGAACTCTATATGCACTTCTGAGCTCTAAGTTGCATTTAGCACTGTCGTTTACCACTGTCTCTCCTCCTCAACCAGAGTATAAACTTCTGGGGAGGCCCAAAATTCTCTCCTTCTCCTTTACCACAGGAAGCTCAGCAGAGGTCTGAGCACAAATTTGGTCAGTGATCTCCACCGACCATTTTAGACAAGCTAAAGTGCTCTTTCATCTTTAGGAGAGATGGCTGAGGACCTTCCAAAGACAGGATCCCCAAAGTCTTGCCCTAGCAAGGCTGAAATGGTAGCATCTCTGATTCTGATGCCAGCTTTAGCATTATGTCCACACAAACAAGGGGCACTCATCCCCTTGGAGAATTAGGAAAGATTTACCAATGAGACAGCAAAATATGGCCTCTGAAGTACCAAAGATGCCGAGTCACAAATGTGTTTCTTTCATTATGATTGTTATGTGGTCAGAAGGATGATCCCAGTCATTATGAAAACAATGAAAAACAAATGAATGAAATAAAAAAAACGGACAGTTTTCTGGTGACTGGTTCCCCACCTTATGCCTAATTTATATTCAACGTAGTGGAAATCCCCCACCCCTTGATTTGGTCTTGTGTCCTCATCTGCATCATTAAGTGTTCCCCATTCAAGGAGTTTGGTGCACTTCAAAGTGAGCAAGGATGGAAAGAATGAAAGGGTTCAGTGCTGAGACCCAAGTAGCCTGGACTGGTTGTGACAGAGCCCAAGCACCACAGCAGAAGGTGCTTCAGACTTTTCAGAATTCACAGCCTCAGGGAAAAGCTGCGGCTTGCATTTGCCAGGGTAACCTCGAGTCTGTCTGTGTATGGTCCATCCAGGCCAATCCCAGGCAGAAAAAAACAGGCAGGCACAAACTGGGTGACAACCTCTCCTGGCTCTGGGTTTCAGAAATGGGTGGTGAACCAGCTGCAGTGTGGAGCCACTGACATGGCCCTCATCAGGGCTCAGGCAAACCCCAGTGTCAGCACTGCTTCTACCTCAAGAGCAGCAGCCTTCCCGGAGCTCAGGATTCCCAGGTATCACTTAGCTATTCCCTTGAATGGAAGACAACAGCCCAGCAAGAAACATACCCACATTCCAGCCTCCCATCCTCCACCAAACAATGAGACTGTTCTTGGCCTCATATTCCCTTCCCTGGGAAAGCCCCCAAACCTATAGCAGGTAGGCATGTGTCCCGTGGATGGCATGAAGCAGGTAAAGTGATAGCTAGTGTTTTACATAATACAAATCTAGCTTACTTAAAGTATGACTTTTGTACATTTCATAGCATATGACAAATAATTGGGTTCTCAAAAAAATCACATCTAGACATCAAAAAATAAAAAGTCACAAGCCCCCTCATCCATGACCTGTTTAAAAGACATAACCCCCCATTTCCATGTAACTCCTGAAGCAGCCTCTTTGGACACACTATACTCAACAAAGCCTCAGGGGTTCCCAGACACCAGCTGCTGAAAACAGAGCTTAAAGACCACTAGTTGGTGCTGCTGGTGAAAATCAGGGAGTGTTGAGCAACTGTGCTCATGATGAGCAACAAATAACTTCAGCAACTGCAAGGTACAGAGGCTTAAACAAAATGGAAGAAAAGGAACCAGAATCTCCTTAAAGTCTAGGAAAGCAGTGTTAGGAGTCCCTGAGGGAGCCATCCATCAATGGAGGGAGGCTCCATTGGCTGTGGAGAACCAGAAGGGACTCACTGCCCACAAGCTGAACAAGTTACATTATTTTGAACATTTGAGGATACTTCTTGGTAAACAAACACATCATCTACCTCATAACAGGTTAAGTAATTAAACTTCTTGAATATCAAGGTAGGATTTAAAGCTGTCAACAATTAAAAAGAGACCTGATTTTCTCAATGTACAGTTTCATCTTACACTGTGACTGCATTTTCTAAGTACCTCTTACCCATTTTAGAGTCATTTTTCATTCCAACCCTTAGTATCCCTTAGTCTCTTCTAAGGAAAAAAAATGTTAGACCCATTTTGCGGGTCTGTAAATATGTTAGTGAGATAGAATGGCGGGGTGCAATCATGCAACCACAGCAAGGAGAAGGGTAGGAAAAGGTTCTAACATGCTGGTGTCTCACCAAGAGAAACGACTGCCCTGAAGGCAATTTGTGGCTGAACCTCAAACTATTTTCACCAGAGAAAGGCAAAGTCAACTCTGCTCTTCCTGAGTTTCATACAACTGTGGCCGGAGGGTCCAGTTGTTCTGGTCATGGCTTCACATTCTTTCTGCAAAGGCTCTAGTGGATAAGATTTATGGGGTGGTCTGAAGAAGCAAGCTAAGTAATGTGGGATGCAACCACAAAAGAGAACTTTCTGGCCCAAGCAGAGTAGATCTAGTTTCCGTGGAGGATTGGACAACCAGCTTCAAAATTGCCTGTCTCAGCTGTGGGTGCTCAATGCCCAAGAATGAAGCAACAGAGGTTCTTCTCTTTTAGAGCATCTACTCTGTGATCATGGTCATGCTAAGGTTTCAGGAGCTAAAGACTCAAAGGGCTCCTGGAGCTATTCTCTCTAGCAGTGGAGACAGATAGCACTGAACATACTCAACAAAGTTGGGGAGAAGGGGGAAACTGTGACAACACAAATGAGTGAAACAAATGTAGCTACTGATCTACTGAGCTACTACAGTGCCTGGATGTTTGAAAAACTAAAAGAAATAGTTTTTCATGCCCCAGCAGCCAGCACAGGCAAGGAGCCATCACCAAAGCCATCTCAGCAGGATGGTAGGTCAAACGTCACCAAAGCCAAGAAGCAGTATGTTCCCCTTCGAGATGATGATGCTTAAAAAATGTGAAATAAACTTATTAGCCAAGCTTCCAAGTTGAGAGAGAAGGTTTACATTGGGCTCATGGGACAATACTCAGTCAGGCCGGGCCAGAGAGCACATTCTGGGTAGAATGGCTGACAAGACCCCCCTGTGGCCGGCAGCCGGACATCATACTTACAGTGAGTTGGGCCGGGTGGGTTTGAGCACATCCAGGTCTGGGTCACTGGAGTTCATGTTGGGCTGTAAGCTGCTGCTGGAATTGAGGATGCTGTTCGCATTTGAAGAGACGACAGATTCCAAACTGGAGTTGATGAGGCTGTTTCTTTGTTCCTCTGGGGGGGACAAAAACCCACAAACCCATATTAATATTATTCCATTCGATTCCATTGGGATAGTCTGTTCCTACCTATCCAAAAGTTTATAAATAATGAGGTTACATGGCGCTCTCTGGTGCTGATGAAACTAGGAAAAGGACATAGGGAAGAATTACAGGACAAATAAGAATCACAAGTGGGAGGACTTCCCCGTGGACCCTGTGGTTGGGAAATTGCCTGCCAATGTAGGGAACATGGGTTTGATCCCTAGTCTAGGACAATTCTACATGCTGAGGGACAGCTGGGCCTGGGTGCCACAACTACTGAGCCCACATGCTGCAGCCACTGAAGCCAGTATGCCTAGAGCCCATGTTTTGCAACAAGAGAAGCCACCACAATGAGAAGCCTGCACACCATAACTAGAAAGCAGCCCTGGATCGCTGCAACTAGAGAAAGCCCACAGACAGCAACAAAGACCCAGACAAAGACCCAGCACAGCCAGAAATAAATAAATAAATGATTTTTTTTTTAAAGTAAGAATTACAAGTGGGAATTACAAGGAAGAACCTGAAAGTAACAGGTGATGTGAAACTTTAGAGCAAAACTCATTCCTCCACTTGACAGGACATATCTTCTCTTTCACATGACCAGCCTTTTCCTGAGTGGCTCAACCACCACACCATAAGTTGTGTCTTCTTTGGACTGGCAGATGGTCAGAACAGAGAGAACCTTCAAAGTCCCCTTGCAGTCAATCATATCCTTTTGGCTTCTGTGACATTCACCCTTTATTCTAAAACTCCTGCCCCTAAAACTGTCTTACTTGCCTAAGCCATTCCTACCTCTGACCCTATGGTACCACACCATAAAATATTTACTCTTTGACCATCTACTTCCTTATGGCTCTGTAACCTAACCCCCTGATCATTCCCCAACCAGACCCTTCTGGGTTGCCTCTAACTCCAAGTATTTGATGCTGAGCTTCCATTGAAAGTTTTTTGACCAATAGATCTGTAAGGACTACAGAGTAGTCTACATATACAAATCTGAGTCTATGTTCCAAGCAGTCATATTAGTGTTTGAAGAATATTACCAAGTCAGAGGGGAGAAACCCTGAGTTCCCTCCAAGACCACACTCCTGACTGGGTATGTAGAGTCAGGCAATATTCCTTGGCTCTCTGTTTCTTGGTTAATGCAGCTATACAATGGGGAGCCTGAGAAATGCCTTGCACAGTTTGGGGAGCTGTCATGAGGATCAAGTGGGATCACACGCAAGAATGCATTTTGTAAACTTCAGAACATTGCTCAAAGAAAAGAACTTTCTGTTTCTTCCCATCTTTAAAAACGTGGAACCATGTGCTGAAGAAAACATTTTGGGTGATTTAGACAAATGGCATGGGCACTACTGTAGGAGCAGAGCATCAGAGACATAGACTATCTTTCTTGTTCCACATTCCTTACAGATACATCATATTGGAATCAACTGATGTTTTGGGCAATCAATTCATGTATCAAGAAATATCATATCTGGGTTAATCCTCACTGGATCTTTCTGAAATGAGCCAGAGGTATACCATATCCCTAAGAAGAAAGACTAGGCTCACTTCCATGGTAGTTCAGAGTCAACATTTGAACTCAGGTCTCTTTAGGCAAAATAGGGAGGGAATGTTATGATAAAAAATGCTCTTCCTTTGCATTTCCTTGCTCTTCCTATATATACTTCCTTTATATACTTTATATTCCTATATATATATACTATATATATATATAATGCTCTTCCTTTATATACTCATGTATATAAAAATAAACTTATGAAATGATGCTAGAGTAATATTCACATTAGGTACACAAATGCAAAAACATACAAACACACACATACACATCATGGCAAATTCTCAAGGCCATATTGAAGCCTCTCAGAATTCTGAGTCAAAAAAACTCATGAAGCTTATGGGATATCCTTGAACTCTAATCAGATTTTGAAAAAAATAGATTATTAAGTTGATTCCTGAGGTTTAGAACAGTTCATATTTCAAAAGCTTGAGTTCCAAAGAGAAACAACAAAGAAAGAGAAATCAAGAGTTACATCGAGCCAAGATGTGGGAGGACTACTAGGGCCTGCAAATGGGAGCTTGCTACCAGGAAGGAAAACAACTCCAAAATTACATAATTAGGGGATCATTGAGAGAATGGATATGCCATTTATCAGTATGAATCAGTTCATAAGTAAGTAAAATTTTCCTTTGCACAAAATCCTCGCATCAAGACTCCTGAAACAGTATGAGGAGCCCAAGACTACCTCCACTCCATGGGGAGTAAGGATGACACTTCTTTGGGGCTCAAAGGATGTGTGTTCTGCTTCATGAGAGGAGAGATGAAGAGTTTTATTAACTCTAGTTTGAGGCTAAGTATGTAGGACATAATTATCTGAATTCATAGGAAAGAGAAGAGAATAACTATAGCTCATATTTCTCTGTGATTATATTTACTTGTCCATGAGAGGGGTATAATTCAATGAATTAAAATAATGCCTTGCTAAAAGAATATTAGCTTTTCTAAAATATTATCAGGACCTTTTTTTCCTATCTTACTATTCATTAGAAAACAGAGTATCTGAAATGAAACATTTTAAAATTTTCACTTATTCAAGAAATATTTATTGAGCTCCTCCTGAGTACCGAACCTAGGCCCCAGACAGCAGACCCTGACACTAACTCATTCGTATTTTAATCAGATGAATATTAGAGTACTGACTGGTTCATATGTCTACCTTTCTCAGTAGACTTCGGCACAGGACAGACAACATTTTGAAATCACAACTGAAAAAAGTCACAGAAAAATGCTTTGCTTTATAAAATATTTTATCAGAATCCTAATGCTCATAAAAAAGATTTGTTTGTAAAAAATGGATTTAGGTAAAAGTTTTAAGAACCTAGCTCCCACTACAGTATTACAGACTGGGTCTCTCTCATGAGCTAACAAGGAAGGCTGCAGCATGTGGAACAATGATAATTTTGGTTTTTGAAAATTTTTTTATTTTTTAAAAATTTTATTTTGGGGTATAGCTGATTTATAACATTGTTAGTTTCACGTGTATGACAAAGTGATTCAGTTATACATATATCTATTCTTTTTTTCAGATTCTTTTCCCATATAGGTTATTACAGAGTACTGTACTGAGTACTGAGTAGAGCTCCCTGTACTATATAGTAGGTCTTGGTTGATCTATTTTACGGATAGTACTGTGTGTTAATCCCAAACTCCCATAAACCCATAAGAGAACGGGGGTATGGATAGATAACGAGGACTCAACCTTCCTTGGACTAGCAGTTAATAGAATAAAACAGGTGGCTACACCCTAACTGAGCTTGAGGAGGGTTTCATTTACCGGAGGACATAGGATTCTTTCTTAAAACAATAAATTCTTTTTGAGATTATATTTTGACTTATATTCAGGTATCTAGGACCTGTCACATGCGGTGGACCTATAACAAAACAACAACAAAAGCAAAAAATCAGGGAGAGAAATTCTTTGTCCAAGAAGAAAATGCCAAAAACTTAATCATAATACTTCACAGTTTTGCAGCCAAGATAGACAAATATGCATCCCAAGAGGGAGACTCTTTACCAACATCCCCCATGGGTGACGTGATATGGAGACCTGAAAAACCTGGCACTCTCTGATTACAGGAACACTACAATTTTCTTTGACAGGAGACCTCACATAATAAGACTGAGAGCTTCTAAGAGGACAGACGTCTAAGCTGAAATGCTGACAATCCTTTCTGAGGATGAGTAGGAAGGCGATTATTGCAGAGACTGAGTGGGGAGTAAAATCAACAGCAAATTAAATGTTTGGTGGTTAAGGAAACTATACAACAACAAATTCTAATTTGTAGCTTCAATGAATTAAGAAAAAAAAAGAGCAAATGATTCAGTAATGTCACTCAAAACAGGAGGACGTCTGTCAAGTGGGCAAATGGACATTTGCTTCTGACAGAAAAACATGAGAACAAGCAGTCTAAAAGATTAAAAAAAAAAAAAAAATTAACCAGATCATTCAAATACCAGAGCTGGACTTTTTTGAGTCACTGATGAGTCAAACGAGCTCTGGCATCCACATCAGAAGGTAGAAGAAGGACTGATGGCAATTATATTGCTGAAAAAAAATCACAGGCTAGTGGGCTGAAAAAAGGAAAACAGCAACCAGCTATGAGTCAAATCAACAAGATCAAGTGACCAAAACAGAAAGAATCCCCACAATGCAGGAATTTTCCTGAACTGGTTGAAGGCAGTGAGAACACTTGCTTATTTGTCAACAAGAATCTCTTCTTATTACTCACAGGAAAAAAGAGCCCAGAGACAAAGAAATGGTAAAATAAAAGCTCAAACAATTGCAAATGTGCACAGGTAACGTGTTGGATGCTTTCATTAACACGTGTTCCCTGAGGAGCGACAAACTGGATGTGGATCTGTGCCTTAAAAATTCACGCTACTCAAGGGCAGGGCCATGTCTGTCCACACAGACTACATCAAGCAGCCATGACAATGGCCAGTGAGGTGAAGGTTAGTTATACACTCCTGGTGCCCAGGCCATGCACAGTAGAGATTAAGGCTCTACAGTGGTCATGACATAAATAATAAACATCAATAAGGCAACCCTAACTACCAGGCTGTGTTTTGCTAGCACACAGGAGGCAGTTTTGTGTGACTTAATTTTCCAGGTGCTTCATGCAGGGACCACTAATGTCCTTGAAACCAAAGTACTGGTTACAGTGGGCAGTCTCTGTTTTCTGTACAAATCAGGAGCGGAAAAACATGAGTATGCAACCAAATCACTGCAACTAAAAAAAGCAAGCCACAGAATAATTTTGGTGATATTGTATTTCTTTTGGGGGTTGCCATGGAAATTTTGGAGCTAAGCTCCTTCACTTTCCATATTTATCAAGTGACTCCCGCTCGCTCTGATGACAAGCGCACCACATACAAGAGGCAGGGTCTCTGCTGATCACAGAACCCAGAGGCGAGACAAGGAACGCACATGCAGAGCCCAGCCAAATTCTCCTGGCTTGGCAGGCCTGAACACGTCTGGCCCACTGAATACTCAGATCTGAAGGGTAAACAGGAAACAAAGAGCTCTGATAACACTTTAGGGGAGCTTTCCCACCATGCACAACAGTATGTCATCACACAGGCTGGTATTTTAGCTTTCCACGAGGTCTTGGACTAGTTGTCAAAAAGAAGAGGTAAGATGACTGATCTGTAACAGCAGCTCACAACGCCTCACAGAGCCCAAAGGAGGGAACTGTCTCTGCACATGATCAAACAGAGAGAAAAGGGAGTCACCAGATGGAGGTTCTGCAAAGACCCAGGGCGTTACACAAAAAATACTAAGGCAGAAGCAAACGCCCAGAGGCTTTCCTGGGCTATGTTGGAGCTAAAGGTGTACTTTCTCCCACTTGTTAAAGTTTTGCAATGAAGCCTGTAATGTATCATCTTGACAAGATAGGATGATAATAGCAAGGCAGCTTAATGAATTTTGCAATAAAAAATGATGAGTGCGCAGCAATTTTGGAGTTTGCCATCTCTGGGAAACACCCAAGTACACAGGAAGCTTGGAATCATGACTTTCCGAAGCAGTTTTTCTCCCCTGTAGCTTTTGCTCCTGATAAGGGTGGCATGCCAAGCCCCACTAAAATCTGAGCTGGTCTGATTACAAGCTTGCTGACCCAGTCTCAGTCCCTATGATAAAAATAATCTTAGGAAACAGTTTGGGCAACACGTTTGAGCACATGAAAACAGTTTGGACAATGTTTTAAAAAATAATCTTAAAACATAGTTTGGGCAATGTTGTATTAAACAGGGAGGTGACAAGTGAAAAATGTCAATGGTGCTTGGACCACAGACACAGGACATGCGATCACAACTTCTGGCAAGCTGTCTTCAGCAAAACCACCACCGATCTCGGTCCCCTATGGACTGGCTGACATACTCTCCCTGTGGTACCCACAATAACCCTCTGCTTTGCAAAGGGAAAGAATGCCAGTGAAAATGGGTTTCATGAGAGAATGGGGAAGTCATTGTGGCTGGTCCCAGATCGAAGAGATTCACAGGAATGAGATGCTGAGGTACAACAGGGAAGCCTGCTCCTGAAACATTTCAAAAACCACATTTTAGAAATGCACCTCTAATTAATAGCTGAACAGGGACTTGAATGTTCAGAGTTAACGAGACACTTTGCTGCTCACAACATAGCCTTCTTTCCTCCCTGAGAACTTACTTTTGAGGAGGGACACTCCCTCTAATCTATGGTTCCCCGATAACTGAGAAAGCCCACACACAGACTGCTGATGTATTGCTGACAATGCAGTTTCTTCTTTCCCACTACTTATGGGAAAAGAAGAAACTGATACAGTTACTTATTTTTATACCATAACTCATTGCAAAATGGGTTGAGATAGTAAATGAAATGTAAGATTAGAGTGCTTTTAATAACTTAAAAATTAGTTAATACATAATAAATATGCATTTCTCTCTAGTTTAAAAGTACACAATGGCATACAAATATTCCAGATATATTCTGGTGCATAAAAGTCCAGTTGGTTTTCTATATGTAGAAATAGGTGCTTATATAAATTTTTTTTTCTTTTAACAAAGCAGGATAACATAATGCCTAATGCTGTGATACCTGTTTTGCTCATATAGTGATAATGCCAGAGATGGCAGCCTGGAATATGTTCTTTTTAATTTAATCTTTTTCCTGCCATTAGCTTTCCACGGCATCACTTTCTAAGGGCCACATCAACTATGCAGGTCTCAGTCACAATGGTAACCACATACAATTAAGACCCGAGCCACATTACACCTTACAGTGTGTGTGAGACAATAGGAATTCCTGTGGATACACATGCTGTCTGCCAAAACAAACAGGTGTGTCCAGAGTACCCAGGTTCTGCAGAGGCTACTTGAGAAAAGACACATGCCGCAGGTTCAACAGCTCCGAGAGAGGCATTACGTAAACCTCTGAATGGTCACAGTTATTTTTCAGCAAGGGAGACACACGTGCGAAGTACATGAGCTGAATTCTCAACTTCTCCCTGGGCCTGTCTGGGAGAGGGTCCAGGATGAATTAACTGAACTAAGAGAATTAATCAGAGCTATAATCTCAGCAGATATTTAATAAGATCCGTGTAAAACAAAGCCCAAGAATCCATTCCTAGACCCACCAAGGCTGCACAACCCACCCCTGGCTGCTGATGCATGGCACTCTAGCATTGAACGGGCTCTCTCTGGGCCAGGGCGACTCTGCATTACTTTCACGTATGGGCCTCTCCTTTGGAATCTGCAGGCTCCAGAGAAGGGATATTTTCTTAGTCAAACATAAAGTAGGACTCCTGGCGGTAATCATCATAATCGGAGCTAACATTTATTAGGTGCTTACTATGTTCTAGGCCTGCTGTCAAGTATGTTACATGCGCTGGCTCACTTAATCATGGCAATTACCTGCCAAGGAAGCGATTATTAGTGATCGATTTCACAGATGAGCAAATGGAGGCTCACAAATGAAAAGTAATGAACTCCAGGTTGCAGAGCTGGTAGCAGATAGAGATGGCACTTTTAAAATGGCAGAGGCCTGAGCTCCAGCCATTACCTGATTCAAAATGTACTGGGGAGACCAGGCGTCTGTATTTTCAACAAGCTCCTCACATGATCTTAATGTATACCCAAGATGAAGAACCATACTTCCAAGAAACGTATTTGAGGACCTGGAACAGCTGTACTTTGGAGACACTGTGGCTATGGTTCCAGACCACTGCAATAAAGCCAATATCGCAACAAAGTAAGTCACATGAATATTTTGGTTTCCCAGTGCATATAAAAGTTATGTTCATGCTACACTATTGCCTATTAAGTATATAATAACACTATGTCTAAAACAACAATGTACATACCTTAATTAAAAAAAAACTTTATTGCTAAAAAATGCTAATCATTATCTGACACCATGGGGTGTCACACAGTATCTGTGAAGCACAATAAAGTGAAGTGTAATAAAAAGAGGCATGTCTTTGTAGGTACTAAAAAGCTGGGACAAAATGATAAATGTTACCTTGCAACCTCTTGGAAGAAATCTTAAAAAGTACAAGGCCTGTGTGCCTGGTTCCCTCCAATCCTCTGGCTCTACCTTCTACAGTTGTCTGAAAAAAGTACAGCTGTGTGTCAGTACCGTTCACCTAGACACACCAGTCTAGTCTCTGCTGTATGATGTATCTGCATGGAAACTTGGAGATTAAACAGTAATCTCCTTTGCTACCATTCATCTGGCAGCACAGATGAAAAACCTCCTTTTATCTGCTCTAAGGTGATCACAAACAAGAGTGATTGCCTCAGCCCAGCATATTAAGCGACTGCTGAATGCACACAGCTCACTGCAGAGCTGCTGTGAGATGGGGGGTGGGGGAGGGGGGTGGCCATGGTGTGGCTGCTGCCTGCCACCACACGTAGTGAGGAACCCATTCAAAATGGTCCAAGCTGCCTCTGTGGCAGCGCTGGGCACTGGACAGATAGCTTTTCTTCCTTCTTTAACTCAGTCTAGAAAGGTTTTCACTTCTGTGGCTCGAGAAGTGACAGAGGCACCCTTCTGGAGACAAAATGGGATGGGGAAGGGACATGGCCTGGGTCCAAATTCCTCCTCTGCCATTTACCAGTTAGGTGACTGCTGATCCCCTAGAGCCCCAGTTTACTTGTTTGTAAAATGTGGATAATGAGAACCTACCTCATGGGGTGATGACCAATTATAAGGATGAGATGAAGTAACACTGGGAAAAGGAAAAAACCACCTGGAGAAGACTCCAGTAACTACTCTCAGATTAAAGCAGAGGAGTCTTACAGAGGTGCCCAGACACACAACCAGTCTACCCTCACAGAAGGAAAAACTCCTTCTGGAAAGTAAGACATGCATCTGTGAATATCAACAGGTTAGATACTTCCATGACAATCTGAGACCAGAGTGTTGGCACAGATTCACATCTAAGAGAAAAAAACGGGCTCCAACTTCTGCACAGGCTGGGGACACTGCAGTGAGGTGAGGGGAAAACATGTGTCAATGGAAAGCACCTACTCTGAATTTTGGGCTCATCAAGCATTTCAACTGGGGGCTGAAGAAAAGGCTGACCCACAACCACAGGAAATATTAAGCTGCAACTGTGCCAATGAGATTGAGAAAAAACATAACTCAAATAAGAGCAGGCACATCGACATAAGAGAAATGAAGTTCTGGCAATATCATATGAAGTTTGAAGGTACAAGGGAGGGACATGGAGATATTGTGTAGGGGTAGATTTGTGTGTCCTCACAGATGTCATCCCTGTAACAAGAATCTGAAGAAAGGTAAGGTCACATCAAACCCGGAGAGGTGTCACAATGAACCCAAAGTTTTCAACATGAAATTGACAGATGATTGGTAAGTGTCCACAATGATATAAAAACCAACAGGCAACATCTGAACCTGATTCCAGTTGACTGGACAGAAGAATCTTGAGTTAGTGTATGTTAAGAGGAAGGATCTGAGTCAAAAATTTAGAGCAAGATCTGTGGACTACAACTGTGGTACATGTTCCACAGTTGGGACATATGACAATCTAGGGTTTGATGTGGATGAACATTCTTTAGCTTCACAGTTATTATGTTTTAATATTTAATATTTAAAAATCCATGTATTTAACAGGCTGGTTCCAAATAGGGAAAGGAGTATGTCAAGGCTGTATATTGTCAACCTGTTTATTTAACTTATATGCAGAATACATCATGAGAGATGCTGGGCTGGAGGAAGCACAAGCTGGAATCAAGATTCCGGGGAGAATTATCAAACCTCAGATACGCAGATGACACCACCTTTATGGCTGAAAGTGAAGAAGAACTAAAGAGCCTCTTGATGAAAGTGAAAGAGGAGAGTGAAAAAGTTGTCTCAAGCTCAACATTCAGAAGACTAAGATTATGGCATCTGGTTCCATCACTTCATGGCAAATAGTAGAGGGAACAGTGGAAACAGTGAGGAACTTTATTTGGGGGGGCTCCAAAATCACTGCAGATGGTGACTACAGCCATGAAATTAAAAGACACTTACTCCTTGGAAGGAAAGTTATGACCAACTTAGATAGCATATTAAAAAGCAGAGACATTACATATTAATTATTACATTATTATATTATATATATATAATATGTATTACATTACATATTAATATAAATATTACATATTAAAAAGTAAGATGCTTGCTCCTTGGAAGAAAAGTTATAACCAACCTAGTCAGCATATTAAAAAGTAGAGACATTACTTTGCCAACAAAGGTCCATCTAGTCAAAGCTATGGTTTTTCTAGTAGTCATGTATGGATGTGAGAGCTGGACCATAAAGAAAGCTGAGCACTGAAGAATGGATGCTTTTGAATTATGTGTTGGAGAAGACTCTTGAGAGTCCCTTCGACAGCAAGGAGATCCAACCAGTCCATCCTAAAAGAAATCAGTCCTGAATAGTCATTGGAAGGACTAATGCTGAAGCTGAAACTCCAATACTTTGGCCACCTGATGTGAAGAACTGACTCATTGGAAAAGACCCCAATGCTGGAAAAGACTGAAGGTGGGAGGAGAAGGGGACGACAGAGGATGAGATGGTTGGATGGCATCACTGACTCAACGGACGTGAGTTAGAGTAAGCTCTGGGAGTTGGTGATACACAGGGAGGCCTGGAGTGCTGCAGTCCATAGGGTCGCAAAGAGTTGGACACGACTGAGTGACTGAACTGAACTGAATGTTTTCATGTATATTAGAGAGTAATACAGTAAGATAACAAAACTGATATTTTAGAAATTTTATTTAATAGGATGAGGCAATGTAAAGAAGTAAGGTTCTTAAAAACTGATTTAAAGAAATGTATCAAACAAACAACAGTGGAAAAATTATACGGTTGTGGCCCAAAGAGTAGATGAAGGATTATGTACATGATGCCAAGTTTGGGAAGTACTGAGCTAGGCATGGATAGAGGCCTTAAACTGAAAGACATCACTGTATGGAAATATAAGTGTTTTTTCACAGATTACCTGCAGAGTCTTCACCAGTACTTTGATCCCAAAGTGTAAACTCAGCGACGTGCTTTGATAAAATCTTCCATCTTTACAGAGTGAAGTAAGCCAGAAAGATAAAGACCAATACAGTATACTAACGCATATATATGGAATTTAGAAAGATGGTAACGATAACCCTATATGCAAAACAGAAAAAGAGACACAGATGTACAGAACAGACTTTTGGACTCTGGGAGAAGGTGAGAGTGGGATGTTTCGAGAGAACAGCATCGAAACAAGTATACTATCAAGGGTGAAACAGATCACCAGCCCAGGTTGGATGCATGAGACAAGTGCTCGGGGCTGGTGCATTGGGAAGACCCAGAGGGATCGGGTGGAGAGGGAGGTGGGAGCAGGGATCGGGAAGGGGAACACATGTAAATCCATGGCTGATTCATGTCAATGTATGGCAAAAACCACTACAATATTGTAAAGTAATTAGCCTCCAACTAATAAAAATAAGTGGAAAAAAAAATCTTCCATCTTTGTTCATAGATCAGACAAAGGGGAGGGTTTGGTGTGTGGCAATAGTACCCTGTCACCTGCTCATGTGACAGTGGTGAGCAGCTGCACTGCAACCTAGGAGGAGTGAGTGCTGGCAGGACCTTTCAGCTCTTGGCCAGTCTTCCTCACCCGCTTCTCCTACAGTGCTTTCCAGGCCAGCCTGAGTATTATTCTAATTTCTCGGGGAACTGGGGGTTCCAAAGCAAACTCTAAAAAGTATATTATACATACACCCCTATATACTTTTCAATGACAATGTTTCTCCCAAGGAAAGGAGGAAAGCTGAGCACCCTGCAAGTATCCTCACACACGAGCATGCAGCCCTGTTTCCAAGGAGGGTTTCCTTCTGCTCCCAGGGAAGATTACTGCTTCACTGTCTTCCTGTCTCGCATCCTCCTGTCCACCTGTGTTCAGACAGGGACAGCTTGATCTGCAGCTTAGGCACGTCTGCCTTCACACATCCTTAACTTTCACTCGCTGCCTCGTGTGACAGAATTAATCTTGAGAAGAGATCTAACTGATTTTCTCCTAATCGCCACCTTCTTTCTTACACGCTCTGAGAATATGCTTTAAGACTTGATCCATGTATGGCAAAAACCACTACAATACTGTAAAGTAATTAGCCTCCAACTAATAAAAATAATTGGGGGGGGGGGGGGAAAGACCTGATCCATAGCTGCCTCTATTCCCATCTAAGCATCAACTTGGCACTTTTTCAAGCTTAGAGGAATTTACCAATATCATTTGATCTGTCCTGAGGCGCAAACGTACACTGCTTAGCACAAAACCTTAGGTGACCGTGGCTGTCCTGGAAATATGAGAAGCTTCTCACCCCACAGCCAGATACTGTGTTCGTGGCAGATGAGGGTGAGGCCAGGCCTGTTGCAAGTATTTTCTGGTATAGAACACAGTGAGAATGTCCCTAGCCAGATACTTAAGGGGAACACAGGCTACTATTTGAAGGAAAGCCAGTTGCAGTATGGGGTCAAAGCCCTGACACTGTGCCTATCTGCTGACCCAGGGACTCTTCCAGGAATTTATCTTAAGGAAATAATCATGACTATGAACAGATTCAGCTACAAGGATGATATAGTGGTTTTATTCATAAAAGCAAGGTATCTGAAACAACCCAAGTGGATACACCAAGGTGTGGCCACATTATGGGATACAGCAATCTCTTTAAAAGCAGTGATCCTCCAAGATGGGGCAGATTTGTTCTCAGGAATAATGATAGAAAGGCTGTTACTTCTGGAAGACAAAGGGATAGAAAACATTTTCTGTAACAAAGAGAAAGATGCCAATCCAAATATAGAATGTCTTCCCTCCTCAAAACCAAGACGATAATTTTTTCTGATTTGTGATTTTACTGTAACTCATAGAGAATATTGTTATTATCACATAATACATAACAGACATATCATATTTGTATAAATATATAAAACCATACAGACTACATATTAATATATTAAATAAAATATATAATAATTATATAATAATCATAGCACTTTCACACCCCCAGCATTTACAGAGCACCATCTGAAGTGCTTTAATCCTCACAACAAACCTGTGAGGCAGAAAACCATTACCCCTGTCTTGCAGAAGAGGAGCCTGAGGCCCTGCAATAGTAGAGAATGGGCCCACGTGACACAGCCAGGGAGCTGTCAAGGAGGACTCTCACCCAGGCAGCTGTGCCCATGAGCACTTTCAACCACCAGATTCTTCTGCCTCCCCAATACACACTTCTCTGTGAGAGCAGCTATCTGCCGACTTACTGTTACCTATTCACTTGTCTACTTCCTTTACTCAATCGTGAGTTCCTTACAGACAAGGTCACGTTTTTATCCTCCTCGGTTCCTACATGTGATTAAACAGTAACTAATGATAACAGGAGCAGCTGTCAGCCGATCACCCTTGCCACGTCCTGTGCTAGCTGCTTAACTGCATAAGTTTGCTGAATCCCCATCACTTTCCTCTGAGTTAGGGCCTATTAACCCTACTGTACACACGAGTAAACTGAAGCTGAGAGAAAGTAGGAGGCTTGCTCAAATGCTGTCACTGGTACAGAAGCCCGGTCTGCCTGCCCATGGGCAGTGCTGGGGCCTTCAAACCCATTCCTCCACCACTGGACTCCCTCATTACAGGAACTGAAGAGAAACCACACTGGAGATCTGAGAGCCCAGTAACCCGATCGCTGCAAAGTACTCAGAAATCCAGAAGTGAAAACAAGATTTGATACAGTCATGGTGAGAACCCTCTGCTATTTGGAGCAAGGAGCGTAGTGCTCTCTTATTAATCTATTAATTAATTCCACACACTTAGTAAGTATCTACTGTGCACCAGGCCTGGAAGAAGTGGAGGGGAAGGAGAAGCAAGCCAAACAAGGTCCCCGAAAAGAGAAAGCCCCATTCCAGTGGTACGCGTGTCTCGTGCTAATAAGCATAGAATTACAACCTGAGAAAAGGAAGGGAAACTGGTCCCAGTGGAGCCAATAACAAAGGAGGGGCTGAAGAAGCAGTGCCTGAACTAAGCTTTGACTGTGTGACTGGAGGAAAAGAGGCTCAGCTATCTGCCCACAGGAGATCTGGAAAGTGGATCCTGGACCGTGCGGCTCCTTGCCTTTCATCCTCAGCACCCCTGCTTCCTGTTCTGTCGAGGTTACTCAGCCACAGAACCTGGGAGGGCATGATGGTCAATACACTGTCCTCAAGGTCACAAAAGGCAGCAGCTTACACACAAAGGTAGAGGTAAGTTTCTCCGGGCAGTGGGGAGGCGGCCGAGGTATTCTTAGGGCACCCTAGGCAGTGACTCACGTTTCTCTGTTGACTGCACGGTGTGGAAGAGCGTCAAGGGCCTCTCGCTGCAGGACGGGGGTTTGGAGTCACTGCTCTTCTTCCGAGACAGGTGCAGTTGGGCATTGGTGAGGGGCGTGTCTGGCACGGTGTTAAATATCTGCAAAATAGTTTCATAAAAAGGTTACACACTAATGCGAACCCGGAAGAAAGCACAAGTCTGGACCTGTATGATTAGAAAGTCTAGTGGGTCTAAGAACCAGCTAGAAAAAGATTGAAAAAGACCACCAGCATCTGCTCAGGACTCTACTGTAAGCATCTCTAGGAACTGGCAGGAAACAGTCTCCTTTGGAAGTACACCCCAAGGGTCAGGAACCATCCACTTCCATTTCCCACCCCTTCTGTTATCATTTCCATGGATTTTCTTTCTGTTGTTCTCTCCAGGGCCAATGGAAAGTAGCCACTGTCTGTGAAAAGGACTCAAATTTTTTTTGATTACCTTTATCCAGAACTGATTAATCAAAATCACTTTCCTGTTCTTCACTGTGCATGGATCTATTTCCTAGTTCTTAACAACTGCTTCACAATTTTCTGAGGATGTTAAACATGCATTTAAATGACATCCCCCAAAGAAGCCCAGAACAGGGCATCATTTTCTCATCCTCAGTCATCTCTAGCTGGACCATCTTTTCTACTTCAGCAGCTTTGTTTTATCTTTGAGCTGAAAAAAAAAAAAAAGGCTGTTTCTCCCAACTCTTGATGACAGAAGTAACATACATACTACAGACTGTTTGGAAAATGTAGAAAAGCTTCAAGAAGAAAACAGAAAAACTCTCCCAATTCCACTACTTAGAGATAACCACTGTTAGCATTTGAATTTTATTTTCACATGAGCTTTTTTGTTTTAAGCTTTCATTGCAAAAAAACAAAACAAAACAGGTCCACAGTAAAAAAAAAAAAAAAAAGTGAGAAGAAAATGACAGATAAAATTCATGACAATGCTTGTCTTTTTTCCTACAGATCCAACTATGACAGAATTATTATAATAGCTACCACTTACATGGTGCTCACCATGATCACAGTCACCACCCTGCAACACCAGCTCCCTAAGGACCAGTCGCTGCATGTGTTTCCTATGTAGCTCACTCAGTTCTGTGTGACCCAGGGCATCAGGTGCTGTTTTCACCATTTATAATGAAGGACTGAGGCAGAGAGGTTAAGCTGCCACAATTATAAACATAATTACAGATGATAACACAGAAAAACTGTGTCCCCAGATTTTCTAGATTCCTTCTTAAGAGCATATGATAACAACAACACTAATTCATTCAGCCTGGAAAGATCTTTTGAGCATCTCCTTTCTACCAGCATTCTGAGTACAGCATGTTTCCTATGGTTTAGAGAGTCTGCATCTAGCAGCTGTGATTTACTGAGTATCAACCATGTCAGGAACCACCTCAAGCGCTTTGTATGAGTTATCTCACTTAATGTTAAAATACACTTCTCCATAATTGGAATCCTATTCTTTTTACAGTTTTGTATCCTATATGTTTCTTCTAACATTGTATTGTAACATTTCGCCCTTCATTAAAAAATCTTCAAACCTTATTCTTCTTGACTGCATAATATATCCACTGTATTACGATATCAACATTTATTGACCCATTCATGATCATTTCATACTCTGGAGTCTTCTGGATCATCTGTTTCCCAGTAATCACAAGTGATGAGAGGAAAATGGTGGCACCCCCATGCCCCTCACCTATGGGTGGCCCTAGACACAGGAGAATCTTTCCCACGGTTTTCTCCCCTTTGTGCGTGCATTAAAAAGCAGAACTCAGTCCTAAGGCGAGCTCAGGGAGGACAGAAACCTCCCGTGGAGCAGAAGGGCAAAAGCTCGCTTGAAAAAAAAAAAAAAAAGCAGAACTCAGAAGCTGAGATATAGGAAGCAAAGTCATAAGAATGATAAGAATTTCAGCCAAAACAGCTGCTCTCCATGAGTTGGCAGGTCTTTGGGTTCCAATGATGCCAGCCAGCTGCTGCAGTCAGTCTCCCTTCCAAACACAGCTGTCTGAAAACAGCATTATCATATTTTCCCCAAGGGACTGAATTTTCAGCAAAATAAACTGAATCATTACACAGCTGAGTTCATTTGGGGCGAGGATGTAAGGAGAGAAGGGAACTTAAAAACAACAAAACCCCTCTAGCTTCTAGAGAAGCTTGAACCCCAAAAATAAGTACCAGTGCTACACATGTCACCAGGATCCCTCTGAGGATCTCCAAGGAAAGAAAAGAGAAACTATGCTTGTTGCTGAGCTCAAGGACCACAGTGCTAAGACCTAAGCACAGACCTAAGAAGCTCCCTCCCACTTCGTTCTGCACCCCAACGATCCAGCCAGGGCTGCCCCTAGGTGACACCCTGTGCACCAGTAACACTGGCACTTGCTCTTATATATGAGTGTCTGCACCTGCCAGTCACTGTGCTAGGTCAACTCAGTGCAGCCAAGCAGGAGGACCATTCCACAAGGAGAGATTTCCTGAACCACATGGCCCAGCAGGAGAGGGGCTTGGATGGAACCCTAGACCTGCAGTTTCCAACAACTCCCCTCCCCATCTCCACAGCAGTTCTCAGCATTCAGCTCATCTTCTCCAGCCAACCTATACTACCAAAGCTGCTGCCCAAACCCGCAAGTACAGATTTCAACAAATAATGATGTCTCTTAACATCCTTCTGCCTCTGGCCTTAAGTACAGCATGTTCTGCAATTCCAAGCAAAAAATATCTGAAAATGAATTCAGACTAAGTGATAAGCCCCCACCTCCTATGTCTGGCTTCCAAATTTTGTCTTTCTTTTTCTAATGAGTTACTGAAAATGAGATCCTTGTACAACCACAATAAGAAAACTGATAATGCATATGCAGCATTTTCATTTCAACTGTCACCAGAAAAGTGAGCATTTCCTCTTTCCTAAAAACTGTACTAGATGCTAGAGAAACAAAGAAGAGTGAGTCGTGAGGAAGAGCTACCGATTTAAACAGAGGAGTGGAAAATTGCTTCCCAAACTGTGTTTATATACTGATAAATAGGAGGAGACATGGGAATTACATTCTGCTTATTGGCTGTTCTCTCTAAAATGAAAGCTATTGGGGCATACTAGAATCATTCTAGTTCTAGAAGATGGAGATTTTCTCCATGGGCCAGAGCTATAGTCCTGAGGTCTAGCTCTCTGGGCCTCAGTGCAAGCCAGGCCCAGGCTTTTGAAGAACTTGGACAGGGCTATTTTCAGGATCAAATGGACACATGTGCAAGTGGGCCTGCTATGAAATGTGGAGTGCCAGACATAGGACTATCATCATTATTATTACACGTTTTTTTTGAGGCACAAGGGCATGCAAATCAGACCAATTCAGAACAGGAGATACAAACTTTCACTAAGGAGTCTGGGCAATCATTCCCCAAACTACTGTTGTTCCTTTAACTCTGAAACTTGAATACATACAAGTTGTTTAAAGGCTGCTCACTGTTGAGCCAACTTCTCAGCCAGGCCAAGAGATGCCTGTGTGCTAAAAGTGAGCTGGAATTCTAATGAGTATTCAAATGATTCACAATTTTGCTGTTACTCCAATCCTAATTTGTTTGGAAGGGCTGACTTCAAGAGAACCCTGTGCCCTTTCCCTCATTCTAACGAGTAGAATCAGTGTACCAACATCTCTGCCGAACAACGGAAGTATGAGCTCACGTAGTCTCTGAGCAATAGATTTATGGAGCTCTACCAGGTAGCTGAACAATCTACTCATCTCACAGAAACGTTCCAAATTAACAGAAAAGCGGGGGGTGGGGGGGGAGGTTATTCTATACCCCAAGTGTCCCATTAATTCTGTTCAAATTTACAAACGAATTCTGACTTAGGAATGCCTTGGAAATAAAAGTTATTAGGAAGGCTATAAGCCTTCTGGAAGCTAACAGGGAAAAGTGAAATCGCTCAGTCATGTCCGACTCTTTGCGACCCCATGGACTGTAGTCTACTAGGCTCCTCTGTCCATGAGATTTTCCAGGCAAGAATACTGGAGTGGGTTGCCATTTCCTTCTCCAGGAAATCTTCCCAACCCAGGGACTGAACCCAGGTATCCCGCATTGTAGGCAGACACTTTACCGTCTAAGCCACCAGGGAGGAGAAGACCATAAAATAAAAATATGATTCTAAATAACTCTCCCAAGTATCCCTAATTTCAATATTCCTACAAGTGGAAGGAGCAGACCTGTAAATACCAAGCTACTGTTTCCCCTTCTGTGGCAGAATGGTCAGGGATGGCTTGGCCTCTGCAGTCACACAGAGCTGGGCTAAATCCTGGTCTGGCTGCTCAGCGGGCAGGACTAACATCACCAACACAGACAGTGGCATCATTGCCGTGTAACGGATGCAACTTATATGCGGAATCTAAAAAAGTGGTATTATAAAAATGAACTTATTTACAAAACAGAAACAGAGTCATGGATACCTAAAATAAACTGTGGTTACCAATGGGGGTATGGGGTCGGGAAGAGTGGGGAGACTGAGACTGACATACTACTAGACAGTCCATCCTGAAGGAGATCAGCCCTGGGGTCCACTGGACAGACTGGTGCTAAAGCCGAAACTCCAGCACTTGGGCCACCTCATGCGAAGAGTCGACTCGTTGGAAAAGACCCTGATGTTGGGTGGGATTCGGGGCAGGAGGAGAAGGGGACGACAGAGGATGAGATGGCTGGATGGCATCACCGACTCGATGGGCATGAGTTTGAGTAAGCTCTCGGAGTTGGTGATGGACAGGGAGGCCTGGTGTGCTACGATTCATGGGGTTGCAAAGAGTTGGACACGACTGAGTGACTGAACTGAACTGAACTGATATAGAAAATAGATAACTAACAAGAACCTACTGTATAGCACAGGGAATGTTACTGAATACTCTGTAATGACCTATATGGGAAAAGAATCTAAAAAAGGGTGGATATATGCATAACTGATTCATTTTGCTGTACAGCAGAAACTAACACAACAATGTAAATCAATTAGACTCCAATAAAAATTAATTTTAAAAAAACCTAAACATCATCCAAAAAATAAATATATAGGAAAGGAATTTACCATCATTTTATCGGGAGAAAGCAAATAGGCATTGGAGCCATACAGACTTGGGTTCAACTTGGGCAAAAGCCTTAACCCCTTTGAGCTGTTTCCCTTGTGTAAATGGGAATCTAACACCTATCCTGCAGAGATACTGAAAAGTTAATGCACGTTAAATGCTGAGCACAGAACCGGATAAAGGGTGGGCAGGAGGTAGAGTTAGGGTAAGGGACAATAAAAGTATCCCAAGTTTGTTGAGTGCTTATCATGCTGTTATTCACATGGATTATCTCAGGACTTGGGCTTCCCTGGTGGCTCAGACAGTAAAGAATCTGCCTGCAGTGCAGGAGACAAGGGTTAAATCCCCGGGTGGGGAAGATACCCCGTAGAAGAGAATGGCTACCCACTTCAGTATTCTTGGAATTCTTCAGAATTCCATGGACAGAGGAGCCTGGTGGGCTACAGTCTGTGGGGTGGCAGAGAGTTGGACACAACTGAGCAACTAGCACTTTCACTTTCTCTCAGGATTTATCATTATTCTTGGGGTTTCCCAGGTGGCGCTAGTGGTAAAGAACACAACTGCCAACGCAGGAGACACAGGAGACACGGGTTTGGTCCCTGGGTCGGGAAGATCCCCTGATGGAGGGCATGGCAACCTACTCCAGTATTCTTGCCTGGAAAATCCCATGGACAGAGGAGCCTGGCGGGCTACAGTCCATGGGGTCACAAAGAGTTGGACACGACAGAAGCAGATGTTAAGTTAAGCATTGTCATCTCATAGGTGAGACTCATTGAGACGAGCTGATTTGTTCAAGGTCACATGGATGAGTACAGCTGGACTAGGACTTAAGACAGCTTAGCTGGACTGTCTGGGTCTTAATCACCTGTGGCCTTTATATCTGTTATTAATTGGAGAGACAAAAAACAAAATGCAAAGATCATAGTTGTGGAGTCTGATGGATCTGATTTTAGTCATTCACTAGCTCTGTGACTTTGAACAAATTATATAACTCTGACCTTCAGCTGCTGTATCTATAAAAACTACTGGGACTGAGGTGAGGACAGAAGCACCTAACACAGTTTGACACTCAGTGCCCAAAAGCCATGACGGTATCCAATAAAAAAATATAAGAAGGAGAATAACTGGAGACTCAACAATGAATTATCTGCAGAGGATTTAATTTATAAGTGAAAATTTAATTACTGTTCTTTGCAAAACATCGATCTTAAATGCTTACAGCAATGTTAGAATTTGCTGTTCTTTCCCCCTTGTTGTCTACAAAATTCAAATTTCACTGCTGCCCCCTGCCCCTCCCTTGGGCCCATCTTGACACTGGAGACCACTGACACTTGTGGGATTTATTCTTAGCCATGTCACATATACATGTTTATACCTATTCTGATTCCACCTGTAATATGCTTCTGCAATTTACAAGGATTAGAAGCCTCCCCATGTGTGTGGTGTACTCTTTATTATGTGCTGTGATTTTTATGGAAGGAAAATTAGGTAATGATGAAGAGTTCCTGGTCTGTAACTGAAAAGTAGTTGAGACAATAAATCAACGCCAGAGGCCTGGGATTACAAGGCAAAAGAGAAAGGCTTCTAGAGAGAGGAGACTAAGCACTTTCCTGAGACACGGCGCATCAGGGTTTCAAGTAATAAAAAAATAACAAGTTATGGGCTTATTTAATCTGAAGAGTGTCTGCTTTGGAGCTGAAGGACTAGGCCTACACATACCGGCTTACATACTGCCCACTCTTTCTAACAACAGGCTGTAGAGCAGGATTACTCAGGGTACGGCAAACCATAAACCCAGTGCCTTTCTGCTGGAAAGCCAGGCAAGTCTTAGCAGGGTTCATTTAATATAATAGTTAAGAAGCCAAATTCAGAGGCTACAGGCACAGAGAGGTTTTTTAAGGACAGTTGGAAGTCCAATGACCTGTTGATATCAGCATTTTGGCCCAGAGAACAACAATTTGGAAAGTAGTTTGTGGAGTTTTATTAAAAGTTCCTCAAAAGGAACCAATTCCGTTTAGTAACTGGCCATATATATAGCCAGCTGTGATTTTCCTTATCTCCAAAATGATTCTATTTCCTATTATCTTTGCTGACAGAGAGGAATAGAGTATAACATAACAAAGCTCCATCATTACTTGAGAACCATTAAAGAAGCTTCACAATTCAAATATGCTTGGTTTTTCTGGAGCTTTGCTGGCAGGGTGGGGGGGGGGTGGGAATACACATGTTCAGATCCACAACCTATGAAACTAAGGAAGAACAGTTTACATGGCATTAGACACAACAAATAGAAAAAAGGTCTGTGACAGAACCATTCTGGCCCAGCATAAAAGTAATTCCAGCTTATTTCTAGGCCGAATTGGATAGAACCAAAAAGAAGGTGGCACAGTGGTAAAGAATCCACCTGCCAATGCAGAAGACACAAGAGATGCAGGTTCGATCCCTGGGTCAGTAAGATCCCCTGGAGTAGGAAATGGCACCCACTTTAGTGCTCTTGCTTGGGAAATCCCATGGACAGACGAACCTGGCAGGTGACAGGCCACTGGGTCGCAGAGAATTGGACATGACTGAGCACGCATGCAAAAGAATGTCCTTGGGGACCAATGTAAGGAAAGGTAACAACAACAACAAAATCAATAAGCAAATGAAAAAAGCCATGGCCATGAGACATAAGATTAGTTTCCCAAGCAGGCCATAGTGACAGGCATTATCTCCATGGAATAAAGAGTCCAGGTATTCTCCTTCATCATCACCATCATCCATTCTGCATACCAACAGCTTCTTGAAATGCCAAGAAAATGAAATACAACTGCCCAACACTTGTCAGTTGACCGAAACTATTCAAATCAATTGCATTCTATTAACTGACCTACATATTGTGTACAAACCCCAACAATGAATGCAACAGATTTCAATGCCATCAGTATTTTGTTAAAAGCAGATTAAGGCAATTTGGTGGCCCAAATCAACTCAAATCAAGACAATCTTGAAAGAAACACTATCATTTTAATGGAAATGCAAGGTTGTTTAGGGCTTGCTGCTTTTACACTAGGTGTTAAGTGAGGCCATCCATATTTGCTCACTCTTTCCCTTGACTATAAGATTAAAAGTTAACAGGTATGAAAAAGGGGCACTGATTTTTGGGCACTTCTGGGAATTAACAACTCAAAGCACAACTCTCCTACCTCTTCCAAAGCCAACTGATGGACTGGAAAAAGGATCATGGTAACTTACTCGGTAAAACATCAATAGGCATTAAAAGGGGCAGTACTGATAGAAGCACAAGGTGCCTGGGCACCTGTGCACACCCACGTCCAGCTTCATGTGCAGGAACCCTTTTGAGTGTTATGGCCAAAAGAAACATCATGGACTGTTCAAGAACAAGCCAGTCCCATCCTACTAAGTATGTGTCAGAAAGTAACAGGAACATGAAGACATACACATAACCTGAGATTTTACGTTTAACCAAAACCCTGAAAAGGTGCAGTTTGTTTCTTGACAGGGTTGTTCTTTCGAGACATTTAAATTTTTCAAAGTTACTGGCAAGGTAACCTTTAAAAAGAGAAATGGAAAAAACTTTGTAAGAAATTCCAGAATTTCTGGGCTTTCAGGTACCTTGGACAATGACAGCATTCAATATTTTGAAATCTTAACTAGACGCATATAAATATTGGTAACTTCCACTATAACCCCAAGTATGGGCCAATTAATGTCCAAAGGCTCAGGGTGACAAGGAATGAGCTGTTTAACTTAAAATAATTATTACCTTAAACAGGCATGGAAACAGCCGAAGTCTTTGCCCTCTGAACTTTCAACTCTGAAATCTAACCACAAAAACAGCCAGACTCTCAAGTCTGTTCTTTAGCTTTCACATAAACCAAGCTGAGTACAGGGTATGGAGTTGTTGATGGGAAATGATGCCATGAGCTAGTATTTCCCTTTAGGAATTCTGGCAAGACAACTCAAATAAAAGCCATTAGGATCCTACCCTAGCCTATAATAAGTAAAGGCTGTAGATTAAAGGTTACAGTCTCTGAGTAAGACTTTTAAACTATATAGCCCCAAGTTTACAACAGTATGGTCAACACTATGGTTTTGTTATTTATCTAACGAGTGATTTTGATATCAGCAACCAAAGTACAATCTGGTTCTGCTTCAGGGATGTCTTTCTCAAGTGCTGATACAATCATTTCATTCCTCTACTTGGAATCCCCGAGAGCTCTCATTTTTCTGGAGCAAATGTCAACCTTTTTCCCATAGCTTTCAAGACCCCTGAAAGAGGGGCTCAATCTAACTGTCTGGCATCATCTCCGATGACTTGCTAACATACAACCCAAGATTCTTTCACAACCATGTTGTAATACATACAAGTTGATTAATGTTGATTAATTGATTAATGTTCTTCTGGAAGGCTGTCCCCACTGTTTCTCTGCCTAGAAAACCTCTATTTATCTGTGAGAGGCCAGTACAAGCAGAATGAAATTATTTCTCCTCGGTGGTACCATATAATTTAGTCATTTTATTGAATGTCACTTGGCAAACTGTATTATGCCACCTTATGCGAAGAGCTGACTCGTTGAAAAAGACCCTGATGCTGGGAGGGATTGGGGGCAGGAGGAGAAGGGGACGATAGAGGATGAGATAGATGGCTGGATGGTATCATCGACTCGATGGACATGAGTTTGAGTAAACTCTGAGAGTTGGTGATGGACAGGGAGGCCTGGCATGCTGCGATTCATGGGGTCGCAAAGAGTTGGACGCGACTGAGCGACTGAACTAAACTGATATCCTGAGAAAACAAGAAAGCCATTGGAAAAAAGATCTTGTCTCATTTATCTTTGGTTAACAGTAGATGCTCAATAAATGCCATCATTAGAGATGAACAAGAATAGATTTTAGTAGCTTGAGTTGTGAAAGGAGTCCTAAGTTCAACCTTAGTTCCTCTCCTAACAAGCTGTTTCTTCAACTCTCTGGATTTCAGGTTCAAAATTTATAAAAGAGAGCCAACAATATTGGCCTTATAATGTTGCTGTGGAAAGTAAATGATACGATAAATATAAGGCTGCTTACCACAATGTCTTGTGAACAATAAGCTGTAAGTAAAAGTTAGCTATTAATATCACTATTCTCATTACTGTTAGACGATGTACATTAAAAAGACCCATTACCTTTAACTGAGCAAATAAATCAGTATGTATTACCAGCATGGAAAAAGAACAAGTACCATGAACACCCATGTATCTTCTGTATCTTCTGGCTCTTTTCTCTCTGCTTTCACTTACTATGGGATATCTATTTGGTACAAATTGTTCCAAACATTGCTCCCCTACCCAGGGCTGTGCAGGAGGTGAACAACAAAGTTTCTGGAGCATCACAACAAGGTATGTAGTTAGTGAACTTAATGTGACCAAACCATGTCTGTGAGAAACACATCATGAAGGCTCCCATGAACAAGAAACAGGTTAACAAGAAACAGGTTAAGTTCTCGAGATGAGACAATGATGCTAAGCAGGGGATGTTTCTAGACAAATAGGTGCTGTCCTGAGGCTGTGCAGATGTGCCAGAGATAACATAAAGGAGTCCAGGAGTTCATTTTAATTTTTAACCCTTTGTCTGAATGTCTAGTGTTAATCCTCAGTAAACAACGAGAGAGTGGGAGGCAGCAGTGAGGGGGGTGGTAGTGGGGAGTAGAGAGGCAAGGCCCTATGCACAAAAAAATATGTTTTATAAGGAAAAAGAAACTGAGTTTTCTTGTCAGGAGAAAATTCTCCCTCTCTTCTAAAGGTCAACTTTAAAGACAAAGATGTTTTCCCCAGTTTAGACATTAATGAGTTAGTACTCCATACTGAGGCTCACAAAGGGTATGTGAGGACTGAACCTGCCACTACCACCAAATGTTGGATGCTCCCTGGTCATGTAAAAATGACCACTACTGAGGAGAAACACAAGAGCATTTCCCATAAGACATGCCGAGGAGTTGCAGCACTAATGAGAAAAGGAAGCATTTCCAATGGAGCTACATGCGAACCTGCCAGTGATGGGGAGAGAAGCATTCTGGGAGATGGTCTGCAAAGACAGCAGCCCACAACTCCTCCCACATCTGTGCGGGCACACTGCTCTTCCCATGGTGGGAGGGGAGGTCTCTTTCCTGCCCCTTCAGTCTGGCTGGACTTGTTGCTTTGACTAACAGAATGCAGTCAAAGTGATACTTTGTCTATTCTATTCTAGGCCTAGAACTTCTGAGGCCTTGCTGCTTCTGTGTTTGTCCTTTTGAAAGTTTGGCCTAGACTACTAAAGGATGAGAGAGCACGTGGAGAAAGAGGACAAGTGGAGAAGGACCAAGGTGTCCCAGCACGTGGAGAAAGAGGACAAGTGGAGAAGGACCAAGGTGTCCCAGCAACAGGTTGTACCAAGGTCCTAGACATGTGGAGTAGGTCATCTTGGATCTACCAGCTGCACCAAAACCACTCCAGCAGATATTATATAGAACACAGGTAAACCCTCCCCAAAGTTCTGGTACACAGAATTGTGAGCAAAAAAATTATTGCTGTTTTATGTCACTAGGTCTGCAGATGATCTATTATGAAGCAATAATGGAAAGACATACCTTATGGTTCCCCCCACCAAGTGGCTCCAAAAAGGCTACATGCCTGGGTTTCTATACCCTCTCTCTGTGCTATCTTCCAATACTTATTCCTGGGTCTCACTCAATTTTATTCCAAGGCACAAACTACACATCTTATATAAAATGCCCTTAACAACATGGGAGAGCACATTATGCCACTAACTGAGGGGACATACACTTAAGACCTGTGTGATGGCTTGTTTCAAGCAAGAGGACATATGCTATCAAATGCCTGTTGGGGGACAGGTTGAAATGATGCTGTTAGACAGCACGTCTTCCTGTGGTGTTTCAGGATTTTGTGCAACTTCTGACAACAAAGTTAGAAAAGTGGTCACTCAAGAGATTTGTGTGTGTGTGTTTATGTTTCTAGAAAATTATAGCCAAGCCAAGCTTTCCTCATAGCTCAGTTGGTAGAGAATCTGCCTTCAATGCAGAATATCCAGGTTCAATCCCTGGGTCGGGAAGATCCCCTGGGGAAGGAAATGGCGACCCACTCCAGTGGTCTTGCCTAGAGAATCCCATAGACAAAGGAGCCTGGCAGGCTACAGTCAGTGGGGTCGCAAGAGATTGACATGACTTAGCGACTAAACCACCACCACCAAGGGAATGCTCATTAAATACTGTTAACTAACATCTTCATACTGTGAATTTTAAAGAAAGATGACAATATTTATCTGAGGACATAAACAAGGTCTGTTGATGAATAAAATGAAATTCCCTTGGCAGTAAATTCATCCAAAGCATTGTCTCTAAAGCTAAGGGCTCTCAGAGCATGAGTTCCTGTGAGGTGAACATCACAGGCTTCCAAAGGAGACTAACACAGCATCTGCTGACTTTATACCAGACCAGGCCTGAAGCAACATTTGAAAAGGAGTCAAACTGCCTTATTCTAAGTTGTTTTTATCAGAAAGACAAGCCTGATGAATGTTAAAGACTTTCTCCCCAGAATCATGTACAAACACAGGTTGTGCACATAGCTTTGGCCCATCACAGACCCCAGGTTAAAAACCTCCATCAAAGTGGCACGGGAGATCCCTCAGAACTGGAGACACACACTCCACTGTAGCCTTCATCCCAAGAATGTTTCCACTGACACTCCTGCACTGGTTCCCACAGGAACATAAATCTCACTGTGATTCATCCCACTCTCTGGCAGAAACTAATGAAAAAGAACATATAATAAAGCACTGCAATGCTCTTTTAATATGTGCCTCACCAGATACACAGTAGAGAGGAACATAATTTATAATCCAACAAACCAGATGAGTATTCGCACCAGTTCCTGCCCATATACTTACAGGCCTAGCCCTGCATTTCATATTTCATTTCTATTTCTGCTTTTTGCACTCAAATCAAGCAGGATGGCACTTGTTGACAAAAGTTTCAATAATGCTATTAGCAGTATCCAATCTTTTTCCTATCATGTTACTTTTTAATGTTTCCTGGCTTTGAAGCCCAAAGACACCAAAAACTGTTACAGTTCAAAACCTACTAGATGCTGCCTGCTATAAGCTCAGACGTGAAACATAATCAAAGTACTTACTCCTTAGAGCTCTGTCTCAATATTTAATTTTATTTATTTGAGAAAATATTATGTTTAAAAAGTATTATTTTGAGCAAGCAGGAACATGCGATACTCGTAGATGTATTTATGCTCTATCTTCAGAGAAATCTGTTCAGACTGCTGAAAAAAATAGTTTACAGTTAGTGATACTCCTTGTTAGATTCTTGGCTAAGACCTTTACATAAATCACCTTATCTCACTCCCACAACAAACCAACTAAAGGGATGTGGCCCACTGGCTGATTGTTCATCAAATTTCTTTCCCTTTGCTCTGCACGGTTAGGGGCTTTCCCAGTCTTCCTTGCAGTTAGAGGTGGCCACATGACTGAGTTCTGGCCAATGGAAAGTGGAAGAGAATAAGGAAAGCATCTTCTAGGTTTGACCCACAGAATCTTACCCAATCTTCCATGCCCTCTCATTTCCCTCACCAACTGGCTGATTACAGAGATCTGCAGAGCAGAAGGCAGAACTACAAGAGAGAAGGAACCTAGATTGCTGAATCACTGTGTAGGATCCAACCAACAGAATACCCACAGTGAACTGGTATGTGAGGAAGACAGAGATTACTATTGTCCTGAGTTACTGATTTGGGGGGTTATTTGTCATAGCAGTCACACTGTACTGAAAGTATTTTCATGAGCATAGAGAGGTTGAGTAATCTGTTCATGGTCACACAGCTGACAAGAGGTAACAGATTTACATCCAAGTGGTTTGCTTTTAGAAATCATGTTATTAACTTGTTTAGAAACATGTTATTCAATTATATTTCCTTTTTACAAGTTCGTTTTAATCATACAGAACATAATCATCTATACCTGACTTTATATATGAAGGAAGTGGCTGGACAAAGTCCCAAGGTTGAGACAGAGAGAAGATAATTTCTTCAAGTAAGTTATCTGACCTCAGATCTCTTTATTAACCATATAAGAAAAAACCTATGTTGTCCACACAATTTTCCAGGATACCTCAATTACTCCATGAAAGTCTATATTCAGAGGTTCTTTAGTAGTTACTAATGCTGTGCAACAACTTACCTCTCCCCACAACTTAGTGACTTAAAATACTTAATAACTCTCCCACTTTCAATGGGTCAGGAATTCAGGAGAGGCTTAGCTCAGTGGCCTCTTATGAGGCTGTACTCAAGGTGTTGGTTGGGGCCACATCATCTGAAAGCATGACCAGGGCTGGAGGAGTCACTTCCAAAATAACAGGCTCACATGGCTGGCATGCTGGTCTGGTTGTTGGCAGCCAGCCTCACTTTCTCCCCACTGGGCTGTGTGACCATCCTCACAACATGGTGGCTTGATTCCCCCAGAGTGAGAAAATCCAGACCACAGCAAATGCTACCAGGTCTTAGGACTGGTCTCCAAAGTCAAGTCCGTTACCGTCACAGTTTCTTATTATCAATTCCTACTAATCACACTGGGATCCGTGTTGATCCCTTATTCACAGTTGGAAGAGAACACACAAGGGGGTGAATACCAGGAAACAAGGGTCACCAGGAGCCAGTCTGGAGGTCAGCTACCATCCATTCACCCAACACTCATGTACTAAGCACATACTTAAGAACTATGGGAACAAAATAGCCCATATTTGTCTGCTTTCATGATACATATGTTCTAGAAGAGGTCAGAAAGGTAACAGATGTAATCGACAAGTAAATGATATACAGTATACTAGAAAGTGGTAAGTGCTATGGAGAGAGAGAAAGCACCCTCAAGGGCAGGGGGAGTGCTGGAGTTGGGGCTGTCCACAGTTTCACAGAGAGATATGGGTGGGCCTCACTCAGGCTTGAAGGAGGAAGAGTGTTCCAGGCACCACAAACAGCAGTTGCAGAGGCCTTGAGGTGTGAGTGTGTGCCGTGGGCAAGCAACAGTGAGGCGGTCAAGGTGGCTGTAGGCAGGAGCTGGAGGAGAGGGCTGTAGGAGATGACATGACGCAAGTAGCAGAGGGGAGAGCAGAGACCATGGAGGACATTCCAGGCTCCTGTAAGAGCTCTGAGTTTCACTCTGAAATGTGAAGCCACTGGACAGTTCTTAGCAGACAATGGATATGCTATAATCTAACACTAAAAACATCTCAATCTGGTGGCTGACATCAGAACAGACAGGCCAATGGTAGATGCAAGGAAACAAATTAGGAGGTTCCTATAAATCCAGACAAGAGCTGATGATGACATATGGTATTGTGCTGTCAGTGCAGGTGGTTACTGGTCAGGTGCTAGATTCATCTGGCAGGTAATCTAGCACAATTAATTCACCATTCTAAGTAAAGGTTTTATTTAGGATTTCATTATATCTCAGCACCTGGGACTGTCAAATGGTGCCCTAGGGGCTCTTGTGGATGCTGAGAAGATTCATAGGGATTTGCTACCAGAAACTGAGGTGGGACCAAGGGGTGCATGCAGCTTTCTGTCCCCTTAGCCCAGCTTTTAAGGGCAGCTCTGTTGACATACATCATTATGCAGGGGTGAGGGCAACCCTCTTAATACAGACTAGAAACTTCAGTGCCCTAAAGGAAAAAAACTGAGCATGCACCCAGCCACATACACAGTGTAAAACAATACAGCATTTGTAAAATTATAAGGAAACTATGTTAGGAAAAATATTTGCAATGCACATGAAAATTGTTTACTATCCCTAATATTTGAAAACTCAAAAATTCATAGCAAAAAAAAGTAAAAAAATGGCTAAAAGGCATTTTCAAAATGAGGCCTCCTTCACCAGATAGTTGTGAGGTTAAAAGGACAACATATATAAAGTGCTTAGCACAGTTCCTATCACAAAAGAAAAGCTCATTACATTGCCCGCTGCCACCACCACAGGCACCACCGTTGTCACTGCCGCCATCCCAGGATGACTATCACCACCGCCATCACCACCACCATCAGCAACTTCGTCATTGTCACCACAGAGTAAGAGCCACCAGCAACGCAGACCTGAGTCAACCCTGTAGACCAGTTCTAACTCAGCTCTCCCCAGGTAAATTCTCCACCTGCAATGAGGAACAATATATTACCTTTTCATGATTTTCTATTAGGATCTCAATGACTATGTTCTGAAACTTGATATCCATTATGGCTGCCACAGTTTCTTCCTGAGGACGCAGCAGGGTGGGTCCAAATACCACGCCGAGGTTTGCCACTGTCATCAAATTCTGCTTGTGGTTGTTAGCAACACTGAGAGGAAGCAAAAGAAATGGCACAAATGAGAGAAATAGTAAATGACAGACAACTGACTTCCTATACCCGTCTCATCTTCAGACACCTGATCTGGTAGGAGCCAGACCTACGGGCATGTTCAGATGCTGCTGGAGTCCAAAGAGAGACGTTTTTACTCACAGTTTCATCTACCAAAGTTTCAGAAATCTCCAGTGTTAGGCTATTTTGCTATTTCATGATATGACACTCTTTACAATTCCCATTTTGCCTAAAAAAAAACCAATAACCAACCAACCAACCAAAATGGCTTGCCTTCCAAAATGTGAACCTTTGCACATTTGAATCCTTGTTCTGCAAACCCAGGTTAACTGGTAATCCCTCTTAGTTACAACTTTTATCCTTGGCTGCTGCTTAAACCACTGTGATCATTAGCATTTTCTCTACTGCAAATATAAAAACTCCTGATGGCTTTAATACATTTGCAAACACAGGCTCAAAATAGATCTAATTTTTTAAATGAGTAGATCTCAGTCAGGAAATTCAGCACTTTAGGCTCAAAGTATTTAAGTCCCATCACATCAGCATGTGGCTTGTATTAAGCCAAACACATGGCATGAACAGAAATAAAAACACACTACTTACATCCACGTATATAGCTGTTTATATTATCACTTATACTCAAAATCCAAGAAGCACACAGGGCCAGGAGTAACAGCTCTGAGTAAGCTTCTAAACACATGTGCATATTTTTGTATAATAAATTAACCAAAACATGTATCTGAAATCCACACCCAGGCCACCATGACCTAGTCATAAAACTTCATTGTTCATTTGCTAGCCCCACGTATAAAAATATACAAAGTTATCTATTGACAACAAGTTAAGTTAAAAGTTAAGACCATTCAATATTGTTAAGAAAATATTAGGGGCTTCCCTAAATCACCTGTTGGAAGAAGGAAACTATTCATTACTAGAAACTAGAGAGAAATTGGGCAGAGGTGGCAGTTTGCTCAGACATACCTCCTTAGCATTTAGTACTATTTATACAGAGGGTTTTTTTATTTTTTTTTCCCCATACAATTCTATAAATGTTTGCACTGTTTCTCTTGGATACTTCTATTTTGTAGGAGGAAAAAGAGATTTGACTGCTTTAAGTGCTGCTTTTGAAACTGAGCCTTTACTGAACACTATATTAACTGATTTTATCACCAGAAACGTATTTTTCTTTCATTTTCTAGGGCTAAAAGTCTAATTTCATAAAAAAAAAACTCCTCCTCTGAGAGAGATGGTTACATCTGTGAAACCTGAACTGTGGAACAGCCCAATCAAGAAGGGAATTTGCTTTTTTATTGCTAAGTAACACCTGTAGCAAGGAGATTCTGCCACTGATGATGCCTTGTCCTGTTTCTGGTCCACATAAGACTATTTTCATTTCCTGAGATCTAGCTGAATTTCCTGATATTACTTATAGTTTTCCATTCTACCTAGAACTGTATCAGGTTTCTAGTCTGAAAGTGTTAAAGCAGATGGTCAAGGTTTTACCTAGCAAAGGGGAAAAGATTTGGTTCTGGGTCTCAGAATCACCATGTCTGCATATTTACAAGTTGCTTGTAACACCACTACTTTCAACATCAGCTCCTTTGTGCAGGAAGTGAATTCCATGCTCTTAAATTTCCCCTGCCAAATGAGCCAAGTCAGTAGACTTACCCTCTTGTCACAAAAGTCCCTTGTGTATATGAATCAACAAGCTATTTATGTATGAAAGCACTTTTAAGTTGTAGACCAATATAAAAATATAGGGTTTGGATAATGATCACTTTCACCATCACGCTTTTTAACACGGCATCTGACTAAAGCAACTGCGTCTTAACAGGGCTCTCAGACTAGACTCTCTGGGTTCAGCTGCGTCCTGCCTGCCCCCACCAGCTTCTGTCTGCCAATTCAGCATCGCTCAAGTCAGTCCTCTGTTGAAAACTACAATGGCTTCACACCTCATTTGGTCGCTGGGAGAGAACACAGTGACACAGTATATGTGTATGACACAGTGTATGTTCAGGAATGCTTCCACGGTTGGAATGTTCTGATAATGGTGACTGTAAACCATTGATGGGCTCCATTGTTTCTAATGTCAAACTCCTATGACCTAGCACAGATTTTTCCAACTCACTTCTAAGCCTTCTGCCTCCTCCCAGATCTGGTCCCTGGAAAAGGGACTTAATGTTTAAGCTTTGGGTTCCTCATCTTTTAAAAATAGGGTGAGTTTCATTTCTAATCTACTTCATGAGGTTGCTATAAAGATTAAATGGATATAATGTGGGAAGTGCAGTGATGATGATTCTATTAATCATTCACTACCCATGTTCTGTCTACTTTTACACCTATCTGCCTTTGTCAATCCTCGCCCTAGAATGTCCTCTCACCCTTCCTTCCTTTGCTTGGCAAACTGCTGATCTGCAAGGCACAGTTCCAATGGCGCCCTTTCTTTCTGAAGTCTCTGACTAGTCTCTTCTCAACCCTCCACGGCTCGATGAAGGCAGGCGTGTTGGCTCTGGATTTATTACAAGTTATTAGTGTCTCAACTGTTGCCTTAGGATAGAGACTGTTTTTATTTTAGTTGGTAACACCAGTGCTGAGAGCAGTGCCTGGCTCAGGAGAAACACAACAAATGTTCACTGTGGTGTTAAAAGATGATGGGAGCTTCTGAGTAGACATTAAACAATTATTCGCAACTCAGCTACTTACTTGGAAAACCTCAAATTATTACTGATGATTTTGGGGGAATGCATCTCAACTTTTCAAAGTGTGGAACTGTGTTCCACTCTTTAGATTTAATTAATGAGCAATAATTACTCTGGTTAGCAGAGCCCAGTGACCCAAAGGCATTTGGAAAAAAGGTACGGTAACTGAATAAGCATTTGTTAATATAAATAAGCTTGAGGCTACCTAACATCATTCATTTCCTTTTTAATGATCCATTTTATTTTAGAACTTACAACACACTGATCTAAATTCTAAACCTTTGGGGGAAAAGACTGTACCTTTTACAACTAACTACCATTATCTTCTGGTACACTGAAGCAACAAATTGATCTATCACTTGGTTATTACTGCTCACAACTTGGTATAGCTATGTTCATTACTCAAGAATGAATTATTAATGGCTGGGGATCACTCTGCATCCCAGAAAGAAAGGCACAGACCTCAGCCTCTGCTGGCACCAGCCATCCATTACAGCTTGATGCATTTACCTGTGTGTGGGAGGTGGGCTGGCAGAGTGCTGGGGAGCCTGGTCCAGTTGAGGCCACGGGACTCATTCATTAGTGGGGTCTATAAAACGTGGAGAACTTGCTTTCTGGGCTGGTAACTGAGTTGCTTGAGCTCTTCCTCACAGCCCAGAATGTCATGTTGAGTCTTGACTTAAAATCTACACACAAAAGTCTCTTTTGCATGACTGCACATTCCACCAAGGAAGTCTTTGATAGGTCTTGCCTAGGTCCACAGGGACTCCTTTGTGAGCCTTCTTACACTACTGCCAGTTCTACAGACTTCCTTTGCAGGCAGCAGAGAAACAGTTCCACGTGTGATTTTAACCTAGGAAAGGCCTGCTTCCTTTTGTGACCCATAAGAGTTTGCCACAATAGCTGAAAACAGGGCATCTCCTGAGGGACATGATTTCAGGGCAGTTGGTGGGGGTCGACACCCCACGTTCTCTGTAGTTCCCTCAGGAATTATGGTTAATGAGGGAAGAGCACGTTCCAAGGAACATGGCCATGGCAAAGGGGCCTCTTGCTACCTTTGCTTCCAGGGAAAATGGATGAGAGCTCTGGATTGGTCTGACATCCTTTGAGAGGCAGAAGATTACTTCCAGATGAAGATGGTGATGGGGGAGTATTAGTAGGAGAGAAAAAGGAGCCAACTCTTTTGGGGCCAGAAATGCAGAGACGCCCATGCTGTTTTAAGGATCACATCTGTTTTTCTAGCATTTAAAGGAGAGTCGGAGCTCTGGAAGTGCTGAGTGGTACTTTGTAACTACAGACTGGTCCTGATGTACCAACAACACCTAAGCCTGCTGCTAGGTTTGCAAACAGGTTCCATCTTGAGGCTTGCAGTGCTGTGTCATGGAGTATCAAAGCTGCAACCTGGCTCCACAGGACACAATATGCTGACAGAGTAGCACTATCTGCGATGGACCAGATGGGTGGAGGTTACAGCACAGCAACACTATCTGCCATGCTTTATTTGTTTGCTTCAGCTTCCAGTGTTAAGAAATGATAACTTAGACTTGTAAGGTGCTTTAGAGTTTACAAGGAGCTCTGCAACACGTTTTTATGTTTGCTTGAACTTCATATAATATGTCTAGAATAGTAGCTCTCAAACCTTCTGACAAGGACCCATGGTAGGAAATAGATTTTTCCATGTAACATTTCACTAGCACATACATACGGATATATACACAGAGAGAGGTACACACACATACACACGTGCATATCAGAAACACAAGTTTCAGAAATAGTGTGATAAATCCTGCTAGTTTTGATTCTATTCATTTTTATATCTACTAAATTAATTTCACAATTCACTAACGTGTCATGACTTACAGTTTGAAAAGCTTCCTTCTACAGGTAAAGAGTACAAATATTATGTCCAATTTATAAATACAGAGAAATAAAGGCCAAAGGAGACAGTATAGTACAGGGGTTGGAGTCAGACAGAGATTCCCAGCAGGATGAGAGTAGAAAGGTCACTGGGCTTCTCTAAATCCCTTTCTTCACCTGTAAGACATGAGCAACAATATCTACTTCATAAAATTTGTTGTTGTTCAGTCACTAAGTCATGCCCAACTCTTTGTTTAAGGCCAATAAAGTAAAACTAGGTGAGTTGATCTCTTGGGTTGAAATAATGGCTTAATAAATGACAGCTGGTATTGTCCACAGGGGCCGTCAAGACAGTGGAGGTGACAATGTGGAAGCAGCAGCAAGTGCCAATTTAAAGTCACACTGTAAGTTGGTGGTGTCACCCGGTGTCACGTTCAGGAATCTCTAGTGGCCTGCTTTTACCTGGGGCAAGGAACCTGTCTCTTCCACCTGTATTTCAAGGGCTAATTTTTTCTTCTGGTTATTCTTTTTTCTTTTCATTTCTACTTAAAAAAAAATTATGATATACTTCAAATCTACAGATAAATTCAAAATAGACTGTTACTTAATTTCTATTATTTCCCTACAAGCAACTCTGGGTATGATAGGTTGAGAGCCTCATTGGAAACTATAGCAAAACTCACCACACTCATTTGCTTCCAAGGGTTAGGCCTGCCTGGCAAGTCCTCCCCTAACCATCCAAAGCTCACCTGTCTGCAAGGCCAGCTCTAGATACCCCTCTGACAGAAGGCCACACAGAACTCTCTCCTCTAAGTGATTATGTTCACAATCAATCCATGGGAACATTTCTTTTTTTTTTTTTTTTTTTATTAGTTGGAGGCTAATTACTTCACAACATTTCAGTGGGTTTTGTCATACATTGATATGAATCAGCCATTGAGTTACACGTATTCCCCATCCCGATCCCCCCTCCCACTTCCTTCTCCACCCGATTCCTCTGGGTCTTCCCAGTGCACCAGGCCCGAGCACTTGTCTCATGCATCCCACCTGGGCTGGTGATCTGTTTCACCATAGATAATATACATGCTGTTCTTTCGAAACATCCCACCCTCACCTTCTCCCACAGAGTTCAAAAGTCTGTTCTGTACTTCTGTGTCTCTTTTTCTGTTTTGCATATAGGGTTCTCGTTACCATCTTTCTAAATTCTATATATATGTGTTAGTATGCTGTAACGTTCTTTATCTTTCTGGCTTACTTCACTCTGTATAATGGGCTCCAGTTTCATCCATCTCATTAGAACTGATTCAAATGAATTCTTTTTAACGGCTGAGTAATATTCCATGGTGTATATGTACCACAGCTTCCTTATCCATTCATCTGCTGATGGGCATCTAGGTTGCTTCCATGTCCTGGCTATTATAAACAGTGCTGCGATGAACATTGGGGTGCACGTGTAGCTTCCCTTCTCATGAGTGTCTCAGGACTATGAGATGGATCTGGATCTTGGAGTGAGTCCCCTGCAGCACACAGGCAGGGACTGGGAAGGCCTCAGGTTACCAATTAAGAAAGTCATTGTGTGAGTGGGCACCCAAGCTGCAGTGAATATCACTTATTTCTCTACCATCCTCTCAGGGTTAGAGAAGCTCCAAGCCCCGGTGCCAAGAAGGATTAGCTAGAAATGAAGTTGCTAGAACTATACATTTTTTGTGGTTACCCAACGCAAGTTAAGTTTCAAGGGTTGTCAATGTGGTTCCTTTCACCAGCTTCAAATTCATCTTTAGTACGGAGTGGGGAAATGGTGAGGGGAATCCCCACCACCACTGGCCACGAGTTTTCTACTAAGTCGGACTGTGTGTGCTGCCTAGATACCACCTGAACTCAGTGAGGCGGGACCAGTCTGGATGGTGCTCAGGAGGCCTCTACCAAGGAAACCCATCAGAGCCATAAATACATCTTTGCTGGACTGTACCGATGGCTGGCACCAGAATGAGAGTTTAAAATAAATTTTTCCGTGTACTGACTGGGGTCATGTTCACCAACCATATTTAACATCTTTCTGGGAATGGCTATCCAGTGAGAAGTCAGATTTGAAACTTTGAAATGGTTTATGATGGATACTTTTTACAGTGTAATCTTCGAGAGAAAGCCCTGAGACAAGCAGGTAAGGCTATCACTGTCATTTTACAGATGAGGAAACTGAAGCACTGAAAAGTTAAGTAATTTGCTTGAGGTCACACTCTAACAAAGGACAGAGCCAGGAAAGGAACTCAAGGTGGCTGCAGAGCCCATAATCTTCACTTCAGCACTCTGCTGCTCCCACGCAAGTAAGGGTCAGTTCAGCTAGGCTAAAAGACACTCTTCTTTAACCCACTCAGAAAATCCAACCACAAATGAATATCTTGAGGCTTGAGCATGTGGGAGAAAAAGCAATGGTTACAATAGAGAAAAAAAATAAATAAAAGCTTCTCCCCCTCAATTCACCACCCAAATTACTAAACTGGAAGAAGGGGGAAAAAAGCAAGAGAGAGGAAGAAAAAGGAGAAGAGCCTATGACAGTGCTATTGGACTAAACGCCATTTCTACTCCCTTCTTGCAGTGAAAATGACTTCATGCTTGACAAAAACATGAAAGTGGCAAAATGCCCCTCATATATGATAGCATTCCATTTGTAGTTGGCTGGCAGAGTCAGATCAAAAGAGTGAACACTTTGAGAGAGAAGAATGAATTAAAAGGGAAAAAGAAGGAATGGCTAAATGGATGGTTTCCAGAGCAGCCCCTCCCCATCCCCAAGACAATTATGGCCATACGTGCATCCCTGCAGGCTGCTCTGCTTTCATCCAAGGGCCTCAAAGTTCTGTAAATAACAACAATGTCTTCTCTACTTTCAGTGAAATGTATAAACTATATTTCAGATGGGTAAGCATCACTGCTAAGATGGTAAGTATTGACCAATATGATACACATCAGGGCTTGGATAGCTCAGTTGGTAAAGAATCCACCTGCAATGCAGGAGACCCTGGTTCGATTCCTGGGTCAGGAAGATCTGCTGGAGAAGGGAAAGGCTAGCCACTCCAGTATTCTGGCCTAGAGAATTCCATGGACTGTATAGTCTATGGGGTCGCAAAGAATTGGACACAACTGAGTGAATTTCACTGTCACTTTTCATACACGTCAACTTTAATGCCCAGTTACAGAGGCCCATCTGGTGCTGAAAATTCTTTAGAGAAAAGGAAAAGGGATTCGGGTGAATCTTAAAAAGTCACAGTACCTTTGGCATACAGCTTGCAGTCTAAAGTGGAGACTGTTCCAAAATATGAGTGTGCAACCAACTCTGTTTCTACTCTGGTCTCCTCCAATCCAATTCCACTACCTATTTAAAATCCACCAAAGATTACTGTTTTAAATTTCAAGTTGAAAACCCTTGGCCTCCAAGTTCCTGCCTGATCTAGACCTTCCTCCATCGTCTCTCCCTTAGCTCATGGATCTCTGGGCTAAAACTCTAGTTAGGTCTGGGTGCCTTCCTTTCTAATGCCTATCCCCTGACCAGGGAAGCTCTGCAGTCCCTCTTGATCTGGCTCTCTCCTAACTCATCACTCTCTTTTCCCAAAGAGGTCTCTGCTGGATACCCCAAGCCAGGTCAGATACCTCATTACAACTCTTAATTCTGCAATTCTCCTTCCTAGCACTTAGTGAATTATGTCATTATTCATGGAATTATCATTGTCTGTCTCCTCCACTTACTAGAAGTTCCAAGAAAACTGGGATGGCATTATCCTCCCTTATTGCCCCATCACCAGGGCTTGGCACAGAGTTTGCTTGTATTAGGTGTTGGGGGAAAAAAGAACACATGCATGCTTTAGGAGGTCACCTTCCTTTGAGGTTATCAAGGCTCAGTTGCACTAATTCAATTCGGTCGCTCAGTCACGTCCGACTCTTTGCAACCCCATGAACCTCAGCACGCCAGGCCTCCCTGTCCATCACCAACTCCCTAAATGTCTGGCTTAAACTGTCATGTAATCTACTAATGTATTGCTACCTTTGTCAAGGGGGGACAGCAGTCAGGGGAGTGGCCAGAGCATCTTACTGCAACACTGACAGCATGTAACCAACCAGGCGGCTCTCCTTGGCCACAGTGCTAATCCAAAAGGTATCAAGGCCATGAAATACTCGTAGGGTATAAGTACCATTATTACATGACTGCTCTAATAGGCACTATAAAATACAGCCTAAGTTCACAATGTTATATCAGGCTCTTTTCAATACACTTAAACCTTCTAGGACAGTGTCTCCTGTGGGGAAAAAAAATCTCACTTTGCCTTTTCTTATCCCTTTCTGCAATTTCATTATTTCCTACCTGCCTTAGATTATTAAGATCATCATCAACAATAACAGCTACTGACACTGACCAAGCACTTACTGTGAGACAAGTATTAATAAGCATTCCATTGATTAACTTATTTTATCTTTACAATAACCTTATGAGGTGAGTTCCATTACTGCCCCCCACATGAAGAAACTAAGGCTCAGAAAATCCAGAAATTTGTCCAGGGTCACATACTGGGGGGCCTACCACACACTGGTGGCTCAGTGGTAAAGAACCCGCCTTCCAGTGCGGGAGACATAAGTTTGATCCCCAGGTCAGGAAGATCCCCTGGAGAAGGAAATGGCAACCCACTCCAGTATTCTTGCCTGGGAAACATGGACAGAGAAGCCTGGTGGGTTACAGTCCATTGAGTCACAAAGAGTAGGACCCGTCTCAGCGACTAAACACTACCACCACATATTGAATAAGTCGTAAGGCGGGAATTTGATGCCAGGCAGTCTGCAGTCCAGAGCTACTGCTACTAAATGCTCTCTGGTACAATGCAATGCGGGTGTGTATGTGTGTGTGAGATATAATATATACAGTATATGATCTGTCATTTTTATCTCACTTGCCTCTCTTCTACATAGCCTAGCCTTAAAAAGAACATGGGTAAAAGGAGAACCAGATTATTTTAAAAAGGATGTTTTGAAAGCAAAGAAGAATATTAGGTTCATCTCTGCCTACCAACAGTATAAAATCCCTAGGCTTTTCTTCTGGGAGAAAACTAATCTGGGTCATGGGAATTACTGGCCCCCTCCAGAATAGGCCAAGTTTCATTAACAACAAGAATTATACTTTTGCTGCTAAGCTGTCTAGTTTTCCTAATTAGTCACTGTCATTCAGAGACTAACAACAGGCTAACCTGCATTCTACTTGCCTTGCATGGTCTCAGCTACTTGGTACCCGAATAGTTTTGTGCAGATGGAAGGCATATCCCTTCAGTCTAGGGGTTAATGGATGAACTTGCCCTCTCTGGCCCTGGCTAGATCAGGCTCTGGCCTGCAGCTGTATTCTTGGACCCAGTCCACAGGCCCAGATGAGGAAGCATAGTACTGACATACAGAAAGACCTGCAGAGAAGCTGGCCCAGGGAACCCTGCTTCCTGGAAAATTACTTAACTATTTCAAATTATATAATAATCCATTCTCAAGTTCAGTTATTATCATTTTCAAAGCATTCTACAGTTTTTAAAGTCCTTTCACATTATCACTGATTGACTTATTTTGAGGCTTATGTTCTCCAGTCTGGAGAGAGATGCTGGAGCACAGAGGAGGCATATTAGATGCTCCTGTGTGTGCCAACCCGATGCCACCAAGCATTGTGAAGAGATCAGTTTCTGCTGGTGGTGATGTTCCCTTCAGTGGTTCACCTGCCACCTTTAGGCGAGTACTGTCCAAAAAAGGCAGGCCCTGGAGAAACTGCCTTAGGACCTTCTGCTGCCTATCATGCACAAGGGACTGCTTTAAGTGCTAGGGATAAGGCCATGAACAAGATGGATGATCCTACCCACAAATTCCCTGCTTTAAAAGCTTATATTCTTTTGTGGTCAAACAGACAATAACCAAATAAAATCTATAGTGGAAAGAGAGCACCGGGGGGCTGTCTGCAGTTTGAGGCATGGTGGTGAGGGAAGGAGCCACTGGGAGGGAGGCATGTGCTAGCAGCCTGAAGGAAGAAGGAAGCACGCCATGTGGGTCTTTGGGAAGAGTCCTCCAAGGAAACAGCAGATGCAGGCAGCTGGCAGCACCAGTGAAAGCCAGTGTCCCTGATGCACAGCCAGCAAAGAAGAAGGTATCAGGAGAAGTCAGGTCACGGACTTGGGGGCAGGAAATCCTGGAGGACTTTGCAGGCCACTATAGCTTCCCCTCGCCATCCCCCCTCCACCCCACTCAATGAGATGATACTCCGGGAGAAAATTCTGATCAGAGGGATAAAATAATCAGTTATGCTTCTCTGTAGACTCAGAAAGGTCTCAACTACTAAGACTTAAATGCCTCTATTCCATGAGATATAAGAGCTTTGCAAACTAGCATAAGAAAGCCCTGTGAGAGGATGAGTTCAAGACAGGCGAACACCAGAATATACTACTTTTCATATTTATTTGAGTAACTGAAATGTGTCAGCACTGTACTTTGTATCTATGTCTGTTAACACAGTAGGTCTCTGAAGCTATTCCACATTTTTCCCTTAGTCATTATGCTAAGTCTTTTACCGACTTCTCCACAGGCGAGTCCATGAAAGATCAAAATGTTTAGCCAATAAGCTGGAAACCTAGAGTACCTAACAGCCTCTAGGTGCTAGTTACCTGCTACCTAGCTAATAGTCACCCACAAAGAGCACCAATATTAAACATGGCATGTAAACATTTATAAAGCCCATTGAACTGAACCATCTTAACAACTTTTAATTAATTAAAATAACAGATCTGTATTACTAGATCTATTTTACAGATGAAAAGTCAGGGATAAAAGGAACTACATCAAAGGTTAAGGGATTGGCCCTTTTCCATGTGGCTTAGCTCCAATAAGAACAATGGCTCCAAGACTGAACAGTCAGGGGTTCTCAATTTCTGTGAAATGCTAAGTTTGTTGCTGCATCTATAAACTGACCATAATCCTTTCATGAGGTGCACTCAAGATTTCAAATCCACTGATGGGAGTACGGGTGATGTTACTGAGAGAGAAACTGACAAATTGAGAGCAGGCGAGAGAGAGAGAGAAACAGGTATGCATATACGTGAATATGGACACACACTTATGCACTGGGTAATCTATTTCTTTTCATGAAGATTTTTTAAATGAAAGAAATAGCCCATCTGAATGGCATAGCTTTGAAAAGGAGTGTACTTTCACCTCAAAAAGGATACAGACAGAAAATTACATTCCTTGCCATGAACCTGAAACAAATTGAGAGACTTAGGCTGAAAAAACTGGATTACTGGTACACTGGGCCAACATACCAAAATGACTGAAATTTATAAACCTACATGTGCTATCAATGAACTTATGAACTACATGTGGACAGGCAATTAACAGAGAAAATAATTATTTCAAGGTGTCCTGAAAAATTCATGCCTCTTCATATATAAGAGCTGACACCCCCTGGAAAAGTTCTGGAGATCAGTTGTTATGATCAATGAAAAATGAAACCCGAGATCTCTAACCTCCATGAAGAATCACATGAGTAGAAATCAGCATTTTTATATATGTTTACATTTCTGATGCTAAAGAATACAATTCTTAAAAAAAATGCAACAACATATGTTTCACAACTCATAAAAATTAGAAAAAAAAATCTGAGTGAATTACATCTTTATACAACTCCTCGTTCCTGAAGTTCTACACCAACATCTAGCTCCTTGCTACACCTAAACTGTTATCTCCTAAAACGTCAATGTAGTCCAAGCTGAAGTGAAATAGCAGCTCATCTTATTTATCTATACATATAAAATATGTTTATATACAGTGGTACATGTTAGAATATGAGTGAATACACAAATCCTTCTGTTACATTTATTGCCTTAATCACAAAAATAGAGTCATCAGGGAATTATGCCAGAAGAGTCCTTACTTCAACACATGCCAGGCAAAACCTGGTTTATCCTCATAGGCAGTGCCAAACTGAATTCTGCTACTCTGGAAACAAATTCTAAAACAAAGTACAGTGTTGACAAACAGGAATTACAAATTCAAAGTGTGAAAACCAACAATATCATTAGGCAGAGAATAGCAAATAAGGCCTGGGAAAAGAGACACAAATGACTCAAACAGTGCAGTTGAGATCTGGGCCCCAATCCCCCAGCCTTCAGGCTCTTGGTGAGTATCATTCATAAAGCCCAAATCCAGTACTTTTCGATGAGGAAGTCAAGGTGGTTAATGACAAGCTTCTGGAATGCTTCCAATTGTGCAAGCAACAAAGCCTAACACCTTAGCTCTTGTCATCCTGTTCTGCCCAGCTTGTGGGAAACGGCAGGTGAAGAATGAACGCCAAGCTGCTGGCAGTGGAGACGAGAAGAGAATGTGGCACCGGCTAAAGAAACACTCTGAGGACTCAGGGGCGCACAAGCCCCAGGAGAAATGCCATCAAGAAGTGACTTCAGCAGACAATCTGGATATGTGTAAACCCACAGAGATGAATCAACGTAATGAACATCAGGTGCTCAGGTAACTCCAAACCCCTCACTGTGGCCCATGTGATTTAACCCTGCCTATCTGTCTAACCTCAGGTCATATGGTTCTGCTCTCACTCTCAGCTCCAACTCCCCTGGACTCCTGCAGGCTCTTACACCTACCACATGTGATTCAACAACCAGGAGAGCCCACAACTCCTTCTAAGCACTGAAGCAGGGAACCAGAATGGCAAGATCCCTGTTTTTGGCATACTGGCATTCTATTCCAATTGGAAAGACAGTACATAGTACATTAGTAAGAATATCTGACTGTGAAAGTGACAAGAAGATATGAAACAGGAGCATGTGATAAAAAAGTGAGGAGCACCAATCTAAGTAGACTAGGGAAGGCCTCCCTAAGGGGAAGATGTGTGAGCTAGGCCTGTTCATCAGAGTGTAGTCTGTAAGTCTACAGATGAGGAGACTACAAAGCACATGTATAAACACACAGGCAAGTAAGAAGAACTATCTTCAACCACAAATATCAGAGCCTGCCTGAGACCTCCTTAAAAGTTATATGCTAAAGGAGTCTGGCTCCTTTTCCGCAGGAATTCCGAAGTCTTTGTCAACAGCTGTTTAACCCAAGTGGAAGCCCTGGGATCTTTGCTACTCCTATGGTTTCCCACACAATGATGGGAACGCCCTGCGGCTTTGGCAGCTCACCCCACCCCACCCACCTCTGTGGCCCCAACCCAGTTTGGAAATGGCTCTTCCTGAAAACATGTCACTAGCAGATCTACTGCTCAGTCTTGCAAACAGAAGACCACCTTCCAGAAATTTATATGGAAGGAAAAAATCACATAGAAGGAGAAAATCCTGGTGACAAGTCCCAGCATGTGGTTGGGCTACCTAAAAAGCTAAGTAATCATTAAACAGGGGCAGGAAATAAACAAAGGAGTAACCCATTAGAAAGATCAAGTGTGTGTGGGAAACTTGAGGGGGGAAAGTAGCAAGGTTCAGGGTGTCCTGCTACTCTGTGGAAGGTAGGATTCCACAGAAGGTAGGAGAGAGTTCACTAAATAAAAGTAAAAAAATATATAAAAAATCACTTGAACTCACCAAAACAAGTCTTCTCTATGAATTGGTATTGGTGCTTAAAAAAAACAAATAGCAAGGGGCTTTAAGAAGTCAGAGCATCAGTCCTATATGTGACTGTCTCCTGAAGCCTCAGTGCAACTTTAAGTTCTTTAGACGCCTGACCCACTGAAGGCAGGATGCCTGTAGGGGCACCTTTGGCATCAAATGAGTGAGCTCGTGGCCAAGGAGTCAGGGGTGTGAACCACAGTGGTCAGCTCACCACAGGCAGTATCTTTGGATATGCAGATCTGAGAGCCTCCTGCAAGGATGGTGGTCCTGTGAGGTTATGACATCTGGCTACATACACACAAACACACACACACACGCGTGTGTGCACATAAACACGTGCATGCATACACACTCCTACCTGGATGTACACTCCCTTAAAAATGCACATCCCCACAGATGACTCCTCCACCCTCAGCACAGACACAGGGTGTGAAATTTACAAAATAAAACGTTTTTATCTCCCCTAATACAAATCAGTAAATGTCATCAGATGTCTTTAACGTGTAGTGACCATTTAAAAATGGCTATCCTTTATTCTTTCTCTTGGTGTTATCATCAGGGGGAAAAAACTAAGACTAAGTCCCCCCTCCGCCTGCTTTTTTGGGTTTTTTGGGTTTTTTTTTTTTGGTATTATAAGTGAAAAGCATCCATTGTGGTATAATGAAAAAGACAGCAAAACACAAAGAAAATAAAAATCACTTGTAATTCCACTGATTAGAAATAACTAAGTTTTACCCAGTTTTTAAAGATTTACATGTTATGTCCTATGCTTTTCCCAGGTACACACACATACATGGATACACACATGTATCTTAATACAAGCCAGAATCATACTGTATGTACACAATTTTATAACCTGTTGCTATTGCTCTACTATGAATTTTTCACATATCATTCACTGTCCTAGTCTACATATTTAAGGTTTATAGTATTCTACTGTATGGATATTCCATAATTTATCTAAGAAATCCTCTTTTATTGGCTAATCCAATTGTTTTCAATAGTGGCACATCTTTCTTTCTCTAGAATAAATTCACAGAAGTGGCATTTCTGGATTAAAGCGTATAAATACTTTTACTATACACTAGCAAACTGTCATCTAGGAGACTTCTATCCATTTACACTCCCACCTAGAATGTTTTAGCTCTCTGAACCCTAAGGCAATCCTATTTTGAAATTTTTAATAAGTAGTAAACAATATTGTACCTATTCCATTTTAAGTTGCATTTCTTTGATTAGTTACAGTATTGAATTTTTTCAAATTGTTTATTGACTCAACAACTTTGCTAAGGGTCCAGATAAAACAATTAGTCTTCTACAGAGCAGACCAAAAGTCTCAGGTAAAATAATAACATACACCAGGCAAGGATGGCACCTTACTATATTTTTAAAAATAAACACAGTTCTACATCTATTAAAGCATTCCTGTAATTATAATTCATCTATTGTTCATGAAATTTAATGGGCAAGGAAAAAAAATTAACATCAAATTCCTCTCTATGAGGCCAGGCAAGGGAGAATTTCCTTGGCCCAGCATTTGGTGCAGGAGAACAACTGAGTCTATAGGAGTAAAGTGTTCTTCAGTGTATGCCCAGTTCATCAATGTATGCCTTATTCATCAATGTATGCCCAGTACCTGACAGGACAAGCACTTAATATCTGCGGGCTATTCTCAGGCTGGTGGTCAAAGGACTTGAAGGAACTCAAGATTCAGAATATCAGCCCTGCTGATTTCAATATATTGCACCCATGCCAATGGGTACCAGGGCACTTGGGAGGCAGCATATAAATGATGTGGCTGCCAAAGAGGCCAAAAAACGACCATCGTCGCCCTCTAATCTACTTCACAGGGAGGTTGTAAAGACAGAGCAACACAGAGGCGAAAAGGGTTCTGAAGACTATCTGGTGCTGTGCAAAATGGGATGAGGAGGAGGAGGATGCAGAGAACAAATTTAAACAGAAGCCTCGAGGAGGCAGGATTGATGGGTACATGGAGAGACTGTGTTATAATGAAGCAAGTCCTGGTATGAAACCAGCCTTTCTGCTCTGGTATTCTGTGAGCTGGGTATGGGGACAGCCTGTCTCCATGGACCCTGGGTGGGTGATACAAACGACATGGAGTGTAACTAGGGCACAAAGTCCTGAAAATAAATTTTTAACTGTGGGCTCTGGCTGTTGGGCTCTTATTTATCATACAAAGGTTCTTCTTTATAGATTTTTCTTTCCATCTAGAGAGTTCTAAAGCTTCTCTAGGACGTGCATTTGTATAGAGTTAGTTTTATTTCTCCTTTTGGAATTTGCTGTGACTACTGAATCTGATGTTTCAGATCTTTCAGTTTAAGGTCCAGCAGGAAGTCAGCAATTAGCAGAACTAAGCATGGTTGTGCACATTTTATGAGGGTCAGCATTTTGAGTTGGGAGAGGAAAAACAATCCTATGATAAGAACTTATTCTAGGGAAGATTTAAAAAAAAAAACCCACACAGTTTTTGCATGTTTGAGGTTCAACATAGAGGTCTTTGGTGAAGGTAAAGCTCTTGAAACAGCTGGGTGGCATTTCTAGAAAGCCCTGACAGAAAGATCCACACTCTGGTAATTCCTGATCAAGAAGATTGGACTTCAACAGGTAGGAGCCCTGGGCCTGAGATGCAGGAAGGTGGCGGGGGGAGAGAGTGGATGACAGTCTGGAAGGGATCCGGCGCGCAGCAGTGCCCCAACCCAGGCACCTGCTAGAGGGGGACAGAGAGGAACTTAAAGGTCCATGCCCTTGTCTCCTAGTTACACTGTCTTCCAGCTTCATGAACAACCTGGCCATGTATACATCACAGACACACTCAATTATGAAACATGGCAGTAATCACTAGAAGTGAGCCTGCAACTTTAAGCTCCTGTTGGAAAGGCTACCGCTGCTCCCGATCTGCTCCCCACCCTCCAGACTCCTGCACTACCAGTGCCGCTGAAGCCCTCCCAGAGACTAGAACCTGTTGCCATGGTACCTGCTTTCCCCACTCTCAGGGAGGGCATGCTCCAAGCCATTATGAAAATAAAAAGCTTTTATGTTTCACCTCACCTCCTGTTTCTCTCTGTCTTGTCCATTTAAATTTTGAGTAGTGCTCACAGCAGAAATTGAAATGTGGGCATTTCAATTACAGCAATAACAAAAAATTAATAATCCAGTTTCCACAAAGAGGGAAGGTACAAAATAACTGTTCAAAGGAACAGTGTATATATGTTTGGGTTAGGTAGAGGAAAAAGAAGAAAGAATGAAAAGTAATTAAAGAAAGACATTCTCTGAAGATCATTAGATCATTAGATCTTCAGACACCAAAGCACTGTCTGGACATTTGCTGAGGAAAAGAGAGGAAGAAAAATCAGTAATGGTAATGGCTGACGAGAAAGAGTCCCCTAGGGTGCTGAGAAAACAACCCCCCTTTGTTAACAGAAACCAAAAGAAGGAGTGAGAGCTGTCTGGAAGCCCAACCAAAGACACATTTAAGGACTAGACCCCTGGAGAGAAATCCAAGGTGATGTATCAGTCACAACCCTGCATTACGGGACTTACTGGTCCCCACCACGGAATGCAGGATGAAAAAATAATGAGAAAGCAAGAAGGACAGCTGCACCGTGAGTAGAGAGACCTCCTGTACTGTCCTAATCTCTAAAAGGGCAGCCCGCCTACCAGCACTCATTCCCATTCTCTCCGAGCTCTGAGGTTACTGTCCATGAGGGAGCTGACCTGGCATGTGACTCCCTCCCAGGGATGCTTCCCAAGTGAGGGAAAGCTTCAGACCTCTATTTAAGTCCAGAAAACAGAGACAGATGCATTGATCCACATGCAGAAAGCAGCAGCAAAGGAGAAGCTTAGTTAAGTCCAGACCGCACCAAAGATGTTGAGGTTTCTTCTCCTGCTCACAAAGCTAGAGAAGTCCCTAAGGCAACTGCCAAGCAGTAACTACTCTAGTTTGGTGCCTGGAATAGCTAAAGACAGGAGAAAGAATGCTAACCCTCCACACTCAGACCACTGGAGGTGATTAAGCCTAAAATTAGAGGTGATAATAGGTAGAACAAATAATGTTCAGCTATAAAATGCCATGCCTAATGGTTATCAGTCTAAAAGCACTTTCACAACAGAGAAGTTCAAGGAGAAGAAAGTCAGCATCACTGAACTTGCTCGTGCTGTACCAGGACTTATGTTGCCAAGCACAAGGCTAGAGACAGAAAGTTCATTCACTACTTTCTAACACCATGTGGGCCATGGCTGTGTGGGCTTTTCTTTTTAAGATCTCTTTATATTGAAGATATAAAGAGATGTGGGATCTCTTTATATTGAAGAGATCATTACAGATGCTCTCTTTATTTCTAGAGTGTTCTGCAGCTTCACTAAGATATCTATTTGTGTAGACTTAGTTTTATTTCATCTGCTGGATGTGTGATTACTGAACCTGATGCTTCATATCTCTCAATTAAAGAAAATTCTCAGCCTTAAACTCTTCAAATATTACATTACCTCTTCCTATTCTTTTTAGTCTCACCTTCTAGCACATCTTAAAGACATATTCTCATTCTGCCTTCCATGTCTCTTCAATTATTTTCTGTTTCATTATCTCTCTGAACTGCAGTACAGCAATCTTCTAAAATCTATATTTCAGTTCATTAACTCTCTCCTCAGCTTTGTTTAATTTGGTGTTTATTTGGAGTTTTTACTTTTAATGATCTTTTAAATTTCTATAAGTTCTATTGATTCTTCCAATGCTGCCTATCCTTCTGGGCTTAGTCCTTTCTTTATGCTTTTGGTTGTTGTTCAGTTGCTAAGTTGTGTCCAACTCTTTGCGACCCCATGGACTATAGCACACCCGGCTTCTCTGTCCTTCACTATCTCCCAGAGTTTGCTCAAACTCACGTCCATTGAGTAGGTGATGCCATCTAACCATCTCATCCTGTCAGCCCCCTCAATCTTTCCCAGCATCAGGGTCTTTTCCAAAGAGTTGGCTTTTCACATCAGGGGACCAAAGTATTAGAGTTTTAGCTTCAGCATCAATCTTTTCAATGAATATTCAGAGTTGATTTCCTTAAGGAGTGACTGGTTTGATCTTCTTGCTGTCCAAAAGACTTTCAAGAGTCTTCTCCAACACCACAGTTCAAAAGCATTAATTCTTCGGCATTCAGTTTTCTTTATGGTTCAACTCTCACATCTGTATGTGACTACCAAAAAAAACCATAGCTTTGACTATATGAACCTTTGTTGGCAAAGTGATGTCTTTTCTTTTTAGTATACCATCTAGGTTTGTCATAGCTTTCCTTCTAAGGAGTAAGCATCTTTTAATTTCATGGCTGCAGTCCCCATCTGCAGTGATTTTGGAGCCCAAGAAAATAAAATTTGGTACTGTTTCCACTTTTTCCCCTCTTATTTGCCATGAAGTGATGGGACTGGATGTCATGGTCTTTGTTTTTTGAATGCTGAGTTTTAAGCCAGGTTTTTTACTCTCCTCTTTCACTCTCATCAAGAGACTCTTCAGTTCCTCTTTGCTTTCTGTCATGAGAGTGTGTCATCTGCCTATCTAAGGTTGCTGATATTTCTCCCAGCAATCTTGATTCCAGTTTGTGATTCATTCAACCTGGCATTTTGCATGATGTACTCTGCATAGAAGTTAAATAAGCAGACTGACAACATATAGGCTTGGTGCACTCCTTTCCCAATTTGGAACCAGTCCGTTGTTCCATGTCCAATTCTTACTGTTGCCTCTTGACCTGCATACGTTTCTCAGGAGACAGGTAAGGTGGTCTGGCATTTCCATCTCTTCAAAAAGTTTTCACAGTTTGTCGTGATCCACACTGTCAAAGGTTTTTAGCGTAGTCAATGAAACAAGTAGATTTTCTGGAATTCCCTTACTTTTTCTATGATCCAACAGATGTTGGCAATTTGATCTCTTGTTCCTCTGCCTTTTCTAAATCCAGCCTGTACATCTGGAAGTTCTTGGTTCAGATATTACTGAAGCCTAGTTTGAAGGATTTTGAGCATTATTTTGCAAGCATGAGAAACAAGTGCAACTGTATGGTAGTTTGAACATTCTTTGGCATGGTCCTTCTTTGGGATTGGAATAAAAACAGACCTTTTCCAGTGCTGTGGGCATTGCTGAGTTTCCAAATTTGCTAGCATATTGAGTGCAGCACTTTCACAGCATCAGCTTTTAGGATTTGAAATAGTTTAGCTGAAATTCAAACACCTCCACTAGCTTTGTTTGCAGTAATGCTTCTTTTTTTTTTTTTTTTTTTTAGCAGTCCACACACAATTTATTCAGCAATAGAACAGAAGAGAGCGTCAATCATGACAGACATAAGGCAGATACAGGGCAGATCTCGGGGTACACTCTTTATACAGACCAACAGATGACTTTAAACAACATGTGGCAGGCATGATTTGCTGCACACCAACAGCCATTCATCCCTCACTTCTTCCTCAAAGAGCCCTGATTTTATTAGGGGAGACAACGTGTCCTACCCAGGCAATGTCAACTCCATTCCCCTCTGTCAGGTTTCCCAGGCTCCCTTCTGAATCAAGGGGGTAAGGGAAAATCCCTGATGTAATTAATGTAAGGAAAAATCTGAGGGACTTTTGAGAGAGAGATTTTCTTCCCAAATGAAAAATAGAGACTTGAAAGAACAAAGCTTTTTGCTCCCTACTTCCAGTCTTTGAGAGAGATTGAAATGTCTGGAGCAGCAACAAGCTACATTGTACTCACTGAGAAAACAACTATGTGGACAAAAAGCCAATACAATAAGGATCCCAGAGGGGAAAGACAAAGAACCTGGGACCTTGAGACCATTGTTGAGTTTCTACATAAGCAATGGATTATTTAGCATCTTAAGTGGAATTTTTAAATTGTTAGGTGGACTCTGAGATGTTTTCAGCTGCTTTTTCCAAGTTTCTTAACTCAAACTCTGGTTCCATGATTCTCATGAACAAGTGAAGGCCAGAATGAGGCCAATGTCAGGTAAGTCCTTTTTAGTTCTAAGAAAAATGCTTCCCCTAAACTGTTCATAATCTATATGGAGTCAAGTTTGATAACTCCTTCTGTCACCTAGCCCCTAATACAGGTACTTTTCCATTCCCAGAGGAGGACATTCTAAGTTCAGTCATCACAAAGACAGGAGAGTCTTTGCTTATGTAGAGCCAAGTAACTAGATAGTGGCATTTCTGCATATTTTTCTGTAACCTATACAGGTATTGCCTGATTGAATGTGGTTTCTCTGACAGTGACCAGTTAATGAGGAAGGTCAAAGCCACACTGAGAATAAACCAAATAGAGCCAATGATGAACATTTGGTTAGATATGAATAAATCTTATATATATATATAATTATCACTGATTAATATATAAGAGGTGGAATTGAGAATATAGATCCTTATTAAATGTCTAATTGTTTTACTGGAATAATCTAGAATTCAGCTACAAGGATGCTTTCCCACAAAAGTTATTACTAGAATTAAAGTACACACAGTATAGGCTTCTCCTCCAGGACTACCTTGTCACAATAACGTCAATGATTAGGCTGTGGAGATTTTTAGGAGGAGCAAGCTAATTCCAAAACATAGGAAATATGGATTAGTCAGGTTCCAGAGGAACAGTCTGGCTTGGACTAATAATTAAATTCATGCTGAACAAGAGATGTATAGACCCTGGAAGCAGATCCAACAATTTAAGCAGTTTCCCAAAGCAGTGACAGTCTGGATCAGATTTAGAAAGGAGTCATTTTTCCATCTTCCTTGGGCTACTAGTACAAAACCCTCTAGAGTCTCCATGATCTTGACTGTTTAAGAAGTTACTTGCTTTGGCCAAGTTTTTTGTTTAAGGTTTTGTCTGTCCTCGTCAGGATTAACTGTAGTGCAGGGTTAAAACCAGCAACTCTAGAGTCATGTATTCTTTTTCTAACCAGTGGAGGACCCAGAAGAAATGGGTGGCAGGCTTTTTCAAAGGTCCACCTGGTAAGATTTTGAGGAGCCCACTCAAGTGGGAAAGACCAAGGAAGAACAAGGCTTCTATTAGCAGGATTATCAGGGTAACACTCAGGGCAATAATCAGCTCTGTTAATACGGTCTAAGAACACTTGGTAACATTCATTCTCAACCAGTTCAGTTTGGTACAACCAATGGCCTAGTTCTAAACTAGGGAACCACTGCTGCCCACAGTCAGGGCAATGTGAATTATCTGAAAACATTGGGATCTGGAGAGACAACACAGACAGCAAATGTAACAGTAAGAGGCAACAATGATAATACAGAGAGACACCCAAGTAACCAGACCTATTACAGTTTCGGTTTAGCACTTTCTCAGTCCAACCACCATTACTTGGAGAGGATAAAATTTGGCTTGCACCTCCGTGCAATTCTTCACGATTTCTTTGTCTATTTTTCACTCACTTGTAGCCAGTCTCCAAACTCAGGGACTGATCCAGTCTGTTATCAGTCACTACTAGCAGCACAGATGTCACAAGAGCTCCTTTAAATCTCAGCTTCTTAAGAAAAGACAGGGTTCTAGTCTAAGTTACTTTTTCTCGTGTGTTATCAGCTGGTGGTATGTGCAGAGGCACTTGGCTTACTCTGCTTTGCTGGTAAGTTATTACGTCTGTTTGGTGAAACAGAAGCTGACAGTCCAGTGAGTCTTTGGCGGGTACTGGCACTCTTGCCGTTGTAATACAAGTACCCAAGTCTTAAGGCCTTAGTGCTTTATAGCGATGTAGAGGGGTCAGGAAAACTTGGCAGTGTCCTCTTGAGCGTGGATCCAATGAAGTCTTTCTTAGGAGGACCTTAATCAGGACCCAGTCACAGGGAAGTAGCTGCTGTTGAGTTGGTTGAACGGTTCTGGGAATGCTTCACATAACTTCGGTCTCGGCAGCGAAGGCAGCCCCGACTCCACGAAGCCGAGGAGATGCAGACACGGAGAGCTACTCGCCTCCAGCAGCAGCCGCACTCACCGCCGCCTCCGATACGACCGTCTCCGGTTACCACCAAAAGAGGATTGCAGTAATGCTTCTTAAGGCCCACTTCACTTCACACGCCAGGATAGATGGCTCTAGATGAGTGACCACACCATCATTAAGACCTTTTTTGTCTAGTTCTTCTCTGAATTCTTGTCACCTCTTCTTAATCCCTTGCTGTTTCTGCTATTGTGCATAATTCTGCTATTATGTCCATCTTTGCATGAAATGTTCCCTTCTTATCTCCAATTTTCTTTTAGAGATCTCTAGTCTTTCACATTTCGTTTCACATATTGTTTTCCTCTATTTCTTTGCGTTGTTCACTTAAGAAGACTTTCTTATCTCCCCTTGCTATTCTTTGAAACTGTACATTTAATTGGGTATATCTCTTTCCCTTTCTCCTTTGCCTTACACTTATCTTCTTTTCTCAGATGTTTGCAAGGCTTCCTCAGACAACCACTTTGCTTTCTTTATGTTTTTAATTAAACATATTTATTTTATAGTCTCTGTGGGAATTTTCTGTCACTGTTTTATTATTTGCATTTTTTAAATTCTGATACTCCTGTACACTACTCCCACTGACTCTAGTTGATAACAGATTATTTTCCTATGTGTTTATGATTCTGAACTTATCTGTAGAGGAGCTTTATTTATGGAAATCCTAGGTACTTCAGATCAAGTACATACTCAAGAAGTGTCACTGAGTGATGTTGGTAAAATAAACTTGAATGAGGTCATAAATTTCCTTACAGATCCCAGGCTGACAGAGTAAAGTAAATTCCCTACTGTACTCCTGTGCTATAAAGTAGATTAAAAATAAAATCCAGGCCACATTTTCGATGACAGTGAAGCTGTCCAGGACCCCTGATTAAGGCAGGAGTCTCAGTTTTAACTCCTTCTATCCTCAAGCAGCCCCCAGGTCTCATCTCCATCCACACAAGATTTAAAAATCCAAGGTAATCCATTTTGAGTTTATTTTTGTGTATGGTGTTAGAAAGTGTTCTAGTTTCATTCTTTTACAAGTGGTTGACCAGTTTTCCCAGCACCACTTGTTAAAGAGGTTGTCTTTTTTCCATTGTATATCCTTGCCTCCTTTGTCAAAGATAAGGTGTCCATAGGTTCGTGGATTTATCTCTGGGCTTTCTATTCTGTTCCATTGATCTATATTTCTGTCTTTGTGCCAGTACCATGCTGTCTTGATGACTGTGGCTTTGTAGTAGAGTCTGAAGTCAGGCAGGTTGATTCCTCCAGTTCCATTCTTCTTTCTCAAGATTACTTTGGCTATTCGAGGTTTTTTGTATTTCCATACAAATTGTGAAATTCTTTGGTCTAGTTCTGTGAAAAATACTGTTGGTAGCTTGATAGGGATTGCATTGAATCTATAGACTGCTTTGGGTAGAATAGCCATTTTGACAATATTGATTCTTCCAATCCATGAACACGGTATGTTTCTCCATCTGTTTGTGTCCTCTTTGATTTCTTTCATCAGTGTTTTATAGTTTTCTATGTATAGGTCTTTTGTTTCTTTAGGTAGATATACTCCTAAGTATTTTATTCTTTTTGTTGCAATGGTGAATGGTATTGTTTCCTTAATTTCTCTTTCTGTTTTTTCATTGTTAGTATATAGGAATGCAAGGGATTTCTGTGTGTTAATTTTATATCCTGCAACTTTACTATATTCATTGATTAGCTCTAGTAATTTTCTGGTAGAGTCTTTAGGGTTTTCTATATAGAGGATCATGTCATCTGCAAACAGTGAGAGTTTTACTTCTTCTTTTCCTATCTGGATTCCTTTTACTTCTTTTTCTGCTCTGATTGCTGTGGCCAGAACTTCCAACACTATGTTGAATAGTAGTGGTGACAGTGGGCACCCTTGTCTTGTTCCTGATTTCAGGGGAAATGCCTTCAATTTTTCACCATTGAGGGTGATGCTTGCTGTGGGTTTGTCATATATAGCTTTTATTATGTTGAGGTATGTTCCTTCTATTCCTGCTTTTTGGAGAGTTTTAATCATAAATGAGTGTTGAATTTTGTGCAAATCAAAACCACAATGAGGTACCATTACACACCAGTCAGGATGGCTGCTATCCAAAAGTCTACAAGCAATAAATGCTGGAGAGGGTGTGGAGAAAAGGGAACCCTCTTACACTGTTGGTGGGAATGCAAACTAGTACAGCCGCTATGGAAAACAGTGTGGAGATTTCTTAAAAAACTGGAAATAGAACTGCCATATGACCCAGCAATCCCACTTCTGGGCATACACACTGAGGAAACCAGATCTGAAAGAGACACGTGCACCCCAATGTTCATCGCAGCACTGTTTATAATAGCCAGGACATGGAAGCAACCTAGATGCCCATCAGCAGATGAATGGATAAGGAAGCTGTGGTACATATACACCATGGAATATTACTCAGCCATTAAAAAGAATTCATTTGAACCAGTCCTAATGAGGTGGATGAAGCTGGAGCCCATTATACAGAGTGAAGTAAGCCAGAAAGATAAAGAACATTACAGCATACTAACACATATATATGGAATTTAGAAAGGTGATAACGATAACCCTATATGCAAAACAGAAAAAGAGACACAGAAATACAGAACAGACTTTTGAACTCTGTGGGAGAATGTGAGGGTGGGATATTTCAAAAGAATAGCATGTATACTATCTATGGTGAAACAGATCACCAGCCCAGGTGGGATGCATGAGACAAGTGCTCCGGCCTGGTGCACTGGGAAGACCCAGAGGAATCGGGTGGAGAGGGAGGTGGGAGGGGGGATCGGGATTGGGAATACATGTAAATCCATGGCTGATTCATATCAATGTATGACAAAACCCACTGGAAAAAAAAAAAAAATCCAAGGTAACTGGCACTGATTACCTGACATTCCTCTAACTTCCCAATGCCTAGCCCCACCTTCCTAGGACAGTTACAGAGTCAGCAGGCTCTTATTAAATAATTTTCTAGGGAAAAGTAGCTTTTGCTTGACTTTGTACTTACTACTGATGAGGACTCAGTCTCTGGAAAGATAGATTTCAACTTGAGTTAAAATGGGTAAGTTTGCATATATTTTTGTCTGATAGAGAGGCATATAATTTCTGTCCAGGAGACAAAATAATCTCAAAAGTTGAGATTTTTATTTCCCTACTGAACATTAACCAGTTACCAGTTATGACCCTAACTCACTGATCTTATTTTCAGTGTTTTTTCTTTCACCAACTATGTAAATAAGTTTCTCCTATTCTGTTTTGAGAGGCTTTATATTTCTACCCGGAGCCTCACAGATCTTTGACATGTGCTCTTTTTATACTTTTTTAAAAATATTTTTAAAACTTTTTGAAAACTGTACACTAACTCTACTGGGAATCTATCACATGTAAGGCAAAGCGTTAACTTCTTTATACATGTTGTATGATTAAATTCAATTCCCATGAGGGAGGGGTAATTATTCCACTTTGACAGATGAGGAAACTGTGGCCCAGAGAACCTGATTAATTTATTCAAGGTCACCAGGCCAAGAAGGAACTGAGCTATGATTCAAATCCTATGCTCTCTTTTTTTTTTTAATTTGTTTTTTAATAGGAGGAAAATTGCTTTATAAGTTCATGTTCTTTTGTCTTCATAATGTAATGAAGTGATATTTTCCTACAATATCTACCCACTGGTGTTAATACCACAAGGAGTTATCCCTTCCTTTTCAAGATAAAATATTCTAGCTAATGTAAATTAAAATCACACTAACTTTTAATAACAAGAAAATAATTTGAAGGTAGATAATTCAATCTGTTTCACATTTACCTTACACACAACTTAATCTCCTACTGATTATTTCCATGAACTGATTTTATGTTAAAGTTGAACTCGCCACTAAAGGTAACATAATTATTTAAAAAATAACAGGTCTGCTACCCAATGCAAAGACCAAGGAAGTCTATATGGTTTGTACTGTAACACTTTAACTTATGGTGAAATATACCAAGCACATTTGCAGAACAAGAAGAGTCTAAAAGGGAATTTAAAATGAGAATTCTAAACTTTGAATTCCAAATTATTTAATTATATAGGCTCTCAAAAACAGAAAACAAGAAAGAGCTGCAACCAGCTCTTCTCAATAAGTAAAAAGGTATAGTATAGAATTCTGAGAAGTTAGGAACCTGAGTTTGAGCTACTTTTTAAAAATTGAAATTCTACAAAAATCAGTTTTCAAAAATCTCCAGATTTTTGTAATCTTAAAGAAAAAAAAAAAAGTCCCACTGAAACTGTCATCAAACAAGATATACTGAAGATATCTGAATCGAAAAATACTAGATATTAATAGGCAACACAGGGGAATTTTCAGATAAGTTCTGCAATCATAGTAAAAGCAAAAGTGTTAGTCACTCAGTCATGTCCCACTCTTTGTGACCCTATGGACTGTAGCCCGCCAGGCTCCTCTGTCCAGGGAATTCTCCAGGCAAGAATATTGGAGATGGTTGCCATTTCCTTTTCCAGGGGATCTTCCCTGACCCAGGGATCGAACCTGGGTATCTTGCATTGCCAGATGGACTCTTTAGAATCATAGAATCCATTCTTTAGAATCATAGAATTCCTCAAATTCTCAGGATATTATTTCTATAGAAGTAAGTAAATTTGCTTTAACATACAAGGAAATTTCTTCAAATTCTTTCCTTGTTCTTCTTAAAGGAAGAGGCTGGAATACTCATATTTAATAGAAGGTGATTTTGGTTTTAGCTGGGACAGGGGTTTTCAAAGTGTGGTCCATGGACTCCTGAAGGATCTCCGGGACCTTTTCAAGGCTTCCATGAGATGCAATAACAAGTGTATGTAAAACTGCTCATGCCTTAGCACTAATCTAGCAGTGACACCAAGCTGCACCAGTAATCACTGTACTCTTCACCACCACAGACTCACATGTTAAATAAAAAAACAAAACAAAAAAATACCCTAGAGAAAGTAGCAGCAATTATTAATTTGATTAAATCTTGACTGTTTACTTAGCACACATTTTTTAAAATTTATATATATATATTTAACTTTCTATCTTGTATTGGGGTACAGTTGATTAACAATGTTGTGATGGTTTCAGGTGAACAGTGAAGGGACTCAGCCATACACATACATACATCCATTCTCCCCCAAACAAATATTTTTTATATTGTAATGAATAGGAAACAGGCACAAAGTACTTCTATTACATACCAGAACTGACTTGAGGGAGAGCAGTTGTGCAATTATTTGAGCTGCAACTAAACTAACCTCTTTTCTCATGAAACACCATTTTAGCTTGAAAGAACAACTGAGAAACTGCGGTTATTCAGACTTCGGTATTTGGCAGACATTTTCTCAGAAATGAACCAAGTGAGTCTGTCACTGCAAGGAAAACAACTGACAGTATTTGGTATAATCATAAAATTCATTCTTTCAAGCAGTAAGTATAATTTTAGAAAATTTGGATTTGACACCATGAGTCTGACAGGTTCCCAATACTTAAGGACTACTTGAAAAATGTGATCAGTGGTGATACTAACAAATACTATTTTTAAAAAAGTATTGTATGATGAAATATGTCCACACTGGAAGATTTTAATCAGTATTTTTCAAATGACCAACGTACATTTAAAAAATCATGCATGGGTAAAATCATGCATCCTGGGTTTTATAATCTTATGCATCTCAGACTAATAAATTTAACCATTCTGTCAAAAGCCAGGACGACACAATGCACCCTATATGCCATACTGTGATAGGTCCTGGGAACAAAGGGGTAAGCAAAACCAACAGGTGGTCCCTGAACTCTGCACTCCTGCAGGGTTCATACTTTAGTAGATGATAAACATTCATCAGACAATGGCTCACATTAAAGAAGCGGTACAGTAGTTGAGAGTCCTCTATGAAGGAAAGGCTACAACCTCAGAAGCATGAAAAACAGAAGGCTTGACCAAACTGAAGATGGAAAGAAGTGTTCCAGAGGACCAGTTGCACCAACTTCACCTGGGAACTTGTCAGAAATGCCAGATCCCAGGCTCCTTCAAGAACTGCTGAAGGAGAACCTGCATTTTAATAAGCTTCCTAAGTCATTCCCGCTTTAAAAGCACTCACTGGTGTGTAATGGTACCTCATTGTGGTTTTGATTTGCATTTCTCTAATAATGAGTGACGTTGAGCACCTTTTCATGTGTTTGTTAGCCATCTGTATGTCTTCTTTGGAGAAATGTCTGTTTAGTTCTCTGGCCCATTTTTTGATTGGGTCATTTATTTTTCTGGAATTGAGCTGCAGGAGTTGCTTGTATATTTTTGAGATTAATCCTTTGTCTGTTGCTTCATTTGCTATTATTTTCTCCCAATCTGACGGCTGTCTTTTCACCTTACTTATAGTTTCTTTTGTAGTGCAAAAGCTTTTAAGTTTCATTAGATCCCATTTGTTTAGTTTTGCTTTTATTTCCAATATTCTGGGAGGTGGGTCATAGAGGATCTTGCTGTGATTTATGTCGGAGAGTGTTTTGCCTATGTTCTCCTCTAGGAGTTTTATAGTTTCTGGTCTTACATTTAGATCTTTAATCCATTTTGAGTTTATTTTTGTGTATGGTGTTAGAAAGTGTTCTAGTTTCATTCTTTTGCAAGTGGTTGACCAGTTTTCCCATAAATGCTGGAGAGGCTGTGGAGAAAAGGGAACCCTCTTACACTGTTGGTGGGAATGCAAACTAGTACAGCCACTATGGAAAACAGTGTGGAGATTCCTTAAAAAACTGGAAATAGAACTGCCATATGACCCAGCAATACCACTTCTGGGCATACACACTGAGGAAACCAGATCTGAAAGAGACACATGCACCCCAATGTTCATTGCAGCACTGTTTATAATAGCCAGGACATGGAAGCAACCTAGATGCCCATCAGCAGATGAATGGATAAGGAAGCTGTGGTACATATACACCATGGAATTTTACTCAGCCGTCAAAAAGAATTCATTTGAACCAGTCCTAATGAGATGGATGAAACTGGAACCCCTTATACAGAGTGAAGTAAGCCAGAAAGATAAAGAACATTACAGCATACTAACACATATATATGGAATTTAGAAAGATGGTAACGATAACCCTATATGCAAAACAGAAAAAGAGACACAGAAATACAGAACAGACTTTTGAACTCTGTGGGAGAAGGTGAGGGTGGGATGTTTCAAAAGAACAGCATGTATACTATCTATGGTGAAACAGATCACCAGCCCAGGTGGGATGCATGAGACAAGTGCTCCGGCCTGGTGCACTGGGAAGACCCAGAGGAATCGGGTGGAGAGGGAGATGGGAGGGGGGATCGGGATGGGGAATAAGTGTAAATCTATGGCTGATTCATATCAATGTATGACAAAACCCACTGAAATGTTGTGAAGCAATTAGCCTCCAACTAATAATAAAAAAGAAAAAAATAAATAAATAAAAGCACTCACTGTTCTAAAGAATGTACAGGCGTTCATTCTATGAAGGAAGAATACTCTTGAAGAGGTAACAGTCCCAGGCCCTATGGTCAGAGGAGGGTGTGTTTGAAGAACTCAAAGAAAGCTATAGTGGCTGGAACAGAAAGAGCCTGGGAAGGATGGTACGGGAGCTCTCAGGGGCTGGCAGACACTGAACCTGGGCATGAGTAAACAGGGGTTAGAATGCTATCTCCTGAACTCCACCAGACAGGCCTTCCGGCACTAAACTGATTTTAAAACAAACCCAACAGTTAGACTCTCATCCTTTTAAAGTTGCTGAAGGGCAAATTCCTTTAATTCCAATGAAAGAACCAAGCTCTTATAGCACAAGTGGCAACAGCTCTGGTTCCCCACAGCGAAACAACAGGGCAGCTTTGCAAAGCCTTAATTTGAATGTGTGTAAGAGATCATATTAACTTCTTGATGCGTTGGAGGCCCCTCATTACTAGCAAGGTCTGAACTCTTAAGAATGAGTGACTGCGCTCTCAATGCTGCGTAAATCTTTATTCTCCATGTATTTGAGCTCTCTGATATCAAACGTGGGTCACAGTGCCACTGATCCTGGTGAACACTGTATCTAGTCCTTGGGAAACTGAATGGAACATGACCCAGCAGGACAAACTCTGAAGGCTGTACTGCAGGACCTGTACCAAAGAGATGCAATCAGTATATATTTAAGAGATGGAGAGATAGAGACAGAGAAAAAGAGACAGAAAGAACATGACCCACAGCTTTGTAGCTCCAGGTATTCATGGATGTCTTAGCATGAAAGGAACCAATTATGCCCAGCAGTCTCCTCTGTACTGACTAAAACAAGTCATATGAAGACCCCTAGGAAGGAGGAAGACTCCTAGTGTGGATGTAGGCTACAGAAGATAATTTACACTGGAAGCATCTCAGCAGAAGCCTAAAGTGCTAGGAAGGTCAGGAAATACCTTGATTAAAACAAGGAAGGTTGGCTCAATCTCCATCTAATAAACCCTAAAATAATGTCCAAGGTGAAGACAACCCAAGGGCAGAATTTACATCTCTTTGAGGTAATTTCTTACTTTCTCATTGTGGAGCTCTACACTAAGGTCACAGGTGTGGATTTAGGTATACTGTCAAAAGTTGCAGTATGATAAACAAAAAATAAAAATGGAGGCCTAGGTTCATTTCCTCCATAGTCAAAATTCTAAACAATGATAGATAAGGGGTTTGTGTCATTTTAGCAATACCAGAGGGGGCTGGAAGTCTTCTAGTTCTTTGAATGGCTGCACCCAGATGTACAATTCTTTTTTCCAGATACTCTGGGAAGAAAAAAATTCTTCCAACAAATATCAACAACCTCATGTACAGTCAGTGGAAGCTGTGTTGCCACTGTCTGGAACCCCAGAGAGTCAGCTCTGACAATCAAAGGCTGGAAGGAAGACTCTTGCTTCTTTGTGAAAATCCTTGATGAACAATATATCAGCTCTAAGAGGTTGGAAGTTTCCTTGTGTAAAAGGGATCAGTGCAGCCAAAACTATTTAAACATTAAAAATGTTATAATATGATTTTAAAAAAAGAGAGAATCTCAACAACCAAGATAGGTTTCCATGGAACCTGAATTTTAAGGGCATTCTTTTGGCTAAGAGGTCTGCTTCCTACCTTGTCCTTACCAGCTACATCAGGGCTGGGGCTCCTCAGCTAACTTTTGGCACTCTCTCAACTCCAGCTGGAAGGGATGAACACTTGGTCTAGCTGAACAAATGCTTTGGAGCACTCTGCATCTGTCACCCCCAAACTCAAAGTCTAGGACCTCCTAAACAGGATCTGGCTTTCAGTGCTGCCTGTCTAATTATGAAGCTCAGACTAAAGACTTCACTTAAAAATTATTCACTACACACAATTATTTTATCATCCCTGCCTGCACTTCCTAAGCTAATCTCTACCTTGGCCTCTTCCTCTTGGTACCCCAATTACACTGCTCACATGCTATTATCTGGGAGCCTCTTCCTTCATGTTCTTTGTCTTTATCCAACTAACTTCTAGTAACTCTTTGGCTCTTGGCTCAACCCTAACGCCACCTGATTCCTCATCATTGAGGGACTGAACTCTGCTGCAGCTTGTTATCATGTGTGTTTATGGGACTAGCTGGTGAAGGCCTCCCTCACTTTCTCCCACCAGAGGCTGCTCTGTGAAGCACCTACAGCAGGCCGGGCAGAGTGGGACCAATGATGAGGCAGACACTGGGCCTGTCATCAAGCAGCTTGTCCTATAACAGAGAGGAAGAAAAATTGGTGAATTAAGTGTTTCAGAGGCTGTGACCATGGCATGCACAATGCATAGGGTTCGGCTGGGGACAGCAAGCTTTACCTGCACAGAAAGCATCTGGTGGAGATGAGGGCATAAGCAAAGGCAGAGAGCTGCACAAGTCTGTGGGCACCACAAGCGGCTGATGGCTCCCAGAGCATCAGGTCTTTGCAATGGAGTGGTCAGGGCAAGGCTAGAGGGGAAGCAGTTTCCAGAGGAAGCTTGCCTTCTTATGCCATGCTGGGGAGTGCAGACTGTGGCTTTAAGTAGGGCAGTGAAAAGGGTAGGGTTCCCTTTTGGTTACAAACATGTCTCCCTCCAAATCTGTGGAAACTCGGGTCATATTCCTTCCCCTGCTCTCCTGCCAGATTTCCCATCAGCACTCCATGCATTCCACTCAAGGGAGCAAAAAGGAGTGAGCAGTTTTTCCGTGCATTCCAAATTCACTTGCATGAGCCATCACAAATCAATCATTGCAGCGAGCTGAGAATCCAGAGCCCATGGCAGGACTCAGACAGCCAAATTTGCTTCATTTTCATTTTCTTTCTCTATTTTAGTAGCATACGATAAAGAAACTTTAAAAATTTTTTAACATGGGATTAAGCAACCGGGAATATACTGTGACTGTGGTTGTGATCCCAAATCTTGGAAATTAATCAGCCACCTACAGTCAGGTCATTAAAAGTAAAATCTTTCTCAGACTATTAACTTCCCCCTCAATTATAGTATGGACGCATTTGGATGGACTGGGCTGGTAGCACTACATAAAGGTCAACAACATGGATGGATGGATCCTGCCAAGGTATCTTCAATAAAGTAAACGTGGGCAGTGCTAAAGTGTCTTGGAGACTATTATCTGCTCTAAAATCATGCTATAATTTTTATGTGTAATGATTTAAAATTGGCCCTCTGCAAATGAAATACATCAAATACTTCGTATGAGAGAGACGAGCTCCATGATACAAGACAGGATAAAGAGTTACTGGATTTGAGAGATACTGGATAAAGAGAGGATAAAGAGATACTGGATTTGAGTTAAGATGCAAAGAAGTTAAGAGGACATAAAAAGTGAGATTCCTCTCAATTCAAAAAATTTTTACTGAGCACCTACAATGTGGCCAACAGACTAGATGCTGGGGATATTCAGGCAAATAAGACTTGATCTCCCACTCAACCAAAAACATTTGAGTGGAAAGAAGGGGAGAAATGAGAGACAAAGGTAAATTTGGTTACAGTAGAATTGGATCAGCTATTAGAGTATACACTTGGGGTGAAAATGAAGTTAGAACTTCAGATATATTTCTAAACAGTAGACCAGCTTCCTCAGGAAGGTGGCTACTGCCCATAGCTTAGATTACTAATAATTTAAACGAGACCGCATCTAGGAAACAATGCAACCTAGGTCTAGGGGACAAAAAAATAAAAAAACTCAAGGTGCACTAAGGACTGCTCTCAACTGATGAATATACTCTACTGAGATTCTTCATAAGTATAACCTACTGGTATGGAAAATTTACACTCAACAGTAAGGAACAATAATGACCTTTTATCTTGAGGACTGCAAAAAACTAGTTATGAATACCACCCCCTCAAAGCAACATCAACCTTTCCTTCCATTTTTTAAACTCATCAAAACTCAAGTTCTATAGAAAAAGATCATTTAAATAGCCACATGGGAAAAACTAAATCACTTAAGACTTTTATGATCTTAAAAGGAATAATATTGTGTTACAAAATTGAAAAGGAAATAAAATAAATCAGAAGGAAAGATCTACTTAAAGTGAGTTGTAAACCATATTCCTATCATTTTGGTTTCAGATCCGTAATTAAGGCTGATATGGAGGTAGAATGTAGTGAGGAAATTAAACAGGCTTGGGATTCAGGTAGGATCATGGGTACAAATCCTGACTTTGAAACTTGGTAGCAATGTAGCTTCGGGTAAAATATGTGACTCTTTGAATTTCAATGTTCTCTTCTGTAAACTAAACATTCCAGTAACTGCTTTTTGATTTTTTTGCAATGATATCAGATACTGAATAAAGATCTTCAACAAATGCAAAGCAATTTTAATGTTCTTACATTCTTGAGTATGAATTCTGATCCCTCTTAACTTTGAGCAGGTACAAAGAGTGATAAGAGCTTTTCTCCATGGATGGGAAGGGTCAACACAGCTCCGTATTGCCGTGACAATCCAGAGAGATCACAGCTCAGTCACCCTGAAGGAATTTCTCCAAACCCTTCCAGGGTGACATCATTATTGTCTTAAGTGTCAGGGCAAGTGTCAGTGCTGAAGCAACTGAGGCATTATCACAAGCTGAGAGCCAGCAACAGATACCAAAAAGCCATTATAGCAACTGAAGACCCAAAAATGCAAAGTAGAAAAGACAGTATCCCACAAAGCATTACACATTCACAGCAAAAGACCTTAACAGAGGTTAATGAGGTAAACGCTGTCATTTTTGAGTGCTGACTCCGGGCCAGACATGCACGCTGCAAGCATCAACTTTGATGATGCGCTTTCCATGCATCGGCTCACTCCATCTTCACAACAGGACTCAGAGGTAGGTCCTACTGTCCCCCCCACTGCCTTTCATAAATCAGGACATAGAGACCCTGATAACTGCAGATAACTGTAGGAGGTTCCCCAGCTTAAGTGGTGTAACTGGAATTTGAACTCAGGTCTGTCTGATTCCAGGGCTTCACCCTTAAACAATGTGCCATTTCCATTTCCAAATACATCAATGGTAAACCAGTTACACAGTCATCACCTTAAACAAGCCAGGTAATCTATTTCCCAAAAGGTAGGCTTAGTCTTCCTGAGTTCCATTTTGGTTCATTGCGTAAGGTGTGAGTCCTAACTAGGACACATCCGGGAGCTTCTGATCTGATTGCCAGCTTCTCCTTCCAGTTTCTGTTGCTACATCTTTCTTTCCCCACTTCTAACTGCTGCCATGCCTGGGACTCTGTTGTGGGACCACTCTTCTCCCTCTATTGATCTCCTGAGTCATCTCATCAGTCCCATGCTGATATGTATGAAAGAGAAAGCATCTGTATGCTGAGAGCGCTAAACAGAACTCTGGATATGTTCATTCCTGATCCCTGCCCACCCCACCACACCCATATAACAAAACCAGACCCCCTTCTTCCCTGCAGAAGGTCAAAATCCAGGAGTTATCCTTGATTCTTCTCACAAGCCACATCTAGCTCATAAATTAATCCTGTTGGCCCTATCTTTAAAGTATTGATAGATCCCAAATTTGACCACTTCCACCACCACCATCCCAGTTCAGGATTACTGTGCCAGCCTTCCAATTGATTTCCCTGACTCTACCCTTACCCCAATTCAGCTCATTTTCTAGAGACCAACAGGGAAACCAACTGGAGAAAACAACAACAACAAAAACAGATCATGTCACTCTTCGGAATCATCCAGTGACTTCCTATTACAATTAGAATGAAATTCAAGCTTCTTCCCATGGCTCCCCCCGAGCCATACCTAGTCTGTTCCTTGCTTAGTTGTCCAAATTCAGCTTGTGACACGCTGACATGACTCTCTGAATAAACCACATATGCTTCCATGTCAAACAACTGTCCTTCAAAGGGCGTCTGTACTTACTATTCCCTCTGCCTGGAAGAATCTCCCTCCAGTTCTTCACATGGCTTTGCTCTCCCACATCATTCATGTAGGGACTTACATGTCACCTCCTCTGACCATCTGGATCTAATAGTTCCTTGCCCATTCCCACCATTCTAATAGCATTCCCTTCCCTGAGAGCACTTAACAGTTTCTAAAATTATATTTAGTCTATATTTTTATACCATACTTTAAAAAAACTCACTGCTGTGTTCACAGGACATAATAGTGAGTAGGTGTACCTAACAGGCAGGACCTTCTCATATGGCTCAGTGGTAAAGAATCTGCCTGTCAATGCAGGAGACGCAAAAGATGCAGGTTTGATTCCTGGGTCAGGAAGATCCCCTGGAGAAGGAAATGGCAATCTACTCCAGTATTCTTGCCTGGGAAGTCCCATGGACAGAGGAGTCCATGGGGGTCTCAAACAGTCAGACACAGCTGAGCAACTGAGCACGAGCACGACTGGACTCCCGCAGTGCAATGGCCGTCTGAACCCCGACACAGCAGTTCAAAGTGCCCCATTATCCAGAGTTATGCTGTAATCCTGGGGCTTCACATTAGAACTTCCCCATCCAGATGTCCCAAAACTGGGTGACAGCTGGCTTGGTCATCCAAAAGGGGATAAGACAGTGTGAGGCAACATGAGCCCAAGTTTTGACCATCAAGGGAATTCTGTATCTCACCCCTATCTTGAGACCCCACCCAGGCCTTGCAGAGCCTGCATCCAACAAGCTTATTTTCCCCAGACAGGCTGCACCATTGGGTCAGTTCCCACAAACACTACCTTGCTAAGACTATAAGGTGGTGGTGAAGTTGCTTCAGTAGTGCCCAACTCTTGCAACCCCATGGACTGTAGCCTGCAAGGCTCCTCTGTCCATGGGATTCTCCAGGCAGGAATACTGGAGTGGGTTGCCATTTCCTTCTCCAGGGGATCTGCCCAACCTGGGAATCAAATCCGGGTCTCCTCCAAATCAAATCCATGCCCTCCTCCTCAGGGCATGAGTCCAAAAGTAAGACAAGTTCTCAGGGCATCTGAGCTCTACCCCAAGGAGCCACCAAAGTGATGCAAGGACTTGCTCCCCTGCCCGACGTAGGCAGGTACACTTACGAACACGTTCATTTAATTCAGTCTGACAGTGAGAAGGGTATGTACGGGGCCCACACTCAGAGGCTGGCTATACTCTGACAGTCCCTACAGATGTTTCCAGTTAAACGTGATAATCAAGCTAGCTGCACAGCACAGTGAGCTCTGAAGCAGCAAGCCGAGCTTCCTGGGTGATCGCCCATCTGTTTTACTACCAGGCTAAGTGCAAAGAGCAACAGCTGAAGTGAAGGGCACAAAGCAGACGTGCTTTGGGGCATGTAAGGTGGAAGGAGAAAGGAAAAGAGAGGGTGAGAGGTGGGCTTCTGCTACAGCAGTCCCAAAAGGAGAAGGTGCTTATTTCACAGTGAGGCAGGATAATAAAAAAACTTTTTTTTAATTTCACAGGCTCACCCTTGTGCTACAGTTGGATAACTTGTCTTGTTATCCAACTATATAGATCCTCCTGTCTATAAATACAGATTTACTCCTATATTTCTACTATGTATTACTCCTATATATTTCCTATATAGTAAATATAGATTTACCCCTGTCAGGTTGACTTGGCACTTAGATGGGGCTAAGCTTCTCAGTACTCCCCACAGAGCATAAGCTGAAGGAGGGAAAGGTCTTCTGCAGGACTGGTTATGAGAAACCAAAGAAAAAGTTAAAACTGTGAAAAGATAATCTGATAATCCCAGGACCTTCTCCATGGCCAATGTAATTCTTGCCCACTTCAGCTGGAAACTGTCTTTGGGGTCCAAGTTTGCAGGGCATGGTGAGGAGAGGATGTGCGTGACTGAAGGATTGGTTCCTTGAAACAAAAAGGCGGTATAAATTTTGCTTATCCTATTACCACTAATTTGCTTAAATGGCTCTACCACCACCACCTGTTTCACCAGCAAGCCAGGGACAAAGTACTCAAGAAGTCCAAAGAACTTTGATGCTGCAGAAGTCTCTAATGCGGCTTTTCCAGTTCCTAAGCAAATCAAACCCACCTGTTCCTATTTTGCCACACAACTTTCAATTACTGATGTTAACAGAAGGCGGGGGGCGGGGGGGGGCCCACAACTTTCAATTATCCATGCTAAGCCACAACACATACACTCCTGAAAAGGTCTCTCTAAACTGAAATTCTGTATCTGAAACCCCCTATTCCCTTTCACTGCTATATAATTCCAGATGTAGTCTGAGATGGCAAACTAAGGACACATTGAACCAATATCTATTCTCTATCATGGCCAATAGCTGAGGGAAGAACTATGGTCTGGAGGCTAACAAAAAGCCCAAAAGGGGAATTTAAATCCAGTCAGAGCCAGGACTAGGGTAAGACAAGAGAGGCATGTGGGATGCACGATTTTAGGAGGTGAGGTCCTGAAACCAACCTGAGAAGGAACATCTCACAGTACTTCCAAATTTATTTTAAAACACTAGGATTAAAACTCTTAGGATTTCCCTGCTAGCACAGTGGATAAAGAATGTCCACCTGCCAATGTAGGGGACATGGGTTTGATCCCTGGCCCAGGAAGATTCCACATGCTGTGGAGCAACTAAGCCTGTGCACCACAACTACTGAAGTCCACACATCTAGAGTCTGTGCTCCACAACAAGAGAAGGCACTGCAATGAGAAGCCTGTGCACTGCAAAGAGCAGACAACAATAAAACTGCAAATAAAACCTCTCTTCTCACTAAAAAATAATAAAAAAAAAAAACTTTATTTTAAAATATTTTAGTTTTTCCTTTTAACATTTGTTATTTGAAAAATAATTAAGGAGAAAGTGGAAGTAATGATTATTCATAATTTTGTCACATTTTTGAGAAATAAAATCTCCCCCATCATAACTACTGTGAAAATCTAGTCATTGTTACTAACCATTTGGTGCATGCTTTGGGCCCTTTTCCTTTCATACACACACACTCACTCACTCACTCACTCATATATATTTTTACTTAAAAAACTGAATCATCTTTAGCACTTACTTAAAGAAGCACTCCCTTCAGCAATGTTAAGGGTCATCATCTACTTAAATTGTACACCTCAGGTGTCTCTCTTCCCTCATCCTGCTCCCAAACCTGTTATATACATCATCTTGGTGTCCTTGCTTACTTTATCTGCTGATTAACATTTTTTTATTGAGTCACCATAATATTATTGTCTGGATGATATAGGAAACAAGTTTCTGCTAAGACTTGTCTTTCCCTCATCAACTTCCTTGCTTCCTTCACTTCCTGTTCATTCACAAGAAGTAGGAAACAGAGTAGCTGTGTGTTGGCTTACTTTAATGGTGGTAGAATAAACAAGGCATACAGACACTAATTGGCCTTTAGAGGCTGGCAGCAAAGGTGAGCCACCTCTCAGTACTCAGGGGTCTAAGGATATTGCTGGCAATCAGCACTGGGGACGGAGAGGTGCTCTCGAACTGTACCCCAGAAGACAAGAGCCAAGGGCCAATAGCCAGAGCTCCTCTCCCATCACTGGAGAAGTCAAAGAACTGTGAGGGGTCCTGGCCTTACACCCTTCTGGGTGGTCCAAATGGCTAACCAGACCCAAAGTCTGAACAGTTTGCTGTTACAAATTCCTCACCCCAGTTAGAAATTTTGAACTCATCCTCAAAAAAGACTTCCACAAAGAAGTTGGCAGGGCCTTATTGCTACTGCAAGCAGAAAAGATGGCTCCTGTATTTTAAGCCAGGAGCCCCTGGAGCCCACTCACCTGCAGTGAGGCTGTTATGACTTGTAGCTGCTTGGGCCCCTGGGGTGCTAGGGTTATTTTATGGAGGTGGTGGCACAGGTTAAAAGCCTTTATATTTGTGGCTCAGATGGTAAAGAATCTGCCTGCAATGCAGGAGACTGGGGTTCAACCCCTGGGTCGGGAAGATCCCCTGGAAAAGGGAATGGCAACCAACTCCAGTCTTCTTGCCTGGAGAATTCCATGGACAGAGGAGCCTGGCAGTCTACAGTCTATAAGGTTGCAAAGAGTCGGACATGACTGAGCATCTAACACTTTCACTCTTAAGACTACACTTTTAGGGATCATTTCTATAGTTTGCTTATAGAATAAGCAGGACCTGCAAAGGTCCCAGTGAGGACAATGGTAAGGGCAAGTGCTGGGGTGGTGCTACATCAGATCTCTGGGTAATTCAACATCAGTTTGTCCATAAGCCTATGAAGAGATTTGCCCCTTTGGTTCATTGGTTCTTTTTTCTTCCCTGATACTCTAGGCTTCGACTCCAACTCTGTAGCCTAGTTAACGTCTGCTTAAATCTTTTACAGTTCAGGTTAATGGTAATATATCAGCTCCCATATTTTTTCCAGTAGTCATGTATGGATGTGAGAGTTGGACGGTGAAGAAAGCTGAGCGCTGAAAAATTGATGCTTTTGAACTGTGGTGTTGGAGAAGACTCTTGAGAGTCCCTTGGACTGCAAGGAGATCCAACCAGTCCATCCTAAAAGAGATCAGTCCTGGGTGTTCATTGGAAGGACTGATGCTGAAGCTGAAACTCCAATACTTTGGCCACTTCATGCGAAGAGTTGACTCACTGGAAAAGACCCTGATGCTGGGAGGGATTGGGGGCAGGAGGAGAAGGGGACGATAGAGGATGAGATGGCTGGATGGCATCACCAACTCGATGGACATGAGTTTGAGTAAACTCCGGGAGTTGGTGATGCACAGGGAGGCCTGGCATGCTGCGATTCATGGGGTCGCAAAGAGTCAGACACAACTGAGCGACTGGACTGAACTGAATAAACTGCATGCATTCAAAGAAGTCAGAGCACTGCCTGGGACCCAAGATGTGCCACCTGCAGCATTCTGCATCTATATGGACCCACTGTTCCAAATGAAAACTGTGAGGCAGCTAAACAAATTCAATCACTGTGGAAAATGATTTGGTGATATCTAAAAACAGTGAAGCTGCATATATGCTTGGAATTCTAGTGTTAGGTATACATCATGCCAAAATTCACATGTATACAGAAAGGTGTTTGCAAAGATGTTCACTGTAGCACTGCTTACAATGGTAAAAAAATGAGACACAATTCTAAGTGTCTATTAGTAGGGAAAAGAGATAATAGTATGTGCCATTTTTACATAGCATTTAGAGAATGAATCAGCATTTATCTCAAAGAGATAAAACTGAGTAGAAAAAAATGTTGAAAAATGTGAGTGCATGCTGAGAGCCTTTATGGACACACACACCAGATGGCCATATGTGGTAATAAATAGAATTGGGGAGAACCCCAAAGAGGATTTCAGTGTTAACATGAAGAAGACAGAGGTCAAATAAAAATGTTAACTGTCACATAAATACATATACATGTCTATATATACACATGAAAAATTACAGCAAAACATACAAAATGTGCGTTCCAAATATACACATTTTTGCCCTAATTCTTTTTTCAAAAAAAAAAAAAAAAGGGGAAGAAAAGAAGGAGAGAGAAAAAAAAAGAGGAGGAGAAAGGGCACGTTTTAGGAAATCAGAAGAATTCCTTCACATTGTCTTAAGGATCCTGAAAAAGCTCTGTGTATGTCAAAGGCTGATAGCAGGTGATAAGAAAGAGAAAAGAGTTTTTAAAAATGAAGTTAAGAATAACATTTATAAATGCATCTTTAATCAATACTATCCTTAAAAATATTCCCAGACTTTAGTGTAGATGGAAAACTTGGGAGCTTATTAAAAATGTAACTCCATATCCTGTTTACCCCAGCCCGCAACATTCTGAATTAGGAAATCTTAAATGGAGCCTAGCAATCTCCTTTTCATTTTCATTTATATACATATTAATAAATTCATGTCATTTATATATATAAATGAATTTACTGCCATTTATATATATAAATGAATTTATATCTCATTTATATATATATCCTGAGTACAGTAGAGTTAAGCCTTTTACATTAGTGTAAAAGCCTTCTACATTGGTGACTTTTAAAAAAAAACTGTTATTTTATATTAGAACATAGTGGTAGCTAAGACGGTAAAGAATCTGCCTGCAATTCGGGAGACCTGGGTTGGATCCCTGGTTAGGAAAATCACCTGGAGAAGGGACTGGCTCCCCAATTCACTTTAAAATGCATTGAGAAGCATTTAAAAAGAAACGTAAAGCAAATGAAACTTGCAATTTTAATGTAAAAGTCTATTTCCCTTTGTCCAAAAGTGAATAGCTAACAGTAGCTCTATAAAAGAAAATTTTATATCTTGATGATGATAAAGTCACTTTATTCAATGTTTATTTACAAAGCTCTATAAAATGTTGATCCTGAAATAGAACAATCACATGTACAATGTACAGATGAAATGTTAAAGGCACACTTGCTGAAATTATGAAACTCTTATTCTAGGTAACAACTAACTTCAGTGGAACAATTCCAGTGTTTTAATGGAAGAATTTGAAAAAGAATAGATGTATGTATAACTGAATCACTGTGCTGTATACCTGAAACTAAACACAACGCTGTTAATCAACTGAAAGTGAAAGTGAAAATTGCTCAGTCGAGTTCGACTCTGCGACCCCATGGACTCTAGCCTGCCAGGCGCCTCTGTCCATGGAGTTCTCCAGGCCAGAATACTGGATTGGGGAGCCATTCCCTTCTCTAGGCGATCTCCCTAACCAGGGATCGAACCCAGGTCTCCCGCATTGCAGGCAGATTCTTTACCACTATGCTCCAATATAAAATAAAATTTTTTTAAAAAGTCACCAATGTAGAACAACATAGTTTTAAGCTATCAAGACTTTGTAATCCATTATCTAATGATGATACCCTCTCTGTTTTCCCAAGCAGAGTCGGGGTACCCCTTCAGGGTTCCCATAGCCGTTAACTCATACTTGAGATTAGCACACAGATCTATGCTGTAGCTTACCTATAGTCACATCCAAGCCCCCCACCCAGGCCATCAATTCCTCCCAACAGGGAAGGGATCATGCTCTCTTTGATACCTGTATCTAGCACAGTACCTGGCAAGCTGCAGGCACTCGATAAATAATCCTTTGAATGAGTTAGCATAACCAAACAAGTCTTAAAGTTGAAGACATCCAAACAAGAGAGAGTTTCCAGCACAGAGTTGGCAGACTTGTCTCTAAAGGACCAGATAGTAAATATTTCAGGCTTTGAGGGCCATACAGTTTTTCTTGCAACTTCTCAACTAGCCAGTGTAACTTGGAGGGCTGCCATAGATAATACATGAATAAAGAAAAGTGCCTCTGTCCCAATAAAACTTCGTGAACACTGAAATCTGAATTTCATTTAATTTTCACGTGTCATGAACCATTGTTCCTCTTTTGATTATTTGCAACTATTGACAACTGTACACAAGCATTCTGAGCTTGAGGGCTGTATAAAAATTAGCAGCAGGGTTTTCCCACTCCAGCTCTAGCAGATCTGGGCAGATAGGCAGGAGGAAGAAGCTCAAGATACCAAACAAGCTAAAGTAGACTGAACCTAAGAAGAGAAGAAATGGGTCTATGTTGAATAAAAACCCAGTGGACCTTCATAGTACCTAAAAGGGGACAAAAGGACACAATCCAAAAATAAAAACAGTGCAGTTTTTTGTTGCTGTTCTTTTTAAAAAAATTTTAAACAAGTTCTATCATAACAATAAAGCTCATATACAATGAACTAATGCCTAAGGAAGTCAGGAAAAAAACTGATATAGTTACAAGTCATTAGTAATACTAGTTAGGGGAAAAGACCAAAGCTTCTTGGGTTAGAGTTTTACCCCTAACTCAAGCATTGCTACGGTATAGTCTAATGTATATTCTCCTTTCTCTCTGATCCCCATTCTCAGGTAGAAATCCAAATGAGCAAGAGAAGTGGTCAAAAGATGGGAAGCAAAAGCTGAGAAAAGGGATTCTGCCTCAGAATACCCAAAGATTGATTGTCCTGTCCTGTTTTACCAAGTCTTGTGCATAAAATCATAGATGTCTTCAAAATTAAAAGAGGCTCAGAATCAGAGTCTGCTCCATTCATTAAAAGTAATTATAACTGTAAATAGCACACAAGGTCATTTTATAAAAATAAAGAAGGCAAGAGAAGAAAACATAAGCACCTAGAGATAACAACAGTTAAGATACTGCTGGCTATCCTGTTTTCCTTAACTACGTTGTGTATATGTATATATGTGCTTTTTTTTTTTATTGCAAAAATAATCCTCTTTATTTTGTAGGTAGAGGCCTTGTATACCTGAGGTCTGGCACACTTGCTCAAGATCATGAATAAAATGACTTTTACCTATTGTGCCAACACGCTCTCCTACCACCTCCTAATAGAAATAAATCATCAGCATCTTGGATAAGTTAGTGCCTTGTTACCACAGGTGCTCAATCAATTAATATATGCTGGCATGAATGAGGCCAACTGGGCTGTCCTGTTTATCTCAGTCAGGCTCTGTCCAAGTCAGCTTCATCACAAAAGCTGCTAATTGTCAAGCAATAGAAAAGATCAATAAAGGAGATGGGATTTGAAAAGATTTTTTAAAAATAATAAACTGTTAGCCAGACTCATTGGGGAGGACCAAATAAATAAAATCAGAAATCAAAGAGAAATTAAAATTGATACCAAAGAATAATAAGATTACTACAAACAACTATGTGCCAACAAATCAGACAACCTAGAAGAAATGGTAAAATTCCTAGAAACATTCTATCTCCCAAGACTGAAATGGGAAGAAATAGAAAAAATGAAAAGATCAATCACTAGTAATCAGTAATCAAAAAACACGACAAAACCAAAGTCCAGGGCCAAATAGCTTTATAGGTAAACTCTCCTAAACATTTAGAAGAGTTAGTATCTATTATTCTCAAACTATTCCAAACAACTGAGAGGAAAGAATGCTTCTGAACTCATTCTACAAGGCCAGCATTCCCTGATACTAAAACCAGACTAAGACACTACTAAAAAAGAATTACAAGGCAATATCCCTAACACATAGATTCAAAAAATATCAAGTAAAAACTAGCAAACTGAATTCAACAATACATTAAAAAAGGATCATACACCATGATTGAGCTGGATTTATCCCAAGCATGCAAGGATGATTTAACATCCAGAAATCAATCAACATGATATATGACATGAACAAAAAATGAAGGATTAAAATCATATGATCATTTCAGTAGATGGAGAGAAAGTATTTGATAAAATCCAACATGCATTTATAAAAAAAAAAAACTCTCAACGAAGTATAGAGGGAATGTATTCAACATAATAAAGGCCATATATGACAAACCCACAGCTAAGATCACACTTAATAGTGAAAAGCTGAAAGCTTCCCCCTAAGATCAGGAATAAGACAAGGATGCCCACTCTTCCCACTTTTATTCAATGTAATATTGCAGATGACATGATACTATACAAAAACCCTAAAGACTCCACCAAGAAAACTTTAGAATTAATAAGTGAAATCAGTATAGTTGCATGATACAATAGAAGCATACAGAAGTCTATAGTGTTGCTACATGCTAATAATGATTTATCAGAAATTAAGAAAAAACTCCACTTACAATTACATCAAAAGAGTAAAATAAGAGGAATAAACTTAACCAAGAAGGTGAAAGATCTGTACTCTGAAAAGTATGACATTGATGAGAGAAATTAAAGATGACACAAATAAGTGGAAAGATAGTCCATGCTCAGAGATTAGAAGAATTAAAATTGTTGAAGTGTTCATACTAGCCAAAAATCTTACCTGTTTATGGCAATCTCTACCAAAATATTCATGGCATTTTCCACAAAACTAGAACATGTAATTTTAAAAATCTGTATGGATTCACAAAAGATTCCAGTTGGCCAAAGCAATCTTAAAAAAGAAAGCTGGAGATATCACACTCCCTTGTTTCAAACTAAATTACAAAGCTACAGTAATCAAAACAGTATGTTACTGGAGTAAAAGCAGATGCATAGCTCAATGGAACGGAATAGAGAGCCCAGAAATAAACCCACATTTATATGGTCAATTAGTCTACAACAAAAGTGGCAAGAATATACAATAGGGGAAAGACAGAGTCTTCAATGAATGATGCTAGGAAAACTGGACAGCTATATACAAAAGAATAAAACTAGACCACTTTCATAGACCATATACAAAAACAAAACAACAAACAAAAAAACACCTCAAAACGGATTAAAGACTTAAATATAAGACCTGAAACCATAAAACTCCTAGAAGAAAACATAGGCAGTAAAGCTCTTTGGCATCAGTCTTAGCAATATTTTTTTGGATCCATCTCTTTAGGCAAGGGTAACAAAAACAACCAAATGGGACTACATCAAACTAAAAAGCTTTTTAATAGCAAAGAAAACTATTAACAAATTGAACAGGCAACCTACTAAACAGCAAAAGATATTTGCAAATGGTATGTATGTCTGATAAGAGATTAATATCAAAATACATAGAGAATTCATACAACTCATTATCAAAAACCAAAAAATGTGATTAAAATATGGGCAAAAACCTGAATAGACATTTTGCCAAAGAAGATATATAGATATCCAACAGGCACATGGAAAGATAGTCAACATCACTATCATCATAGAAATGCAAATCAAAACCACAATGATATATATCACCTCACATATATGAGAATGGCTATTATCAAAAAGACAAAACATAAGTGTTGGTGAGGATGGAGAGAAAAGGGAAACTTTGTGTACTGTTGGAGGGAATGTAAATTGGTACAACCACTATAGAAAACAGAAAACAGTATGACAGTTTCTCAAAAAGGACAGAACTACCATGTGATCCAGCAATTCTATTTCTGGGTATTTATCTGATGACAACAAAAACAGTAATTTGAAAAGATATATGCACATCAATGTTCATTGCAGCATTATTTACAACAGACAAGATATGGAAGTAACCTAAGTGTCCAATGACGCATGAATGGATAAAGAAGGTGTGATACACAAACACTGAAATTTTACTCAACCATAAGAAATAATGAACTTTTTCCATTTGTGACAACATGGATTGACCTAGAAGGTATTATGCGAAGTGAAGCAAGTCAGACAGAGAAAGACAAATACTTTTGATTTCACTTACATTCAGAATCTAAAAAACAAAACAAACAAACAAACAACAAAATAGAGACATGCATAAAAACAGAACAAACCAGTGGTCACCAGATGGGAGGAATGGGGGGGGGGGGGATGGGGGAAACAGGTGAAGGGGATTAAAGAGTATATTATTCTAGTAATAAAATAAAGTAAGTCACGAGGATATACTGAACAGTATAGGTAATACAGTCAAGAACATTACAGTAACTTTTGGTGACAGATGGCAAGTTGACTTTAGTGTGGTGATCATTTAGTAATATTTAAAAATAGTAAACCACTACGTTATACATATGGAGCCAATATGGTATTTTTAAGTCAATTATACTTCAGTAAAATTTTTTCAGAGTCACAACACATTAATGACATGAAATGGAAAGGAAAACCTATGGTTTTGCCCATGTTCTCTTCCTCTTTAACCATCTGGTCTGGCCAGGAAGATGGACTATGTGAGACATGCAACAATGCTGGGAGAAAAACTTGTCCATGTGGCATGCAAAGCAGTTTAGGTGGTAATTCAAGTGAGAAGGAAAGTGTGGCTTTTAAAGCAGCAACATGGTAAGGTTATCTTTCAATAGTGAGAAAAAAACAAAAACCCAACTAGCCTGCTAGACTAAGAGGCAGGTTTGAAATGGGAAACCCCCATTTGCTTGGTGACCTAAGGGAATGTGTTCAAGTGTGTCTAGTTCTGGGACTTGGTTAACCAAGCTCACACCTTCACTCCTTCAACCACCCCTGAAGGTGATTATGGGCCCAGGGTATGTATGAAGACATGCTCTGAAGAGACCACAGGCTCCTGTCAAGAGCTAGCTCATGAAAAACAGAATCAAGCATTCTGGGGAACTGAACCATGCAACCAGGTATTAGAGAAATATCTGAAAGCAATGTTTGTTTTTTTCTATGTATCATTATGATGGTCCCACCAACTACAAAACAGTGCATAATAGAGTTATCCAGGCATTTATAAGAATTGTGTTTCAGCAAACACAACTCTTGTGACTACCTAATATTTTCACTTGCCTGGCAACCTTTGAATGACAACCTCCAATTTTTGCTTAGACTGCCCTCTCCCGTGACATGCGGTTCTAATAAGAATGTTAGCTGAGAACCTGGCTACCGCCTCACCACAGAAGTTGAGTGCATTACACAAGGGAGGTCACTGTACTCTCTTTATTAGAAACATTAACCTGCAGTGGAACCATAAGAAGAAAAAGGTGGTCAGAGGTGAGACATCCAAAAAGCAGTGCTCCAGGGCCAGCATGAGTTCCCTGGACATTTTCTACCTTTTAGTTCATTCATTAGTCGACAAATATGCAAAAGCTTTGTTGCAGGCAGTGTGGTGACAGAAAAATTTTCAACCTCAAACTGTTTACACTTCAGTGAGAAGAAAACAACAATAAATAAGTCAAATATCTAGTATATTAGATGGTGATATATGCTATGGAAAAAAAATCAGCAGTGTTCATGGGTAGGGAGCACTGAAGCTGGAGGCTGCAACTCTAGAGCAAGACCTCACTGTAGAGAGAGAGGAGGGAGAGCAGGCAGAGCAGTTCTAAGGATTAAAGGACAGAATGAATCCTGTGGTACAGAAAACGAGACTGAAAAGGACCAGCCAAGGAGACAGAGGGAAAAACTACTGGAGCCAAACCCCTCTGGACGCAATTGTGGATCAGCTCTTCTGCCCCAGTGATGGAACTACCTTTAGGGAGGAGCACCAAGTGTTCCTCTAGCACACATTGGAGGGAAAAAGGACACATGGGCACAGGTGTCATGGACTATAGACATTCTCCCATCGTACCTATTCTGTCAATGAAACAGGAAGCATGATCTGGGAGAATCACCTAGAGGAGAAGAGTAACATGGCACAGGGACATGGAGTAGGGTGCAAGGCACGTAACTGCCCTGGAGGTTGCGTTCCAACATCTGATAGCTCAACTCCGTTTTCAGTTACTCCCAGAAGACTGCCAGTAAATTCCCTTCTTTTTAAAAACTAGCCACAGTTGACATCTGTTGTTTACAACCAAAGATCTAATACACCAGTCCTTCCTTGAGGCCTTGAGCTTACCCCATTTTCTTACTGAAAGTCCAACTTTAACAAAACTGACTCTATCCTATCAGACTATGCATCTCCAAGTACATAAGAGTTGCTTGCAATGGACCAGACAGCCAGATATGATGGGTTCCTCTACCACTTACTGAAAGAACCAAGACATATTGATTCATACTTACAATACCTAACTGGTAACACTAAATCAGCATGCTAAACTGCTTAAAGAATAGCATTTCAATACATGGGAGAAAGCAGGAAGCATTGATACCGAAATTCAAATCGCCTTACTATTTCCTCACACCTTCTTTTGAATTAAACGTCAAAGTGTCTACGAAGACAGAATGAAGACAAACACATATACAACTGTCCTTAGAGCTCAGATTAATAGTTCATTACAGATTTCAGTGACTCAGGGAGGGAAACCCACGTGAAGACTGCATAGAGGGGGAAACTGGTGGCAGAGAGAACCATTCTCTCTGGATGAGACTTTAATCTGGGAACGGCATCTGAGGGGCAGTCACACTAAGATAGATGATAAGTCAGACTCTCCCACAAAGAGAAACATTTCGTAGATCACAAAGAAGACTGGGAATTTCCAGACCGTGCAGACTAAGATGAGTCCTCATGATAGAACGTGTTGTTCCCCCTCCAGGAAATTAAGAGTTATTAAACTGCAGCAAAGACAGCTGCTTCTGAGATGAAATCAGCCTTGCAACACCAAGAGGCAAGAGACTGAGGGTGAGGAGTCTATAACCTCCCGCGGAATCAGCACCACACAGCTTGTTCTTTCAAACAGGTGCGCTGCTCCACAGGACGTCTGAATCATGGAAAGCTCCAAACACTCACAGGACACTGTAAGGCTTGGTGTAAAGTGTGACCTGAAAGCAGATATCAACAGCTTTCTCCTGGCTGACCCCTCGCCGGCTCACCCTTTGCTAGGAAGAGTGAGAGAGATGCTTAGTCCTTTGGGCCAAACATACCCAAACTGCCAAGAAAACAAAAGACAAGTAAAAGTAAACACATATACACATGCAAATCTCCCAAGTGGATCAGAGCCATGTGTGCTACTTTTCAGCATTCAGCCCTAAGGATTTTGCTTGCCAAGAACAGAACTGTGGAGAAAGCCCCATCCCATCAATAAGAATGCCTTGCTTGGGTTTAATCATTAGAATAATTTCACCATCTTCCCTCACCTTAAGGTACAGCTCCATGACCCTTCTTCCTCCATCCCCTGATTTCTCACGTAGACTTTTACAGTCTGTGGATATACTACTTGCCAGATGCTCTTTGGACAAGTTAACTAAATTCTCAGAAAGACTCTAAGAGCATACATGCTATTATTGTCTTTAGTTTTCCCAGAAAAAAGAGACTGAGGTGAAGGCATAGATGATTCTATACTACTAGGGGGCTTCTCAGGAGGAACAAGGCAGAGAAGTTAACCCCTTCTTGGTTCAAGCACCAATAGCTGCTCATCTCTTGGGATCATCTCCCAAGAAGCTACCTAATGACTGCAATTCAGGACACCCAGCTCTAACCTTCTATTGGTCAAAGGCTTCCCCTTGGAGGTTGTCTTTTTTTTTTTTTTTTTTTAATACCCCTTTGCTTCCAGGCCATATGCGTGTGGATGGCAGCTTGTGTCATGTCTTCCTGGGCTGGCAGGTAAGAGGCAGGGGCACACAGTATGGGCATGAGGCTATCAGCTATCAAGCTGCACCTGCAGGAAATGAGCTGGAGGCTATACAACCAGTCCCCACAGTGCTGGCTGAAATATGCACAGGAGAAGGCAGAAGAATCAGATATGCTGATTTAAATGTTTCTGATACAATTATTATGTATCCTTATTCAGATGAGAAAACTTGGGCATAAATCAGTGAAGTAATTCACACAAGGTTTCAGAAGAGATGAGTAAAACTAGGTAGTCTGGCTCCAGAATGTTCTCTCTTCACCACTGTGCTCAAGAACCTATAGACGAACTACAATTACCCCAAAGTCTGCCGGTTGCCTCACTGCAGCTGCCCTGTTTGAGCCACAACAGTCATGAGTTTGTTGAAAACCCAGTCAGTGTAAGAAAATAAGTGTCACTGTGCAATGCAAAGAGGATGCGGTGAGAGAGGGCTTCAGTACACAAAGCAGTGCCAGTGAATCGGCCACTGATGCTGAGCCAAAGAGAGACCTTTAATGAAACCACCCCTGGGGCCAACACGTAAGAAATCTGGCTCATAAGAGTGGAGATAAATGAAAGAGAGACTAAAACGACAAAGAAAAAAGATGGATGAAACCAAGAGCTGGCTTTTAAAAAGGTAAATAGAAAAGACAAACCCTTTAGCTAGACTCATCAAGAGAAAGAGAGAGAGGACTCAAAATTAGAAAAGAAAGGAAGGGAGAAAGGAAGAAGAAGAAAGGATGGGAAGAAATCTGGCTCTGGTAAGGGCTGACGAAAAAGAAACAAAGTTGTGTTCACGCTTGATGATACTCTCACTTCTCTAAGATCCTGAAATAACAGGGGCAGCCACCCGGAGGAAGACAGCATCCTTTCCTTTGCTCCTCCCCGAATGTGAAAGGGAACTCCATAGGTGACTCCAGGGGTTCAGAAGAGGAAGCATCAGAGATGTATCAAAAACCAGCAAAGTCTCTGAAAAAATTAACCCAAACAGAAGTGGAACAAATCAAAACAAACAAGAGACCTAAATCAAAGAAGCTCTAAGACTACTGAGCATTAACAGCTTGAAGCCAAGCATTTCCCCTTTCAGAATGGTATTTCTTACAATGTGAAAGATTCAGTTCCTTGAATTCAGAAATTTTGTTGATTTTTTTTTTAAAAGCAAAAAACTTGAACTTGTGTCTTTCCTTCTCTAACCTTGAAGGCTAGAAGGTCACAAAAGAGAAATTCCTGGGTTGAAAGTAAGTGAAGGTCTGGCAAGTAGGCTGAGTAAGGCTTGAGTTCTGATGTCACCTGCATTTCCATTAATTTAAAGTGCTAAAGTGCTAACGCCTGTTTGCTTCAAAATATGTGCTTGTCCTCTGTGTAGTGGCCCTTTAAATAGATTTTCCTTTGGCTCCACCAAAAATAGCTAAAGAAGGTCCTTTGAGAATTCCATTCTTAGTCTTAAAAAAATGCATTCTCTTCCCTGCCCAATACACATAAACAGGCCTGGAAGCAGTATCTCCTACTTCTTCCAGGAATCTCCAATCTATCAAAAACAATAAATCTTTCAGGATAAAAACAGAGCTGGTCAGGGAAATAATTTTCCCAGTCCATTTCTGCTTGTTCATTATGGGATTACCAAATATCAAGGCCCTCTTTTGGGATAAGCAGACAGTCAGGCCAAGGGCTGAACATCCAAATGTCTACCCAGGTTCAGGCAGGTAGGGGGCAGGAAAGAAATAGGCCAGGCACAATAGGGACTATAGTTGTTGTTTGGTTGCTAAGTTCTGTCCAACTCTTTGATTGCAAAGTTGCAACTCTTTGCAATCAAAGAGTTGGACACAGCCGGAACTGTAGCACGCCAGGCTCCTCTGTCCTCCACTATCTCACAGAGTTTATTCAAATTCATGTCCATTGGGTCGGGGATGCTATTTAACCATCTCATTCTCTGCCACCAGCTTCTCCTTTTGCCTTCAATCTTTGAACTAGGCAAACTGAAGAAGGCATGCCCAGGGGGATAGGGTATAGCTCTCACTCAGTTCCAGCAAACTGCTCTCAAGAAGATCTGAAGTTTTCCTAGTAAAATGACCCATTAAAAACGCTGGAAACCTGTTCAAATTTTAAAAACAGCAATGTGTGGGACAACAATACCAAATAGAGCACATGTGTGGGCTGCTCTGGCTGGAGGCCCTTGTTTGCAACTTCTAGGCAAGACACAAAGATAAAGGAAGACAGACTTCCTGTCCCGACAGCTTATGACCCAGTAGGAGTGAGAAGCTGCACACCCTGTAAACCAACCCCCAGGGTGAATGTGATACACATTAAAAGAGGAATAAGCAGAGGCTATGGGAGTTCAGGACAGCAAGAGGGCACTTGAAGCAGAAACGATTCTTACAGGCAGCAGCATGGGAGATGAGGCTAAAGAAAAAGGGAGACTCTGGCTGGCAGAAGCTGGGGAGGGCCCTTTCCTAACACAGGGCAGAGAAGGGGAAGGTTGAGATGGGTAAAAGGTGCTTCATGCTTCTACCCAACAAACACTCATGCATGTTCGCTGTGCACCAGGCAGTAGAGATGCAATGTAATCACAAGCAATGAAGATGAGGGTGTGAAGTCTGAAAGGTCCCAGTCCAGACAAGGCCTTGGGAAGCCATAACCAGAGTTCTGTCTTAAAAGCAGGGGGGAAGCTGCCTTTGAAGTCTTTTTTAAGCAGAGGAATCACATGTTGGGATCTGCAGTGTTCCAAGTTTCCCCAGCCACAGAGCATGCATTCTGTGGTCTGGCAGGGCGCCAGAGCTCTACCAGCCAGAGCAAGCTGGGAAGCAGTCTATGGAAGAGATGATGACCGCTTGACCTAGGCTGGCAGTAATGGAGGAAACTGGATGAATTCACAAGATAGTGAGGGGTTAAAATCACCAGAACGATTCGCTCAGGATAGGAGTCAGTGAGGCAGAAGCCAAATAGGCCTGGAGAGTGTGGCCAACGTGGCTCTGTGGAGTTCTCAGGCCACACCACCCGTGGCCCAGCAGCCAAGCAATTCTGTGCCGGCAGCAGTGGGTGTCTAGCGGTTACTAGAGAGAAGAAGGTTCTGAAGCCAGGGTGTATGGCCGAGGAAAGGCTGCCAGAGAAGCTCACAGGAGATTTCCATCTTAGAAAGCCATCATCTCAAAAGTACTGTTTTCTTTTAAATGTGCTTTATAAAATTCCACGCCTATTTTGTTTGGACTAACTTTGATGGCAAGGAAATGGAAAGTACTACTCATGTGTTCAACAGCTCTTCAAGAAGCTACATCTTCTAGCTTTGGGGTGAAAGAAGAAGGAATAGCAGATTAATATCTGTAAGATATATGCTAATGTCAAGTATCCACTTCTTTACATTTTAACCTTGAGACTTCAGAAATTCCAATTAACTACCAGGGTCAGGCTCAGACGGTAAAGCATCTGCCTACAATGTGGGAGACCTGGGTTTAATCCCCAGGTCGGGAAGATCTCCTAGAGAAGGAAATGGCAACCCACTCCAGTATTCTTGCCTGGAAAATCCCATGGATGGAGGAACCTAGTAGGCTGCAGTCCATGGGGTCACAAAGAGTCGGACATGACTGAGCGACTTCACTTCATTCACCAGGGTCCAACCTCCTTGGTGCTAAGGCCTAGCAATGATTTTCTTTATAACCACAGGCATCTTTACAGGAACCCAACTCACTCTACATGTAGATTAAGGAAATGTAAATAAATCCTTTATAACTTGCAGGGATGCCTGGAGGTAATCACACTAGATGGTCAACCCTTGATAACTTGTGGCAATGGAATCTACATATTTTGATGAAGTCTCACTTGTATGCCAAGCATCCGTCCCACAATATTGCATGGATTCAACCATACTGCATTATGTGTATAAACAGTGCATATTTAATGGAAAAAATCCATATATAAATGAACCCACACAGTTCAACCCATGTTGTTCAGGGGTCAACTGTAATGCCTTTCTGCCTCTGGACAACCACTCATACTCATATGCAGAAAAGCAACGTAACATCTTATGATCTTGAGAGGGGCTAGCCAATACAATGAAGTTGGCTGTGAGCAGGGCCATGGAAATAACGCAAGCACTTCATGAGCCAAGAAATTAACCAACCCTCTGGACTTATTTTGTGTAATGAGACAATAGATTCCCTTGTGACGTATAAGCCACTGTAAACTGGATTTTCTGTTTCTCGCAGCCCAAAGCATCTCAAATGATATAGTACTTCTTTGGAGAAGCAAGAAAAGGGCTCCCTGACAACACCCTAGGAATGAAGGAATAGTTGCTTCAAAAAGGAAAAGAGACTAAGATTTATCTCTCAATAAATGTTTTGGGGAAACCAGCTGTGAAAAGGTATTGTTAATAGCCACTCCGGATGTAAGGAGAGCACTTTGGAATCCTCCCATGCAGCATAAACACTGTAATAAAGTTCCAGTGAGCCACTGTGAATGGTATGTGTGGGGATATACAATATACTTGGAGTCATAATAATATGTAAACATCAGGGAATGACCATGAAATTAGTCTTTATTACTCATCTACTCTTATTTCCTTCTACATTTATAAGACTGGGGATTTTTTTTTTTTTTTCTTTTTTTTGCCCCCTTCCTACCTGATGAAAACAGAGACTTACATGATTGGAAGGGGAAGTCAGGAAACCAGGCTTTGAGGTTAAAAGATTTCCACAAGGTCCCAAAGCCAGTCGGGGGCAATTTTCTTTATTATTAAAAATTCTTTGTGTGCAATTTTAGAACAAAATTATTTGCTGAACACTTAATTTAGTGAAAGGAGAATTGTAGAGACACAGGAAATCAAAACTGAATTTTTTTTTTTAATAATTACATTATGCAAGTAAAATCTACTTTTTGAACTTGTTGCTTTGAGTTTCTTCTTCCTTATTTCTAATATCCTCCTAAATTCCAATCCATTCCTCCCAAAATCATTTATCCCTCCTAGAAAACCCCTTCATATGGCCATTCTTGAGCCCAATGATTCTCAAAAGATTGCATCTGGTTTACCCAGGAAGTAAATCATAAATGCAGATTCCCAGGCAGAGTCCAATTTAAAAGACTAAGGGTGGGGCCCAGCACTGTCCATGTAAACAAGCTCCCCAGGTGAGTGTAAATGTGCTTGAAGCTTTATTCCAGGTTCCAAATAGAAAACATCTAATTTTTACAGTAGATTTAAGCTGGAACAACAAAAATATGTGCAGAGCTGCCTATAATTTTTAGGTTCCCTCTGAGGTCTGAAACTGACCCAAGAGGTCTGTGATTTGGATGAACCCTGGTAATCATTTGCATGGAGGTTTGGAGTTTCTTCTTTTCCTTCCAAGACTTTTTTTCCCCCCCGAATGCATTTCTAGTTGGGATTAAATATAAAATGTCTTAACTCTTCCTCCACAGCTAAAGGAAATCAATTTTAAAAAGTGTTTCAAGAGTGCTTTAAAAAGTACACAAAATATCTTCCCTTTGAACCAGACGCCTGGGACACACAGGGCAAACAGAGTAGGTAATAAGAGAAGTAAACACCAGGTTTTCCAGCAGAACCAACCCCGAAACTAAAACTTAGAAAGGAAGCTGACTGTTAAGTAAGTGGACCAGAGGAACAATAGCTCAGGCATATCCTCGGATAAGTTTGAACCTGAGAAAACAGGAATGAAACAGACAAACCTCTTGTTCCAAGTTAACTTTCCCTTCTTGTTAGATTTTAAGATAGGACAGCATCGTAAATGAGAATAGAGAGTTTATGTGGAATCTTAGACCTCCTCTGGGTGCCAAAAGATTTTTTCAAACCTAAATGAATACTCCTTACTGGATTCAGCATGCATACAAGCTAAGTCGCTTCAGTTGTATCCAACATTTTGCGACCTATGGACTATAGCCCACTACGCTCCTCGGTCCATGGGAATCTCCAGGTAAGAACACTGGAGTGGGCTGCCATGCCCTTCTCCAGGGTATCTTCCCAGCCCAGGGATCGAACCCACGCCTCTTATGTCTCCTACATTGGCAGGCGGGTTCTTTACCACTAGCACCATCTACTCATTTCCACAAGAGATTTTAAATCTAGAGCCACCAGAGACCAAGAACACAGCACACTGAGAACAGGAGTCTGTGTGTCCTACCACCAGCTCTAACCAACTCCCACTTACAACCATGAGGGCAGGTCTATATGTAGATTTCTTAATGATTATATGAGCAAAGAACTGTCACAGAACCTCACAGGACCAGAAAAAATCATTGTTAAGTATCAAAGATAATACACAATGCTCCAGAAATGCCACAAAATAAATAACTCCAGCAACAAAACTGGTTTAAATTTGTTAGAAGGCAGAAAGTCAAAGTCACAGCTTTAACATACATATTCCAGCTGTACTTCTCCTTGGTTTAGGGATAAAGACCGAACTTTGTGGGGTGGGAAGAGAAGAGGGTGGAACCAGAGGGACAAAGTGAAGCATCCACCAGAGATGAATAACCTCACTGATTCAATACCCATCTTGAGGGTTTTAGATTTTTTTAATTTCTATTTATTTCTCTTTGAGGATCTCTAACAATCCTCAGGGCATTTTAAAAATGGGAAGATTCAGTTCTGGCTCCACTGGATCACCACTGACTCTTGGTCTCTCTCAGTCCAATTAAACTCTCATCACAACTGCACAGCTTGAAATGCCTAACTTCTTTCAGCTGCTTCCTATCCTTTCTCCAGCTGCTCCCAGCAGGTATGGAGGCCTTCTAACACCCAGGGGCCATAAAGCAGTCACAAACGAGCATCACCACACATATTTGGCCAGAGGGTGTACCTAGAACTTTCTCTGTTCTGGTGCAGGCCATTCAAGTGTATAACTAACATCTAAACTAGCTTTTCCATTTCGCAAATGCCTGACTGGGTTATGTGGAACAGGCACCATACCATCATCTCAGAGAATCTGGAACTACTTTTTAAAGCCCAGTTCTCATTATTTTCAACACATTTCATCAGGATTCTTTGACATGGGAACCGGGGGTGGGGGGGCATTCCCCTGTTCTCAGTTATGCTTAAATGTTTTTGAACACACAAGTTTGATGTGGTAGGGCAAGAAAAAAAATGTGACTCAAAATAGAATACAGCAACCCTTGACTCTGCCTAATTGCATCTCAGCAGCATGCAAACCACTCTTGTTTATTTATCATTAACATATGAATAAATTTCATGGTAACATCTATACTCTCTCCAAAATATCAAGTGCTCAGTAGAAATATAGGGCTTCCTGGTAGCTCAGCTGGTAAAGAATCCGCCTGCAATGCAGGAGACCCCAGTTCGATTCCTGGGTCAGGAAGATCAGCTGGAGAAGGGATAGGCTACCCACTCCAGTATCTGGCCTGGAGAATTCCATGGACTTATACAGTCCATGGGGTTGCAAAGAGTCGGACACGACTGGGTGATTTTCAGTTTCAATTTTCACTAGTACAAATATCAAAACAAGCCATCATAATCTCCCTCAGCAAAGTATTTACCCAAAAGACATGACTTAATGGCAGAACAATGCATGCATAAGGGCTGGATTTACAATGTATCAGTTCCACAGAATGTAGATTTATCAATTCAGGTTAACTGTTATAGTCTGTCTTTTCTTAGACTGTAGTCTCCAATCAAGAACGTCCATCAAAGTTAAGAGAAGGTTGGAACATACACATTTGCAGTAGCTGATACAATAAGGGGTATCAGCAAGGCCAATCCAAAACAGGTCAAGCAACAGTAAACACACAAGGATTTCAAAAGGTTCCAAGACTGTAAGTATTCCTAGCAGGAAAATCAAGTCCCCACTGATTTCCTCAGAAGGCAAATGGGCATTTGCCAATTCCTCTATTTTTTATACTACTTCAAGGGTTTTAATACACGTAACTTTTAAATTCAATGACATTAAAGAGAAGGGGGAGACTACCACCCATATTTGACAGATGAAGAAACTAAGGAATTGAGAGGTCAGTGGCTTGTCCAGGGCTAGTTAAGAACAGAATCAGCTTTAGAATTCAGGCCTCTTTATTCCAAATCCAAGGTCTCTAAACTTGTAACATATTCCTGTTCGCCCTCAATCATCACTCCTGTTTGCCCTCAATCATCACAAGAACATGTAACTCCTAAAAAATCTGCTTTGTGATCTGGTAACATGGAGGACACACTTCTTGACTTTGATCACCACAAGAGCACAAAGTATCCTGCAAACTCTACCCAGTGGCCTGGCCATATGGGCGCCTCCTCAGCCTACCCTGCAAAGCCCACCCAGTGTGTGCTGCTGTTACCCACTGGAGTTAACATTTCACACATTTCTTTCCTATGTCTTCAGCATACCTGATGCCAACAGTAAGAAAGGGAAACATAAGCAGAACCAAAATCAGTTTTTGTGCTAAGATAAAAACTTTCCAGGGCTGAAGAAAGGCCAGCAATCAGTTTTAAACCTACTTTGCCAAGTGGTTCATGAGCAGCTGTAACATCTGCCTATTTTTCTCTGGGAGTCGATGAACAAGGCTGTGGATTTCAGAGACCCGAGACTCCTGGTTCTCCAGCTCTGCAAAGGAAGGAGGGAGGTAACACTGGATCAGAGTTACAGCTAAATTAGTTTGCAAGACAAAAATCAGAGGAAAATTAAGGTGAGGCACAACACAGAGAAGATTTCTCACAGATAAGACCCTGTCCTGTGTACTCATGACTAGACTGACTGGATCTAGAAGTGCTTTTAATAATGCTTTCCATGACAAAGTTCATGAAAAAATAAGACTGTCCAAAAAATCAAGCCAAAATGATGACGTAAGGAAATGGAAACAGTCACCTCCTCACTCAGGAGTGGGAATAAATTTGAGAGTGGTTGGCTCCTTAGAGTGGCAGCTTTGTTTCAAGGAAGGAAGGAAGGAACTTTATGCACTCATTAAGTGATGAACAAATTATACGTGAACAACACTGCGAGGGTCTTGAATATCAAAATAACATCTCAAGACTGCATCAAAGACATCAAAGGAAATGTCCAGTTATTTCCAAGTCACATAAACAACCAGCCAGGGAGAAGAAAGAAATGGCAAATAAAATAAGGAAATGTTTCTGCCAACCTGTAACCTAAATCATGATCTGTCACATTCTAATGGTTGCACTTGGGTACATGGCTTCATGTCTCTGGGAAACAGATTGACGGCACTCACCATACCTATTTATAGTTCTGAGGTGAGTTTTAATTAAAGAATGGTTGCTATGGGTTTGGAATTTCTCTGAGAAAGAAATCACATAAACACCATCTTTACTTTCAGCTTTCTCCCAGGTCTTTCTCCTGTTTTATGGGGACCACTCTGCATGGATAAGGCCACCAGAACATGAGGTATTCCTTAATGAGGCCAGTAGCAGCTACCAGGGTAAACTAACTCAGATGGTTTAAAGGAAGCAGGAAAAAGCACATACTATGGACATAACAGCACGGTGGGGATTTGTGCCAGATTTAAATTTGATAGAGAATCTTACTTCCCCTTACAAGAGGCCTGCCCCACGTAGAAAGATTCCAGTATGCTTAGGGTAGCTTGCACCTAATCCCTATGTATTTTAATACCAGTAATATGACACCCAGGCTTGCTTGATATAGCTGAAGACTGACCAGAAGCTGTAAATGCCAGCCATGATGGAAAAGAGGACTGAGAAGTTATATAAACTACGATGGAAAAGAGGACTGAGAAGTTATATAAATGGTGTCAGATTCAGGGAAACATCCCGTGCTCAATTTAGGTAATGGGCAAAGTCTGAGTCATTCCGAAAAATGTTACCTCCAGGGCCGGCAAAGGCCCAAGGAGTTAGAACTCCAATAATCAAAACTAGAAAGTCAAATTTGCTTTTTTCATCTCTCCCCTTTCCTGTACCACTACCCCCCAACTCACTTTTGAAGCTTCTCCCCTCTACTGTAAATTCAGTATGCTAACAGGGTCCTTAGCAGAACCCGACTTGGTTTTGCTCTCATTCTGTGACAGTCTTGTGAGTGTGAACGTGGGTAGTGTACACACAGAGTACAAGGGGTTAGCTAATACTTATCTGGGGACACTTTTCATGGCTCAGACGGTAAAAGCGTCTGCCTGCAATGAGGGAGACCCAGGTTCAATCCCTAGGTCGGGAAGATCCCCTGGAGAAGGAAATGGCAACCCACTCCAGTACTCTTGCCTGGAAAATCCCAAGGACGGACAAAGGAGGCTGGCGTACTGCAGTCCATGGGGTCACCAAGAGTCGGACACGACTGAGCAATTTCACTTTCACTTTTCACTTTTCTTTGAAATAGAGAAATCTATTCCCTTTCCCTTAAAACTGTAGCAAATAGAAAACTTACTTGCTGCTTTAATGAAACTTCTTTGAAACTGGTACATCATGAGTGGTCCTGGAAGCATTCTGGAATAAAAGATATACACTAGTCAGTTTAATAAAAGCAATCATATTCTCACTACCCAGCAGCCTCCAGATGGTGGACTGTGTTACATTTCTCAAAGACAAAGAATATGGGTAAACAAGAGCAACTCAGTTTAGTCCAACTTAGTTTCCCCTTTGAAAGGGTCCTGAGATTTCACCTGAAATGTTCATTCTTTCTCCTTTTTTAAGGGAATAGACAAAACTTACATTTCATAGTCACAAACCAGAAAAGTGCTAATGTAGAAGTCTAGCACAAACTCAGAGATTTCCTTTTCAGTCAATGACTCACCCACAACAAGAGCATTTTAAGATGTGCCTGAAAAACAGGCAACTAACCCAACATTTGCAATCATCAGCTCTTAAACTCTTGTCTTCCTGGCAGCTTGTTATTAATCACTTCATCTGGAAACACTATGAGAGACTTTTGTAGGTGTTTTTATAGCAAATTCACTATGAAGTATTGTTCCAGTATGCCAAAGGGTTAGAACCTTAATATTAGGCATGACACAATCAAATTTTACCTATCATAAAAAATTATATATTTTATACATACTGTCTATTAGCTAATCAATATCAAGCTGCACAGATAAGTACTAAATACAAACCTCTAGCATCTAGGCTTTATGTAATCTATTATGCTAATTATTTAGTGTATGAATATGTTTAACTATAAACTTGAGTATTTTTACTGACAGTCCAAATAATAAGCTTCTCAACAGATTATCTATGGTCCTTGATTCAGATTTCATTTTATTCTCATTGGATCCCCTGATTCAACTCTTAGTCATCACTTACATGACATCTTACTCTTGATACCAAGAGCCTTCCAGCAATTCCCCAACAGCCAATAAAACCGGCATCACCAATTCCTTTTCTGTGGCTTTTGAGCCAAGTAAATCTTAACAAACTTGTACAAATGCTTATGTAATTCACGATTATAGTTCTCCTCTTTGTTTATGACTAGACCCCCACTTTCCTCTTCAAGAGGGACCACAGTGAAGAACAATAGCATCCCTATGCTTCACATCTAGCATGCCTTTCAGTCCACTTGGAAACTGGGATGTGAGCAGCTAATCAATTACCCACTCCCTTAATAACCAAGGGAAGGGTAGGAGGCAGCAGGAGTAACACATGTACTATTACAAGAAAAGGAGTCTTCTCTCCAATGAAGTCATATTTTACAATCTAAGCAGAAGGAGTTAAAAAGGAGTGCCATTAAACTTCTCATTTTTAAGGAGCAACATTAGCAACACACTCTATCTGTGTAAGGTGCAGAACTCTCAGAATACATAGGGTATGTAATCACGCATTCTCAACACAATGGGGTAGGTGATTCCTTGTTTTCTTAGCTGATCACCCAAGCATTACAGGAAATACCATATTTGAGGTTCTGTTAAAGGCTGATCATCAGAGTAGCTTCTCGAAAAGAGCAAAGCTTCCTAAATCACTCATGGCACCATTACACAATGGCAATCTATCAACTCTGTATGATTTATAATTGGTTTGACCAGCTGAGCTAATTGCACCCACACATAAGCTGTTTCCACATCTCAAACTCCCACCCAACAGTCCTCTGGAAGCTGAAAATAAAACTGCTTTCTTCTTGATTGCATGATAACAAGCTGGCACCCTGCCCTGCAAATGGAAAGTCCCTACCTTAGGTAGGTCTTCAAAGCACTAGTGATGGTCTTTATCTCCCATTCAGCGCAGATATCCATTTCTGTTTCAGAAGCGGTTTTGGGGTCTAAAGAGAAGAAAAGACAATGGGTAAAACAGAGGAGAAAATATAGCTAAAAAACAACCATACATAAAAGCATTCAACCTCCCTACTAAACAAAGAAATCCAAAGTAAAAAAAAAAAAAGACAGCTAGTTTTTCCTGATTGAATTAGAAAAATGTTTAAAAATCCAAATATCTACTGCTGGCAAAAATGCAGTGAAACTGACCCTCTCAGAAACTGCTGGCCGCAGAAGAATTAATGCAAGAGATGTGAGAAGAAATTTGGCAATATATATCAAGTCCTAAAAATGTTTATACACTTTGAAACAGTAATCCCACTGCTCACAACCCATCCTCAGGAAATAAGATAAGGCATGAGAAAGTTACATACACTTGAAATGTCCAACCTACACTACTCTTGATAACACCAGAATACATTTTAAAAAAACAACCTAAACAACCAATTATAGAATGATTAAATTAATTGTTGTATATTCCTGATGGAATAGCATGCTGCATTTACATGAAAATAATAACTACATAGAAAAATGGAAAATGCCTGAATTATCATGTAGTGTCAAGCAAAAAAAAAAAGAAGATTTAAGGTTTTGTGAGAAACTCAAATGAATGAAAGCTGAAAGGAAATATTTTAAAAAGAAAAGAGTAGTTGGTTGGAGAGTAGCAGAATTGTGTTTTTTATTTTTTTTAAACTATGACTTGATTCCATTACTTATATATTTTAAATTGCCCTAAACCAAGATGTGCAAAAAAAAAAAAACCATAATTATATCAACTCCTGATCCTTTTCTTCGTTTCCTCTGTGTATACTTCCAAACAAATGTGTATATTTCAGATAAATGTATACTGTAAAAGAAGAGATAATTCTTGTAGTCTTTCTGAGCAGCACATAGGCAGGCAAGAGGAGAGGCAGAGGTTGGGAAACATGAACTGTTTCATAAACCAGCAGAAACCTGGATTCTCGCTGGCAAGAAGTCAGAAGCAGAGTCTCTCAGTGCACTGAATGGACAATCCAACTTCTAGCAATCTGCCTCTCAGCTCCCATTCCCATTTCTTTCTGCACAGTGGTTCAGTTCCTTTTCAGCTGGGCTGCTACCCTTTTCTCACACCTACTCCCCATGCTCAGGTGAGGCCCCACTCTTCCAGGTTGGGGTGGGGAGGATGAGATGTCTCTGAACCCCGGGACTGGTTCGGCCCAAGACCTAAGCCAGGCCAGTCAGCATGAAGTCCAGGACTTCTCTAGGAAAGAAGGCACTTGCTGAGCACCTGGGGGGCGATACTGCCACTCTGGATGCCACCACGTGGAGCCTGAGAGTACAGTCTGACAGACAAAGCCACAGGGAGAGGTTGAGAGTCCGGATGACATGGTTTGAGGCCCTGTAGATCACCATGCCTTTTTAATCAAATAAGTCAAAAAAGTCCCTTTTTGTTTAAGCCAGTTAAGGTCAGGTTCTCTGTTCTTTATAATCCAAAGAGGTCTAAATGTTGTAGCAGGTAAATGGAGACAGCAACCAGACTCTCTTTCTGGACAGTCTCAGAAGAGAAGCCTCCTGCAGGGCCCACAGCCTTGCAGCTGGAAATGAGTCCACAGGTGGGCATGACACATTTTCCATTTACTTTCATCCTAGTAAGAAGAGGTCAGAAATCATGAGTGGCTTAAGGATTTAGGCCCTAATCCCCAAGGGCGGGCACAAATCCAGTTGGTATCTACTGCTCTCAGTGTGTTCTCCTGACAGGGCCCTGGTTCACTAAGTGTTTGGCTCCGAATGGCATAACATTAATTCTTTTCTGGCTTTGCCATCTCACACTCCCTTAATGGTTTGTTTCTTCCTGTGCAAGTATAGGTACCAAACAACTTCACTTACCATGACCTTCCTCCCTCCCCATCCCCAAGACACATGGAAAGTTGCCACAGTGTATGGCTCTTGGATGCAAGACAAATGTTACTGTACATTTTTCTGAGGAACAAACCGACTTCTACCCAAGAAGAGTGAACATGACACTAAATAAGCAGCAGTTGGCAGGTCTGGGAGTTGTGAACTGTTCCATGAACCACATTTAGCAAACTAATGATTAGCTTCCACTTATTCGGCCTCTGTAACCATAGGAATATTGTGTAACATTACAGAGAGGAGAGTCAAATTACAGCCAGGCTAAAGGGCTTTTTATAGCACTGATGAGGCAAAGTTCCTAACTTGAGTATGTTCATTTTAATTTATTTAATCTCCAAACTAAATTGAATACAGCCTCCCAAACGACCCTATTTTCAGAAAGTACTGCCAACTGACACCCCTCCCTACCAAAATTCCCCTCACTTACAGAAGCTTTCTGGCAGCACCTGCATATGATACAGAGACATAACTGACAATTTCCTTCATAACTCAGTACAATTCCTCCCACCAGGTCACTTGACGATTGTGGCCTTAGTAACACTGACCTAAGCTAGAGGAGCAGTCCAACGTACAGAAAGGCATCATAGGTAGAGTGAAGCGAGTTCATTTCCTCCTTAACCTACTCCCTGCATGAATTCAGAAAAACAGGAGATATGGGCTGGAAGTGATGGTTACAAGGGGGAAATGGTCTTAGAAATGTCACACTGGATCACAGAAGATCCAGTCATCTACTGTTGTGCTGTTGACAAAGTCACTAGGGATCTTCTGGGTGAAGGGATTAGAAAGTCACCAATACACCCCTAATCTCCTAATGCTACATTATAATGTATGCATATTAAAATATTTTCTCTTTAACTGTGAAGGAAGTACATGCATGGGGTAAAAAAAAAAAAAAATCACACAAAACAAATACATATACATCAAAAGTAAAACTTTCCTTGCTAGAGGTGACTCAATACCAGTTTTGTCACCAATATAGTATATTAACACATATATATGGAATTTAGATAGGGTAATGACAATCCTACATGCAAGACAGCAAAAGAGACACAGATGTAAAGAACAGGCTTTTGGACTCTGTGAGAGAAGGCGAAGGTGGGATGATTTGAGAGAATAGCACCGAAACATGCATATTATCATATGCAAAATAGATGACCAGTGAAAGTTCAGTGCATGAAGCAGGGCACTCAAAGTCCAAAGTTGGTGCTCTGGGACAACCAAGAGGGATGGGATGGGGAGGGAGATGGGAGGGGGGTTCAGGTTGGGGGGATACATGTGCACCCATGGGTGATTCATGTCGATGTACGGCAAAAAAAAAAGCACAATATTATAAAGAAATTATCTTCCAATTAAAATTAATTAATTAAAAACACGATACCAGTTTTGTGCATGTGTATGCGACCTCTAAGAGTGTGTACACAAACAGGCAGTTAAGTGACTTTCCACAGCTTTCTAAAACCACAAATGGAAGCACACTCTAGATGCCATTCTGTGAACTGCTATTTTCATTTCATAATATCTTAAGAAATAGTTTCCTATTAGTAGACAAATGTATCTAACTCACAGTACTTCACTGTACCATACTTAACGCCCCCATTCAAAGAGATTCAGGTTGTTCCCTAGTTTTTGCTATGGTAAACAATGATATAAACCATTGTTCCTTTGTAGATTATCTTACCTACAGAAAACATTCCTCTAAGTGGAATTTCTGAGTCAAAAAGAAAGTGCATTTTTAATTTTGAAAGATACTGTTCAACGACCTCTCAGAGGTTTTACCATTACATTTAAGAATTTAAGAGTGTGTCTCCCTCCTCAAATCCTTGACAACAATGAAGAATCAAACAATTTGATCTTAGTCACTCTGATAGGTTAAAGAAAAACAGGTCATCTACTTTAATTTGCATTTTTGTCTGAGGAGGAAAATTGAGAATCCTCTCCTGCACGTGTGTTTTAAAGTCAAATTTACTGAAGTATAACTCACCTTTTTAAAGTATACAGTTCCATGATTTTTGACAAATATATATATAGTCATGTAACCACTGCCACAATCAAGATAAAAGTCATTTTCCTCACACCTTCTCTAAACTGTCTTGTGCCTCTTTCTCCACAGTCACTCCCCTCCCTCCACCTCCAGCTCCGGCAACCCTTTTCCATACTTGTGAAATTCACTTTTTCATACTTGTGAAATTCACCATGCTGCTGCATATACAAGTAGTTCAATCCTTTTATTACTGAGTAGTATTCAATTTTATGGGCATATCTACTGACTAGTTGAGGGAATTTGGGCTGTTTTTGATTTTTGACTGTTATGACTGTTATGAATAAAGCTGCTACAAATACTTGCAATGGGTCTTATGAACTATTTTTTTGACTCCTGAGTAGATACTCAGGGGTAGAAGTGGGTAAAAATATGTAGGAGTAGGTCATATGGTAAATATGTTCAACTTTATCAAACCTATCAAATGGTTTCCAAAACAGTTGGGCTATTTTGCATTCGCAGTAGCCAACAGGACAATTCTAGTTGCTTCATATATTTGTCAAAGCATGATACAACCATGTGTTTAATTTTGAAATTTTAGCTCCATTAGGTATGTAGAAATAACTGATTTTTAAAAGTTGATTTTCCTTAATGACTAATGATGTTGGTCATCTTTTCATGTGCTTTTTTGGTCATCTATATATTTTCTCTGGTGAACTATTTGTTCAAATTTTATGTCCATTTTAAAAAGTGAATTGCAAGTTATTTTTAATACATTCAGGGTATAAGTCATTATTCAGATATATATTTTACAAATATTTTCCCTGATCTGTAGCTCATCTTTTCTTTTTCCTAATATATTTTAAATAGCAGATTAAAAAAAAAATTGGATAAGGTTCAGTTAATCAGATTTTTCTTTCATGGTTCCTGCTTTTGTGTTCTAGCCAAGAAATCTTTTCTAAAACAAGATAGCAAAGATAGATTCTCTCTTATGTTTTCATCTTGAAGCTTAACAGTTTTATCTCTTAGGTTTAGGACTACTAGTCTATTTTGAGTCAATTTCTGTACAGAGTTTAAGATAAGGGTTGAATTTATTTTTCTTCATATAGATGTCCAATTACACTAGTACGATTTGTTGAAAGGACTGTTGTTTCCCCCACTAAACTACTTTGACACCTTTATCCAAATTAATTGACCCTATTTCTGGATTCTCTTGCCTATTTCACTGATCTATATGTCATTCCTTACCATACAATCTGAATTTCCTGCATATAAACATTAGTTGTATTTTGTTTTTTGTCTTTTTCTAAAATCTTGAGTCTTTCACAATATTCATTCTCCATTACATCTTCGAGAAAGACATTTATGTAAATATACTATCTTCTCTAAGAATACTATCCTTTAAGTCTAAAGAATTAAGACTTTTTTCTGTTTATCCTATAGGCAATTCTTTCAAGACTAGATTTGATACTCAGCAACTTGATAAGCAAATCTGTTTATCAAATTATTTTCTGATTATAAAAGTTGTACCTCTTAAAAACTTTAATCGTTTTCTATATCTAGTGCTTAAGAATCCAGAGTATCTATAGCCACTTCTAAGACCCAAATGCTATTGCTATCTCATGTCTCTGTCTCAGGAGAACCTGCCTGAAGCATCCCTGTAAGCAAAGGTGACGGTGGGAGGAGCAAAGAAGAAGCGGAGTGTCCATCTGTGGTCTCCATTCTCTAGGAACTTGGGACTGTGGTGAATAGTGCCCTTACTAGCTCTCAGATGGGTCAATCCTCCATCCAAACATTTGTCTGCTCTCCTTTACTGTTAAGTAAAACTGGAAGTGCACAATGTACAGGGCTTCTCTGCTTGTCTTCAAAGATTTGGGGCCATTTCTGCAAACCTTTAGGTCTTAGAAGTTGTCAGTAAGAATATCTGTCATTTTAGTGTTTCTTGAGAAAGAAGCTTTTGCTTGCTTTTATTTATGTTATTCTGTAAAGGGTGTGAGAAATGAAAGGCACAGAAAAAAGGTCCCAGAGGAGTCAGAAGGCTGGCTTATGGTTGGATCAGAGATCAGTGAGTGAGGCATGCTACTGTAACCTGGTGCTTTAAAGCACAGCAATTTAAACCTTCCATGTGTTCTCTGTAGCACTAACATTAAATATTAGTTTAAAAAAAACCCAAAGACAAAACAGGATAAAGTTACAGGATAAGAAGAAAAAAAAGAGCAACACTCAACTTGCATTCCTTCAACATCACTGTGAGAAACTATAAAGACACACACACACAAAGGGACAGAAAGTTTCACTAGCACAGAAAATAAGGCTCACAGTCAACATTCTACTTGTCCCTACAGGATCATCCACCAGGCAGAGCTCAGGAGAAGCCCAGAGGAAGACCCACGTGGGGGAACTATGTGATAGGGGACTGCTTTCCGCCCACTCTGAGGTATAGCCCACGCTACCCCAGGGAGGGGGCCACGCTGCACTGCGCCCATCCCACCACAGCACAGCTCAGGGTCTTGAGACTGCAATCCAGACAGTGAGAAAAGACTGTGACAGAAGTGGAGGTGTGTCTGCTTATACAAAGGGAGGTGAATTCAGGAGGGGAAAGTTCTAGAACAAATATGAGAATGACAAATGAATAACCACAGCATACTTCAGATTAACCAGGAAGTAACTCCACTTCACCCACAACCATGACCAAATAGCAGAACCAGGAGAAGTCTTTTCATGAGTACAGGTAGGTCCACACTAAATAAAAAAACTTCAGAGTACCAGAAACTTGGATGGAATCATGTATAATAGTGCTCTAATTTCATGTGACAGGATGATTCTAATAGGAATCATGAAAACAGCAGCAGAATAAGGAGAGTCTACTCACAATGAATTCAACTGCAAAGGTTTATAAACCACTCTGTGTTCAGGTGGATTTAAAAAGAAGATTAAAAAGCTGATAAAATACTTGTTCACATAAAACACAGAAACCAAAGCACTCAAAAACATTTCAGAAAGCATCTGTTCTGTATGATAAATAAAATTCAGAAAAACACAGATGCTGTGAAATAAGACATCAAAGCAAAAAAAAAGAAACACTGAAATAATAAAGGTGAAATGTAGAAGGCAGAAAGGTAGAAATGAAAAGAGCTAAAGTCAGTAAAAACACTGATAAATCAATAACCAAATTAAAATGTGCATTATAAATAGCAAAAAAAAAAAAAATTAGCCCCAAAGAAATTAAAACAAATGGCCTGGATATGGGATGCAAATTTTAGAATGTTTGCTTATGATGCAAAGAATCAAGAGAGAAAGCAACATTAGAAAGATGAAAAATGAAGATAATTTATGTTTTTAAAATATTAAGAATTGAAGAATAACAAACAGAGACTTTGCTTTTCTTTAGAAAACCATGTGTGAAAACTCCTTCACTGGACCCCAGTATGTATAAGAAAATGACTAGATGGTGATAAAGCAATGGAGGGACTTCCTTGGCGGTCCAGTGGTTAAGACGTAAGTGATTAAGGGTGTGTGGATCTGATCCCTGGTCAGGGACCTAAGATCCCACATGCCTCTCAGCCTAAAAAACCAAAACACATGTCAAACAGAAGCAATATTATAACAAATGTAATAAAGACATCAAACAAGGTTCACATCAAAAAAAGCATCTTTAAAAAATAAAATAAAATAACGGAAAGAGAAAAATTTCCTCCTCATATGGTTATTTGTCAACTGGGTAAGTATCTGAGGAAAAGGAGGGTTAGTTTTCATTTTTCATGGATATATTCCAGATGGATTTTAAGGAAAACAAAGTTTTTGCAGTCCTAGAATGGGGAAGGTCTTTTAGGCATGATCTATCTATGAAAAAGACTAGGGCTTCATAAAAATATTATAAATATTCATAAGACAAAACAAAAACAAAAGTACCCATATAAAGTTCAAAATAAATTATAATCTGAAAGAAAATATTGGTAACATAGCTTCCATATATAAGAATGTCTTAAAATCAAAAGATGAATACATCAATAGAAAACTGGCTGACAACACAAATAGGCAGTTCACAAAAAAATAAATATCAGCAAAAAACCTAGAAAAAAATGGCCAATCTCACCCAGAATATTTTTTAAAATACTTATAATTTATACGCAAAAAAGTAACAGAGAATGGTGAAAAGATACTCTGAGAGCAAGTTTGGGAATACCAGTTAAAGGCCTTAAAAACATGTACATACCTTGACCCAGAAATTCAACGTCTTAAACTCTAAGGAAATAATTAAATATGCATATAAAATTTAAAATAACAACAGCTAACATTTATTGCGGGCAGGAGGAGAAGGGGACGATAGAGGATGAGATGGCTGGATGGCATCACCGACTTGATGGACGTGGGTTTGAGTAAACTCCGGGAGTTGCTGATTGACAGGGAGGCCTGGCATGCAGCGATTCATGGGGTCACAAACAGTCAGACACAACTGAGTGACTGAACTGAACTGAACTGAACATTTATTGACTAACATGTAGAGGCTTTGGGCTCAGCAACCCACATGCATCTTTTCTTTAATCCTCTCTTTATTACAGGGGCAGAGGCTATTATTACAGATAATGAGACAGAAGACTAGATGGGCTTAAATAATTTGTGTAAAGTCAAATGGACAAGCAATTTAATTATAACTTGCTCAACTCCAAAAGGCATGCTCATAGCCTATGCTATCCTGCTTCTGTCGGGATGTTCACCTGAGCACTTTCTAGAATCATGAAGAACTGAAAGTAATCTACAGATCTGTGAAGAGGAGGCTAATTAAAATGTTATAGTACATCTATACAATATATGATCAAAAAAAAAACCACGACACTTTAGAAGAATGTAACAGAAAACAGACACTATATTGTTATGTGAAAGAAGATTGCTAAAAAGCAGCATATATGCACCATGTAATTTCTAAGCATTTTTTGTTATATGATGGAATACTACATTTAAAAGGTGACAGTAATATGATAAAATAGTCAATAAAGATTATCTATAGTCTGAAAGACTTTTATTTTCTTCTTTGCTACTATAACTTTTAATCAGAAAAAAGGTATTTAAAATCTGTACATGAAGAGACAGACATATACTGAACACGCATAGACAGAGCTACCTATATTTTTTAAATGCTGAATCTAACTTTAGAAAGATTTACCATCACTTAACATTCATGGGGAGAAAAAACCAAACAGTACACACATGGAAGCCACTCTATTTCTAGGAAGCTGTAAATCTTCTTCCTTTTCACACTCTTCAAAGACATGGATCAAGGGCAGCTCTTGGGATGACACTAGCAGAAGGCCACATAGCATATGCTATGAGAAATTCTGGCAAGCATTCTTAAGAAATTCGGTTCTGCAAAATACAATGTTTTCGAAGTCTGGCTCTTCTATTCCTCCTCCCACCTAACGCCTCCCAACTTGAAGCAATCAAAGGAAGCTTCTGGTTTTGCTTAATTCTAACTCTCATTTTCAATAATAAAAATGTACTCTCCCACTTTGAGAGACTCTGACTAATAATCCAAATCTTAGTACCTGGTACATAATACAGCATCCAGTGAATACAGAATGAAGGAATAGTGACTGATGGTTCATACTCAGCCCAGCCGTGTCAGGGAGAGGTTTTGGAGTATGAGTCATATTTTTTTTACACTCTTGGCTAACCCAGTCTGGTACAAGTATGAAGAACTGATGAAGATGAAGGGAGACATGACTCTGCCTTCAGGTCTGGAATTTCTCTGGCCTAATGGGTGATCCCTCAGTTCCAAGACCCAAACAGTTCAACTTAACTGACGGTGAGAATCCCAGATATCCTTCTCAACACTTTTGATTAGATCTTGCACTATGGTCACCTCTCAGCTCTGGTTGAACCTCACCAACCCAAATCTCAGTTTGGAACCCAGTCTATCTCTAATGTCCTCCTGGCAGAGACAGCTGGCCTTGTGACTTTCAGCTGTTGGTTATTAGTTTCTCATGACATTTCTCAGATGTTCATGATTATTTTGTCTGTCCCTAGGAAAACTGACAAAGCAAGCAGGGCAAATATCTTGTTCAAAGGTCACTAAGAGAAGTGATAAAAACAAGATCTTTTCATACCACTCTTTGCTTAGCACACGTGAGCTAAGATGGTTGGTTCTCTTTTAAATTAGCAACCCCGTCTAAAATGTCGTATTTCTTTTCAGTAGTGTCATCTTACACAATCATCTGCCGCCTTTGAAATCTCTCTGCCCCTTTGACTCTCCTGTATTTAGTTGGTTACATGGTCCTGTTGATTCTCTTTCTCCAGTCATGTTGAGGTTGTCCTTTTTTCCTGATCTCAGAGCAGCTCTCTGGTTCAGCAGGTGATCATGTATGCTCTGCCTAATCTATCCCAACTGTCTTATTCCTCCATGTGTTTCCAAGATCACATGCATGCTCCATAATGCTGCCAGCATTATTCACCTAAAACTAGCATCTGATCAAGTTATACCTATGTTGACCACATATGTTAAAAAAAAAAAAAAAAATCACCCAGAAGCATTATTCCGGAAGGCACTCCCCCATCATTCTATTAATAATCCTGCTCAATCCCCAGGATTCTGTGGACCAAACCCTTTCCCACCCCACCCCTGCACACCCACCAACCTCCCAGAGGTGGTGTGGGATCAGAGACAAACAAAGGATCCAGGCCATTGGGATCTATCTGCTGTAGGCCATGCAACTGGCCTGAAGACTGTGAAATGAATCACACGCATGGCCCCATATGGATCAGTCAAAGTCCACCCTTGGGACCTTCTGACAAAATGATCAAGAAAGACACTCTTCACTCAGTGATGCAAGTTCCAAGGACCACTGAGGCTGGTTTATCTATGAATCTTCCTGCAGAGAATACGGCAGAGAATATAGGAAGACAAGGGCTCACAGGTAATGAGACACCAGAAAAAAGGAATGGGAAAGGCTGCAACGAATGTGGAGCCCCCAGACCATGCCATGCTCCTGCCATCTTGGACTCACCAGTAATGTGAGCAAATAAACACCTGTTCTGAATTGTCTTCTTGACACTTTTGTGTAAAAAGAGTACTCACACAAACAACTCCACTACTTTGAAAATTTAATAGCATCTTACTTCCTACAGAGAAAAAAGAAAACCCTGAACTCCTCAGAACAGTATTCAAGTTCCTCAATCAAAGGGGCCATCTCAGATTTCCAGCTTTAATTCTCCTATTCCAGTCTCAAGTATTTTCAGATATTAAAATAATAATAATGAAATCAATACTCTTGGTTCATAATATTTCCTGAATCTGAATTATTCTTCTGTTCTCCCTCTACTACTCAGACCTTCAGACCCAGCTCCTACTGGGCACCAGCATCACATCTTACATAACAATTTTCATATGCAAGCATAACTGCCCCCTAACTGGATACTCTGCAAACAAGGAATGACTCTATAATAAAGTTTCACCTCTAGCGCCTGACCATCTCTTTCAGAGAGCAGACACTCCACAAATGCATGCAACTCTGATGGGAAATGAAAGACTAAGGATAGATACCTGTTAGACTCTTCATTCTTTCTTACACTAGAACTTTTCAAAAATTAACCGTATTACTGTACAATCCAGCAACTGCACTCTTGGGGAGTTATCCTACAGAAACAAATTAATCTTCATTACTTTGTAATTTTATACACTGTACAAAAACCTGTACAGTGTTTACAGCTGTTTTATTCGCCCCCAGACTAGAAACAATCCAGTCATCCTTCATTGGATTAATGGCTAAACAAACTCAGGTGCATCTACACCATGGACTATTACTCAGCAAAAGAAAAGAACTCTTGATACACAAGACAACTTGAATAAATCTCAAAGGAATTTTGCTGACTGAAAAAAAGCCAATCCCAAAGGTCAAACAGTATATGATTCCATTTAAATAAAAACTTTGAAATGACACATTCATTCCTACTTTTTGGGCTTCCCTGGTAACCCAGCCAGTAAAGAATCTCTGGCAATGCGGGAGGCCTGGGTCTGGAAGATCCCCTGCAGAAGGGAATGGCTACCCACTCCAGTATTCTTGCCTGGAGAATCCCAGACAGAGAAGCCCGGCAGGCTACGGTCCATGGGAATGCAAAGAGTTGGACACGACTGAGTGACTAACACCTTCTTTGAAATGACAACAAACAAACAGAAAACAGATTAGTGGTTGCCAGGAGTTAAGAATGGGGGTGAGGTGGGAGGTGAGGCAGATGAGGGCAGCCATAAAAGGGATCCTTGCGGTGACTGACCTGTTCTGTATCTTGATCACATCAATATCTTGGTTGTGATACTGTATTAAAGTCTACTATTAAAGTAGGTTAAAGTACCCAGGATCGCTCTATGTCTTGTAACTGCACGTGAATCTACAATTTTCTCAAAATAAAAAGTCTAGTTTTTAAAAAAAAAAAAAAACACAAAACACTAGCTATATCTCAAATCTGAACCAAAAATTAGATTCTCAGTGCAAGAGTACCTCACAATCAATCATAGTTTCCAACAAAAGATCTCACAGCAACTATCATACATTAGAGTTTTGCTTAAAAGAGGTGAGAAGAAAAGAGAATTTTCCTGATCAATATGAAAGTAGAGTCTTCTTTACACATAAAAATTATTCTCAGAAACTGGGATGGCAAAAAGAAATGACAAGTACTAACACAGAGAAGTGTCCCTGCCCAAAACACTGAGCGTGGACCCTGAGCAAGTCTATCTCTAACAGTGCACGGCTGGACTTCCATAGGGATGAGTAAGAGCCACCAATCTGTGAAATCTGATCCGTTTGCCATTTAGAGCCATGTGACTCACCAAGGCTGCCTGCATTCATATCTAAAAATACAGGAAATCTGCAGCCTAGGCAAATTTGGCTCATTGGCTCAGGGCTTTTTGATTCAAATGCTGCACATTTAGAGATAGTGGTTTTATATTTATACCAACCAGCTGCAAAGGAGGTTCTGCTGCTCAAATGACAGAGACTAGGTGGAAGTCTAGAAGGAAAGAGGATCAGAAGACTTATCTGCTTCTATACATTTATCTGGAAGTCACAGGATGACACTTTCTCAGTCACTGGGAACATGAGATCTGAAGTTCTCTGCAGGCTAGAAGGATGAGCTTTCTTAGGCAAATGGGTGTGCCCCATGAAATGCTGGTCTTCAAAGAGGACAAAGGGAGTGTCAGGAGCTATTAAAGACAGAGTAGGGTGTGCCAGTCGCACGCAGTGGAGCATCACTTGGACTGGTGGCAACCAACTCTACAGACAGAGAGGGTGTGCTGCCTTGGATCTGCCATTTCCTGTTTTATCTAGTTCCACTCAGTATCTCCTCCAGTAATGCCTCAGGCCATGACCACTGGTGAGGAGGACAGTTGGTATTTGTGAATTACCTCTTGGACATGCAAATTCCTTCTCAGGAGGCTCCCCCTTCAACCCTTGGGAACTGCCTGGCAGAGCCCCTGCACTCACCCATCAAGACGCTCAGCAGCTTCTGCACTCTGGAATTGACCCCCACAATTCGGTACAGCCCTTGCTCATTGATCCCTGAGAAGAGAAACAGTGAAGATTTAATTAGAGGCACGTCAGAACACTAGTCAGGCCAACCCAGCCAAATGCACTTTTTTCATTTTCTCAGGACTTCTAAAAGCTTCTCTAATTAAAATTCCCTGTCACTCAGCTCTGCTCTTAGCGAAGGAGTGGGATTTGGTACAGCTGTCTAGGATTTCATGGATGTGCTGCACACTTCAGTCCTCATGTTAGTTCAGTCATCACAGGGCACGAAACTGCCCGCTTCTCTTGCCAAGGTAGCATCTGAAGAGTTTTTAAAGATGTGAAATATACACTTCTACATATGTCATATTTAACCAGTTTTTTCATTTAAAAAACCAAAAATGAAACGATAAAATAAGTTCACACTACAGACAAGGATATACACTTTATAATCTATTTTTGCATACAGATGCAAATACTGAGCTGTTGGGGCATTTTATATTTTGGACAATGTTATCAGCTAAGGCTGAGAAATTAGTCAATTCATTCATCTGTGGTGCAAATTTCTTTATAAAGAAAAAAGTCGACCACCTTTATTGTACCCAAGGAAACAGGCAAATAGACTACAAGGGGTTCACCTTCAAACACCCAAACAAAGAACCAAAGCTAACCAGCCTCAGTGCTTTGTTCATTTAACTGCAAGGATTAGATCACCACTGCATCTTTTACATCCAGGCCAAGTGGAATGATGTGGTGAAATGACTTTTTTCCTGCTGGTCCCAAGCCCATTATATCTGACACTTCTCAACTAACTGGTCTCCTGCTGCCTCTTATTCCTCTACTTAGTACTCAAAAGGAGCTTCTCAAAGTGTCAGTCAGTTCAAATCATCTCTTTTCTTAAAATCTTCCAATGACTTCCCACTGCATTTGGATCACAATCAAAATTTACCAAGGCCTGTAAGGCCCTACACAGTTGAGCATAGGCCCACCTCTGACTGCTTTATCACACATGCCTCCAGCCATGTGTGCCTTCCTGTTACTCCAGCATGCAAAGCTCAAGCCCCCAAACCACAGCCTCTGCACAGGATTCCCTCTACCTGGAGCATTCTTCTCCCAGATCTTTTCACCACTGAGGTGTCAGCTTACATGCCACCTCTTCGATCAAAAACATCCCATGACCAGCACTATTCTCCACTGCCTTAACCAGTTTTCTTTTTTTAATAGTAGTCAACAGTATCTGAAATCATCTTTATTATTCAATTTCTTGTTTGCTTTCCCCCCACAATTACCATGTAAACTTTTAAGTACAGTGAGTCTATCTTCTTCACCATTATATCCCCAGTACCTACGTAAGTCTACAATTTAGGACAGAATGAATAGAGCATTCATCAGGGCCACTACTTTGGGACCAAAACAAAATTTCCTGGAAGAAATCTGGGAAAAGGCTGACTGCAGTGTCTTCAACAAGGCCTTCAGAGAAATGGAACTAATAAACAAAAGGAAGTAGTCCAGAATGGTAAGATTTTACAGCTCAAATGGACTATATAAGCATGTACATTATCCTGCATGGTTCATGGGCTAGGAGACCCTGGATCTCCTGAGGGATGGGCCTCAAGTGACTAAGTAGCAGAACCATTATTCAATCACGTGGTGGCTTGAAGGGCTTATCGTTTCTGCAACATCTCCACCCCTTCTGTCCCTGTGCTTTCCTAGAGCTTCACACTCTTCTAGCTCCCAGTGGATGACTGCCGAACCTCAGCATGCATGAGAGGTCTGTTCACTCACCTCTGGTCACCACCAATGGTGGTGGTGTGCACATACATGCACCGCAGTAAGGAGATAACCCACTTCCTCCCAAGCATTTATGAGAAAATGGCATTTAACTCACCCTGTCCTTGTTTCCTCTTTGTGTTAAAACTTCTTTAGATGTTAAAATATATCACATTCATTCTCATTTTAGAGGGGGTGGGGACAAGGAGATGGAGGCTAAAAGATCAAACCAGTTGGTGACCCTCTTCTTCCTCTACTACTCAATGCACATTTTTTCTGGTTTTACATCAGGAAAAAGTCACCCTCTTGAGCTGTGGGTTTGCATTTATCACATAGACTATGAAGGAGTTTAAATGATTAGGAGATGTTGCTCTCAGTTTTGGCGGCTGAAAACTGAGAGACAAAGAGGCTGGCCCACCTCTGCAGGAACTTGAACTTCATCATGGAGAGGAGGGGAGCTCACTTTTGGCTCCAGTTTTATACTTTTACCCTTGTTAATCCTGCCATGCTGCAGTCCATGGGGTCACAAAGAGTTAGACACGACTGAGTGACTGAACTGAACTGAACCCTGTACCTCTTATTTCTCATTCCTTTAAAATGACAAGCAAATCAAAACGCCTATTGAAAAATTACCTTAGTAACACACTTTAAAAAGTGTCGAAAGTGCAGTTATGGAAAACAGACAAATCCAAGGAAGATAGTGAAGGACAGCAGAATCTGCCACTCACAACACAAGTTGCCCATGCAAGCATGATCTTTCCTCTCCTTGCCGTCCCAAGGATGGGTACAGAGTGGACAGGCTGGTTCAGAACTTGCATTTTTCACTTAATATACATTAATGAAAACCTTAGATTTCAATAAATATATTTCTACTGCATTTTTCACTAAAAATTTTCACTAAAAATTCAGAGTGTTTTACTGTATGGATGTAGCACATTCTTGATTTAACCAATTTTTGAGACATTTGGCCCATTTCTGTTTTTTGTTTTGTTTCTTACCTTAACACTACTGTATAAACATCTTTATGGCTCAACCTGGCCCATGACCTTATTTCCTCAAGATCAATTCCCAGAAATGTCACTTTCTTCTATTTTATATTCTCTGGCTATGTTTTACAAATCTTTGAAACTCTTTATTAAAGGAAGGTATAGCAGAAATAAGCAAACTTAAAAAAAATAGCACACATTATAATGATTACTTTGGAAAGAATAAATTTGGACTAGATGCACAGCAGTAGAGGTTTATACGGTTAGTTTTTTTTTCCTTCTTCCCCTCTACTCAATGCTTCATAGCCTTTAATATAATGCTTATATTTCTAAACTTGTAAGAGTTAAGGATCCTGTTTTAGAAGACAGAACTTCCTCAGACAAAGGGCTGGAGGGTTGAGATGTGGGAAAATCAATTAAGATTCCCATCTTTGACAATGGTTCAAATCAAATCCAGTGGAAAGACAACGATCAGCTTTCCTCAGGAATATAACAGACAATGTACTCAAAGCTTGAAACTGCCAGAATTGAGGAATCTCCTCTGCAGCTGTCTCCTCTAAGACAGAGACCACTGACAAACCAGCCTCTCTGACCTCAAAGTGCTGCTCCTATGGACCCAGGAAAGGTCAACGTGTGAAACAGCACCACTGCAGAAACCAGGGGCCTGACCCTTTCTCCTTACCTAGATAGTACCCTGGGCTGAATTCCTAATCTGGGGCCCACAACCCCAAGAAGCCCACTAGAGAATTCAGGGTGTCTATCAACTTAGGAAAACTATCACAACTTTATTTCCACCTATAACTGAAATTAAACATTTCCTTCCCTTACAACATAAGCAACAAATCACAGCTTTAGCAGTATACGCAACTTGGCTGGAAACCAAAGATATTTTCCTAATATGTTACAACTGTCACTGACATCCTGAACTATCACTAATTCTGAATTATGCTAGCTATCAGACCCACTGCCAGAACCTGATGTGTAAACAAAGAATCAGATATATTATTATATCACAACCATGGTTTTTAGTATTTTAACCGAATTTCAGTAACTTCAGTAGCTTCCCTGGTGGCTCAGAAGGTAAAGAATCTGCCTGCAATGCAGGAGACCTGGGTTTGACCCCTGGGTTGGGAAGAACCCCTGGATAAGGGAATGGCTAGCCACTCCAGTATTCTTGCCTGAAGAATTCATTGGACAGAGGAGCCTGGTGGGCTACAGTCCACAGGTCCACAAAGAGTCAGACATGACTGACTGACTAACACACATCAATAACTAGATTCCTTATAATTCTATGTATTTGATATGCATGCATTTAAAACAGTCTTTTTATTAGCTGAAAAGGTTGATGACACCAAATGAACCAAATCAGCTGAGAGCCCCTGTGCTTCAGAACAACACAAGCTGTGGAAACACACTGCCAATGGCGTTTGGGGAGTTAATGAGTCACTAGAGGTTGGGAAATAGCAGGTAGCAGGTCTGCCACCTCACCAGATGTGTGACCTTCACTGAGAACAATGCCATCTGCTGAACTATTTTACCTCTGGTTTCCACAGCATGGATGCATTTCCTGATGATGCTGAAGCCAATGCTGTCCAACTGTGCAGCTGAAAGAGGAAGAAGAAGGCAGTCAAGTTGCTGGCCACACACATACCAACCCTGGAACAGGGCTTGACCAACCCAGCATGACTCAGTCCCATGGTGTTGCCAAGGATTCTTTTCTTTTTTTCCACTGAAAGTACAGGAATGATTCAAAATTTAAAACTGCTAGCATTCACAGAGAGCTTACCATATGCCAGGTACAGTTCAAAGTGCTTTGCACATATTATCTCATTTAATTCTCATGGTAACTCTCTGCAAGGTTATCGTCTATTAACAGCAGAAGAAACACAGCACAGAGTGATGAGTACTTTACTGAAGGAGTAACCAGGCAAACTTTAACTTGTTTTGCTGTTGTCAGGAGCTTTAGGACTAACTGTGTGCTGGTCTCCTTCAAAAGGCATAAATAAAAGACTATACTACCCAAAGCAATCTATAGATTCAATGCAATCCCTATCAAGCTACCAATGGTATTTTTCACAGGACTAGAACAAAAAATTTCACAATTTGTATGGAAATACAAAAAACCTCGAATAGCCAAAGTAATCTTGAGAAAGAAGAATGGAACTGGAGCAATCAACCTGCCTGACTTCAGACTATACTACAAAGCCACAGTCATCAAGACAGCATGGTACTGGCATGAAGACAGAAATATAGATCAATGGAACAGAATAGAAAGCTCAGAAATAAATCCACGAACCTATGGACACCTTATCTTTGACAAAGGAGGCAAGGATATACAATGGAAAAAAGACAACCTCTTTAACAAATGGGGCTGGGAAAACTGGTCAACCACTTGTAAAAGAATGAAACTAGAACACTTTCTAACACCATACACAAAAATAAACTCAAAATGGATTAAAGATCTAAATGTAAGACCAGAAACTATAAAACTCCTAGAGGAGAACATAGGCAAAACACTCTCCGACATGAATCACAGCAGGATCCTCTATGACCCACCTCCCAGAATATTGGAAATAAAAGCAAAACTAAACAAATGGGACCTAATTAAACTTAAAAGCTTTTGCACAACAAAGGAAACTATAAGCAAGGTGAAAAGACAGCCCTCAGATTGGGAGAAAATAATAGCAAATGAAGCAACAGACAAAGGATTAATCTCAAAAATATACAAGCAACTCCTGTAGCTCAATTCCAGAAAAATAAATGACCCAATCAAAAAATGGGCCAAAGAACTAAACAGACATTTCATCAAAGAAGACATACAGATGGCTAACAAACACATGAAAAGATGCTCAACATCACTCATTATCAGAGAAATGCAAATCAAAACCACAATGAGGTACCATTACACGCCAGTCAGGATGGCTGCTATCCAAAAGTCTCCAAGCAATAAATGCTGGAGAGGGTGTGGAGAAAAGGGAACCCTCTTACACTATTGGTGGGAATGCAAACTAGTACAGCCGCTATGGAGAACAGTGTCGAGATTCCTTAAAAAACTGGAAATAGAACTGCCACATGACCCAGCAATCCCACTGCTGGGCATACACACTGAGGAAAGCAGATCTGAAAGAGACACGTGCACCCCAGTGTTCATCGCAGCACTGTTTATAATTGCCAGGACATGGAAGCAACCTAGATGCCCATCAGCAGACGAATGGATAAGGAAGCTGTGGTACATATACACCATGGAATATTACTCAGCCATTAAAACGAATTCATTTGAATCAGTTCTAATGAGATGGATGAAACTGGAGCCCATTATACAGAGTGAAGTAAGTCAGAAAGATAAAGACCATTACAGTATACTAACACATATATATGGAATTTAGAAAGATGGTAACGATAACCCTATATGCAAAACAGAAAAAGAGACACAGATGTACAGAACAGACTTTTGGACTCTGTGGAAGAAGGCGAGGGTGGGATGTTTCGAGAGAACAGCATCGAAACATGTATATTATCTAGGGTGAAACAGATCACCAGCCCAGGTTGGATGCATGAGACAAGTACACTGGGAAGACCCAGAGGGATCGGGTAGAGAGGGAGGTGGGAGGGGGGATCGGGATGGGGAATACATGTAAATCCATGGCTGATTCATGTCAATGTATGGCAAAAACCACTACAATATTGTAAAGTAATTAGCCTCCAACTAATAAAAATAAATGGGAAAAAAAAGGCATAAATTAAATGCTCAATAAATGTCAGGTAAGTGCTTCACAGAGCTCCCCTTGTTTAATAAGTCCTCTAGGTTGGTACTATCATGAGCCCCAAATTATACAAGAAGAAACAGATTTGGCAAAGCTAACTATCTTGACCAAAGCTGCAGAGCTAATATGTGGAAGACTCATATAAGGAGCCAGTAAAACCTTAATTGCCTTAAAAGTGACTCTGAAAAATAAAAAAATAAGTGACTCTGAGTTAAAGGGAAGAATAAAATTTTGCTCAGATGACTAGAAAAAGGAAAAAAAAGGAAAAGTGACGGGGGGGGGAGGGGCGGGGATTAAAACAAGGACATTAAACTAAAACTAAATTAAACTAAACTAAACTAAAACAAGGAATTAAAACCAAGGACAAAGAAGATATCTAAGGGAAAAGCACTAATGTGGAAGACCCATCCTCTATGTGGTGACAGGGTTCTCCATCTGCTCCAAACTCCCTCCTGTCACTCAGAAAATAAATGACAAGCAGCACCAACTTTTCCATAGCACAGAATCAACTGCCAACCTGGCAACAGGGCTGAAAACCCAACAAAATTCATCCCCATGCTCTGATTATCCAATGATAAGATGTGCGTGGTAATCTTTAAGAATCTTTGACCTCCTTAGGATATCAGGACAAGATATTCTACAAACCAGTGTTTTGAGTGGAGAAGGGAATGGTAGGAAGAAGGAAAGTGAGTATTTATAAATGATTTGTTGTCATCCCAGGGCAAGAAATACACTTATAAAATACGAGAACTGAGCAGAACTTGAACTCATCTTGGATCTCATCCAAATGGAATCTCTCCATTCTTAATGTATATGGTTGACTATAGGTCCAGTGAAGGAAAAAATCCTTTAAAAAAATCACTGAAAATTCCCCAAATCAAACCAAAAAGGAATGGCAACTTCCCCAAACTTCTCTTCCCAAAGAGAACCAGCTTTAGCTCTTACATGTGTACATGTCACTTCGTGGTACTTATTATTAAACATACTTACTATCTCTAGGATAGTAAATAAAGTACCGGAAAGGGGGAGGAAATGATGTTTTTCTTCCTGCAGAGCACTTGCTATACAAACCATTGTTCTTGTTCTCTTAAAGCTACAGAGAGTCTACTAATTTAATCCCTTGCTTCTTCTAATATGAACCGAGTGTTTACTCTGCAAATTGTGTTGTATATAGCTTTCTGACTCAGAAAAGGATCATTCTTCTAAATAAAGCTCAACTCATACCATCGAGTTTTCTCAAATTTTATGACAAACTGTAATACATAGTCTAAATATCTACTGGAATCAAAGCAAGATTTTTTAAAAATGATAACTCACTAAGATATAATTCACTCATTTAAAACTTACAATTCATTAATTTCTAGTATATTTCAAAGTCATGAATCAATCACCATTCTCTACATAACATTTTCAATACTCCCATGAAAAACCTTATACACATTAACAGTAACTCTATTTCCCTCCTCCCTCAGCTCCTAGAAACCAGAAATCTATCTTCTGTTTCTATAGATTTGCTTATTCTGGACATTTCATGTACAAGCAATCATATAATATGTGGTGTTTTGTATCTAGTTTCTTTCACTTAGTATAATGCTTTCCAGATTTCTCTACAATGCAGCATCAATGTACTTTACTCCATTTCATGACTAAATAACATTTCATTGCCTGGATATACCACATTTCATTTATCCATTCATCAGTTACCATTTCTGCTTTTTGGCTATTATGAATAATGCTACTAGGAACACACTGGTGTACAAATCTTTGTGTGAACATATATTTTCATTTCTGTTCATTATGTGCCCAAGGTTAGAAGTGCTAGGTTATATGGTAACTCTATGCTTAACTTTTTGAAGAAATGCCAAACTGCTTTCTAAAAGTGCTAGACCACTTTACATTCCCACCAGTGACATATGAAAATTCCAATTTCTCCAGGTCCTTACCAATGTTTGTGATTGTCTTTTTAATTACTGCCATTCTGGATGTGAAATGGTATCTCACTGTGGTTGTTACTTGCATTTCCCTAATGACTACTGGTGCTGGGCATCTTTTCATGTGTAGGGGAGAAAGTTCATTCCTTTATACAGTAGTCAAAATAGAGCCTACTGACAAGTATTTGTCAGAGGGGAAATTGTTTTCTATGCTTAACGATGTTACCTAAATGTCCATAACATGATTCAATAGTCAGTTGAAGCCTTTTGGTTCTTCTTTTGAGAGGTGATTAGGAGGATTCTTACACAGGGATGATAGTCAAGGAAGTTTGGGAGAGAAAGGACTGAAGTTGTGGACAGTGCTCTGGGGAGTTGCTGAGATGGATTCCAAATTTAGAAATTTTAAGGGTAGGTTTGTGAACATGATCGTGTTCTAGGCATTGACGAACTTCTGTTCTGGACAAAGACTATTTTGCTTCCTTACCCCGTGAACATGGTTAAAATTAGAAATAACTTGGCAGCTGACAGGGATGACCCCAGTGGCCAGAAGATACATGCTCATAAAGCCACTAGCCCAACTACTGGAAGAAATACGGACAGAGCTAGATATAACCCTGCAGAGACAAATCAGTCCTTGACCTTTTCTCATGGAACTGTGGGAAGTTGGCTCCTTCTCTAAGTAGGTAATAGCTAATGGAAAAGAATACAATGCTATCCCCCAAGCATATTCAGAAAAAAACTAAATTCCACTAAGCCACACTAATTATACTTATGTCTTTTGGAAAATGCCAAAGAAAAATGCCCCCCACCCAAAATCTCTGAGTAAATGTTCCTTCTTTGGTTTTCCCAAAATTAGAAGTTCTCCAATTTGTTTTATACCAGCAAAACCCTTTTCATGAAATAAATCTTACACAGATGTTACACATAAAGTCATTACACACGTAACAATATTAGTATCATTAGTTGTCTAAATTCAAATGCATATAACAAATTCATATATTGCCAAGACAAATGCTAAGAGCTCAAGGTAACACTATAAGCCTCTAACGTGTTCAAGCTGCATACTGATGATAATTACTACAGTTTCATAAACAAAACTGTGTTAAGAGATGGAATTAATATGAAACAACAGTCCTAATAAGGAACTCATGAAAAACACTTTAACTATCACTGTTGTAAATCTCTAAACTGTAACTGATATAAATTATTACACTGCCCCCTACCCTGGCACTTCTCTGTATTTCTCTATCTCTGGTGTGCACACGTGTGTACACACACACACACACACACACACACACACACACACAGAGGTTTGAATTCTATTCTCACCAGTCTGAGTTTCCTGCTGACATCGTGATTAGGATACTGATGATGAACAATTTCTTTCCTATTTAACATGTACTGAGTACCACTGATGTGACAGGGACTACAGTGAATCCATAATCAGATCATTAGTCCTGATCACTGTCCAGAAGATACATAATCTAAGTTAATTGAGATCTCCTATTCGAAAAATCCAGTTCCCACTATCAGGTTTAGAACACCATCACAACTGAGCAGAGTTTGCTAATGAAAGAAAAAGTCTGAGCAGCCCGCCAGATGGAAGCGGCTGTCCTTAATCCCTTCGAGCAGGTGATTCAGCTCTTTTACTGAGCCTAGGCTCAGAAAAGGTCAGGGATTTATTTGCAATTGCTGTATCCTTATAATCTCCAGAAATAATCTCTCATTAAATATCTACTAGGCTTGCATTATTCCCTTAATTTGACTGGCAATGAGTTGTTGCAGGGCCGGTACCTCCTGGGCCAGACACTCACGGTCTGGCAGCTAAGGCTTGGACTGGCTCACCTTCCTCTCTCAGCCATGAGTTTAGCTCTGCCCAGGTTTACACAAAGGGCAGGCCAAACAGTTGTCAGATAATGAATATTCACAGACCTCACACAAACACCCAGGCTGACCTGCCAAGTTAGAAAAGGGTCATCCTCTTAACTGTCATGTCAACTTTTGAAGCATTATTTGTCTGTTTTTAGAGGAAGTTAAGGGCCAGCGTCACACAAAGCTATTTTCTCTAAGTTTTATGGAGAACAGAAGGACATGGGACAGGCAGTTTGACTCTCAGTCAACCTGGATATTCTTAGGGCCAAAGAGGGAGGAGGATGCCTAGCAAACTATTTGGTCTTTGCTTACCATGCCCAGGGTATGAACTCTGAGAGGAGGGAAGCAGGTGAGATCCAGGAACTGACTGCTTTACTGCAATGGGCTTAAAACAGCAATATACTTTAAGGATCAGTCAAATTGTTTAAAAGAAGAAGACTGGTGGGTCAGGTATACACATGGATTTTAGCATAACCTTCAATGCCTTGTTCTGCAGCTTCTGGTACCTCATGTTACCTCTATGAAGCTTTCCTTGGTCTTTAAAAAAAAAAAGAAGCAGCAGCAGCATGTAGGTAATGGTAAAGAGTGAGAACTACAATAAAATCATGAACTTAACCTTTAGCACTTCCCTTCTTTCTTATCTCCCACATCCAAATTATTCACCTCAGTTTTACCACCTAATGCATCTCAATTTTACCTAGTTCTCGCTGCCTTCACCACACCACCCTGGTCCCCTCATCTGTTACTAGGACAGCTGCAAGGCCCTCCTAACTGGTCTCCTTGGCGCACACCTCCTCTGACTTCCTCCAATCTGCCCTCAACCCTGCAACCCCCATGACCTTGACAAAACCAGACCACATCACCTCTCTGCCTAAAATCATTTAATGGCACCCCACTGCTCTTAGAAGCATAACCCTGGCCCCTAACAAGGCCCACACAGCCTTGCATGGTCTGGCTCCAGCTTCGTCTCAGGGCCCTCCCCCAGGTCTCAGCATCCCAACCACACTGGCTTCCTCTCAGAGTGTCCAGTTGACCACACTTTCTCCTCAGCCTTTGTACAAGCTGTGTTTCACCCCTGGGAGCCCTTTGGCCCATGTGACTCCAAATTCTCAGGTCTTCCCCTTCAAGTATCATCTCCTGTAAAGAAGCCTCTCTGACCCCTCCACCTAGGTTGATGCCTTCCTCAACCTCTCCATCAGAGTATGCAACAGGAGTACAAAGCTACATTTATTTGTACAATCCTGCAAAAGATGTCTGTCTACCAAGCCGGATATGCATTCATAAAGACAATGGTCCATATATAACTTTACTCATTTATTGTCATTATTACTAAATCTCTGTCATCCACCGTCCACCATAATGCTGGAAATGAAGTAGAAGCATGTAACTTTTCATTTGGTGTAATTTTTCATTTTGGATACACGGATCTGTAAAGTGGTGACTGAATGGTAGGAAGAGCTGCAGAGGGGCAGTGTGGTAGAGTCAAACTGACGTTTCAAACTTCAACTGATGTAAACCCTATGAAAGCAGATAGGTTATCTAAGCTTCTGCTCCTCAGCTTTTCCATCTTTTGTGAGGATAAAAGGTTAAATAAAGAAATGAATGGCTTAATCTAACCACTTCCTTCCTTCCTGTATCAATACAAACAGGTATTACCAAGCAGTACAGCCCTAAGAATCAGGGAAAAACAAAAACTATGCAAGCCAAGACATAGAACAGAGGAAACAAAACCAAGTTTAGGTTTCCTGGACACTTTTAATAATAGAAATCCTTTGCTTGCACATACTAACTAGGCCATCTAAACAATCAGACAGGACTTCCCTGGTGGTACAGTGGATAGGAATCCACCTGCCAATGCAGGAGACATGGGTTCAAGTCCTGGTCCGGGAAGATCCCACATGCTGCGGAGCAACTAAGCCCGTGTACCACAAGTACTGAGCCCTCACTCTAGAGCCTGTGCTCTACAAGAGGAGCCACCATAATGAGGAGCCTGCAAACCACAATGACGTAGTCCCCACTCACTGCAACTGGAGAAAGCCCGAGAAAAGCAATGGAGACCCAGTGCAGCCAGAAATAAAAATAAATAAATAAAATCATTAAAAAAAACAAAAAACAAAAACAGTCAGACAGGCCTGAGGGTAGAGAAAGCTCTAGAAAATAAGAGCATTCACCTCCAGAATTCTGTGCCACTCACTCTTGAGGTCCCAAAGTCCCTCTTATAAAAATCACTGACTAGCTGCTGCCTGTCTCCAAATCGTTAGTATTCAAAGCACCCAGAAACTAGGTAAGTGGCCAAATCACCAGTTCTGAATAGAAGGGACCTTCTCACAGCATAGGCTGACTGATGGACATATAATCTGGAAAAAAAAAATGACACTTTGAAATATGTCCCAAAGTTACCCCAGACATGCCTCCCAGGAATTCTAACAGACCTCAGACCTCTCCTCGAAAGGAGAGGAACTGACTTACCTGAATTAGGCTCAACGTGAATTAGATGGAATTAACAGTTTCCTAAAGCTGGTGTTCGACTGACTTTTTCTTTATTCAACTTTTCTTTGATTAAAAAAAAAAATACCTTTCAAGGTTTTTTTTTTTCTTTTTTTATGGGAGAAATGGAATTTTCTGGAAATAAAAACAAGAGAACTGAGGTAAAGGAAGTCCTTGCTGTGTTTCCAATGCTGATGGATACAGGAAGTCATCTGGAATTGCTGAGACCAGCCCACCACTTTATGGACAGTTCCTGGGGCACGTTCTCACCACAGAAATTTACTCACTTTCCCTATGTGATTTGCTCTTTAAAGCCTGGCCTGCCTCGCTCCTTCTGAATTTAATCAATTTCAGCACCATTAAAAGCCATGAAGAAAAACACCCACACTGAATTGAATACAAAATCCCATCTGGAGAAGAGATTTCCAGTTGACTCACACACTCAGAGGGGCTCACATCCTTTTCCTAAGCATGTGAAGCCCCAGAGTTGCCAGGGCTTCCTGGCTGTGAAGCTTCCAGTGGGGTCCAGGAAAGGTGTGAGTTCTCTACTTGGGCAATTACCCAGAGCCAGTTTTAATCCCAGATCAGCTCCCCACACCTGTGACCCATTTCACTTCACTGCCAACTGCCCTTTATTCTGTTCCCTGGCTGGTAGGTACTCAGGGAATGTGAATGAACTTTAACATTAACTGAAGTAACACTGACAGAAGTTGTATGTACTGGAAAGAGAATAATGAATTTTAAGGCCAGACAGACCTGGCTTAGACTCCTGTCTCTGCCACCTCTGGCCATTATGCTCTTAGGCAAGAAGCTTCACCTTCCTCACCTGTGTGGTATGGTAACTCACCTTAATGCTACGAAGGTCAAATGAAATGCACAGCAACTGAGACTTAGCTAGTATTCGGTAAATGGTCATTACCAGTACTATGATTATTAGGATATAGTAACTACACTACAATACTTGAATCAAACTTTCCAGTTGATGAAATACTCTTCACATCCAAGTGCATGTTAACCTTACTGTAATCTCATGGGGGTACATATTGCTACTATTCTTACTAAAAACATCTTGCTGTGTCTCCACACTAGTAAGTATAATGAAGGATAATACAACACTATTTATAGAATAAATTAATACCTCATAGTTTATTTGACTTTTCCAATATATCTGTTAAGTTTTTATGATGAGAAATGCCAGGCTCACGATGTTAAGTGGTACCAACAATGATGATGGCAGTAGTAACACTTCGCACATGGTATTGCTCTGGAGTAGGCACTTATTGCACCATATCATCACCATTATCATTATCACCAGCCCTGCTTTGCAGGCAAGAAACCTTGGATCAAACAAGATTAAGGAACTTCTGTAGGATTATGGTGTTCATGAGTGGTGGAACCAGGATTCTAACTTGGTCTGGCTCCAGAGATCATTCTCTTCTATTCCCTGTTCCTCTGCTGAAGTTCACACAGTTAGTCAGAGAAGGACCAGGGCTGGAGTCCTATTTTCTGGATTCTGCCCTTTCTACTCCAGAAGTAGCTCCCAAACCTAGGGGACAGACTCAGGGGCATGCTTGCTCAATGCAGATTCTGGGTGCCTCCCAAAGGATATGCTTCAGCAGGTGTGAGAATCACATGTGGGATAGATAACACTGTACTGTACATCAAGGGACTAAAATTATTATCACTAAAGACCACTACAAATGATTATTGACTGTTAGTTAATGGGTGATATCTATTCCACATTCCTCATCCAATAAAAAAGATTCACCAGTGCTGTGTACCTCAAAGTGTAATGTTGGCTTGTGCCATCAGGGTATATGAAATGATTCCAAGTAGTTCACAAATAAATATTTGCAATTGTTACATACTTACTTTAATAAGTACTAGAAATTTATTGTTTTATCTCACAAAGTATGATGCATTTTTAAAATAAATGTAGTTTAAGAAGAGCGAGTTAATTTTAAAAAACAGTACATAAATAATATTACAGGGGGCATATACACATGTTAAAAAATAATGAAGGTGACAAACAACACATTTGGGAGCTACTGTCCTAATCTGTAGCAGCCCAGGCACCACCTTCAACCTGGCTGAAAGGACAAGATGGGAGGGTACCACATTCTATCAGCAAGCTGTCCTATTTCAACAGTCATCCTTGATTCCTTGCCATCTCTCACACCCCACATCCAATCTGTTAGCCAGTCCCATCAGCAATAACTTAAACCTAGAATCCAGCTACTTCTCATCATCTCTGTTACTAATACTTTGGTCCAAGCTACCATCATCTTTTGCCTGGACTGTTCCCATAGCCTCTCAACTGTTTCTCCTTTTGCCCCCTACAGTGTATTCTCTGCCAGTGGTCAGAGTCATCTTTTAAAAATATACATTGGCTCATGTCACTCGCCTGATCACAACCCGCCAGGGACTTCTTACGACACTTAGAATGCAATCCTACCTCCTGACCACAGCCTCACATGGTTCAGTCTACCTAAACACTCTCCCTCTGGTCTCTGCCAATCCAGTCACAAGGGTCCTTCCTGATACTCCTTGAACATGGCTAGTTCAGCTTCTCCGCTGCAGGGGCCTCTGTACATGCTTGTTTCTCTGCCAGTTCCTGACATGCCACCCTCCCTAGGTTTGTTCAGGTTTCTCCTTAAATGTCATTTCTTCAAGGAGGCCTCCTCTGTTCCTGGTATCTAAAACAGCCACCCATCAAGAGGGGGATGGACTGGGATTTTGGGGTGAGTGGATGCAAACTGTTACATATAGGATGGATACACAACAAGGTCCTGCAGTGCAGCACGGCGAACTATATTAAGTATCCTGTGATAAACCAAATTGGAAAAGAATATGAAAAAGAATGTGTATCGGTGTATAACTGAGCCATTCTACTGTACAACAGTAACTAACACAACATTGTAAAATCAACTATACTTCAGTAAAAAATAAATTAAATATAAAATAGCCACCCTTCCCTTGTAACTCTCTATCCCTTTGTTCTTACTTCCTCATAGCCCTTCTCTCCACCTGGAAGCCTCCCTTTGTCTGCTGGCTTTCTGTTTGGTGTCCCTGCTCTCATTCAGGGACTTTATCTGCCTTGTTCACTACCATAGCTTCAATACACATCTCCTGAAGGAAGCAACAACTACAACCCACATTTTCACCAGCAGAGACACCAAGAAATCAATAGGTGAAGCAGTTCCGACACTCCAGGAACCTCAATGGGAAGCAGCTGACTGAACCCTGGTACCTTCCAGAGTGCAGGGTCTCCTGGGGAAGCACAGGACAGCACGGATAGGGGTCTCATTCACCCCCTGGCCTCTGTGCATGAACACCACCAATCAGAATTTTCTTCCCTAGCCAGGAAGAACTTCTTTTCTCATGGTTTCTGGAGACACACATTTAGAAAAATAAGCCGAGAAGGATGGAGAGTAAAGCAAGTAAAACAGGTAGCAGAAGAAGAGATGACAACCCTGCCTGGCTTGGAATAAACCTGCCAGTCTCAGATGTCCCAGTTCTCAGCCAGACAGAGGCAGCCAAAGTGGCAGCAGTCGGGTTCCTGCACAGTACAGGCTGGGAGCTGCAGGCCAGCTTGGGGTGGGAGGATGGAGGAAGGACTGTTTCCTTCTGGGTTTTTACATCTGCAGTCTCCTAGTCTGCCTTAAAATTCCTAATCAGGACAGCTGCGAAGAAGGAAGGCTTCATACACGCCTTGGTAATGTGAACCATCTTAATCAGAACTATTTGTCTCCTACCTGGGACTCTGGGCATCCCAAGAATGACTTACAGTCCAGTGGCCTCAATTCCTTTCTACCTCGAGGCCTGGGTGGCTGTGCACTGATTTCTCAACCAAGAGAGATCAGTGCCAGCTTTCCAAAGGTGGACGTGTTTCAAGTGGAAAACCAATCTCCTCTGTCCAGCTAGATCCCTTCCCTGCCTCTGACTACGCGTCCTCTACCTTATCTGCCCTAGAAATGGTTTAGCTATTTTTCAGACACAACAAACCCCAGGGCAGGAGAAGGCAGGGAAGGAGATGCCATTCAGAATCTGAGGCCTAAGATTTGCACCTGGAGTCACCATGATATTGTATGATGTGGGAATACCTCACCTCTCGGACCCTTTTTCTCATCTTGAAGATCAAGCATAGTAGAAATCAAAAAAAAAAAAAAAAAAAGCAATGCATGTGAAGGCACTCTGAGGAACTCTGAAAGAAACAATGCAGTGTCAGGCTTTATATAAATAGCCTCTGGTTTCAGCTAATGATGATGTTATTGATAATAACAGCAGAGAGCAACATTTAATGACTGCTTAGAATACCAAGCACCACTGATTAAAGAATTTCCAGTTTATTCTCATTTGATACTCTCAAAAAAACCAATGACGTAGACAGTAAGACTATCCTCATTTTACAGATAAAGAAACTAAGGTCTGGAGAAATTAATTCCCCATGGTCACACATTCAATAAACCATGAGGCTGGGATTCCAGACACATGTGTAATAATACTCCAGAGCCAACATTCCCAACCACTACCCAACACCCCCCCCCGACTCCGTGGGCAACAGAATTTGACATCTGTCAGTAAATCTCACCTGCTGAATTACAGGTGCACACTCTGACAGGTGCAAACACTGACTAGGGTGGGAAGGAATGATCTTGAGTAACCACAAGTTTGCACTTAGGATGAAGCCTCAGTTTTCTCATCTGTAAATGGGGTCAATACTACCATCTGCTTCACAGGGTTCTTACAAAGATCAAATAATATAATGTAGGTCAGACACTAAGCACATTGCCTGGGACACAGTATGTGCTAATGATAATGTTTATCACTAATGATATCATTGATCAAGAGCCTGCATTCTTAGCCAGTGAGGTAAATCAGTCTCTGTCTCCACAGCCCCTTGCCCTGGGCTTTAAGAGTTAAGGATGTTGCCACAGACCTGCTTGCTGTTCCGTGGTTGAAGCCCAAACTGGGATGCCAAAGGGTGGTGGGCACCTGCCAGGCGGCAGCCTGCTGTCTGTCCAGAAGCCATATGGCTGAGGGGAAGGGGATATCAGGCCACAGCAAAGTCACGCACTGGCTGCATTTGTCAGTCAAAAGCTGGCTGAGGAGAGGACGGATTTGAGGACAAGCCGAAAGTCTTCTGACTATACAGGCAAGTCTGAGGAGTACCAGGGTCAGCCATGTCCATGGGGGATGGGGTGTCACCAAACCAAAGGGCTGGGAACCCAGAGAATAGCATCTTGGAGGAAACAATCCATTCCTTCTCCTTCCTCTCCTGCTGGCCCCCAGTGCTCATGCTGGGCCGTTGCCACTCTACACAGGCCACACCAACCAGCTGTGCCGTGCTCACAACTCAAGGAAAAGCAGGCTGCAGAGGGTCAGCACTTCAATGAGATAGCATGAGACCATCTTATCCCACCATGGCTCAGGAGAAGAAAGTAATGGTGACAAAAATCTGCCATGGAGGAAACAGGGAAAGAAAAAGGGCCAAGAGGGGCTGGGGGCAGCAGGAAGGGAATGCACGCCTGTCTTCTATCAACTCTGGCTGGCAGGCGTAGAGAGAAAGCTGGAGGGGAAGATGCACTCAGCTGACTCCCTTGTGGGCCAGCACATAGGAGGCCAGGCCACCATCCCCACTAATGCGTCCATCCTTCTCAGGCTTAAGAGGGGAAATGTTCTATTTATAAGCCACCAACCAGTGGAGATCTGGCAGCCACTGGATGGCTCTGATCCTACAGGGATCCTGGCTACTCACGGCTGTCTTCAGCCTCTCAACTGTGGGTGTCCTCAAAGCAAAAGGCCAAAGATAATCGGAAGCAAAAGAAAAAAGAAAAGCTGCTTTCTTGTCCTTCACTGCTTTCGTGAGACTGCTAGCTTTTTAGTGACGGCTGAAGACTTCAGAACATTTTAAAAACAGTGACCCATGTGGTCCCATCAGACCTTCTTCCCCTGCGAGCCTCAAGACTCAATCTCTTTTTCTGTTTTACAATCAATGGAAGCTGAGGCAGAGAGATGAAGGGAATGCAGACACCAGAGGCAGGGCAATGGGCAAACAGAGAAAGGTAATGATGCCCCTCCCATCTATCTCCTTGTCCTCAATCTTATCCTTATGAAACAAGAAGTGCCTTGATCCAGCACCATTATGGAGTCTAATCTGAATAATAGCCGAGAAAATGAGTGTACATAACAGAAACAACATATAAAGCAGCTGTGGTTGTGTTGTCAAAGTCCGTGGGAGAGTAATGAGCCATGTCACAGCTCTGCACCTGGGAAGCTTGAGTCACTGCAATGTGTGACTCTGGTTCTCCCAGCATCCTATGTGACGTGTGAGGAGCAGCAGATGGCTCTGGAGGAGGCTCACGAAGAAGGAACAAGGGGTGGCCCCTCAATGGCAAACTGCTGGGTGGGTTAGGTATTGGAAGTTGATGATGAAACTCTTTCCAGTCCCACTGGGTTGCCCACATAATGACAGACGGCAGGGCAGAGCAAAGATCTCATGCACAACAAGAATGGTAGGGGAAATGATCTTGGCAATTGGGCAGACTCAGCTCTGGTACCTTGCCATCTTTAAGCCTGTTTGCTCACTTGTAACTCGCTTGCTGTGAAAAGTATTTCCGCAAATGGTACCCATCCACACACCACATTCATGCTCGCTGCCATAACCCCATGCTGTTTTGAAGAGATGAATATTTAAAAACCTATCTTTGTATCATGCTGAGTTAACAAACTTGCAGTTAATGGGCCAAACTCAACATTGCCTGTTTTGTAAATAATGCCACCCCCTTCGTTTCCATATTGTCTATGGCTGCTTTCAGACCACCAGAGCAGAGTTAAATAGCACCACAAATCCAAAAATCTGTTCCTTTCCTGAAAAAATGACACCTGTGCTAAGCAGTAACATTTAGAAAACTGGGTGGGGCAGGGAGAAGTTATGTTTACTTGTGGGCCGGTCCCCAGTCAATACACATTAAATAAATATATAATTTAAAAGGCAATTGGAAACATTTGTCTGGTCCTATACAAAATGATCTGGGCTGTCGCCAGCAATGTACACCCCCCAGTTTGAGAAATGCAGTCATGAGGATCCAGAGGGTTCACTGAATTAACACAGGGTGGCCTCCAGCCCCCAGCAGCAGGCGTGCTGGCTTCTGCCCTTTGTTCTCTTCCCCTGCTCCGCCCAGAAGCGGTTCCCCTAATCCAGTGACTTCTTTCTTCCTCATATGGGAGAGTAATTGGTATGACCAGATAACAACAAGGATAATAACCACAGTAATTAGGCACTTATTCACTAATAGGCCAGATATTGTGCTGGGCTTTTATGCTCACAGCAAGGTTATGAGGTAGGGTTGTGATTTATCCTCATTTTACAGACAGGGAAACAGAAGCTTAGAGAGGCCCAGCACTGACCCACGGTTTCATGGCCAGTGGGCCTGCAGGATAATCTGCATCATTCATACAGTACCCTCCCAGTTCACCAGGAATTGTATTCACCAGGAAACAGCTCTTCCACTTCACCCATTAGGACTTTCTCATGTGAAGTTACATGAAATGTGTATAAAGATGGATGTACAAGGATGCTCACCCTGAAGTCATTCACAAAAGCAGAACTCTGGAAAGGACATTCAAGACCAATGACAGGAAATAGTCAACAAATTAGGATGCACTCTTATGACAGAGCATGCAACAACCATTACAAATAATATTTATAAACAACTTTCATCATCTGAGAAAAAGTTTGTGAATTTTTAAAAGCAGAATACCAACAAGTATGTTCAGTATAATGTCAATTAAGTAGAAACACATACTGACATTGGCAAAATAAACATAAGACATCATGAAAAAAGAAAAAGGAAGAAGTATCTCTAGAGATGAAATTATAGATGATTCTTATTGAATTTTTTAAAATCCATGCTATATTTCCTTAATGTTCCGCAATGAGTTCATATTATTTTCATAATAAGCAAAAATACAAATCTGTCAAACCTTTGGAATGAGATTCAGAGATTCAATGTCCACACCCTACAGATCCTAATTCCAACTTTGCAAGCTTTCTCTAATCACTGCTCTTCCCTTCACCTCTAGTGTGAATGACAGGTTGGCAACTTGAAGTGGGTTCTTAGGCATTATGCAGATAAAAAGGATTCTTGTTAAAGTATTAAGTTAAAAACAAACTGGAAGGAATTAAGGGATTAAAACAAGGAAATAAAAGAGGAAGAACTATATTTCCTTCTTCTGGGGAGGAGGGAGGGTCCTTTTTAAAGTCTTTCTAGCCTAGCTGGAAGCCCATCTCACCTGGCTGTGGGCACTTGCCCGCACACTCGTGTATCTGTAAAAGTGCAGATGTTAAGTCTAGTGAAAGGCTCAGGGTAAAGCACAGGAACACATCGCAGGAGGGGGAGCAAGAACACGGCTGCAACGTCCCCCTGAAAAGCCAGCTGGGGTCAGAAGCGCACAAGAAGGCATACCTAGGGCAACTCAGGCATATTCCTTTGAAACCACCCGACTGGCCCATGGGATCTGAGTTAACACACTAAGGGACACGTCACTAGAAGCCAAGCCTAGGAGACAGCCCTCTCTATCTCAGTCTGTCGGCTTCCAAACAGCTGGCAAAGCAGCGGGAGAGCACATTTTCACTAACAAGCTCATCTTTCCACAGCTAAGGAGGCAGTGACATTTATTATTTAAAACTTCAAAGCTGGTAAAGACGAACTCGCACTAGAACAGCCTGCCTTTCCCTGGATCTCTTGCACTGGAATGTGTACTCTCTGTGACAAGTTCTCAGCTTTCCAACTGTCCCTCCAGTGGAACGACAGGACAACAGGAAGGGGGCTGAGAACAGGTTCCTTCCTGGCGCCTCCTCCTGCTTCTGACCTGGGCTCACTTCAAAGGAGAATGAACCAGTTCTCACAGAGCCTTTGGGGAGTAAATTTCACAACTATACCAAACGTAAGATGCGACGGGACATGCAGACTCAGGAGATATGCATTAAGGTGGCAACATTCCTGCCCAGGGAAGACTCTTGTTCTTTGTAATAACAAAGGGGAAAATCAGTGACAGTCATTTGCTGTCCAGATGACTGACCCTGGTGCGATCACCTCCTCAGTAAAGAAGCGTAGGGAGCAACAAACAGGACTTCCTTCTTGTCTGCTATTCTTAATCCTGTTTTTTCCTTCCCTTCACTACTGGTTACAAATTTGACTAAAGAGAGAAAACTCAGTGTCACTGCTGCATATTCTTCACATTCCAGGAACAAACCCAGGTAAGGTTCCTGATGGCAGCAGGATCCATGGTTGAGCGGCCCATACAACTGGCAAAAAAAGCAGATTGGGATTTGAATTTAGTATGTAGGGCTTAACCAAGAATACAGAAGACTTCTAGGCAGAAAACTAAAATGCTAACAGAGGTGTGAATAAAGGGAAAGACATTCAAAGCTCTTGAAGGAGGTGACTTAGCACTATAAAAGTGTCAGTTTTTTCAGCCGCATGTAAATCAATGCAGCTATAACTCTCCCTCACACCATACACAGAAATAAAATTACTTAAAGACTTAAATATAAAGACATGACACCATAAAACTCCTAGAAGAGAACATAGGTAAAATTCTTCTTTGACATAAATTGTAGCAATATTCTCTTAGGTCAGTCTCCCAAGAAAAAAGAAATGAAAACAAAAACAAATGAATGGGACCTAATCAAACACACAAGCTTCTGTACAGCAAGGAAATGATAAAACAAAAAGACAACCTATGGACTAGAAGAAAATATTTGCCAATGATGTGACCTACAAGGGCTAAATTTCCAAAATACACAAGCAGCTCATATAACCCAAAAGCAAAAAAAAAAAAAATAGGCGTGGGGAGGAGGAGAGACAGAAGACCTAAATAGACATTTTTCCAAAGAAGACATAATTTCTCCAAAGAAGAGATACAGGTGGCTAAGATGTATGTGAAAATATGCTCTACATCACTAATTATTAGAGAGATACAAATCAAAACTACAATGAGGTATCACCTCACACCAGTCAGAATGGCCATCATCAAGACTCTACAAATAATAAATGCTGGAGAGGGTGTGGAGAAAAGGGAGCCTTCCTACAGTGTTGGTGGGAATGTACATTGGTGCAGCCACTACAGAGAATACGTGGAGGTTCCTTACAAAACTAAAAATAGAGTTATCAAATGATCCAGAAATTCCACTCCTGAGGATATATCCAGGAAAGACAAAAACTCTAATTCAGAAAGATACATGTACCTCAATGCCCACAGTAGCACTGTTTACAATAGCCAAGACATGGAAGCAACCTGAATGTCCACTGACAGAGGAATGGATGAAGACGATGTGGCACATATTTACAATGGAGTATTACTCGGCCATTTAAAAAATCCTGCCACTTGCAGCAACATGAATAGACCTACAGAACATCATACTAAGTGAAATAAACCAGAGAAAGAAAAATATTACATGATATCACTTACATATGGAATCTAAAAAATGATACAAATGAACTTATTTACGAAACAGAAACAGACTCACAGACATAGAAAACAAAATTACGGTTACCAAAGGGAAAAGCTGGAGAAGGGATAAATTAGAGGAGTATGGGATTAACAGATACTACTATATACAGGCTAGATAAACAAGAAGAATTTACTGTATAGCACAGGGAACTATATTCAGTATTTAGTTATAACCTAAAGAATCTGAAAAAGACTGTGTGTGTGTGTATATATATATATATACATATCACTTATATATATATATCACTTTTATACATATATATAAAACTGAATCACTTTGCTATACACCTGAAATTAACATAGTAATGTAAATCAACTATTCTTCAATAAAAAATTTTTCAATTTAAAAAAGTATTTGTTACTTGTAAAGCATACTGTAAGAAACGACATTGAGGAGTAAACCATTATTAATATTATTTTTAGGTGTCAATTTCCTGCCAATCAACCTGTACACTTCAATGCAATTCCAAATGAAAATCTCAAATTTTTGAGGAAATTATCAAATTTATGCTATAATTTATATAGAAGGATAAAGGTCCACAATCAGCTAAGTAAACCGTTGAAAAGCAAAGAGAGGAGACTTAAACTACCAGATATTAAGACTTGCCTCAAAGTCATCATATTAAAACCAGAGAGGTATTAGCACAAGGACAGACAGAGCAGACCAAGGAAATAAAGAGCTCAGAGACAGAGCTCAGATATGCAAACATAATACACAAGAAAGCTGGTATCACAAGTAAAAGAGGGAGAGAACAGATAGCTTCACACATGTTGTTGGGAAAACTGGCTTTTTAAAACAAAATTGAATCCTTATGAAACACCATATACAACAATAGATATCAACTGGGTTAGAAACCTAAGTGATTTTGAAAGACAAAATCACGAAGCCAATAAAAGAAAATGTAGGTGTAAGTGCACATCTTTGCAACATGGTCAGGAAGGCCTTTTTCAAAACACAACTTGAAAATCACAAACCAGAGGCAAAAAAAAAAAAATTGAATTTATAAAAAGTAAAGCTTTACACTCAAGGGAAGATATCACACATAATATCAAATGTCAGATGGCAAAATACGAAGATATATTTAAAATCTACAGCAAGGAATTAATATCTGGAATATAGAAGGCATTTTATAAATCATCAATAGAAAATGGTAACTGCAATAGAAAAATGGGCAAAGGACACAAACAGGCAAAAAGCAGAAGAGGACACCCAGTAAACTCATCAATTATCAGAGAAGTACAAATTAAGACAACAATGAGCTACCATTTTATATCTATTAGATTGGCAAAAAAAATTACAAAGCTGAATATAAAATAGCTGGCAGGAATGAGGAAATCGTCACATTGGGCTGGGGGAACTGTGAACAGGCTACTCTAGGTCACAAAGGTGAGAGCCTTCCTTCAAACCAAGTACACACACGGGTGTGTACTGACCCGTGTACACAACAACTGACCCTCTCAACAACAACGAGAGTTGACTGACCAGCAACTCTCCCGGAGGGTAAACCCCAAGGAGATTCTTCCACAAGGGGACCTGTACGAAGACGTTCACTGTGGTACTGGTAATGTTGATGAGGAGTGGGAGGACGCACAGGTGGAGGGCATCTCCGCACAGTCACACACTGCGGAGCATGCAGCAGACAGAAGCCACTGTGAGTACACAGAGGACCATGAACGGCTCCCAACACAACACTGAGGGAGCACAGCAGGAAAAAGAACACAGGAAACTTTGGTAAAACTTAAAACACGGGTAGGTAAGAGACTAACTGCCCAAGGGTACACTTTAGAGACATACATTAGAACAGTGTGAGGGAGGACAGGAATAGGAGGCGGGAAAAGAATTCCAAGGGAATGAGTGAATGAACGAACACATGAAGGGAGGGAGGGCGGGAGGGGCTGGGATGACCACGTATGACAAATCGGGGAGAATGATTAAATCATTCTCTCTGTACCTGAGATCCAAATAGAGAAGAAAGAGGAGGGGGGAAAGGCTCTGCAAAGAAAGGTGCATATATTTGTCTCCTGGCAACCTCTCCCTGGCACCGGGCCACTTGGAAAATACCAGCAGCTGCCAGACATTATGTATGGCCCTGTCTTATACCCCACAGACACAGTAAGCCCTGAGAGAAACTTCAAGAGAAAAAGCAACAAATTCAGCACTGTCCCCAAAGGAATTCCCTTTTGCAATCTGTCTTTTCAAACATTCTGGTTCTGTGATAAAAATGTTGGCACTCAAACTCCCACCAAAATATTTTCTAGAAAGGAAAATGCTAGACATTTGGAAGTTGGCTATTAGAGGTGAAAAGCACGATGTCCAGCTCTTAAACTCCTGTCAGACTGACTTCTTTCCTTTAAAAAAGTTTTGATGGTCCTATAAACAGTTGCAGAACAACTAGACGCTGGGCAATAGTGCTTCTTGTGGCGATGAGAGCTATGGTGGGTGTGCAGTGAAGCTGCAAATTACTGCCAGGAGGAATAAGAAAGGGACAGCGCTCTGGAAGGGAGGCGAGGCGAGGCAAAGCCAAGGCCTGTGTGATGGGAAAAGGGGATCCTAATGTCAGAGGACAGGAGGAAGCACCAGTCCAGAACACTCCTCTGGTTTTGCCAGTTTGAAAATTAAAGAACAGAACATCTCTTAGGATAGCAATACCCTAGGAAAAACAGTTTCTGTGAAAAGTGCTCCTGGAAAAGTGGTCAATATGTTTAACATCTTTTTCTCTCCCACTTCCTAAATGAAAGGGTAAGCAACTGAAGAATCATCAGAGACTTGAGGCAGCCAACTCTCTGTGCCCTGTGGGTAGGTAACAGGATGCCAAAAGCAAAATGTTCAAGTGTGTCTGTTTCCCAAAATGGAACTTTCTGCATTGCCCTTTTCCTAGGGAGGTAGAAAATCTTTTGTCGTCAACAGCAAAGACATTAGAGTCAGACAGCACTCAGATTAAATTACATCTCCTGAGTTTACCAACCTCAACTTCCTAATCTACAAAGTAGGTCAAGAGCACCTACTTCACTCAGCACTGTGAGCATCAAATAAACTAATGTGCATAAAACACGGTGAAACACTGTAAGCAGTTGATAAATGCTACCTATTAATAGCTATTATTATAAAACACATACCCTCTGTCGACAATTCAAAGTCTAAAGAATATTTAAAGTAAAAGGTCAGTGTCTTGTGGTAATCTATCCTCTATCCTGTGGAGAAGGCAATGGCAACCCACTCCAGTACTCTTGCCTGGAAAATCTCATGGACGGAGAAGCCTGGAAGGCTGCAGTCCATGGGGTCACGAAGAGTCAGACATGACTGAGTGACTTCACTTTCACTTTTCACTCTCATGCACTGGAGAAGGAAATGGCAACCCACTCCAGTGTTCTTGCCTGGAGAATCCCAGGGACGGCGGAGCCTGGTGGGCTGCCATCTACGGGGTCGCACAGAGTTGGACATGACTGAAGCGACTTAGCAGCAGCAGCAGCATCCTCTATCCCGAGTAACAGCTTGCTGATAAATGTATTTCCAGACTTTTTCTATCAATATATCTGCTGCTACTGCTAAACTGCCGCTAAGGCACTTCAGTCGTGTCCGACTCTGTGCGACCCCATAGACGGCAGCCCACAAGGCTCCCCCGTCCCTGGGATTCTCCAGGCAAGAACACTGGAGTGGGTTGCCATTTCCTTCTCCAATGCAGGAAAGTGAAAAGTGAAAGTCAAGTCACTCAGTCGTGTCCGACTCTTAGCGACCTCATGGACTGCAGCCTTCCAGGCTTCTCCATCCATGAGATTTTCCAGGCAAGAGTACTGGAGTGGGGTGACATTGCCTTCTCCAATCAATATATCTAGACAAGTCAAATAATTTATTTTAATAAATGCACTGTTCCACGATCTGAATTTTAAAAAGCTCAATGAACAGTATATGGGGGACACTGCTTCTGCAAATATATCAAGATCTCTCTCATTCTTTTTCTTTTTTTGGTTTTAAGTGCGTTTTAAAATTTATTTTTCTATTGAATGATAATTGCTTTATAGAATTCTGTTGTTTTCTGTCAAACCTCAACATGAATCAGTCATAGGTATACATATATGCCCTCCCTTTTGAACCTCCCTCCCATTTCCCTCCCCATTCTACCCTTCTAGGTTGATACAGAGCCCTGTCTGAGTTTCCTGAACCATACAGCAAATTCCCATTGGCTATCTATTTTACATATGGTCTCTCATTCTTTTTAAAGGCTACAGAGCATTCTATGATACTTTTAATAAACTTCCTACTGAACATTTGGATTTTCTCCAGTTCTTTCACCTATTATTATCAATGCTCTGGTGAACTTTTTTTTTTTTTTTACAGAAACATCTTTGTACTCCAGTCTATTCTTTAGGACAAATCACTAGGTCGAGCGATATTTACTTTTTTTTTTTTTTAAATTATTAATACTTTGGGAGTTTTTCTTTTTAACTTATTTTATATTGGAGTATAGGGCTTCTCTGGTGGCTCAAATGGTAAAGAATCCGCCTGCAATGTGGGAGACCTGGGTTCGATCCCTGGGTTAGGAAGATCCCCTGGAGGAGGGCATGGCAACCCACTCCAGCATTCTTGCCTGGAGAATTTCCATGGACAGAGGAGCCTGGCAGGCTACAGTTCATGGGGTAACAAAGAGTCAGACACGACTGAGTGACTAAGCATAGCACAGCACATAGTTGATTAACAATGCTGTATTAGTTTATACAGTAAACTGTGTACCTGGGGAGTACAGTGCATAGTATAGTACTGAGGTTTACAGTAAAGTGATTAAGTTATACATATACATGTGTCCATTCTTTTTCAGCGTATATTCTTTGGGCTTCCTAGGTGGTGCTACTGGTAAAGAACCCGCCTGCCAGTGCAGGAGATGTTTGAATTCTTTTTCAAATTCTTTTACCATTTAGGTTGTTACATAATATTGAGCAGAGTTCCCTGTGCTATAAAGTAGGCTCTTGTTGGTTGCCCATTTTAAATACAACAGTGTGTACACATCAATCAAAGGATGTTTACTTTTTAAAGGTTTCTGGTACCTATGCCCTAAAGGCCTTACAGAATGGTACAACCAGCTGGCATGCCCACCAGCAGAATCCTAGTCATCTTTCGTATCTATTGGCACTTATCTCAAGGAGAGACACGCAGATTCGTAAGGTCAAAAGTTACAGGCAAGCTTCTGTTCTGGGGGTGAGGGCGGGGGTGGTTCTCCATTCATATGCGTCTCAACCCCCACAGTTCTGGGTCCTTTATAACAGACATGCACTGTGGGCTGGGGCGTGGGGTGGGCATCTGCTATTTCAGCCTGCAGGGCATCTACCCTCTCATGTCCCGGGAGTTCGCTGATCTCCCTGCAGGTAAACCACCATGCTCTCATTTTATGAGCACTTTTGAAACCATCGGTCAAGGTGCATTGTTATCCTCTGGGTGGGCCAAAGCTTGATGCTATCTTTCCTGGCAATCTAGACCTTCAGAAGAGTGAGGCAAGGACTGAAAAATTGTAAGGGCTTTATGATCCTGCAAGTATCATCCAGAGGACCCTTTCTCGTTGGTTCTCAGGTCTCCAGAACTGTCGGCTTTCAAGCCTTGGTTCTTTAGCTCTTTCTACCTTACTTTGAATTACCTTGAAGATTTCTATATTCCTTCATTATTTTTAATATTGTTTTTGCTATTGCTATTTTAGGACAAGTTAGCCAGAGTTGATTTCAGATATTCTAAAGCAATCCCACCTGATACAGAGGGGGGAAAAATGACTTGTTTCTTTGAATATTTACTTGAAAAAAATTTTCCCTTGCTCAATTCCTGAGGGGAAAAAAGAAACAACAAAAAAATAGTTTTCCTCCCCTAAGGCCTCTGAACTTACCAACAGCAACCATTCCAAATTACTTAATATTTTATTTAAAACTTCTGATAAAATCTGTATTTTGGAAAGAATGAAAGAAGGAAAATCTCTGCTCCATAATGGATTTCACACACACATTAAATGGCTCATCCTTTTGTCCACAAGAAGAGGCACTGTCTTACTGACTTTTTTGACAAAAGTAGAATTCATGGGAGGGCTACCTTGGAACCTTTTCCCAAATGGATTTTACAAAAGCGATTCTGAGGCAAGGGGACAGAATTTCCTTTGTACTCTGGTAGCAACGTGGAAGGAATTTGTTTTTTCCCCTATGTACCAAGGAGATAATCAGCCCAAACACTTAGCAAAAGCAGTTCCATTTTAATCCCATCATCTTTACAAGGTTACAGGTGCCCTTGGAAACCACAATTAACCAGAGTACTCAGAGCCAGTGGCAGGGAAAACGTGCTGTATAATGCTACAGAGGCCGCCCAGGGTCACTCCCATCAAAACGGAATATTATTACAGAGTTCACCGTCTCCACTCATAACTCTCCAGAGCAGCAACAAGGAACACAGAGTTAGTTACTAAGTGATCACTAAGATGGTTCTTGCCTCTTCAGGCCTCTGAGTGAGACTGTGTGGGAGGCAAAGTCAATTCTGGCTTCCCACAGGACAGGGCGCTGGGGGAGCTGGGTATTATTGGATTAAGTGACTTTTAAGTGGTGACTGGAGCTACATTCTTAAGACAACACAGGATTAACTGAGATAATGTACATAAAAATTCTTTGCACAGTGTGAAGGGTTATACAGTGCAAGATGTCATCACAGCCATGCCCATCAGACTCATTGACCATCCTGACATGGTACATTAGGGCAGAAGCACTGGGGGAATGGGGCCAACCCAATGTGCCCACAGCACCTCCTGGTGGTTCTTCCCCAGAATGGCAATTTCACCAGGGAAAGGCCCACACCCAGCTGCAGGAAAAGTATCCAAGCAACATACTTACTCCCTTCGCTCTGGCTGTCTTTGTTTGAGTTGTAGACCTGGAAAACAGAAATAACATTTACTTCTGAGCATTTTATACCACCCAACAGGTTCACTATAGAAAACCATTACCTTCTCCTTTTGCCTAGTGTGTGCTAGAAAATGGAAGGCAATTTCTGGCCCCCAAATGGAAATTCCTTCTATTATTACTTACTTCCTAATATTTACTTCAGCTGTTCTTAAGTGTGTGCACATTATAGAATCACCTCTGGAGCTTTACTGTTTAACAAAAAAGTCACATACTTCCTTTAAAAAAAAAATATGTGTATATAAACTAAAAGGGAGAAAAAAATTAATTAGTTACAAATCATTAGGCATTAACTGCACAGCAGGCAATGGCACTAAGCAAGTCACATAAATTATCTCAAATTATCTACGCAACAATTCTGTTGGGTAGGAACTGTTAATATCACTGATACACAGATGGAGAATTTGAGGCTAGAGAGGTTAACTGAGGTCTCACAGCTAGTACATGGCAAAGTCCGGACAAAGATACATTACAAACTGTTAAGTGTTAACACTGGGGAATGGGACCAACAACTTTTTACTGTGAATTTAAATGTTATAAGGAGAACATACTACTTTTACAACAAAAAAATTCTTAAATGATTTATACAAATCATAAAAGGGAATGTGTCCCAACATAAAACAGACAATGACACAATGGAAGAGTTGGCAAGCTTTTTCTTGTAAAGGACTAGATGGTAAGTATTTCAGGCTTTGCAAGCTAAGAGGCAAAAACCGAACCAGTGATTATACCGGGACTTGAAAAACAAGAGAGACCACAAATTTTCATAATTTTTTCCTGACAAAATTCAAATAGAGTAAGTTTTGAAAATACAGGTATAATATTCCTAGCAGGTGAAAATCAATCTTCTTGTTCCATGGCTGGCTTTTTGGGGGATGCTTGGCTTGGTTCTTCCAGGGGTTGTACAGCTGGTTCTCAACTGTAAGAGTGGCCATCACAACCACTTGGAGTATCTTTTCTCAGTAGTATAACATTCTGAAATACAGATAAGACTAATGAGAAAAACAGAATTTTTATAGAGGGAGGATAGCATTTAGCTTAAATAGATTTCAAAGTGTTTCCTATCACTGAGTCAATGGCAAATATTCACTTGTAAATACCATGTTGAGCTCGTGGGCTACAAAAAACAGGTAGCCAGTTGGATTTGGCCTGCAGGCCAGGGTTTGCCAATCCCTGATATGCTGACATTATTAAGATGATAAAGCTTCTGATTTAGAAAAAAAAAAATCATAGCTCCAAAATCTTTCTTTGGTGCTTATGATCCTTATAGATATGAAAAGGCATAGGATGAAGTTGGTGATAACTTAAAAAAAAAAAAAAAGGATATTCCCAGTGACTGTAATGGCCACTGTTGGTTGAGAACCACTTATTTAACCCTTAGAGAAACAGAGCCAAGCAACTCTGAAAAGGGAGCCATGATATCCTAAGGGGGCTTCTTATCCGCTAGTAAGTATCCGTGAGACTGATACTTACTGATACTGCTTGTCAAGAGCTAAGCAATAATTCCAACATGGCCCCCAGTTGCCTTGTGTCACTGGATAAGTCTCTCACCCACTCTGCATCTCAGCTGCCCCATCTATAACCTGAAGAAGTCAGTCAAGAAGGTCTTCGAATGATCAAACAGATAATTTGACAAATCTCCCATCTTACGGTTATTATTCATTTCTCAAAGACTGTACAAAAATAGGCACATACTGAAAGCCAGAAAGATGAGGATAAAAGGGATTTCTACATTTCAAGCACCACTGTCTGATGAATGAAAAGGCATCAGACCAGAGGAGATAAGAATGGGACAAAGAGAGAAGCAGAAACACAATCCTGCAGAGCCAAATGGGTATAGGTCAGACCAGCGACCCACAGTCAACGGCATGCACTACAATGGCACAGGTAGCTAAGGCAAGCACAGGGGAAGAGACCATACTTGGGCAAGTACTTCTTCCGGCCATCCCTGCTCACTTCATTCCTAGTCCAGAGGATCCTGCTCCTGTTTCTAACTGGCAAAATCCAGAAGGAATAGTAAAATAAAACAGAGCTTTCAGCCCTCCTTAATTGGGAGGTGAATTTGCACCAAATTACTTTCCTTTAAATGTCTCCTAGGGCTCAGGAGGCCCCTGCCTAGAACACTGAGGTATTCCCCAAACTGCAGAGGCGCGATCAATAAGCCAAAGGTGCCAGGAACATGTGCCGCCCGGTGCTCTGAGGCCAGGCCATTAATCTCTGTCTGGGTTGGGTAAATGAGCCAAAGAGAATGAGTTTGAAATGAAGCTAACAAACCATGCCTGCCAGAACGGCATGACTACATGGCCCGACAAGGCAGGCCTGGGTAGGGAAGCAGCCTCATCATCACACAGGCTGGATGGTGGTATGGGAACAGTGCTAAGGGGAAATGGCTTTGTTCACTGGCACTTACCAAGTTCCATGCGTGACATCATCAAATCTTTTTAACCACCTTGTGGGTTAGGCACTAGTGTTGTTTGCATCTTATGGATGTGGAACTGGAGGCCAGAGAGGTTACATAGTTTATCCAAGAACAGAGAGCTGGAAGGTGGTATACCGGTCTATCTTGCTGCTGCAGAGAGGTTCCAATTGTCCTTTACTTTTCTAGGCAGTGGCAAATGCACACAACTACCAAGCTGTAATAGTAGTCTATGGTTTATAAATACCTTCCATTCTGGCAGAAGCAAAGGGCATGCAATTCACCCCTTCAGAAATGCTCAGTCTGTTCTGGGAAAACCGTGAGATCTCACAGTTGCCCACTAATGCCAGACTGAGGTTCAGAGACAAGGGCAATTTCCCCAACTAAAAGGTCCCTTTGGCAGTGGCTTCTGCCTTAAGATTGATTAGTAGAGTTATCTCCGGTTTGTGTGCCTTCAAGTAAGTCTCTAAGAGACTGTATCTTAAAAGGATAGAACTCAACTCTCCAGGACCAATTCAAGGTGACATGAGTCACTCAACAATTCCTGAGTTATGACTCCAAGGAAGAATGAATCACTCAACACACGAACACAACAACCCAGCTTAAGCTAAAGTCCATCCATCCTGCTTAGCCAGAGTGCTCTAAAACCTGGCCCCCATAATCAAGTCTCTTTTGGCCCTCTGGCTTTCTATAGTACTTTCATTCAGGGATGCACTAGTTTCAGCTGAACTCTGTACATGAGGATTTGTTAAATATCCATATCACTGAATATTTGTTTTCAAGTGTACACTTCTAGAGAATACAAACTACAGATTTACTTTATGTTATGAGGGTCCACCTGAGACTCATTATAAAATAATTACAATAGCAATAATGGATTAAACCAAAGGATGATGACAAAAGACTTATCACGTGTCAGACACCACTCTGAGCACTCTAAAATGCATTATCTTGTTTAGTCCTCACACCAACCTAATTATTCCTGACATATAGATGAGAAAACTGAGGCATTAGAGAGGTTAGGTCACTTGCTCAAGGTTAGGCAGCTAGAATTGGGCAGAATCCAGACAGAACTCCTACAGTCTTTCTCCAAAGCCCAAACTCTTAATAACTAACCACGTGATACATAAGACATGATGATAATGATGATGATGATGATGATGATAAACATGATGAGATGTCATGGGCAGCTAGGGAAGGTGAGTCACTGGCATAAAGAATTTGCCATGAGTCAGAAAATGAAACTGGGAATTGCCTTTTGATTCCAGACTGAAGCATTCACCACTAACCCATGTGACCAGCTGGCATCTAACCCAGAAGTAACACTTCATATTCTTTGAACCACAGGGCTCAATTCTGAAGATAAACACCAGGGCAGGAAAGTAGGTCTTTGATACAAATCACAGGATACTGCAATTCTGTGAGACCTCACCCAGAAGCTACAATGAGAGTACAATTTAATGAAATCAAAGGAGGGTGAGGAAAGCCTTCATATGCTCCTATTGCACTAAGATGTGATTTTGCAATCAGTTCTGTTCACTGATGAGCCAATTCAATTTACGTGTCCCTAGAGAATTAAGAGAGCAGAGTTATTTGGGTTCCCAGAATTTTTTCACGGCTGTCCTTTATCACCATTATCCAGGCCTTACCAAGAAAGCACAGAAATCTTTTAACTTATAAATTAAAGGCATAAGTAAAGCAAGAATTAGCCAAAGCAATCTCACTTTTCCCTCTGACGCACAGCTGCATTAACACTTGGCCACATCACATTTTGGATCAAAATCTGCACAAAAGGAAAGTACTGGAGAAATAGGTTCATGGGAAAATTCACTTAAAACTGTTGTTCCTATTTCAGCTGCATGTGAACTCACATTTAAGCTTTGTCATTCTCAGGTCTCTTCCAAGTAGCTTGGAACATCTAAACCCCTCCCACCTAGCTGTTCCTCTTATGCGTCCATGTGGAGAAATACAAAACAGAACTACCTGCCCATACTCCAAAATATTGCCCAAGCTGGCTCTACACCATCAGAGACAATTTTTGTCCCTCCTTTCTGTGAGACACAATGGATCCACCATCACTAGGGATTGCTCTTTTAAACTGTCAGGGGTGACAGATTTATGCTCATATGGTGCATAGGTTCAAAGTCCAGCTCTACCAGTTACCAGCTATAGAGTTCAATCACTTCACATCTCTAAACCTCAGTCTTACCTAGTCTAAAAGAGGGACATTAATATTCCCTGTCTCTTAGGGTCACTGTGAAAATTAAATAAGACAATAGATAGACAACATTTAACATAGAGGGTAGAATACAAATTCTATGGCCCATAGAGCATTCTGTAAAGATGGCCTTTCACCACTATCACCACCCCTCCCCTTTCCTTCTCTTCAGACTTATCCTCTATGGGATAAATGGCTAAGCACAGGTCTGTGGTTTGAGGGATACGGTGACAGTGACCTCATTAGCCATGCAATTTAAACAAGTGAAACTAATTAAAGGACTAAAGGAAACGAGACCATCTAAAGTCAACTTGCAGAGCAATAGTTGTCAATGTTTTTTAAAATATCAGTTAAACATAAAAGTAACTACCCACCACACTTATTCACCACCAATTATGTGCCAGGCACCACACTCAGCATTTACATGAATCATTTTATTTCATCTTCAAGCTTATGGGGTACTACTACTTCCTCCACTTTATACCATCATGTAGATTAAATAAGTTTCCAAAAGTTACAAAGGCCAACAAGTGGGAGAGCTTTCTAGTCTAGATTTGTATTCAATCACAACTTCATACAACTCCTCCACCCATTCCAATGGAAAAACAAGTTTGGCAATCAACAAAGAACTCAAAAGAAGCTAAGCAGTAATTAAAATGGCAACAACACAACCATTATGTAAGAACAGAATTTCCACCCAATTTAAACATAACAGTAATTCTATAAACTTCCAATTACTACAAGTACGGCAGTAACTGAAAACCACAACCAGCTGGAGACACTTTGTGATGCTCAAAAAACATCCTTCACAAAAGCTAACAGCACAGAGAACCGGCAGCGGGGCCCAGGATGGTGTGGTGGACAGATCCGTGAGAAGAGCACCACATCTGAATTCAAACAGGCTTAACATAGGGGCTGTCAGTAACATCCACGAGAAGTTACTAGGAAGACACCCCTCATGTGTGCACCACCAACCAATAATGGACATGAATTGTTGCATCAAGTAGACCTTCTTTTCTCATAAAAATGTTTTCATAGGTCAGCCTTCCAAGGCAAAAGAAATAAAAGCAAAAATAAATAAATGGGACCTAATCAAACTTATTTTTCAGTCACTAAGTCATGTCTGATTCTTTGCAACCCTATGGACTGCAGCATGCCAGGCTTCCCTGTCCTTCACCATCTCCTGCCATTTGCTCAAACTCATACCCATTGAGTCAGTGTGCCAAACTTACAAGCTTGCACAACAAAGGAAACCATTAACAAAACAGAGAGACAACCTATGGGAGAAGATATTCACAACTGACAAGGGCTTAATTTACAAAATATACAGACAGTTCATACAATTCCGTAACAACTACAACAAAAAACCAACCCAACTGAAAAATGGGCAGAAGACATTTAGAAAAGAAGAGAAATAGACATTTCTCCAAAGAAGACATACTTTGGCCACCTGATGCCAAGAGCAGACTCAATAGAAAAGACCCTGATGCTGGAAAAGATTGATGGCAGGAGAAGGGGACGACAGAGGATGAGATGGTTGAATGGCATCACCGACTCAAAGTACATGAGTTTGAGCAAGCTCCTGGAGATGAAGGACAAGGGAGGCCTGGCGTGCTGCAGTTCATGGGATCACAGAGTCGGAAGTGACTGAGGGACTGAACAACAAGAAGGCACATGAAAAGACGCTCATTACTGCTAGTTACTAGAGAAATGCAAATCAAAACCACAGTGAGTTACCACCTCACACCAGTCAGAACAGCCATCATTTAAAAACATCTACAAATAACAAATGCTGGGAAGGGTGTGGAGAAAAGGGAACCCTTCTACATGTTGGTAAGAATGTAAATTGGTGCAGCCACTATGGAAAATAGTATGGAGGTTTCTTCAGCAACTAAAAATAGAGCTGCCATATGAGCTAGCAATCCCATTCCTGGGCATATATCTAGAGAAAACTCTAATTTGAAATGATATATGCACCCCAAGTTCACAACAGCACTATTTACAATAGCCAAGACATGGAAGCAATCTAAAGTCCACTGACCAGTGAAAGGATAAGATGTGGTACATATATACAATGGAATATTATTCAGCCATAAAAAAGAATGAAATAATGGCATTTGCAGCAACATCTAGATCCATTTAGAGATTATCATACTAAGTGAAGTAAGTCATAAAGAGAAAGACAAATAGCATGTGATATCACATATGCCTGGAACCTAAAATATGACACAAATTAACTGCTTTACAGAAGAGAAACAGATTCAAGATACAGAGAACAAACATACAGTTACCAAAGGGGAAAGGAGGTGAAGGGGATAAGTTGAGAGCTTGGGATTAGCAGATACAAACTGCTATATATAAAAGAAAAACAACAAGGTCCGACACTGTATAGCACAGGGAGCTATATTCAATATCCCACCATAAAGTGTAATGGAAAAAAATGAATTGTTTGAATCTTCAGTCTGTGGGGATAAAATCAGTTTAAAGAGCTTGGAATAAATGAGGATATGTCTCAACTCGAGGTGCCAGAGCTGGGGAGCTACTATTGGTTCCTCCTTCTCCCATTAGAACATGCCTCTTGTCACCACAGCCTGAGTGGCAGAAGGCGACCAGAGAAGGAAGTAAAATGGCTGCGGCTTTCCTAATTCTCACCTGGCAGCGCCTCCTCTGGCTTGCCCTTTCCACTGCTACCAGTATTGCATCTGCTGTTTTAGGGAGGCTCTTTCAAAAGTGAAACCAATAAACACATGTCTGATGGCTCTTCCCCGTGACCTGTTCCTAAACAAACATGAAGACCCTGCTCTTGCCCTCTTACATGCAAAGAGGTTTAGTAACTGGAATATAGTAGGCCACTCAATATTGATTGGATGAATGTTTGTGAGTAGAGGAATAAAAGAGATGTAAATTTTTAAACAATCTCCAAGTTGAAGCAACAAGGACAATGCATTGATGGATCAACCAGACAGAAAGTAAGCCAGATCTATCATTGCCAGGTGAGTATGCCTCATTCTTCTCAACACCTGGCAAATTCACTTTACCTTAGAGAGAAAGAGAAATATACAATTCAGGTCTTATTATGAGACAATATAAGGCAGATTTATCTTACTTGGCTTAACTTCAGGCTGTCAAAACCCTTCACAAAGTCATTAATTTTCTATAGCACACTGATGAATGCTAGCTCTACACCCAACAACTGACCACAAATGCTGCTAATGCTAGTCTGTGGCGTCACCAGGAAGGGGTTATTGTAGTTCAAGGTACCGAGGCTCCCTCCCCCATGCAACAGAGGCGCCTTAGGAGGAAGGCACTCTCTTGGAAAATGGCCCAGCACAAGTGACTAAATGGCCATGCTCCCAAAGTTAGTTGAATAGTCTTTGACTCCTGTAGACTTGCTTAGCAGCACACCAGCTCACTGGTGACCAAAAGTGACCACCTGCTCTTCAACACGACTATGACAATGATGATGAACAGAAAAACATACCTTCTGTTCCATTAATTCAAGCATCGTCTGCTGCTTGAACTAAAGGCTCTAAAAGGGCTTATCTCTTGTACAGTTCCTCAGGAACACCACAGGGGAAGCAAAGTACTCAGAACATCTGCTCAGTACCCATGCTTTCTATGTCCAGGGATTCTGCCCTCATTTTCCTTGGGAGCCAGCCCACCACCAAGTCCTTGCTGTTTGGGGCAGGAGGCGGGGGGTGGGGGGCTGAGCCTAATTCCATCTTTGGGTGTGGCCAGAGGATCCAGACCTGGCATCCCAGTGTGCATGTGATTCTCTCCAGGCCAAATGCAGTTGACAGGATTTGTGTTTAAACTTCTTATTACACCAGAGGGAATGAGGCCTTGTTGGGACAGGACACTTGCTTGGAGCTTCTGTAGCTGACTCTGCCACCACAGACACAAAGATTGAGTACAGGCCGAAGGAAAGTGGAGTGAGGACATGGAGGGAGACCAGACTCTAAGGGCACTACCTGAGCTACTGAGAATGCAGCTCACTGTCATCCCTGCTCTTTCCATGAGTGAACCAGCAAGATTCTTTTTTTTTTTTTAATTGTGTTTCTATTGCTTGCAGCCAAGAGTTCTAACAAAAAAAAAAAAAAAAAAAAAAAGCTAACGAGAGAAAAGCCTAATTAAGCTTTATAGGGAACTCTTAAATGAAGAACAAAGAAAAATACGCAACACAGTAGAGAGGGAAAGTAAACTCATTCATCCTTGATTTTCCCCCTTCCTTCTCTTTCCTTCTACTTCACATATCCAGACAGTGAAAGGATTTATCACTGTCCTGCATCCTGACTCTATCCCTCATCCCACTTCTCCTTCACTGCTCAAGGTCAGGCTGTGTCTTCTCATTTGGATCTCAACACTCGCCTTCTCCCTGGTCTTGCTGCCTCCTCTCTCTGCTCTAATCTATCTGACACACTGCTCCTGGAAAATGTGTTGCCCTAAACCACAGCTCTGGCTAGAGAACAAACTTCAAAACATCACAATACTGGTCCTTCAAATACTCGAAGGGCTATCATGTCCAAGAAGGGGAAGACTTACTGCTCTGAATAGAGATGAAAGTCAGGGTGGAGTTCCAGGAAAGTAGATTTCAACTGGACAAAAATAACTGGCAGTTAGAAGCTCTCCTTGGTCCACTGAAGTAGGGAGGGCTGGCTGAATGTCATTCCCATACATCAGACTAAACCCCGTTTCATCCAGAAGGCAACCCTGGGCATTCCTGGGCTAATACAGTCAGCCTCATTCATTATCGTTAGCCCATCCTTTCACCTGTACAGAACTGGATGAAATCCAGAACAAGGGGAAATGGAGGTGGTTGAGGCAAAGTGGAGTGGTGGACAGAATGGGCTCTGCGCCCTGGAGACTTGGCATAAAGGCCTGGTTCCATGGGCCTTTCTGGCTGTGGGCCTTCAGATGGTTATTTAACATTTGAGACTGTTTTTTTCTTAAAGTACAGCTAAGTAATAACATCTATAGGAGTAATGGGAGAATTAGAAGTAGTTTCACGGTGCCTGAAAGTGCTCAAAAATGTCATTTCCCTTTCTTCTACCTTCATGAAGAATTCCTACCTTACTTAACGGCTGCAGACCTCCCTCCTATATCCTCTCTCTGATCTCTCACTGCTCGAACAGGCTACTCTATAGAATTTAATGCTTCAGGATACAACTTAGCATTTTTCATTATTTCTCATCTCCAAATAACTCCCCAATGGCTAGTTTTGCCTTACCCTTCCATGGGGGATCACCCGGCTTCTAACACAGGGCTAGGCATATATACAGTCCAAGAAATCACCCCTGACTGAGGGACAGGAGCTTAAAACACGGGATCCACATTCTCTTGTCTGAGTCTTCCTCAGTGGGTCAGGAGCCGGTCATAATGACCTTGATGAGCGATTATTCTTAAAGCAGCACTTCCCACTTTGAGTGTTGCTGGCATTTACTACCCTTCCCTGTCAGAAATCACAAATGAAGCCAACAGAATTTCAGGAAAAGGTGAAACAGCTCCTCCTGGAGTATATAGGTGGCAGGGTCCAGCCAGATAGCCAGTGGAGGGATAAGCTAACTACTTCAACCAGCTTCATGAGCAAAATGTAGTCTGGGACTATTAACACTGAGTGTTGTCAGTGGGTGCTTCCCCTCCGCCACAGAACTTTGATTTGCATGTTATATAAACACTGTTGTCATAGTTATAATTCAGGAAGCTTTGTTGCTTGACCTCAAGAAAAAAATTCAACCTCAAATCAGGGTAACACTGACTCTCAAGACCACAATAGACCATCAGTGGGTAAGACCTGCCAAATTCCTTTAAGCTTCTAGAAGGAACTACTATATTTGGGGTAACAAGCAAGCAACAAGAAGAGGAAACTCTGCAATATTATGCAATTTCCTTGCATTTCATATTCAGAAATCCTGAAAACCCCTATAAGCAACTTCCCTAGCTTTCAACCCAAGATTGGAGTCACAGCCAATGTAAACAAAAACTGAACACAAAAGAGGAAAAAAGAAATCTAAGTAATGTACAAGTCGGAAAAATGTTTCAGGAAATTTTTAAAGGCAACAGAAAGCACACAAGCTCACTTGATATCAAATGCACGAGTTAAACAGATGGCGTGTGAGCTGACAGGTATGTAGGATGTGGCTGGCTCATAATGTGAGGAGTCTTCTGGCTTTAAAATTTCCTGGCTCCATGCTCATGTAACACTTAAAAGGGCGTGAACCCATTAGTCCATCAGCCTCGCTTCTCTGTGGGGAGAGGGAGGATCATCTCCCCATTCTCCAAAGACAGTGGTCTTTAAACAGAGGAGGTCTTTCTGTGTTCCTCTCTCTCCCAGCTCTTCTCTTTCTCTCTGTCTTCAGAAATAGTGACACAGCACCATCAGCATTAGAGGGAACCTTGTTCTTTTGTACTTTGGAAAACTGCAGATGACAAACTCCTTGGTCCCGTATACATGATCCCAAAGTGGGAGCGTGTGACGTCCTGCTGCCAGAGCAGGGCCCTGCCCAGGAGGAAGGACAGCCAGAGGGTGAGACACTGGACAGAACCCACTCCTTTCACCTTCCAGCCCTCTGTTCTTCAGAGGACTTAAGCAAGTGGCTTTTATACTGAGCTCATTAATCTGCACAATGCATCTTTGTGAGGCAAGAGGTGAATTTATCTGACATAGACACAGGTGACTTCTTTCTTTGCCTCAGACAACTGCGGGGTCGGAGTACCGCATTTCCAGACAGATGACTGACTCAAAACCAAGCTCCCTTAGATGCAGGACCTCTCCTAAATTTATAGGAATAATCCTGATGCCAACTCATGGGTATGCAGCAAGGAGTTCTGTGAATAGCCACTCTGACTTCCTTACTCTGAAGCTGGTAGACAGAGGATTCCTAACTCTAAACATGAGGAATCTCTGTATTTTCCGACAATCTCCAATGAATGGAATGAGGTTTGCAAAGAAAAGTAGATTCTATTGGGTTGGCCAAAACGTTCATTCAGAGTTTTCTGTAAGAGCTTATGGAAAAACCAAAATGAACATTTTGGGCAACCCAATAGAATTCTTTCTGGTTCTACAGAGGCTAAAAGTTACTAAGTTGAGCCTTTCCTCAACTCCACACAGTGTGAAAGGGAGGAGGTTTATCAAGATTCCATAGCGCTTCCCCCACAGCAATGGTGGTAAAGGGTAAGGGTGGGACCTTGGAAAATGACCTCCATTCCTCAGGTGTTAACATATTGTTACATATGCCTTATCACATATCTAGCCAACTCTCTCATCCACCAACACAGCTTACTTCTTTAATAAATTTTAAAATAAGTTGCAGATATCAGGTCTTCCCTTCTAAACACGTTGGTAAGCTTATCACTCACTAAGGTTCAATATTACCAGTATTTTAAGGCAAAAGTTACCCACAGTGAAATGCACAATTCTTTTTTTTTAATTTTTTTTAATTTTTTTCAGTTGGTTTTATAATACATTGATATGAATCAGCCATAGATTTACACGTATTCCCCATTCCGATCTCCCCTCCCACCTCCCTCTCCACCCGATTCCTCTGGGTCTTTCCAGTGCACCAGGCCCGGGCACTTGTCTCATGCATCCAACCTGGGCTGGTGATCTGTTTCACCCTAGATAATATACATACTGTTCTTTCGAAACATCCCACCCTCACCTTCTCCCACAGAGTCCAAAAGTCTGTTCTGTACTTCTGTGTCTCTTTTTCTGTTTTGCATATAGGGTTATCGTTACCATCTTTCTAAATTCCATATATATGTGTTAGTATGCTGTAATGTTCTTTATCTTTCTGGCTTACTTCGCTCTGTATAATGGGCTCCAGTTTCATCCACCTCATTAGAACTGATTCAAATGAATTCTTTTTAACAGCTGAGTAATATTCCATGGTGTATATGTACCACAGCTTCCTTATCCATTCGTCTGCTGATGGGCATCTAGGTTGCTTCCATGTCCTGGCTATTGTAAACAGTGCTGCGATGAACATTGGGGTGCACGTGTCTCTTTCAGATCTGGTTTCCTTGGTGTGTATGCCCAGAAGTGGGATTGCTGGGTCATATGGCAGTTCTATTTCCAGTTTTTTAAGGAATCTCGACACTGTTCTCCATAGTGGCTGTACCAGTTTGCATTCCCACCAACAGTGTAAGAGGGTTCCCTTTTCTCCACACCCTCTCCAGCATTTATTGCTTGGAGACTTTTGGATAGCAGCCATCCTGACTGGCATGTAATGGTACCTCATTGTGGTTTTGATTTGCATTTCTCTGATAATGAGTGATGTTGAGCATCTTTTCATGTGTTTGTTAGCCATCTGTATGTCTTCTTTGATGAAATGTCTGTTTAGTTCTTTGGCCCATTTTTTGATTGGGTCATTTATTTTTCTGGAATTGAGCTTCAAGAGTTGCTTGTATATTTTTGAGATTAATCCTTTGTCTGTTGCTTCATTTGCTATTATTTTCTCCCAATCTGAGGGCTGTCTTTTCACCTTACTTATAGTTTCCTTTGTAGTGCAAAAGCTTTTAAGTTTAATTAGGTCCCATTTGTTTAGTTTTGCTTTTATTTCCAATATTCTGGGAGGTGGGTCATAGAGGATCTTGCTGTGATTTATGTCGGAGAGTGTTTTGCCTATGTTCTCCTCTAGGAGTTTTATAGTTTCTGGTCTTACATTTAGATCTTTAATCCATTTTGAGTTTATTTTTGTGTATGGTGTTAGAAAGTGTTCTAGTTTCATTCTTTTACAAGTGGTTGACCAGTTATCCCAGCACCACTTGTTAAAGAGGTTGTCTTTTTTCCATTGTATATCCTTGCCTCCTTTGTCGAAGATAAGGTGTCCATAGGTTCGTGGATTTATCTCTGGGCTTTCTATTCTGTTCCATTGATCTATGTTTCTGTCTTTGTGCCAGTACCATACTGTCTTGATGACTGTGGCTTTGTAGTAGAGTCTGAAGTCAGGCAGGTTGATTCCTCCAGTTCCATTCTTCTTTCTCAAGATTACTTTGGCTATTCGAGGTTTTTTGTATTTCCATACAAATTGTGAAATTATTTGTTCTAGTTCTGTGAAAAATACCGTTGGTAGCTTGATAGGGATTGGAAATGCACAATTCTTAAGGGAGTTGTGACAAAGTCATGCATGAAGGTGTCCTGAACCCATATCAAGATAAGAGACTTTTCCATCACTTCAGACAGTTCTCTCAGGTCTCTCCATTTTACCGTCAAACCACAGACACAAAACACACATACCCATGCACACCCACTGTGCTAAGTTTTCATTTGCTCTCACCATTAGCTTTGCCTGTTCGAAAACATCATACAAATGGCACCATACTGACCATACTCTCTATGGCTGCCCATTTCACTCAACATACAATTTGCGAGATTCATTCACATTGTGGCCTGAATTAATACTCTGACTTTTTCACTGTTGAATAATATTTTATTATTTGACTATATTGCTGTTGATTGACTCTCCTGTTTATAGACATCTAGGCTGTTCTCCCCCTTTGGCTATTATAAATAAAGTTGCTCTGAATGTCTTTGCGTAAATCTTTTTGAAGACCTACCTCTTCATTTTCTCTTGTGTATATATCTCAGGGTGGAACTGCTGGGTTATGAGGCAGGCTTTTTTATTTGTTGTTAAATAAGAAACTGCCGAGATCTTGAACCAATGTTCATTTACAATCCCACCAATAATATATGAAAGTTCTAAGTGCTCCACATACTCATCAACATGTGGTATTGTCAGACTTTTAATTTTAGCCATTTTGGTAGCTGGGTAGTAGTATCTCACCATGGTTTTAAGATGCATTTCGCTGGTGACTAGTGGTGTTGAGTATTTTTTTCTTATGCTTACTAGACATTCTTAACCCTCCTTCATGAGGTGTTTCTTCAAGTCTTTCCGCCATCTTTTAAATGAACTGTTCTTTTTATTATTGAGTTTTATGAGCTGTCTCTACATTCTGGACATAAGTCCTTTGTCAGATGCATGTTTTGCAAATATTTTCTCCCCTACTGTGGCTTGCCAATTGACTTTCTCAATGGTGCTTTTTGATAAGCACATGTTTTTAATTTTAATTAAGTCAAAATTTTCATTTTTGGGTAGGGCTATTGCTTTCTGTATCTCATTAAGAAACCAATGCTAAACTCAGACTGCAAAGATTTTGTCCTATGCTTTCTTTTGGAAGGTTTATAGTTTTAGTTTTTATGTTTATGTTTCATCTTGAATTAATTTCCCTAGTTTGTAAACATAATTTACAGCTGCTTCTGAGTCACAGCCTAGATTTGGAACTCGCTGGTTTAAAATACAAATTTAGGACAAGGAGCCCTAACACACTTCACTCCCCTTTTCCCCACCCCCAGAAAGCTATCATGTAAAATTGATCCACATCACTTTTGGGAGTCTGTACATTGTTAGAAAACTAATACATGCTCTGTACCCCCAGCTCAGGACAGGGCATAAGAATGCTGAAGTTTGTAAAGACCTACATACATGCTCAAGACTAACATTCAGGGTATACAGCTAACCACACAGCTGTGATCTGAATAGTCAGGGAGCCTGAAGCTGACAAGTAGAGTGGTCTTGACCAGCCACTGACTTTCTGTGTGACCCTGATCCGGCCTCTCCCTCTCTCTGGACTTAATTTCCTAGTCCATCAAAGAGGGGCTATAAACAGAGCTGCTTAAAAAAATTCAACTCCCTTACTATTACTACCTCACATTTTTAACACACCACCATCAAAAGTAAACTTCTTTGGCCTGAAGGGCTCATGTCAACACTCCACTCTCTTTAAGGATTTCCCATTACAACGGAAGGGGAGCCACCTTACATCTTATCAGCAACCTGCTAAATTGGGATTTGCTGACAATTAAGAATGAGGTCCTGGAAGTTTAGAGGAACAGGGACTAAGGACTGAAAAGGAAAAGGAGGCAGGGTTGGAAGGTTGCTGATCAAAGGACAGCTTAGCTTACTGAACAATATGGTTTAAAACTGACCAGGAAGAAAGAGGTTGTTATTAGTGTTCCCATCAAAAGCACAAAGTGCCCAACCCAAGATTCTCTTGCTGCTTCTCGCAGAGAAAGCCAAGCACGCTGCACACAGAGCTGGTCATGAGCACAGCAGCTGCCAAAGTCAACTGGGATGGCTAGGCTCACCTGGTCCCCTCCCCAGAGTGGCGGACAGAGGAGATTAGGACACGCTTTACTTCTGATCTGAATTTAAGAGCATGGCAGGTAAACACACAAACCAAAGGCTGCTTCTGGGCCCTTTCCTACAGCACTTGATATGGTTAGTAGGCACTTGATAGCCTGTGTCCTTTAAAAATTCATCTCTTCTGAACCCTTCCAGCCCTGCTCCACAGGCAACACTGCAGGTTCTTCTACCCTGTGCTAATCTTCTTTAACTTGGCGGGGGGGAGGGAAGTATTTACACATAAATATTATAAACGAGTATAAAATCATCACAAATACAAAGTAATCATAAATATAAAACATACTGATACATATATATTTACACACAGTCGATTCTCATTATTCACAGTAATTATGTTTTTTAAAGTCACCACAAACACCGAACCAGTGATCATAGAGAAAATACAGGGTTAAATTTCTACAAGCCTCTGGTGACAATATTTTCATCAACTGATCAATATATAACCCTGTTTTATGTGTTTCTGTTTCAAGATACCTTATCTAACATATACCACTAATTCATTACCATTGAACTCACAGTACAGCACTGTAACTGATGCCTGAACGAAGCTCACCTAACACTTGTTTGCTCAATAAGGCACACCAGAGCCTTCCCATGCTTAGGAACAGTAGTCAGCGCCTTCAGCACTGTGCAGCAAAATCAACAGCAAAGAGCACAAAAACACAAAATATGCTACAATATTAAATGTACTAAACAGCAAAAAGAATACTTATTTATGGTATGATGACTGAAAGAAGCCAGAGGGTCACCTTGTCCACCCTCAGCTGGGAACATGTGTATTGAGCAACTGAAGTTTTTCTCTGCTCTGTACACATGTACAAATGACTGTGAAAGCACCACGAATGTGGATTTCGAGGTACAAGGAAATTTCAGCAAGTAGGTGAATTCACAAATACAGAATCTGTGAATAACAGGGATCAATTGTATGTACATACACATACATACACATGAAATATTTTGAGCATAAAAGTACAAAAAAAATGATTTAAGTCATGATGCAGATTTTATAGATATTAGCAGTTTTCTAAATTTGTTTCTGAGATATCAAAGAAACTGAATATCACAGTCCCTTAACCTTATCTCTACCCCTTTCTCCTTGTACCCCAAAGATGGTGTGTATCATTCCATGTTTTAATACTTCTACTACATATGCACAGGTTTACAGACAACACTTTTAAGTTTTTAAAATGTACATAGATAGCTTATACCATATATACATATATCTGATCTCGCAAATTGCTTCTTCACTTACTATTACATTAGTAAGATTTATCCACATTAATACATGCGGATCAAGTTCATTCATTCTATCCACAATAAATTATGCTATTACTAGTCCACTGTATATATGTCTGTAACAATATAGGTTATTCTCATTTTTTCACTATTACAAACCACACTGCAATGAACAACCTTTTACGTGTCTCCTTTCGTACTCATGTGTGTTTCTTGGCAACAGCATCAGTAAACCACAGCCGGTGGGTCACATCCAGTTGGTCCCGTGTAAGTAAAGATATTTTGAAAACAGCTCTGCTCAATCACAGATGGCCCGTGATTACTTTTGCGCTACGACAGCAGGGCCGAGTCATTTCAACACAGATCACTGGAGGGTATGTGCACGTTCAGCCATACTAGGTTTTGGATGGATTTTCCAACTTACACTCCGCCAGCAGTATATTTGAGAATTCCTTGGCTTACTCTAAAAATTCCCAAAGCTCCTTCCTTAGCTCTCTTTATCACACTCTCCTTCCACACACAACACCTGGAAATTTCATCCATTTCTGCAGCTTCAACAAATGACTCTATGCAGATGGCTCCCCACCTCTAAACATGCAATCTCAACCTCGCCCCTGCTTTGTGAGGAGCACATCTCCATTTTTTACTACGTGTCAGTCGTCTCCACTTGGGAATTTCCCTGAACCTCAAACCCAGCATCCATTTCTCTTCTCACCACCAAGAAAGGTTTCTTGAGACAATGAGAGGAGTAACACCTTAAAACTTGTGAATAGGCAGCTAAATGAGAACTTGTTTTCAGTTGACTGACACAAGGTCATTTAATATGAAAAAGAATACACAGACCTATTTTCACACAGCAACTCTGCTCCTTTCTAGTTGTGACACCTCTCTATGGCTCAAATCTCCCCTCTGCAATATAGAGATTATTCCACACAAATTGAGGGATGAGACATCAGCAGGGAAGCAGCTGGCACAGTGCCCAGCACACACAGTAGTTAATAACCACTGTCTTGGTTAATGGCATCACTTTAATCTCAGTAACTTGGATCTAAAACCTAAAAATGCTCCCACATCTCAACAGGTGACGATAACTATATTCTATTTTCAAAGTGATGATCATATCTATTCCTTCCTTTTCAGTCCCAAGACTACTTTTGAGGAGTTAGTTCCTCCTACTTGTAATGACTTCAAACTGGTTCAAACTGGTTTGACTTTTGCCCTTCCCCTTGCCAATACATCCTTCATGTGGCCAAAGCTCTGAAATCACTTCTGCTTCAAAATCTTTGTGGTCAAATCACTCCCTGACTGTACAATGTCCAAATTTCTGTCCCAGGCCTCTGGCAAGCTAGCCCCAGCATTTCTTACTTCCTACTTTCTCTTCCCTAACCCCACGTCCAAGCTACACTCAGTGACTGGCTATTTCCTACGCCTGCCACAGGCTATTCTGTCTAAGAAACCTTGTTCCTGTATTTCTGGCAAAGAAAGGCTTCCTATCCATCTCTGCCTATGTATAGCCCTCAAAGCCCTACTTATATGTGCCTGCTCTCCTAAGCTGTCTTCAACTCCCTTGTCTAAAATCATCTCTTCTATTTCAAAGACCTGTGTTTACACCTCACATGCATCACTTTCACTCTGAAATAAAGGAAAAGCAACAGATTTATCTTTGTAGATCCCAGAGGGCCTTGTACATAGCTGGCATTAAAAAACATTTGATGAATGACCTTATGAATCAAAGCCACGGAAAATGCTGTTAATGCACATCCTAGACTCAGTTTACATTAACTTAGAAAGTGCCAATCAAATCACTGAAAGAAGTCAGGAAATTACAAAAGATTTTAGTATTTAGAGAACGTTTTAAACCTGGGAAGAGCAAACTGCCATCTGTCCATCAGCAGTTTAAGTATCAAACTGCTCATTTACAGCTTTGCTTACACCAAGGTTAAGCAGTGAGCAGCAGGCCCAGGCACAGAATATAACCTTCTCACTCCTGGAAGCCCGTCAGCCATGGAAAAAAACAGGGTGACTTAAAGCATGGCAACTTATCTGATTTCTTCTATGGCAACTAAACTTTACATATTCCGTGTGCTTAAAAATCACTGCTGCCTTTCTTAAACTGTCTTGGAGCATTTCACATCAGTTCAGAAATAAAGGCTTGTGAGATAATAATTTGAAGGGAAAAAAATGAAGGTAGATCCCCATTTTACTCCATTTTGATGCCAAACCAAGTCTCCAGAATATATTTACCTTAGAATGGGATGCATTCAAGCAATGATAAAATGCATAAAATAGCTTGAGGCCTTAATATATAAAAAGCTCTTATAATCAATAAGAGAAAGGTAAATAGAAAAACAAATGGGACAAAGGATAAACTATTCACAAAAGGAGAACAAGTATTCAATAAACATGGAAAATATTTAAACTTGACAGAAAATAAACTGAAATTGTAACAATGATATTATTGCTTATCTTTTGAAAAAAATTTAAAAAAAAATTTAAGATGGTATTAGTATAGATGTGGGCTCAGGGGAATAGATACTGCAATATGTGAATTATAGAAGTATAAACTGACAGTCTTCATTGAAGAGCAAGTTTCAAAAATGGATCCATGTGTTTATCAAGTATGGTACTTGTATGAATCTATGGTAAGGAGAGAATCATAGACAGTAGCCCAAAGAGGGATTCTAGTGAATATATAAAACTCCCTGATATTATATGTGAAATGTTATTTATTTACACATTTTTCTGAGGCGAATGCACATGATTTTCTTAATATCATCAAGGAGTTTGTAAGTCACCCAAGAACTTTTGGCTGAGAAATAATATACCTAGAAATAAGGTATGACAGGCACTGCTAGTTGTCTATAGAATGTCCATCTTCCTTTGTCTTCCTTAAGAACTGACCCCCTGATTATGTAGAAGCAAAACCTCATTCAGCTGAAAACAACACCATTCTTTTAGGCAGGAATGTGAGTCAGGTCCAGCCAAGGAGAAACAAGTAGATGCAAACTGCGGATTTCTGGGAACCTTCTGTTCCTCTCACACATATTAACGCTTCTTTCCTTCTTCTCTCCTTCTCCCTGCCTGATCCCCAGACACAAGGCAAGGAGATGCAGCAATCATCTTGCAATCATGAGGTGACAAGGAAGACAAAAGCTTACACCCTAAGGATAAAGGAGCATAAATATAGAAAAAAATCTGGGTTCCTGAAGGCTTCTCAGAGTCACCTCTCTGTCCCATACTGTCCACCCTATGTCTTAATGCCTAAACATCTCCCATTTCTTTTAAGTCACTGTTTGGTGGATTTTCAGTTGTTAACACTAAAATTCATGACTAAACTAGTACATATGATAAAAATATAATAAATTAAGTGAAAATCCTACCAATAATACAATATGTATAAAGTGATCCATTTTGTTTATAATAGAAAAAAAGGATGAAAGCACAAATGAAAAATTAGCCCCTATTCTCTGTGAGAGAGATGAGTGATATTCATTTTCCTCCTTATGGTTTTGATTATTTTCCATATTTGACCATTTTCAAAACAATAGAAACAAAGGATTAGTATCTCTGAGCCTGATTTACCATTGAGTAGCAAGGAGGATCAGCCTCAGACATCAAGGACAAACACAACTTTTTCTGTTTCAGATGAACTTGGGTAGCAGACAGTCAGGTGACCCATCCTAGCTCTACCCCACCTGCCAAAAGGGCACGGTCTAGGGTGGGAGCAGAGAGGGAGCTGGGCAAGTTCTGTAGGGCTGCTCTGGGGGGCATGGCAGTCCCAGGCAGTACTCAGGCCACCTGGACAAAATAATTCTGATACAAGGCCTGTATGAGGTGCTGTAGGTGAGCAACCACCTTGAACAACTGCTTCCAGGTCACATCAAGGCAATGCAGATGAGGAGGACCAGAGATGGCCTCCCTGCGAGCCCATACCTAGCCACCAGGAAGGATGATCCCGCAGTCTCTTGGAAGCCTCTGGTATATCTTCTTCCTTAAAACATCAGGCTCAATAAACAGAGCTTGAGATTTAAAGCCAGGTTAGCCAACTGCAGACATGCTGTACCTCAAAGCTGAAGGAATGATGTCTTTTCAAAACCTTTCAAGAAAAATGGCATGCAGGTGTACCTCATTATGTTTTGCTTTATTGCACTTCCCAGCTAGTGCATTTTTTAACAAATCAAAGGTTTGTAGCAATACTGCATCAAGCAAGTCTATCAGCACCATGTTTCCAATAGCATTTGTTCACTCTATGTCACATTTTGGTGATTCTCACATTCAAACTGTTTCATTAGTATTATGCTTGTTATGGTGATCTGTGATTTCTCATACCACTGTCAACATCTTGCTATTTTTTTAGCAATATTTTTAAAGTATGTACATTGTTGTTTTTTTGACATAATGCTACTACATGCAATAGTCTACAGTATAGGGTATGCGTAACTTTTGTCTGCACTGGGAAACCAGAAAATTCAGGTGACTTGCTTTATTGTGATACTTGCTTTATAGAGGTGATCTGGAACTGAACCTGTAATATCCCTGAGGTGTTCTTATACAACAAAGGGTAAGCTCAGACACAAGCACACAAAACAGCAAGGCTGGAACCAACAGGACCCTGCAGTGAAACTGTTCCTTCCTTCCTTTTCAGATCCCTTCCTTCTGCTCCCCAAATGATTCCACAGGGCTGCCAGGCTGTATACCCAATACTCCTGCCCTGCTGTGCCCCTCTGTTCACTGTTTAAATAGCAGAGTTTCCCTGTAAAATCTAAATAGTAGAGACGGACCCCGTCCCCTGGGAGACAAACTCTCTCCTGCCCCAGAGGGGAGGCAGTAGCCAAATTTAGGGGATCCCTGTTCTGACTGCTCCATTCTTCCAACTCACACAGCTGAACGAAATAATTGTTCTCATTAAAAACGAACCCACCTCTTACTGCCAGTGCAGGCATTCCCAAACTGCTGGCTGAGTCTCCTGGGCCAGCAGCCAGCCATCTGCACTGCTCCAACAGCTTATGTAACGTGCTGGGTTTCCACCTTTGGCTTGGGGGAAGGGGACAAGTGTGTAAGGCAGGAAATGGACTGAGGTGGAGCTGTCACACCATCATGTCTGAAAGGCCTGCTAAATACTTGGTCACAAGAGTTGCTTTAGCCTTTGAAAGCAACATAAGGTAAACTGGATTGAGCTAGCTTACATGCAACAACAACAAAAAAGGAGCCTCAGGTCAAATGGACTGGAGAAAAGGGTTCTGAGTGGGTTAATACAACAGGAGCCACCAAGGGTCCCCTTTATGTATTAACAGGCTACAGAGCAAAATATAGGCAGATGTATAACTGTAACAGAAGACAGGGAAATGGTAAACTTTCCCTTAGCCAGTAACTTCTGAAGTTTAAAAAGGAGGGGGTGTATGAGCTGTTTATACTCTTTGAAGATTAATCCTGGTGCTCTGGGATGACCTAGAGGGGTGAAGTCAGGGAGGGAAGGGAGGCAATGTATGTATAATTATGGCTCTTTTATGTTGTTGTATGGCAGAAACCAACACAACACTGTAAAGTAATACTCCTCCAATTAAAAAATAAATTTAAAAAGTAAAAAATAAATAAAAAGAAGGAGGGGGAAGTGCTGAACTAGCTCTGAGCCAGTAGTGGTGTGCTCACACCATGTGTGATTCAAGTAAATTTTTCCCACTATGGACAAAGGCAACTTCAGTTTAACTCTGGCCCATAGTGCTGGAGAAGTAAAAAGGGAGCTGAGGAGGAGGAAGCAATCAGTTCTTTTAAGTAAAAAGTATACAGAAAGACCAAGGCTTCCCGGATGGCTCAGACGGTAAAGAATCTGCCTGCAATGCAGGAGATTCAGGTTCAATCCCTGGGTCAAGAAGATCCCCTGGAGAAAGGAATGGCTACCCACTCCAGTATTCTTACCTAGAGAACTCCCTGGATGAAGGAACCTGTCAGGCTACAGTCCCTGGGGTCGCAAAGAGGTGAACATGACTGAGCAGCTAAGCACGCACGCACAAAGAAAGACCACTCAACTGAACATAATTCTGCCCTGGAAAAGAGCAGCCAACCCACTACTTATAATAACAATGGTTATCTAATTCCTAGGAATTAGGTGCTTAATAAATGCATTATCCACCTTACTTGAAGAGGAAGAAAAATAAAAAAGCTTGGGTCAGAGCTGGAAAGAGAAGTTCAAGGGCTGAACTGTCCACAGAATCAGGGTGATAGCTCAAGGCCCTGCCAGTAAATGGCTGAGACAGGCTCTAGCAGGAATGGACAGCGGGACAATCAGATCCTGACCAGACAGATGGAGTGGGAAAAACGGGTTGGTTGACTACTGGTGCTAAAAATGACTGAATGTTCACACACTTATAATACCCTGAGCTCCCAAAGGAGCCCCCCTGCCTGCCCACCCTCATCACCACCAACATGGCTCTTCATTTATAATATTTACTAACCACTTACTATGTGTCAGGCATCACTCCATAAGTGACACATATCTAATCTTCCTAACCCACTGCTGAGATAGGTACTGTTTATAGTGAGGAAAGAGGCTAAGAAAGCTACTTAACCACCCAGCTAGCAAGTAAGTGAGGCTGGGGCTGGAATTCATGGTGTCAGACACCAACAACCACACCTTTTATCACTAACCAGGTGATGCTGCCTCCACATGCAGCCTGTCTACCTGCATTTTTCTCTTCATGGTAACTACTGACATTCGTATTTGCCTTTATAGAAAAAGACAAGTGTTCACTGAAAAAAAAAAAAATGGCCAAAAGACAGTACATCCATTTCACAAAAGTAGATATCCAAATGGTCTCCACATCATTACTCATCAAGGAAATGAAAATACACACACCCAATGAGATACTACTATACACACCAAACTGGCTACAGTTAGAAAGATGGACAATTACAAGTGTAGATGAGGATGTGGAAAAACTAGAACCTTCATACTTTGATGGTAGAAATGGAAATGGGTTCAGTCCTTTTCAAGACTATTTGGCAATATCTACTAAGGTAAACAGACATCTACCCCTATGATTCAGCAATACTACTCCTAGGGATATACTTCAGAAAAATGAGTGTTTATGGCCATCAGAAGATATGTAAGAGAGTATTCCTAGAGACTTTATTCATAAAAGCCCAAGTTTAGAAACAACCCTACATTCATCAACAAAAGAATGAAAAACTTGTGGTATATATATTCTCCATGATGAAATGCTTTACATCAACAAAAAGAACAAACTACTACTACATGCAGGCTTCCTGATAGCTCAGACGGTAAAGAATCTGCCTGCAATTCAGGAGACCTGGGTATGATCCCTGGGTCGGGAAGATCCCCTGGAGAAGGAAAGGGCAACCCACTCCAGTATTCTTGCCTGGAGAATCCCATGGACAGAGAAGCCTGGTGAGCTACAGTCCATGCTGTCGCAAAGAGCCAGACATAACTGAGAGGCTAACACACACGCTACTACAAGCATGTGCGCACTTCACAGACATACATTGAGGGAAAGAGGCCACAAAAGAGAGTATATGACGGATGACTCCACTTACATGAAGCTCAATAGGGAAAGTAATCGATGGTGGTGGAGTCAGAATAGTGGTTCCCTAGAGGGTGGGGGATGGAGGGAGGAACTAACTGGGTTCACTAGGAAGTCTTTTGGGGAGGTGGACATATTCTGTATCTTAATCTGGGTGGTGAAATACTTGTATATTTGGCTTGAAAGCGACAATAGAGCATGATCCTCCAGTTGATATTCCTCTTTAGAACACCTGACTCTGGAGTTTCTAACTACTTACTGGATAGGCAGATAGGACTCTGCCAACCTCCCGTACCCTTCCTTACCCTCTGACATGCCTAAAACAGGGACTGCAGAAGGTGAACTTCACAAGGGATTAGCTGCTGGGAGTAGGCTCACAGTAGGGGTGGAGGTTTCCCTTAATTCTCATACAAATACCTTCTTTGACCCCAATATAAACAATGCAGTCTGAATACAAACTTGGAGACTCAGTCCCCGAACTTTCCTTTTCAATTGTGTATGGAAGAAGTGTTTAAATCTTCCAAAAGCTGTAATTCTGTTCCTGCTATTCTCTTCTGTGGGGCATGACAGGGCAGCCTATCACTGGCATTCCTGGTCCTTGAGGTGGTTACATGGCACATATAAGTGAAGACACTGAGTCAAAAGGAAGACCCCAGTCCTTCCAGAGGCACCGTGGTTCCTACAGGAAAGAATCTGCTTTCTGAGCAGACTCACTCTGGCTGGAGACACAGACTGAAGCAGGATGGAGCAAAACCCAGACAGCAGCTGGGACCTCAGAACTCAGTTGAGTCAAGAGGTGGGGAGAGAAGAAAGAAAGAGCATCTAGAAGAAATTGCTAAAGTGACATGTTATTTATTAAGGGGAGAAAAAAAATAGGAAACACTAAGAAAAACTTCTCATAAATCCCCTCAACTTTTACTTTTTTCCATAAATAACAACCATCTATTATGATATCTAACAAAATTAATGATAATTCTTTAATATAATCTGATAATCCACACTGAAATTTCCAGAACTGCCTCAAAAACTGTTACAACTGTTTTGTTCGAACCAGCGTCCAACCCTGGCCCACACACTACATTTGCTTAGATGATAAAAGTCATTTTTGCCTTTTACAGTCTCCCCTCCCTTTTCCTTTAACACAGCATTGCTTTACTGAAGAACTTTGATCTTCAATGCTTTAACTCTTTTAAAAAAACTAAAGAAACTTGGTAAACATTTTGATTTGAGAAAGCTGACTGGTCAGGCAGGGCTAGCCATTATACCACTCAATATGCCTCTTTGTATTTTCTCCCAAATTTCAACCCTTACAAAAAGGGAAAACTCCCTTCTTTATAGAGCTCCAACAATAAGATCATAATACTTATAGGGGGTGCACTCATGGCAAGTACTGTGCCAGGGAATTCTGAAGCATTAGCTTATCTAACTGTACAAAGAACTCTATGAGGTTAGTGTTAAAATTATCCTCACTTTAACAGATTGGAAGCTGGGACACAAGATAATTCAAGTAATATATGATGAGGCCTGAATTCAACCGCAGGTTGTCTAAAATCAGACCACACACTTCATCATCACTCTCTACTAGTGTTTCAACTTTGAGTTTGAATAGCCTAGATCAAGGTTGGGAGTGGCCACTGGCTAACCCTGGCCAGCAGACAGAGACACAAGTAAGTGGAGAGAGCGCCTTCCTCCGAAGGGAACCAAGGATTTCTCAGACATTATCTCATACCCCCTCATAGTTGAAGAGAAAGAGAAGGAAAGAAATGGTAAAACAAATTTGAGGCAGCACTCCTATTGAGAGCAAAGGCATCCACTGATGTACCACCACTGATGACATTGAACCTCAGGTGTGCCACATAGCCCCTCTGAATACAGTTAACACCTAACAAGACAAAACCTGACCCCGCTGCAATTAACGCAAAATGGAAAAATTTAAGACTAAATGTGCTTATTCATGGGAAGGTCTGCAAGAGCCCAGGAATGAAATGGAAAATGTTGTCAAGATGTCAGTCACTGAAAATAAAGTCAGAGTGGTCAAGAGGATCACCTTCCTGTGCCTCTGTGGGTGATCCATCAATCACCTGGCCGTGGGCCTGAGGAAACCTTTCAAGGTACCACTCGTGTTTTTTTGTGCTGGTGAATTTACCCTGGAAGGGAAGCAGTAATGGTAAAAACAGAAAAACACAGGATACCAGAGGTTTGCTGAACTATGCTAAAGATGTCCAGCCTGATGCATCTCTGACTCACCAACTTCCTCAGTGAATTTTTGTGGTCAGGGGAGGATAACAGATCTGTCTCTGGGGGGGCCAAGTGTGAGCTGTTTCTGCTTCCTTTCCCTACTACCTTCCATTTTCTTTCTCAACCAGGAGATGGGTAGGGACTTTTGGACACAACTACATCAGACCATGCCAAGTGGAGAAAGTCAAGCTCACAAACATCAACTCCTTGCCCAGGACACTGCAGGATTCAGCACAAAGACCTGAGGTTAATATTCACAGATCAGCATCATACAGTGGGGAAAAAAAGAACACGTGAACTGACCTTTGGCAGCCCCATGACCTCTAGTCAAGTCAATCCGACAGAAAATTTGCCTACCTTCTATGTGCTTCTGAAACAAAGCAATCAAAAGAGGACTCTTTCTTTGCAACATCGGGTTAATTGATGACTGTGTTAACCGATGAACAACGAAGTGTTATTCATCTGTCTGAAAACCCCTTAACTGGCTAAGCAGTGCCACAAGATAAAAGGCATACATCATGAACCAAGCAAAACCAGAGGATCAAGAACAAACCCAGGGCTCAGGTGTTACTTTTATAGAGCTTTCTTTACCTATCACCTCCAAGAGCCCCCTCTGAAGCATATCTATACAATCCCTTTTAATTGCTCATATCACAAGATGGAATCAAGAATGCCAGAAGAAATATACCCTCAGACATACAGATGATACCACTCTAATGGCAGAAAGTGAAGAGGAACTAATGAGGCTTTTGATGAGGGTGAAAGAGGGAAGTGAAAAAGTTGACTTGAAACTCAGCTTTCAAAAAACTAAGGTCATGGGTGGCATCTGGTCCCATCACTTCATGGCAAATAAAAGGGGAAAAAGTGGAAGTAGTGACAGACTTTATTTTCCTGGATTCCAAAATCATTCGGACAATGACTACAGCCATGAAATTAAAAGACACTTGCTCCTTAGAAGGAAAGCTATGACAAACCTAGATAGCATATTAAAAAGCAGAGACATGGACCAACAAAGGTCCATGTGGTCAAAGCTATGGATTTTTCAGTAGTTATGTAAAGATGTGAGAGTTGGACCATTAAGAAGGCTGAGTACCAAAGAACTGATGCCTTCAAACTGTGGTGCTGGAGAAAATTCTTTTTTTTTTTTTTGGAGAAGACTCCTGAGAGTCCCTTGGACAGCAAGGAGATCAAACCAGTCAATCCTAAAGGAAATCAACCCTGAATATTCACTGGAAGGACTGATGCTGAAGCTGAAGTTCCAATAATTTGGCCACCTGATGTAAAGAGCTGAATCACTGGAAAAAATGCTGAGAAAGACTGAAGGCAAAAGAAGGGGATGGAAGAGAGTAAGATGGTTGGATAGCACCACCGACTCAAAGGACCTAAGTTTGAGCAAACTTTGGGAGACAGTGAAGAATAGAGGAGCCTGGCGTGCTGCAGTCCATGTGGTTGCACGAGTTGGACACGACATAGTGACTGAACAACAACAGCAATGTGGACCATCAATCTGCTGCTTGGTCTGCCCAGAATCTAGTCCCCTTTCTGTCAAAACTCCTCAGTTTTCCTCCGAGGAACTACCCCTTCCCCTCATCTCTATGTGGTCAGGAGGAGCCAATCCCAGGGCTGTATTAGGACTCAGAACTGGCCCGTCCATCGCAGTGACCACTTTAGGGAATGGAAGCAGTTTAAACTAATGAAACAGTCATCCCTGGGGCTTCTGCTTGAATTCTGACTCTTCTGTGCTGAGGGTGCTGAGTTGGTAGAGGATAATCAGGAGCTGCTGGTGTACAGAGGCCTCTCTGTGACACAGTCAGAAGCACCTACCTGAGAAGATGCTAAGTCGCTCAGTCATGTCCAACTCTTTGTACCCCAAAGACTGTATCCCTTCAGGCTCCTCTGTCCATAGGAGTATCCAGGCAAGAATACTGAAGTGGACTGCCATTTCCTCCTCCAGGGGATGCTGCCGACCCAAGGATGGATTTCGCATCTCCTGTCTCCTGCATTGGCAGTCAAGTTCATTACCACTAGTACCACCTGGGAAGCCCCAAGCAATGCTAAGCAAAGAAAAGCCGGGGCCGACAGGTTCAGACTCTAAATCTCTGTAGTTCACACACTACCTAAGTTGACATGCCTTGTTTTAAGAGCTAAAATTCCACCTACAACGAACCAGATGTCTCTATGAAACTGTCTATCCAATCTAGTTTAGTAAGGTCTCAATTTCTATCTCTGGCATGTCAAAAATATCTTCTCCTGGCAGGATATCTTATGAACCTTGCATTTTTTCAGTCTTATCGGGTGTGCTTTTATTCCTTGTCTGAATGTATGATAAATGGATATATTAAAGATTTCATGGTGATGATATGAAAATATAATGATAATGACTGGGTCAAACATCCTGGAATGACAGACAACTTATCCTTGGGCTACCTTTAGGATCAGCAAAAGCACAGACCAAAAGGATCTGTCCTTTCCTCAGTCAAAAGCCCCTGCTCCTCAGAAGCAGAAGCCACTCTGCATGGACCGCTAGTATGACATCAGTTCACTTATTTTCTTTATAAATGTACAACTTCCTTAAAGGAGGTGCTTTTTAAATATTTTCATATTCCTATTTCAGGCAGATTTTTCAAAAATGCTTTTAAAGAGTAAAGCAGTATTGTAAAATTACCACCATATAATAAAAATCTATAAACTCCTTCATGAGTAAGAACTGTCAGTGAAATGAAACAGAATACGGTGACATCATGTTTTATCATGTTATAAGATCCTAAAGCTAATGGTTAAGGCAAAACCCAGAATGAGTGGGAATCTCTCCTGCAAAGCCCTTAAGCTGTGCACACAGCATACTGCACTCTGCTTCGTTTAAACTGTACTGGGCTGCAGTCAGTCAGTTCCACCGAGAGGCTTGTCACCACTTGGTGGCTCCTTCAGCTGAGCACCTGCCAAAGCAGGTGCCTGTGTTCAGAGGCCACAATGAAGTGGTGCGGCACACAGGATACTTACAGTTTAAGCATTTATCTGAGATAAATGTACGTACCTCAGCTAATGTTATCATGCTTTCCTTCACTACTATCCAAGTCACCCACAACACAAAGACTGATGCTGCTTTCAGCCTATACAGTCTGTTACTCCGCATCTCAGGTATCTGGGATAATGAAGTTTTACACTGGAAGCAGGGGTGTGGGGTGTGGGTTGTGCACATGGAAAACATCTAAAGCAAAGCCAAGTCAAATGAAAAGTATTTTATGAGTAGGAATTAATTGTGGTAAGAGACAGGAATCATATTAGGATCATGTAATCTGGTGGTTTTCAACCTATTAGTGCAGAATTCTTTTTATCAAAAAACCATGAATCCAACAATGGAAAAGTCAAACTTCTACACACTAAAAAGATAAAAGCAAGGCAGCTCAGATGTTCCTGAGACATTAGACCTGCATAATCCCAGGCTGAGAGGGTAAGGAACTTTTCCAAGGTCATGCAGTTAATGCATCAGTGGGCAAGACACTGCATTTCCTGACACAGTGTGCCAGCACTTTCATTAGAAATCTGGTCCCTCCACCACCCACCAGTCCATCAGATGTGAACTTTCACAGCTATGTGCAAAGGGCTAATGGAGATATGGAGAGAATGAGGCTGGCTGTAGCAGGTCAGGCATGACTTCTGGGAAGAGGAAAGTTTGGTGCTGTATCTTATAGGAAAAACAAGTCACAACTGAACTAGTGGAAAAAGTCATGGGGGTGAAATGTAGAGTGTGAGAGTTCAGATAGTGTCGGGGAGAAGGCTAGCAAGTGAAACGGAACAGAAGTTCTCGGAAAGGGACAGAACCTAAAGCAAGGAGAGAGGGAAGAACGGAACAAAAGGGGAGTATGTTAGTAATTCTAAATAGCTGAGGGGAACCTATTTCCAAAAAGATATACCAGCTTCCCTGAAGATATGCTTGGTGAATATGGTCAGTAGTCCTCACGGGTAAGACAGTGTGGAGCTGGAGAGGAAAGTACAGGCCTGGGGCCTGCATCACGAGGCCTAGATTCTAGAGGTGACCCTGCCTCCTCATCCACAGTGGATGAGGGTGAGTAGAACTACCAATAAGTTAAATGAGCTAATGTTTAAAAAAAAAATACTTCACAAACATTAAACCAGTATATATAGTTAGTATTTAAAAACAAAATACTAAGTAATCGTTCCATGTGAAATAATCCATTTCTAAGAAAAGCCAAGGTAAAAGGGCTCTTCTTCCAATTCTCCAACATTAACAAGGCATTTGTAGGCATTAATCTGCCAAGATTTCGAAGTCAGGCAAACAGACGACCGACACAGAGAACAGAATCAGAGGTCCGCCCGCCCCGGGGTTCTTGGTTATACCATTTCAGATACCGCAAGGAAGGAATCCAAGAAAAGCTCCACTGGTTATTTGGGTCAGAGACACTGAACTACCCTGATATTCAAAAGCAACCACTGATGTACAGACATAAGAAAGGAGAGGGATAGTAGGGGAGTCTCAAAACCAGACCCCCGCCCTAAACTATGCCAGAAGCAATCAGGGTAAGAATAAAATACTGCATACAAAATTTGACGTAACTGATCAAATAGAAAACAAAACAAGAATACACACAGTAAAAGTTACAAGTACATTGCCTTGTCTCAATGATCGCTTCAAACTGTATGTGGAAAAGGAGAGGGCAGCAACAAATGCAAAAAGCCAAAGAGGGTCAAGGAAGCAAACTTCACATCCTCTGCCAGCTCTCTCCCCACCACCACACAAAAACCGAAGGAGAGGCTTTTTCAGTTTTGTCGTTGACCTACTTTTGAACATCCAAGGTATAAATAAGCAGTTCCATAAAGCCTGGGAGGAAGGAGAGAAAAGAAGAGAAATGTCCTGGGTCTCAGTGTCAGTGACAGACCTTGTTCCTTCACAACACACTGATGGTTTTCATTAAGGAGTTCAAAGGGGAAGTTCACTTTTACTCATTCATAACCAATGGGTGCTTTCTCTTTTTTTTTTTAAACACAAAAGTAATACTGATGCATGGAGTAAAACTAAACTATACAGAAAAATTAAAAATTAAAAGTTATATCCTCTAAACACTCTCCCAAAAGACGTAACCTTTACATTTTTGAGTATCATCCCTGGAAAAGAAATTATGTATATACTAGGAAAGGCATGTGTACATATTTTTATTTATTCAAATGAGATCATATTACTCAAAAAGTTTTGGACACACTGCTTTTCCCATTAGTACAGGCAGGCCTAGATCAGGTCAAAAGCACTGCACAGTAATCTGCTGTATAGACCCACTGTAATGGAATAAACCAGTCCCATGCTAGTAAGATGTGTGAGCAATCCCTTTTTGTCTTCCTGTCTGTCTGTCCATCCACCCATCCATCTATCTGTCCACCCAATATATTCATTGGTTCTTTCAAACAAGCTGCAGTAAACATCTTGATCTGCATCCCTAGCATTCGCTCTAAGCCACTCTGAGCTGTGAGGGTCTGTTCTCAACCTGCGTTAACTCCCAGTTAACCAGATGCACCAAAAGGTTTGAAATACTACTCAATAACAACCCAAAATCAATTCTTAGTGAAAACTTACTAAATTATGGTATAAAATGGGATAAATGAAAACTTACTTGAAAAACCTGATATCCAATATATAGAAATATTTATCATTTTTAAAACATTACAGAAAAAAATTAAAACTGCACCATACAAAGATTTGGGATCAAGCCTTTCTCTTTAAAAAAAAAGGGGGGCGCCCAAATTGGTAACAATCTTTTAAAGCAGTCCCTTGTTGTCCCTAAGGCCCCTATGGAGATGAGTTTTCTTTTCCTCCAGTGTTAGAAGGGAGCCTACGGACCACAGTTCATCTCTGAGCAAACCACCCTCTTAGAAGGATCCGGCAGCAGAGGCTAAGAGAGACCAGGCCTCTCAATGACTTAAGGGTCAGCCAGCCAGTGGCTCTCACTGCTTCTTACTTGTTCTTCTTCTCTGTCAAGTGACCTCACCACCGGGTATCACTGCTTAGTATCTTAAACCTCAGGTATCACATAATCAGAGAATTAAGTTAACCTGCTTAATGCCAGTCCCCTCAAATGTCTCTCCCAGACATGACACGCACATCTATTTGTCTCAAATGTCAGTCATCAGAGAGGCCCCGCAGCTTCCCCCAGATCAGCCTGGTGCTAAACTTAAGAGATTGCAAGATACGGCCTCTCTAAACTGCAATTTCCTCAAATGCGACATGGGAACAGTACCTGTACTGACTCGGCACAGTCAAGGACCATGAGATAACACATGCTACACTCTTGGAGGGAAGAATGATACAAAATAAGGGCTCAAAAGGTGTCGGTAATTTACAACATCACAGTCCCAGTTTTGAAAAATGAGCTGGCACAGTAAAGAGTACTCTGGCTCTATCTACCAGAAGAAATAGATTTTTGCTCAGAGATATGATTAAACCTGTTCAAGCTACCCAAGGTACAGCCATTATTTTTACCCTGGGAATGCCTCAGACTAGGAGACAGTAGCTAATCCAGGGCTGCAATGAGGCAAGGATACAGCTAACCAGAAAGACTGTGAAGGGGGTCTCCATGATGCAAAAAATGGCGTGTGACACTTACTGACTGTGGCCAAGTTCCAGACAAATCAGAACCTTTATAGATGTTTTCCTTTCTCTGTCATTTCATTTTCTTCATAAAAATTCTGTTTTCATCTTATTTAACCACAGTTATTCTACCCTACCAAGTAATCAAGAGTTTACACTATAGTTCCTACAGTCCCTTGCAAAGAAATGCCAGGTGCCAAAGAGAAACAGTTCTAACTCAGGCTCTCTTCCTTCCATTCAGAATATGTATCAAACACCCAGACCACCACACCAAGTATTAATCTAATGTGTATCTCTGACAAAAATAATTTGGTTCTGAAATTCATTCAAACTTTCAGTGTCACCTGAAAAACACATAGAATCTTGAATTTCACCAAAGTGGGGCTGAAATTTGAATTTAAACTAACAGAATCACACAGTTTCATATAAGAGAATTCTTATCCCAAGAACTAGCCAATTTAGTCTTTAATTCATTCTTTCATTCCCTATTTGCACATTCATTCATTCATTCCAGACTTGGTTAAACACCACCACCCTCCCCAGAAAGCCTTTCCTCCCTTGCCCACCCATAACTTACAGCAACTTTTGTGTAGACTACTGTGGAGGTCCTTGTTCTGACTTGCCCCACATCACTCCCACTGCTGGTAACAGCACCTCAGTGTCCTCAAATGTCAGTCAGATGGTTCCCTACCTTTCCACCAACATGATCCAGCCAATCAATATATTCTATCCTTCCTTTCTGTGACTGGCTGAGAGTTTAACATGTGACCCAACTCCAAGACCTTTATCACAACCTGAGGGGGTGAATATCAGGTCTTCTCTTAAGGGTTGCTGGTGGTAAGGATGATGCTAGACTGGGCCCACCAGGAGCAGATGGCTGTTAGGTTGTATCTCTGCATGTATGACCTAAGAAAAAAGTCAACAGAGAGGAAAATGGAAACAGACCAAGTATACTCCTGATATTTTCAGAAATACATATGCCTAAAACTTCTCTTTTCTGCCATGGGCCAGTTTCTCGTATTTGGAAACAGACATGCTAACAAATACAGCTTGGCTCTACTCATTTCTACTCATGCCCAACTTCCTCCACAAGACTGTTAGTCCATGAAGGGCAGAAACTATGTTCTACTGTCTTTCTCTGCCCACAATTAGCAGAAGGCCTGAGTAGATATGTACAGTAGCCCTGGGCTCAGGGGGAATTATCCTACAACCACTATCCTATTTCAAGAAAAAGTGCATATGCACCCAGCTCATTAGCCTAATGTGAGTAACAAATTGCACAAAAGGGATCTGACTAGGGGTTGTTCAAACACACTGAGAGAAAACAAAATGCTGCATTCTTCCTTTTTGCTATACAAGAGCAAAAGGGAAGAATTCTTTCAAAAAGAAAGAGTATTCTTCCTTTCACTACAAAAGAGTCATTTATTAACTCTCTATATGTACCCCCAATCTCAAACTATTATCATCAACAACAAAAGTCACAAAGTTTCCAAAGCAGTGTCACTGAGACACCATCACATGAAAAGAGCTAAGCGACCACAGCAGGAAGACAAGGAAAGCAGGGTAGGAACAGCTACCTTGGGACCCCCACTTATCAACCTGTAAGCCTCACCCTTGGGGCAGTCCTGCTCGGAATACCCATCTGCAATCTTCTTCAGAGATGATATACAACTGGGGTCTGGGATGCCACAGAGGTGGAGAGCCACTGCTCTTAAGGGTACAAGTGGCTTTTGGGGAGTTTTGTTTCTCTTCCTTTGCTAATTCAGTTAGGAGAAAATGCCCATAACTCACAGAAAAAAAACAGGAAATAATTGAACTAGAGCTCTTTTACCCATAAAAGATAGAATCTCCAAGGAAGAGGCCAACAAAAAGTCAAGGTTTATTTATGTGTTTGTTTAAATATGGCCTCTGGTAGAAGAGGAAATGATTTCTCAAGATTCACTGTCTCTAATGGGAATGATCAGGGGCAGCTTGCAAATGCCCAGCTGAAGGGAGTTGGAAAAGAGGTAGATCCTCACCCTGCCCAAGAGCCCGCTGACCTTATAAAGGTTTCTTTAACAAAAAACCACTGGCCTACCTGAAATGAGGGAACAGTGTCATTTACTACAGTGAAAAACAGGAAACAAAGTATATGTTCGTTAGAAAGAAGACCAGTTAAACATTCTGCATTAAGACAATGCAATCAACATGATTCATTAAACAAAGATTTACTGAACATCTGTTATCCACCAGAGCTTCACTGGGGAGTGGAGAGACAACTGCAAACCTGAGAGCTCTACATCTAAATTCATTAACAGGTAAGATCTCAGATGGCCATTCAAAAAGCACACAAACCGAAAGAGCACACAAAACACAGTCCCGCCAATTAATACACATTCACGCAGAGAACCTCACGCGTGTAAAGACACAGGTACAAAGCACTGGATGCAGTGCAAGTCCAGGTTTCATTAAAGAAAATTTATATTTATATTGTATCTATGAGTGCAAGTATCTTAATAATCACCAAAATGTTACTTGCAGTCATCTCTAAAAGGTGGGGATTTGGGTAATTATTATCATCTACATACTACTTTCATCATATCATTGGGAGTTTTAAGAGTGTTAAAAATTGTGCATTAAAATTTTATGGTCCCATCTAACAATATATAAGAGAACTGGCTGTCATACCAGATGATCTGGGCTCAAATTTTACTTTTGTCACTTATGCACTATGTGACTTTAGGTAAGTTAATCTCTCTGTGCCTCAGATCACCAAATTGTAAACTAAGGCTTATAGGACTGATCTCACAGAGTTGTTACGAGGCTTGTGGTTGTTCAGTTGCTAAGTTGCGTCCAACTCCTTGTGACCCCACGGACTGCAGGACACCAGACTCCTCTGTCCTCCACTATCTCTTGGGATTTGCTCAAATTCAAGTCCACTGAGTCGGTGATGGCTTCCAATCATCTCATCCTCTGCCATCCCCTTCTCCTCCTGCCTTCAGTCTTTCCCAGCATCAGGGTCTTTCCGAATGAGTCGGCTTTTCACATCTGGTGGCCAAAGTACTGGAGTTTTCAGCTTCAGCATCAGTCCTTCCAATGAATATTCAGAGTAGATTTCTTTCAGGATTGACTGGTTTGATCTCCTTGCAGTCCAAAGGACTCTCAAGAGTCTTTTGAATGTTCAGTTTCATGCCAGCTTTTTCACTCTCCTCTTCACCCTCACTAAGAGATTCTTTTGTTCCTCTTAACTTTCTGCCATTAGAGTGGTATCATCTGCGTATCAGATGATATGCGAGATTGTTGATATTTCTCCCAGCAATCTTAATTTCAGCTTGTCAATCATCCAGCCCGGCATTTCACATAATATACTCTGCACAGAAGTTAAATAAGCAGGTGACATATACAATAATCCTGAACCAGTCAGTTGTGTCATGTCCAGTTCTAACTGCTGCTTCTTGACCCACATACAGGTTTCTCAGGAGACATGTCCTCTCATCTCTTTAAGAATTTTCCACAGTTTGTGGTGATCTGCACAAAGGCTTTAGCATAGTCAATGAAACAGAAGTAGATGTTTTTGTACAATCTCCTTGGTTTCTCCATGATCCAACAAATGTTAGTAATTTGATCTCTGGTTCCTCTGACTTTTCTAAATCCAATTTGTACATCTGGAAGTTCACGGTTCACGTACTGTTGAAACCTGGCTTGAAGAATTTTGAGCATTACTTTGCTAGCGTGTGAGGTGAGTGCAATTGTGCAGTGGTTTGAGCATTCTTTGGCATTGCCTTTCATTGGGATTGGAATGAAAACTGACCTTTTCCAATCCTGTGGCCACTGCTGAGTTTTCCCAATTTGTTGGCACATTGAGTGCAGCACTTTCACAGCATCATCTTTTAGGATTTGAAATAGCTCAGCTGGAATTCTATCACCTCCACTGGCTTTGTTCATAGTGATACTTCCTAAGGCCCACTTTACTTCACATTCCAGGATGTCTGGCTCTAGATGAGTGACCACACCATTGTGGTTATCTGGGTCATGATGATCATTTTTGTATAGTTCTTCTGTGTATTCTTTCCACCCCTTCTTAATCTCTTCTGCTTCTGTTATGAGGATTAGATGAATTAATAACAAAGGGGGAGGAGGCAATGATGATGTTGGAGAATAAGGAGATCAAGCTGCTTCAGACATACTATCCATGAACATGCCACCCTGCTTGAAACATCTCTGAGCACAAGCCTGACTAAAGCCCTTCTAGCCTTTCTGTGATCTATTCCTCTAATAACAGCAAGGACCACCTTTCCAAGGGTATCGGGAGCTTTTAGCAAACTCCTGCTCATCATTAACCCCATCAGTTGACTTCCCTCCCAGCCAGTATGATCCATATCCATACACTACCCTCTCCTGTCTCCATGGCTACAAGTATGTTACTTCTCCAGCCCTGAAGTTTCTGTTCTCCAATAAACTGGATTCTTTCCATCTCTCTGTGGTGCTCATTAAGGCTTATCCAAGTAGATCCTCTTGGTTCTGTTATTATTTCCTTTCCCCTTCCATCCCTTCCCACTCTACATATTTTAAGTGCCTAGATTGACTGGTCTTTAAATATACTGATGTTTGAGGCATGTTCTTCTTCTTCCCTACCCCTTCAACCTTAAACTCTAATTTCAATTAGTGTTCTTAGAAAACTATCCTCCCACTCCCTCAGCCATCCATCCATTCACCTACCCATCCTTTAGTGATTAACAACAACAAGGCAATCATTGTGCTGGGTGCTAAGTCAGGGTGGGCATCTGAGACTGGGAACACCATCACACAATAAAAAGTTAAATTGATGCTATACATATCTTCTAACAACCGTGCAGTTTAATGGCTCTATTAAGCACAGGGAACTCTACTCAGTACTCTGTGATGACCTATATGAGAAGAGAATCTAAAAAAGAGTAGATAGATGTATATGCATAATTGATTCACTTTGCTCTACAGCAGAAACAAATAAAACACTATAAATCAACTATATGCCAACAAAAATTAATTTAAAAAAGATTCCATTATTTGACTACCCTATACAACTGGAGTTGACTTTGTTTCAGTGTCACTTGCTTTAAGTTGTGGTCAAGTTGTATCTTTATTTTTTCTTCTCCTGAATTTTATTACACACAAACTATTGTAGCACTAAAGTAACATTAAGAAGAATAATTTTTTAAAAAAATTTCACCACCCTAACAGCAGCTATTTTATTTTCTCTTGTCTTCTCTCTGCTTTTGTACATGTGTGTCAGTTTATGCATTTGTAATCATAACACACATAAACTCTCGTATTACTTTTCTACTCATTGAGAAAGCATTTTTCTGCATTCAATATTTATGGTTTTAAGAGCAGTATAAAGATTCAAAGGGTTGTCACACCATACTTTACTTATTTACTCTCCTACTGATGAAAACATAAATTATTTCCATTTTAAAAGTTAACTCATTGACAGGTGATCTTCCTGTATACACTCCTTTTCTTCATTTTAATTATGGACTTGGAACAAATTTTTCCAGCCCTGGGATTACTAGACCCAAAGCTATGAAAAAAGAATGTAGCCATAGGCTATTAAACTGAAGAGTTTTAACAATTATGCCTACAGTCAACACTATTATCCACACTAATGGAAGAAAGCAGAGTTGAGGATAACTCAAGTTATTTCTGTTTGCAATTGAGAGACCAAATATTTACACATACTTTTATAGATTATTTATCTTCTTAATTACACTTCATACGCCAACAGAGAACATGCAGAAAAAAGAGATCAGGTATGTGAAAGTACTATGCAATATTAATAGACCAATACAAATTTGAATGCTGCTGAGAAGCCAGGGGACACCAGTCCAAGAACTGCAAGAAGGCCAGAAGTCATCTACACACAGATACCTGAGAGCTGCCTGTCCCCATACAGATGCCCTCTCCCACAGTACACTGTGAATGCCACTGGAACAGCCTTCCTATTTGTGACTCCACTTGGTTCTGAGTCCCCAAAGAGAAAAAGGAAAGTGTGTGTCAATATCTGACTCCCTTCTGTACTCTTTTCTCCATCATCCCAGCCATAGAGTCATTGCCATTCTGTATGCTGCAAAGCAAATCCCTAAAAACAGAAACCAAACTGTCTAAAATATAAGGGGGAAGGACTGGGAGAAAAAATAAAAGTCCTATATTAAAACTATCTACTAAAGATTAAACTAAACTACCCATTTTTACAAGCCCTTTAAATTACCATGCTCCTCCTATTTACCTTGGATGGTTTTCAGAAGCTTGCCTCCACTCCCAAGCACACATAAAACTGAAAAAATCCACCCTGTCTGGATCTCAGCATCATCCTGCACTCAGCCTGCATCCCCACATGTGGCACCTATGCTCCTGTGTGAGACGTGATTTCATCTGGCCCAGGGCTGCATCCTTGATAAACACTGTGTCACAGCATATGAAAGATATTCCCTTCCTATTCCCTTTTAAGGTTTGTGATCGATCTAAAAGAAGTGTCTATCTGGTATTGGCAAGTCTTCAACATTTAACAGTTGCTAACATACTCTCTCTTTTTTTATCAGAGAGAAAAGCTGGGCATAAAGGAAGAGGTTTTAGCAAGTAAACGTATCTAGTTAGAACTTACCAATATAAGTGTGTTTCCATTTTCTTTATCTTTAGGATATCCTTATACAGTAAGTGATACTAGCTTACATGGTTTTGCTAAGTAAAGAAAGTGAAAAGAATCAAAAAGACAAACAGAACAAGTGTTATGGGAATATGACCAAAATCAAGACGGATATCGAGAAAGGTTGAGGTTTGGAAAACTGCATTAGGCCTAGTTACAGTTTATGCTTGTCACCTTTTGTACATCTTCATCCCCTCAACCCTCAACATAACTGTTATATCTTTAAGGGGAAAGGGTTCTATTTTAATATCATGTTTTATTTCAATTGCCAGGAATCTGACATAGAAACAAATTATCTAACACTTCTAATTTCTGTCAGTTAAAACAAACAATTAAAACTAGACACTGTGAGTCCAATGAAAGTACTGTAACTTCAGATTTGTTTTTTCTTGATTTCTCATTGATCTTTTTGTCCAATTAAAAAATCATTATAATTTAACTCTGTTTATCTTGACTTCTGATTGCTTTTTGGTCATTAATGACATAGAACCCTTCAGATTTCAGGTTTTCCCCTTGTTAATTATTTGATAATATATAAAGAATATGGCAGACATTCTAGTAAAACGTCAGGTGATCCCTTTATGTGTGACTACGTGGAATCCTTTTGACCCTTAACTTACTTTGCTCCCAGTTTATGTTTCCAAGATATTCAGACATTAAAAGTTAAACATCTCTATGGTTATGTAAAAGGTTGTGTCTATTCTCTGTTCTACCCCAAGTTCATCTGGCTTGCTTGGTTTGGGGGTTCCTCTTGTTTCTCTTACCACTCAAGTAGAAGCAATGTTTTGTACATATATAGCTTTATCAACCAGAGATTTTTTTATTTTTTATTTTTTTAAAGAAAAGGAAGAGAATGAAAAACTGTCACCATTCAGTCTTGTTAGTCAAACAAGGAAAACTCTTGTGGATCTCCTGGCTGGCAGCCCATAAACTGGGAATAGATTAAGACTATAAAGATACCAAATATAAGTCATCATATCATTGCCCAACAATGCAGATGATCTGGAAACTTGGCAAAAAGGGTCCTGGCTTTTCCTATTCTTCCCCCCCCCCCCGCCCCCCATTCTCCTACACAGGCAAGAGCCAAAAGCAACCCCACCCAAACAGTACATTCCTGTTTACTCAAGAAACTCCAGAGGGGAGAGAGTTGAGGGGCATTAAAGGATGCAATAAAAGCAAAACAAGCAAAAACCTGAAAGCATGGTTTCATATTTGCCAGGATAAAATTCATGTGGAGATGCCTAAATGAAAGAAGCCTCAGAAGAGAAAGAAGTATCTGGCATCATCTGCAGAAGACAAGCACAGAGAAAGTTTTATTTGGGAAATAATTTCTATGTACTTTTCTGCCACCAGCATCTCCCCTGCTTCGCACCAACATTTGAAGTTTCTCATTAATTTACTCTCGATACCAACTGCACAAGTATCTTAAAGGGTAAAAGATATTTTTAACAAAGCCAGGAGTGCTAAGGGTTAGGAACATTGGCCAGAGTTCAAAAGATGTGTAATTTCCACTGGGAGATGAATCTGCCATCATTTTTGCTTAACAGACACTGAAAATGAAAACAACATATCTGGAAGAGAATCTACAAGCAGAAAAAATATGAAAAGAGTAAGGAGGGTGAAATGAAACAATTCAAACTGGACAATAGAAGACTATCAGTAAAAGACTTTTGTTTGAGAAAGAGAAGACCTCTAAAAGTTGAGTATTTTCAACACAGACCAGTTCCATATGGGAGGATGGAAAACATCAAGTGTTGAGGAAGTCAATCTTAGTTAGCTGTTTCTCTGATTAACTGTATGACCTCAGGCTAGTCATGAAGCCTTTCTTATCTTGACTGCCAAAATGATCACCAGGAATACCAACAGGTCCAGGGACATGCTGACAGAGCTACTCGTGTTACAACATGACTTCCCTTTGTGACAAAGGAACATTTAATACCTTGGGACCCGTTTAACATTCAACAAATAGTGACTGAGTGTCAACTCCATGCTGGGCCCCAATCTAGACACTGGGGAGGCAAAGGTGAGTTAGAGAAGGCCTATTTCAAGGAGTGCAATTCTAAAGGTGGCAAACAAATCATAAACAAGCAAAAGGAGTAGACTGCACGGAAGACAGAGTGATGAGACAGAAGGTACCAGAGGTTAGGAAGAGGCAAGGTGGTAATGCTATAAATAGGGCAATCAGGAAACTAAGAATACACAGTTTAGGCTGAGAAATGATGAAAGACTGAGCTATGTAAAATAAATAAATAAATAAAAGCATGTGAAAAGCTGATAGGCAGAAAGGCTTGTGCAAAGGTCGTGAGGAGGGAAAGAGATTAGTGACCTTGGGAACAGAAAGATGGCCAATGAAGCTGGCGTTTCTGGCCACACCAGGAGTTTTAGGTTTTATTTCAAGTGAGTAGGAAGCCACTAGGGTGCCACTAAAGCAGAGTAGTTTTCTCATTAAGTTAAAACTTAGCCTTTTTAGGTATCAAAATGTTAAACCATTTTTTGACAGGAATTCCTTTCACATTAGATCATAGATTTTCTCTTCTTAAACTGAGGATATGGAGCTTAACTTTTTCTTGCTGACTTAGGCTCAATCAACTACTCTTTAGTACTGTCATCCATGAGGAGAGCAGAGGTGTTTGAACCAAGGTAACGAGGCTTTTATAATCCAGTTTCTTCTTCCTCTGCTACCAGAAGTCACTCTTGCTCCATAAGACTGTCCCAGCTGCCCTATTGGCAACAATTTCAGCTATGACCATCAGGCTGTGCAAGACACTGCCTCTTCTATGCAATCAAGGGCATGGATTTCGTGACAGTTATTGCTGCCCAAAGACTATCACCATCACGAGGACCCTGGAATACATAGACAGATCAATTCCAAATAGTTGTCTTTATTTCAAGGTTCATAGAAGTGCCACAGATGTTGGGGTTTGTCCAAAGTGGGGCCACCAGATAAAGCGGATATGGTAGGTAGAATTCTAAAGACAGCTTTCCTAAAACTTCAGTCCTGTGGTTATTCAAATGTTAGTCCAGGTACAACTCTGAAGAAGCCTTCTCAATTAAAGTCCCAAAGTCAGCTGACCTTAAGACATAGAGATGAACGGAATGGGCTTAATCTAATCACACAAGTCCCTTAAAAGCAGAGAGTATTCTCAGGCTGGTAGCAAAATAGAGAGAGAGAGAGTCAAAGCACAGGCAGGCTTCTACACGCTGCTGACGGCCTGAAAACGGAGGCGATCACGTGGTGAGGAATGGGGGCTGCCTCTCGATGCTCGAGTGGGCCTCGGCTGATGGCAAGCTGGGGATTGTGGACTCAAGTCCTACAAACACAAGAAACTGAATTCTGCTCATCACAGGAATGAGTTTGGAAGAGGACCCTGAATCCAGAGGAAAACACAGCCAGCCAGCCGCCACTCTGATTTTAGCCAAAGAAGAGAACCCAGACACACCCAGCTGGATTTCTGAGCTGACAAATGCCAGTTAAGCTCAGTTTGTGGTGATTTGTTACAAAGCAACAGAAAATTAATACACTGGGTGGAGCAGGTATCCAATTTGCCAAATAATGATAAAATGAATAAATAGATGAGCCCTCACTATACCATTCCTACAAATGTCCATCTAAGAGCACGGGATACTCAAAGTGCATAAAATTAGGAGCCAGCAGCACTGAGGTCTAGTCCTGGCTCTGCCACTAAGTACTTGCGCATTCAGCGAGGTAGTCCTTCTCCTCCTCAGCCTGTCTTTTCTACAAATGAGGGAGATGCTCAAACTGATGGTTAGGGTCTCCTCCAGCTCTGACATTCTGCGAGATGAGTCATTCCTTATTACATAAGAAAAGTGAACTAAAACCAAACATGCATATTTTTCTCTGTATATTATCTTCAAATGATACTCATCATTTCCTGTGTACTAGTGTACCTGTGTCTCAGGCTGTAATATTTAAGGAAGGGTGCAGAACAAAAATCTGCTAATACTTCTTATTTTAAATATAATCAATACATGATTGTTGCATTTATTTTTATCACAGGATGTAACAACATCTCAGAGGCTTTTCAGTCTCACAGTTAACTAAATATTTAGGCAGTCTACACAGCTTATCTGCACGTAAAAGCTGAGTCAACATAATCCTAAACCTATGTAAAACACAATCTGGGTGTCAAATTAGGAGTGGAGGGGGGAGGATAGTTATCTAAAAACATGCCTTAAAGCCTAAAAAATGTTCTCTGAATAAAAAATGACCATACATGTTTGGGGGCCTCTGTTCAAATTCCCATTTCTACATTCGGATTTTTCACTACTAATTCGTATTTTAAATCAAACAGAGAGAAGGGCCCTTACATACATTCACCTCTGTTATTTCAAACGTGCCATTGCCATGTGAAAGTTGCAAGTCATTCTGAACTGAAACATTATGAAATAAAGATCTCTCTACAAAAACTATGTGGAGCTTTTGTCACAGTTCAAGTACTTTTCCAGATTGGAAACCTGAGCATGTGCAAATGAAAAGATAATGTGTGAAAGTGGGAGGAATTACTGTGGGGAAAGGATGCGGACAGAGCAAGAGGGTGGAGTGGGTGGGAAGGGGGAGGGAGGGAGACAGAAAGAGAGAAGTTTGCCATGTTTAGACAGGCACAAGTTTCCTAAGCAGCTCAACCGCTAAATTCTCTGTACTTCAAGTTGAACTCTGAATTGCCACACAAGAGTGCTGGAGGGCTTCCTATAAAAAGTATCACATGCTACAATAAAAGAAGATACTTTTTAATACAGGGCAGCAGGGAATAAGAACAAGACTGCACAGAAATCTAGATCAAATCAGAAAAAACACCATTCTTAGTAAGGAGGACCTGCCTGCCTCTGTGTACTGTGTGCATGTATTGGAAAGAAGGACTTGTTATCACAGGATGATTGGTCTTTGATTAAAATCAAAGACACAAGGTGAATATCCCTAACAAGAAGACCAACATTTGATGATCAAATGGGGGTCTTAGGTGAGGGTGAAGGGGCTGAATAGGACTTTATCTAGAAAACGAAATAAAAATCAAAATAAGGTTCCTTTATATAAGACTGAACTTCATATTTCACCAGTGCACAAGATATTAACAGACTAACAGCTTATAAGAAACAAAATTTTTCCTACAAGATGTTATGATGAATGCCGTAAGTTTGATTTTAACTGCACAATTAAAAAATGGTCATTATTGCATTTAAGAGCCTCATCAATTTTCCCAAGGTCCATTCTTAATCCTTTGATTCAACTCATTCTCATTTCAAGTGTCAATCAAGTTGCCATCCTCACGTATTTTCTCCTCATCAGCTGCTAACTGTTTTAACACCCAAGGTTCTCCTTTGTCCATGACCAGGCACACAACTCAAGAAGTTCTCCAATACCACTTCCAAGGATTTACAATTTCCCTGTGCTCTGCTTTTGAACATTTATCTGCCATTCAGGGTGAAACCAGGACACAGACAAGATGTCTCACAATAACTGAAAACATGAAGAGAGGAGGACAATGGGTTAAGCTGTGACTAATTTTATTAGTATCTGCTATCAGCTGATATTTTCAATGAATTGTAACCTCTGCTTCCATAGGTAGGCTCCTAACTTCAGAGACTGAGATAATGAAAACACAGAAAAACAAATACTCCCACCCCTAAAGTTAGGCCTAAAATCATGCCTGGCTTCATTACATAGTGTGGGTTTAAGCATTCCCAACTAATTCTCAGCTGTCTTCTAAAGTCCTGAGTACACGAACCCTTCCAGAGACTGCTCTAAAGAAATAGTTGGGCTAGCTGGATTCCACTTCTCACAACCGCCAGGATTCTGGCATTTCGAGCGAATCAAGCCTAGGAAGCAGCAGTGTAGAAGGATTCACTCTGAGTCTGCTGCATGCTGCACGGGGACAGCCTGGGACGTGTCCTGGCCAGAGAGACAGGTTCCAAGGACACTAACATCTGGAAATGGCCATAGTTTACTCTCACTCTTCCCAGTAGAGGCCTGTGGAGCTTTTAGTGTTAGTAACCGAAGTAAGGTTCCTGATAAAAAAACACTGCAGGATATCTTCTTCAGTCATTCCTTGGAAAGTTTCCCCAACAAGGTCAAACTAGGACATGCTAGTCCACAATGTGTGATGCTGGAGATTTGAACCTGGGCAGACACAGAGGGTCTATACACATAAATGCTCATAAATGTTATGCCAAATTTACTTATTTGGATACATTTATTGTTCACATAGGCCACAGTATCCACTGGATTTTAAAAACAGTTTCTCATGCCCCTCCTCCCTCCAAAACCTGCTGTGTACATAATTTTCCTCCAGATCAATCCCAGTACATCACCAGGAGTTTACATATACACCTCTTCCTCCAAAAGCTAAGTTGTGTCTGAGGGACTGCAGGACTGTGGCCCACCAGGCTCCTCTGTCCATGGGATTCTCCAGGCAAGAATACTGGAGAGGGTTGCCATTTCCTTCTCCAGGCCATCTTCCCAGGGATTGAACCCATGGCTCCTGCAGGGCAGGCAGATTCTTTACAACTGAGCCACCAGGAAAGCATAAGTACATCATATTTCCTCAATTCTAAACACTTTCCCCTGAAACTGGAATGCACCTCATAATCCTTGCTTATATTTAATGTTTCCTTCATGATCAACAAAAGTGATTATTAAACTGACAGTGTACCTTTGAATCAATGTCACCAAAGCCATAAAGGAATTAGCCCTGTATAAAATACTTCAGTAAATAGGCAAATTGCATGTCCCTAAATAAATAATAAAACAAAAAGCCTAATATGGATACTTCAGTGACCCCATGAGAACACAGGATGGGCATCAAAACACCTGAAACACAACTGAACTGATGTTCTATCACCAATGGGCCCTGCTCAAGTTTCAAGCTCTTTCCCAACATATCCTGAGTGGACCCTGTGCCAGATACTGTGCTACTGGGACAAGTTACTCATCTAGGCAAGAGAACCAGACAAGTTCCTAAGAGGGAGGATACAGAGATCCCAATGGGAAGCAGGTAGGCTGGCCTAACAAGGAAGCTGACCATCATTAGGACAGAAAGAAAACAGAGCGCTGGAGAGAAACAGGGCCAAATGAATGACTCCAAAAGGGCTGGGGTTGAGTAGAGGATAATTCATCAGCTTATTATAGAAAACATATTCTAACAGAGGAGAGGAAACCTTGGGAATTTTCAATTATATAACAAAGGGATTCTACCAGAAGCCAAGAAAGTGGATGTAGGGACTCTGATCACAGGAGTGGAGAAAAAAAGCATAGCCTGATCTGAGCTCTAAATTGGGTGAATATTATAATAAGTGCTCAGAAAAAAGTCCCATTTATGGGGCGTAACATTCTTCTACCTCCCAGGAAGAGTGCAATTAGCAGATTTTCTTGACTACAGTCTAGTGCATGTATGCGTGCTCAGCTGATCAGTCAGTCATGTATGACTCTTTGCAACCCCATGGACTGTAGCCTGCCCGACTCCTCTGTCCATGGGATTTCCCAGGCAGGAATACTAGAGTGGGTTGCCATATCCTTCTCTAGGGGATCTTCCTGACCCAGGGATTGAACCCTCTTCTCTCAAGTCTCCTGCATTGCAGGTGAATTCTTTACCCACTAAGCCACCTAGGAAGCCCCACTGTCTTAATCGTCTGCAATAATCACCCCGAAGTCTAGATGCCCTTTCCCAGAGACGGGATGCAGAACTAAAACATGCAGTGTTTGCAAATCCCTTGGGAAAACCCCTTTGTTTAGACACTTGCTGGCCTTGCATCATCTATAAAATGATGGGCAGAATCATGATCCTCAGTGGTCCAAAGGTTCTGCAGGAATCTCTGTACCAAACTGAGACAACTCTGCAGCCTCATGGACAGTTCAAGCTCACCTGTCAGGCAGAGGGAATACCTAGTCAGCACATCTTATAGGAAAATTCTTGGCTGATCTCTTGTCAACTGGTACTCCATAAGTCCCACCTCACCAAAAAAAAAAAAAAAAATCTTGTCCATATTAGACAAGCTGCCTTAATTTTGGCAAGTCCTAAAACACTGAACTAGCAGGGCACAGACCAGTGTCCTCTATGGTCAGGACTTGAAAGGTCAGCCAATTAATAGGACAGAGCTGGTGAAATCAGCAGGTGTTTCAAATAGGCTGGTGAAAGCTCCCAACTTATGGGAAATGAGGCTCTGAAGCTACAAACACCACATCCATAAACATGTGGTGCACAGAGACTCTCTTGCATGGAGGTTTTAAAAACAAAAAAGTCCTTAAGTTTAAAACAACTAACTACTGTAGTCTGTTCAGGACTGGAAAAAGGTACGACAAGAGATGGGAAAAGAGAACTATTTACGGCACAAGGGCAGGTGTCTTAACCTGTTGGCTTGTTAACTCTCTCAAGGCCTACATTGTGGCTGGTACGTACTTTATACCCAGTACATGTTCACTGAGGTAAACTCCAGAGGCTCAAACTGTTGAAGATCAGCGTATGCCCTCTCATGTGTCAGTGAAGGAGGGTGACAGTGGAGAAGGGACATCCTGGGTGGTGCGGGGTGCTCGATCTGTCATGCCACACCACACCACGGCTTCAGTGCACTGGCTGGGCCAAGGGGATAAAAGCTACCGCCTCCATTTGGCTGCTACCATCTTAATAAAAACAAACAAGCAAGCACAGTAACAGCCAAGGGCCAGAGCTCCCGCACAGCAAACATCTGTATCTGCCTTTGAATCACCAGACTGGCTCATGGATGGAGACAGGATCCAGTTTCGTTTTAGTAACTTTTCTCCTTTCTATCCACAGTTCCCCCCCCCACCTCCACCCCCTTCCCCCACTAAGGAACCAAGGCTTTTATCCACTTCCAGTCAAGCCACAATGTCTAGAGAGATCACAGGAGAGTGAGAAGCCCACCACCAACAAACACGAAGACAGAAGAGAGTGCCTCTGACACAGACAACAGAAAAGACACAAGACAGAAACACACCCACGAAAGAAAGCGCCCCAGGCAAAGGCCTCCCTCATAGCTGAACACTGGCAGCGAAGATGATGTATGTCACCTCTAAACACAGAAACCAAGAAAGGAAGTTAATCTGCTCTAATGAGTTGGATGGTGTCCTAACCCTCTGAACCCGTGAATGTGATCTTGTTTGGAAAAAGGATCTTAGCAGACGTAATTATGAAAAGATAATCCTGGGCTATCTGATGGGCCCCAGGTTCAATGACAAGTGTCCTTATAAGAGAAAGAAGAGTTCTCAACACAGAGAAGAGGAGAATGCCATGTGGAGACAGAGGCAGAAACTGGAGTGATGCAGCCACAAGCCAAGGAGTGTATGGAGCTAACACAGCGGTGAGAGGCAAGGAAGCACTCTCCCCGGGGCATTGAAAGGGAGTACAGCCCTACTGATATCTTGATTTAGGACTTCTAACCCCCCAGAACTGCAACAGAACACATTTCTATAATTATAAGCTACCTGGTTTGTGCTAATTTGTTTCGGCAGCCCCAGAAAACTAATATACCTGCCCTACCCTCAGGATTCCTCTTATGGCGTGTTCATCTCCAGCCCAGCAGACACAGAAACACTTCCCACGTGAGCAGCCAGAGCAGCATGGGGACCCTCTGGGGCAGGATCCTCAGCTACTCTAAGTGGTCAGATGTTGACTGCTTCTTTAGCCAGAGATTTGGATTCATATCTCAGAGATGGAAGGACCCCCTTAAGACTAATAAGATCCTGAAGACTGACATGCCTATCATCCTTACAAGTCCCTTTATTCTTCAGGTGAGGTAATCAAGCCCTGAAAGTTAGCTAACTTGCCCAAAGTTCACAGCTATGGAATCAGACTGGACTCCAGCCCAAATCTCAATGTGATTCTCCCCCCCAGGAATCCAAATGATACCAGAGGGGCTAGGACCCCAAACAGCTAGTCCCCAAAGGTGTGGGGACACAGTGGGTGCCTCCCCTCTCTCCTCACTTTACATCTCCAGCCTTCCTCAAAGGTCTTCTAAAGGCAATGAAAGTTGAGTTTACACTTCCCGAGCACCTACCACCTCGGAACTACTTCACCAAAAGGCACCATGGGAGCAACATGGTCTCCTTGCAGGATGTGCTCTCCTCACCCTGTCCTTACACAGGACCCAGCCCACATTCCCAAACCAGGGTTTCTTCTCTTCATGAAACTCAAGTTGCCATCTCTGTGCTCTACGCCACTTAAGAGAGGGTCTTCTCTTACCTAACTAGATCTCTACCATAACTTGGCCTAGGATGAGCTGAACTGAAACAAGAGCAGATTCAGACATCTTATAATCATGAACTTGACTTTCTTGGGCAATGACTCAGAGTGGCTGTCATTGCCAGAAACATAGCACTCTCCTAACAATAACACAACCAAACAAGGAATGACAAGCAAAAAATAAAGGTTCACTTTAAGGATTTCTTGTTTGAACCAAGAATAGAAACTGAAAGGAATAGAGTTGTTCAGGAAAAAGGAAATGAGATGGTGATTCTATTTTTTGTGTAAGAAAAACTTTCTAAAATTATTTAAAAAAAAATCACATACTACCTTGAGTTTAGTTGTGAATGTGGCAGCTAAAAAAGGAAAATACAAGCACTAACCCAAATGAGGTAAATATCACTGGTATCAGCATGACACAGAAAGCCAACGGTGAGACTGAAAACTCCCCCCAAATGCGTGTGTGCACCTTTCTCCCTCTGCCTCCAGCTCTCGGCCTGTCCTTCCCTGCCCTCCCTCCCTCTCTCTCACACAAACACACACACACTCACTTACCCTTTAAAGTTTGTCCTTTGTATAACTCATCTATAAAAGAAATGTGATTATATGTTATCTCTGAGCAAACTCAAAATGCAAGCAGACAGCAGACAAAGGCACTTAGCAGTAAAGCCTTCCCAAGTCTCCTTCATGGACCCAGACCAAACAATATGCCATTTCCTTCACTGGGTACTAGAAGGAGAAAGCTAGGGCTTCCCTGGTGGTCCAGTGGTTAACACTTTGTGCTTCCACTGCTATGGGCCCAGGTTTGATCCCTAGTGGGGAACTAAGATTCCACAAGCCATACGGCACAGCCAAAAAAGACACAACTACAAAAAGAAAAAAGAGAGAGAGCCCTCCCTCAAATGTTCTCATGAAACAACCAGGTCCACACAAAATGACCAGGCCACAGTGGACCACAGCGCTCTCTGACAGACTAAGAAATACTGAGTGTTTTTCCTTAGCAGCCCCATACACAGACATCTTCCATGCCACTTCAGAGGGTTCACAGACATCATTACACCCCCTCCTCCAGTCCATCCTCAGCTTCCAGAGTGAGCAGCCCTTGTTCACCACATCAGTAGAAGTGATTCAAGTGCCAGCTACCTCCTTACCCTTCAAACTTAACCTTCTGTGTCTAATTCCTCCACTTATACCAATTCTCTATGGATTGTGATGAGCATACAGACCAAGTACATTGTGGATGGAGTTTAGAACAACCTATTAAGAGTCCTGAATCCAGTAAGAATTCTGATGGATACACCTAACCAAAGAAATAGCTCATGTTCTGTTCAAGGTGAGAGTGATAAGGGCTCTGGTCCCGAGCCTGTTCACAGAGAGGAAGGTATTAACCACCAGGCCTCTGAGCCCTTTGCAACAAAGACTGAACAGTAGTACATCATAAGTAGCCCCATCATTCTGTCAAGATACTCCAACAGCATCTGGGAATTAAACCTCAGTAGGTCATTTCTGTGCTTGCATAATGTACTGTTGCCATATGGACATAAATTAACAAAACTGGCCTGACAATTTGAGAATCACATTTCCCTCCAATTTTTAACCCCAAAGTTTGTTTTTTAGGATTACTACTTTTGCTTTCTTGCTTTATATCATATTCCAAACTCTGCTCCAAAACATACTGATAAAAAATGCATCATGCTTTGTGTGCATGCATTCATGCTAAGTCAACTCAGTTGTGTCCAACTATGACCCTATGGACTGTAGTCTGCCAGGCTCCTCTGTCCATGAGCTTCTCCAGGCAAGAATACTGGAGTGGGTTGCCATGCCTTCCTCCAGGGGATCCAGGGATTGAACCCACATCTCTCAATGTCTCCTGCATTGGCAGGTGGGTTCTTTACCACTAGTGCCACCTGGGATTTTATAAATCATTATAGTTCCACTTACCTGCCTCCTGAGAAATGTGTATGCAGGTCAAGAAGCAACAGTTAGAACTGAACATGGAACAACAAAGTAGCTCCAAATCGGGAAAGGAGTACGTCAAGGCTATATATTGTCACACTGCTTATTTAACTTACATGCAGAGTACATCATGCGAAATGCCAGACTGGATGAAGCACAAGCTGGAATCAAGATTGCTGGGAGAAATATCAATAAAAGGTATACAGATGATACCACCCTTATGGCAGAAAGCAAACAAGAACTAAAGAGCCTTTTGATGAAAGTGAAAGAGGAGAGTGAAAAAGTTGGCTTAAAGCTCAACATTCAGAAAACTAAGATCATGACATCTGGTCCCATCACTTCATGGCAAATAGATGGGGAAACAGTGGAACCAGTGACAGACTTTATTTTCTTGGGCTCCAAAATCACTGCAGATGGGGACTGCAGCCATGAAATTAACAGACGCTTGCTCCTTGGAAGAAAAGCTATGACCAACTTAGACAGTATATTAAAAAGCAGAGGCATTACTTTGCCAACAAAGGTCCGTCTAGTCAAGGCTACGATTTTTCCAGTAGTCATGTACGGATGTGAGAGTTGGAGTATGAAGAAAGCTGAGTGCCAAAGAATTGATGCTTTTGAACTGTGGTGTTGGAGAAGACTCTTAAGAGTCCTTTGGACTACAAGGAGATCCAATCAGTCCATCCTAAAAGAAATCAGTCCTGAATATTTATTGGAAGGACTGATGCTGAAGCTGAAACTCCAATACTTTGGCCACCTGATGTGAAGAATTAACTCATCTGAGAAGACCCTGATGCTGGGAAAGATTGAAGGAGGGAGGAGAAGGGGAGGACAGAGGATGAGATGGTTGGATGGCATCACCAACTCAATGGACATGAGTTTGAGCAAACTCCGGGAGTTGGTGATGGACAGGGAAACCTGGCATGCTGCAGTCCATGGGGTCACAAAGAGTTGGACACAACTGAGAGACTGAACTGATAGTTCCACTGACTATAACTAACCCAAAAGGCAGTCAGTATAGAGTCCGGATAGATCCTGCATCTAGACAATGGCATAATCTATACACAGGCACATATAAAATCTAAAGGTCTCTGGAATTCACATTTAAGAGGACAGCTAATCTTTATAGAACTGATGTGAAACAATGTGTTATCTCCTCGAGTCTCATAAGTACTATTATTCTCCCCAGTTTACAGCTCAGTAAACTGAGATTTGGAGATATTAGATTAGCTGCTCAAGGGTCCACGGTAGAAGCAGAATTCAAACTCAGGTTGGCTGACTTCAAAGCCCATGTATTTAACCCTTTTCCTACCACAAATGAAGTGAACTAGGACAGCAGGAATCCACTTGAATACAGAGTGAAACCCATTTGTGAAATTATAATAAATGACTACTGCCAACTTCTATACTGTACCTAATTGTTGCAGGTATGCGTGTGTATGCACATGTGCATATGTGTATACAACACACACACACATACTTTCTTAGGGTTTATATTTTTTACACTTTTAAATAAAGGGTCAAAGTAAAGGAATCATCTCGGGAAATGGAAGGCTGAGATCAGCCCTCACCTATCACTCTTACTTCTTCAGCATGGCCACAAGAATACTGATGGTCACAGAGTCTCCTACAACATGGCAACCTGACCACTAAAAACACACCTGTGACCATAATTATGCACTTTGCATACATTCATGGAAAACCAGCAGCAAGAAGATACATACACAACCACAAGTATATACTAACATTATATATTGCTGTTGTCCTTCAGTCACTAAGTCGTATCTGACTCTTTGCGACCCTGCAGTCTGTAGCCCACAGGCTCCTCTGTCTGTGGGGTTTGCCAGGCAAGAATACTGGAGAGGTTGCCATTTCCCTCTCCAGGTGATCTTCCTGGACCAGGGATCAAACCAGTGTCTCCTGCATTGGCAGGGAGATTCTTTACCACTGAGCCACCAGGCAAGCTCCCTAATATTGTATATACATATATTGTATATACCTGTATATACATACATATACATATACATGTATATACATATTGTATATGAATTCTAACTTTGTTGTCAGTGCTGCAGACAGCATATAACAGTCAGAGGATGACAAACTTGTCAACCAATTCCAGATTTTTGGTCTCCAATAAGCCTTCTAATCTGAGACTTTCTCTGGTTCAGGACACTGATTTCGGCCACATACCAACAATGACTAAAATACGGAGAAGAAACCCTGAGCTACATGGAAGTAAATGTAGTTAAATTCAAAGCCTGTGACTAAGAACAGAAACACAGTCCTGGGTATCCTTTCCTTTATTCATTCAAAAAATATTTATTTAACATGGATTCTCAATCAATATGCTACAGTGATCTTGGCCTGGGGCTGTTCTAGGGCTAGAGATGTATGGAAGAACAAGAACAGCAAGGTCCTTGCCTTCACGGATTTTTATTCAGAGTGGCCCAATAGTGACCAGAGGGATTCCCTGGTGTCTCGGCTGGTAAAGAATTCGCCTGCAATGCAGGAGATCCCAGTTTGACTCCTGGGATGGGAAGATCCCCTGGGGAAGGGATAGGCTACCCACTTCAGTATTCATGGGCTTCCCTGGTGGCTCAGGTGGTAAATAATCCACCTGCAATGCGGGAGACCTAGATTCAATCCCTGGGTTGGGAAGATCCCCTGGAGAAGGGCATGCAAACCCACTCCAGTATTCTTGCCTGGAGAATCCCCATGGACAAAGGAGCCTGGCGGGCTACAGTCCATGGTGTCCCAAAGAGCCAGACACAACTGAGCAAATTAGCAAACACACAATAGTGATCAGAATCCAAGAATTCAACAAATGAATTGAACTGTAGAGAACATAACAGAAGCCAACTCAACTCACTGTCCCCAAGTTAATTTAGTAAGTAGCGAGTGCTTATTATGCACTCCAAACCCAAACACTATAGGTAAATAATATTAAGGACAGAAAGAATATGGTCAATCCCGGCCATGAGTACGTCAACATCTTTCCGAGACGACAACATACAGAGGTGTGAGCTAAGTGGAGAAATTGCCAAAGCCAGGTATTATAATCCATCCAGATGTCTGGCATAGCCAACAACAACTAGGAGAAATATGGCATTCATTTCCACAAAGCAGTTCAAGAGGGAAAGTTAAAAATTGCTCCAATATATTTGAATACTAGGCACCCCTCCCCCAAATAAAAAGACAAAATCAAAAAACCCATGTTCATTTACCCCAAGAATGTGGATGATTTCCTTCGTCTCGCAGAAGTAAAGCTCTCTTAAGATTTATAGAAAAAAACAAAACTAATTATCAATGATTAATTATAAGAGAGCATGTTTCTAATCTGAGGAATCTTAGCCCAGTTTCTGGTTCCCCTCACCTCCTTCTCTTCTTTGCCTTTAAAAATAGAGGTAAAGATAGGGGGAACTCATTTTTCTGGGCATTGGGTCAGGACCACATAGCATGCGGGAGCCAGGGGGAGCTGGCTGGCGGATGGTCAGGGCCTACTTCCTTCTGCTCAGCCTTTGGCTGTAACCACTAGACCACACGTCTGCACTGTTTTCCTGATGACCAAAAGGAAAGATAAGACCCAGAGGAATCGGGTGGAGAGGGAGGTGGGAGGGGGGATCGGGATTGGGAATACATGTAAATTCATGGCTGATTCATATCAATGTATGACAAAACCCACTGGAAAAAAATAATAATAATAATAAAAAAAAAAAAAACCATATTAGAAAATGGCTTTGCTTTTCAGATTCTTTTATTTGTTCTTGTGATTTCTTCCATGATTGCGGGCCAGGATTTTGGGGAACACACCTAAAAAGAATGTGGTCACAATGGTATCACGAGACTTCCTAACTTGACCACACTGCACCCCGATTCAGCAAACCCAAAGGTAATCTCGCAAAAATGCTTATCCTGTTCCACACCTCACCACAACCTAATTCACAGTCCTCCTAATGATCAAATTGCTATCTTCTGTCCATATATTTTTAACATTACCACCTTTGACTTTTATCACTAAAGAGATATGACCACTTTCTGGCTTTTAGGGTATAAAAGAAGGCTGCAGAAAAGGACCAAAGAGCCATTCAATCCTTCTTCCAATGAACAAAGTCATTTGAAAAAGATCTCTCTTTTATCGACTGCCTTTCCTGCAGAAGAATAAAAAAATCTGAAACTACTTCAATCATAATCTCCACTCTCATGAATCACTGCCATGATATCTGAGAGAAGACCAACAGTAATTGATGCTGCTGCTAAAGGCAGAGCTTACGCTATGGAATGTCTATTAAGACCACGCTACAGCATCAGTGCCTTTAAACCAGCAAGTACACTACAGATAATAAACACAGTCGATTGCACAAGGAAGAATATATTATGTGAGCAGATATGCTGGAAGACAAAACGACCAAAAGAAATAAATGTATTATAAGAAAATCTACGAACATAAGATGAACTATATATCAGAGAATCTTCAGAAGACAACAGAAATATAAGTAAAAGTTATAAATTATCCCAAGGGAGAGAGGATATTGACAACAGTCCTCAAATCCACCCCAAGATGGGAACAGAGACCCGATGATGTCCTGATTTCAACTATCTGGATGTCTGCTGATGGTAATATTCCTTTAAAAAGCCCAGCCTCTAAAGTTCCAGATTAAATGAAACTAAGGAGATGTGATAAAGTAGAATACTGGATTAGGAAAAAAAAAACTTTTTTTAGTGGGATAACTGGCAAAATCTGAGTTCTTTAAAATAGTTAATAATACTGCATCAATGTGAATTTCCTGGTTTGGTAATTATACAGTGGTTACACAAGATGTAACATTCAGGATACCTGGGTAAAAGGTACTCTGGAATTCTTTGCACTATTTCTGTGACATTTTTATAATTCTGAAACAATTTCAAAATTAAAAGTTAAGAAAAAAAGCTAATACAAACACACACATACAAAAGTATCAGTTCAGTTCAGTCGCTCAGTCACGTCTGACTTTGCGACACCATGAACCACAGCATGCCAGCCCTCCCTGTCCATCACCAACTGCCGGAGTCTACCCAAACCCATGTCCACTGAGTCGGTGATGCCATCCAACCATCTTATCCTCTGTTGTCCCCTTTTCCTCCTGCCCTCAATCTTTCCCAGCATCAGGGCCTTTTCAAATGAAGTCTCTGATAAATTCTTGACTTGGAAAAACATCATCTTGTAGGTGGAGGAAACAAAATAGGGAACTCTTAATTGGCCTTAATACTGACTCAAATGAACAACTAACTGGTGACAAAAACCTTCAGATTTACATCCTCACCTATGACAACCTCTACAGAGGTCAAGCAGAAGTTAACCTAGGACAAAAAAATGGAGGATTTTCCAGAAAATATGAAATTAAGTGTGTTGTTGTTGCTATTGTTCAGTCGCTAAGTTGTATCTAACTCTTTGTGACCCCATGACTGCAGCACGCCAGGCTTCCCCATCCTTCAGTATCTCCGAGTTTGCTCAAACTCATGCCCATTGAGTTGATGATGCTAGCGAACCATCTCATCTTCTGTCACCCCATTTTCCTTTTGCCAATCTTTCTCAGCACTGCGGTCTTTTTCACTGAGTCAGCTCTTTGCATCAGGTGGCCAAAGTATTGGAGCTTCAGCTTCAGCATCAGTCCTTCCAATGAATATTCACAATTGATTTCTTTCAGGACTGACTAGTTTGATCTCCTTGATATCCAAGGGACTTTCAAGAGTCTTCTCCAGCACCACAGTTTGAAAGCATCAATTCTTCGGTGCTCAGCCTTCTTTATGGTTCAGCTCTCACATCTATACATGACTACTGGAAAAACCACAGCTTTGACTATCTGGACCTTTGTCAGCAAAGTGATGTCTCTTCTTTTTAATATGCTGTCTAGGTTTGTCATAGCTTTCCTTCTAAGGAGCAAGTGTCTTAATTTCATGGCTGCAGTTACCAACTGAAGTGATTCTGGAGCCCAAGAAAATAAAATCTGTCACTGCTTCTACTTTTCCCCCTTCTATCTGCCATGAAGTGATAGGACCAGATGCCATGATCTTCATTTTTTTTAATGTTGAGTTTATAGCATGATTCATGAGCTAGACACTGCTCTATGTACTTTACATACATTATTATATAAAAATAGGAGAAATATGTATGGCTGGGAAACATGAGAAGAGACTTCCAATTTCATTAGTAATTTGAGAAATGCAAATGGAATAATTTTCTACCATCAGAAACACACATGCATATACACACCTCTGTGTGTACTCATACTATGCAGTACTTGCAAAGGTGTGAAAAAACTGGGTATCCTCACAAGTCACTAGATGAAGTAAAATCTAATACTTTTCTGTGGAGAGAGCAATGTGCCAAAATTCATTACAGTATTAACTGTGCATATACCATTCAACTGGTGATTCCATTTGGTATGCATCCTAGAAAAAATGTTCAACTAGATAGACAGTAGAATACAGATGAGGATTTCATGACATAATTGTTTATAATGAAAAGTTGAAAACAACCCAAATGTCAAAGACTGTCTACTAATCCACAGTAAATCTCTACTAACTTAAAAATTCTACAAAATAGAAGAGTTTATTTCTAGATGTACAAGTACAGGAATAAATACCCATAAAAAATTCCAGAGACACACACACCATATATTTAACTCTAGAGAGGGGTTTCTCCCTTCCAATATGTCTAGGGATAGAAGGTCCCACAACCCAAATAACTAATGCCAATGACAAAGGAAGAGTGAGAAATGACTGAAAGAATAAATGTGACTCACAGGGGCAGTCTCTGTTATTACTTTTATTTAATAACAAAATTAGCACATGCTGACTCTGAAAAATTCAAACCATTAAGAAGTCCTTCTCACAACCAGTTCAATACCCCTGCCCAAGGTTAAGCTAAAATAATAAAGACAAAAATAATGACAGGAGCGTAAAGGGGGACATGTTAGAACAGGGGCTCAAGTCTAGAAAGGCAGTGATGTGAAGATGAAGTTGACAGTGATCTGAGACTTGCAGAAAATGCTGAAGACAATCTAATGGGCCTTTATGTTCTATGTAGACCCCAAAAGTGAACAAAAGAAGTGAGAATATTAAACAGTGTGTCTGTGCAGATCTATAAAGGTAGGTGGGAAATCACCAGGAAACAATAAATTTAGGACAAGTCACACCAAACCAATACTGTTGTTTTTCCTAGGTTCATTCATCTGATTATTTGACAAGTGGATACTGAACTCTTACTCTGTGTCAGACACTATGTATAAAAGATAAAAAAAAAAAAACCTTTTGAAAAAGTGAAAATGGTCATGTCCTCTGGAAGATGGCAATCTGAGCGAGAGGACTGATATTAATCAAACAATCACATTAATTGATGTACAACTAAAAGCTGAGACAAGGGTTTGGAAGTCAGAAAGAAAGTCTCTCAAAACATCTTTGCAAAGAAATGGAGTAATAGGGTGCACAGAGAGCATACAAGGGTCCGTGAACTTCACCAGTAAGGGGAAAAAAAATAAACCTTTATTTACCTTAGCCTCTAACTGAAATTTAGCATTTTTTTGAAATATGACTGTGGGCAAGCACCACATTAGTAGTATCTGTGACTTTGTCACCAATAGAAATCACAGATATTTCCATATAACATTACTGTCATTGCAAGTAACTTGAAATATTATTTATAAGAGTTGTCAGACCTGCCTTTGTATCTTATTATTTACTGTGGTAATAAAGAAGCATATATTTTATCACAAATGGTTTTAATATTTGCACAACTATTTTTCTATATTTTTCCTTTGTAAGTCATATATTTTATATGTTTAAAAACATTAATCTAAGAAAGATGTGGTAATATAGACAATGGAATATTACTCAGCGATAAAAAGGAATGAAATTGAGTTATTTGTAGAGACATGAATGGACCTACAGTCTGTCATACAGAGTGAAGCAAACTAGAAAGAGAAAAATCATATATTAACACATATATGTGGGATTTAGAAAAATGCTATGGACAAACCTAATTGCAGGAAAGGAATAGAGACACAGATGTAGAGAATGAATGTGTGGGCATGGAGGTGGGGTATGGGTGGGATGAATCAGGAGATTGGGATTGACGTGTGTGCACTACCATGTATAAAACAGCTAGCTAGTGGGAATCTGCTGTATAGTACAGGGAGCTCAGCTCGGTGCTCTGTGGTGGTCTAGATGGGTAGGGCTGCGGGGAAGATGGGTAGAGAGGGAGGTGGTGGTGGTGGTTTAGTTGCTAAGCCATGTCCAACTCTTGCAACCCCATGCACTGTAGCCTGCCAGGCTCCTCTGTCAATGGGATTCTCCGGGCAAGAATACTGGAGTGGGTTGCCATTTTGTGTGTGTGTGTGTGTGTGTGTGTGTAAGCAAAGTCCAATGCTGTAAAGAGCAATACTGCCAATGCTGTAAAGAGCAATACTGCATAGGAACCTGGAATGTTAGGTCCATGAATCAAGGCAAATCAGAAGTGGTCAAACAGGAGAACTGATGAACTATGGACAGAGGTTTGTGACACTGTACAGGAGACAGAAATCAAGACCATCCCCAAGAAAAAGAAATGCAAAAAAGCAAAACGGCTGTCTGAGGAGGCCTTACAAATAGCTGTGAAAAGAAGAGAAGCGAAAAGCAAAGGAGAAAAGGAAAGATATACCCATTTGAATGCAGAGTTCCAAAGAATAGCAAGGAGAGATAAGAAAGCCTTCCTCAGTGATCAGTGCAAAGAAATAGAGGAAAACAATAGAATGGGAAAGACTAGAGATCTCTTCAAGAAAATTGGAGATACAAAGGGAACATTTCATGCAAAGATGGGCTCAATAAAGGATAGAAATGGTATGAACCTAACAGAAGCAGAAGACATTAAGAAGAGGTGGAAAGAATACACAGAAGAACTATACAAAAAAATCTTCACGACCCAGATAATCACGATGGTATGATCACTCACCTAGAGCGGAGACATTCTGGAATGCGAAGTCAAGTGAGCCTTAGGAAGCCTCATCACTAACAAAGCTAGTGGAGGTGATGGAATTCCAGTTGAGCAATTTCAAATCCTAAATGATCATGCTGTGAAAGTGCTGCACTCAATATGCCAACAAATTTGGAAAACTCAGCAGTGGCCACAGGACTGGAAAAGGTCAGTTTTCATTCCAAGCCCAAAGAAAGGCAATGCTAAAGAAATGTTCAAACCACCGCACAATTGCACTCATCTCACAACGCTAGTAAAGTAATGCTCAAAATTCTCCAAGCCAGGCTTCACGGTATGGGAACCATGAACTTCCAGATGTTCAAGCTGGTTTTAGAAAAGGCAGAGGAACCAGAGATCAAATTGCCAACATCCGCTGAATTATTGAAAAAGCGAGAGAGTTCCAGAAAAACATCTATTTCTGCTTTATTGACTATGCCAAAGCCTTTGACTGTGTGGATCACCACAAACTGTGGAAAATTCTTAGAGATGGGAATACCAGACTACCTGACCTGCTTCTTGAGAAATCTGTATGCAGGTCTGGAAGCAACAGTTGGAACTGGACATGGAACAACAAAGTGGTTCCAAATCAGGAAAGGAGTACATCAAGGCTGTATACTGTCATCCTGCTTATTTAACTAACATGCAGAGTACATCATGAGAAATGCTGGGCTGGATGAAACACAAGCTGGAATCAAGATAGCTGGGAGAAATATCAATAACCTCAGGAATACAGATGACACCACCCTTATGGCAGAAAGCGAAGAAGAACTAAAGAATCTCTTGATGAAAGTGAAAGAGGAGAGTGAAAAAGTTGGCTTAAAACTCAACATTCAAAAAACTAAGATCATGACATCTGGTCCCATCACTTCATGGCAAATAGAAGGGGAAACAGTGGAACCAGTGACAGACTTTATTTTCTTGGGCTCCAAAATCACTGCAGATGGGGACTACAGCCATGAAATTAAAAGACACTTGCTCCTTGGAAGAAAAGTTATGACCAACTTAGATAGCATATTAAAAAGCAGAGACATTACTTTGCCAACAAAGGTCCATCTAGTCAAAGCTATGGTTTTTCCAGTGGTCATGTATGGATGTGAGAGTTGGACTATAAAGAAACTGAGTGCCAAAGAATTGATGCTTTTGAACTGTGGTGTGGAGAAGACTTTTGAGAATCCCTTGGACTGCAAGATCCAACCAGCCCATCCTAAAGGAAATCAGTCCTGAATATTCACTGGAAAGACTGATGTTGAAGCTGAAACTCCAATACTTTGGCCACATGATGCGAAGAACTGACTCATTTGAGAAGACCCTGATGCTGGGAAAGATTGAAGGTGGGAGGAGAAGGGGACGACAGAGGATGAGATGGCTGGATGGCATCACCAACTCAGTGGACATAAGTTTGAGTAACCTCTGGGAGTTGGTGATGGATAGGGAGGCCTGGCGTGCTGCAGTCCATGGGGTCACAAACAGTTGGACACAACTAAGCAAGTGAAGTGAACAACACACAGCTATAGCTGATACACTATATAACACTGTTGTATAACATTATAAAACAACTATACCCCAATTTAAAAAAAAAATAAAAATATTACTCTGAGAAATGATTTAAAGGCTTTACCTGATTGCCAAATGTCTTCCTGGCACAAAAAAGATTAACTGGTCCCTCAGCTAAATTCTGTTGCAAGTAAGTAGATATGTATCTAAATGAAGTATACAGTCAAGGAATTAAAAATCTACCCACACAGTCTCAAGTAACGGAAGCAATACAGTTTGTGAAGAAAACGAGGTTTATCCTCAACTCCTCCCCTTAGTTTTGACTCCAGCTTTTCAACAGGTATTTACGGAGTACTTACGGCGGGCCAGCTGCCGTGCTAGGCAATGAGGAAATTGCAGCAGACAAATGAAATTTCTATTAATATGGGCCTTCCTCATATTGGTATCCTCATTACTCATCAAGATAATTGGTGGACAATGTACACGTTTGCTAAATGCTGAAAGAAGAATGTTTAAGACCTGAGTAAGCACCACCAGTGTGTTATTAAATCGTAAGGTTCAAACCAAAAGTCTTCTGGCTATCAAAATTTCCATTTCTTAGAACAGTTTCATCAGCTCTCCATCATAAAACAATTTCACTTGATCTCCTCTTTTCTCCCAACTCACAGCTCAGACGCCTCAATTAAATATTCTATGATTTTCACAAGAAACTGTTCTTCTAAAGGACATCTAGCCAAAGAGAACAAGGAAAGACATGACGAGTACTACAATTCTTTTAAGACTTGAGCACGCTGGTGATAGAATATGCACTAAGTTATACCTATATAAAAACACTGATATGATTCAAAGATGAAGCTTACAACCAGTTTCTTAACTCAGTAAGAGAAAAAGAAACAGAAACAAGTAACGTGAAGGTTTAATCCAGTTTCCCAGCAGCTTGGGGCCAAGTGGGGGGCTGAGGTGGGGAAATGGAAAGTAAATTAGGAACCTCACTTTCAGATGATTTATCAGTTCACACTATGTGATGCTAGAAAGAGAGCCTTCACAAAATGGACAGAAGTAGTCTTCCAAACCACCCTTCCACTCATAAAGAAGTGAGACCTGCATCATTACACAGGAGCTCAGCAATTCCACTCCTCACCTTCTTAACCATCCATACTCCTTTGATCACTTATTTTATTAAGAAAGGAAAATGTAAGTTTCAGCAGTAGTGAGCTGAGCTGAGCATACAGCTGGGATTACAAACTGCCAGGCCTGGGCCGCATCATAGCAAATAAGGCTAAACATTACTGCATGCTCCTCCAACTCATAGCCTGAGAGTTCAGACTGACTGCTAAATGAAATCACATTTTCCATACTAGTGAAAACAGTTCCTGCCTGCACTTTAGTGAGTCTGGCCAGGGTGACTAAATAAACTCTGTGTTCAAATGAGCTGAGTAATTTAGAAAAGGAGCTAGAAAGAGAATCCAGGTGTCTGGCTATCTGTCACTCCTCTCCAAAAAGATAATGGTATGAATTAACATTTAACAAGCACTTCACCACACAGAGGCCTTATGTAAGTACTCCATATAAACGTTGATCCTTATAAAATAATCTTATAGGACGATACTATTAATATCTCCACCTTGTAGGTAAAGAAACATGCTCAGAGAGACCAGGTCATTTCCTAGTGTTAGAGAGGTATTTGTGGTGAATAGGGATTTAAAGCCTGGCTGCCCAAGCCCACATTTTTAACCACCATGACATTCTGTCTCTGATTATGAGATCTCCTCTGAATGGTCGTCAATCTCACTTTTGCCTTTAAAGCACAGCTCAGTCTTTTGGATACAGTCTTTTGGTACAGAACATAAGATCCAATGCAACTGCTGCTTCCTATGAATTCCTGAAGAACTCAGGGGCTGGAACTTGGGCTTAGCAGAAATAGGCAAGAGAAGGGCAGACCGTTCAGCCTCAAAATCCACAAGGACTAAAATAGAACATTTCTTTAAACTGGAGGTCACCAGGAGGAAGCCACGCTGTCTTGTCCACTTACTGGACAAGTGGTTTTTCCTTAGTCCCTGGTGCTTTTTCCTTCTGCAGCAGCAGCCCCGACAGAGGAGCTCCACTTAAAAGGGAGGGTAAAAAAAATAATAATGAAAATAAAAGGGAGGGTAGACGCTATTCAGCTATGTGCTTGTGCTTAATGGCTTAGTCACTCAGTCACGTCCAACTCCTCTTTATGACCCTTCGGACTGTAGTCCACCAGGATCCTCTGTCCATGGAATTTTGTCTGGCAAGAATACTGGAGTGGATTGCCATTTCCTCCTCCAGGGTATCTTCCCAACCCAGGGATTGAACCTGAGTCTCCTGTGTCTCCTGCACTGCAAGTGGATTCTTTATCCACTGAGCCATCAGGGAAGCCCCCATTCAATTTTGGCTTCCTAATAATTCATCAGTTTACGAGTTGTAGTACTTAATAAAACATCACAGAGCTGAAAGCTAGGAGACCTGGATTATCCACCCAAGATCAACCATTGACTGGCACTTTTGAGCAGTGTTCCCACTTAAATAAATAAGCATGTGATACTGGCCTGGGTGTGGGCTTCTTTATGTTCCACAAGTAGGAGCCTGAGCCATATGAAATCACCAATATCTGGCCATTTTGACTTTCAAAAGTGGCAATTTCATGGTTTCAAACTAATATGTGTATTTACACACAATCTTTGATGCTACGCCACCTGTTTCTTCTCCTCCTAATCTAATTCCACATAATTCTGGCATCTCCCAACTATTGAACTTTCTGGCTATCAAAAGAGATTCAAGTACTGACTCAAAGTGGATAAACATTTAATTTTACTAAAGAATCCTTGGCTGTGAAGGAAGACTAATACCTCTAAAATAAGGAGTTAAGAGAAGTGCTTCCAGAGATACCACTAATCACAACTACGGGGAATATGTAGGAACACAGTTCAGAGAGGTCTAAGTTCTGAGACTCTGGGTTACCCTATTAGTTCCACTTATGTGCTGAGTCATCTTTCCATTGGGCAGAAGGTTGGATGTATGTGTTGGTAATGACTGTTCTGAGTCTAATCTGCTTGTTTAAATGTACTGAACATACTTACGAGCAATATACAAAGAGAATAGGAGAGAGAACTTTAGTTATAAGGAACCGAGAAAAAAGGAAATTTGCTGTCTCTAAAATTTCTCCTGGTTGCAATATTTATGCAACTTGCACTAAAGTTCTGTGTCCCATTTAATATAGAAAGTCTACTCTCAAGCTGAGACAGTGGCCATAGAATATTAAAATCAAAGCTTTTGTGGCTGGAATGTTGACTCTATAGCTTGTAAACCCACATTTAACAGAAAGTGAAGACAATCCAGCAAAATCATTTCAAAATTTTATCTGACTAGCCAGTTGCTGAGTTCTTAAAAATATCTATGGGTCTTTTCTTTTCTTACCCTACTGCACTGGCTAGGACTTCCAGTACCATGCTGAGTAAGACTGGTAATGAGAGTGGACATCTTTGCCTTGATCCCACTCTTAGGGAGGAAGCATCCAGTCTTTCACTTGAAGTATGATGTTCATGGTAAACTTGTGGTTTTCATTCCCGGCCAAGTATCAGAGAACAAGCTCTCTGAATAGAAAATTTAATGGAATATAGATATCAGAGTTGGATAAACTGTGTCATTTTTGCCTATTTCATGTATGTCTACCACCCTTCTTCATAACAGTGCTTTGATTTACCCCAGGGGAAGCCAACCTTCCCTCACCATTTATACAGTTCTCATGCAATGGGAAGGTGAGCCACACTGTCAATTCACCTGTTCCATGCTCTGGTCCAAGTATTTAGCCCACTAAGATTCAAACATGGGACTTCCCGGGAATTATTAAGCAAAGCTCTCCTTCTACCAGACTTACAGATCAGGGATTTCAGCCCACGACTTGAAATTTGGCCTTCTACTTGTTTTTTATAAATAAACTTTTATTGAAATGCAGCCACATGCATTTATTTACATATTGTCTATGGCTGCTTTTGAGCTCCAACAGCAAAACTGAGTAGCTGCAATAGTGACCCCTATAGCCTCCAAAGCCTAAAATATTTATTAATACTATCTAGCCCATTACAGAAAAAGTTTCCTCTCTCCTGTTCTTGATAATAACATGTAAGCAGGAACATCCAGAAAGCATATCAGCACTACATAAAAAGAACCTCTTGGAAATGAAGCCAGTACAAAAGAAGAAACTGACTCCAAATATTATGGAAGCCCCTGGATTCAGATGGGCCAGAGCTATTATACCCCAAGATTTTTCAGTTATGTAAGCCAATAAATTCAGATTTTTCTCTGAAAAGTTTAAATTGGCTTTCCTTCATCTGAATTAGAATTCATTACATAAATTAAAAATCATAATGCTCATTATTGAAACACAACTCTAATTTCTTTCTCCATTATATATCCATCAATAACATAAAGACATTCGACTTTTCTTTAGACCAGCATGTTATTGGTTGGTAGAAACTGTAATTTATTTAACAATTAGCTAAAACATTGTTTAAAAAAAAATAAAATTGACTCAGAGTTAAAAAAGGTGTTACTGAACGATGAAAGAACAAAAAGATGGAAACCAAGATTATCAACCCCTTCAATAAAAAAAACCAAACACCAACTCTGAGTAATCAATTATAGAACCGAGCTCTAAGTATAAAAACTAAACATAGGTGCTGTTATTAACATCTCCCTGAAGTAAAGGAAATATTTGAAGATCAACTAGAGAAAAAGGTTTCTGCTCCTTTACCAAAGCCAAAATTCCCAAGGGGACAGACCTAACTAATTAGGGAGATGGTGATTAAAGCAGAGCTGCTAATTGTCTACTGGGTATATAGCTCCTGTAATGCTCCCCAGAGGCTCTCAGCAATGGGAGACAAAATTAGGCTTAATATTCTTGCCAATTAAACTGTCATCACATGCCTGCATTTATGTGTCTCTTCAGGAAACTTAAAAGCACACAGAGGTGTGGTTTTCAATGCAAGCTATATGTTACTGAGAGGAAATAAATTTATATTATATTTGGAAAACAATTATTTTGTGCTTAAGCTTGTTTTACTATGCATATTCTGGAGCAAGGAGATGTGTCTCTCAGAAGCACACAACCAGCAGAGGCCAGATGTTCATCTAAGGGGAAACTAAGGTGGTTTATGAGAAAACCAAGTATACGCAGACAGAGAACAAACACCAAAGGGTGGGAGAGGGAGGTGGGGAGACTTAAAATGCAGTGCATGAAGCAATTTAAGAACTCCAGCTTATTGGAGGGAACACACACACACACACACACACACACACACACACATATCTACCCACCCCAAAGTGGGTTTTTTGTTCATACAAAGAATAGTATGCCCCGACAGGATTTTTCTTCCTGGGTATTTCCTGCCCTATGAGTTAAGAATCATTCAAGAGAGTCACAGAAAGTAATGTAAAAATTAACTGTGTAAGGATTCTTAGAAGGCAATTTGACATTTTATCTCTATTAAAAATGAAAACCAAAGACATTTAGGGCTAGATACAGGTTCTAATGCTAGCTTTGCACTGTGGTGGAAACTGTTAACCACCCCACAGTTTCTGTCCTTCCTCCTTGAAGTGGTAAGATCTCCTGGGCACTGGCTGGAGCCATGGCTGCCTATGTTTTCTCATGCTCCTTTGTAGATCAATGTGGCCATATAATTATTTGGGGGGCAGTGGAAGCGGGGTATGCATCTTCTGGCTCCTAGATGCTCTCATCTCCATTATCTGGCTGAAAAATGGAAATGAATGGAACATGGAAAGCCATGGATTGAGGATGGCACTGATACCAACCAGGATTCATAGCCTTTCCCAATCAATAGAAATTGATTAGAGGCCAGACAAGAAACTCACGCAAGGTTTTATGGGCCCCAGTGCAGCTAGCAGGGAAACAAGAACAAGTAACAGCTTCCCTTACTTGCTCCCTGAGGAGGTGGGAGATTGCTCCTTATATGCAGTGAGGGTAAAGGTAAAGGTGCATTTAGGGATTGGGCTGGAGGGGTGGTTTAGGTGGTTCTCTCACCCCTTAGGTGGTAGTGTGTGCAGGGGGCATGCCCTGCTTTTGCTCCCAAATCCCTGCTTTTGCTAGTTGCTCTTCAAAAGTTGCAGTTAGGTCTTCTGGTCTGTTTGTATCTTTTGTCCAGAATCTGCCCCAACTGAGCCAGTACTCAGTTATTTTTAGTCCCTTATAGTTTCTTTGTATTCTGTTGTTGGAGGACAGGTTTGTCCAGGTGCAAGCATTGCAGCAAAAGGTCCCAGGTCCTAGTCTGTCTCAGCAAAATGACCCTGTCAGGCATAGACTGCTCACTTCTGAGCTCCATGAGAGAAATAAACTTCTATTTTATTTAAGCTTTTGCACTTTGAAGTCTCTTTGCTATTGCAACCTAGCCTGTGCCCTACAAATATAGCCACTTACTATCTGTACAACTTGGGGTAAGTTATTTAATCTCTTCTAAGCCTCAGTTTCCTCATCTGTGAAATCAAATCATAACATTTAGTTTGTTAGGTACTAAGAAGAATAAATGGGTTAAGAGATGCTATGTGCCAAATCTGTGCCTTACGGATATACACACACAGAAGCTCAATTAACGGTAGGTGATGAAGACTACTTAGGAAACTGCTCTGAAAAGCCTGTGATATCAAGCACCTATTGTGCTCACAAAGCCCTGAAGGTAGAAATGTGTATCTGCTTTTGAGAGAGCCATCAAAAGTTATCAGTAACAAAGTATTCAGGGAAAATCAGGGATATCCTGTATCTTAGTCCAGTAGAAGAACTAAGATATGTTTATTTAATTAACTAGGTTTAGCAAACTGCACCTAAATCTTTAAACAGTGCTTCAAATCTTGCTCTGTATTATTAAATGTGCTACAAATACTAGTTATTTGTCTATGTTGACTATAATGAGTTCCATGTTTGGACACAAAATACCTCAGTAGAAAATGACATTAATCAATACAGATCACCTAATCAGAGCAGGCTGAGAAAGAGACACACAAATGAACTGGAATCATCTATATTGCACACCCCATGTGACGCACAGTTCTATAGTCAATGGAGGCTATGCCTGCCTCATGTCCCTTGCACATATTTCCCTTTTTTGACAGTGCCTTTGTATGTGATAATTATTGGCCCAATTACTGGCCCTCTGACAGTGTGGATTCTTTTTATCTTTTACAGGTGGGACATGGTTAGACCATACTCTTACAACTTCTGTAACCTTGAGATTTGCTGAGTACTGGAGCTGAGATCCTTGGCCCCAAGTTAAGATGACTACTCTGCCTCTCGGGACTTCCCCAAGGTTCTTCCGTGGGTTTTACATGTCACAAGATGCAGGAAAACCACAAGATTACATCACCCATCACAGGAGACAAGCACCTCTGAAACGGGAGGATGGATCACATTTTAGGCTTAAATCCTTTCGTGGACCCTGGTAATCTCATCAGTTATAGTGGGATGTGAGCCAAGTATAGCAATGGGAAGCTGAACCAGAGGGTGATGACAAGATTCTGCATCATCTGTACACACTTTTATCATCATTTAATCTATTAAAATGGATCTGAAGTAATGCTCTGCACTGCACTTTGTGGAGGTTATCAACGAGTATTCTGTAAGTCAGACTGATGGTGCCTCCCTCTAAAAGTCCTCTGGGCGTTACAACTGCCTTGGTGAAGGGTGGGGGTGGTCTCTGGTCTGATGTGGACCATGTGGTCTGATGTGGTCTGATACAGGACCCATACCTTAGACTGACAGGCCAAAGCTCCAGAACTGCATTCACACAAAAGCACTATCAATATCCAGGAACATTAGTCCAGGAATAAAAAACAATAAAAATAAAAAGCCCCTCTGGTATACTGGTCTCGCGAGCCCAAGGTTTTATTTAGAGCAAAAGCAAAAATTGCTGCACTAAGGAAGCAAAACAACTCGAGACCTTTATTCTTGCTCTACTTCCCTGAATTGTTACTTACAGGTTCCCTGCCATCCATGGCTTCCATCCAGAGCCTTCGGTCCTCTTCAGACAATGCCTGCATGGTGATAACCCCGGGCCTACGGAGAAACAAGGACATGTAAACCCAGTGCCACAGACGAAGGTGAGTCTTAAAGAAACACCCACGGAACCGAGTGAAAAGCTACCAGGGTTAATGGCATGCAGAGAGAGAGGCACCCCTCAGCTCTTTAGAGCCACCTTCTAGTGTCAGAAAGCAAAGCCATCACCCCAAATCCCTCTCAACCCACTTCCCTCAGGAAGGTGGCAGGAAACACAGAAGACAGGACTACACATACAGCTAAGTACACAGAGGAGTCAAGTGATTCCCTTCGGCCTTGTTTGTTCTTTGAGATCATATTCGTTCCTCTCCCCCAAAATGCTACCAGAGTGTTTGACTCCAAGTAGGGGTACAATAAACAAGTGCTAAAGTGAAGACAGGGCTTCCCTGGTGGCTTAGTGGTAATAAATCTACCTGCCAATGCAGGAGACTTGGGTTTGATCCCTGGGTCAGGAAGATTCCCTGGAGAACAGAATGACAACCCACTCCAGTATTCTTGCCTAGGAAAGTCCATGAACAGAAGAGCCTGGCGGGCTACAGTCCATGGGGTCGCAAAAGAGTTGGACACGATTTAGCGACTAACCAACAACAAAAACTGAAGAGAATTATTGGACTCAATAAAAAGAGATGGAACATACAAGTGGAGGGATCCTGGTCTAATATCTAGTCCAATGCTTCTAAAATGCTTTTGACATGAAAAGTTTTATGGGGTAATGGGCATTATACTTATAACTATATTAAATATACACACTAGTTTTAAATGAATCTTTAGCACAGCAGGAACTAAGTTCTTTATATGCATTAGCTCTTTTCACTCTTTGCCTGAAATATTCTTGCTCTTTCAAACTGAGCAAAGACCCTCGAGAAAGCATGCACACGATATCGAATAATGTTTGTTGTGTACCCCTAACAGATGTCACACAAGAGAGGTGCACCACAAAAAGGAACTTGGGAGAAGGGACTACAAGCCCTCTATGCTCATTAAGACAGGAATTCTTGACTTAGGGTCCAAGGAAGGGCCCCAAAGAGTCTATGAGCCACCCTCCCTCCTCCAAATGTTTGTGCCTTTTTTTTGGACAAATAATTCAAACTGCCTATCAGATTATGAAAGGAGACTGCAACCCACAAAAAGTTAAGAATTAATGACTCAAATCATCTTTAAAGTTTGAGAAAGTCTAAAAGGAAGGCAGAGATCCACTGAGCAAGAATTAAGTCTGCAGCACTGCTCAGGATCACAGAAGGTACAGTGGACACACACACGAACTCCATGATGCCTTGCACAGCACAAGTCTGGGCCCATAAACACCTAAGCCTATTTATTCAATCCACTTATAGTCGCTGTTCTAGCTGCTCCTGGCTTATTTCCAGTTTCAATAAACATGCTAGGTCTACTTATATTGAAGATATTTTAAATATCACATTTGTTTTCATTCATCCTTCCTCAACATCTCCAAAGGAAAAAAGTTCTCAAAGATGGAAGCATGGAGGCTTCCCTGGTGGCTCAGAGGTAAAGAATCTGCCTACAAATGCAGGAGACATGGGCTGTATCTCTGATCCGGGAAGATCCCATATGCCATGCAGCAACTGAGTCCACGCACCACAACTATGGTTGTGCTCTAGAACCAGTGAGCTGCCACTACCAAGCCCACATGCAACAACTACTGAAGCCTGCGTGCCTAGAGACTGTGCTCAGTAACAAGAGAAGCCACCACAATGAGGAGCCCATGCATTGCAACTAGAGAGTAGCCCCACTCTCTGCAATCAGAGAAAAGCCCACACAGCAATGAAGACCTAGTGTACGCACACGCGCACACACACACACACACACAAACAACGTATCTAGGGGAGGATGGGAATGAGGGGCACTGAGGAGGGAGTGTGAGTGTGGGAGGTGGTGAACGAGAGGGTGGGGGCAGGGAGAGGAAAAAAGACCAGGAGGGAGTAGCAGCGGTGGGAGAACGGGGTGTGTGTAGGTGGCTGGGGATAAGCAGGTGGATGACAGACAGGTGATGGGACAGAGGGCGGTCACTCTCGTGAAGCTCACACTGGGTGCTAGTACCTAGACCCAATGACTCAAAAGGGACAGTGATTCCCTGCACAGGCCAGAGAACTCCTCCTCCTTGTCCCACCACTGTCAGCCCATCTAGAGTGCCTGACCTGCTGGGTATCTGCAGCCTGCTGGCAGCTGTAGCCCTGTGGCTGGGGGCTTGGTGGACTGATTCTACTCCCAGTTTAAAGCCACACACAAACCTTTAATAGCTTTGAGATGAAAAGTCTACGAAAAGTCTCTCCAGTCCCTGAGCCTGAAACTCTTTTTTGAGTGTTGCTCTCAGTGTTGTTGTGCCTGGACATCAGCCATCCCCTTAGCGTAGAGGTACCCAGCCCGGCGCTGCCTCACTCAACCTGAACTTCTGTGCTGTGCCTGAGAACTTGAATTTTAACCATCTTCTCAGGTGATCCTGAGGCACAGTTAGCTCTGAAGTCCCTCTGCCCACCCAGACACCCCGTTTTTCCTTCATGTTCTCCCCACACTGGAGAGCAAAGACAGCCTACTCTCCACACTGGGGTAAAGCTACTCTCTACACACCGAAGTGTCTCAGTTCATTTCCTGCTAGGTGTTCATCAGCAAACAGTGAAACCACAATAGCTTCCTAGCAGATCAAGATGTCAGGGACCTCGCAGATGTCACATCAACTTCATGGCAAACAGTGTGAAATTTCCACCCAGTCACAAAGAGGAAGTTCAAACAAACTCAGAGGCTATTAAGGGTGGGCCACTTGGCATTAGTAACCAGGAAAGTCAACAAGATTTGTTTTTATTTCACGAAGAAATATCAAAAGATAAATTCTTTTCCACGTGTGATCTTATTCTCCTTTTTTTTTTTTTTTTTGGAGGGATGGGGTGATAGAGAACTGAATGGATTTAACGCACTTGATACTAGTCCTATAACCCCAAGTTCAGAAAACTTTCTCTCAGCCTCATGTATGTTAACATCTGGATCATAGTATTATACTATCGTTTCCAGACATCTAGAAAACACTCACTTGGCTTCAAGTTTTCTTTTCCCTTATTACAATTTAAACCACATAAATCTCTTATGTCTGTAATTCTTAGAACCAAGGTAAATGGGTCAACTTTATTTTGGAATCAAGTAGTCACTTCCTTTCCATATTCTATGCCCCTGCTAGCCACCATCCCTCAAAAGCAAAGAAACTGAGCAAAACTCTCAATGATCTTACACATTCCACATCAGTCCCTATAAGACAGTACACTTTCATTCAGGTATCAATTTAGTTCATGTGTGAAATGCATCTGGCTTTTCATAACAAAAGTGGAAAGACAAAGAGGGAAAGAGACAGAGAACTCATGAGGTAGGAGTGTGGAATGAGGGGAAAAAAAAATATGACACAATAAAAGGAAAACCCAATAAATGATCAGAGCTCTTTTCAGCTCTGCAAATAACTGTGGTCCTCAGAAACAGAGAACAAACTAGTAGGTACCAGAGGGGAGAAGAGTGAGAGGAGGGACAAAACAGGTGAAGGGAATTAAGATGTACAAGTGATCAAATAAGTCATAGAGATGTTATATATAGCACCAGGAATATAGTCAATATTTCATAATAACTTTGTATGGTGTGTAGCCTATAAAAAAATCACTGTGTTGTACACCTGAAACTAGTATTTTAAGTCAATTATACAACAATTAAAAAAAGAACTGTGACCCCCATCAAACAATAATAATAAAACTACAATAATAATAACCCAACTCTGTGTGCCAGATAGTGTGTTAAGCACTATACAGTAATTAATTCATTTCATCTTCACAACTACATCATGAGGGAGGGATATTCTCATTATCCCATTTAGCAGCTGAGAAAACCAAGGCACAAATAGGTTAAGCATTTTGTCCCCAGTTACAGAGCCAGGAACCAAACCACACAGTCTAATGCTTTGCCCTCAAGCACAAAGCTGTGGGAAACATGTAGATCCTGCAGCTGCCAGAGAGCTTCTGTTGGCCATCAGAAGGGACTAAACCCTCCTGCAAGGCCTTTAGTGAGCTCCTGCCTAGGATCAAATGAGGTCGAATGATTAAGAGCTCTGTGAAACCTAAAGTGCTTTATATATATGAGGGCTCAGAACACCACTCTAGGCAGTCAGTTCAAAAACAGGAATCCAATAATGACCAGTGTGACTGTGGTTTACATTCTATGGCAGTGGGTCTCCACGTTTTCTTCTGCCTAAAAATATCCAAGAAATGGAAAGGCAATAAGTTGCATGTTTTGCAGAAGAACACAAAAAGCACTAATCATAAAAAATAAGGATAAATTTGAACTTCACCAAAATAAAAGAATGTCCAGTTATCAAAAGATACTAAGAGAGTCAAAAGATACTATTAGGAGAGTAAGAGGTGTTTGTAATTTTTCTCTCTAATGAGACAAACATCGAGAATATGCAAAGAATGTCAACAAATAAGAAAAAAAAAAAAGAACAACCCAATTAATAAAATGGATGAAAGACCTTCATAAAACAGGACACACAAATGGCCACAAACATAAGAAACAGAAGGGAACGTGATGACATATCAGGGAAATGTAATTAAGACCACAATGAAATAAACACCCTTCTGAATGGAAAGCATTCAAAAGACCACCAATAACAAGCACTGGCAAGAATGCAGAGTTCCTGGAACTCTGCACTGGAACATACACTGCTGGTGGGAGAGTATAGTGATAAAACCACTTTGGAAATATCTATTAAAATTAAACCTATGCCTTATGATCTAGCAATTCTTCCTCTAGACATATATCCAAGAGAAATGAGCACATGTCTACCAAAAAATACATTTGAGAATACTCAGGTTTATTCATAATGGCCAGGTTTTGCAAAGAAGACAAATATCCATTCACAAGACAATAAGTTGTTGTATATTTAAAACAACGGAACACCACAAACAATAAAAAATACCAACTACTGTTAACATGCAAAAACATGAATAAATCTCATAGAAATAATAATGAGGGAAAGAAGCCAGATACAAAAGACTACCAACAGTGGGATTTCATTTATAGAATGTTCAAATTCTTGCAAAAGTCATCTGTGCTGATAGAAACCAGAACAGTGATTTTGTCTTGGAAAAGAAATATGGGCAGTGATTGGGAAGGTGCCCAAGAAAATCTGCCAGATTGACAGAAATGTTCTATAACTTGACCTAGGTCGTCACACAGGTATGTGGGAGGATGTGTCTGTATGTGCACAGTCATTAAGATATAGACTTAAGATTTATCCATTTTATTAATCAATAAAAAAATGTTTTTAAATACCCATGATATACCACCTGTCATCTAAGCTTACTTGTCGTTCTGACTTTAGTACTTCCTAGCAGACAAGTAATTGAATGACTCTATGTTATTCTTTAAAAAGCAGACAATAAGAGTACCTACCTCATGGGGTAGTTGTGAAGGCTAAGTGAACTATGTATAAGGCATTTCAAAATGTCAGACACAAAATAAGTGCTCCCAAAATTAGTTGTTATCACAGGAGCAAATGAGCAGCAGGTCAGTGAAGGGAACAGATGACAAATGTTGGGTAGTGTCCAAATTACGGAAGGAGAAGGGCAGATTAAAAAGGGAAAGAAAGAGTCACACACAAGATCCCCACCCCCCAAACACTGTCACACACCACTGAAAAATCACACCTCTACCACAAAGCAAGCCAGGCCAAGGGCTGACATACAGTCTCTGAGATCACGGCCATTTCCTTTTTCCTCCTGAGTAAAACATCAAAGTGGCCTACTTCCCCCTTTTGGAATTAATGTCTGATCATTGATAAGGGGTCTTCAGCAAATCCTAGAAAACCTGCCAGAGTGTTCCCACTACCCACCAAAGGAGAGAAGGAACAAATGATTTACAATCCTTTCTAGAGCTCAATCCTAAAATTCTACTTCAAATATAGCACCTCCTGTTCACTCTGAACAAGTCCTTGGTTGGTGCTCTATCTGGATCCTCTTGAGACGCATGAATAAGGATCTGCAATTTTCTAAGCACCTTGCCTCTCACACTACTGGGGTGATGCAGAAAACAGTTATTCACCTATCAAAAGGCAAACTGCTATCCACCACCTTATCTCCTTTCAACTCTGGTCTCCACAAAGGGTTCACGTAAAGTAATATATGATTTATTAGCACATCCAGGAACCTGGGACCACTCACGTCAGCTCACAGCCTTCTCACCAGCCAGGAGCAAGCAGAATCACAACCAGCCCTGATTCCAGGGTTGCTTGACAGCCCTCCTACTCTAATCTTATTCCTGAATCTGAGTCAACAATGGTGATCTCAATGGCTTGGCAATTCACCCACTTCCTACTGGACCAGGAAATGCTATTACTAACTCACTCCACCCCACTGAAACACACTCAGAATCTAACAGTACTTTTCTTTTATACTGACCTCCAAAGATCTAGGGCTTACTCATTCATAACACTATAAATCTTCTGCTGGCAAGAGTTCATTCCCCAGGTTCTATTCACAGTACTGCACATATAAGGGTTAAATTCCGAGTAAAAGAAGGACTGTGGCATCCACAGAAACACGTTCTCACAGCCTGTGCACAAAACCTGCCTCACTGTTCTTAGATAGGAAGACAGAGGAAAACGATGAAGGTCTAGAGAATAGGTTGTCAGCCACAGGTAAAGAGAGACACATGAGTGCCAAAGGAAGTGGTCCTTTGCTTTTAAAGTGCTACTGGCAAAACTGACCCTTAACTGTTCCTTGGCAATTACAAGCATGCAAGGTTTCAGCAGATCTTCATGTTACCAAACAAATGGCAGATCTTCAGTACACAAACCTATGGACAAAGCAGAATAATCCTGGAGAATGACATCTCTTCCGTGTGTATGTGAGATTACAGAGTCAAATATCTACAGAGACCAGGCAAGTAAACAAAATGAGGAAAACTGGATAAGATTCTTCCCTGCCCCAAGGAAAACAGGTGTGGTCTCATTTACCTTAAAATGTGCAGCTCATTATTTTTTCTTTTGCACTTTTGCTTTCTGATAAAGTCACAGAAACAAAAGGGGTTTTCCTCTATGGGAAAAACAACAGTACAAGTGGAAGGCGAAATGGCAGCTGGCCCCTGTCATCACGGTGGGGGACATCAGGGCATGGTCGAGACCGTCGCAAGGTAGAAAGCACGTGCCCCACCGAAAGGAGGCATCTGCCATCCAGCTCTATAGACAGCTGGCCCGCGGCAAGTCAGGTCAGTGTTCACAGATCTTTCCCACTTTAAAACGTTGCCTCAAGCACTATTCAAGCCAAACTGAACATCTGTGGGCTGCCAGCCTACGATTCCGGGGTCTGTGTTGGTCCTTCTCTGCCTCTCCCTACCTGAGCTCCATCCCAAGGTATCACTACATGTTACAATGTCATCTGGTGCACTGGGACTAACAACGATGTTAGTCTGCATTCTTGATGTGCCTCACAGTGCAACTGAGCAGAGTCTTTCCAGTTCATTAACGAAAGGGGAACTTGGGATACTTGTCCATTTTTTTCCAATATTGAGGACTCAGAGTCATTACAGAAGGGCAACATTCATCTCCTATATTCATCTACCATTCAGAACCTTATGAATCTGTACAATTTGCATGTTCTGAGATAAATAACCATTGGCGGTCCTTGTGCATTATATATGCTTGCACATGAGAAAAATACACATGCCACAGTAACCTGCAGTGGGCTACAGGTGAGAAAAAGACAGACCTGAGAGAGAAAAGAGACATTGCAAACAGTGGCCCACCAACTGCAGCTAAGGTTTATTGAGTGTTTATTATGGGCCAAGCACTGGGCTAAGGATGTGGCTAGCATTATCATTTGTTCCTCGCAATGAAGTAGGTACTTTCATTATACTTCTTTTAAAAAACTGAGGCTCATAAATGACTTGCACAATCTTCAACTGGTAGGCAATAGCAAAGCCTCAACTGGAACCCAGTCTGCCTGACTCTAAAGCAAGGCCCATACGCTAAGCACAACACTGTACTGCCCACACCCCAAGCAGGGAGCATCTGTGCCCTGGGATCCAAGGTGACCATTTCCTTATGAGGATGGAGGGAAGGGGGAGAAGGCACTTCTTTCTTTCTCTCTCTCTCTGGAGAAAGGAAACGGGAGAAGGAGGAAAGGACTTCCTCTACACCTCCCCCCACCCCCTCACACACAAATACACATACAGCTTTTGAGAAATTTTCAGAAGCAGGTTTCTAATCAATTATTTAGAAAGGATATGATCCTAATGAGTGAATGAATCATAACCGTCTATAGCCTATAGCACTGAGCTCCTGGGAGGAGAGGTCCTAAAATAATCATGACTATAGCAAAGATAACAGTCTAAAGAGGAACACTGCCAATCGCTTCAGATAATTTCCTTACATTTTTACTTTAAAGGAGAATGAAGTCATGAAACATCAGGAAGCCCAGACAGAGACATCTTTGGCGCAGTAAGTTACATGGTCTTTAACGAAACATACTGACTGAGTGCCAGTTATGCGCCACAGGCACCAAGGACCGAACAGTAAGCAGATTTCAACACACACCACCAGAAGAAAGCATTATGCATTGCCAGGACAAGTAACCCTCGCGGGGAATGCAAACACTTGTTATTTTGATAACAACCTACGAAAAAATATTCTAATTCTAAAAATCTTCTAGGTCATTTATCAATCCTTCTTAGTATTCTATCTCATGATGAACAGACATGCAGGTAAGTGGAGTTTACACATTGAATTGTCTCCTTTCTTCAGACTCATATAATAGCAAAATTTTGGTTTTGATTTTTAAAAACTAAACTAATTTTATACCTAGAAATTAGCAAATAAACTGATATATTCAACCAATAAAATTCCAAATTTCACAATGTAAAGAACAGAAACAGGATTAAGTAATAAAAATAAAATAAATATGGTTGCCTTATTTCACACCACAGTCCATTAACCAGCACATCCCACTCTTACTTAAACCAGAATCAAACAGCAAATACTCTCATTTAACCATTTAACTTTTTAAAAAGGAAAAGAAAAAAAAAATCCAGCAATTTAAAAAATACACAAAGACTAAAGAGTCTAAGAACTTCTCAACTAGCTTATTTTATGGAACCGTCAAGGAGCAATTCAGAAACTACAATATTTCTCCCCACTCTACCCCCACCCAAATCATGGAAGTCAGAGCAGGAGAACACCCTGAGGAAGGAAAAAGCCATTTCCTCCCCAAAATGTCAACGGCATTGAGACCAGCACTCTAACCAACCAGCAGGAAGGCAAAATCAAATATTATTGAAACAAGGGGTGAGAAGGGGAGGGGAGGGGAAGTTTGAAACCAGGAAAAATGGATTCATCTGCTGCAGAAGATAAAGGCAGACTGCACCAAGAGGGAAAAGCAGAAATGCCTGGTTCTCAGCACACACTGGACAGTCCCAATCACTCATCTGTTTTTATCACCAGCCTCGAATAAGCTGTCCCTGAAGCAAAGAGCCTGACACTTGAGAAAGTACTTCTTTACCGTACTTCAGAAAGTACGGTAAAATGCAATGTTTAAACAGAGGCTGCACTAACTGAGCATGCTTGCTTCTGCAGGAAAGTGGGTATGAAGTGATCCATCATAGAAGGGTGGGAAGGAAGGAATTTCTAGGGAAAGAATGAGTCATTTAGAATGCCTTTCCTTTAAGAGGTAATATTCACATGATGGTTTCTTCTGCAGAAACACACGTCACACACACCACTGACTACTAAATGTCAGTGTAGTAAGGACAGCTAATTTTCCACTAGACCAGCTAACAGTTATAATACGCATACAACACTGCCCTCTAGAGGCTGAGCACTGAAACAAAGTTTGTTACATAAGATGATCCTTTTTGGAAAACAGTCTTAAACTCGCAAAACATCACAAAGACACACAAACAAATGCATGCACACACACCACATACCAAACTAGAAGAGTATTATTTTAACTTAAAAGTAGTATGATATGGTTTCCTTTTGAGAGCATAAATTGGAAGGAGAGGCTTAAACCTTTTATCTTGTATAGGAAATATATATAAATAATAGATTATCACACATAGTTTGAAAAAAGATTCTTCCTCCTGTACACAGATACCCTTAAAGCACCTGTATTCACTCTCAACTTATAGATGACTTGAAAAGTCACAACACTAGGGAAAAGGTGTGCCATCAAAATGAAACAGGCTCAAAGAAATTCCTTCCAACACTAAGGTACACAGTAAGAACAATGAAGTCTCAGGTTTTAGGATAGAGAGCAAACTTCAAAGAAAGAACCTCTTCCAACCAAGAACTACATCAGGGAAGAATATTACAGTATTCCATTTTCAAAATAATCTTGCAAGGTAGGTATGATTAGCCCCATCTTACAGAAGTGGTTAATCCACTGGTCCAGACTCACACAACCAGAAAGAGGCAGATCCCAAATTCAAACTGAGGGCTGCTTTGACCTTTTACCTGCATCATGCAGCCTTCTATAAAAATATACTAAGGGTGGTGACTTATTGGAGGGTTGGGGTAGATTATTCAGATCTTCCATTAATCTTTCTAGCTGTCACTATTCTTTCTTTAACCAATTTCCCATTTTTCTGGCTTTTTGTCCTACCTATGCAGAAATGGAGATTATGTTTAAACTTGCCCAAGCTTCAGTTTAAATATCAACTAACATGATTCAGTTCCCATAATCTCTTAAACAGTAATTCACCAAAGTCCCAAAGGAAAGAACAAAATAATCTAACTCAGAAAGTGCATTACTATAAAAACCAAAATTGAACTACAAGCACACAGTGCTGTACTAAAAGCTGAATGAAGTAATGTTATTCTGCCTCTGGGAGCAAATTACCTGAGACAGATATTTAGAATTGAACAGAGTTATATAAAACATAACTAATTGAACAACTAACCAATACAAAGGAAAGCCCGTACGATGTGCAAACACCCCGTACATGGTGGATCATGAGGATAGAGTTCACAGTGGGTGTGACATGCCAGGCTAGGACTGGTTCACAGGAAAGCTGTCTCTCTCTACCTATTCATGGAAAGCTCACAGAAGGAGGACTTTGAATGTGGTTTGCAAGAAAAATCAGATGATGACTCTTAAGAAGGAAAGTCCAATAGATTCATACTGTTTCATTAAACTTTGTATCTCCATGGTCAGTACAGTCTCCAGCCATTAGTTATGGCTAATAAATTAGGAAGGGGAGAGGGAGAATAGAAGAAATGAAAATTCAAAGCATTCTAATTATGCCATCACTCTCTGTAAGACTGGAAAGGTGAAGTCCCCCTGTGAGTTACACCTTCCTCATAGCATTTTGATCCTCCAAGTCTGCTGAATACTCAATATACTGGTGTTTATACCTCCAGTTGCATGAATGTGTTTGCCATTCTACAATCAATGCTAAGTAAGACCCATGAAGGCAAGGACTATGCTTGTCTTGGTCCCCATGACACCCCTAGCACCCAGTAACCTTGTGATCCTAATAAGTCCTCCTGTTCTGCCCACCTCTGGAGAGTACCAAAGGTGGGAATGCGGCATGCAACACTCCACACAATATCTTCAAATGTATGGACTTCTGTTCGGGTCAGCTAGTCCTGGAAAACATAAAGCATTCTAATTGTTTCCTTTCCTCCAAGTATAAACACCACTCCTCAAGAGACTACACTGATTCAGTGCATCAAAAGGAAGTCTTTTGTTTCAATTATTTTCCATATGGTTTATGGCTCCTCCTGGAAAACATTTGTGAGAAAATACCCATGTGTCACATACATTTGTGAGACATCTCTTTAAAATAAACAAATGCTGAGATGCTGAGAGATGACTACCACCATGATTCTTCAGCTTAAACAAGTATTTTCCCTACATCTGCTTATTAATTTCCATAAGATGCTGCATGGTAGAGTTAATTATTCAAAGTGACTAAAGACAGACAATGGCAAGTATCATATGCCACTACCCCTAACAGCTGCTTTTAGATGAACTCTCATTTTTTACTCAGGAATTTTACATTAAACTCACTCAAAAAGAGTTAACACAATTCAAAGGAAAAAAATCTATTTTTTATTATATTAACCAATGTAACATATAAACTTTCAAATGTTCAGTTCTACAGCAAGATGATACAAAGGCACCAAAGAATGCTTCTTTATTAAGGTATAAGAAATAATGATTTTTCAAATACTAAGGAAGATAATGTATGTCAAAGGGTGGCTTTGTGAAGTGGGGCTCCTTATCAATGGGATTATTCAAGGAATGTGTACTGGGCCACCCATCTAAAAGGTTGCGGGGGCCTTTCACGGCTGCTTCCTTGAGAGAATCCCTCTTATCCAATACTGTATTGGTTTGCTCCGGCCACTGTAACAAAGACCCCCAAAGTGAGTGACATGAATAACAGAAATGTATTATGTCACAGAGGCTAGAGGCTAGAAGCTCGAGATCAAAGTGTCAGCAAGTGGGTTCCTTTTGCGGTATGTAAAGGAGAAGCTTTTCCATGCCTTTCTCCTAGCTGCTGGTGGTCTGCTAGGAATCCCCGGCTCGAAGAGACATCACCCTGATCTCTGCCTTCATGTTCACAAGGCATTCTCCCTGTGTACATGTCTGGCTCTGTCTCCCCTTTCTATCAGGACACTAGTCAGACTGAATTAGAGCCCACCCTAATCTAATCACCTCATTCTAACTTGACTACCTCTACAAATACTCTGTCTCCAAACAGTTTTTGTTGTCAGGCACTGGAGATCAGAATTTTAGCATTATGAAGTTGTGAGGGTATACAACCTAACCCATAACAAGTACCTTCTGGGAAAAGAAAATATTCTCTTCAGAGCAAGTTGTGGTAACACCCACAACTACTACAAGCCACACAGATTCTTAGATCTAAGAATTAAAAGTAGCTTTCTGAAATGTATTCACAGTATTAAGGAGGATCTTTGACACAAAAAGTTTAAGAGGTATAAATCTAAATCCCTAAACTCTGAATTAATCCTCAATTTCATTTCCAACTCATTCATGGGTCAGAGTTACAACAGTTCTTCCTAGAGGACAGAAATGTCAGGGATTAATCCCTTTTTGGCAGAATTTGAGGATTAACAAATTGGCAGCAATGCACTGGGATACAATGAAAACAATCTACTGACAAATGGCACTAGTGCTTTGATTTCTTACTCATGCCAGTCTCCTTAGATGAACAGAAATGTAAATCATCAAGAATAAAAGGTAAAAGAGTACAAAAGGTAAAAAGTGTACAAAAGAATAAAAGGTAAAAAGTGTACAAAAAACACACAGCATTCATGGAACACCTACTATGCGCCTCTTTAAACTGTTAGCCATGTGAGGACTTTCTGAAGAGCACAGGGTAGGAAATACGGGAACAGAAGTGTGTGTGAGGCTTTTGCTCAACCACCATTAGTTTACACACCAAGTGCCAATGATGAGAGTGAGAAAGCACTCCTCAGATTTCACAGGCAGCAAGGTGACCGCTCAGCAGCGGCCCCAAGACCCAAGGACAGAGAGCACTGGGCTCACCACTCGAAAACGCTTCTAAAACAGTTCAGCTAACTCCCACCTGAACCTTGGGTAAGACTCACCCTCTAAACTGCAGATTCCTCCTCAGTACCATGAGACGCTTGGAGCACAAGTCTCCCTGGGCTGGGTGAGGATTACATGAAATTACATGAACTGTTCGGCTTCCAGAAAGTCCTCTCTAACTGCTGGTCTCCTCCATAGTTAACTAAAAAACTGGGTTTTATTGTGGGTTTTACTGTTGCTTTATTCCTACTACTCTATATCAGAGACTGGTGATCATCTTTTCTACTAGCTGTATTCTCCTCCATCAAGCTAAGAATTAAGCTCCTTAGTAAAGGAGCCTGAGTTGTTTTGTTTTACTGCTTGTTTTTAACAAGGAAAATGCTTTGGTGCACTCTGAGAACACTATACTAGGATATGCCTGCTGTTTAATACACCAACTGTGAGCAAGAAGAGAGGACAACAGAAGACCTTATTCAAAAAGTGGACTTCAGGGTCCCTCTTGCATAAAGGCGGACTATGTAGATCTGGGGCAGGAACAAGAAGCTGCAGTTCTCACAAGCACCCCTGTGGATGTTGAGAGTGGGTGTTTTTCACCACACAGTAAGAGACACTGGTATCTTCAATTCACAACACTGACCTCCTAGAACATCACTTCCTAAAGGTTACAGTTTCAGCTACACAATGACATGAAATATCAGCACTGAGCCTAAGGGATAAAAGTATTCAATCTTCAAACCCCACAACTTCACATATTCTAAGTCAAATAAGTCACACTTTAGCATGTGTTAATATCTTCATAGAATAAAACATTAATAGCTACTACATAAATGTTAATTGGTGCTACATACTCTGGGAACATTCTAAAACTTCAAGCTGTTAAATATAACCATTCCCTCTTTGACTTTCACATTTCTTAGGTGCTAAACTTGCATTTCACCCCTTTGCTTCTCCAACTCAGCAGGCAGAAGCTAAGAAGTCTGTGGAAGGTTGCAAAGACAGCAGGACAGCTAGCAGCATCCATGCCTTGCTAAAGCACACTGGTGGAAAAAGAGGGGTGCAGGCGTCTTCCAGAGAACAGGACTCTATGCAGAGTTCCCGGGGATGTCTCCCCTGAGCACGTGCAAATGCCTTTCCTCTCACCTCAGTTTCTTCCTGGATGTGGGAGGAAAATGTAGAAAGATGCTAAAGAAAATAGTGCCAGTGGTAACCTCATCTTTGAGACCAAAGATGATAACCTGTATAGAAAATGGAGAGAAGCTGGTTCATGGATGTTCTGTGTTCTTTCAGGTGATGGCCAGTCAAGTGCGACCACAAGAGGAGACACAGAAGGGACTCAAGTAAACCAATTTTCTTATATTCAAGGGTGCTGGAAACAGGATGTCTGGAACACCACATAGACCACGTGGGAAAACACCAATATCATCTAGGAGGCAGAAGTGGCCGGAGAGGAGAGTACAGACCCTGACCTTTGTTAGAGTTTCTGCAGCAAAGGCAAGGCAGGGCCACCCAGGTCAACTGTTTAGGACTGGCTAGTTTGAACAACTTCACAAGTGCTAAGCTGTGACAGCAGTCCCTAGGGGCCTGGTTCCTGGCGCTGGATGGTTCAGGCAGAGGAATATTGCCTCCTGGGGTTCTGGGGCCAGTGGAGGCAGCGTGGCTGTGGACCGGGAGTCCACATGTCAGTGGTACTCCCCAGGTTCAGCCCTCAAATGAGTCCAAAAACTGGCCAGCCCTGAACAGGGCAGGCTCTCCCCAGGCAGAACGGCATCACAATACACAGAACATTAAAAACACAAATAATACAACAGAACCCTCTACTCCCTTCCAGCTTATTAAGAGGAGATTCAGAAGCCTTATTCTGAACCACAACTGAAACCTCTCCATGTCACGCCAAGGAAACCAGAGTCGATGACTTAAAAGAAATGGACTTCCCAAATACACTCAGTATGTTGAATGTGACACATTTGCTCTCGGCTTATAACTGGGACGTGCAAAGCTTTTCTGGCCTAACACAGGTGGTAGGAAGTGTTGGCAAGGGTGGAAATGAGATAGAGGAACCATGGTGAGTTTTAATTGCCTAAAAAGCAACTCTTTACAACTTCTGGGAAACTTCTGAAGAAGAAAATGACTCAGCTTCAGAAAGTGTCACTGACCTCATTTCCAAAATAACAAGAGCTGCAATGCAGGGCATGCCCTCGTTCAAGGAACCCTGCATATAGATGAACATCTCTGGGAACTATTCAGCTGACCAGCATCAAACAACAGGGCTCCATTTCCACACAAACACATCCACTAATCCATTTTTCATGGACATCAACAAATAGGAATTCTTATAAATTCCAAACTTTGAGAGAAGAGAGATGCCTACAAGGGCTCAAAGCATCCAGACTTAGGATTTGTTTAAAGTCAAGAATAATCTCAGTTTGTGGTGCACTTTTCGCAATCCCCCTTTGCTACCCCAATTCAACCTACTCCTCCATACAGCCCTTCTCCATTCCCTTCCCCCTCAAAACCTACACACAGCAAACGACTAGGGTACTTGCTTTTCTTTACAAATTGTATTTATTCCTCTGCACTCAGATGCTAGCTTTTGAAATATCAAGTCAGATAACCATGAGGGACATGCTAATTAATAACTAATAACAACTCATTGATGAACACTTATTATTTGCTAGTCTGCCAAGCATTTTATATGCCTTCTCTTCTTGAATCCTAACCATTCCAGGCACTAGGTACTATGACCATCTTCATTTTCCAGAGAAGGAAATCAAGGCCCCTCAAGATTAAGTGACTTGCCCAAAGTCATATGGCTACTAAGCAAAATTTTACTAAGTCAAAATTTAGATCTGGGTTTCCTGACTTGAGAGCCAAAAGTATAATAACTAGACTGCAAATAAGACATGGTTAGTTTCCACAAATGTCCAATTTAGACTACATGGGCATGCTCTCTCCATGGGCACGCTATCAGCCTCAGGGGCCACACTGCAGGGACACGTCGCACCACAAGAAGGCATTTCACCCCTGGCAGCACATGGAGCAGCACACGCCAGGTGGTACCCTCGCTCCGGACCCTTTAGAGCTGTCACGAAGTGGCCACAGGTAAACGTCTCAGGGAAGGTAGAAATACTGGCCTGACAAAATGTGTGTAGCTTTTTCTTCTTTTTTTTTAATAAAGGGGAGAAATTAAACAGCATGACAAGAGAATCATGCTGAGATCTAAGCATCTTTGTGCTAGCACTGCTGATCTTGAATAGACAGCTTAAATAAGCTTAACTCATGGCGTTCATTCAAAGAATTAACCTGTTGCCAAGTAAAGTGTCTCAAAGAACTGGAATGCTGTCAAACCAGCTTAACACCATGAAATGGTACAACTTAATGAGATTCTATAAATCTCGAGGAACACAACACAGAGCTCCCTCTCCAAAGACTGATTTCACAAGTGGTGTGTTTTCTTTCTTGGGTGCATACACACAATGGTAGGCAAAATGCTGTAACTAAAAGCCCCTTTTTGAAATGAGTAGAACTTCTACTTTTCCCTTTACCTAACTCCTTTTGAATCATTTCATAAAAATTTTTAAGTAAAAAATCTCAAATAGCTGATACAATTGTGCTAAATAGATTTCTTTAAACATAAATTCACCCTCCTGAGACCTAATACACATTCCCAAGAAGGAAGCCCTGACATTAAAAGAAAACCAACCAGGGCCTCAGTGCCGAATGTAAAGCACGGGGGTTGCTACAAGGATTCCTGCAAACGAGCAATTGGCCTCTATTCTAAATGAAGGAATGGAGAAGGGAAAGAGGGGGTAAAAAACCAGAATGTTATGACTGGATGGGAAAGGTAAGAAATTTAAATTCAGCAATATTTGTTTCTAAGAAACAGTGTGACAGCTGCTCACCTGTCTACTGCTTCCACGTCAAAGCAAAACCTCTTCTCAATGGAGTCTGTTTTCCGCCGTGTGCAGGATTTGAGGGTGACTGATTCATCTTCTCCCTGTTGCAAAGACACAGACAGTCAAAATGAGGCCAGAACTTGGGCCAAGCTCCTCTCTTGGACAACAATGCCACATAAACGGGAATGATCATTTCATCTTCTAAGACCTAAGTATTCAGGACCACAGGAGGTTGGTCACCAACTTCCTCAGGCCGAAGCCTCATGCAGATAAAATCTGTGAGCCATGTTCTACTTGGAGCCCAGCATCCTAGTATTGATAGATCATGATAGTATAGCAGCAACACATGTTAGACTCTTGTTGATATTGTTTTAAATAAGTTTAAACTGCAGGTTTGATAAGAGTTGAAACAAGACGACCTTGAGGTCTTCCTTCCAATTCTGAGTTTCTATGATCTTGGTTCAATGGTCACTTCTCAGGAAAACATTCCTGCACCAGGTCAAATACACCAGACATGCTCACATAACACCATGTACCCCGCTCCTTCCCTCACAGCACTGATCACAGCTGAGATCTGCTGCTGCCCTAAGGGATGATTCAAATAATGTCTCTCTCCTCATTAGGCTGCAAGCTCCCTGAGGGCACGTACCTAAGTCTGTTTTTTGCTTGCCCATGGGTCCCCAGAGATCAAACAGTCCCTGGAACAGGGACTGTGCAATGAATGTGTTTTAACAGCTTTTTGAGTATATATATATATATATATATATATATGTATATATATATTTAAAGTATGTACTGTCTTATTGAAGTATAGTTGATTCACAATGTTGTGTTAATTTCTGCTGTCCAGCAAAGTCACTCAGTTATTTGCATACATATTCTTTTTCAGTTCTTTTCCATTATGGTTTATCACAGGATACTGACTATAGATCCCTGTGCTATACAATAGGACCTTGTTGTTTATTCATCCTATCACTCAGTCGGGTCTGACTCATTGCGACCCTATGGACAGTAGCCCTCCAGGCTCCTCTGTCCATGGAATTCTCTAGGCAAGATACTGGAATGGGTAGCCATTCCCTTCTCCAGGGGACCTTGAGTATAATTTTTAATGTATAATATATTGCATATGTTTAAGCAAACAACTTATGAGTTTTGACATCTGTATACATCCATGAAATCATCAACACAATCAAGGTAATGAACATTTCCATCAGCCCCACAAGTTTCCTCGTGAGTCCCTCTGTAATCCATCAGCCTTACACGCAGTCCATTCCCAGGCAAACACTGAATCTGCTCTGTCACTACAAATTAGTTTGAATGCTCTGTAACTTTATACAAATGGAATGCCCTTTTATGCCAGACTTCTTTCACTCAACATAATTCATTTACTATTCATTCACACTGTGCGAATCAAGGGTTTATTTCTTTTTACAAATGATATGATCAACAAATCAACAAGGGGGTAATACCCAAAATATATAAACAACTCATACAACTCAACAACAACAAAAAAGCTAACACCTCAACTTAAAAATGGGGAGAAGAGTTAAACAGATATTTTTCCAAAGAGGAAATGCAGCTGGCCAACAGACACATGAAAAGCTGCTAAACATCACTAAACATCAGAGAAACACAAGTCAAAATCACAATGAGATATCATCCTACTCCTAGCAAAAATGACTATTATCAAAAAGCCCACAAATAACAAATGTCAGTGAGGATATAGAGAAAAGGGAACCCTTGTACACTGTTGGTGGGAATGTAAATTGGTGTAGCCACTGTGGAATACAGTATGGAGGTTTTTCAACCAAAAGAAAACAAAAACACTAATTCAAAAAGATACACATATTCCAATAATCATGGAAGCATTATTTACAATTGTGAAGATATGAAAGCAACCTAAGTGTCCATCAATAGATGAATGGATAAAGAAGTGGTATAGGGCTTCCCTGGCAGTTCAGTGGTTAAGAATCCGCCTCGCAATGTAGGGGACACTGGTTTGGTCCCTGGTCAGGGTAGACCCCTCCTGCTATGGAGCAACTAAGCCCACGCACCACAACTACTAAGCCAGGGTTCTAGAGCCCACGAGCCACAACTACTGAGCCCACAACTACTGAAGCCTGCACTCCTAGAGCCCATGCACCAAAACAAGAGACGCCACCACTACCGCAACTAGAGAGTAGTCCCCGCTCCTTACAGCTAGAGAAAGCCTGCATCCAGCAACAAAGACCCACTGTAGCCAAAAGAAACCATACATATACCCATTTTTAAAAAACAGAAGTGGTGTGTGTGTGCATGACACACACACAGACACACACACATACAACAGAGTACCACTCAGCCATTAAAAGAGAATTAAACTCCGCCATTTGCAACAACATGGATGAAGTGGAGGGTATTACGCTTAATAACGTAAATCAGAGAAAGACAAATATAGTATAATATCACTTATCTGTGAAATCTAAAAAGTGAAACACATGTGAATAGAACAAAAAAGAAACAGACTCACAGATATACAGAAAAAACCAGCGGTTATCAGTGGGAAGAGGGAAGGAGGGAGTAGCAAGATAGGGGTAAGGGATTAAGAGATACAAATTACTATGTATAAAATAAATAAGTTACAAGGATATATTGTACAGCACAGGGAATATAGTCAACATTTTATAATAATTATAAATGGAGTATAATTTTAAAAAATTGTGAATCACTGTTTTATACCTGAAACATAGGTAGTATTGGAAATCAACTGTATCTCAATAAAAAATAAACATTAATATTAAAACAATGCAGGCAATTTTTAAAATCCATGATACAAAACAAAGGAGCTTTTTTCTTTCTACTATTGGGTAATATTCCATTGTACAAACGGAATGCAACAGTTTTGTCACACAGCATAGCACTAATTTACTGCTTAGAAACATAGAGGTTTCTGATTTCTTCTCTTCCTGTCACATAGGAATTTTTTAGGGTTCCTTTTTCTCCTTATCTGCCAATGTTTCTTCCTAAACTAGGGGGAAATTAACAAACTTGCCTAGTCTGTTGAATAATAGGAAATGTGACTGCATATGGTAAAACTTAATCACCCACTAATATCAAAATAACACATAAAACACAGAAGACCTAGGAAGAGACCGTCTATATTTACAAGTCTTACACTATTGTCTTCTACCGAATGGCAAAGATTAACTTCTCAGATTGAGAAATGCTCCTTCTGCAATGCGTAAATGTATGACCATAAACACACAAGCATATGTACTTCTGACCATGTTAATATCTAACTCTATTTCTGATTTAATGGTGTTGGACTGCTTCCCATTTTGAAAGTTTAGGGGGAGGGTGGTTTAGTCGCTAAGTTGTATCTGACTCTAGCGACCCCATGGACTGTAGCCTGCCAGGCTCCTCTGTCCATGGGATTCTCCAGGCAAGAATACTGGAGTGGGTTACCATTTCCTTCTCCAGGTTAGGGGGAGGTGTCCCTGAGAAATAGGAGAAAACAGAGGATCTATACAAAACTGGCAAATATAAGCAGAAATAAGAGGAATATAAGAATCTGTTCCAAAAATGACCATAACACACCAGGAAAAATCTATAAAGACAATCTGTTCAAGTACTCATGGTTTTTAAAAATGGGGGCTAGAGATAACAATCATTTATACAAACAAATGAAGAGTTATAACCACGACAAACAACAAAAAAAGAAGCATGTTGTGCTGCAAAAGCCTAAATTAAGGGGGTGTAACCTGGGGAAAAAGGTCAGCAAAGGCTTTCTTGAACTGAGACCAAAGGATTCATAGGAGATAAAACCAAGAACACAGATCAGGGTGGAGAACAGCAGGCGAAGAGGGCCCCACAGTCAGGGTCCATGGAGCCCTGCAGGAACTGAAAGGAAGTCGGTGTGTCTGGAATCCAAGAGCAAGAGGGAAAGAGGACTGAGAAAGGGTCTGAGGAAGACAGGGACCTGATCATGCAGATTATGGTCTGTATCCTGCGAGCAGTGGGAACATAATGAAGGGTTCCAAGCCAGGGAAGGGACAGGGTCAGCCCTGGGCTATTCCAGGGCTCCCGCAGAGAGGGGCCTCATCTCACAAGGTAGAACTCGGGGTACTGTCTTTCACCACGCACAAGCCCTGTCTCCAAGAGGATGCAGAAAATCTGCTCACATCTCCTGGACTGAGATGAAGAGAAAAGTGGATACTTTCAAAGGAAAATAACCCAAATGCAAGGGGATAAGGAAAGAGAGAAGGGGTGGATAAAGAGCATGTTAGGGAAAGAAAACACCCTATCGCCTATTTATCTGCACCTCCTAAGAGAGCTTTGCATAAACACGTAACACAACAACATCACATGTTTCTCCTGTATAAATTAAGAAGATATCACCTCTGGACAGCCAGTTCATGTCTCCTCCACCCTGAGGCTAAGGAAACATAGAGGTGTCGCGGAAAGCTCTTATTTTATATTTATACATTTGCCTCAGAATCAGGAGATGCCAGCTCCAGAATCAGGGTTTGAGTACTGGCTTTAGTAACTCACTGATCATATGGCCTTAGAAATCACTTTCTCTCTCTGATCCTCAATTTCCTCTTTTGTAAAGGAGGAAAAACGGATCAAACAGGATGAGAAAGGACAATATTTTAGAAAATGTAAATTATAAACATAAGTAATTATTACTAGAGAAATGATTTCATATAATACCAAGCTCCCAATACGGCAGCATTTATTATGTATCAGCCTCTATTTTCTGTCCCAAGAAGTTTATATACACTAATACATATAAACCTCTTAACAATTCAGTGAGGTGTTTCCTTTTATCTCACTAAAGTCTAAGGAGTTCCAAACACTCACCATAATTGGTTTCTGCTTTCCACTTTCAATGTGGTAAGAACAGAGTAGAGAAAATACAAGAGAGTTCCTTCATTCCAGGTTTAGGAAAGCACCACATAAACAGTCCCGAAATAAATGTGACAGAATAACTCAGTGAAGTTAATTTCAGGGATTCCCTTGTAGCTCAATTGGTAAAGAATCTGCCTGCAGTGCAGGAGACCCGGGTTCAATCCCTGGGTTGGGAAGATCCCCTGGAGAAGGAAAACGGCAACCCACTCCAGTATCCTTGCCTGGAAAATCTCATGGACAGAGGAGTCTGGTGGGCTGCAGTCCATGGGGTCACAAAGAGTCAGGCACGACTGAGTGACTGACACTTACTTACTTAACTCCGTGAAGTTGATTTCTAGAAGGACTAGAAATTAAAAAAGAACTAACTTGACCTAAGAAAGGCAGACCTACCTCTATTTCCATTTCATGATAATAAGGAACTCCTACTAACAGAGATTGTTAATACTCCTTCTAACTCTATTATTTCTCTATGTTTGATCATTTCACATGTCTATTTTCCTGGGATTATTTATAAGTCAACTCTACCCCTAACAAGAAACATTAAAAGTGCCTTGACTTTTTTTTATGTTTTGATACAGGGAAGGACAGAGATGCTGACCAACTCCAGTGTTGTGGCCCAAGAAAAAGAAAGTCAGGAAGAGAAACTGGAAGTGGCAGAGAGCAAGGGGGCAGCTTGGGGGAGCAGCTAACAGTAATGACAAGAGTGTCACGCATCACTGACCTGGGCAGTCTAAGCTCAAAGCCAGGGCTCTTCGCCTCTACACTGCAGTGCCTGCACACATGCAAGCAAACCCGACAGGACGCACAAAATGCACCACAGAGAGGGCCGTGGCTGGAATACTTACAGAGGACTGCCTCATCACCAATCAGACACAGCGAAGAATTCTCTAAACCAAAGACAGAACCAGAGAAATTATCCAGAACACAGTCCAGAGATTCAAAGAAATGAAAAATGTGAATATTTTTTATTAAAAGTATTTAAATATCTCCAGTAGGAGATAATAGAAAGAATGGGGAGGTGGGAAAATTCAAAATGATAATTGATAAGAACTTTCCAAAATTACCAAGAGACACCAATCCGCAAATCCAGAAAGGCCAAAATGCCTAAGCGCAACAAATTCTTTAAAAAAATTCACAGAGAGGACCATCATAAATAGAATACTGAAAGGAAAAAGAAGAAGATGATGTAATGTGCAGCCAGAGAGAAGACAGATCAGACCTAAAAAGGCAATGAAGACAGAAAGAGTGCTCCCAGAAGAAAGGTGAACACTGGGGCACAGCAAGGCACTTCTAGCAGCAGTCTCCCCGCAAATGCAGCCTGGCTCTTCTAATGATGGCCACAAGAATATCTTTCACACCACACGCTCTGCAATGTAATGTGACCGTGCTGTTCCTCCCAGCAAGACAGGGTCTGCATCCTCTCCCGCGGCAACTGGGTGAGCTTAGGTGGGCTTTTATAACTGCTTCAACCAACACACAGGGCCAACATAAGTCTAGATCATTAAAAGGCAATGCAGTGTCTGCTTTTGTTGCTGGAAGATTCACTCCTGAAAACTTTAGCTGTCCTGAGGCTGCCATGCTATGAGGAAGCCCAAACCAGCCCACGTAGAGAGGCCAGAGAACAGGCCTTGGAACTATAGAGAGCAAAAGAGACAGAGGGAGGAGAAGAGAAGAGGAGGTCAGGAGAAAGGAAGAGAGCTATATCTGATCAGCTCAAAGTTGCTTCAAACCCTTATGATCCAGTTCCAGTCACTATCTGATTGGAACCATTTGAGAAACTCTGAGCCTAAACCACTGATCCACATGCTCCCCCAAGTCCTTACCCACAGAAACTGTAAGAAATAACTAAAATGATTGGTGCTGTTTTAAAAGTCACTACATTTTTTAGTGTTCTCTTACAATAAATAACTGGAATAGATATCTGGAAAACCAAAATGATAGGTACATAACTGGAACATCTAAACTGCCAACTGGCAGTCCTCTAGGGATCAGATGAAAGTGATGAAAATCAGTTTCACAGGATGAGGTCATCCAAGAATTTCCAGTATCTAAACACATTAACACACTTAATATTGCATATATTGAAATACAAGAAACTGTCTTAATTACAGCTTCTAACACAGCTTAGAACTAAAAATAATCATATTATTTATTTACTTTATTCAGATGCCATACCCCCTGAAACTACTATATAAAAATGAGGAAAATTACAGTGAACATTGGAGATGTTACTGCTAACATGCATTACACTCATCTTGTGTTAACCAAACAAATCAAACATGAAATTTAAAAATGAACTCACCCCCTTTCCTCCTGACTTTTGGTCAAATGGTACCATGGTGATTTGTTTGGAATCCCGTTGATATGTACAGTAATGCTTCACCCAGGAAGTTCCAAAATGACCTGCAAAGTAATATTCCCCATTAAACATCTCGACATGTCCACTGCATACTGGACAACACAGAACATGTAACTCACAGTGCTCACCTATCCTTAAACTGTTACTAGGGACAATATATTCTCCACATCAGCTGGACAACCACAGGCGGAAATCTAATCTCACACACTGGAAGTGGAACTAACCCAGGACTTTTCCCAAGGACCAAGGAAGACTTTTTCCCACTAAATGCTGCATCTGATGGGTCTTAAAATACAATGGAAGTAGAGGTTCTCTGGGGAAATTAATTCATCTTCCCGTCATCAATTTCCATCTGAAGCTTCCTTTCTCTCCCCTGACAGGAGTAAGATGACTGAAAAAGCACACAGAAAGGCTCTTCAAAATGCCTGTCACCGTCCCCATCTGGTGCGATGACGTCATGCTACCCACACAGCTGCTCTGTGATCACGTGCACAGATATACAGGGGTGCTGACCTACCTTCAAACTCCTAATTTTTATTTCAGCAGAACTCAAGAAGATCTGAAAAGCAGACAAGGAAAACCCAGAGACACTAGACATGTGGAACGGAAGTAACTATAAATGCTCAAATGTAATCTAAGTGTTTGTCCCTCGAAATTATCCCTCGGCAAAGAGGCAGGTGCCCTGCAGACAAATTCTTACAGTTTCTTATTCTACTGGTGCCTGGCCAATTATTTTATTTCAAACAAAGTACTATTAGGGGAAGAAGGCCTAATTGGCATTGTTAACCTGCAAAGACCTCAATCAATATGAGTTCTGGATGCTTATAGAGATTGCATAGCAGATATGATTAAAAAAATAATAATGATAACATGAAAAAAGATTCAGCAGACACTGAATAGGTATTTTTCAGGGTATGAATACCCATTGCAAGTGTTAGATGTCACTTAATACACTAAAAAAGCAACGGAGTGTTTATATTGCAGCATCAAGGACAAATGAAAACAGCAACTATTCTCATGTGTTTTTGTGGCTTAGAGAATATATTCCAATGATGGCACAAAGATTTCAAAAGCGCTGTATATGTAGCTTCTGCTTCTTACAAGCCTTAACAAGCTCATACCTGTAAGAATAAGGGATATAAAACTCTCATCACAACTGTATACTCCAACTTCTAATCCCATTACTACACCATTGTCACCAGGGAACAATTTTATGCCCAAGCAAATTTCTGAGTAATTGCTACATAGAATAATCACTGTAAGTATTTTGTTTCATAAGAAACTTCTAGGAGTGAAGACATTTGACAATCCTAATCAACAGTGCCCAGATAGGAGACTATAAGAAGAACTATCCATTAAAGAAAAATAATGTCCTTTCTTTAATCTCTAGTACTACATGCATGAATTAAGTCTGGGGGTGCTACAGACCAGTGCATAAATCTGAGTCATCACTGAAAACCCTAGGTTAGCAGCACCTAGCATTTCTTTCCTTGACGTCCTATGTGCAAGTCAATGGCCCTTCCCCCTGGCTTGTGAAGTGAGCTTTTGTTTCTACTTTTCATAAAATTTAATTGTTGGAATGACAGGAGTTGAAGTGAAGAAGGAAAGGGCCAAAGTCATGGTAGTTTAGGCCTTGTTGAAACAAGTCTCAAAAACAACTATTATTAGGTCTACCAAAGGATATGACTATAAAGTCCAGCCAGTTAGACCTCTCCAGGACCTCTACACCAAGGCTGTGGTATATAAAGCTATACTGAGGGTATACAGGCACCTCAAGGGGAAAGGTGGCACCACAGAGCCTATGAATTCCGGGTTGCAACAGGATTCCCAGTTACACAGAAAACACACTATATCACAGAGATAGGTAAGACCTTGTGGACAGCATCTTTCCCCTAGAAAGCTGAACTATAAAGTCATTCTCCTTTGACCAAATAAATGCTCCATGTCAGGCACTACTGGATACACCCCCTGGGGGAAAAGGCATGAGTACACCCATGCTGCTGGTTGGCCTGGCACTCACGTTTCTCCTGGACATAGAGGTACCCTTCCATAGTGTAAGGACTGATGGTCTTGTGCTCAAGGGGATTCTCCTTCATCTTCTTCATCAGGGATTCCACTTCAGACCTGGTGCCTTCAAAGCGATTTCTTGTCTAGGATGAAATCAAAGAAATGAAATCAAAACCAAATCAAAGAAATGAAACCCTCTCTGTTTCTCCAGCACTTCAGAGTATCAACCTACAGAATCCTAGGTCTAAAACCAAGTGAGGAATGTTCAGCTATCAAGAAATAAGGCAAACATTCACTTTATTGAAGTATACTTTGGCCTGAAAGCCCTATTCAAGAATGACTCTCAAGCTCTAGGGACCATCAAAATCACGTGGGGAACTGGCAGGAAATGCATCTCACCAGTCCTCACCCCCAAAGATAAATTCATCAGCTCTCAAACCAGAAACATGTGTTTCTAGCAAGTGTCCCGGCAACTCCGAGGCAGAGGGCCCACAGCAGGGCAAGCCCTCCACAGCCCTCTAGGACAGAGGTGCTCTCACCCTGGCTGTTGGCTGACAGTTTCCTCCTCAAAACCAGCTGCTTCACGTAAGGTTCTCCCTCCCCCAGGACAGCCTGCACCAGCACCCAGGGGAGCCCAGGGACCACTGCAGCTCCAGGGGGCCTGTGGCATCAGCTGAGGCCTCACAGTTCAACTTCTCCCTCTGCAGGGCCTGCTGCCCGCAACTCTCTCACAGGTGTTTTTGCCGACACTGCCTCCTGGGAACCTGCTCTGTGTAAATCTCCGCTTCAGAGCCTGCCTTCTGAGAAACCCAGCCCAACGGGAGGCCATTTCGTGAAAGCTCGTCCAAGACCTTGCAACTTCCTGTTCTCAGAGGCACCACAGGGAACAATGAGAGCTCGGGCTTCCAAAAGCACATAGCCCACCCCACTAGGACACACGGGTTTATTTGGACACAGGACCACCCAGAGACAAAGACAACATGCAGACTCATGTGATCACACTAGGGAAGAAAGGGGTTTAGTCCCAGTGGGACTGATCAGAGGCCTAAGCAGGATTCTGTGCACCCAAAGGTCCTGCTGCTTACAGTCTGGGAAAGGAGATTGGGAGTAAGGCGCGCTGACTTGGATTTCGTCACCGCGAGTTGAACAAGAGCACATCCTTTGAGCTGGAGGCCAGCATGTGTGCCCCACCCCCTACTCCTAAACACACACAGTCTACTGTTTCAAGTGGCCAGGCAGCTGGACGCACAGAAGGGAGGCCGGGTGGGGCTGGGTGGGGCTGGGACTTCCACTGCCAAAGGAAATCCTGATGCCGGTGCTACAGATTTAAAACATCAGCAGCAGCAGCAGCACTTCCGCAAACAGAAATAACGGAGCTTTGAAATAATGTGCTTTGAAATAACGGAGGTGAGGATGAACTCTGGGACCACCAAGCACCCTGGAAATGACTGCCCTCTGCTGCCCTTTGAACCCAAGCAAGACCCATTCTCCCCATCTGCGTTCCCATCCATTTAAGCGATCTCTATGCAACCAGACCCATATTTTGTTTCTTCCTCCCCTTAGCAAGGGAAGGAAGCCCATCCCCTCGCCCACTCACATTCTGTATGCTGATAGTCAACTGTGTCTTGAAGTCATTGAAGTCCTTGGCCAGTTCATAACCGTGGTGATAAAAAGTGAAGAGTCCTTGTAGGAACGCCAGTAGCTGTAATGAAGGCAGAAGGGAAGACCTCACATAAGCAGGTTCAAGAGGTATTATGGAGCTGTATCTGAGCTCCCAGCCCTGGTTTGAACGTAATAATAATGACAAAGTAATAATAATGACTATCATTTACTGAGCTCTTCTTACATGCCAGGCACTTGGGACTTCATATGCCCCATCCCACTGAATAGTCCTAACAGTAGTATTCATTTCATAGGTTGTTATCTCCATTTTAACAATAAGGAAGCAGATTCAGAGAGGTTAAGTAACTTGCCCCCAAACACACAGTATATAGCAGCTAGGATTTGAAACCAGGTCTCCTTGGCACCAACACCCAAGCTCGTATCCTGTGAGCCTCATCACCTCTTAAGAAAATCACTTCTTCAGAAACTGAAGACAAGGGGTCCCACTCAGTCTCCTTCTATTAAATTCATAACATCAGATTATCATGCAAAAGGGTGTGGTTATACTGATAAACAGCAAAGAAGAGAGAAAAGGAAGCTGGTGTGTCCTGAGTCTGCAGCCTAACAGGCAAAGTCAAATCAAAGAAAATCATCCAGATTAGACATTAGTTCAAGTGTGTTTCTGCACTTGCCATAAATTATCCAAAAGTCAACACCCTGGATCCCTTTATTAAAATAATCCCATGTTCCCACATTTTCAGTTAAGATGGTTTCCCTAAATTCTCATTTAAAGTGCCTTGGGCTAAAAGGTAACGGCATTCCTTGTTTAGTCTTGTCTTTAGTGAAGACTGAAAACATCTGTTCACCATGATTCTCACAACAGGCCTTCATATACTTAAAACCACTAATGTCCCCACCCTGAGCCTTCACTTCTCCAAGCTAAATAAATGAATGTCCTGCCATCTTTCCTCTCATCGCACACATGGAACCTCATTGCTGTTACACTTCCTGGCCCTTTCCCAAGCTCTACATATCCTGCCTTGGTCCCATACTGCAAGCTGAAAGAATTATAATTAAAGCCTGAACACAGTTTAGAATAACCAGGACCCCAACTCTATCACAAGCTCAATTCTACTACATTTGGAGATCAGTCCCATTCTAACGTGAACGTCTCGATGCTGACTCACATCGTTTGAGTTGTTCCCTCAGACCTGCCTCAAACACGTTATATCAAGACACAGCTGCATCACTTTATACTGTTGTGTTTAATCTTCTAGTCCTTAAGTGAGCATACCTTTACTTATTACACACAATCTCATTTGGTTTCACCTAACTCTCCCCTTCTGAGAAGCAGCCCTAACAATGAGAGTAAAGGAAACCCTTACACTTTGCCTGTGGCAGGAACGGTAAACACCAGGGTATATACTGACCTGCCTTCAGGCAAAGCCACGTGTCCAGCCCACTTTATCACAGAGCTTTAGGCTGGACAGTCAGGCAAGGTGCAGCTTATAACAACAGGGTCCCTTGACTTCCTGTTGCCATTGTGCCTGGAGCATCCGTTCCCTTACATCTTCACGGGAGGTAAGGAACAGGCATTGCTGGGTCCTCTGGCTAGAAACATATCTAGGGGCCCATTTATACATCTCTAACCTAAATTAAGGAATGGGGGGTAAGCCACAGAGAGTCACTAAGGACTAAAAATGAACTCTCTTTCTCAAGATGACCACAGTCTTTGGACGTCCTCTATTTCTGTGAAGAAGGCCCACACTTTTTCTTCTAAACAGCTCCAGTAATGGAGAAGAAGGGGCTCTCATGCCAAATCTAGTGCCAGTGTTCAAAGGACAACTGTCCTTCCTTAGCTCTTCCCTCCCTGTTGTCCTTGAATGCTGCTGCTCCATCAACGTTTCCAAAGCACTGAGTCACCCTCTACTGGAGAATAATGCAGAAGATAAGCAACTGATGCTCAGGGGATTCCTCCTATCAACTCTGAGTTATCCTTCACTTAAAATCAACAGGGCCTCTCTTACTCAGGGTAATTATCTCAAACAGCTCGCTAAGATGTCACCTGCATATACACACAAGCACTCCAAAGGCAGAGAGCTGCTAATATTTATTTTGGTTTTCACTTCCTTTGGTATCATGCCTGGTTGTCCATTCTTCCACAGGAAATGATGCCTTAAATATTGTTATCTTTGGACCACTTCCCTTCCTTCTCCCCTCACAGCATCTTTCCTCCCCTCCCCAACCTCCCACACACTGTATGCATCTCTGAACCTATGACCCATGGGAAATGAAAGTCCACTGCTCAGGGGGTGGGCAAGGCCCACAGAAAGACTCCAGAGAAGAAAGGACAGGTCCACTTCAAAGAAATGCTTCTCCTCACGCAGAGAGAAATGTGGCTGTGGCCTTAGCTGGTTATTAGGTAAGAGAAGCCTCACATGCAACCAGGCTCCTCCCTGGACACCAGACACACAGCCACAGCACAACAAAGGAAACGCCAAGGAGAGACCTCACCACTGTCCCCCTCCCTTCCTCCCCATCCTTGCTTCCCTCTGAGAATTACTGTAAGAAAAATCTATTTCTATTTCCTAGCTGATTACATAGATTTAAAAAAAAAATGAACAAAAACATAACTGCTTTATTAGTGATGGCTGCATCATTCTAGACTCTGATAAATTTAAGTGGTTTCCATTCACAGAACAGAGCTACTGTTTGGGGTTGAATTTTGCCCCTCTATATCCAAAAGATATGAAGTCTGAACCCCTAGTATTTCAGAATGTGATTTTCTGTAGAAACAGGGTCTGTACAGTGGTAATAAAGTGAAAATGAATCCATTAGGCCCTAATCAAAAATGACTGGTGTCCTTGAAAACTGGGGGTGGGGGGGCAGAGTTTGGACATAGTCACAAACACAGAGAGAAGACAGACCTGTGAGGATGAGGAACTGAAGTGACTGATCTATAAAAGCAAGGAATGCCAAACACTGCCAGGAAAGCACCAGAAGCCAGGAAGAGGAAAGGAGGGATTAGTTCTCTAAAGGTTTCAGGGGGAACAGGGCCCTGCTGACCTTGATCTCAGACTTCTATAGCCTCCAGAACTATGAGTCAGTACACTTCTGCTGTTCTGAGGCACCCCGTTTGTGGTACTTTGTTACAGAAACCATAGCAGAAAAATACAGCTACTAAGAACCATTCATGCACACAGTGAAGAGAAGGGCTGCCGGCAGAGAGATGAAAAGCTGGGCTGGGGAAGCCAAGTAACTCCCTGTAACTCATCCTTAACCTATCAGCACACTGGGCCACGGCAAAGACTGCGATCAGCAACGTAGCTGATTTAGCACAGGAGTGCTGAGACAGACGCAGACCAATGTATCAGAAGGGACGCTGAGCTGATGGGGTTGGGACAGGACGCCACTGACCAAAGAGAAAGAAGGACAACCTGCAATGGAGCAAGAGCCGTGAGAAAGGACAGAAAGGCAGAGCACCGAGAAATACTCAGGAGGCGAAACTCAGAGGCTGCGGAGCCTGACAAATGTGGAGAGTGAGTTCTCTGCAACACGAGGAAACCACCAATTATGAAAATTCAGGAACAGACGGAACAAGGCTTTACCTTCGGGAAGCCATTAAGTCATTATCTATGATCCCAATCTCCAGAACATTCAGTACCTCAAAAGAAAATTAAGGTTTCCGGGGCACAAAAAAAATAGAGGGTTTAGATCCCAGAAGTCTGACTTTTCTTCCTTGGCATGCTAAAATTTTGTTTTTCCAAAGGTACTTGAAGTTACTTTCTAAGAAACAAATGAACATAGTGGATGTGCATGGAGCTTGCCTGAATGGCTGCAAGATTCCTTTGACTGAAACCAACTCAACACATGAACACTTATACCAGGCACCCCAACAATTTAGTTCAACTGATTTTTTGTTGGTTTCCTTTACACCTGCATATAGTCAAATGTTGTTTCAAATAGAAATTTAAGAGTCAGACCATTACAGCTCTGCCATTTACTAGGTGTGACCTTGCAGAGGTAAGTAAACATGCTTCAATTTCTTTATCTGAAAACAAAAACAGGACCTACCCTTATATAATGATCGAATGACATGATGTGGCAAAGCACTTATTACTTACACAGAACATAACAGTTTCAGCTGGTATCATCAAGTGTTATGTTCTTCTTCTGTACAACCTAGGCCAGTAGCTTAAACTTTAATGTGCAGCAGAATCACCTGGAAGGCTTACAAAAGTATAGTTGACTAGATCCCACTCCCAAATTTCAGGTATGGGTTACAGCTTGAGAATTTGTATTTCTAGGACTTTGAGAACCACTAATCCAGTCAGTAGCTTTTTTGCTATATGACTCTCTTCTCCCTACTCACAGCTCCAGCCACTCACCTGCTTGTCTACTAGTATGCTCAGAAACAAGAACTTCTGTGGAAAAGTGAAGGTTACATATCTATATCCAACCTCTCAGCCAACTCATTTTTTAATATTTATTTATTTGACTGTGCTGGGTATTAGTTGTGACATGCAGAATCTTAGTTGAAGTCTGTAGGATCTTTAGTTGTGGTATGTGGGATGTAGTTCCCTGACCAGGGATCAAACTCAGGCCCCCTGCATTGGGAGTGCAGAGTCTTGGCCACTGGCCACTCAGCCAATTCTAACACAAGGCCAGACATTTTTTCATTAGCTTTCCAGGTGCCTCACTTTATGAACTCAAAAACATCTGCAATCCACAATGGTTTTCTACTTTTTAAACCCCTCTGTCCATCCTGTCCAACCTGGCACTCACCTGAACGCAACTTTGGCTAGCTCGTTACTATACATGTTGCTTCCCCAAGGAGGCTGTGAGCTCCTCAGATAGAGCACCTGGGTTGTCAGTATTTTCTATGTATTCAGAAAAAAATGCTTTCAGATTTATCAAGACTGTACTAAACCAAGCAGACCCTGTTAACACTGCCACTTGACTCATTCACTCATTTGAGGAGACCCTGGGTGGCCAAAATTGACATAGTCCTCTGTCTCAGAATTAAAAAAAAAAAAAAAAAAGACTGTTAACTGGGTCCTAATAAGCAACTATATAATAATTGAGTGTTAATTAGGTTAGCACTTTCCTGGTGGCTCATAAAGAGTCCACCTGCAATGCAGGATATGCAGGTTCAATTCCTGGGTTGGGAAGACCCACTGGAAAAGGACATAGCAACCCATTCCAGTATTCGTGCCTGGAGAATACCATGGACTGAGGAGCCTGGCAGGTTATGGTCCACAGGGTCACAAAAAGTCAGACACAACTGAAGTGACTGAGCACACACGCACACAATTAGGTTAGCTCTATTCTAAGCATCTTACCTGGATAAACTCAGGTAATCTTCCTAACATCTTTATAAATGGGATTGTTATACCTATTTTGCAGATGAGAAGACTGAGGCTCACAAAATAACTTCCCAAGAACATGCACCTGGAATACGACTGAGCTGAGATTTAAAAGCAGGCAATCTGGTTCTAGAGCCCTTGACAATGATGCTACACTGCCTCTCAAAAAGCTCAAGACACTGATATATTACACTAGAATGCCAGGAAACAGAAAGGTAAATCCTTACAGATTTCTTTTAAAAAAGAGGAGAAAGAAAGGGAGGAGGAGGAGGAAAGCTCACATAGATGAACAGAGCCATCCAGCTGAGACCAGCCTAGACTGGATGAACCCCACAGATGTGTGAGAAACATCTACTGTTGTATAAGGTTTTATTGTTATTTGTTACCCAACAAAAGCTAACAGATACAGTATCTGATTTACTATATGGAGAAATCAAAATGAACAAGGAAAAACACCTCCAAAAAATAGGATGGGTCAATTAAAATGCAACTCATCAAAATCAAGCATTTATAGAATAATAGCAATTAATCTGTACATAAAGGTTATTAGAATCATACTTCTGTTTTTCTATAGAAATTCTAGCAAAAGCAAGTAAAAATGCCAAAGGCTAATTCTTCATGACAGCATTTGAATTCCTGCCCCAACCATGAGAGATGAGACTGTAATTGAATGGCTGGTTTTAACACCTCTGGGCCCCAAGCAGGGAAATCAACAAGCTTGCTTTCTCTGACAGATGGCTTCCCCATCTCACAGATCCTGCAGAAAGACAGGGATTTTGAGATCTTGGTAGAGATCACTGCTAGAAAGGAAGATGTCTCTAAAATTTCCAATATTCAAGTAAGACTGAGGTAATTAACTACTTTGAAGAATTTGCCAGATGACATGGCTGGGAGGAGATCCCAAGAACATAACAGTTTCAGCAAAGTAAAAGACAGAAGCATTAGATTTCAAGACCAAATAGTCTTAAAATCGCCTGCCAGTCTACACGCCTAAAAAGCACCCCCAAAATTTATAAATTAGAAAGGGGGCACAAAACACTCTTAACCAAAAAGGGAGGTCATTTTCTTTCAGGTTCTTATAGTTTTATTATTTACTAAAGAAAATCACTCTTTCTTAAGTTTAGGTAATCTTATTTGTAAAGAGACTCAAGGCTTGGGTCTAAATCAGAGATTGCATTTGGCTGAAAAGTTCAAGATCAGCAAGTCTTAAATTGAGGCCCATAAGCTCATTTGGTGTCTCCATGGATTCTGAACACTAGTGCCACAGCAGGGTTAAAGCAGTACCTCATCTCCACGAAAGCACAACCACACTGGGGTGGCCTAGGCTACACCAGACTTGTTCCCACACTGCAGCCCTACATGCCCAATGGGATGTTCCACCCAAGTCCAAATCCCATCACAGTCCCCTCAGGGCAATCTCCATGCCTCTTGGTTATAACAAACCTAGAGTGAGAAGCTGCTTCCTATCCCATCTTTTTAATACATGCCTGGGATAAGAAGGGGCTTTGAACTTAGGGGACAAAAAGAGAAAGGTTTCCTTGGGTTACTGCTACCTTTGGGTTATTTGAGGGAGAGAGGAAGCAGGGGCGGGGGTGGGGCTCGGGGGCAGGCAGAGGAAGGAGAAATGGTAAGAGGTTGTCACTACTGTTTGGCAAGATGAAAACTCCTCCCCTCCCTTACCCAGACTTGGAAATCAACCAGCCCAACACAGAGTGGCTAGAGGCGGGAACCACTGCGGAACATTCTCCGTCCGTGTCTATGGTTGCACTGGGGAGAATCCAGGGTACTCAGGTGACAGCACTGTTACCAGCAGAAGGCACAGCATCAGGGCTGGTCAGTGTCTTCGCTAACAACTTAGAGCATTTTGTCATCTAGGTAACTGGAATGAGGGGTGGGGATGAAAGTCTGGGTACACGGCAAAACCCTGAGCATCTACTTACAGGCTCCACGAACTCAAACATCTTCCTCTCTTGGACTTCCTGCACCTTGAAGACATACTCCAGGGATACTTCATAGAAATGCTGCCGAACCAGGTCCACCTGGCTGTCTGCCTACAAGCAAAATGGGATTTCAGAGAAAAAGCAGGTCACTATCTGAGGAAAGAATTAAGTAAGCAGCTCCCTACCCCCACCCCTCGCCAAGAAAAGATCTCCAGAGATGGTTTTTAAAAACAAATCCAGTAGCATGAAGCAGAAATCAGAATAATGTTCATGGTTACCTGAGCGCTAAGTTTGGGCCAAGCACCATGCCCATAGCTGTACATCATTATCATATTCAATCCTCACAAATTTTAGTTATTTAATCCTCATTATAATCCTAAAAAGAAGATAGCATCCTTACCTCTAACTTACAGGAAGTAAATGAAATTGGCTAACATTAAGGAACCTGACAGAGTTGGTACAAGACAGAGCTGGGACTTCTGTCCTGGCTGCTCTTTCTCCAAGACCGCTGTACATCCTTAAACCTCTAGATTCTACCACCTTCCCACAGTGGGGCAGACCTATGTTCCATGAAAGACAGAATTTTAAAGAGAAAAAGAAAATGGGCAGGACCATCCTCATTCATCCATCCTAATGAACAAAACAAGATGATGGGAGACAGGAGACCTCAGAACAGAACATTTTCACTCATCCCAAACACCTTCTTTGGACAAGGATGAACTACTAGTTTATAGCATAATTGGGCTTCCCTGGTGACTCAGTAGTAAAGACTCCACATGCCTATGCAGGAGACCTGGGTTCCATCCCTGGGACAGGAAAATCTCCTGGAGAAGAAAGTGGCAACCTACTCCAGTATTCTTGCCTAGGAGATCCCACAGACAGAGGAGCCTGGTGAGCTACAGGCCACAGGGTCACAAAACAGTCAGACATACTTACACTAGCAGTTGGATTTGTTAAGTCCCTGCAGTCCTTGATTTCTCATGGTGCAAATCCAACACACTTACACCACGGACCCACCTACTTCTCCCCACACCCTGGACGAACAACAAAGCAGAGTAATTACATTGCTCCCTCAAAGCTTCACCTCCAACTCTTGCAGGTCATGAGACCCGGAAAGACCCACAACTGGGTACAAGGAAGCCAGTGATCTGGGATCCAGAACCCAGGGGAGAAAATGACTGTGTGGAGCAGCAAGAAGCTGTGCTGAGAAGTGCCTCAACTATCACTACAATGCTCTTAAACTTTCAACGGTGTGGCGGAAGTCAATTCATTCTTTCCAAACAGGTAATTACACTGAAAGCACATTTCAATGACAAAAGAAAAATATGATTTTTTAAAAACAAAAATGGATATCCTGCTAATAGGAAACAAAACACTCTTTTCTTTAGAAACAAAGGTGTCAGGTGTCATTCGATAACATACTTTACAAAGACAAAGCTCCCAAAGGAGTATTTCTTTCAGCATTCCTTTGTCAAGATTCCTGCAGAGCTAACCTGGGACAGACCTTTCACTTCATTAGGTACTGCTAACAAACATATGGTATTGCTTACCTTGTATCTTAAGGACTTGGTAAATTGTTCATTCATTCATTGGGGTGCACAACTTAATGAGGAAAAGAGATAAATAATCGTGTAAATTAAAAAAAAATTTACAAACTCTGGAAAAGGACGAGGTGCTATGAGACAATCCAAAAGATCCATTCAAGTCTCCTGCTAGTGACTTCCTCCTAGGGCAACTTCCATATTAATATAGAGAAGGTCCCAGCTCCCTAAGTTTAACTGCTGCACAAAATCAACATGAAGGGCTAAGCCTGTGGGCGGGCGTTTCCTAAGCTTCCAAGCAGGAGAGTTGATGTCTGAGCACTGACTGAGCTTTATCTGGAGGACAGAGTTCAAAAAGTGCCGTACTAAGCCCCTCTCCAGGGTGGCCAGCAAGTGTCTATACACTTCCGCCTGGGCTCCTGCCAGCTAAGGTCTGTAAGTCCCTGCAGTTCTTGATTTCTTGTAGTGCAAATCCAACACATTTACACCTGGGGACACATCTACTTCCCCTGACTTCCCCCACAACCTGAATACATCCTCCCTGCTTGGACTTACCAAGTGAGGCTGCAACAGAAAAAAGGCCCTTTCTTAAAAGCCACAAGTTAGGCCAGGCTGGAGGAGCCAGGAGGAAAGTCCTCCGAGAAGAGTAGAGCCCAGCATCAGTGAGAGTGCCAGGAGAGCAACCACTTGGATGGAAATCGCAGTTCTATCATTTTCTAGCTGGTGGGACCTGCTACAGCCACTTATCCTCTCTGGGTCTCTTCCCCACACCTGGAGACTGGGGATGGTATGACCTGCCCTTGCTCTGAGCAGAGCTGTTTTGAAGAGAAAATGAGTTAAAGGATGTAAACAATTTGAAAACCAGGATGTGTCCTGTGTACACTGAGTGTTACCACCAGGAAAGTGGAAGCAGATGGGCTTCAAGCCCTGCTCCTACCCTAAACCAGCCACATTTTCTCTGGGCAGTGGCAATCTTCTCCTCACTGGCCTCTCTGCTTTCTTTCTCTGCCCCCACAATCCAATGTCTATCCAGCAGCCAGAACACTTTCCCTAAAATCTCCATCAGATACTTTCACAGCTCCTTCGATGCCTTCCCCTGGGCCCTACTATGGTCTGAAGACCCTGAGGGGCCAGCCCACCCCTCTCTCTCCCCCTCAATCCCTCCCTCTCCTGTTCCAACTGGGGCTTCTAGCCACCCTCCAATACTCTAAACTCTTTCTTTCCATGCAACTTCTGCACTTGTTGTTCCATCTGCCTGAAAACCCCTCTCCCTAGATAGATGTTCGATTTTTTTGAACTTTAATGCATACTAAGAAATATCTTTTGCACATTACTCAATAAACATACATATATAAGTAAATGCAACACACTTTCATCTTTTTCACTCTATTCCATCCTACTCTACTCTATTTCATGATCCAGTAACTCAGATCTTATGACACATGCACAATTTAAAGAACACTGTCCTAGCTTTTAACCCATGTTGCTCCTTTCTCTTCCCCTGGTCTCATTTCAAATGTCCCCTCTTTAGAGAAGCCTGAGTTGACATTATTTTAGGAAGGTTACCCCGAGGAGTTTATATCCTATCTCCCAATTTATTTCCTTATCACTACATGAAATTCTTATATATTCTTCTTTCATGTACTGCCTAGAAGAATATAAAGTCAATGAGAGTAAAGACCTTGTTCCACTTTTCCATTTCAGACCCCAGAAAGGGGCCTGGCCCATAGCAAACATTCAACTTGATGCTTGAGGAACAAAAGAATTGATCTCTATGTGAACACCAGTGACCCAGCACTAAGAAGTAAAGTGTAACAGAATGCATTTCCAATGGAAAAGGAAAAAAAAAAATCCCAAGTGGAATGGTATGTTTCTCCTGCCAATGACCCTCTCATCTGGGCCACTGAATTCACCCACATCCTTAGCGGCTGCTACAATGGAATCAAAAGCCGGATTCCAACCCCTGAGTAGGCAGTTCTGTTACTCGAGAAGCCGTCAACCTACCAGCTTGTCTAAGACCCACCAACCACTCTGTGCTTCCTGGAAAAGAGACATTCTCCTAGATTCTAAGTTCCTACCATACATTTCACTCCCCACAACACACTCAACTCCTGAACAGACTTTTCGCAGAAGCATCCAATGAATAATTTGTCCAAGGAATGATTTCTATCTTAAAAGCCAGCTTCTGAGCCACTGAAGACACTGACATTTTAAAGTCATCCACTAGATGGCAGCATTGCTTCACATCACTACCCTGTTATTTCAGCCACCAGAGACAGGGGATGGGCTAGAATTTACAAGTATTCAGGTCAGGCCTACAAGTAAGGAACAATTCTGGATCATCAAAGGAAATAGATTTCATTAAATGTGTAGCAGGAGATTAATAAGATTGTTAAAAGTTGATTTTTTAATAAATGGGAGGAAAATCATCACTAAATAGCTGGAAGACATTGAGCAAATCACTTGACCTCTGCAAGGACCTCAGTTCCTGCAAATGGAATTCTAAGAGGTTTAACCAGAGGATCACCACGGTCCCTCCTGCTCTTCATTTCCATTATCTTGACACTCACATTAAATAACAATGGCTGGCAGGCAGCCCAGCAACATCCTTCCTTTCCAAGATGGAGAGACAAGAGCTTACTGGGTTAAGGGAAAGGTCTCCAGAGTCAGGAGCCAGGGTTCAAATCCTTGCTGACTAGCAATGGGCAAGCTATTTAATATCTTTGAGCATCAGCCGCCCCCTATGTAAATGAGAGGGAATCCATCTGTACCTCATAGGGTGGTTGTGAGAAGCTGAGCAGATTCCATGTGAAGTGCTAGTATATAAATACGTATTCAGTAAACAACCGCCACTATTATTGTTGCTGTTGCTAGTAAAAACATTATCATCATTATTATTATGAGATTTTTATTCAATTTAATTCAGCTAAGGTATAAAAAGCAGTGCTTGAGAAGAGACCAGGACTTGCAACAAAGACCTGCAGCCTAATCCTTGCCTTCAAAGTACTTAGGAAGTGTAAATGGGTAAAAGACAAGGACTGTAACAACAACAACAAAAAAAACCATAAATGCAAAAATATCCACTAAGATAAGCAGATAAATACTGGCAGAGTCAGAGCTGCAGACAGAATGTTTGCCCTCCTCACCACTACATTAGTAACTAATCCCCAGTGTGATAGCATTTGGGGTGGAGCCTGTGGGAAATAATTATGAGCTTAGAGTCTTGAGCATAGAATCCTTTTTTTTAAGTCTTTATTAAATTTGTTACAATGTTGCTTCTGTTTTATCTTTTGTTTTTTAGGCTAGGAGGCATGTGGGATCTTAGCTCCCCAACCAGGGATCAAACCCACACCTCCTACACTGGAAGGTGAAGTCTTAACTACTGGACCATGAGGGAAGTCCCTCTGTAGAGTTTCTACACAAGTTGCCAAGGAGACTAGCTCACCCTACCCATTTTGCCTTGTAAGGACACAGCCAGAAGATAGCCATCTATGAACCAGCAAGCAGGCCTCACCAGACACCAAATCTGCCACCACCCGGATCCTGGACTTCCCAATATCCAGAACTGTGAGAAACAGATTTCTGTTCTTTATAAGCCACCCAGTCTATGGTATTCCATCACAGCAGCCAGAACATAAGGCATCAGGAAAAATGCCATCCAATGTGGGAACAGGGTAGGGGGAGGATCAGGCCAGTTATAGGGATAATACTTTACATTTGTATGGCAGTTGTAATTTACCTTCTCATACATGAAGTAGTCAGGACAGGTGATTTATGAGTATTTTACAAAAGAACTAGAGCTCAGACAGACCAAGTACTTTCCCAGGTCACACAGTCAACTATGTGGTAAAGCAAGCCTTGAAAAGAAGGTGTCTCTGTCAGTCCAGTGTTCTGGTCCCCATACTGCTATCTCAGTTCAGTTCAGTTGTACAGTCGTGTCGGACTCTTTGCGACCCCATGGACTGCAGCACTCCAGGCTTCCCTGTCATTCACCAACTCTCAGAGCTTACTCAAACTCACGTCCATCAAGTCAGTGATGCCATCCAACCATCTCATCCTCTGTCAACCCCTTCTCCTCCCGCCTTCAATCTTTCCCAGCATCAGGGTCTTTTCCAATGAGTCAGTTCTTCGCCATCAGATGGCTGAAGTGTTGGAGCTTCAGCTGTATCAGGGGGAGATGCTATTGGCATGGCCCTGAAAGAAAATGTGGTACGTGTCCCAGACCAACTCATCAGGGTCCAAGCATGGGCAGAACAGCCTTGGAGGAGAAGCAGTCTCACTCCGGGGACGTCATGCATGTGCATACATGTGCATCTCCCAATGTCAGTAGGTGCCAGAGCAACTATTCACTCACTCATTCACTCATTTCAAAGCAAAGAGTTCTGAGCACACCACTTCCTAACTGGGATATGAAACAAATCCTAGTGGGGAGGGGAGTGGCCTCTACCATCTGCTGACTATTCCTGATCTTTCAACCTTTAATCCCATCACCTTCATGTGAACAGAAGTACTGGCATGGAATTTGCTCTAAAAGAAAGGAAACTGAAGAATGCAAGCTAGCTCAAAAACCTCAGGTTCTCTTTTAGCACACACCTGAGACAGTTCAAGCAAATTTTTAAGAGTTAAGTAGGAGGATATTCATGTAGCCAAGCATGGAGTTACACTAGCAAACTGCCCTGTCTCTCCAAAACATATACCCCCTCCCCATGCAAATCTCCATGAACTAAATAAAAATGGTCACAGCTCCAAGGTCACAAAGCCAACTTTTCTTTCCAAGTTAACCACTCTTTAAAAAGACCTTATGCAAAAAAAAAAAAAAAAACAAAAAAACGAGCAGATCAAAGAATTTACTTTTTTGAAACAAGGTAACCTCTACACAAAATATATGAGAGACAACAAAATACTGCTTTAAAAAAAAAAGACTAATGCCAAGCAGTGGTTGGATTTTTTTTTTTTTTTTTTTCATTTCACATTAAGGAAGGATGACCAAAGGGTTTCAGATACTAACATTTCAAATCAGTGATGTAAGGAGAAAGTCAAAAGGCAAGGTAAGGGAGTACAGAATCAAAGTCAAGGGTGAGAGAAACAGGAAAACAGATCTCAGTTTGAAAAGAAGAAGCAAAGTCTAGCGATTAGAGTGATCTTGACCAGCTGCATATCCCTTGCCGTGGACAGGATGGACAGCACACAGTGTGAGCTGCAGTTTGAGAAGGGACAAAGGCCATGTAGGCAGCAAGCATGGAAGGAGGGATCAGAATGAAGCTCCTGGCTTCTGAGATCCCTTGCAACCCTAGGGTGTTCCAGCAAAGAGTAACCAGCACATATCCACAGTACCATGGAAACATTAAAACACTTTATTCAGGACACTAGTAAAGTCACTTACCTCCTGAAGCTGAGACTCTTTCTTCTTGGAAGACAAATTCAAGTGCTTTTCTAAGATGCCACAATACTTCTCTGTCTCCTTGTCATACTTCTTTTTGGCCTCCTGGCAAAAAAAAAAAAAAGAGGAAAGGAAAAAGAAAAAAGAAAAATAAGATGTTCCAGGGATGGAAGCAACCCGGGTCAGACTTTTCCTGTTCATCTTCATGGGTTCATCATTCCCTTACACCCAGAAATGTGGCAGACCACCCAGCTCCTACTCTTCCAATAATGCCCATGAAACCAAACAACCACACATCAATATCCTGACCGTTTTGAGGGTCTACCATAGAGGACTCACTACAATACCAGAAACGAGGTAAATGCCAGTATTTCAAAGTGGCAGAGTCAGGACTCCACCTTCTAAAAACTTCAGTTGTAAGATAGAAATTTCTAGTTTATAACTCGCAAGGATGTTCAAAGCCAAAGGAAGAAGGAAAGTTATCTGTAAAGCTAATCCCCAAACAGGAAGGTGTAAGTACACCTTAAAGGGGACAAGTCCGAACTAATGGTAGATCAAGCTTTAACCATGTTCAAAAAGCACTGTTTAATTTGGAGATCTAAACATCCTTGATGCAATAATATCACATGTGGGTCTTCAAGGTAAGGAATAATTCAAAACAAAGAAGATGTTATCTTCCCAGATGTGTTCACTGCAGCAGCATTTATAATAACCAAAGAAAAAGCAACAGTAACAGTGCTGCCTAAGAATAGAATCTGGGATAATTAAAATATGAGGCAGTCATTAAACATAACTTAGAAGGCTAGCTAGTCATATGGAAGGATGCTCACAATGTAGTGACAGCATGATACAAACTTGTTGCATCCTATAAACAATGTGTCTACCTACAGACAAACATTAGGTGGGAAGATACTTCAGTGAAAATACTTGAGATAGGAAATGGGATAATGAGTGATGTTTTCCTCCATTAGGGAGATGTCTATTATCCTATATGATTGCTTTCAAAATAAAAAATATACATGTACAAAAAAGATCTTCACGACCCAGATAATCACAATGGTGTGATCACTCACCTAGAGCCAGACATCATGGAATGTAAGTCAAGTGGGCCTTAGAAAGCATCACTACAAACAAAGCTAGTGGATGTGATGGAATTCCAGTTGAGCTATTTCAAATCCTGAAAGAAGATGCTGTGAAAGTGCTGCACTCAATATGCCAGCAAATTTGGAAAACTCAGCAGTGGCCACAGGACTGGAAAAGGTCAGTTTTCATTCCAATCCCTAAGAAAGGCAATCCCAAAGAATGCTCAAACTACCGCACAATTGCACTCATCTTACCCACTAGTAAAGTAATGCTCAAAATTCTCCAAGCCAGGCTTCAGCAATACGTGAACCGAGAACTTCCAGATGTTCAAGCTGGTTTTAGAAAAGGCAGAGGAACCAGAGATCAAGTTGCCAATATCTGCTGGATCATTGAAAAAGCAAGAGAGTTCCAGAAAAACATCTATTTCTGCTTTATTGACTACACCAAAGCCTTCAACTGTGTGGATCACAATAAACTGTGGGAAATTCTGAAAGAGATGGGAATACCAGGCCACCTGACCTGCCTCTTGAGAAACCTGTATGCAGGTCAGGAAGCAACAGTTAGAACTGGGTATGGAACAATAGACTGGTTCCAAATAGGAAAAGGAGTATGTCAAGGCTGTATATTGTCACCCTGCTTATTTAACTTATATGCAGAGTACATCATGAGAAACGCTGGGCTGGAGGAAGCACAAGATTGGAATCAAGATTGCCGGAAGAAATATCAACAACCTCAGATATGCAGATGACACCACCCTTATGGCAGAGAGTGAAGAGGAACTAAAAAGCCTCTTGATGAAAGTGAAAGAGGAGAGTGAAAAAGTTGGCTTAAAGCTTAACATTCAGAAAACTGAGATCATGGCATCTGATCCCATCACCTCATGGGAAATAGATGGGGAGACAGTGGAAACAGTGTCAGACTTTATTTTTTGGGGCTCCAAAATCACTGCAGATGGTGACTGCAGCCATGAAATTAAAAGACGCTTACTCCTTGGAAGGAAAGTGATGACCAACCTAGATAGCATATTAAAAAGCAGAGACATTACCTTACCAACAAAGGCCCATCTGGTCAAAGCTATGGTTTTTCCAGCGGTCATGTATGGATGTGAGAGTTGGACTGTGAAGAAAGCTGAGAGCCGAAAAATTGATGCTTTTGAACTGTAGTGTTGGAGAAGACTCTTGAGAGTCCCTTGGACTGCAAGGAGATCCAGCCAGTCCATCCTAAAGGAGATCAGTCCTGGGTGTTCATTGGAAGGACTGATGCTGAATCTGAAACTCCAATACTTTGGCCACCTCATGCGAAGAGTTGACTCATTGGAAAAGACCCTGATGCTGGGAGGGATTGGGGGCAGGAGGAGAAGGAGACGACAGAGGATGAGATGGCTAGATGGCATCACTGACTCGATGGGCATGAGTTTGAGTAAACTCCGGGAGCTGGTGATGGACAGGGAGGCCTGGCGGGCTGCGATTCATGGGGTCGCAAAGAGTCAGGCATGACTGAGCGAATGAACTGAACTGAAACATTGTATTAGCTCTCCCAAAGTCACTGAGTTTCTATTCCCTATTTTACAGATAAGAAAACTTAGATTCAGGAGGTTAACTTCTGTAAAAAGTTCCAGAGAGTGACAGAGCTGGAGTCTGAGCCCAAGACAAGCTGCTTTTAAGCCCACACCTGGACATACCGTCGTAGGTGGTTTCTCTTCCCTCCACATTTCAGTGGAAATGGTAGGCAAGGGGGCTGGAGGAAGGTCCACTGTGGCCTGATAAAAAGGATCAAATGCACTAACTGGGTGCATCACTCCTGCTTTTGACTTTTGGGGATTCCACGGGAGATATTTTTCTTCAACTCCAAGGCTTATAGGAGAAGAAAAAAATTTGTTGCCAGATAAGGAAGCTGAGACCCCTCTTCATTTAATGATGATGTAATGAGCAAGCACTCTGTGTAAGGATCCTTCAGGCACTGGAAATACAAGGCAGAAAAGGCCCCACCCTCATGGTAGGGGTGTTCAAGCAGAAGGAGAAACACAATTAACCAGTAAACAAACAGCATGATTTCAGACTGCCACAGGTCCATGAAGGAGACAGGGTGTAGTCCCAAAGATTCTTGCAGACAAATGTTCCGGAGAGGCCTCCCTGGGGAGGGGAAGTATGATCAAAGATCTGCTCACCTAGTGAGGGGGAGGGGACTGATAAATGCAGACGGACAGAACACCCAGAGCCTAAGCGTGAAGGACACACCAAGAAACTATCACCTGAAGCGCTGACAAGCAACCGTGGCATCAGAACACCATTTATCTGGTCAACACCAAGACTCTAAGCCTCACAAAATGGGCAGATTCATCATTTACCCATTTGAGCTGGCAAGTGTCCATGTCTACAAATCTGAATTTTGTTTGAAAGCCTTACATACATGAAAAAAACATGCAGAAGCAAGTGGAGACAAAGCCAGAGGACACATTTCTCCTTCAAACAAGGAAAGGTACAAGACAAAACACTTGACTCAATGCTTTTCCTTCATAGAAATCTAGTGACTTGGAGCTGCGATTCCAACTCTAATTAATACTCCTACAGCCCTTTCATCAGCCTTGTCAGCAACCCCCCAAAGAGAACCCTGTGCCAGCACAGTCCAGCTGACCAGAGGTGAGAAGAGGCCTGGGAACATGAGTCATTGACATTCTGTGACTTTCTGGCAACTTGAGCCTCCACATTCCATGCTCAAGAGGACAGCCAGAACTCAAGGGAACAGGAAGCAGTTCCTGTCCTGAGAAAACAGCAACAAGATCTCTGGGGGCATAACTCCACTAAGATTGAGATAATGTTCTTTAGACAGGAAGGTAGTAAGACTTCCTCACTCAGGTACCAAGATGCTATTCACTGACTTCCAGAGGGTACACAGTATTTGGCAAAATGGATCCAAGACAGAGTTAGGATCCTGGTAATGATTCCCAACTCCGTACAAACCACTGTCCCTTCAGGACTCAGTTCCCTGATCTATAAATTCAGGATGACTAGCCCAGATAATGCCTCCAGTTTTCCCTTTCAGCTCAGAGACTAACAAAAAAGCATTAAGAACACCCACCCCATTGTAGGACTGTCAGGAATAAATGAGATAAGGCATATCCAGTGCTTGGCAGAGCACGTGGCACATGGAAAGTGCCTGATAGAATTCCGTGCTGATGATGGTGGTGGCAGTCAGGGTAGTGGCAGTGATGATGAGGTCCAGCATCTAAACCTACCTCCTTCTTATCAAAACACCACTCGCTTTCCATGTCCCACATTCCAGGAGGGAAACCCTTCACAGCACCCACCGCAATGTGCAAGATCATATGCTTATTTACACCATTCTGTACAGGGCCTTTCTCCCTGCATGCCACAAGCAAGGCAACTACATCTGCATTTATTCTCCACCAAACAGCAAAGTGGAGCACAGTGCCAGGCATGTGGCAGGCTCTCGTACCTTATGAATGAACTGTGCATATGGAACAGAACAGCTAATACCAAATGACCTTATGACAGCATTCTGAGCACTTTATAGGGGTTCACTGGTTTCTTCTTCATAATAACTCTGTAAGGTGAGCACTATCATGATCCCCATTTCTCAGTTTAGGAAAAAGGTCAGTAATCGCCCCATGTTTATATGTGAACAGCACAAACGGGATTTGGGCTCAAGCAGCCCCACTCTGAACCACCTTCTCTGACGTCTATTGTAGTTTCACTGGAGAACCCAGCTTTGGCTGTAAGAAAAATCAACTCCCCCAAACTCAGGTATCTAAAAGTAAGGCCATGGCTAAGCCAAGCCCATAGGATCTGCCCTACCCCAAAGCAGCCAAATTAGCACAAGAATGCTCCTCCTCGTTCATAACCTTCACTCCCTGCCACCACCCCCAGCACTCTAACTTCTGCTTCTTCAAGTAGCAACAGGTTGTTATAGCAACCGAACTGGCACCAGAGTGGGGAGGAGGATGGGTAATTTAAGCATCACACAGGCAGAGCTGGGAAACTTCCACTTGGCCGCTACAGAGAACTTGCTGGCTCTGAGGTATCCCTGAATTTGCTCCCTCACAGCCTAGTAGAGGGACTGTTGTTTCTTTGTGTTCTTGTAAGTGTACATAATTCTGTGATATACATGTACAGTGTGGAGGTGGGGACGAGGAACAGATATATAGAAAAAAATAAATAACAAAAGGGGAGGTATGGGAAATCATCCCCAATTTCACCACATGGTTCTTTGACGAGAATGAGAGAGGAGAGTGTGTGTGAGGAGAAACATGTTTTGGTGAGTGACTGTTTTCTACAAATTTTTTTATTCTTGTGTTTCTCACCATCTATAGCTCTCTGAAAAGGACCTGCTCCTGTCATGACCATCACTGACATCAGCCCAAAAGAAGCGTGCTCAGACTTCCCCTCCTCCTCCATGGTAACCATGGTAATCCCCAAAGCTGCACCGAGGGAAGAGGCCGGAGTGAGAGGCGTCTGTGCTTGGGAGTTGGAGAAGTGACTACTGGAAAGATGACTCAATACATGGGTCTGCTCTGCCTCTGCCTCAAAGCTCTTTAGGACCCTCCAGAGCCACTTCTGTGTTGGTAGGACCGGGAGGCAGAGGCCCCAAGGCCACAAAAGAGAAGGTGCTCATGGGGTCTGCATCAGTGAGAACTCAGGGAGGGGCACTCGGCATTTTCCCATCTGTCCCTGGGCCTGTTCAAAGGCTTGGACAAAAGCTTAGCAGAATAAGACTTCCTTTAAATTATACATTCCTGAATGTATGATACAATACCAATGAGCTCCAATTTCCTCATAAATGAAAACTGTAAAATTGGATGGGAAGTGCTGGAAAACTGGAAGAAAAATCTTGGCCACGGTCCTTCCTTCAAATTAGGGTCGTCCATCCCTCTGAATAACGGTGACTGACCAGAACGTCTCTTTCACGCCCTAATCATATTCATTTTCAGAAAGCAGATGCACTTAGTTGGGGGTGGAAGAGACCACCCCTAGTTATACTTCGGCTCTGTTTTTCCTACCTACAAGCAGGCACCTCTCAAGGCCATTTCACAACTGAGTAAAATCCACACCGTCTCAACAAGAGGGTGACATTGCCCAAGATCCCCTGCAGGTGGCGCAAGGGGCTGCAAGCCAAATGACTTCAGTTCCGCTAAAAAAAAAAAAAGGAAGAAAACCTTGAAAATCCTTTTGCTTTCATTGATTCCAATGAAAACATTTTGCCCATAGGTGGCCTCTAACACTCTACTGAAGGTCAACCTGGCTAGGACTGTCTAGTGATTTATCAGAGGGCGGGAAACCCGGGAGAATCCACCTTTAAAAAAATGAGTAACAGGTTAGAATCAGCCAAGTTTCAGCGACCATCTTTCCAGATCAGTGGTAACAAATGCTGACCTCTGGGTTGAAGCAGTCCCACTTTTTGACTTGCACAGCATGCAATATATATTTTTTAATTATGTGCCCCAGTTTTTTAAGGCCAGGAAATTTCACATAAAACTTTGACTTTTCAGTTTCTCTTGAAAAAATGCAAAGATCTAACAACAAAGGGCTCAATTTCACACACAGTAAAAGTGGGCTAAGAAGAGGGTCCTCACATACATAGGCGCCTATTTGCAACCCCTGTCCTAGGCCTCAGTCCTGGACCTCTGCAAACAATACAATTCCATAGTGTCCAAACACACAGGTAACTACTCACGCAAAGGAGGCACGGTTTCCACCTCTGGATGAGTTATGAACTAGCACAACACAATTAGATATCAAAACACTACAATGACTGATCTGAGGTTGACCTCTCAGTCTTATTTCAGACACTAGGTGTTGTATTTTCCAGACCTCCTGTCCTGAAATCCAAGAAGGCTTGCAAAATTCTCACCTTGGCAGCCCCAATCTGCTCCTTTCGAAACTTCTCCAACGGAGTGATGAGCACTTCACTGGCATTCTCAATCTGGAGAGGAAAAGCAGAGGGGTGAGGCAGGGGGACACAGAAGCAGTATCTCAGTAAAGAAGCAAAGCAGTTCTGGCACAAAAAACTACCCCATGCCTCAGTATAAAATCTGAGTTAGCACAATGGTGCCTGCGTCACCTCTTCATAACACTTGAACCAACAGCATGCGAAATCAAAATTTAGTCATTGGTTCAAAATACAGTATTCTTCCTATGCATGAGTAAGACAGATTCTTTAAAAATAAAAATGAGAACCTTTAAAAATGTAAGCAACCACACTGAAGGCAGAGCAGAACTGGTGACAGAGTAGGGTCTAAATTTCAAGCTTCGGCGGACATCTTCTTGTAAGTGCTCATTCAGCCAAGTTATATTTAAGTAGATATATTCAACCCTAAGGCTATGTTAACACTCCCTGCAAAAAAATCCCACCTTTGGTGACATAAAAACCATCCAAGACTGATTCTATGTAGCCCTCCCTACTAGTTCTGGACTGGGATCAGGACACTTGTGCTTCCTGGCTGCCTATCAACTTCATCTCACTGTACTCACCCCCTCAGGTCCTGCCCTCCAACCACACTGTCACCTGAAAGTGAAAGTTGCTCAGTCATGTCCGACTCTGTGCGACACCATAGACTGTAATAGTCCATGGAATTCTTCAGGCCAGAATACTAGAGTGGGTAGCCTTTCCCTTCTCCAGGGGATCGTCCCAACCCAGAGACTGAAACCAGGTCTCCCACATTGCAGGTAGATTCTTTACCAGCTGAGCCACAAGGGAAGCCCAAGAATATTGGAGTGGGTAGACTATCCCTTCTTCAGCGGATCTTCCCAACCCAGGAATCGAACTGGAGTCTCCTGCAGTGCAGGCAAACTGTTTACCAACTGAGCTATCAGGGAAGCCTTATTGTCACCTAAAGGCACCTCAAATGGACCAAACCTTCCCCACTTCCAAAACTCTGCATTTGGTTGTTCTTTTAGATGTTCTGTTTCCAAATTCTTGTGTGGACAACTCATTACTTCTTGCAATTCAGTTTTCAGCTTAAATATTACCTCTTTAGGGAGGCTTTCTCTACTGCCAAAGTAATCCAAAGAAACTTCCCACCACCTGACCAAGCATTTTCTTCAGAAGATGTAGACTAGCTAAAATTCTCTATTTCACCATTACAATATACGCACATACACGGCACTCATAAATGCTCACTTGTCCACCACCATCCCCAAAACACAGAAGAGTGCTGAAACAAAGGAATATTCAAACGTTTTCAACAATTAAATAAATGAATGAATTGATTCTTGGTTGGCTGCCAACTGTGTGACCATGGGCAAAACATTTAACCTCTCTAGGCTCTAATTTCCTCATCTGCAAAATAAGTGGGGTGAACTGTTCCAGCTCTAAGATTCTATATTCTTTTCTAAGGCAGCATGATATTTTACAATCTTTCCTTTTAAGTCATTCACTGCTCACTCGTCACTCAACTAATTATTTCAGGAATCTCATCGCAACAAAGCATTATTTTTCTAAATCACATGCCTATCCATTGCAATGAAACTAACAGAGTAAATGCCAGAAGCCATAGATGGAGACAGCAAAGAACTAACTAGACAATGTGAAGGGGAGAAGGTGGCAGGTCTCCAAATTTATTGCCGTTTGCCTTTTTCTCACTTTTGAGAGCATTTCCATTAGAATATTTTAACTCTACAGTGCTGCAATACTGTTTAACTTGCTTGATTTATACTGTCATTTGGCTTACTTATTTCATCTTTTCCACAAATCAAGTATAAATCTCAAACACAATGGTGCTCAGAGCCCCTAAGTCAGTGGTTCTAAATGTTAACTGAAAACTGGGCTCACCTGAGGAATTTTTAAAATTCCCAGTCTCCAGGCCAGGCTCCAGACCAATAAATCAGAAACTCTGTACCTCACTCCACACATCAGTATCTTTTAAACTCCCCAAGTTGTTCCAATGGGCCTCCATGGGGAGAATCCAGCCCTCACTAGATGCTAAATACACAAAAGCCCTAACTTCCCACATGGGAATCAGGACGCCCAAGTCCTTGTCCCAGTACCTGCTACTGCAAGCTATCAGTCTTCAGGACATCTCACTTTTCTTATCTGTCAAATAAGGGGCTGTACACAGTTAGGAAAAAGGTCCATATGGGTCTAAGATTCTATGACTATATAATTTCCACTCAGTTCCAAGCACTAAGCTAATATGGGAACACAGTAACCCCTTCTTCACCCTTCAAGAACTCATACTTCCAATGGGACACAAATATATGCAGTGACTATCAAGACACTCCACAAGCAGAGTAAGAGGCAGGAACTGGACGTTCAAAAAATACAAAGGATGGCCAGGAAGGCTTCCCAAGGAAGGTACAGCTTTACCAGGCTAAGCTGAACTGAAAACAAAGTTATCACAAGGGAAGGAGGTTAGGGAAGGGGCTTGCGATGGCCAGATACTCATATGCAGACAGCAGAAACTAGATTCACTGACATTAATAATAAAATTGCAGAGGCAAGCTGAAAAGTATAATCCAGTCATTATTCCCTTACCCCAGACCATAGCAATCTGCAGAGTATTCATCATGATTTGCTTGCCACACCCCCCCCACCCCCAAATAACAACTCCGCCAAGAACCAGACTCAAAAGAATCACTTCCCTTTCTGAGGCACTAGCACGTGCACACACACACAAGCTTTGCTCTGCTTCCACCCACCACCCTCCTGATTCTGGCTCAAGAACCCAGCAGGGAGCAATCAAGGCAAACAGTGCCTCTCTCTACAGAGCTGAAAGTGACAGACTTCTGCTCTGGTTGAAGTTTTAAAGAAACACCTGCTTCTTTGATATCACTCACACTTGGGTTTGAATCCAGACTGTGCCACTTATTAACTGGGTGATTTTGGTCATATTATTTTACAGATGTAAATCTCAGTATCTTCATCTGGACAATGGAGATGATAAAGGTCCCACTTCATAGAGTCATCATGAGAGTTAAAATAGAAAATGCATGCCTACATAATGTCTTGGTAGAGCTTGTGAACTGAACTGCATCCCCTCCAAAATTCACATACTGAAGCCCTACTGCTGCTAAGTCGCTTCAGTCATGTCCGACTCTGTAAGAGCCCATAGATGGCAGCCCACCAGGCTCCCCCATCCCTGGAATTCACCAGGCAAGAACACTGGAGTGGGTTGCCATTTCCTTCTCCAATGCGTGAAAGTGAAGTCGCTCAGTCGTGTCCGACTCTTAGCGACCCCATGGACTGCAGAGCCCACCAGACTCCTCCGTCCATGGGATTTTCCAGGCAAGAGTACTGGAGTGGGGTGCCATTGCCTTCTCCTATTGAAGCCCTAACCCCTATTAAATTAAACAAGGAGGACATTAGACTGAGGTGGCTCTAATGCCTTAGCAGCCTACATAAGCAAACTAAAACCCAAGGCTTTAAGTCCCTCAAGGTGAAGAAACTAAAATCTAAGAAAATGAAACCAATCACAAACAACTAGACTTTTCCAAACAAGGAAACCACTTAAGCTATATAGCCAATCAAATAATTTCCTTCCTTTGCTTCCACATCTGCTATATAAAAGTCTCTGCCCTGTCTCCTTTCGATGGGGTGCTCCTAACCATTTACGGGTTGGTTCCACCCAATTTGAACCAATTTTTGTTCAAATAAACTTAAAAATTTAACAAGCCTCAGTTTATCAACACTCGCAATGTGATAGTACTGATTAAAAATTTTAGAGATGGAGTCTTTGGAGATAATTAGGTCATGAGGATAGACTCCTCATTATGGGATTAACGACTTTGTTAGAAGAGGCAGGAGAGCTTCCCCGACCTTTCTCTGCACTGTGAGGAAACAGCAAGGAGGAAGGAGGTGGCTGTCTGCAAGCCAGGAAGAGGGCCCTCACCAGGAACCAAATCAGCCAGCAACTTAATCTTAGACTACAGTCTCCACAACTGTGAAAAATAAATGTCTGTTGTTTAAGCTACTCAGTCTGTGGAAATTTGTTATGGCAACCTGAGCAGGATAAGGTGGTACTTAGTCCTGAAACGACTGACTGTCAGTATGGGAAGAGAAACCAATGCACATGGATGACTCTCCTCTGCGGCACTGCTGCCTAGAGACAAGCCCACCTGGGGACAAAGCAGCATGCAGCTTCACTCCTAATATCTTAGGAATAAGAGGGAGGCCCACAAGAGCTTCTTGTGAACACAAAATCCCTCATCTGTGAATGTTGAACAACATCAGAATAAATCCTCATACAAAAGATATCTCTTAGAAACTTGGAGATCAGTGTTTGATTCTTGAATTTGCATACTGCTTCTCTTTGAAAAGCTTCTTATAGTTCCTATCATTTACTAAGTACCCATTGACTGGGTGCCTACCAACATGGCAGGCACTGTGTTAGGTGCCTTAGAATTAACAAAAGAGAGCTCTTAGATGTGTTTAGTAAGGTGAGGAGAAGGGGAGCAGGGCAGGGCACCTTCATTCCCATTCTGCCAATAAGGGATCTGAGTTAAATTCAAAAGATTTATTCCATCTAAAAGCTAAGTAATTCAAATGATCCCTCCTAAGTCATATACTTTATATACATACATATATATACACACACCTTATAGTGAATCTTTAGGAGGGTAAGTATGTGGTTCTAAGTTACACATGGTAAACCTTTAATATTTACAGAAGGCTTCAAAACCCAGCAAGGATGAGAAGATGAGATCTGCTCATGAGCCCAGAGCAAAAAAGTGGCAGAGCCTGGACTCAACCCCATTCTTCTGATAACAAACCCTGTGCCCCCTCAATGATCACACTGTCCACGACCAAGGGCAACCCAGCCATACTCACCATTCGTATCCGTTCATCTTCAAGATTCCTGAGGACAGTGGCAAACTCCTGTAAAGACCTTGCTGGAAAAGAGAAAGGGGTCATGAGGTGGAAGTAGAGTGAAAGGCCCTTGGAAACCCTTCCAGAAACAGCTATTATGTTACGGACTAAAATCCCTTGGCATGTGCAGAAGCCTAAAGACAACTCTTCCCAAGGCTCCCCTTGTCTTTTCATCACTAACCATTACGGATGACCCCAAAATGCAGGATAATCCACTGGGAACTCAAGCTGGGGAAGGGTTTCCTTCAAGAAAAAGGCCTGCCTGTTCCTGAGAGTCCCCAGGACTGATGGGATGCTGGCCAGCTCCCAGGCTGGATGGGGTAGAGTTCTTCTCAGGAGTTCAAGGGTTTCCTGCCCAGGATTCAACCTCTGCACCCTTTGTTGTGGGGCTGCGTCAGAACCCAACCTTTTCTTTGCACCAGAGTTAAACAAACAATGCCGCTGGCATTGAAAGCCACCTCTCTGCCTTGCGTTCCTCCTCTCTGAATCCTCAAGCCCCTTATTATTGCAACACAGTTGGCAGTGTAGCAGTAAGACGTAGACAGTCTCTTTCATTGAAATTATTCCAAATGCAACAAGCATTGCATACAATAGCCCTAAGGATATTGGAGGCATTCATGTATTGTTGGTAAAAGCATTCACATTTTCAGGCATTACAACAATGATATGTTTTCACTGCTCTCAGCTGTCTCCCAATTCCCCCTGCTCATCCCCAGATTCTGATGCTCTGTAAGCAACAGGGACTCCATAAGCATTTAGTGACTTAATTAATTCAGTGTAACTCACTCAACTCCTGCTCACTGAATGGAGTCAACCAATACACCCAATGGAAGGATATGGTGTAAAGACTAGGATCTGGCAAAGACAGGTGTCTTGACATTGCAAATCCTCTGTGCTGAGTGTTGCCCACAAAAGATGGACAGGAGACGGTGAAGGGAGACACAACGCAGTGAGGTAATAAATGAGAACCTCCATCTGTTGCTAAGGAAAATGCAAGGGGTAGGTGGGGGTGGGGGAGCGGTGGGCAGTGAATAATGCAGACACCCAGCTTCTCTCCACATCCAAAGGCAATGACAGCTACACAGCCCCAGCCAACTGCTGCCAGGGCAGAACGAGAGGTCGGCTGCTCAGGCTCCCCAATTTTTAAAGAAGCTGAAAAACTGGAACTTGACACAAATTCAATTTATACGTTAATTCAGTTTTAAAAAAATGAGTGTCCAAGAAAATATGTCTGCATTAGGACCTCTGATCTAGCTCTTCTCCCGTCTCCCCATGTTCTACTTTTGCTCTAATCCTAAGGTACCAAGTTTGGAATTGGGGGAAGAAGCCAGCCAGAAGCAGCATGCCTAGTGGAGGGTGGAGACAGGAGCCCCACCGCAAACCTTCCCGCGCTCTCCTACAGGCCAGAGTGGGGAGAGGCAATCGCAGAACTCTGAGGAAAAGCCCAGGAGAGCCCCAGGGCCCCTGATCCTCACTTCACTCTGCTGGGTCTACTCTTAATATCGACTTAATTTATGACACTTACATACTCGCTGTTCCAGGGGAAAGACCCAGTGAGGACGATGAAAGTGTGGTGAACAGTGCACTTTTTACATTCTTACATGTGGTTGTGACTTACCTATACACATTTCATCATCTGTTTCTGCATCTCCTATGCACTGAAATTTAAATTCATTTAAGGAGTCTGCAAATTTCCGCTTCGCTGAAGACAAATCTAGCAACAACAAAAAAAAGAGTAAAAAATGTGAATTACTGAAATAAATCTGCTTTCCTATTTACTGCACTTTTTAGTCCCTGTACTATAAAAAGCAGCTAGATCTGTTCCTGAGTCCATCTCAGAGCACAAAATAATGTAAATTCAAAATAGTAAGTAACTGTTTATAACATGAAATAGCTGCTTCACAAGTCAGTATTTTTGCTACATTTGCTTTAATGAGTCTGGCCCCCTCTGTGTAGTTAATTCCTCAAACTACACAGAGAGTCCTGCCATCTCCACTTGATGCACATGGGAATCCACTTGCCTAAGAATGTCAGGGTCAGAGCCCACATTAGGATCTGTTCAGCCCTGCTCTGTCACTGACCCTCCACATGGGTCAGTGAAGCTGCCCCCATGTCAGATTCAACAATACGCACCCCAATCTAACACACACGACAAACAGGCATTAGTGGGAGCTGGCAGAAAGGGCTTGGAACTACACAGGAGCACCCGCACCTCCTCTTCTGACTCAAGGACACACAAGGCCTGAGTTCTCAGAACCCTCTGGGCTCCCCTCAGAGGAGAGCAGCCACCAGCCTGACAAAGCTCTGCCCGAACCAGTTAGTTCCCTGGGTGACCTCGTTCCACCACCGCCACGAGAACAAAGCCCTGACAATGTTCTGAGCTGGGGTAAAAAACGCACCCCACACATGGTATCTATAAAGAAAGCTCTCAGAGGCCCTTGTCAAATTTTAAAAACAAGCTTTCATTTAAGACAGTAATAAAAACCAATGACCCTTCCGGAACCCTCAGCTTCTGTTAAGGGTATAAACCACCGAGGTACCTTTAAGTGGCCTGACAGACGAGGCTGCTCGGCACAAATGTGCTTAACTTAATTCCATGTGCAGCCTTCCTGCAGATTAGGCTAATCATTCAAATTACCCTCGGACATGTTTCCCTCATTGAAGGGGAAATGGCATTATGTTCAAATTCCCAGAGGAGGGAAATATGAGGCATAACTGGCAGCGAGGTCTGGCTTTCATAAGGTACTAGGGGGAGTCAGGGGTGAGGGAGGATTCTGGCTTCACAGATCAACAGAACCTTTTGGAATAAAAGCATCCATGATACTCAGCACTTCTTTTTTAGTTCCTAAATTTGTCCCTTGAGGTTAGGGGTCATGTTTTTTCCATCTGCTGGCTTGGTTTGTTTCCTCTCCATGTACTTGGCACTGTACCCTGCTCAGTGCGTGCTAAATAATATGTGTGTGGCAGGGATGGGGAGAGCTATATACAAATCCAACCCCCAGTAGTGAGCTCGCCAAACCGAGTGTTCACCCCAAGCGATGGAGCCAGGCGGGGCCGTGCTGCCCTTCTTGGGTCCGAGGCTCAGACCACTGCACGGTTTACCGAGGCTGCCGCTCTGGGACTGCCCTCCCAGCCTCAGCTCATACGGCGCGGGCCCCAAGCTCACTATGCCTTGGGCAAGGCCCTCTACCTGTCGCCAGCAGAGGAAGGCACTTGGAGCAGAGGAGAGCACAGGGGCCAACGGCCAGCAGTCTCTGATTCAGTCACTTTAATGGAATGGTTCTTGGCCAAAAGTATAGATTCTGGCAGAGAAATCTCTCAGGGCATCTCTTAAGATTGGCCAACCCAGGCTGAGAATATCCCCAAGAACACACATCACTCCCTGGCAAGTCAGGAAAGAAACAGATGCATCTGAAAGAACACTGTGGGGAGAAGGACAGGGGTGGCAACAGTCAGGCAGGAAGAAAATGAGGAAGAATAATGTTTCTAAGTAGAAGACAAAGCTCTTCCTACAGTGCATGGAATGTGGACAGGTGGTACTCAAGTCTAGGCTTTGCCAGAATGTTTCTCGATCGGGATTCACAGACAGAGGCCTGAGCAAAGAGTAAGAACAGGAGTGCTTCTCTATCCGCTCAGCAACCCTCCAGTGCCTCTCCAATGGGGCGAGTAAGACTCAAGCTGGACCCTCTTCTCAACAAGGCAGAAGAAAGGAGAAAAGTCAGCCAGGCTTGGGAAAGCTCCCAAACAGGCACCTGAAAAGCCGTGCTGCCAACGAAGATTGAGCCGTGGCTAATGATGCACAATGGGGCCTTTGTGCGGCCTTCCTCGGGAGGCCCATGGAACCAGAAACAAACCTGTAACCTTACAACCAGAGTGTGACCCGACTTCCCTGTGTGGTGACACTCAGCATACCCCGTGAAGCGCTGTGGGCCCCACAAAGCTGATAAAGAGGCTGGTCCCCTGGATGGGAGATTAGGTGATGAGTCCTGGTATGGAGTCAACACTGGGCTGTGGGCCAGGAAGGACAGCTGGGTAGAGTGAGCAGCCCAGCCATTGGAATCTGAAAAGAAACTCACCATGGGCTTGAATGACACGTGCCTGAGAGAGAACTTCCCATGTAAAGGTATAGTGAACATGGCTGTTTCCTTGTTCAGCATCTACTCCCGGCCTTTGGAACAGCATTTCCAGCTCAACTATGAGAACCTCCCTTCTCCACAGGCATTACATGGGGTCCTGGTTCTACACATTGGTCAATCCCTTCCCCAGGCCCTGGCCCTCACCTCAACCTCCACCGCTCCTGGATTCACATTTTAGCTCCATCATTGATCAGCTATGTAACTAACCCTGGGTTAGTCATAAAGCCTCTAACATCCCACCTAATGTAAGTCATCATCCTCTGGGTGAGGAGGCCTACCTAAGCTGTGGGGCTGCCAGGAGACCCACTGAGACACACGGGGTAAGCGCTCTGTAGGCTGTCAGCTTCTGTTCTAGGCAGGGCTGGGCTACCCTTCCTTAATACATTAGTCTTTCCTAACAGGGCCCAGGAAGCGAGGCACAATCACCCGTACTGAAAGTGGGAGAAGTGAAGGGGCTGACATAAGCGCATACAACCTCTAAGACATGGATCTGCAACTCTACCAAGCCCTCTGAACTGAGGTCCCTGGAGCACACTGCACTGGTTCACCCCATTAAGATCAACTCCTCTCTGTTACTTGGGACAATGCAGAGAACATCAAAAAGAGAACACCCAAAAGCCACTGCTGCCTGGCTACTGCCACCCAGAAAGAGTGCTGGCCTCTTATGTAGGTGACCACGCTGGATATGCAGCTGCACAGACACTTCTTTCCGGTGCCTTCATTTTGATGCATACAGGAATCTCACACACACATTTCAGTAAGAAGGGAGAAGGCAGGGAGGCTGGTGTTGGCGCTGGGTGCATGCCAAGCTTCGTGGCACCCTGCTCATATAACCCCACTGTTTCATGTTCAGGCAGCGCGAGACACAGCAAGGAGCCAAGCAGAGGCAATAATATTTACTTTTCAGAAACATCTGTTGCTAGAAAGGCAGAACGCTGGCCAGAGCAGAGGGAAGGCGTGACTGGCAGCCTCCAGGGAGGACAAGGATCTGCTTTAGAGTAAGTAGGCTCTGCCGCTGAGTGAGGAGACCAGGCAGTGAAGGGACGAGGAAGCAGCTGGGAGTCTGGGCCCTGACAGGCTGCTCCAAAAGCTGCTGCTCACTCGAGAACCAAAGGACACTGCCCTTCTCTTCCTGGAGATGCCACAGCAGATACTAACTCCCCAGAGATTAAGAGAGTAAGCCAAGTATAATCCTTTCTTTCACTGAAATAGATAGGTTTACCCTAATTTCTTAAGTTGGTTTATACAAGTTTTACCAGTAATAGCACAAATCAAGCCATTTCCTTTTGCTCCTTGGGTAAAACAACACACATGTGCAAATGAACACACAGGCTTACAAACGCGTACATAATGAAGAACTCAAGGTAACCTCACAGTTATGTTTATTACCGGTGCATCTGATGTCCAAAGTTAGCAAGACTGGATATAACTATGCTTAAAATTCTTTGCTACTCTGTCACTGTCCCTGGATCTAGAAACTGGCCACAGTTAATAAAGACCAACGGCTGAGGGAAGCACTTGCAACAGGATTAGCCTCTCGGCTGCTTACAAGTGGTGTTCTTGTGTGTACAAGAACACCAAAGGCCCCAGGCCTTGTTAATCTCTCCCTTTTCTGAAAGCCAATTATACTTACTCTCTGCACCCCATCATACTGCATTTAGAATTATTCATGAGTGATTCTGAATTACAATACACAATGAGTGTGTAGGACAGGGCTGGACAAGGTGGCCCTCAAAACCTGTTACATTGATCTGCTTGGCCAAAGAAACACAAGTTGGTTTGTGTGGAATGTCAGATTCTTTAGATAAGAGGACCAACATTGAGAGCTGAGAGGAGGACATGAGCCCCAGAGAAGCTGAAGCTTTTCCTCAGAAGCCCCACTCTCAGGTAAAGCTCAACACTCTCAAAATGAAACCCTCTCTTCTTCCTACCAGCTCCCCAAAGAGCCAACCACAGGCCCCGTTCTGTGTCCCTATTTAAGCAAAGGACACCACCATTCAACGTGCCACAGAAGTCAGAGACAGACACCCATGCGTTATCTTTGACAGCAACCGCTCTCCTCCTCAAGTCTGTCCATTTTGCTTCCTATGCATTTCAGTTCTGCACATTCCTGCCTCAATACCAGCAACCTGTAAACCAAAACCCCTCATTGCCTGGATAACTGAAACTACCCCTTCCTGGTCTCCCAACTTTGTCCCTCCAATGGCTCTCCACCCAACCATGCCAGCTCTAGCAGTGAACCCTGCAATGGCTTCCCAGAGCTCTAAGGACACAGACCAAAGTACCCCCCAACCACCCCAAGGCCTAAAAGGTTCTGCAGGGTCTGGGCCGCCACCTCCCAGTGGGCTCTGCAAGCCCTGGCCTCTGCCAGTTTCTGGAATGGACCCTATTCCTGCCAGCAGCCCTCTGTGCAATAGTTCCTTCCTCCAAGAAGTCTTCCCTGACTCATCTAATCAGGCCAAACCCTGCCCCAATTTCATTCCCAGAATCCTATGTACCTCTTCTTCACAGCAACTTTACTTCGTTCAGATAATTATCTGATTAGGGTCTCCCAGAATGGTAAGTTTCATAAGAGTGATGACTGTGTTTCTTCATGTTCACCACTGTATCCTGAGAACCTAGCACAGTGACTGGTTGAGAGAAGGTGTCACTGAAAGAACAAAGGGAGAGAGGAAATTGGCCACTCCATAGTTCATCACACTCATCAAAGGTGATATTCCTGATTTTATGCTTGATGAGTGAAGAAGAAGAAAAGAAAAAAGAGATTAGGTACACTAGGTGAAACTTTCCAACTATGCAAGTCTGGTCAGAGCTTACCACTCTGTAAGTAAGAATGTGGTTACTATTAACATACAGCCACTTGCCCTGACACTGTTCATTAAGGAAGATTCCCACAGAACTGAAGAAAGAGATGCCAGCAAGCTCTATACCAAGTGACCAGGAAAATGAGCTACAAACATAGTCACTGTTGGTCACAGCCAGGTGTCCCTCTTCAGCCCCAGCACATCCCCATGCCTGGAGCTAAAACAGATGAAAGCAGAATTCCCAGTGACTGTTCTCTTTCCCCATATGTGGACAAGCTGAGAGCACATTCTACCAAAAACTGTGCTTGGAGAGAGGCATTTCCCCAAGTCACATGGGGCATCTTAAGCTGAGTTCTATTGCTTAATTTGTAAGAAAAGCAAGTGATGTCTCCTTGTTCAATGCCATTCTACAGCCTGAACTCTATATTATTACATAGGCAAAAGGAAACAGACCATGTTCAAATACATTTGACTAATTTCTGTGATGTGCAGTCTTGCCTATAGCTTCTAGATGACAATTGACTATGTCAGGGAAGGTGTGCCAAGACTCACAGAGAAACAACAGGGCCAGTCTTCATCCTGTCCCACTGATGAAGATACCCGCGAGAGGAGGGAAATGTCCAGTGGATGCTCAATCAGCAGTGGAGAGAAGGGCCCTAGCCTCCATGGGGGAAGAACTGTCCTGATACATTCCAAGAACCTCTGTTGGTCTAATCCATTCAAGCCTGAGACATGGAGGGGAAGGGTGGAGGGATGAAGTCTTCTGCATTCTTCAAACATGGCTGGAGAAGACTCGGAAAACCTCTCAGCTCTCCAGACGATGATATGCCCACCAACCACATCAGTGACAACACAGCTCACAATGTGCATTCTGAGTACACATCTGAATGTTTTTCCTAAGGCCATTTTCCCTAAAACTGTATTTCTTAAATGAGGCTATAGCCAGCACTGACTCTGGAGAATTTGTTTTTCTAACCAGAGCACTAAAGCTAATGAAATTTTCGGGGTTGATTTTAAAATGAAATAAAACAGAACAAAGAAAGGTGTGTCAACCTTTTCCAGATGAGGTTTCTAATTCCGTTTACATGAAAATATCCTTCAAAGAAAACGTGGAAGATCCAAACTCACCTTTATGTAAATCAAAACAACTTTAAATATATTATTTATTGGATACTTTACTGTGTAATATGTACCTACTAAGCAATTTAAATCATTTCATCCCTACAACCACTGTACTAAGGACGTGTTATTACTCCCCTTTTCAAATGGGTAAGTGGATTCAGAGAGGTTAAATAACCTGTCACAACCACATAGTTAATAACTAGTAGTCTAAGAACCTGGTTCCTCTGATGCCCAAATTCTTAACTATTATACCATACTGCCTAATTTACTCAAATATTTGAGAATCTGATAGCAATATACTCAAAGAAATAAAAAGATGACACATATATATTCTATATCCTTGAGGAGAATACAATTTAGAGGGGTCTACTCAGTGCTAGGGTACAGAATTCACCTGCCATCACAAGAGACATGGGTTCGATCCTTGTGTCAGGAAGATCCCATGGAGAAGGAAATTGCCATTTCAAGCTCCAGTATTCTTGCCTGGAAAAATTCCATGGACCCAGGAATCTGACAGGCTATAGTCCATGGGGACACAAAGAGTCAGACACGACTGAGACACTGAGCATGCATACATGTACTTTATGTATACAAATTTATCGATTAAAGCAGTGCATGCTAAGGTGAAAAATAGCCACAGAAGTGTAAAAGGGATATTATTTCAGCTGGAGCCATGGGAGGAGGCTCCCCAGGAAAAAAAAAAGAAAAAGAAGTGGCATTTGAAGTTTACTTTAAAACTTTAGTACTATCTGAATCTCTAGAGATGGGAAGAGGTACAGGGCAGGGGAGAGAGGCATGCAAAGGTATTCTAGAAGTAGGAAGGGGAAGCAAAGAGATGCAAAAGCAGAGGACCTACCCAGAAATAGCAGGAAGCTCAGCTTGAAGGATATAAGACTAGGAAGAGAGGTTTGAATCAAACTCTGGAAGAAACTGAATGCCAAGCTAAGGAATTTGAACTTCATCCCCAAGAAAATGGTAACCAGATTTTTACACAGAAGAGAGACTAGATCAACTTAAACACTGATTAACCCTTTCACTGAGAGGCTAGCCTAGAACTTAGTTTGGGAACTTCTACTCTGACATTCCATCCCACTTCACTCAAGAACAAGCAACCACAGTCAAAAGGCTTTCTCCCTGTGGTGTGACACCTCTCAAACTGGACACTGGTGCACAGGCCACCCAGGCTGGAGATAATGAGACCATGAGGAATTCAAAGAAACTCTGCTCCTTACTAAAACCTCCAAGTTCAGGTCCAACTATGAGGGATCAGTAGCATCATCACTCCATATACATAATAACAGCTGACCCTTGAACAAGATGGGGCTTCTTTGATAACTCAGTTGGTAAAGAATCCGCCCGCAATGCAGGAGACCCGGGTTCAATTCTTGGGCCAGGAAGATCAGCTAGAGAAGGGATAGGCTACCCACTCCAGTATTCTTGGGCTTCCCTTGTGGCTCAACTGGTAAAGAATCTGCCTGTAATGTGAGAGACCTGGGTTCGATCCCTCGGTTGGGAAAATCCCCTGGAGAAGGGAAAGGGTACCCACTCTAGAATTCTGGCCTGGAGAATTCCATGGACTGTATAGTCCATGGGGTCACAAAGAGTCTGACACGACTGAGCGACTTTCACTTTCACTTGAACAAGATGGGGGTTAATCACATATAACTTACAGTTGTCCCTTCATATTCACAGTTCTCCCTTCATATTCACATTTCTTCTACATCTGCAGATTTCAAGCAACCACAGATCATGTAGTACTGTAGTATTTGCAATTGAAAAATATCCACATACAAGTGGATCCACACGGTTTAAGGGCCGACTGTATATACAAATGATTCATACAAAGATATCTGTATTTCCCAAATGCTAATTAGCTTTACCTCATAAAAATATTGAGAGTTTAAGTGACGGGAAATTAAGGACTAACTGAATAACAGTGCATATCACATGGTAGGTGCTCAATGGACATTTGCTAATCAATTACCATTATGTTAAGTGATTCAGCATCAGATCTACAATGTGCAAAAATTAATAAACATAAGTAAACTCTAATTAAAATAAAGTCAGAAGGCCAGAAGGGCAAACTCTCATGCCCTACAAAGTTAGCAAAGCTCAAGAAGAAAAAGACTTCCCATTCTTGCTTGGCGAAAGCTTAGCCAAGAAGAGACTGTCACAACTCACCCAATGAAAACCCAGTATACTTTAAACTCTCAATTCCTCCAATGGATTCTCTGTTTACTACAGCCCTCCCAGCTTTCTTTTCCCCTCTTTGAAAAAGTTCTCTTCTCCTTGCTGTATTGGGACTCGCATGTAGCTCACCATGGTTGTAAACTCCAAATTGCAAATCTTTGTTGATTCCAAATAAACCCATTTTTGCTGGAGAAGTAATTGTCAACCTATTTATGTCAAGATTTTGGTGGCTTGTATGGGGATTCAGAGAAGACCCCAATGACTCCAAGTCTGGTGAGCAAACAGATGTGGTACCCACTTAAAGGCCATTGTTGCTCACTGATTTTCTCACCAACCCTGGGATTTAAGGCTGTTTTTCCTCCTCTGTCCATCCAAATCCAAGCTTCTGCTCTCTTTGTGTTTTGAAGTTCTCCAGGTTTTATTTGAAATCTATTTTAAGGCCTCATCCTTTCTTATTAGGTCTTGTTTCTGATAGGCCTTATTCTATCAATATACTCAAGTACTAACCTGACACTTCAGCCTGATTTCTAGGTTGTTACAATTCAAACTGTGTTGGTCTTCTATTCATTTCTTTTGGAACAAGAGCTGCTTCATTGGAGCTGTGCCACTTGAGCCGTTGGCCTTATTCCTTTTGAAGCAGGAGCTATTCTACTGGGACTGTGCTGTTAAGCCTTTGATGTAACTCCTTGGGGACTAAACTGCTCTAGTGGAACTATGTGTTATATCTTTGGCTTGACTCCTTCAGAATTAGGCTGTGTCATTAGAGCTGTGCTGTGCGGCCTTTGGCCTGGCTCTTCCAGGACCAGACTGTTCCCCTAGGATTGGCTGGTATTAGGCCTGCAGGCTAATATTTGAGCTGTTTAGGAAATATTCAGGGCAAGAGGAGAAGGTGGAGACAGAGGATGAGATGGTTGGATGACATCACTGACTCAATGGACATGAGTTTGAGCAAACTCAGGGAGATGATGAGGGATGGGGAAGCCTGACGTGCTACAGTTCATGATGTCACAAAGAGTCAGACATGACTTAGTGACTGAACAACAGGCTGTCTGAAAATTACTGATTGCTCAAGAGAAAAACTTCTGAGAGATGGGAACCCAGTTATGTTTCTATTTTTAGGGCATTCCCCACACCAGGATTCCAGCCAGTTTTGTTTAAACACACAATCCTTTCTCACACATTTCGAACTAAATGAACCTACCTAACAAAAGGCAATTTAAAATATCAAAGCCATTATGAGGAACTTTTAAAATTCCAAACTTTTCTTAAAACCAAACTAAAAACCATAGCTCAAAACTTTCAAAAACTGAATGAAATGCCTATTTTGACCGGTATTTTGAGGCTTCCAAACATTATTAGGAGACAAAATTGCCTTTCTGCAAAACAAGATTTAAAAATAACTAAGACAAACAAATGATTAAAGAAATATAAAGTGGCTTCTGAAGCTTCCAGATCCTCTTCCTGGGCTGTCTCAGGCTCTGTCTCCAGGGTCAACTTCTTCCTTTTCTTCTATGCTGTCTACACCTCTATACCCTCAAGTCTCCCATACTAATTCTCTGCCCCAACTTCTCCTAAAACTCTTCACTCCCTTTTCCTCTAAACTTATCAGAACTTGAGCCTCTAAAATTAACCTTTCTGAGGATCCTGAGGCCAAACTCTTAACTTCTTATGTTTCCAGGACTAAAGCTGAATTGCAAACCACAAAGATTATTTTCCCAAAGTAACCAAAAATCCTCATATATTTGCTGAGAAATTTAATAAAGCATTCAAATTTATCAACCTTACTGCTCTGACTTGGATCAGCTAGTTCATATGCTTGTGAATGAAGGCCAGAACCAGCACTGGATGAAAATTGCTAATGGGAAAAATCCTGAAGGTCTCTAGGATTACAACCGGGCGACCAGCCCACTGATTTCTGTTATTAACAGGCTCAGACAATCACTAGGCAACTTCATCAGGCAATCCCTAGGGCTTTTCCAAAGTCTGTTGACAGAAACAAAATTCAGGCATTCAAACAAAAATCTGATGAGCCTATTCATAAGTATTACAATTGATAATGTTATTTTTAAAAGAAATTCTGGTCTTCCTTCAGATATTGATTCCATTTGCATAGCTTTTAGCTATGTGTTTACTAATGGGCTGAACTGAGACCTTTCCCTTCTAGTAAAAAGGACCAGGATAGAATGGGAAACTGTGTCCACTCCAGATTTAGTTCATCTGGCAAACTAGCTCTCTCACATTGTGGGTGAGTCACCTAAAAGACTGCTATAATTCTTAATCTTCAACTACAGCAAATTAAGGTCTCAAAATGAAGCCCAAACTCTCCTAGTTTCTATTCTCACAAAGAGCCAGGACATTGGAAAAGAGATGATAAGTTTTAACGTTTCAGGTACCTTCTGCTGTCTAACCAGCCTTTCCAATGTCCTCCCAATTCTTAATCGCAGAACTCCAAGGAACTATAGAGGCTCTTTTCAATCCTACCTCTTAACTGGCTTGGAGAAACATTTCTCCAGATTATGGATAAATCTCTTCCAGTCCTGACACTGGGGCTATACTCTCGGGATTCAACCCCACTATAATGAAACAACCCCTGCCTCAGGACACTAAATCAATTTAAATAATGGGGATCTCTGATGAACCTCAGAGATTCCTGTTTTGAGCCTATCCTCTTTTGTGTAGACTCTTTGAGAGATAAATACCTTTTTCTCTGCGGTTCCTCTGCCCCATCCATTTAATAGGCTTAGATACTTCTTAGAAAAGTATCATGCCAAAATTTCTTTCTCCTAAAAGGGGAAAATAACTCTAGAACTTAACAGCAGTCATCAAAGCAACCAACCAGGTGAATTAAATGACCCATTGAGGTCTTCTATTTGCTCCATTTCTGACAACACTAGAGTAGGGTCTGGAAACACAGATCATCTGTTCCTATTGAATCAACTACCAACCTTATGTGCAAAATCTCCAAAATGATATTGGCAAAATTCATAATGCGCCTCCTATCAAGATTCAAACAGACCCCTCAAAATCTTTCCCCAGAATTAATCAATACTTTATAAAAAGCCCTTCAAGGTACAAAGTCCATAACAGAAGACTGAAAGTCCTTGCCCTCGACACTACTTCTTGTAATACTCTTATTTTGCTAGCAAGAAAATCTAAGGGCCGCATATGAAGGTTTGTCCAGGATCTCTGAGTAAGAAACCTTATCTCTTGACACCTTGTTGTTCTTAACCCTCATACATTACTAACATTCATTTCCATGGAAGCAAATTCTGTGTTGTAATCGATCAACACAGAGCATTCTTTAGCATTCCAGTTTAAGTTAGTCAACACCACTTTGCCTTCACTTGAAAATAAAAAAGAATTCACCTTAAGAGTAATGCCTCAGAAATTCATTTGTCACAAAACTTGAAGGCTGATTTGGATGATAAAAAGTTCTTGGGAGGTTCTACTTTGCTGCTATATGTTGATGATTTACTTCTTTATTCTTCTCAAGCCTCCTCACAGGAAGGTAATATCAACTTGCTAAATCATTTAGCCTTAAAGGGACATAAGGTCAACGAGAAAAAACTGCAGTTTACCAAAACCCAGGTTCAATATTTAAGGTAACTGATTCAGAACAAACGTTCCACCTAGATCCAGATAGGATTCAAGGTGTCTTAAGTTTCCCAAAACCCAAAACTAAGGACCAACTGCAAGGGTTTCTCAGGCTAGTTAGCTACCGCTGATTCCAAATTTCTCTCTTATGACCAAACTTCTATGTGATTTACTAAAGAACTACCACCTTGGCTTAATTTTATAAGAACTCATCCACACAGCCTTTAAAGCACTGAAGGAGAATTTGGTTAACCCATTTGCCCTTGGGCAGTCCAATAATCAGATTGCCTTTTTCCTTTTTGTATAGGAAAATGAATGGAAGGGAATGTCCTTGGAGTACTCACCCAAAAACATGGGGACCACCACGAACCACATGGTATTAGAGCCAGCAACTGGGCACCATCCATGACACAGGGAAAAAATCTTCTTGCCTTAGAGTCAAAACTGCCACTGCCCTTTTGGTTAAGCCAACAAGAGTATCACTGTGGGATCTCCTTTAACAATTTCTCTACTTCGTGTACTAGAAACCCTGCTGAATTTTCATCACACTCAACTTTTCTCAGTCACCTTACCTCCTATGAAGTCCTTTTGTTAACTGCTCCTCATTTAACTATAATATTACATTATAATACACTTAACCTAGTTACTCTTCTCCCCTCTGTCACCGAAAAAAAAAAGTCCTTCACAACTGCTCAATGGTGGCAGATCACCTCCTGACTCTGTGAGATCACCTCCCAACTGATATTCTGCAGTAAATTCCTTTGGGTAAGGCTGACTTCTCATGGTTCACTGATGGTTCTTATTTAAAAGATGACAACGGTGAATACTGGACTGGATATATCGCAATTCCTTTTAATACGTTGAGGCAGCATCTTAACCTATGGTCACTTCAGCTCAACAGGCTGAATTACACGTTCCTACACAAGCTGATACTTTAGCTGAGGGCAAAACTGCCAATACTTATACTGACAGTAGATATGCTTTCAGCAGCTCATGATTTTGGAATGTTGCGGAAGCAACACGGTTTCCTTACTTTCAGCAGAAATAAAATTAAAAATGGCCCATGTATACAGAAACTATTGGATGTGATACTTTAACCCACCACTTTATAGCTGTCAAGATCCCAGAGCATCTAAATTTGATTCTCTGGAAAAGTGAAAGTGAAAGTTGCTCAGTCATGTCTGACTCTTTGCGACCCCATGGACTACCAGGCTCCTCTGTCCATGAAATTCTCCAGGTAAGAATACTGGAGTGAGTTGTCATGCCCTCCGCCAGGGTATCTTCCCGACCCAGCGATCAAACCCAGGTCTCCCTCATTGTAAGCACATTCTTTACCGTCTGAGCCACCAGGGAAGCCCAATTCTTTGGAAGCTAAGGGAAATCACTTCACTGACTTTTCTAGAAGTAATGCTGCTCTAAAAGAAATTAAGAACAGCCAAACCTCTGTCATGGTTCAAATAAATTTTTCCCCAAATAGGAATTTAGAAAAGCTGGCTACAGAAGCATAATAACTGGACTCAAAAAAGGAAAGACAAGATTAAAAATTCAACAATTGTTTGTTTGATTAAAAAGATAAGGTGCTAGTTCATACCAAATAACACCCAGTCATATTGGAGACTCTAAAATTCCCACTCCTCACCACTGCACATCCATTCAGCCACTGGTCTACTAATAAAATGGCAGCATTTGTGAATCAATATTGGCAGGAAACATTAACAAGACTGCTTAAAGTGCCTACCTCACTTGTCCCACTTGTCCAAAGTACAACCTAGAGAAAGCTGAATACTGCTCTCTGATGTTTTAAACTGCCTAACAGGTCATTCAAGATATGGCAAATAGATTTCATACAACTTCCTCCCTCTTGTTGATATAAACATATTTTGGTCATTGTATGTTTTCACATTGGACTGAATGAAGCCTCCCCTTGCAGACAGCCTCTTCTGTGGCTAGAGTCCTTTTGGAAAAGATTGTCCCTACTTGGAGAACTACTCTCAGTCTTCATAATGATCATGAAACCTACTTTATTGGTCAAGTACTTCAACAAATCTGTGCTATCTGGCCAATGTAATAACACTTTACCTTTACTCACCACCCTCAGTTCTCTGTTTTAGTTGAAGGCACTAATGGCGCTAAGGTTCTGGCAAGACTGGTTCAAGATGGTGGAGCAGAAGAACATGTGCTCATCTCCTCTTGAGAAAGCACCAAAATTGCAACTAGCTGTGGAACAACCATTGACAGGAGGATGTTGGAACCCACCAAAATAAAAAGAGACCCCACATTCAAAGACAAAGGAGAAGCTGCAATCATGATAAAACCAAATCCCACACCCACAGGGTAGATGACCCACAAATTAGAGAATAATAATACCAAAGAAGTTCTCCCACTGTTATGAAGGTTCTGAGCCCCACATCAGGCTTCACAGCCTGAAGATCCATCAAAGGGACTAAAATCGCCAAGGAATATAGTCTTGAAGGTCAGCTGGATTTGATTACAGGACTGGTGAAAGCAGGGACTCCATTCTTGGAGGGCACAAACATACCCTGGTCTAGTGCATACCAGGACCCAGGGAAAAGGAGCAGTGATCCTAGAGGAGACTGAATCAGACCTACCTGCCAGTGTTGGAGGGTCTCCTGTGGAGGCATGAGTCAGCAGTGGCTTGCCACAAGGACAGGGGCACTGGCATCAGCAGTCCTGGGAGGTACCCCTTGGCAGGAGCCCTCTTGGAGGACACCATTAACCCTACATAAAGCACACAGACTCTGGGGCTGGACTGCCTCAAGTCAAACAACTAACAGGAAGGGAGCATAGCCTCACCCATCAGCAGACAATCAAATTAAAGGTTTTACTGAGCCCTGCCCACCAGAGCAAGATCCAGTTTCTCCCACTGTCAGCCCCTCCCATCAGGAAGCTTGCATAAGCTTTGCCCTCTTTGCCTCATCCACCAGAGGGCAGATAAAAGAAGCAAGAACTACAATCCCATAGCTATCAGAACAAAAACCACATCACAGAAAGTTCAACTGTCAGTTCAATATGAAAATA